>NC_037357.1:43340139-45840139 GCF_002263795.3 Bos taurus | reverse complement strand
CAAAATTAATCTTGCTTTGTTTACTCTTTCCAACTTTTTAAAAAAATTTAGAACAAGCAAACAATTTGGGGTAGAGAAAGAGAGTCAGAGGTGACAAGCTTCATTCTAAAGCCCCTGACTATTGTTTGAAAGTGGAAAGTGAAAGTGAAGTAGCTCAGTCGTGTCCGACTCTTTGCGACCCCATCGACTGTAGCCTACCAGGCTCCTCCATCCAAGGGATTTTCCAGGCAAGAATACTGGAGTGGGGTGCCATTTCCTTCTCCAGGAGATCTTCCAGACCCAGGGATTGAACCCAGATCTCCTGCATTGTAGGCAGACGCTTTACCATCTGAGCCACCAGGGAAGATAGGAAATAGCCTGGCTTACTCCATTCATAGGAGAGGTTTCATTCCTTTTTGTTACTTTGACATTTACTTTTAAAAGATTTGGTTATCCCTTCTAACTGATTACACTTTACATGCTCTAAAAAGGTGATTCATAGTTACTCAACTTCCTGTGAAGATGTATATGAAGAAAAGTTTTATAACTAGAAGAACAGCTAACTACTCTTTCAACAATATCCCTTTTGGTGTGTTAAGTAAAAGGAGGACCTTGGATTAGATGACCTCCATTGTCTCTTGCTATATTATTCTGTGATTTAATACATAGTTATTGAATGCCTTCATGTTGCTAGGTGCTTCACATTGGGATGGGCATATCGGAATTAACATGCTGGACGTGATCTTGGCCATTAGGCCAGCAAGACAGAGAAGTGAATAAATGCCAGACTGTCAGCAAATTGTAGTCAAGTTTTCTACCTTGTGCACTGTTGTATTTTCATGATTTGGTAATGCCAAGCATATTTTTATGTATTCCATCAATAATGTGAAAGAACAAGGGTGAACATGGGGTGCTATGGGACTTAGACCAACCTAGAGATCTGGTGAAGATTCAACCTACATATTCATTGCCTTCTGGCCTTCATGCCACTGCTGCTAACTGTAGCACCGATCCCTTCTAAAAGTCTAGAGTGGCACTGCTATTCAGTTTTTGAACTCACAGGCCTTATAGAGAGGTTACTGTTTAAGTAAAGGTAAGATTACCTTCATTCAAGAGATAACTACCCCCATACTAGTGCCTATAGTTGCTCAATTTAAAGGGCCACTGACCTAAAGTAAATTAATTTATTGGCAGGTGACAGAAACAGTGGAAAGATCATCCAGTACAAAGAATCTTACACTAAAAATAGGATCATGGTTCTAATTTTAAAACTGAATCAAGTATTTCACAAGGAAATATCCTTCTCTTTTGAAATTGCCAAAACAGTAGAAAAAAAAATTAAGTAAGCACCGAAATTCATATAACATATATACATATGATGATTAGACCTTTTGTTTGCCTTTTTCTAGAAGATCCAACCTCTCAGTGGTTGTCCAAGGGGTCTTCCTAAGCAAGAATAATTTAAGTACAGTTTTACCATTGTAATTTATTAATTTGGAGTTTTTAATCAACTCCAACCAAAAGATAGAGTCAATAGTCTACTTTTTCTCTAAAATAAATTGCTATATATTTCATTTTTTTTCTAATATAATATCCAAAGTAATGGCTCCATACATTTTAATATAGTTTTCAATCCCCATGTAGACAGTCACACTTTGGTGCCACTTAAATGAAGAATAACCATTCATCCGTAACATACAGATACAGAAGGCTCTGGATTTTCATTCTAAAGCACTTAATTACATATAACGAGAGAAATAAAATAGAATCCAGGCCAAGTTCATGAGGGCTTGAAATTACTTTTCTTTTTCGAAATGAGCAACAAAGATTCCTCAATGTTGCATGCTATTGTGTGGCCATATGCCAACTGTAGAAGAAAATATTAAAAAGAAAAAAGGGATCAAGAATTAAATACAGATATGTAAGGCAAGAAACAAAATCAAAAGGTGAAAACTGTAGGCGGTGCTTCCAACCACAAGACAATATAACAAATTTGAAAGAAAAATATAATCAGCAACAAAGTTAAATCTTCATATTAAATATTTCAATGTGGGCAGCTATGTAATTAAAGGTTATTTTTGAGGATTTCCTGCCTCCAATCTCCCACAAACATATGTTCTCAATATTCTTATTTACATAAGTACTCAGCATCACTAAAGGACCACACAGAATACAGTATTAATTTATGAATCAAACATTGAAAATGAAAAAAAAATTTTTTTCACATAAACATAAATTGCCATTCTCAAGTAATTCAAGTTCAGGACCATAACTTCCAAGCTGGGCAGGAAAGAAAGCATATGAGAGAAGAAAAAGACGATAAATTTAACCTTGAAACAAGGTGACTGCCATATAGTTGTTGAAATAATTTACTTATTATCAGATAAAGAATTTACAGTATTTATTCCCTCTAGAGATGTAAAATTGTGAATCAATCTGCAGTTCAAGATATTTATTTAAACCCAGAGGAGGAGGATATGGTTTTAACTTTTGAAAACCAAAATAGAAAAAAAAAAATCAGCTCTAATATAGTTTATCTTTAGATACCAGATTTAACATTAAACAGTTCAAGCTAGATATCATTTCTCAAGTTTTCCTTTCATATAATTCTGTAATTTATATGAATATACTGTATGTAAAATAGGGATTTAAAAACATTTATATAGCAGGCAATGCTTAATGTGTTACAGATAGCTATTACAATTTACTAAAATACATAACCTACTGATCAATTCATCTATCCATCCATCCATGCATGCATTTTATTCTTCATAACCTTTCAGTCTACTGATATCAGTTATCCTCTGATTGCCCTTGAAAATGTATGTGCCCCTCAGAAAATACCTGCATACACAAAGGGAGCAACAAAAAAGAACTCTGACAAAAAAATTTCTTTTACTGATCATTTCCTTTAAATAACTGCTTATATAAGGAGAGTCTTTGTTTTGTTTTAGGTCTTATCAAACTTCATAAGACTTACCTTGCATATCTTGTAGGCCTTCAAATGAAACTCTTCTTTGAGAAATGGCATTTTTCTTATATAATCGTTCCCTTGCCTACTCTATGATTCAAAATGTCATGAACTAAAATTTATGCTGCTGATATAAAAACAGCCTATACACAAATTCATCCAAACCATGTGAATAGAATGGTAAGTTTAGAACTAATCACAGGGTAAATAGATATTTGGATAGACAGACACACACACACAGAGACACACACACACAGACACACACACACATAGAAATTAACAAATAAAATGCTTAAATAAAGGATATTGTCATCTTTTCCACAAACTTATCATGTTGATTTTCTGTTTTGGGGAATTGCTTGATGTCACGTTCCAGACGGACAATTTGTTGTTCCATTGCTGCAAGGTTGCTCTTGAGAATTTGAGCTGAAACTAAAGAACAATGTGCAAAATGTTTAAAATATTTCACCAGGTATTCCACAAAACAACTAAAAGAAAACCATATCAGTTCAAATATTTTTTTAATATGGAGAATAGTTTCATGAAACCAACTCACATTTTTCTCAATTATTGCTCATAAAATGTCTACTCTCCATGAAAGAAGTTTTGAAAATGTATGATATACCAAATCATCATGTTTAATATGGGAATGTCATTTCATTCAGCCATTAGCTCAAATGAATCCATTTCTATTTAAATTTATTGATGGACTTCCTAATATTTCATTCTTTAAAAATCTAATGTGAAGATTAAAGAGAAACTAGAGTTCAAAGAGATCCTATCTATTTAATGTATGTTCTTGGCTATGTAAGTGATTAAATGTTAAATTACATAAAAGGATCAAATATTTTTCTTTTGTTGAAAGATCCTGATTCTTATAAACCAATATCTATGGTTTAAATTCCTGAGTTTAGTACTTTTCATACTCAGAGACAAGAAAAATAACTGTTGATGTGAAGAATTTAGAGCAAACCATAGTGAATACATATGCACATGCACACCCACAAAGCTTCGGTGAGCCCTCAAACAGGTTCATTAGTTGCCTTAATTATCCCTAACATTTTCTGCATTTTTCTTTTTCTCTTCTCATTGACAACCAATAATTTTAAATAGTATATTCAAAGCGCTCTTAAATATGTGCACACTTTCCAGATCTCTCAGGATGCCTTCTTTTCACAGGGCTAACTTTTTTGTTAAAGCTTATACTATTTTACAGATACTCTATTACTCCATAACTGCCAATTATATATGAAGACAATTCTATCAATATCAACAGATTTGACAGAGTTCTAGTTGAAAAGACAAGGTAAGTATTAAAATTTGATAGGTAGCCCACGACATTGATTTTTAAATCCAGGTTTCTGAAACACAGTTCTTTTCATTAAAAGACCATGAAACAGAAATAGAATAATATTACAATTCTTTTTTTTTTTTTAAGTAAATTGCAGTCTCATTCAGAGGTGTATTAGAATTACCATGAATAATTCAAGAGACTGACAAAAATCAACCCCCTGGCAAATTTCAGCCAGTCTTCTGATATAAATTCATCATGCTGACATACACACCTATATAACTCAATGAGGAGAAATTGCTTAAATATACTTGGAAGTTCAAGAGAGTGAAAATCAAATACCAACACTAAAGACAAATTATTTTTTTCCTATTAATCTGTCAGTACAAATAGCTAGGTCCAATTTAGTTCCATTTGTTTAGATCTGACAAACTTGGAGATTATTCTTTATTGGAGAAGTCAAAGAGTTTTGCCCTGCCAAAAATGTGCTAACGGCTCAGTAATCATTGCTTGCTTTATTTAAAGGATGAATTTACTGTGAAGGAAACCATTCTCTCTGAGTTTAAAGCTGAATTTTTCCACTTCAGTTTTTCTTACTAATTATTCAAAAGGCTTCTCCATTCCCACTCACTTGATGGGAAGCTGAAGATATGAAATTGACAAGTTGTTTATGTCATTTAGGCTACATGGAAGAAATAAACTCATGATAACTTTCTGCAATAAACAAAATGTGCCCAGAGGCAAAGTTTATGTCACAATGGTAATTCCAATAGTAAAAACAGGATGATTTGAGGACTGTTCTGATTGTTCAATAAAGAAACAGCCTAATCAAGTTGCCATATACACAAACGTATAGATAACTCAAATAACAAGAGGCATTATTTTTAATTCAGTGAAACTGCTTTTACCCTAAAGTTGAATTCTGAATAAAACAATATTTTCTAGACATCTGTCCACCTCAATTTCATATGTCAAATCCTTAGACCTCTATAAATCCCTCTAGAGCTCTAGTCCAAATTCTCTAACATTCATAGACACTTCTATTTCTTTAAGCGATCTTCCACATATCACCTTTTAAGTGAGAGTTTTTTTTTTTTTTTTTGCTTTGTGTACATAAGCACAGAGTCTCTGCTCTAAACTGTCATGCTACTTAATAGTAAGATTCCTAACTAACACTTTGCTTTTCCCTCAGTACTTATCATATACTGTACCCAATGAATGTTGTTGAATGAATATGTATACGTCAATGAGTTTTGAATTGGATTTAAATGTATGCCCACTTCTGCAAATGGATGTGTATGTAGAAGTTAGATACAACAAAAGTAATCAGAAGTTAGTTAATTATTAAGTGAAAATGAAAAGGAACTAGGAAGTTGCTGTTACTGCTGCTTCTGCTAAGTCGCTTCAGTCGTGTCCGACTCTGTGCGACTCCATAGACGGGAGCCCACCAGGCTCCCCCATCCCTGGGATTCTCCAGGCAAGAACACTGGATTGGGTTGCCATTTCCTTCTCCAATGCATGAAAGTGAAAAGTGAAAGGGAAGTCGCTCAGTCATGTCCAACTCTTAGCGACCCCATGGACTACAGCCTACCAGGCTCTTCCATCCATGGGATTTTCCAGGCAAGAGTACTGGAGTGGGGTGCCACTGCCTTCTCCGAGTAGGAAGTTGAAGTCTATCTAATATATAGAGGAGGCAGGGTTGCAGGATATGCTTAAGTAAAGGGGAAAGTGAAAAACTGAGATAAGGAAAAAAAGTAAGGGATACCTTTTCCTAAGCTTCTCTGTCTTCCCCCTGTAATAAACTATTAATATTATGCTGGAACAAAAGAAAATAAAATACTAGAGATGTGAGAATCCAAGAATTTTAGCACACTTGCAAATTTATAGCTGCATTAAAGAAAAAATACCATTATATAAAATATATCTCCTTAAATTGTTGGAATTATGGTATCTTAGAGTTGGAAGTGACATTAAAGGAGATATGGACCACCCCCTCAAGGTTTAAAAGCTCAGATTACACAGCATCATTGTTAGCCTTCCGAAATAGAAACAGACTCACAGACATAGAGAACAGACTTGGGTTTACCAAGGGGGAAAGAGAACGGGGATGGGAAGGACTGGGAATTTGGGATCAGCAGGCGTAAACTATTACACATAGAATGGGTAAGCAATAAGGTCCTACTGTATAGTAAAAGGAACTATATTCAATATCCTGTGATAAACCATGATGGAAAAGAATATATGTATAACAATCACTTTGCTTCACGGGGCTTTCCAGCTGGCGTTAGTAGAAAAGAACTCCTCTGTCAATGTAGGAGACATAAGAGATGCAGTTTTGATCCCTGGGTTAGGAAGATTCCCTGAAGGAGGACATGGCAACCCACTCCAGTATTCTTGCCTGGAGAATCCCATGGACAGAGGAGCCTGGCAGATTACAGTCCACAGGGTCACAAAGAGTTGGGCATGATTGAAGCGACTTAGCATGCACACATGAATCCACTTTGCTGTACTGCAGAAATTAACACAACACTGTAAATCAACTAAAGTTCAATAAAATTTACTAAATAAATAGACAGACAATCTCCATTCCCAGAAAACAGAGCCTATGACAAAGCTTGCATGTAACAGCTTTATCGGTGGTGGGGTTTAATCCCAGCAAAACAGGCATGAGGGAAAAGAGAAGAAAGCAAATACAAGAGAGGATGTTACTGAACTGGCTATACCTTTACAGAAACTATAGCTGCTTGCTTAGTGTCTCAGGTTGTCTCTATCAGGGCCACTTAACGGGTATGTGAACCATGAAGTCACATGGGGCCCCAGGCTTAAAAGTGCCCTGTTCTTTGTTTAAGGTTTTATTGTCAGCACTTTGAACTTCTTAGTAATATTTCAAACTAGGCTTTGCAATTTCATTTTGCACTGGGCCCCCCAATCATGAATTCAGTCTTGGCCTCTGCATAAGACAAATAAAGCAACTTCAACTTGAAAGAGTTGGTTAAAGGAGGTGAAAGGTTGACTTGGTGAACCTTATTCTCTCATTGGTGAAATTCTATTTCAAGAGATGTGAACTTCGAGGTCTGTCTGAGGAGCAAGACAAGTGGCCCCAGACTGGAGAGAGGGCCTTGGCACAGAACGGATACCCAGAGGTATTGCTTTACAGAATTTACAGAGGATTCACTCTATCCCTGAATGGCTTATTTCCTTTTTGACAGTTGATATAATTAGAAAAACTCTATTTGCTTATAATCAAAATCAGCATACTTGCAGTCTTCTTACCCATTAGTCCTCATTTTGCCTTAAAGCAACATTGCTTAAGTCTACTTCCTATTTTATAGGAAAGATGTCCCTTGCATCTTCTTAATCTGCCAACGTTACAAACATCCAGTTCCTTCAACTAGTCCTCCTAAGGTATAAGGGTTAGTAATCACTTATGCTCCTAATCAATAACTAACATTTATTGAGTATTTACTATGTGTTAAATACTATCTATGCCAAAGCCTTTGACTGTGTGGATCACAATAAACTGTGGAACATTCTGAAAGAGATGGGAATACCAGACCACCTGACTTGCCTCTTGAGAAACCTATATGCAGGTCAGGAAACAACAGTTAGAACTGGACATGGAACAACAACCTGGTTCCAAATAGGAAAAGGAGTACGTCAAGGCTCTACATTGTCACCCTGCTTATTTAACTTTTTTGCAGAGTACATCATGAGAAATGCTGGGCTGGAAGAAACACAAGCTGGAATCAAGATTGCCAGGAGAAATATCAATAACCTCAGATATGCAGATGACACCACCCTTATGGCAGAAAGTGAAGAGGAACTAAAAAGCCTCTTGATGAAAGTGAAAGAGGAGAGTGAAAAAGTTGGCTTAAAGCTCAACATTCAGAAAACGAAGATCATGGCATCTGGTCCCATCACTTCATGGTAAATAGATGGGGAAACAGTGGAAACAGTGTCAGACTTTATTTTTGGGGGCTCCAAAATCACTGCAGATGGTGATTGCAGCCATGAAATTAAAAGACGCTTACTCCTTGGAAGAAAAGTTATGACCAACCTAGATAGCATACTGAAAAGCAGAGACATTACTTTGCCAACAAAGGTCCATCTAGTCAAGGCTATGGTTTTCCCAGTGGTCATGTATGGATGTGAGATTTGGACTGTGAAGAAAGATGAGTGCTGAAGAATTGATGCTTTTGAACTGTGGTGTTGGAGAAGACTCTTGGGATTCCCTTGGACTGCAAGGAGATCCAACCAGTCCATTCTAAAGGAGATCAGACCTGGGTGTTCTTTGGAAGGCATGATGCTAAAGCTGAAACTCCAGTACTTTGGCCACCTCTTGCGAAGAGTAGACTCATTGGAAAAGACTCTGATGTTGGGAGGGATTGGGGGCAGGAGGAAAAGGGGACGACAGAGGATGAGATGGCTGGATGGCATCACCGAATCAATGGACATGAGTTTGAGTGAACTCCGGGAGTTGGTGATGGACAGGGAGGCCTGGTGTGCTGCCATTCATGGGGTCGCAAAGAGTCAGTCACGACTGAGCGGCTGAACTAAACTGAAATATTATCCCCTGTTCAAAGATCATGGCCCTGTCATGATGAAGGGGCTTGTATAACTCAATGAAGCTAGGAGCCATGTCATGCAGGGCCACCAAGGATGGACGGGTCATAGCGAAGATTTCTGGAAAACAAACAAACCAAAAAAAAAATGGTCTACTAGATGAGGAAATTGCTACTCACTCCATCAACAGTAAGAAAAGGCAAAAAGATATAATACCAGAAGATGAGTCCCCCAGGTTGGAAGGTGTCCTATATGCTACTGGTAAAGAGCAGAGGGCAAATACCAATAGCTCCAGAAAAAATGAAGCACCTGAAGCAAAGTTGAAACAACAGACAGTTGTGGATGGGTCTGGTGGTGAAAGTAAAGTTCAATGCTGTAAAGAACAATACTGTATAGGAACCTGGAAGTTAAGTCCATGAATTAAGGTAAATTGGACATGGTCAAGCAGGAGATGGCAAAATTGAACATCGACATCTTGAGGAATCAATGAACTTAAATGGACGGGAATGGGAAAATTTAATTTGGATGACCATTATATCTACTACTGCGGGCAAGGATCCTTCAGAAAAGACAGAGCAGCCCTCATAGCCAACAACAGTCTGAAATGCAGTACTCGGGTGCAACCTCAAAAACGACAGAATGATCTCCATTCGTTTACAAGCAAATCATTCAACATCACAGTAATCCAAGTCTATGCCGCAAGAACTGATGCTGAAGAAGATTAAGTTGACTGTTTCTATAAAGACCTATAACACCTTCTAGTGAAGTTGCTCAATTGTGTCCAACTCTTTGCAACCCCGTGGACTGTAGCCTACCAGGATCCTCTGTCCATGGGATTCTTCAGGCAAGAATACTGGAGTGGGTTGCTATTTCCTTCTCCAGGTGATCTTCCAGTCCCAGGGACTGAAGCCGGGTCTCCCAGATTGCAGTCAGACACTTTACCCTCTGAGCCACCAGGGAAGCCCAATACCTTCTGTTTCTTCTCCATCATAGGGGATTGGAATGCAAAAGTAGGAAGTCAAGAGATACCTGGAATAACAGACACGTTTGGTCTTGAAGTATAAAATGAAGCAGGACAAAGGCTAACAGAGTTTTGTCAAGAGAACACACTGGTAATAGCAAACACCTTTTTCCAACAACACAAGTGATGACCGTACACATGGATACCATCAGATGGACAATATCAAAATCAGATGAATTATGTCCTTTGCAGCTCAAGATGTAGAAGCACTATACAGTCAGCAAAAACAAGACCTGGAGCTGACTCTGGCTCTGATTATGAGCTCCTTATTGCAAAATTCTGGCTTAAATGGAAGGAAGGAGGGAAAACTACTAGCCCATTCAGGTATGACCTAAATCAAATCCCTTACAATTATACAGTGTTAAGTCACAAATAGATTCAAGGGGTTAGATCTGACAGAGTACCTGAAGAACAATGGATGGAAGTTCAGGACATTGTACAGAAGGAAGTGACCAAAACCATTCCAAAGAAAATGAAAGGTAAGGAGGCAAACTGGTTGTCTGAGGAGGCTTTATAAATAGCTGAGGCAAGAAAACAAGTGAAAGGCAAGGGAGAAAGGGAAAGACATACCCAGTTGAATGCAGAGTTCCAGAGAATAGCCAAGGAGAAATAAGAAAGTGAAAGTCACTCAGTCATGTTCGACCCTTTGTGACCCCATGGACTATACAGTCCATGGAATTCTCCAGGCCAGGATACTGGAGTGGGTAGCCTTTCCCTTCTACAGTGGATCTTCCTGACCCAGGAATCAAACCAGGGTCTCCTGCATTGCAGGCAGATTCTTTACCAACTGAGCTATGAGGGAAGCCCAAGGAGAGATAAGAACGCTTCTTAAATGAACAATGCAAAGAAATAGAGGAAAAACAACATAATAAGATGGACTAAAGATCTCTTCAAGAAAATTTGAAGTATCAAGGGAACAAGGATGGGCACGATAAAGGACAGAAATGGTAAGGACCTAACAGAAGCAGAAAAGATTAAGAAGGATGGGGAACGCGGGTATACCTGTGGCGGATTCATTTCGATATTTGGCAAAACTAATACAATATTGTAAAGTTTAAAAATAAAATAAAATTAAAAAAAAAAGAAGAGTTGGCAAGGATACACAGAAGGACAAAAAAGACCTTAATGACACAGATAACCATGGTGGTGTGATCATTCACCTAGAGCCAGACATCCTGAAGTATGAAGTCAAGTGGGCCTTAGGAAGCATTACTAAAAACAAAGTTAGTGGAGGTGATGAAATACCAGCTGAGCTATTTAAAATTGTAAAAGATGCTGTTAAAATGCTACACTCATGTCAGCAAATTTGGAAAACTCAGCAGTTGCCACAGGACTAGAAAAGGTCAGTTTTCATTCTAATCCCAAAGAAGTGCAATGACAGTGAATGTTCAAAACTACTGTACAACTGTGCTCATTTCACATGCCAGCAAGCTTATGCTCAAAATCCTTCAAGCTAAGTTTTAGCAGTGTGTGAACTGAGAACTTCCAGATGTACACTCTGGATTCAGACGAGGCAGAGGAACCAGAGATCAAATTGCCAACATTCACTGAATCAAGGAGAAAGTTCCAGAAAAACATCTATTTCTGCTTTATTGACTACATCAAAGCCTTTGACTGTGTGGATCACAACAAACTGTGGAAAATTCTTAAGTTAGAATTCTCAGTTAGAAACAGATGTGGAACAACTGACTGATTTGAAATTGGGAAAGGAGTATGACAAGGCTGTATATTGTCACCCTGCTTATTTAACTTATATGCAGAGGATGCCATGCAAAATGCCAAGCTGGATGAATCACAAGGTAGAATAAAGATAGCTGGGAGAAGTATAAACAACCTCAGATATGCAGATGATACTATTCTAATGGCAGAAAGTGAAGAGGAACTAAAGAGGCTTTTGAAGTGAAAGAGGAGAGTGAAAAAGCTGGCTTAAAATTCAGCATTCAAGAAACAAGATCGCAACATATGGTCCCATCACTTCATGGCAAATAGAAGGGGAAAAGGTGGAAGCAGTGACTGATTTTATTTTGTTGGGCTCCAATATCACTGTGGATGGTGACTGCAGTTATGAAATTAAAACATAAATGCTCCCTGGAAGAAAAGCTATGATCAACCTAGACAGTATAATAAAAAGCAGAGACACTACACTTTGCCAACAAAAGTCCGTGTAGTCAAAGTCATGGTTTTTCCAGTAGTCATGTATGGATATGATAGTTGGACTACAAAGAAAGCTGAGCACCGAAGAATTGATGCTTTTGAACTGTGGTGTTGGAGAAGACTCTTGAGAGTGCCTTGGATTGCAAGGAGATCCAAGCAGTCAATCATAAAGGAAATCAGTCCTGAATAATCTTTGGAGGACTGATGCTGAAGCTGAAGCTCTAACACTGGCCGTTTGATGCCATTTGACTCACTGGAAAAGACCCTGATGATGGGAAAGAATGAAGGCGGGAGGAGAAGGGGACGGCAGAGGTTGAGGTGGTTGGATGGCATCACCAAATCGATGGACATGAGCTTGAGCAAGCTTTGGGAGTTTTTGGTGGATAGGGAAGCCTGGCTTGCTTCAGTCCATGGGGTCAAAAAATTTGTGCTTCAGTCCGTGGGGTCAAAAAATTTGTGCATAAAATCTGTGCATCCATATTTATCTTGAGAAACTTACTATTTAGTTCCTTTGCTTTTCTAGAATTGCCTAATACATAAGGGTTTTTTTAAGTATTAAAAAGAATTGACATGTGTCTACGTACCTGATTATTTGCCATGAAAACATTTGTTTCAATCTTAAGAGGAGGCAATATTGATAATGCAACCAATTAGGTCCTAGCTTACATTACTTCCAATGTGTCTTCATGGTTTGTGCATGCTTTCATGCATGTATGTGAGACAGAGGGAAATACACACACACCCACACATATATAACATTTATATATATAATTATTAAATCTAATTATATATATATATATATATATATATTTTTTTTTCACTGTAGGTGGTAAGGAGATATAGGGCGGTTGGAGTTCCAAGAACATTTAAATACCAGAGTGAGTTAGAAATGATTCTCTACTATGTAGCCCTCGCCACAGGGTCTATTTTTGTGCTTGTCATTTTATTAGTTCACTAATATAAATTAAGGAGTCTTTAATGACAGTGCAAACACTTTTTAGCTGAGTAAATTCCCACTACAGGCATTTTCAATGACTGACTAGTCAGTTAGGTGGCACTTTAACTTTTTTCTCTCATTTCATTTTTTACATCTGCTACTAAATTACTAAATCTGAATTACAACACCAAAAAAATTAAATTATAGCTATCAGGTTTGTTATTATAGCTATCTTCCTTGTACTCCATAAATAACCTTTTAAGTTCAGTACACTCTCTTGAGTTATATGTAGGGAGAAACTTTCCCCCAAAATCTTATTTATCTACTTACATCAGTTAAAAAATATACATATAGTACTTCTTTTCTGGCTTCAAACAAATATAATGAGAGTAGCCTGATTTTCATTCAAAACATTTGAAATGATAGATTTGCTCCAATTCACAATTTGAAGAAAAGGAAAGTGAAAAGATAAATGTTTTAAGTGAGATTTTATATGGAAAGACTATTCAATTACATAGGACATAAAAGAACTGTTATGAATTGAAAAAAAAATCATAGTACTTTGGTGACATTCTCTAGACCATGGGCAAAATGTGTAATTTTATTTAAATAAAAATTTTTTTCCAGCAAGTGGAGTAATTTTCTCTGAATTAAATATTTCTATTAATTTTACCCACTGACAAAGCAACTGAGCACTTCTTAACATCCTTGCTCTAAGAAAGGCCAAGTAAAAATTTACTCTTGAAACTTGGTATGTGAATAGGCCCAAGCAGGAATATAAGCACCTTGCAATTTTCTCTAACTGAATATATTTAGGTGAAGAATTACTATCAGCTGAGCGGCACAACATTAAAGTGACTGATCCAGAAAGTATACATAAAAAAGAAAGGACATTACAAGCAGTGCGAACAATAGGCACAGTTGCATTCTTTCTCAATTACACTTATAAGTTAATAGTTTCATTTTATATGAATGCTATACATGGAAATGAAGTAAATATGTTTATACAATAACAACAGCAAAGGCTCAGCATTGTGGGCTTTAAAGAAAGCAAGCGAGAAATGGCACCCAAATAAGAAATCCCTCTAATTGAAAAAAAAAAAAAGTTAGAGAATAAGTCACTCTCAAGAGGGAGGAAAAGAACCTGTTAAAAATTCATCTTAACACAAAACACAATTTAACTAGTGAAAGTAAAAGTGTTAGTCACTCAGTCGTGTCTGACTCTTTGCTACCCCATGAACTGCAGCCCACCAGGCTCTGTCCATGGAATTCTCCATGCAAGAACACTGGAATGGGTTGCCATGCCCTTCTCCAGGGGATCTTCACAACCCATGAATTCAACCTGAGTCTCCTGCATTGCTGGCAGATTCTTTACTGTCTGAGCCACCAGGACCCTCACTAAATGAAATTTAAAAATATTCGTCCTCAATGTGTGTTCACAAGAGCCATCCATTGTTTGTCCTCAGAACATGTGCCTTTGGGGATAAGGTGCAGTTTTTCTCAACTGGATCCATAATATGGCCTGAACTGATGCTGGGAGCAGAGGAACATCCATGACACAACATGTGAACTACTTTATAAACCATATGCATGTTTAACTAAATAATAAAAAAAAAAAAAAAACCTAAGTATATTTCACTGTCTGGGTTCATACATTTGTAAAAGATCTCAACCTGCAAACCTCAGTCTAAATTAACTTTTTTTAAAAGAAGAAACAAATGGAGCCTTCTAACAAAAGGACAAAATGAAACAAAATCTTGCTAACTATGGAAGGTATGCTAAAAAGATAAATGGGGTAAAGGAAGAGGGAGAGAAAATTTAAAAACCCTCCAAATTACGATTTGCAGCTCAACATTCTATACCCTGATCACCAACCCATCAGCACTGGACAGCCAAGCTGCCAGTGAAGCATGGAGTTCTTTTACCTGCTGTCTCTTCTGCAAGTGTTATTCTGCCTGCAGCAAATCATATGTGTGATTTTTTAAATCAAAGGCTAAAAAAACAAACTGAAATCTCCTATTCTTGTTGATAGTCTTAGCTCTAGGCCAGGATTGGGATGTACAGATGCAAGTCGAAGCTTCTATAAAGTGATGCTGAATATAGTCTTGTTGGAATAGTTTGTTGTCATTAGGTAGAATCTTTTTCAAAGCTCATTTGTTTTTCTTAGAGTAAAAGATCTCTGACTCACCCACATGTCAAAGTGGAATAATTTTAATGGATCAAGTCGTGTCTTTACTGAGTTGAGGCTGGACTATGCTGAATTGTCCTTCCTTGTAGATTTTATGTGAGTGACTGGAATGTTATTCTCCTTAACAAAAAGCTTGCCAGAACCTTAAGCTACTTTATGACAATCCTATATTAATATTCATCAGTCAAGTCTATGTAATGCATTCTTCTTTTGCCTTGGAATCAGAACACTAGTGGTAAAAGGGATCCTTGTGAAAGGATGCTACTTAATATTACCTATAACAGGGGGACTTAAAATTAGTAAAATTACAGAAAAATATGTAAAATGTAGACTGTTGACTAAAGGCTAGAAAGGACAAAAGTCTTAAGAGATCTGAAATTATAAGTTTGTAAAATTTGGAATTTTGAGCCTATGTTTATATATGCATTTAGTTTTGAGTTATAATGAATATTATGAAAAAACCAAAGAAAAAATATGAAAAACAACTACATTCAATATTATTAAAATGCTAATAACTAAGAGTAAGAAATGAACACTTTTTTTTTTCCTCCAAAACAACTCTCTGCTTCTTGAAAAAGCATTCATAGATATTTTCATCTGAGCAATCACTTAATGGCAACTTTCCTCCTGGTATACTATATCTTTAATACAGTCTGAGAAGCTTATATGGATTGCAAAACCATTTGAACACTTTCTTCCACATTTGGCAAGAACTAAATACACGTAGATATTGTCATCATAAAATCATGATGCTATATTAAAAGAATGTTAGCCTTCTTGAGTGTAATTTTTGTGACTGTGGCTGAATTACCCACAAACTGTATTCCTGACCTCATCAGGGAAATTACTGGTACTATACTATTTGGCCAGAGAAGGCAATGGCACCCCACTCCAGTACTCTTGTCTGGAAAATCCCATGGATGGAGGAGCCTGGTGGGCTGCAGTCCATGGGGTCACTAAGAGTCGGGCATGACTGAGAGACTTCACTTTTACTTTTCACTTTCATGTATTGGAGAAGGAAATGGCAACCCACTCCAGTGTTCTTGCCTGGAGAATCCCAGGGACGGGGGAGCCTGGTGGGCTGCCATCTATGGGGTCGCACAGAGTCGGACACGACTGAAGCGACTTAGCAGCAGCAGCCCCGCATACTACTTGGCAAAGCTATTTTTGCACTTGACTGGGTTTTCCCAGAGTAAGTTTTAGTGCGTCGAGTCCACAGATATATACATATGCAAAATTGTCAACTTTAACCCAAATTGAATGTAGGTTGTCATGAGGTCATTGTCAGTACTGAGGTCAAAATACTGGAGTCATTAGAATCCTTGCCACATTAGTGCTGCTCGGATTGGCAGTTCTACTTAGGGTTACAGGTCAGATAATAGAGGTTTGGGAAGCATATAGTAAGCTTAGGGGTTATGTTTTCCTTATTCATTAACTGACTGTGGATACTAATAAGATCAGTATATGCCCACAGAGAAGAGATTCACAATGCAAAGTCAACAATTTAGAGGATATAAGTTCCTTACCACTGAAGTCTGTCCATAAATAAAGCAGGGATTTATCTGGGTGTTATCATTTCATAAATCTATTATACCTTAAGTGATTTTGCCTAATAACCTAACAATGAGGAAATGAAGTTGGAGAAGTAGGTGGGGCCTTCATGGCCACGATAAGAAGCTTAGGTTTCACCTTAAAGTAATGGGAATGTACTGAAAGACTTTAAACAGGAGAGGCTGATGAAAATTATACTTTGAAAAAGATTCAATTATGGCAGCTATGTGGAAAATGCAGGGAAGGGGTCAAGAATAATAAACGGGAGAAGAGTTAAGAAACAGTGATTATAGTCTAGGCAGGAAATGATAGTGACTTGGATTAGGGTGACCAAAGATGGTTGCAGTATATATATATATTTTTTTTTTAAATTTTATTTTATTTTTAAAATTAACAATATTGTATTAGTTTTGCCAAATATCGAAATGAATCCGCCACAGGTATACCCGACATACCACTGGCTCGACTTGGGGTGGGGTATGAAACCTGAATGGTAAAGAGAAAGAATTGTTAAGAATGATTCCTGGATTTCCAGCATGAACAAAGGAAATGGAAACATTAGCAGGGAAATTTGTGGGGAATATTCAAAGGTTTATTTAGCTTTGGACTAACCAAGTCTCAATTGCATGAAGCATACAAGTTGAGATGGCAAATTGCCAGTTGGATATATGGATCTGGAGCTCAGAAGAGAAGTCTAAGCAGGACACAGGAAATAGGGTGGTATTTGCATACAGACACAAACTTCTGTTATATTGTTTCATTATAAAATTTAGTGTACAGTTAGCTTTCTGGCTGTATCAGTTCAGTTCAGTTCAGTCGCTCAGTCGTGCCCAACTCTTTGCGACCCCATGAATTGCAGCACGCCAGGCCTCCCTGTCCATCACCAACACCAGGAGTTCACTCAGACTCACATCCATAGAGTGAGTGATGCCATCCAGCCATCTCATCCTCTGTTGTCCCCTTCTCCTCCTGTCGCCAATCCCTCCCAGCATCAGACTCTTTTCCAATGAGTCAACTCTTCGCATGAGGTGGCCAAAGTACCAGAGTTTCTGGCTGTATAAATCTAGGTAATAATTCCTGCATCCTTGACTCATTCCAAGTACAAACATTTCTAGATGTTGGGTAAGGTCACTTTCCTCTGGGCTATGCTTGTAATTTATTCCTGTTTTTCTTCTTTCCTCTGCTTTGCTGAGTTACGCTAAACTTTCACAGCTACCATGGATACTTCTATTAAGCCATTTTCTCCCAAGGTCTTGCTGTTTTTATTTCTCTTGAAACAAACATTGTCAATAACAACCACACAGCTAATTGCACTTGGAGGTGGGGGGGAGTACACAAAATCAAAACGCGCATGCCTTTGAAGCACATAGTCAAGAAAATTTCCTTAAAAGAAGAAGGAGAAATCAGAAAGACTCAGTTGTTTTTCCTTCGTAACGCACATAACTGGTACATAAACACTGGCACAAGTGAAAGGGTTAAGGGTAGTTTAGCCAATAAAAGACAAAAGGACGTTTCATCCTTCTTTGGTCCCTCTCTCCCACCAGTACCATTTGAGGTATTCACAGTAAGTATGTCTTCTTCCTGCCTGTAGCTCTATAATCTTTTAGGGTACACACATTTCTTGCTTTCACTGTTGGTTGTTTTTCTTTGAATGGTCATCACAATTAATTGCAGAGTTTCTTATCAGTAAACTGTTCAAGGCCAACAGCAGTGCTTACCTGCATTTTAATCAGAGTGGAACAATATAATCAACACTCCTGAGTGTACTGAGTTGAAAGGGATGCTGCACACATCTTGCTTTAGTTCCCAAGCAACTCTGTTGCTGCCCGGGATGTGATAAAGTCCTTCTCTCCTTCATTATTTTTTAAAAGAGCATTTATTTATCCCTTTATCTTTATTTTAAAGAATTTTAAAACAAATTTCAGATAAGATCAGATCAGATCAGTCGCTCAGTCGTGTCCGACTCTTTGCGACCCCATGAATTGCAGCACGCTAGGCCTCCCTGTCCATCGCCAACTCCTGGAATTCACTGAGACTCACGTCCATTGAGTCAGTGATGCCATCCAGCCATCTCATCCTCTGTTGTCCCCTTCTCCTCTTGACCCCAGTCCCTCCCAGCATCAGAATCTTTTCCAATGAGTCAACTAGTCAAGGTCCATCACTTTGCCTCCAATCAGTCAGCAAGTTACATTTGCCCTATCATCTCTGGCCTTCAGTATTTTAAAATAAATGTTTAACAATTATGGTCCTTTTACCCAATTTATTTTGCCAACTTATAAAGGATTTAGAGATCTTCTATGGAGCTAGTAATGGGTAAGAAAACTCAAATAAGAATTCCACCCAACTGGTCATAATTTTCAACCCTGGACAACTAAAAATAACATTTATTATGTAGACCTCTCAATTTCCCACCAAATCAAAAACACCATTTCAGTATTAAATATGGTTGGATGCTTAAAAAGTTTCAGAATAACATTGCTTAAGCTGTGATCACAGGAAATTCTAACCATGACACACAACCAGATGCCATGCTGATAATACATATTGACAAAAGAGGTTTAGTCCTGAACATCATATATGTTTTTTCAAAACAGTTTTTCTAGTAGTTCAAATTAGACAAACGTTATAAAACATGTTTCAATATTAAAATATTGTATTCAACTACAAATTAATATTAATTTACAGAATGTGGTAAAACACAGGAAGAAGAGGGCCTAGCACACAGGAAATGCTGACTAGTGTAAGCAGAACTGAAACTGGAATTCGAATGAACAATATCCTACTAAATATCCTACTAACATATCCTACTAAATAGTCCTCCTAGAGACACAGTTGCAAATTAGTGAAAAATGGTGTCCTAAAATCTTGTTCCATACCATGCCAGACATCCTTTAAAACCTAAAACCTGATTTGCCACCACAAAGCTTAAAATATTTTAATAATCCAGTGGTATGCTAATATTATGGTAGGAAAAAACCATGGCCTTTGGAGTCAGAGACACCTATTTTGAATTATTTACCCACTACTTACTATGTGATTTGGGCCATGTTGGGCTTCCCTGATAGCTCAGTTGGTAAAGAATCCACCTGTAATGCGGGAGACCCTGGTTTGATTCCTGGGTCGGGAAGAGCCCCTGGAGAAGGGATAGGCTATGCACTCCAGTGTTCTTGGGCCCCCCTTGGGGCTCATGGGCTTCCCTGGTGGCTCAGAGGTTAAAGCGTCTGCCTGCAATGGAGGAGACCTAAGTTCGACCCTGGGTCGGGAAGATCCCCTGGAGAAGGAAATGGCAACCCACTCCAGTATTCTTGCCTGGAGAATCCCATGGACAGAGGACCCTGATAGGCTACAGTCCATGGGGTCGCAAAGAGTCGGACATGACTGAGTGACTTCACTTTTCGTTTCACTTGGGGTTCAGCTGGTAAAGAATTTGCCTGCAATGTGGGAGACCTGGGTTGAATCCCTGGTTTGGGAAGATCCCTTGGAGAAGGGAAAGGCTATCCACTCCAGTATTCTGGCCTGGAGAATTCCATGGGGTCACAAAGAGTCGGACACAACTGAGCAACTTTCACTTTCACTCACTTCACCTTTGTGAACCTTAATTTCCTCATTGGTGAAATGGGGAAAACAATGCTAACTAACCTCATAAGGTTATCATGGTGATTATGTGAAATATATATGACAAAGTTCTTATCCTATTAAGTACCACATTATAGAATTATAAAGATGTTATTTCTTTTTGTGCTCCCATCACATACAGGATCAATACTTTAAAAAGATGACTTCCACCTCTTGTCTCTCATTTTCATTTAAGGTCATTCTTTCACATTTAATGCTACTGAATTGCCATCCTCAACTTCTCTTTCACATTTCCCTTCATTGGTTCATATTTTTCTGCCTAGAATATTTCTGCTACCCTGGACTAATGAAATCCCATTCTTCTTTTGAAAGAATATAAGCCACTTTTAATTTCTTTGTGGAAGTTTTAAGCATAGTTTTTGCTTTTATGAGTTATTAATGTACAGTTTACAGAGTCAAATCATGAGGTGGATGAAACTGGAGCCTATTATACTGAGGGAAGTAAGCCAGAAAGAAAAACACCAATACAGTATACTAACGCATATATATGGACTTTAGAAAGATGGTAATGACAACCCCATATGCGAGACAGCAAAAGAGACACAGATGTATAGAACAGCCTTTTGGACTCTGTGGGGGGGGGGTGATGATTTGGGGAAATGGCATTAAAACATGTATAATATCATATAAGAAACGAATCGCCAGTCCAGGTTCAATGCAGGATACAGGAAACTTGGGGCTTGTGCACTGGAATGAACCCAAAGGGATGGTACGGGGAGGGAGGTGGGAGGGGGGTTCAGGATGGGGAACATGTGTACACCTGTGGCAGATGCATGTTGATGTATGGAAAACAAATACAATATTGTAAAGTAAAAAATAAATAAATAAAAATATAATAATAAAACAACAACAACAACAAAAATCACTTTCCATATTCAGGAAAAAAAGTCAATGTTACTACTTCTTATTTTATTGTTTTTCCTTTGCAGCTTTATTGAGATATAATTCAAACACTATCTAAGTTTAAGTATACCGATGTGTTGATTTGACATATTTATATATTGCAAAATGATCACCACCACTGCTTTAGTTCACACCTCTGCCCTGTCACATAATTATAATTTTTTTCTGTGGTGAGAACACTTAAGATCTACTCTCTTAGCAACATTCAAGTTTATTATACATTTTTAGTTACAGTCATTATGCTGTACATCAGATCCCTAGAACTTCTTAATCTAATAACTAGAAGTTTGTACCATTTGACTAGTATCTCCCCATTTGTCCCAAACAACCCCCACCCCCACTCTGGTAATAATCACTCAACTCTCTTTCTCAAGAATTCCCATTCTTCTCTAGGTCAATTCATCTATGGAACTTTTCATGACATCTTTATCTGTAATGATCTCATTTTCAATACTCTCATAGTACTTTTGATTCTTTTATAGCATTTTTTTCCCCTTGCATTCCAATAGTTTATATGGCTACTTCTCTCAAGAGAATTTTAGTTCCTTGAAAGCAGAGTGAGACTATCAAAAATATTTCCCTATTTTCAGTTTCTAACACTTCTCATTTACTGAGTACTTAATAAATTTTGTACGAACTGAGACACCATGCTTCTCATTGACCCAATTAGCAAACATGATTTTTAAAATGCAGACTATTTTCAGTCTACAGAAACTCTTCTACAATGTAAACTAAAAATAAAAAAAAATTTTCAAGAAAAGATAAGATTGTTAAACGGATTACAAATATTCGTATCTTTGACATTGTAATACTAGTTGATGTTAACTGTCTTCAAAAAAAAAAAAAAAAAAAAAAGAAAAGAAAAGAAAAGAAAGAAAATGAAAGATAAGCCAGGAATTTGGGCCAAAGAAAATCATATGGTATTATCTGAAGTGGCACAAAAATGACAATCTAGATGACCAGAGATAAGGAAATAATTAAGTAAAAACTTGAGTACAATGATGCGAATGATGACTATAAAGCCAATAGTGTGTAAAGTTCACAAAACTTTGTAATAACTGAAAAATACTTGTGATTTATATCAATTGAAAAAGAATCATCTTATAAAAGAGTATGTACAGTGGGATCTTATATGTGTAATGCATCTTGTTTTAATAACTTCTTTGGGAAAGAAAAGAAACTCCCTAAATTTGAATGGTACCTCCATATCACTCACATGTTCATTTTGCATTTTATAGGGGATAGAATATTAGAACATAGGGTGAATGTGATAGTTAACAAAGAAGGGAAGGGACCTTTTTAAGTGAACAGGGAGATTCTACGAAGCAACACCTACCCCCCAAAATCACTGGATGCACTTTGGGTTCTGATGAAAATAACTACCTTAGAGGCACAAAGGATGGTTTAAATCAGTCATCTTCCATAAGGCCCATTCTTCCAAGTATCTGAACTTTGTTATGCAGAATTCTGCTGCTGCTACTGCTAAGTCGCTTCAGTCGTGTCGTGTCCGACTGTGCGACCCCGTAGACGGCAGCCCACCAGGCTCCCCCGTCCCTGGGATTCTCCAGGCAAGAACACTGGAATGGGTTGCCATTTCCTTCTCCAATGCATGAAAGTGAAAAGTGAAAGTGAAGTCGCTCAGTCGTGTCCGACTCTTCTCAACCCCACGGACTGCAGCCCACCAGGCTCCTCCGTCCATGGGATTTTCCAGGCAAGAGTACTGGAGTGGGGTGCCGTTGCCCTCTCCATGAAGAATTCTAAGTCTATTCAAATATGTTCCTGAAAAGTCCCTTCACCCTTGCTAAAAGAGACTCATCAAATATACAAGGAAGGGCTACAGACACTTTTTAAATAGCACGTAGTTTTAAAAGTGATGCAAAAAAAACTGTTGAAAATCTTCATTCATCTATACAAGTGGGAAAATATTAGGCAAAGTAAAGCCCAGAGACTTTGACGAATTCTGGCAAAATTATCCACAAGCACATATACACACGATCTAGTTAAAGGCCCTTCAGATTTTTCAAATATCTCATGATCATTTATGAAATCAGGGAAAGGAATTTGAAAATAATCACCTGTATACATGCACAGCAAGATAATACCTCACATACTGTATGTTCTAAAGTATTATAAATACATGTATAAATTTTTCTAAATCAAGAGTTGGCAAACTACTTGCCCATAGGCCAAATCTGCCTATTTTCATATGGTCTGCAAGTTACGAATGCTTTTTTACATTTAGAAGTGGTTGCAAAAAAAAAAAAAAAGAAAAGAAAATCTGTGACACATGAAAACTGTATGAAATTCAAATTTCTGTCTATAAATAAAGCTTTATAGGAACACTGCCACTGACATATAGCCTATGGCAGCTTTTGCACTACAGCTGTAGAGCTGAGTCCTTGTGATGAGGATGTTGTGTATTCAGCAAAGCCTGAAATATTTAATGTATGCCTCTTGAGGGAAAAGTTTGCTGACCTGTGTTCTACTTTTTTTAATTGAGACATAACTCACATATATCACTGTATTAGTTTTAGGTGTACAACACAATGATGGGAGATATATATAATATATATAGTGAAATGATGACCACAGTAAGTTTAGTCAATATCCATCACCTCACAAAGTTATAAAATTTTTGTGTTTGATGAAAAATTTTAAGATCCAGTCTCTTGGCAGCTCACAAATATATAATACAGCATCATAACTATGATCACTTGCTCTCCATTCCATGCATCCCCAGAATTTGTTTATCATATAACTGGAAGTTTGTACCTTTTAACCATTTTCACTCATTTCACTCACTCCTCACTCTTCACCTCTGGTATCTACCCTGAATTCTAGATTAATAAAAATACACTCTTGGGAGGGATAACAGCAATTTTCCAGCCTAAATCTATCATGAGGATATGGAGACAGAGAGAAATCAACAGAGACTGTCTCCGTATACATAGCCAGGTTCTAGATTTCTGGTTCCTCTCTATCATAATGTGCCTGAGTATCTTTATAAGACCTTATTTCCAACCTTTTGAGGATAAAATGTATACTGTGAATTTTCCACAAGGTGAAGTTGATGATATAAGTTTATTCTGCAAATGCATCAGTAGAATAATTATTAACAGGACTAAAAAAAGCATTTTTATAAAGCTTGCATAATATCACAGGCAGACAGGAACAAGGCACCCCTGGCAAAATTTATTTGAAAAATCTTCAAATTAAGTAAATACAATATAACAGCAAGAGCTACATGCATAAACTAAAGCCAAGTCCTATAAAACAGTCAGTATTAGAGGAAAAATCAGCTACTATAAAGTAGTATGAAATTTAATCTCAATGGACAAATGATTATTTCACAAAGTAACACAGAGGGGTCCAAATCAAATTCTCCGGTATTTTACTACCTCCAGTATTATATCTCTACCATATACTTTCTTTCCGACTTTTCTAAAGATATAATGTGGTGGTTTAGTTGCTAAGTCATGTCTGACTCTTGCAATGCCATGGAATGTAGCCTGCCATGCTCCTCAGTCCATGGAATTTTCTAGTGAGTTGCCATTTCCTTCTCCAAAAAATATAATAATTGACCAAAAAGTATCCTCTATGACTTAAGTATTTGCAGTTAAGGTCAGCAATACCCAAACCATGAACTTCCAGATATTCAAGCTGGTTTTAGAAAAGGCAGAGGAACCAGAGCTCAAATCGCCAACATCCGCTCGATCATGGAAAAAGCAAAAGAGTTCCAGAAAAACATCTCTTTCTGCTTTATTGACTATGCCAAAGCCTTTGACTGTGTGGATCACAATGAACTGTGGAAAATTCTGAAAGAGATGGGAATACCAGACCACCTGACCTGCCTCTTGAGAAACCTATATGCAGGTCAGGAAGCAACAGTTAGAACTGGACGTGGAACAACAGACTGGTTCCAAATAGGAAAAGGAGTACGTCAAGGCTGTATATTGTCATCCTGCTTATTTAACTTCTATGCAGAGTACATCATGAGAAACGCTGGGCTGGAAGAAGCATAAGCTGGAATCAAGATTGCTGGGAGAAATATCAATAACCTCAGATATGCAGATGACATCATCCTTATGGCAGAAAATGAAGAGGAACTAAAAAGCCTCTTGATGAAAGTGAAAGTGTAGAGTGAAAAAGTTGGCTTAAAGCTCAACATTCAGAAAACGAAGATCATGGCATCTGGTCCCATCACGTCATGGGAAATAGATGGGGAAACAGTGGAAACAGTGTCAGACTTTATTTTTGGGGGCTCCAAAATCACTGCAGATGGTGATTGCAGCCATGAAATTAAAAGACGCCTACTTCTTGGAAGTAAAGTTATGACCAAACTAGACAACATATTAAAAAGCAGAGACATTACTTTGCCAACAAAGGTCTGTCTAGTCAAGGCTATGGTTTTCCCAGTGGTCATGTATCGATGTGAATGTGGGACTGTGAAGAAAGCTGAACGCTGAAGAATTGATGCTTTTGAACTATGGTGTTGGAGAAGGTTCTTGTAAGTCCCTTGGACTGCAAGGAGATCCAACCAGTCCATTCTGAAGGAGATCAGTCCTGGGTGTTCTTTGAAAGGACTGATGCTAAAGCTTAAATGCCAATACTTTGGCCACCTCATGTGAAGAGTTGACTCATTGGAAAAGACCCTGATGCTGGGAGGGATTGGGGGCAGGAGGAGAAGGGGACAATAGAGGATGATATGGCTGGATGGCATCACTGACTTGATGGACATGGGTTTGGGTGAACTTCGGGAGTTGATGATGGACAGGGAGGCCTGGCGTGCTGCAATTCATGGGGTCTCAAAGAGTCAGACACGATTGAGTGACTGAACTGAACTGAACTGAAATAACAAACAAACAAACAAACAAAAACAGTACATCCAGATGTTAAGAAATGTTAAATGAACTATTCTCTGAGTGCAATCCACATATGTTTTGTAAGCCAATTAACTCTTCTGGGCCCTTGGTAGGTACCAATAAGAACTCTTTAAGAGTAATTTACTCAAAAAGCCTGAGAGAATATGCTTCAAAATGTATCCCAAAAGTCCAGTAAACAGTCATTTTTGACTTCTGACCTAATGTATGAAATACTGCCTAAACGGATTTTTACTCAGTAAAATATAGTGAATTCATAATGTACCTTTAGGATTTGTTTTGATAATATTCTAAAATGTCACTTACAGGAGTCTTTAGGGAAGGTATAATAAATGTGGGGCAGTCAGCAGGACAACAACAAAAAGAAAGTAAGAAAGCTGGTCTTAGAAGACAGGAATCCCGCTTACTTTCCATATCAATTTGCACAAGACACTTAAACCTCTTTGAGCCTCTGTTTTCTCACTTGTAAAACAGGAATAATACCACCTGCCTTGCTGTCCTCATAGGGTGGCTATAAAGACACAAACGAGTTATGAAAACTTTTTGTACACTGTGCTTGTGTCATAAAAAAGCTTGACTGATGGTATTAAGATGTTGCTATAGGGAAATTGTAGTTTTGTAATCTTCTACAGGATGGGAAGAAAACAGCCTCCAAACTCGTTCTCTTTTAGTTTTCATGTATAAAGTAGTATTCAGAAAGCAAGGCACAGTAACATGGGATATAGTTTTCACAGGAAACATTTCAGGAGAGCCTCTATTCTGTAACACAGATAATTGTATTCATTACAATTCTATCCACTCATAACAGTTAATTTTAGGCCCAAAGTATATGATATAAAATTTCTAGGTTTCTGGAAAAATTATTTGAGGTCAATACTACAATGCTGATTCAACTTCAGATACAAATTCTCTTCCATTCTATAGAGCAATATGATTCTTCTTACCAAACTGTTTCATTTGCTGCCTTCTATGCTTTATTCTATATCTGAATAGAAGCATTCCCAAGACCCTCTGCTCTTTCCTCTATATAAACTCTTTATTTTAAGGTATTGCTTTCACATCAAGGACTTCTCTTGTGGCTTATCTGGTAAAGAATCCACCTGCAATGCGGGGGACCTGGGTTCAATAGACCCCCTGAACAAGGGAAAGGCTACCCACTCCAGTACTCTGGCCTGGAGAATTCCATGGACTGTATAGTCCATGGTGTCACAAAGAGTCAGACACGATTGAGCAACTTTCATTTTGTCACGTCAAGGCTTTTAATATTATATAAAATCTGAGGACTCTCAAATCTCTATATGTAAGCCCTCTCCTCCTATTTGAGGAGCAGTCTTCCCTTCTCACATGCCAACTAAACATATCCCATTGGGTGATCCATGTTCTAACAAGCAACATATCCAAACCAGGGCAACCACTTTCCTCTAGAAACCAAAATCTATTTCTGATTTCCTGTTTGCCCCAATGGTATGTATCACCATTCTTTCAGCTGTCGTTTCTTAAAACCACAGATTTTATTTTTATCCTTTTTTTAACCACATCCACCCAGTCACCAATTCTCATTGATCATTATTTTTCAAAATGACTTTTAGCATCTATCTTTGCCTTTCCATGGCAACTGCCACTTTTTTGAGACTCACATTACCCAAAGGTTAGACTACTACAACTGTCTCCATGCTTTCAATCCATCTCACAAATGCCTCAAGGGGCAAATATGTTCTTCTTAGAACACTGATGTGACCATATTACTCCTTGATTCTATGAGTTAAAATTCAAACCTTAAATTATATTTAAAGTCCTAAAAGCTATGAGAGGTTATTGAATGCAATTAGAAACCAATCAATATGACTAATATCCTGAACACAAACCAACAGGTTTCTAGAATCCAATGAATTAAAGTCATACAAATTTATAGAAGATTACCATGCTATCTTAAAGATAAAAAATAGTCACAGTCTCCATGGTGGACATAAAATGAAACAGCTTCTGTAAACTTCATATATCAGCCTTATTGTCTCTGAGAATTAAAAGTGCACTAGTGTATTTTGATAAACATGTGAACTCTGCTACACATAAATGGACAATGTTGGATGCATGCTATGCTGCTTTTCTCTCTGCAGCATGGGATATTAGCTGTGACTTAAATCAATTCTTTAAATATGCAAATCACAATTCATGTACAGATCTCTAGCTGATCTAGCAAATACCTGGTCACAGCTGCCATTTTAGCACAATGTACAGAGAGAAATCTCATTTTGCCAAGATAATCTTGTTTTATTGCATTTCTACAATTTCCTCTTTGTAAACTGTTACTGCTGCTGCTGCTGCTAAGTTGCTTCAGTCGTGTCCGACTCTGTGCGACCCCATAGACGGCAGCCCACCAGGCTCCCCCGTCCCTGGGGTTCTCCAGGCAAGAACACTGGAGTGGGTTGCCATTTCCTTCTCCAAGGCATGAAAGTGAAAAGTGAAAGTGAAGTCTCTCAGTCATGCCCGACTCTTAGTGACCCCATGGACTGGAGCCTACCAGGCTCCTCCGTCCATGGGATTTTCCAGGAACAGTACTGGAGTGGGGTGCCATTGCAACTGTTACTAGTGTCACCCTTTAATGAGTAGCAAGGTACAGGAATTCTAATTTTATTTGAGGTTTTATTCATTTAGGGGGAAAAACTTCTCCCTGTTACTTTTCAGAAATAGAAAAACTATGTCTTATTTACTTAATTGTAACCCAATCATTTTCTTTTCTCCATCAGCAGAATATTGCTGCCTAATAAAGGGTATATCTTTGAAAGAAAAAAAGTGATCATATACTAATAAGTAGGACTAGTAAAAGTAGTGAAAGTGAAAGTAGAGTCTCTCAGTCATGTCCGACTCTTTTGTGACCCCATGGACTGTAGCCTACAACACTCCTCTGTCCATGGGATTTTCCAGGCAAGAGTATCGGAGTGGGTTGCCTCTTCCTTCTCCAGGAGATCTTCCCAACCCATTGATCGAACCTGGGTCTCCCACATTGTAGGCAGATGCTTTAACAACAAGCAAAGTTGGAAAACACTTCTTTTTTTTTTTTTCACTTGTCTTACTAGGCATTAAAAAGCAGAGACATTACATTGTCAACAAATGTCCATCTAGTCAAGGCTATGGTTTTTCTAGTAGTCATGTACGGATATGAGAGTTGGACTGTGAAGAAAGCTGAGCACCGAAGAATTGGTGCTTTTGAACTGTGGTGTTGGAGAAGACTCTTGAGTCCCTTGGGCTGCAAGGAGATCCAACCAGTCCATCCTAAAGGAGATCAGTCCTGAGTGTTCATTGGAAGGACTGGTGTTGAAGCTGAAACTCCAATACTTTGTCTACCTGATGCAAAGAGCTGACTCGTTGGAAAAGACTCTGATGCTGGGAAAGATTGAGGGCAGCGGGAGAAGGGGATGACAGAGGATAAGACGGTTGGATAGCATCACTGACTCAATAGACATAACTTTGGGTAATCTCCAGGAGTTGGTGATGGACAGGGAGGCCTGGCATGCTGTGGTTCATTGGGTTGCAAAGAGTCGGACACGACGGAGCGACTGAACTGAATTGAACTGAATTAAACATCAACAGACTTCATTTTCTACATGAATTCTATTCTCATAAAAAATAGTATTTTCAAATTTTTCACCATATACCCAGAATCTAGCATATGACCCCAATCATTTTAGGACTCATGACCTCATAGTATTTGCAGTCAAATGTTTAAATATTAGGCAGGAAAATTATCATTTTCCCCCTAAGATTTGCTCCAGATACTTGCTGAATTTTCTAATATAAATTCGGGGGAGGGCAAAACTGAAAAACACAAACAGTTTAAAGTCTTAAACGTTTGTCTAGGAATAACTTGGACATTCAAAACTGGATCTCAATTTTGTAGGCAGTTTCATATAACTATGACTTATATTCACTAAACTGGATGTAGCAAATGGGTTTGACTTTTTGATTATTGCCTCTTCTGTGTTCTAAGAAGAATCTTGCTTTGTTTTAGTATTTACTATTGCATATAAGTTTGACTTTGCAAGAGTTGAAATAAACTAAAAACTGCTTGAAATGTCTTTTAAAATTTACTCTTTGTCAACCTGATTAAATTCTTTGCCACTATTTTATCAGGGAAATTATATTCTTGTCATCTTGAAGGTCAGAGAAACTTTTCATTCTTCTCACTGGGCCTAACACAATGCACTGTACATAGTATGACTATATAAATTGGGTGAAATGAAATGGGTGAAATGAAAAGTCATGTTACTATCCCATAGCCTAATCATTGGTTAACTAAGAATAAACTAACCAAGTCCTAAATCATAATGAATGGAATGGGAAAATACCTTTATATTATTTATGTATCACACAGCTTCAATGATTTCATAAGTCATAACTGTACTCAGAACATTTAAGTGCCATAAATAACTCAGGTATTTTGTTAATGCTGATCATATTATGTGAATGAATAAATGTGATATATTTTCTATATGTCTTTCCTGGTGGCTCAGATGGTAAAGTGTCTACCTACAATGCAGGAGACCTGGGTTTGATCCCTGGGTCGAGAAGATCCCCTGGAGAAGGAAATGGCAACCCACACCAGTATTACTGCCTGGAGAATCCCATGGACAGAGGAGCCTGGTGGGCTCACAAAGAGTTGGACATGACTTACTGACTAAACAAACATGGCATACTTATACATATTAAATGTGACTATTGGAAACACACACACACATACACACACATATATATATATATATACACAGACATATATGTATGTATGCATGCCTACTGATTAATATCCCCAAGGGAATTCTGAATATAAATACAATGGTTTAACTGGATGAAACTGCCATTCATGGGCTAGTATCTCCATGTCAATATTCAGATGATGGAACATGTTCTAATTTCATCCTAAGAAGCAGAATTCTTTTGACTTCACTGATCACCTGAATATTTGAATTACATGCTTTTAAAGAAACATTCATTCTTCACCCATCAGAAACAAGTCTTGGTATGCTTTAAATTATATTAGGTCACTCCTAATGTAGCATTTATTTTTGTAGTCTTATGTTTTATCAGTTATTCTCCAGTTTATAATGGAAAGGGTTGTTTCATTGATAACATCTAGACTTTCCAGTCTTCCTGAGCCATTCTTTGATTCAGTCATTAGACATGGGTAAGCATTTTGGGATTGGTACCATAATTATACTTTTTAGCTCTTCTTTCTCTTAGTTTCTAGAAAATTTATAATCTGCCCTTTACTAGTTGAATATCTTTTATGGCTAAGAGTTTCTTTTCACACATACCATGGACAGATCCCACAAGAAGTCCTCCTTATTTATCTCTGATGTTAGCATTAAGATTGCCAACAAAATTAAGCTCAGGTCAGTCTATGCTGTTGGTAATGTACTCACACGGGTAATAGTATTCAGAAGAGAAAAAAAAAAAGACAAATGCCTTTAGTCTGGTTGTTTGTTTTTCAATATTTTAACTGGGGAAAATGACAAAAGCCTATAGAAATTAAGTTAATCCTTGGAGAAGAAATAGAATCTTCAAGATATAAATATATATGACCCATTTTTACAATGCAGAGAGAGAAAATGATGGACTTAGAATATGAAGTTAACATTTTTAAAGTTTTTAATACACTAGACATGACTAGAAAGACAGTTAGAAAATCAGGCAGTGTCAGTGAACCAAAGAGTTCAGTTAAAGTAGATGTTCATAAAACATGATATACATCATAAATATTTTAACCAAAAAAGTATAAATAATATTCATTTGCCAATCTTTTTGATGTAGAGTTAAAGTATTCTATTTGAGTTACGATCCTCTGATTGGCTCTGTGTAAAGATTTGCTTGCATATAAACAATACAAAGGAGAAAGAAGTGACAACCCAGTCCAGTATTCTTGGCTGGGAAATCCCATGGATAGAGGAGCCTGCGGGCTACAGGCCAAGGGGTCTCAGAGTAGGATATGATGAGCAGGCACACACAAACCACACAAAATATACAATCACTGAGCGACTGAACTGAACTGAAGCCAGTTTCTACATTGGTTTCTAGATTTAAGTAGCTAGAACTTAAATACATTCATGAAGCAATCAGAATACAGAAGGGTTTTGGAATTGGTGCCTATCTTTTAAGTTTTCTTACCCACTCTGATTAGACAGCAAATTTAAAATGACTTTATCAAACATTTCCAAAGCATTCAACATAGTTTTCATAAAAAATGGGATACTTTTTAAGCACTATTTATTGGCTCACCTAATATTTAATTGAAACACATAACTGAACTAACAAGTACAACTGACATATACAAGAGGCTTGGAGGGTAAGCACAATAGTATCATGGCAAGCCAAAATCTCAGATGTTACACTAGAAGTGAGCAGTGGCCATGAGGAGATACCCCACATCCAAGGTCAGTAGCGGTGCCTGTGCTTCGCTGGAGTGTCCGCACATTTGGAAAACTCAGCAGTGGCCACAGGACTGGAAAAGGTCAGTTTTCATTCCAATCCCTAAGAAAGGCAATGCCAAAGAATGCTCAAAGTACCGCACAATTGCACTCATCTCACACGCTAGTAAAGTAATGCTCAAAATTCTCCAAGCCAGGTTTCAACAATACGTGAACCGATAACTTCCAGATGTTCAAGCTGGTTTAAGAAAAGGCAGAGGAACCAGAGATCAAATTTCCAACATTCACTGGATCATTGAAAAAGCAAGAGAGTTCCTGAAAAACATCTATTTCTGCTTTATTGACTATGCCAAAGCCTTTGACTATGTGGATCACAATAAACTGTGGAAAATTGTTCAAGAGACGGTAATACCAGACCACTTGACCTGCCTCTTAAGAAATCTGTATGCAGGTCAGGAAGCAACAATAGTCCAAAATCACTGCAGATGGTGACTGCAGCCATGAAATAAAAAGACACCTACTCCTTGGAAGAAAAGTTATGACCAACCTAGACAGCATATTAAAAAGCAGAGACATTACTTTGCCAACAAAGGTCTGTCTAGTCAAGGCTATGGTTTTTCCAGTAGTCAGGTATGGATGTGAGTTGGACTGAGTTGAACTATAAAGAAAGCTGAGCGCCAAAGAATTGATGTTTTTGAACTGTGGTGTTGGAGAAGACTCTTGAGAGTCCCTTGGACTGCAAGGAGATCCAACTAGTCCATCCTAAAGGAAATCAGCCCTGAATATTCATTGGAAGAACTGATGCTGAAGCTGAAACTCCAAAACTTTGGCCACCTGATGCGAAGAAGTGACTCATTGGAAAAGAGCCTAATGCTGGGAAAGATTGAAGGTGGGAGGAGAAGGGGACAACAGAGGATGAGATGGTTGGATGGCATCACCGACTCAATGGACTTGGGTTTGGGTGGACTCTGGGAGTTGGTGATGGACAGGGAGGCCTGGAGTGCTGCTTTACATGGTGTCACAAAGGGTCATACACAACTGAGCAACTGAACTGAACATTAGAAATGCCAGGATGTACTTGAGAACTGCTTACTAGCTGTAATGAGTCAGAGTGCCCTAGGCTTCAGTGAACACCTTACATCCAGTGAAGTGTGAGCACTGACTTCTCAGGGAACCTGGTTACAAGGACGTGAATTAAGAGAATTTCTACCATAAAGGTGAGAGAATGACAGACCAACAAGAGACGCTTCCTTTCCGAACCCCTCAGTGAGATAATTTTCAATTCTTAGAACATTCAAGTATTTTAAATTGGACATTTTATAAGACAGATATCTTTCTAAAATAAATGACTCTTGTAAAGATTAAGATGCCACTGATCTTGGAACCTATGTAATCATAGAAAAATCTATTCCTCTGTCAAATCTATGCTGAAAAACTCAGAGAGAACACAGCATATTTCCCTTAAAAGACGTATCAGTTTGCCTTCATAAACAGGTGCCAAAAATCAAGAAGTGTAAAGGCAACACAATATGCAAAACATTTCTGTTTCACCATTTTCCTCTCAGGACTGAAAGAAGAAAATGAGATGGTTGTTAGATTTGCACACAATTAAAGAGAAGTAGGATCATTAGAGACAGAAAGTGGTTTATTGATGGGACTCATTGCTCTCAGTCCATAAATGAAACCATTTTACTCCTAATGACCATAACCCCCACCTTAATCTTGACAGTGCTAAATTACAATTGGATATTTAATGATCTCAATTTTTCCCTTAGTTTATTAAAGCATAAAAAGATTAAGCAGATACTAAGTGACCTGAAGATAGTTAAAGAAAGACCATACCATAATTTTACTGACTTAACTCTGTAGTAATTAACAGGACTGGTGCTTGTCATTACAGTCTAACTAAAAGTCTTGAAATGTGGAAACGTGCTATTTTCAGAAACTGACAACTAACAACTGATGTAACAGTATAACCCAAATAAATTAAACACCATCATGTTTTTCCTAGAATAAGAGTCTAATTTTTGTTGGGAAATGGTGGCTTTTCATGAATACATGCAATTACACTTGACAGTCAAGACTAACCTAGTTGTGTTTTTCATTTGATTTTAAACTAAAAGGTTAATATTTATAGTTATTAATACTTTTCTTTACTTTAAAGCTAGACCCACAATCTGTTTTTTGAACGACCAAAAACAAAACAAAAAAAGAAAAAAAAAAAAAAACCTCTAACTTCAGAAATGTATAACCATTGCTTCTTGAATTCCTAACGCTGAAATTCTCCCATCTATGAACTTACAGATCAAATCCCTAAACTATAAGGAGTTGACTGTTAAAGTTGCTGCTCATACGTACTACGATAGTACTAAATTATTTTACAATTTTTTTATTCAACTAAAGTTGATTTATGATATCATGTAAGTTTTAGGTGTATAGCACAGTAATTTATATATTCTTTATATGTGCATTCTTTTTTACTTTCTTTTCCTTTATAGTTATTACATAACATTGAGTACAGTTCCCTGTGCTATAATGTAGGTCCATGTTGGTAGGACACTACTAATTTAATTCAAATACAAATACTGGTTTTACTATGTCTTAGGGAAAGTTTATTAAATGTCAATTACTCTACATGTTTTAGTAATTAGAAAATACACAGTAAAAAATGGGGAAAAGGCAGTATAAAAGTTTTCAAAAATGACACTGGTAACTTGACCTAGACAAGATATTTGTAGAAATGTCCAATCAAACAAATGAAAACATATCAGAAGGTAAATGAGAAATTAACAGTGTTAAAATTTAAAATAATCAACCCATGGTGACAATAATGATATGGAATAATCTACATTTTCAACCCATAAGGCAATGGGATAAACAGTTACAAAAAAGCAAAATCAAAAACACGAAGCTCATATATGTCAATTGGAATGACATCTATTAAAGAAAATAGGAAACACATTATCAGTGGGCTAAAATTTAGGAAAGGAGAATTGAAAATTAATCTATAACCAGTAAGAGCACACTAATATAAACTGTCTAAAAATTACTGAACCATATGCATACTAAGAAAATTTCTTCATTTACAATAGTAAATATTACATAAGAAGAATACTTTGGACTCAGAAATAAGGAAAACTCAAGGACACGAGCACAAACCTTTTTACACTTCAACAAAACAAAAAACTCAAAGCATAACTTTCAGACAAAAAACACAAAAACAAAGCATAATTTCTAGACAAATCCCTCTCAGAATTCAGTGGTCACATTATACTAGCAGTGTGCTTTAAGTTTGTGAATGAATGAAGTCTAATATTATGACTTTTAGACCTTCCTTTAAGACTTTTCCACAATATCATATGTTACAGTGAATGTAACAGAAATCCAAGAGGTGGGTAATTGTTAATATTTTTTCCACTGAAATCTATTTTTATTCCTGTACATGGGTTAACCTACTTTGTTTGGAAATATCAATATCTTGTCATCATTGATGACTTGTTTTTTCTATTTGATAAACTAGACTTTCTTCTTTTCTTCAAATACCAAAATAAACAAAAAATGAAGGAACAACCTTCAATGTGACTGAGATATTTGCTACAGTGTAATTAATACTATTAGGTTTGCTTATAGCAAATTAACACTGATACTGTAATGACTTCATCCAAATCCAAAGTCCAGTTCAATTTTCATCTCAATTCAAAAAACTAAGGACTTTCAGAGTAAAGAGACAGATATTTAATAGTAATCATCTGTGTACTTTACAGAGTCAGTTCATTCTAATCTTAAAAACTCTCAGGAAGAAAAAAATGAGCAACAAAATCATTTTGTTAAGTTGTTGGAGAAGTTTAAATGCTGTTACTTTGGACACAATCTGGAGCAAGAAATTCCAGTGATCACTCTAAGTATAAAATCATTTAAACACACTATTTAGCTGCCTCTCTGTTATATCAATTATATTTATTCTTTTTTTTTTAAATTTCATTTTTAAACTTTACATAATTGTATTAGTTTTGCCAAATATCAAAATGAATCCGCCACAGGTATACATATGTTCCCCATCCTGAACCCTCCTCCCTCCTCCCTCCCCATACCATCCCTCTGGGTCGTCTATGACCCACCTCCCAGAATATTTGAAATAAAAGCAAAAATAAACAAATGGGACCTAATTAACCTTAAAAGCTTCTGCACATCAAAGGAAACTATTAGCAAGGTGAAAAGACAGCCTTCAGAATGGGAGAAAATAATAGCAAATGAAGCAACTGAGAAACAACTAATCTCAAAAATATATAAGCAACTCCTACAGCTCAACTCCAGAAAAATAAATGACCCAATCAAAAAATGGGCCAAAGAACTAAATAGACATTTCTCCAAAGAAGACATACAGATGGCTAACAAACACATGAAAAGATGCTCAACATCACTCATTATCAGAGAAATGCAAATCAAAACCACCATGAGGTACCATTTCACACCAGTCAGAATGGCTGCGATCCAAAAGTCTACAAATAATAAATGCTGGAGAGGGTGTGGAGAAAAGGGAACCCTCTTACACTGTTGGTGGGAATGCAAACTAGTACAGCCACTATGGAGAACAGTGTGGAGATTCCTTAAAAAATTGGAAATAGAACTGCCTGTTATATCAATTATATTTATATATAACAGAGTTACCTCTAAGTAGACATATTAGCAAACAAAGCTTTGGTTAATAAAATACATATCAACCAATCTCCGACAGCACTTTTATGAAGATAAACCCCACACCTGTGCAAATAATATTTTTAATTCAACCAGACACTGATGATTTGGAAAATTATATATATCATCTTTATTAGCTGTAATATGAAACATACATGTACATGCTTTATAATTTATCTTACCCAAACAACATAAAGAATAAAAAAATGACCCAAACAACATAAAGAATAAAAAAATGTACAGATCAGGTTGAATCATACCAAATTACTACTTTATAGTTCAGAAATGGTTAAATATTCAGCAATTATATGTGGTTTGGCCTAATACAATATGCTTTTTCTTCAACCATGCCATATGGATGAAAACTTCAAATCAATGCACTACATATACCTTCTAAAGGCATTTTAGGTGCTGGGAATGGCAACTGTATTTGCAAAGAATGAATTTTTGCAGAAATATAAGACTTCAGTTAAGGACCTATTTCAACATAAATTAGGTCATTTCCTGTTTTGTTTTTTTTTAATGGAAACCATAATTTCAACTAAAGATGAGACAACCAAATGCTCACATGAGTCTTGCAACCAAATGAAAAAAGAGAGAGAGAGAAAAGACCCACTGAACTGTTTTTTAACAGTATTTGTTCCTGCTATATAAATAGATTGTATGGCAGAGCTATTTATGTTACACAGACACACATACACACACACACTATACACACACACACACAATGCACACATATGTTAGGAGACCAAGCACAGTAAACACTTTTTCCCTATATAGCAATAGATTAATTATAACACATGTAAGGGTTACTATGGGATTATATGAAATTATCTGTGTGAAACTTGAAAAGCACTATCGAATCAAAAGAATGTTTCAATTAAAAGAATACATTTGAATCAGTTCTAATGAGGTGGATGAAACTGGAGCCTATTATACAGAGTGAAGTAAGCCAGAAGGACAAACACCAATACAGTATACTAATGCATATATATGGAATTTAGAAAGATGGTAACGATAACCCTGTATATGAGACAGCAAAAGAGACACTGATGTATAGAACAGGCTTATGGACTCTGTGGGAGAGGGAGAGGGTGGGAAGATTTGGGAGAATGGCATTGAAACATGTGAAATGTCATGTATGAAACGAGATGCCAGTCCAGGTTCAATGCACGATGCTGGATGCTTGGGGCTGGTGCACTGGGACGACCCAGAGGGATGGTATGGGGAGGGAGGAGGGAGGAGGGTTCAGGATGGGGAACACATGTATAATTTTTTTTTAATTAAAAAAATATATATATATATATATAAAAAAATAAAACATACCATTTAGACAATGTATGGAAAGAATGCTTTTATAGAAACTGTTTTCAAAAGGGGAAGCTACATGGTGACAGCAAATGAGTAAAGTTTGAGGCAACAACCTACAAAGTGGAACTGTTGAAGCATTCAGGGATTGGCACCACTTGTCAGCATAGTTACCTCGTGCCAGAAGGGCTGCACAGTGCCTCTCTTCCAGCTACCCTCTGCTCTGCACCACATTCTCTGTTCTCACCTAATTCACATTGAACCATGTCTCCTACTCCTCCCTGTTCCGTCATTCTACTTTCAGTCTGCTACTGGTGTGGTGAGGGAGCAGATGGAGGAACAAAAATGTTTATCAGCAAACCCAAGTCTGCAGGCTGTTGCTCTGTTTGCTCTCCTCAAGATTCAAGCTAAATAATGACATTAAAGGTCATTTTTAGATTTCTTTTTCTTCCTTCTAAAATCTGTAATCACCGATAAAGTCATCCCCAAAACGAGGGCTTGTCAGAAACTTATGTGCATTCAGGTTTTTAAAAACAGAATTTTTACTTCTTTAGCTGGTAAGTAAAATGTAGCAGAATCCAGGGCATAAGGCTTGAATGGAACTACTTTCAACAAAAGATAGCAAAAGAAATAACGTTTTGACAAAAGGTGAGGTACTTCTGGGAAGGAGGAAAATGCATTATATAACAAATGTCGCTTGACAATAAACATGGGTGTAATTTTCTACTCCCAGTGTTGATTCTGCAAACACTCTTAAACTATAAACTGTCACCCCCTTCCTACCATAAAAGGAAAATATCCCTAAGAATTCCCTGAATCACTGCTATGATTCTGCATGCCTGTTGAGAGACCCATTTTCTGTTTTAACTTGTCCTTGCCAATCTTCTAAGTGGTCTATAATTCTCAACGATGAGTATTTTGCAGATGCTAAATCTAATCATTCTGACATCTATAAAAGATATTCAGTGTGTGAGTAAGATGAAAAATGATGGTGCAGAAATATGAAAAGTCTATGTTGAGATAACAATACGGCTACAACCATGGGTAAGCATATTCCTTCAACAGAGGTAGCTTCTCTTCCAAGCTCTACTTCCATTTGGGTATTACTGATATTCCTGAAAAATAATCACACATAAAGCCTGTATGTGTATATTTGTTCCTATTTATTCAGTGGGTTTAATTTTAATTTTAGCTATGAATCCCTAAGACTTAAAATGTGGCTGTAAAATGTAATTAAAAAAAATGATGACAACAACAGCAGTTATAAGATCTATTGGACTATGGGAACATTTTTTTCTTCATCTTTACATTTCAAATTTTGTGAGGTATCATGGAAGAAAATATGTTTGCCTTCTTTACTCAGTTTTCCTCTAAACTCAATGACAACTAAAAAAAACAATTCCCAAAGTATATTTCAAAGAGTCAACAAGCAAATTATTTACATGTAATGTTCCTATAAGAAAAGATAGTCAGATAATATAATATACTAATGTACGCTGATTGTCTATCATGTTATTGCTGTTGTTTAGTTGCTAAGTTGTGTCCGATTCTTTGCAACCCCATGGTAGCCTGCCAGGCTCCTCTGTCCATGGGATTCTCCAGACAAGAATATTGGAGTGGGTTGCCATTCCCTTCTCCAGGGGATCTTCCTTACCCAGGGATCGAACCTGCGTTTCCTACATTGGCAGGCAGATTCTCTACCACTGAGACACCAGGGAAGCCCATTGTCTATCATAGAAAACCCTAAAATAGTAAATATACCAGAGTTTTAAAATTTACTATTGAAATAGTTATATTCCTTTTTCCATGACTTGCTTTCAGAAGAATCTCCTAGACACAGGAAACAACATTTTTATGCACAACCTAGCCTATGTCTGACTGCTAATTCCATACATGCAAAAATATATGAAAGTTTAATAACTTCTCTGAAGACTGTCTACCAGAAATCTACTTGAAAGAGGCCAAAGATATCCTATTCTGACCTTGATAAATAACACTGTTTTAAGTATGAGTTATAGTGTCCCATAGACAAGAAAATCTTATAGAATATATATTGAGTATGATTATTTTTCTTGTATTGGCAGGCAGTATTTACTTTTTCCTGCTTGGTTGGAAAACTAAAATTGATAAAGTCAGTGGAATAAAACACATATACATATGAGATATATGAATAACAACTGAGATCATTAGTTTAATTTATTACATGTGCATTTTGTATCATTGCCTTAAAAAATTAGCTTAAATGTAAACTCTCATGAAAAGCTTGTCCTAACTTCTCAAAACATAAATGATGAGTACGGGCCTCCGTACTCCTAGAGCATACCTCAGTTCTAATTTTTTGGAAATCCTAAATTTCTTTTTCTAAAAGTTAACTGTGTGTGCATCACTGAGTTAACAACAACAAAGAAGTATTAATTAACATAGAGGCATAATTTTGCTATAGCAGCAAATTGCCGGAAAATACTTGATTAGTTAAGGGAAAGCATGAAGTGATGGGAAAACATCTCCACTCTGAGTAGGAAGAGAACAGTGGTTTTCAGAGGTGTGGTAACAGTGGTGGATGAGTCAGCACACGTAGAGCAGACCATGGCAACTTCAAACTGAATAGCTTTGGGGTGTGACCATGAGGGTGGCAGCGTAAGTACCCATGAGAAACCCAGGAGCAGAGGTGTATCTCCTTCTTTCCTATTGTACTAGGTGAGATTTCAATGCAGGGGTCATAGGAATTAGTTAAGAGTTAATTAGAGGTTTATGATAGTGACATAAACTGTTTATCTCTTCTGTGTGGCCTGAGGAAATAAGATGAATTTGAAGTGAGGACATGACACCATAATATGGTCTTGATCCTCTGTTCTGATAAATGTGAGTGGTATAGAGAAGATTATGGGCACGACTCTGGTTCTTTTTATGGGAGCTTGGATGGCCTGCATCAAATACATTCCTTTCTATTTGATTTTTGTCCTCAGCCTCTTGAACTTTAACCCATGCTGTAGTCTATATTTTCTTGTGTTAAACAAATAAATATTATTAAACTCAATTCCACACATTCTCATTAAGTGTTTAGTATGGGAAAGAAATATTGTGTTAGGTATGGCAGAGGTCTTAGTCTTATGTTTACCCCTTTCCCTTTTCTTAATTTTGATTCTAATAGTTAACAGCAGGCAATCAAAATATACTTCAAGACAGAAAATCATGAGTTCCATAAAAGAATTACAAGAAAAGTGCTTGACTGTTCAAGGAAGACACCACAGCCTCCAGAGTGGGTGCTAACAATGAACAGAAAGCATCTAAGATGAAGCTCAAAGGATGGCATATTTTATTTGAAACATGGAATTCTTCTCTCCGGGTCCAACAAATGTCATGACCTGATTCTTCTTTCCTACCTACCCCACTGATTCTCGTAACCAACATTTGTCACTTGCTTGAGAATCTGTACCATGCATGAGCTGACAATTTTATCTCTAATCCACAAGACAGGATTCCGTATAATTATGAAATATCGTTAACACAGTCAACATCTTTTTGAAAAGCATATTGCTAGAGAGCAGAATGGTGGTTATCAGGTGTAAGGGGGTAGAGGAATTGGAGAGATGTTGGACAAAGAGTACAAATTTCCACTTAAGAAAATATGAATAAGTTCTGGGGATCTAATGTACAGCCTTGTGTTTATAAATAACAATATAGTGTTCTATACTTGAAAATTCATAAAATACTAGATATTAAATATTTTCACCACTAAAAAAAAGGTAATATTATGTAATATGTTGGATGTATTAGCTAACATCTATGGTGGTAATCATACTGCAGTATATAAGCTGATCAATACATTGTACACATTAAACTCACACAAAATTATATAGTAATTATATCTCAATAAAGCTGCAAAAAAAAAAAAGAGTAAAATAAAAAATAGAGGTTTCCCACAGAAGAGTCACTAATTGAGGCCTTATAGTACCTGCATTGGTATATAATGCCATTTCTGGTTAAGAAGGAGAAGGCAATGGCAACCTACTCCAGTACTCTTGCCTGGAAAATCCCATGGACAGAGGAGCCTGGTAGGATGCAGTCTATGGGGTCACTACGAGTCGGACACGACTGAGAGACTTCACTTTCACTTTTCAGTTTCATGCATTGGAGAAGGAAGTGGCAACCCACTCCAGTGTTCTTGCCTGGAGAATCCCAGGGACGGGGGAGCCTGGTGGGCTGCCATCTACGGGGTTGTACAGAGTCAGACACGACTGAAGAGACTTAGCAGCAGCAGCAGCAGCTGGTTAAGAAACACTGAATATAACATCTCACAAATAAATCTACCAGTTCTTGGACTGATCCAAATGTTAAAAATTACTTCAATAGCTAAGTCCAGTGAGAAAGTCTCTTATATTAGGAGAAAGGGGTTAATTACTATAAGAATAAGAGGAGTCTTATGGACTCTGTGGGAGAGGGAGAGGGTGGGAAGATTTGGGAGAATGACATTGAAACATGTAAAATATCATGTAAGAAACGAGTTGCCAGTCCAGGTTCGATGCACAATACTGGATGCTTGGGGCTAGTGCACTGGGACGACCCAGAGGGATGGTATGGGGAGGGAGGAGGGAGGAGGGTTCAGGATGGGGAACACATGTATACCTGTGGCAGATTCATTTTGATATTTGGCAAAACTAATACAATTATGTAAAGTTTAAAAATAAAAAAATAAAATTAAAAAAAAAAGAATAAGAGGAAACAGTATAAGTTTGGACTCAATATATATATAGGTATATATATATATATATATATACTCAATGTATATATAGGTAAATGTTTTTTCCCATTATGGGAATCTAATTAACTTAGGCAGCAGAAAGTAGCAGCTGTCTAGTAACACCAATAAGATAAGCCCATATTTCTCTAGTAGACTTTAATACAAAATATGGGATTCCATCTTGCAGTCCCTTACTGTACAATTTCATGGCCAAAAGACCACATGAATGCCTATGGGAGGAAAGAGAGAACATGAGCAGAGGATTTCTCTCCTTAGCCTTCTTCATTTTAGATGATTATATTGCTGACAGTGAGCTAAGAACTTGATTCCTTTCTCTTTTTTCCACAGGCAGTGATATGATTCACTTCACAGAGATACTCATGGTTAGAACCAGAAAAGAACTAGAAATTAACAACTGGAACCTGTTTCCCTCTTATTGCACATGAGTGATTCATCTCACTTTTAATAATAGTTGAATTCTTGCATGACTGGGAAGAAAAATCTCAGTGTGGAATGTTGACCCAGCTCAGTAAAAAGCTTTTAAAGCAATCAAGTGCTGAGATTCAATGATACACAACCACCTAATACCCAAGAAAACTATATAACAAGAACCCTTAGAGGAAGACTGGTAGTTCCCTCTCCCTTAGAAGGAGACAGATTTAATGAGATAATTGTATTTCCTATATACAAGTTAGTATTATATTAAAAACAAAACAAAATAAAAACTTATTCATCTAGATGCATGCTATAGAGAAGCTGAATATCAGAGATTTGTTTTTAAGCAAGATTAAGGTGCTAAGGTGCTTAGTCACTCTGTTGGATCCAACTCTTTGTGATCCCATGGACTGTAGCCTGCCAGGCTCCTCTGTCCATGAGATTCTCCAGGCAAGAATACTGGAGTGGGTAGCCATTTCCTTCTCCAGGGGATCTTCCCAATCCAGGAACTGAACCCAGGTCTCCTGCATTGCAGGCAGATTCTTTACAATCCAAGCCACCAGGGAAGCCCCCTTAAGCAATATTATAAGAAGCTAAACCAACATTATCATTTTCATTACTGAAATTTCTCAAATTTGACTAAGTTAACATGTCTTACCTACACTGTCATTATTGTTATAGAAAGAAACTTGTATAACTCAAGAAAAATAGAAAGCTAATACCTAAGTTTATAATAGGCATGGAAATTTAGGATTTTTTTAAAGAAAGAAATCTCTAGGAATATCATAAATATGAAGATGCTACAATTTTTAACAGCACACACACAATAATTGTTTTTGTTCTCACTTTCAGTGGAAACATATTATATTCAAATTCTACAATTAATAAGGTTTGGCCTGAGGAATATCAGAACAGAAGTAGCAAACATTTAATTTTATGCTCCTACAATTAGCTACTCTTTAGTTTATGGATATTAAATCCTTTCATGATTTTATTTCCTTGCATGTGCAATTCTATGCTCTTATACTCCTTTTACAGAGTAATATCGTACTTGTGCTCCAAGATCAAGAACAAAATTAAGTTGCTCAGTAAAGCTTTCATGGACTTCAGCAGTTGCTTGTTATATCCACTACACTCTATAGCACTGAGGTTGATATCAGTACAATGAATTAATAAGCTGTACAGTCCATGGGATAGCGAAGAGTCAGACATGACTAAGTGGCTAACACACACACACACACTTTTTTAATCTTTAGATTAATCTTTAGATTAAAGATCTAAACGTAAGACCAGAAACTATAAACTCCTAGAGGAGAACATAGGCAAAACACTCTCTGACATAAATCACAGCAGGATCCTCTATGACCCACCTCCCAGAATATTGGAAATAAAAGCAAAAATAAACAAATGGGACCTAATTAAAATTAAAAGCTTCTGCACAACAAAGGAAACTATAAGTAAGGTGGAAAGACAGCCTTCAGAATGGGAGAAAATAATAGCAAATGAAGCGATATGCAAGCAACTCCTGCAGCTCAATTCCAAAAAAATAAATGACCCAATCAAAAAATGGGCCAAAGAACTAAACGGACATTTTTTCCAAAGAAGACATACAGAAGAAGACATACTCAACATCACTCATTATCAGAGAAACGCAAATCAAAACCACAATGAGGTACCATTTCACGCCAGTCAGAATGGCTGCTACCCAGAAGTCTACAAGCAATAAATGCTGGAGAGGGTGTGGAGAAAAGGGAACCCTCTTACACTCTTGGTAGGAATGCAAACTAGTACAGTCACTATGGAGAACAGTGTGGAGATTCTTTAAAAAACTGGAAATAGAACTGCCATATGACCCAGCAATCCCTCCGCTGGGCATACACACAGAGGAAACCAGAATTGAAAAAGACACGTGTACCCAATGTTCATCGCAGCACTGTTTATAATAGCCAGGACATGGAAGCAACCTAGATGTCCATCAGCAGATGAATGGATAAGAAAGCTGTGGTACATAAACACAATGGAGTATTACTCAGCCATTAAAAAGAATACATTTGAATCAGTTCTAATGAGGTGGATGAAACTGGAGCCTATCATACTCCATTCTGCACAACAAAGGAAACTATAAGTAAGGTGGAAAGACAGCCTTCAGAATGGGAGAAAATAATAGCAAATGAACCGTATGCAAGCAACTCCTTGTTGCAGAGTGAAGTAAGCCAAAAAGAAAAACACCAATACAGTATACTAATGCATACATATGGAATTTAGGAAGATGGTAATGATAACCCTGCATGTGAGACAGTAAAAGAGACACAGATGTATAGAACAGTCTTCTGGTCTCTGTGGGAGATGGCGAGGGTGGGATGATTTGGGTGAATGGCATTAAAACATTTATATTATCATATGTGAAATGAATTGCCAGTCCACATTCGATACAGGATACAGGAAGCTTGGGGCTGGTGCACTGGGATGACCCAGAGGGATGGTATGGGGAGAGAGGTGGGAGGGGGGTTCAGGATGGGGAACACATGTACACCCGTGGCGGATTCATGTCGATGTATGGCAAAACCAATACAATATTGTAAATTAAAAAATAAATAAATAAATAAAATACAGTGTGGGAATCTGGATGGTAGATATTTCACTGTATTTTCTTTGTATCCTCAAGATATCTGATATATAGATATTTAATAACTATTTATTGACTGAATTAGTGAGAACAAAATTGTAACTAAATGAATCTCTACAGTAAATCAAGTGTGCCTTTGCATATTGTCCAAGTAGTACATTAAGACCTTCACTAAAAGAATTACAGGAAACATTTTTAAAGATATAAAACAATATTTGATGCATCTTAGCATCTGATAATGCAAGGCAAAATTCAAAAACATATCATGTAGTAGTATTTAGATGGCTTTGGTAATTGAAAGCAATTTGATACAGAAACGAAAGAAATTGACTTAGAAGCTAGTGTTGATTATATCAACACTATAATGGCACATGGTGTGCATATTTTAGCATTTCAAGGGAAATGCTTTTCTCAATCTACAGAACAAGTGAAAACAGAAGCAGTCTTAAGAGAATATGATGATTAGCACAGAAAGGGGGAAAATCGTAAGAAAGAAACAGTCTTTCTCTCCTTTGGTTTGGAGAAATACAACTGAAATTAGAGCCTAATATATGCCTATTATTTCATCTAATATCTTAGCAATTAGTTTCAGGCTGCCTTGTTAAAGTTCATAGCCTCCAACAAGAATAACATTTGCAATTCCTTTCTCTATAATGAAGGTAATTTCTACTAAGGAAATAACATTGACCTACAATCAAAATTCAATTTGAATTCCAATTTTTAAAAAAATTCTTAACATCAACAACTCAAACTGCTTTTCCTACATATTTCAACCATTCCTTTACAGCATACAAACTTAAGGATAGTGACAGTGGTATAATGATGAAAACACCCAAACCTACCTTTCAACTATTTAACTGAAGTTGAAAGTGAAAGTTGCTCAATCATGTCTAACTCTTGCAACTCCATGGATTGGAACCTCTGTCCATGGAATTCTCCAGGCAAGAATACTGGAGTGGGTTGCCATTTCTTTTGCCAGTGCATCTTCCCAATCCAGGGATTGAACCCGGGTCTCCTGCATTACAGGCAGATTCTTTACCATCTGAGCCACCATAGAAGCCCATTTAACCAACGACTTCTTACAAATTTGAAAAGTTACAAAATGTAATACATCACAAATGCTCCTGTGTATGAAGTGAGCAAAGCACTTTTTATGTAGATTACCTAATTTAATTTTAGCAACACAGTCAAAGAAGCAAATATGACAATTATACTTATTTGGAGAAACCTAGTGATGAGAAAGGACTTCCCCAGTGGCTCAGTGGTAGAAAGTCCACCTGCGATACAGAAGCTTCAAGAGACAGAGGTTCAATCCCTGGGTGGAGAAGATCCCCTGGAGGAGGGCATGGCATCCCACTCCAGTATTCTTGCCTGGAGAATCCCATGGACAGAGGATCCTGGCGGGCAACAGTTCATGTGGTCACAAAGAGTCCGGCATGACTGCAGTGACTTGGCACACATGCAGTGATGAGAAAAGTTACAAGCACATTGAATATCATACAACTAGTCACTTGCAGAGCAAAGATTCTAACTCAGGTCCTATGACTCTAAATCTTACGAAATCTACCCACTTACAAAACATTACTTTCATTTTTAAAAATTAAAAATTTTAAAAATTGATACTATTTAATACCATATAGTTTACCTTTATTTTCTTTTGAGAAAAGGAAAAATAGGATCTTGATTGAGGTTACCTTAAAATTAATATAATTTTAAAAACCAAAGACAATGCCAAATTTAGGCCTTCTTATACATGCATCATTCAGAAAATGAAGATCATGGCATCTGGTCCCATCACTTCATGAGAAATAGATGGGGAAACAGTGTCAGACTTTATTTTTTTGGGCTCCAAAATCACTGCAGATGGTGACTGCAGCCATGAAATTAAAAGACGCTTACTCCTTGGAAAGAAAGTTATGACCAACCTAGATAGCATATTCAAAAGCAGAGACATTACTTTGCCAACAAAGGTCCGTCTAGTCAAGGCTATGGCTTTTCCTGTGGTCATGTATGGATGTGAGAGTTGGACTGTGAAGAAAGCTGAGTGCCGAAGAATTGATGCTTTTGAACTGTGGTGTTGGAGAAGACTCTTGAGAGTCCCTTGGACTGCAAGGAGATCCAACCAGTCCATACTGAAGGAGATCAGCCCTGGGATTTCTTTGGAAGGAATGATGCTAAAGCTGAAACTCCAGTACTTTGGCCACCTCATGCGAAGAGCTGACTCATTGGAAAAGACTCTGATGCTGGGAGGGATGGGGGCAGGAGGAGAAGGGGACGACAGAGGATGAGATGGCTGGATGGCATCACTGACTTGATGGACATGAGTCTGAGTGAACTCCGGGAGTTGGTGATGGACAGGGAGGCCTGGGGTGCTGCAATTCATGCTGTCGCAGAGTCAGACACGACTGATTGACTGAACTGAACTGATTCATGCATCTGATGATTTAAGAAAACACTCAAACCAAAGATTCTAACAAACTTTTCTTGAAAAATATACAAAATGGAGTCAAGATCATTATTTCTAAACACCCAAAAATGCATACTTATAATTTTCATTAAATATTTGTCTTACTGCCATCTTCTGAGCAATTTTACCTATTTCTAATTAGAGTTCACAATGTTAATTCAAATGGCATTTTTAGACTAATAAGGGGTAGTTTTTGCTCAGTAAAAAACAAAATAAAGATGGTATACCATATTATTTCAGGTCACATGAATAATGCTTATGGATTATAGAACTAAAATTCATCATTCCATGGAATGGTAAAATCCCAAGATACTAGTAAAATACATATTGAAATGGTCCAATTCTTGTCCTTTTACCAAACATGGAGGTTGACTGATAATCCTTTATATAGGCCAACTGTTCTATGTATTTGTGGGTCTCTGGTTTGCTATTTTTTAAGTTTTATTTTTTTTTAATACTAAAAGCATGTTTCTATCCCTGTAAACAATGGCAAGCAATCCATATTTCAAATTTGATTAGGTAGCAAACCAGCACAGATTACAAAGTGAAAAGCTTCAAACCCAAGACACTTCAGGCAACATTGCACAACATGCTAGATGACACTACTTATTTACAAAATGCTTGATGGCACCACAGCTCTCTAATATGCTACATAAAGACTCAGAGAAAAGACAAAAGAGCAGAGTTCTACAGATTCTGGTGTTGGGTCAGGGAAATGGTACATGGGGTGGGATTCCTGTGTCATGAGGGTGCTGTATGATAGTGGCTGGGCAGCAGGATGTAGGAATCAGCAGAGAAAACATCAGCTGCTAGATGGTGATCCCAACCCTAAGGAAGCATGCACAACTTGTCCTCCAGTGGCCAGCATGATCCAAGGCTGGCCAATATCTTCATTCCTTGCTCATAAAGTTTCCAATTTAATCTACGAAAGAATTCACCTCCTTTCTCCACCTCTCATTCGTACCAACCAGTGACCATGTCCCTAACTCTACAGTGGACTATAAAGGGGAAATGTAATTGTTACCAAGCTTTTTGTTTTATATTATCTGTTTCTAAGATAAGAAAAACAACCATTGAGATAGTCCTTTTACTACACATGGATAGAATAAAACCCTTACCCTCAACTCACCTTGTGTAACTAAAAAAATAAGAGTATTACTTTTTAAATGAAGCTGGAAAAAGGAAGGAGTGTCAATATGTTGTTTAAGTAGATATGCTTGTCAAAATAAGGCAAAATAGGATTGAAATAGAATAATTCCCAATTTTACATAAATTTGTACTCACTCTTTATGCTGATCTACTTTATGTGTGATTTTAATCTCTCTATCCCATGGGCCTGTTTTAGCAAAACAATATTTCAGTTTGTCAAAGATAAAGTGCACTGTGCGTTGATTTCACTGTTTTGTCCATTTCCTTTGCCAACAGGGACAGAACAAAATTTAAAGATAAGAGTGCTTCATAACAAGTTCACCCCAAAGTAGCTCCTGGCCTCATCAGAGGTTAATGAGATATTCAACCTAAGAAATAAATAAAATGACATTTTGGGATCACGTTTAATGAAGCGGGTACCTACAGAAGCTCTAGATTGCAATAGTGTTCTTATAATCTGTAGAGAATACGGCAGGAACATGTCATCAATCATTTGGGACAATAATGGTACTCTGTGGAATAGAAACTATTGAACCTCAGTAGCTCCTGGGTTCAGTAATGGCCCAGAACAAGTTTCTTGTTATGTCAGTACCATAAAGTAGTTTGCACGTGTCTGTGTTAATTCCATAAGTCAGTGTGTCATCAATTGTCATAACCACATAAAAACAGCCAGTGTCTGTGAAACTGAATGAACAAAGCCAGGACAGATACAATGCTCGTGTAAGGTGAGGTGAGAAATAGTACAATTTTCCTAAAATGGAAATGAAAGTAAGTTGAGTGTAGCATGTCTAAATGAAATGATAAGAAGCTGTCCTAGTTAAGAAGAGATTTTTGTACAAATCATATCAAAAGGAAGATAATAAGTGGTCCTAACAGAAAGGATGCACTTAGCCTATGATAACAGCTGGGAAGGGCATACAGTCTCATTTGGCATGTATAATTCCAAATCAGCAAGATATTTAACTTAAAAATTAAGTGAGAATAATGTTAAAGTATCTCAATATTAGCAAATACAAATATACTAAGTGACAGTTATACTTCCTGATAAGATTTTTAAAACTATAATCATATAATGATAATTAGAGAATGAGGAAACATTAAGACTGAATACATGTTATTTAAAAAATTCATAGGCAATAAAGAACAAAATACTTGACCTCACTCAATAAATGGACAAAACAGAAAAGAACTGATAAAGTTAATTTTAAAGATGGGAAAACACTCTCCTTCATTCACAGCCATATAAATTTAAATTATAACAAAAGACATTTATGACTATATTTATTGGCACGATTCTTAAAAAGCTTCATTTTTATTTTAAAATTTCTATTGAATTTGTTTGTTTATTTTCACATACTCCTCAATCTCCCTTTGAAAGTAGGAGTAATAATAAACAAAACAGATAAAAATTACTGGCTTCCCTGGTGACTCATATGGTAAAGAATCTGCCTGCAATGTGGGAGACCTGAGTTTGATCCCTGGGCCGGGAAAATCCCCTGGAGAAGGGAATGACTACCCACTCCAGTATTCTTGCCTGGAGAATCTGATGGACAGAGGAGCCTGGCAGGCTACATTCCATGGGGCCCCAAAGAGTCAGACACAACTGAGTGACTAACACACTGTTTTTGAGGTTGTGGTGAAAGTCATATATTTATTTATTCCTGATGGTTGATATAATCTTCCTTGAAGACATTTTGTTCCAGAAAACTCAAGAGGAGAAGAAATGTTTACAGATCTTGGCACATTTAAAAGAAATAATGTATATATTTAAAGAGAGAAATTGTACAGCTTTTTTAATGGTAAAAACATAGAAGTCTTTGTGTCTTATAGAATGACACTGATTTAATGAAGTTAAACACATAAATTGGAGTCAAGATTACATAATAATTACAAGGAAAATGTAGCAACACAGATATTATGCTTTAAAACTATTAACTATAATAAATGCAAATGAAGACCATATAATTCTATAACATATCTATGAACAAAAACTTGGCGGGGGCATAAAATGGAGACAAAAAGAACTAATCTATGTCTTAGATTATTGAGAGAGGGGATATTAAAAATATCCTTTCATTTCTTTAATGTTGTTTAAAAAAAAAGATAGAAATTAAAATAATGCAAAGCCTTACATAATATTCCACTTACTTCTGGGCCAACAGAATGAAAATCCTACTCAAAGATATTTTCTGTAAGAACAGTTGTTAGAATATTTTATTATCTTTAAACACTCAAAGATTCCACACATTCCTCCCTAAATATATATTTCCACAGAAGAGACTGTTTTACACATTACATTGATACAGAATTGTGTTAAACATTCCCTTTTGGCTAACGTAGCTAACAGAGAAAAAGCAACCCTTATCTAATAGTAACTAATGCATTAATTAGATCCAAAGTAATCTGAAAACAGACTGAAACAAATTTAAGCAAATTAAAATCTATTTTGAAGCAAAATTTATTCTTCCAATCTGAATCACAGAATAGGTCAACTCCTGTAAAGTTAATCTGCCTTCAGGCAGGTGAATATATAATTAACAAAGATAAATGGGTTTCTCTTCTCTTCTTGAGTTTGATTAAGCTTTTTGAAAACAGGGACTGTGTCTTGTTTACTATTATATTGCCTATGACAGTGTTGGTCACACAGTAAGTTCTGGATAGACGGACAGAAAGAGTATTTAAAGGGAAAGAAAACAGTTATTTCCATAATGATTCGCCCTGGTGGCAGAGTCCTTCCTTTTAAAAGTTAAAACAAGAATTTCAGTAAGAAACAATCACAGCTGCATATGGTTTTATCTATATAGGTAGTGCCCGGTTACCAACACTTACTGAAAGTATTATTTTTGTGTAGCTCCTAAAAAGTTTATTAATCAGGTACTGAGCAGGAAGTGGGCTTCTTTGGTGGCTCAGATGGCAAAGAACCCGCCTGCCAATCCAGAAGACATGGGTTTGATCCTGAGGTCGGGATGATCCCCTGGAGAAGGAAATGGCAACCCACTCCAGTATTCTTGCCTGGGAAATGCCATGGACAGATGGAGCCTTGTGGGCTACAGTTGATGGGGTTGCAAAAGATTCAGCCATGACTTAGAGAAACAACAACAGCAAACAGAAAATAAGACAACTCTTAACTATCTTAATGAATGAAAAAAGTAGTGGTCAAATTTTGACTCTAATACTTCCTAGCTTTATAATTTGGGGTCATGTTACCACTCAATTTTCTCATCTATAAAATGTGAGGATAATAGTCCTAACTTCATAAGGTCATTGAAAAGATTTAATAAATTCATGTAAATTACTTAGAACAGCTCTGATATATGCTAAAAACCAAATAAACGTGAGCTGTTACTATCAATTATATTGGCACTTTGTTACAAACTTGTCATTGACAATCTTAAAATATATTCATAAGTGCTTGTAGAAAGAGTGACTTTCAATCTAACAAGTTTATATTCTGTTCACAGTGATAAAGAATTTCAAATGAACTCGGCATCTATACTATACAATCGATAACATTTTTTTTTTTTTTGCCATGCGGATATGTTCTTTAGGGTCTTCTCTGGTGACTCAGATGGTAAAGATTCTGCCTGCAATGCAGGAGACCTGGGTTCAATCCCTAGGTCTGGAATAACCACTGGAGAAGGGAATGGCTACCCACTTGAGTATTCTTGCATGGAGAATTCCATGGACAGAGGAGCCTGGCAGGCTATAGTCCATGGGGTCACAAAGAATAGGAGATGACTGAGCAACTAACATCATTTTCTTTATGTGTTTAAACATGGAAATATCCAATAACCTATTAACTTAATCAGAAACAGCAATAAGGATACTGCTAGTGTTCTTGCGTGGAGAATCCCAGGGACGGGGGAGCCTGGTGGGCTGCCATTTATGGGGTAACACAGAGTTGGACACAACTGAAGTGACTTAGCAGCAGCAGCATGATAATGGCAACCCACTCCAGTACTCTTGCCTGGAGAATCCCATGGACGGAGGAGCCTGGTAGGCTGCAGTCCATGGGGTCGTGAAGAGTCAGACACAACTGAGAGACTTCACTTTCACTTTTCACTTTCATGTATTGGAGAAGGAAATGACAAGCCACTCCAGTGTTCTTGCATGGAGAATCCCAGGGACAGGGGAGCCTGGTGGGCTGCTGTCTATGGGGTCGCACAGAGTCGGACACAACTGAAGTGACTTAGCAGCAGCAGCAGCATGATAATGGGTTGGTTAGAGGCAGTGCCAAAATTCAATAAAATGACAGTAGGTTTGATTCATTTTCCAAGAGACTGGAAGTAGCAAATATCAGGAGGCAATGTGGGGATAATTGGAGGTCGCTATGAGACACTGAGAATAGAATGAGGGAGATGCCAAAATCCAAAATATAGAGCAATTTTGGAAAATATAGTCAAGGTAATTGGTAACAAAGACATAGAAACAGGGTCACAGGCCATTAAAATAACTCTGCCAAATGATATTATTCCTGCCAAGGATGCTTTTAACATGTGTATACATCACATTGAGTATGCCTGATAGCATCTTAAAAGTACTGTCGTCTAACCCTCGACAGGTATGATCATCTTGACTTTTTGGGTCAGATATAACTATTTAAAGTCACTAATTTTTAAAGGCTGGTTTTAGTATAAGCTCAGCCGAGCTTAAAATGAGTCAAATACTAAATACTGATGTTTAATTATTCTTCACTCCTCACCATCACAGGGGATATAATGAAGACATACAGATATTATACATTGATTGTTTGAATACATATGTTATACAAGGCTCTATATCTTTTCTAATGTATGATCCAAGGTTTTCAGTGTGCCAATTTAGGAAAGATTTTATAACACAAGTATCCATTTTCCCTATTAAATTCACAGTGAGTATGAAACAGCATTTTAGGACCCCATCATAAAGTATGTTCATAATCATTCCACTATTTAAATAGGTTGATCTTTGTATAATATGTCATTTCCAGAAGTAGAACAGAAGAGGCAGAGTTGAAGGATACTATTAAAAAGGTATGCATTTTATTATACTTGGCCTAGCTCTTTTAAAAGTAGGTAACATTTAAAAAGTACTTAAGTCCAGAAAAGAAATTTAAGAGATAATATATTCAGATTTCTTCATGGCCAAAAGAGTTTCAAATAATTCAATTCCATAGAAATAAGAGTAAAAGCCAAAGTGTTAAGTTGCTATTAAAACCAACATAGTATAAGGAATCCTCCTTTCTTTACTTCCACTTCCCCCAGCCCTGGCTCAAATCAGACCTGAAAACAGCAGTTAGTATGCAAAGGTCTCAGCTTCAATGCTGAGAAGACTAATGAGAACTAGACCGTTCTGGGACATTTTTAAAAAAAGAACAAGGAAAAATAGGCATTGCTTCAATAAAGGGGAAAGGAGCATGATACGAAGGAAAAATGTCACTAGAGTAAGCTTTCCAAAAAGTTTGCTTTGGAGACAGAAATGCAGACTTATGCCACTCCATATCTTAGTATATATTATAAATACACAGGTACACACATAGACACATGAGTAGGTATTATTTTCCATTGTTATTCAGTCGCTCAGTCACTCAGTCTGACTCTTTGCGACCCCATGGACTGTAGCACACAGGCTTCCCTGTCCTTCACTATGTCCTCGATTGAGTTGGTGATGCTATATATTGCATGTACATATAAGGAATAAAAGCAGTTTAAATATATTATGATAAAGCAAGTTATTTTTAGAAGCTTCATATGATCATTTTTTGTGCTATGATTACCCAGGGATTGAACCCAGGTCTCCTGCACTGCAGGCAGATTCTTTACTAACTGAGCTACCAGGGAAGCCCAAAACATACATATAATATCTACACCTATAGATATATAATCATCAAAAAACAACCTCATGTGGGTGATTGTCAGATTCTAGGCTAGCTGACTATTGTACGGGAGGACTGCAAAAATGGGAGGACAGGAGTCAGTGAGCAATGCCTTCCTAGAGAAGCCCGCTGATGGCTAGGCTCTCTTCCTCCCACCTGCTATCAACCCAAATCTACCCTCCCAAGCTACCTTAATCTCTGCTTGTTAATTCTTTCTATTAATATATTGACCTCTCATCTTTAATAAAGTTTGAGCACAGCTCACATGGCAACCTAACATATTTTGAGATACAAACTATGTTTCCTGCTTTATTTTCTTAGCAATGTATAACACTGTCAATGTTTGAGGGGCATCTGTGAGCTGTCAGGAACTGAAATATCAAAGGAATGTGTGAGGTTATCACTACACTTTATAATAAAGAAGGAACACACTGCTTACCCTATGTAGGTGAAAGTCAATATAAATATGTGATTTAACCCATCAAGTGCTTACTTGTCTATACTCAACACTGCATTAACAGATAAAAATATGGTAGCTGGTATGGATTGTTCACCTGCAGTCTCATGAAATGAAATATCAAAAGGAACAATATACTTAGGGCATTGTTGATGGTTTGTAAACTTGCAATAACAAGCTACATAAAGATATTATATAATTAGGTAATTACATAAGGGTATTGATTATAGCAGAGAAGGCAATGGCAACCCACTCCAGTACTCTTGCCTGGAAAATTCCATGGACTGAGGAGCCTGGTAGGCTGCAGTCCATGGGGTCGTGAAGAGTCGGACACGACTGAGCGACTTCACTTTCACTTTTCACTTTCATGCCTTGGAGAAGGAAATGGCAACCCACTCCAGTGTTGTTGCCTGGAGAATCCCAGGGACGGGGGAGCCTGGAGGGCTACTGTCTATGGGGTTGCACAGAGTCAGACACAACTGAAGCGACTTAGCAGTAGCAGCAGCAGCAGCAGCACTGATTATAGATGCAAATATATTAAACATAAATTCAAATACATTTGTGCTTGTATATACATATGTATATATGTACACACACATAATATACATATTCAAATTAAATATGTTCTAGTTTCATTCTCTTTGGAAATTTTTATGGGAAAGACCTTTGTGACCTTATACAATATTGGACAATTTTAGCTTAAAAGAGATGTTAAATATTATATTTCATACAAATAGATTATATTCCTTATACTATTTTCCACGTATACTCTCTATACACACACACACACATATATATACATTTTTTCCTTTTCTTTTCTCCCCTCACTGATATGACCAGCATATTTTAAGCAAAACATAACATCCTTAGGATACTCATATAGCTCTCTGCTGCTGCTGCTGCTAAGTCGCTTCAGTCATGTCCGACTCTGTGCAACCCCATAGATGGCAGCCCACCAGGCTCCCCTGTCCCTAGGATTCTCCAGGCAAGAACACTGGAGTGGGTTGCCATTTCCTTCTCCAATGCCTGAAACTGAAAAGTGAAAGTGAAGTCCCTCAGTCGTGTCCGACTCTTAGTGACCCCATGGACTGCAGCTACTGCCTAGCTTTTTTACTAACTATACACACCCACTAACTCTATTTCCTCTCAGGTGTCAGAAGAAAAACTTTTTTTATATATAATTCATAAGTGTGTAGTGAGAAGAAATTATATACCACATGTGATGTGTTCTGAGTTAATAGAAGGTTATCTGTACATCATATATACATGGCTATATACACATATAGTGGCTCAGAGGTAAAGAATCTGGCTGCCTAAGCAGGAGACGCAGGTTCAATCCCCAGGTTGGGACGATCCTCTAGAGGAAGGTATGGCAACCCACTCTAGCGTTCTTGCCTGGAGAATCCCCATGGACAAGGAACCTGGTGGGCTACAGTCCATGGGGTCACAATGAGTTGGACACATATCAGCAACTAATCACAAACATACATATACTTTATAACTGTTATATGTAATACACCCTAAATAGTTTCACAGATCCTGATAAATCCATCAGTCTGTCTCAGAAACAAATAATGGAACTAATAAGTTATTTCGCTATATTCAATGGAATGGGTCATATCTTTTATTAAGAAATCTTTTTTCCATTTGCATTTCTTGAATGAAAATCAGATGTGCACCAGCTTCAAAAATATATTCTCAACACAGAAATCTTTTAAACAACTATACAGTGATATCTGGCCTATTTTCTATATTTTTATCTTGAAAGAAGTTGTTGGTAAAGGCAATAGTGAACATGTTTCCTCTTTCTGTAAGAAACTTCCAGAACTAGCTCATAACTTAAGCATTGCATGTTATTTCTTTCTTGGTATCTCCACCATTTCTCTATTAACACTTGATGACAAATTCCTCATTATTAGTTTTGTGAATTTCAGACCACTAGAACAGTATTTTCTTTAACATTTGATTATATACTAATGCCTATAATCTTCTGTTATATCCTGTCTAGCTTAGAAACAGATAAGAAGGCAGTAACATGGAACTGTACGAAAGAAGATAAAATACTGAAAAGTCCCCTTTATATTATTTTTTCTTGAAGCACTGCAATATAACAAAACTACCCATACATTCCCATACGTGTGTGTGTGTGTGCAGATTATTCTATGCCTGTGACTATAACTCTAATTCTGAGTCGCAGACCCAGTGATAAGCTACCAACGTCTGCTCTCCTGTGCTACTGTCACTGTCAAGTTTCAGGTAACTGATAGTTTCCTAAGACACCAGTGCTATATTCTTTCATGTGTTGTATGCCATAGATTTTAATTACATGTAACCTAGTCCTGCTAGGATTGAATTACTTTATTTTGAAATTTTATTTTCAAAAAATGACATATCATTATTTTATTTGCACATTCATTTTTATCTGCCTGTAAGTTCATTATCCAGCTATAGATATAAGCTCTTCTGTTTATAAATGTACAATATCACTGCCCCATGGATGCCGAGTCCTTTTTAAAAAATAAAATAGTGTTACCAGCCTCCCTTCTATGTCATTAACATGCAGAACATACGGCAATGGTATGAATTTGCAAAATGGCTTCCTAGGTGGCACTAGTAGTAAAGAAGCTATCTACCAACGCAGGAGACATAAGAGACACAAGTTTGATCCCTGGGTCGCAAGATGCCCTGGAGAAGGGCATGGCAACCCACTCTGGTATTCTAGCCTGGAGAATCCCATGGACAGAGGAACCTGGTGGACTACAGTCCATGCGGTCACAAAGAGTTGGACATGACTGAAGCAACTTAGCACACTCACACGCAGGCTGTTATGAGTTATCCTAGGGTTTGTATCAACAACTTATATGCTTTCAATCATTTCCGATTTTGCCAATGAGACTCAGTTCAGTACAGTTCAGTCGCTCAGTCATGTCCGACTCTTTGCGACCCCATGAATCGCAGCACGCCAGGCCTCCCTGTCCATCACCAACTCCCGGAGTTCACCCAAACTCATGTGCATCGAGTCAGTGATGCCATCCAGCCATCTCATCCTCTGTCGTCCCCTTCTCCTCCTGCTCCCAATCCCTCCCAGCATCAGAGTCTTTTCCAATGAGTCAGCTCTTCGCAAGAGGTGGCCAAAGTACTGGAGTTTCAGCTTCAGCATCAGTCCTGCCAATGAACACCCAGGACTGATCTCCTTTAGGATGGACTGGTTGGATCTCCTTGCAGTCCAAGGGACTCTCAAGAGTCTTCTCCAACACCACAGTTCAAAATCATCAATTCTGCACTCAGCTTTATTCACAGTCCAATTTTCACATCCATACATGACCACTGGAAAAGCCATAGCCTTGACTAAATGGACCTTTGTTGGCAAAGTAATATCTCTGCTTTCAATATGCTATCTAGGTTGGTCATAACTTTCCTTCCAAGGAGTAAGCGTCTTTTAATTTCATGGCTGCAGCCACCATCTGCAGTGATTTTGGAGCCCAGAAAAATAAAGTCTGACACTGTTTCCACTGTTCCCCCATCTATTTGCCATGAAGTGATGGGACCAGATGCCATGATCTTCGTTTTCTGAATGTTGAGCTTTAAGCCAACATTTTCACTCTCCACTTTCACTTTCATCAAGAGGCTTTTTAGTTCCTCTTCACTTTCTGCCATAAGGATGGTATCATCTGCATATCTGAGGTTATTGATATTTCTCCCAGCAACCTTGATTCCAGCTTGTGTTTCTTCCAGCCCAGTGTTTCTCATGATGCACTCTGCATATAAGTTAAATAAGCAGGGTGACAATATACAGCCTCGACGTACTCCTTTTCCTATTCGGAACCAGGCCGTTGTTCCATGTCCAGTTCTAAGTGTTGCTTCCTGACCTGCATATAGGTTTCTCAAGAGGCAGGTCAGGTGGTCTGGTATTCCCATCTCTTTCAGAATGTTCCACAGTTTATTGTGATCCACACAGTCAAAGGCTTTGGCATAGTCAATAAAGCAGAAATAGATGTTTAATGGCAATATCTTATAACACACTACAAGGGATTTTGTTGTCCCAAGTTACATTTTAAAAGTAAAATAGAAATTTATCCTGACATCTGTAATTTCTAAACTGTTAAACAATATATCTCAGTGTTATGTGTGTTTCAACTACTTCTCAGAGTATATCATTTGCCTATTAATTTTGCTCATATCTTTTTTTGCATTACAGAGTTTACTCTTTGATATGTATCTGGTAAACTGTACCTGTATTTTTTTCCCCTAAGCTTTCAGGCTTAGCAAGCCCATACTCCATCCAAATTTCAGACAACAGTCATCTACAGCTTGTTTTCTTTCTTATATTTTCTTAACTGACAAGTTTTTAATCTAGATTGAAGAAATTTAGTTTATGATATGGTGTAAGGTTAGGAACTACACCCCCCCATCCAAATAGTTTAAGAAATTATTACAGAAATATTGATTAAGTAATCCATCCTTGGGGAACACAGATAGAATCTGAGATATGATTTTGATGAATTTAAAATAAAAATAGACTTTAAAAAAATGAATGCAGACTCTTTTACTTGCTAACATAATTAGTATGCTTCTATATAGTGTTAAGCTACAAAATGGCTCATTTAATCGAGGTTATGGTTTTATACTTAATTCAAGTTTTAACTCTAGAACAATATGATTTTATCTCTTCCCTCCCTTCACATCATGGTGTTTGAAGTAAGTTACCCCAGAAGGTGGAACCACTAAAACAGATTTAACAATTTGAAAACATCTATAGGATATTATAATGAGATTGGGATGCTTGATTAAGAATGATATCATGCAGAGTTGGAAGGAGGGAGACATTTTAAGAATAATATGCAAAGAGAAACAATAGCATGGATCTGAGATATGGAACTGCAAATGCAAGATTTGCAGTCATATGAGCTGAGATTTCAGTCCTGACTGCCATTTACTAGCTAGTTGCATAGTTTAGGTCCCACAGATTAAATAATTGAGCTTAATTTTTGTCATCGACTAAATGAGAATAACATCATTTATGTCCTCACAGCATGGCTGAGAAAATTGTCTGACAATGTAAAGAATGCATTGAAAACCAAAAAGAAATAAATGCATTTTATTACATAAAGTATCATGAATGTAAATTATTATGATCATAACAAATTTGTTTATAGGTTAGAATTAGAACCCATCACATGTGGATTTAAATTTTCCACCTGACTTCATATACTAATTCCAGCACAGAAAACAAACTGACTAGGCATTTTCTTGGGTCATATAACAATTTATAAGGATGCTAAAATCCTGCTTGATAAAGAGGAAAATAAAATAAATGCATATAACATGTTATTAAATGTATCATAACAGTACCCATTCCATTCAACTTATCAGCATAAACTTCACTGGAAAAGTAAATAGCTTTTCCAGCACCAGGAGGCAGACAAGTAGAATGCAATCAAGTCCTTTCTTTCTTTTTTTTTTTTTTTTTCGAAAAGACATCTCTTCCCGGGCACCAGTTAAGGTGCTGAACTCCGTGGCTAAAGTATCCTGACCTGAGGCCCCTGGCATCCCTCCGCGGAGTTCCCAGCATCTAATCCACGCCCCAAGTCCTTTCTTAAATGATACCAATGAGGAGACAACTTAGTACTAGAGCAAGAACAATGAAAGGCCTTAAATTTTTGACAAATGCACCTTTAATTCACTTTGATAAAAAAAGAGGCAAGTCAATAATTTAAAGTACATGACACACTATCAACTGCATAATGAAGATAACTGAATGCAGCATTGGAATATTAAAATATAGGAGACATGAATCTGGTAAAAATAGAAAAATAAAAGGGATAAAGTTAAGGTCTATTTATTAAAGAGAACAGGTAACCGATTGCTTGATCCAGAGCTCTGGGGTAGGAAAATGGATGCTTGGGTTTTGGTTTCAAGAGGGGACTACCACACAGAGAATTAGCGGGGGTGGGGTGGGGAAGGACTCTGTAGGACTAGGACCAAGAACTAGGACCTTTTGACTTCAAATAATGGAGTGGGGTAAGGACTGGCAGTGATTCATATTTTAAAGTCCAGCTCACCTAGCTCATTCAGCTCACCTTTGACTGTCACTCTTGCTAAGGAGCAACATGGGAGAGCATCCCCAGTGAGGCTCACCCCGATGTTGCTCATCTAAAGCTGCTCTCACGTACACTTTGAAAAGTTTCTAAAAGTTGAACAAGATCAACTTTAAACACCATTGGTAGTATTAAGGGTGCTTGGTTTTCACTTCCCATCATTCTTGCAAAACAAAAGTAGGCCCAGAGAAAACCTTGAAACCTTTTCCCAATCAGTACTAGCACAACATTCTAGAATCCATCATTTCCCTATTTTACCCTTGTGATGACCCATGCCACTATAAATAAAAATCTGTGTCCCTCAAAATATGGGTGGTTTAGAGACCAGTGCATTAAACTAACACAAAGAACTGCCTACAAACACCCTAAATGCACACAGTTCGTTTGAAAAACACAGAACATCACTGGCAGCTAAGCAAGTGACTAGAAACCCCGATTAAACTCAAAATCTGTTTTTTGCTACTTCTTTGTTATTTAAGATTGATAAAGCCGTTTTTCCACTGTGGATATGAAACAGGTATTTTCCAACAGCACTGGGAATTTGTATCCTAAGCCAAAACACCCATGCACATAGCACTCAAGTAAACAAGCCAAGGAAAAGTGCTCAGAGTAGGCAGCCTTTACTGCCCATGTGGTGACAAGCTCCACCTCTGCTTTTACCCTAAGAACTCTGCCATCATCATACCTGCCCAGTTAAGCACCTCTCAAGGGCCTTACCATATAGCACCAGGCAACACACACTATCGCTAGCTTTAAAGGTTACATTTTCTAAAAATAAATCCTACTCACTTTTTGCTTTCTTTTTCTTTTTGGCTAGGCAAAGGGCAGGATTTTTTACTTTGTTAGTTACTAACTTTTTTTCTTCTTTAAGTTGAGACTTTAGTTTTGTATTTGAGTCATTTGGGGTTGATAATTTTTAATAAACCCAATGATTTCCTTTGGTAATAGGTGGTTTTAAATATAATTTATAATTCACTAATCATATTCTTGAAATATATCTGGAGATTTAGTGTCTAGCCATTACTTAGCATTGAAGGAAGGAAAGGAGGAAAGGAGAGAGGGTGGGAGGGAGAAAGGAATCTTGAAAACAGAAGAGAAAATTTGCAGAGGTCAATTTCTTTTGTGTCATTTCTCAGAGCCTTCTCTCTGGTTAAAATGACGCATGGGACCATATCTTTCTTCTATTCTTCCAAATACTACTGTTGCTAGACCTCTAGTCAACCCTAGTTATTGATTATTCTGGGTTCACATATGGCTTTTCGTTAGTCAGCCTTTCTCCTGACTTTCTTTCTTCAACAGCCAGAATGCTGTTTCCATTCATCTCTTGAACTTGCTTATATACCTAAATTATTTGCTCAGCTTTTCTCTTTCTATATCTACTAATTTTAAATAATTGCACACTCCCTTCCTTCTTTTTCTCCAGCTACAGTAGCTGTCTTGCCAACTCCTCTGGCTGTTGCTTACCTTTTTTCATTTCTTAGCTTTCCACTGGCACCCTGGCAGGCACATTCTCATAAATATCTATGGAATCCAAACAATGGTGGCAATTTCAAAGCAAGCAACACAGAAATTCAAAATTTAACAATTATTTTGCACCAGTCTACAGACAGAAGGTCTTCCATGCTGCATGATGTCATACAAATGTGCTTCTATTACCATAAAAAAAGTTTTAAAATTATTTTTTAAAGCATGCACATACAAATGTAATTACAATGCTCTGTAGCATTATAAATTCAAAGTAATTTAGACAACAGTCTCTGTTGCTTTTACTGAGAAACTAACATCTGTCTGTTATTGCAGTTATGCAGAGTAAAGAACTCAATTAATTTCATTCCTGTGGTAGTTAAACTACGTACTTATTATTGAACAGTCTGAAGTTAAAATCAATTGAAACAGTAGAGCAAACGTCCACTAATTTTTCAACAAATTAGTTGCACTTCCCTTTCCTTCTCATCCACAAAACCACTGGTTAAACAGGAAGAAGCAATAGTAAAGCCATTTTCTTACCGTCACAGCCATTTATATTGGATAGAGGAGTCTATTGCTTGTGCTTCCTCCATTCCTCATCATATTACGTTCCTACCGCCCTTAACATTCTCCTGAACCCATTCTGTGGAAAGACTCCAATAACTATGTCATCACCAAACCCGAAGACCTGACATCCTTTTACTTTTCAACTTTGGAAAAGTTGATAATGCTGTTTTACTCCCTAATGCTCTTACATAAACAAACAAACAAACAAAAACTGCTTTCTCTCATTGGCTCCTGAGATGTGGCATCAGTTTTCTTTTCTCTTTCTTAACACTCTCTTGGCAAATTCTTTCTAACCCCCATTCTAAATGGAGGCATTATTTTCCAAGATTTTATCTATAAGCCCTTCCTCTTCTGCTCCAAACACTCTTCTTTGAATTCACCTGTTATCTTTTTGACAAAAATACCCAGTATCTCTCCAGATAGAAACTTCTAACTCTATGCTTAAAATCACCCAGAGTATGCTAGCACCATTACAAATCCATCATAATCTTCATCCTGCTCTCTTCCTTTGGTAGATATCATTCCTAACTGCCTGGTTTACCCAGAGTATCCCTTTTATTCAACTGTCCTGGCTCAAAGCTTTCACTTATTGTCGGATTCTTTTCCTCCCTTGTCCCATATGTTGTCAATTTCCCAATTCTACCACAGGGCTATTTCATTCCCACTGCTACAAACTAGCAGTGGTTTGTAGCAGATACTTGGTCACATCTCATACAGATGATAATAATAGCTTCTTAACTGGTCTTTAATCCCTAGTCCTTCATTTTCCAAGTTTCTGCCTGATTGAAAGGCAGTTTATGACCCTACTCTTTGGTATTCCAGGATGGTAATCTCCACTATATGAATCCCAAGGTCATCATGGTACTTACTATTATACAAGTTACTCTTATACTGAATTGATATGGGAAAAAGTAAAAAAAAATAAAATAAAATGTAGGTAGAGTGGAATCTCAGGATGAGGTCATTCCTGGTAAAAATCATTTAGCAATAAAACATCCCTTTCATTCTAGAAACAGGAATTGAGAAAGTGGGCCTCAGGTAGATAAGCAAGAGAACATAGCTTTTCTTGGTCTATATTCCATGATCATAAAATCCAGGATGATTATCCCAGATGAGTATCAAATGACATTTAAAACATGGATGCAGACCAAATTAAGGGGTTGAAATAAAGCCTCTCATTTTCCATAGGTCTCCATGTGGAATGGGTCAGGCCTGGTGGGCCACATTAGCTAGAGGGGGATTCAAATTCTATGCTTTGCAAACCAGATTTTTTTAGGTTTCTTATACTTTTCTTGCTTCTCCCTTAGCAAAAGTCTTGATTAAAGTATCAAGGTTTCTTAGTTGTGTCAAAGAAAATGAAGCAGCCCCAACCCTGCCCTGTGTGGGTTTATCAAACAAAAAGCTTTCATGATCTTATAAAACATGCTGAAAATCAAGAAGTAGCACAGATTATGTAACATAACTGATGCCACATTACTGACAACTTTTAGAGAAAAAGCAACTGAAAGGTAAAAATAGAGAATATTTTATTTCACAATGACTCTGGGCAAATTCTTTCCATACCATTGTGAGAAAGGCATATGAGTGGGATAACAGTACAATTGGATAGATTTTCATTTGGCTGAAAAATTGAATTCAAAGTCTATTAATTATTACATTGATGTCAGTCCAGTAGAAGGTTTCTGTTAGTTCCAGGCATTTCTTCTTGTTCCTGTCTTTTTCAGCATATCAGTGACACAGAAGATGTTTGAAGGTGTACTTGTTAAATTTGCAAATGACACAACATCTAAAGAGATCTAATAAGATAGATGACAGAATCAGGATTCAAAGTTTTTGTAAAAGGTAGCAGTGCTGAACTGAAACCGAACAAAATTAAATTTAACAAGGATAAACTCAAATCTTACAGGTAGTTTGTTGTTTGTTTTTTTTAAATCAATGGCATAGGTCCAGGATTTGGGATTACCTAACTTGATTGTGGTTTGTATTTTTTTTTTTTTTTTAAAGAAACGAGGATTTTAGTTGTCCACAGAGTCAACATGTGCCCACTGCAAGATGCAATTACTATAAAAGGTAAAAGTCTTGGGTCTGTCATTGAGAATCTAAGATGGGAACCTATACTCAACAGATTTGATTTTTAAACCTATAATATGTAAGACATCATTCAGTTATATTCTGCAAAGACAATGGCTCTACTTGGAGTGTTAGGTTAAATAATGTATGACATTTTAGGAGGAGTTTTGATAAATTATAATAAATGAGAAGGGGGGCAACCAATATTCTGGAGAGGTCAATGATCAAAGGACAGTCGATAAAACTATATATACAGACTCTAGAAAGTACCTTGGGAAAAGTGAACAAAATGGAAAAGAACTGCAAATATTTGAATAGCTATCATGAGAATGAGGTATTGTCCCTAAGGGCAGAACTGAGTGAGAGCTTACAGGGAGACAGATCACAATTCAGTACAAAGAATATATTTTTAATGGAAAAGGAGCCTACAGAAAGTAAGGTATTCCATGTCATTAGACATTTCTCTCTCAGGTGCATTAAGAAAAGTACTGCTGTGTTGGAAAAAGAAAACAAATTAGATGATCCTCTAAGGTCCCTTCAAACAAACCAGATTTCATTATTCTACGAAACAATTGTTACCCCAAATCATATGAGAATCAAAACTTCAAAGTTTTCTACCATTTTTCAATCTGCTACTCATTCAGAGTATTAGAGTTTGGATACTATGCAAGTAGAATTCCCGACTGCCCTAACATTACTAAGATAATGTTTTGAGTTTATTTGCCAATCATAATGATTGGTCTCACTGAGCTATAAATGCTTTAACCCAATCTCCCACGTTTCAGAGGCATATTTGTAAAATAGCTAGCTGGATTTTGAATTTCAGTTTGTGATTGTGGAGTAGAGATTTTCTCATGTGAAGCTAAAGGAAGAAAACCTGCCTCATTAGACTATGAGCTAAATAGTTAAACTCTCAGCCCTTCTGCTTTGCAACCTTTCTCCTACTACTCTATGATATAAATTTACACATGTATTTATATATACATGGGTATATGTACATGTGCATGCCTGTATGTGTATGTATAGACAATATGCATGTGTGCACATGTGTTCAACTCTTTGCAACCCTTTGGATTGTAGCCTGCCAGGCTCCTCTGTCCATGGGATTCTCCAGGCAAGAATACTGGAATGGGCTGCCACTCCCTCTTTTTGGGAATCTTCCCAGCCCAGGGATCAAACCCAAGTCTCTTAGGTCTCCTGCATTGGTAGGCGGGTTCTTTACAACTAGTGCCACTGGGGAATGTATGTATGTCTAAATGACATGACCACTGTAATGACAGAAAAAAGGTGAAGGAAAATAAAAGTGACAACAAAGCCATATGAGATTAAAACACTGCAACCAAGATGAGCTCCTAGCAAGTTTTCAAATTAAAAACTGGAGGAAAGCCCTTGTTTGCCAATGGTGGGGAAAGGACAAGAAAAGCAGAAAGGGAAAGAGGAAAGTAAAGCTTGTGGTCCTGGTGGCAGATAACCGAGAAATTATAACTGCATTCCATAAAAGTAAAATTTGTCCCAATGTAATATTTTTTCACAATAGTCATCTGATTATTTGGCCATAATTAGAAATATTGGTCAAATAAAAATCTGTCAAAATGGGCAGTTTCACCTGGTATGGGGTTACAGCGCTACAGATCAAAAGAAGCTAGTCAGAAGTAAATTGGCATCATCAAATTACATTTTGCTGCTCATTAGTGTTTGAAGATTAGAGCATTCAGTTCCATTATCAAAGAACCCACAAAATACAAATACTGTCCATTTTCGTTCTCATTTTTTGTAGTTCATGCAGCACATATTTGTGTTAATGAGTACATGACTTTTTAAATGATAGCTGTAAAACAAAATAGCACTATTTGCATTTCAGAGTAATCAGTAATATCCAGCTTGAATTTTGTCCAGAACTAAAATGGTGCTAAAAGGAATCTGTCTCATGCTGATCAGTTCAAAATCTGAAATTGTAGCTTTAAAAATCTGCTACAAAATGATAAAAATGCTTCTTGCATGTAACATTAAAATGTGTAATAGACCCAGTTTAATGCTATGAAAGCAAAAATAAGCAACGTTCACCTTTTGAAAAGACTGCAGTCTACACAAATTTGACTTCACTCCATTATAACCCAAGACCTCCTTAACTCCTTCATCTGATCTCTGTCCTTTCCACTGTCCTGAAATTGTCCTGGCAGCATCTAAAATCTGACCAAGGTCAACAAATTCAATAACTTTTTCATTCTCAGCCCATCGATTTTCTCTTTATAATTTTAGATTGTCGATTAATCCCCGCTTCCTGAAATTTTCTCCAACAAAGACTTCCTAAACACTGCTTTCACATGATTCCCCCACCCAGCTGCTCTAACTTTTCCTTCTCTGTGTGTGTGTATTAAGTGGCTTCAGTCGTGTCTGACTCTTTGCGACCCTATGGACTGTAGCGTGCCCGTGGGGCTCCGCTGTCTATGGGATTCTCCAGGTAATAATGCTGAAGTGATTTGCCATGCCCTCCTCCAGGGGATCTTCCTGACACAGGGATCGCACCTCTGTTTCTTACATCTCCTGCATTGACAGGCGGGTTCTTTACCGCTAGCAACACTTGCGGCAACTCTCATTTCTGTATTCAAATGAGGTAGCCACCAAAGTTCTGTCCCGAGCCTTCTTCTTTTCTCTTCCCTAGGGACCTTTTTAAATTTCATAATTATAATGATTTATTTTGTAGGGATACCTGAAAAAAAGGTATATATATATTATACCCTAGCAAATGTTACAGCAGGCAGTTAGTTAGGTGTGAGCAGAGAAATGGGGCCAAGGGCCAAGTGGCAAGCAATCCTCATCTTGTAAACACTAGGGGTCCGTAGGCAGTCAGAAGACAGAAGGGACCTTCACTGACAGGAAACTACACGTTTTGGATGATCAGTTTCCCAGAGCAGACAAATAAAAGTGGGGAAAAGTGGGAATCTCCTGGTTCCTAATGTAACCTTTTGCTCACTGTGCTCTCATTATGATAAAAAGAACCTCACAGAAAAGAAGTACTCATCATACACCAACGCCATGACAGTTCTGATCTAAGCAAAATGAGGGGAAAAAATCCCTCCTCCCCTCGGGAAAATGGAGCTGGGATGAAAAGCTGGAATAGGACCCCCAAACTCCTCCTTCTTCTCCTTCGTTTCTATGCTCCTCATAACCTGCTTGCACAAGAGGCACAGAGCAGCAGTCCCTCACCTGTCTGCCAGCTCTCTGAAAGTGTCTGTGTGTGTGTGTGAGTGTGCACATGTGCTGTGCTCAGTCAGGCATCACTCTCTCTTTTATGATCCCACAGACTATAGCCTGCCAGGCTCCACTGTTCATGGGATTTTCCAGGCAAGAATACTGGAGCAGGTTGCCATTTCCTACTCCAGAAGATCTTCTTGACCCAGGGGCCAAACCCACATCTCTTGCGTCTCCTGAGCTGGTAGGGGCATTCTTTACCACTGTGCCACCTGAGAACCCACTGAAAGGTTGAAAGCAAAAGTGCTAGTCACTCAGTCTTGTCCAAGTCTCTGCGACCCCATGGACTGCTATAGTCCATCAGGTAACTCTGTCCATGGAATTCTCCAGGCAAGAATACTGGAGTGGGTAGTCTTCCCTTCTCCAGGGGATCTTCCCCACCCAGGAATTGAACCTGGGTCTCCTGCATTGCGGGTGGTTTATTTACCTACTGAGCCATCAGGGAACTTAATAAAAAGGATGTGATAAGTTCACATGTGGTAAGATCCTTTAAGAATCAAGTCCAACATTTGGGTGATGTGTGTCTGTCAGCTTGACTTTGAGAATATAAAGGTTGCATTTGGGAAAATGAATGTAGTGTTGGACAGGCATGGTACATTGTTAGTCTTTTGCAGGAAACTTTCAGAGGCAGAGTAAATCTACCGGTATGCTCCCGATTTAGCCATCTCGGCAAACGTATTGGATTCAAATGCCCTGTGTTCCATTTCAGTTGAGCCCTAGTGCTTAATTTCTCCCTGCTCACTGAGACTGTATCCTTGCTTAAATAAACTTTCACTTCACTTTCTCAACCTCTGCAGGTTTTTTCACAATGAAGAAAGAACCTTAAATTCACTGCAACACACATACCATATGTACATCTCCTTATTAGGCAACTCTAGCTATACACTCAATCTATCCTTCAACTCAGAGAAGTTCAGAAACCATTTCTCCCCAAATAGAATCTTTCCTTTGAATTTATAACTTTTTCACTTACAAAAAAATTGGCATCCTTATTCAGCAATTTATTCAGGGTCACAATTGCCTTTGCATTTTTCCTGTTCACATAAAAAAAAATCAAGAACCATTGAGTTATTCTTGCAAATGTAGGCAGCATTAATTCCCGCTTTGAGTTCTTGCTTGGACTATTGCAAAAATCTAATAAGTAGTGCATCCTTCTTCAGTCTTCCCTCCTCCATTTTATTCATATCTGTCAGATCAATCTTCTCAAAACCACCTCTGTTAACATTCCTCTGCTACTTAAAATTCTTCAAGGGTTCCCATACTGCCTTATGAATAAAATCTAAATTCCTTAAAAATGGCATTCAAGGCTGTTATTGATAGGGTCTCAAACTTCCTCTTCAGCAGAACTTCTCTCAATACGGTAAACGTATCTTACACTTCTCCAGTACTCACTGTTTCTCAGATTTACTCTATACTTCCTTCACCTTTTATCTTGGTATAATTTTCTTTCTTTTTTGTCCTTAAAATTTTTTTTTTTTTAAGGACACATTTCAGGCAGATTCTTAACTGAGCAACAAGGGAAGACCAAGAATACTGGAGTGGGTAGCCTATCCCTTCTCCAGCAGATCTTCTCGACCCAGGAATCAACCTGGGGTCTCCTGCATTTCAGGCAGATTCTTTACCAACTGAGCTATCAGGGAAGGCTCATATCGTTCTCTGACAGGGGATCAAACCTGTGACCCTGCACTAGAAGTGCAGAGTCTTAAGTACTATACCACTAGGGAAATCCCCATAATTTATTCTTTCTACCTTGAATTCCAGGCTCTTTTCTTCCCTATAAATTGTCTACCTCCCACAGGCTATACCAAGCTCTCAACCTACAGGAATCCTAACAAGGAATTCCACCACTTCTGTGAAGCCTTCCCTGGCACCTAGCCAGAGGTTGCTTCTACCTTCTCTAAACTCCCAGAGTATTTTGTATCACATTTTAGGGTCTATTCTTACTGTTAAGGGTACTGAGAAATGACAGCAAATAGTGAGAGGCAAAGTAAGAGGTTAATGGATGACTCATGGCCTTAAAAGAGAATAAAATTGTCACAATCCTACAGATCACTACTTACTATCATACGATGATCTTTTTATAAAAGCAAAATGTATAGTACATCATTGGTAGCAATCTGTGCATTACATAAAGTGACCAGCTAATTCAGTTCAGTGGCTCAGTCGTGTCTGACTCTTTGCGACCCCATGGACTGCAGCACGCCAGGCTTCCCTGTCCATCACCAATTCTGGGAGTTTACTCAAGCTTACTCAAACTCATGTCCATTTAGTCAGTGATGCCATCCAACCATCTCATCCTCTGTCATCCCCTTCTCCTCCTGCCTTCAACTTTCCCAGTATCAGGGTCCTTTTTAGAGAGTCGATTAGCTGCCTACTTACAAATCCTTTCACCTTGTAAAAGACTACCATTGTCACATGAATTAAAACTAGGATTGGATGAGGATAGGGCAAGGAAGGCCTTTGCTAAAAGGACAAACTCAAAGCCTCGGATCACCACAAAATAAGTCTCACGTTCAATCAACACACATTTGACACACAGGCACAGGCAAATCCCACTTCTACCACCAACACCATTTCACTAGGTGTTTGGTAGAGACTGGGGTAATTTAAAGCACAGAGCAGTAAAATATGTACAGAGAAATATCATCCTGTCAAAGAGTTGTTAAAGTATTGTCCTGAAAAGGTATGGATATATTAGTATTTAAAAATTAATAATAATAACCACGAATACCAAAACAATCACATTTCTTTTCCATATATTAAAACATAATAATACCATCATATAATTTCTGTGCATCATTCTCAGAGAAAGCCCTTAAACATATCCAACCTTTAAATTAAATTTGGTTGATACCTCTGCAGCACAGAGAAAAAACACTTTATGGATAGAAAACTGGAACACAGAATGTTTATGTCATTGATCAAGGTAAGAAAAAGCATCAAGGTTCTCTTATTCCCAATCTAGTGCTTTATTCAGTAGACTAGGAAGAACAGCCAATTATCAGGGTGATGTGTGTGTAAATTTTTTTTCTTTTAAGTAGACTTTTCAGAGGTTTAATAAAAGTGATGCAGAAAAATGAAACCAACAGGAGATTCCAAAGGAAATGATTGATAGTATTTTTTTTTTTTTTGGCAAAGTAGTGTCTCTGCTTTTATTTATTTATTTTAATTTATTTTAATTGGAGGCTAATAACTTTACAATATTGTGGTGGTTTTTGGCAAACATTCACATGAATCAGCCATGGGTGTACATGTGTTCCCCATCCTGACCCTCCCTCTCAACTCCTTCACCATCCCATCACTCTGGGTTATCCCAATGCACCAGCCCTGAGCACCCTGTCTCATGCATCGAACCTGGACTAGCGATCTATTTCACATATGATAATATACATGTTTCAATGTTATTCTCTCAAATCATCCCACCCTCACCCTCTCCCACAGAGTCCAAAAGTCTGTTCTGTACATCTATGTCTCTTTTGCTGTCTCGCATACAGGGTCATTGTTGCCATCTCTCTAAATTCCATATATATGCATTAATATACTGTATTGGTGTTTTTCTTTCTGACTTACTTCACTCTGTATGATAGGCTCCAGTTTCAACCACCTCATTAGAAATGATTCAAATGCACTTTTTTAAATAGCTGAGTAATATTCCATTGTGGATATGTACCATAGCTTTCTTATCCATTTGTCTGCCAATGGACATCTAGGTTGGTTCCATATCCTGGCTATTGTAAACATTGCTGCGATGAACACTGGGGTACATGTGTCTCTTTCAGTTCTGGTTTCCTCAGTGTGTTTGCCTAGCAGTGGGATTGCTGGGTCATATGGGAGTTCTATTTCCAGTTTTTGAAGGAATCTCCTCACTGTTCTCCACAGTGGCTGTATTAGTTTGCATTCCCACCAACAGTGTAAGAGGGTTCCCTTTCTCCACTCTTTATAGAATTTATTGTTTGTAGACTTTTTGATTGGAGAAGGCAATGGCACCCCACTCCAATACTCTTGCCTGGAAAATCCCATGTATGGAGGAACCTGGTAGGCTGTGGTCCATGGGGTTGCCAAGAGTCAGACATGACTGAGCAACTTCACTTTCACTTTTCACTTTCATGCATTGGAGAAGGAAATGGCAACCCACTCCAAAATTCTTGCCTGGAAAATCCCAGGGACAGGGGAGCCTGGTGGGCTGCTGTCTATGGGGACATACAGAGTCACACACAATTGAAGCAACTTAGCAATAGCAGCAGCAGCAGACTTTTTGATAGCAGCCATTCTGACCAGCATGAGATGGTACCTCATCGTGGTTTTGATTTGCATTTCTCTGATAATGAGTGATGTCTAGCATCTTTTCATGTGTTTGTTAGCCATCTGTATGTCTTCTTTGGAGAAATGTCTGTTTAGTTCTTTGGCCCATTTTTTTGATTGGGTGGCTTATTTTTTTGGAATTGAGCTGCAGGAGTTGCTTGTACAGTTTTATAGTTTCTTAAATGCAGTAATGAGGAAGAAAGGAAGATTTCATAGAGCAGAAGGATAAAAGAAAAGGAGGAAAACAGGAAATAGAAATGGGGCAAAACTGAAGACTTTCGTATCAGTGTTCTATTCTGAGCATGAATTCTGAAGTCAAGCAATCAGTAAGTTTGGTGAGGAACCTGAAGCCAGCAAAGTATAAAGATATTCAAACATACAAAGTCAAGCCAGTTGGAAGAGAATATTACCAAGTGAACAGAACACTGGAATGTCATGAGGCCTAGGTTCTAATCCTACCCAAGCACTTAATCGCTAGCTGATAATTGACAAGATGTTGAAACTCTAAGGCCTCAGGTTTCTCATTTGTAAAATAAGATTGTACAGAACATCTGAAGCCTGTTCCAGAACTAACAGCATAAGACACCGTATTTCAAAAGACAGTATCACACCCAGCTTTGCAAACTTCTCAAAGTCTATAAAGGTAGCTAGATTTGGCACTGCTCTTAATATCAAGGAACTGATGGAATCCAGAATCTAAATTCTAGATCATGAATCTGGTCCTATTACTTCATGGCAAACAGATGGGGAAAATGTGGAAACAGTGTCAGATTTCATTTTCTTGGGTTCTAAAATCAATATGGACAGGGCCTACAGCCACAAAATTAGTAGTAGATGCTTGTTCCTTGGAAGAATAGCTATGTCAAACCTAGACAATGTTTTAAAAAGCTGAGACATCACTTTGCTGACAAAGGCCCCAAAAAGTCAAAACTATGGTTTTCTGGTAGTCATGTATAAGAGCTGGACCATAAACAAGGCTGATCACTGAAGAATTGATGCTTTTGAGCTGTTGTATTGGAGAAGATTCTTGAGAGTTCCCTGGACTGTAAGGAGATCAAAACAGTTTATTTCCTAAGAAAATCAGCCCTGAATACTCATTGGAAGGTCTGATGCTGAAGCTGAAGCTCCAGTACTTTGGCCACCTGATGTGAAGAATTAACTCATTGGAAAAGAGCCTGATGCTGAGAAAGATTGAACGCAGGAGGAGGAGGGGACAACAGAGGATGAGATGGTTGGGCGGCATCACCGACTCGCTGGACATTAGTTTGAGCAAGCTTCAGGAGTTTTTGATGGACAGAGAAGCCTGGCGTGCTGCAGTCCATGGGGTCACAAACAGTCAGACATGACTTGGGAACTGAACAACAACAACAGAAGCTAAATTCACTTGTACTCAACCAACCGAATTTAACACAATAATCATGACAAAGACATTTCTAGAGTATAATATATATAAGATAAAGGAGGGTGGAAGAAAAAGACTAAAGATAAAGGAGGAAAAAGAATGAGAGAGAACTCTGAGAAAAGGAATGGCTAAAAAAAAAAAAAACAAAACAATAAAGAAGTTGTCAAGGGTGCATGTTACCTGAAACTAAGGCACTTGACAGCCATTCTTAAGAACCATGGGTTATGAGTAAGAAAAGACCTTTGTTGATGTTGAATTTTAGAAATAGCTAGAGAAAGAACCTCTCATGTTTAGGGTTACTTTCTAACCCAGATCTTCACAATTGTACCCTGTCACTTTATTGGGACACAAAAAATTAATAAAGTCACATAACAATATACAGAAACTTGTAAGCACTCTATTTCGTGACATCTTCTGAAAACATCTGTGAAATACAATGCCACCAATTGTTCTATAAAGTAGATGAATGAGTCACAAATAAATACCAAAGAAGATAAGTTGTCATTTAATTTGTAAGGTCATCATATACCTGGAAAATACCTGACTTTTCAAACATGATTTGTCTGTAAAAATGTTTCTGTTAAGCTGCCACTAATCTTTGCAGTCTTGCCAAATGCTTAAAATGAATTTATCAGAGCAAACAGCATCTGGAAGAATGAATCATAGGCTGTTGTCAGCTATTTTGGTGAAAATCAACTGTAGAAATGACCAAAGTGGGGAAAAAGTTAAAAAAGGCAGTGATTCTAACTCAACCATTAATTTCATACAAATAATCATCACGCAGGCCGACGTCAGTGTTACAAATAATACTGTTTGCCATTCAGGGCCCAGCATAACGCTGTTCTGACTGCCAGCAGAGTGAAGAAGGCAGTCAAGGTATTTCACTAACAGAGAATGAAATAATGCAGTCCCTTTGAAAAAATTTCAGTTATTTGCTTTATTTCTTAAAAGTAGGGCTCAGAAGAGATTTGTATATATTTTTCTCCCCTTTTGTTTTCACTGGTCAAATAACACTTTATATTTTCCTATAGTGCCAATCAGTATAGAGCTATGGCACCAACCATTGTGACATTACTTAAATGTCAATAGCAAATGACAGCCTATTAAATAGTGGAAGACTAGAACAAGATCTTTTGTTCAAGGAAATGTAAATGATTCTTTTCTCTAATAGTACCTTCTGAGATCATAATGATATAAAAGGTGGCAGTGAAATGGAAGTCTTAAACTTGTTATAACTTGTTTTTAATCAAATGGAAATAGATTCATAATGCAATGTATGCACATGACTATCTTGAGCAGCAGTAGGATTGTGGGTATTAACAACATTCTTTCATCCAAGTGGCCAAAAGCTGGGATAATGGGTTACCATAATCTGGTTAGATATGTCCTTCAGAATATTCAAAAGAAATTATTTTCTTCCCTCCCTCCTTCCTTCCCTCCTTTTCATAAATGCATGCTAGTATAACAGTGTATTCTGACTGATGGAGTCCCCTCTAAGTCACCAGTCTCTAAAGAAAGCCAGGGAAGGGGGAAGCAGGGGGAGGGGGGGCAGCGAGGGAGAAACAGCTCTAAAATGTTGCCTGTTCATGTCAGGTCAAACTGGTTCAGGTTTTTCTCCTTAAAAAACGCTTTAAGAGGTTGTTCTAATTTGGAACTTAGAAGGCAGGATCAGTCAAAAATAATTACAACAACACTGAAATCAATTATGCGTAGTTTATGTGCATTTTAAACACATACCTACTCTTTGAAGCTTAACTCCAGGAATTGGGTTTCTCAAGATTCCCACTTTGGGGTAATTTATTATTTAAAATTTTATTATTGTCTAGGAAAACAGCAAGAGGAGAGTGAAAAAGTTGGCTTAAAGCTAACATTCAGAAAACTAAGACCATGGCATTTGGTTCTATCACTTCACGGGAAATAGATGGGGAAACAGTGGAAACAGCATCAGACTTTATTTTTGGGGGCTCCAAAATCACTGCAGATGGAGACTGCAGCCATGAAATTAAAAGACGCTTACTCCTTGGAAGGAAAGTTATGACCAATCTAGATAACATATTCAAAAGCAGAGACATTACTTTGCCAACAAAGGTCCGTCTAGTCAAGGCTATGGTTTTGCCAGTGGTCATGTATGGATGTGAGATTTGGACTGTGAAGAAAGATGAGTGCCGAAGAATTGATGTTTTTGAACTGTGGTGTTGGAGAAGACTCTTGAGAGTCCCTTGGACTGCAAGGAGATCCAACCAGTCCATTCTGGAGGAGATCAGCCCTGGCATTTCTTTGGAAGGAATGATGCTAAAGCTGAAACTCCAGTACTTTGGCCACCTCATGCGAAGAGTTGACTCATTGGAAAAGACTCTGATGCTGGGAGGGATTGGGGGCAGGAGGAGAAGGGGACGACAGAGAATGAGATGGCTGGATGGCATCACCAACTCGATGGACATGGGTTTGGGTGAACTCCAGGAGTTGGTGATGGACAGGGAGGCCTGGTGTGCTGCAATTCATGGGGTTGCAAAGAGTCGGACATGACTGACCGACTGAACTGAACTGAACTGAGGAAAACAGCTTTAAAGGCATAAAGGAATTAAATGATTGTATGAAAGCTTTTATAAAGTGTTTTTCCCATTAACATTTAAGACCACTAGAGATAGATTAAAGCTTTTATAAAGTGTTTTTTCCCATTAACATTTAAGACCACTAGAGACAGATGAATCTAACCTCCTTCCATTGGTTAGGAGCTGTTTTCAATAACAAAATCCTATAAAGTGTATGCATCAATATTTCTTACAGTAGTGACCTCCTTCCTAACATACATAGAAGACAATCCTAAAACCAGGGTATAATTTCTCTCATTTTCTTTTCTGGGTCCTAAGACTCCATTTCAAAACTTTATATTCTGTGACTCTTTGTGGGAACTTACGCAAGTCTCCCCAAGTTCCCCTTTCTTCATTAGTAAAATGGGGAAAATAACAGTATCTTACCTTATAGAATGTGTGTAAACTATAAAGGAGAGAATACATATGAACAACCTATAATGTGCCATATAATAAATGCTTAATATATGCTGCTGCTGCTAAGTCACTTCAGTCGTGTCTGACTCTATGTGACCCCATAGATGGCAGCCCACCAGGCTCCCCTGTCCCTGGGATTCTCCAGGCAAGAACACTGGAGTGGGTTGCCATTTCCTTTTCCAGTGCATGAAAGTGAAAAGTGAAAGGGAAGTCACTCAGTCATGTCCAATTCACTTAGCATTTGCAAATACTTAATCCAAAACTCTTATGGTTGTCAAAAAGGTACATAAATATAAATCTAAAATGATAAAGATTTTCATAGGGAAAACGTATACTTGCGGATTATCTACTGTATACATCATGCATTTTAATAGTGTATCAGAGCAACTCAAGATCTTACACAGTTACAACTGTGTTCCAGCATGAGGTCGTCTTTTGTGATACAGAAATAAAGTTAAATGGAAGAGACTATCCTTTTAGTTGTGGTACTCAGGGGGGCCTACTTGGAGGAGATGGCAATTTACCTGAACCTAAAATGATAGATGGACAGAGGAGCCTGGTAGGCTACAGTCCATGGGGTCACAAAGAGTCGTACAGGACTGAGCGACTTCACTTCACTTCACTTCAAAATGATGTATGAGATTTAGATTTTCAAAGAAATCTAGATGGAGAGAATATCAAATAAACAAGAGGAAAAAAGTGCAATTGTGAACAGTGAATAGAAGGTAATTCAGTTCACCTGGAGCACACAGTCTGGAGTGGGAATTTTTAGGAGACATTCTAAACTAGAGGACTGCATCTTCAAACCACAATGGATTTTGATTGTTAAAGAGCAGTATGGTAAGTATATGCATATGTAATAAAAAGAAAAAAAGTCCCCATCAGGTATATCTGTTAAACTCTTTGTTTGAACTCTCTTCTCATCATCTAAAATAATACTTTTAAAAAAGCTTTATATTTACTGTGACTTTTCAGACAATGCATTCTTACTGGGAAATAGAGGCTATATAAAAAGGAAAAGAATATTTTCTCTTACTAATGTTTTAGTAAAAACAAAGTTTGAAAAAGAAGGTGAGAGATGCAGATGTTTCTGTGAGCGGTAATAATATTCAAGTTATTTGGCCTTTTGAAAATCTAACCTGAGAAACTATTCCTGACTGTCAACTGAGTTCCTAAGTAAAACTGACATCACTTAAAACATCATCTCCACAGTCCCTTTTGCTGGAAATCACAACAGAAGCTTCGGAAAATAATTTTTTTGAAGTTTTATTTTATATTGGAGTATAGCCAATTAACAATGTTGTGATAGCTTCAGTTCAGTTCAGTCGCTCAGTTGTGTCCGACTCTTTGCGACCCCATAGACTGGAGCATGCCAGGCCTCCCTGTCCATCACCAACTCCCAGAGTTTACTCAAACTCACGTCCATTGAGTCGGTGATGCCATCCAACCATCTCATCCTCTGTCATCAGCTTCAGATGCACAATAAAGGGCTTTAGCCATATGCATACCTGTATCCATTCTCCCTCAAACACCCCTCCTATCCAGGCTACCACATAACACTGAGCAGAGTTCCCTGTGCTATACAGTAGGTCTTTGTTGGTTATCCATTTTAAATACAGCAGTGTGTATATGTCACATTCCTCAAGATAGTAAACAAACTAGAAATCTATAGAGATCAAGTATCTCCACGAGAAGAAAGAAAAAAAAATAATTTTTGTATTCAGAAATTTGAATCCTCTCCAAATCAATTTAAAAATATTTTTAAATTCCAGAAATCTATTTTAAACCATGTATTCCATAAGCCATCAGTATAACAGGAACAAAAGTTCCTCACCTACAACACAAGCATATATATATATGTATACATATTTAAATGGGTCTGGACTGGATTTAATCTGGGATTGGATTTTAGAATGCATGTGTATAGTTGCTCAGTTTGTGAACCCATGGACTGTTGTCTGCCAGGCTCCTCTGTCCAAGGGGTTTTCCTGGCAAGAATACTGGAATGGGTTGCCATTTCTTCATCCAGGGGATCTTCCTGACCCAGGGATCAAACCCAAGTCTCCTGCATCTCCTGACTGGCAGGCAGATTCTTCCCATCTGGGAAGCCCTCTAGACTTCATATAAAGTTTATATTTGCACCTATAAGATATATGGTATAATAAAAGTTATGTGACCTATAATTCAGTGAAAGTTAATTTCTGATTTAAAAATTGCTATAAATACAAACAACAGCTTTGGATTCCATCCACATCTCTTCTATCGATGGGACCACTTCCTGTCCTCTTTTCGGCTACAGTCTGCTGCTTGACACATCCCCTATTCCCTAGAAACCTTTCCAACTATTACTATGGGAGCAAGTCTTCTTATGTTCTCTCTCTGTATGACATGGTTTCCAAATTTACCATCATCAGAGTATTTCACTTTTGGACTTGTCCCAGTGAACTAATTGTTGAAACTGTTAAGAATATGTCAGTGAAATTCAGAGAACAAGATGGCGGAGGAGTAGGTGGACATGGAGTACATCTCTCTCCATGGATACATCAGGAATACACCTTAAGACAAAGAAGTGCATGCAGAACACCACTGACAGTGAAGGAGGAAACAGAACAGGCTCTGTCTTGAAAGCAGGACTCCATCCTGGGCTGGACTATGGACTTTGAGCTATAGGCCCAGTATCTATGGAAATGACATACCAACCAGAAAACCAGGCCCCTGGAAGGAAGAGCCCAGGGCTCTCCATTGCCTAAAAGAATACCCTAAAGTTACCTGTGTAACTGAATAGAATCACACATTATATTATGCTCACTGGGGTATGACCACAGGCCTATTGATAATTTTCCACTGTTAACCTAGGCTTAAGGCATATGAATCACGGGTTAAGTTTGATTGTATCTTTCTTTTTCCTTTGTTCAGACTAGTTTCAGGGAACCTTATACACTTAGGGTACATAAGGTTTTCACAAAAACTGGTCGGGGTCCTTGGCTAAGAGGAGACTCTGCCTTGGGCCTGCCTGTGTAATAAACTGCACTCCACCATCTGCATTGTCCTTCTGAGTGAGCTTGTTTCCCGGAACGTGTGGCCACAACAAGAGCAGACAGGAGCACCCAACCAGTAGAAAAGAATATATAGAACCATGCAAAACTCGGTAGGACAAAGGAACTAGGAGGAAAAACAGCACTGTTAGCAGGACCGGACCTGCCCTTGGTGGGTGGGAGAACTGAAGCAAGGCCCCAATCCCCACATCAGGGCAGCTGTCTGAGTCAGAGGAGAAACACCTAAGGCTGAGAGTGAAACCACTGATCAGTGGCAGCCTAAATGGAATAAGAATCAGACAGTACTTGCCTCAGCCATACATACCTGGACAGGAACACTGGTCCCCTGGAAAGCACAACAGCTGGGAGCTGGAGTGTAGGGATTGTGGAGCAATCCCAGGACAAGGGCTGATGTTGACGGCGGAGAGACCGATTGAGGGGATGTGAGGGAGGAGACTGTAGTGGGAAATGCCTGTGGAGGAAAGCCAGGCAACCACGGAAGCAAGGTGATACTGCTGAGTCACACATAAGGGGTGGAGCCATCACCATAGCCTCTCTCTCCCTAGGCGCCAGCATCAGCAGCTGAACAATAGAGAGGCTGGCCCATCAAATGCCTCACTAACTGAACTACAGAGTAGGACCCCACCCAGGGTGCCCCTTTAAGTGCCCGACACACCGAAAAACAGAGAAGGACTCCAGGCAAGGGAACCCTCTAAGTGCCTGAATGGGTGGAACTACAGAGAAAGACTGGCCAAAGAGGCATTCTGATCACCAGCTACAAGAAGCTCGAAAACAGACTCTAATATGGTGATAACTACTGCGGTGGAGCCAGTCCATATCCCTGTACATTTGGTGCCACCAGGGTCCCCACAAGCCAAGCAGCTGTGCCACCTTCATACTCAACTCTCACTGGGGCAGAGATGCCACAGGCAAAAAAAGTCCTGTGTCTAGGCACACAGGGTCCCTTTGGTAGTGTCCAACTCTTTGTGACCCTGTAGACTATGGCCCACCAGGCTTCTCTGTCAGGGAGGGGGGTTCTCCAGGCAAGAATACTGGACCATATTGGCCAATACTGGTTGCCATACCCTTCTAGAGTACTTTTATTTCCTGCTGCCTTAGCCACCAACTTCCCTGAGTACATGGTGCTGCCAGAACCCCTGAGACCCAAGCAGCTGCACCACCTCCACACCTGGCCCTCACAGGGACAAACCCAAGTCCTCCAGGGCAACCTCAGGAGCAAATCCCAGTGGACGACCCACATGTAGAGGTGGAAATAAAACCACAATTGAAACCCAGGTGCAGTGTGGCTAAGGAAGAAGACTCAAAACCTTTCCACCAGCTGTACAAGCTGCAGATTAAATCCACCTGATCAACTAGGCAGACTCTGGTCTATGGAATATATAAAAGGTCACTGAAAGCTCTCACAAAAGAAAATGCACCAGTTCTGGTAGCTGTGGATATTGGAGGCAAAAACACACAGGTGTAGGCCCAGACTAAAATCTGAGCTGCCCCCACAGCAGGTCCAAAGAATAGCATAGTGCTGGAGGGCATTCTATGGAGGTAAGGTGGACTGTGACTCTCAGGGAGGGAAAGTGACTCAAGAAAAATGTTTATTGTTCTTCTTTTTGACATGTTCTGTAGATTCTTTTGGATTTTTTTTCTCTTTTTCCCCCCTTTTTTCTCCCCCTCTGTTGTAGTTGACCATTTTATTGGTACTATGAAATCCAATTAAGCTTTTGAGCTTTTTTTTCTCAGTCACATTTTTTATGGTTGTTATAAACCCCTGCCTCTTTGTTGGGCTTTTGCAGTTCTGTGGAGTTTTCCTTTTTTTCCTTTTCTCTTTTTTCAAAATTTCACATTTAAATTTTTAAACCTATTATTATGTTTTCTATATTTATTTCTTTGTTTGTTTTTCCTACTGTTCTTTTCCCCTTGCAGTTAATCTTTAATGTATATGAATCCTATTTATCTACCTCTATTTAACTTTGCATATCAATTCTTTCTTTTCTTTCTCTCCTTTCTTCTCAACATATCTGTTAGTTTTATTTTCATTGTTTTATTTCCCAATTGGCACCTTGCTTTAGTTTTGTTTTCCAGTTTGTGCTTTAGTTAGTTTTGTTCTGGTTAAGTTCAGTTCAGTTCAGTCACTCAGTCATGTCCAACTCTTTGTGACACCATGAAACGCAGCAAGCCAGGCCTCCCTGTCCATCACCAACACCCAGAGTCTACCCAAACGCAAGTCCATTGAGTCGGTGATGCCATCCAACCATCTCATCCTCTGTCGTCCCCATCTCCTCCTGCCCTCAATCTTTCCCAGCATCAGGGTCTTTTCCAATGAGTCAGCTCTTTGCATCAGGTGGCCAAAGTACTGGAGTTTCAGCTTTAGCATCATTCCTTCCAAAGAACACCCAGGACTGATCTCTTTTAGAATGGACTGGTTAGATCTCCTTGCAGTCCAAGGGACTCTCAACAGTCTTCTCCAACACCACAGTTCAAAAGCATCAATTCTTCGGCGCTCAGCTTTCTTCACAGTCCAACTCTCACATCCATACATGACTACTGGTGGTGTCATCTGCATATCTGAGGTTATTGATATTTCTCCCAGCAATCTCGATTTCAGCTTGTGCTTCTTCCAGTCCAGCATTTCTCATGATGTACTCTGCATATAAGTTAAATAAGCAGGGTGACAATATACAGCTTTGACCAACTCCTTTTCCTATTTGGAACCAGTCTATTGTTCCATGTCCAGTTCTAACTGTTGCTTCCTGACCTGCACACAGATTTCTCAGGATGCAGGTCAGGTGGTCTGGTATTCCCATCTCTTTCAGAATTTTCCACGGTTTGTTGTGATCCACATAGTCAAAGGCTAATTAATTAATGTTCCCATTAAAATACACAGTATGTCAAGGTTTATATTGCTTTCTTGGTTTACCTTACAAATAAAAATGTTATATCTTTTTCAACTATGTTTTTTATTTTACCCTCAGGTGTCTAACAATGAAAAGAACAAGGGATATAGAAGTATTTTAACTATTTAGAATATTCAATAAAACTACCTGCTCTTTCTTGTCTTCCATGTTTACACATACTAAGGACAAAGATATCAAATCAAAAATATAATATTGAAAATTTTGTGATCAACACTCAAATGTGGAAAAATGATTATTCCATCATGTTTTTAGAGTAATTTGTAAAAGACTACAAGATAGAAAAAAGTAAAAGAACATGTAAAGAATATAAAATTAATGACATAATATTAATACATTATTTCAGAGTGCTTTATGTTTAATAAGTGAATTTTGACCTTCATTTTAAAAATGGGACTGAACAAACATAAAATACCTGATCAAAATCACCTGGAAAGCTTGAATAATAAATAAATCACTGTTTATATATAGCACTTTTCTCTTACTGCATGTCCATATAGAATACCTAGTTATTATCATAATCACCTGAGGGATAAATATGACCATCTCTATTTTTCAAATTAAGAAATATTATTGTACAACAAGGAAACAGGAACTGAGAGGTTAAATGGCAAAACTATGATTCACTGAGTAGATAGTAACAAAGTTGAAATTAAAAAAAAATGTATGTTATGATTCTCGTCCTTGGCCACAGTATTTCCAGCATGTGTTTCTTTCAGATATGACTGTACCAGAATTATTTGCCACAGAGCTATTATTAATAGCTCCTGTTAGGAGTCAGAGATTTTTTCCTCTCTCCATGCATCTGCTAATAAAAATGCCAGCTCCATTCTGATTGTTTAACATGGAAATACTCTAAAGGAGTTTGGATCATATAAAATTAGAATAAGAAAATATTATGTTTGCTATTTACTATAATTTACTGCATCAACTTTCAGAGTCCAAACTCCAGAAAAAGACCCAGTTCAGTTCAAGAAATCATACCAGCTGTGTAGTCCCTGTGTTCAAGACATTTTGAAATATGTAAAAAGTGGAAAATCGAGGCAACTTATTAGGTAGATCTGACATTGTTCTTTACTCTTCCCAAATCCCCAGCCCTCGCATTCCTAAACCAGGTTAATCCTTACTGATGAATCCATCAGAAGAACTGGTAGTGGTAAAAACTGCAATGACAGTAACCACATTGCTTACCAGAATCCCTAGTGGTACAAGGGAATCTCCAATCAGGACAGGAGCTGCCTCTTCCTATGACTCTGTTGTGGCTACAGAAAACTGGCTTTTTCTTCATTTCTTTCATTCTTTCCTCTTCTCTTATTCTCCCTCTCTATCTTGACATTACTAATTAACATCAATCCTTAACATCAATCAAATATGTCCCTGTATTTTACTTCAGGAGTCAATCACATTATAATATTTGCTGTATGAATATTCACTTTTCAACTAGCAAGCTTGAATCTGCAATGAGATTAAAATGAGCAATATTCCCACATGTCCTCTTTCCTGACATTGAAGCAAAGACACAATGATAACAATGACAGCAATGACAGGATCTTGGTGAAAATTATAACTCAGGATGTGCTCAGGACACGTTAAGATTCAATGATATACTAGACAGCATAATACTGACAACAGCTATAGAAAAGATCACCCTGAATGTTTACATGTTATAAAACATGCTTGATTTTTTTTCTTTGTAATACTAGAGCCTATCCACTCACTCTCAGACTAAAAGACATTTTGATAAAATCCTTAAGTGACATACAACTTGCCGAAAAACAGTAATTATTTACAATACCATCAGATCAACTCTGAAAGCAGTTATTTACACAATGCATGGGATCATTAAGCACAGGTAAAAACATGAGGACCTTTTGAATTAACATGTAATATTTTTCTCACTTTTCATCACTCATTACACATTTTAAAAATACAAATGACTGGCTTTTAAAAAATGCCTTGTTGAAACATACATCCATGCTGCACACAGATGACCTGTTGAATGCATTTTCACAAACTGAAAACACCCATGTCACCAGGATCCAGATCAAGAAACAGAATGTGACCAGCACCCCAAGGGCCCTCATGTGTTCCCTTCCAGACAATAACCCACCCCCAAAATAACAATTTACAATGATTTCTAACACTATAGATTAGTTTTGCCTTAAATAGCTACTTTTAAAAAATTTTTTGAGTACTGCGACTAATGTGTAAAGTTGAATTAAACATCTGCACATATATTCTAGTTATTTTAAGTACCCAGAAAGTTTCACTGGGGTTAAATAAAGATAGCTAAGATCAGGTGGAGGTTTCAAAATCACTCACTGAGCTGAATTTACTATGCCAATAGGGTGTTAGCATCTCCCTTGAAAAAGCAGACTTATGATAACATACATACATTATTTCAGGAAGCATCACACCAGGATACAGCCATTATGCAAAAGAGTTTAGGATACTGTAATGCAAAGAGTATAGGATCAAGGACCTAACTAAGAAGAGGGGAAGTGAGAGACCCCTGAAAGCCAAAACAATTGGGGAAGTCTTCATACCTATGTTCAGAAGGGCTAAGAGAAGAGGGATAACTTTCTGTTAGGAAAAATAGGGTTCCCAGGAGGCTCTAGTGGTAAAGAACCTGCCTGCCAATGCAGGAGACCTAAGAGATCTGGGTTTGATCCCTGGGTCAGGAAGATCCCCTGGAGGAGGGAATGGCAACCCACTCCAGTATTCTTGCCTGGAGAATTCCATGGACAGAGGAGCCTGGCGGGCTTCAGTCCATGGGGAAGCACAGAGCTGGACATGACTGACGTGACTGAGCATGCAAGTATGCAGGTGCTGAGACAGGCTGGGCAAGAATGTGGGTATGAGGCAGATGAGCTATGCATACATTTCTCCAGCAGAGATTCTGGGTTCCAGAAGCTAAAGTACCCTGACAAATGCCTATAGGTCTATAAAAAAATGTTGACTTATATTGAAGCATTTAACTCAAGTGCAAATGACCATGGTCTCTGCTTCCTTTCACTGTTCCCTGAAGATAATGTTTTTAACATAGTTTCTCTAGAAATGAAAATGAATTAGATGGTTTACATGTTATGAATTCAACACACTGGTTGGTAATGATTAGATTACTGATCAGCAAGAAAACATGACTTTCTGTCCTAAGTACTTTAGACATTCATGTTGAAAATATATTTTCTATGCATGTGTTGGACTGCTAATAAAATTTGAATTCTTTTAAAGAAATTCACTTTGTTTAAGAGAAACTGGGGTGACTTGGTGAGAGTAAAGAAAAAGAAGTACATCAAAGAGGAAAATGTATGGATTAGATTCCTTAAAACTTAAAATTTAATATTCTTCTAAATTTTTACAAGATATTTATGCTATCAATATGACAAAAGAATTCATTCAGCAAAATTATTTGAAATGGTATGGGAAAAGTACAAATAAAGCTAAACAATTTAACTTTTTAATTAAAATGATGTAGCAGCAGCAGTAGTATGATGCATATTCAGTTTTACTCAGACTACTAACATCTAAGTAAAGTCCATCCTGTTGACATTTTGTAACATTGGTTTATCATCATTCTGTGCTTCTAAGATGAGAGCAAAACTGAAAGTTTAAATCTCTTAGGAAATCCTATGCGTTCATACGTCTTGGGTCCACTGTACCTTGAATGCATTAAACACAGTGGGGTTTTGTTCCATAACTCAAAAGATTTTTCAATAAAATATCTAGTACACACTATGAAAGTAATTTTTTTCAACCATTAGAATAAAAGAAGTTTCAGCAGTTAGTTAGATATTATATTAAGACAGTTGGCTGCAACTAGGAGACTTTTAATCCTTCAGTTCAGTTCAGTTCAGTAGCTCAGTGGTGTCCGACTCTTTGTGACCCCATGAATTGCAGCACACCAGGCCTTCTTGTCCGTCACCAACTCCTGGAGTTCACCCAAACTCATGTCCATCGAATCGGTGATGCCATCAAGCCATCCCATCCTCTGTCGTCCCCTTTTCCTCCTGCCCCCAATCCCTCCCAGCATCAGAGTCTTTTCCAATGAGTCAACTCTTGGCATGAGGTGGCCAAAGTACTGGAGTTTCAGCTTTAGCATCATTCCTTCCAAAGAAATCCCAGGGTTGATCTCCTTCAGAATGTACTGGTTGGATTTCCTTGCAGTCCAAGGGACTCGCAGGAGTCTTCTCCAACACCACAGTTCAAAAGCATCAATTCTTGGGTGCTCAGCCTTCTTCACAGTCCAACTCTCACATCCATACATGACTACTGGAAAAACCATACCCTTGACTAGACGGACCTTTGTTGGCAAAGTAATGTCTCTGCTTTTGAATATGCTATCTAGGTTGGTCATAACTTTTCTTCGAAGGAGTGTCTTTTAATTTCATGGCTGCAATCACCATCTGCAGTGATTCTGGAGCCCCAAAAATAAAGCCTGACACTGTTTCCACTGTTTCCCCATCTATTTCCCATGAAGTTATGGGACCAGATGCCATGATCTTAGTTTTCTGAATGTTGAGTTTTAAGCCAACTTTTTCACTCTCCACTTTCACTTTCATCACGAGGCTTCACTTCCTGCCATAAGGGTGGTGTCATCTGCATATCTGAGGTTATTGATATTTCTCCTGGCAATCTTGATTCTAGCTCGTGCTTCTTCCAGCCCACTGTTTCTCATGATATACTCTGCATATAAGTTAAATAAGCAGGGTGACAATATACAGCCTTTTCTATTCTTGTTGTTCCATGTCCAGTTCTAACTGTTGCTTCCTGACCTGCATATATGTTTCTCAAGAGGCAGGTCAGGTGGTCTGGTATTCCATCTCTTTCAGAATTTTCCTCAGTTTATTGTGATCCACACAGTCAAAGGCTTTGGCATAGTCAATAAAGCAGAAATAGATGTTAATCCTTACTGTTCACCATAAACCTTTACAGTTTGGTGGCTACCATAAGTTTAGATCTTCTCCATTAAGAGCTTGATTGTTTCCAAGTTTAACTTCCTCCTTGAAAAAAAGTAAAACATGGGCCAGGAAATACTGTTAAGCCCTGGTGTTCTCTTTATTTCAACTTATTTTGTTTCTCCTCTTGTATTTACAGTAAACAGTAATTTTCAGGTTGCTATTCTCAACTTGCCAACTTCCCAAAATGCCATATTTTGCAATGTATGAGTATGAAAAGGAGACACAAAGATTCAATGTAATAAATTTATTGAACATTTACTTCTCTCTGAGCATATACACTTCTCTCTGAGTTGCTGTGCTAGCACTGAGTCTGTTGGGACAAACGGGGCATATTCCTTGCCACTTATGAACTCAACCTAGGAGGTACAGAGAGAAGAATACAATGAAATAAAAAATGCAAATGTGGTAGATGCTGTATTACTAATAAGGCTAAAGTACTGTTGTAACTCAGAGAAAGGAAAGGGTAATTCTGTCAAAATGGGGCTAGAGAAATCAGACCACGATATAGATGAAGTGGCATTTATACTCCAGTAAATATTTATTTGGTCAGTGTTGATTTTCTGCATGTTTTCCAATATGTAAATATGAATCTCTGTTGTATATTTTAGACCACAAAATAATTAAAGTGGAACTGACACGTAAGTGATAAAATAATGGACAACATTTCTGCAAACTTTCATTGACTGTGATTGTGGGCAATTCCTTCATCATTCTAGGCCTCAGTTTGTTCAACTGAAAAATGATGAATTTGAACTAAATGCCATGTTGGATTTCTTTTAGCAGGGACTAGATTAAATCTAAACTTTCTGTCAGCTCTAGAGTTTTGAAAAGATTTTTTTCCTCCAATTTTTTTTTCCTCCCTCATTCCCCCAACTTTTTAAACTCTATGACTTTACTTTTTTCTTTTTCTTCATTTGATAGATTTTTCCTCTATAGTATTTCCTCTAATCTAAACTTTCATCATTATTAATCTTTTGAAGAATTCAGAATGGATAAATAGCTAATTGGCGTTACTAATCTGACGTGGAAAGAGGGCAGACAGCAAAAGGTATGGTTGGTCATTAAAATTTGTAATAGTGGATTTAAATCATAGGAAACTAACACTGTTTATAGAAAACTTAACCTGCTTTTATCTTATAGGATGGTACTAATTTAACTGAAAGGAAACCCATTTCAGATTTACACAAAAACTTAGGATTAATAGTGCCTTCAAATACATTAATATTATTTTCCCTTTTTGAATGGAATAGTTTTAATTAAGTTTTGCTAATCCTTTTGGTTTAATCCCTGGAGCTGACTTATAAAACACTAAGGTTTTAAATCAAACTGTAAAAATCATCAAAGCTGAAAGTTACAGTGATAGCCATGGGAAGAGGGGGCTGGGGGGAAACAATACAGGATTTATAAACTAGGTCTAGCAAACTGGCAATGCTTTAGACAATATAGATCTATAGGTCTATTAGATAGAATTTTATACATGTAATCTTTACAATTAGTCACTGGGGAAAAGGTAATGGTGATTTATCAAATATATTTTCAGTATTTTACAGGCGTTAGATTCTCTATAGCAACAGCTTTTATTTTTCTTTCTAAAGGCTCATTGGTATGTCAAACATGAAGGAGAGGATCTGAAGATTTATCATTTAACCTAGAAGAAAATGACCACAGAAATATTATTTTATTAATCCCCCTGGTAATATAATTACAATGTACTATTTGATTCTGAACTTCATAAGAGTGATGAGATAGATGATCTGTTTAGAAGGAACTCTCCGCCCTCACTCTGCCTGCTTGCCTCCACCCTGCCTGCAATAATAAGTAAATAGATAAATAAGTGAAACCAAAGCAAAACAAAACCACTTTCCAATTCTTTAGGCAATGCTTCATAAACTTTTCCCAACCAAGTGCCCCTAATGAAAGAGAAGATTGAACATGCTCCCCTAGGGATCTACAGCAAGTGTGACATTTCTTTGAAGTCATCTGTTTTATTTTAAAAATTCATGTGAATTTTGCATTCCACTCCATAACATATATCTGTTTTATGTAAAAATGATGTGGTTTCCCCCAATATCTTTGAGTTACAGAGCTCTAGGAAAATATGCTAAGTTTATACCATCGCCTTTGATAGTTTAAGATGCACATAAATTTTAGAAGGTTAGCTTTACAAGGAAGCAAGGCATTTTCCATGAATCCCACATATTTCCCACTTTTAGTTTTCTTTCACTTGAAGGCAATTTTTTTCCCTCTGTCAGTTACTTTGAGGTATATACCTTAAGTAATGAGCTGAAATACATTTATTTGCTATTCCAGACAGAAGAGATACTTATTCTATTAAAATAGGTACTTAGGTTCTAATAATCAAAAAACTTACAAGAGGGAGGAATACATACATACACTAATATATATACAAAACATAAACAAGAGTTTATATCATAAGGACTATATTCAATATCTTATAACATATAATGGAAAGTAATCTGAAAAAATATACACACATATATAATTGAATCACTTTGCCATATACCTTAAACTAACATAATATTGTTAATCAACTATACTTCAATAAAAAATGAAAAACAGAGGATTTTCAAAGGTGTAGGAAGAAAACAGAAACACAAAAGATAGATATAGTAGTCATACAATCATTCTTTAAATATGAAAAATATAAAAATAATATAAAAATCATTAACTAGTTTCAACTTTCCTGTACCACTCCAGTTTACAAAGAAAGGTACTTTTTTCTTTGTATAAGCACTAATTTCACAAGGAGATAGGCCATAATTACAGAAAATAATTACTAGAGAGTGTTGATCTATTTTTATTTTTGCTGGTTGGCTGTGAATATAGATACGCTAGTTATATCCACAGCATTAGAGGTGACAGAATATGATTCAAACAGGACTGAAATCTATATTAAGCAAACAAACATGCTAAACTTAAGCACCAAGGGAAAGTATTTAACTACAAAGAAGAAATTGGCTTGACATTTCGCACCACGTTCTGTTTTTTTCTTGCAGTCTAATTTCACAAGTATTTTCTCATAAGGGCTCAATAGTAACACATTTAAAAAGCATAAGGAAATGTATCCTGAACAGCGAATTGACAAATGTCAGGTGTCTTAGAGAACAGGGCACTTGAGATTCTCAGGCACAGGATGTAGCATGATACACAGAGACAGCATTATTAGAAAGGAATAAAAATGGCTCAAGAGAAAGTATGTCTGGGCACCCTGAAAGAAAACTAGAAGGAAATGAAAGAGGGATGCAAGTAAGTGGAATGTATGTAAGAACTTCTTGAGTTGAAAACTCTGAGTCTAAATTTTATAGGGAAAGAAAAAGAACTAGTCACAATAACTTGACAGAGGATTGCTGAAGCCCAAACAGTAAGAAAGGAAGATCTTTTGCAACAGTTTTTTGAATACAATGACATTCATTTCATGAATACATGAAAGCAGAAATAAGCAAATATATCAGAGAGGTTTTGCTCTTAAAATGGATAGGAAGAAAGAAGTTGGTTAGATTGTAAAAGAAAACTATGTAAAGATCTGCCAAAAGCCCCAAAGTAGGAAACAGAACTGAGTATAATACATACTTGGCTGAGAATGGAAGGATTACAGGTAGCCTTATAATTCCTCTCCTCTAACAAGACAACAGTAACAACTATAATATTCATTAAATTAAAGGAGTTAAAGAAATTCCATTAATTTCATTAAAGAAAAACATTGCGGATGTGATCAACAATACCAGAATGTTAGAGATGACAACTGGCTACTGAACAATATTATACATATGACATTCTGGGTTTTACAGACACACTTTTTTTCTACTTTGAAGGACACTAACCAGTGTATATGGTTTGTAGTAAACTCAGGAAGCATATGTTTTTCAGTCCTTACAGAAAGTTCTCAGAGTTATAGAGAAGTGGAATTGTGCTGCTCTGCTCAGTCATATTCAACTCTTTGCAACCTTATAGACTGTAGCCCTCCAGGCTCCTCTGTCCACAGAATTTTCCAGGCAAGAATACTGGAGTGGGTTGCCATTTCCTTCTCCAGAGAAGTGGAATTATCATAGTGCAATTTCAAATAAAAGCTTTATTGCTTACTTTTCTGATCCAAGAGGAAAAATGTACTCCACATCTATTGTTTCACCTTCCAAAAAAATGTTTCCTTGATCCTTCCTTTCATTCACTTTTCAACTTCTGGCAAAAGTAAATACTCACTAACCAACAAAGCTAATGAGTTCAAATTAAAGTCTGGAGACATTTTTCTTCTTCCCCAGTGACGTTTTCACCTATCCTAACACATTCCACGACTGTGCCTTGCTGATACTGTTGACTGTCTGGACTGCATACTCCTTTTCCATGTCTGTAAAAATCCTAATTTTCATACTTCACCTTTTTGGCCTCTTTCACTATGCCTTCACTTAACTATCCATTCAAAAGTATTTTCCCTCTCATCTAAACTACAGTCTATTTTCTTATAGCACTTCTCATATTCATCTCTGTTTTATATAGTATTTGTATACATGTCTTCTCTTCTAGATTTTAAACGCATTCTAGCAAGAACTATCTCACAATCATTTTGTTATTACCAACAGCCCCACAGTATGGTTCTTTTGCAAACAATATACACTTAAGTGTTTATGAAATGAATGAACAAACATACTATCTGATCAGAGACACAAAAGCTTCAATAACCTAGAATTGCTAAAAAAAAAAAAAAGTCAGTTAAAAGCAGGTTATTAAAATATACTATGTTGTCAAATACAAACTAAGGAAAACTATCTTCCTGCTTTTCTTAGATCAGTAACCAAACAAAAAATATGATTAATGCTTATAGATTACCATTTAAAGTATAATATTTTGGCAGGATGTAGTTTCAAATCAGTTATAAATCAATTACCTTTGCTTGCACTTTCTACATGCTCCAGTTCATCAGTAAATTTCAGGATATCCTGGTAATTTTCCTCACAGATTTCAGCAAGGAAATGCAAGAGGGTGGTCTTTTGATCTGATGATTTAGTATCTCGGATCTGAAATGGAATAATGATAACTATTTTTAGTATTTTTCAGCAATATAAATATAGACTTCTACTTAAAGAAGTGAAATGAATGAATGAACTCAATTCACTATAATTAATATAACTTTTTTTAAATGTCTAGGGTAGTTTATACTAGGGCTCTAGTAACAATATGCTGGGTTTTGAAATGAACTCATTTTCAAAGAGAGAAAGGTGACACAAAATGTAAATAATAACAATAATAATAATAATAAACGTTCATCTGTATTTCTTAAAATGTCTAAATCATGATGGCAAAGTGAACTATTCTTTCCTGAGAAAAGAACAACCACTTAAGTATTAATAATAATAGTCCAAGTTAATGTGTGTTTCTGTTATCATCATTTTGGTCTTTGTATTATTTCATAAATATATTCTTAAAAGCTGGATGCATCTATGAGGTTATATTTACTTCAGCTATCATCTATGCAAATTAAAATAAAAGAGCAAGTGCATTGTATGCTCCTTTACTTGCATGGGCCATCAAAAAAAAAAAAATAACTGAAGGCTTTTTAAGCTGATTTATAAACAGAATCTGACCATACAATCATGATAATATGTCAAATTTTATTTCTCTGCCTACACATTGTATCTTCTTTTCAGAGACACTAGAAAAGAGATGCTGAAGTTAGAATGATAAGAAAACTGCAAAATATAGGACCAAAAAAAAATCTATAATGAGAATCTAAGTATTTTCTTTAATATAACTGTTATACAAGACTAAGCTACAAATGAAATTAAGGATTTACTTAGAAACAAAGGACAAATATGGCATGAAGTATCAAGTTTTCTCATTCTATTGGATGTTTTCTTTCCATAATCCTTAGATGATGGGTTTGTCCACTGATGTCCATACTGATTTGGGGATTTTAGCTTTAAGGATTACTGTTTAGAATAAATGAATATTCTTTACAAACAGGCTTGTGAAAAGACTTGGAGGATATTTAGTTAATTACAGAGTAATTTAATCCTTATTATTTTAGTGGCTAAGGAAAAAAAAATATCACATTTACTCAATCAGGTCCATACTTTTTGTGTTACAGTTTATTAGAATAACTGTTAGATTCCAATGATATGAAAAACGTAAAAGAAATGTTAGTCTTAAGGCTCAAAACAAACAGCCATAGGAGTCATGATGCTGGTAATTCCAAGGCACGTAAAAATATTTAAAATTTTGCATTATTATGCTGATGCAATAAACACTTTTAAGTACTACAGAGTTGAAATGACACAATTAAAGAATAAGCTATAAGAACAAAAAGCAACAAAAACCTAAAGAGCAATTTGTCTTAAGTCAGGCTTGCAGCTGTAGAAGACTCAATAGGAGGTTCACTTTCCTAAAGAGAGGTCTTTTCTTGAGATTAGTGTTATATGTTCACAAAGTGCATCCCTTTCAGAGGATGCTGGCTACTCCAACCAATAAGGAAATAAACATTTTCTTTTCTTTGTTGTTTCTTACAAACTACTTTAACTCCTAAATGTTCAAGCTGGAGTTATAAAAGGCAGAAGAATCAGAGATAAAAATTGCCAACATCCACTGGATCAACGAAAAAGCAAGAGAGTTCCAGAAAAACATCTACTTTTGCTTTATTGACTACACCAAAGCCTTTGACTGTGTGGATCAAAACAAACTGTGGAAAATTCTTCAGGAGATGGGAAAACCAGAACAACTGATCTGCCTCCTGAGAAATTTGTATGCAGTTCAAGAAGCAACAGTTAGAACTAGACATGGAACAATAGACTGGTTCCAAATTGGGAAAGGAGTACATCAAAGCTGTATATTGTCACCCTGCTTATTTAACTTATATGCAGAGTACATCATGTGAAATGCTGGGCTGGAAGAAGCACAAGCTGGAATCAAGATTTCTGGGAGAAATATCAATAATCTCAGATATGCAGATGATACCACCCTTATGGCAGGAAGTGAAGAACTAAAGAGCCTCTTGATGAAAGTGAAAGAGGAGAGTGAAAAAGTTGTTTTAAAACTCAACATTCAGAAAACTAAGATCATGGCATTTGGTCCCAATACTTCGTTGCAAATAGATGAGGAAACAATGGAAACCGTGAGAGACTCTATTCTTGGGGGTTCCAAAATCACTGCAGATGGTGACTGTAGCCGTGTAATTAAAAGACGCTTGCTCCTTGGAAGAAAAGCTATGACCAACATAGACGGCATATTAAAAAGCAGAGACATTACTTTGCTAACAAAAGTCCATCTAGTCAAAGCTATGGTTTTTTTCCAGTAGTCATGTATGGATGTGAGAGTTGGCCTATAAAGAAACCTGAGCGCCAAAGAATTGATGCTTTTGAACTGTGGTGTTGGAGAAGACTTGAGAGTCCCTTGGACTGCAAGGAGATCCAACCAGTCCATCCCAAAGGAAATCAGTCCTGAATATTCATTGGAAGGACTGATGCTAAAGCTGAAACTCCAATACTTTGCCACCTGATGCGAAGAACCGACTCATTGGAAAAGACCCTGATGCTAGGAAAGAGGGAAGGTGGGAGCAGAAGGGGATGACAGACGATGAGATGGTTGAATGGCATCAACGACACAATGGACATGAGTTTGAGTAGGCTCCGGGAGTTGCTGATGAACAGGGAAGCCTGGCTTGGTACTATCCATGAGGTCTCAAGGAGTCGGACATGACTAAGTGACTGAAGTCAACTGAAAAATATTAGGTACTTAAAGAAATTGAAGGCACATCTTCCTAAAGGAGGGGAATTGATCTGTATTTTATGAAATCTATGGAGACAAACTATTTACACACAGAGAGACAAACACAGGGCCCAACAATAAAAACCCATGCAATTTTTTAGGATACCACACTGTAGAAGTGTATCAGTTTTCTTTTAAAAAATGCACATGGCCAATACTGGAAAGGAAAACACAAGAACAGAAAAATAGCACTGTGCTTGTATGGCAACCTTGTCGGTGATTTAAAAACTCCCTTTTTGACATGCATGCTTATATGTGGTTAATTTTCAGAATTCTCAGAAGTGAAGCATAACATTTCAGTTAAATATATTTATTGAAATCAGAAAGAGTAGTCAACAGAGTTGCATGACTTTTCTAGATTTCTAACATTGCCTTCAAGGCATGGACAAAGATGGCCACACGCTTATCTTGTCAAGCTGAGAAATATTTTAGTTGGTATGGGAGATGACTTGCTAAATCTGTATTGAAATGTTTATTTTTTAAATAACGTTACACCAAGAGTCTATCTTGTGGTTTCAAATTGGCAGGGAATATTAACAACAAATATGTAGTCTTTAAAAAATTTTTCTCTATGTCCATGACACTTAGACCAATCATTTAAAAATGAACATATAATATCAAAACATAAGGGTAAAGCATCTTTACATATTAAAGTATATTTACTTTGTATTATCAGGGCTTCAGTGTCTCTTACTGTGTCTACACCATCCACACATTAGTCATCGTCTCTCTCAGGACCTATCGAATGGTTCAATGTCAAGTACAGAAGGCAACTAAGAACATTCACTTTCATGACTTCTAATGGCTAAAGGCATTTATCCAATAATTTGCTCTTCCAAGTGTACTCGCTAGCTATAGACATCTCCGGGGGTAGTATAAAGGTAACCTGAGTTTGTTCAAAATCACTTCCAAAGTGTTTGGGTTAGTTTACTGATAAATAAAATTAACTTCATTTTGATATCAGGTTAACTCAGTGTAACATGCAAAAGGATGAACAAAATGGCCACCCTATAATCCTCTGTCTTATACATATTTTCAAACAATATAATCACAAATAGCTCCAGAAATTGGAATTATTTGAAAAAGCTAAAAACATTTTACAATATCTTAATAAAGTGAGTTATCAGTGAATGACAGCAATAAAAATAGAGCAATTCTCTATATTTACTGATTAAGTGCCAGTTAATAAACCACATAGTGATTTTAATTATAATCATCTGACCAATAAATGTTATACATAAAGATTAATAACTGGATTTATACTAACTGTAACTACCTAATCTTTAATAACTTTCTGAAATGGTACATGAATACAAAATACCTTTAACAGATTAACACATTTGTCTAGCAAATTCTGATCATTCTTTTTTCCCTAATAAACAGGAGTGCTATATTATGAAAGATACTATTTATATGTGATGTGTTCAAATACATTTCCAAAACTTTAGTTAGGGAGATAGCAAAATATCTGAATAACCAATTGCCTTATAAAAGATTTATTTTGAACATTCTCATTCGAGCCTGAAAACCTGCAGTCTTCACCTTATTTTTGAAATCAGTTGGTCTGAACACACAGAAGGCAGCACACAGCCAGAGTGCCTGAGCCAACAACATTTTAATCATCCATGTCAGTCACACTCAATATTTCTGTGAAGGACCCCTTCTATAAGTAATTTTCCCTTCTCCTGAGATTTAAGCCTATTTTTTCTTGCTCTGTCATCAGTGGAAACTGAAAATAACTGGTCACTAATCCTCTGTATGGAGAAGGCAATGGCACCCCACTCCAGTACTTTTGCCTAGAAAATCCCATGGACGGAGGAGCCTGGTAGGCTGCAGTCCATGGGGTCGCTAGAGTCGGACATGACTGAGCGACTTCACTTCCACTTTTCACTTTCATGCATTGGAGAAGGAAATGGCAACCCACTCCAGTGTTCTTGCCTGGAGAATCCCAGGGACGGGAAGCCTGGTGGGCTGCCGTCTATGGGGTCGCACAGAGTCGGACAAGACTAAAGCGATGCAGCAGCAGCAGCAGTATCCTCTGTATAACCACCTCTCACAAGAGTGAAAGCTCCCTTTCTCAGGTGTTCTTTGCTCTTAAACCAAACTATTTCAGTTCATTTAACCTCACCACACAAATGTCAGTTTTTAAATGTTTAATTTTGTCAGGATGATTAGAACCCATTCAGTTTCCATTGCAAAGTCTCCCTTCAGCTACTAGAAAAGCACACCAACTTCTTGGTTTTGCATTTAAGGCCCTTTCTCAGCTGATCCTTGCCTACCTTTCTAATGTGTCCCCTGCTGCTTTCTTGTACCTATCCTTCTCTTCAGTTTGATTACAACTGCTTGAACATACCATAGTGTCACACCACTGTGCTTTTGTACATCTTGTGCTCTCTATAGACTCTCCTCCTCTTTTCTCTATCTGCCAAGTGAATACCTACTCAAATTTCAAGAGTACTCAAGTACTTCTTCCTTTCTGAAGACCCCGCTAAGGAATACTTTATTCCTTCCTTTGCTATGTTCCTTCACTCTAAACATTTCAACACAGTACTTTCTTCCAGTCAATATGAGCTCTTCCAAGGGAAGAAACCCTGTTTCACTAATATTTATTATCCACAGTACCTAGGAGCATCATAGTACATACCTAGGGAGGCAATCAATGTTTCTGAATGAAGATTTTTCTCCACACAAATTCCCACCTGTGTAGGCCATAGAAAGATTCTTCTAAATTAAACTATACTCTTGTTCTGTTTGCATGTGTACACATATGCACACACACACACATACATACATACACATAGAGATATTGACCACAAAGCCCAGACTTTTTCAGGACACCGTATCTGTTGTGAGTTATATGAGAGGGAATGCCAGAACAAAGTCACAACGTCCCCTTGGGAAATGAAGCACTAAACATTTATAAGGGGAGACAGGTTAGAAGCAAAGCAATTATGAATGTAGAAGTACATTTGATGATTCAGTGCGGGCTGGACACTAGGGATCAGAGACAAACAATAAATGGGATCAGAGATAAACAATAAATGGTACTTTCAAAGCCCCAAAAGCCTAGCATTTACAAGAAAACACAAAGTTATACAGAAAGGGGATGACGTAGAAGAGTAATTTTGTAAAAAGTGTCAAGGACTGATATATCTAAAATGATAATGAGTACATGAAAAAAAAAAGGCAAAGAAAGGACAAATTTAAGACACACTGTGAAGACAAACAAGATTAAGCCACTGAAAAGAAATACCTGGGATAATGGAAAGGGAAAGATCCGACTCCAAAAGTTTTAAATTTAGGTGATTAAAAGAATGGTTGTACTGGAAACAGAACTGCCATATGACCCAGCAATCCCACTACTGGGCATACACACCAAGGAAACCAGAATTGAAAGAGACACGTGTACCTCAATGTTCATCGCAGCACTGTTTACAATAGCTAGGACATGGAAGCAACCTAGATGTCCAGCGGCAGACAAATGGATAAGAAAGCTGTGGTACATATCTACAATGGAATATTATTCAGCTATTAAAAAGAATGCATTTGAATTAGTTCAAATGAAGAGGATGAAATTGGAGCCTATTATACAGAGTGAAGTAAGTCAGAAAGAAAAACACCAATACAGTATATTAATGCAGATATATGGAATTTAGAAAGATGGTAATGATGACCCTATATGTGAGATAGCAAAAGAGACACAGATGTAAAGAACAGACTGCTGGACTCTGTGGGAGAAGGCGAGGGTGGGATGATTTGAGAGAATAGCTTTGAAACATGTATATTATCATATGTGAAATAGATCGCTAGTCCCAGTTCGATGCATGAGATAGGGTGCTCAGGGCTGGTGCACTGGGTTGACCCTGAGGGATGGGATGGGGAGGGAGATTCATGATGGGGAACACATGTACACCTATGGCTGATACATGTGAATGTATGGCAAAAACCACCACAATATTGTCAAGTAATTAGCCTCCAATTAAAATTTTTTAAAAAGAGAAAAAAAATAAAGAATGGTTGTATTGAGAAAGTGGTAACTCTCTAGAGTAAGCTGGCTTTGAGAAGGAGGTAGCAGTTTGTTTTTAAACATTAAGTGGTAGCTATGTGGAGCTAATCTATGGAAGGTGGTCATGGCCATTCCATTCTCTCTGCTTCATTTTATCCTATATAATAATGCTTCTTAAATATCCATATTACCATGCCACTCTCTTCCTTCAAAAAAAATAATGGTTCTCTACAGCTCATACAAAGAGGTTCACATTTCTAATCAGAATAGTTATCGAGCACAGACTTTGGATTCAGACAGTACTAGGTTAAAACCTTTACTCTATATACCATTCACTACTTCTGTGACCTTAGGCAAGTGAACTAAATACTCTATGTCTCAGCTTTCTGATCCACAAAATAGGCATTAGATAAGACTTGTAGAATTTAAGAAGATAGTCTATTATCATGACCAGGATCACCATCTAGATCAGAAGTGATAAGAATCTACTTTAGCTTCCCATCTTCATACAGAGTAAGTCATTCAGTTCAGTTCAGTTCAGTCGCTCAGTCGTGTCCGACTCTTTGCGATGCCATGAATTGCAGCATGCCAGGCCTCCCTGTCCATCACCAACTCCCGGAGTTCACTGAGACTCACGTCCATCAAGTCAGTGATGCCATCCAGCCATCTCATCCCCTGTCGTCCCCTTCTCCTCCCGCCCCCAATCCCTCCCAGCATCAGAGTCTTTTCCAATGAGTCAACTCTTCGCATGAGGTGGCCAAAGTACTGGAGTTTCAGCTTTAGCATCATTCCTTCCAAAGAAATCCCAGGGCTGATCTCCTTCAGAATAGACTGGTTGGATCTCCTTGCAGTCCAAGGGACTCGCAGGAGTCTTCTCCAACACCACAGTTCAAAAGCATCAATTCTTCGGCGCTCAGCCTTCTTTACAGTCCAAATCTCACCTCCATACATGACCACTGGAAAAACCATAGCCTTGACTAGACGGACCTTTGTTGGCAAAGTAATGTCTCTGCTTTTTAATATGCTATCTAGGTTGGTCATAACTTTCCTTCCAAGGAGTAAGCGTCTTTTAATTTCATGGCTGCAGTCACCATCTTATATGATTTTGAAGCCCAGAAAAATAAAGTCTGACACTGTTTCCACTGTTTCCCCATCTATTTACCATGAAGTGATGGGACCAGATGCCATGATCTTCATTTTCAGAATGTTGAGCTTTAAGCCAACTTTTTCACTCTCCTCTTTCACTTTCATCAAGAGGCTTTTTGGTTCCTCTTCAGTTTCTGCCATCAGGGTGGTGTCATCTGCATATCTGAGGTTATTGATATTTCTCCCAGCAATCTTGATTCCAGCTTGTGTTTCTTCCAGTCCAGCGTTTCTCATGATGCACTCTGCATATAAGTTAAATAAGCAGGATGACAATATACAGCCTTGACGTACTCCTTTTCCTATTTGGAACCAGTTTGTTGTGTCCTGTCCAGTTCTAACTGTTGCTTTCTGACCTGCATACAGATTTCTCAAGAGGCAGATCAGGTGGTCTGGTATTCCCATCTCTTGAAGAATTTTCCACAGTTTATTGTGATCCACACAGTCAAAGGCTTTGGCATAGTCAATAAAGCAGAAATAGATGGTTTTCTGGAACTCTCTTGCTTTTTTGATGATCCAGCAGATGTTGGCAATTTGGTCTCTGGTTCCTCTGCCTTTTCTAAAACCAGCTTGAACATCAGGAAGTTCACGGTTCACGTATTGCTGAAGCCTGGCTTGGAGAATTTTGAGCATCACTTTACTAGCGTGTGAGATGAGTGCAATTGTGCGGTAGTTTGAGCATTATGGTAAGTCATTACTATAACCTAAAAGTCCCTCTGTGACCTGGACCACTATCACCACTGAGATCTTATCCCTAGCTATCATCCCTCACCAGCCCCCTTGAGCCATGCTTGACCTCGATTCTGTTGCTCCTTGAATTTAACAGGCATGTGTCTCACTTAGAGCCTGTGCATGCACTTTTTCTCTGCCTGGAAGTTTTCACTTTTATTCACCAGCATGGCTAGCTCCTTCTCGTCTTTCAAGATCTATACTCAAAAGTCACTTTCTCATTATGTTCTTTTCTAGTTACTCTATCAAAAATTGCAATCTACTCTCAAAACATCTCTTACCTCTCTCCCTCTTATATTTTTCTCCATAGCAATCACCACAAATATACTCCTACTTATATTTTTATTATCTGTCTCTCTCTGGTACAATGTCAGCTACACAAGTAGAGGGCATTTTTTGGTCTGCTTTGTTCACTTTTATATACTCAGTACCTAGAACAATGGCTGGCACATAACAGGCACTTAATATATATTTACTGAATGCATGAGTGGGTGAAGTTTTCCATTCATTTTCTTATGTTCTTCTTGACCTAAAATGCCTTCTTCCTTCATCATGTGGCAGTAGCCTATACCCCCTTTAAGGGGGATGAGAACCAACATTTCTAACCTATCTATCATGTGCCTATGGGCCAGGTACTTTGATAAGTGTTTCAAATGTGTCATCTTTTGTTTAAAAAATTATGAAAGTATTCAATTATTAACAAGCCCATTTTATAGGTAAGGAACCAGGCTTAGAGTGCTTATATAATTTGACCTTGGTCAAGTGTTGGTGCCAGAATACAACAAGGTAACTTATGAAAATTGGGTGTATATCACATTCTGGAATGAATTAAGCATTAAGGGTGATAAAGGTGATGGGACTGGGGGACAGGGTCATTCAGGGAGAGCAGTGCTAATGATCCTCTCTGAACTTTCCTGAACAGAATTAATAAATTTTGTTTTTATTTTTCTCATAGTGATTTATATAAACTCTAGTTAAAGGATTTATTCTACAATAGATCATTTTGTTTACACAAGGAGTCTCACCTATCAAACTGTGAACTACTTAAGAAAGAAGAAAAAATAAAATTTTGTTCAGTAAATGTTTGTTGAATGAATAAATGCTACAGAGAGCCCAAAGATAATGAGAACTGACTGATGATTAGAGAAATCTTCCATAACCTTCATGGACAGTTTCAATACATTGCCAGTGGTGTAAACTTAAAAAGACTGGATAGCCAGAAAGATAAGGCAACATGTAAGGTAATTTATTAAAAATATTGATTATGGGTAACAAATAGATAGATAATAGAGGGGACAGCAGAGCTGGCAGCTGGAAAATGGTGAAACTAGTAACAAAGATTATTATGATTGTTCATCCTCAATAAGTTCAACATAATTAAGGCTGTGGGGATTAGGCAACGGAAGAAATCAACATTAAAAATCATGAGAAAGGAAAATGGATAGGCATTGGTTATTTCACTCATTCTCAAACCATGGCCTGAACCAATAGATTCAACATCATCTACGAACTTGATCGAAATGCAAAAATGAGGGCTATGCATGAAACTGACTAAATCAGAAACTAGAAGGGTAGGGGTCCATCAATATATGTTTTAATATATTGGCCAAAAAATCCCGATAGTACCTCCAGATGATTGAGCCATGCTAAAGTTTGAGAACCACTAGTCCTCTTAGAAGGAAATTTCTAGACAAGATGTTTGCCAGGGCCCTCTCATAATTACTTCCACATATACAAAGTTGAAATGTCAACATAACTCCAAAGCTTACTGTTAATTTAAAACTAGAGAGGAATTGTCTAGGAATCTGTGACATCTGAAGGACACAATCACTCAGAATATTCTTGATTAATTTATATTAAAAATAAGACTGAATAGTATCAGAACTTACCATCTACTCATCTAAGAACTGATGACCCAAACAGTATGTCCAAAGCTGTGAAGATTGTAAATATACTGTTCATAAGTCTTTAAAACTCTCCCTCATCCTTCACCTAAAAGTGTATTGAAAATACAGCTACATAATGCTGTAGTGTGTCTTATCATCCCTGTATTATCAGGGTGATGGGCTAGACAACCCAGAAGATCCTTCATGCCTTCCGACTGTAATTCAAGCTGCAAAACTCACTTATTGGCAAATCTGAATTACTGTTGAAATATTTGCTCAAGAATTTTGGATTAGAGTAACAAATTTCAGTGCAAGACATCAGGTTTCAATGCTTTCCATAAAAAGTCTTGCCTTATGAATTTATTTCACCAGTTCTAATTTCTAGGCTAATGTGTGCTGGCTCTAAGTAAACAAATGCTATGATATATTTAAGCAGGTTTAAAAATATTAAAACTTCAATGTGATGGAATATAAAAATACAACAAGGTAGTGAATATATAACAGAAAAGAAGCAGACTCATAGATCTAGAGAATAAACTAATGGTTATCAGTGGGGAGGTGGAAGGGCACAACAAGGGTAAGGGGACCGAGAGGTACAAACTATTATGTATAAAATAAGCTACAAAGATATATGATACAACAGGGGGAATATAGCAAATATTTTAAAATAACTATAAATGGAGTATAACCTTTAAAAATTGTGAATCAGTATATAGTAGACCTGGAACTTATATAATATCATGTATATCAACTATACTTGAATAGAAAAAGAAAAAACTTCAATGTGAGATAAAAGTTCATGTCTCTAGACTATATCAGAAGGCCGGCCTTTCTAGACTGCCTGCTCCCTTTTCCCCTAGTGTTTATACAAATGGCTACAATGAAACTCAGCAACTTATGAACAGATCCTTTACTCAGGAAAACTCAGAAATGCCTAATCCCTCTGCATCAAGGAAAGAGCTCTGACAGATAGCAACACAACAGGACCCACATTTATATTGAACTGTCCTTGGAAAGGGAGAAGGCAATGGCAACCCACTCCAGTACTCTTGCCTGGAAAATCCCATGGAAGGAGGAGCCTGGTAGGGTGCAGTCCATGAAGCCCTGAAGAGTCAGACACGGCTGAGCGACTTCACTTTCACTTTTCACTTTCATGCATTGGAGAAGGAAATGGATGTAGGGAAAAGCAGTGAAGGAATCTGGTAGAATCATTGGCATAAACCCAGCTAGACTACCAATATGATCAGATCATTCAACTTCATTTCTTTTAGCAGAAATGTTCCCTAATCATGGCTTCTTTTTCTCTATTATATTTTATATTCATGGAACAGTTAATATTTAAGCAATCATGAATGCTCCAGTGCATATATCAAAACAACTGCTATTGCGTGCCAGTCTTGGTACAGCACATGAATTCTAATGTTTGTCTCCTTTATTTAAGCAAAATTAAGCTCTGTGCTCTCTGCCAAGGGTTGTTTACAAATTATTGCTTTCTTCAGTACCACCACACGCTGCAATAACATTGAGAAAGATAATGTATTTTTAAGGATTCCAATTACCATAAAGATATTAGCTCTGTAGCGACGACCAGACAAGTTTCATACATGCTTTCCTGGCTTTATTTCTAACTCTCACCCCAAATGCTTTCCTGGTGCTACATGACCAGGGCTGACACTAATTCAGCCAAATGTAATATACAGTAGAAAGATGTCTTAATTCTTTATGGAAATGTGACTGTCCTTTTTTCTTTTACAATGGTATTTCAAAGAAAAAGGGAACAGATAATATCAATTATGGTAAAGTCAAGCAATTTAAAAGTTTTACACTTGTTTGCTTAGTATATAGCAGCAGTCTGTGAAAGGAGAGCTTAAACTTGAAAACTATGATAACATTAAATGGCATAAAGACTCATCTCAATTGCCACCTTCTGGCCCAGCAGGGCAGTGGTGATGTCAGTTTCCAAGAAAAGACAAATTTTGCTTTCCTGTTCTTCCTGCTCCACCTCTCGGCATTTTTCCTTCTATCCCTACTTACTTATTCAAGGAGAATACTCTGCATATGCATTAGCCTGAAGTAGTCAGCACCAGTGGCAAATCAACAACCATTTGTCCTCATTTGAGGCAAGACCAGAAAGAATTAATGAATCATGTCTATACTTTAAAAACTAAAGCTGTTCTGGCACTTTCAAGTGCTCTTAATCAACCTGCCTATAGGTTTACCAAATAGAAGTTCTTCTGAGAATAGTTTGAACAAAAATCAAGGTATTCTAAATTAGTATAGAAATACTTTACAAACACGAATATCCCTAAGGTCTTCAATGGTTTCCTCTCAGAAATGGTTTAAGCTTTTAACTAAAACTTGAAACATTTATTGTCATGAGAATTTTACTTAACAAAACTTTTATATGCATGAGGTTTGAAAATAAGTGAAGGAATTTTGGATTTGTTCATTTTATGTTTTTCCTGTACATCACCACCACCAAATAGGTATATATAACTGATATTTCTATCTATATATGGTGTAAATAAATGACTTTTGGAGGTGTGACATTAGTGGCTTGAAGAACAACTATTTAACCTATTTAAGAACAACTTTTAAGGCCTAAGTTATGCAATATTGCCAAATTATAATTAGAATCTGTGCAACCACTGTTTAGGGATGAGTTACATAATTAGCTATCCTCAATCATTCATTTTCTTGACTGTATACTATTCCACCACATGAATATACTTTAGGTATAGTCTCATGTTGGAGAAGGCAATGGCACCCCACTCCAGTACTTTTGCCTGGAAAATCCCATGGACAGAGGAGCCTGGTAGGCTGCAGTCCATGGGGTTGCTAGAGTCGGACACAACTGAGTGACTTCTCTTTCACTTTTCACTTTCATGCACTGGAGGAGGAAATGGCAACCCACTCCAGTGTTCTTGCCTGGAGAATCCCAGGGATGGGGGAGCCTGGTGGGCTGCCGTCTATGGGGTCGCACAGAGTCGAACATGACTGAAGCGACTTAGCAGCAGCAGCAGCATAGTCTCATGTTGATCATTTCTGTTATCTAGTTTCCATTCTTAGAGGGGTGAGGGAGTCATTATTACTGATATTCTTATAGATAATACTGTTGTGAATATTATTTTGTTATAATACACATAAAATTTACCATTTTAACCATTTTTAAGTGTACAGTTAAGTGGTGCTAAGTACCATAACCAATGTCCACCTCCAGAACTTTTTCCCATGCGGACATTCTGCACCCATTAAACAATAATTCCTCATTCTTCTTTCTGTTCTACCTGCTAGCAACCACTACTCTGCTTTCTGTCTCTATGAATTTGTCTGTTATATACCTCAATTAAGTGGGATTATCAATATTTGTCCTAATGTGTCTGTCTTATCACACTTAGCATAATGTCTTCAAGATTCATCCATGTTGTAGGATATACCAGATCTCCTTTTTGTAAAGGTTGAATAATAGCCCATTGTATGTATATAGCATTTTATTTATTCATTCATCTGTCAGTGGACACTTGGGTTGTTCCCACCTTTGGCCATTGTGAAAAATGATACTATGAATAATCAGTATGCAAATATATGTTCAGGTCTCTGCTTTCAATTCTTTTATATTTACATACAGAAGTGGAATGTGGCATCATACAGTAATTCCATGTTTAACTTTTTTAGTAACTACCATACTGTTTTCCACAGGGGCTATTATTGTACAAGCCATTTTACATTCACACAAGCCATTGTACAAATGTTCCAGTTCCTCTGTTTCCTTGCTAATGTGCTTGTTTTCTGTTTTGTTTTGTTTTTTTTTTTTTAAGATAGTAGCTATCCTAACGGATATGAAGTGGTATTCATTATAGTTTTGATTCAGATTTCCCTAATGATTAATGATGTTGAGCATATTTTCATGTGCTGATTGGCCATTTTCTTTAGAAAAATGTCTATTAGTCTTTTGCCCATTTTTGAATTAGGTTGCTTGTGTTTGCTGTTGTTCAGTTGTAGGAGTTATGCTTTATCAGATATATGATTTACAAATACTTTCATCCATTCTGCAGGTTATCTTTCTACTCTATTGATACTGATTATTCTTGTACAAGTCTCCAGAGTCCTTATGTAAGAGCTTATTTAGAGAATATACTAGGAGCGACATTTATGGTTATGGTATCTTCAACATTTCTAAATCATACGAAACTGTTTTCCAAAACAGAGGTAACAAATCACACTCTCACCAATAGTTCCCCTTGACACATATTCTTATTCATTCATAGTATTATCAGAATTTAAAAATTTTTGCCCATCTAATGGATATGAAATGATAGCTCATTGTGATTTAATTTAATTTTAGGTATGAATATAAAATGGGCTTCCCTGGTAGCTCAGCTGGTAAAGAATCCGCCTGAAATATGGGAGACCCTGGTTCAATTCCTGGGTCAGGAAGATTCCATGAAGAAGGGATAGGCTACCCAACTTCAGTATTCTTGGGCTTCCCTGGTGGATCAGATGGTAAAAATATCTGCCTGCAATACGGGAGACCTGGGTTTGATCCCTGGGTTGGGAAGATCTCCTGGAGAAGGGCATAGCAACCCACTCCAGGATTCTTGCCTGGAGAATCACCATGGACAGAGGAGCCTGGCAGGCTGCAGTCCATTGGATCACAAAGAGTTGGACAGGACTGAGTGACTAAGCACAGTAGCACAGCACAAGAATGTAAAATGGTACAGATAACTTGGAAAACAGTATCTTTTAAACTTAAACCTTACTTTCTATAAGATATAACACTCCCAGTCCTAGGTATTTACCCAAGATAAAGGAAATTTCTGTCGTGTACATGAATATTAAGAGCAGCATTATTTGTAATAGACAAAAATTAGAAACAACCCAAATTCCCATCAATGAATTGAAATATGGTGGAATATTATTCAGTAACAGAAATGAACTACTGATACATGTCACAATACCTTAAGTGAAAGCCACACCAAATGCAAAGTAACAAAAAAGATTACATTACTGAATGATTTCATTTATATGAAATTGTAGAAAAAGTTAAAACTATAGTGACAGAAGGCAAAGAAGTAGTCGCCTGGAGCTGGGAGTAGGGATTGACTGCAAAGGGGCATGACCAAACATAGGTTGTTAGAACCGCTTCATGTCTTGACTACAGTGAAGGTTACACAGCTGTATACAAACAACAAAATTCATCAGACTGTATATTAAAAAATGAGTAAATCTGAGAGTATGTCAATTATATTTTGGTAAATTACTTTAAAAATTACCAGTTAAGTTCAAATCTCTTAAGTGTGAACACATTTTACTTCTGAAATAATTAACACAACAAACAAAAGTCCTAAGGAGATTCTTTCAGAAACTGACAAGTACCCAGGCCTTTCTTATATATTTCATGAAACCTGAAACTTGTAAAATGAATGGAATAAATCAGGCCATGACTGATGTAAAATCCTTAGAATCTTCATCAGCATCAGTCCCTAAATTTCTGAATAGCTTACAATGCTTTACAACTTCCCTCAACACAGGTTTCAAAGTAAAATATTCTATTTAATTTAAGTATCTAAAAAGCCATTTGGGATTAAGAAATACACACTACTATATATATAATAGACCATCAAGGATCTACTGTATAGCACAGGGAACTATAGTCAATATTTTCTAATAATATATATGGGAAAATAATCTAAAAATGAATATATATATATATATATATATATATATATAAATATATATATATATAAATATATATATATAAAACTGAATCACTTTTTGCATACACCTAAACCTAATAACATTGTAAATCAACTATATTTCAATTAAATTAAAAAAATAATTTAAGTATATAGCTATTTGCTTGAATTTTAAAAACTGAGTTCTTTCTAAATTTTCAACCTCAGCATACGTTTATATTTTCTTCCACTTAGTTGCTTGGATTTCAAAGAGAGATCCTTCATACAAAGCATTAAATGGTGACTTTCTTCAGTCTTATTTATCCGAAAAACCTCATGACTATCTCTTATTAAAAGAAACATTACGTAATTTTTTCTCCAATTACTGAATAAGGAAGGGTACAGACAGATAACAGTCATACAGTAGACCATTATATTACTGTTTTTGAATAGGTACTGATTGTGCCCAAAATTTTAAATCATACTAACAATTATAAAAGCAGTTAGAAACTTATGAACAGCTGTTTTAAAGATGTTCCTTCTGTAGCATAAAAGGGAAGAGAATGCCGATTAAAAAAAGAAGAAATAAAAAGAACAAAATGAATGACAAGTCTTTGTGCTTGTCCCCATGACAGAAGGGAGGAATGCAATATCTAAGCTTTGGTTTGTAGGAGAGAAGTAAAGCACATGTTGTAAATGAGGCTGCCATTGTGCTTTTTGTTTCTAAAGAAGAGGGGCAGTTTTACAGTATTGGATATCACATAAAAGAGTACTTCATTTGGTTAGTTAACCACTAATTATAGCAACACAGATTATTTTATATGTGTGCTATTATATAAAAGTCATCTCTTCCTTCTCTTCACCCCATTTCTCCCTATTTTCCTCCCTGTCTCTTGTTTTAGTATTATAATGTGCTGTACTTGGCAACCAGCTCATTAGTATGTTTTATTTCTCTTTATCCCTGCAAAACATCTAGCACAGGGTTCCACAGAAAATAATTAATAATGTGGCCAGCTTGCTGCCCAAATACTAGCTAAAAAGTATTGCTTGTCCTTGTTTAGTCACTAAGTCCTGTCCGACTCTTTTGTGACCCCCATGGACTATAGTCAACCAGGCTCCTCTGTGCATGGGGATTCTCCAAGCAAGAATACTGGAGTGGGTTTCCATGCCTTCCTCCAGGGGGTGTTCCCAACCCAGGGATCAAAACTTTGTCTCCTGCATTGGCAGGCAGATTCTTTACCAATGAGCCACCAGAGAAGCCCCCAAAGTATTTATATATGTGTGTGTGTGTGCATGTGTGTGTGTGTGTGTGTGTATTTCTTAGATTTCCTAAAATTATCATAGGAATACATGGATGTTCAGAGTTTTATTTGAATATTAACTGCTTATAAACCCCCTTCCATGGACAGCAGCCCTCCTTCGTAAAGTTCTGCCGTGCTTCCATTAGTACGGTTTCATTGGACAGGGAAATTCGTTTGTAAGATCATCACTCACATTCAGTCACAGTAGTCACATATTCTGAAAAAAATCTCATACAGGGTCGAAATCCCCTTTGAACAGAGCTTTTATAGGGTAACAAAGCATTTGTTTTCAAACTTTCTAATTATATTCACTAAATGCTGTTCATGTTGTCAACTTTTCCCCACTGTGAGAATTACAAAATCAGTCATAAGATTAAACTCAGAAAACGACTACAGCAATTCACAGAATACTAAGCCAGCTGGGTTCACTTAAATCCTCTGTAGAAACAGCCTCTGTGGCAAACCTAGTAAGATCTATAGCTAGTCCCATAAATCATCATTTATTTGGTCTGCTCCAGTGCTGAAATTATTTATTGCCAACTGATATATGGGAGACTCATCAAGAACCAAAAAATAAAAATAAAAAAGTTTTTTTGTAAAGTAGCAAATTATTGATCTCTGCCAGTCACACTACCCAATAGAAGAGTTAACTATATCCATTATTGTTTAGTCACAATGACTTCAAGGAGTATCTTTATGGCACAGTATTAAGTTGATTGTTTATTTCACATCAGTGCAAGAGGATACAATTTTTAAAATGAAAGAAAATAAAGATGCATTCATTGTTTTTATTTTCTTGAAATGAGTCTGTATTTAACGAGTCATAAAGCCATAAACAAGTCCCCTATTGGAAACAAATTTTACCCCTCACTACAGTTCTATATACAAATTTATATTGTTTGCTTTTTAAATAATTATTATTGGCAGAATATAAGGAGTATAATGTGGCAACTCTCACTTTGCATTTTTAAAGCTCTTTACAAGTTTGTCAGTTTACATGTAAGAAGAAATATTTAACCCGATTCTATTTTTCTCTGATCATCCGATTCTGAAAACATCCCTGAAACTTTCTCACTCCTTCATTCCCTCTCTCTTATTTTATCTCTCAATCTCTTCAACACACACACACACACACACACACACACACACACGCACTTCTTAGTTTGGTCTGGCTTTTAACTTCTTTTTCTCAGTCCTCTTACTAATAGAAAACTTTCAAAAATTGAAATATTTTTCCTATTAAAAAGATCATATGTTTCCATAAGGGGGTATAGTAAATAGGCATAGGTAGTTCACAAGGCAAGTGTAAATGTATATACTATATATCCTCCTATTACCCTTCATAACAAGTTATCTGGACATATGGAATGCAGATTTAATGGTAACAGAAGTTAAAACCAGGGATAGAAGCATAGGTGTCACAATATTAAGAATTATACTTAAAGATCTTGGTGTGTGTGTGTGTGTTTTGAGAAAAGAACATTTTCAGATATACAAGCAAAATAGAAAAAAAAAAGAGTATTCAGAAAAAAGAAAATGTTTTCAAAGCAGTCAATACTGAAAAGGAATAATAATCATTTGCATTAGACAAATTGCATTTTTAAACTACTACTCTCCAGAGAATTTAATAAACTGAAAATTGGGGGATATAATGAAGTTTTCACACACCCTAAACTATAGTGTTGTAAATGTGATAATATCTAAACAGATGCAATCAAATTCTGAGAAAACAAACAACTGTTACATTTAAAGTATTACCTAATTTGCAGCAATGAATTTACATTAATGAATATTTCAACTTAAAGAAAAACCTTTAAAAAAACTCATGGGAACTCTATATTTTTAGAGGAAAGTATAAGAATAAAAGTGTGAGTTTGTTTCTTTTCATTAGAGCTCAAGGTTTCAAAAAACGTATTCCAACTATACCAATTTGAAGAAGTACATCTACAAAACTGGATAATCCCTGTGCATAATGTGATCATATACTTTTACCCCTGCTGATACAGCAGGTAGTCTTTTTTCTCACCTCGATTCTATAAAGTAGGCTACAGAAAATAAGAAAGATGCAAAGCAACTCCACATTAACATAAATCAGGAAAATGCTGTAACCATTTGGAAAAATTGAGATACCTATCTTAGAAATAAAGAGACTAGGTACCCTGCATCTTGGAGAAGGCATTGGCACACCACTCCAGTACTCTTGCCTGGAAAATGTCATGGACGGAGGAGCCTGGTAGGCTGTAGTCCATGTGGTCGCTAAGAGTCGGACACGATTGAGTGACTTCACTTTCACTTTTCAGTTTCATGCATTGGAGAAGGAAAAGGCAACCCACTCCAGTGTTCTTGCCTGGAGAATCCCAGGAACGGAGGAGCCTGGTGGGCTGCCGTCTATGGGGTCGCACAGTTGGACATGACTGAAGCAACTTAGCAGCAGCAGCAGCAGCAGCAGATACCCTGCATCTTGGGCTTCCCCAATGGCTCTGCAGGTAAAGAATCCACCTGATAGGCAGGGGACACAGGAGACGTGGGTTCCATCCCTGGGTCAGGAAGATCCCCTGGAGGAGGGCATAACAACCCACTCCAGGATACCTGCCTGGAGAATCACCATGCACAGAGAATCCTGGAGGGTCACAGAGTCAGACATGACTGAGTATGCATGCACCCTCTATCTTAGAAGTGGGAAGACAGGAGATTTTCACACTGAAGGACAATCTTTGAAGCACATGGTAGTGTGTTCATGGGATTACAAAATACAGGAGATGTGCTCATATTTTTCCAACCATTAGGGGGCTGTATTTTTAAAGTGAAGCTTAGAAGTAGCCTGTGTTTTGCTCAGATTTGCATGAAAGGCATTGGAGGCAAGAACTCTGGATTGGATTTCTGAGCTGGTATCCACACATCTTGATTACTGGAGAAATAAGGTGACAGAAGCAATCTTTTAGTATTACATTTGCACATGTGTACAAGTCCACTGCTGCTACTAAGTTGCTTCAGTCATGTCTGACTCTGTATGACTCCATAGACGGCAGCCCACCAGGCTCGTCTGTCCCTGGGATTCTCCAGGCAAGAATACTGGAGTGAGTTGCCATTTCCTTCTCCAATGCATGCATGCATGCTAAGTTGTTACAGCCTTGTCGAACTTTGAACAACCCTATGCACAGTAGCCCACCAGGCTCCTCTGTCCATGGGATTCTCCACACAAGACTACTGGAATGGGTTGCCATTTCCTTCTCCAGTACAAGTCCACATGCACTGATTAAGAGTATGTGCTTGAAGACATATAATGAATAACATATGGGAATTAAAAGAACTTATGGAGAATTGTTTCTTCAAACAAATAAATTTATAGAGTTCTATAAATTTAAACATTTCAGCACTTACTGACAATATCAAAACTTGCTCTTTGAAAATTCACAAATTTGGGTGTATTGATTGTCGTGAAGAGCTAAAGGAAGCAAAACCATTGACACAGTTACAGAAATTGAATCTTAAGTGTAACCATGGACATAGTCAACAAGGGTTCAACATTCATTTTTTTCATTGAGTGGTTCAACATTGAGTGGTTCTCAAAGACGAGAGCCCATTAACCACAGTACAATACAAAACAAAGGATTTAAATAAAGTTCATATATAGCTTTTGTTATGTTGAGGTATGTTCCTTCTATTCCTGCTTTCTGAAGAGTTTTTATCATAAATGGATGTTGAATTTTGCCAAAGGCTTTCTCTGCATCTATTGAGATAATCATATGGCTTTTATTTTTCAATTTGTTAATGTGGTGTATTATATTGATTGATTTGCAGATACTGAAGACTCCTTGCATCCCTGGGATAAAGAATAAAATAAAAGCTATATGTGACAATCCGACAGCAAACATTATCCTCAATGGTGAAAAACTGAAAGCATTTCCCCTAAAGTCAGGAACAAGACAAGGGTGCCCACTTTCACCACTACTATTCAACATAGTTTTGGAAATTTTGGCCACAGCAATCAGAGCAGAAAAAGAAATAAAAGGAATCCAAACTGGAAAAGAAGAAGTAAAACTCTGTTTGCAGATGACATGATCCTTTACATACATAGAAAACCCTAAAGACTCCACCAGAAAATTACTAGAGATAATCAATGAATATAGTAAAGTTGCAGAATATAAAATCAACACACAGAAATCCCTTGCATTCCTATATACTAATAATGAGAAAATAGAAAGAGAAATTAAGGAAACAATTCCATTCACCATTGCAACAAAAAGACTAAAATACTTAGGAATATATCTACCTAAAGAAACAAAAGACCTATATATAGAAAACTATAAAACACTGGTGAAAGAAAACAAAGAGGACACTAATAGATGGAGATATATACCATGTTCATGGATCAGAAGAACCAATATAGTGAAAATGAGTATACTACCCAAAGCAATCTATAGATTCAGTGCAATCCCTGTTAAGCTACCAATGGTATTTTTCACAGAGCTAGAACAAATAATTTTATGATTTGTATGGAAATACAAAAAACCTCGAATAGCCAAAACAATCTTGAGAAAGAAGAATGGAACTGGAGGAATCAACCTGCCTAACTTCAGGCTATCCTACAAAGCCACAGTCATCAAGACAGTATGGTACTGGCACAGAGACAGATATATAGATCAATGGAACAAAATAGAAAGCCCAGAGATAAATCCACGCACATATGGACACCTTATCTTTGACAAAGGAGGCAAGAATATACAATGGAGAAAAGACAATCTCTTTAACAAGTGGTGCTGGGAAAACTGATCAACCACTTGTAAAAGAATGAAACTAGAACACTTTCTAACACCATACACAATAATAAACTCAAAATGGATTAAAAATCTAAATGTAAGACCAGAAATTATAAAACTGCTAGAGGAGAACATAGGCAAAACACTCTCCGACATACATCACAGCAGGATCCTCTATGACCCACCTCCCAGAATATTGGAAATAAAAGCAAAAATAAACAAATGGGACCTAATTAAAATTAAAACCTTCTGCACAACAAAGGAAACTATAAGCAAGGTGAAAAGACAGCCTTCAGAATGGGAGAAAATAATAGCAAATGAAGCAACTGACAAACAGCTAATCTCAAAAGTATACAAACAACTCCTGCAGCCCAATTCCAGAAAAATAAACAACCCAATCAAAAAATGGGCCAAAGAACTAAATAGACATTTCTCCAAAGAAGACATACAGATGGCTAACAAACACATGAAAAGATACTTAACATCACTCATTATCAGAGAAATGCAAATTAAAACCACAATGAAGTACCATTTCATGCCAGTCAGAATGGCTGCGATACAAAAGTCTACAAGCAATAAATTCTGGAGAGGGTATGGAGAAAAGGGAACCCTCTTATACTGTTGGTGGGAATGCAAACTAGTACAGCTACTATGGAGAACAGTGTGGAGATTCTTTAAAAAACTGGAAATAGAACTGTCATACGACCCAGCAATCCCACTGCTGGGCATACACCCTGAGGAAACCAGAATTGAAAGAGACACATGTACCCCAATGTTCATTGAAGCACTGTTTATAATAGCCAGGACATGGAAGCAACCTAGATGCCCATCAGCAGATCAATCGATAAGAAAGCAGTGGTACATATACACAATGGAGTATTACTCAGCCATTAAAAAGAATACATTTGAATCAGTTCTAATGAGGTGGATGAAACTGGAGCCTATTATACAGAGTGAACTAAGCCAGAAAGAAAAACACCAATACAGTATACTAACACATATATATGGAATTTAGAAAGATGGTACCGATAACCCTGTATGCGAGATAGCAAAAGAGACACAGATATATAGAATAGTCTTTTGGACTCTGTGGGAGAGGGAGAGGGTGGGATGATTTGGGAGAATGGCATTGAAAAATGTATAATATCATATAAGAAATGAATTGCCAGTCCAGGTTCAATGCAGGATACAGGATGCTTGGGGCTGGTGCACTGGGATGACCCAGAGGGATGGTATGGGGAGAGAGGTGGGAGGGGGGTTCAGGATGGGGAACATGTGTATACCCGTGATGGATTCATGTTGAGGTATGGCAAAACCAATGCAATATTGTAAAGTAATTAGCCTCCAATTAAAATAAATAAATTTAAATTAAAAAAAAAGTAAATAAATAAAGGTCAACCATCAAATAACCTGAACAAAGGAAATCATTTAAAATTAAGAATGATATCCTGTCCTTACCTCATTCTATGGTACTTAGTTATTTCAGAGGTCAAGAATGGTGAATGGTCTTGCTTCAATGTAACATAATGAGGCACAGACAAACCCTTAACCTGAGATGTTTGTGTCTCCTGGTCATGAGTTATGAACAAATAATACAATATATCACTATATTATGTGGTGACATTTTAAAATGCAAAATAACATGAGTCACCTCCTCTGTGTGTTGCTGTAGCTTTGGATCTTGTATCACTAATTATAACCCATGAATCATATAGATCATTAACTAAAAAGTCTTTGTTGCAAGAGCCCACTGAAGGAAAGTTAAAAGGACCCAGAGGGGAAAAAAAGGAAAGCTTGGTAAGAGCACCTAACATTCCATCCAACTCTGTTCTTGAAAGAGAATATAATCTTCCCTTACATGGAATTGTTCCAAGACAAATATCTTCCTCAACGTAATTTTCTTCTCAATAAATTATCAATCACATCTCCCCCAAACCCAAATAATGCCAAAACTGTCTAATAGGAAACAGCATATCTGAGTAAACCAAAAGACATCATCTAATTCTAAAAAAAAAATACCTTGGGCCAGTGAAATACTTTGAGTCCCAGGAAAAGTGGGATTCTAACCTCACCACCAATACTGAGTGATCCTGGGTAAGCCGTCTCTCTGGAGAACAGATGTTCATTTGTAGAAAATATGTATTGAGGAAAGCAGCCAACCCTGCCTACACAAAATTGATATGGTATGAGAGCCTATACATACAAAGAAAGTGACTGCTCTATAATTATTCAGATTACCAGGTGCTATTTTATTACAATTATATAAGTACTACTTCCTGGATAAATTACAATCTCTTAGAGGAATTCTATTAATATTCCTACAATGACTTCTATTTCAATTTGAATAATGAAAAAGAAAGATTTCTCATTTTACAATCTAAAGGAGAGGCAAGAAAATCCACATTTTCAGTACTCTGTAAGGGGCAGAGTTGGTTCTGTAATTCTTCCTTGAAATGAGCCATGTATAACTAAACATTCTGTTACAATACAGTGAGAGGGCAGTGTGTTACAAGGTTTTGAACACAGAAAACCTAGATTTAAACCCAAACTTGGACATTTACTAGCTTTTTTATCTTGTAAAAAATTACATAACCTTACTGGGCTTTCACGTGTGCATTCATGCTCATTCATGTCCGAATCTGTGATGCACGGACTGTAGCCCGCCAGGCTCCTCTATCCATGGGATTCTGCTTGTAAGAATACTGGAAAAGGTTGCCATTTTCTCCTCTAGGGGATCTTCTGAACCCCGGTATCGAACCCGAGTCTCCTCTGTCTCCTGCACTGCAGGCGGATGCTTTATCACTGAGCTGTTTCCTAATCTACAGAATCGGATTAATAATAATAAATTTCTCTGAATCACAAGGGATATATCTAAACTGTAAAAACACAGGGAACCAACTGCATAGACTACTGACCAGGATTTACTGATCTTTACTAGGGCGCCTTTCAGTATATCTTATGGTTATTTTCAACAGTATCTTTGGTTTTACATTAATAGTGCAATATTTATTTTATAACGCATGTTTGAGGGTGAATTTTTGGTTTATATTTATATGAACCAGTACACTTTTATATTTTTGCAAATAAACCATAGTTAAATGTTATAGTTATACATGTAATAGTTTTGATGGTAAAAATACACCCTTTATATCTGTGAAAAACTAAATGCTCTCACTTAAAAAATGCTAATACTTATGTTGAGCTCTCATGACAAATCCTTTTATTTAATTAAATTGCATACCTTTCATTCAATAGTAATTTTTATACAATAGACTGGGGATAAAATTTATAATAAAATAGTAACCACCCTGCATGAGTTCTGTGTCTTTATAGAGAAAGAGAGATCAAATAAAAAAGTACAGTAAAGTAAGTAAATAGTCCTATAATAATTATCTTCATAATGTGTAATGGGAACCAGAGAAGAAGAGCTAAAGGGTAAAAACTAGATAACCAGATGAAGAAGAGTAGCAAACGACATTATAAAAATGTGAAAGGCAAGCTGTTCTAGTCACATGTTTAAAACAAAAAAACAAAAACAAAGGTGAGAGAGAGAAAAATAAATAAAGTATAATCAGGAGGCCAAGATGCTACCTCTATTTTCTTTTTTTTTTAATTTATTTTTTAATTGAAGGATCATTGCTTTACAGAATTTTGTTGTTTTCTGTCAAACCTCAACATGAATCAGCCATAGGTATACACATGTCCCCTCCCTCGTGAGCCTCCCTCCCCATCCCACCCTTCTAGGTTTGTACAGAGCCCCTGTTATTTTCTTAACTAATGTGACTAAGTGGCCCAGTTTCCCTGAGATTGCCCAATTTTTGTAGTGAAAGTCGTGAATCTCAAGAAAGCTCTTAGTCCTGGACACACCAGGACGGCTGGTTGTGATACCCAGCTTTATGAAACTCACTGTTACCAACTAAGAAGGGAGTTGTCTGTAATTCAGAAAGAGAACCATATACTAACATCTTGATCTTGAACTTCCAACCTCCAAATCTGTGAGAAAATTAATTTCTGTTGTTTAAGCCACCCAGCCTGCAGTATTCTCCTATGATAGCATGAACTAACCAATACACTAACCAAAGTATAATATTTCACTTCTCCAAGGGTCAGTTTTCTTATCTGAAGAATGAAGAGGCTAGACTGATTAGATACGTTCTGATGTGAAGGTTCTAAATTTAGAGATAATCCACATCATTTCAATTAGAATTATTAGATACTATATTATTTTTAGAGTACTTACATGTAACTTTTTTCTTAGATCTTTTATAGATTTTCTTTAGAATTACAAATTTCTTAATTTTGTTTCCACAGACAGCAGTCATTTTCCTTACAAATCACATTTTCTAGTATGTTATATTTCAGACTGAAACTGAACCTAATTCACTCTCTCTCTTACAACTTCTATGGGGGAGACAGATGCTTTCTTTTGTATCCTTGGTGAGATAGCTATGTGATAGCCTCTAGGAAATAAGACCATTATGCTACAAAACTTTATATAAATGGTGAATCTTAGGAAAAAAGTAGCACAATTATATTATTCTATTAACCCTCTAAATCAAAGTTAGATATCTAAAATTTTCTCCACAGTAAAACCAAATGTTTTCTTCAGATTGTTTACACCCGTACAAAAATATATCAACATACCATATCATAATTTGTTATGTCTCTCTATCCAGCTAGAATGACTAGAAAGTCATAGTATATGTGAAGGAGAGATTAAGGCAGAAAAACAAAGGTTTTGGCCTTCACATTTTATATAATGGGTGTGAGTGATTTTCAAAAAAAAAAAAAAAAGTTTTGGAGGCAAGATACTGAAGCTAGTATACAAATTACTCAAAATCTTCTCACAACCCGCCTATCAATGCTATTTGTTTCCAACATACACCCAGTATTCCAGGCACTGTAGTTTTTAATTCATCTTCAAACATATCATGAATTACTCCTAGTCACATATCATCATTAAAAAGATGATTTTTAACACATTTTTTACACAGTTTTTAACATTTTTTAACACAGTAATTTTTCAAAGTACAGTGACAAAGATAATTTTATTTGACTCTGAAAATAATCCTATGAAAATAAACACGGGTCACTGTATTTCTTCATTTATAGATGAGGAAACAGGTTTGGAGTGAGTAAATGACGTGGCCATGAAACTATGGCTAGTGATGGGCAAAACAGAAGCTAATATGCAAGTTCTAAGCCCAGTGTTCTCCCATCTTATAAGGTTATGGCTTCTTCTTCCATTCATATAACTTAATTAGATCTATCCTTCAAGATTCTTCTGTTCTAATTTATCAGTACCACTCTCATCTTCACCTCTAGCACCAAAAATTCCTCCCTCCCCTGAAGTCTTGCTAAGCTCAAAGTAATCTCAAATGCTATTACTTTTTATATTCATTGACAGAAGTATATTGCAACATTACATAGTACTCTGTATGTATATGCATAGTACTCTGTATGTATATTTCCAGGCTACTCAACAGTATGACAAGCTCAAGCTTTCTGTGTATCTTCTGAAATGTATGTATCCCCCTGGGATACCAACCATCTGTTTTGTTTGCCTTTGTTTGGACCTGGCTTTTATCGCTTCATTGGTCTCTAACTTTCAGTATCCTGATCCTTGGTAATAGACTCCTTTAAGGCATGACCAATCATTCCTTCCCTTGGACAAGGGATATTCCTTTTCCTTTTTATTTTTGGTAACTATTATTTATTTACACAGATCTTCTTTTGTACTTTTTGATAATAGCTATCAATTTTAAACATGTAATCAGTGTACATTCCAAAATGCATACTAGAAAATGCAAGTATACAAGAAAAATAAAACTAACAAGGGATATATAGAAACTGAAGATGTTTTCCTTTAATTATCACTGAAATTCCCTATTCATGACTGCTATATAACTAAACTCTTATTTCTCTTCATACTTCCTTGAAACAGCTTCTTTTTCTTTTCTGAGATCTTAATTTTTTTTCCATTTTTTAAAAAATTCTTAATTGGAGGATGATTGCTTTACAATGTTGTGTTAGTTTCTACAATACAACAATGTGAATCAGCCATGCATGCTTAGTAAGTCGCTTCAGTTGTGTCTGACTCATTGCGACTCTATGGATGGTAGCCTACCAGGCTCCTCTGTCCAAGGCATTGTCCAGGCAAGAATACTGGAGTGGGTTGCCAGGTCCTCCTCCAAGGGACCTTCCCAACCCAAGGACGGAACTACGGTCTCTACTGTGTTCTGCATTGGTAGGGAGGTTCTTTACCGCTAGCACCACCTGGGAAACCCCAGGTATGCATGTATCACTTCCCTCTGGAGCCTCCCTCCCATGTACCTCACATCCCATCCCTCTAGGTCATCAAAAAGTACCAAGTTGAGCTCCCTGTGTTATACAGGGAGTGGCTGTTTGCCACTAGCCATCTATTTTACATATGGTACTGTACATATGTCAGTGCTACTCTCTCAATTAGTCCCACCCTCTCCTTCCCTGGCTGTGTCCACAAGTTTCTACACCAGGCCAATTGGCCCGTCTTTCTAATTAGAATTTGAATTAAACACAAGGAAAGAAGGAATAAAATGGTTACAACTAATACATGCTAGAGGCAACTTTCTGCAAATATTTCCCATTCATTCCTGCTTTCAGCATTCTCAAAGCTGCCATAATTGGTGCCATAATTTTAATGGACACGTTCTTCAGGCTTTCCTCACTTTCTGGTTGAGCTCCTCTCTATAATTTCCATTTTTTGCTTAAATCAGGCACAGTCACTTTCTGTTGCTTGTAAGTCAGTCACTTCAGTCGCTCAGTCATGTCCAACTCTTTGTGACCCCATGGACTGCAGCACACTAGGCTTCCCTGTCCAGAACCAACTCCCAGAGTTTACTCAAACTTATGTTCATTGAGTCGGTGATGCCATCCAACCTTCTCATCCTCTGGTGTCCCCTTCTCCTCCTGGCTTCCATCTTTCCCAGCATCAAGGTCTTTTCCAATGAGTCGGTTCTTCACATCAGGTGGCCAAAGTATTGGAGTTACAGCTTCAGCATTAGTCCTTCCAATGAACATTCAGGACTGATCTCCTTTAGGATGGACTGGTTGGATCTCCTTGCAGTCCAAGGGACTCTCAAGTCTTCTCCAACACCACAGTTCAAAAGCATCAATTCTTCTGCGCTCAGTCTTCTTTATAGTGCAACTCTCACATCCATACAATGAATATTGGAAAAACCATAGCTTTGACTAGACGGACTTTTGCTGCCAAAGTAATATCTCTGCTTTTTAATACCTCTTTTACCTTGCAAAGCACATTCCTTATCTGATATACCCACAAAGTGCAGTGTCTAGGGAGAGCTAAGTATTTTTAAATGTTTTGTTCTTTTGTAGATTATATGTTATTATACACTGAAAACAAAAACAATAAATGACCCTGAAGCACAACATTACTATTGGTTAGAATTTTAATAATCAATAGGTTGATGAAGGTGAAAGTGGAGAGTGAAAAAGTTGGCCTAAAGCTCAACATTCAGAAAATGAAGATCATGGCATCCGGTCCCACCACTTCATGGGAAATAGATGGGGAAACAGTGGAAACAGTGTCAGACTTTATTTTTCTGGGCTCCAAAATCACTGCAGATGGTGACTGCAGCCATGAAATTAAAAGACGCTTACTCCTTGAAAGGAAAGTTATGACCAACCTAGATAGCATGTTCAAAAGCAGAGACATTACTTTGCCAACAAAGGTTCATCTAGTCAAGGCTATGGTTTTTCTTGTGGTCATGTATGGATGTGAGAGTTGGACTGTGAAGAAGGCTGAGCGCCAAAGAATTGATGCTTTTGAACTGTGGTGTTGGAGAAGACTCTTGAGAGTCCCTTGGACTGCAAGGAGATCCAACCAGTCCATTCTGGAGGAGATCAGCCCTGATTTCTTTGGAAGGAATGATACTAAAGCTGAAACTCCAGTACTTTGGCCACCTCATGCGAAGAGTTGACTCATTGGAAAAGACTCTGATGCTGGGAGGGATTGGGAACAGGAGGAGAAGGGGACGACAGAGGATGAGATGGCTGGATGGTATCACTGACTCAATGGACCTGAGTCTCAGTGAACTCTGAGAGTTGGTGATGGACAGGGAGGCCTGATGTGCTGCGATTCGTGGGGTCACAAAGAGTCGGACACGACTGATAGACTGATCTGATCTAATCTGAAGCAGAGACCAAGCTAACATTGGGAACTCATCTGCATAGAAATTATTTGTATTACAGTTCATCACCCTACATTGGTGACTCACAGTGATAACACACTGCTGCAAATAATAAAGCATTTTGTGATGAGGGTAGTACTTATTGTGACCATCTGAATTTTTAATATCATTTTACTATAAGAAACATCTGATAAATTTAACTGCTTATGACATGGCTCCTTTTTAACTATGTGAATATTTTAACATAATCTATAGCTTCTTATGAAAAGTAGATTACAGTTTTAGATTCACCAAGAAAGGAAATAATCATTAGAATAATTTATGTAGGCAAGTGATATCATTTTAAAAGTATAGTCAGTACCCAGTAAAGAAAGTCCCCTCTGCTATTTTTATTAAGAAAAAAAAATGTTAAGAAAAATCAACCAAGTGATCTTTTATAATATAACTGGAATTTAACAGCTGCTGCTGCTAGTCGCTTCAGTCGTGTCCTACTCTGTGAGACCCCATAGACGGCAGCCCACCAGGCTCCCCCATCCCTGGGATTCTCCAGGCAAGAACACTGGAGTGGGTTGCCATTTCCTTCTCCAATGCATGAGACTGAAAAGTGAAAGGGAAGTCGCTCAGTCGGGTCCGACTCTTCGCGACCCCATGGACTACAGCCTACCAGGCTCCTCCGTCCATGGGATTTTCCAGGCAAATTCTAGCCAATCATACATCAGTAGTTAAATCAATTTACAACAGATTATAAATTTAAGCTAACTATTTCTACATACTTCAGTAAATTTCTCTCATTTTAGACATTTATATCTACTTAGAATCCTCTGCATTTCAGGAACATCTTTTTAATCTTAGATATTGTGGGAATATCACACATGTATATGATATTTCTCTTTCTTAATGACAAGTATTCCCCTGAACATAAAAATCCTACTGAAAAGTGGGAGAAGGCAAAAGATTTTTAAACATTCACTTCTTTCTCTTTTAGAACATCTATTACTACATGGTAGTATTTCCCACAAGAATATTTTTTATTTTATTTGAAGTTGGCAAAAATCTTTGTGCTGAATCCTTTAGGCATACTTCTAGTGATAGATGTCAGACCAGCGCTGTGTGGAAGAACTTTTATTTGACAGGAAGATGACAGGAAGAAGCCTCTATCCAAAATATAAGATGCAACTGTACAATCCTTCTGTGAGATTAAAGGAATCTTTTGTTCCTATGTATAAATGACTTATTTATTATTGCCTCAATAAAATCAGTTCACATTATTAATTTGAATAGTGTGAAATTAAGACACTTAAAAAGGTACATACTTATTCAAATTAGGACAGTTTATTTTAAATGTCTTCTTTATATGAATTAAATGTGAAACAGACTAACAATACCAATTTCCAATGATATTTTAGTTTATGTTTTGGTAATCACCAACCAAGAACACTTTAAGATTCATTCACTGTGCCTACAGTATATACTCTAAACAACTAACATCTTGATAAGAGATGCTTGTACTAGTTTAGAGTATATGATGTGGAATAAAATGAAAAGTCTTATTTAGTTTTACCCTCCAAATCAGGGTGTGAGGTATTCTAATTTATAACAAGCACTGCTTTATTCTTCTTGGCATTATCAAATAATTTCACATGTCTCCTCATATCACAAGAAGAGGGACTAAAACTGTTTGTTTTTAACAAAAATCTAACCTTCCAGAACATCTTCCCTATCTTCCCATCTTTCCCTATTCCTCTCAAAAATAAATCGGGAGTAAACAATACAATTTCATTATGCATCTTCTTATCTACAAATGTTATTCTTTATGTCTATCTGGGAGAGAATGACCAGGAGCAAATCATTTTTGATACATATTAAAATGCTAGCACATTTATATGTATTGCACATCTATTTAATGCATAAATAGAAAAGAAATTTATACCCATTCCTAGATTGGGGATTCTTGTAATAATATACTTCAAGAACTAACCAAAGTTTTGTAATGTTTTCAGATGTAAAGGAAAAAAAAAAAGTGCAACAATGGTGAGATGTCAAAGACTGATTGCTTGTTTTCAGATTTATTTCTGTCTCTAGCTTTCTTACAGGCCTTCGCCTCAGAGTCTGTTCAGTTTTCTTTGTGTAACAAATAGGTTTTTCCCTTGAATATGGTGGTTTGCCCTAACCTAGAAATGGACCTATATCATCACTTGTCCGTTTCTTTGTTTACCTTTCATAAGAATTAAAACCTCGAGAACAATACCATGAAATGGTTTAATCAAAACAATATGAGGATTATCACTTGCTTTTTTAAAAACTTTTAGTTAATGCACTAGATTCTTAGTATAAGTTTATTAACACAACACTTTCAACAAAAAAGAGTATTATTTTCTTAGAGGAGAATAAGCAAAGCATATTCAGAAAGAAATATTTGGCTATTACCTCACTGAACTTAGCTCCTCAAATACTTTCTGGAGAGACACAAAATAAGTTTGAAGGGATTAAAATACAACGCTGCATCTAGTTTATAAAAGCCATTTTTTTGGGTCAGAAAACTCCAGAAAGATTTGATCAGCAAGAGCTGAAGAGTATACTATAGAAAAATTTGCAGTCTTTGAGATTTTATTACAGTAAGGTTTTTAAAAATCATTTATCTGTTTTAAAGATGACTTCACTCAGTCATGTCTGACTCTCTGTAATCCCATGGACTGTAGCCTGCCAGGCTCCTCTGTCCATGGAATTATCCAGGCCAGAAAACTGGAGTGTGTGGCTGTTCCCTTAGCCAGGGGATCTTCCCAATTCAGAGACCGAACCCAGCTCTCACATGCCATAAAATTCATCCTTGGTGTTTAAAGTGACTTCTCTGTCATAGATGAGATTATTGTTGTAAATTGGCATTATAAAATGTTCTCTTACCTTACAGAGAAAGTTGATCTTAAAACCCAAAGACTGGGCATTTCTTGAGCCTGAGTTCATGTAGTTTCCAACCAAAAGAACTAACTCTAAAAGTCTGTTAAAACTTTCACTTTTCTTCAGTTCTTCACAGGCCAGAGTTACTGCTATGATGCTTGGCTTGATGTTGTTTACATGTTCTTCAAATGTGAGCTTGAAAAGAATGCTATTGAGACGAGGCCGCAACATCTTCACTGAGCTCATCTGTAAGATAAGGAATGCTGTATAAGACTATATATATATATATATATATATATATTCATATATATTCACATACACCATATATATATTCATATATAGTCATATACATACATATATATTCATATATATATATATATGTATATAAAGCCCATTATTTTTCTCTCTAGTGGGGATCATTTTATAGATGATACTATAAAATTTTGAATAAAATGAATTTTCTCTGGGTTTTAACAGTTGTATTTCTTTCTCCAGAACACTTTAACAAATATTATTCTGTTTTAGGCATTTCAAAAGAGTATTCTTTTCAAAAGTTAAAAAAATAGCTGCTAGCTTTCAAAGAATAAATGAAATCATCCTTATAGCATTAAGAAAATATTACTGAAGCTAGCCAGCTGCTATATGTTAATTGCATAATCATTAGTCATCAATAACATTTAAAATTCCAAAAATCTATCTCTGAGGTGAACTATGAAAATGCACAAATATAACACTGAGTTGAATGAACAGCTGGGCCACATATAAAAAAACATACATGATGACAGATAATATAAGTGGAACCACATTTCCTAAAAAAAAAAGTGGCTTCACTATTACCTATTTCTATGCTGTTTGAAACCAGAAGACTAGCTCTGATTGAGCACGTAATAATTTTAAACCTATGATCTATATTAGTAAAATATATTAAATATTTATATATGCTCTAAAGAATTTCACCCACTTGACACAATGTTGATGTTAAATAAGTTATGGTAAAATTACATGAACTTACTTTTAGGTACATTATTCAATAATTCTATATTGGTTTTCTTCAAAATAGTTCAAGTTTTTACTTGTTTTACTTGTTTCATAGTCTGGGTCCACATTCTCTATTCCCTTTGGTATAGTTCCTATGATAATTTCTTTTAGTCTTTAATTTCCCATAACTCCAGGTCATTTAACTAGTTTTCATTCACCAAATTAATTCTGGGAGAGAGGTGGGTGGAGGGTCAACATATAAGAACATACATAAGCACACACACAATGAAATCATTAACAATCCTAATTATTTTATTTTTTACATATAGCTTAGCTTTTTTAAAAACAAATACCAGTCACAGAGTAGGCAAGGGATAACTGTAGACAACATGAAGATAATTTGATAACATAAATAAGAGTCCTTAGTTTAAGGACTCTTAAACTAAGAGTTCTTAAGGGGACAAAATACCCCTCAAAAGCAGCAAAATGAGATGTCAAATAGACCCTATCTGCTCTAATACAAAAGTAAAGTATAATCTATTATTTTTCCTCTTTGAAATAAATTTTGTCATTAACCATGGGTGTCTCCCTCTCCAAAAATTAACCTTTGCTGTCTGCTAATTCTCCTATATGCATTCATGCTTTTCATAGGCAGATATATAAAAGTATACTGGGAATATCCCTGTTACTATGTCTGAAATGTAGGTCATATCACTCATCAACAGCTTTGCAAAAACACAATCAGGAGAATATTCAAAGCATCCTACTTTTTCAGTACTCGCGTGGTAAGTATAAGATACACCATCTACTCACAAAAAGTGTCCAATATAGCCTAGAACTCATAACAGAATCACATGATAACTACAGCTAGCAATAAAACTAGCCCATGATTCTAAATGGGTAAACAGAAATTAAGTGCTGGAGATGTACACTGAAATAAGACAAAACTTTAAACTCTATGACTACAACATTTAACAAAGGCTTCACAGTAGAGGGGATTCAAATGGTTAAATAATTAAAAATTAAGAAAGTAGAGAGAAATAGAGAGAAAGTGAGTGAGTAAGCAAAAACAATTAGGGACCAAAAAGAAGTTGTAGAGAGAAGGAATGAAGTGAGAAAAGATTTATAGTTTAGGGATATATGAGGTATATACCTAGGGGCAAAATTTGAATCAAAGTCCCTTTAGAGTCCATGAAAGAGATGGGAATACCAGACCACCTGACCTGCCTCTTGAGAAATCTGTATGCAGGCCAGGAAGCAATAGTTAGAACTGGACATAGAACAACAGACTGGTTCCAAATAGGAAAAGGAGTACGTCAAGGCTGTATATTGTCACTCTGCTTATTTAACTTATATGCAGAGTACATCATGAGAAACGCTGGACTGGAAGAAACACAAGCTGGAATCAAGATTGACGGGAGAAATATCAATAACCTCAGATATGCAGATGACACCACCCTTATGACAGAAAGTGAAGAGGAACTAAAAAGCCTCTTGATGAAAGTGAAAGTGGAGAGTGAAAAAGTTGGCTTAAAGCTCAACATTCAGAAAATGAAGATCATGGCATCTGGTCCCATCACTTCATGGGAAATAGATGGGGAAACAGTGGAAACAGTGTCAGACTTCATTTTCTTGGGCTCCAAAATCACTGCAGATGGTGACTGCAGCCATGAAATTAAAAGACGCTTACTCCTTGAAAGGAAAGTTATGACCAACCTAGATAGCATATTGAAAAGCAGAGCCATTACTTTGCCAACAAAAGTCCGTCTAGTCAAGGCTATGGTTTTTCCAGTCGTCATGTATGGATGTGACAGTTGGACTGTGAAGAAGACTGAGCACCGAAGAATTGATGCTTTTGAACTGTGGTTTTGGAGAAGACTTTTGAGAATCCCTTGGACTGCAAGGAGATCCAACCAGTCCATTCTGAAGGAGATCAGCCCTGGGATTTCTTTGGAAGGAATGATGCTAAAGCTGAAACTCCAGAACTTTGGCCACCTCATGCGAAGAGTTGACTCATTGGAAAAGACTCTGATGCTGGGAGGGATCGGGGGCAGGAGGAGAAGGGGACGACAGAGGATGAGATGGCTGGATGGCATCACTGACTTGATGGACGTGAGTCTGGGTGAACTCCAGGAGTTGGTGATGGACAGGGAGGCCTGGCGTGCTACGATTCATGGGGTCACAAAGAGTCAGACATGATTGAGTGACTGAACTGAACTGAACTGAAATGCCATAAAAATTGGAAGCTAACCATATTAAAGTCTCCATGAATGAACAAATCTAATCTCCCACATGTAAATTTGTGTGGGAATCTATCCAAGGTTCTATGTCTTTTTCTGCCTTCATTTATGCCTCTATCACTGTTTCCAAATCCTTTCCCACTTAATTTTTCCTTTCTTTTTATTGTTACCTGGCTATCATTAGCACAGAAGCAAGTTTTCTATCATTTTATTAATATACATTTAAAAGTAGGAATTTTTCAGTCTCCCTGATGGTTAAAAAAACCACAGAACTACTTGGACCAGGTGCTAGTCACCATATACTTCCCTTCTGGCTATGCTCTGTAAGACCTGTAGGAACTCTGAACACTAGGGTGGCTTTGGTCAGAGATCCACAAGGAATTTAAAGCCTAAGCTTTACATAGATATTTTTAGTCTTGCTTCAGTTCTAATACCATTTGTTTTAATTCATATCTGTGTTGCATTCATATCTGTTTCTGGGCTTTGCATGTCAATGCTTGGTTTACTGTTTCTGGGCTTTGTATGTCAATGTTTGGTCTATAAACCCAAAACAGCATGGATTTGATTTTTTTTTCCAATACCACCCCCAACCAAAATAATGTGACCAAAAGTACTTTAATAGTTATAGAAACAACTCTGTGCCAGACATTGTTCTATAAATCTGTTATATACATATACGTGGATTTGATTCTCAAAACCACCCTAGGAAATGGTTATTCACATTGTGTGTTAGTCGTTTGCTGCTGCTGCTGCTGCTAAGTCGCTTCAGTCGTGTCCGACTCTGTGTTACCCCATAGATGGCAGCCCACCAGGATCCTCCGTCCCTGGGGTTCTCCAGGCAAGAACACTGGAGTGGGTTGCCATTTCCTTCTCCAATGCATGAAAGTGAAAAGTGAAAGTGAAGTCGCTCAGTCGTGCCCGACTCTTAGTGACCCCATGGACTGCAGCCTACCAGGCTCCTCCGTCCATGGGGTTCTCCAGGCAAGAGTACTGGAGTGGGGTGCCATTGACTTGCTGTTTAGTCATGTCCAATTCTTTGTGACCCTATGCACTGTAGCCCACCAGGTTCCTCTGTCCATAGAATTGTCCAGGCAAGAATACTGGAGTGGGGAAACAGTCCCTTCTCCAGGGCATCTTCCTGACCTAGGGATTGAACTTGGGTCTCCTGCATTGCAGGTGGATTCTTTACCATCTGAGCCACCAGGAAAACGCATTATTCACGTTAGTCTCCTAAAAATGAGGCAAGTGAAGCACAGAAATACTAAATAACTTGTACAGAGTCAAACTGTATGTTGAAGTTCTGAACTCAGGCATTTTGGCTACAGAACTCAGACTCTCAATAACTACACCAGGCCACCTCGTAAGTCATATTGAGAGTGGTATGTATGACTTGTTGAATAAGAGACTAGGGATAGGAATACTGTTAGTTAAGTTTTCAAAAGGTCTTAGAAACAGGTAATGCCCTAGGATGTTGACAGTAGAAAGGGAATGAAAGCAACATATACAAGAAGAAGAATTAAGGAAGAACCAAAGGGACTTAGTAGTAAATGATCAGTTATGGGAGGATAAAGTCAAAGATGGTTCCAAGGCATTTAGTCTTTTGTGAGGTAGAATACTGTTGGCATTAATGAAGGCAGAAGGAAGTGGCAATTTGGTTTGGCTTACTGTTTGGATTACTTGTTTGTTTAAGAAAATGAGGGTAGATGAATTTGCTTCCCTTGATCTGCTACCTATACTCCAGTAAGTCAATCAGGGACTAAGGCATTGGGGGCTGGTAGGGTACGGCTTAGTAGAAAATTCAACCAAATGAGTCAATCTAGACAGTTTTGCAGAGTCTGACTGTGTGAAGCTAATCCACCTAATTTATCTGCTTCAGTTTCCTCATTTTTAATTAAAGGATAAGTCCTGTTAAGCAGTTTTGTTTTGAAAATTAGGTAGGAGCCAAACATATGATCCATATATATTAGTTCCTTCCTTTTTTGTCTCTGTCTCTAGGGTTGTGGAAAGGTGAGGCAAACAGTGTGACATCCACAAATAAAAACTATTAGTTGGACGTTACCAAGACATTTTTATTAGCATTTAAGTGAACTTGGTTCACTATTCTTTCAGACACCAGTGTATTTTACTTCTAACAAAGACACTATTAGATTCCCATTATTAGGACATGGATTAGGACATGACTTAGTGATTAAGCAACAACATTAAGACTCCAAATCTTGAAGTCATGTTGAAATCACGGAAAACACAATGTAATTTAATACCATTCCTTGCCTATATTTTAACCTGAAGAATTACTTAGAATTGGCTCTTATTTTCAGTTCTCATCACTCAAGGTTAAAATTTACATACTTCAAGGTTGAATCACTAAAACTGACTATTTAAACGTGTTCCCTGATCCTTCCAGCATTCCCCCCTCCAAATCGTCACATGGATAGTAAAATGAACCTCTGTAATAGGGAAATAATATTGCTTTCCTGATATTTTGAGTTTAGCTATTGTTATGATATCTGGTAGCATTTGGAAATTCAGTCCTTGAATTTAGGAGATAAGTATCAGAGTTGGCAGATTTTGGAGTTATCAGAATATTGTGGGAAGCAGGTTGTTGATGAGTACATAGAGAGAAGAATCAAAGACTGCATCTTGTGTAGCACTGAACACAGGTCCTTGCATATATTAAACATTCAAATATTTGCTGATTGATTTTAAAAGCACTCCTGAGCTGCCTATTTTCTGGATCTTCTCCCAAGGAAGACAGGCGGGTTGCCTATTGAACAAAATTAACAACGGATGGTAATATTTTACTGTCCCCAAAATGATGTCTTCAGCTAAGATGTTGAACCAGAAATCCTAGGGAATTACCTATCTTGACTGCTATTACTGGATACAATCTATCACCAATCAACCTCATTCAGGGAAGAGGTTATACATTATAAGAGGATCACATCTGCCCTTTGATCTAGCAAAATATCTTCCTTCATTTACCTACTAAAATAAAATTTAGTGCAGAGTAGGTAATAAATATCATATGTAATTTGAAAGAAAATCTTATAAAATTAGTGAATGAATGGATATACTCATTAATACAAACATAAAGTCCAATATCAGCAAAGGACAGGATTAGGAAGCAGATGCACAGTGTAAAGAGGCATCACAGTAGGCTACTGTGGGGCAGTAAGAAGGTACCCTACTTCCTATGTAAAGTAATTAGCTACCAAAAGGGTCATCCCAATGATACTTCCCAGGCTCAATAACAGCCCGAATTCAGAGCTCTAAATAACTATTTTGAAAGATAGGTTCAAGAGAATTATCCCCTTAATCCTCAGAGAGGGAAAGAAATCATTCTCTGTATTCTCTAGACTCAGAAGGTAAATTAAGTAGAAGAAATAGGACTTTTGAGTTACATAGATCTGGACTTGAACTATAGTTGTGTTACTTTATAGTTACAATCTAATGCAATTTATTAAAGGTTTCTGACACTTTATTCTCCACCAGTAAAATGTATCCCTTAAGTCATTCATACATGTTTCAGTAAGACAAATGAGACCTTTTGTGTAAAACTGCTATCATGATAGCTGACACAATAGAATAACTCTAAAACAATAGCTATTATTGCTATTATTATCTTTACTCATTCTCTGAAATTACCCCAAGAAGGTATCATGGTCCCTGACTGTTCTCCAAAACCTGAGATGAAGTTTTTCTCATCCATTAAGGGACATGTGTCACTAGGGCTTGATGAAGAATGGCCTTCATTATCTATTGAGCACTTTGTAAATATCATGCAGTGCTCCCTTCAGTCAATTTCAATGTATCATATAAATTTTCCACTAGAAATGTTAGCAGTGAAAACATGTTACTATAAAAATCAAGAGACTTATGGAGGAGGTGAAACTATATAGACTCTCTTAACAGAAGCCACAAAACAGTATGCTTTGATCATAGTAATAGAATTTTCTGCAGTCAGAAGTATGAATTTTTATGATCAGAGCAGGGTAGACTGATAGACAATAGCTAAATCACCATTAGAGGATTTGTCTGTGTAAGGGAATGTCTTAGATAACTGAAGCAGAGAAATCATAAGAAGCACTGAGTGACATCCCCAGCCACAGTTACAATTATTAAAAGACTCATGTCTCATAAAGGTACTTGAGTGTACCTAAGTGATATAAGGAAATATAACAAAAACTTGGCTGAAATGTATGTTTGTTTTTCCTTGTAGTCCCTTGCAGCATTTTAGTTGACTGTCATCCTTTGTTTTATAATTCATTCCTTGAAGTGCTGTGGGATGCTGACCAAGGTGTTGTATTATGTAGGGGATTTATTTGTGTTACAAGATACTTGTCTATCAAATCACATCAAGCAGCTATCATGTCTTCAGATGATCTGCACTATATTAAAAAAAAAGTATACTGACAGCTTTAGTGAGAGCAGACACAAATTGGTTATTTCCCCAAAGAGTTAGACACAATTTTGTTAATATAATTTGAATTTTATATACTTTACTATCTATGCAGCTGGTGAATACTGATGTTCTGCCGAACTACCATAAGATTCCAGAGAGAAAGAGAAAAGATCCAAGTGTAACAATCATGTGTGAAGGAGGAGGAAGCAGTTCCATGCCACTCCTGAAGTCATGTGTCACTCACTTTTAAGGTGATTTCTATTTTCTTTCATTTTTCACTGCTAAGAAACTCATTTTCAACTGCCATCACATGTGAGCATAAGTGATCTTCTAATATCTTTAATAAATAATATTAAAGATTCATGGGAATTAACAGATATATTTGTAATAAATACATATTTGTTACAAAAGTGTTTCCCCTGATACCTAAATACTCTTGGGACCCAATATACATTAAAATTACAGAATAATTCTGTATCAGTGACTATAACAAAGCTGACATAATGAAGTGACGATAAAGAAGCGTCAATTTAAGTTAGACAGCAGGAAGATCTTCCTATAAAAGTTGTGAGAGCCAGACTTGAAAACTGAGCTAAACTCTGATGTTTGGAAGCACGGAAATATTTAAAACAAGGACGTCTGTGATTCCCTGTTAAATAAATCATTTTATTATTCTCTTTTAGACATAACCCCTTCCAGGGTAGGCTCTCTACTGCTCACTGTTGTACTTTCTGCAGTATACCTAGTACTCAGACTGGACAAAATCATCAATACAGGTGCACCTGCTGTATGGAGCCAATGGCAAATGTTTGTATATTAGATGTCAGGAGAGAGAAGAGTCATTGGTAATCTGTAAAATGAAACTTTGGAAAAACAGGGTTTTGAAAACTGACTCTATCCCAGACAAGTAATGATGTGCTCATAGAGAATATTTTCCTCAAATAGAGTGATATGTGGAAATTATGCATCAGCACGTATTTACTCATTTTCAGTCTGGAACAGAACCTGGTAACAATGTCGACCCCAAGAGACACTGGAAGCTCAAAAGAGTTACATTAAGAAATGGATAAAGAATTTTCAAAACATCATTCTAACAACTGTCTGAGGCCAAGAACGGCCATTAGAACACTCGTTGATACTAGGCTATTATTTTAAAGGATCACTGATATATGGATAGGGGAAAGGAGTTAATTTTTCATTTTTTAAAAATTTAATGAAAATCAATCAATAGAAAATTTAATTGACATCCACAGACTTTATCTGAATATTCAGTTTTCAGACGGTTTTATTTTACCTCATTGTATTGTAAAAGCTGATGGAAATAAGCCATCCTGTCACAAAGTGGATTATTATGAGAAGTTAATGAAATGAACCAGAATCTGAATACATGGATTTGAGAACACACCATGGTGAGTTTTCTTTTACTTGATTTCACAATTATTAAATCATCTTTTTTTTTTTCAGATAAAAATGAAGGTACATCTAGACATAAGAGCTAGCATTCATATTTACAGAAGGAATGAAAATAGAAACAATCAAGGCATCACATATCAAAACACCGAACACTTTGAATGAAAGCAGATAAAGAAAAATGCAATTTTCCCCATGAATATGCAAACTTGAATAATGATTTAATATTAATGGAACAGAAGAGTTACAATCTTCCATCCAAACTAACTACCTTTGATGATGTGTGGGGGAAAAAAAAAAAAAAAGCTTTTAAGAATTTCCTTTTCACCTGATTAAGCTATCTTGAATACAGCTCATAAGCTCTTGCGGGGCTTCAAAAAAAATTAAAAAGCTAACTGATTTTATAGCTGTAGTTCCAACTACAGGCATAAATCCACTCCTCCCACTTTCACATATTTATGCAGAAAAAGAAAAAAAAATTAACTGTGCTGTCAGCAGTATCACATAATCTTTGCTTTTCATTATAAATGTTTTTTATGCACAAGGCTATCTCAACATCTTTTTCTTAGATTATAGCTTTAGAATGTTTTTAATTGAAAAATGTGGGTAATTTTGAAGTCAGAAAAACAAAGTACCAATTACTAAGAGAACTAATTATTGCCTTCTTTTTCTCAGAAGATGTGTTACTTTAATAGATACACACAGTATGGGTCTCCATGCACAGTGCAAGACAAGTGGGAATTTCCATTGCTCTAAGGTTTGAGAACAGCTGAGCTGCAAACACACTGGGAGGACTCTAAAAGCTCCTGCTGGGGGTTCTAACTGGCAGAGTTTTCAGAGCTGTGTTTTTTCCCCCCAGTACAGGTACAGCACATAATTACAATAATGTACCAAATTCACTTCTGTGGGAGGCAGATTGAAGGACAAGTCAGTGGGAAGCTATGCAGCCAATCTACCCTTCTAAAGAAAAGGATTATTTATCCTAGACGGTGTGGGAAGGAACATACCCCTCTTCCCAGGAAACCTGCCTCTAGATACAGGAAAGGTCCCTAGATTTTTTTTGTTTCTTTTTTCTTCTCTCTCTCTTTTTTCTTTTTTTTTTTTTAATTTATGACATGTGAAAATAAGCAAATCCAATGATATGGCTGATTAAAAAAAAAAAGAGGGAAAGAAAGTTTAGAGAAAGCTTAGCAGCCCAGTCACTGTTTCAGGTAAGTTTATCTTTTTTCAAAAAATTCAAAGCCTGATTCTTCTGTAGTCTTGCCAGTTTTACTGTTTGTTTTTTTTTTTTTTGATGAGATTTTAGTGAATATTGCAAGAGTAATTGCAATTGTGGCATATGTACATCTCTAACTGATGAGATTTTGTTTTTATCACCCAAGAAGTTATACAATAAAGAAAATTCTAAAGGACATTGGCAGGGTGATAGGAGTAAAATTAGGAAACAGTATTTACCACTAAAGAAGGCAAAGAAAGAAAAGGACGCAACAAGGAATCTAAATTTTTCAACGTTCAAGTACCAAATGGATACAGAATTAGACAGGAATAAAAACAGCCCACTTGATTTTGCATTCAAGCTAATATATTCAACAAACATTGTAAGTATATCATGTGAATTAAATCAATATAATACAGACATTTAAAGAAGTTGTAATCTAGCAGGGGTCATTCAATAAAAAACCTTGCAATTAAACATTTAATTAAAAACCATGATAATTTTGGGAAAGGGAAAGAAAAAAAAGGTGCTCTGAGAGAATTTAATAGGGAGACTTAATAAGTAAGTGAGAACATAATGGGGAGAAAAATTTAAGCAGAGACTCAAAGAATAAGCAGGAGAGAGGCAGGCAGGAGTGGGAGTAAGAGGGAGCAGCGTGTGTAATGGTCCAAAGACAGGAAAGAGCATGGTGAATTTAAAAAACAATACACTGATGCTTTAAGCAGATAAATAATGATGCAACACAAATGTACTTTAGAAATGTCACATCAAGGGCTGTGCCTAGACTGATTTGGAAAAAGGTCGAAAGCATAAGTGGAGAAAACAGGCTAAAAGTATACTGTAATGGTTAAGGGAAAGAGGATGCTGGCTTGGGTTACAGTAGTAACAGCACAGAAGAGAAGTCAGTAGATCGACTGTATATTTTAGATGCAATTAGGAGTTAATTGATGATCTCTCCTAGATCAGTTTCAACGCATTATTTAAGGCAGCATTCTGATTGCTGTTTCCTGAAGAGTAAGTAACTAGAGGTACGGAAGTAGAAAACAAAGAGACTGATGAAGAGAGGGCAGTATTTATCATGGACTTCAGGGCCAGTGACGCATTTTTTATTCATCCATCCATCCAGCTATCCATTCATACATTTTGGGGCAATGAATGACCTAAGAAGATTCTTATTTCTGAAGAGAAGAGCAGAGTGGAGACTGAGGAACTGAAGAGGCAACAGACAAATAAAACAAAAGTAGGCAGGGGATAATTAATGCCTTAGACAGAGATAAGTATATTAGTATATAGTAGACAATTTCACACACACATGTACATGTACACATAAGCACACACCACCAGTTCAGTACAGTTGTTAAAATCACAGTCCATGACATCAGACTGCCTGGGACTAAGTTCTGTACCTACTGCTCTGTAACTGAACAAGGTCCAAAACCTCCATTGCCCTCACTATCCTCATCTGTAACGTGGGGTTAACAATAATACCAGTCTCATAGGGCTGTGAGGAATTCATGAGATAGCGCATGTAAAAACACCTAGCATGGCACTGGACATAGTAACATCTCAATACATTCTTATTTCTATCATTAACAACAACAAGAACGATAGTATTAGTCATAATAAATAAAGTATTCCTTTTTCTGAGGTTTGACAGAGGAGGTTAACACAAGATATGGGTAGAGACAACAACTATGGGTAGAAGAGATACTGTTCTAGCACCTATTTGCTTTCTCATTTCCCTGGTAAGAGATTAGGTTGTCTGCCGAAAAATTGCTGCTTTTGAACTGTGGTGTTGGAGAAGACTCTTGAGAGTTCCTTGGACTGCAAGGAGATCCAACCAGTCCATCTTGAAGGAGATCAGCCCTGGGATTTCCTTGGAAGGAATGATGCTAAAGCTGAAACTCCAGTACTTTGGCCACCTCATGCGAAGAGTTGACTCATTGGAAAAGACTCTGATGCTGGGAGGGATTGGGGGCAGGAGGAGAAGGGGACAACAGAAGATGAGATGGCTGGATGGCATCACTGACTCAATGAACATGAGTTTGGGTGAACTCCGGGAGTTGGTGATGGACAGGGAGGCCTGGCGTGCTGCGATTCATGGGGTTGCGAAGAGTCGGACACGACTGAGCGACTGAACTGAACTGAACTGAGGTTGAAAAGAATGGTAAGGGGAGGGAGAATAGACTTGAAGAAAGCAGGTAAGATATGGTATAGCCCTTATAGAAAAAACAAAAGACCACTGAATTAAGAACAAGTAAAATAACTGCTGAAATGGCAATAAGAGTCCCACCAAGGTAAAAGCTAAAATGTCATAAAGACACCAATTCACTCAATTTGCCAAAGAGAACAGGGAGACATAATGTCAGAGAGTTAGAGGCACAATGAGAATGTGAAGGAGCTCAGATTTTATTCTGTAAACTCTGGCAGACACTGAAGGGTTTCAATACAGAAATCACACGATGAATATACATTTTTAAGAAGACTAAACTAATAATTTTGATGGCGGAAGAAAGCAAAAGCAAGACAACAAGTTTGGAACCTTTCTCATTTGGGTGGAGGATTCTATAGATGTCCAAAGTTGTCCTAAATGGAGGCTGTCCATATATTTCCAGAATTAAAAAGTATTTGGACATTTCCACAGAGAAGTGAATTTAATTTCAGAATAGACTTGAAGAAATATATTTGAACATAATTTTTACTTTGAGACATAAACTATGCTATTTTTAATCTCAGGCTCATACTTAGTTGTAATAATTATCTTAAAATTCAATAAGCACTTATCTACTGGCTATTATATACAAGATATACATGCTTACATATGTGGTAAAAAGACTAAGTTATATCATTATTTCAAGAAACTTTTCGCTAGATATGAGACTATCTAATCTTTATTTAGATCAGGCAAATCCTGACTGATGCTGCCTTAGATAATTTATATAGCATAAACTACTTAGAAATGTCATTGACTAACTTCCCTATAGACATATAGCTAAGGATGGGGAGAGTAAATAAGAGGACCAGGGGACTTCATGCTCACAGCCCCAGAATTATTTATGGTTGCATGCATAAACACGAAATCTCTTTCCTTTCCTATTTTGCTTTGAGTTCGGAAGGTATATTGCTCTTTATGTCCCAAAACTTCATTTCCTAAGTGTAGTACCAAGGATATTCCTCTTTAAGGACTTGCTAGGCAAACTAATACATCTTCCAAGATAAACTGCATTCAGGAAAAAAATAGCTTCAGAGAAACTACAGTGTACCTAATGTAAAACTCATAACCATCATGACACAGCTGAATTCTCGGATGGTATATAAGCTTGCTTCAATTATAATATGAATTCCAGTAGCTTAACTTTTAAGTGTGGACTTCAGTCTAGAAAATTTTATTATTTAATGTTGTGTTAAAGTATTGCTACTTAATAAACAATATCTGGCCAGTTTAATTTGCTTAATTCAAAAATAAGAGATAGTTTCTTCAGGTACCTATACATGCTCTATTTCACCCTAAATATACATTCCTGATTTGCTTTTCAAGGATTTGACAGAACCCTCCTACATCACCATCAGTTCAGTTCAGTTCAGTCACTCAGTCATGTCCGACTCTTTGCAACCCCATGAACCACAGCACGCCAGGCCTCCCTGTCCATCACCAACTCCTGGAGTTGACTCAGACTCACGTCCATCGAGTCAGTGATGCCATCCAGCCATCGCATCCTCTGTCATCCCCTTCTCCACCTGCCCCCAATCCCTCCCAGCATCAGAGTCTTTTCCAATAAGTCAACTCTCCACATGAGGTGGCCAAAGTACTGGAGTTTCAGCTCTAGCATCATTCCTACAAAAGTAATCCCAGGGCTGACCGCCTTCAGAATGGACTGGTTGGATCTCCTTGCAGTCCAAGGGACTCTCAAGAGTCTTCTCCAACACCACAGTTCAAAAGCATCAATTCTTTGGCGCTAAGCCTTCTTCACAGTCCAACACTCACATCCATACATGACGACTGGAAAAACCATAGCCTTGACTAGACGGACATTTGTTGGCAAAGTAATGTCTCTGCTTTTCAATATGCTATCTAGGTTGGTCATAACTTTGCTTCCAAGGAGTAAGCGTCTTTTAATTTCATGGCTGCAGTCACCATCTGCAGTGATTTTGGAGCCCAGAAAAATAAAGTCTGACACTGTTTCCACTGTTTCTCCATCTATTTCCCATGAAGTGATGGGACCAGATGCCATGATCTTCATTTTCTGAATGCTGAGCTTTAAGCCACTTTTTCACTCTCCACTTTCATTTTCATCAAGAGCCTTTTTAGTTCCTCTTCACTTTCTGCCATAAGGGTGGTATCATCTGCGTATCTGAGGTTACTGATTTTTCTCCCAGCAATCTTGATTCCAGTTTGTGTTTCTTCCAGTCCAGCATTTCTCATGATGCACTCTGCATATAAGTTAAATAAGCAGGGTGACAATATACAGCCTTGATGTACTCCTTTTCCTATTTGGAACCAGTCTATTGTTCCATGTCCAGTTCTAACTGTTGCTTCCTGACCTGCATATAGGTTTCTCAAGAGGCAGATCAGGTGGTCTGGTATTCCCATCTCTTTCAGAATTTTCCACAGTCTGTGGTGATCCGCACAGTCAAAGGCTTTGGCATAGTCAACAAAGCAGAAATAAATGTTTTTCTGGAATTCTCTTGCTTTTTTGATGATCCAGCAGATGTTGGCAATTTGATCTCTGGTTCCTCCCTTTTTTCTAAAACCAGCTTGAACATCTGGAAGTTCACGGTTCATGTATTGCTGAAGCCTGGCTTGGAGAATTTTGAGCATTACTTTACTAGCATGTGAGATGAGTGCAATTGTGCGGTAGTTTGAGCATTCTTTGGCATTGCCTTTCTTTGGAATTGGAATGAAAACTGACCTTTTCCAGTCCTGTGGCCAATACTGAGTTTTCCAAATGTGCTGGCATATTGAGTGCAGCACTTTCACAGCCTCATCTTTTAGGATTTGAAATAGCTCACCTGGAATTCCATCACCTCCACTAGCTTTGTTCATAGGGATGCTTTCTAAGGCCCACTTGATTTCACATTCCAGGATGTCTGGCTTTAGATGAGTGATCACACCATCGTGATTGTCTTGGTCGTGAAGATCTTTTTTGTACAGTTCTTCTGTGTATTCCTGCCACCTCTTCTTAATATCTACTGCTTCTGTTAGGTCCATACCATTTCTGTCCTTTATCAAGCCAATCTTTGCATGAAATGTTCCTTTGGTATCTCTAATTTTCTTGAAGAGGTCTCTAGTCTTTCTCATTCTGTTGTTTTCCTCTATTTCCTTACATTGATCGCTGAGGAAGGCTTTCTTATCTCTTCTTTCTATTCTTTGTAACTCTGCATTCAGATGCTTATATCTTTCCCTTTCTCCTTTGCTTTTTGCTTCTCTTCTTTTCACAGCTATTTGTAAGGCCTCCTCAGACAGCCATTTTGCTTTTTTGCATTTCTTTTCCATGGGGATGGTCTTGATCCCTGTCTCCTATACAATGTCATGAACCTCCATCCATAGTTCATCAGGCACTCTGTCTATCAGATCTAGGCCCTTAAATCTATTTCTCACTTCCACTGTACAATCATAAGGGATTTGATTTAGGTCATACCTGAATGGTCTAGTGGTTTTCCCTACTTTCTTCAATTTAAGTCTGAATTTGGCAATAAGGAGTTCATGGTCTGAGCCACAGTCAGCTCCTGGTCTTGTTTTTGCTGACTGTATAGAGTTTCTCCATCTTTGGCTGCAAAGAATATAATCAATCTGATTTCAGTGTTGACCATCTGGTGATGTCCATGTGTAGAGTTTTCTCTTGTGTTGTTGGAAGAGGGTGTTTGTTATGACCAGTGCATTTTCTTTGCAAAACTCTATTAGTCTTTGCCCTGCTTCATTCCATATTCCAAGGCCAAATTTGCCTGTTACTCCAGGTGTTTCTTGACTTCCTACTTTTGCATTCCAGTCCCCTATAATGAAAAGGACATCTTTTTTGGGTGTTAGTTCTAAAAGGTTTTGTAGGTCTTCATAGAACCGTTCAGCTTCTTCAGCATTACTGGTTGGGGCACAGACGTGGATTACTGTGATACTGAATGGTTTGCCTTGGAAATGAACAGAGATCATTCTGTCGTTCTTGAGATTGCATCCAAGTACTGCATTTCAGACTCTTTTGTTGATTATGATGGCATATGCAGTGATATATCTGAGAACTGCTGCTGCTGCTAAGTTGCTTCAGTCGTGTCCGACTCTGTGCGACCCCATAGATGGCAGCCTACCAGGCTCCCCCATCCCTGGGCTTCTCCAGGCAAGAACACTAGAATGGGTTGCCATTTCCTTCTCCAATGCAGGAAAGTGAAAAGTGAAAGGGAAGTCGCTCAGTTGTGTCCAACTCTTTGCGACCCCATGGACTGCAGCCCACCAGGCTCCTCTGTCCATGGGATTTTCCAGGCAAGAGTCTGGAGTGGGGTGCTATCGCCTTCTCCAATATCTGAGAACTAATAAACTCTAAATATGGGTAAGCAGTTATTGCATATGTTCAAAAGGAATGTTCTCTGTTCTATCACATTTTGATTTTAAACAGGATTTTAAAATTTTAGAGTAGCAAATCACATCAAATCAAATGTATTACTATTAAAGAGGTTATAAAATATTTTGAATGAAGTAGAGTATTTGACCATTAAGTGCAACGGTAATTTTTAGAAGTCTTAGTATGCAGATGGAAAATGGTCAGAGAACCAGGGTAAAACTGAAAGCTGTAATAGAACTGTTTATTTTATATGGGACCAAACTTGAATTGAACACTGAGTCAAAAATAGCTTTTCTCTAGGAAATTAAATAAATCATCATACCCACCATCTTTTTGTCAATTATTTGAATAGCAGTTTTGAGGAAAGCTTGAAACATATATATACATATATATATATACATACACAGATACAAACATATATAAAACTATTGTTTTAATACATAATCTACACCTAGTCTTATTTTATACCATTTACAATGAAGAGGAGATAAGAAAACATAATTCATTTCAGTAGTTAATTAACCACACTAAAGAAATGTATTTATGAAATTTTATTTCCAGCTGAAACTGTGTATTTAATGGTTTTAATCAATTAATGACACTGTACGGGAAATCTGAAAAGTTTTGTCTTTTTTCTGATACAATATATACCATTCAAAAGAGACTCTAGAATATTTCTAATTATCTATAACAGTTTTCACCATTCCACCCTTAAGAAGCCTAACTTTATTAAAAAGCCAAATTGTAATAGCAAGATCTAAATAGAAGGAAAAATTGTCAATAATATGTTCTTTTTATACATGAATATTAATATCAGCATTGATATACAGGAAGATCCCTGAGATGTTGTGAGGTATTTCATAATGTATATCTTAACTTTATTTTTCAATAATATTATAAGTAATAAGGTTTTTTTCCCCCAACAGCCAATGTTACATAAGTTATATAGTTATACAGTAGGAAAAAAAATAAAAATATAAGCAATTGAAATGTCTTCCCCCCTACCCCCGCCCCTGTTTCTGTTATGTGTTACCTCCAAGCTGAGTCTGTGGGCCCTTAGTCTAGATACATACCACAACTCCAAACTGTTCAGGTTCACAGAGGTCATCATATTCATTCTTCAGCTCTGCTAGTTCATTGAGTACCTTCTGCTCAGGAAGATGTTTTACAAGGTTCTAAAAGGAAATAAAAGCGTAACAGTTTAGTATTTCATTATTAGGATTATAAAAGATATATTAAAAACTATAAAAGTGATTAATATAGTGGATAAATTTCTGATTGTGCTTCTGTCACAGTACCAGTGTATCTTCCCCTTCTCCCCAAAAACTTAACCAAAAAACAGCTACAATTTAATGTGAATAAATATATAGAAGTGTTTGGTTTCTCTGCACTATAGTATATAAATGTGAAATTAAAAAATCATATGACAATAAATAACATTACAAAATTGACTATGTTTCTAGGTCTTAAACACATACCATAATTTTAAGATTTATTTCCTGTCATGATACTTAGTCAATCTATTTAAAAAAAAAACAGAAAAATACTATGTAGAATTTACTCATGTGCACTAACAATAATCATCAACTATACTCTTCAATATTGGCAAAATTTGGAATCATTTTCAATCTTACAAACCACATCAAGCCTATAAAAATAATCTCCAATTATTTATAATATCTGTATTTTTTTCTATTCTGTTCTTCTATGTGATTTCCAATTCCTCAAACAATTATCAAAGAAAGAAGCCGAGCTTTTGCCCCTACAATCAACACATCATTTTACCAGCTGTTTCAACTTTACCACCTCAAAGTTGGCCACATCATAGTCCAACACTGAGTCTGAGGGACAAGTGTGCAACCCTATTTAAAACTATCTTTCAGACAAAACTGTTAAAACCACCTTTCCGATATCTTTCAGATAGTTCACTTAAAAACTATCTTTCAGAACAACTTAAATATATACACACACAAACACACAAACAAGTGCACACATATACACACACACACAATGTGTATGTGTGTTAGTCACTCAGTTGTGCCTGACTCTTTGCGACCCTATGGACTGTAGCGCATCAGGCTCCTCTGTCCATGGGATTCCCAGGCAAGAATACTGAGTGGATCACCATTCCTGTCACCGTGAGGATAATGCCTAAGTTGCAAAAGGGAATGGCTGATGCCAGGGGGAGCAATGGGGATCCCGTTCTCCAGAATTCAGAGATGTGCATTCTGGTTGGTTTGGCAGATACTCGCCTTGGTTTCAACAGTCTCTGGTTGCAGCAGCTTTCCCTAATGGCATCTATTAGAAGATTTAAACAGGCAGAAACACCTCTAATGCCTTTTGGAACCAAACAACTAAGGAAATCTTTGTCAGACCTAGGTGGCACTAATGGTAAAGAACCTCCTGCCACGATCCCTGGGTTAGAAAGGTCCCCTAGGAGGAGGGCATGGCAACCCACTCCAGTATTCTTGCCTGAAGAATCTGCATGGACAGAGGAGGCTGACGGGCTACAGTCCATGGGGTCACAAAGAGTCAGAAGTGACTGAAGTGACGTAGCATGCATTGTCAGATCACTGGCTGACTGAAGAGATATTGAAACCCAAACTAGAGTGACCACACACAAGGAAAACCATCCTCAGAAAACAAAAATCAGCTGTCTTTAAGGAGTGACATAATTAGATTTCCAAAGTTATAATATATTCAAATCTCCAGTTCTCAACAAAAATATTACAAAGCATGAGAAGAAACAATAAAGCATTGCCGATGCAGCGAAAAAAGAATTTGACAGAAATGATTCCCGAAGAAGTTCAGAATTTAAAGTTATAAATCAAAAATATTAAATAAACTGTTTTAAAGATGATCAATGAGCTAAAGTAAACTATGGACAAATAACTAAAGGAAAATAATATTATGAATAGAATAAGAAAGACATAGAAATTACAAAAAGGAATCCAACAGAAATTCTGAATGTGAAAAGTATCAATAACTGAAATTTAAAATTTATTATACGATTAGATATGGGCAGGCAGAGGAAACGATCAATGAATGTGAAGGTAAAGAAACTGATATTATTAGGTTGAAGGAACAAAAAGATAAAAGAATGAAGAAAAATAAACAAAGCATGAGGGATCTGTGGGACACCAAGCATACCAACATGTATATCACAGGATTCCCAAAAGAGAAAGGGAAGAAAAAAATATCCGAATAAATAATGATTGAAAACTTTCCAAATCTGATGAAATACGTAAATACACACACCCAAGAAGCTCATTAACTCCAAGCAGGACATCAAAGAACTATGAGACACTTTCTAATCAAAGTGTCAAATGTAGAAAATGATAATTTTTAAAGCAGCAAGAGAAGTGAATTGTCACATTTAAGGAATCCTTAATAGGATTATTCACAGAAGGCAATGGCACCTCACTCCAGTACTCTTGCCTGGAAAATCCCATGGATGGAGGAGCCTGGGCTGCCGTCTACGGGGTCGAACAGAGTCGGACACGACTGAAGTGACTTAGCAGTAATAGGATTATTATATGATTTCTCCCACTGGAGTCAAAAGGTAGTGGGATAAAATAAGTGCTGAAATAAAAGACTATCAAAAAGAATTTTATACCCACAAAAACCATCCTGAAGAATGAAAAACTAAGACATTTCCAAATTAACAATAACAACAACAGCAACAAGAAAAGATAATTTATCACTAGCAAGACTGTTCTGTCCCCAAATACTAAAGGAGGCCCTACAAGCAGAAATTAAAGGGCAGTAAACAAAATTATGTATCAATTATACCTCAATAAAACAAGCAAATAAATAAACAAACATACTACTATATGCAGTCTACATGCTTTCAATAAAAAGATACAAAGTGATTGAAAGCAAAAGAATGGGAAAAAATATGGCATGTATATAGTAGCCAAAAAAAAAAGTGAGGTATCGATATTATTGTCAAATTAAAATTGTCACTTCAAATCATAAAAGGTCACAAGAGACAAGGATATTATATATTAATAAAAGTTTCAACCCATCAAGAAGATATAATTGTTATGAACATATTCCTATAAAAGAACCGAGACCCAAAATACATGAAGTAAAACTGACAGAGTTGAAGAAAGAAATATACAGATCTAAAATAATAGTTGGAATGTAGGGGTGATTCAACATATAAAAATATGATGATCTTTTACTTTTATCTAGTTTGTTTCACTTTTTCTATTTTATATTCAGTGCTCCCATTTCACTTAGTTTATGTTCTCCAATTTATCCATCTCTCTCTTTTTTATGATGTTCTTTTTCAAGCCTTAAAGATCAAGTGTAAGTAGAAAAGCTTTTGTATATGTATATAAACTATGTATAATATATATATTTTAGAAAACTTATGATTTTTTTGCCTAACTAAAAAAATTATGACATTTTGATTCTACTTTGACTTAGTATGAATAGAATGCTAGACTTCTAATTAAAAAATAGAAATACAACAAGCAACAAAGGTTTATTGTATAGCATAGGGAACAATAGTCAATGTCTTGCAATAACCTATGATAGAAAATAATTTCAAAAATAATATATGTGTATTTGGATAACTGAATCAATTTGCTGTGCACCTGAAACATTGTAAGTGAACTAAACTTCAATTATATATATATATATATATTACAAAAAAACAAGCAAGCCAAAACTTTAATTATTGTGACTTAATTATATTTTGAGTAGGAAAATTATGCAAAGTTTTTGCACTTTTTTTCTTTGCCACTTAAACTCATTCAACCTAACAAATACAGAAAAAAAGCATAAGAAGGAATCTCGCTAAGCTAAAATCGCGTGGTCTCTAATTCTTTTGTGATGTGAAACCTCAGTAATGCAGATTTATATCATCCAATGAGTAAACATCCTATTTTGTAGAATGTTTAAAAATAGTGTTTATTTCTCTTTGTCCAAAAAAAATAAAATAAACCAATGTAATATGCCACATTAATAGAATACAGGGAAAACATCTCACATAATCATTTCAACTAATACATTAAAAGCATTTGATAAAATCCAACACATATTTGTGAGGAAAAAAATGCTCTTTAAACGAGGAATAAAAGCAAACTTTCACAAAATGATAAAGACAATATAAAAAGATGTCACAGATAATATACTCAATGATAAAAGACTGAAATTATATCTGTTAAGAACAGGAACAAGGCAAGGATGAATGCTTACAACACATCTATGCATCATAGCACTAACCAGAGCAATTAGATAAGAAAGAGAAATAAAAGGCATTCAAATTAGAAAATTAAAAACAATTGTCTCTCTTTACAGATGATGATTTTATATGAAGAAAACACTAAATAATCCAACAAAAAAAACCTGAAAGAGCTAATAAATGAATTCAGCAAAGTTTCAGGATACTTAGTCAGCATGCAAAAATCAGTTGTATTTCTGTGCACTATAATCTGAAAGGAAATTAAGAAAACAATTCCATTTACAATAGCATTTTTTTAAGCACCTATAATGAGATACCATTTTTACAATGCCCACTAGAAAGGCTACTGTCCAAAAAGTGGGAAATAAAAACTCTTGGTAAGGATGTATTAAAATAGGATCCCTTACGCATTGCTGGTTAGAATGTAAAATGGCATCAGCAATGTGGAAAACAGCTTGGTGGTTTCTTAGAAATTAAAAACGGAATTAACCGTATGATCCCACAATTCCATCTTGGTTATGTAACAAAAAGAACTGAAAACAGCATCTCAAACAGTTATGTGTACACAATGCTACCATTGTTATTCAATAGTGAGAAGGCAGAAACAACCTACTTTTCCATCAACGGATATATTGATAAATATGATATATACATACAACAAAATATTATTCACTAGAAAAAGGAGGTTTTGATCCACGCTAAAACAGTGATGAATCTTGAGAATTTTAGGGTTAGTGAAATAAGATAGACAAAAAAAGACAAACACTGTATGAACCCACTGATCTAGAATAGATTCTTAGACACAATAGAAAAGAGGTTACCAGGAGCTGGGGGCAGAGGGCAATGGGAAGTTACTGCTTAAAAGGATAGAATTTCTGTGTGGGATAATGAAAAATTTCTGGAAATAGTGGTGACGATTGAAACACAATTTAAATATACTTAACACCAGGTAAACTGTATATTTAAAAAAGGGTTAGATATTACACTGTATATTATAACTGTTTTCAAATTAAAAAAAAAAAAAAAGAGTAGGCAATATATAACCTTATATGTCCCATGGAAAACAGCTGTATCTCAATCTACTTTTAAGTCCTCTTTGGTCTCTATTTATCTTTACTCTCATCCCACTAATTTTGCATTTCCACTAAGCTCTATGCCTGCAATGGCACCCGCTGTGTACTGATTAGTCCAAAGATTTACAATATCATATCATTTGACCTAAAAGAAAAATCAATATTGATATAGCAATATAAACATCAAATGAAATTAAGCCCAGCTACTACGTCTCATTAATATTTTTTTTAATAGAATGGAAAGGTAAGTAAATATCAAGGTGTTATTTCTACTTTTCTAGAATATTTCTGATGTATATAAATTGTTTTTCAAAAATTTTTCTCTGTTAATAGGATTTTTTGTGAAGTATGTTATTAAGGAAAACAAAGAATCAGAATGGTAACTTTTATAATTTTCCCTACAGGGAAATTCAATTAGAAAGATTAAAAATGTTGTTACCATTATTAAAAATATCATCTCTGCATATTTTCAACTCTCCATCTCAATTTTAAGTTTTACCTGTGAAAATAACTATTATAGAATGAATCAAGCCTATAATAGGATTTTAGCTCTGAATGTGAAACTTGTTATTTTGCTTCTCTTCCAGCTGAAGATAACCTGTTAAGTCATCTTTACACTGCAGGCTCCCTGGCAGGTGACATTTCTTTTCTTTCTCTGTTCAGCTATATGAAATAATTAACACATTCAATGGGCTTACATGTATTCTGATTCTGGATACGGTCTTCAGACTGAGTTATAAGCTGATACAGCTTCCAGTGTTTAGTACATTCTATTTACAAATAATGTTTAGAATAAAACCCTCTCAATGTGTGGTAGATACAGCCTACGTTATAGGACTTCTTGCTTAATGAACCTACTACATCTAGAAACCATGTTTCAAGTGGCCATCATAGCCAATACCTGAAGACACTTCAGTATTTTTCCATAAATACTAAAAAATGGAGCATAAGATAAGACATTAACAATGTTTTCATGTCCCTCAAGTCCTGAATAGAAGAGGAAGGAGGGTTAGAAGAAAGAGGAGAGATAGCAATACTCATTTGCCTCTATGCTCCTTCACTTATCTTTAAAAGTATGTCAAGAGAGAAAAATGTTCAATGCACAGTTTAAGAATAATGTGGACAGTCCTTGGAGTCAGTTGGAAGTCCATATTTTTAGGCCTCCTGGAAGATCCATGCTAAGTCGCTTCAGTCGTGTTCAACTCTTTACGACTCTATGGACTGTAGCATGTCAGGCTCCTCTGTCCGGGGAATTTTCCAGGCAAGAATGCTGGAGTGGGTTGCCATTTCCTACTCCATGGGATCTTCCGGATCCAGAAATTGAACCTGCGTCTCCTGCAATGCAGGCAGATTCTTTACCGCTGAGCCACTGGGGAAGCCCCTGTCCTACCTAAAGGAAGAGAAGCGTGTATTATACAATCAGGCTAGGCCCAGTAGGAAAGCTTGCATTTTGGAAAGGATCAAAGTGCTTGTGAGTGCAATAGTTGCTTCTTGGATATGTCTCCAGGCCTGGCCTACCTATCCCCTCATATGTCTGAGTGCTTGGTTATTCCGAAAATCAAGCATGTTAAAAAAAAAAGGGGGGGGGGAGGGAGACAAAGAAAGTAAAACATGTTTCTGTATCTTGCCATAGGACACTCCACACCCTTGGCATGGAGAGGGCTTCAGTGCATAGCAGCTATGCCCCATGGGAAACTCCTCTCCTCTTCCCACTCACAATGATGCCAAGGAAAGGGATCAAAATAGGAAATGAGGAAAATCACCCACAGCAGCTACATAAAAGCTGACAAATTAGTTCATAAGATCTGGAAGCTATTCCTTGAGAGCCATAGAAACATCTAATGGAGATAGTTTTTGAAAAGTTAAGGTCTTGCAACAGCAGCTAGGAGCAAGAGGAAGCAAACCACAGGTGAACAGATGTGGATTGGGCTAGTGTTTAAATGTCATATTGCCCAATTAAACAACTGTAAATAGCTTTTGTTTAGTTGCCATGTTGATACTATGGCTACTTAAGATCTATAAATAAATTGCAAAGAAGAGTTCAGACACCCCCTATACTGAAAGGGGAAAGCTGTTTGTAATAGCAGAGGCTAGAAATTATAAATTTTTAAAGACAACTTATATTCTGACAAATTGTGAATTAATAGGCAAATATCCTATAAAGTTTCAACCCTTCTATTTTTCTGTCCCGCTGCTCCTACTTACTACTGAGAATCTTCTTTCAAACAGTCTAAGATTTGTGTTTAAAAGATCAATTCTAGGTCAGTATGAAAATTTCATCTTAGAAAATGTCAATGAGCTGAAGTTCACAAAGAAAACAACAAAGGGGAAAGCAGTTACTCTGTCATCAAACGAGCAGATTTTTCTTCCTCTTTTTACACATCACAAATTCACTTTCTGATGACTGTCACAGTTATCTAAAGGGATTTCTCCTAAAAACCATTGGCTTTTAACTCCTTTTTTTACATTTTTGCAATGACTCTAGAATTCTTTCAAAACTTTATTTCTTTTAAATGTTAATTGCACACTTAAAGGTTAGTTAAGTGAAGGTACTGAACCATAATGCCCTTTCCTGCTTTCCAAAACATAACCTTTATTTTTTGTCTTATATCTCATTAAGTCATTTTAGTAGTAGGGAAGTCGAGTTAGGTTCATTGTGATTAAGTCCTATCATTCCCTATGTAAATGGATTGGGGCCAATATTTCTTTTTTTTTTTAATTTATTGTTTATTCTTTTAAAATTCTACCATTAAGTGCATATGTATACACAGAATTCTATTTATATATAGGAGACAAACACACACACACACACACACATATATATATATACACACATATATCAGTATTATTTTAACTTATGTTGTCAAATATTTTATTTTGTAAAAAATTCAGAGAAGAAATGGGTAAGTCTTGGATAAATCTCTGTGATCTTAATGGAAACTTCCTCCTATTTTGCCTGGTCAAAAGCTCAATCCATAAACTACTATAACTTACTATATGTTGTGCAACACTTTCTCGTGGCATGTCTTAAATTGTATGTGTGTATTTTAATGTTCTGAAATCATATTCATGTGTTCTAGTTCTTCGCTTTGACTTAAAAGGCACACACTTTGATGCTAGGCCTGGATCTATATTTATTTTGTATTTCATCCATCCATTCAGCTAGTATATACTAGCTGCCGATTCTGTGATTGCCACCACATTAACCACTAGAGATTCTGCCCTCGTGAAAATGACAGATCAGGACTGTGTATACTCCTGCCTACCCAGTGAAACCATAATCAACATATGACTGACAGTCATTTGTGTTGCATTTGACCCAAAATGCATTTCTTGTCAAGAGGTCATGCTGCAATTCCCTCTTTTGGTTTGGAATTCCTATCATTTCTGTAACTCTTAAAACAGACTATAAGCATCTGTTAAGATATGTTAAAATGCTAACTAAATGGTCTAAAACACTCAGGGAGAGGTTTTCTAAACCTCCTTGTGGAAGTACTCCTTTCAAAAAATGTTAGTTGATTAAAGACAAGAATTGAAAACATGGTGAGAAAATTCATGATCTTGGAGTATGACAATTATATCTTACAAAGAGGCAGTCTTTTACATGTTTCCTACCAATTTGATCTTCAACTTGACCAGAGTAGGCATACTTCTCAATATCACCTCAGCACTAATATCACCAAATGAACAGCTCCAGCCCTCAGCATTCCTGCCAATTCCTAAGTTCCATATTTCAAACCGACAGCCTGTCCTACTTCCATGCACCATCATTATTGCAATTTCAACAAATCTAAAGGAGAATTTATCTTCACTCTGATCCCTTACCTTATCAGCTTCTCCTAAAGGCCCCATTCTGCCAATAGGACTGGCATCCTCTCCATCCTCTAAGCTTTCGAACTGGAGTTTGTCACTCAGTTACAAGTTCTGAGGGCTTCCTTGGTGGCTTAGATGGTAAAGAATCTGCCTGCAATGCAGGAGACCAGAGTTCTATCCCTGGGTGGGGAAGACACCCTAGAGAAGAGAATGGAAGCCCACTCCAATATTCTTGAGAATTCTGGAGAATTCCCTGGACAAAGGAGCCTGGCAGGCTCCAGTCCATGGGGTCACAAAGAGTTGGACAAGACTGAGTGACTAGTTCTTTCCCGGCTGGAACCATGGAGGGTGCAGAAGGGAAGAAAAAAAAGGTTCCTGCTGTGCCAGAAACCCTTAAGAAAAAGCGGAAGAATTTCGCAGAGCTTAAGATCAAGCGACTGAGAAAGAGGTTTGCCCAAAAGATGCTTCGAAAGGCAAGGAGGAAGCTTATCTATGAAAAAGCTAAGCATTACCACAAGGAATACAGGCAGATGTACAGAACTGAAATTTGAATGGCTAGGATGGCACGAAAAGCCGGTAACTTCTATGTACCCGCGGAACCCAAATTGGTGTTTGTCATCAGGATCAGAGGTATCAATGGTGTGAGCCCAAAGGTTCGAAAGGTGCTGCAGCTCCTTCGCCTCCGCCAGATATTCAACGGCACCTTTGTGAAGCTCAACAAGGCGTCAATTAACATGCTGAGAATTGTGGAGCCATACATTGCATGGGGGTACCCAAATCTGAAGTCTGTAAATGAATTGATTTACAAGCGTGGTTATGGCAAAATCAACAAAAAGCGAATTGCCCTGACAGACAACGCATTGATTGCTCGATCTCTTGGGAAATATGGAATCATCTGCATGGAGGATCTGATTCATGAGATCTATACCGTTGGAAAACGTTTCAAAGAAGCAAACAACTTCCTGTGGCCCTTTAAATTGTCTTCTCCACAAGGTGGAATGAAGAAAAAGACCACCCATTTTGTAGAAGATGGAGATGCTGGCAACAGGGAAGACCAGATCAACAGGCTTATTAGAAGGATGAACTAAGGTATCTACCAGGATTATTATTGTAATCTGGTTAATAAACAATCGAAACAAATTGAAAAAAAAAAAAAAAGACTGAGTGACTAACACTTTCCGTTTCACTTTTTCACAAGTTCTGATGATTCTTTCTGTCAAAATCTCATCTGCCCTCTTAGCGCAGTAGGCAGCACGTCAGTCTCATAATCTGTCAAAATCTCTTTGGAATTCAACCCTTATTTTACATTCTGCAGCCAAAAATCTGGGCCATAGAAATCATGTGTATCTAAACTTTCCTAATTTCAGTTCAATTAAATTCATCAAAGTGTTCTCATTCTGTATTAGATTAATAGAGATTGTAGATATATTTACAACTTCTATAATTATAGAAAGAAAAATTGTGAATACTTTGTACATAAAAATTTCAACTCCCACTACTAATGTCATGATCCTATTTACAGAAATGTATTGCTTTCTAAAATGACTTGCATGATTTACAATTAATCTGAAAGATAATTACTAAAAGTATTCATTCCTTTGATGCTAATTATCTTCTATTTTGTTTATGTTCCACTCTATACTCAAAAACAAACTTGAAAATCATATTAAACCTTAAAGGTGACATTAAGAATTTTAAAAATGTAGAGAATATACAGAATGAATGACTCATTATGAATATTAAATAGCATATGAGGTGGATATGGCCTTGTCTAAATGTACTATAGTCTGCCTAAGTATAGTACACATCCAGTTATATACATATAACTATAATGTATGTTGAATTAACATATTTCAAATTAAACACAAAATATCTTTTTCACAATAAGGATACAAACTGATATTCTCAGGTATATAACAGAAGATTTATATTACTTAAAATAGGTGTCAGGAGTATAGTATGTTATTTAGGTACACTCTGCTTTCATTAGGTATCACTTCATCATGGCCATGACAAACAAATACAAGGATGCACTGCTATAAAATATTACATATAAATGTTTCAAAAGCAGAATCCTACCCCAATAGCCAAGACACCTATGTTGGATAGGTTTGAAGTTAGAAGGCTACTAACATCTTACAGTTCTTGAAATGATAACCGTGCAACGTACTTTAGTTGAATATCCCAAAGGACAATCTAGAAATTTCATTCAAGTATACAGGTGTATGCTAATACAATATTCAATCATTTCGCATTAAGAACTCAGTGTTTTTCAGCCATGATTTTTGTTTAGGCATATGGAACAATGCAAGTTAGTGCAGACTATGAAAACTGAGTGTACTAGAGAATGGCCATACTGTTCAATGAAATGTGCCACATCAGAATGCCACAACTCCTATGCAAATCTAAAGGCAGAAACACTTCACTGTTTAGAAAGAGAATCTATACACAAACATGAGGTGGCTTCTTTTTCCAAAATCATTGTAATACTGTAAATCATTCCAATTAGTTCAAAACAGTTGTAATAGAAACATACTTGACTGGCTACTGTTAAGTATTTACTTCCCGTTTTTCATATGCAAAACAAATGTTGAAGCATTTGGATATACCTTAGTTCAGTTCAATGACTTCAGTTGCTCAGTTGTGTCCGACTCTTTGCGACTCATGAACCATAGCAAGCCAGGCCTCCCTGTCCACCACCAACTCCCAGAGTTTATGCAAAATCATGTCCATTGAGTCGATGACGCCATCCAACTATCTCATCCTCTGTCATCCCCTTCTCCTCCTGCCCTCAATCTTTCCCAGCATCAGGGTCTTTTCAAATGAGTCAGATATTCACGTCAGGTGGCCAAACTATTGGACTTTCAGCCTCAACAACAGTCATTGCAGTGAACACCCAGGACTGATTTCCTTTAGGAAGGACTGGTTGGATCTCCTTGCAGTCCAAGGGACTCTCAAGAGCCTTCTCCAGCACCACAGTATAAAAGCATCAAATCTTTGGTGCTCATCTTTCTTTAAAGACCAACTCTCACATGCATACATGATTACTGGAAAAACCATAGCCTTGACCAGACAGATCTTTGTTGACAAAGTAATGTCTCTCCTTTTTAATATGCTGTCTAGGTTGGTCATAAATTTACTTCCAAGGAGTAAGCGTTTTTTAATTTTATGGCTGCAATCACCATCTGCAGTGATTGTGGAAGCCCCAAAAATAAAGTCAGCCACTGTTTCCACTGTTTCCCCATCTATTTCCCATGAAGTGATGGGACCGGATGCTATGATCTTAGTTTTCTGAATGTTGGGCTTTAAGGCAACTTTTTCACTCTCCTCTTTCACTTCCATCAAGAGGCTCTTTAGTTCTTGACTTTCTGCCATAAGTGTAGTGTCATCTGCATATCTGAGGTTATTGATATTTCTCCCAGCAATCTTGATTCCCGCTTGTGCTTCTTTCAGCCCAGCGTTTCTCATGATGTACTCTGCATATAAGTTAAATAAGCAGGGAGACAATATACAGCCTTGATGTACTCCTTTCCTATTTGGTACCAGTCTGTTGTTCCATGTCCAGTTCTAACTGTTGCTTCCTGACCTGCATACAGGTTTCTCAAGAGGCAGGTCAGATGGTCTGGTACTCCCATCTCTTTCAGAATTTTCAACAGTTTATTGTGATCCACACAGTCAAAGGTTTTGGTATAGCCAATAAAGCAGAAATAGATGCTTCTCGGGAACTCTCTTGCTTTTTCCATGATCCAGCTGATGTCAGCGATTTGATCTCTGGTTCCTCTGCCTTTTCTAAAACTAGCTTGAACATCTGGAAGTTCATGGTTCACGTATTGCTGAAGCCTGCCTTGGAGAATTTTGAGCATCACTTTATTAGCGTGTGAGATGAGTGCAATCATGTGGTAGTTTGAGCATTCTTTGGCATTGCCTTTCTTTGGGATGGGAATGAAAACTGACCTTTTCCAGTCCTGTGGCCACTGCTGAGTTTTCCAAATGTGCTGGCATATTGAGTGTAGCACTTTCACACCATCATCTTTCAGGATGTGAAACAGCTCAACTGGAATTCCGTCACCTCCAGTAGCTTTGTTCGTAGTGATGCTTTCTAAGGCCCACTGGACTTCACATTCCAGGATGTCTGACTCTAGGTGAGTGATCACACCATCATGATTATCTTGGTCATGAAAATCTTTTTTGTACAGTTCTTCTGTGTATTCTTGCCACCTCTTCTTAATATCTTCTGCTTCTGTTAGGTCCATACCATTTGTGCCCTTTATTGTGCTCATCTTTGCATGAAATGTCCCTTTGGTATCTCTAATTTTCTTGAAGATATCTCTAGTCTTTCCCATTCTATTGTTTTCCTATATTTCTTGGCACTGATCACTGAGGAGGGCTTTCTTATCTCTCCTTGCTATTCTTTGGAACTCTGCATTCAAATGAGTATATCTTTCCTTTTCTCCTTTGCTTTTCGCTTCTCTTTTTAGTTATACCTTAGTTAGATAGTTATATCTAAGTTGTACCTTTGGTTAAAGAAACAGAAAATCCATGTGAAGCATCTACTATCCTGGACATTTTTTGACACATCAAGTACCCTTTCCAAGCTGACAACATGTTTTTGTTTTAACTAAGGAGAAACAATATTTGGCATCTGTGGAACTTAAAACATACTGATTCGAATACAGTGGCAGGTCTTCCAATTTTCGAATAAAAGAGTCATTGAGATATTTTAGAAAAGACTTCTGTTTCTAGCTAGTTACCCTAGTCAATTGGGTAGTCAAATTGTCTAGGGACTGTCAATTTATAGAATGCATAAAATTCTTAAAAATAACTTCATATGAAAACATAAGCTGTCAAGCAATTTACAATATCCACCCCCCACCTCTGCTCAAAGAAATCAAACTAAAGGAAAGCATTAATCCAGAGATATAACCAAACACTGAAAGCCAACTCTGCCCCAGGAAAACCCACCAGTTTCCAGTGTTCTAAAGTTTTTAACTTTAATGGTCCTCAAACATAGGATGGTACACAAAGCCTAGAGCTTTCAGAAGGTATAGGCAAAGTTGGTTCTGATGTACATCTAAAACCCCAAGAGATAATCTCTCCAGTGAAGGACTTAAAGAAAAACAAAACAAACGAACAAAACAAAGAAGGCCAACCCACAGAGAAAAAGAGCACAGGGTCTTGTCTGTTTTCTCCTTGACTGTGGACACCTGTAGGAGTAACCAGTGTCTCCCTGTAAACCTCTAACCACAAGCCAGGCCCATGCAGGTTTTAGTCAGAATTTAAAATACCTAGTTATTAAGAAACACGTTGAGAATTTAAAGTGATTGCATTTTGGCAGTGTTCCCATATAATGGGCAGTCATTCATGCAAATTTCCAGGAAGAAAAGTATCTTTATACTTCAGTTTCAAAACATTTCCAAAAAGGCTCAGCAATCATTGCATGCTAAGTAGCTTCAGTTCTTGTCCGACTCTTTGCAATCCCATGAACTGTAGCCCTCCAGGCTCCTCTGTCCATGGGATTCTCCAGGCAAGAATACTGGAGTGGGTTGCCATTCCCTTCTCCAGGGGATCTTCTTCATACAAGGATCAAATCTGGTCTCTTATGTCTCCTGCATTGGCAGGTGGTTCCTTTACCACTAGTGCCACCAAGGAAGTCATTAGTTCACAATAAAAATACAGATGATACAGAAAGAAGTAAACAAACATTAGCAAGAGTGAGCAAAAACAATAGAATTAGACCTATAAAGATGTAGACCTTAAAGATGTAAGAATATTCAATAAACAAAGAACTTCTAGATATAAGAAATACAATAAGTGACATTAGAAAGCTTACTGGAGAGGAAAAACAGATGATTAGGTACAAATCACAAAAGAATTAGTAAACTGAAAGATAAACCTGAAAGAAATGCTCTAGATTACAGTACATAAAGACAAAATACAAAAGAGATGTAAAAGTAAACAATCAAAAAAAAAAAAAAAAAACCCAAAAGAGAGTGTGAATGTTCAAAATAAGCAATTGGAGTTAACAGTAGGCAGGAATAGACAGCATGGGAGAAGGATAATATTCTAAATGTAAATTGCTAAAAAATTTTCCAGAATTGATGGAGCAGAACAAATTTTAAATTCAAGAAGCCAATCAATCAAGATAAACATAAGGATGAAAAAATCCACACCTAGACACATCTTAATAAAACTATAAAATACCAAAAACCAAAAAAGATAGAAGAATAGAACAGGCAGGTTACCTCCAAGGAATGTCAATTTAAACTACAGGTTGCTTAACAAAACCAAAGCCAAAATATGGTGAAATAATTTGTTCATATAGATAAGAAAGAAATTTTTGCAAGCTACAATTACATACTCATTGAATATATCTTTTAATAACAAAGATGAAATAAATACAATTTCAAGCAAATAGAATTTTTACTATGTCCAGAATCTCACTAAAGGTACTTTAAAAAGATGTGCTTCGGCAAGAAGTAAAATGATCCCAGGAGGAAGTTCTTTCATTGAAGAAGGAAGGTATTCATGACAGTGAAATATGTGAGTAAATCTAAGCAAACCTCTGTAAGTCAGCAAAACAATGTCTACCTTGTTAACTTTTAAAACTAATCAAAATAAGAAGTAACAACAGATAATTTAGGAGAGTGTGGAAAAAGGATGTTGAAAGTAATGAATAAGTAAACAGATACACATGCCACATTCAGAATAGGAAGAATCATGTATTATATGGATCTCAATATACACAAATTTGTCCCCAAAGTTTAAGTAATTCCAATAAAATACCCAAACAAAATTTGTGCTGTTGCTGGAGTCTGACATGCTGATTATAAAATTTATGCGGTGGAATGAAGAATCATCAATAGATTCTTGGAAAAAGAAAATGTGATTGACTTCCCCTATTATTTAATAAATAATGCTGGCACAAGTGTTATTCACATGTAAAAATATGAAATTCTGTTCTTTACAGTATACACAGAAATCAATTCCAGGTAGACTAAAGATTTAAGGTAAATGACAATCTTTTTAAAACATTTAGAGGCAAATATAAGAATAATAACTGCATGACCTTAGATAAGAAAGGAATTTCTTACATCAGACATAAAAGCACAAAGACTAAAAGAATGATGAATTAATGTACATTACAATTAGCAAGAAATGTTCCAGAAAAGATACCATGAAAAAAAAAGGGGGAAAAAGACAGGAAAATTGGGAACTATTTGAAATATGCAAGCAATAGAAAACTAATATTCCAAATGTATCAAGAAATCAGACAAAACAAAAAAGAAAAGCAACACCAAAGTATTCCAACATGGACAAAAGACTAAATGAAGCATTTTAAAGCAGATGAAACACAAATGGCCCACAATTGGCCCACCAATGGTGTCAAGGGGGCTTCAATTCATTTATACTCAAGAAAAAGATTTCAATGCAAAAAATGAGATTCTTTATTCATATCTCCCTGGAAAAACATACAAAATTTCTACATGATTTGGAGTGTAAGACATTGGCTTTCAATACCATCTTCACATAAAAATAACCTTGGAAGATTTAAAAAAAAAATGGTGCACTCAGAATGGCCAAAGCAATCTTGAGAAAAATGAATAAAGCTAGAATAATCTCATTTCTTGATTTTTAAAATATATCACAAAGCTTTAGTAGCCAAAGAAGCATGGTGTTGAGATAAAGACAGACATACAGGAAACAACTGAGAACCCATAAATAAATCCATGTAACAGATCTTTGACAAGGGTTCAAAAATACATGATGGGAAAACTACAGTCTATTTACCAACTGGTTCTAGAAAAAGTGGGTATTCATCAAACAATAACAACAATGAAAGAAATTGGGACTTCTATTTCACACTTTACAGAAAAATCAAATTTAAAATAGATTAAACACTTAAACATAAGAGATGAAAACATAGAGAGATAGTTGAATCATTTTGGTCTTGGCAGTGATTTCAAGAACATGACACAAAAAGCAAAGACAACAAAAGTAAAGAGAAACAAAATGGGACTACATCAAACTAAAGAATTTCTCTGAACAGCAAAGAAAATAACCACTAGAACAGGTAACCAAAGAATAGGAGAAAATACTCACAAACCATAGATCTGATAAAGTTAATTTCCAAAATATACTAATAACTCCTACAATACATTAGCAAGAAACCAAATAATCCTGTTTAAAAATTGGACAGAGGACTTAAGACATTTCTCCAAAGACATAGAAATAGCCAACATGTACATTAAAAGGTGTTCAATGTTACTAATCATCAGATCAGATCAGACCAGTCGCTCAGTCGTGTCCAACTCTCTGTGACCCCATGAACAGCAGCACGCCAGGCCTCCCTGTCCATCACCAACTCCCGGAGTTCACTGAGACTCACATCCATCAGCCTTGACTAGACGAACCTTTCTTGGCAAAGTAATGTCTCTGCTTTTGAATATGCTATCTAGGTTGGTCAGGGAAATGCAAATCAAAACCAAGCTTCTCTGGTGGCCCAGCTGGTAAAGAATCTACCTGCAATGTGGAAACCTCAGTTTGATCCCTCAGTTGGGAAGATCCCATGGAGAAGGGAACGGTAATACTAGAACCCACTCCAGTATTCTGACCTGGAGAATTCCATGGACTGTATAGTCCATGGGGTTGCAAACAGTCAGACATGACTGAGTGACTTTCACTTTCATACCTGCTAGAATGGCTATTACAAAAAAAAAAAATAAATAAATAATAAGTGTTGGTAAGGGTTGGGGAAAACTATAAACTTTGTATGCTGTTGGTAAAAATATAAAACACTGCAGTCACTATGGGAAAGAATATGCAAGGAGCACATGTATACCTGTGATGGATTCATTTTGATATTTGGCAAAACTAATACAATTATGTAAAGTTTAAAAATAAAATAAAATTAAAAAAAAAATGAATTACCAAATGATCCAGCAATCTCACTTCTCTGTATATATCCAAAAGAACTGAAATAAGGATCTTGAGGAGATACCTGCACACCCATGGTAATTGCAGCATTATTCACAATACCCAAGATGTGGAAAAAACTCAATTGTCTACTGACAAATAAATGGATAAGAAAGTGATATATATATATATATATTATATATATAATATATATATGAATACACGTATGTACATAAATACTATATATATACACACACATGTGTACACAATACTAGAATATTATATAGCCTTAAAAATAAAGAAAGCCTACCATTTATGACAAGATAGGTGGAGGTAGAATACATTATGTTACCTGAAATAAGTTAGTCACAGAAGGACAAACACTGCACCACTCTATTTAAATGAAGTATATAAAATAGGCAAATTATATTATAGACGTATAAAACAGAATCATGATAGTCAGGGATGAGAGGAGGGGGAAATGAGGGGTTGTTAAATGGTTATAAAGTTAAGTTTTACAAGATGAGTAAGTTCTAGAGATCTACAACATGGTATTGTGCACCTTAAAATTTGCTGAGGGTAGATTTCATATTATATGTTCATACCACAAAAACAAAAACTTAAATGGACACAAGGAAACTTTTGGAGATAAAGAATGTGTTTATTACTTTGATGTAGTGATGGTATCATGGGTATATGAATATGTCCAAACTGATTAAAGTATAAACACTAAATGAGTACAGTTTTTGGTATACAATTTTATCTCAATAAAGCTAAGAGAAAATGATACCTGGGTCCCATCTTCCCAAATTATCACTGAGTTGGTCTGGGGGTAGGGGGTCAAGGCAATGGTATTTTCTTAAGTTTCCCTAAATGCTATTAATACACAACTAAGTATGAGAATTACTCATTTAAAGTAATGAGAACTCTCATACCGCTTTAGTAGTATAAATTAATATAAGCATTCCACAAATTAATTTGGCATTATTTGGTAAAGCAGAAGAAGTACACATACCATAATTCAGTAATTATAAGACTCTAGAATCAGCTTGTATTTCTTTGCATTGTCACTTAGGAAGGCTTTCTCTCCCTTGCTATTCTTTGGAACTCTGCATTCAGATGGGTATAGCTTTCCTTTTCAATATATATCAATAACCTCAGATATGCAGATGATAACACCGTTATGGCAGAAAATGAAGAGGAACTGAAGAGCCTCTTTATGAAAATGAAAGATTAGAGTGAAACAGCTGGCTTAAAACCCAACATTAAAAAAACTAAGATTATGACATGCAATTGAATCACTTCCTGGCAAATAGATGGGAAACAATGAGAGACTTTATTTTCTTGGGCTCCAAAATCACTGCAGATGGTGACTGCAGCCATGAAATTAAAAGACACTTGCTCCTTGGAAGGAAAACTATGACCAACCTAGACAGCATATTAAAAAGCAGAGACATTACTTGGTACTTCTATGGTATGGTACTTCCAGCATATGGTACTTCCAGACTGCTATGGTACTTCCAGCAGTCATGTACGGATGTGAGAGTTGGACCATAAAGAAAGCTGAGCACTGAAGAATTGATGCTTTTGAACTGTGGTGTTGGAGAAGACTCTTGAGAGTCCCTTGGACTACAAGGAGATCAGCTCAGTCAGTCCTAAAGTAAATCAGTCCTGAATATTCACTGGAAGGACTGATGCTGAAGCTGGAGTTCCAACACTTTAGAGTTTCAATCAGACCCTGATGCTGGGAAAGACTGAAGGCAGGAGGAGAAGGGGATGACAGAGGATGAGATGGTTGGATGGCATCACTGACTCAATGGACATGGGTTTGGGTGGACTCCGGGAGTTGGTGGTGGACAGGGAGGCCTAGCGTGCTACAGTCCACGGGGTCACAAAGAGTAAGACACGACTGAGTGGCTGAATTGAACTGAGGAATAATCCAAACATTCCCTGAAAGGATAATGGGGAAATGAATCATGCAATATTCATACTATGGAAAACAATATCATGAAAAAAATGAAAAAAAAATAGTTACATACATCAAAAGGGATGTCTCAAAAAGTTATAAAAGCTAATAATAGAACATGTATGTAGAATGATTCTACTCATTCAAAATTTTCAGAAAGGTCAAAGCTAAGCATATATGTTTTAGGGATATACATTCCTATGTAATAAAAGTATAAAGAAAAGCATGGGAGGATGAGACCAAGGTTCAGAAAAGCAGTTTCTTCCAGGGTGAAGGGATAAACAATGGGCTTCAATCGAAGTGGGCTCATATGGTTACACCTTATTAATGCTATGCTTTGAAGTGCATACATACAGCCAAATATTAGAGGAGTAGTCCCAAATGATTTTTTGTAAAACTTAATTCAATCTTATGTCCTCAAATATTCTTGATTATTCAGGGAGAGTTCACCTTTTTGCCTTAAAACGTTACAGTGCGGGACTTAGGCTTCTACTCATCTGATTCAATTTGATATTGATTTCTTCTGTTGAGCCAGTGAGGGGCATTTTTCAGCTGTTCATCATTATCTATATAATGACTTCATATTTGCAAAATCTAGACTTACTCCTCAGTATACTTTACCTCTGCAAGCAAAGTAATAATTCCCAAGACTTTAATTCATTTTGTCTAAACTTGTTTTACTTATTTTTTTAAGGAAAAATAATTTTTGGCTTTTTGTTGACTCTTTCTAAATATTCCATTGAGTTTAAAAAGAGTAAGATAAGAGACAATGAGACAATCCTGAACAATGTTCATGCTTAGGCATTCATTCGCAGCATAAACCGAGGAGTGCTAATTGAACAAAAATTGAAAAAATCCTACAACAAATCACATATCTAGTTTTGCTTGAAATATTTTGCCCTCGAAGCAGTATTCACATTATTTATTGAAAATAACCCATAGAGTATTTTTGGCCTGGGGCACTAAGTTTCTAAACCAGTAACAGTTTTCATTGGAATCCTCAAAAACTGATTGTTTTCCCAACTACTAACATGTGTTAATGTTTATTTGTAAACATTCACTGAGAAAACTTTACCACTATTCCATCATCAAATGCAAAACAATGGATTACACTATACAAAGAAAGGATCTAGAACAAATGCCAATGACAAATTCTACAAAAATAAAATGACTATTAATCACAAATAAGACAATGTATCAATATAAGTTCACCCAATACCTTTGTTATGCCATGCGTGGTTTTTTGCTGGTTAGAGGGATCACTTTGGGGGATCTTGGCTTCCCTTTAGATGTGGTGCTGCACTACGCATCCACTACAATGTGGCTGTTCACTCCATCAACTAATTGTTCATCCTCTGAAAGTCTGTCCTCTTTATGACTCGTGACCTGTTGGCTCTTTTAAGGAGACCTGGGCATGCTATCAAATAAAAGAAGCCCATATGTTCAGGATCTGAGGACTATCTCTGATAAACGTTCCCAAACTCCTGCTTAAGCTCAACCCTTCTCTAGACTGCTGACATGTCCCTTGGTCCAAAGGGCAAGCATGTGTTCATATTATATGCATCCTGGGCAGAACCTTGCCTTTATATTAGTTGAGATGTTATTTGTGGATTTAAAGCGACTGATAACCCAAGGTTCCCTATGTGTGATGTTGTTCTTCACCAACACAAAATCTGTTCATCTGAAAGTAGCCATGATTTTGTTTTTTTAATTTATTCAGATCATGGAACTTACATAAACTAGATCTAGTGGTTGTTGCCTTTGGATTTAATGTGCCAAAAACAATTTGCATAAATTTAGGTTAATGGAGACCACCACCATCCCTTTGCCTAAAAGACACTCCCTCCAAAAAAGCCATCTGGGGCTGGAGAAACTTTATACACTATGATAGTTTTCACCACTCAGTGCAAAACAACTTTCACTTCACAGTCGATTGTGACAGAAACATTAAGAACTGACAGAAACACCTACTATACTATAGTAGGTTCCATATAAGTATTGCTTGACCCTGTATGGAATCCTCATGCTTAGTTTTATAAGGTCCTCTGGTTCAACAATGGAGGCTGGGGTGGTTTCTATAGCTCTCAGAAACCCTGAGAGACAACACAGAATTAAACAGTCAAGAAGCAGAAATACATAAATCTGACACCAATACTAGGATGGACTGCTCAACCCCTCAATATGGCCCTACACACAGGGTCAGTCTAATATTTGGATAATCTCTAAAATGCCACCAAATGAGATGATAACAGAGTATTTCATATAAACAGAATATAATGCCATGCATCTGATTGGTTCAAAAAGAACTGAAAAAATTACTAAAACAGAGAATGCTTATGCTATAGTTCAGAATGTCAGCATCACATGAAAGATCATTTTCAAATGCCACTAGAAAAAACTATGAATATAATAGTACAAACGCACAGAAGAAGAACAGACAATATTCAGTTTGGCATAGAAAATACAGAGCATTTCTAGAAGAAGGTGGGTTTTAAGTCACATTTTTAAAGATATGAAAGACAAAGGATGCAAAGACATGGAGAAAGGCAAAGTCAAGTCATGTACAAATTACTCACACAACATTGTAAATCAATTATACTTCAATAAAATTAATAAAAAAACAAGACTTAGAAATTCAACAAATCTTTGAAATTAACTAGAGATTCTCTACAGGATTTAAAACAAACAACAACTAAAAACCGATGGCAATCACTGTTTCTGCTTCTTAAGGAAGAAAGTGAATGGATGGAGGAAAAAGAAAAATCAAGCTGAGTCAAGTAAGATGTACTGGATTGGAGGCTGCCTAGAGAAAAAGATTAGCTAGGAAACAAAGTAATATCAGTAAAATGAGTGAAGTGATGAGAGATAAGGCTAATCCTGTGGGAATGGGAAGTAAGAATGGTTCTAACAAATCTTCAAAGTATCAGTAAGAATGCATGATGTGCTGGGATGAGTCTCAGGCAGAGTCAAAGGAGAGAGAAGGGCTGAACAGATTTCCAGGAGATAAGGAAAGGAGATATTTATCTGGGGGATGGAACAAAAAGATGAGTTCTTTTGGGAATGGTCTTTCAAGAGATGGTTGGACATTCAAGTGGAGAGTTAATTACCTTTACTTAATGTCTAGGGAAAGGTGAAAGATTAGAGCTAAGTAGATACCCAAGGGACTTGTCCATACTTCTGTTCTATTTGTTTAGTGTCTACAGTTTGCATGTATGAGTATATGGAATTGGTAAAATAACCCAATTCTATAAGAACACATTCCCCCTCCCCCCACCATACGTGCAATTTAAGTGACTTGCCCAAGAGTTTAAATGGCTTGAAGAGGGTTTACATGACTAAAACCCAACATAATGTTTTGATGCTGCTGTTTTTTTTTTTTGTTTTCTCCCCCACTACATTAAGGGTGGTATTTTAAGAATAAGCCACTGAAGAGTAGAAAGTCCAAGGAGATGATATAGCAATTCATCACAACATTCAAGGAAAAAGAGGAGAGACCTTATTTCCTTTTCAACTCTATTCAACTATATACACTTAAGAAAATTATAAAATGACGGCCAAAATATTTACTCTTGTTTTTCTCAGAGAGCTGAAAGACTTTATTTCATTAAATGGGGCCATCACTTTGAATCATTCATACGAGATAAAATAAATGATGGTGTTATTAGTATTTGAACTACACTCTCATTTTACTCAAATGCTGCTTATTAATGCAAAAATGAAATCCTATGACCCTAATACCAGAAGAAAATATTTTAAAAGATCATTTAATTTCTACTCTGACTTCCAATGATAGATGTTGCTTGAACTGTTTTATTAGTAAACTTCTGTGGCTACTTTTTATTGTATGAACTGTATAATTAGTAAACTTTTATGGCTATTTTTTATTCCTGTCCAAAAGTAAGCTCTCAACTTCCTCAGCCATCTGCATATCACAGCAGGAAAAAACAGACCAAACAACAGGAGGGGAAAAAAAAGAATTAAATCAACTGGCCATCACATGAACTGAGTTGTAATTCCAGATTGGCTGTGTGATGTAAACTTCTTTGAGCCTCGGTTTTTCCTTCCATGAAATAAAGAAAATGAATAAGAGAACTTATAAAGTTAATTTTGACTTTAACTTTTGATGGTGTCTAATTCCATGAGCAAGGTATAAAGGCAGAATTAAATCTGAGTACAGTGTGTACAGTCTGGAAGACAATGGTCACACCTTATCAAAAACCTCACAGAAGACAGGTTCCACAATTGGAAGAGAAGGAAAAATAAGATATTTTAAAAATTCCAACAGGAAGAATTCTCCATTAAATCACATCTGCTCTCGTTCATATATATTTTTTTAATTTATTGGAGTAGTTGCTTTCTGTGTTTTCCAGGTGGCACTGGTGGCAAAGAACCTGCCTGCCAATGCAAGAGATATAAGAGATGTAGGTTCAATACCTGGGTCAGGAAGATCCCCTGGAGGAGGGCACAGCAACCCACTTCACTATTCTTGCCTGGAGAATCGCATGGACAGAGAAGCCTGGCGGGTTACAGTCCATAGGGTCGCACAGAGTCAGACACGACTGAAGCAACTTAGCATGAATGCGTAGTTGCTTTAGTGGACTGGAACCTGGTGGTCCGGAGACAACCATAAGAAAGTGAAAGAGAGAAAGAAGCTAATATTCCCTGGTTTACGCAGATAACCAATAAAACCCTAGAACAGGGCTTGCACCACTCATGAAGGCTCAGCGTGCCCTCTCGAGGGGGTCGTGAAAGGCCGAGCAGGAGAGTGAGCTCAGTGGGTTTCCATGCTCCAGAGAATTAGCCGGAGGGAGGGAGGGAGGGAGGGAGAGGGAGAGAAAGAAAGACAGACAGACAGAGAGACAGACACGGGGACGCAAGCTCTGATGGAGTAAGGGTGTTTTAATGATCTTTCTGTGAGTATATATGGGCTGTTGTACAAGGAATTTCTTTCGACAATGATAAAGATCAGAAAACCAAACGTACAGCAACCATTACCAAGGGAACAAGGTCATAAGGTCAGACGACAATCTATATCTCAAGAAAGAGGGTTGTGATTAAGCAGTTTTGTCATAAGGAGAATGTTTGCTGATGGAGATTCATGCATGTCTCATCCTATGACATCAGTCCTGGGAACAGTGTGCCATTTTACTTGTTCCCAGTGCCAGGAACTGATAAGGAACAGAGGATTTATAAGATATAGAAAACAGAATGCAGGAACCCTCCTGCTAAATGTTCCCTGACAATGTGGTGGTAGTTTCTGTTGTAAAACAAAGTGAATGTGCTATATGTATACATATATCCCCTTTATTTTGGTTTGCCTCCCCATTTAGGTCACCACAGAACAATGAGAAGAGTTCCCTGTGCTATACAATAGGCTCTCATTAGTTATCTATTTAATACATAATAGTGGATACATATATGGGGGCTTCCCTGATGGCTCAGTCCCTGCCAGTGCAGGAGACACAGGTTCAATCCTTGGTCTGGGAAGATTCCCTGGAGAAGGAAATGGGAACCCACTCCAATATTCTTCCCTGGAGAAGCCCATGGACAAAGGAACCTGGCAGGCTACAGTCCATCGGGTTAAAAAGAGTTGGACACAACTTACCAACTGAACAACAACAAGTGTATATATGTCAATCCCAATCTCTCAATTCATCCCCCCCTCCCTTTCCTCACTTGGCGTACCATTCCTAGGAGGTAATCTCACTTGCAAACTTTCATACAAAGCCATCTGCAGCAGGATAAACCCATCTAAAAAGTCTTCCCTTCCCTTGCTGTCATATAGCAATCCCACCCTCCTATTTCTGGCCAACACAAAGCACTCTTCAGGCCACATTTTAGTACCGTCATCTAAGCTTGTGAGCTCATAAACTTTTAATATCTTTTGTGATTCTTTATTGGAACAAATATTCAAAGTAGCTATTAAACTATAATTATTTGGAATGGATCACAACATTTCTGATCAACTGTTTAATATGACAAATTCTTATACCACCAAACTTTTAGAACAAAGTCATGTTTGCAATTTTAAATACTTCAATTTTTATAAAATATTGTTCACTAATATTCAAACTAAAATATACAATTTAATCTGTAATATGTTGGAAATTTCATAAAACCATGATTTCATATATTTTCTCATATATTTTAAATGATGCTAATGTAAAATATATGATTCTAATACTACACAGCATACTAAAATAAAACACATCTAAACAAATAAAAGCCAAATATAAAAATGCCAGGGACTTACTTAAAATATTTTCAGATCATTTGCGCTAAGGACCTCATAGTATAATAGACTTATCTCAAGCTTAATGATAGTGTAACATGAAAAGAAGACATGAATATCTTACAATAATATAAATTCAACAATGGTGAAACTGTGGGAAACAACTGATGGATAAAGTTTTGTTTCATTTATTCAAGTGGAATATTAAAAATCTACAGAATACTTAAAAATATTAAAAGGTTTTGATCACATCGGAAATTCCCGTCTCACCTCTGTCATTCTCCCAGAGTCAGCTCCATCAATCAGTTCTATCTTAATTCAAGTATTTTTGCCTACTTGGAAACTACATTTACCTTTCCAGCATGCAAATAAACAGAAATACAAAATAAGGAATGAGATCCAAAGGATCAAATAGGTTGAAGTGAGCCTTCTGAATTATCCTCTCAAAAATGGTAGACTAGTCCTGGAGATTTCCTTTGTCCTCAGTTGATGTCTTTATTTCTGAGTTTCCAGACAGTGCATAGAAAGTAAGTAGCCAGAAGAGAATTATCACTCTGCTCAGAATTCTATTAACATCGAAAACTGAGACTATTCAATTAAACATTTTGAAGGAAAATGTTTGGGGAAAAAAAGCAAACCTAACTGAACTGATCCCACTCACTTCAAAAGATATTTGTTGTATGACTATTATTTAACCAGCACTGGGCTACATGTCAGGACACCTCAGGGGATGTTATTTAACTTAATTCTCACAACAGACTCATCAGCTATTTAGAGGATGAAGAAGACAGTGTGCCCGGAGAGGTTAGGTAACCTTCTCAGGTTCATATGGCTGTGACAGAGCTAGGATTTGGACACAGCTTTTTGGGTCCAAATTGAAAGTTGTTATCACTATACTATTTGCCTTTCTTAAATGACATACATTAAAAAAAATCACCATAACGTCTTTTAAATGGTATAAAGTGAACTGTTCAACACTATTAAACTGTTAATGTAAAACAAAAAGCCACCTAGTATGTGATAAAGGAAAAAAAAAGTTAAATCATACTAGTAAAACTGCCTGAATTCACCTCTGAAAAATAATTAATACCTATATTTTAAACAATGCTTGATTAGGTCTATTTGCAATTTAATGAGAATGAATTCTCTCAGAATTTGAACTTAACATGAACACTTTATATTCCTAGGAAAGAGATTTTTTTTAAAAACACAAAGAATTAAGTTTTGCTCTTGCTTATACTAACCAATGTCCAAACTCTCTGTCCTGAGAGTTTTTAATTAACATAGAAAAAAAAGCAAATGACTGGAATTTTATTAAATTCTGAAACTTTACTACCTATATTTGAGAAATAAAAGTAATTCTTCAGACAGTGGTTTTCATTCAGAGATAATTTTGCCCCTAGGGGACATGGGTCTTATCTGAAGCATTTTTGGTGTCACAAATGGTGTCAGGGAGCAGCAACCAGTGGGCAGAGGCTAAGGATGCAGCTCAACATGCTACAATTTACAGGACAACACTCAACAAAAAAGAATTATTGAGTCCAAAATGTTAATAGTGCCAAAGTCAAGGAACCCTGCCTTAAGCATACACTTTTAGCACTTGTCAAATGCTTCAAATTTTATTTATTGTATAATATTTAAGATATACAAAAATATATACATAGATAATAATTCTATGTGTATACCACCGAGCTTAAGAAATAAAGAGCATTCAATCTCCTTTGTGTATTCCTTCCTGACTGACTCTCTAAAATATTATGTAAAGAGATTAAAATATTCACCACATTGTATCTATATTACACTGTATCGAAGTATGCCATAGCCGTTAACTATACTATATTACTGCAAATTATATCATAACTATCATATAACTTTACTAGATTTGATAACTAGGTTCATTTTTATCTACACAGGAGATCTAGAATTAGAACACTGAAAAAACAATACAGTAAGTAAATATTTTTTCTTTTTATGTAGAAAGAAATATTTTGAGTATTTTACCTACTGAATACATAAAAAAGAGAAGGTGGTTTTATAGATATAATCAATTAAAAAGGTTTTTTACTTCATTAAATATATGACTGCAAGCTAAGTCACTTCTATCGTGTCTAACTCTGTGCAACCCTATGGACTGCAGCCTGCCAGGGTCCTCTGTCCATGAGATTCTCCTGTTAAGAACACTGGAGTGGGTTGCTATTCCCTCCTCCAGGGGATCTTCTTGATCCAGGGATCAAACTCGCATCTCTTATGTCTACCTGCATTGGCAGGTGGGTTCTTTACTACTGGCACTACCTGGGAAGCCCAAATATAGAACTAGCCATCAATCTTTGGATTCAAAGAAAATAAATAGAATTTTTTTAAAAAAGAGTAGGAAACTAGCAGGAAAAAACAGTGCAATTGTTCTCCATCTCTGTTAATTTATTGAGGGCACTGAAGCCTGGACGCTCTGCCCTCCGTTTCTCTTGGGCTGAAGGACTTCAGCTTTTTGTGCAGAAGTAAACTCATAGTTACAAATGAGAGTAGGGAATCTGGGTCTAACCCAGCTTCTCATTTTCTAATTCAGGGTTCTGAAAGTCTGAGGAAAATGAGGGCACTTTGCAAGTTTTACAATTGCAAGAAAATTCCTGGTCTACCCCCAACATCATCTCACTTATAGAGCCGATGGATGTGTAGTATGAAAAAGGCAGAATTTTAATGAAATTATACCATGGCTTAAAGTCTATAAGGCAGCATAAAATACGATCTTTGAGGACACGCCATGCTCAACTATTAATAAAATTGTGTTTTTTTTCAAAGTATATTTTTTTCTGCATTTTTAAAATATGATTTACAGTCTGATTAGTACAAGAAAAAAATAATGAATTGTTTAAAGCTACCTCTTTTTCATTTGTGAACCAATCTGGTATCAGCTGTGGACAACAGCACAATCAGTAATGGTGACAAATGAAATACTGGTATTAATCAACAATAGATACAGAAGCGATGAAAATAAACAGTCATCACCATCACATTTCTTTGGAATAAATGTCGTTTTACCAACGGACTGTAAGTAGCACACAACGGCCAAAGAAAATCTCAGTGGAGAACGGGGAAAATAATTACTTCTAACCAGTTAGAAGAAAAGATGAAAATGAACAGCAGCTCACATATATAAGTATTTTGAGATTGCAGTAGCATGTCATAAAGTAACTATTTATTCCACCAGATGCAAAGTGAGAAAGAAATGTTTTATGACTGTTACTGTCATTGCTAATGTTTCATTTTCCCTTAAGAATTATAAAAATGAATGTGGTGAATACAAGTTGTTATTTCAGACAAAAATGTTTTCAAATTTTTCAATACTAATGCCCTTATCACCTTAATTGATATACTTGTAGTCTTCTAAAGCCATAAACCCTTGTACAGTGCAGGAACACATGCAGACTCAAAGGCTGCATAAAATACAGATGGTCGATAACCATGAAAATACGTTCTATGTTGATCAATGATTACAAAGATGGATTGAGGAGACAAAAACGAGCTCTACTATTACACATGCATGAACTTCCTGAAATTAAGAATAATTATACTCTAGAACTGGATAATTGAAGGAAGTTGAAGAATCTTTTTTCCCTGCAGAATCGATAGATACCCATCCATCTTTAATGACTTAGGAGGAGCATTGCCTACAATCAAGGGAATGGATTGTATGACCTTTGCTTCACTCACATCGTTTTGTCAGGATGCAACCGTAAATTCTATAAATCATAAAATCTGTTTTCAGACATAAAATATCATTTGAAATCATAATCATGTGGCGCCCTGTAGAACCTACACAATGGATTCAGAGCTGGATATTTGAATGGGTTCCAGAAAAGTAATAGAGCCAGCACAAGTCAGAGCTCTCTGGGGGACAAAAAGCCAGCTGGAATATTCCCATACATGAGAAAGTAGCCCCTTTGCCCCTGTTTTATTTGCCCATTTCTGTTCCCCTCTAACTGTCAGAGAACTTAATTAGAGGAATGAGATCACTATGCAACTGAAACTAACTTCTGACTTATGCTCTACAGAATACATATCATGCCTTATTAAATCTGTTGTTTCATATCCTAGATAAGAAGAATGAAGAATTAAGCAGTTAAAAAATGAGTATCTCTCTACACACCAAGAACCCCCTTAGCAATCCCACAGGCAGACCACTCAGGCAAGACAACATGTGAAGAAAGAGTCAGCCTGTCTGCACACAATGGAGAGTGATAGAGAACCTGACATACAGCCTCAGTGATTCACTGAGAATCTTCCTCCTTTGCCCCTTTAAAAACTAGCATGGCTGAGCAGAATCTTCAGAGTTGATTTCTAGACATGAGTCCACCTTCTTCCCACATTGCCAGCTGTTCAGATTAAAGCACCTTCCCTTTCTACTAACACTTACCTCTCAAGTTATTGGCTTATGAGTAGCAAACATCCAAATCTGGGTTTGCTAACACATACATTATGTAAAGAGATACCCCACATCCAAGGTAAGAGAAAACCAAGTAAGACGGTAGGCACGGAGAGAGGGCATCAGACCACAGACAGATTGAAACCAAAATGACAGACAACTAGCCAATCTGATAACATGGACCACAGCCTTGTCTAACTCAATGAAACTAAGCCATGCCATATGGGGCCACCCAAGATGGACAGGTCATGGTGGAGAGGTCTGAGAGAATGTGGTCCACTGGAGAAGTGAATGGCAAACCACATCAGTATTCTTCCCTTGAGAAACCCATGAACAGTAAGAAAAGGCAAAAAGATAGGACACTGAAAGATGAAATCCCCAGGATAGTAGGTACCCGATATGATACTGGAGATCACTGGAGAAGTAACTCCAGAAAGAATGAAGGGATGGAGCCAAATCAAAAACAATACCCAGTTGTGGATGTGACTGGTGATAGAAGCAAGGTCCGATGCTGTAAAGAGCAATATTTCATAGGAACCTGGAATGACAGGTCCATGAATCAAGGCAAATTGGAAGTGGTCAAACAGGAGATAGCAAGGGAGAATGTCGACATTCTAGGAATCATCAAACTAACATGGACTGGAATAGGTGAAGTTAACTCAGATGACCATTATATCAACAACTGTGGGCAGGAATCCCTTAGAAAAAATGGAGTAGCCATCATGGTCAACAAAAGAGTCCAAAATGCAGTACTTGGATGCAATCTCAAAAACGACAGAATGATCTCTGTTCATTTCCAAGGCGAACCATTCAATATCATGGTAATTCAAGTCTATGCCCCAACCAGTAAAGCTGAAGAAGTTGAAGTCGAACAGTCCTACGAAGACCTACAAGACCTCCTAAACTAATGCCCAAAAAAGATGTCCTTTTCATTATAGGGGACTGGAATGCAAAAGTAGAAAGTCAAGAAACACCCGGATGTAACAGACAAAATTGGCCTTGGAATACGGAATGATGCAGGGCAAAGGCTAATAGAGTTCTGCTAAGAGAACACACTGGTCACAGCAAACACCCTCTTCCAACGACACAAAGGAAGACTCTACACATGGACATCACCAGATGGTCAACACCAAAATCAGACTGATTATCTTTGCAGCCAAAGATGGAGAAGCTCTATACAGCAAGCAAAAACAAGACTGGGAGCTGAGTGTGGCACAGATCATGAATTCCTTATTGCCAAATTTAGAATTACATTGAAGAAAGTAGAGAAGACCACTAGACCATCCATTATAACTATACAGTGGAAGTGAGAAATAGATTTAAGGGACTAGATCTGACAGACAGAGTGATGAACTATGGACGGAGGTTCATGACATTGTACAGGAGACAGGAATCAAGACCATCGCCAAGAAAAAGAAATGCAAAAAAGCAAAATGGCTGTCTGAGGAGGCCTTACAAATAGCTGTAAAAAGAAGGGAAGTGAAAAGCAAAGGAGAAAAAGAAAGATATACCCATTTAAATGCAGAGTTCCAAAGAATAGCAAGGAGAGATAAGAAAGCCTTCCTCAGTGATCAATGCAAAGAAGTAGAGGAAAACAACAGAATGGGAAAGACTAAAGATGTCGTCAAGAAAATTAGAGATATCAAGGGAACATTTTATGCAAAGATGGACTCAATAAAGGACAGAAAGGGTAGGGACATAACAGAAGCAGAAGATATTAAGAAGAGGTGGCAAGAATACACAGAAGAACTGTACAAGAAAGATCTTCATGATCCAGATAATCACAATGGTGTGATCACTCACCTAGAGCCAGACATCCTGGAATGTGAAGTCAAGTGGGCCTTAGGAAGCATGACTACGAACAAAGCTAGTGGAGGTCATGGAATTCCAGCTCAGCTATTTCAAATTCTGAAAGATGATGCTGTGAAAGTGCTGCACTCAATATGCCAGCAAATTTGGGAAATGCAGCAGTGGCCACAGGACTGGAAAGATCAGTTTTCATTCCAATCCCAAAGAAAGGCAATGCCAAATAATGCTCAAACTACTGCACAATTGCACTCATCTCACACGATAGCAAAGTAATGCTTAAAAGTCTCCATGCCAGTCCTCAGACATATGAGAACCATGAACTTCCTAATGTTCAAGCTGGTTTTAGAAAACGCAGAGGAACCAGAGATCAAATTGCCAACATCCACTGGATCATCAAAAAAGCAAGAGAGTTCCAGAAAAACATCTATTTCTGCTTTATTGACTATGCCAAGGCTTTTGACTGTGTGGATCACAATAAACTGTGGAAAATTCTGAAAGAGATGGGAATACCAGACCACCTGACCTGCCTCTTGAGAAATCTGTATGCAGGCCAGGAAGCAACAGTTAGAACTGGACATGGAACAACAGACTGGTTCCAAATAGGAAAAGAAGTATGTCAAGGCTGTATATTGTTACCCTGCTTATTTAACTTATATGCAGAGTATATCATGAGAAACGCTGGACTGGAAGAAACACAAGCTGGAATCAAGATTGCCGGGAGAAATATCAATAACCTCAGATATGCAGATGACACCACCCTTATGGCAGAAAGTGAAGAGGAACTCAAAAGCCTCTTGATGAAAGTGAAAGAGGAGAGTGAAAAAGTTGGCTTAAAGCTCAACATTCAGAAAACTAAGATCATGGCATCTGGTCCCATCACTTCATGGGAAATAGATGGGGAAACAGTAGAAACAGTGGCTGCCTTTATTTTTCTGGGCTCCAAAATCACTGCAGATGGTGATTGCAGCCATGAAATTAAAAGATGCTTACTCCTTGGAAGGAAAGTTATGACCAATCTGGAGGGGATATTAAAAAGCAGAGACATTATTTTGTCAACAAAGATTCGTCTAGTCAAGGCTATGGTTTTTCCTGTGGTCATGTATGGATGTGAGAGTTGGACTATAAAGAAAGCTAGCACCGAAGAATTGATGCTTTTGAACTGTGGTGTTGGAGAAGACTCTTGAGAGTCCCTTGGACTGCAAGGAGATCCAACCAGTCCATCCTAAAGGAGATCAGTCCTGGGGGTTCATTGGAAGAACTGATGTTGAAGCTGAAACTCCAATACTTTGGTCACCTGATGTGTAGAGCTGACTCATTTGTAAAGACCCTGATGCTGGGAAAGATTGAGGGCAGGAATAGAAGGGGACAACAGAGGATGAGATGGTTGGATGGCATCACTGACTCAATAGACATGATTTTGGGTCGACTCCAGGAGTTGGTGATGGACAGGAAGGCCTGGCATGCTGCGGTTCATGGGGTCACAAAGAGTCAGACACAAGTGAGTGACTGAACTGAACTGAACTGAAGGGCCCATTACAAAAAAAAAAAAGTCCCTGGAGGCTCAGCTGTAAAGAATCTGCCTACAGTGCAGGAGATGCACGTTCAATCCCTGTGTCTGGAAGATTCCCTGGAGAAGGAAATGGCACCCACTCCAGTAATCTTACCTGGGAAATTCCATGGACAGGGGAGTCTGGGAGGCTACAGTCCAGGGGATTGCAAGAGCTGGTCATGACTTGGAAGTAAATCATGAGTAAATCACTACCATACCACAAAAAAGTTGTTAAAACAAGAGAAAGGATGAAAGGAAAGGAGGAGGGAGGAGGAAAGGAAGAAGTGAATGAAAATTCAGAGAAAACAAATCAAGTGGAAGAGAAGCAGAAAATAGTACATCAGATAGTTATATGCCCAACAGAAATTCATCTGTCCCTTAAAAATAAGGGTGATAGAGACCAAAAGACAACAACATCCACTTAAGGAATACAGGTATCTGATATGAAGTGTGGATTGTTTTAACGAAGATCTATCAGAAAATAACTACTTTAAAGGCATCACTGCAATTCAGTATATCAAAAGAGGTATCTTTTCCCCTGATATCATGCTCTCCTTCAACACTCCTCAGAACTCTCTATTGTGCTCAATTTTGTGAAGCACCAGCGAACCTGGCACTCCCCTGATATGCTGGCTCCCTTTGTTCTGATTTCTCTAACATGATCCATCCCCTCAACCTGTGTAGTCTCCAGAAATGTGGAACTTAACTTTCCAGCAGTCACTTTTTTCACTACCAACTTCAAAAATTTCTCTGGTCTCTAAACTAGATCACTTGTTTAGTTGTTGAGAGTCCCTTGGACTGCAAGGAGATCAAACCAGTCAATCCTAAAGGAAATCAACCTTGATTATACATTGGAAGGATTGATGTTGAAGCTGAAGCTCCAATCCTTTGGCCACCTGATGGAAAGAGCCGACTCATTACAAAAGACCCTGATGCTGGGATAGATTGAAGGCAGGAGGAAAAGGGGATGACAGAGGACAAGATGGTTGGGTGGCATCACCAACTCAAAGGAGTTTGCGCAAGTTCCAGGAGATGGTAATGGACAAGAAAGCCTGGCATGGTGCAGTCCATGGGGTCACAAAGAGTTGTACATAACTCAGCGACTCAACTAGAACAATAATTTCCTTGCAAGTTCAGTTCAGTTGCTCATTCATGTCAAACTCTTTATGACCCTATGGACTGCAGCACACCAGGGTTCCCTGCCCATCACCAACTCCCAGAGCCTACTAAAACTTATGTCCATCACATCGGTGATGCCATCCAACCATCTCCTCCTCTGTCATTCCCTTATCCTCCCGCCTTCAATCTTTCCCAGCATCAGGGTCTTTTCCAATGAGTTGGTTCTTCGCATCAAGTGGCCAAAGTATCAGAATTTCAGCTTTAGCATCAGTCCTTCCAATGAATATTCAGGACTGATTTCCTTTAAGATGGACTGGTTGGATCTCCTTGCAATCCAAGGGACTCTCAAGAGTCTTCTTCAACATCACAGTTCAAAAACATTAGTTATTCAGCGCTCAGCTTTCTTTATAGTCCAACTCACACGTCCATACATGACTACTGGAAAAACCATAGCTTTGAATAGATGGACCTTTTTGGTTAAAGTAATGCATCTGCTTTTTAATATGATGTCTAGTTTGGTCATAGATTTTCTTCCAAGGAGCAAGCGTCTTTTGCTTTCACGGCTGCAGTCACCATCTGCAGTGATTTTGAAGTCCAAAACTATAAAGTCAGACATTGTTTCCACTGTCTCCCCATCTATTTGCCATGAAGTGATGGGACCACATGCCATGATCTTAAGTTTTCTGAAAGCTGAGTTTTAAGCCAACTTTTTCACCCTCCTCTTTCACTTTCATCAAAAGGCTCTTTAGTTCTTTGCTTTCTGCCATAACCGTGGTGTCATATGCTGACTGTGTACAGTTTCTCCATATTTGGCAGCAAAGAATTTAATCAATCTGATTGTGTATTGACCATCTGGTGATGTCCATGTGTAGAGGCTTCTCTTGTGTAGTTGGAATAGGGTGGTTGCTATCCCAGTGGGTTTTCTTGGCAAAACTCTGTTAGCCTTTGACCTGCTTTGTTTTGTACTCCAAGGCCTAATTTGCCTGTTACTCCAGGTAGCTGTTGTCTCCCTACTTTTGCATTCCAGTCACCTATAATGAAGAGGATATCTTTTGTGTGTGTTAGTTGTAGAAGGTCTTGTAGGTCTTCACAGAACCATTCAACTTCAGCTTTTGCAGCATTACTGGTCAGGGCATAGACTTGGATTACTGTGATATTGAATGGTTTGCCTTGGAAACGAACAGAGATCATTCTGTCATTTTGAGATTACGTCCAAGTACTGCATTTTGGACTCTTGTTGACTATGATTTCCTTGCAAATGACTCCCCAAATTCTTAACTTCAGTCCTCATCTCTATTCTGACTTTTAAGACATACTCTTTTGTAATATATCCATAACAATTTTCTCCTCTACCATGGAAGTATTGTTTTTCTCACATGATTTGCTAATTTTTATTAACAGTACAACCATTCTATCACCAACATTTTACAATGAATCTTTTCTTTGTAACTTCTTATTTATCCACCTTTCCTTTATTTATCTACAATGTATTCTGAGACCTCATTGTACTTTATACTTGAAATTACAGTTATCTATTTTAATCTCTTTTCACCAAGCCATTTGGCATCCTATAGCTAAAGTAATGTTTCTAAACACACATGTTCAAATTTAATAAGCTCGCAATCAAGTTATATACCAGGAGTCAAAAAGTCAGATGAGCATAAAGACTAGGAACAAATTAGAATGGGTAATATGTAGTGGGTGTGGTCAGGACTATAGCAAATAGGATAGTATGTGACATGCATATCCTACCATTTAGGCACTAGAAAGACCTAAGAGAATATACTGTGAGTCACTAATTTGATCTCTATCATTCTAAAGTATAAGCCCAACATTTACATGTTCTTTCTCATTGTCAGCTACATGACTTCTGATGTACACCAGAATATAGATATTTTCCTTATGTCTTAAGCCCTTGCTCACTATCTCTCTTTGTGGCCCTCTCTAACTGAACCCTAATAATGCAGCAAAGTCTAGTTTAAGTTACACTTCTCAAGGAGACACTATAACCACAGGCCACCCAACCCAAAGTGCCCCTTCTGTGAGCCTCTGCATTAATTTCTTTCTTTTTTTAGAGTAGTTTTAGGTTTACAGCAAAACTGAGCATCAAATACAGATAATCCCCATGTATATCCTGCCCTCATACATGTATAGGTTCCTTAACATCCCCCAGGAAAATGCTACAGTTGTTAAGGACCAATGAACCTACATTCACACATCAATTTTGCCTCAAGTCCATGGTTTACATTAGGGTTCAATCTTCATTTCATGCATTCTATGGGATTTTAACAAACATGTGACATGTATCCACAATTATATTACCATACAGAATATTTACTTTCACTGTCCTAAAAATCCTCTGTGCTCGGTCTTCATCCCTTCTTCCCCATTAATGCCTGGTAACTACTGATCATTTTACTGTCTTGCAATACATTTAAGGGAAACTTCTAAGTCATTTAATTGGAAAACTTTTTAAAATGTTTTCTCCAGTTTTACTAAGGTCTATGACATTGTGTAACTTTAAGATCCTGGGTCAGGAAGATCCCCTGGAGAAGGGATAGGCTACCCATACCAGTATTCTTTGGCTTCCTTGGTGGCTCTGACAGTAATGAATCTGCCTGCAATGTGGAAGACCTAGGTCTGATCCCTGGGTTGGGAAGATCTTCCCCTGGAGAAGGGCATGTCAACCCATTCCAGTATTCTTGCCTAGAGAATCCCCATGGACAGAGGAGTCTGGCAGGCTACAGTCCATGGGGTCGCAAAGAGCTGGACATGACTGATCAACTAAGCACAGGACAGAACAAGATGTAAAATGTGATGATTTGATATATGCATAAATTACAAAATGATCATCTCACTAAGGTTTGTTTAAATACCCATTACAACACATGATCATAATTTCTCTTTATTCTGGTGAGGACTTTTAACACTTACTCTCTTAGGAACTTCAAATATACAGTACAGTACTGTTAACTATAGTTGCCATAGTGCACATTACATCTCGAGTACTTATTCATTTTGTACCCTTGGAACAGTATCAGCCATTCTTTCATTGCCTTCACCCTTGACAAACAACAGTCTATTCTGTTCCTTTGAGTTTGGTTTGTCTTAATTCCACATATAAGTGATACTTCACAGTATTTGTCTTTGACTTATTTCACACAGAATAATGCCTTCAAAGTCCATTTATGTTGTCATATATGGCAGAATTTAATTTGAAAAATCTGAATAATATTCCTGTGTGTGTATCCGTGTATGTGTATGTATACATATATATATCACAATTTTTTTTTAATGAATTATTCCTGGAAAATGGTCTGGATGGAACTGTCTGTATTTTTAAATTTTTATTTAATTTTTAAGGGTTTTTTGCCATACCATGTGGCTTGTCAGATCTTAATTCCCCAACCTGGGCCACAACAGTAAAAAGATCAATTCCTAACCACTGGACTGTCAGGGAATTTCTTGCCACAACTCTTTATTCACACATCTATCAGTAGATATCTAGTTTGTTTGTATGTCTTGGCTATAAAAAAAAAAATGCTACAATGAACATGGGCATATTGATTTCTCTTTGATATAGTGATTTAATTTCCATCAAATATACATACAGATGTGAGATAGCTGGATCATATTCCGTTCAATTTTCATCTTTTAAGGAATCTGCATACCTTTTTCAGTAGAGACTTTAGCAATTTACATTCCTACCAACAGTGTACAAGGGTGCCCTTCTTTCCTTATCCTTCCCAGTATTTTCTGACTTTTTGATAACAGCTTTTCTAATAGGTGTAAGGTGATATCTCATTGTAGTTTTGATTTGTATTTCCCTGATGATTAGTGAAATCAAGCACTTTTTCATGTACATCTTTGCCATTGGAATATTTTCTTTGGAAAATGCCTATTCAAGTCCTTTGCCTAATTTTTTTTTTTGTAGTATCTTTACCTGGCTTTAGTATCAGGGTAATGCTGGCATCATAAAATGAGCTTGGGAATGTTCCTTTCTCTTCAGATTTTTGGAAGTGTTTCAAAAGGATCAATGTTAATTCTTTTTTAAAGGTTTGGCAGAATTCACCAGTGAAACAATCTTATCCCAGACATTTCTTTGAGACATTTTCGAATACTGTTGAGTCTCCTTAGTCATTAGTGCTGTGCTCATATTTTCTGTTTCTTCATGAATCATGTTTGGTAGGTTATATGCCACTAGGAATGTATTGATTTCTTCAATTAGTTGGCATCTATTTATAGTAGTCTCATGATTACGAGTATATTTTTTCAAAAATTCAGCTCTCAGTTTCATTGATCTTTTCTATTGTCTTTTAGTCTCATTTATTTCTGCTCCAATATTTATTATTTCCTCCCTTCTACTAGCTTTGAGATTCGTTTTTGCTTATTTTTCTAATTCCTTGAGGAGTAGTAAGGTTGAGATCTTTCTTTTTTCTTGCTGTGTTTCTCCCTATAAATTTTCTCTGTTAGAACTGTTCCCCCACCTCATGCAGTAAGTTCCAGTAGGTTGTGTTCCCATTTTGATTTGTCTCAATGTATTTCTTCTTCTTTTCCTTCTATGATCTATTAGTTATTTGGGTGTGTTATGCTTAATTTCCATATATTAATGTATTTTCCAGCTTTCCTTCTACTATTGACTACTAGTACCGTAACACTGTGGTCAGAAAAGATGTGATATAATTTCAGTCTTCTTAAATTTGCTATCTATTACCTATCATATGATCTATCTTGGAGAATGTTCCATGTGTACTTGAGAAGAGTATGTAATCCCTGCTATTGGATGAAATGTTCTGTATATGTCTGTAAGGTATATTAAATCATAGTATTGTTCAAATCCACTATTTTGCTATTCATTCTCTGTATGAATCATATATCCATTGTTCAAAATGGGGTATTAAATTTTCCAACTATTAGTTTACTGTTGCTTATTTCTTTTAGCCCCTGTTTCAGTTCTATTAATCTTTATTTCATGTATTTTCACATTCCAATGTTGGCTGCATATTTACAATTATTGTCTTATGAACTGACCACTCTATCATTATATAATGACTGCTTTTGTCTGGGTTTCGACCATTTTTTGGCTTAATGTCTATGATGTTTGTTATAAGTATAGCAGGGGTTTCCCTGGTGGCTTAGATGGTAAAGAATCCTCCTGCAATGCAGGAGACCTAAGTTCAATCCCTGGGTCATGAAGATCCCCTGGAAAAAGGAATGGCTACCCGCTCCAGTATTCTTGTCTAGAAAACTTCATGGACAGAGGAGCCTTGGTTTCTTTTGGTTACTATTTGCTTGAAATATCCTTCATCATCTCTTTAGTCTCAGTCTTTCCATGTACTTTTAGATAGCGTATCTTTTAGACAGCATATCTTTCAATCTTGTTTTTACACATTCAGTTACTGTATGTCTTTTGATTGGAGACCTTAAAACATTTACCTTTAAATTAATTGCTGATAGGTAGAGACTTGCTTTGTCCATTTGTTGTTTTGTGAATGTATTGTTCCATGAGTCTTCTACTGTTCTCATCCTTTGTGACTTGAGTATTTTTGTGACAGTATACTTTGACTCCTTTACCATAATCTTTTGTGTATCTACTATAGGTTTTTCCTTTGTGGTTACAGTGAGGGCTAAACAAAATATATTTATAACATCCTATTTTAAGCTGATAACAATTTTACTTCAATAGCATACTAAACGTTACAATTTTACTTCTCTCCCCTAACAGATTATATTATTTTAGATTACTGATGCTACTATTTAAATTTTTATAATGTGTAACAAATAAGAGATTATTGAAGTCATAAGTGAATTATGCCACAGCTTATAATGTTAGAGAATTTGACTTTGACTATATATTTACCATTACCATGAGTTTTACACATTCATGTTTTTATGATTTAAATTAGCATCTTTTCATTTTAGCTTGAAAAACACCCTTTAGTATTTCTTGTACAGCAGTTCTAGTGATGAAGTCCCTCAGCTCTTGTTTATTTGAGAAAATATTTATCTTTTCAAAGGAAAATATTTTCTCAAACAATATTTTCTCTCCTAAAGGAAAAGATACTCAGCTTTTGTGGCTAGAGTGGTCTTGGTTGAAACTTTTTTTTTCCCCTCTCAATATTTGAATACATCATTTCACACTTTCTTGGCTTATAATATTTCTTTTGAGAAATTTTGATAGTCATGTAGGCTTTCTTCACTCTTTTTGATTTTTACTTCTAAGACTGTATAATTTCAAAAGGCGTACATTCCAGGTCACTTGTCTTTCTTCTGCTTGATCAAGTGTGATGTTGAATCTCTCTATTCCATTTTTCAGTTCAGTCATTGTATTATTCAGCTCTAGGATTTTTGTTTGTTCTTTTTTTTAATGATCACTTTTCCTTTGTTGAACTTCTCATTTTGTTTTTCCCAATTTTGTTTAGTTGTCTTTCTGTGTATTTCTATAATTCACTGAATTTAAGAGGATTATTCTTATTTTTCAGAAAGTTCACAGATCTCCATTTCTCTAGGGTCAGTCCTTGGAGTTTTATTAATTTCCTTTGGTGGTGACATTTTTACTGGATTATTTGTAATTCTTGAGTCCTTGCGTTAGTATCTGCACATTTCAGTAAGTGGTCTTCTCTTCCAGACTTTATATGTTTGCTACCATAGGGTAACCCCTTCACTCATCAGCTCAATCTGGGGTACTACATGAGTCAGCTGGTAGAATTTTTTTGGTAAATGGCATTTGCTATTGGGATCCCCACTTGGGTGAGGCTATGGTCCATTATCTGAGGTCAGAAAGGGTATCACTGGTTGAGCTCCATTGCTGGGTAAAACTGCTGGCTGAGCTCCACATTTAAGCAGGGCCACTCGATAGACTCCCATATGGATGGGGCTTTTACTGTACTCTGCAATCAGGTGGGGTCACTGGTAGGATTTTGCAAGTGGGCAGGGCTATGGATGGCTTTGCAACTGCTCCTGGTCAGTTGGGCTGTGCTCCTTGAGTGAATGGCATTGCTGGCTGGACTATGTTCATTGGAGCTGCATGCTGTGCTCTGCACCAAGTGGGACTTCAGGCTGCACCCTATTGTTGGACAGGGCCACGGGCTGGGCCTCATAACATAGTAAGCTATTGGCTATACTCTGTTCTTGACTGGGCTGGGCTCTCTGATGGAGAGGGTCCTCCAACTGTATCCTGCAGTTAGGTGGGGCTACAGTCTGTGTTCTGCAGCCAGGTAGCAATAAGGCAGGATCACACCTTGCACTCTGCCATTCGGTGGCCACAGGTTAGACTTCATGGCTCAGTGTTGCTGTAGACTGGACTCTGGGACTATCAGAGTTACTGTTCAGGCTCCATGGTTATGTGCAGCCAGATAGTATGCATAACAGTTGGGCAAGGCTGCTTGCTTCAATCCATGAACAAGCATGGTTGTAGCATGGGTTCCACAGTGGCCTCAGTATTCAGGCTAGGCTACTTGGTGAGACTGGAGGTTATGCTCAGCAGGTATGCAGAGGTGCAAATCTGCTTTCTTGTCTAGACCAAACAGCATAACAGGCTCCATAGCTGGTATGGCTCATTGACTGGAGACCCAAATCAGGCAGAACTGTCCAATGGACTCCCTAGCCAGATGGGTTGACCAGTTTGGCTCTGAAGATAGAAAGAGCCATTGGCTGAGATCTCCGCATGGGCATTGCTACAAGCAGAAATACAGTTTGCCAGGATCTGAGTGCTGGTTGCTGTAATTCCCACCCCAGTAATCTCTCTCTCTCTTTAATCTCCAGTGGTTGAGTCCCATAGATTCCCTAGTTACCTCTAGGAAGTTAGCCCCAGTAGAGCACTCTTGGAAGTGTCCCACAATGCTGGGAGAGCTAGATGTCCACTTAGGGTCCTCTTTTCCCACTGGAGAAACTACAGGCTTGGGGGGCACTCTGGGTGCAGCACTGTTCTACTCTGGGGAGATGCAATGTGGTCAGAATGCAGCTGATCCCCTCACTCTTCCAGTGTGGTATTTCTTAGTCTCTGTGGCCTAGGAGGGTACTTTAGCCTCACCCGTGGGTCTGGTGCCTTTTCTATAAATAATGTGAGGGTAGCTGAAGTTGGGAAAGACTTGTATCTGCCATCTTGATTAGGAAACTTTCTTTTCTATACTAGTTTCTTCTTTGTTTTTGCCATGAACTCTTTAATACCAGTTTATAGATGCCTTCTCAGAATAAAATAAAATACATAAGAATGGAAAAGAAGCCAGTTATATTGAAATAGTTATCAACATATTACAAATATAAATTGTGACATAATAATAGTTCTCCTTCTTGACTAAGTCACTAAAAAATAAGACCTAGTGGCAGCTTTAATAAACAGTAAAATTTTGAAGTAGTAATGATTGTGAACAATATTTTAAGATATCTGCCATAAATTTAATGTGACAAGGAAATATTTATTATTTCTATTAGTGACACAGTTAGATGTCCTGTTAATACTCTAGGCACTTTGGTTTGTTGCCTATATTGTTAATCAGATGGAATACTAAATATTAGCTAGCAGGTAAAGAAAATAAAGATGCAATGTTTTTCATGTCTAAGTTCAGGAGCCCCTGAATTCTCTTGATGGGTCCTCCATGGGAACCCCTGCTTTATACATATCTTTGTAAATTGTTCTGCAGCAATTTTATACTTCCTTCCATGTTAATCATTTTTTTTTCTCCCTACCAACATGAATTTTCACAGCATTTAAGAATCATTTGCATGCACTAATATTCTAAAATAGAATGCAATTTTATTTTTCCCTCAATACTTGAATTGCTTTTTAAAAAGTGCTAATTTCTTTTCTTTTTGGTCAATGTTCTATATGTAAGTGTGCCTACAACTACTTCATTTTAACCACTGATGTCCTAAAAACACTTACTGGTCTTAAATTTTTCTCTCAATAGATCAAATTAAGTTACACTAAAGCATATTTTCAAAGCTGAAATAATAACAAGAATCACCTAAACTGAGTACACGTTATTTGGATCTAACTCATAACTGCATATACTAGAAGCTCCTCAACAATCTTAGGATAATGGTGTACTTTTTAAGTGTTTCTTTGTTTTTTATAAGCGTTTTAGGATCTTCAACTACGTCCATATAGTGAACTTGGCTTCTAGCTTAAATTAAAATATTTTGAAATAAAGGAGGCATTAGTACTTTTATTAATAACCTTAAATTTGGGGGCATGATCTTGCTGATTAAAGTGTTTTATTTTTATTTTATCAGTAAGGCATTCATCTTGTCACATAACTAAAATCTATTAGCTTTCTGGCAGGAAAGAGCTTATTGACCCATACTACTGAAGCAACTTAGCAGCAGCAGCAGCAGGAGAGATAATACTGTTGTTTATTCAAGTCTCTGGAAAGCAATGTGTCCTTAAAAAAATTGCTTTTTGTTGTAATGAGAAGACAATGATGTCACATAAGCAACAAACTATGATTATGCATGGATGGAGTTTAGCACTGTAATCAGATAGAATTTACAACAAAGTTAATCTGATGATACATATTTAATGCTATGCATTATCTATGTGCTACATGGTAATTAGACACAAATGGTAAACAGCTCCTTTGAATGGCAAATTGATGTTACTTTTGCATCACTGAAGCAAATCCTTTCTAGGATGGGAGGGAGAAAGGCAGTGGTGATTCTAGTCTTTTCTCCTGCCTGAGCAGGAAACAGTCTTCTTTGGGTACTTGAAAATCAAGTAACTCTTGCCACCCAGGACCTTCCTCCTCATCAGAAGATACTCAGACATTGAATTTGTCTGGATAAATGCGATATTAACTTTAATAACTCAGATGAGTTATTCACCATTTGTGCCTCGTAACCAAGCACCACAATTCCAATCAGGCATATTATTAAATTACATGTTAAACTGTTTTCTCCTACAAGCACAACTAAGAAAATGAGTTTTGGTTGAGCAGGATAAGGAATGAAAGGAAATTTTAGAGTATCTGGCATTGAGGAGGAAAGGAAGCCAGCTGGGGAAAAAAAGTCCTCAGTGGCATGTTTTCAACAGAGGGAAAACTCAAAATTTGTGGGGCAAAGGATGCAAGCGAGATGTGAAAAAGAGAAAGATTCAGGCTTAGAAAAAACGAATGGACATCTAGAAAAGAGGAAGAGACAAGAAAAAAACAGGTTAACACAACACCAGCAAACATGAAATGCATGGAGGCATTGGGTATAACACAGAAGGAGCTGGCCAGAATCAGATTTTGTGATTCTCCTTCACTTACCTTCTAAGATTTAGCATAATAATGTGATTTCACAAGCAGTCTTTTTGACTACCTGAACTTGTTGCAGTGAAAACCTTTGTGGTTCAGTGGTGTCTGACTTTTTGCAACCCCATGGACTGTAAGCCCAGCAGGCACCTCTGTCCATGGGGATTCTCCAGGCAAAAATGATGGAGTGGGTTGCCATGCCCTCCTCCAGGGGATCTTCCTGACCCCAGGGATCAAACCAGGGTTTCCTGTATTTGCAGGCAGAGTCTTTACCACTACACCACCTGGGAAGCTTTGATTGCCTAGTGGTTAAGATTAAAGGAATTGAATTCACGAATGCAGATATAATTTACTGCCATCTCCAAACAAAGCAATTCATTCCTCCCAAGTGGACCAGGCAATTTAAAGAGAAAGACAAATATGTATTGTTAATGCTACAAAATCAAGTGAAACACACACACACACAAATCCCAGGTATTACATTTCTATACAAAAATTGTTAAAGTTTATTGCATATTAGAGGGCCATTCATCAGAGAAGGCAATGGCAACCCACTCCAGTATTCTTGCCTGAAGATTCCCATGGACGGGGGAGCCTGGTGGGCTGCCGTCTATGGGGTCGCACAGTGTCGGACACGACTGAAGCGACTTAGCAGCAGCTGTAGCAGCAGAGGACCATTGATAAGTGAAAATCCTTCTGTTTCTTATATTCTTTAAAGAGTTGAAAACATGACTTAAAAAATAATAAATGTTTTTAATACTACTGGTAAATAAACACTATGGTATTTGTTTTTTTTTTTTAAAATAAATAAATATTATAGTATTTATTTGTATTATAAATACCACAGTAGCATTCTGCATATTTACATTTTTTTAAATTTACTAAGGCATGTGAAGGAAAACCTACAGTTTTAATCGGCAAAATAAATGTCTGCATTGATTAATTCTTCAAAATATGATAGTCTTTTACTACAATTTGACTATACAGAAAAAACTAGAAAGCTTCAAGTATTGAATAGGAGTCAGACATTTGTTTGCCTTGTTGTACTTTGAAATGAAACTGGAAAAAATTGGAAAAAAAGAGGGAGAACTAAGTCACATTTAGGCTTCTTAACTTGCTCATTCTGATTATTGGGCAAAGAATCATGTCACTAAGTCAGGCAGGACAAATGTGATCTGCTCTCTCTTTCAAGTCAGAAAACTGTGGACTTACTAGTCAGACAAAGAAAACACATTTTTCAAAAAGGGGATTTCTTAGCACAGTGTAACTTTTGTTGAGGTTAATAAATGTGTGTCATGATAATAAACAGCCTACATAAACTCATTAAACCTTAGTCCTATAGGCCCTATAGCATAGGGAATAAACTATATCTATGTTTAAAACATACATGAGGTGAACCGGAATGCAAGCCCACACTACACAATGGAGAAACATCTACATGGACACAGCCAGCTCAAACAATAGACACTGGGGCTCTCAGATTTGGAGACCGTCTAAGGGAGACAGGACAGAATTATTACAGCAGAAACTAGTTGATCACCTTAAAATCAAAGCAGACCACATGATTCAAATACAAACAACAATAACAAAAAGCCTACAATGACTATGCCCATCAATGAAAAATCTTGCAGTTCCGCCCTCTAGACAGGGTCAAACAAAAGCTGCCAAGAATTCTAAGAATTAGATCTAATAGAGTGCTTTATTCTAACAAGCAGTCTCTTTGGTATAATTCTCATAGTAACCTAGTAATCTCAGATGAGGAGATAGGGCTTTAGCAAACTGACACAGTTTGCCCAAAGGAGGCAAAGTAATAGAATAAAAAGAGCAATGGCTTTAGAGTCATGATAGGATTTGTTTTGAGCCTCAGCTCTACTACTTTATCACTTAGCAGTTAAGTCACAAGTGGGCAACTTCTCTAAGCCTCAGGTTCTTGATCTGTAAAATGAGGATAACAGTACTTATTTCATAGGACTGTTGTAGGATTCAAGGAGATAAAATACATAAATTGCTTGGCACAGTTCCCAGCACATATTAAGTGCCTAACAAGGGATAACTTAACCATTTAACCACTGATCCTGAGAAAGCTATTTAACCTCTTGACCTGTACACTTTTATTTTCATGCAATGGTACTGACAATATCTATTTAAAAGAGTCATTGGGATGATAAAATATATGCAATTTTGGGTACAGGAATGATGTGTCTACATGTGCACAGACTTAAAACTTAAAAGGACACATATCTAATAAATGGCAGACACATACCTAGAACCTGATTGTCTATGTTGAGTCCTCTTACTATTCACACAGATAGATACTCCTAACTATTATCCAAACATAGAAGAACATTTTCACATAACTCCAATGAGAAGACAGCAATCTAGCAATTCCCATGAAAATGAGATTTAAAAGCAAAATATGCAATTACCTGAATTAAGGGCTCACTCAACATGCTTTCATTAACCTCCAGAATGACGTTTTTTATTTCTTCATATGGCATACGATACGATCCTAGGAAGATAGCTAAAATAAAAGTTGATTTTATTAAAAAGAGAGCAGCACCACAACTTTAAAGCCCAAATAAATACCTGATTTCCATTTCATAGACTTAAAATATGAAATCTCACACTAATATTAATCTACATAATTATGAACAAACAAAAGTAGTTTCCATTAGCTAAGGCTCTAATGTTTAGAGCTCATGCGTATTTATATGTCTGTGTGTATATTTAGCTGCTAAGTCATGTCCGACTCTTTGTGACCCCATGGAGTGTAGCCCACTAGGCTACTCTGTCCATGGGATTCTCCAGGCAAGAATACTGGAGTGGATTGCATTCCCTTCTTCAGTGGACCTTCATGACCCAAGGATTGAACCTGGGTCTCCTGCCTTGCAGGAGGATTCTTTACCATCTGAGCCACCAGGGAAGCCACGTGTGTATTTATATGGAAGATAAATCTACTAACAGCACGGATAACTACATGCTTAGGCATTTTAGATGAAGCAAATACAAAATAACCCATGAAAAGTTAGAAACTGTATCTCAAGTTAGCTTTTTAATTCAACACTGAATTTACTGTGGAGATTGTCAGAGGCATTCAATACAGCACCTCTCAAGGAAGACAGTAAAGTAACCTGACACTAAAAAAAAGCTATCAGTCTACTTTGAAGTTCTCCCACATAAGAAAAAGTTAAAGTGTCTGAATCATCAAATGTTCCCTAAATCTTTGATGACATTTATGCAGTATGCTATTAGTTGCTTTTTATGTTGAATCACGATTTCCCTTGTCAACTTTTTATTAATTGGATATATATTATGTCATATGGGAATAATTCAACAAATTATACCTAGGAAAGTTCACACTGACTCAGAAAACATTGCTCAATAATACATTTCACTTTCACCTCCATTGAACATACTTTTTAAAGAAAATACATGTGTTCTTATCCCCAGAACATGAATATGTTCCAAAGAGTTTTTTTTTTTTTCATGGAGAAGTCTATATGGCTTAACTGTACCTAATGAAAAGCATACTTTCTGTCCAGGCAAACAATTATATAGACATAAACACCAAATGAGATCACCAGAATCCAAATAAATAATGTTATGAGATATCAACTAGCAATTAAAATCATTTTGTGTTTCTTTAAAAAAAAAGTGCTGAACATCCACTTTATAAAGGAAAATAGACTGTCAGATAAGCAATGTACATATGCAGAACAATTATTAGGAGACTGCTTTTCTGAAAGCAACATTCCTACTGACAGAAGAATAAGAATGATGAGTTATTTTAATCTGATTCTCTATAGCACATTCTTTCACAAAATAAACTCCCATGGTATTTCTTTGCATAATTAGAAATGCTTGATGTGCTGAATTTCTCAAGCATAGTGTTTTAGTATCCTTAGAATATAAACACAGCATAATGTGGTGCCAAAAAAAATGCTGAATTTAATATAGAGGGAAGACTATATATTAAAAAAGAAAAAACAAAACAAAACTTCAGGCCTGAGTAAATGAAGATGGGTTTAAATGTCCAGCTACTTTAGCAAAAGTTTACTTAATGGCTGACTGGTTTGTTAAAGGCTTTAAGGTCCACTAACCAATTTTATATGGCAGTGGTTAACAACTTAACTCACTCACATCACAATTCCTTCAAACACAAAGCAATAGCAATAAAAGGATTCAACCAATGTGACTAGTGAATACTCTAAAACCATCACTCTCAGGTCTAGGCAGAAGAAAATAAAAACACCACTTTTCAACTCTGCTTTCATTCTCACTTTGGCCTCTTAACAATGCAGAATTCCAAAGCCTTTTATTCATAAAAGTTCCACCTGGCCTGGCCAAGGCTAAATTATAGAGGGAGTCCATTCTGGCTGAATGATAAAAAGGCAACCTAAATCATGTTTACACCAAATTTTGTTTCCAATAGATGTTAAATATACCTGCTCAAAGAAGTTACAACTTTGCTTTAAAAACGTCCAACAATCCCTTATCACTACCATCACCACCACTCCCTAGGTAGAAAATATCACATACAAAGGTTCTGTGCTGTTTTGGGATCCAAAATTCTCAACTCTTTCACTTTCTTCTTTGTAGGTATGGTCTTCTTTTCTTCTAAAGCTTCTGCATTCTTTTGAACTGAAAGAAAAATGTTGATAGATAAATAATAATACTGCTAATCCAAATACATGGACTAACATGAGTAAGGCATATTAACTACATTAATAAAGCTCATGCCCAAATCCATAAATAGGTTTATTTCATTAGTTCAAGGAAGAGGATGAACATAAAAATATAGACCTGTTTAGAGTTTTCCCTACAAATTAAATATTAGCACTTAAGTAGAAAAGATAAGCCAAATAGAACCAAAAATCAATTGCTGCTTCTTAACTAATGTGGACCATTAATCACTGCTTACCAGGTTCCTACAGCAGCACAGGAATTAAACATATAGTAAAATCTCCCTAATTTGGACTAATTGAGGAAAAAGACAAACATGTATTTATCCTGAAATATGCTAAAATTAAGGCAGGTTTGAAATTGCTTCAAAGTTATCTAAGGTAACTTGAAGGCTAAACAGGTCGCCATATGAAAACCCCTACTGAGACTGCTTTGCAGAACAGATATTAATCATTTGCCAGTTAGACAACAGTTAGTACCTATTTGCACACTCATAATGAAGGAATCTCAAAGACAGGGTGTTTTGAGTAAGTTTCCTTTGTCTCCTTCACCATATTTTAGTAATATTTGCTTTCTTTGAACAAAAGATTTATTTACCCTACATTCAGAAGGTAACCCTTGAGTTCCAAACAGTTAAAATGTCTTGAAACTGTGAAGGGTGACAGTGTCATGGAGGCGCCTTAGACCTCCCCCAAAAAAGTCTCCCTGATCACCCCCATCAGCCCTCCCCTCAAAGAAGCCATCTCTCAAACCAAAGTGAAAAACATCATGCTGTCTGCAATGAAAAGGAGGCTTTATCTCAAATCCCTTAAGCCCTCCTATACAGAAATTCTACAGCTACCATTATATTCCTGTGTTGGCAGTTTACCTCTGCTAATATAAAAACAGGGTTGTAGGTAATGGGACCATGAAAAAATATGAGAAAAGTAAAGGCAACATTTTCCAGTCAACTAGAATGATATGCTCTTGTACCCACACTCTTGCTGCCAAATTTTACCACAAAGTCACATGACCATTATCATGCTGGTTCATTATTACTTTTACAAAGTATAACTTTATTTTCAGGCAATTACTATTTTTGTTATATTTATTTATCTGATCTTTGTTAAGGAGATCACAAATGAGTTACTGATTTTCTTATTTTCTTTAGAGGAAAAGTAACCCACAAACACAGTACTTTTTTTTTTTTTTGGCTAAGGTTTGTGTTCACAGATATGTGCATCTGGAAAAATTTCTACAAGGCATCAAAATGTTGTGGTCCATTAAGACTCCCTTTGATTTATTGCTATAAACTATAGAAAAATTAAATGAACTTACTAAAGAAATCAAACAAAAATAATCACTAAAAACCTAGCAGTGCCATACTTTCCAGGTATGATCAATTTAACATAATGCAGAGTTCAAACAGGCTAGATAATTACACTTGACAAACATGATCTTATGGGAGTGAAAAGTAGTTTGCCATGTTTACTCAAGAAAAGAGAATTACTGGTACTGCTAGAAGAAAAATGACTTTCAATATACTTCTTAAAAAAAATCATCACAAGTGTTCCTCAAAGGATCTAGGAGCCCAGTGTATTTCCTATAAAATAATCAGCATATTAATTTATCCTAACTTTCAAGACACTTTCAGCTGAAGACTACTCTATATAAAGAAATGACAGTTCAAGAGTGAGGCCTTTTGTCATAAGAAAAAACTTAGCTGAATTTTACTGAAATTACTTGTAGAATCTTTTAGAAATGTGTGCTAGTCAAACAAAATAGTCAAGAAAAATATCCTAATCATTCAATATGCTTTCAATCCCAGTATGGGAGACTAATTAAGAAAGCACATATACAGTGAAAATCCTATACAGTATGAAAGACACACTATGATTATCCTGCAAACTAAGAGACTCCTGAATTACCCAAACATACATAATGGTCATTTTGTGCATCATCATATTTTTGCTTTTTTTTTAATTAAAGTATATTTCAATCTCTCCCCTTTTCAAATAAACAAGCTACTTAAAATGAAGATTAGATCTCTTAAATGCCTAGAGTTCACAGTTTTATTTTCTGAATCCTTACATATTTTCCTTGTATTATACTTTAGTTTATCTTGGGTTCAAGAAATGGGCTTCCCAGGTGGTGCCAGAAGTAAAGAATCCACCTGCCCATGCAGGAGAAACAGGAAACCTGGGTTCAAACCCTGGGTCAGGAAGATCCCCAGGAGTAGGAAATGGCAACCCACTCCAGTATTTATACCTGGAAAATCCCATGGACAGAGAAGCCTGGCAGGCTACAGTCCATGGGTTTGCCAAGAGTCAGACACAAATGAGCACTCACACATGTACAAAGAAATGAATAGAATTCCATGAGTGGGTACTGCTGAACTAAGGATCATTAGAGCAAACCTTGTTTAAAATAACTTCTTCACTAGACAGGCTTTCGGGAGCAATCATGTTTTCACCATGATCACTAGATATTAACCAGTGGCTCTTATCACCTTTGGGGGTTTCCCTGGGGGCTCAGCAATAAAGAATCCGCCTGAAATGCAGGAGACATGGGTTTGATCACTGGGTCAGAAAGATCTCCTGGAGGAGGAAATGGAAACCCGCTTCAGTATTCTTGCCTGGGAAATCTCATGGACAGAGGAGCCTGGCAGGCTACAATTCATGGGGTTGCAAAAAGAGCCGGATATGACTTAGTGACAAAACAACAATAATTATTGCCTTAGCAATCACAAGCACAGGCTTAGAAAATAGAGAATTTCAAGAGAGGTAATGATATATGAAATTTATCTATATAGTATCGAAGCTTTCAAACATTCAAAAGTCTCTGCTTTCATAAAGACCAGAAAATGCCACTTGTCTTAAGATTCTTTTATTTCAAATGTTTCTAATACTTGTAAAACTTAAATATTCCATGACTTAAATTAAAAATGGGTAATTCCACGACTCAATTAAAACTCAAATAGATATTTTTCCAAAGAGGACATTTGGAATGAACAACATAAAAAGATGCTCAGCATTGCTAATCATGAAGGGAAATGCACAACGAGATATCACCTCACGCTTGTTAAGATGACTACTGTTAAAAAAAAAAAAAAGTGTTGGTGAGGATGTAGAGAAATTGGAAGCCTTGTACACTGTTAGTAGGAATGTAAAATGGTGCAGCCACTATGGAAAACAATACAAATATTCCTCAAATAATTAAAACAGAACTACCATACAGTCCAGCAATCCCACTTCTGGGTATATATCCAAAAGAACTGAAATTCAAATCTTGAAGAGTTATCTAAACTCCTATGCGGACTGCAGCATTATTTACAATACCCAAGATGTGGAAACAATCTAAATGTCCATCAAATGATGAATGAATAAAGAAAGTGTAATATATACATAGAATGGAATATTATTCAACTTTAAAAAATAAGGAAATCCCACCATTTGCAACAACATGGAAGAACCTGGAAGTCACTATGCTAAGTGAAATAAGCGATTCACAAAAGCACAAACACTGCAATGATTACACTTATGTAAGGAATCTAAAATATAAGACTCATAGAAACAATGTAGAATGGTGTTTGCTAGGAGCTGGAGGAAGGGAGAAATGGAGAGTTACTGTTCAATGGATCATACTAGTTCAATGAGTTCTAGAGATCTGTGGTATAACACTGAGCCTACAATTAACAATGCTGTTGCTGCTGCTGCTGCTAAGTCACTTCAGTCGTGTCCGACTCTGTGTGACCCCACAGATGGCAGCCCACCAGGCTCCCCCAACTCTGGGATTCTCCAGGCAAGAACACTGGAGTGGGTTGCCATTTCCTTCTCCAATGCATGAAAGTGAAAAGTGAAAGTGAAGTCACTCAGTCATGTCTGAGTCTTAGCGACCACATGGACTGCAGCCCACCAGGCTCCTCTGTCCATGGGATTTTCCAGGCAAGAGTACTGGAGTGGGGTGCCATTGCCTTCTCCGTAACAATGCTGTACTGTGTACTTAAAAATTTCAGAGGGTTGCTCTCATGTGAAATGTGCTTATAACAACATAATTAATTTATAAACTTAAATTATAGTGATTCTATAATTATTTCAAATTACTTGAATGAGACTAAAGAGATAGTTTTTAATTCTCAATACAAAAATTTCAAATACTGATTTTATCAACAATGGCCCTATGGTCTTTAGGTTCACGACGCCTCCATTTTTATGTGATATCTCCTTGTGCAAATAAAAACCTATATAGCCACTGGGTTTGAAGCCACAGGATTAAATTAGAGTGCTTAAATTGACACTGCTAATCGACCAAATAATAATGAAACACTATAAAATACTGTCTGTAAGAATATAATGATGTAATAATAAAGACGTGTATTATTATTAAAGACATACTAACATCAAGATACTAATTATCTAAGATAAAATGCCCAGTGAGAATTCTTATATTTCCTATAAAACATGGATTTGTACATGCAATTGTACTATAAATTTATTCCTTTACAACTGAGGGATGCTCATGAGCATAAGTAAAGTAAACATGGTTATATTCTTTCCCCAATCTAATTTAGGCAATGTTCGGGAATCCCATGTTAATTTCTGCTATCACAGTGGATATACAAAACATGTGACAAGATGTTTGTAATTTGTAGCCAATATTAATATAAATGGGTATCACAATAATTTTCATGGTGATAACTAATCATAAATCATAATAAACGTTTTATAATTAATGTACCTCAAAATTCCTGTGAGAAAGATTGATTTCTAAAGTTGGCATCAATATTATTCATTCATTCACTCATTCATCCAGGACATATTTGTTGAACACCTACAATGTGTTAAGTCTAGCATGAGCATACAATGGTACACAAGACAAAAAATGTACTCATATGTCTTAAGTATGTGGACTTAGGAAAACTACTAATCATGGAAGTATGTCCAAAAGATATCTAACAATTGTGATTTATTTATCCATAATAATATAGCTTCAATGAATACAAGCATATGACTTAGAAAATCTCCTTTTTTGTTATCAGATGTCATAGTTCCACATTAGAGAACATTGTTATCTTAGAATCAACATCAACAAATGATGTGTTACATTTTATTATAAGAAATATATGGAAATTACTTCCTATTAAGTACCCTATACACAAAGCCACGGTAAATAAAGCTAATAATCGTAGTGTTTCAAGCCACAATGAAAATTTAGATAGCTTCCGGAGTGCATGTTCAGTCATGTCTGACTCTTTATCAACCTCCTAGACTGTAGCCTGCCAGGCTGCTCTATCCATGGGATTCTCCAGGCAAGAATATTGGTCTGGGTTGCCATTCCCTTCTTCAGGGAATCTTCCTGGTCCACGGATCGAATCCATGTCTCCTGCATCGACTGCATTGGCAGGTGTGTTCTTTACCACTGAACCACCTGGGAAGCCCTTATAGAGCTTCATGCATACATATATGTAGGGCTTCACTGGTGGCTCAGACAGTAAAGAATCTGCCTGCAATGTGGGAAACCCAGGTTGGATCCCCGGGTCAGGAAGATCCCCTGGAGAAGGGAATGGTTACCCACTCCAGTATTCTTGCCTGGAGAATTTCATTGACAGAGGACACTGACGGGCTATAGCTCATGGGGTCGCAAAGAGTAGAACATGACAGAGTGACGAACACTTTCACTTTCCCTCATATATTATATGTACCTCTATTCAACAAATAATGCCCAACTGTCACTTTAGATATATCATACAAACAAAAACAATTGTTATTTGCCTACATACCTACATATTTTAATCCATATGTATACAATTCCAAAAATGATTCTAACTACATGGAAATACTTTTTCATGTATTCCTTGAAAAAGCTGTTATTTTAACTTCACTTAATACTTTGATGTTTAAATGAGTGCAAGTATGACAAAGGCAGGCAGGGAAAGTCTACAGTGATTTCTGTGTGATAGCTACAATGATTTCTTTTTTGAATTATTATCTTCCACTCTCTTTACATCATCTTTACCCTCATATTCCTGGAAATACTATAAAACACAATTGAAAAATGGGCAAAGGATTATCTATGTACATATACACACAAAACATATGTATATGCATACACACAAAAGTGCAAAGTTTAATAATGGCAACAGTTACAGCAATAATAATAATGGTAGTAGTAGTAGCAGTGTTAACTACAACCACAATCATTACAACTCCCACCAAAATCAACTTTTATTAAATATTTGTTCTGTGTCTGGAACTAATTTTATATCACCTTATATGATATGTATTACCATTGTCATTTGACAAAGGAGGAAACTAAGCAACACAAATATTGAGTCATTTGCCCAAGTACACAATAGCTAGTACTAAACAGTTACTCGACTTCATGAGTAAATCAGGGAAATGTAAATGAAAACAATCAATGAAACACCATTTCACATTTATCAAATTGAAAATAACAAAAAAGTCTCACAAGACCCAGTATGGATGAGGAGATGGAGAAATAAGGATTTGATTGAGCCAACAGTGGCAATAAAAATTAGGACAACAATCTTAAAATTAGCATTTATTCATGCAAAATATAGTTAACATGTGCTCAGCTCATTATTATAACCCAATTCTTCCATTTATAGGTCAAATGATCAAGAAGACAAGTATGTTTAATGTACTTAAAAAAATTTCTATTGAGGTTTAACAATGCTGTGTTAGTTTTAGGTGTACAGCAAAGTGAATCAGTTATACATATACATATATCCACTCCATTTCAGATTCTTTTCCCACATTGGCCATTACAGAATATTGAGTACAGTTCTCTGTGCTAAGCACATTAGGTCCTTACTAGCTGTCTATCTTATACATAGTAGTATGTGTATGTCAATCCAAGTCTTCCAATTTATCCCAATCCCCCTTACTCCCTGGAGCCATAAGTCTGTTTTCTATATATATAACTGTTTCTGTTTTGCAGATAAGTCCATTTGTACCCTTTTAGATTCCAGATATGTAATGTCATATGATATTTGTCTTTCTGTTTGACTTACTCACAATGACAATTGGTAGATCCACCCATGTTGCTGCAAATGGCATTATTACATTCTTTTTTATGGCTAATTTCATTGTATATAGGTACCACATCTTTATCCATTCATCTGTTGACGGACACTTAGGTTGCTTCCATGTCCTGCCTATTGTAAATAGTACCGCAGTGAACACTGGGGTGCATAGTTTTCAAATTATGGTTTTCTCCAGATACATGCCCAGGAGAGGGATTGCTGTATCATATGTTTATAACAGTACAAAACTGGAAACAACCCACATGCCAGGGGTTATAGAATGGGTAAATAAATTATAGCATATTAATAGAATAGAATACAATGCAGCATTTACAGTGACAGTGTTACAGCTACATATTTCAACAGGAATAGATCCCAAATACAATGCTGAATGGAAAAATAAAAGTGGTTGTAAATGTTGTATGCTGTATATTAGCATTCCTCTAAATTGAAAATAAGACACAGGCTAATTTTCCATATTACTTATAAGTGAGTATATAGATACATATATTTATATACACCGAAAAAGTATAAAAATATGGAATGGATATTCAAAAGATTAATGATGGTGTTTATCTTGGAGGAGGAAAGTGATACTGGAGAAAGTAGAACCCTGAAAGACTCAACTTTACCTCTAGTGTTTTATTTCTTTCAAAGCAAAGATCTATAGCAAATATGACAAAATGTAAGCATTTGTTCATTCTGGGAGGCTGCTGTATGGGTGTCTGCTATATCAGCCTGTGCAAAGTTCCATTTTTTCAATATAAAAATAAAATATGACTAGAGTGCGGCTTAAATATACCTGTCCCTTTTTATAGTCTACAGACTGATAGTTAGCCTTGGCAATCCCCAGGACCAAATGTAAACAGGAATCAGAAACAACAGGGAAGAGAACAAAGGAAAAAAAAAATATAGGTCAAGATTAGTCATTGTGGAAAGCAAGCACGATTTTGTTTTCAACTGATTGTGAATCCATTTGGTGAGGGATAACACATTTGTTTACCAAACCTTGGAAGGAATGGCTGATGCAATATGCAGTGGGAGATTGCATCTCCATCTCCTTTTATAAGCTGCATATTACAGCTGTGAAGCTTCCCCTCTCTGCATTGCCTACAGCTGGGCACTAACTAAGGCATCCCACAGAAAGGTAGATTTCATCCTGACACCTGCATAGTACCTGAAGCCATAGGAATGGCATTACCAAGAGTGTTCCCAAAGTTTAAAGCACATTAAACAAGACTAATGGTGGGAATCTCATACACACACACACATACACATAATGATTTCCTAATTAAGGAACAAATCTTACTGGTTGTAGTACAGACAAGAACCCTCCCAAATCAGGCAGCACATGTTACTGCAAATTAACATCTGCATAACTTGTACACCTGTTCATTCAGCCAATTACTGAACACTGCTAAATGTCACGAGAACACTATGCTTAACAACATGCATAGCTAACATTGTATATCTTCAATTGGATCTCAATACCTAATCAGATAATGGATATTTTAGGAAGGACAAATAAAGTGGGCTTGGAGGTTTTAGGGAGGGTTTCCCTCATTTGAAATAATCATTTAAATGCCAAAACTGAAGTATAGTTCTTACTTCATCCCAGTGCTTGACAAAGGTGGTGGTGGGAGCCCTTCTGGCTAAACTTTAACCTCTGTGAATACCTTACTCAAGCTCTAGTTAATCCCTTTACCCGCAAATCGGATCAGGCTTTGTAAGTAGGGACTGATCAAGTACCTACAGGCCACTGCAAACACCCAGAGGACCTCCTGTTATATCAAATTTCCTAATTCATGTCACAAATCAATAAGTCCAGCAAGAAACTCTAAAAGCTAAGGGTGTCAAGGAAGACCGCTGGGAAAACATCACTGTAGGAATTACGAGGCTTAAGCCCAGTACTGCTAGGCTAATAGGACATTTTTTATTGAGAATACAGTTTGGGCATTCATCATATCCAGTCTTTTCTTTCTCAATGTGGTCCATTTCAGACTGGTACAAGTACTGCATACAATTCAGTTTAATGCAGAAGGCAATTAACTTTTTTGAACAAGAGGGAACAAAATAACACCCCAAGAGATGTGGAATCAGGACCTCAACTTGACAATGTAGGATTTTTCAGTCTGGGTTTCAAGTATACCGAGCATGTCTAGAAGAAGGTCAGCGTTCTAGATCCCACCAGGGACTTATTCAAATGACAGAAACTGGGAAACTATCTTATAATAGTTTAAAAGAAACTTTTAAAAGAAAGTTTTTTCTCCTAAAAAAGAAACTTCTAATCTCCTAGATATTTCTACATAATTGCCCAATAATTGTCTCCAATTTAGCTCATCTCTTGCCTGACTCCCAAACCTGCTTTAGTCTTTTTCTCAAAAAATGGCAACTCAACTCCAATTGTTCAAAAAAAAGTCACAGTCATCATTGACTTTCTTCCTTCCCAGGCTACATTTCAGTCTTTGGCAAATCCAGCATTTGAACACTTCTCATACCTCCACATATACTGAAGGGTTTCAAGCCATAATTACTTCTAGCCCTTCTTTATTTATTGTTGTTCCGTCGCTAAGTCATTTCTGACTCTTTCTGACCCCATGGACTGCAGCACGCCAGGCTTCCCTGTCCATCACCAACTCCCAGAGCTTGCTCAAACTTATGTCCATCCAATCGGTGATACCATCCAACCATCTCATCCTCTGTTGTCCCCTTCTCCTCCTGCCTTCAATCTTTCCCAGAATCAGGGTCTTTTCCAATGAGTCGGCTCTTTGTATCAGGTGGTCAAAGTATTGGAGCTTCAGCTTTAGCATCAGTCCTTCCAATGAAATTTCAGGACTGATTTCCTTTCGGATTGGCTGGTTTGATCTCCTTGCAGTCCAAGGGACTCTCAAGTGTCTACTCTACCACCACAGTTTGAAAGCATCGATTCTTTCATTGTATCCTGTCAGTTCATTTTATTCCACCATTCAATACCCCTCAATGATTTTCTGTATCATTTTGAGTAAAAATCAGTCTTTGCAGTAGTCTAGAATGCCTTGCTTTCTTATTAAATTTAATTTTTTATTTTGTATTGGAATATAGGTCATTTACAATACTGTGCTAGCATCAGGTGTACAGCAAAGTGATTCAGTGAAACAAATATACATATCCATTCTTTTTCAGGTGGGTTGCCAATTCCCTCTCCAATGCAGGAAAGTGAAAAGTGAAAGTGAAGTCGCTCAGTCGTGTCCAACTCTTAGCGACCTCATGGACTGCAGCCTACCAGGCTCCTCCATCCATGGGATTTTCCAGGCAAGAGTACTGGAGTGGGGTGCCACTGCCTTCTCCGCTTTTCCCATATAGGTAATTACAGAATATTGAGTATAGTTCCTGTATTATATAGTAGGTTCTTGTTGACTGTTTTACATATAGTAATGGGTATGTGTTAATCCCAAACTCCTAATTTATCCCCCCTCACAATATTTCTCCTTTTGTAACTGCAAATTAAAATGCCTTACTTTATATTCCATGTCCTCTGCTTAGCTACTCTGACCTCATTACTTTCCTTTCATTCCTCCCTTCCAGCTATATTAGCTTCCTTGCTGTTCTTCAAATATACAGATCAACTCCCACAGGACAGCCTTTGCATTCGAGTTTATATCACCACTAGATCTTCCCTCACTTCTTCCAGATCTTTGGTTAATGTCACTTTCTCATAGATATCTTTCCTGATGATGTACTTCAAATCACAACTCCTCCCTATTGACACTCCTTTTCCCCTTTGCCTGCTTCATTTTTCTCCATAGCGGTTATCACCATCTGACATAATACATGTTATTGTCTATGCCTTCCACTTTGATGTCAGCTCCATTTTAAAAAAGATATTTGTGACTGTTTATTCCCTGTTACATGCTAGCACCTAGATCTGTGCTGAAACAGAATAGGTCGTCCAGATATTTTGGAATTTATCCATATCTTTATTCCTATATATGTATGTGAATAATCCATATATATTCTTATTTATGCACAATGATTTATGTATAAGATTGTGTATTCCAGCATTGTTACTAGCAAAAGATTATAAATATTCACCAACTGGAGACAGATTCAATAAACTACGGTAAATTGGGCATTGTTTATAATAGCAAAAGGTTTGAAATGATCCGAAAGCTTTTCAAAAGAAGACTGCCTGATTAAACTGTGCTATGTCCCACTCAATGGACTACTCTGCTGCTATATTCATGACCAAGGAAACTCTTTATGGAACAATATGGAATAATTTTCATAAATACCAATAAATGATGAAAACGGGGTATGCAAGGCTGTACAGTAAATGCTAGCATTTGTTGGGAAAGCAAGAAAGAATATTGACATGTATTTGCTAGTATATGCATGAATGTTTCTTAGGAAAATTTACAAGACATTTATTACAGTAGTTACTTCTAGAGAAAGAACTAAGTACCTAAAAGAATTGATTTCTGTGTAACTTATGAAGAACTAAAGTGAGAAGTTTAGAGATTACGGCAGGGACCCAGGGACTCAGAGAAATCACCAGATTTTTAAAAAATGTTTATGCAGACTGGAGCAATATACTCAAAAAAGGCATAGGCCTGATGTGGAAGCCCAAACCAAACAAAATAAGCTAACAATGCGTGGTCACCTCCACCATCCTAGACTCCAGGAAGAACCCAAGAGAACCTTGGAAAAACTGTTGAGGCAAATTCTGCAAATTGTGGAAGTGGCAGTCCTGGATAAGGCTGCTGCTGCTGCTGCTGCTAAGTTGCTTCAGTAGTGTCTGACTCTGTGCAACCCCATAGACGGCAGCCCACCAGGCTCCCCCATCCCTGAGGTTCTCCAGGCAAGAACACTGGAGTGGGTTGCCATTTCCTTCTCCAATGCATGAAAGTGAGAAGTGAAAGTGAAGCCGCTCCAGTTGTGTCCGACTCTTAGCGACCGCATAGACTGCAGCCTACCAGGCTCTTCCATCCATGGGATTCTCCAGGCAAGAGTACTGGAGTGGGGTGCCATAGCCTTCTCCGTGGATAAGGCTAGTCACTATTTTGGGCTTTGTAGGTCATACAGTCTCTGTTGCAATTCTATTCAATACTCCCAATTGTATCCTGGAGGCAACTGTAGCCAATAAGTATCAAATAAGCATGGTGGTGTGTGAACAGCATCTATGAATTTAGAAAACTACGTGGTTATTCACATTTACCTTTTCTAGTTTACCAATCCTTGACATAATAAGTGCTCAATAAGTAAGTATCTAGTCCTTCATCCTCTTTCTTTTGCAACTGAGGTCAATTTATTCTTGCTTCAAGTTTTGAAAATGCGAGTAAATATTCAACCTTTTAACACCTAGGAGTGTTGCTTGATAATTCTGTTTTTCAAATAGTGTTCACATAATCAAACACATTTATATTTCTCATGCTTTTTAAAATGTGTCAACCCTACAGGGACCAATGGTTTAGTCCCAGAATATAACTATCTCTTATTTATTCTCCATATGTTCTCATATGATTTTATCATATGTCTACATGTAAAATGACCATAAAATCAAATCAGCCTTAATAAAATTATAAAATGAGTTTCTACCATGCCATCGATATCTAGATAGAATCAGAGCTCTTAAGCAGCTAGAATGTTTGATAATGTTTCACTTGGGATACGTTGGTTTATGAGAAGATGAAAATCTGAGTTCTATAAACAAAGAAACATAAATCAGAACTCTGAATTTCATATAATACAGTTCTCTTACTTTATGTACATAAAAATATTACTGAGTATCTCAATTTGGTTTGTTGCTGGCTGAGCTCAATGGGAAACAACCACAGTTACATTGTCTCTGTTTTCCCCTTTTGGATTCCAACTGGTTTCAATTTTATCTTTCAGTGGTAATTTTCTTTAGTGCAGAAAACACGTCAGCATATTTTGTTGAAGGCAATTGAAGTATTAGAAAAATTTTGAGAGGGTGGAAGAGGAGATATCTCAAGTTTTCATTTCTTTTAAGTCAAGTTCAGTTTGTTGGTGACTTTCTATTTGAAAGCAGTAAGCAATATGTGAGATTACTTTGGAAATGTTGGGAAGATATGTTCAGAACAAAATTTGAATAAGTGTAGAGTTACCCTGTTCTTAAGACAAAAAATTCATAACCCTCTTCCTTCCCCACCTATCACCCTGTTATACTACCAAAAATGTTGAATGCTTGACCCCATCTCCTTGTCCTTCCCTACTCTGTCATCTATTTATAATCTGGATTTGAATACACCCATAACTACAGAATCTAAATATCAAGATCTCTATAGGTAGGGCCTCAGGACCTGTATCTCTTAACAACTCCTGAGGTAATTCTAGATATCAGCAAGATATGGAACAACTGTTCTCCGGCATATAACACAACACTTTGTAATAGCTCTTAAATAATCCCCAAATTGAAAAGTGCAAATATCATCAACAGCAACCCATGGAAATCCTGTTAGTAATTTCTTCTACAGCTCAGAATCTAACACTGAAGGAAATACCTGCTCAACAGCTGGGCACACCATAGTGACAAGTGATGAGATTTTAAAAGAAAGCAAATGATACTTATGGCATACTATTTTTAAATCAATTATCAACTAGATATATTCCCTGAGAGCAAGGATCTTGCCCTATATTTCTATAATCCATCACTCTGCTAAGTACACAGAAGTACGCAGAAGTTTTAAAAGTAAATAAGAATGCATTTTGTACATTAATTAAAAACATGTGTGTATATAATAAATTAATAGATAATACTAAAATTAATATTAGATACTAGGGCTTCTCTTCCTGTTTTATAGACGCAGTTATCGCTATGCAAGAAGAGAAGGGAAAGGAAAAAGCAATGATTTGTTGTTGAAAGGAAAGTGAAAGGTAGTTAAAGACAGATTCATTCTTGTTTGATGTAAACATGTTCCTATTTTTATCACATTGGTGAAAACAATGAGGACATGTAAGACTTGGAATATGCAAAATAGCAAGAGGTAAAATATTTGATTCTATTAAAACTAGAGTTTCCCAAAAAAAGGGAAAGTTCAGCCTAACCAAAAAACACAGTAAAACTAAATAAAATTCTACCTAAGCAAGCAATTGGAGTTTGGTTTCATTGCTTTTACACATCAGCTAGCTGCCTATATGCCTCAGACCAGCGGTCCCCAACCTTTTTGGCACCAAGGACCAATTTCATGGAAGGCAGTTTGTCCACGGACTGGGGGTGGGGATGGTTTCAGAATGATTCAGGCACACTACATTTATTTGCACTTTATTTCCAATCTAATGCCACCGCTGATCTGACAGGAGGTACCAGCCTATGGCACAGAGGTTGAGGTCCCCTTCCTTAAAGCAATAGATCTCAAGAACCAAACTCTAGTGAAAGTACATAAGAATACTCTGTTTTATGCCAAGGTCAATTTCACTTATGTTCCTAACTAGTAGCACATTGATACCACCTATAACAATGAGAATAATGATAACCTGAGTCCAGAATGTAAGCTATTCATCAAGATAAATTAAAACAACTTCTATGAAATCTATTTCATGGATGCACTTAGTTTAATATTGAGGCATCGATAACCCTGACTGGTGTCTATGGGTGTGTGTGCGTGTGTGTATCACTAAATAGATCATAGTTAGGTGACTTCTGTTTAACAATGAGCTTCCATGAGGTACTATATTTCACTAAATGCCAGAAACAGTTTGGATTGTAAGCTTTTAAGAACTTAAAACAATTTAAAAAAATTGTTTGGCTGAGGGCCCAGCTATAAGAAACTCTCTCCTGTGAGAACTATCTTTTAATAATACTATATTCAGTGCTATAGAGCATTTTAAACATAACTGCAGTATGAAACAGCATTAAGTCCAGTAGTTTATTATAGAATAATTGGCAATTGCTTTCCGTGTACCTCTTATTAATTTTTGAGACTAAAAGGTAGATAATAGAGAGTCCTGTATTGTTTATAAAGGCATATATAAGATAAAAGCAATGGTTAAGATTAAATACTAAATCTCAGAGCAAAGCAAAACTCAATGTATATTGTATCCTCAACACATTGCTCCCCAAATTCTCTGAAATCTGAAGAATTCAGATATAGCTATCACCATATAAAGTCAAACACATCTCAAAAAGATTAGAATGAAACCTACGTTATGTGTCAAAAAAAAAAAAAAAAATCGGAAATCCCTTGAATTGAAGGTTTTACTGGAAATGTAAAAGAGAAAGTAATAACCCAGGTAAGAATAGAACTGCTAATAGTCACAGACAGCAAATAAATTTGACTGGATCAGGATAGCAACCTGCTGACACTTTTTCCTAGCAAACTATCTCTAGCCTGCTGTGCTTGCTATTAGGCTGGCCTTTACTTCACCCCAGCCACTTCAGTCCCATCACTGTAGGGGCTCACTGTTGCCTTCCTTGTGGCTGCCATTGAAGTACGCTTCTGCTTTCAGCCAGGAATTCTTTCAACCTCAACTTAAATACCGGTCCTAACTACAGAGAGGGAGCAGGAAGCAGTACACAAAATTTGGAACAGAGGTGTCATAAAGAAATATAATCAAATTAAAAGCTTCAAATTGGCTAATAAGAAATGATAGATTCCTATTTCTTACTGGAAAGTGGTAAAAAACATGAACTCCAAGCTTGAGTGTGACAATCCATGAAGAAGAATGAAAGAAGTGCTAACATACCTAGCTTTCCACTCAGAGCTCATGGAAATAATCTGAAAAGACACTTAAAAGGGCAAATATTACATCTGATATCTGGTATAGTATTTTTTATTTTTTGCAGGGATGCTTCCCTGCTGGCTCAGATGTTAAAGAATCTGCCTATTTTTAAAAGCCGAGGTACACAAGATACACTAGGAGTCAGTAAATAGAAAGGTAAATGGTTATACTTCTTTAAAATCACCCTTGAAGCTCTGCCACTAAAAGACATGCATTTTAAATTTATTACACGTATGACATGAGTTATTATGCATACTTTTATTCTGGGTGCCTAATATAGATGAAAAGATTACAGGTTCTGAATTTAAGCAATATTTGTCTACTGTCTACCTAGGACAAGTCTACCTAAACTTAGAAAAAGTATGACAGGACTCCCAAATCTGCCATTACAACTGTGCTGTCATACCTGTAATCTATCCATTAAGACCCAAATAAAGTATCACTTTCTCTATGAAACCTCCAATTACCTCTACATTCTTTGCCTTCTACATCACTGCTAGGGCTTCTCTTATGGCTCAGCTGGTAAAGAATCCACCTGCAATGCAGGAGACCTGGATTTGATCCCTGGGTTGCGAAGATCCTAGGGGAAAGGAAAGGCCACCCACTCCAATATTCGGGCCTGGAGAATTCCATGGACTGCATAGTCTATGGGGTCACAAAGAGTTGGTCACGAGTGAGTGAATTTCATTCACTTTTCACTGCTAAGGTATTTCCACATGTTGCCCTGCTTAACTATGGTTCAGGTATGTATCTTTTTGCCTTTCCTAAGTTACAAACTCACAGGGAAGACATGTTTGATACAACTTTGTCTCCCACATCCATTCCACCTCCCATACTATCTAGAAAATGACACTCAAATATTATGTGAATAAAACCTGTGAAATGTGAGAACAGAAAATGATTAGGGTGTAGGAAAAGAAATGTGAATCTGATGCTCTTTTATATTTAAGATGTAACCGAAGCCTAAGCAGAGATTGAAAAGTCAGTGAGAAAGAACTCAGGACAGATTAGACACAGGTGAGGATGCCTGAAGTCATGGACACAGAGAAGAACAGCCAATTAAGAGGACAAAAAGAACAATCAAAAAGGTGAGAGAAACAGGAGAACACATTGTCCCCACAGTGAAAAAGGAAAGTGTTTCAGTAAGAAAAATTAATCAACAGAGTGAAGCATAGCAGGATGGTTAAGCACAGTCTAAGTCCGCACCCCCAATAAAAAGACCAGAAGAAAACACGCCATTTCAGACCACACAGAGCAATTTTTAAAGAGCAATGACGACAGAATCCATATTACAGGATGCAAAGAAGAAGTGAAGGGAAATGTCAAAAAGACCACTTGAGAAGTTAGGAAAAATTACTATGTAGAATATGAAAGAGATAGAAACAAAAAGATTGAATCCCAGCTTAGCATAAATTTGCCTATTACAAGAAGGCACCTGATTGTCAAATTCAAGATCAGTTTTTATGCCAAAAATGATTTCAGTACAAACCCATCATACAATGACCTACTGGACAAGATCAATAGAAACTGCAAAAGAGATTATACTGTTCAGCAATCCATGTTGCATCAATATCTTTAATGGAATGAGACAAGGTGATACAATGGCCCAAAGCTTCCTGGAATTGCTTGTAAACGAAAATCAGGCAGGAAAAGAAAGTCCACATAGACAGTAAGTAAGTACCCCACCCTCTTTATACTGATGACAAAAGAACATTTTCCAGGGTCATAGGAAGAAAAAAGTAGTATTTTGCACTACCAACTTCCAGGCTAGAAATTGTTTAGAGAACTAAATGTTTATACAATAAGCATGACCCACAAGGTCCTGTCAACATCTATGGCAAAGAAACACAACAGCTCTATCAATCAAAGTCAACAGATGAACAAAATTGCTATGTTCAAAGTTAAATGCTTCAGAAGCTGTATCCTATGACAGTTTTATTGAAATAACAAAAGTTTCTGGATCACAAAGTGTTGATGAAGATTAGAACACTTATGTAATTCTGTCATATCAGGGCTAAACTATAGTGTTCATCGACAACATTAGCTGAAGGAAATAAACTGGCTGTCACCCAAATACCCACAGTATCCTGAAGGTATAAAATCTGGCAAGATGAAGATTCAATGGGAGTTTTTAAAGCTTCCCTCTACACTGAGTCCAGCTACCTGAGACCAGCTAGGTAGCCTACAACAAGACAGGTGGCTTTCTCAACTTCCTGACTGCACTCATAATGCTATTAAGAAAAAATATTCAAATGAAAGAATAAAATTTGCTGGGTCAATGTAGTTACAAAATCATGCTACTTCAAACAATTTCAGTGTGATACAACTGAACAAATAGTTGGCTTCACTGATAGCTCAGACAGTAAAGAATCTGCCTACAGTGCAGGAGACCCAGGTTAGAGCAGCTCAGGAAGCTCCCCTGAAGAAGGGCATGGCAACCCACTCCAGGATTCTTGCCTTGAGAATTCCAAGGATAAAGGAGCCTGGAGGGCTACAGTCCTGGGGGTCACAAAGAGTCAGCATGACTGAGTGACTAACACTTCACTTCAATTTCCTTATGGGGGGCAAGGTGTTATTCCAGGAACGGAAAGAGTTTCAGGAAGCAGTCACCAGTCACTGACCTTAACAAACCTAAGATCTCCAACATGTTTGTCAAATTAACATTTCACTTAACATCTTGTTTTAAATTTCATTTAAAAGATGATTGCCTATAACTTCCCATGTCTTTGTATGCCATGCATGACTTATCATCAAGTAATAGTACCCAATGAAAATCAAACATTAACTTTCTTTCTAATATTTGGCATTGTTAATGATAATGTATTATTATTATTTCCTATTTAATCATTGGCATAGTTATATATCTCCAGCCCTTATATCACAGTAACTCTTCAGGGTAAATATTTTGCTTGTACTGTACAAAAACTTAGGCTCAGAGCAGTGAAGTAACTTTGTACATCCAATAAGCATGAGTTTCAAACAGCATGAATACAGCTTTCCAGTCCTTATTTCTTCCACCATAGCAAGACGCAGCCCTTAGTGTAAGGGCCTATCATTTCATTAAATGAACTAACGTATGTAAAATATGAAGCAGAGAAACTGGCTCTTAATAGGAATCTTTTTAGATGCTAATTCCCATTCAGTGACTCCCACTAATCATTTGAAAATACTGTACATACTAACCCAGTGAGCTAGACTTAGAAAAGGGGTTCTGTAAAGTTATAGGTAAGCATACCAGACATCCCAAATTCCATCTCTAAAGATGATAAAGGAAAAACTTGATTTATCAAAAATAACATAAATGAATCCATCAGTCTCTAGACTGATAATATTTAATGGTAATTGAAGCATGATGCAATGACTTAACTGTTTCCTAAAAGCAGAAAAGAAAGACTTCCTTAGAGATCAATGCAAAGAAACAGAGGAAAACGATAGAATGGGAAAGTCTAGAGATCTCTTCAAGAAAATTAGAGATACCAAAGGAACTTTTCATGCAAATATGGGCACAATAAAGAACATAAATGGTATGGACCTAACAGAGGCAGAAGATATTAAGAAGAGGTGGCAAGAGTACACAGACGGACTATACAAAAAAGAACTTCACAATCCAGATAACCACGATGGCGTGATAACTCACTTAGAGCCAGACATTCTGGAATGCAAAGTCAAGTGGGCCTTAGGAAGCATCACTACAAACAAGGCTAGTGGATGTGATGGAATTCTAGTTGAGCTATTTCAAATCCTAAAAGATGATGCTGTAAAAGTGCTACACTCAATATGCCAGCAAATTTGGAAAACACAGCAGTGGCCACAGGACTGGAAAAGGTCAGTTTTCATTCCAACCTCAAAGAAAGGCAATGCCAAAGAATGCTCAAACTACTACACAACTGCACTCATTACACACACTAGCAAAGTAATGCTCAAAATTCTCCAAGTCAGGCTTCAAGAGAATGTGAACTGTGAGCTTCCAGATGTTCAAGACGGATTTAGCAAAGGCTGAGGAACCAGAGATCAAATTGCCAACATTTGTTTGATCATTGAAAAAGCAAGAGAGTTTCAGAAAAACATGTACTTTTGCTTTATTGACTATGAAAAGCCTTTGACTGTGTGGATCACAATAAACTGGAAAATTCATAAAGAGATGGGAATATCAAACCACCTGACCTGCTCCCTGAGAGGTCTGTATGCAGGTCAAGAAGCAACAGTTAGAACTGCACATGGAACAACAGACTGGACCAAATCAGGAAAGGAATATGTCAAGGCTGTATATTGTCACCCTGCTTATTTAACTTATGTGCAGAGTATATTGTGCGAAATGCCAGGCTGGATGAAGCACAAGCTGGAATTAAGATTGCCGGGAGAAATATCAATAACCTCAGATATGCAGATGACACCACCCTTATGGCAGAAAGTGAAGAAGAACTAAAGAGCCTCTTGATGAAAGTGAAAGAGGAGAGTGAAAATGTTGGCTTAACGCAACATTCAGAAACCTAAGATAACGGCATCTGGGCCCATCATTTCATGGCAAATATATGGGGAAACAGTGGAAACAGTGACAGACATCATTTTTTGGGGGCTCCAAAATCATTTTTATCAAGTCAGTGATGCCACCAACCATCTCATCCTCTGTCCTCCCCTTCTCCTCCTGATGTAACTAAGTAACTTCTCCTTATGTAACTATGTAACTCTTCCTAAAGTAACTATGCAACTCCTCTTTATGTAACTATAAAAGATAAAAGTCATTTTGAGATGTCATGTGTCCACAAAAAATGGGTCACCTGAACTTCTGTTTCTGAAAGTACAGCAGAATATATACCCTGACTGATGCCCCACTGAAACAACTAGATGTGATGAATCTTTTAAAAATAATCTTAAAAGCATAGATAATCTGGCCAGAAAGTAAGGAATCCGTGGAGGCCAAAAACAAAGTGAAAGAACTAAGAAAGGTAAACATCAGTAGAGCCAGTTTTGACCTTGAGAGAATTTACCAAACCCAGATGAACTTGAGCTTCTTTCCAAGGCATCAACTATGAGGGAATGGAAACCAAATCCAAGGCATGATCAAAGTGGAAAGAGAAATAGAAAATTGTCCTATAAACCTCAGAAGACTACAACTCAATTTAACACTGAACTAGAAATAAAATTGCTCATCTCCCAAGGGGCCTAAGAAGAAAATTGCCCATATCAAACCTTGGTGCTAAATGGAGATGATAAAAACCTTCTCTGAGTATTCCTAGTTGAAAGCCAGTCCTCATGCAGCTCGAATTAACACTTCGAGTCTTAAAAACTTAAGCCATAATTTTAACACGATTCTAGGTTGGTAGCCACCTAGCAATGGCAAATATGAACCTCCTCTAAAGGATATTAACTCTCATATGAGGCCTTAAAATATTCCCAGAGATAAACATACAAGAAATAGCATGTTTCATATGTTTAAAGAAATATAAGAGATTGAAATTAATAAAGAGTTAGATAAATGAAAATACTAATACCAATACTATGTAGATCTGCAAAAGAACCAAATGAAACTTCTTAAAATTAAAATTAAAAAAGTACGAAATAAAATTTAAAAACTCAAGAGGCTGGTTTACCAGTAGAGTTTAAGAAAGATTCATGAAGTGGAAGATATAGCTGAACAAATGTTCTAGAGTATATCACTTAAGAGATACATAGGCAGAAAATATGAAACAGACATTAAGAGAAATGTAGCATAGAGTGACAAGGTATAATTCCTACAATTCAATTTTCAGAAGGTTAGAAAAGGGTGAATGGGGCAGAGGCAATATTTGAGGAGATATTACAGAAAGACACAAATACACGGATTCAGGAAGCTTAAAATATATATCTACCTATCTATCTCTCTGAAGTAGGAAAAATGAAAAGAAATTGACACCTAAACACAGTGACATAAACTCTAATACAAAAGATAAACAAATGATCTTAAGAGCAAATACACAGAAAGGGCATTACCTTAAAAGGAACGAACACAGAGAGCTAACCTATCAACAAGAGACGCCAAAACTGGGAGACTGGTCTCTTCAATGGGCTGAGAGAAAATAATAACCCAGAATATGTAGACAAAATATTTTTCAAAACAAGACTTAAAAAAGGCATTTTCAAGAATTCCGACCCAAGAGTACCTAACTAAAAGAAATTACAAACCACATATTTTAATGAAAAAGTTATTCTAGAAGAAAGGTGGAAAATATATAAAACTGTGTGGAGCAAAGAAAGAGGGCAAATCTAAACAAATAATGATGTCATAATACAACTGCAACAATATTAGTTTTGTAGATGATGGTGTGTATACCCCAAGATTCAGAAATTTCATTCCTAGGAATATACTTTAAAAGAGTTTTCACCCAAGACTAAACTGGCATTTCAAAGCCTACTGGATAGTTCCTCCTGGATTCTAAGAACTAGCAAACCAATCTCATGCTTTCCAAGACCCATTCATCATCTTCCTCTAGGTCTGTTCTTCCTCCCTTTTTCCCTTCACTAGTTATGTTAAAAGTATGACCATTTTCCCAGTCACATAGTCTTAAAATTCTGGACTTACTTTTAACTCTTGAAAGTGAAAGTCACTCAGTCCAGTCCAACTCTTTGCAACCCCATGGACTATACAGTCCATGGAATTCTCCAGGCCAGAATACTGGAGTGGGTAGCCTTTCCGTTCTCCAGGGGATCTTCCCAACCCAAGGATCGAACCCAGGTCTCCCTCATTGCAGGCAGATTCTTTACAAGCTGAGCCACAAGGGAAGCCCAAGAACACTGGAGTGGGTAGCCTATCCCTTCTCCAGCAGATCTTCCCAACTCAGGAATAGAGCCAGTGTCTCCTGCATTGCAGGTGGATTCTTTACCAACTGAGCTATGAGGGAAGCCCACCTTTAACTCTTACCTATATCGTTTTACACAACAATAGTAAGTTCTCTAGTCCTAGAGATTCTAACTTAAAGGGAATGCTCTTATTCAGACCTCAGGCCCTTCCACTTTAGCATCTCCACTAAAGGTCTTTAAAATCATCTTTGCTCAGGTCAGTCATATGAGACCCCTCAATACTTTCAAATGTCTTAATCAATTAAAGTTGGGTTTCTTAGTCTAGCAGTTAAAGGCCCTCATAATCCAGTTCAAACATTTCTCTCTAATACCACTTTCTGCCATTTCCTGTAAATTTTCCCCCCTTTCATCTCTAACATGAACTCTGCAGTCTAGCCATGTTAACACACCTGTTGTTGCCTGAGGAAAGGACATTATAAGCACCAGGTTTTCCAACATACAATTTGTTCTGCTGAAAATACTTTTATTCCTTCTCAGACACATCACCTAAATACCTGAATCTCATTCATCCTTAACGGCCCAGCTAACTTACCTCCACTGTCATGACATTTTCCATGATCTCCCCTTCCTTCATAAAACCAGCACCATTTCAGCTCAATCTCACCTAGAGGACTCTGGTATGTTTGATATATTCTTACCATCTGTATGAATGTCTTGTTCTTGAATATTAAGCTCTTCTAGATGTAAGGGTCCATGTCTCATTTAATCATCTTGGTACTTAATGAAGTGGCTTTCATGTAGCTCAATAAATATTGTTTGAATTGATCAATAAATCGGCCTTAAAAGCATATTCATTCAGCAATCACTATAACGATGACCTATAAACTGAATCATGAGCATCCCAAATCCCTGTTGTTTGTATTTATTTTTAACCAAAGCAGCTAATGGTGTAAATGACAAAAAATCAAGTTGGCACAAATTCCTCACAGGCTGTCCTATCTCAGATGAAATGGGGAACACGGCTCTTCTTGAGCTTAGGTAGGTGACTTTACTATGGAAATGAGCTATGGAAAAGAGGCTGCCTCTGGTTTTCATTTTCTTTGTTGTAGATAAACTTTTGGGTTAATTATAGAAATTCCACATTATTATTGAAAATATTTTCACCTATTTAATAAAAATGTACATCAAATGCAAAGGCATGGTAGATATATCCCCTAGCCAATTGAAATTCCTATAGGATCTGGGCAAGGGCTTAAAACAAAAGAAACAAGGAACAAGGACCAAAGTGAGATGGTTTTATAGCAGGAAGATTGCACAGAAATAGATATTATGAAATGTTAAACTAGAGAACAGATATCTGTGTCTCTTTCTATATATTTGAGAATATTTCAAACCCCAGATTCTGCAAACACCTGCTAAACACACTCCCTAAACCCACCAAGCCAGCAGCTGTGTGATCTACTCACACATTCTTAACACCACCTGGGAAAACGCAAATTGTACAGCCATGTTCGTAAAAGAAAAGAAATAAATGTCTCTGCTGAATTTCTACTCTCCCTGTATCATCAAAGTTAACAGCCCTGCCAAGGGAGATCATACAATTAAGAATTAAAATCTTAATGACTTAAATATTGTAATCAGTCTGTGATAGCACCTTAATTAAATGATAGATGCCCAGAAAGGGAGAAATGTGATTTGCTGTAGAAATTTAAAGTCTCTTTATATCAATAATAGAAATAAGAGTGACAGCATATTTAATATTTATATTATTCTAGATACTACACAGGAACAGACACTAAATACAGTGTTTTGAGAATTTATGCAAAATAATACTTTAAAAAATCATTCTATAAACCTACACACCATGTTACATCCTTCTTGCTACATGACTGCTAATTCAAAACACAATATTCCACATAATTTGCTTTAAATTCGGCAAGTAACATTACTGAAAGTAATGAATGCACAGATAATCACTGAGACAGTATGAAGAATAAAATAGAAATAAATGTCAAGTTTTCCAAAGACAAGACAAATCAAAGGAAAAAGCACTACAAAAAATCATAAATTAGCTGGACATATTAAATAGGGTCCTGAGGCAACAATCAAGTTTAATATAACACTCAAAGAACATAACAAAGTTCTTCTGTTCCCTTAAGCTAAGCGAATTATCTGTATCGTTTCACAAAACTGACACATTTGAATAAAGTCCAAAGATGACTTCAGTTTCAGTGTTAGTATTTCCTTTCCAGAGGGGGAAAAAAAGAAAAACAAACAAACATGGTTCAATTATTTGTAAGTTGTTGATGTCATATATAGATTGGGTCAATCTGAAAGAAATTTGTTAAATACACCCTCAGAATTATGCTACTACTACTTAATGAACCAAGTGAGAATACATGATTATTCACAAGGCAAGAGGCAATTAAAGGGAAAGATGAATCAAAAAGAGGCATCAGTTAAAAATAAACCTAGTTTGTACATATCCACATTTCAAAAAGCAAGCACTTAGGAACTGTCATTGTCATGGTAAAGAGGGAAATGATACATCAACTCCAGGATATGTTTTAGAGAAAATTTAATAGCTAAAAATACGAGATTTTAAGAAAAGTTTATTTGGGCAGAGATAAAATTACCTCTTTTTGCTATCAGATATAGAACTTGTAATGGAGAGAGAGGAAAAGCTTTAAATGCCATTATGTTTCAGGCTCTGACCTTATGCCTTAGCAACCTAATGAGTAATGTATCCCACAAACTGATCTACTGCAGTTTGGTACGCAGGGACCATACTTTATTATCAGCTTCATTGGAAACACCAGTAATTCAACTTTTAAAGAAACAGAGCTCCTTGCACAGTCCCTTAAATATAAGTGCTTACTTAATATTTTGAGCATAAAAGAACATATCTAAGTGTGTTAACTAGGTTTCTGTTGCTGTAGCTCCATGTATGCTTATCTCTGCTGCTGCTGCTAAGTCGCTGCAGTCGTGTCTGACCCTGTGCGACACCATGGACTGCAGCCTACTCGGCTCCTCCGTCCCTGGGATTCTCCAGGCAAAAACACTGGAGTGGGTTGCCATTTCCTTCTCCAATGCATGAAAGTGAAAAGTGAAAGTGAAGTCACTCAGTCGTATCCAACTCTTAGCGACCCCATGGACCACAGCCTACCAGGCTCCTCCGCCCTTGGGATTTTCCAGGCAAGAGTACTGGAGTGGGGTGCCATTGCCTTCTCCGTGCTTATCTCTAGAAAGGTCAATTAGCGAGTGATGCAAGAGTGAAGAGAAAAACGTAGATGCTTAGGAGGAGAAAAGGAATTCAAATAAACAGGGTGATTTCAGAAAATAAAGTAGAACTCTGAATGTAGGAGTTTTTAATTGAATTATTCAATTCACTGAATATTGTAGGACACTGTTTCATCAACAGTTATTTCCCAACTTCCATAAAGATATGTTCAGAAAAATCAAACTATTTGTACATAGAGAACTCTATGAAACCCCATAACCTGAGAGATTTTTTTAAGTTGAAAATATAAATTGTTCATCTGTAGTACTCCACAGTGGATTACATTTTTATAATTTATATATTGTATTTGACTGTGCTGAGTCTTCATCGCTGAGAGAGCTTTCTCTAGTTGCAGCGAGCAGGGACTACTCTCTAGTTGCAGTGTGCCGGCTTCTCATTGTGGGGCTTCTCGTGTTGCAGAGCTCAGGCTCTAAGGCGTGTGGCTTCAGTAGTTGCAATACACAGGCTTAGCAGTTGCGGCTTGAGGGCTCTAGAGCATAGGGCCAGTAGTTGTGGTGCACAGGCCTAGTTGCCCTGTCACATGTGGGATCTTTCTGGATCGAACAGATGTCTCCTGGGTTGGCAGGTGGATTCTATATCACTGAGCCACCAGGGAAGCCCTCCATAGTGAATTAGTAAAGTTATTGTTTAACTGAAACTTTCTGATATAGAAACAGATTTTTTTTTCTCACTAAAATCCCTTTTCTAATTCTGTTTGATATTTCAATTTCTTATTTTATTAACTACATTACCAAAATAAATAGAGTATTAATATATGGTCATTACACAAGTTAGCAGTATTTTCTTTATGTTAGGTCAGATAAGTACATGCTACTTCCTATTCTTACACACTACTTATTATTTTTTTTCAAGTAAACTTGATTACAATTAGCCTACCCATATGGATTTGAGATCATTTCATACCTCTATACTACCAATGGGACATATGAAAAGTTTAACCCAATGATTTGGCTAAAAATGTCATATGCTAACTATATTTTTTAATGCTTTGCCCTCTGTTAATTTTTTCCCCTTCATTCCAGTAACAATGAACACACACCTAGCATCTAGGTATTGCTTTGTCATGCAATTTCCCACTAGAAGGAATCAGGTTCCTTGGAAAAATAGCTGATTCCAGGGCTATGGAAGACTAAGTATAAGATGAAACTAAAATATCTTTATATCAGAAAGTAACGTAATGCTAAAAGTGGGAAGATGGGGTAGGCATGTCACAAAGTTTGATTAAGGGCAATCTCTCTGACAAAATCTGGGAAAAACTGAGCACAAAAGTAATGCAGTAATGTATTATAAATCACTGCAAAGTAGGATTTTATAAGTCCATAATGATAACAAATCAATCATTAAGTCGATAGATCAATACACTGATTGACTGATAGATGAGAAGAGAGAGGTCTTACTTACAGAAGAATGCTAATTACCAACCATATGGAGAGAGGTTGGAAAATGATCATTTTACAACCATTACAGCATATATCACATTATCTAACAGAACATTTTGATGAGGAGCAGGAGATCTGCATGGTCTTATGTCTCCCTAAAAACTACTTATTAATTTAAATGGAAAAACAGTAAGTACACACTGGAGAAATCGTGTAATACCTCAATCAAGTGATCAAAATGAACACCTCCTATGAGGGGCAGACAGACATTCAGTGCCTCTATATGTGATACTTGATACAGCATGACCTCTGTATAATTCTGGCCAAGATCACACATCCTAAATTCAATCATGGGGAAACATTAGATATATTCAAGATGAACAAAGATCTTCTTAAAGAAGAGGAGATTCATATTGCTCAAAAATATCAATGTTATAAAAGACAAAGAACGGCTGTGGAAATGTTCCAGGCTCAAGGAGGCTGAAGAAGAGATGGAGCCCGAGTAAGAGATGGGGTTCGGGGGAGAGATGAAGTGAGACAAAGAGACAGAGTAAGAATGGCACCAACGGTATGTGAATTTGGATAAAAGACATGTACAAGTGTTATTTATAGTCTTATTCTTGCAATTTCTATACATTTGAAATGATTTCCAAATAAAAACTTAAAACATTGTTTCTTACTGTTTCTTAGTTTACTATGTTCTGCTATTTTTTGGTTTTATTTTAAAGATATGCCCTAATATTTTTTAAACATTATTTATGATGATTTATATTTAATGATGCCTATTTAAATGATATTACAGAATAAGAGGAAAACCAGAAGCATTAAATCACACCATCACTAATAGCTTGGAATCCTGTATCAAGAGGGTATAAATATACATAGCATATATTCATCTATGCTAAAAGCTAAAATATAATTTTCATTGAAATATTTCAAATTAATTTTCTTAGAATCATAGAACAAAATGAAAAGATCATTTAAAGATATCTTAACACAACCTCCTCATGTTTCTGTGTATGGAACTGAGGTCACACAGTCACAGAGAACCAGACTAAGACAGTAGGTCTCCTCTTGAGCCTGGTTATCTTCCAAAATACAATCTTGGCTAACCTGAACAATCCAAACTGTTTTAAGTAAATCCCTTATACACCATTCCTATGAAACAGAGTGGATAGCACATTTTATCTCTGAAATAGTTATGACTGTCATATGCTATTTTAAAATCATTTGTAATTACGTATTTGTTTCTTTACAATATTTTTTTTAGATAAAAGGGAGCATGTAAACCTAACTGATCAATCTAAGCTTGACAAATTCATTATAATCATAGCTAGCCATTGCTAGTCATAGCTAATCATTAACGTCATTCTACTTAAATTGTCCTCATTAAATATACCATCCAAAAATATATATATATATACCATCCAAACTATATAAACACTAGAGAATCCATTTTCCATGGGTTACTTCTAACAATGCATGAAGTGATCTTCATTCAGTTGTCAGATTATAAAGTAATTGCTTTTCCAACACTTAATTTTCATACTATCCTTGTGAGACAAATAGGTAGTAACTAGCATAATCCAGCTACACCATTTTTTTCGTTATCTTCAGGTCTCTTAAGTCACTCCCCTTCATTTACTGAGAACTTGAGCAACTGTTTTTTTGTCCACTCTAAATTCTGTTGTTTTCACTGACTTCATCAGCCACATACCAAACTTATCCAGTCTCTCAATTTCTTGTGCTCCATTACATCTATCTTTTACTGAATTCAACCAAAATCATTCAATCCCATTGTCACACTGCAGTCATCAAAAATAACTCAACCTCCTAAATTCCAACCCAATCACAGTATCTGATGACCTTTTCTCTCATATAGTTCCAGCTTAAAGGATCAAGGAACCCTGCTGAATCAATCTCTAAGTGTCATTAAGACCACCAGTCCTTTGACCCACCATCCACTGTTCCTCTCCTGTGGCCGCTTCTCTCCCCATCTAGATTAAATTTCAAGGCCAAGTAGGTATTACTGCATTGGTAATTATTGTCTAACACACCATACTCAACACACTTTCCTCTTAATTCTTCTACTGTATTTATTGGGTCTCCTGCATTTGCACATTGAGTATTTTGAGGGAAAATTACACAGCTGGGAAGAGTCATATCACTCTGAAGTAACAATCATCAAACTTACTTGCAAAGCAGAAACAGCCACAAAGACATAGAGAATGAACATATGGATACCAGGGGAGGACGAACTGGGAGATTGGGATTGACATATATACATTACTATGTGTAAAAGAGAAAATTAATGAAAACCTATTGTATAGCACAGGGAACTCTACTCAGTGCTCTGTAGTGACCTAAATGAGAACGAAATCTGAAATAGAGGGGGTATATGTATACATATAGCTGACTCACTTTCCTGTAGAATAGAAACTAATACAACACTGTAAAGGAACTATAACAAAAGTTCATTAAAAAATAAATTGATCATCCATTTCAAATGAATACTCAAATTGACCAACAATGACTGCAACTCTTTACCAACAATTATTTCAATTTTTTTCAGATGATCTATTCATCACCAAATCAACCCACACAGTTGCTAAACTGTTAGGTGATGACCCTGATGACTAACTCATGAGAAAACAGAAACCCCTAATCAAATGGAAACATCCTAACCACGCCACTAGCAAATAGCCCTGCATTTATACCATCTTCTTCCTTCCTATTATAAAGGAGAAAAGGATCCTCCTGTCAAAAGTAAGTTTTTCTACATGTGGATCTAGTACTCCTTCCTTTTCAGTTTTTTATTTTATCGCTCTTCTACATCTTAAACTTTTCTTTCTCAACTCTATTATTCCTAATAGCATTCAAACATGCTCTAGCATTTCCCATCCTAACAAATAAATAAATAAATCTCCTAATACCATGCCCCCTACAGATGATAATTTCTCTGAGCTCTTCCAGAACCCAACTTCTAAACAGTTATCTAGCCACAGTGCGTACATCCCCCTCACTTCCTGTTTCACTCTTCAACTCACTCCTTCATGGTAAATTTTCAAACTCTACTCGGAAAATTCCTAAGAGCATCAGTGATCTCAATGCTGCCGACTCAATGGACAACTCATTGTCCTCTGCCCTAATCTGTCAGATCATATCTTCCTTCTTGGAACATTTTCTTATGTTGATCCTTCGACATTACATTATTTCACATTTTTCTTGCCATAATTATCTCAATTTGCTTTGCTGAATCTTCCTTTCTCTAATCTTTAACTGACAGAGACACTAGGATTTGATCGCACACTTCCTATTATTCTCCAAGTACACACTTCCACACAATGATATCATGCAGACACATCATTTTATTTCTATCTATGTGGCAGTGATCTAAAATTGATATCTTTAGCTATAATTAATCTTTGGATTTACAGACTCAAATTCAACTACTTACCTGACATCTTCACTATGATCTCTGTCTAGAAGGTATCTTGAACATTACATGGCCGAAGCAAAATTCTTTATTCCTAACCCTGACCCTACCACTACTCAAGTCTTTCCTTTCCAAATAGATGGCACCATCATTCAGCTTTATCGACCAAACAATTAGGAGCCTTTCTTGAGTATTTGATTACCCCAAGACTGGAGTCAAAAACAAAAAAACAGTGAACAAAACAATCTGAGAAAGACTGAACTAGTGAATAAGAAGGAAACCCAGAGAGTATGAAGTCATGTATTAATGATAGACAAAGTGATCTGCTGAGAGGAAGTCATGTATTAATGATAGACAAAGTGATCTGCTGAGAGGTGAATAAAATAATTAAGTATTAATGATAGACAAAGTGATCTGCTGAGAGGTGAATAAAATAATTAAGAAGCAAACACTGAAGGTCATTGGTGATCTTGACAAGAGTAGACTCAGAGGAGTGATGAGGGTGAAAGTTTAGTTGGAGGAGATTAAAGAGAATAAGATGAGAATGCCAAGTTAGCAACCAACAGAGACATCTTTCAAGGGGTTTTGCTGTTTGGAATGCCAACAGATGAGTACTAGTTGGAGAATGCTATGAGGTCAAGAGTGGTTCAATTTTTTTTTTTTTTTTGAGAGACAGAGGAAATACTAGGGCATGTTAGCATGCTGCTGAAAATGACCCATTCATGAGTTAAAAATAAATATAGAGTGGGAAAAGGGGGTTAAATCACTGAAGAGTGGGAGCCACTGCTTAAGTGGACAGGTTATTCTACAGATGGAGGGATTCATTGATGCATAGTCATAAGAAATAGTATGCATAGAGATGGAGGGCAATTTGGTAGACTTCACAGTGGAAGATGAAGGAACTCTTAGTTGAGGGCTTCTAGATTTGTCAAAGAATTATGAGGTAGGTAATCAGTGTGTGGTATATCTATGTGAGTCTGTGTGGTGTGTGCTTTGGGGATTGAGAAGTCAGGCATGAAAGAGACTGAAAAAGAAACATTAGTTTTGTTAAAGAGAAGCTACTAGGTGATTTACCAGTTACAACTGAATGTCTATTTGGTCATGTGTACAATTTAGCCAAAAAATGTATTTATCCAGTTTAGTGGGTTTTCTTTTACTGCAAAATTAGAATTCCTTATTATAAAGCAAAATATTTAGGGGGAATAAAACAACATTACATACTTTCAATGTATGCCCAAATAGAAACTCCATTATACTGTTTCACAAATTAAATGGGATTCTTGTTAACAAGATATCCGTTTTTCTTTAAAGGTCTATTTCTGTATAGAGATGTCACAAATTAATTTGAAGATATAGAAGCATACAATTAATATTGCACTGTGGTAAAACTAGGCCCATTTCAAACATGTTTCTATTATTCTGTGGTTTATCATTTCATGATAAGAAACCATTATGTCTTAATGTCAAGAGTATTTATTTAAAATTATATCAAGTAAGCAAGCTTTATTTATAATACTAGCAGCACTGGCTGAAATTATTTGCCTTCCTTTTAGCATTTTAATTTAAAGCTTTCTAAATGCAAATTGGGGAAAGAAACTCTCTGCTCACTAGATGGTAAGTAGTTTTTTCTTTTTTTTTTTTTTTAAATATCTCAATTGTATTAGTGGTGTTATTTTATTGGGAGTATACTTACTTACAACAATCATGCATGGCACTCAAAATATTTTATAAATATTAAAAGCATGCCTACAATTACCTCCAATGAAATCTCTGCAATGTACCATTAAAATTATCCTACAGAAAAGGTAAAATATCACTATTTTTACATAAAGAAATAAATTGATAATCTAGACAACTGACTTCACCAACAGAGAGAAAAAGAAAATGAGCATCAGAATCTATTACCCCTCCCAACAAACACACCCAGTATTTAAATACAAAATAAATCCATGAAACTTAAAACATCCCAGGCTACAAAATTCCCTCTGCTTTGGCCTTTCAATTCTCTGCTCTATTTTTATCACAGGGGACTAAAACACTATGGAGCTAAGTAACAGAGGGAGTTTTCAAAAAGTCATCAAATCCTCTCTCTCTGTCAAGCAAAGATGGCAAAACAAGAGATAAAGCCTTTTGTGAAAAATGACTCATTCTAGGTTCTCTAAAACTGAAATGCTAAAACAGGTGAAGTGTGCCCACATTCACAAAAAGGCATTTATTCATCTAAAAAAAATGCCAACAGAGATTTTCAGTCATAAATTTATGAACTTTAATATCAAGAAACAATGTGCATTTGATTTTGCCTGCCTTCACTCTGGATAAAACAAAAGAAATATTTAAAACATCTAAATAAGTAAATTTGAGCTATCAAAACTAATGTCCATTATTTTGATCTACAGATATTGCCAGACAAGTATGATTTAAAAATCCAAACACTAAGTTTGCTTGAAAAATAAAAGCATCTTCAACTGATGTTATACATACTTAAAATAGCTAGCTGAAAAATTGATTTATTTAGACCAACTACTGTGAGTTCCAAATTTTAGCAGTGCTTTTCAACATAAACTCACTTAAATTTTACCTCGGTGTCAATGTAAGTAGCAAACAAAACAAATAAAATGATAAGAAGCAATGGTTTCTCTAGTTTAGTGATAATTGTTTCATTTCTTTTATTCTTATGAGATTATCAAACTTGAATTGACCTCACAAAACAGAAATGAGCACAAATAGGATTTCACGTGTTTAGGTTAAAACACGTATACACAAACCAAAAAAGCAGATATTATGATAGTAAAGCTCAAAGGCCAAGCATTCTTATTTTTAAATGTAATATAGTTAAAAGATTTTTTACTTGACTTTATTTTCAATGAGTGACTTCTTTATTTCTGCATTTTATCTTATAACATTAGCAATGGTCTGATATTCAGGCAATGAAATGAAAACATAAATCAGAAGTGTGAGAGGAAGAAAATAAAGTACCAGCTTCCCGATTTACATAGAAAGAGGGCTGCCGTTCTACATTTCATAGGAAATTTTTCCAAAGCACAGCCATTAGCTATGAAAAGAAAGCTCCCCCATGTTCAATAAACTAATGTAAGAAACATTAGAAATGTATTCATGGATCAAGAAATCCAACTTGGTCTATTACAATATAATAGTCATTATTATAACAACAAATTACCAGTGACCAATGGCAATGTTTTCCATGTACATTATTCTATTAAATCACTCTAACAACCATATATAATACTTTGGCCACCAGATGCAAAGAACTGACTCATTTGAAAAGATCCTGATGCCGGGAAAGATTGAAGGCAGGAGGAGAAGGGGACGACAGAGGATGAGATAGTTGGACAGCATCACCGACTCAATGGACATGAGTTTGAGTAAACTCTGGGAGTTGGTGATGGACAGGGAGGCCTGGAGTGCTGCAGTCCATGAGGTTGCAAAGAGTTGGACATGACTGAGCAACCGAACTGAACTGAACAACTATATGAGAAAGGTATTATTATCATGACTCTGAAGAAATTGAGATTTAGAGAAGCTAAAACATTTGTTCTTGGTTCCATAACAGGTAAGATTAAAATTCAGATTTCCTGACTTCCAATTATATGCTCTCAATTAAACTCTTGCGGGACATCCTTGTGATCCAGTGGCTGAGACTCCGAGCTCCCAGTAAAGGGAGCCCAGGTTCAATCCCTGCTCAGGGAACTAGATCCCACATACCGCAAATAAAGATCCCATGTGCTGCAACTAAAACCCCACACAACCAAATAAATAAATAATCAAAACAAACAAACAAACAAAACTTCTTGCTAGAGCAATAATGACTAACCTCTGCAAGACCAATAGATAACAGATTATGTAAGAATTTACAATATATTATGCTAATACCTAGCCTGGAAGCATCATGGCCCGCTAGTCAATGTATAATCTTACAACTAAAGAGGAAAAAATGTTACAGAACTAAAAAAGAAGATAAATTAACTCAAATAAGTCTACATGCATATTCTTCTTTATGCCGAAATATATTTATTTGGAACGTGTTCCACTAACAGAAATAGTCCACCCATTCCTTGTTGACCCACTCAGAGAATATAAATATTATAATTCTTTCCTCACTAACTGACAGACTTACTGCAGAAAATTTATAAGGGGAAATTTGTTATATGAAGTCAAAATTTCCCATTAACTTACACTTTCCAAGAAGCAAGAAATAATCAGTTTCAAGGAAAAATAATGCTTTTTCTAATGTCTCTACTAAATTCTAATAAAGAAGACATGAAGAAATGTCCATCACAGACAGAAAAACACCCAGAAAAACTACCAGTTAAAATTCCTCATGTGCCATTTCCTTAAAAACGTCTGAAACATAATTGGAACATGCTACACCTGTTTGAACCTAGGGAAGCACTTCACAAGTAGAAATCTGAAATCAGTAATCAATTACTACATTTCTTAGTCAGCAACGGGTTTTTCCTTTTAAAGCCTTTTCTCATACATTACCTCATTTCATCATTGGGCGGCATAGGTTGGTGACTTCCTGTAGAATCTGTCACAGTGTCTTAACACTCAATAAATAACTTTTATTTATTTAGCACTCAATAAATAGTCAGTATTTGGTCTTCCCTGGTGGCTCAGAGGTTAAAGCATCTGTCTGGAATGTGGGAGACCCGGGTTCAATTCCTGGGTCAGGAAGATCCCCTGGAGAAGGAAATGGCAACCCACTCCAGTACTCTTGCCTGGAGAATCTCATGGAGGGAGGAGCCTGGTAGGCTACAGTCCATGGGGTCACAAAGAGTCGGACACGACTGAGTGACTTCACTTTCAAATAGTCAGTAACTAGTCTGAGAAAGGTATGATCAAAATGAGTGAATGAATGAATGAATAAACCAAAGAAGTGATTAAACCATCATCAAAGAATGAGTCAAACTTTAGTACATGGTATAGAGAATACCATGAATTTGTCAAAACCTACAGAATGTACAACACAAAGAGTGAAACATGATGTAAACTATAAACTTCAGTTAATTACTATGATTAAATTATTATATATTAAAATGGTTCACCAATTATGACCAATGTACATTAATGATAAGGAAAATCCTGTGGGGGTAGTCTGCTTAAATTTTCTGTAAACCTAAAACCGCTTCACAAAGAAAGTATATTTCAAAAAAATGAACAGTTTATGTTCAAATTAAAAAATGCCAGACGGATCTGAAAGCTAATTTCTAGTATTACTATTACTATTATTTTAAAAACAGAAAAAAAAGATGTCACTAACACTTCCCATGAAAGGTTACAGTCATCAAAAGAAAGACTACCAAGAAATAAACAATGAACACCATATGTATTATTTATTATTTTGATTTTGAAAATGTAGCACTCCAAAAGAACCTCTAGCAACATGTATAAAAATGTGTCAATCTACATATTAAAATGAAAAGCCTTCAAAACAACACAAATACAGACTAAAAAAGCTGAGATAAACATGAAATTCAACTATATTCAATGCAAGCACCAGTCTCAAATCGTTGGAAAGGTTAAACCACCCAGAGGCAGGCTTGCTCAAAAGCCCTGACATCTGATGATGTGAGCTAGAGTCCTGGTAGGTCAGAAGGGAATCACATATTTTATCTGAGGGACGAACATATTTCTAGCCCACAATATCCCAAGCCGGGAAATGATGACTAGCCCGAACTACTGTGAGAACTGTGAGTTAAGCAGTACTCACAGTGACTGAGATATGGTTATTAAGTTATGTAAACTATGAAAAACAATTTATTTTATCTCCCTAGATTAACAAGCACATAAATGTGTTTAATGAATGCTTTTCATAATAGTGCCAAAGATAGAACACCACCACAGACACCACATTCTAGGAAAAAACCCTCAAATGGTTACGTTACTTGCCAAGTCTCATAAAGTTTTTGACAAGAAAAAATCGTGCACTATAGTAGACTAACTTTTATTTGATCAAACAAATAACTATATTCCCATATATAATGAGGACAAAGTACATCCGTACTGACATCAATAAAAACAAAGTCTCAACAACATAACATGGCTGTCAGGGACTCAAGCAAATTTCACCATTTTCCAGGAAACTATGTGTCTGGGAAAGAAAGCAAAAGCACTGTCTCTGGGTTTGATTCATTTACAGGGCGAGATTTTCAGACCTTGATATTTAAGGTTGCTTTCAGTTGAATATGCTTTGGTTTAATAACATAGATATGACCCACTTGAGTCTTTGGAAATTTGAACGTCTACTTGAATGTGTATATTGGTCCGCCATTATAAGACTTCCAAGCCAATATGTGCACAGTGACAGGGAACTCCTCCCAGAGAGCAGGAGAAGCATGCTCAGCTTCAAGCACAAATAGAAGATATAAGTGGACTGAAATCCTGCCAAAAGACTATTCCAGATGGAGACTCAGGAAGGGGAATACGTAAACAACAAAGCTTAGCTCCATTTGAATGGAAGCCAGGGATAATGAATAGCACTACTTGTATAATTTCTCTTGATTGTATAATGCAATTATTGTATTCTCCTCTGTGTCCCTGTAGTAACTAAAGTAAAGCTTTTCCATCTAAAAGAGAAATTCTGGTTTGAATGGTTCAAACAATTTTCCACAAAGACAAACAAAAAAACTTTCTAAAAAACTGCAACGAAAAATTAAAATGAAAATGAAAACTGTGGGGGAAGAAAAACGGCAAATGGTGACAAAGGTAACAAAGGGTTAATTTAAACATTCAATAAGATCTATAAATAAGAAAAATACTATCTCAATAATATAAAATTGAGTAAAAATATATGTACAAATAATGGTCAAAGAAACACAAATGGTCAATATATAATTTTTTAAGATTTTTTTTTGTGGACCATTATTAAAGTCTTTATACAATTTGTTACAATACTGTTTTAGTTTTATGTTTTCATTTTTTGGCCAAGAGGCACATGAGAGCTTAGCACTCTGACGAGGGATTGAACCCAGACCCTCTACACTGGAAGGTGAAGTCTTAACTACTGGCCTTCCAGGGAAGGCATGGTCAACATGAATTAAACCTACTAAACATAATTCCACCCCACTCCAGTACTCTTGCCTGGAAAATTCCATGGATGGAGGAGCCTGGTAGGCTGCAGTCCATGGGGTTGCTAAAAGTCGGGCACGACTGAGCGACTTCCCTTTCACTTTTCACTTTCATACACTGGAGAAGGAAATGACAACCCACTCCAGTGTTCTTGCCTGGAGAATCCCAGGGACGGGGGAGCCTGGTGGGTTGCCGTCTATGGGATCGCACAGAGTCGGACACGACTGAAGTGACTTAGCAGCAGTAGCAGCAAACATAATTCATAAGCAAATAAAACAAAAACAATGAGAGTTTTTCATTCATCAATGGCAAATTATTTCTTAATTATGATACTCAATGTTGGTGATGATTCTAAATGATTGCCACTCATTTACAGCTGGTAGGAATGTAAATTTGAGCAGCCTTTGTAGAAACAATTTAGCAATACATAAAAAGTTCATTAAAACTGTTTATTTGCAAAACTATTAGTTTATATTCCCAAAAGATATTAGGTTCAAAAATTAGAGCATAACATATACCATGTATATATATATATATGTTATTATAAATAATATATCACTTAAAATATATATTAAAAATAATAAAATATGTTAAAAATAATATATGTATATTATTTCTTTCTAAGATACAAACAGATTGAAAGAAAAACAATAATGAGAAACTAACACTGAAAGAATATGTATCAAAGTGGTAAGAGTAGCTATAAGAATTAGGTAATGTAAATTCAAGAGATTTTTCTTTAACTCTCTTCTCGGTGATCAATGAAAATGAATAGAGCAAAACAACAGAATGGGAAAGACTAGAGATCTCTTCAAGAAAATTAGAGTGACCAAGGGAATATTTCATGCAAAGATGAGCACAATAAAGGACAGAAATGATATGGATCTAACAGAAGCAGAAGATATTAAGAAGAGGTGGCAAGAATACACAGAAGAACTTTACAAAAAAGACCTTCATGACCCAGATAACCACGACGGTGTGATCACTCACCTAGAGCCACACATCCTGGAATGAAAGTCAAGTGGGCCACAGGAAGCATCACTACAAACAAAGCTAGTGGAGATGATGGCATTTCAATTGAGCTATTTCAAATCCTGAAAGATGATGCTGTGAAAGTGCTGCACTCAATATGCCAGCAAATCTGAAAACTCAGCAGTGGTCACAAGACTGGAAAAGGTCAGTTTTCATTTCAATCCCAAAGAAAGGCAATGAAAAAGAAGGTTCAGACTACCGCACAATTGCACTCATCACACACACACTAGCAAAGTAATGCTCAAAATTCTCCAAGCCAGGCTTCAACAGTACATGACCCATGAACTTCCAGATGTTCAAACTGGATCTAGAAAAGGCAGAGGAACCAGAGATCAAATTGCCAACATCTGCTGAATCATCAAAAAAGCAAGAGAGTTCCAGAAAAAGATCTACTTTCGCTTACTGCACCAAAGCCTTTGACTGTGTAGATCAAAACAAACTATGGAAAATGCTTCAAGAGATGGGAATACCAGACCACGAGACTTACTTCCTGAGATATCTATATGCAGGTCAGGAAGCAACAGTTAGAACTGGACATGGAACAACAGACTGGTTCCAAACTGGGAAAGGAGTACATCAAGGCTGTATACTGCCACCCTGCTTATTTAACTTATATGCAGAGTACATCATGAGAAATGCCAGGGTGGATGAAGCACAAGCCGGAATCAAGACTGCCAGGAGAAATATCAATAACTTCAGACATGCAGATGACACCACCCTTATGGCAAAAAGTGAAGAAGAACTAAAGAGCCTCTTGATGAAAGTGAAAGAGGAGAGTGAAAAAGTTGGCTTAAAACTCAACATTCAGAAAACAAGATCATGGCATCTGGTCCCATCACTTAAATGGCAAATACACAGGGAAACAATGGAAACAGTGTCAGACTTTATTTTGGGGGGCTCTAAAATCACGGGACATGGTGATTGCAGCCATGAAATTAAAAGACGCTTGCTCCTTGGAAGAAAAGCTATGACCAATCTAGACAGCTTAATAAAAATCAGAGACATTCCTTTACCAACAAAGGTCCATCTAGTCAACGCTATTGTTTTTCCAGTAATCATGTATGGATGTGAAAGTTGGACTATAAAGAAAGCTGAGTGATGAAGAATTGATGTTTTTGAACTGTGGTGCTGAAGAAGACTCTTGAGAGTCCCTTGGACTGCAAGGACATTCAACATGTCAATCCTACAGGAAATCAGTCCTGGGTGTTCATTGGAAGGACGGATGTTGAAGTTGAAACTCCACTACTTGGGCCACCTGATGCAAAGAACCGATTCACTGGAAAAGACCCTGATGCTGGGAAAGATTGAAGGCAGGAGCAGAAAGAGATGAGAGAGGATGAGATGGTTGGATGGCATCACCCACATGACAGACATGACTTTTAGTAGGCTCTTGGTGTTGGTGATGGATCAGGAAGCCTGGCGTGCTGCAGTACATGGGTCCCAAAGAGTCGGACATGACTGAGGAACTGAACTGATACTTTCTAAATGGTATATATGATCTCACACACCAGAAATGGACACAAAAGGATACATGACAACAGTCCCCAAGTGTTACCTTGTGGGAAAGAGACACTATCTTGTAGCAACTACAGTGTCAAGACAAATAGGCCAAATTATAAGCATTTGCAAGAGGAAAACATGTCAATTACAAGGGAATGTGTACATGCCTGAGATCTAAGTAGCAGGAAGCTTTTCTATTAGCAATATTGGAGTACAGTACATAAAATATGGAAGGAGGTCATCTATCCCCCAGCTAAATCAAAAAGTTAGTTCAAGACAAATTTTCATTTATCTCAATATAATTCAATTGAAATGGATTCAACAGTTGAACTTTGGATCTATATTTAAAAACTTTGTGACTTCAAGCAAAATGCTTAACTATAAATTTCTCTTTCTTCCACTATAATTTTGAGATTAAAAAATAGTTCCTCTAAATCACAAGGAATCTGCTAGCATTAAATGAACAGTCTTTGATAAACTCATCTAGCATATAATGTGGTGGTGGTGGTGGTGTTGTCTCTAAGTCCCTTTTGACTCTTGCAGCCTCATGGATTATAGCTTGCAGGCTCCTCTGTCCATGGCATTCTCTAGGGAAGAATACTGGAGTGGGTAGCCATTTCCTTATCCAGCCGTCTTCTCAACCCAGGACTCAAACCCACATCTCTTGCACTGCCGGTGGATTATTTACCACTGAGCCACCAGGGAAGCACATAATGTAGCATAATGTAAATGTTCATCACTCAGCAAGTATCTTCTACTATTTTGATGACTGTCATATATCTACTGCACTTCCCTAAGTTAATATCCCTAATGTTAAGTATGTTCCTATAGAATAAAGAACATTCATACAAAGTATTAGTCTGACATGTGACCCACTTTTTGTCAGTCAGCTCTCTCCTCAAAAGTGTCCTGATAGTTAAGTGAAAAAATGAAAAAAAACACGTGCTTTTTTACTTGTTCAAAGCTGTAAAAGATAGAATTATGATAATTTCTAAATTTGTGAGTATTCCTATTTTATCACCAACTTTACTAACAACCTGTTCCAGTTATACCCAATGAGTGCATATAAAAGTGTGAATTATTATCATGGGCAAACATGAGACCATTGAACATGGTAGAAAAAGAGTCACTCAGTTGTGTCCAACTCTTTGTGACCCCAGAGAAGCCCACCAGGCTTCTCTGTCCATGGAATTCTCTAGGCAAGAATACTGGACTGGCTTGCCATTTCCTCCTCCTGGGGATCTTCCCGACCCCGGGATTGAACCAGGTCTCCCGCATTGCAGGCAGACTCTTTAGCAACTGAGCCACCAGGGAAGCCCATTTAGCAGAAAAAGAAAGCCTGTTTTCTGTTAAATGGCACATAGCACTATGATCCTATATACAAATAATCTGTTTCTTAGAAGAAATCTATAAAATAAATGGACAGATTAGTTTAGCTGTTTTTCTTCTGATTTCACATCTAAAAAATATTGACTTTTCATCAAGAAAATTGTCCTGTAGATGTTTCTAAAATGTTTGTAAACAGCATATGAAAAATGTTATTGAGGTCATATATAAAATATCAACATTTTATATTTTACATAAAATATAGCCATATATTTAACTGAGTGATCTCATGTTAAACTTTTTTGAAGGGGGTGGGAGTAGTGAAAATAATTCCTTAGAGTCTTTAACAGTCATCAAAAGTAGTTTTAAATTCTCAGTGTTCTTATGCTAAATTACAAACTTAAATTAAGAATAAAAATACTGCTTAAACTGAATGAAATGTCTTTTCAGATGTGTATTATTCTCCTGTGTTTGTTTCCACTGGAGTTGTATCTGTTTTGGAATATTGTTCCTCTTACCACTTTTTTGGTTCCCCTTCCCATGAGCATGATAAACAACCTTAAAACAATTCCATTCTCTCTCTAAATTGCCCCTCAAAATTGATGACTTCTTTGCTAAAGACATCTTAGAGCCCCAAAGAACTGAATCCAAGATTTTCAACCTTCTGGCTAGAGGCATATTTTCTGGAATATAATGTGCCCAGATTACCTTATTTAAAATATCAAAGTGATAATATCTAGTGCATCTCTATCAGACTACTAATTAAGTGGTTCTATGAAGGATAGCTACTCTTTCCCACCTTGTATATTGGAGACTTTGAAGAAAATAGGTCTATTTCATTTGATCATACTACTTTATGATATGCAATTCATTTTTTTTTTGCTCCAGAAATTGAGATTATGCAAAATCAAAAAGTTAAAATACTATTTTAAAATTATTTATACAGCATAACTCTTGAATTTCTCTTCATTAACTTGCTGTAAAAATCATTCCCAATAATGAAGGAGTCCCATAGATCAAGGCTACTTATAAGAACGTATTCATATGTCATGTTAATTAGCCCCTGTACACGTAATCTCTTTCCCTGGTGTGTCCAGTACATGTGTCTCTGTCCTAGATTGCTCATTAAATCTGCTACAGTTCATTTGAGCACTGCATCACTGTGACTGGGTTAGACAGTTCAGAATCCAAGAACTATGATTCCTTCCTCCTGTGTATTTCTTACAAAATCTTACAAGCAGTGCTCTCTGGTAGTGTAGAAATAATGCATAGAGTATCTGATATGTTCTCCAATGTACAAACACGGTTATCACAAAGGTTATCACAAACGCAGGTTACCTTCAATGCCTCCACTGTGCATGCAGGTAATATGCCAGGTATCTGACAAAGTTTGAGAAGTAGCAATCCTTATTCTTTTTAATGGGGACCTCTGAGACCAACAACGTCTAGAAAAATACCAGGCTCACTGTTACACAGAGACTTTTCTTAGACTACTGGTTATCCAGGCCACGCACCCAAACATACATACACTTTTTAAAAATTAGGTAGTATAGAGTATTCAGTAGTTACAATGGCAATATATTCCTGCCTGAACTATAATGTTCTAAATCCAGTTCTTTAGAGGTGACAGAAGAAGGTTATGTTAAAATAACACAGTGGTGCAGGGGTCTCAAGTATGGATTAATTTTTAAATCGTTACATGGCGGTAGTTTGATTTTTATCTTTTTTGTAGTTGTACGTTATGAAAGAACACTGCTGGAGGATGAAGTTTTGACTTTTCTTTCAGAATCATTAGTTCTCTACAATCCCAACGCAAGATATTTTGCAGACATGACAATTCCACATTGATTTTCACTTTCCTATTATTTGAAACCTTAGGCTAACAACATTAAAAAAAAAAAAAAAAAAGATCTGTGCTGTATATACAATACAGATTGTTTTAAAGACCAATCTACATCATGTATGTGTTTCTACTCAATACATTTGAAACTGTTAATTATCTACATGTCAATAATACAAGTAGACTGCAATGCTTATTAGAATAACTATATTCTTTTTTTCATTGACTTTTAAAAATCTAATTTCTAAATACAAACAATTCTGACCAAATGCTATCTGGCAATATCTGTACCCTTTTATTTTTCATTTCTAACAGTAATAAAAGTATTTGCCTTTAAGTTCAAATCACCAAATATATCACAATCTAAGAAACATATACACCAAAAAAATGCTTACTGCATAAAAAGAAATGAAATTAATAATTTTACAGATTTGTATAATTTAAATTCAAAATCCCTGCTAAATTATCAATAACCTTCAATAGAAAGATTTAAGAAGTTGACTTAAGACATTCCCACGTGAGAGAGAGTTCTGGCTGATAGAGAAGATGTCTTCATGCTAATTACAACTTATATATAAATATAAGGAGTTGTCATGAAAAGAGCAAGTTAAATCACTTTGGCTCTTTGAATCTAACTATATTTCCTTTTGGGGGCCCTTGTGTTTAATACCTATTACTAACTTCATAATCATTAAGATATGGATTTATGCAACATTTATATATATTTTAAGGGTTTGACAAGTTACCTTGAACAATCAAATCTTTAAAAAAACTACTCTTAAGTATCACAGAATATCTGACCCTGAGGGAATTTGCTAATCCTTGTGACAGTGATTTTTGTTTTCGAGGTCTTCTCTTTAAAAAATCTTTGAAGAAAGTATGTGTTTACTTACGTTGTTATACTAAGATATTCTCTATTACTTTATTTGGCTTAAATACAGATGTTTTAAATAATTCAGAGTTCTCTATTTAGTTAAAAGTAAGTTATGGTACACTGGTGATCATTTAAAAAAAAAAAAAAAAAGGAACAGAAAGAGAGGAGAAAAACCTCAAGGACAGCAACAGAGGAACTAATGGAGATGACCTTTCAAAAAGACATTTACTAGCACACTAAATGTAACTGACTCAGTTTATTAGATCTGGAATCTTTCTGCTCTCCAATGCTATTATCTTACTTTGGAAAATAAGCACATTTTGAATGTGAAGATTCTAAATATTAATAGTTAACATTCCCAACTGGCTTTCACTATTTTCTGATTTGACTCCTAAAACAATCTCACATATTCATTTCTTGACACAAATGGATATCTGATCTAGAGGCATCTATGCAAACGTACCTATATATGAAGATCAAATAGTCAACAAAATTTTTAATAGCCTACTAGAAATGATTTTTTATAGTAGAAAAAGAAGAAAAGTCTTTGTGGACAGGGGCAATGGATTTGAGACTTTCAGAATACAGAACCTTTGTGGAGAACACCATACAATGGTTTACACGTGTTCCCTAAGAGCCCCATGGTGTCTTATTACATGGTATTGCAGCCTTTCCAACAGAGAAGCCCTTCAGGAAATGGTTGCGTGAGATATACAATTAATCATCACAACAGAGTTGCCACCAAGGGAAATTAAACTTAGCTTGACCAAAAATAGGTGTACTGAAATATTTGAGAAAAACACAAAATAGCCAAAGTAGTTAGTCATTCAAGTCAGACTCTCTTAAAGAAAGGAGTTCTATCCTGTTAGGCAAAATGTAAAGAGTACAAGTAGTTTTTATAATATATATAATATATTATTATATATATAATAATATATTATAATATATATAATATAATATATAATATATTAATAAGATATTCTAGGAAACATTATATAAGTCTTTGTGTAATTGGGGTAATTGCTTCCAAGATCTTTTTTTAACTAAAATTTGTGAACTTGAGTGCTTTTGAAAGTGGAATAAAATAGGAGATAAAACAGGACAAGAGTGAGAGAAATGCCACACCAGGGCCCAAGAGCTTAAAAATTAAAGAAACAGACTGGTAAAAAATCCTACACATAATAGCTACTATTAGCTATCAAGTGTCATAAACAGAATAGTTCAACAATTTGGGCACTAAGTTGCCCAAACATCACTTAAAATCTCAATCAAGATGACAGGGATAACCTTATGAAACAGAACTATAATTTAGTAAATTGGCTAATATAATAGCCCTTATCATGTTTTAGGAATGAAATTTTATACTTTCTACATCTACAGAATTTGTACCAGCCTTTACTCCCAATACTTTCATTTGAACGTGTACAGTGTCTTGCTTAGATTTCTATTTCAATAAGCTCCAGACCAGTCACTCCTCCTCAAATCCAAATGTCCCCTCCACACCTGCAACCATATCCCGATCATCTCTCATACCATAATTAGAGAGATCTAATGTTTTAATGTGAAATTGTCAATTCTGTGCTTAAAATTCCTATTCCTTGTTACCTTTATGGGAAAAAAAAAAAAACTAAATACTACAAAACAGGCCATTAATGACATGATCCCTTCTTGCTTCTGTATACTTAGTTATTACCACTTTCCCAAGAATTATACTACCCACTCACTGTACGGAACAACTTGCAGTTTCCTGAATACATTCTAATTTCTCATACTTTAACACAGGCTTCAATTTGTACTTCCACTTTGTCTAGAATTCCTTCCTATTGCAATCTCTTTTTTCCATTGACTACATCATGAGAAACGCTGAGCTGGAGGAAGCACAAGCTGGAATCAAGATTGCCGGGAGAAATATCAATAATCTCAGATATGCAGATGACACCATCCTTATGGCAGAAAGTGAAGAGGAACTAAAAAGCCTCTTGATGAAAGTGAAAGAGGAGGGTGAAAAAGTTGGCTTAAAGCTCAACATTCAGAAAACTAAGATCATGGCATCTGGTCCCATCACTTCATGGGAAATAGATGGGGAAACAGTGGAAACAGTGTCAGACTTTATTTTTGGGGGCTCCAAAATCACTGCAGATTGTGACTGCATCCATGAAATTAAAAGATGCTTACTCCTTGGAGGGAAAGTTATGACCAACCTAGATAGCATATTCAAAAGCAGAGACATCACTTTGCCAACAAAGGTCCGTCTAGACAAGGCTATGGTTTTTCCATTGGTCATGTATGGATGTGAGAGTTGGACTGTGAAGAAAGCTGAGCACCAAAGAATTGATGCTTTTGAACTGTGGTGTTGGAGAAGACTCTTGAGAGTCCCTTGGACTGCAAGGAGATCCAACCAGTCCATCCTAAAGATCAGTCCTGGGTGTTCATTGGAAGGACTGATGCTAAGGCTGAAACTCCAATACTTTGGCCACCTCATGCGAAGAGTTGACTCATTGGAAAAGGCCCTGATGCTGGGAGGGATTGGGGGCAGGAGGAGAAGGGGATGACAGAGGATGAGATGGCTGGATGGCATCACCAACTCGATGGACATGAGTTTGAGTAAACTTCGGGAGCTGGTGATGGACAGGGAGGCCTGGCGTGCTGCGATTCATGGCGTCGCAAAGAGTCGGACACGACTGAGCGACTGAACTGAACTGAATCCTTATTAAGATTTTGATACTCAGACCTGGCATATATATTTACTGTGAATTCTTGCTTAATTTCCTTTATCTGAATTCAGTGGTCCTCCAGTACTCTAGTACCCTACTTATTTCCTGTCTGGTATTTATCACCTGTTATGATAATGTTTGATGCCTTTGAACTGTGCTGCCAGAGAAGACTCTTTAGAGTCTCCTGAACTTCAAGGATGAAACCAGTCAATCCTAAGGAAATCAATTATAAATATTCATTGGAAGAACTGGTACTGAAGCTGAAGTTCCAATACTTTGGCCACCTGATACAAAGAGCCAACTCATTGGAAAACACCCTGATGCTGGGAAAGATTGAAGGCAAAAGGACAAGGGGATGGCAGAGGAGAGATAGACAGCATCACCGCCTCAATGGGCATGAATCTGAGCAAACTCCAGGACATGGTGAAGGACAGGGAAGTCTGGCATGCTGCAGTCCATGGGGTTGCAAAGAGTCAGACACGACTTAGTGACTGAACAACAACAACATAATAATGATCTATTTGACTGTATAATGTCCCCACTATACTTGAATTACTTGTGGACATAGAGTATTCTGTCTCCCTAGCATTTAGCACAGTGCCTAGAAAAAAAGAGATACTTAATAAATGTGTATTGACTGAAGAAAACCAAAAGGCACAACTAGCATTTGCAGTTAAACTGCTATTAACAAGACTGGATACAGGTAAGCAACACCCATAAGAAATGATGCTGGGGAAAAAAGACAGGAATACATTATAAGGTTTATTGACTTATGGGTTTTTTATCATAATTTATCTAACTTTCTGTATAGTGTTTTCAGACTTTTGGCTTTCTTCTCTCCTTTAGGTTCTAATGAAAGTATCATAAGATCATTCCTTGAAATTGTATCATTTAGCATTATGTGAAAACCACTTATGAAATAGGTCTCCTGTAGGGCTCCAGAATGCATGCACCTGTACATAGCATGATTCCAGCTCATACACTAGAGTTGAGAAATAGAGGGCCTTGGGAGAACAAGTTACAATGGATGTATTAAGGGCAGAAGAGGTAACACCTCTGAACTGAACCAATACCTTAAAGTCCTCAGTAAAGCAACTAGTTAAAATAGGTGATAAATGTAATGCTCAAAAATATAGCAGAAAAGGCAAGAGGTCTCTAAATGAATTTCTTGAATTAAAATTGTGTCTCTATTCACTAAATTTTAAGCCATGAGTTAATTTACAGTCAGCATCTATGCCATCATGGAACAAACAATACTACTATATTTTCACAGTGCCATAAAGAAACACTTCACTAACATTCTAAAGTGGTTATTATAATTTTGTCTTTAAAAATGGAGTCAGTGATACTATTTATATACTACATCCAAATCAGGTGTAGCAAAATTGAAAAAGGTGCAAACACAGAGAGAAAACTTGAGAAACACCAAAGCCATTCTGAAATAAAAGTGAATGCGAAAATGAGTTCTTTATTCCTATGATTTGCATATTTCCCCTTGTTTCCAGTGATAATATATACCTTATTGGTATGCAAGGCTTAACACTATAGCATTAAATTACAAATAACTATAACAAACCATCAAAAATATTTGCCTCATGATTTAGTACTTTCAATTAAAATGATATTTTATATTGCTCTCAGATTGGTGGATATATTGCAATCCCATCACCATCTGATTGGTGGGAGAAAAGGGGGAAATGGTGGCAATTATGATTTTTGCTAATATATAGCAAAACTTGACTTATCTTTCAGTTCTCTCTCAAGTATGCAATTCGTTCTCTATTAGTAATAATCTCGTTAACTCTGTCTTTAAAGAATTTCTCAAAAACTTCTCTCCATTCTTTCTACCTCCTCTTTGACTCACTTTAAGCCTGAGTTATATTAACTGGTCAACCCAAAGGTGTTGAAACGCTGTATTGAATTATTTGTTTTACTTCTCCATCTTTCTACCCCTCAGTCCATAGAACATAATTATGTAGGCAGGATTTGTGAATATTTTTCTAAGTAAAGAAAATAAGATTATATAAAACCATCAAAGATATGATAGAGGTAAGTGTTTGGTGTGATGGGGCCAGTGAATAATGTTAAGAAGAAGCCAAAGAAAATAGTCATAACACACTGGTGGGAAGAAAACCTGATCATCATAAGAAAGCAGGATAAGACAATATGTATTAAAAAAAAAAAAAAAAGAAAAAGAAAAAAAAGGAGGACTTACACAAACACATACCAATTAAAAACTTACTACAAAGCTATAGTAATCAAGACATTGTAGTACTGACATAAAGATATAAATAAATGGAATTGAACTGGCGGTCCAGAAATAATTCTTTATACTTATGGTCAATAGATTTTAGATAAGGGTGCCAAGAAACTAACAGAAAGGAATAATCTCAACAAATTGTGTTGGAATAACTGGATCTCTACATGTAAAAAAATGCAGTTACCTACAGAATAAAACTCTTAGAAGGAAACATAAGTGCATATCTTTATGACCCTAGATTACATAATGGTTTCTTCTGTATGACATCAAAAGCACAATCAAAAGACGTAAAAAAAACAGGCTTAATGAAAATTTAAAACTTTTGTTTCAAAAGACTCTACCAGGAAAATTAACAGACAATCCACAGAAGATACTTTTAAAAATTCAACCATGAAAAGACAAATAACCCAACTAAAAATGGGCAAAGGATCTGAATAAATATTTTTTCAGAAGGTATGCTGCTGCTGCTGCTAAGTCGCTTCAGTCGTGTCCGACTCTGTGCGACCCCATAGATGGCAGCCCACCAGGCTCCCCCATCCCTGGGATTCTCCAGGCAAGAACACTGGAGTGGGTTGCCATTTCCTTCTCCAATGCATGAAACTGAAAAGTGAAAGTGAAGTCGCTCAGTCGTGTCCAACTCTTCGCGACCCCATGGACTTCAGCCCACCAGGCTCCTCTGTCCATGGGATTTTCCAGGCAAGACTACTTGAGTGGGGTGCCATTGCCTTCTCCAGCCATCACTGCTTCTATAATGCAATTAATTTTCTAATACCTTAAGAAGATTAAGGTAATATTTATGCAAAGGACCAAGCTTATATATAACATTGCCCAGCTTTTGACATAATACATATTTTGGAATTCAAAACTGCAGCTAAAACTTTCTCCGCTCTCGTTCTGCATCACTCACTTTTCCCTCCCTCAAAATAAAGACCTGCATCTAATTGCATGAAAAATAAAAAAGAAATGTAGGCAGAGTAGGTGTTGACAAGTGCTCCTGCTTTTGGTAAAGTACTAGTGTTTTTGGCTCATTGGAATGTTCGTCTTTATGTAAGTCCATTATGTAGTGATGAATGAAATGGCTACTGATGCTGTCTAAATAAAATACTCACTCTCCCTCAACAGAAGCAGGTGCTATGGAACCACTCCTGTTTGCACAGTGACTTTCCACACAAAGCTTTACACAAAAGGAACATGCAAATAATTCCTGGGAGGCCTCCTTTGTGAATGTCTTAGATAGTAGCCCAGCTTCAGTAATGCCACATGTGTCATTCTTACGGTCAGTTTGGAATGGTTGCCTTTTTTTCATAGCATTACTACAAGCATTATTTATGAGACGTACACATCACATAAAATTTGACAATGGAGGTTACATTTCATTACTTGATGAATGCCTTAATATAAGACCTTTATTGCAAACAATCTTTTGATTATTGATGCTTACAGCTTTAATACAAGTAAGTAATACAATTTATTTTTAATAGACTTTAATACAATTGGCAAGAAATATCTTTATAGCACTTTCTCTATCACACACCATATTTCAGACTAATCTATTACCTTAAAAGGTAACAGTTGCATATACTTTACTTACTTGACAAAAGGAAGAATTAGATTTGCAGCTTGTAAAAATGTAAAGTGATATTATGACTCATGATAATTCAACAATCTGCACTAAAGGCTATGTTATTTCTAATTTACTTATGCACATAGTTTGCATAAATGTTTGTATCTCCACACCTTCACTGTCCCAGGCAATTTTGTTAAAAAACATTAGGATGAATAAAGGAACAGAGGAGACAGGTTTCCACCTAAATTGTATCAATAGGTTTTCTTATCCAGTTGTTTGTGTACTTCTAAAAGCCCTTAGTACCAGGTAAGTCCAGAATAAAATACTGGATAAAACAGCAATGCTACTCTGAAAATGAGAAGAAATATGAATATAATTGTGGTCTGAAAAATAATGCTAGAATACTAGTATACTTTCTAGAAGCATTATCAACACTCTAAGTGATATTTAGAAAATCTCCACACAAGACATGCAAAGGAAACAAGCATTGTAAAGAAAGGCTAGGCAACATGTTGTTAAAAACCAATCTTCTACCTGTGAGAAAACAAAGCTATGTTGCTTATGATCCAATAATAAGAGAATAATCAGAAATTTTAAGAGGAGGTCTGATAATCTGAGTGAAAATGTATTTCTAAGCAGTTACAGGACAGGAAGGGCTTCCCTGGTGGCTCAGTTGGTAAACCATCTATCTGCCTGCAATGCGGGAGACCGGGGTTCAACCCCGGGTGGGGAAGATCCCCTGGAGAAGAAAATGGCAACCCACTCCAGTGTTCTTGTCTGGGGAATTCCATGGACGGAGAAGCCTGGTAGGCTACAGTCCATGGAGTTGCAAAGAGTCAGATTCAACTGAGCGACTTCACTTTTCCTTCTTCCGGTCCTCTAAAGTGAGAGTAACAGTTCTTAACCTAAACATAGAACTGAAAGATCAAGAGAGCCACCTGCGGAAATATGAAAATTTCCTGGCCTCTCATTTATAAATAACGTTTCCAGGAATGATACTCCCAGAGATCCTGATTAAGTTAGACTTGGTAAGGAAAGTACATCATGATATTAATATAACCCAGATATACTATAAAAGTAAATTCATGTTTTAAGTTCCATGATGCTTTCAATATGAATCCTTTTTAAAAATTATTTTATATTAATGCATTCAACCATCACTTGCAATATATTTACTGAGCACTTACTACATTGGTTACTTCTTATTCCCTAACCAAATGGCAGCTAGACATGTATTATAAATGATATTTTCCTATCTACATTACCATATTAGTCCCCATAAGAAGAATCTTCAACTTTTGAGGATACAATAAAAAAATACATTGTCACCGTATGTTTTTTAAAGTGAAGTTTCCATTTTCAAGTTTGGATTACAATAATTCTCAAATGCTTTTATACCCTCTATCCCTAGTTGGGTATCACAATGTCTCCATGGCCTGTATCAAACGTGCCCTTAAATAAATGTACCCCAGTAAACATATGAAATTGCAAGAGCACAGTCTATCATGAACCGTGAATCTGTCTGAAGTATTAAGAATTAATACTGTGCTTGGCACTGGCACCTAAGTCTCTGTTGGATCCTATCAAACATTCAGTCAAGAGAAAAGGCTAATTCCCACCTTCATTTTTCACAATGGAGAAAAACCTCCTTCACCTGAGACTTAGGAGAAAGCTGACTGAAATGGTTTGTAAGACTGTTTATCACTTATAAAAATTGCCACAGGATTTCTAGATTGTTGAAGATGGAATATTGGTTTAGAGATTACTGTATTCTTAATCGACCTCTGAGTAGGTTACTCTGAAGTCTAGAGCTAAATCTATTAATAGCACATAAAATCTAACATGATAGAATATCAAAACTGTTACTACCACAAGCAAATGTCCCTGAAAGATACCCAGATGCCAGCTTTCTCAGAGGGAGTACCACATCCAACTTCAATATTAGAAAAACATAGGGAACTGGGTCTAATCAACAGAAGCATTTTAAAGCAGTGGTCAGAGTAGATGAGCAGGCCCATTTTTAGTGGATTAGATCATTCCCACCTACAGAAATAATTGAGCCAGATATCAAGGAATAATCAGCTTTTATGCAGAGAATGATAAACCAGCTTTCATCCTGCCTAGTTGCTTTGTTTCCTTACCTCATCTCAGCAGATCAGACTCAGGACAAATAAATAGAAACAAAAGTGCAACTGTTAAACCCTACTACTAAAACAAACTTCTGACAAATTTACATTTGAACATAACCCCTCAAGCACTAACAGGGTTGATGAAGAGAGGATAGGTCTTCATTTAGGTGGAGGAATGTAAATGGTTAACAAAGAGCTATTCCTGCCTCCCTAGCCTACACAGACCAAAGCATACCTTTCTCTGGTGTCTGAACAACCTAAACAAGCATCTCTTTCAAAGACACTTAGCTCTGCAATATGCTTCCCTCATAGCTCAGTTGGTAAAGAATCGGCCTGCAATGCAGGAGACCCGGGTTTGATTCCTGGGTTGGGAATACCCCTGGAGAAGGAAATGACAGCCCACTCCAGTATTCTTACCTGGAGAATCCCATGGACAGAGAAGCCTTGCAGGCTACAGTCCATGGGGTCGCAAGAGTTGAACACAACTTAGCAAGTAAACCACCACCGTGCACAGATATGAATACTACTACTGGGAGTTCCTTTGAAAGTTTCACAGATACTCAGGGATCCTACAAATCTCTGAATTTCAAAGAGTTTGGAAACATTAACTGATAACGTTAAAGGAAATATTACAAAGGCAATATAGATTTGTAGTAAAATCTATGCACAAAATAGAAACATTTTTTCTATGTGTGGATCACAACAAACTGTGGAAAATTCTGAAAGAGAAGGAAATACCAGACTACCTTACCTGCCTCCTGAGTAACCTGTATGCAGGTCAAGAAGCAACAGGTAGAACCAGACATGGAATGGTTCAAAATGGACTGGTTCAAAATGGTTCAATGGACTGGTTCAAAATTGGGAAAGGAGTAAGTCAAGGCTGTGTATTGTCTCCCTGCTTATTTAATTTATATGCATAGTACATCATGCAAAATGTCAGGCTGGATGACACAAGCCGGAATAAAGATTGCCGGGAAAAATATCAATAAATTCAGATATGTAGATGACACCAGCCTTATGGCAGAAAGCAAAGAGGAACTAAAGAGCCTCTTGATGAAGGTGAAAGAGTAGAGTGAAAAAGCTGGCTTAAAACTCAACATTCAAAAAACTAAGATCAGGGCATCCAGTTGCATCATTTCATGTCAAATAGATGGGTCAGTGACAGGCTTTATATTCTTGGTCTCTACAATCACTGAAGATGGTGACTGCAGCCTTGAAAAGATGCTTGCTCCTTGGAAGAACAGCTATGACAAACCTAGGCATCATATTAAAAAGCAGAGATATCACTTTGCCAAAAAAGGTCCATCCAGTTAAAGCAATGGTTTTTCCAGTAGTCATGTATGGATATGAGACTTGGACTATAAAGAAAGCTGAGCACAGATGAATTGATGCTTTGAACTGTGGTGTTGGAGAAGACTCTTGAGAGTCCCTTGGAGAGCAAAGAGATAAAACCAGTCAATCCTAAAGGAAATCAACCCTGAATATTCATTGGAAGGACTGATGCTGGAGCTCTAATACTTTGGCCACCTGATGCAAAGAGCCAACTCATTAGAAAAGATCCTGATGCTGGAAATGATTGAAGGCAGGAGGAGAAGGGGGCAACAGAGGATGAGATGGCTGGCTGGCATCATCAACTCAATGGACATGAGTTTGAGCAAGTCTGAGAGACAGTGAAGGACAGGGAAACCTGGAGTACAGCAGTCCATGGGTCACAAAGAGTCAGACACAACTGAGCAACAGAACAAAAAAATTGATTTATATCCATTCCAAATTAAATCTGATTTTAGTAAAACTGGAGTAGATTTGTCACCTTTTACCTATTATTTGGGCTTCCCTCATAGCTCAGTTGGTTAGAAATCGGCCTGCAATGCAGGAGTCCCCGATTTGATTCCTGGGTCAGGAAGAACCCCTGGAGAAGGGATAGGCTACCTACTCCAATATTCTGGCCTGGAGAATTCCAGGGACTGTATAGTCCATGGGGTGCAAAGAGTCGGACATGAGTGAGTGACTTTCACTTTCACTTTTCACCTATTATATGCTTTTGTGAAAATGTTTTATGTGTAGTGTCACTGCAAAGACAAAGAGTTTAAACTGTCCTTTTACTCGAGTACACCCATGGTGGATTCATGCTGATGTATGGCAAAATCAATACAATATTGTAAGTAATTAGCCTCCAATTAAAATAAATAAATTTTAAAAAAGTACATTGCAAACAAAATACTAACTCTAAAAATCTTACCTTTACCAACATAGTATAATCTTTTCTCTTAATGATTACATTCTTGATTCTATAGGCATGAATCTGAATCTGCTTCCAATATGTCATCTTATTATTGAGTTTAAAAAATATTTAATATTATTGAGTTTATAATGCATAAGCATGTTCATTATGTAATATCAATAGAAAACAGAAAGTGAAATGCCTGCTTTGTTAAATCTTTTCAGTTGATAAAGTGTTCTAGAAAGGAAGAGGAGCAGTATAATGAAGAAATTAAGAGTATGAGCTATAGGGCCAGACTGCCTGTGTTCAAACTTCCGCTCTACTTAATAGCTGTGAGACCTTGATTAATTGAATTAATCTGTGTTTCACTTTTCCCATTGATGAAATGAATATATTATCAGCTATCATTGGGTAATTGTGAAAATTAAATGAGTCACTATGAGTAAAACACCTAGAACAATATCAGGCATATAAGAAGCACTAGATATGTGTTGGCTGTTATAGCCTTTAGAATAATCTGAATCAATTAACAGATGTACATAAACATACAACAGCTGTGAGATTTTCAATAAAATTAAAAGGAAAATATTAGAAACAAGGAAACAAGAAGAAAAATAGCACAGAGGACTATGCTCAATATCCTGTGGTTAATCATAATGGAAAAGGATATGAAAAAGAATTCTCCAGGCAACAATACTAGAATGGGTAGCCATTCCCTTTTCCAGGGGATCTTCCCAACCCAGGGACCAAACCCAGGTCTCCCGCATTACAGGCAGAGGCTTTACCATCTGAGCTACCAGGGAAGTGCCATGAAAGAAAATATATGTATGTATAACTAAGTCACTTTGCGGTACAGCAGGAATTAATAAAACACTGTAAATCAACTATATGTCAATAAAATTTTAATAAAAGAAAAATAGCAAATCTAGTATCTAACATAAAGCAATTAAAATTGGAAAATAAAATCTGCATCATTCCCAATGGCAACACAGTATCATGGGTAATTTCAAACTACTACTAAGTGTGAATCAGAAACTCAAATTATATAATAATAAAAATATATCAAATAGTATCCAAGTATGAATGAAATTGCCATCACCAAAAAGCTAACACATCCTTATATTATGCATACACATGTGTAACATTTTAAGGAATATGTATCTGTCTGAAAAGGCATATTTTTGAGAATGTTATATAAAAGTCAACAATCATTATCTTGAGATGTCAGAATTCCAGATAAATCAGATTTTTTATTTATATGATTGTTTCTAAATTTCCCAATGATTTTTCCAAATTTCCCATAACAAACATTAATCTTAGTATAAAATCACTTAACAAGACATGAATTGCATTTTCACAGTCAGAAGAATGATATTTTCAGAGAAAAAGCTAACTTAATGTAAACAATTTTGCATTTAAAAAAATTTACAAATCTGTACAGATATCTGCCTAGAAAATAGTTTTTCTTCTACCGAAACTCATAAAAGTCAACTTATTGAACCTTTCCTATTCTACCTCAAAAGAAAACAGTATCACACCATATTCCAAAAAAGGTGTTGGAGATGGACAACAGCACACCCTGTCAACAGTGGAAATAATATATATGAAAATGTAGATAGCATTTTGGGCTCCCCTTGTGCCTTAGATAGTAAATAATCTGACTGCAATGCAGGAGACCTGGGTTCAATCTCTGGGTCATAGAGATCCCATGGAGAAGGGAATGACTACCCACTCCAGTATTCCTGCCTAGAGAACACCATGGACAGAGGAGACTGGAAGGCTATAATCCATGGGCTCACAAAGAGTCAGTCATGATTGAGTGACTCAAACAACTGGTGGGGTAGGGGTGAATATAGTATTTTACAGGAGAACCATTTTCAGTTTCTCATTGTCCTTAAAAATAACCCTAAAACTAGTTTTGGTTATTTTTAATACAAAAACTTAGTACTGTTACTCTTTCTACTTTATATTGGAGAAAATCTGTTCAGACAAGCTGACTCACTTGAGATCAGATTTTAAGCTAGTAGACTGAGGTCAGATTTTAAACTGGGATTTTAAGCTAGATCTTCCCTGGTAGCTCAGAGGTTAATGCGTCTGCCTGGGTCTGCCTGCAATGCGGGAGACCTGGGTTCAATTCCTGGGTTGGGAAGATCCCCTGGAGAAGGAAATAGCAACCCACTCCAGTATTCTTGCCTGGAGAATCCCATGGACAGAGAAGCCTGGTGGGCTGCAGTCCATGGGGTCGCAAAGAGTCAGACACAACTGAACTTCACTTCACTTTCACTTTCTCATTCCCAGACCAGTTCAGTTCAGTTCAGTCCCTCAGTTGTGTCCGACTCTTTGCGACCCCATGAATCGCAGCACGCCAGGCCTCCCAGTCCATCATCAACTCCCGGAGTTCACTCAGACTCACGTCCATCGAGTCAGTGATGACAACCAGCCATCTCATCCTCTGTCGTCCCCTTCTCCTCCTGACCCCAATCCCTCCCAGCATCAGAGTCTTTTCCAAGGAGTCAACTCTTCACATGAGGTGGCCAAAGTACTGGAGTTTCAGCTTTAGCATCAGTCCTTCCAAAGAAATCCCAGGGCTGATCTCCTTCAGAATGGACTCGTTGGATCTCCTTGAAGTCCAAGGGACTCTCAAGAGTCTTCTCCAACACCACAGTTCAAAAGCATCAATTCTTCAGCACTCAGCTTTCTTCACAGTTCAACTCTCACATCCACACTTGACCACAGGAAAAACTATAGCCTTGACTAGACAGACCTTTGTTGGCAAAGTAATCTCTCTGCTTTTGAATATGCTATCTAGGTTGGTCATAACTTTTCTTCCAAGGAGTAAGTGTCTTTTAATTTCATGGCTGCAGTCACCATCTGCAGTGATTTTGGAGCCCAGAAAAATAAAGTCTGACACTGTTTCCACTGTTTCCCCATCTATTTCCCATGAAGTGATGGGACCAGATGCCATGATCTTAGTTTTCTGAATGCTGAGCTTTAAGCCAACATTTTCACTCTCCACTTCCACTTTCATCAAGAGGCTTTTTAGTTCCTCTTCACTTTCTGCCATAAGAGTGGTGTCATCTGCATATCTGAGGTTATTGATGTTTCTCCCGGCAATCTTGATTCCAGCTTGTGCTTCTTCCAGCCCAGCGTTTCTCATGATGTACTCTGCATAGAAGTTAAATAAGCAGGGTGACAATATACAGTCTTGACGAACTCCTTTTCCTATTTGGAACCAGGCTGTTGTTCCATGTCCAGTTCTAAGTGTTGCTTCCTGACCTGCATATAGGTTCCTCAAGAGGCAGGTCAGGTGGTCTGGTATGCCCATCTCTTTCAGAATTTTCCACTGTTTATTGTGATCCACACAGTCAAAGGCTTTGGGATAGTCAGTAAAGCAGAAATAGATGTTTTTCTGGAACTCTCTTGCTTTTTCCATGATCCAGCGGATGTTGGCAATTTGATCTCTGGTTCCTCTGCCTTTTCTAAAACCAGCTTGAACATCTGGAAGTTCACGGTTCATGTATTGCTGAAGCCTGGCTTGGAGAATTTTGAGCATTACTTTACTAGCTTGTGAGATGAGTGCAATCGTGCGGTAGTTTGAGCTTTCTCTGACATTGCCTTTCTTTGGGATTGGAATGAAAACGGACCTTTTCCAGTCCTGTGGCCACTGCTGAGTTTTCCAAATTTGGTAGCATATTGAGTACAGCACTTTCACAGCATCATCTATCAGAATTTGAAATAGCTCAACTGGAATTCAATCACCTCCACTAACTTTGTTCGTAGTGATGTTTTCTAAGGCCCACTTGACTTCACATTCCAGGATGTTTGGCTCTAGGTGAGTGATCACACCATCGTGATTATCTGGATCGTGAAGACCTTTTTTGTACAGTTCTGTGTATTCTTCCCACCTCTTCTTAATATCTTCTGCTTCCGTTAGGTCCATATCATTTCTGTCCTTTATCGAGCCCATCTTTGCATGAAATGTTCCCTTGGTATCTCTAATTTTCTTGAAGAGATCTCTAGTCTTTCCCATTCTGTTGTTTTCCTCTATTTCTTTGCATTGATCACTGAGGAAGGCTTTCTTATCTCTCCTTGCTATTCTTTAGAATTCTGCATTCAGATGCTTATATCTTTCCTTTTCTCCTTGCTTTTGGCTTCTCTTCTTTTCACAGCTATTTGTAAGGCCTCCTCAGACAGCCATTTTGCTTTTTTGCATTTCTTTTCCATGGGGATGGTCTTGATCCCTGTCTCCTGTACAATGTCATGAACCTCTGTCCATAGTTCATCAGGTACTCTCTCTATCAGATCTAGTCCCTTAAATATATTTTTCACTTCCACTGTATAATCATAAGGGATTTGATTTAGGTCATACCTGAATGTTCTAATGCTTTTCCCTACTTTCTTCAATTTAATTTTCCTAGACTAGTAGTAGATTCTATTCTTAATTACATTATGTGCAATCACTGGCCTCTAATAATCTAATTGCAAACCCTTACTTCAAGTCAGGCCAACTTAAATTTTCTTTTCAAATTTTCTCCATTGATTGTACACTTTGTTCATGCTCTCATTAACACAACTATCTTACTGTACCATAACTGTTTCTTCACAAGTTTCTCTCCCCACTGTACAATAGGCTGCCTGATAACAGTAAATCCTATCATCTCATTTTTGTATGCTCACCACAAGGTAAAGTACTCTGCACAAAGGAGCTACTTACTCAGTATTTTCTGAATGACTATTCTATCGTTTAAATGCACACAATAAATATTTCTTGCCCAGCTTCAGAATATGTTTTTTTAATATTAACTTATTTTAATTGGAGGCTAATTACTTTGCAATATTGTATTGGTTTTGCCATACATCCACATGAATCCGCCATGGGTGTACACGTGTTCCCCATCCTTAACCCCCCTCCCACCTCCCTCCCCATACCATCCCTCTGGGTCAACCCAGTGCACCAGCTCCAAGCATCCTGTATCCTGCCTCGAACCTGGACTGGTGATTTGTTTCTTATATTATACATGTTTCAATGCCATTCTCCCAAATCATCCCACCCTCTCCCTCTCCCACAGAGTCCAAAAGACTGTTCTATACATCTGTATCTCTTTTGCTGTCTTGCATACAGGGTTATCATTACCATCTTTCTAAATTCCATATATATATATATTTTTTTATCAAATGTCCTGTTATAGTAAGAACTAATTACCTATTAATGACTTCCTCAGTCAATTCAGATTCTACTTATTCCTTATATTTCTATATCATTGACCATCATTAACTTCACTTCTATATTTTAACACAGAATTTTATTCTTTGCTCTTTGGGAGATTACTATATAAAATTTCACTTACATAAATTGCTTAAGGCTCTCAAAATCCATTCATATAACAATAATTTTTAAGACCTTCTCTGCACAAGTCCCTAAGGATACTAAGAGGAATAGAGGATGGCCCCCATCCATAGATCTCACTTTCTGGAATGAATAAAGACTACTTGGGCCTTATAGAGTTAAGGACATCATAGGAAAGCAAGAGTTATACTCATATTACCTGCAATTTCCCTTCTGATAGTTCAAATAATTGTCGTATGTAATAACATTTTCTAGGGAGTGATAATGAGTACAACCACAGAATCACTTTGTTACTACAAATACACATCCAAAAGTCTCCTGTTGTTAATTAGAAGGAAGCCATCTAAGACAGAGCTACACACACATACACATGTTCAGAGCACACTAAGTAAATTAAGAATTGTGTTCCTGAGTCAGCTCAAGTAAGGGTTTATTTAAAGTACGCTTCAGGTTGATTCTCACTGGAAAGTGTTTAATACAATACCATTAACCATCCCCTGTTAAACTATATTGATACTGAAGCTCGTGTTCACTCAATTACCTGAACAGAGAAGTGAGTGGGTCAACCAGACCACCATATAGCCAAGAGCTTCCATTTGCTTCATTCTTTAGGATTTCTTTTAATCCAGTTGATGTTTCAATTGAACTGGCATTATTCCCATTAGCTTTAGGGTGCAGGTAGATTTAAAATACAGGAGTTTTGGCATTAACAATTTGACATATTCCCCCACGGATCTGTTTCCCATAATTATGTGACAATCCTAAGTCTTTCCAAACTTGCATAACTTTACTAACAGCCCTAGTTTTTTAGCAGAAGACTCTTTAAGTTGCCAGTGGAAAATATATCATTAATACTTAGAACAGCATCAAAATGGATAAAATTTGTTAACAGTTTGAGTAAAAATCTATTAAGGCCTATTGGACAATCAGGGTGAGAAAACTGTACAGAATCATTTGAATGATTATTCTTGAGAAGTATGGCCTAAATAACTGATTAACTTTTAAACAATAAAAACACATACTGAACAATTTTTAAATCTGAAACTTAAACAGTACTGCACTTGGTTTGAGGGAAGCACCAGATAGATTGGTAAAGAGAGGCAAAAAGTTAAGCAAAAGGTTACTATCAAGGTCCTAAATTTTGTTTTGGGTGATAAGGTCAGAAGAACAGGGTATATTATCAAAAAGAGCTAATTAAAAAACTTAATAAATAGTGAGTCACCCACAAATCAACAATAAATTGGGTTATGAACTGATGGGTTGTGATTAGCCCAATTCTGTGAACTTGAAGTCCAGAAAAAAAAAAAAAAAAAAAGGGAGGGATAAAATAGCACCAGTTGTAAAAAGCTAAGCATATGATTTAGCAAGTAGGCGTCAAATGAGTTGAAAACTTAGGTGTACCCAAAATCTTGCACACAAATGTTTATAGCAAAATTGTCCATAATTGTTGAAACATGGAACAAACCAAGATGTCCTTCAATAGCTGAATAGATAAACTGTGATACATCCATAGAAGGGAATACTATTCAGTGATAAGAAGAAATGAGCTATCAGGCCATGAAAAAACATGGAACAACCTTAAATACCTACTGTTTAGTAAAAAAGTCAACCTGAAAAGGTTAGGCAAAACAATCATGCGTGTGTACAGGCTCAGTGTTGTCTGACTCTACAACCCCAAGGACAGTAGCCCACCAGGCTCCTCTATCCATTGATTTACCAGGCAAGAATACTGAAGTGGATTGCCATTTTCCACTCTAGGTGATCTTCCCAACCCAAGGATCAAACCCAAGACTCCTGAGTCTCCTGAACTGGAAGGCAGATTCTTTACCACTGAGCCACCTTAGAAGCCCCAGGCAAAACAACAGAGACAGTAAAATGATCAGTGGGTCTCAGGGGTGTTAAGTGGGTGTCAAGGAGGAAAGGATAAATAGAGAACAGAGGATTTTTAAGGCAGTGAAACCATTTTGTATAATAATATAATGACAGATACATGTCACTAAAAATTTGCCAAAACCAATGTACTATATAATGGGAAAAGGAAATGACAACCCACTCCAGTATTCTTGCCTGGAGAATGCCATGGACAGAGAAGCCTGGCAAGCTACAGTCCATGGGTCACAAAGACTTGGACATGACTGAGTAACTAACACACACATGTACACTATACAATACAGAGTGAACCCTAATGTAAAGTAAGGATTTTAGCTAATAATATTTATCCAATAATTTAATAATATCGGTTCACCAATTGTAACAAACATACCATAATAAAGCAGCATGTTAATAAGAGGAGAAACTAGGAGCATGGTGAGAGCATACATGAGAACTCTGCACTTTCCACTCAATTTTTTGTAAACCTAAAAATGATCTAAAAATAACCTGTTAATTAAAATAATAAAAACTAAAATATCAACAGCCACTTATGATTGCCTAATTAACCACATGGGTTTACAGTATATTATATAGTAATTTCTATTAAAGCCAATGTATAGTAAGCATGATGCAAAAGTTTAATATAAAAAAATATGCTGGTACCATATCTTCTTTACTTATTCACCTGTTAATGGACAGTTAGGTTGCTTCCATGTCATGGCTGTTGTAAACAGGGCTGGTATGAACACTATGGTGCCTGTATCTTTTCCAATTAGAGTTTTTATCTTTTCCAGAAATATGCCCGGGAGTGAGACTGCTGGATTTTTAGGTTGCTTTAGTTTTGTAAGGAGCTTCCACACTGTTCACCATAGTATTTGCACCAATTTACACCTAAATTTTAAATGATTAATCAAAACTATATGATTAATCAAAACTAAAAACATATGAAAATGATAAGGAAATCTTGGTACACTTATCCTCCCCCAGATCTGATCTTGTGTTAAGCACTAAATTAAGCATGTTCTAATAAATGTACGTAAAAAGTTCCTGTGACTGGCCTTAGTCAACTCCAAGAAAAGTGTTAAAAGCAGAGTGAGTGAGTGAAAGTTGCCCAGTGGTATCTGACTCTTTGTGACCCCATGGACTATACAGTTCATGGAATTCTCCAGACCAGAATACTGGAGTGGGTAGCCTTTCCCTTCTCCAGGGGATCTTCCCAACCCAGGGATCAAACCCAGGTCTCCCACATTGCAGCAGGATTCTTTACCAGCTGAGCCACAAGGGAAGTTCAAAGCAGAAGTGGTACTCAACTTTATACCCATCTTCACACTGAGAATCAGCAACTCCCAGTTTTGCCAAGGACAAAAATCAGTCATATTTAACATTAACTAGTGAAAGTAGATCACCAACAGGTTTCTATTAGAAACTGACACATTATCTCCTGCCTACTACACAACCCCGAAGCCCCGTACTGTGATCTAAGACAACTACAGCCAAAGTAGACGGATGCAGTGATTTAAGGAATGCTACACATTAAGAGATTACCACAAATTGCATTGTGATGGATAGCTTGGAAACTATAGAAGCAGTGACAACAAATAAATATACATTACCTAAGAACACCATGGCACCTTCTGAACAGCTTATTTGGAGAAGAGACAGAAGCCACTGTCAAAGGTATCCATAGCACCCCATTCTATAAATAGCGGCTCTACCCTCAAAGTACTAAAAAAAATAATAATAAAGAACTTCTAAATTCTGATCTTTAAGAACAAAAAAGCTTAGAGAGAGCATAAACTTCATTAATATAACCAACTCTTTACTTTAAAAAGTAACTCAAAATATACAGCACATATATGGTTATAAAGAAAGCTGATTACCTATGTCTCATTTTATCTGATTTTTTCACAATGACATTCTCATGAAACTATAATTACCATTCCAAAATAAAACGTCAAGAACAAGTTAATTTTAATACTACAAAATATGTTTTCATATTCTGCCAAACTGTATAAATTCATAGGCTAAGTGAGATGTTCTCTAAGACAAATGAGAACAACTTAACCTTAAGAAAGGCCAAGCATCAATTTTTCATGAATTAGCCACTGGTGGGTTTGCATTTCATGAAAAGAAGGATTAAATGTGGATTTCACACTTGGTAAACTGCCCCACCTACTGATTCAAATGAAAACAGAAGAAATTCATCACAACATATTGACAGCTTGTGATTTGTTTCAAGATATACCTTTTTTTTTTTTTTTTTTACCAGTATTCTAGTCTGAGGATAATAGATTCCTATGATATGAAGTTAATAGTAGTTCCCAACATAATCATTTTACGTAGTTTCAACAAAAAGGTTGAATAGCTTTTTAAGACATTCCTAGCAACAGAACTATTTAAATATAATTTGCTTAGAAATAAAGAATGCATACAGGAACTGATCAATATAGAGTTTCAATGTATGAATCTGAAGTTAGAGCACTGCTATTTATTTTCTCTTATACAGATAATCTGTTTCCAACTGCTAGATGAAGAGTCTTTTTTAAAAGAGCTTTTGAGGTAGTGTTTGTTTTAACTGAGCAAGGTGTGTTACAAAGCCACCCTATATAAAAAATGCCATGTTACCATGTACATAGACACATACTTGCATGTGACTTATACAGCACAGATAAATTTTTTTTCAAAGATAAATTTTTAAATTGAACAAAAAAAGAAAATTGGACATAAGGTCAGCAGATTGGATGATATCTGTTACTATATGAACCTTGGAAGCATTGCCAGAAACCAGGTCACTTCAAACACAGAGTGAACGCAGGTAGGAAAAACCTCATGGTAATTACTGAATTCAGTCTTTTTTTTTTCCTGTGGATTCATGAAAAGCAAAATGAGACCTTCCCTAAAATGAAACACTAGAGAATTTATAGAAGGCAGAGCATTTACACAATAAAAATGCCATTATTAGAGTGCCATTTTAAAAATAACGTTCATTAAAAATGCTTATTAGTTCACATATAAAAGTTGGTATTAAAGAATACTTGAAGCTAAATATGATCAATTTTGGTCTCACAGACACTATAGGACTTCTCTGGTGGTACAGTGGTTAAGAATCCAACTGCCAATGCAGGGGACACAGGTTCAATCCCTGGTCCATCCCTGGTCTGGGAAGATTCCGCATGCCTCAGAGCAACTAAGCCCATCACAACTGGTGACCCCATGTGCCACAACTACTGAAGCCTACGTGCCTAGAGACTGTGTGCTCTGCAACAAGAGAGCCCACAACAATGAGAAGCCCATCACTGCAATGAACAGTGATGCCACTCGACCCAACTAGAGAAAACCTGCATGTAACGAAGGAAGAACCAGCACAACTATAAATAAATAAATAGATAGATAAATAAAATTATAAAACAAGCAAAAAAAAGACACTACACATAGTGAAATTTCTTTTCTAGATAATTGTCATGTTACATTTACTTTTTTAGATAAAAGTGCTATTTTTTCCCCATTCTTCCTGTTGAGAACACTATCTCATTGTTAAAGAGACTGAAATAGACATCTTATTTTAGGAATTTCCCTGGCAGTCCAGTAGTTAAGACACTGCACTTCCACTGCAAGGGGGCATGGGTTTGATCACTGTTCAGGGAGTAAGATCCCACATGCTGTGCGGCATGGCCAAAAATAAAAAAAATCTTATTTTAAAAATAAAATCAATTACTTAGAGGATAAGTTTCTCCATATACAAAAAATCAAATCAAGTATAAAAGCGGGATATGTTACTAACTCATACCTAGGCTTCAAGTCTATATAACAATAAATCAAAATAAAAAGAAAATAATGGCACACAACACTCATAACATTTACTATGGATCAGGTCACTATTACAAACATTGCAATTCTTTAAACTCTCCTGAAAACCTTATGAGATAACATCATCCCTCCTACTTGACAGATGAGGAAATAGAGATATAAGAGGTTAGGTAAGCTGCTGAAGGTCACTCATGTAGTAAGTGGCAAAGCAGGATGCAACCAGGACTTACCTGGTGGCTCAGACGGTAAAGAATCCACCTACAATATGGGAGACCTAGGTCCAATCCCTGGGTCAGGGAGATCCGCAGGAGGAAGGCATGGCAACCCACTCCAGTATTCTTCCCTGGGAAATTCCATGGACAGAGGAGCCTGGCGGGCTACAGTCCATGGGGTCACAAAGAGAAGGACACAACTAAGCGACTAAGTATGCACAGCACAGGATGCAACCAAGCATTCTGCCTCCAGGGTTCATTTCATAGAAGCACTGCATACTCTGGAGCTGCAGAATCTCCACGCACTGTGAGAAAGCTGATGGTATCTTGGAAGTAGTTCTGAACTGACAAATGTCCATAACTAGTTCTCAGAGTAGGAGCTGTGGAACCAGTCTGGTTCAAGTTGTTGAAAAGGTAAACAGTTGGGATTTAATAACAATATTCAGATCAGATCAGATCAGATCAGTCGCTCAGTCGTGTCCGACTCTTTGCGACAATATAAGGGGAAAAAAGAGATAAAAAGATGATGTTTCATGAGAGACATTAGGAAATAAGTGTGGGGAGAATGAGAGGCAAAGAAAAGTATACAGCAAAAGGAATAAGTCTGGGAATATGAACCAAAAAGAGAAAGGAATTTTATCAGAAGCCAAGAAAAAAATTGTATTCCATCTTAAAATTCTAAAAATCTGGTTTGCAGATGCACCACGTGACTGAAGCTGCTCATTTCTTCTGAATTCTTTTCCGTTCTTTTTCTTTCTGATCTATTATCTAACCTTAACTGCTAGCACCATTCCCACATTTTTACCTCTTTTTCTTCCTTATCTTTTAACCATGGCTACTTCCCATGGTTTAATGCTGAATTTGTATTTCCTCTCTTCAGGGGCAATCTTAAAAAGCTCACCTCTGCCAATAGATCCTTTGGCTCCATAGTCAATGCACACAGATCCTTTAAGACACGGCTCTTTTTTGCAAAATATACTCCTATTAGCACAGTTTCTCAGCTTTCCTTACCTTCCCCCCTGGGTTGCTGAAACAGCCCCATACCTCATGCCTCTACGCTAATCTTCTCCTCCTCCAGTGTCCACATCCACCTGTCAGGTCAGTTTGTCTCTAATGTAATCTGGATACCAACGAACCTCTAAATTTTTTCCTTGAAGAACGATTTCAAGAGTTCCCCCATCCTCATTTCAATTGCCACCACTTTATTTTTTTTTAATTTTTTTTAATTTCTTTAATATACATTTATTTATTTTAATTGCATGCTAATTACTTTACAATATTGTATTGGTTTTGCCATACATCAACTTGAATCCAGCGCAAGTGTACACATGTTTCCCATCCTGAACCCCCTTCCCACCTCCCTCCTCATACCATCACTCTGAGTCATCCCAGTGCACCAGCCCTGAGCACCCTGTATCATGCATCGAACCTGGACTGGTGATTAATTTCACATATGATATTATACATGTTTCAATGCCATTCTCCCAAATCATCCCTCCCTCACCCTCTCCCACACAGTCCAAAAGACTGTTCTGGACATCTATCTCTCTTTTGCTGTCTCACATACAGGATTATCGCTACCATCTTTCTAAATTCCATATATATGCGTTAGTATATTGTATTGGTGTTTTTCTTTTCTGGCTTACTTCACTCTGTATAATAGGCTCCAATTTCATCCACCTCATTAGAACTGATTCAAATGTTTTCTTTTTAATGGCTGAGTAATACTCCATGATGCATATGTACCACTGCTTTCTTATCCATTCATCTGCTGACGGACATCTAGGTTGCTTCCATGTCCTAGCTATTATAAACAGTGCTGCAATGAACATTGGGGTACACGTGTCTCTTTTAATTCTGGGTTCCTCGGTGTGTATGCCCAGCAGTGGGATTGCTGGGTTATATGGCTGTTCTATTTACAGTTTTTTAAGGAATCTCCACACTGTTTTCCATAGTGGCTGTACTAGTTTGCATTCCCACCAAGAGTGTAAGAGGGTTCCCTTTTCTCCACACCCTCTCCAGCATTTATTGCTTTTAGACTTTTGGATAGCAGCCATTCTGACTGGCGTGAAATTGTACCTCATTGTGGTTTTGATTTGCATTTCTCTGATAATGAGTGATGTTGAGCATCTTTTCACTTTAAATGCACTTCTCACTATTCCTTGACGTGCTAATCCAGTCAAACCAAGTAAATTATACAATCCAATCCGATGTAATTTTTGCAAACTCCCTACTCTGTGCCTTCAAAAGTAAACATTTTAAAATGTGAAGACCTTGGGTATTTTGAGTAACTAACTTCATATATTCCTTTATGGAGATGTGGGACTGTAGAAAATTTCACAGTCATTGAATGTCTACCCTGGCAAAGGAATAGTACAAGGTCAGTCTTCATCACCATAAGGCAAAGTAGGTATTACTAAACAATTTTCTACATGAAACTAAGCAGCGACGTTAAACCATTTGGCCAAGTTCACCCAGCAGAATCCAAGTCCAAAGTTGGTGGACTTTCTTTTCTTTTGCTCCTTCCACATTGGAACCCAACTGGAAACCTCAGCTACTCTTGCTCTCAGTCAAGTCTCTTCCTTGTTGGTGTCACTATTTGCCTGCCAATGATGGAGGCTTCCAACAGCCAGGCTAATTTGTAATGTTAAAAAAAAATAGGTGTTGTAGCCTTTAATTTCTTTAATGCCAACACTTAGGCCGTGACTACTGAAATATAGCAGGTGCACTGACAATGGCACAAAGTGACAGCTGACACCAAGAGAGAAAACAAAACACCTATAAAAAGCAGACATGAAAACTATTAAATGACAGCAGGCTGGGACCATGAGCCTCTCCTGGTACTCGCTCTGTGCCTTCCTCTCCAACTGAAAACTGACAGGAAGAACAGAGCAGCTGTCCACCCCTTTTTCTCCATGACTATTTTCTGCTCAATGAACACATGAAAAAAAAAAAGAAGCTATCTCTCCAGCCCCTTCAGTTTTCTCTGTGTCTAGTCCACAACTGCCTCCTTTTCCTTGTAAAAATGCCCACATAACAGACCAAGGCAACGCTCAGCTCTCAGAGACTCAACAAATTTCTGGGGCTTTCCTAAGAAGGCTTCACAAGGCATTATCCTGTTCTTTCAAACCCCTTTTCTGCTGTGAACTCTGAACTCATTCTCCAAGGCCCAGGGCTGCTTCCTCTCTGATGCTTTCCCTAAATGTCCCGGTAATGTGTTTAAGGAAATGCACGGCCACCCCGTGAAGCTGGTACTCCTATGAGTAAACTAGGATACCAGGTTTCCAAGGTCATGGATCTAGTAACTTTTGTCTAACTTGAAAGGCCATGTGCTCTCCAACTGCCACCTAAGTGCCTGACAGTTAGTTCTTCTGATTGCTGAGGTATCCACTTCGAAGACATCCATCTCCAAGAAACACATTGCCAACTACAAGACTACATAAAGAGCCAGGCTACTGTCTCATGAAATTCCCTTTTTCAGACAGGTCTGGCTGACTGAGATAACTGACCATTTGACCTCTTGCCTTTCCCTTCCAGAGTTTTAATTCCCATTCTTGTGTTTTAAATGATAAAATGTGTTTATCATTCACTGACAAAGAATGAATCTGTAAAACTTTAGGTACCCACCTCCAATGCCACTAAAGATATAACCTCAAGTCTACACTCTATCAGTGACCTTTCTGTGTGGCTTCAGGCATGTCATGTCCCTCCAGGGCCTATGGGTCATAAACTTTTTTTTTTCCTTCAAAGTTTCCTAATGCTTGCTGCTAAGGTGCCTCTTACAATCTTAAGAACCACAAGGGCCAGCCTGGTCATAGCACTGGTTCCACAGAGGAAATGTCTTCGGGGCACTCACCTTGGGCCCAGGGGAATTTCCCAATGTATTTCTAGCCAATAGCATCACCATCCATAGGCTAAGACTGGCAGAGAACACTAACAACACACATTTCACAAAGGAATTCTATTATTATTTGAAGACAGTAAATTCAAAAGTCACACAGTGCTTTCTATAGCTTGCTACGTTTATCTTATTAACTATTCATAACAGTCCTGTAAGGCAGTTATTATTAAACTCAATTGAAGGAGTCCTGAGAATCAAAAAAAAAAAAAAAAAAAAGCTACACAATTTGTTAAAGTTATACAGGTAGTCACAAAAATAGGGATTGAACCTGTATCTTTTGTAGTAAATCTGATGTTTAGAGAGCTACTCCACACCTTAAAAATATCTCCAACATGGCAATATCATTTTATTCTATAATTATTTATGAGTTGAACTGCACAACTCCTTAAGTATGAACTCCTCAAGGAGAGACAATGCGTTGTATTAATATTTATACTTTGCATTTCCAATGTAATATATGAGATGGCTCATTGCATAGAAAGAATCTTGAGTCAGATGGACTGGGCTTAAACCCCAGTTCTGCAATTTTCAGGAGATTTTAGGGGACTTATTTAACTACCTGAGCTTCACCCTTTAAAAAAAAATAGGCTCCATAATACTATCAACGTTAGAGGGTTGTGAGGACTCAGTAAGAGAATGTGACGTTCTTGGCACAGTGTCTAACATACAATGTTCAATAAATGTTAGTGGCTATTATTCTTGTTATTGTTGTAGTCATTCATCTCAAGAACTACTTCTTTGAGCACTATGTCTGCCTTATACAGCTTTTCTGGATGAGGCGCAGTTTGCAATATCTTCCCATGCTCCTGCTGCATCTTAACCCAATACTATTATGAAACAAAATGGCTGGTGGTTATCTGGTTTATCTTATTATCTGGTTTATCCATCTCCCACTCTGCAAGAAGCACTCCTTCTGGATAGGAACCACCTTATTCAATCTTACCATCATCTAAGAGTGTTTTGTGTGTGTTCTCATTCGCTCAGTCATGTCTGACTCTGTGATCTTTTGGACTGTAGCCTACCAGGCTCCTCTGTCCACGGGGATTCTCCAGGCCAAGAATACTGCAGTAGGTTGCCACACCCTCCTCCAGGGGATCTTCCCAACCCAGGGATCTAACCCAGGTTTCCCACATTGCAGGCAGATTCTTTACTATCTGAGTCACCAGAGAAGCCCAACAGTGCTTTACAGAAGACATACAGATGGCTAACAAACACATGAAAAGATGCTCAACATCACTCATTATCAGAGAAATGCAAATCAAAACCACAATGAGGTACCATTTCATGCCAGTCAGAATGGCTGCGATCCAAAAGTCTAAAAGCAATAAATGCTGGAGAGGGCGTGGAGATAAAGGAACCCTCTTACACTCTTGGTGGGAATGCAAACTAGTACAGCCACTATGGAAAACAGTGTGGAGATTCCTTAAAAAACTGGAAATAGAACTGCCTTATGACCCAGCAATCCCACTGCTGGGCATACACACCGAGGAACCCAGAATTAAAAGAGACACGTGTACCCCAATGTTCATCGCAGCACTGTTTATAATAGCCAGGACATGGAAGCAACCTAGATGCCCATCAGCAGATGAATGGATAAGAAAGCAGTGGTACATACACACAATGGAGTATTACTCAGCCATTAAAAAGAAAACATTTGAATCAGTTCTAATGAGGTGGATGAAACTGGAGCCTATTATACAGAGTGAAGTAAGCCAGAAAAGAAAAACACCAATACAGTATACTAACACATATATATGGAATTTAGAAAGATGGTAACGATAACCCTGTATACGAGACAGCAAAAGAGAGATAGATGTACAGAACAGTCTTTTGGACTGTGTGGGAGAGGGCGAGGGAGGGATGATTTGGGAGAATGGCATTGAGACATGTATAATATCATATGTGAAACTAATCGCCAGTCCAGGTTTGATGCAGGATACAGAATGCTTGGGGCTGGTGCACTGGGATAACCCAGCGGGATGATATGGGGAGGGAGATGGGAGGGGGGTTCAGGGTGGGGAACACATGTACACCTGTGGTGGATTCATGTTGATGTATGGCAAAACCAATACAATATTATAAAGCAATTAGCCTCCAATAAAAATAAAAAAATTTAAAAAAAAAAAAAAAACTCTTTGCCTAGAATATCCTTTACTATCTTCTCTACCTGGAAAAACCCTATTTATTCTTCAGAAACAATGATTAGTTTTAATGTGAGTCCTTCTCAACTATCTCAGGACAAGTTCTTCACACTTTGACTATAGTATTCACCACACTATAATATACTTTATTCATCTACACACCTGTCTCTCTAACTAGACTGTGAACTTTTTCATATCAAGAATTTCATTTTATTCCTTGGCTAGGCCCAGGCTAACTGGAATATAACATGACTGATACTTAAGAACCAGTTATTTTGAAGAATAACTGATGAACATATGAAGCAAGCAGGGACTAAACAATAAGATACTTGTTAAATGGAATTTCAAGTATTATGAAGTTATAGGTTCCAGATCACTATTTATGAATTGCTGTACCAGCTATAATTATTGTAAAGAAGGGTATTTTGAGATGGATTCATATCTGCATGGATTATTTCACTTTGAAGGGATTACAGGAAAGTATATATGTAGGTAGAGACTTGGAGTTAGGGCAAATAACATTTTGCTTCATGTATTGTTTAGAAAGTTGAACTCATTTGACAAGTTCAGCCTAATTACAAATAATATTCCATGGGGTAGATTTTTAAAAAGAGATAAAGAGTTAGATCATCTGCTCCTTGAGTGCAGGTTGTGGTGTACCTTTGTGTAGATAAAAGCAAAGAAAAGAGAGAAGTAAACATGAAAGGGGTGTGGTTTACATCCAAAAACTAGGATTGGAAAAATCTTTTGTAGTTCAGTCTCTCAGTCATGTCCAACTCTTCGTGACCCCATGGATTGCAGCACGCCAGGCTTCTCTGTATTTCACTATCTCCTGGAGTTTGCTCAAACTCATGTCCACTGAGATGATGATGCCATCCAATCATTTCATCCTCTGTCGCTCCCTTCTTCTGTATATTTAACATCTATAGGTCATCTTAAATTTGGACTACAAAGTTCCCTTGCTTTGATCTAAGACTGTTCAGCCTGACCATTTTCACAAGTACTAGATTCATTTTATAACAATGAAAATAACATCCATAATATCTCCTTTTGAGAAAATCACAGTCTGCTATTACCCATTTTCATTTCTTAGTGATTTAGCAGCAAATACAATGAGAATTAGAAATGTTAAGAAAACTTAGAACTTTTTTTGTGCTTTTTCATAGTTAGTTATATACTGAAAAGTGATCAGTCCAATACTGTGAGCTAAAACAATAAGGGAAAAGAGGAGGATATTCAGATATTGAACTAATAATTAACAGTGAAAATCTTCTATGGAATCAATATAATCATGCTTTAGGAAAATGTTAATGTTATCTGTTGGCTTTATTCACATTAGGACTTATGACAAATGTAAATGAAATTGCAGCTTTGCTTTGGATTTTTTTTGATCGTCCTTGCTACAGTCTGCACAGGGTGTGCCACAGAACATTGAAGCATGAGTATGTATATTCAATACAAGTTATTTTTTTCCCACTGGAAAGTAAAGATAATGGATAAAACTTAATAATGTACTCAAGCTTAGATATGTAAAAACATGCAATGCTTAAATACACAGAGTTAAGCCAATGTGCAAATGAGCAGTTAAGACTATAGAGATAGATGGATTACATTTGACCTACTGAGTGACAACAGACTCTCAGGCAGTGAAACTAATACACATTCATGGATTAATGACTTGAATTATCAAGACAGTATTTGTTCATCAGCATTTCTTTTTATAGAAATGCTCATTCTACCAATGATTCTTTTTCTCTCTCTGATCTTGGGATGTTCATTATGATTTCAAGAAAACATTAAAGTTTCATAAAATCTGGTACCAAATTTAGAAAAACAACATTCTTCTTAAATACTGGGCCAAAAAGGACTAACTTTGCCAAGAAGTCGGGGGGAAAAAAAAAGTCAAGGCTATAGGTAAGATCTTCATTGTCTAACATTTCTAAGGCCTGCCTCCATCTTCAGGGTTAAAAATAAGGATTAGGCAAAAAAAAAGACAGTTCAACATTGATACACTCTATACTAATAAGGAATGTATTTGGCTTGGGGTTTTAAATAGATCATAAGTCTCCCCAACTCCTCCATTTGCCTACTTTTCAATTATGTAGGTTAATTTAAAATAAATCTGTATACCTTGAGCATTTCCCTTTTGAGGAAGTTAGAGTCAGGAAAAAGGTTGAACTAAACACTCAGTGGAGAAGGTAATGGCACCCCACTCCAGTACTCTTGCCTGGAAAATCCCATGGACGGAGGAACCTGGTAGGCTGCAGTCCACGGGGTCGCGAAGAGTCGGACACAATTGAGCAACTTCGCTTTCACTTTTCACTTTCATGCATTGGAGAAGGAAATGGCAACCCACTCCAGTGTTCTTGCCTGAAGAATCCCAGGGACAGCGCAGCCTGGTGGGCTGCCGTCTATGGGGTCGCACAGAGTCGGACACGACTGAAGCGACTTAGCAGCAGCAGCAGCAGCAAACACTCAGTGGCGTTGTGAAGGGTACGATACAAATAGATGACCTGTTTCATACCCTCATGAAACTAAAAACAGGTTGAGGACACCAAAGAGAATACTTAAAAGCAGCTCAAGAGCATTTAGAAAGCAAAATGCACACCTTAATAGAATGCATATTAAGAAAATGAAAGACTCCATCCACATAGGCATACTTAGCTCCCCCTCAGTATTCTCAAAGCTAGAATCTGGAATAATTAGAAGTAAACAAGATTGGGAAGGAGGTAAGTGCTGTAATTAGTTGAGTCAGAGGCTCTGGGCATTTCATTTGGGGAAATGTTTGTGATGGGGACATGAGCAGATCTTGTCACTTATATGCATAAGTGAGTGCAACCAGATTGGCCTGCCTGAAGCAAGAGTCCAGTTCAAACACACCGAACACTGATTTTGAAAGCAGCACAGGATAGACAGGGAACTGGTAGATAATAATGGCAGATGGTAACAGGAACACAGAGGGATTATTCATCTTTATTGTATTAATCAATAGTGCTATAGGTATTTTTCATTTAACACAGATACTATAATTTACAAAACTAATAAAACAGGCATAAATTTTAAAATGTTTTCTAGAAACTCATGTTTATGGAAACCTGAACTTATAAATTAGGAGGTGAGAGAGAAGAATCAATACTATTCAGCTAAAAGCTGCAAGATTGAATGAATCTTGAAACTTTCAGCTATCTGTCTACTGAAGAAGGAGAAATTTTCCATACCTCAGTTGTCAGACTACTTAAGAGGTGGACTACTTGAGGGGATTCCCCTGGCAGTTCACTGGTTAAGACCCCACACTTCCACGGCAAAGGGGATGGGTTCAATCCTTGACTAGGGAACTAAGATCCTGTATGCCATGTGGTGTGGTCAACAAAAATTGAAAATTAAAAAGTAAATAGTTTGGAAATATTATATGCTACCTTTACTTTGAAAGTGGACAATTTGGAAATGCTATATTCATATCAACTTTTTTTTTTCAAGCCAGTGTCTTTGATGAAAGTCAATCCCTGAGTCTTTTCTTGTCCTTTGCCACTAACCATATTCCCCTCCATTCTCAAATCTAAACTTTTATCACATGCTAGGTGCATCTATACACAGTTTCATGATAGACATCAACAGCAAGATAATTCCATAAATTGCATTTCAGAGTTTACTTTTTCCCTGGGAAAACAACCATACCTATACAAACAGTTCAGACATTTCATACATGGTGCTTAGGTTGAAGGAATCCATTATTCAAAAAAAGAAGAAAAAGACATGTCAAACTTAAGCCATCAAAAATCAGCACCAAAAAAGTCATCAGAAGAACTGTATTCAGAATCAGACTTTTAATTAATAGCTTTTGAACCTGAAGTAGATACACCTGTGGCCCACGGTTTTTCCACAAAAGAGGATTGCTATCTGTACTAAGTGCTGGCCAGATCACAGACTCTACAAGGATGTTGAACAGGTAGTAAAGGTGTCAAACATCTTGACCCTATTCTCTGCAAATAGATAATAAAGAATTAACTACACCCCTGGACCAAAAATAGCTGCTGTTATAATAACAAACATGATTGGTAGAGATAAAAATGATCACAAGAACTCCCTCATCTAGAACGTGACAAGCACTATTTCAAACATACATTGACTCAATTGTCACAATAAACCCATGGGGTACATATTATTATTATTTCCATCTTACAGATGAAGAAATTGAGATATTAAGTATCTTACCCAAGATCACTCCAGTTATTAAGTGGTATGAGTGAGTTTTGAGTCCAAACTGGCTCTAAAGCCTGCTTTCCTAATTCTGCTTCTCTGACTGTAAGAGGACCTTTATTTCTCATTTAATCATGGCTCCTTGCTGATGAGAATAAAGTACAAATAAAGAAAGTGAATTTCACTAATTTTTATTTTATCACAAAGTACTACCTTTAATGGAAAAAAGCAAGTAAATCAATGCTTTATTTCTATCACTAAAGACAATTAGAAAATTAATATATGAGTTTGCTTCACTTAACAACAAAAGCTGTTACCAATATTAAAGGAATCCAGTTTTTCAAAGCAAGAATGATTAATATATCCTCCATAAACTGAGCATTTTTATTTCTTCCCTCACTTGGGGAGGGGGGAGATCATTAAAATGAGATGATTCTAATACAAGTGTCACTTCCCCCCCCCCCAGACGAAAATCTAATCAGTAAACTATGGCAAGAAACATGTGAGTAAAATAGATTCTAGGTTTTCTTTACCCGCTTCTTTTGTGACAGAAAACAGTGTGTTTATATATTCTAAACATAAGTGTCACAGAGGTTGAAGGCTAATATATACTAATTACTACACTGTGGTACAGAATAAGAATTTCTTCAGAGTATAACTATCTTTACTGGCTGGCAAAATACCTAACTTAAATCACAAGAATTAAAATCTAAGAATGTCCTTTAAGGAAAAATCACTTGCTTCCTCTGTAAAATGCTGTCATTTAACTAAGAATACAGCCTCCCACAATTTAATCTGATAAAAACTAAGCCAGTCTTAGCTGAGAATGACATTTTATAATAAAAACATGAATTATACAAATGATAGTTGGTTGCCTACCTTAAACATTTTAGCATTGAATTCACCACTTTACCCTTAATGTTCATGCTATCTACTGAAACATCTTTTCAACGGAGGAATATTAAAAGCATGACATTTAATATAATCAAAATGATCTCAATAATCAGATGAAATGAGAAGATCCAACAAAGTACACTGAAGATTGTTAAGAGAATGGAGATGATACCAGGGTGGGGTTAGGAACACAGCCCAGCCTAGACAAAGGGCAATGAGAACTGAAGGTCTTCTGAAGACCCATGAAACTCACACACTCTCAAAAAATGAAGAATAGCTATGTTCAGAGCTTTGAGATTCTTAGACACATCTACAGTCCTTACTAACCAAAAGAGTGTCACGATTCCTATATGCCATATAAAGTTGAATAGGATTGGATACTTCACTGAAGAGGAAAAAAATAAAAATCTGAAGGTACTGGAGAACCACAGGGTATACATTCATTTTATTGAATGTGATTCAAAAACCCAAATTTGAAAGGTCATTTATAACAACGTCCTAGTATATAGCACAGGGAACTATATTCAATAATCTGTGATAAATTATAATGGAAAAGAATATGTATATATACATGAATAACTGAATCACTTTACAGCAGAAATTACAATAATATTTACCTCAACAATATTAAAAAAAAGAATCCTCAAGTTTCCCATTTAGAATCCCTTCACCAAAGGTTGTATGTATCAAGTCAATTACCACGTGAGACGGTACCTTCATCCTTTTTGCATTAAACACTGACATTTCCTTGGAGGGAAAAAGAGGTTATCTATTATCATGGGACAGTGGGTATGGGCTAATATGAAACCATACATACCATCCAAGCCTCTCCCACACACTGAGGCCAAAGAATTCTGAAGGATAATTTCACAATACTTACATAATTTTCCAGCTACCACAACCATAGCATCTCCAAGGCTTCATGAGTTTAAAATATTTCTCCACGTACTTACTCCTCAACTTACTGTGGTTCAACTTACACTTTTTTGACTTTACAATGAAAAATCAATACCTGGTCAGAAAAATTATACTTCAAATTGTGAATTTTGATCTTTCCCTGAGCTAGCGATAATGCAGTACACTACTCTCTCGTGACGCTGGACAGTGGCATTGACTCACAGCCCCCAGTCAGGCCCACAATCACAAGGGGAAATAAATGATATACTCTTACAACCATTCTGTACCCATATAACCACTCTGCTTTCCACTTTCAGTACAGTATTCAATAGATTACATGACTTTATTACAAAATAGGCTTTGTGTTAGTTGATTCTGCACAAATGTAGGCTCATGTAAGTGTCCTGAGTCAGTCCAAGATGGGCTAGGCTAACCTATCATGTTCTGTAGGTAGGTGTATTAAATGCATTTTTGGTTTATGATATTCCCAGGTGGCGCTAGTGGTAAAGAATCTGCCTGCCAGTGCAGGAGACTTAAGAGAGGCAGATATGATCCCTGGGTTGGGAAGATCCCCTGGAGAAGGAAATGGCAGCCCACTCCAGTATTCTTGCCTAGAAAATTCCATAGACCGAGGAGCCTGGCAGGCAGGCTCATGGGCAGCCCATGGGCCTGCAAAGAGTCGGACACGACTGAAGTGACTTAGCACAGCATATTTTCAACTTAATGATGGGCTTACATCAGGATATAAATTCAATATAAGGGACTTTCCAGGTGACTCAGTAGTAAAGAATCCACCTGCAATGCAGGAGATGCAGGAGATGGGGGTACGATCCCCAGGAAGATCCCCTGGAAGAGAAAATGGTAACCGACTCCAATCTTCTTGCCTGGGAAATCCCCTGAACAGAGAAGCCTGGTGGGCTACAGTCCACGGGGTTGCAAAAGAGTTGGAAACAATTGAGGACACACACACACACAACACCAACATGATACGAGGAAGATCTGTACTATATTAATAGGACACATATATGCATACACCTAAGTATGGATAAACACATATCCACAGAGAAAGAGAAAGTGATCTTATAGAATAAACTATAAATTTTCTATCCAAGTATTTACTGACCTCAGTAAAAGAGGTAATCCTGAGATTTGTTGACACTGCACTCATATATCCATGGAAGGATAGCAGAATATGCCACCACAAAATATGCCTCATTGACATAAAGAAAATAAGACAGAATTTCAGCTTTTCCTTACTGTTTTTGGCCTGTGACTTTACTAGTTTAGATTGTGGCTTTTCACATCAAATTGTGGATGTCTACATTCAATATTGATATCAAAAATACATTAGGGTCAACACAATTACCAATGAATATTCACACAATTATATTGCATCCCAATACACGGCATAGATACATAGTCATTGAAGATGACACAACTATAGCAATTTAAACTAAATATCTATTAAATAAGATTGAGACTGTGACCACTAAGTTTTGACACTTAACACACTCTAATTAAGGCAATCGTTAATGAATTAGTGGTTGTTACTAAGAAAAATAATGAGCAAAATCTGGCCTTATCATTAGACAATTTCTTTAAAATATGTGACAGTATTGTCAGTGAGAATTCAACCACCTAGTTAATTTCTGTCAACATTTTACTGACAAAAATGCCCTAATAGAATCCTTGACCTTCAATAAAGAGTTTAAATGTATCAAACACAAATTATTTAATAGTTTTCAAAAGCATACAATAGCAATTTTGACATTTTATAAGGTCATTTTTCAGAAGCATAAATCGATAAAGGTTCATTCTGCAAAGTCACTATCATAACTTTTATTATATTGTATAAAATTAAAATTAATAAGGTCAATCACATTCCATGTTTTCTTTACTAGCATGAAAAACTATGTGACAAAAGCAATTTAAATCAAAAATTGTCATTTCCACATTTCTGACTGTTATACTCCATTGTGAATGAAATGGTCTGAGGGAGAACTTTTACTAGAAAATTAACTCCTAAAATGACTATTTTGAATTTCAGATTCTCAGCTATTTGTCTGATGGCATTTTCACTGCTAAGTGAACAATGGAAGTAAATAAGCATATAACTTAAATGGCACTTCATAAAAATCTAGAGTATAAGTACAGTGGTGACAATTAAGTTAATGATTTATATTCTTAAGTCTTTCTCTTTTTTTCAAGGCTAGTTACTTAAATGGGTCTATCTGCTTTGACTAAGCTGGGATTTTAAAAGGATGCCTGATCAAATTTTTTCATTAACTAAGATCCTAGACTCAGAAAATATACTTCTTTTTTTTTTATTTTATTTTATTTTTAAACTTTACATAATTGTATTACTTCTTAAGTTTTGAGTGCTTTGACCAATATAATATCATATTCAAATAATTAGTCTTTAGAGAAAGCTAAGCTAACTCATTGCATTCATTTCTCAATTGTCTGCTTGGCAAACTGCAATGTATATGTATTTCACTGTGATAAATTAGACATTAATAAAAAATGCCAATTTCCCATAATAAATTGGTCCCAATTTTATGTCAAATGTAGCTGAGAATATCCAGTGAGTCTTCAACTACTGAAAAACCTCTCAAATCCTTATCTCCAGCCCAGACTGCTCTTGTGAGTTCCAGATCATATATACTGAACATCTCCAGCTGAGTATCATACTTAACAGGATCCACATTTCATTCTTTTTCCTACCAAAGCTCATATTCTTTCTGTACTATCTCAACGACTGGCACCTCTGATACCTCCAATGGTCCTAAACTTTAATGAATTCCAACCTGGCCACCATTCACACCAACTATTAGAAAATATTTATGTTAAGATCACTAATGTTCTCCCTGCTGCATATCTAAACTTTTTTTTTTTGCTACTTTCATCTGACTTAACTTCTCAGCAATATTCTACCTGACTAAATTAACCCTTTCTTGCTTCTTAAAATGTTTTTCTCTCTTGGCTTTTCTGATGACACATTTTGTTTGTTTTGCTACATCTTTTGTTGGCATTTCATGTACTGGCTCTCCTCTTCCAATGGCCCTTGAAATGTTGGTGTCCCTCAGGACTTTATATTGGACTCTCTTTTTTTCTGTCTCTACAACACTTCTTTAGGTAATTTCATCCATTCTCATAATATTAAACTGCATGTATATGTAGATAAACTCCCAACCTCTCTCTCAAACCAAACTATTCTTCTGAGCTCCAATTTTCAACATACAACTGCCTATAGAACATGGCCACCAAACCACTGTATATCTCAAATTTAGTATGTCAGACACCTAGCATTTATTTTTCTCACTCTTCCTCACATCGGTAAGCAGCACCATCATCCACAACGTGGGAATTATAATACATGTTCCTTTCCTCCTTCTTCCCTGTCTCTCATCTCCCCATGTTGAATGCCATTAATAACTATTAATTTCACTTTCTAATATTTAGTTCCCTCCTTTACATTCCCACTGCCACTGCCTCAATTCAAGTCATTAAAATCTCTCAATTAGATTATTAAAAAGCCTGCTAAATGCCCTCTCATCAGTCTTTCACTTTCCTACTGAAAGTGATCATTCTAAAATGCATTCTGATCACTCATCACCAACCCTAATTAAAAATGCAATAAAGGTTAATCATAGGTCATAGTAAAAAGGTCCTTTACTAGTTCACTTCAACCTGTAATCTCCCTCCTGTCCTTCATGCCACATTCTCCACCCAACCAGTTAATGTCTCACTCCCCAATGTGTGATGTTTTATCATACTTGCCCTTGTTCACATAGTTTCATATGCCCTGAATGCCCTTGTCCTTTTCGGGAAAATAAAAAAAGGAAACCAAAACTACATAAACTTCAAGTCCCTATTCAAACGGTCTTTTTCTCTGAAACTTTCTGAATTTATCTTTAATTATTCTTTAATAATAAGGCTATTATTCTTTCATGACTCTATAGCAGTTACCACATTTTAATAGAGCAATTATTTTAGATATAGCAGATACTTTCTGCATCTACCTCTCTTTTGAAAATTGAGCTCTTTAAAGAGCCAAACCCTTTCTTCTTCATCTTGGCATATCTTAACTACCAAGACTATGGTGGCCTGAGATGCAATACTCTCTCCCAAAGAGCCATGATACGGGTCTATTGCCCTTCTTCACCAATAAACCCATACAAGGTGCTTCTCCCACTGGGTTAGCATGTATCAGCCTCCAGTGGACAACAATCACAATATCTTTTCACATTAGTGCTGTTACTGCTGCTAAGTTGCTTCAGTTGTGTCCGACTCTGTGCAACCCCATATTCGGCAGCCCACCAGGCTCCCCCATCCCTGGGATTCTCCAGGCAAGAACACTGGAGTGGGTTGCCATTTCCTTCTCCAATGCATGAAAGTGAAAAGTGAAAGTGAAGTCGCTCAGTCGTGTGCCACTCTCTGCAACCCCATAGATAGCAGCCCACCAGGCTCCTCTGTCCATGGGATTTTCCAGGCAAGAGTACTGGAGTGGGGTGCCATTGTGGTATCATCAATAGCAAGGTAAAACACAGGGCTGCTTTTTTCTCTTTTCAGAGTTTTTATTTTTATAAATACTTAACAAAAATTCACAAAATAAATTCCGTGTTTTTTCCGTAATAAAGTCATTCTAACTTTCTTGCATTCCAACATGTCTTTTGACACAGAAAGAATGCAGTAAAGTTGCTGCCAGGACAGGAAAAACTACACAAAAGCTGGTATACAACCTTGAAAGCAGTCATTGTAGGAATATTGTGCATTAACTGAATTTTGTCAGGCAATATTCTGTTGCAGCCCTTCTTCGCAACTGGTCTTTTCAACTAGGAGTCAATTTCTAGATCTATTTTCTGATTTCCTACTTAAGAGACAGTTCCAGTATTCTTCCTTTGTACTACCTTCCACATAAGTCTTCGCCATTAATTCTGCCTGTAGGCGTTGTTCATAAGCACTATCCAATCCTATTCCCTGAGCTATAATCAGTTATGATCATCACACATGGATTACTATGTCGATACAAAATGAAAAGCAAAATCAGATTGCATGATAATACAAACACTAATAAAGCCTTACATGAGAGTAACAAAAAAACCATTATTTGGGGGAAGTGGCAGGGTAAAGATGGGCAGGTCATCCTGTACTGCCTGTGATGTAAAAGGAAAGAAACAGTGTTCTGAGATATAACATGCTTATCGTTGTTGTGCTTCTGCTCAGCCGTGTCTGACTCTGTGTGACCCTTTGGACTGTAGCCCACTAGGCTCCTCTGTCCATGGGATTCTCCAGGCAAAAATACTGGAGTGGGTTGCCATTTCCTACTCCAGGGGTTCTTCATGACCCAGGGATAGAACTTGTTTCTCCTGCATTGGCAGGTGAATTCTCTACCACTGAATCACCTGGGAAAACCTATAATATGTTTACTATTATAAAACATCATCCAATATCAGAATTTCAAGAAACTTCTTCTCTAGATCTCCTTCCCCAAATATTTTTTTATTTGGAGCAAGTACCAAAGTATCCAAAAGAAAATGACAAACATAGCCTATGTTAGAGGAAGTTTACACCACTAGCTTAGAGACAGTGAAAACAAACTGTTGGTTATATATGTGTTCACATATATACAATAAGCTAGTTCTTCCAGTCATCCATTATGGAAACAGAGCTTTTGTAATATATTAATACTAACTTCTAAAAGCCCTACATTGATGAAACAGAAAACCTCTTATAGCTACTGATATGATGCAACTTTATCCCCAGTGAATAGCAAGAAAAAATAAGTGATGATTTATTACAGAGCTTGATGAAATGTTAAAGAGAAAATGATATCAAGGCAATTAGCAAATTCATAAACTATAGCATTAAAAAATGCCCTGAAACAAAATGCCTAGGTTTGAATCATCATTCCCTCATTTATTATCTGTGTTATCCTGGGCAAGTTATAGAACTTTTCTGTCCCTTATTTTCCTCATATATAAAATAGGATGAATAATAGTAACCTCAAGGAGTTTATTGAGAAAACATAATGAGTTAATTCATGTAAGACAATTATAACAATACTCAGCACAGAGTAAATGCTATGGTAATGTGAGTCTTTATTATTATCATTTCTTCCCCAGCCTCCATTTGTGAGTTTATTTAAATTGGATTTTCTTTTTAATGTACAAAACTGCAATCATTCACCAGAGGTCAGAAACTATGCAGATTGCAATTAAGGACACAGTATTTTGAAGTAAGGGAGTGCTGAAAAAAGAGAGAAAATGCTGAGATACATTCCAGATTCCAGTGATATTGACATAACAATTATAGTAAATAAAACTCTTCAGGTTAACATTTCCCTTATTCCCAACAAAGACAAATAATTAAGCACTTTTAGTGGAATTAGCTTCCTGCTAGCAAAGGAAAGGTAAAGAGGTGTGAATGAAGCAGCACATAGCCGGAAGCATGGCAGGAAATATTTCCAAGGGGAGTTTTGAGTGAAGGCCAGTAGTCAAGCACAGTGCTGCCTAGCATATGGCCTGTCTGGGTAACGAAAAACCATAACAGAAGTCCTGGCCCTATGGTACCATGCCCCTAGAAGTAGCTTCTATGGAATATCAAAATGGAAAGACTGGGATCTTCCAAGCCTGGTATAAATTGTTTTTTCTACTGCTTAGCTTTCTACGTTCTCTAGAGTGAAATGGTCCTTGTCCCTTTGTTAAAGTTTCAGTATGAGGAAAGAAATACTGAGCAGGCCAGAATTCACTTTGTCGCTCACTCACGTCCGACTCTTTGCAACTCAATGGACTGGGGCTCACCAGGCTCTTCTGTCCATGGGATTCTCCAGGCAAGACTGGAGTGGGTTGCCATTTCCTTCTCCAGGGCATCTTCCTGACCCAGGGTTCAAATCTGGATCTCCCGCACTGCAGGCAGACTCTTTACCACCTGAGCCATAAGGGAATCTCCAAATTCACTTTAGGGCATGTGCAAATGACTGACATTTTATGTAGAAATGTAGACAAGTTATATAAATTTAAAAATGGGCTTGTGTGTGCAACTTATATAAGACACTAAAATATGTTGGTTATGCTTTTATATACATATGCCCAGGCATGACTATACATGCTTTAAAATCCCCATGTGATACCATTTCTAAAAGACAAAAAAAATATGACAAGAGTTTTAAACATTACTACTTCAAAATATCAAGTAATAAACAAATGCTGGAAACAGAAGAGAGACCAGTAACCTAAAACAGTTGCTTTTAAAGCTTCTTATATACATTTCAGAGGTCCTACAAAATAATTTCTTACGAGTTCACTAAAAAAAAAAAACAAAAAACGAAACTAAGCTGTATTAGATTCTAGTTAGCATATCTCAGTTGTAATATACTTTGTTTCCACATGTGCTAGAATGCTGTTTGAAAAGATTATCATACAGAGAATTTACATTATCTTCCTGAATACAATTCTCTCATGCTTTCACAAAGGTAGTTGTCATACTGTGCTATAACACTTCTCTGCTAAATTGTAATGAAGTCAAATGCTACAACTGAAGATTCATCAATGATCATGAATAAAGTTGGAATCTCAACCAATCCACTGAAGATTCAGATCTGGTGCAAAGTTTTCTGGGTTATAAAAGACAAGGAAATAATTAACAATTACAGTTGCTTTACTAATTCCCCTTATTCTGTAGGACCAAGTTATCAGAGAAAGAGCTGCTTAAGCGACAAGCACTAAGAAAAGAATGAGAAGACCTTTTAGTATCTATCATAAATAATACAACCACAGGAAGAACACTTTAAAAGTTACATGAACATTTTTGTCACATATGTATAATCCATTTTGCAATTTCCCAATAATTACTAGACATTACTAGACTAAAATTACTAACTTTACTCTCAATTCCTAGAAAAAGATGATGCATACAATTTTTCAATTTCTTAGATAGAGGGTATTGTTTCTATCTGGAAAGCAGACTTTGAAATATGGTGCTTCCAGCTATTTAGTAGAAGATCCGAAAGAAGGGACCTACACTTCTTTCTGAACTTGACAACAGGGTTTTAATCAGTATACATTCAGTGTCTCTCAGGAACAAAATGAAGGTAAAGATATTCTTTAGATCACAGATTTAGATGGAATGAAAATAAAATTCTCTGTTCACCAGAGCAAAATTGTTCATTTAGCAATGAATTCATACCTAGCACTCAATATGATCTCAGTCTAGAGTAAATCAAAAGAAACACTTAAAAGTGCAATGTTCATTTCACCAAATAGTTAAACACAGAGAATAAAGTAAAGGTTGTCTTTACAGTCAAATCAAGAGGCACAAACTCCTAGAGTTGAAGCAAAGGTTAATGCCAGAGAGATATATTTTATATCCTTACATCAACACTGAACTAATTCAAGCTGTAATTCCTACCTCTGGAAATACGAGCATAGTATATCCAAAGATGGTTTTCTCTTGATTATTATATTATTTTAATCCTCTGACCACCATTTCTGTCAACAACATCTCTCTCAGTCTTTTCTGCTTCAGTGGCTAAAATAGGAATTTGTTGTACAGTACTTTATTTGGTTCAAGTTCCAAATCTACGAGTGATCAATAACTCCTGGTGTTTTTTTTTTATCCTACTGTACCCAACCCATCAACAAGTCCTGCTGGCTTCTGCAGATATGTGTTTTAAATTCCCCAATTTACATTCTTTAAAATGACTCCCCTTAACCATCACATTTAATTATCCACATAAGCAATTCTCTACCACATCACTGTATTTTATCATCTTTAGAATATATAATAACATCTGAAATTCATATAAATTTAATGGCATGTTTATTATTTTAAGCTTCCCAGCTGGCTCAGTGGTAAAGAATCTGCCTGCCAATGCAGGAGACATGGGTATGATCCTTGGGTCAGGAAAATGCCCTGGAGGAGGAAATGGCAACCCACCTCAGTACTCTTGCCTGGAAAATCCTATAGACAGAGGAGTTTGGTGGGTACAGTCCATGAGGTCATTATTATAATATTGTTTCTGTTAGACTGTAAGTTCCTAGAGCATCAAGATCACATTAATTACAATATCCCCTCCCAACACCCCCATCTAAGGCTAGAATTTGGCACAGAGTAGGTGCCTAATATTTTTATTTGTGAATATAAGAATGCAAAGAAAAACAAATTTACTGATTATTATTAAGGAACTCATAGTTTTTAGTGTTTACTATATACTTCTTGAAAATAAATTTTAAAAAAAAGTCTGAGAAAATATAAGCAGTTCCCTCAAAAAAAAAATTCCATTACACTATTAATTTTGTAAACCAAATGCCATAACGAGGTGACAAGCATATCAGTCTTTCTTATGAATTTCCTTTTATTGTATACTCTTAACTGCTGTCGTTTTCACTCTCATTTCCAAACCATAGGTCGACTTCAAAGTCCACTGGAACTTTTTCATCATAATGAGTTTTAGGAAGCAACAAGAGAACTCAGATAAAAACAGGGCAGAAATCTGAGAATAACTAAGCAGATAGATTTTGGAAAATACTGTCCATCATAGAATACAGTGGTCCAGTTAACACCTAACAGTTTAAGTGTGTCTACCCAACAACAAAAAATAATTTAGATCCTAGGAAATCCTAGTAGAAAAAAACAGCCAAAATGCAGGAGTACAAGGATGTTGTCATGACAAAACAAGATAAACAAAATCCTTTTCCACCACTGAGAATTCAGTTACTCATTCATGGTCACAGGGCTAATGGAACAATAAGTATTCTGAGAAAGCTAGTAGTGCAGAGCATATGATAGAAATTCAATACATATTTATTGAATGAGCAAATAAGACGAGAAAGACATAGCCTCAATGGCAGTTTGGAGAAACTGCTAGAATAATGCTGTTATCTCATTTCTACAGTAAATTAGTCTCCATGTAGGTCACTTATTAATAGCTGCATATGGAAATATAGCTCCCAATACCCAAGCATCAGTGGACTCAAGATCTGTGAAACATGTATTTGTCACTATGTTGACTACGCAAAGTTATCTGGGTTCACTGGGAGAGAGGAGATGTACACGTCTGAGGTAAATATGTGAAAACAGGACCATTTTATAAAGTTTAGTTATACTGAATTTATACACATTATTATCAGGAAGGTGAAAAAAAAAACTATGTCATCTTTCACTAAAATTCAGTCTCAAAAAAAATCACTGCTTAGTAATGGAGATTAGCATTGAATATCTCTTGGAAAATGCATTGTCATCAACTGGCAAATTCTGTACATTGGTTAGCATAATATATTAAGCCTATTAGGTGGTGCATTTAACTTGTAACTGGTGCCTTCACTAAAAGTTATTAGTACATCAAAATACTGTCTATTTTCACTAGCAAAGATCTGTCCAATGTTACATGTGCCCCAGTTCTCCACCTCTATATAGTAAAGGAAATAGGCTGCTTTAACTATAGATTTCAGGGCACACACCCTAAAGAGTGAAAGTATTAGTAAAACAGTCATTGCTTAAATTTTCTATTTCTATTATTCAGATATACATAATATAAATAATAAATCAGAGAATATTTTCATTTTTTTATGCAAAGATCACAATGATGAATTTTAACACAATAACTAAAATACTGGTATTCTATATGCAGTCATTCCACAGACTCCAATATCCTGGCAACTTGTTACTTTCTGCATGGAAAGTTTAACTGGTTTCAAGGTGAATTTCCTTAATGGCAGCATTCAGGATAAAATGTGTTCAGAAATATTCAAAGCAACTTGATTCTAGGTAATTACTGATAGACTTCATTATTCATAGTGTGCAACTATCGATATGTTACAAATGCATATATTATTCATAATACTGATGTATCAAATCCCATTTATATAACCTCTTTCGCTGATTCAAATTAAAAATATTTTATCTAAACCCTCTAATCAAACCTTAATTCAAAATTGAGAAATACAAAAAAACTTGAAGGGAATGCCCACTGTACACCAAACGTTGTAGCTGGCCAGTAATGATGGGCATTTAATAAATTATTTTTATTAATATAAATGATCAGGTTTCATACAGAAAAATGACATAGCATCATTTCAATTTAATATATATTTGACAAAAATTGTTATAAAATTAAACTGTACAGTCTTCCAAATGGTTAACATATTTTCATTAAGTGGACTAAAGCTTTCAATTTAAAACAGTATAAAAAATATTTGTTGATAAGTTGACATATTGGTTCTTTTCAGTCAAAATATATGTCATGCTTGCAACTGTTAACACAGTCACTTCCTGGCAGACATTTGGAAATGACCTTGAAACTCAAAACCCCACACTTCAAAAGACTATTAGGAAAGCATTAATATTTACATTATAAGTGTGAAATATAATTTAGCTCCCTATATTTCTAGAGGTCAGATGAACTGGAGGCCTCCAGGAAGAGAGAACATTACTGACAGAATTTAACCCATTCTTTTAAGTAGGGTAGGGAATAATGATCAATATATAAATACTATATCAAATGCAAGACATAGTGACATCTGTTAAGAATCCTCAGCTTCTAATAGAACAGTGAAATAAATTTGCAAAACATCTTATAGCAATGTCTAATAAAGGAATTCTGAAACCCTTCCTATAGAGCAGTGATAGTGGGAAAGACTTTTTGCTAAGAATTAACACATAATAATCAAGACCATCCCCATGAAAGAAATGCAAAAAAGCAAAACTGCTGTCTGGGGAGGCCTTACAAAAAGCTGAGAAAAGAAGAGAAGCCAAAAGCAAGGAGAAAAGGAAAGATATAAGCATCTGAATGCAGAGTTCCAAAGAATAGCAAGAAGAGATAAGAAAGCCTTCCTCAGCAATCAATGCAAAGAAATAGAGGAAAACAACACAATGGCAAAGACTAGAGATCTCTTCAAGAAAATTAGAGATACCAAGGGAAGATTTCATGCAAAGATGGGCTCAATAAAGGACAGAAACGGTATGAACCTAACAGAAGCAGAAGATATTAAGAAGAGGTGGCAGGAATACACAGAAGAACTGTACAAAAAAGATCTTCATGACCAAAATAATGGTATGATCACTAACCTAGAGCCAGACATCCTGGAATGTGAAGTCAAGTGTGCCTTAGAAAGCATCACTACAAACAAAGCTAGTGGAGGTGATGGAATTCCAGTTGAGCTCTTTCAAATCCTGAAAGACAATGCTATGAAAGTGCTACACTCAATATGTCAGCATATTTGGAAACCTCAGCAGTGGCCACAGGACTGGAAAAGGTCCGTTTTCATTTCAATCCCAAAGAAAGGCAATGCCAAAGAATGCTCAAACTACTGCACAATTGCACTCATCTCACACGCTAGTAAAGTAATGCTCAAAATTCTCCAAGCCAGGCTTCAGCAATACGTGAACCATGAACTTCCAGATGTTCAAGTTGGTTTTAGAAAAGGCAGAGGAACCAGAGATCAAATTGCCAACATCTGCTGGATCATGGAAAAAGCAAGAGAGTTCCAGAAAAACATCTATTTCTGCTTTATTGACTATGCCAAAGCCTTTGACTGTGTGGATCACAATAAACTGGAAAATTCTGAAAGAGATGGGCATACCAGACCACCTGACCTGCCTCTTGAGAAACCTATATGCAGGTCAGGAAGCAACAGTTAGAATTTGACATGGAACAACAGCCTGGTTCCAAATAGGAAAAGGAGTACGTCAAGACTGTATATTGTCACCCTGCTTATTTAACTTCTATGCAGAGTACATCATGAGAAATGCTGGGCTGGAAGAAGCACAAGCTGGAATCAAGATTGCCGGGAGAAATATCAATAACCTCAGATATGCAGATGACACCACCCTTATGGCAGAAAGTGAAGAGGAACTAAAAAGCCTCTTGATGAGAGTGAAAGAGGAGAATGAAAAAGTTGGCTTAAAGCTCAACATTCAGCAAATGAAGATCATGGCATCTGGTCCCATCACTTCATGGGAAATAGATGGGGAAACAGTGGAAACAGTATCAGACTTTATTTTTTGGGGCTCCAAAATCACTGCAGATGGCGACTGCAGCCATGAAATTAAAAGACACTTACTCCTTGGAAGAATAGTTATGACCAACCTCGATAGCATATTCAAAAGCAGAGACATTACTTTGCCAACAAAGGTCCGTCTAGTCAAGGCTATGGTTTTTCCAGTGGTCATGTATGGATGTGAGAGTTGGATTGTGAAGAAAGCTGAGCACTGAAGAATTTATGCTTTTGCACTGTGGTGTTGGAGAAGACTCTTGAGAGTCCCTTGGACTGCAAGGAGATCCAACCAGTCCATTCTGAAGGAGATCAGCCCTGGGTGTTCCTTGGAAGGTATGATGCTAAAGCTGAAACTCCAGTACTTTGGCCACCTCATGTGAAGAGTTGACTCATTGGAAAAGACTCTGATGCTGGGAGGGATTGAAGGCAGGAGGAAAAGGGGACAACAGAGGATGAGATGGCTGGATGGCATCACCGACTTGATGGACATGAGTTTGAGTGAACTCCAGGAGATGGTGATGGACAGGGAGGCCTAGCATGCTGTGCTTCATTGGGTGGCAAAGAGTCGGACACGACTGAGTGACTGAACTGAACTGAGTACATAATAGGAGGGATTAAAACATCAGCAGTAACTTCTGTTAAGAGGTTTTCATGTCTTTTTCAAGTTCAGGATTTGAATCTAAAACAAGTACACTTAGATGCCATGAATGAGTAATACTGTTCAGACTGAGAGCAATTCAGAAACGTGGATAGTCTGGAAATTCTCCTACTCTCAGTGTTAATCACTGTACCAGACTAACACTCTTCCCTGCTGTCACAACCATTCTGGCTTCCAGATAAACCCCAGACTTGCCTAAGCATCTATCAGGCTGGTGGAAGTGGACTGTGGTTTCTTTTGATACGTACTTCATTAGTGTATAAAAGGAACCTAGATTACTGGTTATATAACTGACAGAACCAGTTACATAAACGAACTGGAACCTGGCAGTTTGTGGCATAAGTAAGGGCACTGGGTTGAAATTCAGCTTTGCTACCTACTATCCTTGTTACCTTTGATGAAGTCATTGACTCAGTTATCTACAGAGTAAGAGATAAGAACATCATCACATTTCTTTCCTGAGGATTAATTAGACAATATATGTAAAAAGTTCAGAAGAACATGTGGTATGTAACAACCGCTTTATGAATCAAATCTTCTCTGTCAGTATATCCATATTCTCCTATTAGATAAACACTGAGGTTCTAGTTCATATGTATATTCCTGGTTATCGAAAGAAATGCAGAGTACCCTTGGCAACCAGTCAACAGAATGCTCACAGATCAAACTGAATCAACCGTGTTCATGAATGAATTTGAGATCCCCTCGAGAAGGGAACGGTTACCCACTCCAGTATTCCTGCCTGAAGAATTCCATGGACAGAGGAGCCTGGCAGGCTACATACAGTCCATGGGGTCGCAAATAATTAGACATGACTGAGCGACTAACACCACCATTGCAATTCTAACCATATCAATCCCAAGGTGTTTGTTGGACCCTTACCAACAATATTGCCATTGCTACAATGGAAAAAAACTGGGGATGAGGGAATTAAGACAATGTACAGAGAGTCTTACAACTTAAAATAACACTCCAAACAGGACAAATCCATTGTAATCCTTAAGACTATGAAGAAATTCAATAGTAAATACACAGTTTTCTATACAGTCCAAAAGAAACTTAAGGTGTGAGAGGACCAATATGGGTTTTCCACAGGCCAAGAGCACATTTTTCTCTCTACCAATAAAGGTTTAAAATTATCTTTGAAAAATCTTTAAACAAGCCAGAGTAAATCTTTCCAAAGGAAGGTTGTTTTCATAGTTTCATTTGTTTCTTCCTCCTAATTAAAAACACACACACACACACACACAAACAGGCCTGAGCTAAAGATTCTGAAATGCAAGAAGAAAAAGACCGCTATAAAAACATAAAACATTTAATTGCCTTTGCCTTCCACTTACACTCCTGAAAGTTCTATACATTCAATTCTATTTCACAAAAGAACTGAGAGCTGTCACATACATCTCATAAATACTAAATTGTAAAAAAAAGATTACCCATTTATAGTCATTTGTAATATTCATAAAAAATCAGAGTAAACTCTTAAGACTTATTTTATTAAGTACTGCTGCTAATGCTAAGTCACTTCAGTCGTGTCTGACTCTGTGTGACCCCATAGACGGCAGCGCACCAGGCTCCCCCGTCCCTGGGATTCTCCAGGCAAGAACACTGGAGTGGGTTGCCATTTCCTTCTCCAATGCATGAAACTGAAAAGTGAAAGTGAAGTCGCTCAGTCGTGTCCGACCCTCAGTGACCCCATGGATTGCAGCCTACCAGGCTCCTCCATCCAGGTGATTTTCCAGGCAGGAGTACTGGAGTGGGGTGCCATTGCCTTCTCCGTTATTAAGTCCTAACTAATGCCTAATTTAATAACCTTATTTACTGGTAATAACTCCCAAGCAAATATTATGCAATACATAAATGTCAAGACACAACTATAATCTGCCCACCAAGGAAGGTATTAAGAAATGTAGACTATCATTAAAACAAAGTGAAAATAATACCATAATATTAGAACAGTGATGAAAAGGCTTTGTATAAGTTACTAACTCTCTCAACAAAAGCTTAGTTAAAAATATATTCAGTTATGTCACTGAGAAGACCAAAATTAAGAACTTATTGGCTTGCTTTTTTTCCCCCACACAATTAATAATATATGGCTATATCCTGATCTGGTAAGGTACTAAATTTAAAAAGTACTTTTGTAAGTCTTCAACACTAGACAACTCAAGAATCCTACAGTATGAAGCTGTTGTCAGGCACTGCTACTACAAAAAGCTAACGCTATCAAATTCATATCTACCATAGAAAAGGTTGTTTAAAAGAGCTGAGAGTTATCTTTGTCATTATATTGCTTAAATATCAATCCAAGATCATGCATTCAAGGCATACTGAGTTGCTTACCTTGTTTGTGCACTATGGATACAAACTCTACCCCAAACTCCATCATAAATGAGTATCATTGGTCCTAAGAAACATTAGGCAAAAACTGATGAAGTGATCAGCTTAAAAACATCCCTATCATGGAACTCAAAATAGTATCATGGCCTGTTAATTACAGTGGATAGCATCATCTTTTTATAACAATGAGAGACAACATTAGTAGACCAAGTGACAAGCAGAATATGAAATATATATATATATATATATATATATATATATATAAGTGATCTTAAAAAAAACTATGTGGCTAATTAGAAGTCATCTCAGGAAAAGTTAAAGAATTCTAAATTTTTAAAGAATTTTAAATTCCAAAGGAACCCCTTAGTTAAACTATATCTCAGAAATATTTTTTTAAAGAGCTAGTGAAAGTCGCTCAGGCATATCCAACTGTTTGTGACTTCATGGACTGAAGCCCACCAGGCTCCTCTGTCCATGGAATTCTCCAGGCAAGAATACTAGAGTGGGTTGCCATTCCCTTCTCCAGGGGATTTTCCCAACCCAGGGACTGAATCCAGGTCTCCCACATTGTAGGCAGATACTTTACTGTCCGAGCCACCAGGGAAGCCCAAGGGCTAGATATGTCCCCAAATCCTGTTTCAAACCTAAGAAATTAATTTCCTAAATTTTTCTCTTTATATGTGTTCAGTTTATGCCCTAAAATGGATTAAGAAGCTATATAATGCCAAATGATGATTTAATAATAAAATGAAAGTCTATAAAATTATGATACAAAGATTTTAGGACCATGTTCTGATCTATCATACAGACGTATTAACATTTGATAGTACAATTATTTAAATAGTTAAACTGTCAGCATTGAGAAAACAAAAGCATGTGAAATAGAATAAAAATGCCAATAATTAACAAGAATGTGATCTGATTGGTACTGAAACAGTAAATAGTATGTAAAACCTAAGAGAGGAGTGATAATGTTTTTATTAATGCAGTTAATGGAACAAAAGGTATCCAATCACACCAGCTTCTTTTTTCAAAGAAAGCTACAAATATCCTAATAGCATCATGTGTCAAACAGCAGCTACTTTGGCTACTTTCTGTTAAAAGCAATTACATGCCAGGAAACAACACATTGTTCCCATGCTGCCAGGAGCATGTTATAAGTCTATTCTTATCACGTGAAGCCAGACACAGTCAACTCTCAGTAAGCCATTCCCATGGAGGGGACATTGATAACTCATAATAGTTATATTTGCCATTTGAATGCATCACCTACTTTGTTTAGGTTCCTATAAAATTAATTTCAATTAAAAATATGATTCTTAATCCAGTATTCAACACATGATAAAGAGCATGAGGAAATGGTTTGGAGGGGGCAGGGAGATATCAGACTAGTATGAATACTGGGCCATGGATAAACTAAAGGCAGACCACAAATATGTAGAGAACTTAGCTAAGACTGGCTAAGAATTTCAATATATTTTCATTCTTTCTAGATCAGGTTTATATTGCGAGCTATGGTTTTCAACACACCATATGTACGTTGTGTTTGTTTATTTAGTGGGCAAATTGAGTTCTGTCACTTTTTAAGTATACTTTTACTGAGTTGCATTAACAGTAATAGATTAATACCATAAGCTAGGTAGGACTGAGTACACAGAATAAATTCCTTCAAAGCAAAAGATCACATAAATAGACTATCTTTGTCCTGTGGGACAGATAAGTGTATCTTGAATTGAGGTCTCTAATAATAGAGCTTTTATCTGCACAATCATACTACAGAGAGATGTGGTAGTGTTGAAAAGTACAGGCTATGGATTCAGGCTGGCTCTAATGCACCCTATTCCCATGGTTTTGCCCACAGAGTAAGCAGAGCAAAGAAGTGAAGCACATGGGCTGCAAAATCATCCTGCTTGAGTTTGATTTCCTACTCCAACTTACTTATCTGCAAAACGGCTACAATCATAGTGTCTACAGCATAGGAGAGATAAAAGAATTAAATGAAAAAATCCATGGAAAACATTTAAGTATCTGGCATATAGTAAGTGCCCTACAAATATCAACATTTATAATTGCTAAAATTATTACTTTGGTTGAGTCTGTGATAGATAGTTATCTTCACTCTCACAAAATTGTTTGATGGTTTTTCTACTTTACTAATCATAAATCTATTTTTGTTGTTGTTTAGTCACAAAGTCATGCCTGAGTCTTTAGGGACCCCACGGACTGTAACCTGCCAGGCTCCTCAGTCCAGGGGATTTTCCAGGCAAGCATACTGGAGTGGGTTGCCATTTCTTTCTCCAGGGTATCTTCTGGATTCAGAGATCAAACCACATCTGAAGTGCAGGCCAATAGTTGTTTAAACAGAGACAATAAGAAATTAAGTAGTTTCCAAAGGGTCAAAGAACAAATCAGGAAATAGACATCCACCTCTGTTTACTTAAGTGGGCCAGCCATAAATTTTAAAACTATTGACTAAATCAACCATAGGCCACTATTGGAAAAATCAGACTTTCACATTTGAAAAATTTAACAAAAATCTGTGGTGGCACACACACACATATATACCCCTAAATTCAGTGAATTACTAAATCATAGGAACTTAAATGACAAATTAACAAACTACCACAGCCAGACTCAATTAAGTAGTTCTCTACTATTCAATTAGAAGAATTTTCAGAAAACAGACTCATATATATATATATATATCCATCCCAGAATCAATCACTGAGTACACATGCACTTCTTAGTATGTGCCTAAATTTTAGGTTAGCACCCATACTTTATTTGGTTGGTACTATGAAACTAAATACATATATATGTTCATATTCTCATCAACACTCAGTCATGTCCGACTTTCTGCAACCCCATGGGCTGTAGGCCACCATTCTCCCCTGTCCATGAGATTCTCCAGGCAAGAATACTAGAGTGGGTTGCCATGCCCTACTCCAGGGGATCTTCCCAACCCAGGGATCAAACCCATGACTCCTGCATCTCCTGCATTGGCAGGTGGATTTGCTAGCACTGAGCTACCAGTACACACGACTGTAATTCACTTGCCTGTTCATCGAACACACATACTTCCCAGAAGCTGTACTACATGCTGAGAATCAACAGTAAACAAAATGGAAATATTTCTTCCTCACTGCAAAAAGTTCAGTATCTGATGAAGTCAAAAGAATGAAGAGAATTATAATGCATTCTAACAAAAGTTTCATCTAAATGAAAAACTGGGGAAAGTTTGGAGTGAAGTTGCAAAGCCTTATATCTCTGTTTTCAGAACAAAAGAGTTCAGTATAAGGATATTTTATAGAGAGTGAAATGTCAAATGACCTTGAAAAGGATGAGTTTAGATGTTCCCTAGAAGACAATGGGTAGTTAGTGAAACATTCCAAGCGTAGGAGTGTCATGATAATTTATATTTTAGAAAGACAATTCTGAGTAGGTTGTAAAAACTGATGACAAGGCAAGAGGACTGACAGCAGAGAGACCACTTAGGATTCTTCTGAACTCATCAAGGAGAGATTTCTATCTAATCATAAATAATCTATACAGTAGGCAGCTTCTGAAATGGCTCCCAAATGCTCCCTGCCTCCTGATATTCATGGCCTTGAGTAAATTTCCTCACTCTGTGTTTCAGGGCTGGACCTAGTTAATTGCTTCCAATGACGAAATCAGGTTGTAAAAGACTGTGACTTCCACTTCTTATGGGTGTGCACAATTTGATGAAGCAAACTGTCTTTTGTGAGCTACATTACTGAGAGGCCCATGAAGTAAGGAAATGAGGGCAGCATCTATACAAAAGCCAGTAAGACAAATGGAGGACCTCAGCTCAACAGTCTTAGAGAAAAGGAATGCTGTCAAAAATCATATGGGTGAACTGAAATCATCCCCCATTCAAGTCTTCAGATAAGACCACAATCCTGACAACACCTCATAGGCAGCCACGTGACAGACTTTGAGGCAAAGGACTCAGCTAACCTCTGCCATGATTCAAGAAAATAAATATGTATTCATTTAAGCTGATAAATTAGGGGATAATTTGTTATGAAACTATAGGCAACTAATATCCACAACAATAAAATAAGAAGTTAAAATTCTTTCAACATGCACAAAATGTGAACCTGTTTTCAAGTGTAACTGTATTTCTAGAAACTTGTGTTAAAATGCAAGTGATATTTTTAACTTATACTGTTTAATTTTTTGAGTCACCTCCCATACAGTAATTGGAGGGCACTTAATTTAGCTCACTCAATCAACACATCTATGAGGGCTTCCCTGATAGCTCAGTCGGTAAAGAATCTGCCTGCAATGCAGGAGACCTGGGTTCGATTCCTGGGTCGGAAAGATCCTCTGGAGAAGGAAATGGCAATCCACTCCAGTATTCTTGCCTGGAAAATCCCATGGACAGAGGAGCCTGGTGAGCTACAGTCCATGGGGCCACAAGAGTCGGACATGACTTAGTGACTAAACCACCACCATCAACACATCTACAAGACATTAAACATGATATGCCCACAGAAACAGAGATAAGAATTGTGGCTGACAGAAGCAAGGGATAGGGGGTGGGGGGACTGGATGAAGAATAGACAAAAGGTACAAATTTCCTAAGGACAAAAGGTAAAATAAAGTTTTGGTGATGTAATGTACACCATGGTGACTGTAGTGATCTATATACTGTATTGTAATATTTGAGTTACTCAGAGTAAATAAGCTCCAACACAAGGAAAAAATTTAAATTATATTTTGCAACATACTTATATGCATATATCAAATTATTACCTTGTATACCTGACACTTACACAACATTATGTATCAATTATACTACAATAAAACTGGAAAAAAAATAAGCAACTAAGAAACCAGAAAATAATATGAATTAAAATTATAATAATACCAAAAATACACTTTAAAATTAGTGAAAGCAAGGCAACACTCAGATATTACTGAATAACATATTAAAAATATTTTAATCTACTCTTACCAATAAGGACTAATAGGCCAAAGAGATTACTTACATATATTGCCTCGGAAAAGCTACCAGATTTGCATATCCCTAAATTAAATGTATTTCTCGTAAACTAGAGAAATTTCTTCTCTTACTTCTTATATCATGTAAAATATATAGTCTGGAACTGGTATAACTGCCATCAATATACAGTTGGATTAAAACACACCTTTTAATAGTTTTATATAGCTGTGTGAAGAAATTCCACTGGATTGCTATGTAAATAATTTCTATTTACCAAAATAAAACTAATTTAGCTAAAACAATAATTCAAAATGTAAATGAGTATCTATGTGAATTGTAGATGCTATCAACTGAACAACTGTTATTGCGCCTAATCCATACAGTGTTTATAAGCAAAAATTACTGAAATGAAGAGAGACAGTCTTACTAACTCATAGCTAAAAAGTATCATATTAAAATAATATAAGCTATGTACAGTGCTATAAAGCTAAACTCAAAGGAACACCATGAAAATTGATTTCATTACTTTATGCATCCCATGTATATTAATATACCCTTACAAAATGCCTAATGACATGAAGACCACATTCCTTCATTCATTATTAGAAGAGACAGACTCCAAGTCATAGCAATGCTTTACAATTGATAGATTCCATCCAGAAAATATCTTAAAAATCGTAGACACAGAAAAAACAACCTCATTCCCTTCCAAACATACACCTTCCTAGCTTTGATTTAAGCTCTAAAGTACTGTATTCAATTATACATTTCATATATACAATCTTGTAATGGATGCAATATATATATAATCGTATTAAAAAGGAATCGGTTAACTATGCAACAAAACTCACAAATTATGATACTAAGGGCATAAAAGCCATTGTTACAACACAGGGAAGTGACTAAGAATGAAACTGGGTTCTGACCACAGCTATGCACTTACTAGATGTGTAACCAAGACATAATTCTTAATCTCCCTTAGGATCAGATTCCTCACCTATAAAACAATAATACAGATCTTTATGGACTAATGAGATATGAATTACAAAATGTTTATCACAGCTCTTGGGACATAGTAAAGCATAAGAAATGTGATATTATTATTATTTTGATTGCTATTGTTATTTTTATTTGTAGTGATGGTACAGGGAGTAAGAAGTACAGTCAGGAAAAAGGCATTTCAGAGGCTACTCATTCAGAAAGTTTAAGATACACTGTCTCAATCTCTCTTTACAAATAGTGACTCTTCAGTTCAGTTCAGTCACTCAGTCCTGTCCAACTCTTTGCAACCCCATGGACTGCAGAACGCCAGGCCTCCCTGCCCATCACCAACTCCTGGAGTTTCCTCAAACTAATGTCCATTGAGTTGGTGGTGCCATCCAACCATGTCATCCTCTGCCGTCTCCTTCTCCTCCCGCCTTCAATCTTTCCCAGCATCGGGGTATTTTCAAATGAATCAGTTCTTTGCATCAAGAGGCCAAAGTATTGGAGTTTCAGCTTCAACATCAGTCTTTCCAATGAACACCCAGGACTGATCTCCTTTAGGATGGACTGGTTGGATCTCCTTGCAGTCCAAGGGACTCTCAAGAGTCTTCTCCAACACCACAGTTCAAAAGCATCAATTCTTCAGTGCTCAGCTTTCTTTATAGTCCAACTCTCACATCCATAAATGACTACCGGAAAAAACATTGTTTGACTGGATGGATCTTTGCCGCCAAAGTAATGTCTCTGCTTTTTAACACGCTGTGTAGGTTGGTCAAAACTTATCTTCCAAGGAGCAAGTGTCTTTTAATTTCATGGGTACAGTCACCATCTGCAGTGATTTTGGAGCCCACAAAAAATAAGTCTGCCACTGATTCCACTGTTTTCCCCTATATTTGCCATGAAGTGATGGGACCAGATTCCATGATCTTAGTTTTCTGAATATTGAGCTTTAAGCCAACTTTCTAACTCTCCTCTTTCACTTTCATCAAAAGGCTCTTTAGTTATTTTTCACTTTCTGCCATAAGGGTGGTATGATCTGCATATCTGAGGTCATTGATATTTCTCCCAGCAATCTTGATTCCAGCTTGTGCTTCTTCCAGCCCAGTGTTTCTCATGATGTACTCTGCATGTAAGTTACATAACCAGAGTGACAATATTACAGCCTTGACGTACTCCTTTCCCAATTTGGAACCATTCTATCATTCCATGTCCAGTTCTAACTGTTGTTTCCTGACCTGCATACAGATTTCTCAAGAGGCAGGTGAGGTGGTCTAGTATTCACATCTCTTTAAGAATTTTCCAGAGTTTATTGCGGGCCACAAAGTCAAAGCCTTTGGCATAGTCAATAAAGCAGAAGTAGATATTTTTATGGAACTCTCCTGCTTTTTCAGTGATTCAACAGATGTTGACAATTCTCTGGTTCCTCTGCCTTTTCTAAATCTAGCTTGAACATCTGGAAGTTCAGGATTCACATACTGTTGAAGCCTGGAATGGAGAATTTTGAGCAATACTTTACTAGAATGTGAGATGAGTGCAACTGTGTGGTAGTTTGAGCATTCTCTGGCATTGCCATTCTTTGGGATTTTCCAGTCCTGTGGCCACTGCTGTGTTTTCCAAATTTGATGGCATATTGAGTGCAACACATTCACAGCATCATATTTCAGGATTTGAAATAGCTCACCTACAATTCCATCACCTCTACTAGCTTTGTTCAGAGTGCTTCTTTCTAAGGCCCACTTGACTTCACATTCCAGAATGTCTGGCTCTAGGTGAGTGATCACACCATTGTGATTATCTGGGTCATGAAGCTGTTTTTTGTACAGTTTTTCTGTGTATTGTTGCCACCTCTTCTTAATATCTTCTCCTTCTGTTAGGTCCATACCATTTCTGTCCTTTATCAAGCCCATCTTTACATGAAATGTTCCCTTGGTATCTCTAATTTTCTTGAAGAGATCTCTACTTTTTCCCACTCTATTGTTTTCCTCTATTTCTTTGCATTGGTCGCTGAGAAAGGCTTTTGTATCTTTCCTTGCTATTCTTTGGAACTCTGAATTCAAATGGGTATATCTTTCCTTTTCTCCTTTGCCTTTCACTTCTGTATTCACAGCTATTTGTAAGACCTCCTCAAACAACCATTTTTCCTTTTGAATTTCTTTTTCTTGGAGATGGTCTTGATCCCTGCCTCCTGCACAATGTCCCAAACATCTGTCCTTAGTTCTTCAGGCACTTTGTCTATCAGATCTAAGCCCTTGAATCTATTTGTCACTTCCACTGTACAATCATAAGCAATTTGATTTAGGTCATACCTGAATGGTCTAGTGGTTTTCCCTACTTTCTTCACTTTAAGCCTAAATTCGGCAATAAGGAGCTCATGATCTGAGCCACAGTCAGCTCCCAGTCTTGTTTTTGCTGAATGTATAGAGTTTCCCCATCTTTGACTGCAAAGAATATAATCAATCTGATTTCGATACTGATGATCTGGTGATGTCCATGTGTAGAGTTTTCCGTTGTGTTGTTGGAAGAGGGTGTTTGCTATGACCAGTGAGTTCTCTTGGGAAAATTCTATTAACCTTTGACCTGCTTCATTCTATACTCCAAGGCCAAATTTGCCTGTTACTCCAGGTATTTCTTGACTCCCTACTTTTGTGTTCAAGTCCCCTATAATGAAAAGGACATCTTTTTTCGGTGTTAGTTCTAGAAGGTCTTGTATGTCTTCACAGAACCATTCAACTTCAGCTTCTTCAGCATTACTGGTCAGGGCATAGCCTTGGATTACCATGATATTGAATAGTTTGCCTTGGAAACGAACAGAGATCATTCTGTTGTTTTTGAGATTGCATTCAAGTACTGCATTTTGGACTCTTTTGTTGACTATAATGGCTACTCCATTTCTTCTAAGGGATTCCTGCACACAGTAGTAGCTATAATGGTCATATGAGTTATAGTTAATAGTGACTATTATAATTAAGTAATAACACAGATCTCTGCCTCACAAATTCCTTATTTCTATTTTACATAAAGGAGATAACTGTTCAATGCCAGAACATGTCAACAGGGAATAAAAAATTGCATCATCATAAATTAAAATACTTTAAATGTTCATAATAAAAAAAAAACTTTGATAAGGTGATAATCAGTACATATATATAGAATCCAAAGAACATATATATATATATATATATATATATATATATATATACACACGCAAGTGGTGAAAGTGTACAAAAGTATGCACACTTTCTGAGGCCAATGGCACCCCACGCCAGTACTCTTGCCTGGAAAATCCCATGGATGGAGGAGCCTGGTGGGCTGCAGTCCATGGGGTCGCTAAGAGTCGGACATGACTGAGCGACTTCCCTTTTACTTTTCACTTTTATGCATTGGAGAAGGAAATGGCACCTCACTCCAGTGTTCTTGCCTGGAGAATCCCAGGGACAGGGGAACCTGGTGGGCTGCCGTCTATGGGGTCACACAGAGTCGGACACGACTGAAGCGACATAGCAGCAGCAGCAGCAGCAGCATGCACACTTTCTGAGGCTTCCCAGGTGACTTAGTGGTAAAGAATCAGCTTAAAATGCAACAAATCCCTGGGTAGGGAAAATCCCCTAGGGGAAGAAATAGCAAGCCACTATTAGCTTCCCTCATATGGGCTCAATAAAGGACAGAAATGGTATGGACCTAATAGAAGCAGAAGATACTAAGAAGAGGTGGCAAGAATACACAGAAGAACTGCACAAAAAAGAGACGATGGTGTGATCATTCACCTAGAGCCAGACATCCTGGAATGTGAGGACAAGTAGGCCTTAGGAAACATCACTAGGAACAAAGCTAGTGGAGGTGATGGAATTCCAGTTGAGCTATTTCAAATCCTGAAAGATGATGCTGTGAACGTGCTACACTCAATATTTCAGCAAATCTGGAAAACTCAGCAGTGGCCACAGGACTAGAAAAGGTCAGTTTTCATTCCAATCCCAAAGAAAGGCAATGCCAAAGAATGCTCAAACTACCACACAATTGTACTCATCTCACACGCTAGGTGTGTAATGCTCAAAATTCTCCAAGCCAGGCTTCAGCAATACATGAACTGTGAAGTTGCAGATGTTCAAGCTGGTTTTAGAAAAGGCAGAGGAACCAGAGATCAAATTGCCAACATCCGCTGGATCATGGAAAAAGCAAGTGAGTTCCAGAAAAACAAACAAACAAACATCTACTTCTGCTTTATTGACTATGTCAAAGCCTTTGACTGTGTGGATCACAATAAACTGTGGAAAATTCTGAAAGAGATGGGAATACCAGACCACCTGACCTGCCTCTTGAGAAACCAGTTTACAGGTCAGGAAGCAAGTTACAACTGGACATGGAACAACAGACTGGTTCCAAATAGAAAAAGGAGTACGTCAATGCTGTGTATTGTCACCCTGCTTATTTAACTTCTATGCAGAGTACATCAGGAGAAACGCTGGGCTGGAAGAAGCACAAGCTGGAATCAAGATTGCGGGGAGAAATATCAATAACCTAAGATATGCAGATAACACCACCCTTATGGCCGAAAATGAAGAACTAAAGAGCCTTTTGTTGCAAGTGAAAGAGTACAGTGAAAAAGTTGGCTTAAAGCTCAATATGCAGAAAACTAAGATCACGGCATCTGGTCCCATCACTTCATGGCAAATACATGGGGAAACAGTGGAAACAGTGGCTGACTTTATTTTTCTGGGCTCCAAAATCACTGCAGATAGTGACTGCAGCCATGAAATTAAAAGACGCTTGCTCCTTTGAAGGAAAGTTATGACCAACCTAGACAGCATATTAAAAATCATAGACATTACTTTGTCCACAAAGGTCCATCTAATCAAGGCTATAGTTTTTCCAGTAGTCATTTATGGATGTGAGAGTTGGACTATAAAGAAAGCTGAGCACTGAAAAATTGATGCTTTTGAACTGTGGTGTTGGAAAAGACTCTTGAGAGTCCCTTGGACTGCAAGGAGATCCAACCAGTCCATTCTAAAGAAATCTGTCCTGGGTGTTCATTGGAAAGACTGATGTTGAAGCTGAAACTCCAATACTTTGGCCAGTTGATGCGAAGAATTGAGTTATTTGAAAAGACCCTGATGCTGGGAAGGATTGAGGGTAGGAGTAGAAGGGGATGGCAGAGGATGACATGGTTGGATGGCACCACCAACTCAATGGACATGAGTTTGGGTGAACTCCAGGAGTTGGTGATACACAGGGAGGCCTGGCGTGGTGCAGTTCATGGGGTCACAAACAGTCGGACATGACTGAGCGACTGAACTTAACTTTCATAGCTCAGTTGGTAAAGAATATGCCTGCAGTGCAGGAGACCCAGGTTCAATTCCTGGGTTGGGAAATTCCCCTGTAATTGGAAATGGCAACCCACTCCAGTATTCTTGCCTGGAGAATCCCAAGGACAGAGGAGCCAGGTAGGCTACAGTACATGGGGTTACAAGAGTCGGACACGACTTAACGACTAAACCAGACCAGAACACTATTCTTGCTGGGAAAATCCCATGGACAGAGGAGCCAGGTGGGCTACAGTCCGTGGTGGTTACAAGAGTCAGACAGGATTACTGACAAAACAACAACAAATGTATGGTTTTTAGCTGGCTGCCTGAAAGAATTAAAGCCTTCTCAGTTTGTTCCTTTTCATATTAAGGTTTACAGAAAGGAGTATGCATATTATGTTATTAAGATGACAAATCATTTGTTAGGACACCAGGTCTCTCAGGACACTTTAGCACCATTTATCAGAGTTGTGCACTGAGTCCGACATCTCTTTATTTTCAACTGATTTCCAAGAATATCTATATTAAAAGAGATAAATTAGATATTAATACTTTTTTTGGTGTTTTTTTTCACTAAACATATAAGACTGTGTTAAGCAATCAAACAAGGGTGGTTATTTTCAAAAGCAGCCAGCTGATTCTAAGACTAAGAAATACAATTTAAAATATGATCCTAGAGGAAAACTGCTTTTACATAAATACATCTTCAGACTCAGTTCCACAATAATTTTGAAGCTAGCCTAATATCTCAAGCATTGAAAATGATCTTTATATGCATTTGAAATATTTATAACATCTCAATTTTCTATTATTATTAAAGCTAAATTGAACTACAGAAATATATTATTGAGGAAACCAAATTTTATTAACCTTCTATGTTTGTTTCTTACATTTCCTCCAAGCAACATTAAAACCAAAGAAATTCCTTACAACTTACACACACAGACTATCTTTGTTCTTCCTGAAGCCTCAAGAGAACCCTAGAAATTCTAATTAGAATTAGCAGTTATAACCTACATATTTTATTATTATTTCAAGCTTGGTTAATATTAACCATCATTACTTTAACTAATATAATATCATTATTACCTATAATTACTACAGGTTTTTAAGAAAAATGACACTATTATCATAACCTTAATGTTTATATATCCCCAAATATCATCAATATGAAGAATAAATAAAACTAGAAAACATATCCAGATTCCAACAGTTACATCTATGACATATAGCCAAAAGTACTGTATGTTGTTGTGTTAGTTGCTGAGTTGTGTCCGACTCTTGGCGACCCTATGGACTGTAACCCGCCAGGTTCCTCTGTCCATAGAATTCTCCAGACAAGAATACTTGAGTGGGTTGCCAATTCCTTCTCCAGGGGATCTTCAACACCCATGAATCAAACCCAGGTCCTGGGCATTGCAGGCAGATTCTTTACCATCTGAGCCACTAGAGAAGTCCAGGGTCTTTGCTAACTACCTGTATTATACGCATTTTTCTTTATTAATACAGAGAGCATTTTGAGATCTACTTTGTCATACAGCATCATTAGGCTTGTAAGAAGAGACTAAATATTGCAAGCATGGGGACACAGGATTGGGAACTGGAATAAACTATAGAGATTAAGAATTCATACTCATCAGGATATTATCACACATTGTCTGGCCTACTGGCATTGATTCACAATCAATGATCCATCATCTATCTGTGAATTTCCATCACCTATATGTCTGCCAAAGGCCTGCTCAATGGTTAATCATCAAATTATTGGGCCCCTAAGGCTTAAAGAACAAAACCCCATTTTCTCAGTGTGAAGTTCACCTCACCACCTTCACTCCAAGTCCAAGACCAACAGGCTGTGTTTTCAACACAGGTTGCACTTCAGCCTCCTACTATTTTGCTAATGTTGTTCTCTGACTAGAATGCCTTCTCTCCTTCTCCCTCTATTGAAATTTTCCTTAAAATTCAAGGCCCAGCTCAATAGATCCCTCTGGGATCTCCATTTGCCCTGCTCAAATTTAACTATTTCCATTTTGTGCTCCCTTGGCTTTTAAAAAATAGCTAGTCTAATTTTTAATAAAAATTGATTAAATGGCATATACCTCTTTCTCTATTCTTTACTACATATGTTCCTTGATATCCAGATAAGACCTTATTCATTTATCTCCCTCCTATTTATTATAGGACCTTACACATAGAGTATGTGCATGCATGCTAAGTCACTTCAGTCATGTCCAACTCTGTGTGATCCTATGGACTGCAGCCTGCCAGGCGGCACTGTCCATGGGATTTTCCAGGCAAGAATACTGGAGTGGGTTTCCGTGCCCTCCTCCAGGGGATCTTCAAAACCCAGGGCTTGAACCTGCATCTCTTACATCTAACCTGCATTGGCAGGCGGGCTCTTTACCACTAATGCCACCTGGGAAGCCCGTGCTATACATAGTGGATACCCAACAAATATAAATTAAATGAAATGAGAGATCCATCTTCTCCTAAAATAGAGATACTTTGAATTATAATAGGAAATTTAAAGTAATTTTCTCTACAACTCTAAGAATAAGTGATTCAAATAGAAAATATGATGGTACTTTCCCATATTAAATATTTACATGTTTATTTACAACAGGTATTAGAACTAGCCAATTTTAAAATTTCTTTCTATTTAGCAATCTAAAGCAAATTTAAACTCAAGTGACACATTTTTTAAAAACACAGACTAGTAATGCTTTACAGTGCATTTAGGGAGAACAGAAATGTGAGCTTTCCAAACCTCTTACAGGTAGAGGAATTTCTCAGAGGTTTTGGAACACTGGGTCTAAGAGTTTTGGAATTAGATCTTAGAAATGAATATGTTGCTCCTTCCAGAATATAGCTGGGAGAGTAGCAAACAGCAACAGAATAGGGAAAAAAGTGGTGCCCTGGAGCTAGGAAAGCCAGGGCAGTGTGGTTTCAGTTCCCTAGAGCCACAGCCTCCAGCTGACTTCTTACTGATCCTGCCACCTATTGACCAAGTATGAATCAAGGCACTGCAACTGACAAGGAATTTCAACTGTTACAATTAAGATCAAACAATAGTTATTAAAATAAATGGAGGCATGTATCATTCAAGTTTGTTTTGACTACGTTATGAAATATGGGCTTCCCGGGTGGCTCAGCGGGTAAAGAATCTGCCGGCAATACAGAAGACGGAGTCGCAGGTTCGATCCCTGGGTCGGGGAGATCCTCCGGAGGAGGGCATGGCAACCCACTCCAGTGTTCTTGCCTGGAGAATCCCATGGACAGAGGAGCCTGGTGGGCTACACTCCATGGGTCACAATGAGTCAGACACGACTGAAGCAATTGAGCACATGCACATGTTATGAAATATGCTATGATGTGTAATTGTTCCTTTAAATGTCCCTTCAGAAATAAATCTTAGTAACAGTAATGGTACCCAAAGGTGATCCCGACCAGATTTGGACTCAAATATTCAAAATTAGGTCTTCCCTGATGGTTCAGGGGGTAAAGAATCCGCCTGCAATGCAGGAGACACAGGAGACACAGGCTTGATCCCTGGGTTGGGAAGATCCCCTGGTTAAGGAAACGGCAAGCCACTCCAGTATTCTTGCCTGAAAAACACTGTGGACAGAGGAGCCTGGTGTGCTACATTCCATGCAGTCACAAAGAGCCAGACACAACTTAGTGACAGGGATTCAAAATTAGGAAAGTAGAAGTAGTAGTAATAGCACATAGAAAATGCAGAAAATCAGAGTTAAGACAATGGAAATGCAGAATTCTCAGCAGTGAGTACATAATAGCCTTTAAATAACTTTTGTTTGATTTTAATTTGGTTTGATTATGGTTTAGCAGCCAGAATAAGAATGGCTTCTACTCTAGCTGACTGGCTATGAGCAGGAAATTGTCATGCTGAATTGACAGTTGTATTAAGTGTCAATATCTAAAACAAGATACACACACACACACAGCATCATGTTAAATCAAAAGGGAAGGGAAATTGATATTTATCGAGTGCCTGCTATATCAAGTACCATGCTGAGTCCTTTAAATACATAACATTATTTAATTCTCATACTACTAGTTAAACATCAGTCTTTCTTATTTTACAGATGAGAAAATTCAGTCACAGAGGTTACTAGTATCACAGCTGAAGTACAAGTATGTGATTCCATTTCCCCTGGGCTTTTCCCACTATACCACAATACCTTGAGAAACTCTCTAATGGATTTTATATTAACCTGCATGCATCAAACTTCACTTTGTTCATTTGTAAAACAGAGTTCGGTTTAATCATTTCTAAGGTCCAGATTGACTCTAAAATTTTATGAAAAATATAATTCTTATGGGACTCAATATAAATACATCAATAAGTAAAAGAAGAAATGCTCAACACAAAATGTGTAAACAAGTTCACAGAAAAAGAGGTTAAAATTGCCTTTTAAGAGAAGAAAAGCTGCTACACTTTTAAGGAGCAAAAATTGTAACATGGATGATTTGCCATTTACCTCTGAGATGGGCAAAGGTTGTAGGGAAACAGGTACTCATATATATTTTAGATGTAACACTATAAATGAATACAAACTATTTGGAAGGAAATTTGGTAATATTTATCAAAATTTCATTTCATCTAAGAATTTCACTTCTAAAATTTACCCTACAAATAAGTCCTATGTGCACAAAGATATATATGTAGATACATGTTCATTGCAGATTGCTTGAAATAGCAAAAGACTGGAAATAATCTCAAAACCCATTAAAAGGTAATCAGTTATATAAATTCAGACGGGGTCTATATGACAGCATTCTATGTATTGTGTAAAAAGAACACAGTAGATAAACATAAACTACTATGGAAAAATATTCAAATATATAAAGTGAAAACAGAAAGAAGTGAAAAACAAAAAGTGATAAAAACACATATGCTTCTATAGGCATAGACTATTTCTAGGAGGCAATGTGAGAAAACAATAAGAGTGGTTTTCTCTGGGGAAGAAGCTGTAAGTCTGGGATTGAAGGGATATGTTTACCATGCATATTTTTATTATTATTACCAATACCTTGATATAAGCATATTTTAGTTTTTCAACTGAAAAAAAAAAAACAGATTATAATAAATAGTAATCTCTGGAGTCCTTGAAGAATCTTTTAAATGTGAAGTTTACAAGAGCAAATGAGGGGGGAAAAAAGGTTTAGTAGGAATTTTTTAAATGTCAAAATTCTTCAGAATACTTTAGTTCGCCCGATTTCTGTGTATGCGTGAGCTTCAATCTATGAAGAAAAACAGATACAGCACAAGAGCCTTCATTGCATAAGATAAGCTAGAAGGGCTGAACAGGAATAATTTTCACCTCCCCCTCTCTCTCTCTGAATCTTCCAAAATTCACATTCTCACATTCTAGGGCATGTTGTGACAAATCAGACAAATGAATGGTAAAGGTGCTCATTCCAAGGGCATGGGCGTGTGGAATATATCAATTTCTTAGTTGTAAACACTCACTCAGGCTGAAAAAAACTCCTACGCTTAAGTAAGCTATCAGTTCTACAATAATTAGTAAAATAGCAATGTTAAAATTGCAAAAGTTCACAAATCACAATGATTCATTATGAGATTGAGAAGTTACCTACATAGTACCAAAATTAGGTGTGACATTCATAGAGGTTAAGGACCTAATTATAAAAAAGGTGCTCAATTATCAATCAGTAAAATATATTTATTAGTTACCAGATTTTGATATTATTCCAGAAAAATCTGCATATGGAAAAAAGTATAAAATTTCTTCAGAAATCAAATGGATTATTACAAATGTAAGACTGTATAAGCACTATGAAACCAATCTTACTCCAGTTTCATGGAAACTTCTGAATCCTTACTATTCTTTTACATTATTTTCCCTTACACAGTTTATCAACAAATTCATCACCTTTGCTTCTCAGTAAAGATGATAACTTTATAACGGAGGAATGTAAACAAAAAAATTAAAACATTTTATTTTAAATCATAAAAATAAAACCCATATTTCCAGTTGAATAATAATACTTATGCAAAATAAAATTTAAAGGAAAAAACCTATCATTTTTTAGTTGCTGGGTACAATACAGTTAATAGGTCAATCTAATATATTTGACTCTACCCCCAAACTATACACCTACACATTACCAGAAGTTTTTAGCAAAGCACCGAATTCAACATATCAGAACAAGAAATTTATATTAAAAATATAAAACATACCTTTCATCTGGGTAGCAAAATTCAGTGCCAATTTTGCAAAGAGATCTGGATTTTCAAACTTCTCCTCCTTGACTTTCAACCAGAAACAATTCTCAGACAGTTCTTTGGGTTCAATCTGAAACAAAAATAACAAAGAGAGGTTTTTAAATTATTACTATGCATTTATTTTTTCAAAGAATTCACTTTCACCAAGGTTGAACAAATTACCTTTATTCACCAACCTACTAAATCAATTATAGGATCTATCAAAACAAAACTTTCTAAGTAAACATTCATTAGGAAAGTCACAGACTTCTACTGGTGTACAGAAATGTACACAACAGCAATAGGTCATGTAACAAATTACATTTTAAAAAATCTTCTACTTGAAGGAATCTTAAAAAATAATTGAGTAAATCCCTCCCCTCAACTTACATACATTCTTCTTACTCCTGGATTTTTAAAAATGGGGAAACTGAGATTGAGAAGAATAACTCTCCCATGTTTACTGACTAGGTTGCAGACAATAACCATAACAGCTGACAATTACATACCTCCTATGTGTCACTCTTTTAAGTGATTTCACATATTAATTCATCTCATCTAATCCTCACAATAATCCTCTGAAGCAGGAACTGTTATTATCTCCATGTTAAAAATGAGGAAACTGAGCCCTGGGATGTTTGAGGCGCTGCCCAAGCTAGTAAATGGTGAAGATGAGATTTAAACTCAGGCAGCTTAGCTTTGCAGAATTGTGCTCTTAGCCACTGAACTGAAATCCAATATTAGGACTGTGCATCTTCCACTACATATCATGTTTTCTGAGACTGTATGTGCCATTACTGCTTGCCATTACTGTATGCTTAACTGCTAAATAAGCATATCATGACATTTACACACAGATAACTGGGCCAGCAACTGCTGGATTCTATAGTTTGGTTGATCATGTATAATAAAAAATAGTTACATTGCAAAAACATTTAGATCTCATTTACTTTTCTGAGCAAACCACAAGTACATGCTTAACTGTAAAACAATTTAACCATTATTCTGATCAGACCAATTTAACATATGGATACTGTCAGATATCACTGATATGTTCTTGGAATAGGTATTTCCACAGATGATGGTCTACGCAACTGTATTTTCATTACATTTAGTTCCTACTGAATGGGGACTGTGTCAATCTTGATAATAAGATTTTCATAAGACATGTTATTTAATAAAAATAAAGCAAAATAACATTCAATGAATCTTTCACAAATCATATAAAAAACAATTACTTTAATGTCTACACCGAATACTATCAGTGATTCCACACTATCTGAAAGTTTAAAACTAAAACAAAATTTCTAAGAACAAAAATAACTAAGATAAAAGGGCTCATTAATAAAAAGGTTATATTTAAGAATGTTAGAGCAATTAAAGTTAACAATGGTAAAAGAATCAAAATTATTTTTCGTATACTATTTTCACTTTGATTTACCTTTCGCCTTCTATGTTAATTTCAAGTTACCTGTGGAGTTTCCAATTCTCTAGTTATGAAAGATGAACATAAGATGGTAAACTCACAAGCAAAAGCAAAAGAATCAATGGTCATGTTCTCAAATGTTACATGGAGTAATTTTGTAACCCGCATGGACTGTAGCCTGCTGGGCTCCTCTGTCCGTGGGACAGACATGACTTAGCAACTAAACAACAACCATAACAACATATAGCGATACCATCATTCACACATTAATGAGCAATTAGGGCTAGACAAAGCCAAAAAACTATAATCATAGCATTACCTTTGACCAATTGATCCTCTTCATGGACACCTCAGGCGTATATACTTTTTTCTGCTTCATTCCATATGGCAGATCAAGGGGTACTCCCAGAGGTGGAGGAACTCCTCCAAGGGGAGGTGGTGGAGGAGGTCCCCCAAACAGTGGCGGTGGTGGTGGTATTCCAGGCATCCCAGGTAAAGGAGGCGGAGGAGGGGGACCTACTCCGGGCAGAGGTGGTGGAGGTGGAGGTGGGGATGGCCCACCACCTGGCAATGGAGGTGGTGGAGGAGGGCCTGGAATTCCTGATGAACTTGGTCCCTGAAATATACAATAAACCAATGTTTATTTAAATGTTTACAGTACAGCAGAGTAGCAAAGAAAACTAATCAGTAGACATTTGTGGGTGGGTTGTTTAAGATTCATTTAATTTTGACAACATCTAAGGGCTTAAGAGTGGGCTTCCCTGGTGGCTCAGATGGCAAAGAATACGCCTGCCAAAGCAGGAGACCTGGGTTCTATCCCTGGATCGAGAAGATCCCCTGGAGGAAAAAATGGCAACCCACTCCAATATTCTTGCCTGGACAATCTCAATGGACAGAGGAGCCTGGTAGGCTACATACAGTCCAGGGTTGCCTAGAGTCAGACAAGACGGAGCAACTAACACACAAGCGCTTAAGAGTACGTGAAAAAGACTTGCACAGATTTTTGATAAGCATTATAAACCCTGGAGAATGACTAACTCTGCTAATATACTAAGGCTAGGAAAGGTGGCATACTCCAAGATTTTCGGAAATACTGCTTCAAAATAATTAAAACTTACCTTTTATTATAAATTTATGAAAAGAAGAAGCACTGTGTATGGTTTGAGCCTGCTGGCCTAGTTGGTATGAACTGTCGCTATTGTTTAGTCACTCAGTCATGTCCGATTCATTGCAACTCCATGGACTATTGCCTACCAGGCTCCTCTCCCCATGGGATTTCCCAGGAAAGAATACTGGAATGGGCTGCCATCTCCTTATCCGGGGTATCTTCCCAATCCAAGGATCGAACCCTCATCTCCTGTACTGGCAGTCAGATTCTTTACCACTGAGGCACGGGAGAAGTCACATTGGTATGAATATAAGATGATTACTACAAAATAATAGATTTGATTCCGTTGGGTCCAGTTAGCTTTACACAAAGTATCTGTCTCATAGCACTAGTAACTTAGCTGTCTTCTAATACCAAGAATTAACAGAAAGTAACTTATATTTATTGATTTAGAAAAGGCAGAGGAACCAGAGATCAAGTTGCCAACATCTGTTGGATCATCAAAAAAGCAAGAGAGTTCCAGAAAAACACCTACTTCTGCTTTAATGACTATGCCAAAACCTTGGACTGTGTGGATTACAACAAACTATGGAAAATTCTTAGAGATGGGAATACCAGACCAGCTGACCTGCCTCTTGAGAAACCTGTATGCAGGTCAAGAAGCAACAGTTAGAACTGGACATGGAACAACAGACTAGTTCCAAATAGGAAAAGGAGTATATCAAGGCTGTATATTGTCACCTTGCTTATTCAACTTATATGCAGAGTACATCATGTGAAATACCAGGCTGGATGAAGCACAAGCTAGAATGAAGATTGCCGTGAGAAATATCAGTGACCTCAGATACGCAGAGGACACCACCCTTATGGCAGAAAGCGAAGAAGAACTAAAGAGCCTCTTGACGAAAGTGAAAAGGAGAGATTAAAAGTTGGCTTAAAACTGAACATTCAGAAAACTAAGATTATGGCATCTGGTCCCATCACTTCATGTCAAACAGATGGGGAAATGATGGAAACAGTGAGAGGCTATTTCTTTGGGCTCCAAATCACTGAAGATGGTGACTGCAGCCATGAAATTAAAAGACGCTTGCTCCTTGGAAGAAAAGCTATGACCAACATAGACAGCATATTAAAAAGTAGAGACATCACCTTGCCAACAAAAGTCCATCTAGTCAAATCTATGGTTTTTCCAGTAGTCATTTACAGGATGTAAGAGTTGGACCACAAGGAAAGCTGAGCACTGAAGAACTGATGTTTTTGAACTGTAGTGTTGAGAAGACTCTTGAGAGTCCCTTGGACTGCAAGGAGATCCAATGAGTCCATCCTAAAGGAAATCAGTCCTGAATATTCATTGGAAAGACTGAGGCTGAAGTTGAAACTCCAATACTTTGGCCATTTCATGCGAAGAACTTACTCATTTGAAAAGACCCTGATTCTGGGAAAGATTTTAGGTGGGAGGAGAAAAGGACGACAGAGAATGAGATGGTTGGATGGCATCACCAACTCGATGGACTTGAGTTTGAGTAAGCTCTGGGAGTTGGTGATGGACAGGGAATCCTGGCATGCTGCAGTCCATGGGGTCAGAAAGAGTCGGATATGACTGAGTGACTGAACTGAACTTTCATTTGCATATTAAATCCAGGTTTATCCATATTTTTACATCTATTATTTCTTTTCATCCTTATAATAACCCTATAATGTAGGTTGGGTATTTTTATCTCACTCACCATTAACTCCCTTTTTATACATAAGCAAACTGTAACTGCAAACAGGTTCAATGCCTAATCAAAGGTTGCACGGCCTGAAATGTGATTAAGATTTACATGTGGTTTTTCTCATATCTAATGCAGTCCTCTTTCCACTACAACAGACAAGCTCCTCATGAATGAGTGTCAGTTGTCTTGAGGGGAATTAATAGAATGAAGTATGAGGAGATTACAACTTGTTTCTCCCACCAGAAAGGAACACTTAGCTCATTCTCTAATAATGATGCATGACAGCTGACAAAGATCATCCCATTCCACACTATTCACTTTTTTGATAATTAATCTGGACCTGTTTCTTTAAACCATTACTGATCACAATGGTTCACTTTTCAAAATGAATGTAACAGTGAATTTGATAATTGTATACTTTCCTAAGAAACTCCTCCAAAAGAATACACATCTTCTGCAGTCAAGATATGACATTACATTAACTGAATGAAAAGTTTAAAATTATTAACATTTGTTGGTATACTATTATTCTTATTTGGGGAGAAGCTTTTCTAATCATTCCTAATACGAATTTCCACCATGGACTACTTAACTGAGCTAACCAAACCTAGAAATATCTTTACATAATGAATAATTGAAAACCTATTTTTGAATAATCAATTTTAAAGGGCTGGCCCATCTGCAAGATTGTTAAAAATGAACAATCACAGGTAGATAAAAACATTTCTCCTAATATTTAATGCACATCGTCCAAATATTTTAATCATATATATGGTTTTGTGTGTACCTACAGACATACAACTTAAGTGTTCATATACTTAAACGACAATCCTCTCCTGGAATGTAATCCCCTCCTGAGATTAAGAAAAGGGACAGGAATAAAATATGTAAAATTCTTTCAATTTTATTTTTAATGTGGCAAAACTGTAGAACAGTCTGACTTTCCAATCTTGATTGAGATATCAAAGAAATTCTGGAAAAAATTAATATAATCCTTCTGAAAAGTTCAGTAAATTAGAAATGTACCCTACAAGTTTTGTGTATAAATGAATTTGTTTAATAATTTGAATATAAATGTGTATCCTATTTTTTGTATTAATAGACAGCAAAATGAAAGTAATACTTTTATGTAAACATCAAGTTTTGTCTCTATGAGATCATTATGATATGAAACTTGTGTAATTACAAAAATGCTATTACTTTAAAGTAGCTTTTTTTTTACTCAAGTTAAATATATATTTAACAAATTTAATTAAGAAAATCTCCAATGCTTCTATAAAATACCATCCAGCCTTTAAAAATCAAATCATATGAGCCCTTTTCTTCCCTCCTATGAACAATTAATTAGGAATAGAACAACTAAATGAGACCACAATAGAGAATTAACAATTGAATAAACAAATAAACATTTACTATTTGATACAATGTAAGGTGCATGAGAAAGTATTGTATATCAGTTAATAATAAATAAGCAAGTACGTGACTAAATGCTAAGGCCCTGTGCTAGGTGTAGTCAGGACTTTAATAATAACAGAAAGTAAAGACACTGTCCTCAAGGTGCTTATGCTGATTTGAGTGTTCTACAAAACTCTAAAACTAAAAGTGTTAGTCGCTCACTTGTGCCTGACTCTTTGAGATCCAATGGACTGTAGCCTACCAGACTCCTTTGTCCAAGGAATTCTCCAGAAAAGAATACTATAATGGGTAGCAATTCCCTTCTCCAGGGGATCTTACCAACCCAATGATCAAACCCGAGTCTCCTGCATTGCAGGCAGATTCTTTACCATCTGAGTCATCAGGGAATACCAAAAGTGAAGTTCAAAGAAATTCCCAGAGTTTTGGATGATGCTTTTCAAAGTTTGTCACACTGATCTGTTCTCGAATGGCGATGTTTCACTGACAAGAAGCAAGGGAGGGCATTTCTAAGAGTGAATAACTGAAGCCAGCATTTCTCAACTAAGTTCCATGAACACTACTTTGCAGGAGATGTTAATAGGTGTTCTAAAATAAAGGGTTCCTTGGCTAAAAGAATTTGGGAAACTGTAGGAAAAAGAGACAGGCTTCTTCAATGTAAGCCATCTCAGACCCTTAAGTATGCTAATGAGAATAATCAGTCTCCAAGAAGAACATTTCAAGTGTACCAAATTTACTGGACTATGGAATGCTTTCCTCCTGAAAAACCTATTAGCATCTCTGTAACTAATGCTGGGAAATGCTGGCAGAAGGAAATGCATGGAGAGGGTAAATTCTAAATGTGAAGGGAGAAGAGGTGACTTAGCTGCACGAAATGATGGCGTTAATAGAACAGAGATGAGGCTGCAAAGGGGAGATAACAGGGAGTCAAGGATAGAAGAGCTTCAAATTCCTAGTAAGGAGATTTTTTTCTTTAATCCTGAATGCAACAGGCAACCATTGAACATATTAAAGCCTGGAGTGACAATAATTAGGGAAGTGTTTTAAGAAGATTAAAGACCATAGGCAGGGCAGAAAGTTAGGAAATACTGTAATATTCTAGGAAAGACAGAATGGAAGAGCAGCCCTCAGGAGTTCTGGGTTTTGAGGCAAAGGAAACAAAAAAAAAAAGAGAAAGAACTGACATAAAACCGTGACCAGCTTAATTTGTCTGGAGGTAAAGCAAAGGCCAAGACAACTCTGGTTTCACAATCAAAAAAACTGGTGGTAAATTTTAAATAAGTAAGAATGGAAACCAAGCTGGTTTGAGGAAAGAGAAGTGAAGTGAAATCTCTTAGTAGTGTCCGACTCTTTGAGACCCCATGGATGGGACCACAAATAATGGGATGGATTTCAACATGCAACAGGACCTATCTATGGGTAATGTGGAGTAAACTAGTGACTTCTGAAGTCACTTTTAAATAGACTGACAGAAATAGACCTAGTCAATCAACAAATACCAACTATGCTTAAAACTAATTTGATATTTCTTTATATTCATTTAAAAACTATGTTATGCTGAAATTACTTCATCAGCTCTATAATTTAGACACCATAGTTAAGATTTTAAGTGTATATGGGGGTTTTTTTCATAGGGAATATAGGGGGAAATGTAAAGCTTATAGATTTTGAAATTATGGTAGTCAAGATTTAAAGAGATCTCAAAAAGCTTTGGGCATAATTAAAATTAATGAGCATTTCCACATTCCTTTTGAAAGAAAATACTAAGCATTCAACTTTTCAAATCATCATGAAAATTTCATCTCAAAAAGAGTCTTGCTTGTGTAATATATTCCATTAAAAATATTCAGGGCAGTTTATGCAACGAATGCATTATTTTTATCCAAACATTAAAATGATTTATTGTCCTAGAAAATAAAATCTATAGTTATTTCAATTAAAATGGGAAACTGCCAAAAAGTCTGCTTCTGGTTACGTTTTCCTCCCATTGAACAAGATAATTTTTTACCATCGGACTCACTGTGACATGACACAAAGTTTGTATCTTGTCTCATTACCTGGGTTCGAAGTTGCTGGATTTCTGTTTCAAGTTCTTTGATTTTTTCTTCTCTTTTTTGAAGCTCAGCTTGAGCTTCCTGTCGAGCCGTGAATTCTTCATCGAACTGCAATGATCATCACCATAAATGTACACTTAGTAATGCAGTTTTGAGAAAGCTTTCAACAACATTATGTATTAAATAAGTGGAGTGGCATTGCTTCTTAAATTTCCTAGGTCACTCAGAAAATCAGAGGCCTTGATTATTTTTATGGCAATCAAGCACCTCTGTGGGGATAGGGTGTTAGTAGAGGAGAAATATGTCATTTTCACTTCTGAAAAAAAAATACAAAACAAAACTTTAAATGCTGGACTAAGTAGGCTCTCTTCATATATAGCAGACGTTTTTATTGTTTGTTATTGAACATTAAGTTTTAGAATTGCGTTTTTTTTTCCTAATGTTCCATCCCATACTTTTAAGTGTATTTAATTCAAAAATGAAACCTAAAAATTAGGCATCAAGCAGTCCAACTCTTTAAAAATATATTTAATCCTGAAAAGAGATAACACTTCTAGAACGCTCACATGAATATATATTAATACAAAATAGACTATTTGCATTACAGTCTTAATTGTGGTAAAATAAATTCAAAAAGTAATTCTCCACAAAATCTGACAGTAGAATGATATATGCCATAACAGCATTGTCATTCAGACGGTTAGCCAAAACACTTGTATAGAATGTTATAATAGGGCAAATGAGAGGTTCAATTACAGAGTGGTAAACCAAAGAGACCATCAGATGGTGACTATCCGCTTACTGCAGGCTGCCCAGCCGTTAACTCAGACAGATCTCTGACCCAAATAAGCCTACATACATATGAGTGAATGCCACTCATATCCAGCTATAGAACATTTGCCTTTTATTGCATTGTCACCATCACTTCAAGTCATTTAGAAGTTGATACATTATTCTAATATGTTATTTATGTTTTTTTAAAGTGATATAGCTTACTACTGAGAACTGTCTTTAGAGTTTGTAAAACAGTTAAAAAAGTGTGTCCACTATTAATAAATATTCCTCCTCATAGTAGATTTGACCCTTGGAAATTATAAAATGCTATTCAGATTCAGTCTGAAGAAAGAGCAAATTGGATAATAATGTTTAGGTCAAACCTGCCTAACTACTTCTTTTATTCATCTCTATTTGAATCCCAGGAAAATGTCCCACAGAGGTTGGTCCAAATGATTTCTAATCTCTTTACATTTCAAACCTATCCCAGATCCTTCAGTGTCAGCAAATGACCTTATTTCCTAGGTCACTGAGAAGATGGAGCTTTTTCAACTTCATTAGTCTCCCTGTTAAGATTGATCTGAATCTATACTACCAGACTCCTTGCCAGAGTTATCTGTGTGCTACTCAAACATGCTGTCCACACAAGCACACTGTATACAATTTTGCTCTACAAATGTCACTTAGTACACTTAAGGAGAGGCACATAGTGTTTCTGCTTATAAGTTAAAATGATCTTTATCTGTAAACCCACTGAGTAGGAATAGGAGAAGCCTGAGTTATGTGAGCTGGAAGACTTCTGATGAGTCCACTAACCTTATTCGCTCCTTTTAATGATGAAGAAAATAAGATCCAAGGATAGTACATAGCTTACTTAAAGTCACAGCTAATTAGCAAAACCACTGAGATCAGATCTTATAACTACTGCTTCTCATTCTAGCTGTCCCCCCCCCCTTTTTTTAAATATTTTGCACTGCCTCTTCAAATCACCCTGAATAAGAGAAGGCATGTAGACAAGAACTGGGAAACCATACAAGTTTTCATTCTAAATTTTGGTGAGGAGAATGAAGCATCAAACACTGAAATTTCTTTATTATTTCAGGACTCCTTTTCCAATAATAGATGCTTACAGTAATTTTTACCAGATAGATCATCACAACTTGCTCCAGTCTTATGGTGTCTAATCACAGTGCCCGAGATAAATTAAAGAGCTCCTAAGATTTCCAAAGGGAATTTTAAATGTGCAACTTAAAACAAGAACATTAAGAAATATAAAGGTCTACTAATCAAAAAGTGTGCATTTTCTTTCACTAATATGACAGCTTCACACAAACATTGTATGCCCATTTTATGGGCAACATTTTACGCCCACACTCTTAAAATCCATTCTAGTAACTAAAAAAGCAAAGTCATTTCCTCAGATGCCCTGAAGTAATTTCAGTAATACTCTACAGTTTCTAGAGTAATAGCAAAAGCGATTATCTAATCTCCAAGGCAAGTCATAACTTTGAAGAGACAAAAATATGTAAGCACTTTATCTTGCCGTCATAAGGCTCAAAACTGGAGAGCTTTTAGACTTGGGCTTCAAACCTTCTCTTGCCATCAGGAGGAGAGAAATACTGTATTTATGCTTTGTAGGGTCTAGAACCATAGAATGCAACTTTTGGTAGAACCTTATAAAACTGTAGCTAAGTTTTCAGGAAACAAGGGATAACTGAGATCTAAATTAAATTCAGATATTCGTAATGCTGACATTTACCTAAGGCATTACACAAAGAAAGAGGAACCTCAAATTCCACCAAGCCTACATACATGAAGTAGCAGCATCATTTCAAAAATCATAATTATAAAATTCATAGATAAGTCTAAGCAGAGAGAGACAGAGAGAAAGAAAATACTACATAATTTTGTTGCTACAAATAGCACTGACTTAAAGAACATGACAGATAAGATTAGCTAAACATCTTGCAGTTCTCCAAGGAACTATTGTTAAGTGAGACCCGCAGGAAAGCAATGGGAAAATGTGTTTTTGGTTGACTATTTCTAACTATATGCTTCTAGCAACCTAATTTTATTTCATTTATCACTTTACTAGGATATGATTAGTGTTTTTCTTCCATACTGGATTAAAGGTGGTGAGCAGGGAATGGTAGCAACATTATCTTATCAGGAAAGAAATCAATATTCTGTGGTTGTGTCTGACTTTAAAAACATAAAGGACTATGTAACTGAAATGACATGTATAAGGCCTCGCATAAGGAAACAAGGTAGAATACGTATTGTGATAAACTTATATAATTAAGACCAATATTTTATAAGCCTTACCTTCTTTGAAAATTCTGCTGCTCTTTGTTCACTTTCTTCAACTTTTGCCTTATTCACACAAGAATCTATTAAGATTGACCAAAAATGATTAGAAATTATTTAATTGGACCACTAGGCAAATGACAGCTGCCAGCCTATAATTCTACTATGGAGACTATCATTATTATGTCAACTGATGTTAGAGGGAAACTGATGTATACTACACATAAAACATAAACTACCAGATTTTCTTTCTTTTGTATACTACCTGAACTCAATGATGGTATTGTTGAGGCACAAAACCAAGCATCCAAGAATATATTAGACACAATCATCATCATTTAAATGTATTCCATTATTTACCAACTTTATCTATCACAGAACTCATTAAAAATATTTTGTAGCTTATTATGGGTAGAGAAGTGCCAAAGAACTATGGTTAAGATTATTAAGGCTCAAAATGACTCAAAATAAGACTAGAAGGGGAGGTACAACGTACAAAGATTTCACTTGAACAACTTTGAATCAAGGGCAGAATATATTATGTAAATAAGAAAACAAACATCAAGCTTCTCAGGTCTAATCAAACACTAAAGAATGTAAGTAACTGAAGAATCTGCTTTGGGAAGCATTCTCACTATTTATATATACAGTGTATTATATATACCAATCCCCAACCATGTTATACCTCTTTATTTACCTAAAAGAAATGAAAGCATATGTCTATACCCAGACTTGTATGTGAATGTTCATAGCAACTTTATTTATAATAGCCAAAACCTACAAAGAAAGCAAATGTCCACTAACAATAAATGTATAAACAGATTGTGGTATATACATATACTGAAATAGCATTCAGTTATAAAATCAAATGATACATGGAATACCACAACACAAATGAATCTCAAAATAATTATGCTGAATGAAAAAAAGCCAAAACAGACAGCACATGCTATATGCTTCCTTTTACATAAAATTTCAGAAAATGAAACTAGTCTATACTGAAAGAAGGCAGATCAGTGATTATCTCAGGATGCGGAGAGGTGGGGAGGCATGGGAAGAAAGACTACAAATGGGAACACAGAAATTCTAGGGGGTGACAGAGATGCTTATAATCTTGACTGTGATGATTTTAAATGTACACACAAACATCAAAATTTATCAAATTTTACACTTTAAATATGTTTTTTTTTCATATGTCAAGAATACCATTAATAAAGTTTTTTCTTCTTTGTAAATAAACAATGTGTGGCTGGAGCAAGGCAACCAAAGAACAAATTGGGAAATGGTTAGATCAAAGAGGGGTCAGATCTGTGTTGTGCCGGCAATGATTGGTAATGAGTTTGATTAAAATTTCAATGGGAAGACATTGAAGAAATTTAGGCCAGGATATGATCTGATTTATAAAAAAAAAAAAACTAGACTTACAGACCTGTGAAATCAGAAGAGACGCTATCCTCTTCAAGTTCAGGTGAGCTAGAAAATCCACAGATTTCCTAGAAGTTCTTGAAGCACCTGTTAATTTGTGTGTGTGTGTGTGTTCTAATGAAAGTTTCACAGTCTGTATTAGCTGCTCAAGACCTCTGAGCATAAAATATTAAGAGCTACACATATACTTGAGTAATCTGAATTTAGGGCCGAGGTAACTGAAGCCTAGAGAAGTTATATGAGGTCATAATGGGTTTTTAATACTGACTATGTTCTCTCAACTTATCCATTCATGTTTTCTCACCTCAGTGCTCTTGATAAAGGGGACACATTCCTAAGTACCTGGCACACAGTATACAAAACAAATATCTATCTATTTGGCTAACAAAATCAACATTTAGTGTGTATGTGACAACTATGGTCTGCAATAGATAAGCCAATTTAAACATTTGGAAATAGTCCCTTATAACTCTCAACAAATATGAAATAAACCACTGTGCTTATTAAGCTCAGGGAAAAAGATGCAGCAATGCCAGCATTCACATTAATTGTAGGTGAAAGGTACACTGGCAAAAGCTTTCTGAAAAGCATTTAGCCTTTCAAAGTTCATACACTCACTTTAGAGGAATCAATCCTAAGGAAATATTGAGAAGAAGCCAAATATTTATATTAAGAATGTTCACAGCCAATTCATTTATAATTGTAAATACCTGAAAACAATCTGTATGTATAATAAGGTCTAGTCAAGACAATTATGATATTCTACTAAATGGAATATTATATAGATATACAAAGTCAGATTTTGAAAGGTTAATATTGAAACATTCTAATAATATAATGCTCCATGAAAAATTATCATACAGAAGAGAAATGAATGGAGGGAGAGAGAGCAAGAGCTAAACAGAGATGGAGATGAAGATGGAGATAAGATGTACTGAGCTGAGAAGTAATGCTGAAATGTACTGAGCTTGAAAAGTATGATTGGTGGTTTATTTTATCAATTACATACATCTCTAGACTGCCTTTAATAAGTGAGCATGAGTTTTACAATCAAGATAAGAATTACACATGATAAATAATAAGGAATTCATCTGAATATTACTGTGAGTCTTCCTGTGCTATGGAGTGAAGAATAGCATACAATTAGCATTCAACAGCTGTAGTTTTCTACCTTTAAAGACAAATGAGTTCATGTTTGAATCTTACCAATAGTAATTTTGATTAGGTATGAATAAAACAGCTTATCTATAAAGTCATACGGTATAGTATATTTCATAAGAGAGGCTGCCCATTGTCCTTCAGTGATTATTCCAGAAAGGGTAGCTGATTACCATCTCGGATAATATAAGGTCATTTCCTCAGCAATCCAAGCAGATGAACATGATCATCTCAAATTCCTTCCCAGATCTAAGGTCTATGAAAATATAAACTGATCTACTTTCATAGAATTAAAATGGATACATGTATACGTATGGCTGAGTCTCATTGCTATTTGCCTGAAACTATCACAATATTGTTAATTGGCTATATCCCAATACAAAATAAAAGTTTTTTTTTTTTAAAGAAAAAAGGTCTTAAGTTACTAAATTAGCCTGTATTTCTTTTTCTAGGACCTGAACACTAACATGGCATTACTAATCAGACCCTACTGTATACATGATTTACACAGAGCCACAAAGCTATCAGCATAACCTTAACGGATTTGAGTCACGTTTCTAAAAAGCAAGGCACTGACCCCTAATATAATGTCTGTTGGTGCAGCACTGATTTTAAACTCAATTCAAGAGTGTTGAAACTTAACAAACAGATTAGGATTTCCAATCACACAGACAGAACTCTCATGATCATCATAATTAATAGTTAGAGCAAATGAGTACCCATGGATACAATGACCTACCATATTAAAAGAGGAAGTTTAGTGAGAGAGCTACACTTGAAAAGTGTCTATTATAACCACAATCAAAAGACACTGAGGATTATGTTACATACCTATCAGATGAGTAAAATCAATGTCTAATCTTTGTCTATACTTGAAATCTGGATCCATTCCACTGCAGTGCAGCACTATCTGTGAAACACACTCCTCAATTATTTTGTAATACTGCGGCCTGCAAAAGAGAGGAAGTGTTCTTGAATGCCTTTTCTACCCAGACAAATCTATTTTAAGAAATGATTCTGCATGATAAAGAAAACTAAGTGATTTTCTAGAAGGTTAAAAACTCTTCCTAGCCATTACTCTCTCTCAGGAAAAACATGCCTAAGCTTAAAGGTAGGCTGGACATTACAATGCAAAACCCACTGTGATATAATCAACTGTTAATACCTTGACTTAATACTCTAGCTTGCAGGGATTTATGCTTGTGTTCAAAAATACTTATCAACCTTATATACTTACTTAAGCTATTATTCCTGAAGTTAATAAAAACAAATGACTTTTTAGTCCTACATCTATGGGTAAAGAAATTGTTCTAGGCCTCTCCAAGTTCTCAATTTCAATAAGGGATGAGTATCTTGGCATTACATGGCAAATGATGTCTTGAATTTACTGCCACACTGTTACTCAAGATAGCTATAACAGCTTTTACAAAACTGGACTGGGCCACTTATGTTACAGACTATACCAAAGATCTATTTATACACATATTTTAAAAGATTTATTTTATAGAAGCATACACACTAAATATGCATGGCTATAGCTTCAATTTGTTCAAAGTGTCAAAGGTTCTAAAACATTTCCTAACTCTATAATCTATCAAGGTAATTATGGCCTTAAAAATGACCACTTACATACTTCAAAAAATTTTAAAAAGTACATTTTGCATTAAAATTTGGGGAAATTTTAGCATTTACCAGCAGCTAATAAATTCAGAGAAAAATCATAAGGAAATATCAGTATGGACAAATTGTAACATAAACATCCTTAACATTAGTGTGCTGATAACTAGTCAAACTACTAAAAGTTTGCAAACAAATCCAAACATATTCTAATTGCACTTATGTCTTTTGTCATGGGGTTGGTCGCAAGGATGAGAAGAAACAGTAGTATATATTACACATCTGAGGCTTTTTCAAGTCATCAAAAGATCTATGGTAAATAATATCAGATTGTAATCAATCAGGTCAAAGACTCTCTGGATAAACAAGGAAAACACAATAATTCTCTTTAAGTCAAAGTATCCATCAGTAGAATAAAAGTACTAGTGACTCATCTTCCTCACATGGATGTTCCCAGGATGAAAAAAGTATCATATTAGAACAATTTCTCATTCATTCAAAGTTACTGAGAAATGGACACAAATTATTTCCCCAGGTAACTGTGTACCCATGGGCACTGTACCCCTTTACTTACCACCACTTATTTGAGAAAACAACAATCATTTTACGTTGCATTACTATCTTTCCTGCTTAAAAAAAGAATAGCATATAATATTTTAAACATTTTTCTAGTCTCTGTAACATCATGATGCCTGCCCATCAGTTATTGCACTGGTCTGAACTATAACAGAACTGTAATTGTACTCTATGGGCTTTAGATCTGTCATTTTGGTTGTGACTGTACCCGACCCCATGGTACGTTCCCTTGCCTTTTAATGAAGCAAGGTTTGAGAAATCAGAGAGATCAAGTTTGCTAGAATTTCACACATATCAGAGTATAAGGAACAACTATTAGTCTCTTGAACAATTAAATGTAAGATCATGAGATCATTGTCACCAGTTTATTGATAATTTCAGTCACTCAGAAATCTTTCTCTGGTTTTCAGATATATTCCCAGAACTGGACTCTGAAATTTATGACTTCATATGGATTACTATTATATTCATTTATTTAGAAGAATTACATTATTGTGTATAAATCTAAAATATTAATATTACTATTTTCTTAGATAAGTTCATATCTATTACTAGATAAATACTATACAAGAGGAATAACAATAGTCTTACTTATCAAATGTACAAGAACTTAAAAACTCTACCATAGACTATTTGAAGGTTACTCTGTGCTACAAAAATTTTTATTACAGGGTCAGTAAAATCTGTTAGGTTTATTGCTACTTAAATGGCATACATCATTTTTATAAGCAGATTCTTCTGGCCCAATGAAAATTTAATTAACATATTTTTTTAAAATGTTATCTAAAGTCATCAAATTCTTATACTCTACGTCTGTATATACATATACTGTCTACTTCTCACTACATTGCTAATTTTCCTTTAATATCTAATTCAAATTACATAAGTCGTACTTTAAGAACAGCCTCTTACCTGATATAATAGTCATTTCTGATGAGCAAAAAATGTTGTAGAATGGATAATAAATAATTTTCAGCAGCAGTGTCCTTCAACATATTATACAGAAGATGGTATACTTCATTCATATCAGTGGAAAGTGAGTAAAGGAATAAAATGCTGATTCACTTTCATTCATAACAAAAGCAGCTTCATTTTTTAAAACATTAAGAGATAATTTTGTTTCCATTACTGTTTCTAAACTTTCAAATCTATGATGCAGTATTTAAACATTTGCATAAAGAAATTTAATCTATGGATCACTTTAACTTTTTAACCAGAAAAACAGACTTAAACATTTAGCCATTAAAGACTTAAATGATCAATTATTCATTCTATTTTGAATTACAGCTTACAGTTGGTACCACTGGAATAGCAAATGCCACTAATGAAAATGATTTTTTCCTAACCTTCCTATGTTTATAATGGAGCACCTATATTATTCATACAAGCTACTCCTCCTTCTTTTTCACTGCCACACAAGATAGTAACGCAAAGGAGCACTGTGTGGACAGCTGAAAGTTCATAAAAATCAGTTTTATACAGATGAACCACTACATATGAAATCATTACAATTTGCATTCATTTGTATTTCCTTTGTGCTAAAAGAGGGGGGTTAAAGACAAAGATGACACCACCCTTATGGCAGAAAGTGAAGAGGAACTAAAAAGCCTCTTGATGAAGGTGAAAGTGGAGAGTGAAAAAGTTGGCTTAAAGCTCAACATTCAGAAAACTAAGATCATGGCATCTGGTCCCATCACTTCATGGGAAATAGATGGGGAAACAGTGGAAACAGTGTCAGACTTTATTTTTGGGGGCTCCAAAATCACTGCAGATGGTGACTGTAGCCACGAAATTAAAAGACGCTTACTCCTTGGAAGAAAAGTTATGACCAACCTAGATAGCGTATTGAAAAGCAGAGACATTACTTTGCCAACAAAGGTCCAGATGTATGGATGTGAGAGTTGGACTGTGAAGAAAGCTGAGGGCCGAAGACTTGATGCTTTTGAACTGCGGTGTTGGAGAAGACTCCTGAGAGTCCCTTGGACTACAAGGAGATCCAACCAGTCCATTCTGAAGAAGATCAGCCCTGGGTGTTCTTTGGAAGGAACGATGCTAAAGATGAAACTCCAGGACTTTGGCCACCTCATACGAAGAGTTGACTCATTGGAAAAGACTCTGATGCTGGGAGGGATTGGGGGCAGGAGGAGAAGGGGACAACAGAGGATGAGATGGCTGGATGGCATCACCGACTTGATGGACATGAGTTTGAGTGAACTCCGGGAGTTGGTGATGGACAGGGAGGCATGGCGTGCTGAGATTCATGGGGTCACAAAGAGTCGGACATGACTGAGCGACTGAACTGAACTGAACTGAAAGACAAAGAAGCCTGAAACATTTTTCTTATGATGCAAAAAGAGTAGCAGAAGTTTAAATGCTTTTATTAAACTATAAAACAGATTTCAAATATGGATTCACTTTTATAAGAAAAGCAAGGACCTAGAAAATCAATGTAAAATAAAAGTAGAAGAGGAGATGTAATCCAGTATCTTAAAAATAACCTGAACTGTCAACATTTTCTCTGAAGTAGAATTAAGTATATGATGGATTACTTCTTACACCTCATCTAAGAGTCTTGTGCTAAAGTCTCATAAGCTCCTTTCAATGGCTATGAAATAGATCCAAAAAACAGATTTATGGTGAAGAAAAATTTATACAAAGCAAGATATTTATTGATATAAAACACATTTAATATTATGGAAACTGCTGTAAACTAGAGTCACTGATAAAGGATAAGAAATTACTGGAAATTATCTCTCAATAACAAAATTGTTACTCACTGCATTTATCCAGTACTCAAATGTAAGACACTTTGGTAAGAACATTGGAGGAAAAAGTTGAAATACTTCTGCCCTCCATTTCATAGGGACACAGAAGTGAACGTAAATAAGACAGATACAGGCAAAGTACTACAGGGCAAAGAAGATGACTGGAGAAGCCATTATAGAGAGAAATGCAGCTCAGAGGGCTTTTTGGTTCTGATGTATTTCCCCATTTTCCCAGAACCCATAGGTAAGAAATTTAGTGTATGTGAAACAAATGGCCAGCAATGCTATGACAATCATCTTTTATATCAAAAATCATTTTGTATAAAACCGTTGCCACAAAAAGGTTATATGCTAGTTGCATTTGACTTAAATGCTTCCACTCTAGCAGCTTTGTTCTAGTCAGACCCTATCACATTTAAACTGTTTTTCCCCACTTAGGCACCCAAATATTTAGAATGAGAAAAAGACATTTATTTGAACTGAATGATATCTCTAAATCACTGGAATACCATTTAATAAACTGAAACTGTATATTACCTATAGTCACATATGAACTCACTGAACTTTTCCCCAAAAATCCTTATCCACAAGGAATATTACCTTAGGCTCCTGTCTATTCAAGACCATTGAACAGAGTATACCTATAATGCTGCAAGCCATTGTGTGTATTTCAGTGTACTCTGGGTAAATCATCAGGAGAGTCTGACAATTCTTCATCAGGAATCTCAAGAACAGCATCATAGTGAGGTTCTAATATAAATAAATGGATATAGATTGGGCTGGCAGACAAGAATTCTAATAATGGTTCACAAAATCACCCACAAATCCCTTTTTCACAGTACATGCAAAACGATTTTTCTGGTTTGTCAAAAGGATATTCCATTTCTGCGCGAATGTCATTGAGACGGTGTGATAATTCAGTTAGGTCGTCCTCTTTGTTCTCATCAAATACTTTCAACTGAATATCAAGTTCATCATTCTCTTTTTCTTTCAAATCCTAATATATAAACAGAAAACTTAACAGCCGAATAACAGTTTGACAACACCATACTTTGGAAATAAAGCCCTGATACTATTATTTATTTGCATATGCAGAAGCAATTTCAAATATTGACCCAGGCACTTGGTTTCCTGTAAGAAAGTAAATGTACTCTGTTTTTCTATTTAAAAATGAAAAAAACCTCATTGCATTCACTGAATTTTCTTTTCATACCCCAGATTTTGACGATTCACATTAAAAAATTAATGATCACTTTTACAATGGAAAAAAACTAATTGCTAACAACCCAAATTAAATGCTGTTGTTTTGACTAAACACACTAATCAAAGATTGCAAAAGAACTCATGCAGCTAGAACATTCACATATGCCTCTGGCAAAAAATGCAAATATAGATCAATTGTACTAATGAAGAACAAATGCAAGGATATATTCAAGCACAACAGTACCAAGTATGGCGTGAAAAGTTGTATAAACAAATTTATTTTCAATGATATTTTGTGATTTTAAAGCAAAAAGGCATCAGGATTTTTTAATCAAGATGCACAACTAGCCTCCTCCCCCACCTTTTATTTTTGCTTAGCTGAATCACAAAATACCAACTTGGGCATCAAAGATTTGTTTTTGTAATACATTATAAGCACATGTGTTACAAACCCCTGATAATTCAAAATCATAGTATAAACAAAATCTTTGGGAGCATGCCATGCTGGAGATTCGGAGAAGGCAATGGCACCCCACTCCAGTACTCTTGCCTGGAAAATCCCATGGACGGAAGGAGCCTGGTAGGCTGCATTCCATGGGGTCGCTAAGAGTCGGACACGACTGAGCGACTTCTCTTTCACTTTTCACTTTCATGCATTGGAGAAGAAAATGGCCACCCACTCCAGTGTTCTTGCCTGGAGAATCCCAGGGACGGGGGAGCCTGGTGGGCTGCCATCTACGGGGTCGCACAGAATCAGACACAACTGAAGTGACTTAGCATAGCATAGCATGCTGGAGATTGTTGGGCTTAATATATATCACCTGGAATATCTTTTAATATGTATCCTTTAAGTTTCCGCTTTCAAAACCCAAATTGATAATCACTGTGGATACTCAAGGGTGTTACAGAGAGACTAGGATGTTCAGATCTGAGCTTGAACTCTAAAAGGAAATGCAAGCATGGTGTACTTCAAATTCGGTTGATAAAACAAACTCAGATGCATTTTTTTTTGTTTCTGTTTTTATTCACTAAGGACAATTATAAATGAAGATGTAATGGCTATTACTGAAACCAAACACAAACTTATACAATTTCTAGATGTTTTCTTCCTAACATTCACATACATAAGAATTTCCTGAAAATTTACCTACAAAGCATATGAAAGTATTAATATGTTTTAATATAAAATACATAACAAATACATGCATTTAAGTTTAGTTTCCTCTTTAGTAATAATTTGTTTTAGGTCTAACTTTTCACTTTGAAGGGGAATGAAGAATTTATTGGAATGTAAAGTTACCTAACATTGATGAGTTACATTATCAAGTGATTTCTGAACTCAATTCAGAAAACAGCAGAAACAAGACACATCCAATGAAGAAAAAAACATTTTTATAATACAGAATTTTTCCTTATTCTTATGTCATAATATATTCCTTCTTAGATGTTCACTATCAAATTTTAACACATTCAAATATGTTTGAATAGAAAAAACAAGTTATATACTGTCATTTAATAAGCCTCAGAAATTTACAAAAACATGGAATCAACCTGTATGATCTAAATACTTTCATTAAAAATAACTGGTTAAATGTTTATTTCCATTTTTAATTAGGATAATACATTATTTATATAGTATATATAGTATGTGAATATATATAGCACAATATAAAATATAGATATACATAAATGAAATATCTCATAAATATTGTTTGTTAACAATGTACCATTAAAACACATATGCATATCTACATACACATACATATATAGAAAACTTCCTTTCATTCAAATGTCAAACCTTGTAAGGTATATTCAAAAAGTCTTGATTAAATAAATATTTAATGAATTAATAAATTTTTTATACAGCACAAGTGTGACAGATACCTTATTGGAATATTGGAAATGTATCACTGACGTTTTATATTTTAAATGAAGAATGACATAAAATTGCTGAATTACACTGTTAATTATGTGAAATACTGTAAATATGTTTCAGATATTTTTTGAACAGATTTGCAGTACAGATACAGAACATTATCAGCAGTTTCTCTAAAATAGATAGTTACGTCTCTATAATATGGTGTACTTCAAAGGAAATCAAAGTCCATTACCAGTATATGACTGATTACCAGTCAAGCAATCAAAATTGAGTCTTCAAAGGAATAAGAAAAGGTTTATTGGTCTTCTAAAAGAGGTTAAGAATGCCGGCTGCCTACAAACACAATTTCTTACTGTCTTATTCCTTCACATACCTGATTTATCTAGTATTTTCTTAATTCATTTAACTAAATAAAATGGCAGATGGAGAAAACTTCACAAGAAATCAATGTAAGTTAACTACAGAGCAAATACTATTTTAAAAATCACTATGCAGTGTTTAACAACTCATTTGTCCCAAATTACTAAAGCAAATTTATGAAAAGTGAATTTTCCATGTAAGTGAAATATAAATTCTCTAAACACCACAATGTATCTATAGAGACAGGGAAAATTTTGAAAATAAATTTCTAACATAATTTAATTAAAATAATTGTCATTGTCTTGATGATTCTAATGATTATATGAAACAACATATTATTCTACTACAATGATGGTCTCTGGGATTTTTGAAATGTTAAGAACTATTTTTTCCCTAGCATTTAATGATTCCAGATAGGTATTACTTTTGATGCATGTGCCAACAATTTATATTACCCCTAGTCACATCTAATTTGCTACTTTGAAGATGATATATTCTAGAAAATTAGAAAGTTCATCCTGTTACACAGTGTATAAAAGAAGAGAAAACAGGATACAAATAAGGATATTAAAGACTCATCTTTGAATATATTACTAGGTTTCCGTGCATGTGTAAAAGCTGTTTAAGGTTATTATAAATTCTACTGGTTGAAATGTAAATATTTAGTACATTAGATAGATAATAGTTGACATGCTAGGGACATCTAGTATAAATTAAAGCATGCCCATTCTGAGTTTTCCTCTGAATTTTGGTAATGAAACTACAAGGACAACATCAAAATGGGTCTACCTGCCTAGATTCTGATTCTCATATTGTGTATCAGAAATACCTGGGAAGGATTATTTTTTCCAAACAAACATCTCTGCCCCACCTCTGATAAGACTGCAATAGGCTCTTTAGGGGGACAATCTGCCTGCAATGCAGGAGACACTGGTTTGATTCCTGGGTTGGGAAGATCCCCTGGAGAAGGGATAGGCTACCCATTTCAATATTCTTGGGTTTCCCTGGTAACTCAGATGATTAAAGAATCTGCCTGCAATGCAGGAGATCTGGGTTCAATCATTGGATTGGGAAGATCCCCTGGATGAGGGCATGGCAACCCACTCTAGTATTCTTGCCTGGAGTGTTCCCATGGACAGAGGAGCCTGGCAGGCTACAATCCATGGGGTCAAAAAGAGTCCCGACTTTTTGACATGACTGAGCAACTAAGCACAGCACAACTCAATTTCTTGAAATCAGAAAAGTACTTAGCCATATTTCACTTTATTGTCATAGATAGAAAAAAACATTGAGAATCTTTGTAGGTTCTATTCCAAAATTTGAGTAGGCAGATACAGGACACTTCTTTTGCTGAGGAATCACTGAGACCTAAGAATTAGGACATACTGAAGAGATATGGTAGTTAAATAAAAATCTAACTGGAAGCATGTTTAGAAGTACAGGGTACCTACCACAATATATAGCAGCTATAGGGCCAATAGAAAAGTGCAGCTAAGAAACACTGATACAAAACCTTAGCTGTCAATGTAACCAAATGAAAAATACCATGAGACCAGTGAATAGCAGAGATGAGTACATCCTGACAAAAGTGCAAAACATAAGAACAAGAGCTATTATGTACACTTTCTGAAAAGATGAAGACTTAAATAAATTGAGAGTCACCATTTTCTTGACCAGCCATTCAGTAGTATAAAGTAGAAAATGAATGTTCAATTATAAACATAGGGAAATGAAAGCTGGAAGACTAACAACAACAACAAGGGCAGAAAAACACCACAGATTAGTAAATGACTAGAGAATGCTCAGGAGCCCCCGAGGCCAACAAGTGTCCAAAGACATGATTATTGTCCCAGAAACAGAGGAACAATCCCTGGAGGACAAAGATGGAAAGTAGTGAGTAGGCAGCTCAAAAGCACACTAGAATCCAGACTGTAATATTACCTACATAATTACATACTGTAATATTAGCTACATAAGGCCACAGTCTTTTCATGAGGAGAGATTTGTGAGAAAAGAAGAATAAATATGTAACATACACTATTAACTAATGAATGTCCCTAAGTTAATTACATGTGGGAAGAAAGTGTTAGTCACTCAGTCGTGTGTGACTCTGGGACCTCATGGATTGTAGTCTGCCAGGCTCCTCTGTCCATGGGGATTCTCCAGGCAAGAATACTGAAGTGGGCAGACATTCCCATCTCCAGGGTATCTTCCCAACCCAGGGGAACAAACCCAGGTCTCTGTTTGGCAAGTGGATTCTTTACTGTCTGAGGAAGTCCCAAGTTAACCTCATACTGAACCTCTCAGGTCACTTATCATTCACTGCAACCAATTCCTTGGTTTATAAAGTCATGGATGAAAGAACCACTCAAAGTGGAACTGACATAGAAATTTCTGAAACTGCATAGACTCAATCGTATATCTTATTAAAATGGGTCTCAATGGACTTAATTATATATTTTATGATGATGAGTTTTAACTACTTTAAGTTAAGATCATCAGAATACAAGTTACAGATGCATGCTACACACTAATTTCTCACCAGGAAATCTCCTTGATTTTGGTTATTTCTAATACCCTAGGAATACCTTATATACATGCTCATTGACATTTGTTTTGTCTTTTCTTTACAGGGTCCTTTTATTCCCTTCTGCTACTTTCACTTCTTATTTATTTCATATGGCTTGAGTAGATTAAATAGAGAGACTAGGGATATTTTGCTTATCTCTTTTAACAATGCCATGGACTTAAACAAACTCCTTCATCAGTTAACATAATCAAGTCATGGCAGCTGCATATCTATTTTTAGAACACCTGTGTTGATTTATCCTAGAACAAGCTTATAGTTATTTGAAAAATGTTTTTAACAGCATCATAATTAGAGCAAATAACCACACTCAATTTAAGAAATAAAACTGCTTTTCTTTTAGAAAAGTTGCTACAGAATTGGTAGTGAGAATACAATTTTTGTTATGTATCTAGAATATATTAATCAAAATTCAATGCATACTTATGTTGAATATAAAGGAAATCAATCTAAGTTATCAAAGAGGAGAGCAAAAAATTTTATTGAAAGTTGAAGTGGCAAAAAACAAAATAGCAGTCTTTTATGTTCTCAGTATTCAAAGTCAAAGAAAAGAAGTTTCCTTTTGACTTTAAGGAAACCAAAAAAGTCATCACTTCTGGACATATCATTAGCTGAATTCTGAATCATCAGCTGTATGTTGAGACTAATAATACTGCAATATCCAAAAGCTTGCAAAGCATCTAATGCTTTATAAAAGAAAACAGTAAGGCACATTTACTTACTTGGCTGCAAGTACTTTTGTCTAAAGAGAGAAAAACATTAAAGTTCGTAAGCATTATAAAAGTGCACATTCCACTTACTGGTAACATTGTTTTTAGTCCTGAACGAAGGAATTCATTCCTTAAATGTATTCGAAAATCAAGCTCATAAGGAGATGTGACAAGCGCATTTATAAACTGCATGCAGGCCACCTGCAATTATAAAGTAAACTGTGTTAAAAAAAGTTCATTTAATTAAAGAAATACTTAATGCTTTCAGATAACATTTTTTCCCTATACTAAAGGCATACAAACATACATTATGAAATATATTAAGAAAGGCAAATATTTATATAAGTATATTGACTATGACTTTATAGTAGAAACAAAGAAATTAACAATAAAGTTTCCGATGTCCAGAGCAATTCTAATGAAGGTAAAATGCATGGTCAAGTACTGCTGTATTTTGCTAAACTATATGAAGGATTATGATATTTTCTCTGAAAAACTCAAATTTCCAAAAGTGTGGATATAGAGCCCTTTAAAAAGACCATAAAATGTATCTTCCATTTCCAGCCATCCTCAGCATGCACTTGGTCTCAATTCTATATGGTTATAAATACTTTCCTAAAATAAATCAAATAAAGCTATGAAATTATGATATTAAAGAGTAGTGATAACTTAGAGATATTATTACACTGATTTATACTTGCTCCATTCTGTTATTAAATGGATCTGCACAAAATATAGACTATTAAAATATATGATTAAGATGAATTAATTTACTACATAAAAAATGAATGCAAGTGAATTAATATCAACTAGAAGGCACAGTGACAGAAATACTCATGTGCATTACATGATAAAGTAAATATAAGAGCTTGTTTTCAAGTAAACACGATTCTTTACTTAGATTGATGCTAGAAAATGGGTTTTGGTTTTCCTCTGATATTGTGCCTCCTTATTAAAAAAGAGGGGGGAGTTATTTTCTGGTAATGGCAAGCTAGTAGAGTATCAACCAAATGCTAATTGTCAGGTATTCCAAAGATTTTCCTCATTTTTTAAAAATGCTCAAGTCTAAGGCAATTGGCTGATAGTTTAACTGAAGAGCTGCACATTGAAATTGATTATTTTTAAAGTACATAATGAGTAGTTAGAGTGTTCAAAGAGCGAATGCAAGGGGGCCTCTGGAAAATATCAGATTTAGTAAAGATGCTAACTATATATAGAAGGGGACACAAATAAATCAATAGTTAGTATGAGAAAAACACCAGCAAAAGAAAAATATTTCAAATGTTATTCTGGCTTGACCTTATCCAGATCTGTCATTATGATAGTGATTTTTTTCAAGTATAGACAAAATATTAAAAGGTATATTGGTTTTATTTTTATATCTTTATGTTATACAGTTAAGCTGCTTTGGGGTGGATCAAAAATCAAAAGTTGTAGGCATGAAGAGGATGATCAAGGTTGTCTTTAACATTATTAGCTACCTAAAAGATAATTAAAGAATGTAGTCCAATTTCTATGAATGCTCAAATGTCAAGCTAAATCACTGAGACATCTGACTAAATATTTGCCATTGACTTGGCATTACCTTAAAAGTCATATCAGGTAAGTTATTATGGTGCTTATGCCTTAATGTGTTACTTAACCTTCCTATTCATAATAAGAAAACGTTTAAGTCTTCAAATAGTTTAAATAGGCTGGAATATAAGTTTGCACAGCATACCCATAGCTATACTATCATTGTATTTGCATGACTGATTCTTGTTACGTTACAACTATGACCTGACCGAACAAGCCAAAGTACATGTCCAATCCAAAATTAATAGAGAGAAAAGTTGCCATCTGCTAGGATTGTTTTTGCCAGAAGGAATTCTAGCTTAATGGCTTGTATTAATATCCTACAAGTAAAGAGAACATTTCCATAACAAACAAGTTAATGAGTCTTGGAATTGTACCTTTATACAAGAAAAATATTTGGATCAGGAAATAATAAAAATAGTAAAAGTCAAAAAATTAATGAATGTAACAACATCTAAATAATTCCACATTTAGTAAAATAAATGTTGCAATGCTATTAAATACTTAACATGTAATATATATTGAATATATAACTAAATGCAGAAAGTAAAGTTACAGCCATTGACTATAGTATAAAGTGATTAGCAAATACTTTGAAGTTAGTAGTTTAAACAGGTAAGAGCACTGATTTATTAATGTATTATTTGTTATAAAATTCTAATGGATATTTAATTAATTACAAATAACATAAGATGAATATTGATACTATCATTTCATTTTCCAACATAATCTGGAAAGTAATGCTCTTTAAGAGGAACATCTATATTGAATGGATATGGAGAACAAAAAAAATCTTTTTAATTATCTCTACCTCTTTATATTACTGCACAATTACTGCCCAGGAGCAAAATCAATCCAATTGTCACTATTTACAAATACAAAGTTAAATTTTTAAAGTGTAATTAGTTTAAAGGGCTGAATATATTATTACTTAATTATAAACATGAAATATCCATTTTGTAGATTCAGAATTTATAGCTAACTACAAACTCCCAAATTATTATCATTATTATTTTCTATTAGCTTTTGTTACCAGACAACTTAGGAGTTTTACATAACATAATTCACCATCTAATCTCATTCTCACAACAACCACATGAACTGTTACTATTACACTCATTTCACAGTTGATGTAGCTAAGACTCAAAACAAATAATTTATACAAGGTCACACAGAAAGGAGGAAACTCATGATTCTAAACCATGTAACTTTACTCAAAATACAGTTTAATTTCCAGAACATTCCAGATGCCTAACCAACCCCATTCCTAGACTAACACAACAAAAGATTTTAAGGATTGGTAAGATAATAAAATTTAACTAGTGCATCATGTTTAATATATTAGGAATACCTAACTTTGAAACTACAGGTTTAATCAGAAAAACATTTATTTTAACAGTATGTTGTTTAGTATATAAAGTGGGTATCATATGTCAATTAGACTTCAATAAAAATAAAGTCATCATCATAATACATAATGGAATACAAAAGGAAGGAAAGAAGAAAAGGAAAAGAGAGAAGGAAGGAAAGAGGGAGGGAGAAAGAGAGGAGAGGAGATAGAAAATCGTCCTTGGAATGTGTTAGATTTCACTTTACATAATATAAACAATGATCTATGGGCAGTATTCAATCATACAACATAATGGCCTCTCACTCTCCTTAACTTGTTGCCAATCCCACTCCCTCCACTCCTTACTCAGCATGGATGAGCATGCAAATATATCATACACACACACACACACACACACACACACACACACAAGCATGCTATTCAATATGAAGCCACTAAATACAATTTAAATGTAGCTTAATTACAATTAAGTAAATTTAAAATCCAGTTGCTTGGTCTCATTAGTCACAATTCAAATGTTCAACAGCCACATGTGGCTAGTGGCTCCCATACTGGACAGCATGGATATAGGACACTGCAAAGTCTGAACACAGCACTGCACTGGACACATTAAATTAAAAACAGTTCTGTCCCAATATCTAAAACCTAAGCTCCTAGGGGGAAAACACATTCCTGAATAATGAAACTTTCAAAATCGGTATGTTCAACTTCCAAGTATACAAATTTTTAAGAGCATGATTGAAGGATATTGTCCTCTTTCAACGAAAAATTAATCTGCTTTCAAAAAACAAAAATCTAACTCCAGAGATAGAAAATTAAAAATTATGGGCTTCAAAAGCGAGAAAGAACAGAAAATATACCAATCCAATATTCTCATTTATAGATAAGGAAACTGAAAACCTAGGAAGATTAGCTCATTTGCCCAATACTTTATAGCTAATATATTTGTGTGTGTTAGTTGCTCAGTCATTTCAGACTCTTTGCAAGTCCATGGACTATAGCCTGCCAGGTTTCTCTGTCCATGGGATTTTCCAGGCAAGAATACTGGGGTGGGTTGCCATTTGCTTGTTCAGGGGATCTTTTTGATCCAGGGATAGAACCTGGGTCTCCCGTATTGCAGGGAGACTCTTTACCATCTGAGTCACCAGGGAAGTCCAATAAGAAGCCACAAAGATTGGATTTGAAAACAGGCCTCGTGACTTTTAGTCTTGAAATCTTCCTACCACCCTACAATGCACAAACTTGGTATTGCTGAATAGCATTTTCCCCTGTACTGGAAAGAAAACACGTGCCTTTGAAATGAAATCATGAAGTTTACTATCTAGGTTTCATCTGATGCTTATTTTCTTTATAATGCATCTAAGGTTCAAAATGGTCTGCCACATCTGTTTTAAATCCAGCTTTCATAAGAATTAAAATTGTAAAAGTCTGAATTTTTTCATTATTGATAAACATGCTAGGCTAGAACCAAGATTCTGATTTTTGACCAGTAAAAATAGTTTCTGTATTTGCAATGTTATTAAATGATCTCCTTATAAGGAGATACCTATACAATATCTATACAACCTATTGAAAAAATGCATTAACATGTAGATAAAAGCTTTGTGCATGTGACAAAGCATCCAAAAATTTGTGCCATGCATAATTGTACTAAATTGAGTTCTATCAGTTTTTCCATAACATTATAAGCCTTCCTCTACCATAACAGTATACCTTCTTTCTACAATAATCACCCACATTCTTCAGTCAGAGGATGCTAGTATCTTCATTGTCAGGTGTGGGGTATGGTATAGAAGGTGATATATCACAAAATTGTTTTTAAACTTCCTAAAGATATGGCTCTAAATTTGTTTATGGTTTTCTTTGTAACCCCTAATTGTTCCCAATAAAATGTTTAAAATATAACAGGTATATTATATTACCTTCGCTGTTCACCTGAAACTATCACATTGTTAATCAGCTGTAACCCATACAAAATAAAAAGTTAAAAAATATACATAATGGGTAATAGTCATTAAATATTTCTAAATTTATTGACACGCAACATTACTATAAAAAGAAACTGCATTCAGTTTCTTAAGTGATAGAGAAGGGAAATATTTAAAAGTAAATTATCCTCATTAAATTCCTTGGAAAATGCTAGAACCTTTATTTTAACTCACCAACTCTGAAAACTATACAAACATATATCTGTCTGTGTGATCGCAATTCATAGAGCTATGGAGTACAAAAACTGCCAACTCCAGGACATTCTCAAAACAGATTATCCATGTTGCTGTTAGCTCTGACAAATTGTGCTTTTAAAATGTTATTGACACTGTCAAATATTGACCTTATTAAGTACTTTGTTGACATTAACAAGGTCTTTCTTTATCCCAGCCTAGCAGGAGTTAGGAAGAAAGATAGTTTGAGTCAAAGTAAGTGTCAACCAAGAAAGACACAAATATACAGAGAAAGTTAATTAATTCAAAAAATGGAGAATTCCAGGCACAGCAAAGCCATGTAGGAAGGTACGGAGGTAGAGGGATGAAATAGCATGAAATGTTCAGGAAATTGGGTACCAGCTGACTGGACCAACTCTATATGTAGCAGAGTGATGGAATAGAATATGAGGTTAGAGTTTTAGCAAAAGTTAGATGATGAAGTATTTTGTGTAGACTAGCATTAGACTTTAGTCCTAGGGTCTCTGGGAAGATATTATAGGATTTTTAGCAGTGATATAACAAAAGCTGGCTTCCCTGGTGGCTCAACAGTAAAGAATTTGCCTGCCAATGGAGCAGACATGAGTTCTATCCCTGGGTCATGAAGATCCCCTAGAGAAGGAAATGGCAACCCACTCCAGTATTCTTGCCTGGGAAATCCCATGGATAGAGGAGCCTGGCAGGCTACAGTCCATGTGGTCACAGAGTCAGATAGGACTTAGAGACTAAACAACAACATAAAAGAACAGTATTTCAGAAGTATACCTTGTGGAAAAATTATTTACAAGGGCCTGGAATGAAGGGTAGAATATATTTAAGAATCTATGGAAATGGAAAACATAGAGCTGTGACAATGCCCTGAAACAAAGAAGTGGTGGCTAGGGGTTATACTATAAAAAGGAAGGGAAATACTATAAAAAGATACTGTAAAAAGAAAGGGAAATACAGTGATAAGGCTGTAGAACTGGTAACATTTAGTGACTGAGGTAATGTGGATAGAGAAGAGTAGATTTGAAGATAACTATTTATTTCTGGTTTATGATACTTGGTGGACAATGCTAAGGTTAACTAGGATGGGCAAAGAAGAGAAAAGCAGGTCAAAGTTGAAGAGACTGGAACAGGATAGACAGGATGAAGAAAAGAAGATAAGGACAGTTAAGGAAAATACTGAACTTGAAATCCAATAAGGAAGCAGGTGAATATATGTGATCTGTGAGTCAGGATGTATTTAGAATAGAAGAGTTCAGAAAGATTCATCTCATAGAAGTGCTGGAGGAAGTCATAAGGATGGATTAGGCTGCCAGGGATAATATACAGAATGAGCAAAGGACCAGAGTAAAGGATCAAAGGACTAAGGATAAATCTCTAGGAATAAGTATATTTTAAGGCCAAGCATAGACAAAAGAGATCTTCAATGTAACAAAGAGGTAAAAGAAAACAAGGAGAGCATGGTATCATAGAAGTTGAAGGAGGAGAGAGCTTAGATAGAGTGACCAATAGTGTTGAATGGTGCTGGAGAAGCCCTTATGATGACTTCCAAAGTGTTGTTGCTTTCTATATTTATGGAGATCACTAGTGAATTCCCATTACCACAAATTATGGATTTGGCAATTACACAACTTTGAAACAGATTTAAAATAAAAGACATTCTTTTTTAAGTCAAGTTATTTTTGTATTTGAAACATGATTACATTGTATAAATATCTCTATATAACCCCTTATTGTACTAATTCTACTTTTAAAATGATAGTAGTATAAAACTATCAATATATCGAACAAGTTTCCTAATATCAGACATTTCTTCAACAGAGTATTTAACATGATCATTTATTTTTGCACAAATTTCCTTATTATTCAAAGCTCCAGTACCTTGTTTTATCATAAATATGTCACTATTGACAAATGATAAATCATTTATCCAAAGCTACTTCCTCATACGTGATGGTTTGAGTGCAAATTTACAAATAGGCTTAGAGTAAATTCTCAACAGTTGAGAATCACTGTGGAAAGATCTGCACTATAAAGAATCAGTCAATATTTCTGCAGCGTTTGTCTATTTAAGCATGAGTATGTTTTGGAATGGAACTCTTTCTGAAGTGAATTCCTTAATCCCCACATTCTTAAAATATCTTAAATATAACTCATTATTATTATTATTTGCTGACTCAGGGGCATGATTAAATATATGAGTTAATGAGAGATGACAGAACACATATATGCCCTCAGGAGCTATTGAGATATATAGAGCTATTTTCCCTGAAACCAAATGAAACTAAATGTTATAATTTTTGAATTACAGTTCCACTCTTTCCTTATGTTTCTATCTCCTCACCCCTTGCTTTCGTTTTCTCAGCTGTTGCCTCTTGATCATCTCAGTGCACAAGTCTGTCATAAAACATTTTCCAACCTCCCAACTCATACTTCTAGTCTGCTATGGATAGACAATAAGATACCACAGAGCGATAGGCTCTGATTAAAGACAAAAAGTCTTTGTCATCATGAGGCTTACTTGGTGTACTTGGTGACACTTTGTAGATTGCTCATATTTTCTTTTTCTTTTACTTCCTTTTTGGTTCCAAGTTATATTCCAAAATGATAAATCTCTCAAAACAGTGAGGTCAGGGTAAGTGAATCAACCATGTATTCACTTCTATGTTTTGTGTACCATACCTAATTATAACATGCACAATTTGTGAACTATATTCAATGTGTTAGATAATATTTTTTAGATGTATTAAATCAAAATAAAAACACTTCTGCACACAGCTTCTGAAATACTTTAAGACATATTGCACGTTTCAGACTAATACCAGCCTGTGAAGACTAGGACTTTTCTTGTAATATCTCATGGGAGGTTAGCTATATGACTTTCTCTTTCCATAAACAACTATTATTTGGAGGAATAAACTAGGGGCTGGGGATCAACATATACACACTACTACACATAAAATAGATAACCAATAAGGACCTACTGTATAACACAGGGAATTATAATCAATAAAGGATGTAAAAATATATACATGTCTGTGTGTATGATATATATAGCTGAATCACTTTGCTGTACAAATGAAACTAACACAACATTGTAAATGAACTATACTTCAATATAAATATTTTTAAATAATAAAAACAAGTTAAAGGGAAAAAAAACAATTATTAACAGTCAGTATACCCTAGCTTTTCCTCTTGGGCTACATAAAAATTAGTTTCAACTGTATGTTGGTATTAGCTCACTCTGTCTTCTCTGAAGGGACTGGCAGACTACTCTGGTCTCTCTTTTTACCTCCTGGAAACCCTTCTCCCTACCATATTACTGGTTTTCTATCAGCAAAGATAATTTTCTGGAAAATTCCTGTGATCCTTCAAGACCCAATTAAAGCATCACTTCATCACTGAAGCCTTCCCTGACTTATGCAGAATATACCTAAACTTGCCTTCCTTTGTGTCCTCATTAAACCTTACCAAGACGAAAAGGACATGGTTGGAGGAAGCGCTGCTATTCCAAGCAAAGTGTTCTGCATGAAAAAATGTTTGAGGGCATTTAAAAGTCTACACCACATTTGGAAAACACAAGGTTTAGTATGGATAAAACCTATGGTACATTTGGGAGATCGCTGGGGCCTAAGGCCAGAATGATAGGTTGGGGCCACACTGAGAGAGCTCATTCATTGTGTTTAGGATTTTCACTTTCATCAAGCAATGGGTATAGGTTTCTGGGAATGCTACTATGTTAGAATTAGATTTACTCTTGAAGGATAACTGACAACAGTACAAAACACTTGTCTGGACGGGAAGAATCTATCAGTTTGGGATACTAATTAGAAAACAGCTAGAATAATATTGCTGGGAGAATATAAATGTAGTGGAGATAGTGAAACTGGATATATTAATAGTCTTCTGTAAGACTTGATGATTAATTGGATGCAGGGAACAAAGAAGAATGAAGTCTTAAGGAAAACCAAAGGTTAGGCAGAAGATGATACCTCTATATTATCTAAAATGAGAAAGACAAGAAAAAGAGATTTTCTTTTGGGAGGAAATCATATTAATGGAAAGAGAAATGAGCCAATTTTACTAAAAGGAGGTAGCATACAGTGGTTAAAAACAAGTACTATGGAGCCAGATACCCTAGGGTCTAATTGGGCTGTATCTCTTATTTACTATGTGACTCTAGAGAAGTTATCTAACCTCTATGAGCCTCAGCTTACTCATCTATTAAATGGGGATACTAGTTCTCTATCACTCTTAGAGAATTAGTGTGAGATTTAAAAAGAGGTAACATATTAAAGAACATCAGCACATGGTTTATAAAAGCTAACTTGGCTTTCATATTTTTATGATGCTTCTAAAATATGCAGTTAGCTATTTGGACAGGTAGGTTTGAATACAGACATGAGCCAGACAAACTTGGGGGAATCATTAGAATACAGTTGGATTTTATTAAAGCTAAAGAAGCAATTGAGAGTGATCAGATATGTGTGTACATATAAATGTATATGTATCTGAGCTTATATATGTGTGTACATATCTACATATATACAAAAATGATGACAAAATAGGACCAAGCAAAGAACATAAGGAATAAAATATCCAAGAAGAAGAAATGCACAGAGGCAATAGAGAAAGAACAATTAGGGGTAGTCAGACAGCAATGAGCCAATGGTGCCTAGAAAGGCAAAGGTAGGAAAATTTTCAAGAAGGGAGCCATCAGGATTGGAAAGAAGTCACTGGATTTTGAAATTCAAGAACCACTGTCATCAGTCTTTTTAAGAACTATGAAAAAGTTGAGCTGTGAAAGTTAATTTAGGAAACAGAGAAAACAAGTATGGATGAGTCTTTTACAGACTTAGACTATAAAATGAAAAAGGAAGATGAGAGGCTACTTCAAAAGATAAGAAGGATCAAAAGAAGGCATAGAAGACTTGAGAAGTAAGGAGAGACTTGAGAAGGCTACTCAGCTGAACGAAAGTCAATGAACAGAGAACATACAAAGATATACGATTTATTGTCTATTTCTTGAACTACTGAAGATAATGAAACTCCTATCATGGGTATAGAATTTAATTTTAAAGATGACCTAGAAAACCTCTGTGAAAAGTTAATAACCTGTTTTTAAATCCAAAAAGGATGGAGGAGGGGGTATAGTTATTATTTAAAAATAAAATTTGTCCTGTATTTTAACAGAATTACTTCAGATACTGTAATGACATTTTGAGAAGTCTCAGGATACAGAAATAGAAAACTAATTCTGGTAAAATACAGCACTAATTTTATTTTAAACAACAGATTTAAACTTTTGTTTTTCATGCTGTATTCTAAATATATTTTGAACCTTCAGATATTTTTTATCCACGTGAAATAATCCAAATAAACAAACCCACCTCACAATTCTTGTGAGAGTAATTGTCTCTGTATATAACAAATTACTAATTTTGTACCTCATTAAAACAGGAAATTTCAAATTGTGATTTGTATATGTTTGCATCTGTAATCAGTATTCAATAACTTCTTGAATACCTAGCAAGATAATGATCCTTCAATATGTTACTTGTTAACAATTTGCCATTTTATCATTCCATTCAGTCCAGCTTCCTGAAGGCTAGCAAATGTCACTCTCATTTCACTGTGTAGGCTGAACTATTCTATAGCAGGGGTGTCATTTTAAAGGTCAGACAATGCAATAAACAAATACTGACATCACAGAAATCTGGCTTCAAATCACACTTTACCTCTCAACAGTTGTGTGAATTTAAGAGAGTGATTTGAGTAATGAAAACTTTGAATACAGACATTAACATTTAATTCCTCCTAAGCAAACTCTAGAAGACGAGAACAAACTCCTACATATGATTGAAAGACAGTTAAGTTTAGGTAAGCCCAGGCACATAAATATAAACAAAGATTTCAAGCAGTCATCTAAAAAAGACAGTTTCCAAACCTTTCGGTAGAGATACTGTATTATATTGAGAGAAAATGATATAATAAGAAGTATATTTTAAAAAAGGAAAGCACTGAAAAGAAATCCCCCCAAGTAATAAAAAATATAATACACTGGCCTTAAAAGGCACACCATAAAAGTTTATCCAAAATGCTCGTCATAGAGTAAAAGCAACAATTAACAAACTTCCTCAAATATTTGGAAAGGGATTACACTTTTATGACACTACAATATTCTCTTTGGACAAGCCAATTTATCTGCTGTTGTCTGAAACTCTGGCAAAAACAGATAATGACATATAACAATACAATTAAAAAGGGGAAAAGAAACTGTTTTATATCAGGTAAGAAATTTTAATAAATACTACTAAATAATTTGATAAAATTAAATTCGGAATCATATTCTCTTTGTTGAATGACACCATAAGAGTTTAGAAAACATTTCAGAAAGTGTTTCCCATGGTACATTAAATGCTAAACACTGTCTAAAACAAAGAGATGAGCATCATAGACCAACAAAACGGGCATCGAATTTCACTATGCCACTTACAAGCTGTGGCATGTTTGACAAGTTATTTACTCTCACTTAGCATATTTGTATCATAGGCAGAATGAAGATAATAATAGTACCTACATTGCTAACTTGTTGGAGCATTAAACCAGATAATACATAAAAATGAAAATGTTTAGTCCAGGATCTCACACTATAGGAGCTCTCATCACAAAATAATAAAGTTTTCTTTCATAAAATGGCTCATTTCTTAAAACTATCTAACAAAATATAACTAATTTTATAATTTTATAAAGAAGACATGTGGCTGGGTCTACAGAGGGTTACGAAATAGACCATGACCTAAGAAGTAGAAGTCAGTCCCCTCTATTCTGGGGAGTCAAACTTCTGAATGCTGTGTTAATGGCACAAAAAAAAAAAAAGACATGTATTTAGTTTTCTTAAATTTCTACAACAAGCCCATACAGACTTCATTAACACTTGTTCGGATAATGGCATTAGCTGAACTGTTTGTCCTCTTGCCCTGTTATTGCTAAGGCTTTAATTTCCATGACTTAGTACACTAATTACTAAATTTCTACCCAAATATTAATGATAATAATGATAAACTTATAATAATTCAAAATACTCTTCCTCACTTTAAGCAAATTATCATCTTCACAGACAAAACTTCTAGTTTCTATGAATGACAAAGGAACAGGAAAAATTTCATTTTTACATTCCCTTCTATTTAAATGCTAGCTAAAGTGGAGTTAGTGTCATACAAAATAAGTACTGGACTAGCCAAAAAAGTTCATTAAGGTTTTTCCGTGAGATGGTACAGAAAAACCCGAACAAAAATTTTGGCCAATGCAATATAACCATGGGAGCAATTTAAGACAAAACTAACTTACCTGTAATTGCAAAGCTTCATGGTTTTCTAATCCTTCCACAATTGGTGAAAATCGTTCTCTGTTATTTCGTTCTGCTGCTGTAGTTATAGCCCCTAAAAGTTTATCTAGACTATAGAGAAAAAAACTAGAAATAAGAAATGCATCTTAAACACACTCTATGAATACAGGTTATCTCTTATACACTCTTTCCTGTTTTCAGGTGCTTGATGTTTATATAGACCATCACAATTTAAGAATTTTGTTCTTCTCCACATATTTCTACGACTCAAATATTGATAGCATTAAATAACATTAGGGCATCAAAATAAAAAAATTCAATTTGAAAATCCTGAGGAAAGTCATTTTTCTGGGTGACATTTAAAGAATACTTAATTGATAAACATTAAAATTTTAAATTTCGAGTTTTGATATTACATGTGTTAACAGTTTTTTTAAGCATAGCAAAATAACATAACATAGATATTAATGTCACTTAGACACGGGAGCATCTACAGCTATTCAAAGCTCATTCAAGTGTGATCAGACTGTAATTTTATAATAAAGTGCAAGAAAGAGTACATATTTTTTAAAGAACTTTTAAAAAACTTCTTTGAAAATGGAACAAGGAAAAAGCCTAAAAGAGAAAGCCCAGTAAATTAGAGAAGCATCTATAATTACCTAGCACAAGAAACTTATTTACCTGAACAAAAATATTGGTAGCTATCTCTGTACAGTGTCTGAATCAAATGAACCTCTCTGTAGTATACTACTCACATCAAGCTATATCTGAAATTATAATTAAGTCATAAAATATACCAGACTAGGATGCATTATGTGAATTAAGTACTGAAAATCTAATAGACTAGGAAAATATTTCTTAGTCATATATAAACTGATTTTCTTATAAAACCTAAGGAAGCTTTATTTTTGCATATGTTATCTCATTCTCATAAGACAATGTTGTGTGATATTTTTGTTCAGTGTCTTTCAGTTTTGAAGGATAAACCAGCACTAAGAAACATTTCATTTTATTCCAAGAGGTAAGAGAAAGTCAACATATTAGAATATTCTTAAATCTTTGCCTGCCTCTATTCTAATTTAAACTGAAATGATTACTGTCACACAGAGTATTTAGAAAAAAATATTCTACTTCATATCAGTAGCAGGTATTTCATTCTTTATCACAAGAGTTTCTTACCAACTGGATATCAAACCTGTAATTTTGTTTCTGATTGAATATTATTTCAATAAGAAGAAGTGATCTAATGTGTTGTCAGCAACAACTTGCTGAAAATGGTACATGCATGCATCCTGAATGATTACCAACAGCCTTTTGTTCTTTTTAATCAGTTAATTTCATTCCATGAATAATTGCTTTATTCTTTCACTTACCATACACAGATAAAGTAAAACACTACTGTAAAATAATAGTACAGAATAAAAGCATCTGGTTAATTCTGTTAAAGAAGTCAGATTTATTGATGTGCATGGATGAGGGTGTATATTGTGTAGAGTGTGTATGTGAATGTGCCTGTGTGTGTTTTTAGCCAAAATTACTCCCTAACTGATCTTTCCCTACTTTTCTAATAATTGCTTTCCCTTCAACTAGATAAAATTCTAATCATTCACTTTGAATATCCAACACTGAAGAACTTCACATTAGGATTGTCTTTTTAAACCTATTTTTCAAAAAATCAAAAAACAGCTAAAATGTACACAGATAAGATAAAAATACCAATTTTTCTCCTGAAATTTAATACTATTTTCATGCAAGCTATCAGGTGGCACTAGTGATAAAGAATCTGCTGCCAATGCAAGAGATACAGGAGACATGGATTCGATACCTCGGTCAGGAAGATCCCCTGGAGAAGGGAATGGGTACCCTCTCCAGTATTCTCACCTGGAGAAACCCCATGGACAGAGGAATCTGGTGAGTTACAGTCCAAGGGGTTGCAAAGAGTCGTATACAACCAAGCAACTGAGCACAGCTGCATGGTATCAAAAGAAACGGCACAAATTTCTCAATTTCTCAAGTGTCATTTCTATGCAGTTAATGACAAAGCAATACTTACATGTTGTCTTCTCCAACAATGCAAATAGCTGAAAGTATTTTTACTATTTCAGTCATCATGTTGGGTTGTTTGGGGTCAATTGCTCTTGCTAGGAGTAAAAGACTTCTTTCATCTCCTAGAATCCTTTGCAATCCAAACTGAAAGGAAAAAAAAAAAAAAATGAGGTTCTATTTAATTCAATGAATGTTCTTCAAAATCAATTGTTTTCTTATTTGAAATGATCACTTCTTGGATTTTAGGTCCTTTTATGAAATAGGATCTCCATTATCCTAACTAAACATTCCATAAAAATTTGGAAGAAATATGCAGCAATCAGTATTTCCTCAATAAAGAAGAATATTTAGCTGTTCTACTTATGTCATTGGTTCTCGCTGGAGACATCTGGAACTCATGATTAAATTTTCCAATATGCTTGTATGGAAAATTAAGTTGAACAAAAAGGGAAGATGTTGAAAAGCTCTTTTGTATACTACATGCCAGTTAAAGAAGCTACAAATCTCTGTATGGGTTTTCCCATACCTTTTCTCTTTTAGCCTCCCTCTTTCAAGTAGCTGTGCTGCACAGCAAAATTATAACCCCAAAGAAGGGGAGCATGGGTTTTATGGAATACTACATGTCACAGTCAACTAGGCAGAGGAGACAGACACCATTTTCATTGATTTTCTAGGCTTAAATATATGCATGCAAGTGTGCATCACAAGAATGAATAGGTAAAGAAATGTTGAAGAAAGCCCAAAACTTGGGTTTTCACTACATAAAGAAGGTCATATTTTCTTTCATCTTTGGCCTACAAGGTATTTCTCAGATTTCTTATGAAGTATGTTTGCTTGTTTTTACAGTTTAACAGTGGAATTTGACAATATTTCATCATTGCAAAATTGCCATTTCAAGCTAATCTTTACTGAACTACCACACACTTGAATATTTTCATGGTTTCTATTTTCTAAAAAAATTCAGGAGAAAACAACATGAGCTTTAGCTATAATAATAACAAAATACACAGAGATAAGACAAAAAAGGAAATGGAAAAGACAAAATGAAAAAGAAGCAAAGAAAACAAAAGGAATATGAATATATAAAGGTGGGTAGTAAACAATAAATAGTAATTAAAATAAACGAAAATTGTAAAATGGAGAAATAGATGATTACTATACAATTACCAGACTTAAAATAACTTTTAAAATCAGTTAAACTGACAGTGAAATCATTAAATTTTTCAAATTTCCATTTTATTGTTTAAAGGTAGTTCTAACATGAGGGGAAATCCTCAAAATAAAAATGAAGATATGAGAAATGATGGAAAACCATCAACCTAAACATTAGAGCAATATTATAGCAATGGAAGTTAAGGGGCAATGGGTCCCTTTTCATAACTGTATTATTCCATATACTATATAAGCAAAAAGAGTTTTTGAAGTAGGTAATCAAAACCTTTGGAGTCAGTAAATTTGATGCATAAGTCATTTCAGACTAAAGTTTCATGCTTTGATTATGACAAATTCAATACAACATAAAATTGATATATCAGTGTATATTTTTTAATGTAACTTTATGCCTATTGTTTCAGATGCCTGTAATTTAAAAGATTTATCATTTATTCATGTTCCTAGCACCAAAGTAAAAGACATTAACATGCTCTAACTAAAGCTCAGCCTTAGTTTAGAGTGATCTAAATCAAACCATCATGTTCTCCCTCCTACACTGTTAGTGGGAATGCAAATTGGTACAACCACTATGCAGAAACAGTATGAAGGATCCTTAACAAAATAAACTAATAGAACTAGCATATGGTCTAGAAATCTCACTCCTGGGAAGATATCTGGAGAAAACCATAACCTGAAAGGAAACATACACTCCAGTGTTCATTGCAGCACTGTTTACAATAGCCAAGACATGGAAGCAACCTAAATGTCCATCAACAGAGGAATGAATAAAGAAGATGTGGTACATATATACAATGGAGTATTACTCAGCCATAAAAAATAATGAAATGCCATTTGCAGCAACATGGACGGACCTAGAAATTATTTTATTAACTGAAGACAGACAAAGACAAACATATCATATATCATATGATATCATTCATATGTGGAATATAATTCATAAAAAAGGAAAAAAAACTTATTTACACAACAGAAACAGACTTACAGATATCAAACACAAAATTATGGTTACCAAAGGGGAAATGTGGTTGGGGGAGGGATAAGTCAGTAGTTTGGCATGAACATATATATATTATAATATATAAGATAAATAACCAACAAGGACCCACTATACAGCAGAGGGAACTCTGCTTAATATTCTGTAATAACCTATATGAGAAAAGACACTAATAAAGAACAGATACATGTATGTATGCATAACTGAATTACTTGGCTGTATAAATGGAACTAACACAACATTATAAACCAACTAATTATGTATTGGCATATTAACTGCTGTCTCCAGGGAAAAAGCTCTATAGGAAATCTCACTAATATGACTTTCTCTACTAACTATACTGATGACACTCATACCTGGAAAGCTGTAAGAGTTCACTACTCAAACCAATAAGAATTTAGATCAGACTCCTAATTTTACAGGTTAGGTGACTGATTGGCAGAGAGGTCAAATGATTTTCTAAAGGCCACACAACTTGGTGGCAAAGCAAAGACTCTGTCTCCTGATTTCTAGTACTGTGTTATCTTTCCATTATTTCTTAGTTTCCCTCAATTAAAAAAAGAGATCCATCCTGAGAAGCAATGTTCATTAACTGCTTTCCTATTAGGTATCACATACTGCATAATTTTATCATCAAAGACTAAGAGCTCAAAAGCTGAGAAATTCTGCAGTAATACTGATGGAAATCTTTCCAGAAGAAACTTCACAGCACAATTAGTATATTCTATACATGAGACTCATGTCAATTGGCAAGCATCCATCAGATCAAAAAATTATTTGCTGATACATGTGTGTATAATATATGCACACATAATCATGCATAATCCCATACACTTAAAAAAAATATTTCAGACTACTTATGTAGATACTCTTACTGCATTGCTTATTATTTAAAAATAGCTATATTTCACATCTGGCAAGATTTAGGTCACTGTTACACTTATTTATTTTTATTAAGTATTTTGAGATCACTAGAACACCATCTGAAGGGATTTTTAAATTACTGAATGTCAATGGTATTTTACCTATAGGAATATGGCGTAAATCATACATAAGAGTTCATTCTTCATTCTAGTTTAAAGAAAAAAATGACCTGAGAAAAGACTACTTTTAGAAGATAAATCCTTAATAATAATGCAACTGGTACCACACATATACAAAAGTCTTCTGCTATCTTCCAGAAAAGTCTTTTATGGATATTAACTCACTGACATTAACTGAACAAAAAAAGAATGAAAAATCTTAACATTATACTGTTTTTAGCAAAAAAAAAAAAAAAAAAATCAAACCATAGTTTTGAATTGTCCTTTATAACGGAAGATAAACTCTCTGTAAGGAAACGGTATCCAATCCATCAAATTTAAATTTTCTGGAAATGGTATCCAATCCATCAAATTTAAATTTTTTGACTACTATTAAAAAAAAAAAAAAAACAGTATTATCTGATTTGGGAACAAGACCTGATGTCTGCACAATTGCAAAAACCTGTCATTAAATATTTTGAGAAGCAAAGTATATTTTAAATAATACTTAAATGAAGCTCATGATGATTTGCATTATAAAGAACCTTTTGAAAACTGAGTAAGTGCCCATGATTCTGCCTGTTTCATACACTCTGTTATGAAAGTTCTCATCTTTTGTAACAAAGGTAGAAATAAATACTACTTGCCTTATTGTTCATAAATGCTTTGAGGCACTGAATAAGTTTATACTGATTCTTCTTGTCAATATTTTCTTGCCTGAATAAAAGAAAAAATAATTATATTGTGCTTAAAAATCTCCCCTGTTGTGAATTTTTTTTTCATGTTTATTCTTACTGTTTCTTGTCCAGAAGCTTTTCCAGCACATCCAACAAGAGTCCAAGACCTTCATGGCCAAAGTTGTTAACCCAGCTATTAAACAAACAAACAAAGTATAAATAAGTTTATAAAATTAAAACATTAAATATCTCAAATTAAATTTTTGATTTTCAAATCTGCTAATCCAGTCTTCATACTGTTTGTCATTCTTTTTTTCTACTCCAATTACTTTGAGTATTGACCCTATGAGAATGACTTAAGAGATCTTTTATCTCAATCCAAAATTTTCTTCACATTTTAGATTGCCCATTCCACAGCACTACCTTGGTTGTTTCACCAGCATTAAACACTTAAGCCTGAATTTATACCCCAAATTTATTTTCCACTTTGTCTCTGTTTCCCTGTATCAACTCCTCTTCCACTCTTCCATATTCTGTTAATAACACCACTATCCTTTGAATCCTTCAGATTTGAAATACTGGCATAATTTCCTGATCCCCCAACTTTTTTATCTTTGCATTTATTCTGATCATTCATTCAAAAAATATTTATTTGAGTTCCACTAACTACCAGGCATGTTTTATGTGACAGAGATAACTGGCAACAAACTAAGCCCCTATGTTCATGTAGCTTATCATCTAGAAAAAAGAAGACAAAGACTAAATAAACAACTATTTAGTAAAATACCACTGCTTTGGTACTATGAATAGAAAAAAACCTTGGGAAATGGAATGAGCAACCCAGTATTATTACTTTTTTTTTTTTTTTTTTATGTGTAGTCAGGGGAAGATTCTTTGATAAGGTGATATTTGAGCAGAGCTTTGAAAAAAGTAAAGAATTTTCCCAGTAGAGGGAATAAGAGCAGTCTTCCATCAAAAATCTTCTCTGGACTACCTAACAAATTGCAACTCCTGATTCTGATAAAACCTCAACCTACCTTTCAAGCCTCAAGCCTTAGACCACATGTTCCAATAAAATCAGACATATTCTGTTTCCTGCAGTCTTCCCTGCTTGACCTCATTTTTCAATCTTTCTTTCCAGAAGGTAACTCCAACTCCATCTCTCCAAGGCTCAAACTGACTGGCAACTCTTCCATTAATGTTTTTCCCTGTAAGTACTACATCCAAATGTGTTATTTCCCCTTGAATGCCCATGTTTCTATATCTCTTGCATCACAAGTGTCTTACCCACCTTTCTGGATTAAAAATTCTCTGAAGATTGTTACATGATCTTATTCATCTTTGAGTCTCCCATACTGCTTAGCAGAGTAGATTACATATAGTCAACACTAAATATTTGCTAATTAAACTTTAACTAAATTTACTGACTTGTGTGGTTAAAAGAATGAGCAGAATCATATTGCCCATGAAATTCTCAAATGTAAATTAATATACAGCAGGACACCTGTGAAGCAATAATTAATATATATATATATATTTAAATCATGATTATAGTTCAATGCCACAGTCTGTAAATCATGTTTCATATTTAACTAAGGCAAACCTTATCAACAAAGATGAGACCTAAATTTCTAAGAAACTATCAGTAAGAAACAACAGATCACTGAAGAAAACTATTTTAAAAATAGTTCAAATATTCAGAACCAATCACATTCACAATATATATGGAAACTCATTTTAAACAAATTCTGCTTTAATTTCCACAGTGGAAATGAGAAAAAATCAATATGGCACTGTAATGATAATTGGCAGCAAGCTACAATTCAATTGAGGCATGTAATCAACCAGTATAATGAGCTATTTTCTCAGACTCTAGATAATCAGTAAGGTGGTGGTAGAAGGAGAAAAGGACACCCACTCTCTAAGCATAAAATAATGATAATCTATCACAGAGAGTAATCAGGGGATATCATTTCAGCAAATACCCTAATGCAACCTTAAAATAATCAGACTTCTGATTAAATTTATATATACAGCTCTCAGTATCTGCTTTGGCATTTGGGAAGAAAAAATAATCTATGATTTCCTTAAACTTAACATTTATAATTTGTTTTAAGACTCTAAATTTTACTCATTTCTTTTTCTACCTAGTGCTATTAAAATTATTAGGATCATTTCTTTCTTGGTCTAGAGAAGTCTTTGATTTAAGACCATGATTTCTATCTGTTCACATGAAATCACAAACTCACATATCCCAGAATGTTTCAAATCATGCAGTTGATGGTACATTGGTTTCATTCCATGAAAACTAGTATCAGTCTAGAAAAAAAATTGGCACACAACCATGAAACTTAAGTGTGAAGAGGTCAGGCCCATTAAAAGTAGGCAGGGAAAAATCTTAACTGAGAATACCTAAGGCTAATGGTGATGGAATTCCAGTTGAGCTATTTCAAAACCTAAAAGATGATGCTGTAAAAGCACAGCACTCAATATGTCAGCAAATATGAAAAACTCAGCAGTGCCCACAGGACTCAAAAAGGTCAGTTTTCATTCCAATCCCAAAGAAAGGCAATGCCAAAGAATGATCAAACAACTGCACAATTGCACTCATCTCACACGCTACCAAAAGAAATGTTCAAAATTCTCTAAGCCAGGTTTCAACAGTACGTGAACTGTGAACCTCCAGATGTTCAAGCTGGATTTAGAAAAGGCAGAGGAGCCAGAGATCAAATTGACAACATCCGCTAGATTACTGAAAAAGCAAGAGAGTTCCAGAAAAAAATCTACTTTTGCATTATTCACTATGCCAAAGCCTTTGACTGTGTGGATCACAATAAACTGTGGAAAATTCTGAAAGAGATGGGAACACCAGACCACCTGATCTGCCTCCTGAGAAATCTGTATGCAAGGTCAAGAATCAACAGTTAAAACTGGACATGGAACAACAGACTGGTTCCAAATCAGGAAAGGAGTTCATCAAGGAGTATACTGTCACCCTGCTTATTTAACTTATATGCAGAGTACATCATGTGAAATACTAGGCTGAATGAAGCACAAGCTGGAAGCAAGACTGCTGGGAGAAATATCAATAACCTCAGAAACACAGATGATACCACACTTATGGCAGAAAGTGAAGAAGAACTAAAGAGCCTCTTGATGAAAGTGAAAAAGGAGAGTGAAAAAGTTGGCTTAACGCTCAACATTCAGAAAACTAAGATCATGGCATCTGGTCCCATCACTGCATGGCAAATAGATAGGAAAACAATGGAAACAGTGAGGGGTTTTATTTTGGGGGGCTCCAAAATCACTGCAGATGGTGACTGCAGCCATGAAATTAAAAGATGCTTACTCCTTGGAATAAAAGTTATGACCAACCTACACAGCATATTAAAAAGCAGGCACATTACTTTACCAAGAAATGTCCATCTAGTCAAAGCTATGGATTTTCCAGTAGTCATGTATGGATGTGAGAGTTGGACTATAAAGAAAGCTAAGCACTAAAGAACAGATGCTTTTGAAATGTGGTGATGGAGAAAACTTGAGAGTCCACTGGACTGCAAGGAAATCCAACCTGTCAATTCTACAGGAAATCAGTTCTGAATATTCATTTGAAGGACTGATGCTAAAGCTGTAACTCCAATACTTTGGCCACCTAATGCAAAGAACTGACTCATTGGAAAAGACCTGGGTGCTGGGGAAGATTGAAGGTGGGAAGAGAAGGGGACAACAGAGGATGAGATGGTTGGATGGCATCACCGACATGATGGACTTGAATTTGAGTAGGCTCTGGGAGTTAGAGATGGACAAGAAGGCCTGGTGTCTTGCAGTCCATGGGGTCGCAAAGAGTCGGACACAACTGAGTGACTGAACTGAACTGAACTGATTGAACTGAGCGACTGAAAAGCAATGATTAGAGGATGCATAGTATGAGTCCTTAGAGCTTTTATAGAGAATAGGGTTTATAGAGAATAGGTGTCCAAAAGGAAATTGTAGCTAGGGGGATAAAATACTATGATATAGTAGGATGACATTCAAGAGGTGAAGAGGAAGACAGTGCAGCTACACATACATATTTTTTGCTTTGTCTCTTGCCAGCACCAAATGCTTTCTCTTTAAAGCATCAAATACTTTGTGGCCTGTAGCCAAACACTAACTGTCTGTGTTTCTCTCAAACTTAAATATGTAAGTTTTATCCAATATAAATGGCACTGAAATAGTGAAGTGGTTTAAAACCAAAATGTTGGCTACTTTATGTTGGCATGGCTTCCCAGGTGGCATTAGTGGTAAAGAACTTGCCTGTCAATGCAGAATATTTAAAAGATGAGGGTTTGATCCCTGGGTCAGGAAGATCACCTGGAGGAGAGCATGGCAATCCACTCCAGTATTCTTGCCTGGAGAATCCCATAGACAGAGGAGCCTGGCAGGCTATAGTCCATAGGGCAGCAAAGACTTGGACACGACTGAAGTTACTTAGCATGCAACTTCATAGGCAGGAATTTTGGTACTGCAACAACAGAGCTAAGTATAAATCCATGGTTCTCAAAGTGTGTGCACCAAACCAGGAGCATCAACAGCATTTGGGAATTTTTTAGAAATACAAATTCTTGGATCCCACTCCAGACCTACTAACTCAGCAATTCTATAGGTGGAGCCAAAAATCTCTCTTTTAACTACTCCAGGTGATTCTGATGTTTGCTCAAGTTTGAGAATGTGTGACATAAAACAGTGTTTGCTGAGAAGATGATGAAGCCTTTCATAATCAGCCTGCTCTAAATACCCTCCGCACCATACTGTATACCTGCATAGCCACAGGACAGAGATAAGACAACTAGTAAAAGCAAGTATATTTGGTCTGTGTATAAATATAAATATATATATATATATATATATATATATATATATATATGCATGGAACAACAGACTGGTTCCAAATAGGAAAAGGAGTACGTAAAGGCTGTATAATGTCACCTTGCTTATTTAACTTCTATGCAGAGTACATCATGAGAAACGCTGGGCTGGAAGAACCACAAGCCGGAATCAAGATTGCCAGGAGAAATATAAATAACCTGAGATATGCAATTGACACCACCCTTATGGCAGAAAGTGAAGAAGAACTAAAGAGCCTCTTGATGAAAGTGAACGAGCAGAGTGAAAAAGCTGGCTTAAAGCTCAACGTTCAGGAAACAAATATCATGGCATCTTGTCCCATCACTTCATGACAAATAGATGGAGACACAGTGGAAACAGTGGCAGACTTTATTTTGGGGGGCTCCAAAATCACTGCAAATGGTGATTTCAGCCATGAAATAAAAAGACGCTTCCTCCTTAGAAGAAAAGCTATGATCAACCTAGACAGCATATTAAAAAGCAGACACATTACTTTGCCAAGAAAGGTCTGTCTAGTCAAAGCTATGGTTTTTCCAGTAGTCATGTATGGATGTGAGAGTTGGACTATAAAGAAAGCTGAGTGCTGAAGAACTGATGCTTTTGAACTGGGGTGCTGGAGAAGACTCTTGAGAGTCCCTTGGACTGCAAGGAGATAAAACCAATCAATTCTAAAGGAAATCAGTCCTGAATACTCATTGGAAAGACTGATGCTAAAGCTGAAACTCCAATACTTTAGCCACCTAATGTGAAGAACTGACTCATTGGAAAAGACCCTCATGCTGGGAAAGATTTAAGCAGGAGGAGAAGGGGACGACAGAGGATGAGGCGGTTGGATGGCATCACCAACTCGATGAACATGAGTTTGAGCAAGCTCCAGGAATTGGTGGTGGACAGGGAAGCCAAGCATGCTGCATGCAGTCCATGGCCAAATCACAAAGTGTTGGCCCCTGCTGCTGCTGCTGCTAAGTCGCTTCAGTCGTGTCCGACTCAGTGCGACCCCATGGATTGCAGCCGACCAGGCTCCTCCATCCATGGGATTTTCCAGGCAAGAGTACTGCAGTGGGGTGCCATTGCCTTCTCCGCGTTGGCCACTAGTGAGTGACTGAACTGAACTTGGTTGTTTCCAGGTTTTGATGATTATGAACAGTGTTACTATAAACATTCATATGTAAGTATTTACCTAAGCATGCATTTTCATTTCTCTTTGGGAAAATAACTAGGCGAGGAATTGTTAGGTTTTTTTTTTTTTTTTTTATTCATCTATTTTTTTAAATAAATTTATTTATTTTAATTGGAGTTTAATTACTTTACAATATTGTATTGGTTTTGCCATATATCAACATGAATCCACCACAGGTATACATGTGTTCTCCATCCTGAACCCCCCTCCCTACTCCCTCCCCGTACCATCCCTCTGGGTCGTCCCAGTGCACCAGATCCAAGCAACCAGTGTCATGCATTGAACTTGGACTGGCAATTTGTTTCATATATGATATTATACATGTTTCAATGCCATTCTCCCAAATCATCCCACCCTCGCCCTCTCCCACAGAGTCCAAAAGACTGTTCTATACATCTGTGTCTCTTTTGCTGTCTTGAATACATGGTTATCATTACTATCTTTCTAAATTCCATATATATGCATTAGTATACTGTATTGGTGTTTTTCTTTCTGGCTTACTTCACTCTGTATAATAGGCTCCAGTTTCATCCACCTCATTAGAACTGATTCAAATGTATTCTTTTTAATGGCTGAGTAATACTCCATTGTGTATATGTACCACAGCTTTCTTATCCATTTGAATTGTTAGGTTTTAAGATAAGTTTTTTGTTTTTTCTTTTTTTTAATTTATTTATTTTTAACTAAAAGATAATTGGTTTACAATATTGTGTTGGTAATCTTTTAAAACTGCTTTCCAAAGTGGCTAGACCATTTAGCATCCGCATTCCTTCAGCGAAGCATGCATGTGCATGAGTGTATGGTTAAGTCGCTTCAGTCATGTCTGACCCTTTGTACCCTATGGACTCTAGCCCACCAGGCTCCTCTGTCCATGGGATTCTCCAGTAAGAAGATTGGAGTGGTTTGTTATGACCTTCTGCAGGGCATCTTCCTGATCCAGGGATCAAACCCATGTCTCTTATTGTCTCCTGCATTGGCAGGCAGGTTTTTTAACACTAGCACCAAAAGTATAATAGTTGTAACTGCTTCAAATCCTTCAAACACTTCATATTTTCAACAATTTTGACTTTAATCCTGAAAATGTTTTCACATAAAGAAACTGAGAAGAAAATTATTTAAGTAACTTGCAAAACATCATTCCACAAGTTAAATATCAGTTCAAGTACTCACACCCACACACCTAGGTCTGATTCCATAGCCCATGTTTATTTCAATCACACCATTAGAAATTACTAACAGAACCAGTACATGGTTTTGTATGAAACCTGGCTAATGGCTCCAGCAAGAACTCACTGAAGAATTTGTGGTTCTTCCAGAATTGCATTGAGCTTAATCCTACATATCTATGTCTAGACAAAGAATTATATATTTTCTATTATTTAATAGCTTATTTCATTCATTTAGGTGTAATGGGTAGTTTTTAACTCACATTTTTCTTGTCTTTCAAAGTCCTAAGTTTCTTATCTATGAAATACAACCAAAGTAAAATATTTGGAAACTCCATTTAAAACTTGCAATCAAGATTTAGGCAGCAGCTTATTGGAAAGAATAGAGTTAGATGTAGTGAACAGTTTTTGTGTTTTTTGGTTTTTGTTGTTAAGATGGGTTACAGCCCATAATCTCATTTCTTGGTATTAACATGTTGATGATTTTGGGACTTCTCTGTTGGTCCAGTGGTCAAAACTCCATACTCCCAGTGCAGGGGGTCTGGGTTCAATCCCTACTCAGGGAGCTAGATCTCACATGCTGCAACTAACGATCCCACTTGCCACAACTAAGGCGTGGTGTAGCCCAATAAATAAATAATATTTGAAAAACATATTGTGATTTTATTTCATCAAGTTACCTAAGTTAGGGCTGTCTTGACATGCTACTTATCCACCATCATATTTGTAATCATCACGTAACAGCAGACCAGGTAGAACAAACGAACCACCCGAACAAACAAACAAAAATAGAAAGATCACTGAGGACAGTTAATGTATGTGTGAGCAAGAGTCCAAGATCTGAACACTGAAAAAAAAGCCAGGAAGATTTTCCAGGGAAGAAGAGGACTGACCCACAATGAGACAGTATTTTCTGACCTTAGATATAAAAGGTATGGCTTTTATCTATAAGGCAGTCCAACACCCTGACATTGCTCAAGAAGTTACAAATTAGAGATCTTTTCCCACATTTACTCAAAGGTCAGAAATATAAATCTCCATTCATCAATGGCGTATCTCTGTGAGATCACAGAGTGACATGGTTAAATACATAAGCTTTATAAGAAGACAGATCTAGGTTCCAGGTTCCAATCCCATCTCTATCATATTCTAGCTGTGTTATTTTCGATCAATTACTTAAAATCTCTAAGACTGTTTCCTTGTCTACAAAATAGGGATGAGAATAGTACCTATACCTCAGAAGGCCTTTGTTACTATTAAATTAAATCATGCACAGTGAAGCTTGTATTAAGATATTTCTAAAAATGTTAAAAATCAAAAACTTCAGCACTCCTTAAATCTCCTTATCCAAAATACAGTATGAATTTTAGGCATATTCTTCTTAAAAATTATTAACACTTAATAACATTTCCTCATTTATTGAAAAGTATCCTAAGTATATGAAACATGCAGAAGACTCCAAAAAGATACTAGAGGGATTCCTGGCAGTCAAGTGGTTAAGACTGCACTTCCAATGCAGGGGGCATGGGTTCGATCCGTGGTCAGGGAAATTATAGCCTACATGCCACATGGTGTGCCCAAAATAAATAAATAAAAATAAAAAAATAGATACTAGACTTCTACAGGTTGACTTTTTAAAAAAGATTTCATAACTTGATATTTCGTACTCAAATCACATCACTTGCTTTCTTTAACTTGCTGTTATTCAACTTTGTGTATATTCATTACTATATTTAGTTCTGGCCAATTCACAGTGAAATAGACATAGAAGTCACGATAGTGGGGGAAGGGGAGATGTGGAGATAAAAGTATATTTATAGCCCATGCATAATTCTGGCAGAAAGATATCAGAACACATTAAGGTTCTAAAACAAAAATCTGCCCCAGGCTTTCAGAACTTCTGAAGTCATTATTTCTAAAAGGCCCACTTACACTCATTGGCATGCTCAAAATTAAAAAAATAAAAATCTGACCTGTAATGAAAGTATCAGAGGATTCATTGAACCCTATGGCCATGAGAAAGCAAGATTCTCCCCTCTCTGGCTCTCCAGAGCAAAAAAAAAGGGAAGAAAACTCTATAAATGTGCCTATTTTATGAGGGAATGAGATTCTGTTCCTTCACAGTCTCCAAAAACTTTAACCTCTTTTAGCCATAAGTTGTATATTTGGACCCTGAATTATTTAATTATACTTCACGTAAATATAACTAAAAATCAGACAGTGGATGGATGAGTTCAGTATTCTATATGTAAAATAGACATATAGGAAGTAGTGACCACATGCACATTTATGAATAGACTGTCTGGATTCACGTCTTTCTTTCAAAAGGGTTAAAGCTAAAATTAGAAAGTGCTTTCCTGAGTCAACAGTGACTGAGGTGAAAAACTCAGCAGTGGTCACAGGACGGGAAAAGGTCAGTTTTGACTCCAACCCCAAAGAAAGGCAACGCCAAAGAATGCTCAAACTACCACACAATTGCACTCATCTCACACGCTAGTAAAGTAATGCTCAAAATTATCCAAGCCAGGCTTCAACAGTATGTGAACCATAAACCTCCAGATGTTCAAGCTGGATTTAGAAAAGGCAGAGGAACCAGAGGTCAAATAGCCAACATCCATTGGATTATCAAAAAAGCAAGAGAGTTCTGGAAAAATATCTATTTCTGATTTTTTGACTATGCCAAAGCCTATGACTGTGTGGATCATCACAAACTGTGGAAAATTCTGGAAGAGATGGGAATACCAGACCACCTGACCTGCCTCTTGAGAAATCTGTATGCAGGTGAGGAAGCAACAGTTAAAACCGGACATGGAAAAACAGACTGGTTCCAAATAGGAAAAGAAGTACGTCAAGGCTGTATATTGTCACCCTGCTTATTTAACTTATATGCAGAGTACATCATGAGAAATGTGGGGCTGGAAGAAGCACAAGCTGGAATCAAGATTGCCGGGAGAAACATCAATAACCTCAGATAAGCAGATGACACCACCCTTATGGCAGAAAGTGAAGAAGAACTAAAGAGCCTCTTGATGAAAGTGAAAGAGGAGCGTGAAAAGCTGGCTTAAAGCTCAACATTCAGAAAAATAAGATCATGTCATCTGGTCCCATCACTTCATGGCAAATAGATGGGGAAACAGTGGAAACAGTGGCTGACTTTATTTTGGGGGGCTCCAAAATCACCGCAGATGGTGACTGCAACCATGAAATTAAAAGACGCTTACTCCTTGAAAGAAAAGTTATGACCAACCTAGACAGCATATTAAAAAGCAGAGACATTACTTTGCCAATAAAGGTCCGTCTAGTCAAGGCTATGGTTTTTCCAGTAGTCATGTACGGATGTGAGAGTTGGACTATAAAGAAAGTGGAGCACCAAAGAATTGATGCTTTTGAACTGTGGTGTTGGAGAAGACTCTTGAGAGTCCCTTGGACTGCACAGAGATCCAACCAGTCCATCCTAAGGGAAATCGGCCCTGAATATTCATTGGAAGGACTGATGCTAAAGCTGTAACTCCAATACATTGGCCACCTGATGCAAAGAACCGACTCATTTGAAAAGACCCTGATGCTGGGAAAGATTGAAGGCGAGTGGAGAAGGGGATGACAGAGGATGAGACGGTTGGATGGCATCACTGACTCAATGGACATGAGTCTGAGTAAACTCCAGGTGTTGGTGATGAACAGGGAGGCCTGGCGTGTTGCATTCCATGGGGTCGCGAAGAGTCGGACATGACTGAGCAACTGAATTGAACTGAACTGATCCTGAGTCCCATAAGCAGTAAAGGCAATGAGTCTCATGTGCGGGAGTCCAATATTAGTCGTGTCATCCCTTGATCACTGTTTGTGCACTGCTAAAGGCTAGTATAAAGGGTTATGTGTTCTGTACAAAAGATTTTATTTCCCTCTAATGGTGTTCTATTCCCATGTGTAATCTCATACTACAACCCAAATCACAAGAAGATCAAATAAAATGAATGATAGTTCAGAGATTCGTCGTGGAGTTGAGAAAGTTGGTAAAATTGTAAGACATAAAACAACTAATTCAAAGCATTGAGTAGACTTCAAAAATGATTGCAAATAGTGTTTACATATTTTAAGACAAGGGAAACATTTTATTTTAACACGGATTTGCCAATGTAATATTTTTGAATGAAATTAAAACCAAACCTTAGTTATCGGTCCCCATGGAAAGAAAAGGTCCTGGGGTGATTAAAACCAATGTACAACCTAATATAAGCAGTATCATACCTTCAATCCACAGATCAATATCTCCAAAGACTGGCCAAGAAAACCTTAGACTTTTCAGCATTTTTAAACTATAATTTGTTCAGCTAAATCAACTTCATAGATAATTCTACAATCAGTAGCATACAACCATGAAAAAATAAATGTTAACAACAAAAACAAAATGGATTTGTATATGCTATGACTGCCCTGGTCTTATATTAAAGAAAAACTTACATCCACTCAGGTTTGTCTACATGAAAGCAAACACAGTACCCTTCAGCATTTCAATGTCCTTCAAAACTATTTATCATGGTAGATTAGTGCATCAACTATTTCTGACCAATTTAAAATATCTATTATAATACTGCCATTTCCAGATATCTGTGCATGTTCTTTTGAAGCATGACATTCACTGACCACTTATTTCACTTGATTCATAAAAAGGTTGAATATGTCAATTTTCCAGGTCTTCCTCTCAGTCCTTTTGAATTCAATACTGAAACAGATTATAATTTCCTTAGAAAATACCAAAGAAGACAATCCATCTCTCCCTATATCCTCTGGTTTTTACTTTAAGAGGGTTTTACCTGGCTCATTCATTCTCTCCAGATCTCACGGGAAAAATCCTGCTCTGTTTCATGCCACTCACACATTTTTCTTTTAAGAATTCCTCACAAAGGAGGAAATGTGTGTGCTTTTTAGTTGTTCTTGGGTCAGGAATTACCCCGGAGAAGGAAATGGCAACCCACTCCAGTACTCTTGCCTGAGAATTCCAGGGACAGAGGAGCCTGGCGGGCTACAGTCCATGGGATCTCAAAGAGTTGGACATGACTGTGCGACGAACCTTCTTTCTTTCTTTACTAAATAAAACCAAATTTCTATTAAATATTTACAACAAATTGTAAACACCTTACATACAAAAATCTCCTAAAGGCAAGAGTTTAAGTAAAATTCTCCTTCAAAGGATAAAAAATTCTTATTGATTAACATCACTTTCTTTAGCTCTCAAAATATTTTGGAGACAGTCATAATGACTTAAGTCCGAATCTTTTAAAATGCCTAACAGGTTACAGAATAAAGAATATTTTTACACCCACTCTCCATTAAAAATATTGCTAGAAAAATATATAAGAGATGGCCTTAGCCCACAGTAACAATGAAAACAAAATGTACAAAATATGTGAATAAAATTTAAAATAGAATCTTAAATTTACAGTAAGTAGAGGGGAAGCAGGGAAGAAGATCATTCCAAATATTCAAACATAAGCTGGTCATATTTTAAATATTCTTCATATGTTTGAATTGTGAGTATAATTTTGTCACGACACTTAAAAAAGTCATCTTCTTAGTGATGTAACCAGTCAAACTTAAAATGTTAACTTTCTTTTAAAAAATGCATTGGTTTATTTTCCTAAGCTAAGTAATATGGCTGAAACTCTATTACACACTCCTTAGGACATCCAATTTCTTTTAATAGTGGAATTTTGTTAAAATGAACTTACTCCAGGAAATCATATTCCTAATCTATAAACCCTGGAAATGAAAGAAAGCTGACATCAAGTTTATCTGCTATGAATAAGATAAGAAGTTCTTTGAATGCAAGGAGGAAAACAGAAAGGCATAGAACACACCAGCACACATTGCCATTTTCCATACACCAATCTGTATGTTATACTGAATGGTTCTGGTGGGCAAGAGAGAAGGTCAATGAATATTCTTTCATGGTACCAGGGGTAAAGAGAGTTGAAAGATAATTACCATTTGATGACTGAACAACAGAAAGGCAACAGTCCCTCTCACCTACATAATTAGAGACTCATTATAGAGTGTGATAGCTATGTAGACAAAGATCAAAGAAATTTAATGATCCTGAATACTTTTAGCACAGGGTAACTCTCTTAGAATGCAAGTAGGTCAAACCAGTCAATCCTAAAGGAAATCAATCCTGAATATTCAATGAAAGGACTGAAGCTGAAGCTCCAATACTTGGGCCACCTGATGTGAAGAGCTGACTCATTAGAAAAGACCCTGATGCTGGGAAAGATTGAAGGCAGGTGGAGAAGGGATCAACAGAGGAGAAGACTGTTGGATGGCATCTCTGACCCAAAGGACATGAGTTTGAGCAAGCTCTGGAATACAGTGAAGGAGAGCAAAGCCTGGCATGCTGCAGTCCATGGGGATGCAAAGAGTTGGACACAACTGAGCAAATGAACAACAATAAAAAACAGTAACAGAGTTGAGGGTAATACAAGAAGTATTTGACTCCAAAGGCAAAACTTAGCGACTGAACAAAAACAAAGAAACAAAGAATCTGCAATCAAACCACAAAGAATCCACAATCAAACCACAAAGGATCATTTCTTTGGGTCCTCATGGTAAATGTTAAAAAATTCGTAGCAAGTTCAAATGTTTTATTGTCTCAGAATGTGATCTGTAATGTTAATTTTCTGGTCTTTTCTAGTTTATCTTCATGTAATATTTTAAAATCTCTTTCCTCCAAAACTGAGAAAAATATTATTATGTATCTGTATGCACATACATGCACTCTTAAAATAGTTAAATATCTTAATACCTCCAATTTAAATAAATTTTTTCAAAGCATAATCATTCAACAATGAAGAGATAAAATCCTTAATAACCCCACATTCAACACTTTGATAATTCTTAAGCCTTATCTAACAGAAATTAAACCCAAAAAAGCTCATTATTTTTCTCTTCCACTGTGATATAAATGATCTAAAGCAATGACAACAAAACAATAATAATAAACTGTACATGGAATGCAGATAAAACCTTCATAGGATTACAATGCAGTATAAAGTTCCTAAGTAAAAAAAAATATTAACCTTCTACTACATTCAGCCTGGCTTGCACTTATTTTCAGAAAAATCTAGAAACATAGCTAATCATAAAAGTTACACATTTGATGTCTTTTAAAACCTATGAATGCTTTTTAAAGAAAGCAAAATGCTTTAATTGCTGAAGTATCTTTGACCTCCTTCAAAAATGCAAAGACTTTCTTTTCAATTAGAACAAGTAAAAACCACAACAAACACTAAAAACTTTAACATGGTTTTATCTTCATTTATAAACAAGCTTCCATGAAAGAACATGAACTAATAAGAGTAGTTTTATTAAACTAAGTTACTCCATATTGGCTCCTTCATTTTACAGATGAAGAAAATAAACAATTTCATTAACTTGTCTTAGATCATGAGGGTTTTTAATACCAAAACTATGATTGGAATCAATCAATCCTCAGTCATTACATACCTCCCACTCAACTATATTATCAACAATTAACAAATATATCACCAATTAGTGATTATGAGTTTTTTAGGTTATTTTCCTTTCATGAAGGAATACCAGACGCAGGTAAAAATTTATCTAAATATTGTCAATGTGTATATTTAAACATGAAAGCAATATCAGTGAAGTGTTTTTCATTTGCTTTTAAATGTATTATGGAATCAAGAAGCAAGAGAAACTTTAGGTAATAAACACATTGGAGATGTTCAAACATATACTTACTTTCTGCTTCCCATATACCAGTGAATAAAATAGTTACTTGCTCAGCACAAATGCAGAGCCTTGTCATGTTGCAATTCATTACTATAGTTGTACACATACCAATGAAATACAGTAAATGCGCACTTCAAAAAATGTACCAATTGTTAACTGATATCTGGCTTGACGTAAAAATACATTAGGAAGCACTTGGAAAAATGGAGCCATTCAACTTTCAGTTCAGTTCAGTTCAGTCACTCAGTCATGTCTGACTCTTTGTGACCCCATAGACTGCAGCATCCCAGGCCTCCCTGTCCATCACCAACTTCTGGGGTTCACCCAAACCCATGTCTATCGAGTCGGTGATGCCACCCAATCATCTCTTCCTCTGTAGTCCCGTTTTCCTCCTGCCTTCAATCTTTCCCAGCATCAGGGTCTTTTCAAATGAGTCAGCTCTTTGCATCAGGTGACCAAAGTTTAGGAGTTTCAGCCTCAACATCAGTCATTGCAATGAACCCCCAGGACTGATCTCCTTTAGGATAGACTGGTTGGATCTCCTTGCAGTCCAAGGGACTCTCAAGAGTCTTCTCCAACACCACAGTTGAAAAGCATCAATTCTTCAGCGCTCAGTCTTCTTCACAGTCCAACTCTCACATCCATACATGACCACTGGAAAAACCATAGCCTTGACTAGACGGACCTTTGTTGGCAAAGTAATAGCTCTGCTTTTCAATATGCTATCTAGGTTGGTCATAACTTTCCTTCCAAGGAGTAAGCATCTTTTAATTTCATGGATGCAGTCACCATCTGCAGTGATTTTGGAGCCCAAGAAAATAAAGTCTAACACTGTTTCCACTGTTTGCCCATCTATTTCCCATGAAGTGATGGGACCGGATGCCATGATCTTCGTTTTCTGAATGTTGAACTTTAAGCCAACTTTTTCACTCTCCTCTTTCACTTTCATCAAGAGGCTCTTTAGTTCTTCGCTTTCTGCCATAAAGGTGGTGTCATCTGCATATCTGAGGTTATTGATATTTCTCCCTGCAATCTTGATTCCAGCTTGTGCTTCTTCCAGCCCAGTGTTTCTCATGATGTACTCTACATAGAAGTTAAATAAGCAGGGTGATGATATACAGCCTTGACGTACTCCTTTTCCTATTTGGAACCAGTCTGTTGTTCCATGTCCAGTTCTAACGGTTGCTTCCTGACCTGCATACAGATTTCTCAAGAGGCAGGTCGAGTGGTCTGGTATTCCCATGTCTTTCAGAATTTTGCACAGTTTATTGTGATCCATGCAGTCAAAGGCTTTGACATAGTCAATAAAACTTTAGTTTATTCAACTTTAGTTTAGAAATAAAACTTCTTGGTTAGCCTTTCTTGCTTCCTTACCTAGCATGAAGTGGTCAATCATCTTAAGTTTGTTTCTGATAGAGTTCAGAACACAATACCCAAAAATATGGCACTCTAGCATATTCAATATCTTAAGCTGAAGGACTAAGAAAAGGACAGAAGCAAGAAAGTCACTCTGACCTCATCCTTCCCCAGCCTACCCTTCTTCTTCTCTGAAAGCAGGAGATAAATCTTCCATGTGAAAGGTACCCACCCTGCCTGTAACTCTAGGAAGGAAGACATTTGTGTCATCTGACACAGGGAACTGAGGACACAGAAGCCTGTATATATAAACTTTGTTAAACTAACCCTTAGCTTCCTAGTTACTTCTTCATCATGTACTACCCCTAGTCCAAATCCCTTTGTCTTGTCAATTTTTCACAAATTTGTTGTTTCTTTGTCTAACAGGTATAAAAGGTTCTGGTTTTGTTCAGTTCTTTGGGTCTTCATTCTCTTGGAAGTCTCCAGTGTTTATGTACCCCCCCCCAAAAAAAAGTGGTAAAATTTGTATTCTTTTCTCCTGTTAATTTTTATTACGTTAATTTGCAGACCCAGCCAGAGACTCTGAGAGGGTCAAGTAAAACATTTTCCTCCTCTACACTTCCCACTAACTTCCTTAACTTCTCTAACCCTCTGTGCTTTGCCTTGCTCACTCTGGCTATACTAAACTTTTAACAAACCCAATGAACTCTTATTTTGCTGGATAGATCAGTTCCTCTGCCAATTCCTGTCTGCAAATGGAATGAGGCCTGAATTAGAGTACTGACAATGGAAACACAAAAACTATGCAAGAGATATGTCAAATAAGAATGGGAAATATGATGAACAGGAGTATCAAAGATAAGCCTATATCATACACACAGGGTTCATAGCCAAATCCTTGAATAGATGGATGAGTGCTCTAAGTCCAGAATTATGCTTACCTAAGCACCACAGTATGTGTTCAGAATGGTGCTTCTAATCTCCACAGTACTATTTGATCATTCATATTTATCTAGCATCTCTCCTTTCAATATGTTTCAAAAATTTCCAACCACATATCTGAAAAATCAATATGCATGTATAATTTGCTCTTGGCCCTCAAAATTAACTCTTCTATAGCTGACCCTACTTTTATTACTCTAATTTTCCAAGATTATTTGAAAGACTTGAGAAATGCATGAAGGTGAATATTTGCACCAAACTATTGTCAGGAGCAAATTAAGACACATGATTTCAACCTGTAAAATCAGTATTATAATTATAATTTATAAACAATACAAAATAATAACGGAAACCAAAATTAATGAAAAGCTCACATAGCTCAGTGTAGCATACCTGCATCCTATTTCTGGGAGAAAGTATACGACAAAATAAACTGACAGAAGTTTTTTTTTTCAAGGTACAAAACATGTCATAAAGTCAGAGGATATCCCCAGGGCAATATCCCATACCATTTACATTTAAAATATTTTGCCATTTTAATTGATGCTTATAATGCTCCCCTCAACAACACTATAAAAAACTCTTTAACATTTTCTTTATCAAAGAAAAATGCTTAATGTAGTTTCAGTGTTGGAGTCATTTCAGGGTATTCTTATTCTTGAACAAATGCTAATTCACATATGGAAATTTATGATAACTCAATTTTTTGAAATCCATTTAACACTCTAGCACTTAGTCTTCAATATTTTTTGATGAATGAATATTAAATACAAAAATTTAAGAAACAATCTCCAGGAAACTCTCTTGGAAGCTGGTATTAAGGATGCTATGGTACCCTTAGAATCCACGTGCAATGTGGATTTGATCCCTGGGTTGGAAAGTTCCCCTGGAGAAGAGAATGGCTACCTACTCCAGTATCCTGGCCTGCAGAATTCCATGGACTACAGTCCACGGGGTCACAAAGGGTCAGACATGACTGAGCTACTTTCACACACATATATGAAAACCTAGAGAAGGAAACGGCAACCCACTCCAATATTCTTGCCTGAGAATCCCATGGATAGAGGAGCCTGGCAGGCTACAGTCCATGGGGTCGCAAAGAATTGGACAAGACTGAGCGACCTCACTTTCACTTTCAGAGCAATACTCAGTACTCAGGCCTCATTCTCCAAAACAGAATTAGACCCAATCTGCATATTTTCAGTAATGCTGGGTGCTGCAAAACAGACCTAACAAATATGAGTGCATTGATTCGGTACTTAGAAAGGTTTGAGATTCATATTCATATGGCAAACTACTAAGCTAGCCATCTCACTTGAAGCTGATTTAGATTTCCAAAGTGCACTACAGTGTTATACTCCCTTCTATGTTCTCCTTTCATGGATTCCATCTCGATAGAAGATTTTCAGGTTTAAACTGCCTGATGTGAGAGGCCACACACCTATAGCTGTGTTGACCAGGTGGGAAATCTCCCCAAATGAGCTGTCCATTATCTGACACCACTCGAACAGCCAAGGTCATAGAGCAAACACTGTTATCTATTGCACAAGGATTTTCTTTCAATTGACTGCACAGAATACCTGCACTCCAGGTGCTAGCTGGTGTCTTAATCATGAATTGTCAGCTATCCAGCTCCTATCAAAAGTCCAGCAGAGATGATAGATATTCCAGAGGGAGAGCCTCGGGGACATTTCTCAAGTACATCTTGGTAGCAGCTTAGATTATGGGGAAGCTGTACACCAGTATTATTACTCTGGGTTTTTGTAAAAATACCATGACTTTATCTTATTTTTTTTAAACTCAACGGAGGAAATGGACATTTGCAATCCTCTATACTTTATGGAAACTATCAAAGACTCAGTTCTACTGTGTTGTTCAATACCCCTCATCCAGAGAAACACAAAATAAAATTCTCTCAGCTTAGAATTAGAAAGAATGAAAAAAAATAAAAAAGAAGAATTAGAAAGAACGTCCTTCCCTGAAAAAAATAAATGCACTATCATTCATCAGATAACAATTATATCTATTAATATTCTGCCATCTTCCCCCCTTGGCTACAGGGTAGACTGGAACCATTTTATACTCAAATCACTACCTGGCATTGTCCTAAGCATTTTAAAAACTATCAGGTTTACTTGGAGCTTCCACATCTTAGTGGGATATCTGCATCTATTATTGAGAGCTGCAATTGCTTTAGTAAGAGTCCCATAATGATAAGTGTATAAAACTCTAATGTGTGCCCAAGACCTTTACTTAAATTAATTCATATAAACCAAAATAATAATATTTCAAATGACACATATTTAGAAGCTTTCTCTTCCCAAGGCAAATGTTGAATATATAGAAAATACAATAAAATGCATATAAAGTATTTTTAAACGGAAGCTCACCTTCTATTAAGAAATCCATTTAATTATTGTGCCTAGACTCTACTGCTTTATTTTATATACCTTTAGACAATTGTTATATATACAGATTGGTTGTCAAATTAAAAAAACACAGCATTTAAACGAGAAAATGTACTGCCTTGGTGAAACTTCCTATGTCATATAATAATGCCAACATAGGAGTCATCATTTATTCTACTTTAATGTCTATAACTTCTTACTAAAACAATACTTCAGAACTTGAGTCAGTATTTGCTGTTCCTATGTTTTTTCTTTTTGAAAATAATATAGAACACATAGATCTACTTTGGTTCTGTAATGAGATATAATACTGAATCTGCCTTAAACTAAAATTCTGTTTTCAAGCTAATATTATATTTAAAAAGTTCAATATCACTGAATATTTATGGGACCAACATAGCTAAATGAGCCAATATGGTTGCCACGAATACAAACTGTTGACCAAGATTTTAAAAGAAAGTATAAAATTTGACTTAACTATTCTGAATTTACTATTTTCTAGTGTATGTAAAAATGTAGTATGGTCCTCTAAAACAATTTATGCATTTGAAAGTTAAAGCGAACAAATTTAAATAACAACCTTGATTTTGCGATGCTGCATATAATGGTGCCTTATGAGGTGTGCTCACAATTTTAAGTCCTATTCACATTTCTGCACCTAAAAAATTGCCCTCATTATTCTGTTTTTCATAGGTAGTCCAATGCAAAATGTTCTGAAGGTATTGATCTGCATCTAATGTTATATTAACTTTCTAAGTAGTGTCAGCTGCTTTGCCAAGCTTTTAATACATTTAAAATAGGCTGTTTAAATAGTTATTAACATTCATAATTCAGAAAGTACTTTCTATTCCTAATTTGTATTACTGTTAACAGCTATTTTCATTGTGATGATTATGTTAAAATGCATATTAATGTGCTAGACAAAAATGTTTAAATCTAAAAGGAACTTAGAAAGTATCAAGAAAAAACAAATGTGCCAGAGGTAACACAAATAACTACACATACATAAACTGTAAGAGATATTTTATGTGTTTTCACCTGCTTGAAAACTGGCTGAGGAAGCCATCATCACATAAAGGGTAAATATACACACTATGCCATGAGTTTGGGGGATTAACTAAGATATCAAGCAAAAAAAAAAAAAAAAAAGTTTCTCAGTGGGATAATATACCCTTCAATCTATAAGGCAATTTCAGCAACAACTCTGAAAGAATTCTACACAACCACAATTCTCATACTATTCTGCAAACCAATATTATTGTTTTTGTCATATGTTGAGAAAGCTTAGTAACAATGATTTATTGCTACACATTTCTCTGGATCTTCATAAAATGTATTACCAAATACCTATACATCCTGTAATGGGTCGGTTGGGAACAAAATTGTTGAAACTCATTGGTTATTTCTCAGCAGACACAGCTTCCTTTCATAAAATTTAGTAAAGGAATATGAACAAAAATCTGTAAGTAACAACACAGTTCTCATTCTAAAAAACAGACCACGGTACATGCAAATTCTAATTCGATTTGTGATAGCAGATTGGGATTTATTTATAGTCAAAACTCATGGACTTTTAGGGTGTTAAACAGAGTTGTAAATGTCAGAGGAGTGTGTAATTTCCTCGGTTCTGTCATGCTACGGTAAAGATTTGAAGCAGCAGACCAGTGTTATAACTCAGTTTTATTTGGCAAGCAAAGCATAGTACATCCTCTAGGCATGAGGGTTAGTTAGTTAGTTCAGTCACTCAGTCGTGTCCGACTCTTTGTGACCCCATGAATCGCAGCATGCAGGCCTCCCTGTCCATCACCAACTCCCGGAGTTCACTCAGACTCACGTCCATCGAGTCAGTGATGCCATCCAGCCATCTCACCCTCTGTCGTCCCCTTCTCCTCCTGCCCCCAATCCCTCCCAGCATCAGAGTCTTTTCCAATAAGTCAACTCTTCGCATGAGGTGGCCAAAGTACTGAAGTTTCAGCTTTAGCATCATTCCTTCCAAAGAAATCCCAGGGCTGATCTCCTTCAGAATGGACTAGTTGGATCTCCTTGCAGTTCAAGGGACTCTCAAGAATCTTCTCCAAATCACAGTTCAAATGCATCAAATCTTTGGCGCTCAGCCTTCTTCACAGTCCAACTCTCACATCCATACATGACCACAGGAAAAACCATAGCCTTGACTAGACGTACTTTTGTTGGCAAAGTAATGTCTCTGCTTTTGAATATATTATCTAGGTTGGTCATAACTTTGCTTCCAAGGAGTAAGCGTCTTTTAATTTCATGGCTGCAGTCACCATCTGCAGTGATTTTGGAGCCCAGAAAAATAAAGTCTGACACTGTTTCCACTGTTTCCCCATCTATTTCCCATGAAGTGCTGGGAACAGATGCCATGATCTTCGTTTTCTGAATGTTGAGCTTTAAGCCAACTTTTTCACTCTCCTCTTACACTTTCATCAAGAGGCTTTTTAGTTCCTCTTCACTTTCTGCCGTAAGGGTGGTGTCATCTGCATATCTGAGGTTATTGATATTTCTCCCGGCAATCTTGATTCCAGCCTGTGCTTCTTCCAGCCCAGCGTTTCTCATGATGTACTCTGCATGTAAGTTAAATAAGCAGGGTGACAATATACAGTCTTGACGAACTCCTTTTCCTATTTGGAACCAGTCTGCTATTCCATGTCCAGTGCTAAGTGTTGCTTCCTGACCTGCATATAGATTTCTCAAGAGGCAGGTCAGGTGGTCTGGTATTCCCATCTCTTTCAGAATTTTCCACAGTTTATTGTGATCCACACAGTCAAAGGCTTTGGCATAGTCAATAAAGCAGAAATAGATGTTTTTCTGGAACGCTCTTGCTTTTTTCATGATCCAGCAGATGTTGGCAATTTGATCTCTGGTTCCTCTGCCTTTTCTTAAACCAGCTTGAACATCAGGAAGTTCACAGTTTATGTATTGCTGAAGCCTGGCTTGGAGAATTTTGAGCATTACTTTACTAGCATGTGAGATGAGCGCAATTGTGCGGTAGTTTGAGTATTCTTTGGCACTGCCTTTCTTTGGGATTGGAATGAAAACTGACCTTTTCCAGTCCTGTGGCCACTGCTGAGGTTTCCAAATTTTCTGGCATATTGAGTGCAGCACTTTCACAGCATCATCTTTCAGGATTTGAAATAGCTCAACTGGAATTCCATCACCTCCACTAGCTTTGTTCGTAGTGATGCTTTCTAAGGCTCACTTCACTTCACATTCCAGAATGTCTGGCTTTAGGTGAGTGATCATACCATGGTGATTATCTTGGTCATGAAGATCTTTTTTGTACAGTTCTTCTGTGTATTCTTGCCACCTCTTCTTAATATCTTCTGCTTCTGTTAGGTCCATACCATTTCTGTCCTTTATTGAGCCCATCTTTGCATGAAATGTTCTCTTGGTATCTCTAATTTTCTTGAAGAGATCTCTAGTCTTTCCCATTCTATTGTTTTCCTCTATTTCTTTGCACTGATCGCTGAGGAAGGCTTTCTTATCTCTTCTTGCTATTCTTTGGAACTCTGCATTCAGATGCTTATATCTTTCCTTTAACCGAAAAAAACAGAGGGGCTCAATCTTGGCTCGTCTTTTTATATGTTTTGTCTCCTCCCCTGAGCCTACCCTATGTAAATTGGGCTAGCCAGGAGGGCTGTTTGTTTCACCTGAGGTTCTCACTCTCGTCCTCGGATTTTCTTTTTTTCCATCTTCACAGGCTTTTTCCTTTCTTTGTCTTGCCACCACCATTTTGGACTCCTTTTTCCTATTCTAACTACCTAACATATACATTCAATTTCATTAACTCACCATGCAACCATAAGAAGACCACTGTAGAAAGCAAGCTATTTAATCTATGAAGTGAAGTCGCTCAGTTGTGTCCGACTCTTTGTGACTCCATGGACTGTGCCCTACCAGGCTTCTCAGTCTATGGGATTTTCCCAGGCAAAAGTACTGGAGTGGGTTGTCATTTCCTCCTGCAGGGGATCTTCCGCGACCCAAGGATTGAATCCAGGTCTCCCACATTGTAGGCAGATACTTTACCCTCAGAGCCACCAGGGAAGCCTGGTATTTTATCTATAACTGATGAATATGTGAATATGCTTCAAATCGAACCAACAGGTTTCACTCCTGTGAGGAGGAAGTTAGCTTCATTCTTTTTCTCTGATTACATCGAAAAATGCATGGCCACAAAATAGAGCCAGATTAATGCAAACTCACTCTCACTGCTGGAGAAGCATTGGCTGTTATTCATGATGGGTCAATATCTACATCAAATCACACATTATTGTATATAAATTACACCGTGCCTGCCATCGTGAAACAAATAAGAGGGCAAGAGGTTCCCTTCCCCAGAGGAGTCTAAAATCTAACTGAGAAAAGCAAGCATACATGCATGAAACTATTATGGAGCATAAGCAGGTACAGGTGAATTTATACAGTACAAAATAAATGTTAAAGGAATTTATAGTAAGGTAGTGATTTGGGATATGGCCAGTTAATGATGGCTTATAAAAGGGATTGACTGAAATGGACAGGATTCTGTTTAATTTTCTGAAATGACTGTACTTTGAGAATGTTTAGCAAAACTATTAGTGTGTATGGGTGCTTAAATATTATTTCACTATGGGCTGAACACAAGGAAATCAGTTGAAACTGTGGTACAGAAGCAAATCAGTAACGAGAGGCCAAATGTCCAGATTCTAAAGAATAGAAGCTTTGGAAAATAGTTATATAACAGAGACTTAGAGACTACTTCCTCCAATATTTTAAAGGAAACTATATTCTAAGTCTAATTAGAGTATTTTTTTTCTTTTTTGGCCAACCCAATACTTCTTATTGATTTTTTAGATACATTTCAAAAGCTGATAATTAAATTAGCTATTTTCTTTTATTTCGAGGTACAGTAATTTATCTCCATGCATAAATCATTATTATTTTTATTTCCATTGTTTTTACACCCCCTACTGAAATTATGATTATATTTAATGGTTAATTCATTTTTTTACATTTAACCACCAAGTCTTTTTTCCATTATAATTTTTTTGTATTTAAAATTTTTTATACAACTGTAAAGGTTACTTTCCATTTATAGTCCTCCTTGTTATACAGTATCTTATACCCAGTAGTTATTTCCCTTTTCGCCACCACCCACTGGTAAGCACTAGTTTGTTATTTCTATCCATGAGTTTGGAGCACATTATGCTAAATAAAGTAAGTCAGGCAGAGAAAGACACTACATGATACCACTTATGTGTGAAATCTAAAACATCCAACAAACTAGTGAATATCAAGTATTCTTTTTTTTTTTAAAGCATTATTCTTACAAGAGGGCTTCCCAGGTGGTTTTATTGGTAAAGAACTTGCTTGCCAATTCAGGAGACATAAGAAATGTAGATTTAATCCCTGGGTCAGGAAAATCCCCTGGAGGAGGGCATGGCAACCCACTCCAGTATTCTTGCCTGGAGAATCCCATGGACAGAGGAGCCTGGTCACAAAGAGTCAGACATGACCGAAGTGACCTAGCATGCATTGTTATAAGAGACAAAGAAAGGACAAACAGAGAAGTAGAGAAGGCCATGTGACAGAGGAGGCAGAGATTGGAGTTATGCTGCTTCACAAGCCAAAAAGTGCCATAACCTGAAGAATCTCTAAAGATCCTCCCTTAGAGCCTTAGGAGGGACCTGATTGTCAACACCTTGATATCAGACTTCTGGCCACTTGAACTGTGAGAGAATACATTTCTGTTGTTTAAAGTCACCCAGTTTTTGCTAACTGTTATGGAAGTCTTAGGAAACTATTAAAAGAACAATATTAAATGACTCCTGTTGAATTTCAAGGATTCCTTTACTGTTATATAAGAAATAAGACATGATGCATTCAAGTTGATTTTTCCATGTGCTATTTTTTGTTTTCTATACAATTTCCTCATCACTGTACAAATTACTCTCTTTCCTGGGTTTATTCTTGGTTTCCTCCTTTTATGATTTTGTTGTTGTTTCATTGTTCCTGTTTGTTTCTGTCCAAAAGGAAGAGTAATTACTTGTTTGCTCTGTTGCTTTGATCATTTATTTTTTGCTTTCTGGGAAAGAGGTTTTAAAGTAGAGGGTGGTTAGATAAAATCTTACAACTATTGGTGGGTTTAAATCTGATGGAAATAGAAAGTATGGTTTATACTACAGAATGATTATTTGCAAGTCTAAGGAATAAAAGTTTTTTTGTTTTTTTTTTTAATTTGGAAGCTCTGAGTTAACACATTTAAACATGTTTATTTCCTGCAGGATTTCTAAAAGCCTTTTAAAAAAGCAATGCTAATGTTTGTTGTGGGTGGGAAAAATACTACAGTACTTTCAGAACTTTAACCACATGATGTAGACACAAATCCCACTACCACCACTTTTTTATTTTTTTTTGAGGGGTGGCTTGAGAGTGTCTTTATATCAGGAAAAAGAAAAAGTTTTGGTCCAGAGTCAAACGGAAAGTCTAAGGAAATAAAATAAAATAAAATAAAAGTCTAAGGAAAGGCTACTGCTCGGGGGTGGCTTACTTGACTTTGGTAAGAATTCATAGTACACTCAGAGGAAAATTAAGGACACTGTTGCTCTTTCATTTTTTTTTTTTTTCCCTCTGCTCTTGAAACCCACACATACACACAGGAACACTAGAGGCAGTTCATGGTAGCAGTTTGTTACGTTTTGTCATTCACTCAACTTTTAATGCCACAGGTGTGTGTGTGTTAGTAGCTCAGTCGTATCCGACTCTTTGCGACCCCACGGACTGCAGCCTACCAGGCTCCTTTGTCCATGAGATTTTCCAGGCAAGGATACTGGAGTGGGTTGCCATTTCCTTCTCCAGGGGATCTTCCCAACCCAGGGATTGAAGCCGGGTCTCCTGCACTGCCGGCAGATCCTTTACCGACTGAGCTACAATGCCACAAGGAATAAAGCTAAATGCGTAATAAACAGCACAAACAAAACATAATCTTTGACCTTAAGGAAACGTCCACATAGAAACTTTCTTATTTTAATAAAGTTCCTGTATTGGTGGTACTTGACAAGCTCATATCCCCTTCTTAGGGAAGCACTCTCCAGAGACACTTTCTTGGGTGGAAAAAATCTGGACCATATCACTGTGTCTCCCCTCCCTTAACAAGTACAAACCGGAGTCAATTAGGGACTGTCACCTGACCAGTGGTGTGGCCAGCACTTAAGCAGGCCTGTAGGCTGAGGTGGCCTGGCATGAAAACCTGTGCCAGAGCAGAAACAAACGGGAGCCAGAGTCACCCCATTAAGAATTCAAAATGGGGAATACAGAGAAGGCCAGGTAGTTAATGTTGGGGAAAAAGCAGACTCATGTAGAGTCCATGTTCACAATGGAACAAATCAGGGAGAGGCACCATGAATTTCTGCTGCTGTGTTGGAGACTCACGACAAAAATAATCAGGCTCTAGGACTACCTTGGGATATCAAGTGATCTTCCATATCAGCCTCTATGAGGCACAGCTATATGGCTGTCGCTAGAATTTCTGTGAAATTTCTAGCTCTTTCATTGCAACATGTAACATGTCTCCCTGCTTCTACCCAGAGTTATCCCTTAAAAATCTCTTCAGGTCAGGTTCACTACTCTCCTTGAAACCCTCTAATAGCTTTCCAGCTCACTCAGTGTAAAAGCCAAAGTCCTACCAAGGGTTCACAATTCTATGCCTCCCACCACACTGTGCTTTTTGACATTCCTGGAACAGGCCAAGCATTTGCTGTGGATGTTTCCTTTTTCTCACAATGGTCTTCCTCCAGTGGACATCATAGCTTACTTCCACACTTTCTTTAGATTTCTGCTCACATGTCATTCAAGTCAGGGAGGCCTTCACTGGCCATATGATACAAAATAGTAACATTCTCTCCCAGGACAGATCACAACCTGACAATTCATGTATGTGTATATATGTGTGTATATACATATGTTTATTTTATTAATTGTCTGACTTCTCTTACTAGAATGTAAGCTCCATAAGGACAGACCCCAGAGGGACAAGGGGAATTTGTTATTCCTTTACGGGATATCCATCTGCTATATAAAAACAAACTACATAATATTGAATATTATTTATTGACCCGTTCCAACTGAAGGTATTACCAAAAAATTAACACATAATAGTAAAATAAGCTTTCATTATTTATCATATAGTTCTGTATCAGAATAATATCATATGGATGGCATTTGAATTACTAGAAGTATCATCGATATGTATGGAGCAAGTGAAAGTCACTCAGTCGTGTCTGAGTCTTTGCAATCCCATGGACTATACAGTCCATGGGATTCTCCAGGCCAGAATACTGGAATGGGTAGCAATCTCCTTCTCCAGGGGATCTTCCCAACCCAGGGATCAAACCCAGGTGTACCACATAGCAGACGGATTGTTTACCAGCTGAGCCATTCGGGAAGCACAGAGCTATGAGGTCATAAAAAAAGGGCTTTCCAATGCAATGATATATATTCTTAAGATACAATTACACTTACACTTTACAAATACAATTGTAATTACACTTGAAATAATAAATGCATTGGTTTAATTAAATCATTAATTAATCATTATGGTTAATCATATTAACCATTGATTTTTAATCAGTAAAAATGCAGGCACAGTGTGTTATAGTGTCATTGAAAATTAACAAGTTATATGGCTAAGTTCTCTAAAACTATAATAAAAATAAATTATTTCTTAAACTGGTAGATGAAAAACATAGGTATTTTTATATTCCCCTTTATACCTGTTGCTAAAATATTTCATAGTTCTTTTTTTTTAAACTCAAGTCAGGCAAATTTTAATGAAAGAAATAAAGTCAAAAGATTTAGTATGTGACTAGAATGAAAGGAGGATATTTTAAAAGACTTGCCTTATTGTGAGGTAGTATAAAGAAGTGGATAAGGACCCAGCATTGGAATCTTAGCTCTGACAGTTACTAGTCATATAGCATTAAAATGGAGCAAATTACTTAACCTTTCTGAGCCTCAAGTTCCTCATCTATAAAATGTGAACAATATTAATACTAATCATAATGATTCTCTGGTTTTATGTGTGTATTTCAAGTTCTTAGAACATTTCCTGGAGGATAATAAATGGTATATATATAACTATTTCTTGCTATCATTTTTTAAAAATATTTTAAAGATGCCTGTAGGGCATCTGGGAAGACATTTGGAGATGAATGTCTGAATTTCAAGAGAAAAGTCTGAGCTAGAAATATAAATCTAGCCATCACAGGAGCACACACACATACACACATATTCTCTCTTTTAGAACAGTACCTAGCAGAAAATAAGTACTATATAAATGTTACAATGTTAACTAGTATAATTTTTAATAAGTATTTCAGATATCAATTAAATTTAAGCTTATTAAAATGAAAGCTAATTCTTATTGCATAAGTAAGTGCTCACTAAAAGTTTAATGACTGAAAAGAATTCACAGTTGTTACCTTTTTTTGTTCATCATTATAAAAGGTGAATAGAAATTGTAAAAATAAGACAATTTACAGTTCTCAGATTACCCTCAACATATAAATCTAAATTTAGTAGATAAAACATTACTGGCAATTCAAACAATAATATTAACCTTGACTTGAAAACATTTTCAAATTTATTTATTCCATTTAGAATCAACTTTAATACAAATCCAGTCATTTCTTATGTCTATGAGAATCATCAATTATGTTCTTCAGGCTCCTCAGAATTAAATGCCCCTGCCCAAAATAGTCAACAGTATTTCTCCAGGATTTCTATCTTATCCTCAAAGATGTGGCTCACATATAGGGCAGAACTGGAGAGGAAGGGGACCACTGGCCAAATTTATTCACTGTGTAGACAAAACTGAAAAATAAGTCTGCATGCCAAGTGGATGAATTACAATGAATCTGAGAAATCTACTAACCCTAACATGCATTAAATATGCACGTATGGCAATCTAGCAATTGTTACTGCCTCAAAATGTTTGTTGATTTCCATTCACATTATTGATTTCCATCACATTCCATTCACATATATTCCATTCACAGAATACTTAGTATTCTTCCATTGCTGTCGCTCACCTGCAGCAGAATCCCAGTAAAGCTCAAGAAGTGTAAAGTGGGGAAGAGTGCTAGGGTAATTAACAAAGCTAAAAAGGATCCCAAGTCACAAAGAGAGAGGACAGCTCCTGTCAAAGGCTGTGGGAGAGAGTGGGGGTGTTCTCTGGCCTTAAATTCAGGTGTTCAGAGAAGTGTCAGTTCCCAGGCACTAAGGCAACCAAATAAAGCTTTTTTTTTTTTTTTTTAAGTTGCTATTTTCCTGGTTCTGAAGGAATATTTCTAGAGGGGAAAACTGACTACCTATCCAACCACCAATTGAGTCAACTTGGTAATTAGCAAGTGACCTACCAAGTCATAAATGTCAGATTTTAATCTCAGGGTGCCTGAATCTGTATAAGTAATACCACAAAAGAATATTGTCTCTTAGACTACTTTCCACACTGAGATTCTAAGGAAGAAATATGCCCATTGTCTCTCCCTCAGTATGGTTTTCCCCAGGGCAGGCAACCTTTTCAACAGAGTGGTTCAGAATTTCTGTTTGTGAAGACTAGAATTTGGAAAGACTGTCTGATTATTTAAATAACAAACACGTTTTATAGTATTTTAACCATTTCCATCTTACAAAGGAATATCACTTATTTCATTGCTTTTGAAGAGTAAAAAAAGTTTAGTTTATACCTCAGGAAGTTTAAGCAACAATTTGTGATAATTTTTTCTTAGAATTGGCAAAGAAAGGCCACCTTCTGACAGTCTGGACTGCTGGCTTTTCTCTGTTTCTTCACCTTCTTTTTTGTTGAGACAAGTAATGCTTTTCTCTTCTACCTGTCTAAATGAATATATATAATTTTTCTTTCCACTAATGTAACAAAACCAGTAACTTGAAAGATACCATCTTTAGTGTATGTACAACTGAGTGCTTACTTTATTCAATTATTTAAAAGCCTCACATATTTAATATAACCTATACTAAAATGCAGGGCTTCCCAAGTGGCACTAGTGGTAAAGAACCTGCCTGCCAATGCAGGAGACAAAAGAGATGCAGGTTCAATCCCTGAGTTGGGAAGATACCCTGGAGAAGGAAATGGCAATCCACTCCAGTATTCTTGCCTGGACAATGCCATGGACAGACAAGCCTGGCTGTCCATAGGGTTGCAAAGAGTCAGACACAACTGAAGTGACTTAGCAGGCATGCATACTAAAATATATTATTACAAAAAGGATATAATATATGTTATTGACATTACATACAGAAGAGAAAAAAATCCCTCTGGATAATTAAAATGTTAATATTCAAAAGCAAAACTAAAGGCTTTTCGAATGAATTTAGGAAAACAAATCACACAATGAAGATTTGCAAAAGTGCTTTAATAAAATATTTGCATAAACTTTCATTAAACTTGCTAAGCTTAATAATATTCCTATAAGTACTTGTTCATCTAACCTAAAGAATAAAACCTTCTTATACATAAAATAGAGCATTTAGTATTATAAATAATACATCAAAACATAAAACTTACATCAAGTCTGGTATCTGTGTACTATGCAACTACAAGAGATTATAATTTATAAAAATATTACAATGAATTCAAAACAATTATGCTTTAAGAAAAAAAGTCCAAGCTGACCCTGCCATTTAAATGTAGTATAATTTTATCTTTTAAAAAACATAAACTTATGGTAATAAGAGCAGATTACTATATGAACATGAACTGGGTACCTGAATCCAAAAACTACTTTCTTTAGCTCATCTGAATTAATCAGCTACTATATTTAGCATAACATAACAGTATGAATATAAGATGCTAAATCAAAACATAGAAAATGAGTCTATGTAAAAACAACACTTTTTTTGTCTCTTAACTGGCTCCTTGACTGCATCTATTTTCTCCTAATACATGGATATTTCGGAAAAAGAAGCTCCCACGCAAGAAAATAATAATTTTCAACTTTTTCTGTACTTTTGCTTCCCCAAATTCATCCATCCAGGAGTGTTTTCATCTGTTCATTGGTAAATCCTACAAAAAGGCCAGTCAACTTATTTATCATCATCTCTTTCTAAGCTTCAAATATAGTTAGAAAAACAGTTAAGTTCAAAGCAGCTGGAAAAGCAGTGAGGTTCCAAAGGATGCCACTTCCAATCTTTTGTTACAAAAAAAATCTGCTTCCTAAAAGTCAAACAAACTCAGTCACAACAGGAGGCAGGGTCTTCGGAAAATGAAAAAAAAGTTTCGGTGCTTCAATCAGCAGATTTGAAATGCTCTTCATCCACAGTGGGGGTAGATGTGGCCCTCCACAGTCAGATAATCAATGGCTTGCTTGACAGTCCAGATGCTCAGGTCGCAAAGCTTGGTCTGGAGCTCATGAATGCTCTTGCCTTCCCTATGGAGGACACTCATGAATCAAATGCAGCACCTCGTTTTGGACGAAACTGGGGTGGTGCTCGCCGTGCTTCTGGGCTTCATCCATTTCTGATGGATCAACAGGGCCACTTTGCCCAGAGGCCGCTTGGCAGGTGTTATCCAGCATCATGTGTACCTTGACCATTTCTAGAATATGTATGTGCTGTACTCGTTCATGTCTTGGAGGACATGGATTTTCAACATCTCAAGGCTCTTCACCTCCGCAGAACATTCGAGGATACCAAACACTGGTATATACTCCCACTGGAAGCAGAGTCACCTCCTGCTTTGCTTTATCTCTGCCAACCCACTGGCAGACCTCGATAGGTTTAGTGGTCATATCATCAATCTTATAAAGTAACTTACAGTCTTCTCTGCCTGCCTGATTATTCCCATGACAGAAACTTGGGAAATCTTGATTCCTCTATTCTTGAAGATGTTATCAACCAGACTGGAGGTGAGCAGTTGGTTTACACAAGGAACAACAGCCTGGCTTTGGGCCTGGATCCCATGGACTTAGTAGCAAGAGCTACCCTGCCCTGAGACAGTGGGTCACTGCTTCCGCTGGCTCCACCTGGGGCAGAAATGCTGCCATAGCTCCCAAACCCATTCTTACTCATTTTAAGGGCAGCTCCCGCAAAAGAGGAAGTGGGCTTTGGCTCCAGCTAGCAAGTTCCACAGGCAGGCTCCAACCTTTAGCATAGGCTACCACCCAATGCGGAGTTTGTGAGGCCTGCAACTGTGGAGCCAATCAGTTGCCAGGATGCAGCTGTCTGGCAACTGGGACCTGCCAGCTTCTCACTTCACCCAAGAATTCTTTGGCGTGGTCTGATACCTGTTCTGCTGTATTTTAAAAGACCCATGTGCAATTTCAAACTTTTTCCGCTATCTTTATAAAAATACATTTTAACAAGGTTCCCCCGCCCCCACTTTATTACTAAATGTCACAAAATCTATAGGCACATGTAAAAGATTCATTTATTCACTCATTCAGTTAACCATTCAACAGAAATTTTCAGAGCAGTAAGTTCAGTATAGTTTGTGTGAGGAGGCAGTGGTGGCAGAGCAGGGTGGCAGGACAGGGACAAGGGAGAATCCGCCACTTTTACTGTCCTAAAGGACTCACATGTTCAAATCATTAAAACCAGAAGCATTCTGGAAAAAATAGCAAGACAGCCACCTCTGAATAATTATCAAATCCAAATGCAAGTCATATCTTATGATTACCTTTTTAAACTATTTATTGGAGAATTACACTCTTCGAGTTATTCTGCCAAACGCATTACTGGTAAAAATAGATAGTATAAGATATTTCAATTTATACATAAATTCAAACAAAACAACTGAGCTCTAAATTATTTGCAAGCTTCTGTGGATAGGTCAAGGAAGTACTAGTCCCATCCTATATTAGGAAAATCAAGAAAAAAATGGAAATAACAGTTTCTGTATACTCAAATTTCTGAACTTAATATTTTAGTAACTGTGGAAGTAGATCCCAGAATATTTTCATATTATACTGAAAATCTATTTATCCCTATAAAGACATTTTATGTGGAGTGTATTTAACTTAAAGGCTTTTTATGGTTGATAAAAGAACACCAATTATTGGAATCTATCACTAGCAAGAACTTCTTCCTTAAAAATCCTTCACACCTAGGTAATAACCTAAATCTGTAGATTTTTAAGGAGTTTATTAATATTCTCCTATTTACTTTATTGGTTAAAATAAACTGATTTTTGCTATCCCAAATTACATAAAAGTGTGAATAAATATCTAAAACTTGTAAGAGAATACAAAATTCTATTTACTTCTCAAGTTAAAAAGGAATAATATCAGACTTCCCTGGTGGCACAGTGGATGGGCATCCACCTGCCAGTGCAGAGATATGGGTTCAATCCCTGGTCTGGGAGGGTTCCACATGCCAGTGACTGGCTGGGCACGTGCTCCACAACTGCTGAGCCCACCTCTAGAGCCTGCAAGACGCAACTACTGAGCCTGCGTACTGCGATCACTAAAGCTGGTGCACCTGGAGTCTATGCTTTGCAACGAGAAGCCTCCACAATGAGAGGTCCGCACACTGTAACAAAGAGGAGCCCCTGCTCACCACGACTAGGGAAAGTCCACATGCAGCAATGAAGACCCAGCACAACCAAAACTAAAATAAGCTTCTTAAAAGAGAATAATAGAGCCATACATGTAATTTATTTTACAAATAAATATATAATAATTGTTATCTGAGTACAGACTTTCATATAAATGTGGATATTTAACCTCTGGACCCATATTTTACATAATCAATGAGGATTTAACCATCCAAGTAATACTTGTATTCTTAAAATTGCATGTTATTGGAAATCAGATTAACTATATATTTTTAAATGTTTAGACCTCATAATTAGACATTGCTTTATTAGCTAACATCAGACATCTGGTCATGGAATCTTGAGGTCAAAATGATATGATTATATTCCCAACAATCATATACAGTACAAATTGTATGAGTCGCACCAAAACAGTAAAAAGCACTGACCTGACAGGATTGCTGGTTAAAGAAACCCTCAGAGATTCTAGGCAGTTAAGGAGTTTCTCATCGGAAATACCAGATCGTAATTCATGAACATATTCTTGTGAAGATAGGGTGCATTCATGTTTGCTGTTTTTCAGTCCTCCCTATTAAATAGGAAAAAAACACGAAATTCTTTTAGACAAACAACAAGGTTTTAAAAAAAAAACTTTTAAAATAAAATAATGCATAGAATATGTAAATATTTTACTAAAAAATGTGTGCAGAGTGTCAGGCGTTTAAAATCTTTTGGTCATCTAGAATTGACATGGTAAAGACATGTGGATAGACTTCAACACTCTCCTCAACCTCATTTAAAAGAAAATTATACTGATGGTGCTTATGACCTGAACAGAATATGGACTTGAGTAGCATTAATGCTCAGAGAAGGCAATGGAACTCCACTCCAGTACTCTTGCCTGGAAAATCCCATGGGTGGAGGAGCCTGGTAGGCTGCAGTCCATGGGGTCGCTGAGGGTTGGACACGACTGAACGACTTCACTTTCACTTTTAACTTTCATGCATTGGAGAAGGCAATGGCACCCCACTCCAGTACTCTTCCCTGGAAAATCCCAGGGACAGAGGAGCCTGGTAGGCTGCAGCCCATGGGGTTGCTATGAGTCGGACACAACTGAGCGACTTCACTTACACTTTTCACTTTCATGCATTGGAGAAGGAAATGGCAGCCCACTCCAGTGTTCTTCCCTGGAGAATCCCAGGGACGGGGGAGCCTGGTAGGCTGCCATCTATGGGGTCAGGTCTCGCCTAAATTTAAAGTCCAAGCATTAGGATTAACATTAGCTGGTCCTCCTTTACCCGTAGGACATACATTTAGAAATCATTTTATTAAGTTTACTAGTTACTTCTATTCTACAAAATATAATGCAAAACATTATGCTATGCTATGCTATGCTATGCTAAGTCACTTCAGTCGTGTCCAACTCTGTGCGACCCCATAGACAGCAGCCCACCAGGCTCCCCCGTCCCTGGGATTCTCCAGGGAAGAACACTGGAGTGGGCTGCCATTTCCTTCTCCAATGCATGAAAGTGAAAAGTGAAAGTGAAGTCACTCAGTCATGTCCAACCCTCAGCGACCCCATGAATTGCAGCCTAACAGGCTCCTCCGTCCATGGGATTTTTCCAAACAAGAGTACTGGAGTGGGGTGCCATTGCCTTCATAACCCAAATCTATTGAAATATGTCAGAATATCACCCTATCTCAAAACCAAGTGAAAATGGTTATTAAAATGTAAGACAATATAGTCTCCGATTAGCATGTTAGTCTAAAGCATTCACCAGTTCCTAACTATTCCTTCCGAACTATGCTACTCACATGCTATCGATTAATCTTTAGAAGTCATTAAATGCATTTATCTGATATTGACTATTTTTTAGCTTAATTTCCAATATACACAGGGTTATTTCTAGAACTCATTATCTCATCACAGCTTCTGAGCTTCATCGCCTTGCCATAACTATGTAAGTCATTTGGGGAAAAGGCCGGGAGAAAAACATCAACAACACATTCATGGTTCTAATAATTCATAGTTTCAGATCCCAGATCTACATAATCATAACTGCCCCTTTCCTATATTACAAATGTATCCCCCTGGATTAAAACTCTAGCTTGGAGCCCATTTTGTAAGTTCATATGAATTACACTCAGTTTTTGCTAAGTACCTAAGCTATAAATAGGAAAGCAATTTTCTTTTCAATTTGATAGAAGTTTATGTCATTAAAGGATATAGAGTTTAAAAAAAACAGTGTGTTAATAATGAGAAATAGATTCCCTAGGATTTCCTAATATTTGGCTTTTTATTGAAAAGGCCTCCTGATACAGAAATTGTCAACCATTCTTAATGTCTGAGTTTTATTTTTTTTATTCCATTAAATAGTAAATGTTTAAAGTCTGATAAAGTCTCATGTACAAAAACTATTCCCTTACACCACCATGGCCCTTTCACTATTATAGCACTTGAGACATTGGGGCAGAGGTGAGTCTCTTTCTCTTCTAGACTGGAAACTCCATGTATGCCAAGTGTCTAACACAGTGATGGTGTTTAGTGAGCATCAGCAAAAGTGTGCCATTACTGAATCTGTCCATAATAATTACAGAACAAGGAATACAATTTCATATTTTCACTCCAGTTGGACAGTAGATATTTAGGAAGTCTACTGAATAAATCACCATATAGATGGCACAGTAAGTAAAATCATCACCTTGAAATCATTTTCACATTTCTGTAACTTATTTGCCCAGCTCTTAAGGCTACAGATCCACAAGGACTAGCAAGTAAACATTTATAGTATAAAATTTTGCAGATCTGAAGTCACATTCCACTTTCATAGGACCCCCAAATTTATTTTCTCAATTAATGGATGACAAGGCCATACTGATCCTCCCCTGGAGGCTTTATATATACAGGGCTTATTCCTGTAGAACGATCTTTGTATTTGCTGTTTTTTCTGCCTGGAAGACTCTGGCCTCTCCATTGCTGGTTCTCATCATTTATGTCTCATCCCACCAGTCTTCCTGTCTTAACACTGCACTTATCATCACAACATCATTTTAAATCTCACTTATCCTATTAGCTTTATATAATTTTACTGCTTTATATACTTGTTTACTGTGTACTTCTCATTAAAATATAAGCTCTACAAAGCAGGAAACTTGCCTAACTTGTTCACTGCTCTATCTCTAGATCTTAACACAGTGCTTGGCACAGAGTTAAGTACTCAACATATATTTCTTGAAGGAGTGATGGATATATGAAGGGTGAATAATCGAAAAAGGTGAATGACTGGTGACCTTCAACATGCCAAAGCTTTCAAATTCGGTTTAGTTTCACTTCAGAATATTACAGTCCCGAGACATTCCATTACAATATATTCAGAGATGCTGCTGCTGCTGCTGCTAAGTCGCTTCAGTTGTGTCCGACTCTGTGTAACCCCATAGACGGCAGCCCACCAGGCTTCCCCATCCCTGGGATTCTCCAGGCAAGAACACTGGAGTGGGTTGCCATTTCCTTCCCCAGTGAATAAAAGTGAAAAGTGAAAGTGAAGTCACTCAGTTGTGTCTGACTCGTAGCGACCCCATGGACTGCAGCCTACAATGCTTCTCCATCCCTGGGATTTTCCAGGCAAGACTACTGGAGTGGGGTGACATTGCCTTCTCTGATTCAGAGATGCTAGCATAAGGTAACTTTAGATAGTATATGGTACGCTGGGAATGGCTCAAACTGCCACTAGATATGCATCAAGACCCTTTCATTTACCTTCTAGGTAATCTTTGCTCAGATGACTGAACGGATCTCTATAAAAATAATTGCTCATGCTTGATTCAGGGGTAATAAATACCAATCCCTCATATTTGTTATGAGGATTAAGTCAGACAATGCATATCAAAGTGCCAAAAACAAGAAGCATTTCATATATGCTGTGGCTTCCCGTGTGGCTCAGTGATAAAGCATCTGCCTGCCAATGCAGGAGACACAAGAGATGAGGTTTCAATCCCTGGATCCTTGGATCAGGAAGATTCTCCAGAGGAGGAAATGGCAACCTGCTCCAGTATCTTTGCCTGGAAACTTCCATGAACAGAGGAGCCTGGTGGGCTAAACTCCACGGGGTCACAAAGACTCAAACACGACGGAGCAAACATGCACATATGTATGTTGTACCATAGAGAGTAAGGTACTGAGAAAACGTTAACTTCTCTTCTTCTACATGGTTGTGGGTGAGAGATTCTTTATGGAACCACTGGGTCAGTCTATCACCTTGGGAGTCACCTCTCCCTCAAGTCCTAGAAATTGGTTTAAATTTCATAATTGAGGATACTCTATGGTTATACAGAATGAAAGCAAACAATATAATGGTGCAAGACAGAAAATATATAAATTTATAGAACAAATGCCTTTAACCAAGCTTAGACGGACTTTGGGGTTTTAACGGTAGTTCATATTTGAGAATTATGAAAACATGATAGAAACAGCATAGAAAGGCCGGACTGGCCCTTAAACACCAGCTCTTTTAATACTACCATTATAGAAATAGGGAATCAAATTGATTTACATGATCCTAACTACAGGTAATTAATGAGGTTGTGAGGATAAAACACCAACATTCTGGTCCTTGGGTTATTTTTTTTCTTTAACTATATGTCACTTTTCCTCAACATTTCGTAAAAAAAAAAAAAAAAATCAACAAACATTTACTTCTGAAATCTCTATTACAAAATGTCAAAGTATCTTCAGTGTAATCAATATGGTACAACATAATATTAAAGGGATCACCTAAAGACAAAACAGTGCAATAGATTAAACTAATTCTCACTATATTTAATAGAGCTGTAATATAAGAATGGCTTATTAATATCCAATAGATTAAACTAATTCTCACTATATTTAATAGAGCTGTAATACAAGAATGGCTTATTATTAACATCCTGTTCTGATACTGAACAAAGGAAACAACTAGATAATGGATTGATAATAATGAAAATTTTAATTAGCTGCTCTGTACGAGATTAATGAAAATTACCACTGCGCCCATTTGATCTTTAAAAAATAATGCAGACAAAGTTAGCAATTAGCACATACCATGCTATTCCAAAGCTAGGTGAACAAAGAGCTTTCCTAATTTGAAACCATTCCTTAATTTGAAAATCATTAGAATGGAGATACTTGTCAGTATGACTGTGTTTGTATTATTCTAAAACACTACACAAAGAACCAAAAGAAACTTCAGTTCAGTTTACAATCATCCTACTCTAATATGAAATTTTCATATCAAAATCAGACATGCAATATTCTAAAAAGATATTTTAAGATTGCAGTGGAGATACCACTTTTGATTTTAAATTGACTTGGTCTGAGTATGACCTGTTATTCTTTAATGTAAATACAGACTTACTTATAAATTGAGGAAAGGTTCCACATTCTAAGCTGTAAAGGTGTCTTGCTGCAGACACTGGGAAAAACTATTAATTGTACACAGGTCTTTTCAACTACAGAGTGCACACAAATAACAATTACTATCAATGGTATAATCTTCAAATAGGAAGGACAATATTATTGTCATGAAAGCAGTAATATCATTATTCTTGTTGACCATGATTTATAAACTCTAATGTAGTCAGGTTACTTTAGCTACTTCAACCAAATGAGTGTCTTTTCTTTGACTTCAGTTTTCTGAAAAAAGCAACATTACAGATTAACAAATTTGGAATTATATCTAAACCAATCACAGCATTGTTTTTGAGAGGCTCCTATAAATTTAAATGCATAAGAAATAGAAAGCCATTTTCCTCATCATCAGTTCCATGAATTCCAGTAGAAAAGGAAACAAAAAACATGTGCACAATACAAGTTCATCTACATATTTATTCTAAAAGTGATGTTTCTGGTGGGCTATACAAAGTTGAATATGCTGTTAAAACTTTTGGTGACCTCTCTCTATTATACAAGAAAACTATCTTGTAAATGGAAGTTATTAGAGATAATTAATTTATTCCTAAAATATAAAAGCTACTTTAAAACAAATATATTACTACAACATTCCAAACAATTTATATGCAATTTGTACTGACAATTTAATTGCATGAAATATAGTGTAAAATATACTAATATTATCCATTTAAGGTCTGTGAGATAAAAACATATACAGAAAAGTAGTATCACAAGATAAATTTATATAGTGTCATTTCTCATTGCAAGACATATAGCTTATAATTAAGACCTTTGCAGAGGTCAAATGTAAAACACAGAATAAGAGAACATATCCTAACATCAGGCAGAATAATACCTGCATCATTGAGGTCACAGAAAAAGAAGAGACAAGAGGCCAGAAAAATTATTTGAGCAAATAATGGCTGAAAACTTCCTGAATCTGTGGAATGAAAACAGATATCCAGGTCCACAAACTACAGAAAATTTCAAATAATATGAACCCAAAAAGAAAAAAAAAATGAGATGTATTATAATTATAATGAAAAAAGTAAAGGATAAAGATAGAATCCTAAAAAGAGAAAGATAAAAGCAACTTATTAGATACAAAGGAAATCCCGTAAGGCTATCAGTAGATCTTTTGCAGAAACTTTACAGGTCAGAGGGAGTGGCAAGATGTAGGAATAATGCTGAAGGAAAAACTTGCTAACCAAAAATTCTCTAAATGAGGCAATCATTCAGAATCAAAGGAGAAATGAAGAGGTTTCCAGAGAAGCAAAAGCAAAAGGAATTCTTCACCACCAAGACAGCTTTACAAGAAATGTTAAAGGGAATTCAGTAAGTTAAAAAGAAAAGGACTAATTGATAATAAGAACACATACCTAAGTAAAAATCTCATTGGAAAACATAAAAAAATAATAAGCATAGTGGAGCAATCACTTACAAAGCAAGTATGAAGGGTAAAAGACAGAAGAACTAGCACTATTTTTAAAACCAGTAATTAAAGGATGTATGAAATATAGATGTAAACTGTGCCAATTAAAACATTGGGAACACATGTACACCCGTGGCAGATTCATGTTGATGTATGGCAAAACCAATACAATATTGTAAAGTAATTAGCCTCTAATTAAAATAAATAAACTTAAATTAAAAAAAATAAGACATGAGGGGGGAAATATAAAATTTTGGAATGTGTTCAAAATTAAGTTACTATTAACTTAATAGAGAATGTTATAAACTTATGTGAATCTAACAGTAACCACACAAAAATAATTACAGTAAATGCATAAAAGAAAATGAGAAAGGAATCTAAATATAATGGTCATATCACAAGAGAATAGAGAAAGAGAAGAAAAAACAGAAAAGAATTACAAAACCTGCCAGAAAATAACTAACAAATTACAATAAATATATACCTGTCATTTACTTTAAATGGAATATTCAACCTACCAAAAATTACCGTAAATGGAATAAATGGCCTAATCAAAAGACATAGAGTAGCTGAACAGATGAAAAAATAATGCCTTTCTATAGGTATAATAATAATGCTGCCTACAGGAGACTAACTTAAAACCTAAAGAAACTTAAAGAAACCTAAAGAAACAGACTTAAAATAAGGGGATGGAAAAAGATATACTGTGCAAACAGAAATGAAAAGGAAGGTTGGGTAGCAAGATTTATATCAGACAGAATAGACTTTAAAACAGAAACAGTAACAAAATTCAAAGAAGGGCATTACATAACAATAAAGCAGTCCATCCAACAAGATATAACACTTATAAATATTTATGCACCCAACAAAGAAGAACCTAAATATATAAAGCTAATATTCACAAAGATAAGGGAATAAAGAGATAACAATACAATAACAGTGCAGGACTTTAAGAGCCTACTATCCTTACATCAGTGGATAGACCATAAAGATAGAAGATCGGAGAAGGCAATGGCACCCTAGTCCTGTACTCTTGCCTGGAAAATCCCATGGACGGAGGGGCCTGGTAGGCTGCAGTCCATGGGGTCGCTAGGAGTCGGACACGACTGAGCGACTTCACTTCACTAAGGAAACGTTGGCCTTAAAAAACACATTAGACAAGATGAACTTAATATATATACAGGACACTGCATCTAAAAACAGCAGAATACACATTGTTTTCAGGTGCACATGGAACATTCTCCAGGATAGATCAAATGTAAAGTAAGAAAACAAGTCTCAAAATTTACTAAGACTGAAATCATATGAAGCATCTTTTGCACAAGGGTATAAAACTAGAAATCAATAACAATAAACTGGAAAAAAAAAACATGGAGATTAAACAACCTGCTATTAGCAACCAATGGGTCAACAAAGAATGCAAAAAACAAGTCAAAAAATACCCTGAAACAATACATATGCAAACAGAACATTCCAAAATCTTTGTGCACAGGAAAAGCAGTTCTAAGAGCTAAACTCAGAGCAATACAGGCTTATCCCAAGAAACAAACAAACCTAACATTACATTTAATGGAACTAGAAAAATAAGAAGAAAATGAAACCAAAGTTGGTAGAGGAAGGAAATAATAAAGATCAAACAGGAAATAAATGAAATAGAAACTAAAGAAAGAAAGAAAAGATTAATAAAACAAAGAGCTGGTTCTTTGAAACCATAAACAAAATTGATAAGCCTTTAGCTAAATTCATCAAGAAAGAAACAGAGGAGGCCAAATAAATAAAATCATGAATGAAAGAGAATTTACAAGCAAAAAGCACAAAAATACAAAAGAGTTGACTCATTGGAAAAGACTCTGATGCTGGGAGGGATTGGGGGCAGGAGGAGAAGGGGACGACAGAGGATGAGATGGCTGGATGGCATCACTGACTCGATGGACATGAGTCTGAGTGAACTCCAGGAGTTGGCGATGGACAGGGAGGCCTGGCGTGCTGCGATTCATGGGGTCGCAAAGAGTCGGACACGACTGAGCTGAACTGAACTGAACTGAAGAACAATTATACACTAACAAATTAGACAAGTAAAAATAAATTAATAAATTCCTAGAAACACAAAATCTTCCCAGATTCAGTCATGAAGAAATAGAAAAAAGAATAGGTAATTACTAGTAATTAAATTGAATCAGTAATCAAAGAACTCCAAAGTTCAAGTCTAGATGGCTTCACAGGTGAATTTTACCAAACATTTAAAGAAGAGTTAACGCCTATCTTTTTCAAATTATTCCCAAAAACTAAAGAGGAAGGAGCACTTCCAAACTCATTTTATGAGGCCATCATTACTCATACCAAAATCAAATAAAGATACAACAATAAAAAAAAAAAAAATCACAAGCCTATCCCCCTGATGAACATAGTTGAAAAAATCCTCAACAAAATATGAGCAAACCATAACCAAGAAGGACCTACTGTAAAGAACATGGAACTTTGTTCAGTGTTATGTTGCAGCCTGGAAGGGAGGGAGTTTGGGGGAGAATGGATACATGTATATACATATGGCTAAGTACATTCACTTTTCACCTGAAACTATCTCACATTGTTAACTGGTTGTACCTCAATACAAAATAAAAAGGTTTCAAAAATACTGAAAATGACAAAGTTTTGATTAATGGTCTTCAATTCTTAAAAAAAAAATATGAACAAACCAAGTTCAACAGTATATTAAAAATACATCACATACCATGATCAAGTGGAATTCATTGCAGGAATGCAAGCACGGATTCACATTAATGCTAAAACATGTTCCCCTACATTCAGTGCAGCATTATTTATAATAGCCAAGATGTGGAAGCGACCTAAGTGCCTCTTGATAGATGAATGAATAAAGGAAATGTGCCATATTTATATGTACATGGAACATTATTCAGCCACAAAAAGAATAAACTCTTGCCATCGCCACAACATGGTTGGTTCTACAGAATATTAGGATCAATATTATTATATGTAGCTCCTATAGAATGTATTAGGACTAAATCAGACAGAGAAAGACAAATACTGGATAATTTGACTTATATGTGGAATCTAAAATACAAAATAAACAAACATACAAAACAAAATAGAAACAGACTCATAGAATACAGAAAGCAAAGTGGTGGTTGTCATGAGGATGATGATAGGAGGATGGGCAAAATAAGTGAAGGGGGTTAAGAGGTACAGTGTAAAAACATCATCATTCTTCAGATTATACACACAATCTGTCTCAAAAGGATTTAACTAAGATTATTTAAGTATAATTATCTAAAATGTTTTAAGTATAAGGTTTTCTGTAAGAAAAAATTTCTTGTTTACTTATTGAAGCTTTAACATATTAAATACCAGATTAAGCATTTTACCCATGAATTACAGAATCTAAGACCTTTACAAGACTTCCCTGTAGCTCAAATGGTAAAGAATCTGCCTACGATGCAGGAGATAAGGATTTGATCCCTGGGTCAGGAAGATCCTCTGGAGAAAGGAATGACAATCCACTCCAGTATTCTTGCCTGGAGAATCCCATGCACATAGAAGCCTGGTGGGCTATAGTGCATGGGGTCAAAGAGTCGGACACGACTGAGTGACTAACACACACACACACAAGACCATTTCAGAATGAATACTTAAATCATTCTTTCAGCACATGTACTATTAGAAATGTCAAGTACACAAGGAAACCTGAAAACATTTATTTAAATTCAGTGGCCCTATTTTTATATTTTCTGTTGTGAAACACATAATTTGTAGACTATAGAAGAAAATAGTTCATAATAACACCAAATAATTACTCGGTTAAACACAATAAACTTTAATTTTTATCACTGACCAAGACAAAAGGGTGCTATTTTAATAAGTGGAATGTTGATCCCTAAACACTAAATTTCATTTCTTGTAAAACAACAGCCTTATCTGATTGAGATACTCTCAGAGACAGTAATAATGAAAAGTTAAACCACCATTAAATGGTTTGTTAGAATCTAATTAAAATATTTAATGATATTCAAAATTTGTGTAATAAGCAATCAGTATTACATGGTTCTTTTTCACATCAAATACAATAAACATGTGCTTTACCCCATACTTAAAATCTATTCATACTTGCCTTTTAAAACTAGTATTTATCAATTATAATGAACAATGTACATGGTGAATGGACACCTACTAAATCTTTAAAACTATAAAGTGTGCCTACGAGCATGTTTTATGAGACTTCATCACCACCCACTATACTTGATAAAAGAAAGTTTAAGCATTATGTTTATTTTTCATTTGACAGAAGCCCTAGAGATATATCAGATAATAAAATCTAAACAGAGAAAAAGTAAGCCAGGGGTTTCTTAACTCTGGGTCCCAATTCATGGAGTATGTAAACTGGAAAGGAAAAAATGACATCTTTATTTTCAGTAATCACTGACTTGAATTCAGCTCATCTCTTTCAATTATGAATGCAGGCAACAGACAATAGTGGCATAAACAGCACCTACAACTTGGTCACTGTGACTAATAGAAGTCGCAGATACTTTCCTATGATACATACATACCACATTTGTGGTGGTATATTAAAATACCACCATTTCTTCAAATTTCCCCTAGTTATATGAGCTCACACTTTGTCCTGGTATTTAACAAATCTTTTAAAGAAACCCCATCACTGTCTAGATTTTTTAATTCAACATTTTGAGATAATTTAAATATGCATCCAGTTATAACAAAAATTCGCAGAGCCCCTGTTTTCACCCGGTGATATCTTGCAAAACTATATTACAATATCTCAACTGGAATACTGACATTGAGAAAACCCACCTATTTCTAATGAGAGTTCCTTAGTTTATCTTGCACTTGCATGTATGTGTGTGTGTATGTGTGTATTTTAGTTCTTTGCAACTTGATCACCTGTAGATTCCTGTAGTGAAAGTGTTAGCCATTCACTCGTGTCTGACTCTTTGTGACACCATGGACTTTAACCTGCCAGGGTCCTCTGCCCCTGGACTTTCCCCTGCAAGAATATTTGAGTAGGTTACCATTCCCTTCTTCAGGGGATCTTCCCGACCCAGGGATCAATCCCAGATCTCCTGCATTGCAGGCGGATTCTTCCATCTGAGTCACGAGGTTCATGTATCCCACCACCAAAGTCAAGATACAGAATAATCCCATTGCCACAAGGATGCCTCATTTTGCCCTTTTATAGCCACACTCAAATCCTTCCCACAACCCTCCCCTCCTGGCAACCACTAATCTATTCTCCACTTCTGTATTTTTGTCCTTTCAAGAATGTCATATAAAGGCAATTATATGGTAAAATTTTGGCATGGGTTTTTTTCACTTAGCATAATGCCCTGGAGAATCATACAAAAATTCCAGATATCAACAGTTTATTCCTGTTTATTGCCAAGAAATAGCCCATAGTATGGATATACTACGGTTATTTAGCCATTCACCCATTGAGGACATTTGGGTTGTTTACAGTTGTTTTTTTAGTTTAGGGTTTTTGGGGGGGATGGGCAGTGCTGGGTCTTCATTTCTGCACACAGGTTTCTCGTGGCTGCTCATAGGCTCTCTCTAGTTGCAACGAGCAAGGCCTACTCTAGTTGTGGTGAAAAGCTTCTCATTGAGGTGGCTTCTCTTTTTGTGGAGCATGGGCTTTAGGGCGCTCGGGCTCAGTAGCTGGTGGCGCATGGGCTTAGTTGCCCCCAGCATGTGGGATCTTCGTTCCCAGGCCAGGGATGGAACCTATGGCCCTTGCATTGGCAGGTGGATTCTTAACTGCTGGACCACTAGGGAAGTCCTTGTTTCCAATTTTAGTCTATTATGAACAAAACAGCTACGAACTCCAAGCTCAGGTTTTTGTGCAAATACAAGTTTCTATTTCTCTGGAATGTGTCATAAACTTTAAAAAATACTTTGATAAGTATATTTTAATATAGTTTCCTTTTTAATCCTATGTAGTTTGTGTTGTGGGCTTCCCAGGTGGCTCAGTGGTAAAGAATCTGCCTGCCAATGCAGGAGGTACAAGCCCAATCCCTGGATCAGGAAGATCGAATGGAGGTGGGCATGGCAATCCACTTGGTTTCTTGCCTGGAGAATCCTATGGACAGAGGAGCCTGGTGGGCTACAGTCCATAGGGTCGCAAAAGAATCAGATACGACTTGGCGACTAAATAACAACAACAATTTGTGTTTTACATTTAAAAACATGATTCTGAAAAGGTTCCCATAGGCTCACCAGACTGTCAGAGGGGTTCATGGTACAAAACAAGTTAAGAACCCTTACAGGTGTCTGTTTCCTCTATTTTGTACTGCCACTGCATTGACTCTACTGCTCTATGAAGGGAGAAAAAGCCTATTACCCTTTCAAATAGAAAAGCCCCATCTATGCAAAAAACAAGAAAATGTGCAAAATTTGACCAATGATGATGTCCAATAAGATAACCAGCGTATTTGGCATAGCCAGTTTCTTCATGTACCATTTAAAGATAAGAATAATAGGGAATGCTTCATCAGCATTTGTTATGTCAGTCAAAGACTATATTTAGGAATAAGATATTTAGATATTTAAGATACTCAGAAAACAAATTTAAGGTTATGGAAAGGGAAGCGGGGGAGGGATAAATTGGCAATTTGAGAATAACAGATGCACATTACTATATATAAAATAGATAATGAACAAGGACCTACTACTGTATAGCATTGAGAAAACCCACCTATCTTAATGAGAGTTCCTTAGTTTAACTTGCACCTGTGTGTGTGTGTGTGTGTGTGTGTGTGTGTATTTTAGTTCTTTGCAACTTTATCTGTAGGCTAATATACAACAGGGAACTATATTTAATCTTATGAAAACATATAATGGAAAAGAATCTGAAAAATGTATAGAGATAGGTAGACAGACATGTACATCTGAAACACAGCAAATCAATTACACTTCAATTAAATTTTTTAATTAAAAAATATATTTAAGTATGTTTTCACTCCCTGCTTTATCATTTTTATATCTAACTCTAAGAGTAATTTTAGATATTGTAACAAAGCCAGTCTAATAATACTTTTGCAGATTATAAAAGTTTCCTATAGCCTAGAAGAAACTATATCTTAAGTAGTTAATGAAGCTATAAATTGTAAATGAAAGAAAAATTCCTTCCACAAAACAAAAAGTCCCTATTATTTTTAGACCTCTAGTCTTGTAAACATTTTACTAAGTGCTGTCAGCCAAAATGAACACGCTGAATCTTATTCAACTTGCCTGCCTTTATCAATAGTGCATCAATAGAAAACAATCAAGGCATAGAAAAACAAAGAAAAGTAAAAGATCTATGATTAATTGACATGTGTTTATGTCAATGGATGTATGTCTTCAGCACTGAATGAGATTCATAAATTTAGATATCAAAAAGGTCTTATAGTTCTATAGCCAAAACAGCTTCAGAACGTTTCCTATGTATTTTTTCATCTAATACCAGGAGACAATACTGCTAAAACCACTTTTTTTTTTTTTTTTTGCATCTGTGAAAATTGAGCCATGGAGAAGTCATGACTTGTCTGAGACTATGTAACTAGCAAATTATTCTCAGAAACCAGCTAGAAATCTAAATCAGAGAGTTCCTTTTGGAAGACAGGGCAGAACTATTTTCAAGAAGGCACAATTTGCTTTCAATGCTGGATTATAACAAGAAGAGGAAAGGTGGGTAGAAATTTCAGAAATATTCCTTACCCTTAAAAGCTGTGTGAATTTAGTCAACTTATTACTTGACCTCCTGGGCCTCAGGTTCCTTAGCTTCAAAACAGGAATAATATAGTATCTACCTTCAGAGTTGTTATAAGGATGAAATAAGAATCCAGGTCAAATACAATAATGCCTGGTATATAATCAACACTCAATTAATGTTTGCTGCCATTATATATTATCCTTAATCTAAAGAGAAATGTTTTTAAATTGGCCTAATGAAAGAAATGCTGATGTTATGAAAATAGCAGTTTCTGGTCACCTGATTCAGGTGATGCTGAGTTGGGCTACTTATTTCTCTGAGACACTCAGGAAAGGATTTCTATCTTAGGTACACAATGCTATTATGTTCAAACTGTATCCTGAAGGCCCATGGAGTTCCTTAAGGAGGACTCACAGAGGAAGCGTCCAGATCTTCTCTTCCCCAAGAATGAGGACATTTGAACATTTATCTGATTTATATATTCCTATTTCACATGTGGTTTCTAATGGATAAGCTGCTTTGATGTTAAATAAAGTTTAAACCCACTGAGCTGGATGATCTCAAAGGTCTTGCCCTTTTGATTCTATGACTCAGAATATGCCACCATTTGTGTCCTAAAACAGAGCTTTTCTTTTTTAAATATAAAATTTTAATTGACTACCATGTTCTCTGTACACATACATTGACTAGTTAGGTTGTCGGTTTCTTCATAAAATATCCTCTTTTGCATATGATGTCTTTTTCTTATTAGAATAGTCCCACTCAACATTTTTGAGTTTCCATGAAGTTCCAGAACTGGGAGTACAGGTATAAGCCAAGACATACCCTTGCCATCAAAAACCTTACTCTTTGGGTAGTGGTGAGGGGCAATAAGCAGACTTATGAAACAATGTGCTAATGCCACGGCAGCAGATATAGGGAACTACAGGAATTTGAAGGATAGAGGCTCTGCTTTTATTTGAGAGAAGATGCTCAGGCAAGCTGTAAAAAGTGAGTATATGTTCACCCAAGGCAGTAAAGTTATTTCAGTCAGAAGTTACAATAAACACTGAGGCATGTTTGGGAACTTGCTGGTAGGTCAATAAATCTGGCACTCAAGGCTAATGTTTCTCAAGCTGGGTTCCTCAAACATACTCTTAATGGTCTCTGAGTTGTGTAAGGTAATTTTAAATTCTGCTGTTTCATTCCGTCAGATAAAATGATAAAGCTCTGTATTAACTGAATTATTGGGGAGAAGCATGTTATCCCCAAGTCCTGCCAACTAAACTCAGTATCCACATTTGCCTTTAGGATCTTACTATTACTAGGAAGGATGACTTTCATTATCTCAACCTAATGAAAACAGAGGTGGCCTTAGCATAAAAACAATGCATTTGCACCAAATACAAAGAAAATGACACTGCAGCAGGCTGTCATCAAAATTAATTGTTAATCAAAATTTAACCACAGATGGAGTAGAGAAAGGGCTTCCCAAGGTGGCACTAGTGGTAAAGAATTCACCAAGCAATCCAGGAGATGCAAGAAATGTGGGTTTGATCCCCGAGTCCAGAAGATCCCCTGGAGTAGGAAATGGCAACCCATTTCAGTATTCTTTGCCTGCAAAATTCCATCACAGAGGAGCCTGGCAGGCTACAGTTCACGGGGCCGCAAAGAGTTGGACACAACTGAGCACACATGCATGCACACATGTAGGCACACACTGGGAGTGGAGAAAATGAATTTGGTCATACTATGGCACTCTAAGCTTCCTTGGTGGCTCAGATGGTAAAGAATTTGCCTACAATCCAGAAGACCCAGGTTCAGTCCCTAAGTTGGAAAGATTCCCTAGAGAAGGGAATGGCAACACACTCCAGTATTCTTGCCTGGACAATCCCATGGACAGAGGAGCCTGGTGGGCTACAGTCCATAGGCTCACAAAGAATAGGACACGATAGAGTAACTAACACACACATGGCACTCTAAGCACAGAGAACAAAAATAATGCCACAGTGTAAATATCAATTTAGGTTCAGCAGAACATTATCACTTAAAATAATATTAACTTAAATTTGTATTTTTCTTTAATATGTATATTTGTTGTATAAAGTATATAATTTCTACTGGCAGAGTTTATATTTTATTCTGTGTTGGCATACATTTAAACAGTTTAATTAAAAGATCTGAAGTCAGGATTTCCCTGGTGGTCCAGTGGTTAAGACTCCACGCTCCCAATGCAGGGGGGCCTGGGTTCCACCCCTGGTCAGGGAGCTAAATTGTATATGCCGCAACTAACTATCCCACATGCCAAAACTAAGACTTGGTGCAGCCAAATAAATATTTTAGAAAATAATATTTTAAGTCAACACTGGGGTCTGAGAAGGCTCTTCCTTTTTTAAAAAGGGTCTATATTTTGGTCAAATCTGAGAAACTGCCATAGGTGAAAGTAAGGCACTAGAAGGATTTAGGCTATGGAATGACAAATGAATGAATCTGTACTGTCAATGATGGCTTGAGCTGGGAGGTGTGCAAAAAAGCCACTGGGGGAGAGAATGGGGCAGAAGATTTGTTTCAGGAAGAATATGATGACATGCTAGCTATTAACATTGCAGTTAGAAACACAAGACTGGATAAGAGGGTTGTTTAGGACCTAGACTTACTGAACCTAGCAGAGTAAATAGGGATGCTGGGTCAGGTAAGACAGAGGAACTAACATGTTTCCCAGATTTTGGCAGCCCCTGATAACATTATCTGCATTTTACAGATCAAGAAACTGAGGTTTCAAAACTTGGGCAAGGTCACATTACTAGTAAGAATCTGAATTTGATCCGAAGTATGCCTGACTCTGAGGCCTGTGTGCTTAACCATGGAACAACACTGCCTTCATATTAGTAGTAATAAAGTTGTGTTCAAAAGTCCCACAGAATATATAGAAAGTGAGAAAACATGGCCAAGATAATTTTATTAGTACTTATATTTAGAAGCAGATGACAAGAAGTATAGAATAGAGTATTATATAAACCTTTAAGAAGCGAAAGGAGAAGGAAATGGCAACCCACTCCAGTTATTCTTGCCTGGAAAATCCCATGGACAGAGCAGCCTGGCGGGCTACAGTCCATGTGGTTGCAAAGAGTTGGGCATGACTAAGCGACTAACACACACACAGGAAGTGAAAGGGAGGCGACATTTTAAGTTGTACATGTGCAACTGAACGCTTAACTTTCCCTTTTTTCTGATCTGGCCTCTAAAAAATTACTGCAACACTTCCTTGGGGTCTAGTGATAGAGAATCCGCCTGCTAATGCAGGGGACACGGGTTCGATCACTGGACCAGGAATATGCCATATGCTGCAGGGCAACTAAGCCCATGTGCCACAACTATTGAGCCTATGCTCTTGACCCAAGTGCCACAATACTGAGCCCAAGGGTCGCAACTACTAAGGCCCGGGTACCTAGAATCCTGCTCTGCATCACGAGAAGTAACTGCAAGGAGAAGTCCACACACCAAAACTAGAGAGTAGCCCCCATTCACTACAACCAGAGAAAACTCATGACCAGCAATGAAGGCTCAGCACAGCCAAAAATAATATATTTTTTCTTAAATTATTGCAACATTAAAAATGACAATTTATTTACAATAAAATCAGCCACTCCATGAATGTGCAGCTTAATTAAAGAAACTGATGTCTTTGGTGTCAAATACTGTTTTAGGAGGACAGCCTTCTGTTTAGTGTTTAAAAGATGAAAGATTTGTTTAGTTTTGTATATTCAAACTCTAAGAACACCTGGAAGTTGATCTTTTTTGTTTTCATTTCAAAAAACTGATTTTACCTAACAAAGTTAAACATTTGTTTGTATTTTCTATAGTAGTAATGGATTTATAAGTTATTCAAGACATTTGGTGATAAATAATTCATCTCTGCTCCATGAGAACCAATTCTAGTTCTCAAATAGTATACACCAAACATCACAAAACATTGCTTGTTCAAAGCCTGAGCCTAACTTGAAAGAACACCCTGATAAGAATACCAAGCTAGTACTAGAGCATGTACTCTTAGCAGGGTATATATATATATATATATATATATATATATATACATATACATACATACACACACACATACATACACACACACACATATATATACACACACACATATATATAAAGTACAATGCTATAATGTTCTGGCTCATAAGGGCCATGTTACAGTTAGAGGTTATGCCAATAGAAGCAGCGGTACCATACTACCCAAAACAACAGCATTACTTTGATAGATTACCAACCATCTGTTTCATATGGTAGCATTCTTAACTCTAAAGACCTAAGTTGAGAATCTGATCATTTTGAACCCACATTCCTAATTCATCAAAACAATTATTCTAAAAATAGCATTTCTTCATGGTCCACATTCAGTGGTTTATTATTTTAGCATGTCATTCTCAGAAAGAATAATAATACAATCTAAGAACTCAACATACACACACACACGCACACACACACACATCTTGTAAAGCCTTCAGTTCCTTCCCTTAATACCCAAAATAAACTGTTAATGTTAAATCTCTTCAATAGTTAAGGCAATCACTAGTATCTTTCTAAATTTCACAAAATGAATGAGCCTTTCAACTTGTTGAATGTATTCAGTGAGGGTTCTGTACATCAAAGAATAAAAAGTACAACTCGTGATTGTTTTTAAAGTACATGTTTACTTCTCAAACAACAATTTACCCTACCTAAACCTGACACCCGTGTGAGGGCTCTACTGCCAATTTTGCATTCCTTTAAACAAAATAAGATGAAGCAAAAGAACCCAAAAATGTCAGCCATCTGGAGCTCAGTAGATTAATGCACTATTTTGGCATTCCCAACCAGTACAATTAAGGGTAAAACACTTTCAAAAGAAGAGCCTGCTATATGATATATGTCTTTGAGAAAAAATAAGAAATCTTGGAAAAATGAAAAACCTGAAGATTCCTTGTGCTGTGCTGTGCTCAGCTGTTTCTGATTCTTTGCAACCCTGTGAACTGTAGTCCGCCAGGCTCCTGTGTCCATGGGATTTCCCAGGCAAGAATACTGCAGTGGGTTGCCATTTCCTTCTCCAGGGGATCTTCCTGACCCAAAGATTGAACCTTGTGTCTCCTGCATTGGATTCCTTAGGTTTCTTGAAGAGTTATGGCATGTGGTTGGCAAGTAGTCATACTGTTATTCAGATTCACTTAAAGAACACAGTATGAGTATTTATAGAAGTACAAGACATTACCCTAAGCACTGACAGGAATGTCAATGGGGCATTAAAGTCCCTGCCAGGCAAGAGAGATGAGTGCAACATCAGAGATTGATCCCATCTCTAAAAGCATGTATAGTCACAAATTGTATTTATATAGAAAATCAACCAACGACACATTATAATTGTTTTAGCCCCTTAATACAATGGGAGGAAGCTGACTTTGGAATCATGGAGACTTGATTTTGAATTCAGTATCCACTGCTTAGGAATGTTTAACAGTGCCAGGCAATGCCAAAGAATGCTCAAACTACCGCACAATTACACTCATCTCACATGCTCAAAATTCTCCAAGCCAGGCTTCAGCAATACATGAACTGTGAACTTCCAGATGTTCAAGCTGGTTTTAGAAAAGGCAGAGGAACCAGAGATCAAATCGCCAACATCTGCTGGATCATCGAAAAAGCAAGAGAGTCCCAGAAAAACATCTATTTCTGCTTTACTGACTGTGCCAAACCCTTTGACTGTGTGGATCACAATAAACTGTGGAAAATTCTGAAAGAGATGGGAATACCAGACCACCTGACCTGCCTCTTGAGAAACCTATATGCAGGTCAGGAAGCAAAACTTGGAAATGGACATGGAACAACAGACTGGTTCCAAATAGGAAAAGGTGTACGTCAAGGCTGTATATTGTCACCCTGCTTATTTAACTTCTATGCAGAGTACATCATGAGAAACACTGGGCTGGAAGAAGCTCAAGCTGGAATCAAGATTGCTGGGAGAAACATCAATAACCTCAGATATGCAGATGACACCACCCTTATGGCAGAAAGTGAAGAGGAACTAAAAAGCCTCTTGATGAAGGTGAAAGTGGAGAGTGAAAAAGTTGGCTTAAAGCTCAATATTCAGAAAACGAAGATCATGGCATCCAGTCCCATCACTTCATGGGAAATAGATGGGGAAACAGTGGAAACAGTGTCAGACTTTATTTTGGGGGGCTCCAAAATCACTGTAGATGGTGATTGCAGCCATGAAATTAAAAGACACTTACTCCTTGGAAGGAAAGTTATGACCAACCTAGATAGTATATTAAAGAGCAGAGACATTACTTTGCCAACAAAGGTCCGTCTAGTCAAGGCTATGGTTTTTCCAGTGGCCATGTATGGATGTAAGAGTTGGACTGTGAAGAAAGCTGAGTGCTGAAGAATTGATGCTTTTGAACTGTGGTGTTGGAGAAGACTCTTGAGAGTCCCTTGGACTGCAAGGAGATCCAACCAGTCCATTCTAAAGGAGATCAGCCTGGGTGTTCTTTGGAAGGAATGATGCTGAAGCTGAAACTCCAATAGTTTGGCCACCTCATGCGAAGAGTTGATTCATTGGAAAAGACCCTAATCCTGGAAGGGATTGGGGACAGGAGGAGAAGGGGACGACAGAGGATGAGATGGCTGGATGGCATCACCAACTCAATGGACAGGACTCTGTGTGAACTCCGGGAGATGGTGATGGACAGGGAGGCCTGGCGTGCTGCAATTCATGGGGTCGCAAAGAGTCAGACATGACTGAGCAACTGAACTGAGTTGAACTGAACCATTTTTTTGATTTTCATTATATATTACAGAATTGTTTTGAAGATTTAAATACAAATAAATGTAAAGTGTTCAGCACTAGGAGTAACAACACTAAGTTAGGTATGTGATATTTACTACTTATCATTATTGTGGCAGGAGATGGATGGTCCCCAGGCTGAGCAGTTGGAGTTTGTCCTCTGTGGATAGATTTCCAAAATAGCAGGAGGGAGGAGAAGCTAAGCCCTGCACAGATAAGAGCTAAAGAGACCTCATATTTCTCATTCTTAGGTCAAAGAGACCTTCCTGACTACAAATGCATGAAAGGCTCATTGAAGTTCAAAAAAGAAGAGAGCGCCACACCATAGTAGGTGATGTCAATCTACCCGTAGGCTTCTTAGCTAGAATCCATCTTGGCTAAGAGATGTACACACACACACAAATACGGACTCAGAGCCAGGCAAAGCAAGATGGCAGTCCGAAGGAAACCCAGAAGAAATGCCCAATAAAGTAACCAAAACTACCACAAGGGTATGATTCTCTCTCTGAGCCCACACATACCCTTTGTCCTCCTACTAAACACTTTACTTGTTTCACTACTTTCCATCTGTATGTGGAAATTCATTTCTACACAGCTGATGAGTGAGAGGCTTGTCACTCACTGGCCACTGGTCCCTGGTGGTCTAGTGTCTACAACTGAGTGTTCTCACTGCCATGACCCTCAATTTCTGGCTGGGAACCAAAGCCCTGCTTCAAACCACTGCAGGCTGAGGCTATCACGAAGAACTCTCATGAAAACCCAACAACTTGAAGGTACTATACTCCAGTCACTATTCTAACTCACTTACCATTTATTATCCTAATCCTTGTAAACAACCCTGAAGAGGAATAAGTATTCCAATTCACAAATGAGAAAACTGAAGATCACAGAAGTTAAGAAACTAAGCTGTATGAAGATTCCTTTAAAAACTAGGAATAACACTATCATATGACACCAACAATCCCACTACTGGGCATATACCCTGAGGAAACCATAATTGAAAAAGACACAGGTACCCTAATGTGCACTGCAGCACTATTTACAATAGCTAGAACATGGAAGCAACCTAGATGTCCATCAACAGATGAATGGATAAAGAAGCTGTGGTACCTATATACAATGGAATATTACTCAGCCATAAAAATGAATGCATTCGGTGCTAATGAGGTAGATGAACCTAGAGCCTGTTATACACAGTGAAGTAAGTCAGAAAGAAAAAAACAAATACCATATTCTATGAGACTAATCTGAGGTCACATACACATAGCTAGTAAGTAGCAGAGATCCAACCTCTGGTCCATTTCAACTCTTTTTTGAGGTCCACAAAGCTCTGTATAATTTTGCCTCTATCTATCTCTACAATTTCATCCCTATTCACTATGTCCCAACCATAGCGGTCTATTACCTGCCACTCAAACACCCCAAGCCCATTCCCACATTAGAGCCTCTGCATATGTTGTTCTCTTGGTTTGCAAAGCCCTTTTCCTGAATATGTGCATGGTTATTTCTTTTGCATTATTCAAAAACCATGTCCTCACACAGGCTTTCTCTGATCATCCTATATGATGTCGCTCACCACCAAAATGGCATCCTGAAAAACCACACATCACTCTTTTAGGAATTCATTACTATTTGGTATATCCTTTGTTTATTATTATTTTCTATATTTTTGTTTATTGATCTGTTGATAACCTGTCCCCTTTCATTAAAAATATACATTCCCAAGGCATCAAGGGCTTTGTCTGTCTTCTATTTGGCTGATCCCCAGCCCATAGCATAGTGTGTAGAACACAGGAAATACTCTGAATAATTGTTGGATGAATGAATGTACGAATGGATACACAGCAAGAGCTTTCAACTCTGCTGTTTAAATACACAAAAATACATAAAAATATAAACACAGATGTATACCAGATCTGGAAAGTAGATGTAACAGGTGATTTTTCATGATACAAATTGACAGCATTTGTGGCACATTTTCCTGAAATACTGCACTCTATAGTGTGTGTGTGTGTGTATGCTCATTAACCTCCAATGAAAACAAACTTTTCACTTTCAGTCAGATTCCCTTACTTTTAGAAAGCTATCCTTTCTATGACTCCTGGAAATGAATCTCCAGATTCCTGATGTTACACAAACCTATAGATAAACTCTCCTTTTTAATAACACTGGGATACATAAATCAGTCCATTTGATATGACCACTTGACAAGCCATATGTGTTATCTTAGAGGAACAGAATGTGACGTGAGAGACCAAGCTACTCTAAGTTGCCAAGTAAAGCACAACACTAGCAATACTAAGGAGGCAGTAGGCTAAACAAGGCAACTTACTAGAGTGGAAGTCATAGCATTCGGATTTTAAACCTGGCTCAAAGTTGCTTTGTGTCATGAGACCTACACAGATTCTCCAGGCCAATCTGTTTCCTCCTGTTATGAAAATGAGGGGCTAGAAAATGATCTCTATTGTCTTGTGCAGCTTGAATATTCCATCATTCTGGGACAAAATAAGGAGCTGGGACAAAATAGGAGCTGTCCTGATAGCTCAGTTGGTAAAGAATCTGCCTGCAATGCAGGAGACCCTGGTTCGAATCCTGGGTAAGAAAGATCCACTGGAGAAGGGATAGGCTACCCACTCCAGTATTCTTGGGCTTCCCTTGGTGCTCAGCTGATAAAGAATCCACATGCAATGCAGGAGACCTGGGTTCTATCCCTGGGTTGGGAAGAGATGCTGGAGAAGGGAAAGGTTATCCACTTTAGCATTCTGGCCTGAAGAATTCCATGGACTATATAGTTCATGGGGTCACAAAGAGTGGAACACAACTGAGCGACTTTCACTTTTCAGGACTTTCCTGTAGCTCAAACGGTAAAGAATCTGCCTGCAATGCAGGAGACCAGGGTTCAATCCCTGGGTCAGGAAAATCCTCTGGAGGAGAGAATGGCAATCCACTCCAGTATTCTTGCCTGGAGAATCCCATGGACAGAGGAGCCTGGCGGGCTACAGTCCATTAGGTTGCAAAGAGTCGGACATGACTGAGCGACTAACATACACAAAGATATTACCTGGGGCCTGTGAGAAAGATCAAATATGGGGTAGAAGCAAGCATGCACATTCCTGAAAGCATAAGTCTCTCCCCAAAAGTGATAATCCATTGAGATCCTGAGTACCATATGACTTGCCAAATTTTTAGATTTTCTCTGTCCAGAGGTAAACATCTTATTTACTCCCAAGCTTACTTACTGCTCCATTATTATTCTCAATAATTCTTTCCTTCATCCACCAGCTGTTCTAAATTTTACTCACTCCACAGACTTCCTCAAGGGCAATGACTTTTGTGTAAAGGTTTATGTACTTTTTCTGGAATATATCTATCATTCAATGTGTGATATATATTTTACATTACCAGAACTTTACAAAATCCTAGGCTTGAGACTTCTTTCCTCCACTATATTTTTTTCATTTATTGAAGCACACCAATCTGCATAGGGGTGGGGGGAACATTTTTAAGAGAAATATCATATACTCTAGTAAATGTATTTGATGTAGATCTCACAACTAATTTGTGACAATTCAAAAAAAACGGTACTTGCCATTACCACTAAAAAAAAGGCCCCCCAAATTAAAACCACTTTGAAACACTATTGACATTCCAAAGCATTCAAAAACAGAGTTTCCCTGGGAATACTAAAAATTGTTAAAGACCCACTATCAAACTGGCTAAGTCCCTGATAGCATAAGTAAAACAAGTATTAAAGAGCAAAAGTGTCACCCCTCTCTCAAAAAATAATAACTTGGGTCTTACATAAAGCATGAGCTTTTAGTGGTCAAAACAGAACCAATCTGAAATTTCCTCACCCAGCATAGTCTCCATATTAGAAATGTGAATTTTAAAGAGCGGTAGATGCTTTGAATTCTAGAAATATGTGGTACATGTGTGAAATGTTGTTTGTATCTAAGATATTATTTCAAAGAACATTTTAGCTACTATAGTATATTATCTTTCTTAGAAGATGACCTTTATGTGTTGCTTTTATATTTTATCTCAACTAGGAGATTAATTTCTTTGTTAAACTTTACTAGACAACTACTATGTCCTAGGCCTTGGCTACACAAAGATGTCTAAGATACATCCCCTATCCTCAAGAAGCTCAAAGTCAGGTTGAATAGCACTTTCTTTACCAGGAGAGTTTTTAATGAAAACTTCTAAATGAGGCTTGCTGCTGCTGCTGCTAAGTCGCTTCAGTCGTGTCCGACTCTGTGCGACCTCAAAGACAGCAGCCCACCAGGCTCCCCGGTCCCTGGGATTCTCCAGGCAAGAACACTGGAGTGGGTTGCCATTTCCTTCTCCAAAGCATGAAAGTGAAAAGTGAAAGGGAAGTTGCTCAGTCATGTCCGACTCTTAGCGACCCCATGGACTGCAGCCTACCAGGCTCCTCTGTCCATGGGATTTTCCAGGCAATAGTACTGGAGTGGGCTGCCATTGCCTTCTCCAAATGAAGCTTAGGGATTATTAAAATTTGTCACCTAACTCTCCATTCATCCCAAATGTTCTACTATTTTTAGAAAATACTTATTCTAAATTAGAAAAAGGAAGATCAGTTTATATACAGAACTTCACCAAATCAGGGAAAAATAAACAAACACTGATCAAACAATGATGATAAAGAAATACATTATCATACCACTGTTTTATAGCCCATTTCATAAATGAGAATATAAATTAAGTAAAGCAAAATACTTGTAAACTATTTTTAGACTCATTATTAACTCACAGTGGGTTATTTAAAGAATTTATTTTCCTTATTTCATTTTAAAGTAATATATGATCAATACAGAAGAATATATGTAAAATGGTGTAAGTTTTAAAGTAGAAACTAATTGTTCATAAACCCAATATCACTTTTTGCCACATTTAGAAAAATACTGTAGTCAATCTATCCTTTGTATAAGTAACCAATAAAGGCTTTAAGTTAACAAAGTAAACGGGATATAAAAGTTTCAAAGTATAAAAATTTATTTCTACTTTCAAATTTTACATTAATCTTAGTTTTTGACCTGTTGAATTCTCTTTGAAGAACACAAAAGGATTTCGGGAAAAAAATTATTACATTAATCCCTCTAGCATCCCTGTAAGGTGAGACATATTATCTCCCTTTTATAGATTGGGCAAGTTCTTTAATCAAATTTGGCCACAATACACAATGACAAATGGAACTGGGGATAGAACTGAGGGCATCTAATTTCTAGTCCAGGGTTCTATCCATTAGTCTTTCTCTCTCATGCCTTTGGCACTTCTCATTGTCCTAAAATACTGTCCAGGACCACTTACTCTTTAAAGTACTAGCTCAGCTGTCAAGGTCACAAAGCTACAGAACTTAAAAGAAAAGTAACTGCTTCAGTTTGGGATTTAAAAGAGTAGTGCAATATCACAGAGAAATAACCCAGCACAGAAATGGATTCTAAGTGTAGAAAACATATATTAGGTACATACTACCTTCAAAATACTTTGTATAAGATTCAAACGTGTTCATAAAATAACATACTTTGTTTAATGGATTCACTTGGTAATGCAATACACACAGCTATAGAGAAATTACACACTTATCAACACAGAATACAATTAAAGCAACTAAAAAAGTCCTGACCCCCGCCCCTGCCCAAGTGGTTGAGATACATATTATTTTACAATGCTGATAGCAAAATGGAGAGTTGGCATAATCTTCTGGAAAGTCATCTGGTAAGAAGAACCAAGAGTCTTAAAACAAAAAGTATGCATTTTCTTTGACCTAGTAATGCTGCTTCTATGAATCTACCATAGATAATAATCTGAATCGTAAACCAAGCTTTATGCTGTATTCCATTCAACACATCATTTTTTAAAAGGAAACATAACACTTACGTAATAAAGAGATCAAATGTAGAGAAATGAAGAGGTAAACTATGGCATCTACTTCAAATGGAATACTATGCAGGCATTAAGATGTTTTCAAGATGTGGAAATATATCTTTGAGTCAAAGTTATGAGAAATGAGAAAAAAAAACTCTTTGTACAGTAGGATTTCAATTACGTGAAAACATTTCTATCATCTAAATGGTATTCTATGGTAATGTTAATAATAATTATCCCTGAGTAACATAATTTTAGATATTTATTTTCCTCTTTAAAACTTGCTGCATTTCCAGACTTTCTAAATTTACAATGATTACTTTTCTAATTAAAATACATGAAATACGATTTTTGAAAGAAATCTTTATCATCTGTTTTGGCCAAAGTGACTCACATACATAGGTATAAGACTTGAATAAACAAATAAAGGTAAGAGTAAAAGCCTGGAGGAAGAAATGGCAATCCACTCCAGTATTCTTGCCTGGGAAATCTCAGGGACAGAGGAGCCTGACGGCTATAGTCCATGGGGTGGCAAAGAGTGAAACACAACTGAGTGACTAAGCATGCATGCAAGAGTAAAAAAGAGATGAGAGAAAATTAGTAATAAAATGGAAGAGACACAAAACCATACAGGAAAAATTAAACAAGAAAAAAGAGAGAAAGGAATAAAGAAAATTGAGGGCACAAAAGAAAACCCTTCCCTCATAACAAAGCAGGAACAATCTCTCTTGCTTCAACCAAGAAGATTTGTACTTTTTTAACTGCAATCACTAAGAAGATATTTATTCAAATATGTCTCACCTTCTGTTTGTTAAAATAGGCTTCAACACACATCTCTATAGGCAGACATTTACAAGTAAAGCACACTGATGAGAGGAAGAGGTGAAGGAATATGGAATACATATCATTCAAAGTTCTATGATCCACCAGAAAAAATAACTTTCCCCATAAAGAGTTTCCAAACATATTTCCTCCAGTTAAAATTTGTTCTCAAATCCTAAAATATTCTCACTGATTACACATTGACTGATTTTAAAAAAGCACTGGAATTTGTCTTAAAAATTGCAGAGCAACCTAGGATCCCATGCATGATAACACACAAACAACCAAAGAAAAACAAATCAACAACCTAACAATGAGAAGAGAATTTTGACTATCTGTAGGGTGACAGCAAATCAAATCCCTTATGATTATACAGTGGAAGTGAGAGATAGATTTAAGGGACTAGATCTGATAGAGTGCCTGATGAACTATGGAATGAGGTTCATGACATTGTACAGGAGACAGGGATCAAGACCATCTCCATGGAAAAGAAATGCAAAAAAGCAAAATGGCTGTCTGGGGAGGCCTTACAAACAGCTGTGAAAAGAAGAGAAGCAAAAAGCAAAGGAGAAAGGAAAGCTATAAACATCTGAATGCAGACTTTCAAAGAATAGCAAGGAGAGATAAGAAAGCCTTCCTCAGCGATCAATGCAAAGAAATAGAGGAAAACAACAGAATGGGAAAGACTAGAGATCTCTTCAAGAAAATTAGAGATACCAAGGGAACACTTCATGCAAAGATGGGCTCAACAAAGGACAGAAATGGTATGGACCTAACAGAAACAGAAGATATTAAGAAGAGGTGGCAAGAATACACAGAAGAAACTGTACAAAAAAGATCTTCACGACCAAGATAATCACGATGGTATAATCATTCACCTAGAGCTAGACAGCCTGGAATGTGAAGTCAAGTGGTCCTTAGAAAGCATCACTATGAACAAAGCTAGTGGAGGTGATGGAATTCCAGTTGAGCTATTTCAAATCCTGAAAGATGATGCTGTGAAAGTGTTGCACTCAATATGCCAGAAAATTTGGAAACCTCAGCAGTGGCCACAGGACTGGAAAAGGTCAGTTTTCATTCCAATCCCAAAGAAAGGCAATGCCAAAGAATGTTCAAACTTCCACACAATTGCACTCATCTCACACGCTAGTAAAGGAATTCTCAAAATTCTCCAAGCCAGGCTTCAGCAATATGTGAACCGTGAACTTCCAGATGTTCAGGCTGGTTTTAGAAAAGGCAGAGGAACCAGAGATCAAATCGCCAACATCTGCTGGATCATCGAAAAAGCAAGAGAGTTCCAGAAAAACATCTATTTCTGCTTTACTGACTATGCCAAACCCTTTGACTGTGTAGATCACAATAAACTGTGGAAAAATCTGAAAGAGATGGGAATACCAGACCACCTGACCTGCCTCTTGAGAAACCTATATGCAGGTCAGGAAGCAACAGTTAGAACTGGACATGGAACAACAGACTGGTTCCAAATAGGAAAAGGAGTACATCAAGGCTGTATATTGTCATCCTGCTTATTTAACTTATATGCAGAGTACATCATGAGAAACGCTGGGCTGGAAGAAGCACAAGTTGGAATCAAGATTGCAGGGAGAAATATCAATAACCTCAGATATGTAGATGACACCACCCTTATGACACAAAGTGAAGAGGAACTAAAAAGGCTTTTGCCGAAAGTGAAAGAGTAGAGTGAAAAAGTTGGCTTAAAGCTCAACATTCAGAAAATGAAGATCATGGCATCTGGTCCCAGCAGTTCATGGGAAATAGATTGGGAAACAGTGGAAACAGTGTCAGACTTTATTTTTTGGGGCTCCAAAATCACTGCAGATGGTGACTGCAGCCATGAAATTAAAAGACGCTTACTCCTTGGAAGGAAAGTTATGACCAACCTAGATAGCATATTCAAAAGCAGAGACATTACTTTGCCAACAAAAGTCCATCTAGTCAAGGCTATGGTTTGTCCAGCAGTCATGTAAATGTGAGAGTTGGACTATGAAGAAAGCTGAGTGCTAAAGAATTGATGGTTTTAACTGTGGTGTTGGAGAAGACTCTTGAGAGTCCCTTGGACTGCAAGGAGATCCAACCAGTCCATTCTAAAGGAGATCAGCCTTGGGTGTTCTTTGGAAGGAATGATGATAAAGCTGAAAGTCCAGTACTTTGGCTGCCTCATACAAAGACTAGATTCATTGGAAAAGACTCTGATGCTGCGAGGGATTGGGGGCATGAGGAGAAGGGGACAACAGAGGATGAGATGGCTGGATGGCATCACCAACTCGAAGGACAGGACTCTGGGTGAACTCCGGGAGATGGTGACTGACAGGGAGGCCTGGCATGCTGCAATTCATGGGGTCGCAGAGAGTCAGACATGACTCAGCGACTGAACTGAACTGAACTGAGGGTGACAGCATCATTTTAATGGTCACCAAGTAGTATAAATGAATATTAAATCAGTCTACTACCTTTAAATAATGTTCATATGACCATGCATACATCCACACATAGATAAATATACAGAGAAATCTAGCTAAATTTCAAACTGCAGATGGTCAAGATGACCTAATTAATACTAGCATTAACTGGGACTCTCTAGCTAGTGTTCAATCTTAGGAACTCAAGGTATTCACTGAGTTTCTACCATATATAAATCACAATGTTAGGTACCATGCTGCTGCTGCTGCTAAGTTGCTTCAGTCGTGTCCGACTCTGTGCGACCCCACAGACGGCCACCCACCAGGCTCCCCTGTCCCTGGGGTTCTCCAGGCAAGAACACTGGAGTGGGTTGCCATTTCCTTCTCCAATGCATGAAAGTGAAAAGTGAAAGGGAAGTCGCTCAGTCGTGTCCAACTCTCAGCGACCCCATGGACTACAGCCCACCTGGCTCCCCCATCCATGGGATTTTCCAGGCAAGAGTACTTGAGTGGGGTGCCATTGCCTTCTCCGGTTATATACCATAGGTAAAACAAAAACAGTCTTCACTTTCAAAGAACTTAAAAAGAGGAGAATGCTTATTAACCTCAGTTAGGCATCACCATTGCAATGATTCTTTTATTCAAATACTGAGTTATATTCATTTCAAACCATTATTGAAGATGCACTGTATGTGGCATTTGTGTTTGGTGTTAATGAACTGATGCTTAAGAAGACAGTGCTCAAACTGGAAGCTGAAAATATAAATCTCAAGGAGTTTACAATATTCACTGCAGGCCAAAACCAGAAAGACTCATTCAAGGGATACATATTGAGCAGTTCCTATGGGCTCAGTCTGCTGAAACTGAGAATCTGGGAGTAAACCAGTAAACAATGGGCTGTACTCAGGTGGTTCTTATTTTCAAGAAATATGAGTAGAAAGGGAGTAGCATAGGGTTGTATGAGAACACAGAATGACCTGACCCCAGAAGTCCAGAAAGACCACATGGAGGAAAGAATTTCTAAGTTGAAACTTGAAGCATAAGCAGGAATTGGAGAACATAGGAAAAAGCTTGAGTTCGATTTGACAGGTGAGGGAGAGACTGTGACAACTCAATGAGGGGAAAAAATAAAATGTGCTTTACTGAGAGGGAATGAATTTATTTGCTAGGGAGCAGATCCTGCTGAAATAAAGACAAGCTAAGGCCTTCAGTCCCTTGAAAGTCCCATTAAAGGTTTGGACCTTATTTAGCAAAGTGAAATCACTGAGGACTTTTTAGCTGCAATGTGACATGTTTAGATTCGTGTGGGAAGTAGAAGAAAAACAGATAAGAATGGAAGAAAAAGATTAGTTTGGAGGCTGTTGGTGGAATCCAAGTGAATACGATGGTGGTCTCAACTGGGAAAGTGACACAGCAAATGGGAAGGAAAGGATGAGGTTAGGAAATATTTGAGCAGTTAAAATCATGAGAATGTGGTACCAGATTGGAAGCTAAGAATGACGATTTGCAAGGAATCAAAGACGAAGGTCAAGTTTCTGACTCAGACAACCAGATGTATGGGGACAGGAACATATGTGTATACTTGTTACTGTTTTGTTTTGTTACCATTATGTCAAGATCTATTTCCCTATAATTTTTACATTGTTGATAATAGTTATTTTTTGCTTGGCGTTACCCCAATGGAATAAAGATGATTATTCTAACTGTGGGCTTCCCAGGTAGCACAGTGGTAAAGAATCCACCTGCCAATGCAAGAGACACAAGAGATGCAAGTTCCATCCCTGGGTCAAGAAGATACCCTGGAGAAGGAAATGGCAACCCACTCCAGTATTCTTACCTGGGAAATCCCATGTGCAGAGGAGCATGGTGGGCTGCAGTCCATGGGATCACAAAAGAGTCATACATGACTCGGTGACTAAAATGCAACAATTCTAATTTTGCTTTCCTGTCACAGATTTTCAGTGATTTGGAGACAAGTATGCATTTAGTTGGAAGAGGGTGTTTGCTATGACCAGTGCATTCTCTTGGCAGAACTCTATTAGCCTTTGCCCTGCTTCAGTCCATACTCCTAGGCCAAATTTGCCTGTTACTCCAGGTGTTTCTTGACTTCCTACTTTTGCATTCCAGTCCCCTATAATAAAAAGGACATCTTTTTTGGGTGTTAGTTCTAAAAGGTCTTGTAGGTCTTCATAGAACCGTTCAACTTCAGCTTCTTCAGCGTTACTCGTTGGGGCATAGACTTGGATTATCATGATATTGAATGGTTTGCCTTGGAAACGAACAGAGATCATTCTGTCGTTTTTGAGATTGCATCCAAGTACTGCATTTCAGACTCTTTTGTAGACCATGATGTCTACTCCATTTCTTCTACGGGATTCCTGCCCAAAGTAGTAGATATAATGGTCATCTGAGTTAAATTCACCGATTCCAGTCCATTTTAGTTCACTGATTCCTAGATGGGAATACCAGACCATCTGATCTGCCTCTTGAGAAACTATATGCAGGTCAGGAAGCAACACTTAGAACTGGACATGGAACAACAGACTGGTTCCAAATAGGAAAAGGAGTACATCAAGGCTGTATATTGTCACCCTGCTTATTTAACTTATATGCAGAGTACATCATGAGAAACGCTGGGCTGGAAGAAGCACAAGCTGGAATCAAGATTGCCGGGAGAAATATCAATAACCTCAGATATGCAGATGACACCACCCTTATGACACAAAGTGAAGAAGAACTAAAAAGGCTCTTGATGAAAGTAAAAGAGTAGAGTGAAAAAGTTGGCTTAAAGCTCAACATTCAGAAAACTAAGATCATGGCATCTGGTCCCAACACTTTATGGGAAATATATGGGGAAACAGTGAAAACAGTGTCAGACTTTATTTTTCGGGGGGCTCCAAAATCACTGCAGATGGTGACTGCAGCCATGAAATTAAAAGACGCTTACTCCTTGGAAGGAAAGTTATGACCAACCTAGATAGCATATTCAAAAGCAGAGACATTAAAGGTCCGTCTAGTCAAGGCTATGGTTTTTCCAGTGGTCATGTATGGATGTGAGAGTTGGACTGTGAAGAAAGCTGAGCACTGAAGAATTGACACTTTTGAACTATGGTGTTGGAGAAGACTCTTGAGAGTCCCTTGGACTGCAAGGAGATCCAACCAGTCCATCCTAAAGCAGATCAGTCCTGAGTGTTCATTGGAAGGACTGAGGCTGAAGCTGAAACTCCAAAACTTTGGCCACCTCACACAAAGAGTTGACTCATTGGAAAAGACCCTCATGCTGGGAGGGATGGGGGGAGGAGCAGAAGGGGACGAAAGATGATGAGATGTCAGATGGCATCACCATCTCAATGGACGTGAGTCTGAGTGAACTCCGGGAGTTGGTGATAGACAGGGAGGCCTGGCGTGCTGCAATTCATGGAGTCGCAAAGAGTCAGACATGACTGAGCGACTGAACTGAACTGAACTGATACATTTAGTGCATTCATGTGTTCTAAGTCACTTCAGTCATGTCTGACTTTTGCAACCCCATGGACCATAGCCCACCAGGCTCCTCTGTCCATGGAGATTCTCCAGGCAATACTACTGGAGTGGGTTGCCATGCCCTCCTCCAGGAGATCCTCCCAACCCAGGAATTAAACCCACATCTTTTATGTCTCCAGATTGGCAGGCAGGTTCTTTACCACCAGTGTCACCTAGGAAGCCCAGAAGACTGGTATATCTCGCCTAAACCTTCTCTCTTAGTCTTTCAAACATTTCAGAATGAGAGAATATACACAAAACACTATAAGTGGCTCCTGGTCCACAGAACGTGATCAGTACAAATTGTTAAGCAGCATACTTTGGCATTCTTAGAAGTCTGTGCCTTTCTTATTTTCTCTATAGTCTCTTAAAAATAAATTTGGCAAGGAGAATGTAAAAAAAAAAAAAAAAATTTAAATCCCACCATACCGGTTTTTGCAGTGTCATCTAATCTTTGATTATATGCATACTAAAATGTAATAGCTAAAAGCATATATCACACCACTCACATAATTTCTTTTAACCATTGTATCAGACAAATGTTTTCATTGTTCTACAGTCTATATAAATTATCTGAGTGCCTAACTAATGTTCTCCTAGGGTCTGGACCATAATTTAGGCATTCCCTTCTTCTTGGAATTAAGGTTTCCACCCACCTTGAGTTTCTATTAGTATGAACAATCCTGTAAGGAATCCTTCTTTCCTTTCTTTTGGATAATTTCCTCAGGATAAATTCTCCAAAGGACTATATAATAGCGGTCAAAGCATATAAGCATTTTGTATCTTCTGTCCAACCACTTTTCAAATAGATTTAATGCTACCAGCACAATATAGTAAAGTACAAATTTCACCATATTAGATAATGTTGCTCTTATCATTCCCATTGAATAGATGGAAAATGATACCTCATTTTCAAAATTTGCATTTCTCAGTTGGTATGTTAAAAATTTCTCCATTTTCCTGATTTTATTTCCACTTATGTGAATTATCTGTTTCTTTTGCACATTTATCTATCCAAACCTAAATGTCTACATCATGCTTTATGCTGTACTTAGATACTAACTACATTAATCCCTTGTTGTATGTTTTTGTTGTTTTTTTAATATTTTCCATACAATTTAGCTTTTATTTATTTAAAGCAGTAAATCTTTGCTTCTGTAACTTCAATTATTTCAAATATTACAAAGTTTGCACTTTAATGTTTACTTTTAATCTATGATTCTGTTATACATTATGACTTATGAACCTATTTTTCTCCCCAGATTTATAGAATCAATGAACAATAATGGAATGCTTATCTATTCTCCTTATATTATATCCTTACAAAATACTTTTTCTTTCTCTCTCTTTCTCCTCTTAACCCATCTATCATATATTTTTAAAAATTTGTTTTGTTTTTTTTTTTGGCTGTGCTAGGTCTTCAATGCTGTGCGTGGGCTTTCTCTAGCTGTGTTGAGCCGGAGCTACTCTTAGTTGGAGTGCATGGGCTTCTCATTGCAGTGGTTTCTCTTGCTGTGAAGCACAGGCTCTAGGCACAGCAGCTTCAATACTTAATTCACAGAGGCTCAGTAGTTGTGGCTCACCGGCTCCAGAGCGCAGGCTCAGATGTTGTGGCGCACGGGTTTAGTTGCTCCAAGGCATAGGGGATCTTCCTGGACCAGGGAACAAATCCATGTCCCCTGCGTTGGCAGGTGGATTCTTAACCACTAGACCACTGGAAGGCCCTCTATCTATCATATTACTGGACATTTTTTCTCTCACTTATTCACATGAATGTCAATGCTAATATAATCTCTCTCTTTAAAATATTTTAATGCTTTAACTTCATATGGAATAGTTCCCTACCACCAAAATATTGTCTCTAGTTCTCAAAATATTCTTGCTGGCTTCCTTTTCCATATATAGATAACAATCTTGAAATATTCAATTCGTTTAAATGTGTGTTTTGATTTTATTATAACTATGTTGAATATATAAATTTAAAACGAGAAATTTTTATCTTTATGATCTTTATTCATCCCATCTAGAATTCATTGTCTTTACATTTACTCTAGTGTTTTTCTATAGCTCTCAAAGTGATGTAGAATCATTTATGTGGATTATATACATCTATTAAATTCATTAAAGTCATTTTATACTTTATTACTATTTTGAATGTGATCTTTTTCATTGTGTCTTTTAAATTTGTGGTTAAACACACATAACTTAAAAAAATTACCACCTTAACCATTTCATTGTGTTTTTTAACTGGTTATTATTGTCCTAAAGGGGGGCTTCTCCAATGGCTCAAGTGGTAAAGATTCCACCTGCAATGCAGGAGACACAGGTTCAATCCCTGTTTCGGGGAGATCCCCTGCAGAAGGAAATGGCAACCCACTCCAGTATTCTTGCCTGGAAAATCCCACAGACAGAGGAGTCTGGCGGGCTACAGTTCATAGGGTAGCAAAGAGTCAGACACAACTGAGCACACGTGCATTATATCATCATAAAGAATGCTACTGAAGCAGATGACATTACAAAATATTAAGTTAAATAAGCAGGGTGACTCTATACAGCCTTGGCATATATTGTCTCCTTGGATACTGTCAATAGGCCAGACCAAACGCTACTTCCCCATATCTCTTTGAACTTTTATTTTATCTACAACTACCCCACACAGAATTCAATTAAGTTCCAAAACTCTAATTAACGGTTGTGAATTTATTCCCTTTCCACTACTGGCTTTCATGGTGGCTCAGAAGGTAAAGAATCAGCCTGCAATGCAGGAGACCTGGGTCCGAATCCTGAGTCAGGAAGATCCCCTGGAGAAGGGAATGGCAACCCACTCCAGTATTCTTGCCTGGGAAATCCCATGGACACAGGAGCCTGGCAGGCTATAGTCCATGGGGTCACAAAGAGGTGGACAAGACTGAGTGACTAACACTTTCACTACTGGTCATTACACTGGTGGTCACAGTAGCCTCGAGGCTGAAATGGGTCAATAGATCGAAGATATAAACTATATCCACTATGAACCACTTTCTCTTGTAGCAGGAAATACAAAATTAAACCTACCTATATTATGTATTTCAAAAGAATCAAATGTACATTGTCATTTTATTTAATATACTATTAAATATCTTTGCATGCAAAGATTTTATCATTGGTATATCAGCAAAAAAGAATTCTAATAGGTATATACTTTGCTTCAAACATTTACTGACATAATAATAAATCATTTTTTTTTAATATCGAAATATGGAAAACAATTCCTTCATCTCTCCAGCAATCTCCCTAAGAGTGTTCTCACTCAATAGCTGTATTTACACTTCCCCTAGTTGGTTCTTCTAAAAGTCCAAAAATAAATGGTAAACTATAGGAGGAGAAATTCACATTTTTTTAAACACATAGAGTTAACTCCTTCTACTGGATAAAAATACCTACAGATTAGCTTCCTTGTAATAAGTGTACTTGATATTACGTAGCAAGTTATAATTTATAAAGATTTTCACATAATTTATGCTATTTAATCCACATAACAACCACGTGTGATATTGGGGCGGGTAAGAACAGAACAAAGAAAACAAGGTCCAACCAAGCTGAGTATTACGCACGCAAATAATCTCTGGAAACAAGAGATCTCAGGTGTTTTGGTTACTCTTGGTCAATGTTTATTCTACATTAAGTAGACTTTTTAAAGAAAAATAGGTATAAAGTGGAACTATACATTTTTGTTCTGGATTTTCCAAGTCTCCTTTAAATGTGTTATCATATTGCATAATTTAAAAAATAAAAAGGATAAAAAAATTTTGGGGGGTCTGTGTTTTCTTTTTTTTAATTTAATTTTATTTTTTAACTTTACAATATTGTATTGGTTTTGCCATATATCAACATGAATCCGCCACAGGTATACACATGTTCCCCATCCTGAATCCTCCTCCCTCCTCCCTCCCCATACCATCCCTCTGAGTCCTCCCAGTGCACCAGCTCCAAGCAACCAGTATTGTTCTTCGAATCTGGACTGGTGACTCATTTCATATATGATATTATTCATGTTTCAATGCCATTCTGCCAAATCACCCCACCCTCTTCCTCTCCCACAGAGTCCAAAGGATAAAAAAAATTTTTTAAGATAAAATTACTATATTGACCAAAAAAAAATTTATATATATATATATACATATATATATATATAAATATACTATATTGACCAAAAAAAATTTATATATATATGTGTGTGTATATATATATATATATATATATATATATATATATATATAGTACTTTCTGACCCAGAAAAAAACAAGAAAAATTAGGATGTTTGAATGGGAAGATAATGTGTAAAAAAAGAAAAAAAAAGCATAATTTTCAAAAAGGGCTTCTCTGTTGTTCAGTGGTAAAGAATCAGCCTGTCAATGAAGGAGATATGAATTCGAACCCTGAGTCAGGAAGATCCCCAGCAGAAGGAAATGGCAATGCACTCCAGCATTCTTGCCTGGGAAATCTCATGGACAAAGGGGCCTGGCAGGCTAGAGTCCATGGGGTGGCAAAAGAGCTGGACGTGACTTAGAAACTAAACACCAAAATTTTCAGTAAATATGTGAAATACACTTAAGATTACCTGGTGTAGCACCTTTAAAAGAGAGATTTTCTATGGATGTTAACATATATTGCAAGAAGATTTTTAGAAATTTTGTATTTAAGTGGATTTTAAGTGTTTATTTAAGAAATGGACACTAGCACTAGAAATAGGAGATTGGAACTTTCACTGCTATGATAAATCTTTTTGTAAAAGTAATAATTAGCAATTACTGAACATTTTTTAAAAATAGATAACTACTGATTTCCAGGAGAAGTATCAATAACCTCAGATATGCAGATGACACCACCCTTATGGCAGAAAGTGAAGAGGAACTAAAGGGCCTATTGATGAAAGTGAAAGAGGGGAGTGAAAAGTAGGCTTAAAGCTCAACATTCAGAAAACTAAGATCATGGCAACCGGTCCCATTACTTCATGGCAAATAGATGGGGAAACAGTGGAAACAGTGTCAGACTTTATTTTTCTGGGCTCCAAAATCACTGCAGATGGTGATTGCAGCCATGAAATTAAAAGACGCTTACTCCTTGGAAGGAAAGTTATGACCAACCTAGATAGCGTATTGAAAAGCAGAGACATTACTTTGTCAACAAAGGTCCATCTAGTCAAGGCTATGGTTTTTACAGTGGTCATGTATGGATGTGAGAGTTGGACTATAAAGAAAGCTGAGTGCTGAAGAATTGATGCTTTTGAACTGTGGTGTTGGAGAAGACTCTTGAGAGTCCCTTGGACTGCAAGAAGATCCAACCAGTCCATCCTAAAGGAGATCAGTCCTGGGTGTTCATTGGAAGGACTGATGTTGAAGCTGAAACTCCAATACTTTGGCCACCTGATGTGAAGAGCTGACTCATGATGCTGGGAAAGATTGAGGGCAGGAGGAGAAGGGGACGACAGAGGATGAGATGGCTGGATGGCATCACTGACTCGATGGACATGGGTTTGGGTGAACTCCCAGAGTTGGTGATGAACAGGGAGGCCTGGTACACTGCAGTTCATGGGGTCGCAAAGAGTTGGACATGACTGAGCGACTAAACTGAAACTGAAATTCTTGAGTATTTTTCACTCTTTCCTATACAAATGGAAAGAGTACACACCTGCAGATAATGAAAATAAACTTGAGACATTCCAACAAGTATTATAACATGTATACTCAAAGAGCATTCACATTAAATTCTTGTATAATGCATCAGAAATGAAATGCTAAGGCAAGTATTTTCAATCTCTCCTTAATTTAAAAACAAAACCAATCCAAATTTAGAAGGATAATTGCTGTTTCTATCTCCTGGTCTGATGAGAATGTGCATATCTTTCATTTCACTGGTAATATTGAAAACTTCTCAAGTGCAAAGACAATGCTTTTTGTTTCTTAAGGTAATCCCTTCAACAACACACACCAGAGACACTCAATAAATACTGGTTGAAAGAGTGAATGACTAGGTACAGGAAGCTCTGAAGAATTAGAAAGTTGTATTTCCCCCTCTCCACCTCTCTGCCATTTTTTTTCATTAAAAAAAAATCTTAAAACAAATATTCAATTCTTCTGAAGTATACAAATCTAACTAATTAGTACCTGTGCTACTGGAAAAAAACAAGAAATTTAAAGCAGAGAGTGTCACCACAGTTAAGAGTATACTCCCCCGCCAAAACACACACACAACACTTGTAATCTATTTTTAAATCCTAATTCATTTAGCAACCATACAATTTAACTTTATGAGAACTGGGGTGTCCGAAGGCAGCTAATAAGACACCTCTTATCACCCAGAAGGCCCAAGCACACAGTCTCAGAAGAGACAAATTGAAATTTGTTTTTGGATAAAAATTATCAGTAAACATTTCAATTATGAGTTACTTGGGTTAAAAGGTCCAACACTAATCATGGCTAGTCTGCTTATTAAATGACACGGAGACTTTTGTATCACGGTGCCTTCTTATGAGCATCTTTCATCTTTTCATCTATCCTCCCCATTCATTCCACCCACACATATGTTAACAGATTGTGTTAGTTGCTCAGTCATGTCCGACTCTTGATGAGCCCATGGACTGTAGCCCACCAGACTCCTATGTCTGTGGAATTCTTCAGGCAAGAATACTAGGTTGGGTTGCCATTTCCTTCACCATGGGAACTTCAAACCAAGGTCTCCTGCATTATAGGCAGATTCGTTACAGTCTGAGCTACCAGGGAAGCCCTTTAACAGATGAGATCTTAAGTATTTGTTTTTCCACATTCTGTTCTTAATCAAAGTAGCCATTGACATTTGGCTGGCTGCTATATTTCCTTCCTAATACTCCAGTTTCAGGCAGTTGAACCAAAGTGTGGCCTAGTTTCATTCAAAATAAAATCTAGATACAGTAACATGGATCTTCTGCAAGGTTCTAATATTAGCATACTTTGCTATTTCCATGCTGCTGTAGAGCTCACAATGTTTAAGCACCTTCAATTCTTAGCTTTGATTATCTTCCATCTCAGATTCTGTTTATATATAGATAGATAGATAGATAGAAGTATTAGACTCTAATTTGCCCAAGTTGAAAAATGTTCTTCCTACTTTCTTTGATTATCTAATCCTTATTTATCATTAAAGATTTAGCTTAAATATAAATTCCCCAGGGAAGCTTTCTCTGTCCTCCCAAACTAGGCTCCTCTGGGGATTCTCCAGGCAAGAATACTGAAGTGGGTTGCCATGCCCTCCTCCAAGGGATCTTCCCAACCCAGGGATCAAACTTAGGTCTCCCACATTGCAGGTGGAATTTTTACCATCTGAGCCACCAGGGAATCCCCTCCTTTAAGCATTTAGGATAATTAAAATGAACATTGGTTTTATATTTGTCTCCTCTGTATTCATGAAAATACGGACTATTTATTTAGAAACCAGAAGGCTACATAAACCGTACTCTCATAAACTACATACATAATAAACCCAATTCTATTTTAAAGGGTTAGGAATGTTTGGGGTTTTAGTGCCAAAGCTAGAACCTCAGCTCTCAGTTCTAATTTGGATAAAATATGCTTAAATGTGAACTTAATCATACTATAGTTTCTCTGATTAATGAAGAAAAACCATCAGACTGATCCAACAGTTCAGAGAAGGTCTGAGCAGATATAAATTTCTAATTACCTTACAGAGATATTCTAAACAACAGAAACAGGGACTAACCATGAAATGCAAAAGTTTTAATTTAGGAAATTTAAAGTGTAGAACATGGCAGAAATTAGATTAAGAATTTTAGAATTAAGAAAAAAGCCTCGATTTAAAGAAAAGATAGCCGCTGTAAAATATTCATTCAATACTTCAATTTTCAATTCAGATGCCTCTAAGACATGCCCAAAATACAAAGATTATGTTTTGAGCCTGCTACTTGGTTAGGATTTCTGATTTTTTGTTTTTTAACTAACAGCATTTCATTTCAAAGTATGTTTGTATAAAACCCATAACAGAACAAGCTATGCTTGGCAAAGAAAGTAAGGTTTGTGTGGTTTTTATCCTGCATGTCACTACTTTGCACATTTTTGTTTGTTTCCTTTAAGTCCTGCAAAGATAAATGAGGCCATTTGAATTTTTGGTTATTTTGATACAAATTTTTGTACAGTACATTACATTTTCTCATTGTGATGTAAAGGAAATATCTAGTACCAGGAGAAAGACTTAGCTTTGGATTAAATCAAATAAGAATACAGGGGGAAATAAAATTTCACCATTACTGTAGTACCTAATATTTTCATATATCATATAACGTGACACCAGTAATGTATTAGCGCTGGTACACTAGGATACAAACTGAAGTTACCCACAATAATTTTAAAAGCATGATTCTTCAATTTCAAAAATAAATCTAGAGCTAGTACATAGATCTTCTTTACTTAGTTGTCAAAAGCAAGCACTAAACATTTAAATCTAGTATATGCATATCACACGTGACTGACTTAACTCTCCATTAAACTAGGAAACATAAAGCAGCTTTCAAAAACTAAAACAAAACACTATAGTCTTGATGTGCAATTAACCCATTTTAGAAACTACAATAGCAGATACAGTAAATAGTAAATGACAGAAGATGGGTTCAGAAAAATATTCACAATGCTTAAGAAAGATTTACAGCTATTTCTGAAAAGTAAAGTCCTAAAACAGGGAAGAATAAGACAGTGGTGAATCTATTTAGTAGTATATGCATTTTTGAAGTGAATGTATCTGAATACATTAATGGGAAATGGGGATTTCTCTTTACTGTGAGAACCAACAGAACCTGGGGTGATTTTTTTTGTCTTAAGATAAATAGGAGTCTTAAACAGGAAAACACTGTGTGATCCTGCTAAGTCTGAAAACTTGAAAAGGGAATCCAGAATAGGGCTGCAAGCTAGTAAAACCAAAGGATTAGCACTTAGCATATCTAATGCTGTCATATATAAAAATCACATTCTAATAATAATTGATGCTTTTGAATTGTGGTGCCAGACTCTTCAGAGTCCCTTGGACTGCAAGGAGATCAAACCAGTCAATCCTAAAGGAAATCAATCCTGAATATTCACTGGAAGGGACTGATGCTGAAGCTGAAGCTCCAGTACTTTGGCCACCTGAGGCGAAGAGCCAACTCATTGGACTAGACCCTAATGCTGGGAAAGGCTGAAGGCAAAAGAAGGGAGCAACAGAGGATGAGATGGTTGGATAGCATCACCGAATGAACCAATGGACATGAATTTGAGCAAACTCCAGGAGATAGTAAAGCACAGGGAAGCCTGTTGTGCTGCAGTCCACGGGGTAGCAAAGAGTTGGACATGACTTAGTGAATGAACAATGACAGTAATGTTTAAAATAATAGTATCCAAGTTAATTTGTGTCTATAAAAATAAATATTTTAAGCTTCTTGGAAATACTCTTATACAACTGATTTACTAAGCATAAGCATACAAAATGTGTCATCTATTAGCAAACTATAGTATTCTTTGACCCCCTCATCCTCCATTCCCCTTCTTCCCAGCCTAAGAAATCTAAAAATAAATTTATACAAAGTGGGTGTCTTCAGAATAGCCTAATGGAAAAGCACTAACTGGCCTTAGAGCCTGAACACCGGAATCAAGTCCCAATGCCTCCATTTTCATCCCTCTGAACCTATGGAGGGATATTAAACAGGGATAATAATCCCTGAACGCAGTGGGTCGCTTGAGATTGAGATTTATTTAAGGCAATTTTTGACCTGAAACTTCCTATAGGTAATATCATTATCCTCTATTTGCATTTGGGATCCCTTTGGCAGCTGAGGTCTAGAGTAAGTCACAGAAAACCCCATTTGCCAAATGCCAATTAATGAACGGATCAATTAGCAGAATTCACAGGGTGTATCAGAAGTGTTTTTCTCAATTATTTTTAAAGTTTCAAATGAGTTCCCCTGAAATCGTGTAACTCTCATTGGGGCTTAAACCCATGTTCTTTTTACCTGAGATCACACACCTGGTCTCACGACTTAAGGTTGGGCTGTTGATATCTCACTGCAGAAAGAATTCAGGGAAGGATAAAGTGATAGGTAAGAAGTAGATTTATTTAGAGAAAAACATAGAGTGTGGCCCATCTCAGAAGGCAGGAGTAACACCAGGGTATGGGGTTGTCAGTTTTTATAGGGAAGGGTAATTTCATAGGCTAATGAGTGGGTGGAGTATTTCAGCTACTTGGGGGAAGGGTTATGATTAAAATCATAAGATATAATAATAGCTCTTACTGACCTCGGACAGTTCACACAGAGACAGACACTATGGGATGAGAATCTGGAATAAACAGGTAAAAATGAAGAGCTTCTACTTTTCCCCTTTCTAGGCTTTCTCCGTGAATGAAGAGCAAATTGGAAATTAAATAGGCAAAAAGCAGGAAACATAGTAGCCTCTTAAAGTATCTACTAGCTGCATAACATGATAGTTAAGTGAAAAGATCCTTGAGTGAAATTACCTGGGTGGATCCACTTAACTAGCCACATATTCTTGGGAAAAGTTACTTAACCTCTCCATGCCTCAGTTTGCTGCTGCTGCTAAGTCGCTTCAGTCATGTCCAACTCTGTGCGACCCCATAGACGGCAGCGCACCATGCTTCCCCATCCCTGGGATTCTCCAGGCAAGAACACTGGAGTGGGTTGCCATTTCTTTCTTCAATGCATGAAAGTGAAAAGTGAAAGTGAAGTCGCTCAGTTGTGTCTGACCCTCAGCGACCCCACAGACTGCAGCCTTCCAGGCTCCTCCGACCATGGGATTTTCCAGGAAAGAGTACTGGAGTGGGGTGATGCCTCAGTTTAGGCCTCTATAAAATAGAATACAAACAAATACTACTTATTTCACTGAGCAGTGGTGATAAAACTGAGCAGGACACTATGGAGGGCCCACCTGGACACAAATCCTTTCCAGGTCTCCAGTTTCCACTTTGTAGGAAATAAGCTTCATTCAGCCTCTAAGATCTTGCCAGAATATTAAAGATCAGTTTCAAATGATTGCTAACCTAGGAAATGAGGGAATACAGAAACAAAAGAGGAGCCATCTAGAAACAATAGTGCAGCAAAGGCACAAGATCCTGGTTCCTCCTCTGGGAATATACATAACAAGACCTTTGACTTCTCCTGCAAGAAGTAAGGCCCCACCCAGATGGAGGCTGGTAACTTGAGCTGAGCTCAGGATTCCTGGAGCACTGCCCTGTTACGTCAGTTCAGTTCAGTTCAGTCACTCATTCGTGTCTGACTCTGCAACCCCATGGACTGCAGCAGGCCAGGCCTCCCCGTCCATCACCAACTCCCAGAGTTTACTCAAACTCACGTCCATTGCATTGGTGATGCCATCCAACTATCTCATCCTCTGTCGTCACCAACAACCAATCAGAAGAAAGTCACACACTCTGCAGCCCCCACCCCAAATTCTGCCTATAAAAACTTCTCCCGGAAAACCACCAGGGAGTTCGGGGTTTGGGGGCATGAGCCAAACATGTCTCTGCTCAAAACACTGATGCTTCAGTTTGTTGGGCAGCATTGTGCATGGGGCATAGGACAATGCTTGGTAAACAGTAAGTCTTCAGTAAAGATAACATATTATTACTAATTATATCATCAGGCAAACTCTCTCTGGATTGTCTCTATACTTAACAAAAAATGCTTTTTTTAGATATTCGATCAACTTGATGCAAATTGGTCATGTTATGTAAATTCACCATGTTATGACAGTTAACAGTATAAGGATCTGGTCCAATAAAGTTTATTATTTCCTGTATCAGGAGCCTCTAGTTGAAATTACTGAACCCTAAGGAAAGAAATGGAGAAGGCAATGGCACCCCACTCCAGTACTCTTGCCTGGAAAATCCCATGGATGGAGGAGCCTGGTAGGCTGCAGTCCATGGGGTCGCAAGAATGGGACACGACTGAGCGACTTCCCTTTCACTTTTCACTTTCATGCATTGGAGAAGGAAATGGCAACTCACTCCAGTGTTCTTGCCTGGAGAATCCCAGGGATGGGGGAGCCTGGTGGGCTGCCATCTATGGGGTCACACAGAGTTGGACATGACTGAAGTGACTTAGCAGGAGAAGCAAGGAAAGAAATATCACATGGTGTCGAGGAATAATTTTCCCAGTTTTTTTTTTTTTTTTTCTACAAGAACAGAATGAGAAACGATGGGAAAACACGATGTATGAGTCCCTTTAGCGCTACATTAAAAAAAAAAAAAATAGAAGCTTTTCTAATTATTCTACTACACTTTCCTAAGAAAGTATTCTACATTTGTATAGACACTAAAATGTTACTGAGGGCTTCCCTGGTGGCTCAACAGATTGGATCCCTGGGTTGGGAAGATCCCCTGGTGAAGGAAATGACAACCCACTCCAGTAGTCTTGCCTGGAGAAATTCCATGATAAAAGGGCCTGGCGGACTACAGTCTGTCTGTAGTCGCAAAAAGTAGGACATAAATGAGCGACTAACAACAACAAAAAGTTACTGAGCTATTAAGCAATATAAAGGTTACTGCATTCTTCTGAACAAGTGTTTTACATATGTTCTATGTGAATAGAAAAGGAATTTGTTCATTATTCATTCACAGATAGTTTTTGGAATATTTTCCATGTAATTATTTTCAATCCAAAAGTATTCCAAATTTCTGGTAACTTCATCATTCATGAGGAAAGATTTTTATCAGATATAGCCTCCTGACAAATAACAGTTAAGTAAAAGGGGCCATGACAAATAGATAGGGAAAAACTGGAAACAGTGGCAGACTATTTTCTTGGATTCCAAAAATCACTACAGATGGTGACTGCACCCATGAAATTAAAAGACACTTGCTCCTTGGAAGAAAAGCCATGACAAACATAGACAGCGTATTAAAAAGCAGAGACATCACTTTGCTGACAAAGTTCCATATAGTCAAAGCTATGTCTTTTCCAGTGACAGTTGGACCATAAAGAAGACTGAGCCCCAAAGAATTATGCTTTTGAACTGTGGTGCTAGAGAAGACTCTTCAGAGTCCCTTGGACAGCAAGGAGATCAAATGAGTCAATCCTAAAGGAAATCAACCCTGAATATTCATTGGAACTACTGATGCTGAAGCTCAAGTTCCAATAACTAGGCCACCTGATGTGAAAAGCCGACTCATTGGGAAAGACCCAGATTCTTGGAAAGATTGAGGGCAAGAGGAGAAGGGGGCAACAGAGGATGAGATGGTTAGATAACATCATTGACTCAATGGACATGGGTTTGAGCCAACTCAGGAAGATAGTGAAGTACAGGGAAGCCTGGTGTGCTACAGTTCATGGGGTTGCAAAGAGCTGGACATGACTTAGTGACTGAATAAAATAAAAAGGGTCAAAAACAAAAAAATGTTTAAATTAAGTAGATAATAAAAAATAAGAATATCTTTTTTCTGTTTTGGTCATGCTGCATGGCATGCAGGATCTTAGTTCCTCGACCAGGGATGGAATAAAACGCCCCCTGCATTTGGAGCATGGAATCTCAACCACTGGACCACCAGGGAAGTCCCCAAATAAGAATATCTTTACTAGTAATCAGAAAAAAACAATATCATTAAGTCTCGGCCCTACGCAAACAATGGGCATCCTTGGAGAAAGAAGTACCTTGAGGGAAACTTTGAAAACAATGTTGATGCTTTACCAGATTCAAAGAAATCTTTTTAAAATACCTGAAAAATATACTACAGAAAATCAGAAATCCATCATCCCAATGTTATTTGTCATAAATAATGTTCTAGATAATAATTATGATAACTAAAGAAGAGACAAGTGACAGTTTTGTTGGCATTTAATGAAGTTAAGATTTAGGATATCATTCTCTCACCTTGATCCCCAAAACTCTTATGGAAAAAATCATCACCTCTCCTATGAATATTATTTATCACCTAAGAACCTCTCAGCCAAGAGGCTTATGCCTTTAAGTTTCTCTTCAAAAAGACAGAGTAAAAGCAAATGCACTTTACCATGAGCCTTCTCAGTTTCCTACCTTTTCCCAAAAATATTCTCAGCACGGCAGACATGAAAATTACTTTAATGATATGATTAATGTTGACTGATTTTGAACGAACTATCAATTTACTTACAACAGGCTGAAATGCATGAAATCGCCAAAGAGCTCCACATCCATTTGTTCAACAAAAACATTTACCATTGCATGCTTTGGAACATGCACATTGTTAGGCATTGTAGAAATAAAGATGTGGAATATGCTCTGAAGATCTACATGAGGTATACCTCCAGAATAGATTAGTGCAAGAAGAAAAAAAAAAGTAGTGGCTGGCAAAGACATAAAAAACATCATCATCATCATAATGTTCCCGCCTGACAACATACATTTTCACTTAAAATGCTAGGGGAGGGGGACTTGGAGAGGAAGAGCATAATCCTATTTTCTCTCCACTAACTACTAACCTAGTTACTATACCATAGAGAGAGAACCACCTTTAAAGACTATAGGATCACATCAGCAAGGTAGATGGGACAACACAAATGATTCAATTTATTTCACTACCTTGTACAATTCTTCAACATCATTTTTAAAGAGTAGCCTTGGATCACTCATAAAACAAAGAGAACAGAAACAACAGCAACTACTATTCATTGAATAATGATCACATGTCAGGGATGCTGCTCAGGCGCTTTACATACATCCTCTCTTAACCTTTATATCAACCTTCAAGGTAAGCACTATCTTCTACATTAGAGATAAAGAAACTAAAGTTCTTTCACTCAGTGACTTGCTTATGGCCACAAAGCTGTTAAGATGTAGAGCCAAAATTGGAATACAGATCTGCCTGGTTCCAAAGTTCACACATTCTTTCCATTATCCTTCACTGCCTTGTCGACACTGCATTCAGTATCCCTTAAGGCAGCCATTCCATATCTGGGCATCTTGAGTTATCAGTCACTTAGTTCTTTTAGTGATGTGAAACATGCCTCACAGTAATGTATTCCTTGGTTCTACTTATTCCTTTTGGGCCTGCTTCTACACCACACTTCTTTAGATACTGGAAATTGCTAGAAGGCCCTGCTATGAGTTTCTTCTTAGATTTTGTCTTTTCACCCACAGAGACAGCAGCAAAGAATTAGGGCCATGATGGGGACAAAGGAGAGGTAGCAACTAAAACAAGTCAACAATAAAAGGCAATGTATATATACACAAGAAATGCACCTAAGCCAGGATATCATCTCTCAAGAAACACTTATTAACACAGTTATTGATTCCACTAGAACTGAATGCTCCAGCAGTTGCAGTGGCTATGCCATTAAAATAGGTACAATGCAGACCTCAAGTTAGGCATTCCAAAAGCAATTGAGCTTTCAGACAGAATTCCTACTGTACTTTGAAACATGGGACCAAAATCTCTGCCAGATTCCCTTAAAAAAAAAAACTATATTTTACATAATACTTGAGACTTTACAAAATATGGTTAAAGAACACTAAATATAGCATTAGAAAAATATTTGTTTCATAATTGTTCTAATATATAATTAGAAAAATATTTGTTTCATAATTGAGGGAACTCAAACATATATAACATATAGTGCTACCATGGAGAGCCAAAGAAATGGGCTGCTTGAAGTAAAACCTTTTTCTTCCTGCCACTGTCAGGACTTTTCACACCTATAAAGCACTATATAAGGTGCTTTTGCTACAATGTGTACTTTATATTATGTAAAATGACAAAGACTAAAAGTTAAATATAAAAACATTCTTGCCATATGCAAATTGGTGTCAAGAGCTTCACTGAATAAAATTCATCCCAATTAATAATTGTAAATGTACAGTTTCCCTTCTTCATTATTCTACAAAGAATAACTATTTGTTAATTGGGCTTAACAGAGACAGAAACAGGGTAAATTATTAATCATCTCATTAAAGAAAAGGGTATCACATCTCTCGCTGTCTTGTGAACATGGAAATGGTGCCTCATCATTAAATCGACTTCTACATACTTAAATGGAGAGCCCAATGAGATGGTACTGTTCTTTACTTTACTGATGGCTTATTCTTTTTCCTAGCAGTCAGCTTTGGTTTTGGCTAATACGATTAATGTTTTTTTAATCAGGTAGTCACTCTAGTGTCTGTGTGAAAAGTAGTCAGTTGAAGGGGAGCAGAATTTCCACCCCAAAATATGTCACTTTGGCATGAGGATTATTTTGACATAAAGGCAATCAAAACCGAGAAGATTCAGAAAACCTCTTTACCTCCCCATCTCCTGCCCAGCTGCCTAAATTTTCACTGGAAAGAAGGCCTGTAACAAGAAGAGAGCTTTGACCACAGGTCATCCCTGATGGCTCAACAGGTAGAAAATCTGTCTGTCAATATAGGAGACACAAGAGATGTGGGTTCAATCCCTGGGGCCAAGAAGATCCTCTGGAGAAGAAGTGGCAACCCACTCCAGTATTCTTGCCTGGAAAATTCCATGGACAGAGGAGTCTGGCAGGCTACAATCCAAAGATTCAGACATGACTGAGTACACATGCACCTTTTTACCTAAGAAGCTTATCTGCATAGCAAGACAACCTTTAGTTTTCTAAACATCTCCTCTCTTCTTCCTGTGAATCACTCTCATCTCCTCTGTATACTCCAGATCTCTAACTCTGTCCTTAGCTCAGGATGCTATATAGCCCTTAAGTGTCTGAATGCCTTTTGGTCTCATATTTATGGCATTCCCAAACATCCAAAATTAAATGTTTTTCTCTTGTTTATATGTTATGTTCATTTGATTATCAGACAAACCAAAGAACCTAGAAGGGTAGAAGAAAAATCCCCCCACCCCCGCCCACACACACACAGTGTATTATTTGCAAAGGGTTGAATACCTATCTCTGAAGAGACTAGACATCAACTTCTAAACAGTATTTCACTTATAAACAAGAACAAGCAATATTAGACAGCTATCACTTTAATTTGGCAGAAAAACTGTAATGCTTCCTTAAGATATTTACAGCACTTTCTAACTTAAAAATCTGGAAAGAAAATACGAGAAATTTATGACAGGAAGACAAAATTTTTTTTAGAAGGAGAGGTTCTTGCTACTGAAAATGTTTAATGATTAACTGCCTCCAGGATAAGTGGGACCAGGCCATATGTAAAACCAGGATTAATGACAGGGTAGAAGAAATGTGTTTCCATACCAAAGTGTTTTTAAATAAATCTTAAAATGTTATTTTTCATATATCATAACCACAACTGAATTATAAGGAGACTGTTAAAGCTTGCTAGCTTTTAAGAGTTTTGGCTTCTGTAATGAATGGTGTGATCAGTGTTTTCAATGAATGGGGGTTCAGAGAGGGTTAGTGTATTTATGTGAAATAGTACTTCCTCTGCAATATGCTAAATATCCCTGCAAAATCTGTGTGTCAACATAAATTTCCTAGACTCATTTGGGTTTACTGTTATCCACAAAACCATTCGAAAGAGAGCTATCACCATGTACTATGGTGGGTTAGGAAATTTTATTGCCGAAAACAATTCAGCATTTAGATCTTCAGAGTTTATATATAAATCAATGACAATTTTACTATTGACATTAAAAGGATGGGTTTTATTTTGTTATCTTTTTTCGGCTGAAGCCAAATTAAAAAAATGTGACTTTCCTAAAAGTAAAGTAAAATAAATGACTCGGTGAAAAATATTAACATCATTTAAAAGGTATGACAGAGTGACTACTGTATTCAAATTGTGCATTTAAGCAAGTATGCTTGAAAAAAAACAAGCCACTTCACATATGTAAAGCTTATGCATAACTGAAAAGAAGGAACTGATTGATGGCAGTTTAAATTATTACAATATGTTTTCATTTAGCATGTGTAGCCAAAAATTATGAATGTGGATTTTGGGTGCCTATTGATAGAGCAGTTTTGAAATTCATCTTTGAAATCTTATGAAATATGTTTGCTAATAAAAGTAATGGAGTAACAGAGTACAGAAAGAGTATTGAAATTAGTCATTGGCATACTGGAAGGACGTGTGCTTTGGGGGAGCTGGAGAAATATATTATATACTTGAATGCTAATCGATCACTTATTTGGGCTTCCCAGGTGGCTCAGTGGTAAATAATCTGCCTGCCAATGCAGGAGTCTCAGGAGATGCCAGTTTCATCCCTGGGTCAGGAAGATCCCCTGGAGGAGGAAATGGCAATCCACTCCAGATTCTCTTGCCTGGAGAATCTCATGGACAGAGGAGCCTGGTGGGTTACAGTCCAAAGGGTCGCAAAGAGTCAGACACAACAGAGCATGCACGGACAGACACATGCATACTACCACTTATTTACTTTGTAATTTAAGCAAGTCACTTAACCTCTTCAAGCCTCAATTTATGAATCTCAGGTTCCCTACCTCATAGGGCCTAGTGAAAAATGAAAGTGTCAGCAGCTCAGTCTTGTCTGACTCTTTGCAACCCCATGAACGGTAGCCCACCAGGCTCCTCTGTGGGATTCTCCAGGCAAGAATACTGGAGAGGGTAGCCACTGCCTTCTCCAGGGGATCTTCCCAATCCAGGGAGTGAACCCGGGTCTCCTTCATTGCATACAGATACTTTACTGTCTAAGCCACCAGGGAAGCCCAGAGCCTTGTGAGGACTACATAAATTACACCACTCAACTAATGCTAGTTTTCCACCTCTTTCCAAACTACTTCTAGAGCCCCAACTTATTGACAAATAATTGTTATGCTAATTACTAAACGACTATATATATTTAGTAAAGCAGGGTTCCTAAGGTTCTCTACTGGACAATGCTGTTAACCTACTCCCAATCATTATATTTCTTTCCAAGAAAAATTCTGTAATTAGGGCTTTTTAATAATTTAGGAGAGTCTTTGCAACTAGACTCATATTTTACTAACTTGCATTTCACATAAGTACATTACCAATAATAACCTTTCCAAGCTTTAGTATACACCAACATAGGGGAAGAGGAACATAAGCAGCTTGATTAAACTAGTGCACCTTGGGGAAGTAAGAATTATCAGGTCAAAATGACTCATCATGCTTAACTTGGTTAACCTAGTTAGCCAAGATTGCTACTGCTTACAAACACCAAAGTTTCTTTCTTTACCCTGAGTTTGTACTTTCAAATCTAAGGAGGCATCCTTCAGTCACACCTAGATTCAGATCCCAGATCTGCCATTTACTACATGGGTGATTTGGGTAATTAGTTGACTTTGCTTAGCTTCAATTTCCTCATCTGTAAAATGAGGAAACTCTACCAACTGCACAGGGTCATTGGCTATACTAAATAAAATTATACATATAACGCACCTACTAGGCATGTAATACATGTTGGTTTCCTCCCCATATGGAACTGCTAAGTTAGAATTCCAGCAGGAGCTCCAATAGATTTTAAAAGCTGTAAACAACATAGAACTCCACAAATATTTACTAACACCACTACTATATTCTACGCCAGTGCCAGAGTTGCATAGATAAACTACATATACCGAGCATAGGGCCTGGAACCTAGATGCCCAATAAATACCAGTTGTGTTTGTTTCCAGCCCAAGGAGTTTACTATCAAAAGAGCAAGAGACATCAAACTACCATAAAATATGAAAAGTGAGAAATCTGTGGATAGAAACATGAGAATATCAAAACAAAAGGATAATTCCAATGGATGGGAGGGACACTGAGTAAAACAACAGTGACCTTTACAGTGGCTAGAGGGAGGAGGGCATTCCATGAATGAAGAACATCAGGAACAGAGGCAAGAAAGCTTCCATTGCACTGGGAAATATAAACAGAGTTACCCAGAATGGTTGATGTTCCTGGTTGTTCACGGGAAAGGGGGAAATGGGGAGTTAGGGATGAAACGAATGACAGGCAATGCAGATGGAAAGCCAGGGTGCTATGAAGTCTGTCTGTCACACTGAGCTGGACTGTTGTTAAATAACAAGATATAACTTGATTCAATTTACCTTTTAAATAATAATTTTGTAGTCACTTTCAAGGGATAAGGGGTACAACCTGGGTTCAGTTCAGTTCAGTAGCTGAGTTGTGTCTGACTCTTTGTGACCCCACAGACTGCAGCATGCCAGGCTTCCCTGTGCATCACCAACTCCCAGAGCCTACACAAACTCATGTCTATCGAGTCGGTGATGCCATCTAACCATCTCATCCTCTGTCGGCTCCTTCTTCTCCTGATTTCAGTCTTTCCCAGTATCAGGGTCTTTTCCAATGAGTCAGTTCTTCACAACAGGTGGCCAAATTATTAGAATTTCAGCTTCAGAATCAGTCCATCGAGTAACTATTCAGGACCGGTTTCCTTTAGGATGGACTAGTTGGATCTCCTTGCAGTCCAAGGGACTCTCAAGAGTCTGCTCCAACACAAGAGTTCAAAAGCATCAATTTGTCAAACTCAACTTTCTTTACAGTCCAACTCTCACATCCATACATGACCACTGGAAAAACCATAGCTTTGACTAGATGGACCTTTGTTGGCAAAGTAATGTCTCTGCTTTCTAATATGCTGTTTCTAATATGCTGATCATAGCTTTGCTTCCAAGGAGCAAGCATCTTTTAATTTCATGGCTGCACTCACCATCTGTAGTGATTTTGGACCCCCCCCAAAAAAAAAAGTCTGTCACTTTTTCCATTGTTTTCCATTGTTTCCTCATCTACTTCCCATGAAGTGATGGGACCAGATGCCATGATCTTAGTTTTCTGAATGTTGAGCTTTACGGCAACTTTTTCACTCTCCTCTTTCACTTTCATCAAGAGGCTCTTCAGTTCTTCTTCGCTTTTTGCCATAAGACTGGTGTCATCTGCATATCTGAGGTTATTAATATTTCTCCCAGCAGTCTTGATTCCAGCTTGTGCTACATCCAGCCCAGTATTTCGCATGATGTACTCAGTTCAGTTCAGTCCCTCAGTCGTGTCCGACTCCTTGTGACCCCATGAATCACAGCATGCCAGGCCTCCCTGTCCATCACCAACTCCCGGAGTTCACTCAGATTCACGTCCATCGAGTCAGTGATGCCATCCAGACATCTCATCCTCTGTCGTCCCCTTCTCCTCTTGCCCCCAATCCCTCCCAGCATCAGAGTCTTTTCCAGTGAGTCAACTCTTTGCATGAGGTGGCCAAAGTACTGGAGTTTCAGCTTTAGCATCATTCCTTCCAAAGAAATCCCAGGGCTGATCTCCTTTAGAATGGACTGGTTGGGTCTCCTTGAAGTCCAAGGGACTCTCAAGAGTCTTCTCCAACACCACAGTTCAAAAGCATCAATTCTTCGGTGCTCAGCCTTCTTTACAGTCCAACTCTCACATGAATACAAGACCACAGGAAAAACCATAGCCTTGACTAGACGGACCTTTGTTGGCAAAGTAGTGTCTCTGCTTTGGAATATGTTATCTAGGTTGGTCATAACTTTCCTTCCAAGGAGTAAGCGTCTTTTAATCTCATGGCTGCAGTCACCATCTGCAGTGATTTTGGAGCCCAGAAAAATAAAGTCTGACACTGTTTCCACTGTTTCCCCATCTATTTCCCATGAAGTGATGGGACCAGATACCATGATCTTCATTTTCTGAATGTTGAGCTTTAAGCCAACTTTTTCACTCTCCTCTTTCACTTTCATCAAGAGGCTTTTTAGTTCCTCTTACTTTCTGCCATAAGGGTGGTGTCATCTGCATATCTGAGGTTATCAATATATCTCCCAGCAATCTTGATTCCAGCTTGTGTTTCTTCCTGTCCAGCGTTTCTCATGATGTACTCTGCATATAAGTTAAATAAGCAGGGTGACAATATATAGCCTTGACGTACTCCTTTTCCTATTTGTAACCAGGCTGTTGTTCCATGTCCAGTTCTAACTGTTGCTTCCTGACCTGCATACAGATTTCTCAAGAGGCAGATCAGGTGGTCTGGTATTCCCATCTCTTTCAGAATTTTCCACCGTTTATTGTGATCCACACAGTCAAAGGGATTGGCATAGTCAATAAAGCAGAAATAGATGTTTTTCTGGAATTCTTGCTTTTTCCATGATCCAGCAGATGTTGGCAATTTGATCTCTGGTTCCTCTGCCTTCTCTAAAACCAGCTTGAACATTAGGAAGTTCACGGTTCACTTATTGCTGAAGCCCGGCTTGGAGAATTTTGAACATTACTTTACTACCATGTGAGATGAGTGCAATTGTGTGGTAGTTTGAGCATTCTTACTCTGCATATAAGTTAAATAAGCAGGGTGAAAATATTTAGCCATGATACACTCCTTTCCCGATTTGAGACCAGTCTGTTGTTCCATATCCAGTTTTAACTGATGCTTCTTGACCTGCACACAGTTTCTCAGGAGGCAGGTCAAGTGGTCTGATATTCCCATCTCTTTCAGAATTTTTCACCGTTTATTGTGATCCACACAGTCAAATTCTTTGGTGTAGTCAATAAAGCAGAAGTAAATGTTTTTCTGAGACTCTCTTGCTTTTTCAATGATCCAATGGATGTTGGCAATTTGATCTCTAGTTCCGCTGCCTTTTCTAAATCCAGCTTGAACATCTGGAAATTCACGGTTCACGTACTATTGAAACCTGGCTTAAAGAATTTTTTAGCATTACTTTGCTAGCTTGTGAGATGAGCGCAACTGTGCCTTTGAACATTTTTTAGCATTGCCCTTCTCTGGGACTGGAATGATAACCGACCTTTTCCAGTCCTGTGGCCACTGCTAAGTTTTCCGAATTTGCTGGCATATTGAGTGCAGCACTTTCACAGCATCATCTTTTAGGACTGAAATAGCTCAACTGGGATTTCATCACCTCCACTAGCATTGTTCATAGTGATGCTTCCTAAGGCCCACTTGACCACATTCCAGGATGTCTGGCTCTAGGTGAGTGATCACACCATAGTGGTTATCTGGGTCATGAAGATCTTTTTTCTATAGTTCTTCTGTGTATTCTTCTTAATATCTTCTGCTTCTGTTAGGTCCATACCATTTCTGTCCTTTATTGAGACCATCTTTGCATGAAATGTTCCCTTGGTATCTCTAATTTTCTTGAAGAGATCTCTAGTCTTTCCCATTCTATTGTTTTCCTCTATTTCTTTGCACTGATCACTGAGTAAGTCTTTCTTATCTCTCCTTGCTATTCTTTGGAACTCTGCATTCAAATGGGTATATCTTTCCGTTTCTTCTTTACCTTTCACTTCTCTTCTTTTCTCAGCTATTTGTAAGGCCTCCTCAGACAACCATATTGCTTTTTTGCATTTCTGTTTCTTGGGGATGGTCTTGACCACTGCCTCTTGTACAGTGTCAGTAATCTCTGTCCATAGTTCTTCAGGCACTCTGTGTATCAGATCTAATCCCTTGAATCTATTTGTCACTTCCACTGCATAATAGTGGCCACAGGACTGGAAAAGGTCAGTTTTCATTCCAATCCCAAAGAAAGGCAATGCCAAAGAATGCTCAAACTACCACACAATAGTGATTAAGTATGTCTCTGTAGTCTGATTCCTGAATGCAACCCCTCAACCTTACTACTACACAGTGGCTGCATGAATCTGAGAATGTCATTTCAACTCTCTGAGCTTCAATTTCTTCACTTTAAAAAGAGTGAGAACAAGATAAGCCACCTTCTTTGGTTGTTATAAAGATTATGTGAAAAAAATTTTTAAAGATTATGCGAGATGATTCACACAAAGGGCTTCCTCCCTTGGACTTCAAGGAGATCAAACCAGTCAATCCTAAAGGAAATCAATCCTTAATATTCATCAGAGGACTGATGCTGAGGCTGAAGTTCCAATACTTTGGCCACCTGATGTGAAGAGCCAACTCATTAGAAAAGACCCTGATGCTGGAAACGATTGAAGGCAGCAGGATAAGGGGGCGACAGAGGATGAGATGGTTCTATGGCATCAGTGACTCAATGGACATGATTTTAAGCAAACTCCAGGAGTTGGTATAGGACAGGGAAGCCGGGTGGTGCTGCAGTCCATGGGGTTGCAGAGTCAGACATGACTGAGTGACTGAACAACAACAAATAACTATTATTTCCCAAGGAACAAAAAGACATTGTCAATTAATAATGGGAAGGAGAGATGTTTTTCAATGCAAAGAACGTGCTTAATCGCTCAGTCGTGTCTGACTCTTTTTGACCCCATGGACTTGTAGCCCACCAGGGTCGTCTGTTTATGGGGATTCTCCAGGCAAGAACAGTAAAGTGGGTTGCCATGCCCTTCTCCAAGGAATCTTCCCAACCCAGGGATCGAACCCAGGTCTCCCGCATGGCAGGCAGATTCTTTACCAGCTGAGCTACCAGGGAAACCCATAAGTATCATTACAATGCAGCGAATATACTGGCAATTTAATTTAAAGAAGCTAAGCAACTAGTTTCTGATTTTTTGATTCTATAACAGGGAGTAACTTAAATAAGAGATTCAAAGAGAATAGAGGCAATGGACACTTAAATAGAAAAATACCATCCACAGAACCATCATTAGTGAAATGTGTTGTCCCTGGTCCATTACATATCCAGGTTGCCACAGAAGGAAAACTGATGTATACCTCAAAAGTGAGCAAACTAACATGGGGAAAGGCAACCACACGACAGAAAAAAATCTGATACTGTCAACCTTATCAAAGGACATACTCCCTGGAATGAATTAATCTAGACCTTATTTCTTCATGGATGAGATGAGGAGATCAAATAAGATCAGTGATTCTCAGTGGAGAAGGCAGCTCCCCTCATTCAGGTGGGATACTCATCAGATCCTGTGAAATCCCCAACCCGCCCCCACCACCACCGCCACAATAGCACAGAAGACAGCTCCCGTCACCTGGATTTTCTTATAATGCCTTACCAGGGAGGTGTGTCCTCCCTGGTAGCCATTAGCTGATGGTGAGCCATTAGCATTACTCTCATGTGCCATCAGTTCAGCTCAGTTTAGTCGCTCAGTCGTTTCCAACTCTTTGTGACCCCATGTGCCATATCATGTGCCATATCATCAGGGATATTTGGATGGAAAAAAAATTGAGACTCCACATCTGCTCTGTCCACTTTGGTAGCCACAATAACGAGTGGCAACCAATGACTTGAAACGTGGCTACATGGAATTGAACTGTGCTTTCTTTACATGTAAAATACACACCAGAGTTTGAAGAGTACATACCCCCCCAAAAGCGTAACATAGGTCATTAATAAATTTTTATGGGTTACATATTAAAATTATAATGTTCTGAATATGTTGAATCAAATAACATATATAATTTAAATGAATTTTACCTGCTTCTTTTTCTTTTTAGATTTCACTAGAATATTTAAAATTACATGTATGTCTCACATTATATTACTTCTAAACAGCTCTACTCTAGTTGAAATTCTTACATGCCTTCTGGTGCAATAATTCTATGCTATCATGATTCCTGTTAAAAGTGTAAAATAAAGCATAACTAGTTCTTGCCTCCTTGTGGGGAACAACACAAAAATGTTTTTAAAGTTCCAAATATAAAAGACAGACACTAAATACCAAACCAACACTCAATACCATCAAGTACAAAAGAACATTACTTTAAAAAAAATGAAATTTAAGTTTATTACTTAAAAGCATTCACACACTGACAGTAGGAAAGAATAGTTCATGCCCAAGGTAAAATATTCTTTTGTTTCAATTAAACTCTTAAATTAATGTTGAACATAATTTGACAAAAATTAGATTATTTGTTTTAGGAATGTAATTGTTTTAGAAGCTGCTCATTGGCACAGGGAAAAAATTAAGTCCCTTAAAATTAAAAATGACACAGTACCATTTTTCTAAGAAGTAATTAAATCATGGTTTGCAATTTAACATAGTCAGAGATATTCTCTACAATATTTTATTTCCAGAATACAGGCAAGACGTTTAAGTTGTAGAAGGTAAGGGCCTTAAACTTTATTATACATGACAAGGGAAGGATAAACGCTATAGAATAAAAGGATATGGCAAAAAAGGATCTATGCAATGAGGAGAGCAGTGTAAACACTTAGGGGAATGACACTTTTAAAATTCTCTGACCATGAGTAAAAGCTTTAGTTTGGGAGTCAGACAGACCTGGTTTAAATCTACTCTGCCTAACTCCAAATTCCATGTTCTTAAGCATTTCATGTATCTTCATATAAGTATATGATTATGATTGTGAATTTGTATGTAAACACAGACACATGCTCTTCACTCCTTGGCCAAATCTTTTGGTTTCCAGTTTTTATCAATCACCTTTATTTTCTTTTAGTTGGAGGAAAATTGCTTTACAATGCTGTATTGGTTTCTGCCATACAACAACTCAAATTAGCCATAATTTTACATATATCCCTTCCCTCTTGAGCCTCCCTCCCCTCCACCATCTCATCCTTCTAGATCATCACAGAGTACCAAGCTGGGCTCCCTGTGCTATACAGCAACTTCCCACCAGCTATCTGTTTCACACACGGTAGTATATATACAGGGCTTCCCTGGTAGCTCAGCTCGTAAAGAATCTGCCTGCAATGGAGGAGACCCCAGTTCAACTCCTGGGTCAGGAAGATCTACTAGAGAAGGGATAGGCTACCCACTCCAGTTTTCTTGGGCAGGGCTTCCCTGGTAGCTCAGCTGGTAAAGAATCTGCCTGCAATGTAGGAGACCCGAGTTTGACTTCTGGGTCAGGAAGATCTGCTGGAGAAGGGATAGGCTACCCACTCCAGTTTTCTTGGGCTTCCCTGGTGGCTCAGCTGGTAAAGAATCCGCATGCAATGTGGGAGACCTGGGTTCAATCCCTGGGTTGGGAAGATCCTCTGGAGAAGGGAAAGGCTACACACTCCAGTATTCTGGCCTGGAGAATTCCACAGACTGTACAGTCTATGGGGTCACAAAGAGTCAGATGTGTATATATGTTGATGCTACTTTCTCCATTCTAAATTTTGAATAAATAATTGGCAACTTCTTCCTTAAAAAAGGTTCGATGCATGGTACTGGATGCTTGGGGCTGGTGCACTGGGGACGACCCAGAGGGAGGGGAGGGGAGGGAGGAGGGAGGAGGGTTCAGGATGGGGAACGCGGGTATACCTGTGGTGGATTCATTTCGATATTTGGCAAAACTAATACAATATTGTAAAGTTTAAAAACAAAATAAAATTTTTAAAAAAATTTTAAAAAAATACCCCTCAGCACATATTTGCCAAGATGTGTTTATCTACATCATTTTGTCCTGCTAACATTTTACCTTATAAATTCTTTCCTTACAATTTCTCCTAAAATACTTCTCCTATCTGAGTGTATCCTATAAGATTCAATATTCTATGTGATATAGATGTGGTATGGGATTTCTGTTTTTTCCCCTATAATTAACAAATGAAAATTATATGCAGCTATGAAGATTCAGATATATAGCTCAAGATTTGATGATAAACATTAGGATCCAAATATTCTGGCAGGAGAACTACCTTCTCTGATAGCACATTTAAATACTGACTTAGGGAAATTCATTACAATTCTGCATAGGCTTAGCTCCAATATTAGAAACATGCCTCTAGGCTCATTTGTACAAGAATTTCTTATTCAGCATCTCAGCTACACAGGTTTCCACACAGAAATGAGCAGGTAAAAATGGTTGGAGCTTCATAATGAGTCAACATTAACATAATTACTTTCCATTTCATCTATTAGAGTACACTGTTTGACTCTCTCATTTCTTTTCATTTCAATCATTCCTTTAGTACACCCACAAGGCCCTGTTAGAGAAATGAGACTTCAGAGGCTGTGCTATAGAAACTGAGGTGAACTAAATACTTTTGAAATTTTCCCATAGAAGTGATCAAATTTTCCACACTACCATAAATGATGCAATTCTGTACTCTAATATAATATTTCTTTACATCTATTAAAACAATGTATACAATTAGATAATGGCATGAAAATGATTTACTTTGGCATCACAAAGCGTGACTATAAAATAACTATCTTGGTTGTTTTTTAACAAACAGAACTTAATCTTGCACATGTGAACTGCCTATTACAGTTACCTCAGGGGCTAGATACACACTGTAATTAGGCTGCCACTGCTGAAAACATCTCTGAACATCTTTTTGGATGAAGGAATTACCTTCAGGGACAGTTTAACACCCAAACAATAAAACATGTCTCACTGCTTTATATTTTAAGGCCAGGATTTAATTTAGTCACCCATCTTATGCATCAAATTTAAGGCAGAAAATGTTGGCTATTGCTAAAGAGTATTTATTGCACTCATCTCACATACTACTAAAGTAATGTTCAAAATTCTCCAAGTCAGGTTTCAGCAATACGTGAACTGTGAACTTCCAGATGTTCAAGCTGGTTTTAGAAAAGCCAGAGGAACCAGAGATCAAATTGCCAACATCCGCTGGATCATTGGAAAAGCAAGAGAGTTCCAGAAAAACATCTATTACTGCTTTATTGACTATGCCAAAGCCTTTGACTGTGTGGATCACAATAAACTGTGGAAAATTCTGAAAGATACGGGAATACCAGACCACCTGACCTGCCTCTTGAGAAACTTATATGCAGGTCAGGAAGCAACACTTAGAACTGGACATGGAACAATAGACTGGTTCCAAATAGGAAAAAGAGTACGTAAAGGCTGTATATTGTCACCCTGCTTATTTAACTTCTATGCAGAGTACATCATGAGAAACGCGAGGCTGGAAGAAGCACAAGCTGGAATCAAGATTGCTGGGAGAAATATCAATAGCCTCAGATATGCACATGACACCACCCTTATGGCAGAAAGTGAAGAGGAACTACAAAGCCTCTTGATGAAAGTGAAAGAGGAGACTGAAAAAGTTGGCTTAAAGCTCAACATTCAAAAAACGAAGATCATGGCATCTGGTCCCATCACTTCATGGGAAATAGATGGGGAAACAGTGTCAGACTTTATTTTTCTGGGCTCCAAAATCACTGCAGATGGTGACTGCAGCCATGAAATTAAAAGACGCTTACTCCTTGGGAGGAAAGTTATAACCAACCTAGATAACATATTGAAAACAGAGACGTTACTTTGCCAACAAAGGTCCGTCTAGTCAAGGCTATGATTTTTCCGGTGGTCATGTATGGATATGAGAGTTGGACTATGAAGAAAGCTGAGCGCCGAAGAATTGATGCTTTTGAACTGTGGTGTTGGAGAAGACTCTTGAGAGTCCCTTGGACTGCAAGGAGATCCAACCAGTCCATTCTAAAGGCGATCAGCCCTGGGTGTTCTTTGGAAGGAATGATGCTAAAGCTGAAACTCCAGTACTTTGGCCACCTCATGCGAAGAGTTGACTCATTGGAAAAGACTCTGATGCTGGGAGGGATTGGGGGCAGGAGGAAAAGTGGATGACAGAGGATGAGATGGCTGGATGGCATCACCGACTTGATGGACGTGAGTTTGAGTGAACTCCAGGAGATGGTGATGGACAGGGAGGCCTGGCGTGCTGCGATTCATGGGGTTTCAAATAGTCGGACATGACTGAGTGACTGAACTGAACTGAACTGAACTGATTTCCACTCTCAGAAGATAAAGATTTACTACCAGCAAGGATATTCAAGAGAAACAGCACTTGAGTTCAAATAAAAGCCCCAGTGCTTAATATCCAGCAACTTACTGGGAAGCTTGCTGAAATTCTGAGTCAGAATATTTTGTAAATAAGATGACATCTATAAAAGTACCAGCATGGTGCGTAATAAGAAGTAAGGGATCAATAGACGAACATACTGTATTTACATGGTAGGAAATAAATTGTAGAAGTCACATATGAAAAATCTTAGTAAAATAGCTCTGATGTGTTGCCAGTGATACAAAGAAATCCTGCTCCATTTTAATGACAGAAATATATCCTTTTTGATACTGTACACACATCCCTGAAGGTAGCATAAAGACTTTTACAACCAAAATCCAAGTTGCCTTTTTATTTACAAAAAATATAATCAAAACTTTTGACCACCTACTATTTCTAAGCTCTATTCTATGCACTGAAGGAGAAAAAGAAAATACAGTGTTTGTCCTCATGGAATATTACTCAGCCATTAAAAAGAATATGTTTGAATCAGTTCTAATGAGGTGGATGAAACCGGAGCCTATTATACAGAGTAAAGGAAGCCAGAAAGAAAAACACAGTATACTAATACAGTATACTAACAGTACACTAACGCATATATATGGAATTTAGAAAGATGGCAACAATAACCCTGTATGTGAGACAGCAAAAGAGACACAGATGAATAGAACAGTCTTTTGGACTCGGTGGGAGAGGGAGAGGGTGGGATGATTTGGGAGAATGGCATTGAAACATGTATAATATCATATATGAAACTAATTGCCAGTCCAGGTTTGATGCATGATACAGGATGCTTGGGGCTGGTGCACTGGGATGACCCAGAGGGATGGTGCAGGGAGGGAGGTGGGAGGAGGGTTCAGGATGGGGAACACGTGTACACCCGTGGCAGATTCATGTTGATGTATGGCAAAACCAGTACAATATTGTAAAGTAATTAGCCTCCAATTAAAATAAATAAATTTAAATTAAAAAAAAAAAGAAGTAGAAGTGACTAAAAGTTGCTTCAGTGTGACTTGTTCAACTAGGAGGCTACACTGTCACACCTTGAAGTTCATTGAGTACTCCCTTGGATACACACACATACACACACACACACTTATGCAGAAACCTGCTAATAAGATGTAAACATGTTCATCCATGAAGCTATTTTTGCAGTTCTTTTGGGAACTGGTCATTAACTAGTGTAACATGACATAGAGTTCAAATTTTTATACCCATACTTCACAAAATACCTTTACCTAATATTAATAGGTAAAAAATAACTGATATCTAAAATCCCACTACTTGGCTTTCCAGTGACATCATTTTTCTTTGAAGCACACAAGAAAAGGAATACATTGAATGTGAATTTTACTTTACCACTCTTGGATAGAATGTTTCCATTCCTTATATTAAATATACCTGTATTGCTGCAAAATGAAATTAATCAAATGCCTTAAGATTGCAAGTTGAGAAAAATAGAGCCGTCATGCAAAATAAAATTTTGGAGCTATTTTTTCTATTCTGTAATGAGTATAAATAATTGGTCTAGGTCAGCCTGATTACTTAGCCTATCAGAGGAAAAAAGAATAGTTAGTCATTAATTATATCATTAAATTATGCAAAATCCAAGACTGTTTTGCTAATAAACTAGAGTATAATTAGCTATATAATTATATGGAGATCAATATTCCTTTGAGAACAGTCATTTATCATGAGAAAAATTCATTCCATAACCAAACAGCCTTTTATGAGTACCTTAAACTTTAGACAACAAAAGTTCTCTAAATCATTTAGATTATATAATCCTATAAGCCAAGGACTCTGGGTACAAATTCTTGTCTAGATTTCAAGGCCCTGAATACCACTGTAGTTAAGACTCCATGCTTAACCACAGTGGTGCAACTGCAAAAACTAGGCCAATATCAAACGTGACACTCAGACACTACCCTCCCACTACAGGAGAAAGAACTAACTTACTGTATTAGAGCTACGTAGATAACTGTATTTATAACTAAATAAGATTCTTTTGGATAAACTTATCCAAAATTTTTAAAATCTTATAAATACAAAATCTGAAACAAAATCTGATAAGACCATACACTTCCAAGGCAATGAATATTTAAAATTCCTAAGATACAGAAACATCTTCCTTCTGTTTTGGCATTGCCTGGTGGGGCGGGAGAGGGTAAAAGGTGATTAGAAAAGTCTTTGGCCCCCTTCTCTTTTGAAAATGTCTTTAAAATCACCAAACATGGGTGCTGATTCAGTTTTCCATCTAACCCAAGAATCTTTAGGTGGTTTTACTGTCCCTCTGGGGTCAGCCCAAGTGGCCACTGGGGAAGGGAGAGATCTCTTTAACCTCTACTTGGCAGTGGGCAGACAGAGGATAGAAAGTAGGACCAATGCCCTGGCTACACAGGAACAGGAGAAACTGAGGGACTTACTAGAGCTTGCCCTTGCCCTTCCTCTTTCCACATTATCAGAGGCTTTTAACATTCAGTGGATTTACACCCTGACTGGCTACATTGACTAGGTTTTACTACTCCGTACTAATTAACACAGAGGTAGCACTCCAGTGTTCTTGCCTAGAGAAGCCCAGGGATGGGGGAGCCTGGTGGGCTGCCGTCTCTGGGGTCGCACAGAGTTGGACACGACTGAAGTGACATAGCAGCAGCAGCAGCAGCACAGCATAAAGATTAGATAAAGATTGATTTCCAAAGCAAGACATATGGAGGCTACAAACACTGGTTCCACCACTTACTATACGTGGAAATCTGAATAAGCAAGTTACTTTACCTCTCTGGACCTCAGTTTCCCATTTGTAAAATGGGAATAATAATTGTACCTACCTCATGTTGTTGTGATGGTGAAATTAGTTCATGCAGTAAAAGCACTCAGAACAACGCTCAACACATAATAAGAATCCAATTAACATTAGCTATTTTATTGTTGCTATTGTCATTATTATTATACTATTTCCTTATTTCCTAGCATGTGCCTTCTTTTTGGATTGGGCCAGGTACCTCCTTACCATTTTTTAAATTCCATTTTTTTATCCCTCTCCCAGTAACATGCTTTAAAATCCAATTCAACTGCCATCTACTCCACAAAGTCTTCCCTGCTTTGGAAGAGGCAATTTAACATAGTAATAAAAACACCTCTGGAGTCAGAAGGTTCTCTCTCAGTACTGCCACTGACTAGCTATAATTCCTTGTACAAGTTATTAAATCTCTCTCCAAAGATCAAACAAGAAATTTGCTAAAATTTAAATAAGGGCTTCCATCTGTATCAGATATATAAAGATTCATGTTGATGTATGGCAAAACCAATACAATATTGTAAAGTAATTAGCCTCTAATTTAAATAAATAAATTTAAATTAAAAAAAGAATCTACAAGTTTATATATTACATGTTCCTGTTTTCACTATAGTGCTTTTGATATCCATTTTGAATATCATATATGGTCATTTTCTTAAATGTATTAATTATGCATTTATAATTACTAAAGGGAAAAGTTTAGAGTGGTGGCTCAGTTGGTAAAGAGTCTGTCTGCAATGCAGGAGACCTGAGTTCAATCTGTGGGTCAGGAAGATCCCCTGGAGAAGGAAATGAAAAACCCATGACACCCACTTCAAAATAGGTCTTCAAGGTGTATCTCAAACTGTTGAGCAGGAATAGTAGTTTCACTAGTTGCTACAAATTACCATCCAAGAAGTATATGGCAAGTGGCACAATCTAAATGAAGCTCATTTGAAAAAACAATACTTACATCGAAACATTCCTTGACAAGACTAGGTGCTCAGTAATGTTGAAGAAATCCTGTATCTTCTTTATGATCATGTAAGGGTATAAAGCACATAAATCACTGCTTTCATGTACATCACTGCAGGATAAGAAACTCCTTTTAAAAGTCATCAGGTTGAGTAAGTGAAAGATCTATGGATCCATCTGAATTTTCTGGACTCATTCATATATGTCAGCTGTTCAGCAGCTCAGTTGTGTCTGACTCTTTCTGACTCCATGGACTACAGCACACCAAGCTTCCCTGTCCTTCACCATCTCCTGGAGCCTGCACAAACTCATGTCCATTGAGTCCATGATGCCATCCAACCATCTCATTCCCTATCATCATCCCCTTCTGCTGCCTTCAAACTTGCCCAGCATCAGGGTCTTTTCCAGTGAGTCAGCTCTTCACATCAGCTGGCCAAAGTACTGGAGTTTCAGCTTCAGCATCAGTCCTTTCAATGAATATTCAGGGTTGATCTCCTTTAGGATTGATTCATTTGATGTCCTTGCAGTCCAAGGGACTCTGAAGAGTCTTCTCCAACACCACAGTTCAAAAGCATCAATTCTTCAGCACTCAACTTTCTTTATAGTCCAACTCTCACATCCATACATGATTACTGGAAAAACCATAGCTTTGACTATACGGACCTTAGTCAGCAAAGTAATATCTCTGCTTTTTAATATGCTATCTAGGTTATTCATAGCTTTTCTTCCAAGGAGCATGTATTTTTTTTTAATTTAATTTTATTTTTTAACTTTACAATATTGTATTGGTTTTGCCATATATCAAAATGAATCCACCACAGGTATACATGTGTTCCCCATCCTGAACCCTCCTCCCTCCTCCCTCCCCATACCATCCCCCTGGGTCGACCCAGTGCACAAGCCCCAAGCATCCAGTATCGTGCATCGAACCTGGACTGGCGACTCATTTCATATATGATATTATACATGTTTCAATGCCATTCTCCCAAATCATCCCACCTTCTCCCTCTCCCACCGAGTCCAAAATACTGTTCTATACATCAGTGTCTCTTTTGCTGTCTCGTATACAGGGTTATTGTTACCATCTTTCTAAATTCCATACATATGCGTTAGTATACTGTATTGGTGTTTTTCTTTCTGGCTTACTTCACTCTGTATAATAGGCTCCAGTTTCATCCACCTCATTAGAACTGATTCAAATGTATTCTTTTTAATGGCTGAGTAATACTCCATTGTGTATATATCTCTGCTTTTTAATATGCTATCTAGGTTATTCATAGCTTTTCTTCCAAGGAGCAAGTGTCTTTTAGTCTACAGTGATTTTGGAGCCCATGAAAATAAAGTCTGTCATTGTTTCCATTGTTTCCCTATATATTTGCCATAAAGTAATGGGACTGGATGCCATGATCTTATTTTTTTGAATGTTGAATTTATATAGTTTTGAATGTTGAGTGTATATATAATTTAATATCTGAATCTAACCCTTTAAATTTTTTGACCAGTCTTGGAGAATACTGCACTTGCCTTCCTATGTAAAATGTAAGTATTACACTATTCATTTTAACACAGGTTATGAAAACAGAACCAAAATGCATATTTAAAATATGCATAACCATAATTTTTGACCTTAACTATAGCTTTAAATGAGCAACAGTGAGAGCCCTGTATGGAACAACTGATTGGTTCAAGATTGAGCAAGGAGTACAATAGGGCTGTCTGCTGTCACCCTAAATGCCGGACTGGATCAGTTACAAGCTGGAATCAAAACAGAAAGGAGAAATATCAACCTCAGATATGCAGATGATACCACTCTAATGGCAGAAAGCGAAGAGGAACTAAAGAGCCTCTTGATGAGGGTGAAGGAGGAGAGTGTAAGAGCTGGCTTAAGACTAAAATATTAAAAAAAAAAACAAAAAACCTAAGATCAAGGCATCTGCCCCCATTACCATATGGCAAACACAAGGGGAAAAGGCAGATGTAGTGCCAGATTTCCTCTTCTTGGGCTCCAAAATCACTGCGGATGGTGACTGCAGCCAAGAAATCAGAAGACGATTGTTTCTTGGCAGGAAAGCGATGACAAACCTAGATGGTGTGTTGAAAAGAGAGACATTACTCTGCCGACAAAGTTCATATAATCAAGGCTATGGTATTCCCAGTGGTCACATACAGTTGTGAGAGCTGGACTATCAAAGCATTGATGCCTTCAAACAGTGGTGCTGGAGAAGACTCTGGAAAGTCCCGTGGACAGCAAAGAGATCAAACCAGTCAATCTTAAGGGAGATCAACCCTGAATATTAACTGGAAGGACTGAAACTGAAGCTGAAGCTTCAGTATTTTGGTCATCTGATGTGAACAGACAGCTCACTGGAAAAGTCCCTGATGCTGGGAAAGATTCAGGGCAGAAGGAGAAGAGGACATCAGAGGATGAGATGGCTGGATGGCATCACTGATGCAATGAACATGAATGGAGGCAAACACTGGGAGATGGTGAAGGACAAGGAGGCCTGGCATGCTTCAGTTCATGGGGTCGCAAAGATTTGGACACAACTAGGAGACTGGGAGAACAACAATAGCTGTAAATGCTAGTTAAAATAAAAAAACACAACACCAGGTTCAAAAATACATCACAAAAAGCAATCAAAGATAATAGAAAAATTTCCTTCAAATTCCCTTGGTCTTTTCTATATATAAATCTCCTATATCACTTTATATATTATTCATTAATTTTTTAACTTCAAAAGTCCTTCAATTTACCACTCTATATACTTAATAAGCTAAATCCATGCTTCCAAACAGAATTTCCCAGATTTGTGTCTCTCCCTTGACATATGGCTCAAAGGTTAAAGCATCTGCCTCCAATGCTGGAGACCCGGGTTCAATCCCTGGATCAGGAAGATCCCTTGGAGAAGGAAATGGCAACCCACTCCAATATTCTTGCCTGGAGAATCCCATGGACAGAGGAGCCTGGTAGGCTCCAGTCCACAGGGTCGCAAAGAGTCGGACACGACTGAGCAACTTCACTCACTCACTCACTCACTTGACATATATGCATTTCCAAAAAATGCCCTTCAAAAGGCAAATAACAAGGAAAACAATTAGGTATATCAATTCACTATAAATAACAAAAATCTAAACAGAATTGATTTTTATCTGAAGTCAATACTTCTACCGTTGTTTGCAAATCATATACAACTATACCTTCTCATGTTTTACTTTTAAGAAGTATGAAAAATAGGAACTCTGAAGTTGGGGAAAGCCCTAGAATGATTGCCAACAGCAACTTTAATAGATGAGAAATATATTATCTCCCTGGGTCAAGTTTCTAACCAAGTGTAAAGTGATATAAAAATCGTTTTATGGTCTACCCCTGATTGCTTTGCACAAATCTACCCAGAAGACTAGTAAGCTCAAAATTTTTACCATGCAAACTCACTCCACAAGATAGTTTTACTGAACTTTAGTACTGCCACTGATCCTTAAAGAATCCATTCTATATGTCTCTATCCAGAAAATAATCTATTTATTCCCACTTTTTTTCCTCATTGCTAAAACAGTTTCCTTCTCTGTGAGATATACAACATGGCATCCCATATTGACTCAATTTTAATTGCATCTACCATGGCACATTGTCAATGTATACATGAGAGGAAGCTGAGAGACATTTTTTTTTTTCATCATGAAAGTAATAAATGTGCACACTGAAAAATATATCAAGCAGTACATAAAGATATGATGTAAAAAGTAAATATCTCACCTCCCAGAGCAGACCACTGTTAGAGTTTTTTTTTTTTTTTTTTGTTAAAGAGTTTTTATGTGGATTATTCCACACATTTTATTATATAAATCCAAGAACTTCTCACACACATACACACACACACACACACACACACACACACACACACACAAACACACATCTTTGAAAAGATAGGCTCTTACCATATCCGCTCTTTTGTCCCTTTTTTTTTCCCTATTATATTCCCATTAATAATGACTGGTCACAAATATTTCAAGCTTTCGTCCTTCAAGTAAAATGATAGGACTGTACTTTTCTACCCCTTGAAGTTAGATGCAACTATCTGACTTTTTTGGCTGATGCAATGTCAGTAGAGTGAAGGGTGGTACCTCTTCTACTTTTTGCAATATAGCAGAGCCTAGAATCCTGAGTGAGATTAACATGGGGCAGAGATACTCACTGACACGCAGTGAACATGGAGCATAAGTAAAAAATTAGTCTTTGCTGTTTAAAGACTGAGGTAAAATTCTAAAGTTAATATCTCCGTGTAACTAGCCTATCTTCACTAACATCACATCTTGAAATCCATTTATCTATAAACACACAGATCTACCTCATTTACTGAAATAGCTTCATAATATTCTTTTATGATTTTTTTTTAAATCTTTATTTTAATTGAAGGATTATTACTTTATTATACAATGTTTCAGGTGTATTATAATACTCTTTTACATGAATGAAAATTTAGTTAACTTGATCTATAAGTATTTTGTGAGTATCTGCCCAGTCTTAAATAATGCATTACATGTTTTAGATGTTAAAGTTCCTTTAATTCTCACAGAAAGTCTATGATGTATAGATTCTATCCTTGTCCACATTTTTACAGGTGAGGAAAATGAAATACATCAAGATTAAGTTAAAACTGTCCCTGAGTGCCCACAGATAATAAATGGTGAAAGTGAAGTGAAAGCGTTAGCCGCTTAGGTGTGTATGACTCTTGCAACCCCATGGACTGTAGCTCACTAGGCTCTTCTGTCCATGGAAGGAGAGCCAGAATTTGAAGGCAGCTGACTCGAGACTCAATGCTTTTTTTGGGGGGTGGGCGAGCACCCACGCTGAGGAATATGAAATCTTAGTTCCTAGACCAGGGATCAAACTCATGCCTCCTGCAGTGGAAGTGTGGAGTCCTAACCACTGGAACACTGGAGAATCCCCCCAGAGTCAATGTTTTTAATCAACAAGTATATACCACCTTTCCCTATTTTGGGGAAACACATAATACAGAAATATGCAAGAAAATATCAAGTACTAATAGCTACTATGATGAAAATAAAACACAGCAATATGATGACGAGTAGGAGCGACTTTATGGGAGGTAGTTAGGAAAGGCTTCTTTGAGAAGTCATACTTAAACTGAGACATAACTGATAAGAAAAGAGTAACTCATGTAAAAAACCTGGGGAAAAAGCTTTGGAAGTGGAGGGACTAGCTATGCAGAGACTCTAAAGTGGAAGTGACTGGCTATATTCAAGAAACAGCAAAGCTAGTGTTGTTGGAGCATACTGAGCCAGAGAAAGCGTGATGGCAGGTTATTTTACTCATCCTCCCCTGGTGGAAACATTGCCTCCAATATTCTTATATACACATCTTTTTATATCTGCATAGGATTAAGAGTAGGATGGGCTTCCCTGATAGCTCAGTTGGTAAAGAATCCGCCTGCAATGCAGGAGACCCCGGTTTGATTCCTAGGTCTAGACTATCCACTGGAGAAGGGATAGGCTACCCACTCCAGTATTATTGGGTTTCCCTTGTGCCTCAGCTGGTAAAGAATCCTCCTCTGCGATGCAGGAGATGTGGGTTAGATCCCTGGGTTGGGAAGATGCCCTGGAGAAGGGAAAGGCTACCCACTCCAGTATTCTGGCCTGGAGAAGTCCATGGGGTCACAAAGAGTCAGACACGACTGAGTGAATTTCACAAGAGTAGGATAAATTTCAACTGGAATTGCTGAGCCAAATTTTGAAAGACATCATGAATTTCCCATTTAAAAGATGATAGGGAAAACACTGGTGCCAACAGTAGAAGAAAGTGCTTGTTTACTATACAAGCTCTCACACTATTGTTATTATCAGACGTGTTACACCATTACTAATTTTAATTTGCTAGACTTGCTAAAGGTTGTGAAACTGCTAGGTTAATCCACATTTGTTTAATTCTGTTTGAAATATCTTTTATATATTTATTGGTTATTTGTATTTATTTAGATGTAAACTGCCTACTTAAGAGTTTTGCCATTTTTAAATTAGGATTTTAGTATGCCTGCATTTATTTTGTAAAGTCTTTGTGTATTAAGAATATGAGGCCTTTGACACATGTGTTGCAAATACATTTTTTAACTCTTTAATGTAATATTTAACTTTATGATCTTTTTATCAAATCAAAGTTTGGAAATTGAATAACTGATCTCTACTGAGTTAAAATGTCTCTTCCATCACATGGTGAACTCCCATATGTATTGAGGTCTATTGCTGGACTCTCTGTGTTCCAGTAATCTGTCTATTTCTAAATCAGAATCAAACAATTTTAATTACTGTGACTTTACCATTTTTTATTTGGTAGAATTAGTCCTCCTTCACTTCACTTTATTCCAGTTTTTTCTTGGTTATTCTCAAGTATTTATTCCTCTAAATAAAATTTAACACTGCATTGTCAATTAAAAAAAAGAAAAATCCTTTTGAAATTTTTATTCATATGTCATTGAATATTACTGCTACAACAAATAGGACTTCCATTAATAGCCAGTTAACTCTTTATTTGTATATAAAAGTGCTATTAACTTTGATTATATTTATCTTATTATCAGGTATTCATATAATACACAAATAATTTTACATATTACTTTCTAACCTTTATATTATTTTCTCTTATCTCATTGCATTAGCTAACACACCGCTCCCTTAGCACCCCAATCTAATAAAAAGATTAAAAAAGTAAAGGCCTAAAATTTACTGGTGATTGTGAACATCCTCATCTTGCTCCTAAATTTAATGGGAATTCATCAAGCATTTTAAATATGCTTGCTTGTGCTTGTGCTCAGTTGTTTCCAGTTCTTTGCGACCCTCTGGACTGTAGCCCACTAGACTTCTCTGTCTATGGGATTCTCCAGGCAAGAATACTGGAGTGGGTCACCATTTCTAATCCAGGGGATCCTCCCAATGCAAGGATTGAACCCATGTCTCTTCAGGCTCCTGCACTGACAGGTGGATACTTTACCAACTACACCACGTGGGAAGCCCCATTTTAAATATAACATTATAATTTAAACATAACACTGTGTAAATATAACAGTGATATTTGGTTTGAGAGATATATTTTTATCATGTTAAGGACGTAAGTAACTTTTCCTACTGTATTAAACTTTTTTCAAATCATAAAGTATTGTGAATTCTATCAATGACCTTTGGATAATACATTGGAGATAATAATAAGTTTTTCCCCTCTTTCTGTGGCATTTAAAAAATCTAAATACAATTCATTCATCAGATTTCATTTATATACCTATTTATACTCCCCTTCCCCTCAGTACCTCAGCTGGTAAAGAATCCACTTGAAATGCACAAGACCCTGGTTCAATTCCTGGGTCAGGAAGATCTGCTGGAGAAGGGACAGGCTACCCATTCCATTCCTGGGCCTTCCTGGTGGCTCAGATGGTAAAGCGGCTGTCTACAATGTGGGAGACCTGGGTTCAATCCCCGGGTAGGGAAGATTCCCTGGAGAAGGAAATGGCAACCCACTCCAGTGCTCTTGCCTAGATAAATCCGATGGATGGAGGAGCCTGGTGTCCATGGGGTTGCAAAGAGTCAGACATGACTCAGAGACTTCACTTCAGAGACTTTGGAGCGACTTTCACTTTCACAAATATAAACATGTTATTTAGGCACAATTTTCCCTGGCAACAATGTGCTGCCTTTCCACCAAATGATGCACACCTATATAAACTTCTATGGTTTGTTTCCTTATTGATATAAGCCACACCAACTTCCTTGGTATGGAAATGGGGATAGAAAGTCTATAGTGTAAAAATGGACTCAAAATTTTTTATTTATTTATTTATTTTTTAATTTTATTTTATTTTTAAACTTTACAATATTGTATTAGTTTTGCCAAATATCGAAATGAATCTGCATATCATACAAATCAAGATCTCTCAAACTCTTTTATGGATCACCAGTATCCCATGAGATAACAATAAATGCACTGAAATCACCTAAGATTGGGAAATAAGTTAACTAAAGTTAATTGATTTTTCTACTATGGGACATTTCTGATTATTTACTATGCTAATATGCACTGTGATTCTTCATTGGAAGGGGTAAAGTGTACAGCAGGCAAAATTTCCCAAAGTTATTTGGCCAAGACATTTCCCTCATCCATGTACAAGTACCAAGTCAGCAGGCACTGGCATCAAAACATACACATTGGGAGAGCCATCTAGCCAATCTGGCTGCTCTTACCTGCTGCTGGTAACCAAGATGTCTGCCAAACCAAGAAGCCTCTGTCCAGCAAGTGAGGATGAGGCTGACCCACTGAGAGAAGAAGAGATGAAAAAGAGGACAAAATCCTAGACATGCTCATCTCTTAACGGTCTCAAGCTTCACTCTTTGTACTAGTCCCATGCACACAGGCTACCAGGAGAAAACAGCAGTTCTCATACTGTGCCAAAAGCACTCCCTTTAGGGGGTCCTTTAAGGAAGGGACCCCTTCCGGGGTGTATGCAAGGTCAAAATTGTTCCCATAATAATACTAAGACATTATGTGACTTCTTCACTCACATTCTCTCACAAATCTATGAAGGAGTTTTCCAGAGGCTACATGACCCAAGATGAACCATCACAACTGATGGAAAATGGAGTGTGTGCCTGTGTATTCTTGTATTTTTTAGTTTTCTCAACTTTAATCAGAAAATAGCAATAGGTATAACCCACATTGTAAAAGTTCTTTGCGGTCCACAATATCAGTGTAAAGGAGCTCTATAACCAAAAAGTCTGAAAGGCATTATAACTTAATGGTCTAAGTGGGCCTTATCCCTCTAACACAATTGGTCTTGCTATCTCTTGAATAGTAGCCCTCCAGATCTTCTGATGGAGAAGGCAATGGCACCCATTCCAGTACTCTTGCCTGGAAAATCCCATGGACGGAGGAGCCTGGTAGGCTGCAGTCCATGGGGTCGCTAAGAGTCAGACACGACTGAGCGACTTCACTTTCTCTTTTCACTTTCATGCATTGGAGAAGGAAATGGCAATCCACTCCAGTGTTCTTGCCTGGAGAATCCCAGAGACGGGGGAGCCTGGTGGGCTGCTGTCTATGGGGTCGCACAGAGTCGGACACAACTGAAGTGACTTAGCATAGCATAAATCTTCTGAGGTGTTAATTCTGTTTTTAATCTAACATGCTTTCTTCACTTGAACCACCTTTTAATATATATACAAAACTGTTTTCTTTGCACGAGTCACCTTAATTCTGCCAATTTGCCATTCAAGGAATCCTCTTCAAGCCCTTGGTTTGCTTTTTCTCTTTGAGTCGTTAGTTAATACTTTCTTCATAATAAGAAACTAAGCTCTTTTCAAAAGTGTTATATAGATAATAGATATAGCATTTGAAATATTAGAGTAATTAAAATTATGACTTAATACAGTTTTCAGTAATTGATATAAATTAACTATTACCTAGTTTTATTTTCTAAGAATACTTTACTTTAATGGATCATTCTCGACTTTATACCAATATTTAACCAAGAAAATATGTCCAAGTAATGTGTTTTATGAAATAACCTAAACTTACACGACTTGTCACTTCATTAAAAATAATTCTATTTCTAATGTCTAGTTAATAATTTTCCCCAATATATTCAAACATTAACTCTTTCACATAGTTAGCTCAACGACTCTGCTACTAGTTATGTAGCTCTATACCTAGCTATATAAAACCTTGGGTAAATCACTTCCCCTTCCCTTTCCCACTTTCAAAAAGCATTGGACTAAAAGAACTCTTCTAGTTCCAACCATTTCTGACTCGCACACGTGCATGGTCCTTACCATTTAGCTGGGTCGGCACCAGAGTTCCTAACCCAAGGCAAAGTGTACACATATTCAACCTAATGACAGTATATGATTCTCAGAGATAATGTAAATTGGAAATAATCCAGGCATAAGTAACTGATAGTAAAGTGCATCTTTCTATGTTACTGTAATTCTAATTATTATTTACTTTTCATCATTGAGGTTTTTTTTTTTCATGACCCTTAACCACTAAAACTACCATATTTTGAATTCACTTTGAGTTGTAGGTTAACATGACTACAAAACTGCAATAAAAATAAAAATTAAGTAGTGATAAGGAAAAATGGAATTCAGGTAGCAATAATCTATTCAGGGGTACTTTATTTGAACACTGGACAAAACTGAAAGAATTATATACCTAAAATAAGTGGTAGAGAGGAGACTAAGCTTTACAAAAATTACTCTGAAGGCTTTTTAGAGAATTAATTCAGAGATGGAACGTGGAGAAGATGAAGGTGAAAATACAAAAACCTGTCGGGAACTAATAGATTCTAGGGAGTGGTTTACTGGAAAACAGGGAGAGGAATGATGGAGGGATAGCACAGATGTGGTTGACGAGGTGAAGAGTGATGTCACTAACTGTGACAAGGAGCACAGAGAAAAAGCAGAGGGGAGGCTAGCATGGGTAACAAGGAAAACTGAGAGAGTCTATATTAGATATGTTAAGTATAAAAGGTGCCAACAGAACACTAATATCGCATCAAGTAATCATCATCATGGACTAGTTAATAATACAACATGTTCTCTATAACAAGAAAACTGATAAAAGAAATTTGATCTAAGAGAATAATATAGGTACCTAGATTTCTAGTAGACCTGCTTAAAGAGCAAGAAATAGTTCTTATTTCCAGTTTTATAACTTAACATAATTTTCTACCCATATAAACAGAGCCAATTAAAAAACTCCACTGAAAAATCTCCATGAAGATACACATAGTATCATTGTATAACTGATAATATTTTTCCCTCTCTGTTTATACTGTTTTATTTTTATTTATTCATTGTTTTTTTTTTCTTTTCCATCATGGTTTATTATAAGATATTGGATATAATTCCCTGTGCTATACAGTAGGATCTTGTTGTTTATCCGCCCTATATATATATTTTTGCATCTGCCAGTCCCAAATTCCCAATCCATACCTCCCTTATCCCACCTCCCTCTTGGCAAGCACGAGTCTCTTCTCTATATAACTGACAGTATTCTTTTGCAAAATAGTTTTTTTAAAGAAAGAAAGAAAATAAACGTTGTTCAAACAATTTACATAAAAATTTTAAGTTTTTCGAAATGAAAATTTCATCTGATGAGAAAAGTATTTGACACTTGTGAGGGAGAGAAAGGTTATTTAGTGACACGTAAACAACCACTTTCTAAAGGAATAAATGTCTCACTTTGAGAGATATACCGAAGCAAAGCAACTGTCTTTGCTAACATGCATTTGCTAATATGCAGCACAGATATGTAAATATGTGGTGTATGTTCAATTTAAACCTTTACATAAATAATCAGGGGATAAAATCCTATGGTCCATGGACCCAACTGTTTACATAAGCAAACTGACATTTTCTTAAATAGCGCATGAAATTGGTCTTTTGAGAAAATCAAAAACACTGAGGGAAAAGCATCCCAATGAACATCTGTAGGTAAATTAACAAGTATATTTGTTCCTTACAACGATGCATAATGTTATCATCTCTTTCTGAAAACATTAACTAAAAGTGAAATTGTGAAGCATTTGTTTTTTAAGATCTTATTGCCATGAGTGTGGACAGTGGCACTTCTACTTGTAATACAGACAGCAGATGGGAAGATGTTACCAACTATCAGACTTGTTTTTATTTTACTTTTCACATCTGTACCAGAGCATTTCAGTCCCAATAAGTTGATAATTTAAGAATATACAATTTCCCCCATGTGTGCTCTTCAAATCTGGATGTCTGGTGCTCAGTTAAATTTCATCTATTTGCAATTTTTTCCCTTACAAGGCATTATTTTTAGCTTCCCAGTCTATTAACAAAACAAAAAAACCTAGCTACAAATCTATTTCTAAATGTTAACTCCCATTAAATCCACTATCATTATAGTCCCACCAAATATAAAACCCCCTAAATGTGGTAAAAAATAATTACTAATATGATGCCTTGTCTAAAGGTAAAATCCAGACATGACCCAGTCACAGTTTGGAAGGAAAGGTGGAGATATTTACATATCTATTTGCTTGTTTTCCCTTAGTCAAATCAATAGGACATATAACGTACTTGTCGTTTATAATATCTTAAAAAAAGATAGGTAAAAGAATTGCTGTCGGTACCTTTATCTTCTGCCTTCACATCATGAAAAAAAATAGAAAATATACTTTCATCCTTTATAAACAGGATGAAATTTAAATAATATTTCTTCTTCCTGAACTGAGTTGATAAGGCAGAAACAAAGAGTTTCTTAATTCTATCAATGAATGCTACACTGTGAACACTGAGAATAAAAATAATGTAGTCCAATTTCTTCTTGATCATTTTTTCCCTTTGTCTCTTCCCAAACTAAGACAGAATCATTGCTGGAAATTTGGAAAATAAAGTTAATGTAAAAGAAAAGAATAAAAATCACCACCTTTTCTCATTTAGCAAGATCTGCTATTAATATTTTAGCACATAGTTTTGGTTTGTACTTTCCTGTGTACAATACTGTGTTAAACAAAACTGAGACCATACTATATGTTGTATTTCACATCCTTTTTTACCACTTAATATATCATGAATATATTCTCACAATTTAAATATATAGAAGATTAGTTTTAGTTATCATTTAAGTAACTTAACAAACCTTATTACTGGGCATCTATGCTCTAATTTTTCACTATTAGAAATAATGCTGAAGTAAACATCCATGTACAGATATCTTCTTTATACATCTGTTTCATTAGGACATTCCTCTAGAATTAGAACTGCTGGATGTCAGTATAAACATTTTCATCGCTTATGTTTCATTCTGTTAAACTGCCTTCTAGAAGGGCTGTACTATTTTATAAATCAACCATCAAGAAATGAGAGTACATGCTTCTCAGCACCCTCACGGGTCAGATAATTATTTCATATCTTTTTTTCTATTGCACCATTCTTTTCATAGGCATTTCTTTTACTATTAGGAAGGCTGAACATATATACACCCAATACACATTCACATATGCCCATACACACCCACATAAGCTCATCCTACATACCATACATACCACATACATCATATATATAACTTACACTATGTCAATATCATGTTCATTACCTTTGCTTATATTTGTTAAGATACTTATTTTTCTTTTTGCTGAGTAAGAACCACATATAAAACTATTAATCCATTATTAAAATTTTATAAAGTTGTTCCAAACTCATGATTTACATTTTAATTATGCATACTGTTTTCTTGACTTACAATATTTCCTAATTTGTGTATAGTCAAAGTCTTTTCTTATGTCTTCTACATCATTATCCTAACTCTTTAGTGCTCTGAATTTTATTTTGATGTATGGTGTGATATAGGATATCAATTTATATTTTCCCTGCAATAATTTATCAATTGCTGTAGCAACAATTTTCCCCTACAAATTTAAAGTCCCTAACATAATTCTCAAATTGGAAAAACTTACTTGCCATAACTCTTCCCCTATCTAATACATTTCATCCTAAGAAATATAGCAGTTCCAACAATTGTGAATACCCGATACCAAAAATTTAAATAATATGTGCTCAAGGTCATTAAAACCACCCTCGATTGAACACTATCCCTTTCATTCAAACAATACTAGGGCACCATTCACATATTCAAGCTCCCTTTAATTTCATGCACAATACAATAGCAAGCCAGTGGGTATTGAGAAGGTAGGGAAGAGAAGAACACAATATTCAGGAAACCAAACACAATACTCCTTTGTTTTAAAGTTGTATCACTATATAATAATTATTTTGATATTCATGAAATTGACAATACAAAGTAGATTTTAATGTGAATTTGATAGTTCCTTATACTCAGAAAAAATTACTGTTCATTAGATTTAACTGCAGTATACAATCTATATGTAACCTATGAAAGAGTAGTATAGAAACTTTCAAATAGTCAAGACAAAAACAAAAACTCAACCCAGCAAGACTGTCTTTGATGTTTTCAAAGTAGCCAAAACAATGTATTCTACAGGAAAATCTAAAGCAGACATATAGAATTTTGCCTGTTGTGAGCCTTGTATGTGGGAGACTTATGTTACTATGTCTTATGTATAGAAATGGATTACACAGCTTTAGAAAAAGAGTTCAATGCATCTTTAAAATGTTTCCAAAGTGAAAATAACTTTCTTAAGAGCTAAAAGTCAGACTAAATATCTGTATTAGTGACAAACTATCAGTTACATTCAGTCTCTTACTTTCAAAGGGAATAAAAGTTATATAATAGAACCAGATAAAAACTCCAGTCTTACAGTTATGGGAGGGTGATTGATGCTAGATTTAAGATTGAAAACTTGCACTTTGACGAAAAGGTAACTTAAAAGAACAAATAATCCTGTTTTAAAAGCTATTGGCATATGCTTTAGAGAATTGCCTTTAATTCCTTCTTTTTTTCACAGGTTCAAAATCGTTACATGTCTGATGCAATCACCTGGGAGATGTAGACATGACCATCATTGGTCACCTACCCATCCAGCAAATTCAAAAGTTCTCTTCTCCTGCCCCCACTGCCCTAGTGCAAGGGCTGTCACAGCTCTGTGTGCACATATGCAAGGAAGTCAATGACTGAAATCTAGAGTAAAGCAAAATGTCAGTGGGTTCTGCTGTTTAGTCAAAAGGGGAAAAAAGCCAAGGAAAATACAAATCAAGTCAAAATGAAAGATTGGAACATGAGTCTGCCTGTGTTCACTAAGTGCAACCTAAATTATCATGACTTCCTTCTGGCTTAAAGCAGCTGGCAAGTTCTCAGGATTACTCAGGAAGTGATTTTAAAGATGAAGAGCAGCTTCACTCAGTTGGTATATATAAACAACTCTACTTGATCTGGCCCCTGCCTACTGTGTGCTCTCTTCCCCTATTCCTTGGCCCTCACACTACTTCAAATCCAAACTGCCTTTCTTCCTGTTTTTCCACCATGTCAAGTTCTTTCCAACATGAAGCCTTTTTTTTTTTAAGCTGCTCCCTTAGCCTGGAAGACCATTCTGCTTGATCATTTCATAGCTGGCTTCTTCATATCATTCAGGATTCTAATTACATATCACTACTTTAGAAATTCTAATTACATATCACTACTTTAGAAAAGCCTTCTTTGATTATCAAGTGAAAAGACTCACTCTGGGAGTTTGGGGTTTTTTGAGCACAAACCACACATTCTCTTTTCTTGGCCCTGCAATAAACCTTTCTCTGCTCCCCCTGCCAAAAGACTCACTCTGTCACTATCATACCTCTCTACTCTGGCCCCATACCATCTATGACTGTCTTGTTTTCTTAATCAATTACAGTAATTCTCCTACAAATGAACCTTCAAGTTGAGAACTTTCAAAGATGCGCAGGTATGTTCACCTGTCCAGTCATGTAAGTTAGTTCATGTGTCTGGCATACACTGTCACGTGCATGCATCCTCTACAAGTGGTGGTGCTTTTTTTTTTTCTTTACTGTACAGTACTGTAGAGAGCACACAAAAAAAGAGAGCACAGCAGTACAGTACCTTTATTTCAAGCTAGATCTGCAAGAAGACGACTTCATTGAGCTCCTTGCTGTGCAACATGAGAAGCTTACTAGAGAAGACCTGATGGAACTGGAAGCCCAGGGAAACAGCAAAGAGAGACAAGAAGAAGACATAACTGAAGAACTGAAGAGATTCATAACACAGGAAATGGCAGGGGGATTTTCTCTATTTGAGGAGGCACTGTTAGTTTCGAGGCATAGGACATGAATGTAGAATGGTACAGGAAGGTTTGCAGCGGCCATTCACAATGCAATCCAGTGCTATCATGTCATCTCTGATGAGAAAAAGAGAGCTACTACCCACACATCACTGGATCATTTTTTTCAAGAGGGCAGATAGAAATGAATCCAGCAAGAAAACAAGAACCTGTGCCATCAGTGTCAGGTGTGAAGGATATTGCAGCTTGCCCTCCATCTCCTCCCACTGTTGATGATACTTCAGCTCTACCATCTCCCACCCCCTCACCATCCTCCAGTCATAACTCTTTGTGCCTGTTCACTTGATGCCAGCCCCTGTATGCCAGCTGTTGTACTATACTACTGTACTTTTCAAGGTACTATAAGATTAAAAATGTTTTCTTTATTTTTTGTGTTTGTTTTTATGTATTATTTGTGTGAAAAGTATTATAACCCTATTACAGTACAGTATATTATACAGCCGATTATGTTAGTTGGGTACCTAGGCTAACTTTGTTGGTCTTATGAACAAATTGGACTTAAAGGTGCACTCTAGGAATGGAAATTGTTCCTATGTAGGGGACTTACTGTATTTGTTCATTTGGTCACTATTCTTCACTGCAAGCTCTATGAGGGCAGGGATTTTTGTTCCTTTTGTTCAATGCTCTATCCTCAGCACCTAGAATACAGTCATATTCTACATGTCCAACAGATATTATTTTCAGCAAATATATTTCACTGGTTTACATTTTTGTTTTTTAAAACCTTTAAAACCTATGAAGGATCCTGATTACTTCTAAGAGCAGATTAGATTTCAATGAGTATGTTTTCAACTATGTCTTAGTTGAAACATAAACCTGCTCCCAGAATATTTTAGGACTAACTAACTATATTCCTAATCAGCTTTCTCTCAACGATATTCCTCAAATACAATGAGGCTAGACAAGAGTTAATGCCTCTGCCTCCAGCTGGATCTGGCCTATTTGTCTCTTTTATTGCCACAGCAAACAAGTCAATGGTTTTCAACAAGGAAATGAAGCAATTTTGGTGTATGTGAGGAGAAGGCATGAAGAGACACTCTTTCCCATTAATCACCTCAATAATTTAGAGTTTACTGAACTGGTACTGAAGCTTAGTACAAATAAAATGTAAGTTCTTTGAGGGAAGGAACTTTTCATCTCTTTGATTCACTGTTGTATCTCCATACACTGCTCAGTGCATAGCAGGCATCCAATAAATGTTTCTTAAATGAATCAATGAATAAAAGAGTAAATGAATGACTATACAATAAGTTCCAAAAACTGACTTAGAAATAAAGATAGTTAAATTGCACAGGTTTGTTCTGCTTCTGAAGCTATATGCAGAAACACAAACTACAATTAGATTTTATATTCCTGCTTCTAAGGAATTCTATACCATGTGCTATTGATCAAAAGGTAATTGAGCAAGAAGGAGCTTATAGACAGTTTAGAAAACTTATCACTGATCGTAGAAATGCCTCTAATGTTAAAATGACTCAAATATCAAATGCCCTAATAAAAAAGGGCAGCCTAGGTATTGATCACTTACATAAATTTTGTAAAAAATTTGAACAGCTGTAAATCATTGATGTTTATTTATGCCTTGTGATGTTCTTATGGAATCTGAAGTGTCTTGCATGCTTATGAAAACAATTAAAAACAGAAAACAAGAATAGGGAAAAATGTAAATCAGAACACATCAAGATTAAGAAAAATGTTATGGCAAAGATTTAACTGCATTTCCTGGTGGACCAAAACAAAAAAATACAATCAATTACTTTTAAAGAAAGCAAAGGTTTTTCTAGCATTTAGACTTGGGAAAAAAAATGGTTCATGTTGGTTTTCATAAAACCAACCCAATTATATAGTGAACCATGTCTGCAATAGCATTACTATATTAAAAGTAGTAACAGATTCTTAGAAGAGTAGTTCTCATAACATTTCTCAGTATAATCTAAAAACAAACAACAAATAGGTAAAAAGTAATTCTGGGATACAGAGGATAAACAAGAAAATGGATCCAAGTACATAAGTCTCTGACGGGTCTGGCTTGATCCAGAGTTATATATAGTATATAGAAAACTGATTTCACCTTGCATACCACATTGATTTGTAGTCAATGTCTTTCATGGTAAATTGCCTGTAGTACTGTGTTAAGAATAATTAACAATCATAATCATAAATATTTTAGGCTTTACAAGGCATAGAATCTCTGTAGCAACTACTTGTTGTCACTGTAGCATGAAAACCATCACAGAAAATATGCAAAGAAATGGACAAACTTTTAGGGTCCAATAAAACCTTTATTTAGAAAAGCAAGTGGCAGGCCAGATTTGGCCCACTGTCCACAATTTGCTGACCTTTGATTTAGAAGGATAGATGGACTACTATTCCTTCAAATAGGTTCCCAGAAATGTAATTTTTCTTGCTAGGGCTTTTGATAAATTTTGGATACTTGGCAGATTAAAATTACATCCTATTTCCAGAGCCCATAGTTCATATTTTCTAGGCTGCTGATTAAGGGCAAATACATTTTTGAAAGGCTAAATAAGCAAATAGCAAGACTGACATTTTAAATTACTAATAAATATCAAAACTAAGTTTAATTTCTACCAGCACTATACAGTAGAAATTTCTATGATGATAAAGTTTTATTCTATACTTTTTCCTGTCTGATAGTAGATCTGATTCTAACTACTTATGGCTACCAATAGTTGAAATATGGCTAATATAATGAGGAACTAAAAATCTAACTTTAATATAAATTAATTTAAATTTAGAACAGGCATCCCTGATGCCTCATACAACAAAGAATCTTTCTGTAATGCAGGAGACCCAGGTTTGTTCCCTGGGTCAGGAAGACTCCCTGAAGAAGGTAATAGCTACCCACTTCAGTATTCTTGCCAAGAGAATTCCATGGACAGAGGAGCCTGGCAGGCTACAGTCCATGGGGTCACAGTCATACACAACCAAGTGACTAACACTTTCACTTTAGATTCCCAGGTGGCGCTAGTGGTAAAGAATCCATCAGCCAGTGCAGATATTCTATAGACACGAGATTGCTTTAAATTTAAATAGCAATATATGAATCATGGCTATTAAATATACCACTCAGCATTTACCTAGCTTTAGACAATAAAAAAGGAGTGCCTTGACTCAAAATGTTAGCAGATATTATTCCCTTTATTCTAAAAGGGGTTCCTTGGTAACATGGTTTTAACAAATACTGGGTTTTTTAAAAGTTAAACAACAGACTTCTTAATACACAAGCACACTTCAGTAATTTCCAAAAACGGAATATGGTATTTAAATTTCCTTTGTTACAAAAATAGCCCCAAATATGCCAAAAGGTAATGTCTTTCTTTGTATTTAAATATGGTATATTTATCTGATGATTTGGAAATTCACAATAATAAATTGTAAAAGCACCATTATTCTCTGTCTTCAATTAATTTCCTATCACTTAACACAATGATGAAAAAGAAAGCCATATAAGGGAATAATGTTAGCAAAATGGTAGACTATGAAACCTCAGACTCCTCTTCCTCCAACAGAGACACTGATGCAACAATATCTAGACCAATTTTCTTTCTTTTTTTTTTTCTTTTTTCTAATTTTATTTTATTTTTAAACTTTACATAATTGTATTAGTTTTGCCAAATATCAAAATGAATCCGCCACAGGTATACATGTGTTCCCCATCCTGAACCCTCCTCCCTCCTCCCTCCCCATACCATCCCTCTGGGTCGTCCCAGTGCACTAGCCCCAAGCATCCAGTACCGTGCATCGAACCTGGACTGGCAACTCGTTTCTTACATGATATTTTACATGTTTCAATGCCATTCTCCCAAATCTTCCCACCCTCTCCCTCTCCCACAGAGTCCATAAGACTGTTCTATACATCAGTGTCTCTTTTGCTGTTTCGTACACCGGGTTATTGTTACCATCTTTCTAAATTCCATATATATGCGTTAGTATACTGTATTTATGTTTTTCCTTCTGGCTTACTTCACTCTGTATAATAGGCTCCAGTTTCATCCACCTCATTAGAACTGATTCAAATGTATTCTTTTTAATGACTGAGTAATACTCCATTGTGTATATGTACCACTGCTTTCTTATCCATTCATCTGCTGATGGACATCTAGGTTGCTTCCATGTCCTGGCTATTATAAACAGTGCTGCAATGAACATTGGGGTACACGTGTCTCTTTCCCTTCTGGTTTCCTCAGTGTGTATGCCCAGCAGTGGGATTGCTGGATCATAAGGCAGTTCTATTTCCAGGTTTTTAAGGAATCTCCACACTGTTCTCCATAGTGGCTGTACTAGTTTGCATTCCCACCAACAGTGTAAGAGGGTACCCTTTTCTCCACACCCTCTCCAGCATTTATTATTTGTAGACTTTTGGATCACAGTCATTCTGACTGGTGTGAAATGGTACCTCATAGTGGTTTTGATTTGCATTTCTCTGATAATGAGTGATGTTGAGCATCTTTTCATGTTTGTTAGCCATCTGTATGTCTTCTTTGGAGAAATGTCTATTTAGTTCTTTGGCCCATTTTTTGATTGGGTCGTTTATTTTTCTGGAGTTGAGCTGTAGGAGTTGCTTGTATATTTTTGAGATTAGTTGTTTGTCAGTTGCTTCATTTGCTATTATTTTCTCCCATTCTGAAGGCTGTCTTTTCACCTTGCTAATAGTTTCCTTTGATGTGCAGAAGCTTTTAAGGTTAATTAGGTCCCATTTGTTTATTTTTGCTTTTATTTCCAATATTCTGGGAGGTGGGTCATAGAGGATCCTGCTGTGATGTATGTCGGAGAGTGTTTTGCCTATGTTCTCCTCTAGGAGTTTTATAGTTTCTGGTCTTACGTTTAGATCTTTAATCCATTTTGAGTTTATTTTTGTGTATGGTGTTAGAAAGTGGTCTAGTTTCATTCTTTTACAAGTGGTTGACCAGATTTCCAAGCACCACTTGTTAAAGAGATTGTCTTTAATCCATTGTATATTCTTGCCTCCTTTGTCAAAGATAAGGTGTCCATATGTGTGTGGATTTATCTCTGGGCTTTCTATTTTATTCCATTGATCAATATTTCTGTCTTTGTGCCAGTACCATACTGTCTTGATAACTGTGGCTTTGTAGTAGAGCCTGAAGTCAGGTAGGTTGAATTTTCTTTATTAGAAATCAAGAAACCAGTTAAAAGGCTCCTGTACTTCAGGTGAGTGCAAAACAAGCTGCATCAAAGCCAATGGGAAAATATGTGGCCCCCTCTTGCCATTGCATGGTTGCCCCCTCCACTCACGCACAGAGCCCTGCAATTTGGAGGAGATTCCCAGCTCCTGGCTTCTCCCTGGGGAGGGTAAGAGAAGACTGGACCATATATCCAATGTTCTGACTTTTTGGGTGACACTGCCCAAGAGAGTGGGGCCTGACTTGGAGAACTGCTGAGACTTGGCATACTCTAGGTATCTAGAGGTAACTGAGAACAAAAGAGAGCTGAGTGACATATTACTGTTTCTGAGGACTCATGGAACAGCCGACAGATATCAGAGGGAGCAAAAGATTACAAGTTCCTGAAGAAGGAAAAAAAAGTCCCTCTATTAAATATCTACACACACAAGCCCAAAAATTACATTTCTAGAAAAAAGGTTGAGAGGCTCCCAGAATCTCTAGCAAGGCTGATTGGTGAAAGACTTTCCCAGTTTCTAAAGACTTGGCGACTTGTCTCCTTATGCAAATGCACAGATAACAACATAAAGCTCAGTGAATAAACAAACATACACACAAACCAAGGACAAATGGCCCAAAGGAACAAACATCTACAGAAACTGACACTTTAAAAAAGAAGTATATGAATTTACTGATAAAGAATTCAAAATAGTTATCAAAAAATGTTCAACGCGTTTAGAAACACGATGCATGACCACAATGAGAATTTCAACAAAGAAACAGAAAATATAAAGAAAGAACCAAACAGAAGTTTGTGACCTGAAGAATGCAATGCTGTTGTTTAGTCGCTAAGCCATGTCCAGTTCTTTTGCAACCCCATGAATTATAGCCCCACATGCTCCTCTGTCCATGGGATTTCTCATGCTAGAATACTGGAGTGAGTTGCCTTTCCTTCTCCAGGGGATCTTCCCAACCCAGGGATGGAACCCACATCTCCTACATTGGCGATCAGATTCTTTACCAATGAGCTAGTAGGGGAAGCCTGAATAACACAGTAGTTGAACTGAAAAATTCATTGCAGGTGTCCTACAAATTGTTGATCAAGCAAAAGAAAGAAAAGCATATTCAAAGACAAAATCATTTGAAATTACCCAATTAAAGAAGCAAAAAGAAAAAGCAATGAAAAAGAGTGAAGAAACCCTAAGAGAGTTAAGGGATACAAACGAGAAGACTAATATATGTATCAAAGCAGTCCCAAGGGATAAGAGAGGAGGAAAAGGCAGAAACTTAAAGAAATAACGGCACCTTTCCATCAGTTCACTTCCCCCTTGCCACCCAAGTATTTGTAAATGATATGACTAATAAGGGATTACTATCCAACATATATAAACAGCTCTAAAACTTAACATCAAAAAAGGCAAAAAGCTGATTTTAAAATGGGCAGAAGAACTGAATAGACATTTTTCCAAAGAAGAAATGCATAAGGCCAACAGGGACATGAAAAGATGCTCAGCACTGCTAATCATCAGGGAAAGGCAATCAAAACCAAAATGAAGGAGAGACAGAGACACAGAGACAGAGATGGAGATCTTGTTTACATCTAATACCCAATGGAGCACTAGGCAAAATCACCACAGAATATCAGGAAACAACATTTGTGGTTCAGTGTCCCAAAACTTAGGGATTCCCAGGTAGCTCAGTGGTAAAGAATCTGCCCGCCAATGCGGAAGACATGGGTTCAATTCTTGGGTCAGGAAGATCCTCTGTAGGAGGAAATGGCAACCCACTCCAGTATTCTTGGCTAGAGAATCCCATGGACAGAGGAGCCTCTCAGGCTACAATCCATGTTGGATATGACTGATCAGGCATGTATGTCCGATAACTTAACAATTTACTATATTATTTTATATAACAATCAATGAAATATGCACAAGCCATTAATAACATCTTTACAAAGCATATCTTCAAACACTTTTAAAACACATAAATACATGATACTGTTCAGTGTAGTCTAAGAAGCCACTTTTAAATGACAAAATAAGATAAAATGAAGATCCCTGGCAACGTGTAATTTAAAACAATCATCAGAAGAAAATTGAAAAGAAAATGGTAAGACATTTTTAAATTGTGATATCCTTAAAAAGTCACAAAAAAAAACTGTAGGCTAATCTTAAGAGTCCAATGGTAATGATCATTTTCTACTGTTATCTGGATTTCCACTAAAGGATTTTTTCCTCATTGTGGTGTTTAAAATGCATTTCTATGAACATTTCTGACACAGTAGTAGTTGAAAAACATCTACACTATTGCTTGCTGTGCTGGCCTTCCTTTGTTGAATAAATGGCTTAATAAAAATGTTTAGAGTAGGAAACTGTTCATGTTAAAAATGTGAAATGTCTTATTTAATGGACAATTAAGCATTATCACATCTATGTGAAGTGCATACATTTTTTATTGTAAACTTTTAAGCAAGATTTAAACCAGCCTTCCAGATACATTCAAATAGGAGGTTGGATAAGGAAAGAACACAAATTATTATTTTTTTCCTAATAGAAAACCTCTTGTCACTATAACTGCAGACCAATGATTAGTCTTTAGAGTAATACAGGTACTGGCGCAATTGATGGCATTTTGTAAATTTTATAATTTGATTCTTTATTCCATATCCACACCTCCTCTGAGTTACCAATCAATGCTGGGTGGGATTTCTGCCTATCTCTTGAATATTTGTTAAGTCAGCCCCATTATGAAGATAGGAGGGAGTGAGAAGAATGGCACCTTTATTGAAGAATCTAGGAATGAGAGTGCTATGTCTTACAAAAGATCAAGAAATTAAATCTTCCCAATTAAGAGTAGGCAAAAATAAATAAATAAATAAACAATTTTTAAACCAGTTGTGCTTAGAGATAGGTTATTTTTAATTTATGTGAAACACAGACCTCAAAAAGGACTCACACGTTTTTTAAGGCTCACAAGGAGATTTTGTCATTTTTCTACAACAGCAAATCTCATCTGTGGTGGACAGTAGATGTAGGACTGCGCTCCTTCCCAATCTGAGCTTCGTTGACCGGATTCCCTCTAAGCGTCCTTTCTGTGCTAATATGCTTCTCAGCAGGAAAACTCATGGACTATAAAGACGTTAGCTCCCTAACAAGTCTTATGAATTCCTGATTACCTTTTTCCTTTGCCTAGCATCTCTGATATCTATTTAGAACTTTTTTCTTAGCCAAGATGCTGTTCCTGGGTTCCAGACTCTGGGTCTCAATTTCCTAGACTATTAATTATTCCTTTTCAACACTGAAACCTAGGTGCCCAAATCAATGACATTTACCTGTATTTCCTGCCTTAATTAAAGTTGTCCACGGACCCAACTGGATTACTGACCTGGTTCCTTCACTAATGAGTCCAGGAAATCTATACTTCTCCTTACTTGTTGCAAGAATTAAATATATACAATCAGCTAATGAAATATACATTTAATATTTAATGTTAAAATGGCAATTCCAGTTTAACAGAAACCAGAAGCCAGGAAACTAAGCAAAAGTACACTGGATCATATATAGTTTGAACTTATAAAATATAATAGCTAATCTTTAATTTTTTAAATTACAAGCCCTTTCTCATTTCAATATGAGTGATATGTTGCCATATTGGAAAATCGAAGATTTATTTGTAAAATTACATAAAAGTAGAAGGAAAATTCCCCAAACAGAGTCTAGAATTCTGAATATTGAGTTGGAAGGTTGAGGTTTCTGTGCAGAATAATCATCAAACACCCTGTAAAACGACACCTGTATTTATTCCAATAGTACTTAGCAGTAACAAAACAACCTAAAAGCTCTCTTTTCAAAGTTCACTTTCTAGATATTCCAGGTTTCTCAATTACAGTGACAGTGAATAATGGGAAAGTCAGCAACCAGAGCAAATGCAACATACTGGAATACGTTATTTCCTATACTGTGTGATTTGAGGACTTCTTTTAGGTCTTATCTGCCTTCACCTTTACCAGAAATACAGCATTATTCCACTCAGCAGATAATAACATTGGAAGAATTATTTCTAAACAATCACTGTTACCACAATGGCTTCACATTACCTAGGCATTTCCACTAAACTTTTTCGCATTCCTTCGCATTAGATTTTTAGATTGGAAAATCTGCATTCAGACTAGGTTCAGGGTCTGAGGTGATGTTCCAATCTAAGTCAATTTCATCAGGTATTGAAATACTACAGTGACATACCCCACCCTCAGTGATGACTGGGCAGCATGGAACCCCATAGAGCACACTGACAGTAAAACAAAATCCAGGCAGAACACTTCCCCAGAACAAGCTCCGCTTTTTTTCCCTAGCATGGTTCCCTTATGTTATCAAAGGCAGAAAATGTCACTGTATCATGTTCTACGTTAGTTTTGATCTAGTAAATAATTTAGGCACTGAATCCTTTCAGGAATGAAGTGAGATATAAATTAACATGATACCAGGTATTTGTTTGGCTCACTCCCTTACCTTGATTCTGTCTTTGCTCAAATATCAATCACTACAAGGCCTATCCTGACCATCCTTTTTCAGATTGTAAACCTCATCCCTGGAACTCTCTACCCTGCTCTATTTCAGTTCTTTTCACCATGGCATTTATACCTGGGATTTATCCATCTGTCTATGTGTGTATATACATGCATGTGTATGTACATGAACATACATAGGTGTGTGTATTTTATTTCCTCTTTGTAATGTATTCACAAGCTGCTACAATAATGTCTGGATCATAGTAGGCACCCAAATATATGTCATTTTACTTAGGTTAGTTTGCCAGCTATACCCTATACCTTGGCAGTATATCAAGGATATAAAAGAATTTCAGTGACTCTCCTCATTCCCTACAAAATTAAGGGCTTCTACATTTGGAAATGACACTCTGATGAACTATACACTTTTCACAAAAGTTTTAAACTAATTCCATTTAGATTCAGAGAATATTAATGCCTCACTGGAAAGACATGCTTTTTCTTAACCACCCAGAAGCAATTCCTTTTTCAAGATGATAGTTGTCACTTATTTATGCTGAATAAATTATTTTTAAATTTTAGCATATAACTTTATTTTTGGAACACTAGAAAGAACTGAACTATGATCATTGTTCAGTTAGAGTGATTTAGCACTACTCTCGTACTATTTTCCAAAATTAACTTGCCTAAATATCCCAAATGATGACTGTAAAATGACCTATATTTGGTGAACAAATATTAAAGTTCATAATATTTCATATTATTTTGAATACAGTTATAAACTTCTTTCCTACTGTGAGTTTTATAAAATGTGTCATTCTTCCCTTTCCTCTCATTTAGCCAACAACAAAAAAAAATTATTCTATTCCTTTCTACTTATCAAAGCTTAATAAAACACTTCTATCTACTCTGGGTTTGTTAAATGGAGCAAGGAGGAGGTTGGGACTTTGGGGGAATGTAGAGATGAGAAAATAAATGTGAATATTATGAGTTTCACTTCAGATATTTAAATTTGAGAAGATGAGATGAAATAATCATATCTTCTAGGTATATGGAAATGTTAGACCAGAAGGCAGGTAAGAAGCCTGGATCAAAGATGTAAATTTAAGACCATACACATAAAGATGATAATATGAACTCATCACAGCAGGCAAATTTCAACAGGAGAACAAAGGCCTTGAACAAAAACTCAGAAACTAGGCAAAATGCTATTTAGGCAGGAAGCTAGGAAATAGGAGCAGGGTCTGGATAGGTAGAAAGCACAAGAGGCTCAAGAAAGAATGGACAATGGTTGGTGCTAAGGTGCACAGTCACTCAGTCAGATCCAACTCTTGGCAACCCTAAGGACTGTAGCCCATCAGACGCCTTTGTCCATGGGATTCTCCAGGCAAGAACACTGGAATGGGTTGCTATTTCCTCCTCCAGGGGATCTTTCGGACCCAGGGATCGAACCCAGGGCCTCCTGCATTGCAAGTGTATTCTTTATACTCTGAGCTACCAGGGAACCCACCATAATAGTTGATACCAAAATTTTGATAGTAGTTGATATCAAATGCCAAAAAAGAATTTCAAGAAGATGACATTTGAGAAAAGGGCTTTGGATTTAGACTCTTAAGATAAAGGTCTTAGATAACCTTGGCAAAGGCTATTAATAGAGTACAACTGCAGAAATTATGTTATGTAGGATTGAAGTATTCTCCTTTGTTTTAAATGGCCACACTAACACTATTCATACTGTTCATGGGGTTCTCAAAGCAAGAATACTGATGTGGTTTGCCATTCCCTTCTCCAGTAGGCCACATTTTGTCAGAACTCTGCGCCATGACCCGTCCATCTTGGCTGGCCCTACACAGCATGGCTCATAGTTTCATTGAGCTAGACAAGGCTCCATGTGATCAGTTTGGTTAGTTTTCTGTGATTGTGGTTTTCATTCTGTCTGCGCTCTCAGGGATAAGAATAAGAGGCTTAAGGAAGTTTCCTGATGGAAGAGACTGACTGAGGGGGAAACTGGGTCTTGTCTGATAACCAGATAACCACGATGGTGTGATCACTCACCTAGAGCCAGACATCATAGAATGCGAAGTCAAGTGGGCCTTAGGAAGCATCACTACAAATAAAGCTAGTAGAAATAATGGAATTCCAGTTGAGCTATTTCAAATCCTAAACGATGATGCTGTAAAAGTGCTGCACTCAATATGCCAGTAAATCTGGAAAACTCAGCAGTGTCCAGAGGACTGAAAAGGTCAATTTTCATTCCAATCCCAAAGAAAGGCAATGCAATTGCAGGTCAGTTCAATTCATAATTTACCTAATATATGCTTTGGCACTCCTTTAGTATATTAGGATTAAGGAAAACAACTAACTGGTTAAATGAGAAGCTAACATGTCAAATGAAGTTTTTTATATGGAGCTTTGTGATTAGATAATATTAATTGATATATGAAGTCTGCAATGCTTTAATTTTTAAGTGAAAACATCATCATATATTAATGTATAACTTAGTAAGGAAAATGGGCTTCCCAGGAGGCACAGTGGTAAAGAATGTTCCTGTCAAGGCAGGAGACGCAGGTTCAATCCTTAGGTCAGGAAGATCCTTGGAGTAGGAAGTGGCAACCCACTTCAGTATTCTTGCCTGGGAATTCCCACAGACAAAGGATCCTGATGGGCTGAAGTCCATGGGGTCGCAAAGAATCGAACAAGACTGAGCATGATGCACTCAGTAAGGAAAATATCTCTTAGTAAGGAAACTAACAGCTGATGATGAGTGTAACTACTGGTAGGGTGTAAATTAATCCATCACTTTGGAAAACTATTTCATATTACTATTGAAGTTCAACCTAGGTATGTAACCTTTGAGGAGGCAATTCAATATACCAAACAGAAATGCATGCACATGTATACAAAAACACATCTACAACAGTATACCTAGCCAAAACACAGAGATATGTCAATATTTGAATGAACATATTGCTATACATTTTGATATATTTATATAATGGAGGAGTTGGTAAACTATGGTCCATGGGCCAAACTGAGCCTGCAGTCTATCTCTGTAAATAAAGATATTTTTATTGGAACATAGTCACATTATTTATATATTGTCTATGGCTACTTTTGTATTACAACAGTCAAACCAAGCTGCTCTGACAGGGACTGTATGATGCACAAAGTCTAAAATATTTACTGCCTGGCTTTTTACAGAAAATGTTTGCTGACCTGGGCTACAGAATTTAAAAAAAAGACAAATCTCAGTCAGACTCAAGGCTATGAATAACTCTCATAAACACAGGGCTGAGTGAAAGAAGTAAGATAAAGAAAAGGAGATACGCTATGATTCAATTCATATAAAGCTCAAAAATAGGCAGTACTACACTTCAGTACACTGGCAGTGCTTCCAGTCAAATTTGTATTTATCTTTGGAAAGGAGGAAGGCAACAGGAAATGGGAAGAACTGGTAACGTTCTACTTCTTGAACTGGGTGTTCATTATGTGGGTGAATTGGGTTATGTGATAATTCATTAAACTGCATGCTTAAGATCTGTGTACTGTCATGTGTATTCCTTCAAAAAATGAGTTTTTTAAAAGATATGTAGAAGGATTATACATAAAATTATTAATAATATTAATAGTTACCCCTGGAGTATAGGAAGGAAAGGATGAGAGATTTTATTTTTAATGGATTTACTTCCATATTTTTTTAACTTTTTGCATAAGCCTGCTTTAGAAAAATGAAAACAAAGTAATAAAATGATGTATATTATTACATATATTGACAAGACAATACACTGTGAGCACTCCAGTGACAATAGGAGGTCAGAAACCAAAGGTTTAAATCACTCAACATCTCTAACTTACGTGAACCAACAATAGAAAATACATTGCATACCTGTTAGTCTTTATGTTTTATCTAAAAATTTCATAATCTTTTGAAACCTTCTCACATGTTTTTAAAACACGATTTTAATTATCTTTGTCAGATTCTAGCTGTTATACATCCCCTATCTTTAGTAATACTGTGCATTAACATGATGGTCTTAACCGTCCCCTTAAGCTAATTCTCCTCCTTTTCAAAGAGATAAAAGACTTCAGGAATTGAAAGTGACATTTAAAAAATGGTGCTGGCAACTACCAATTGTTGCTTAAAGATTTAAGAAAGAAATATTTCTGCATGATTTAATGATTGCTTGCTGTAGCAGTGTTCTTTTGTTTGGTCTCCAACACAACTCCCTAGAGTGTCTTGTTCAATATGCAACAAAACAATGATGTAGAGGTTTTGACAAAAAGCCCATCTCCCTATTGAGATAGCATTACATGGTAATAGCTTCCTAAGCTATATAATTCAATGAGATATATTTTAGTATTAAAATATCTGTTAATCAGTTTTTAAAGCTGTGATGTTCAAAACTCGGAACAATATGTAAAACATTCCTTTACCAAAAGAATGACTAATTTTCTGTACAGCTTTGATAAGTTACAAGAAATAGGTTTATCTCAGAAGACTGGTTATGATTAATATGCAGTTCATAAAGCTCCTTAGCTCTGTATGGTCTCTAACTGAATCTAATAAAGATAGGTCACGCATTTTTCATATTCCTTTTTCACCCATGACAGATCTCTAATAGGATTTATATGCATTTGATATTAATTGTATCGGAGACTGCACCAACTGCAATAATCTTTCATTTCTAGCCTTTTTAAAGCTATACATAAATTACAAAGTTTCCATTTTTGTTTGACTGCCACTCTCATTGACAATCAACCACGTTAGTGATAGAGAGGTAGAGAAAGACTAAGAAACATCTCACCTAGTTCAGTGAAATATCAAATGATACCAAAGGCTGTAAACCCAGGCTTGAGAGTGTTTTCGCTCCCCTCCCCACTGTGTCAGAAGAGCTCAAGCATGTAACATCAGTGAAAATCTTGCACTCTGAATTGGAGAGGAAAGGGCATGCTTTTAATAACCATCTCACAGAGGGGTGCAGGCAGTAACGCATCATTTTGATGAAGTACAGCTTTTCTAACCATCTACAGAGACAACACAGGAAATGTAAAAATGAGATAGTGCTACCTAAAATGAAATACCGAGTGTCCTAGGGACTCAGTCGAAAATAGTCCTTAATTTTAGTTCTGAACTCAAAAGAGGCTTCACTTATATCTGGGGGAAAAGAAATGCATCTTTTGAGACTATTCAAATTGTAATTGCAGTTAAGTGAAGTGAACAATTATATTTTCAATATTCTATATTCTGCACTATGACATAAATAGTGAAAACTTTCATTCTGCAAGAGAATATAGCAAGGGATTTGAGAAACTAATAAAATGTTGCTTTACACTCTATCAAAACACTTGGCTATTAGTGAATAAAATCTAGAAGATAAAAGTAGGTCATAATTGTAATGATTTTCTTTTGTTGAAACAGACTATATACAAATTCAGCATGTAAATGTTTCTCATACATATAGGAATTTAAAAAATAACACACAAAGAAGTCTGTATGACTGTTTAAATTCAGAGTTACCTTATGGTTATATATATATATATATATATAAATTTTTGCCCTTGAATTAAGAAAAGTCACTTTTAAAATATAACCCAAGAAAAAAATGAAGACAAATTCAGAAGTCTACTAAATAAAGAAAGGCAACCAAATACTCCTCAGCCATCTATAAAAGCTATGTCAGGGACTTCTTTTGCTTCTGGCCATAAAGGAGTAACTGCTACTAGACTAGCCGTCCATCTGTAAACAACTAGAGAGCTACACAAAATATATGAAACAATTGTTCTCAGACATTGGACAACAGGGTACACAGGGCTGAGATCCCTGAGAGAAAGGAAACAAACAAAGTAAGCCCTATAATCATCCCAGTTTTGTGTCTGGAGGCACCTTCCACATTATAGTTCAGGAAGGGAAGTTATGCAGAGTACTATAGTCTTATAATGCTGAACAGAGAGACATGTAAGATCAGTGAAGGTAAGGCAGTTGGTATTTATGGGGTACAGTATCAGAGAAGAGAAAGCCCACAGAAAAATAGTTCCATTTGGCTGAATACTCTTCTGCACAAGGGTAGGGGAAACTATGAGGATGGGCACAGAACACTACTAGAGAAAGAATGCCTACTAGAAAACAATAGGCTTAAGACCTACTGGAGACCACACAGAGCTAGGAGACATTCTGATCAGCCAGAATGCAGAGACTTCATTGAGCATTTAGAGACCTGAAAAAGGCCACTCTTCAGGATTAAAACTAAAGTAGCTCTATGGGAAATGCTACTTTAGATTCATACAAAGTTTAAAAACAAGTCTTGAAATGATCAAGCTGATCTATACATAAGTTAACAGGCAGAACAAAGCCTAACATTCTTTAAGACAACCAAATTAAAACACTCAATAATGTCACATTCTAATATTTAGAATCCAGCCAAAAATTCCCAGATAATCAAAAAAGCAGGGAATATGACTCAAAGACACAAGGAAAATTACTCAATATAAATAAATCTGCAAGTGACAGAAATGGTGGAAACAGCTGACAAAGACTTTAAAACAGACATTATTACTATATTCAAGATTTAAAGAAAAAATGAACACAATGAGAATAGAAATGAAAATATTTTTAAAAAAGAATCAAATAGGACTCTAGAGCTTAAAACTACAATATCTGAAATGAAAATTTCACTGTATGGGCTAATAGCAGATTAGACAATACAAGAAAAAACAAAGATCAGTGAAACAGAAATCATGGCAATAAGAACTACCAATGTGAAGTATAGAAAGGAAAAAATGGCTAAAAAATTATCAGAGAGTTTCAATGACATAAGGGACAATATAATGTGATATAGAATAAACTTCCAAAATGGTGAAAGGATAAATCAAAAGTAATATTTTGAATAAATTATGGTTCACAATTTTCCAAATCTGATGAAAAATGTCAATTTACAAATATAAGAACATCAATAAACCTCAAACAAGACAAACATAAAATAACCCCCAGGTATATTATAATCATATTGCTGAAAACAAATGATAAAGGAAAAAACCTTAATAGTAGCCAGAGAGAAAAACATGTGACATAGAAGGGATCAGAGTTTAAAATCATTGTTGACTTCTCATCAGAAACAGTACAAGCTATAGGAGAATAGATGATATCTTTGAAGAACTAAAAGAAAACAAATGGAGGAGGGGGGAATGTATCATCTTAGAATTCTGTACCCCATAAAAATATCCTTCAAAAATGAAGCTAAAATAAAGATATTACAAACATAATCTGCAAGAATCCAACTGAAGAGAACCTGCACTACAAGAAATGTTTAAAGGAAGTTCTTTAGGGTAAAGGAAATTGATACCATATAGAAACTCAGATCTCCATAAAGGAATGAAGAGTACCAGAACTGTGTGTGAAACAGAGAATGAGAATAAATAGGACATTGTTTCTGGTTTATTCTCCTTAAAATATAATTGATTATTTAAAGAAAAAAATAATACAATGTATGGTCAGACCTATAACATATGTAGAAGTAAAATGTATGACAATAATAGCACAAAAGATGACAGGGAAGCCTGTAAATATGCTCTTGTAAGATTCTTATGTAATACAGGAATGTATATAATATCACATAAAAAAATACAAAAAAAAATAAAGCTAGACTGTCAGAAGTTAAAGGTACATACTGTAAACCCTATAGCAACCACTGAAAACTAAAAGAGGTATATTTAATAAACCAATGAAAGTTAAAGTGTTAGTCACTTAGTGGTGTCTGACTCTGTGCAATCCCAAAGACTCCTCTGTCCATGGAATTCTCCAGGCAAAAATACTGGAGTAGGTAGCCATTCCATTATCCAGAGGATCTTCCTGATCCACGGATCGAACCCAGGTCTCCTGCATTGCAGGCAGACTACCATCAGAGCCACCAGGGAAGCCCAATAGATAAAATGGAATAGTAAAAAAAAAAAAAATCCTAAATAAGGTAGGAAAAGAAATTAAAAGAACAAAGGATAGATGAAGCAGAAAACTAATAAGACTGTAGACATAAAGACAGCTATATTAACAATCATATTAAATATAAATTGATTATAACCATACAAATTAATAGGCAGAGATTTTCAGACACTATTAAAAATATATATACTCAAATAAATGCTTTCTACCAGGAATTCACTTTAAATATAAAGATGCAGGTGAGTTAAATGTAAAAGGATAGAAAATGATTTATCATGCAAAATGATAATCACAAGAAAGCTGCAGTAGCTAAATAAATATCAAACAAAGTAGACTTTAGAGCAAGGAATATCATCAAATATAAAGAAGGACATTTCATTATTATGAAATGGTTAATTAATAGACAAGACAATCCTAAATGTATATATAATGAATAACAGAGTTTCTAAATACATGAAACAAAATTGACAGAACTAAAGAAGAAATTGACAGAACTAAAGAAGAAATTGACAAATTCATAATTAGAGTTGGTGATTTCAATATGCCTCTTTCAGTAACTGATAAAATAAGTAGACATAAAATCATTAAGAATATAGAAGACTCTAACAACACTATTAACTGACTTGATCTAAATGATGCTTATAGAACACTTTAACCAACCGCAGAATATATCTTCTTTTTCAAGTACACCAGGAACATTCAATAAAATGGACTATATACCAAACCATACAATTAGCCCCAATAAATTTAAAAGTAATGCAATAAACCATATCACTCTTCCCTCAAATTCTCAATTATTGACATGGTAATAAAATTAAATTATCAGGGGGGGGGGTGTCTTATAAGTATAATTAAGTTAAGGATCTTGAGATGAGATCACTCTGGATTATCCAGGTGGGTACTTAATCCAAAGAAAAGTGTCCTTATAAAAGATACAGAAGACAGTCACATTGGGAAAAGGAGAAGACTATGTGAACTCAAAAGAAGAGACTGGAGTAATGCAGCCACAAGCCAAAGAATATCTGGAGTTATCTGAAGCAGAAGAGGCCAGTAAGAATTCTCCCCTAGAGCATTCATGGGGACTGCAGCCCTGCCAACACCTTGATTTCAGATTTCTAGCTTCCAGAACTGTGAGACAGTAAATTTCTGTTGTTTTAAGCCACCAAAGTTGTAGTAATTTGTTATGACAGCCCTAGGAAACCAATACAATCACTTAAGTATCTATATTAAAGGAGACTTTATGGATATGCTTATCTTCAACTTGAATTGATGTTGCCAATTGACTCTCTAACATGACTGTACCTATTTACAACACCTATGAGCAGAAAATGAGTTTCCAGCACCTAGTATTATCAGACTAGGGGAACGGGGGGGGGGGCAATTTAATGAGTGTGCAATGGCATTTGGTTATTTTAATGTTCCAAGTAGAGTTGAACTAGTTTGGGAAACTTGATCACTTGACTTCTAAGGTCCCTGCCAATTCAAAAAGTCTATTTCCATTACTTTTCATTTACCCATTCAATATACCTTTACTGAGTACCTAATTTGTGTCATACAGACACAGTGATCAGCACTGAGACACATATGAACAACATATTGTCTCTGTCTATCTCAACAGCTGTCTTACCTCTATATCTCCATGACACAGATATTTACTATTCACTATACTATTTTTATACATTGTGTTACATTATTAAAATTCTTATGAAAACAACACACACACATATATCAACACATATATACTTTTTTCTCTGAACTAGATTGCAAGCTTGATGTGAATGAGATTCCATTTTTATCATACTAGTTTTATAGTGGCTAGTCCAGTGTTTTGCACATGAAAGTTCAATACAACATTTCTGAAATTTTTCAAATGCACAGAATGACTCATTCACAGATTTTTAAAAAAAAACTTCAAGCCATATTCACCTAGGTGGGTGATGGGATGGTTTTTTATGCTCTGAATTATCTGTTTTCTTATACATTTATCTTTCTGACAAAGAAGATAACTTATGGTATGACTGGTAAAGTCTGAGGTTTCTAGTCAAGAATAGTGATGATCTTAATAAGATATTAAATGGTTTATGTCAGGAACAGGGGGAAGGTAGAGAAAAATAAAATCCAGGGACATTCATTTCAATGACAATCATGTCCAGTCCCAATAACTCATCTTTTAGCAAATCTCAGCTTGATGATTAGAGAAATGTGACAGAATTAAAAAGATGCATGTTGACACAATAGAAAGACCAGGAACTTTGGTATCAGACCTAAATTTGACTCCTGATTCTATTCCACAAGTTTTGTGACTTCATACAAGGTACTTTATCACTCTTAAGTTTCAGTTTCTTCATTTTTCAGAGAATAAGAATTCCATCTACCTCACAGAATTGTGAGGATTAAATGAGATAAAGATAAATACCTAGTGCACAGGTCTTCCCTGGTGCCTCAGATGGTAAAGAATCTGCCTACAATGATGGGGACCCAGGTTCGATCCTTGGGTTGGAAAGATTCCCCTGGAGAAGGGAATGGCTACCCACTCTGTTATTCTTGCCTGCTGCTGCTGCTGCTAAGTTGCTTCAGTCGTGTCCAACTCTGTGAGACCCCACAGACGGCTTCCTACCAGACTCCTCTGTCCCTGGGATTCTCCAGGCAAGAATACTGGAGTGGGTTGCCATTTCCTTCTCCAATGCATGAAAGTGAAAAGTGAAAGTGAAGTCGCTCAGTTGTGTCCAACTCTTAGCGACTTCATGGACTGCAGCCTACCAGGCTCCTCCGTCCATGGGATTTTCCAGGCAAGAGTACTGGAGTGGGGTGCCACTGCCTTCTCCGTATTCTTGCCTAGTGTATAGTAAATACTCAAATACTAACATTCTTTCCTAACCTCCCTAACAGAAATGAAATATAAAAGGTATAAGTGAGGGTTGGTAATTTAGTAATAATTATCAAAGGCTTCAAAGAGGTGTATTCCTTGACCCAGAAAGTCTACTTCTTATATTTAAAGACAAAAAAAAAATTAAACAATTCTTCAAGGTTGTGTAATAAGGATGCTCATTTTAGACTCACCAATGGTTAAAAATCGAAAACAATCCAAATGTCTTTCATAATGCAATGGCATGAGATAGGTTTCCAAAGAGGGAAGAGGACATTCACTCTGCTCTCTGGAAATGAACAGTAATAGGAAAGAAGTGGAAACCCACTCCAGTATTCTTTCCTGGGAAATCCCATGGACACAGAAGTCTGGTGGGATACAGTCCATGTGGTCACAAAGAGTAGAACATGTTGACTGAGCATGCACACACACACACACACACACAAAGGAAGAAGACTTAGTATCCTCCTGTCCAAGCTCTCACTTCCTTCTTCTGGAAAGACAGATTTATCTAATTAATGCCATCATAGGGACTCTGTCTTTCATTCCATTCTTCCATTCTCCATATTCAGTTAGAGTTCATCACTCATGCACTGACCCATACCTTATTTCTTTCTCCTCTTTACTTGCACCTACACTCCCTCTATAACTCTATGTTTCTACCTCTGCTTTTTTCTCCCAGTAAGCCCAAGAGCATCTCCCTCCACTCCCAAATGATCTGCTGTTTGCTGGAGAATGGGGTAACCATTCAATTGCCAACAAAACAAATACTATGGAGCCACTGAAAATTATGTAGGTTTACATATTTTGACATGGAGAGATAACCATACTATCTTGTTGAGTAAAACAAATAATAAAACAAATACAAACACTAAAACTGCTTTGCTCAAGATAGTAAACTTAAGATGCACTTTGGATGGGGAAGGGAGCCTCATTTCTTGACTAAATTTTCTACAAGATAGTTGTACTATTGTATAAAATTATTTTTTAAGTGTGGAAATAGAATACAAAGAATAAGACAGATCAGAAATAAAGTACACAATAGGGAATGAAATCAAAATAGATAAGCTAGAATGACCTGTCTCCTCGTTCTCTAATGGTTATAAGATTCTAGAACCAGGTTCCAAGTATGCTTTTTCAAATGAAAGTTCTAATATGGTAGAACCTATACTCCAATATCTGAAAATAGAAGAGCTTTTAATATGGTAAAGTCCTACTGCTCCTGAAACTTTCACTGTATATAATAAAATCATGATGCAGAAAAACTAGTCCTCATAACAGGTGGTGTACCCTATAACAGCAGCATTACAAAGATATTCTACAGCAGTTTCATTATGTTTATTCATTGACAAATACACTTTCTTCCAAAGCATCCAAACTCATTACTAATAATTTAACTAACACCTCCTTGGAGCCTATTTTAAAATAACTTTCATTTCCAAATGTAATGATATTGAAATTAAAAAAAAAATTACCATGCCTACACAAACCTATTTTAAAATATCTAAAATTTAAATAAATTAACATTGAAATGAACAAACCAACTCTGTCTCCAAAGTTACATTAAATTTACATACTATTGAAATTATGCTTTTATAGCAACTGAAGTGTTAGGCTAACTGCAGCATACATAATTTTGTATATATCATAGAATTCAAATTGGAATATTCAATCTAATCTGATAGAAAAACTATCCCCAACACTATCTGTGTTATACAAGCAGTCCCAATTTACAAGTGGGTTGTATTCTAAAGATGGTTTGCAAGTCACTTGGCAAAAAATGCTGGGATGTATTTAATAAGAAAAACAAGTTTAATTAAATGCTCAAAGCTTTTGCACAGCAAAGAAACTACAAACAAAGTGAAAAGACAACCCTCAGAAGGTGAGAAAATAATAGCAAAGGAAACAACTGACAAAGGATTAATTTCCAAAATATACAAGCAGCTCATACAACTCAATACCAGAAATACAAACAACTCAATCAAAAAGTGGGAAAAAGAACTAAAAAGATATTTCTCCAAAAAGACATATAGATGGCTAACAAACACATGAAAAATGCTCAACATCGCTCATTATTAGAGAAATGCAAATTAAAACTACAATGAGATAATCACTCCACACCGGCCAGAATGGCCATCATCAAAAAGTTTACAAACAATAAATGCTGGAGAGGGTGTGGAGAAAAGGGAACCCTCTTGCACTGTTAGTGGGAATGTAAATTGATACAGCCACTATGGAAGACAGTATGGAGATTCCTTAAAAAATTAGGAATAAAACCACCATATGACCCACCAATCCCACTCCTAGGCATATATTCTGAGGAAACCAAAATTGAAAAAGACACATGTACCCCAATGTACACTGCAGCACTATTTACAATAGCTAGAACATGGAATTAACCTAGATGTCCATCGACAGATGAATGGATAAAGAAACTGGTACATATATACAATGGAATACTACTCAGCCATAAAAAGAATGCATTTGAGTCAGTTCTAATGAGGTGGATGAACCCAGAGTCTATTATAGAGTGAAGTAAGTCAGAAAGAGAAATATAAATATTGTATACTGATACATATATATGGAATCTAAAGAGATGTCACTGAAGAATTTATTCTCAGGGTAGCAATGGAAAAACAGACATAGAGAACAGACCTATAGACATGGGGGGAGGGGAGGAGGAAGAGGGTGAGGTATATGGAGAGAGTAACATGGAAACTTACAATACCATATGTAAAATAGACAGCCAATGGGAATTTGCTGTATGTCTCAGGGAACTCAAATAGGATCTCTATAACTCAAATAGGATCTCTATAACCTGTTGGGGGGTGGGATGGGGAGGGAGATGGGAGGGATGTTCGGGAAGAAGGAGACATGGGTGTACCTATGGCTGATTCTTGTTTATGTCTGACAGAAAATCACAAAATTCTGTAAAGCAACTATCCTTCAATTAAAAAATAAAGTGGCAAACCAAAAGAAAAAACAAATAAATAAAATGTTCAAGTTCCAAAGCAATCTTGAAGAACACAATTAACCCATAAAAAATGTGTTACTTATCCATTCATCTGCTGATGGACATCTAGGTTGCTTCATATACACAACGGAGTATTACTCAGCCATTAAAAAGAATACATTTGAATCAGTTCTAATGAGGTGGATGAAACTGGAGCCTATTAAACAGAGTGAAGTAAGCCAGAAGGAAAAACACCAATACAGTATACTAACGCATATATATGGAATTTAGAAAGATGGTAACGATAACCCTGTATACGAGACAGCAAAAGAGACACTGACGTATAGAACAGTCTTATGGACTTTGTGGGAGAGGGAGAGGGTGGGAAGATTTGGGAGAATGACATTGAAACATGTAAAATATCATGTATGAAACGAGATGCCAGTCCAGGTTCAATGCACGATACTGGATGCTTGGGGCTGGTGCACTGGGACGACCCAGAGGGATGGTATGGGGAGGGAGGAGGGAGGAGGGTTCAGGATGGGGAACACATGTATACCTGTGGCGGATTCATTTTGATATTTGGCAAAACTAATACAATCATGTAAAGTTTAAAAATAAAATAAAATTAATTTAAAAAAAAAAATGTGTTACTGTAATAACATAAGTTCTAAGCCCTGAACTCCCTTGTAACAAGGGATGTGGTCCAGAGGAACCTCTGACAACTGATGGGGAGAAGAGGAGCACTGCCCCAGCTATTTGGGGGTTATTTGGCATGCTGGATCTTAGTTCCCTGACCAGGAATCAACCAACACCCCCTGCAGAGGAAGCATAGAGTGTTAACCACTGGACTGGACCACCAGGGAAGTCCCTGCCCCAGTTTTGGTAGCAGTAGGAGCACAAAAGCAACAAAGGAGAGTTCCAGCATTATGGGGTTGGAGTACCCATGTTCAGGATGATAAATGAATTGTCCATAAAAGGAGCAATCAAGGACTACTTGGAAGAAAGTATCAAAACAATACAGGAAGAGTGAGGTACCAGATATCATGAAACAAAGCCTTCTTTCACAGTTTTGAACTTAAAAATAAGGGCTGGTAGGTTTGCATGTCATTTACCCTAATAGATTCCCTTCCTAGAAACTCCAAGAAGGGGGAGCTATTTTCCATTAATTGCATATTCTTATTTCCATAATTATCCCCGTTGTTAAATAATAACTGGGGAAAACCTACTGGAGATCTGCATCATGGTGCCCAGGGAATGCATTCAGGTAGGAAGTAACACACACAGCAGTTCGGAACTCAGAGTTTAGCATGAGGCACAACTAACATTGGGCAGGTTAGTCTTCTCTAAATTTCAGGCTCTTCCTAATCTTGAGATTAAAATAATGAGCAACCCATGAGGTTGCAGAGGATTGAATGAGGTTATCCATGAAAACCATTTATCACAGTGCCTGGTCCACACTGTAAATGTTACCAGATAGGTTACCTAGCAGAGATGTTGAGACTGGGGTGAAAAAAGTGAAAAGTGAAAGTGTTAGTTGCTCAGTCATGTCTGACTCTTTGCGACTCCCATGAACTGTAGCCCGCCAGGCTCCTCTGTCCATGCAATTTTCCAGGTACGAATACTGGAGTGGGTAGCCATTCCCTTCTTCAGGCATCTTCCTGACCCAGGGATCAAACCCAACTTTCCTGCACCGTAGGCAGATTCTTTACCATCTGAGCCACCAGGGAAGACAAACCCCTGGACTGAGTCAGCCACTTAACAAACTGGCTTAAGTTCTCTCTCAGCCAATAAGTAAAACTGCCAGACTGCATTCCTGAAGTCTGAAAAGTAGAAGCTTTTTCCTCCCCATAAAATGATATAAGGGTTCAAGTATCTTTTATCCTATTTCTAGGCTTGATTGCCTTCCCTCTCCCCACAAGTTTTGAGACTTCTTTGCCTCATAGAGAACATTGTTGAAAAACAATATATTTTATTTGTGACCAACTGTTTTCTTCAGAAATCAATCTCAGAAATATTAATATGAGGCTAGGACGAAACATGCAAATGGCATTCCACATTTTACCAGATATTCTTGAAAACTTTCCTCCTGCACTTAGTGTATTGCTTCTATAATATACACCCATAACCTTTTTAATTATATTAAGTACTGAATAAGTCATAGATAGGTATTTGTCCCATGAGCTTTTCAAAAGAACAAAATACAAGTCCTTCACCCAACACAAGCAGTGATCTATGAATGTGTGTGGTATACAAACTTAAAGATACCTCTTTAAGTATAAGTACTAAAAGGGGAGGTAGCTAACCATTCCTGATGGAAACTTGCAGAAAATATATTATGCCTAGACTGCACTGATGAAGAGTATATTGAATCTCACCTTGATGACTCCTCATCAAGATCAATTTCTATTCTGTGTAATAATACAGAGATGCCCTCTGAAACCACTGAAGAACAGCGAGTTGTTTTTCCCTCTGTGAAATAACTGAAGACAACTATATTTTTATAGTTCCTCTTTCTGCTGTTAGCTGTCACATCTCATTGTCAGTAGCACTTTTTTTTTTCTTTTCAAATACAAGATTAACTGGGTGAGAGCCTGAGTTGACACCCACGACTCTCTAAGACACACAAGAGACTTTTTTTTTCCTCTTAATTTGCAGAAATGCAGGCCACACTGTAAATAGTTGAGACCAGCCAGAGTACTGAGTTTCTGATCAGGCAACCTCTGCTGAATACAAAACTGCCATAATTGTACTCCAAAAAACAGGAGGGTAAAGCCCAATTGATGGAAACCTTTAAAATCAGGAAACATGTTATCACAGCAAAATACATAAAGCAGTAATCAAAGGTGATTTTCTATCAATCACCATGGAGATGTACTCTATCAGGGATTCATCCAAACAGCTCAGAAATTAAGCTTTGAACATTTCAGGACATGTGATACTACAATAATATGCCCAGATTTTCTGGAATCCCCACTTTTTCCTTTGTTTTTATTGTTTTCTTAGTTTATGTCCTATGAATACCCCAATTCACCAATCAAAATACAGAAAATTAAACACTCAGAATAGAAGCTGTTACAATATTACGTGGGTTTATACCAACTATCTGTAAACAGGAATCAACAGGGTATGGCCTGTTGACAGTATTTGCAAGAGGACATAGAATATGAGCAATTATAATTGTAGCAAGTTTTCCAGCTCTTTTGTGGGGGTGGGGAGGACAAGTATGTCTGGTACCTTCATAAAGCTCAAGAAGGGAATTTAGCAACAACCCGAGTTGTGAACAGGCATTTAAGCCACCAAGCTATTAAAGGCACACCTAATAAAGAACAGAAACCTTAATGTCCCTAACAAATTAAGCACAAGGCTAGTATGAAGTACTAAAAGAAATGCCATCCAGGTTCCTTTTCCTACCTAAAGAGCTATTCAGACAAATCCACACCATGCAGAAAAGTATTAACAGAGCAGGTCTAAGGTTAAGGCTGCCAGCAAGATTTACCCTTGGCTGGTGCTTGGGAACTTGGTTAGGGGGCATATTCCCACTGTTCCATAACTGATAAGGATGGCCTACTATGCCTGCTTATATAAATAATATGGATTACATTGAGTGCGTGCTTTACTGTAGGGGATCTGGAATTTTGGTAGATATTAAATGACTAGCCTCCAGTAAAAATCTTGGGCACTGATGCCCTAATGGGCTTCCCCGGGCAGGAACACTGCAGATATATTGCTTATTTTTTCACAATTGAGGGAAGAGAACACTGTATGTGACCCCTTATGGGACAGAAAGAAAACACAAGGAAGCCTGCCCATGGATTCCTCCAGAATACACCTGTACTTCTCCCTTCGTGATCCTGAAGTGTATCCTCACTATATTACAGTGATAAATCTGAGCTGTTAGTAGAACTATACTTGGAGTCCTGTGAGTCCTTCTACCATATCGCCAAATGTGGAATTGTCTTGGGAATCTCCAACTATATTTGTGAAACTGTTTTGAATGTGGCACAGAAGAGAATTTTAAAATGACTTAATACTTGGGTCTCACTCTCAAACTGCTTGTCATCAAGTGGGAGAGTTGGGAAGGTATGCTGGCAAGAAACCAGGACACCCTGATCATTCAAAATTTTAATGAGCATCTATTGTACTCCTGGCAATGTTAGGTTATAGGCTTAATAGGAACACAGAAATTAAACACAGTCTTTGTGTAAAGGACACAGTAACAAACAGTCCTCTTGGAAATGATACTGCCTGAAATATTAGAAACAAAAGGATGTTAACTATTCCGCCAGGGATATTTCAATTTTCTCTGACCCATAATTTAACTTGCACAAGTTATCTATTTCCATGGGTAATCCTAGTTAATTTTCCTCAAAACATTTTGAAAAGGCAGGGTTCTGTACTCCCAAGTTTCACCAGACCCTTTAAAAATTAGTTGTCAGTGCTTTTCTCTCTTAACTAAGTATCAAGTACTATGCAAGATTTGCTTGCAATAGAAACATAAACAGGGTCCCAACTTTCAAGGATCCCAGTTTCTTGGAAGAGACAGAAAAGTAAACAAATCGTTAGAAATCCAGGTTACATGTGTGTGAAGTTTTCAGGAAGTGATGTGGCCGTGTTGACTAACAGCAAAGTGATGATCTCTACCATTACGCACCATTATTGTTAGAAAGCAAATGTGTGAAAAAAAGCTAACAATTATAACACCTAGGGGGAAGAGTCTGAAAATTAACCATAAGAGTCTTACTACTAACTACAGTTTAAAAGAGTTCTGAATTTTCCTTCAAGTTCTAAAATTAGAAAAACATTTTACCAAGATATCATTTTGCCTGATAACAAAATTTAGTATAAAATATCCCTGAAAAGTGATGCCACCACCCTCATCAACAATGGTATTGGTGAATAAATGACATCAGGCCCTGTCTAGGTCCTCACCAACAAGCAATTCTGCCTTTCTCCTATTAGAAAAAGTTCCCAATGTTGAAAGGTATGTTCCATCCTATTTGGCATTATGTTGAAAAAGGAACCTAATTTTTTAACCAATTTCCTTTAAGCCACAAAAACCAATTTCTATAAAGAGAAATAAATCTTGAAATTACTTAATCACTTCACTAAATTTAAAGCTCTTTACTTTAAAAAAAATCACCAACTTTTTTTTCTCTACACAGAATATTACAATCTCCTATCTTTGAAGACTTCAAAAATATATTAGTTCAAAATCCATTTCTTGGTTCCCACTGAGATTTAAATTACCTGAAACTAGTAGCTTCACTACAAGAGTTCTACTCCATGGCTTATAAGTTGAATTCACCAGCATGACATCTGTGTTTTATATATGTAAATTCCACAGGTTTACTGTATATTCATGACATCGGCAGCACTGGTTGCCGAAAAGATTGGTACTACAACTGAAACAAATACACAAAATGAGACAGGAAGTAACCATAATTTTTCCTGCTTGCCTAAGTTTATTACTGTAATCATAGAAAAAAATGGAGATTGTCTAGAGCACAAAAACTAAGATAGCAGCTGAGAGCAAGGTAAACTATAAGGAAAAGAAATATTTGCATATAAATCAAAGCAAGCAATGAGGTTTACATCACAGTACATAATATACAATTATTTTATTACAAAAGTTACTGCTTGCATACCAGCTTCAATTATTACATTTTCTAAAATTTGGCACAGGCTATATCAAAAGAAAATTTACTAGCAATAACATAGATAGTATTGCCCAGAATTATCCTTTACCTTTTGAATTCTTCCTAATACTGTAGTAAGTCTAGTCCACAAAACAAAACACTAAATTGTTACTGGAATACAGTAAAAGAATGAGCTTTGTCATCACTGGAAGTCAAGCAAGACAAGATGCTTCAGTCTGAGGCTCTCTCCCTTACTTCCTCTGTTAAAAAGCTATGCAAGTAACACTGTCAGTGCTCATCAAACTGGAATCAATAGTTTGCATTTTTTAAAAAACACAAATAGAAACTGATCTAAATACATGTGTTATCCTTTCTGTAGTAGGAATTACATCTAGAGTAACCTAATTATAGAGTTGGCCCTCTGTATCTACAGATTCAGCCAATAGTAGAGCTAAAATATTCGGGGAAAAGAAGAATTCCAGAAACTTCCAAAAAGCAAAACTTAAATTTGTCATATATCAGAAACTATTTGCATAGCATTTACAATGTAATAGATATTTTAAGTAGTTTAGAGATGCTTTAAAGTATATAGGAAGTGGTACATAGGTTATACACCAGTAATACACCAGTGTAGAGAGGGGACTTGAGCATCTTCTGGATTTTGGTACCCAAGGCAGGAAGCGGATTGGGGGATTATCCCAGAACCAATCACCAGTACACACGAAAGGATGACAGTATTTGTTACTGTCAGACTTGATACTCTCACAAAACCTGCCGATAGTCACAGCTACTCACAGCAGAATGAACTAATTCCAAGCTCTAATTACCTGAAGCCCTGTTCTCCACAGCACCTTAATTACTCCCTGGAAATCAGGTGAGCACTTACAATAGGACACTAACCTCACAGGTTAGCAAGGCACCCTGTAGTTCATTTCAGCTGCCAAATTCTTGATTATTACTGCACTAAATAAATTTTATACTATGCCATGGTGGAAAGTTTCACCAATGGTGACAGGGGATTTGTACTTATCTTTCTGTGGAAAAGGGCCTACAGGTACAGTCATATTTTGGATTAACTCCCTTGGCTTCTTCAAACATAAACAGGTTTCCTTCACCTTGTGAAAGTCTCACATGACTCTGTTCACCTTCCTGCTAACTTCTATTCCTCACGGACATTCTGCTCTGCTCTTCTATTTGTACCATTAGCTATAGCTCATCCTTCTGCTGGCTAAACATGGGCACTTCCCTGGATATACTCTTTGTCCCCTGACTCTTGTCTGTCCACTCTCCCCCTCAGGGAGTCCACATATTCCAAGGCTTGGACCATGGCTTCTAACTGAGGACTCACAAAGTAACAATTCTTGCTCTCTCCCTCCACCTAATTTCTATTCAGCTTCTCTAACAGCTTATCAGACATTTCCACTTATATTTGACAAGTTCTATAACCTGATTTCATTTCTTTATGTCCAAAACCATATCTTTCACTCCACTGGTAATAACAACAATCTAAGTAGCTAATATTTAATACTCACATCACACCTTGGAAGTAGATGCTATGTTTTTTTGTCATCACCACTTTACAAAAGAGAAAACCAAGATGACACAGCCTACCAGGATTCAAACCTAGGCACACTAACTCCAGGGGCTTCCTGCTTAACCACTGTTGCTCACAATATCTGTGATTATCTCACTATGATTTAGCCAGCCTTACAGAAAAGGCTGGGGCTTCCCAGGTGGCACAGTGGTAAAATTTCCTCCTGCAAATTCAGGAGGCAAAAGACATTCAGGTTCAATCCCTGCCTTGGCAAGATCCCATGGAGGAGGAAATGAAAACCCATTCAAATATTCTTGCCTGGAAAATTCCATGGGCAGTGGAGCCTGGCAGGCTACAGTCCATAAGGTCACAAAGGTCAGACACAACTGAGCACTCATGCATCACAGACATAGCTATTTTCCAAACTTCAGTCAAAGTTCAGCCAACATTTTGAAAGTCTTCATTTTGACATGGTTCATTTCTCACCTGGGCTGGTTCACCTCTCTTTAGGTAACCTGGTGATCCTATACTCTCTGGAGATCACCATATTGATGCCTAACATAGTGCAGATACCCGACTTATGGCATAGAGCACTACAGCCTAGAACTCCTGGGCTCAAGATTCTCCCATATTACCCCGGCCCCACAAATAGCTAGGACTACTTGGGGGTCAAAACACACAGCCTAAGGTCTCCATTCTGTACGGATGATTTCCTCCATAATATACCAATACCAGTTCAAAGAGACTCTACTTAAGTCCAGCTTCATCATTCAGGCCCAGTTGCTATTCAATGCCCTCTAAACTCTAGGACCATATACCATCACATCTTCCTCTCTAATTAAGCATATCCTATACAGTGGAAACAGTGTCAGAGTTTATTATTTTGGGCTCCAAAATCACTGCAGATGGTGATTGCAGCCATGAAACTAAAAGACACTTACTCCTTGGAAGGAAAGTTATGACCAACCTAGATAGCATATTGAAAAGCAGAGACATTACTTTGCCAACAAAGGTCTGGCTAGTCAAGGTTATGGTTTTTTCAGTGGTCATGCATGGACGTGAGAGTTGGACTATGAAGAAAGGTGAGGGCCGAAGAATTGATGCTTTTGAACTGTGGTGTTGGAGAAGACTCTTGAGTGTCCCTTGGACTGCAAGGAGATCCAACCAGTCCATCCTAAAGGAGATGAGTCCTGGGTGTTGATTGGAAGGACTGGTGCTGAAGCTGAAACTCCAATACTTTGGCCACCTCATGCGAAGAGTTGACTCATTGGAAAAGACTCTGATGCTGGGAGGGATTGGGGGCAGGAGGAGAAGGGGACGAAGAGGATGAGATGGCTGGATGGCATCACCGACTTGATGGACATGAGTTTGAGTGAACTCTGGGAGTTGGCGATGGACAGGGAGGCCTGGCGTGCTCTGATTCATGGGGTCGCAGAGTTGGACACAAATGAGCAACTGAACTGAACTGAACTTATACAGAGTACGGGCTTCTTGGGTGGCACTAGTGATAAAGAACCTGCCTAGCACTGCAGGAGACATAAGAGATGTGGGTTCAATCCCTGAGTCATGAAGATCCCCTGGAGGAAGGCAAGGCAACCGACTCCACTGTTCATGCCTGGAAAATCCCATGGACAGAAGAGCCTGGCAGGCTACGGTCCATAGGGTCACAAAGACTCAAACATGACTGAAGTGACTTGGCACACACATACAGAGTACAGGAATATGACAAAGGAGAGAGATGTTTAAATTTTTTGGATACATGACAACCTCCACACTAAATTTTTCAAACTGTATACCCTTTATATACCCTGACAGCCAAACGGAGGAGTTTAATTACACTATTTAACTGTGGATGCTTTTATTAATGCTGATGTTTATACATATAGTTGAGATGGGTTTTACTGCAGGGAAGAGTCTCCTCCTAATATACCAAATTTACAAAGACTGAAATATATTTCAAGTAATATTGTCAATTACATATAAGAAATCAAAAGTCAGAATATATTTCTGGCTTCAAACCAATGGACAATGAAAATCAATTAAATGAAGTTTGAATATGGATCTTAATATTTCAGTAAAAATAAATGGTTTGTTTGTTAAGATGATATACATACTCGTTCTATTCCAGCATTATTTTTAGCAACATGAAAGGATTCTGTATCTGTAATTACGTACTCCGACTGTTGCATAATTCACAGAGAAAACCAGTACAGCTTTGTGGAATATTAAATTCCAAAATATCTGGAAAGCAGATCAATAAAGCAAAATGCCTCCTGACCTACAATCAGTAGGGTATGATATATTTTTCGAAAAAATATTTCAGGGAGATGAAAGTTTCCATCCCATTACATCTATTATTAAGTTTTTTGATTGAAATATGTCTCTATCAACATTGACTATGACATTTCCCAGTGAGCTGAACACATTACAATATATTATAGATAAAACTGGGATATTCACATGCAGATGGATGGTTCAGTTCAGGTGCTCAGTCGTGTCTGACTCTCTGCGACCCCATGAATCACAGAAGCCAAGTCTCCCTGTCTATCATGAACTCCCGGAGTTGACTCAAACTCACGTCCATCGAGTCGGTGATGCCATCCAGCCATCTCATCCTCTGTCATCCTCTTCTCCTCCTGCCCCTAAGCCCTCCCAGCATTGGAGTCTTCTCCAATCAGTCAACTCTTCGCATGAGATGGCCAAAGTATTGGAGTTTCAGCTTCATCATCAGTCCTTCCAATGAACACCCAGGATTCCTGATCTCCTTTAGGATGGACTGGTTGGATCTCCTTGCAGTCCAAGGGACTCTCAAGAGTCTTCCCCAACACCACAGTTCAAAAGCATCAATTCTTCAGCCCTCAGCTTTCTTCACAGTCCAACTCGCACAGCCATACGTGACCACTGGAAAAATCATTGCCTTAACTAGACGGACCTTTGTTGGCAAAGTAATGTCTCTGTTTTTCAATATGCTATCTAGGTTGGTCATAACTTTCCTTCCAAGGAGTAAGCGTCTTTTAACTTCATAGCTGTAGTCACCATCTGCAGTGATTTTTGAGCCCAAAGAAATAAAGTCAGTCACTGTTTCCACTGTTTCCCCATCTATTTCCCATGAAGTGATGGGACCAGATGCCATGATCTTCATTTGCTGAATGTTGAGCTTTAAGCCAACTTTTCCACTTTCCACTTTCACTTTCATCAAGAGGCTTTTTAGTTCCTCTTCACTTTCTGCCATAAGGGTGGTGTCATCTGAATATTTGAGGTTATTGTATTTCTCACAGCAATCTTGATTCCAGCTTGTGCTTCCTCCAGCCCAGCATTTCTCATGATATACTCTGCATATAAGTTAAATAAGCAGGGTGACAATATAGAGGCTTGACGTACTCCTTTTCCTATTTGGAACCAGTCTGTTGTTCCATATCCAGTTCTAACTGTTGCTTCCTGACCTGCATACAAATTTCTCAAGAGGCAGATCAGGTGGTCTGGTATTCCCAGCTCTTTCAGAATTTTCCACAGTTTATTATGATCCACACAGTCAAAGGCTTTGGCATAGTCAATAAAGCAGAAATAGGTATTTTTCTGGAACTCTCTTGCTTTTTGCATGATCCAGCGGATGTTGGCAATTTGATCTCTGGTTCCTCTGGCTTTTCTAAAACCAGCTTGAATATCTGGAAGTTCATGGTTCACGTACTGCTGAAGCCTGGACTGGAAAATTTTGAGCATTACTGTACTAGGGTGTGAGATGAGTGCAATTGTCCGGTAGTTTGAGTGTTCTTTGGCATTGCCTTTCTTTGGGATTGGAATGAAAACGGACCTTTTCCAGTCCTGTGGCCACTGCTGTGTTTTCCAAATTTGCTGGCATATTGAGTGCAACACTTTCACAGCATCATCTTTCAGGATTTGAAAGAGCTCAACTGGAATGCCATCACCTCCACTAGCTTTGTTCGTAGTGATGCTTTCTAAGGCCCACTTGACTTCACATTCCAGGACGTCTGGCTCTAGGTCAGTGATCACACCATTGTGATTATCTGGGTCATGAAGCTCTTTTTTGTACAGGTCTTCTGTGTATTCTTGCCACCTCTTCTTAATATCTTCTGCTTCTGTTAGGTCCATACCATTTCTGTCCTTTATCGAGCCCATCTTTGCATGAAATGTTCCCTTGGTATCTCTAATTTTCTTGAAGACATCTCTAGTCTTTCCCATTCTGTTGTTTTCCTCTATTTTTTTCCCTTGGTCACCGAGGTCTCTTCTTGCTATTCTTTGGAACTCTGCATTCAGATGTTTATATCTTTTTCTCCTTTGCTTTTCACTTCTTTTCACAGGTATTTGTAAGGCCTCTTCAGACAGCCATTTGTCTTTTTTTGCATTTCTTTTCCATGGAGATGGTCTTGATCCCTGTCTCCTGTACAATGTCATGAACCTCCATCCATAGTTCATCAGGTACTCTATAAGATCTAGTCCCTTAAACCTATTTCTCACTTGTACTGTATAAGGGATTCGAGTTAGGTCATACCTGAATGGTCTAGTGGTTTTCCCCACTTTCTTCAACTTAAGTCTGAATTTGGCAATAAGGAGTTCATGATCCGAGCCACAGTCAGCTCCTGGTCTTGTTTTTGCTGACTGTATAGTGCTTCTCTGTCTTTGGCTGCAAAGAATATAGTCAATCTGATTTTGGTCCATCTGGTGATGTCCATGTGTAGAGTCTTCTCTTGTACTGTTGGAAGAGGGTGTTTGCTATGACCAGTGCGTTCTCTTGGCAAAAGTCTCATTCTGTACTCTAAGGCCAAATTTGCCTGTTGCTCCACGTGTTTCTTGACTTCCTACTTTTGCATTCCAGTCCCCTATGATTAAAAGGACATCTTTTTTAGGTGTTAGGTCTAAAAGGCCTTGCAGGTCTTCATAGAACCGTTGAACTTCAGCTTCTTCAGCATTACTGGTTGGGGCATAGGCTTGGATTACCATGATATTGAATGGTTTGTCTTGGAAATGAACAGAGATCATTCTGTCGTTTTTGAGATGGCATCCAAGTACTGCATTTCGGACTCTTTTGTTGACCATGATGGCTACTTCATTTTTTCTAAGGGATTCCTGCCCACAGTAGTAGATATAATGGTCATCTGAGTTAAATTCACCCATTCCAGTCCATTTTAGTTCACTGATTCCGAGAATGTTGACGTTCACTCTTGCCATCTCGTGTTTGACCACTTCCAATCTGCCTTGATTCAGGTCCATGAATCAAGGCAAACTGGAATATGGATGGTACTTTAAGCCAAAGACTGATCAGTGTGTGTCATGGGTTCCACATTCTCACAATACCTTTAGGAATTATTAAGGTACCAGCAGATTTGGGGGGACAGACACAAAACACACAGAACAGAGGAGTGATTCCCATAGGGAGAAGCGAGAGAACTTTTTCCAGTGGCAAGTGTCCATCCTCAGAATCAAGGGTGGGAGGAGGGGAAGTAGTTCTCATACTCATGACATTCCTCATCTATAGTTGAAAACGATTAATATCAGAGGCCACACCTTGTGACTTTGTCTAAAAGCTTCTTTGCTTCTTGACCTGCTGCTATACAGAATTCTTCTATATGTGTCTTTATTACATCTCTCCCCAACTCCCAACCTCAGTCACTCCTTATACACTCCACTGGAAAAGTGTTACTATCATCCATAGTTTGCATCTGTCAAGACATTAAATGCTGATACTATCACTTATCGCCTCCACTCTTCTCTCCCTTTTGAGTTTCTCTTTTTAGCTCCTGTGCAAGAAGGTTAGGGTTTTCCAATCAGTTATCGGGTAGACAGAACATGCCTTTTTCTCTTGTCGTCAAAGCAAGGGCTTAATGTGTAAAGTGCAATCCCTAAATCTTCTTTGGCTGTAGCTCTGGCTCTGCCTGGTGCACTCTTGTGTTTCTCTCTCTGCCCCCACCCCTTCCTTCCATTTTAGTCATAACTCAGTCAGGGCTTTTCTCATCACCACAGTAGACCCCCACCTCACCCCTTACTTGTAGAGTGATATTTGTTCTGATTGTTTTACAAGTATCAAAAGATCTAGTGAAATTCACTGTGGTAAGAGTTTATGTTCTAACTGGTTAATACTAAATAAGCCCTTGCAGGGAAACAAAAAAATTTATGAGAGACTAATACAACTGCAGTTTTGAAAAATAAAAAATGATCAATTTACACACTAGAAAAAGTGACCTCTGCTCCCCTTACAGTGAAGAAATTGAGACTTACAAAAAAACATGTTGTATCAGTGATCTGCATTGCAGGCAGATTTTTTTTACCGTCTGAGCCACTGTGTTGTGCTGAAATCCACTATAGTTTAATTTAAAAATATAAATAAAAAACAAATAACTTATCCTAACTACTCAAAGAGACTAATTGGAAGGACAGATATAAATTGGACAGTAGAATGTGGGAGAAGTAATAAGGAGAACCTATCAATAGATTATGAAGCACTACAAAATTTTTGGCTAAACTTTACCTTGCTCTTATAGACAATACAAACTCCAGTGTCAGCTCTGAAATACAGTAATGCCATGAGATTTCTTCCCCCTCATAGTTCCTTGACCATTCTGCCACAATCTGTATTTCAGCCACACAGATTTACAGCTAAGTGTAACTGCTGCTTTTCACAACCCCTCAATCCAGACCGCTAAAAGGATTCTTGTTTTTCCTTAAGAGCAGCACGAATTTCTAATTTCTATCCTTTATTTTATTTTATTAGCATCAAGGAGAGCTAATTTCAAAGTCTTGATTCAATGTTCCCTGAAATAAAATACATTTAAAATTTATATAAACACACATACTTTAAATAATGGGTCTCCTAAATTTACATATTGAAATGGATATTTTCTCTAAGATTGGTAGTTTAAAACTTTTTTGAAAAGACTAACCATTTTTTTTCACGTGTATTAAAATAGTATTCCATTAGTGGGAATTGATTTAATAAGTCCATCAAGAAGAACAATGAGACTATTTGAACGGAAACATCTAACATCAAGCATTGTATAAAAGAACTACAATCATATTAAAGAAAACATATAGAGTGATTTACTCATTTCGTTTTAGTTGTATTATATGAAGAAAACCCCACATTTTCACAAATAAGTATCTATACATGTTAATTGTTAAGAGTTTTAAAATAGTATCTCTTACAGTCTTAGTATACTTTATCATTAAAGATGCCAAGAGTAGCTACATTCTGAAGGGTACACAAAAATGAATGTATCTGGTCTTATAAATTACTAATCTGGATGTCTTTGAACACAGTGTTATTTTTGTAAACTTTTATAATAAGTAGAGCTCTCTTTTCAAACAGAATTGGGGAAAAAACTGCAGGACTCATAAAGTACCTCTGCCAAACCTTGGGTGAGGAGCATAGAAAGGAGTTTGAAAAGCATTGCTCTGGATGATCAAACACTATGGCAACCCACATTCCTATATGCAAATGCCATTTTTTTTTCCAGAAAACACATCGGTGGGTATTTATAGATTCCTGCTTGATAACAGCGAAAGGTAAACTGTCATGACTTTGTAAAGAATAGTGGAACTCTGAAAACAAAGATGTCTAAAGGCAATCTGATTCAAATAGCAATCTGATATAAGCTTTCTCATGTCTGATAAAATACAAAAGTAGATTTTAATGTTTTTAAATCTATATTGTGATTTAATGTTCTAGAATGAATGTTCAGAAGGAATATGCAGAAATGAAACTAAATGTAACAACTGAAGTGAATATATGGATCATGTCAGATATATCATTACTTCAATTACTATACTTGTCTAATGTTTTCTTTTGAGATGCTGAGGCTGGGGGGAAAAGAACTGCCCCTGGATGAGAGTTAATAAACTAGTATGGCTATAATTACCTCATAAAGTTCAAACCAAACAGATATTCTTTTATTTTATTTTATTTTCAGTAAGTAATTAAAAGGCTTTAACAGAGTTTCTACAGATAAGCTATGGTAGTGAACACAATTTAAGAATCCATTATCCCATACTAATATTTCTTTAAAAATTTTAAAAGGAAGGAGAAAGAAGGGAGAGTTATACTTTAAAGCCAAATTCAGACTTAAGTTGAAGAAAGTGGGGAAAACCACTAGACCATTCAGGTATGACCTAACTCAAATCCCTTATGATTATACAGTGGAAGTGAGAAATAGACTTAAGAGACTAGATCTGATAGACAGAGTGCCTGATGAACTATGGACGTAGGTTCGTGACATTGTATAGGAGACAGGGATCAAGACCATCCCTATGGAAAAGAAATGGAAAAAAGCAAAATGGCTGTCTGAGGAGGCCTTACAAATATCTGTGAAAAGATGAGAAGTGAAAAGCAAAGGAGAAAAAGAAAGCTATAAACATCTGAATGCAGAGTTCCAAAGAATAGCAAGGAGAGATAAGAAAGCCTTCCTCAGCGATCAAGGCAAAGAAATGTACGCATGCATTCGTTCCTCAGGGTCAGTTTTGAAACCAGTTGTAGTTATGATGTTGTAAAAGCGCAGTCTTCTAAGCAGGCCAGCAAATTTGGAAAACTCAGCAGTAGCCACAGGACTGGAAAAGGTCCATTTTCATTTCAATCCCAAAGAAAGGCAAGACCAAAGAATGTTCAAACTACCACACAATTGCATTCATCTCACACACTAGTAAAGTAATGCTCAAAATTCTCCAAGCCAGGCTTCAGCAGTACGAGAACCGTGAAATTCCAGATATTCAAGCTGGTTTTAAAAAAGCCAGAGGAACCAGAGATCAAATTGCCAACATCCACTCGATCGTTGAAAAAGCAAGAGTTCCAGAAAAACATCTATTTCTGCTTTATTGACTATGCCAATCCCTTTGACTGTGTGGATCACAATAAACTGTGGAAAATTCTGAAAGAGCTGGAAATACCAGACCACCTGATCTGCCTCTTGAGAAACCTATATGTAAGTCAGGAAGCAACAGTTAGGACTGGACATGGAACAACAGACTGGTTCCAAATAGGAAAAGGAGTACGTCAAGGCTGTATATTGTCACCCTGCTTATTTAACTTCTATGCAGAGTACATCATGAGAAACGCTGGGCTGGAAGAAGCACAAGCTGGAATCAAGATTGCCAGGAGAAATATCAATAACCTCAGATATGCAGATGACACCACCCTTATGGCCGAAAGTAAAGAGGAACTAAAAAGCCTCTTGATGAAAGTGAAAGAGGAAAGTGAAAAAGTTGGCTTAAAGCTCAACATTCAGAAAACAAAGATCATGGCATCTGGTCCCATCACTTCATGGGAAATAGATGGGGAAACAGTGGAAACAGCATCAGACTTAATTTTGGGGGGCTCCAAAATCACTGCAGATGGTGATTGCAGCCATGAAACTAAAAGACGTTTACTCCTTGGAAGGAAAGTTATGACCAACCTAGATAGTATAATGAAAAGCAGAGATATTACTCTGCCAGCAGAGGTCTGTCTAGTCAAGGCTAAGGTTTTTTCCTGTGGTCATGCATGGCTGTGAGAGTTGGACTGTGAAGAATGCTGAGGGCCGAAGAATTGATGCTTTTGAACTGTGGTGTTGGAGAATACTCTTGAGAGTCCCTTGGACTGCAAGGAGATCCAACCAGTCCATCCTAAAGGAGATCAGTCCTGGGTGTTGATTGGAAGGACTGGTGCTGAAGCTGAAATTCCAATACTTTGGCCACCTCACGCGAAGAGTTGACTCATTGGAAAAGACTCTGATGCTGGGAAGGATTGGGGGCAGGAGGAGAAGGGGATGACAGAGGATGAGATGGCTGGATGGCATCACTGACTCGATGGACTTGAGTCTGAGTGAACTCCAGGAGTTGGTGATGGACAGGGAGGCCTGGCATGCTGTGATTCATGGGGTCTCAAAGAGTCAGACACGACTGAGCAACTGAACTGAACTGATACTTTAAAGAAGAATGCTTAAAAAAAAAAGGTACAAATGAACTTATTTACAAAACAGAAGTATCAACAGAGTCATGAATATAGAAAACAAACTTATGGCTACCGGGGTATAAGCAGGGGCATGCACAAATTGGGAGACTGGGACTGACATATACACAATACTATATATAAAATAATTAACTAATAAGGACCTATTGTATAGCACAGAGAACTCTACTCAATACTCTGTAATGACCTACATGTGTCTAATCTAAAAGAGAGTGGATATATGTATTTGTATAACTGAATCATTTTGCTGTACCCCTGAAACTAACACAACGCTGTAAATCAACTCTATGCCAATAAAATTGTTCTTAGAAAAAGAACAATGTCAGATGATAAATGCAGAAGGAATGATGAAATCTGAAATTATACCTTTATAAAATCCCCAGTTATAATTTGATTCAGGCAAGAATCATCAACCAGTATTAAAACTATGTGAAATGATGCTGGGGAATAGGTTATTTACATGATCTCAAAGTATAATGTCACATGTGTGTGTTAATCGCTCAGTCGTGTACAACTCTTTGCGACCCCATGGACTAGCCCACCAGGCTCCGCTGTCCATGGGGATTCTCCAGGCAAAAATATTGGAGTGGGTTGCCATTCTCTCCTCCAGGCGATCTTCCCAAACCAGGGATCAAATCCAGGTCCTCTGCATTGCAGGCAGATTCTTTACTATCTGAGAAATCAATGAAAACCCATAATGCCACATATCATTTATTAATTCCAAAGAAAAATATGGAAGATATCTTTTCAACCAAATGGTCACCCATAACATCACCAATAATGGGGCAAATTGATATTCATGTGCCTCATGCCTATGATGCACATAAACATCACGTAAGTAGCATTTTTGATAAAAATATTTACTCTGAATCTAATTAGAGGGAAACAATTAAACAAATGCAAATTGAGAAGCAGTCTATAAAATAACTGGTCAGCCCTCATCAAAACATTAATGAAATTAAAAAAAAAAAAAAACTTTAAAGTCCAGGAACTGTCTAGATTAAAGAAGACCAGACAGATATGATAAATAAATGTAACACATGACCTTCAATTGAATTCTAGAGAAAAGAAGTTATTAAAGGCATTCCCAAAGGGATTGTTGGGGAACTCTGAATATGGGTTTTAAATTAGATAATGGTATATCAGTGATAAATTCTCTGACTTTTAAAATTATACTGTGCTAATACAGGAGAATGTCCTTGTTCTTAAGAGATACACACTGAAGTATTTAGGGGTGATGACATATATTAGCAACTAAGACTCAGAAAACAGTAAAAAGGAGAAATAAAAAAATTCAAAGAATGTAGCAAATATGATAGTGTAAAGAATTAGAGAATCTGGGTGAGGGGTGCAAATATTCATTGTAATATTCTTGTTATGATTCTATAGTTTTGAAACTTTTCAAAATAAGAAGTTATAGGAAATACTAAAATGTGGTAGTAAGTTCCTCACTGCAAAGGACAAAATGGGTATAAAATAATTGATCAAGTCTGTTAATAAAAGTACTGACTGCCAAACATTCAATCTTGCTTTAAGTCATTTCAAATGATTAATTTGTTATATACAAAAAGCATATAAAATATTTTGGGTGATTTTAATAAATTTATTAAAATGTGATAACTCAGAAATAAAATGATGCACTTGTATACTCACAATCTAATGTGACATTTTATAATTGGACTACATTAAAAACAAAACCATGAAACTGTTTTAGCAGCTATTTCAGCCTAGTCATCTGTTTAATACAAGTAATTTTTACAAATGAAGGCCTTGCTTCATTTGCAAATGTAATTCAACAGCGCCCCCCAAAAGTAATGAATATAGATGTTTACACAATTTCATGAGACTTACTGATGTACTTTCCTGCTAGTTAATATCCATTCAACACCTCTAGATTTTTCTCCAACTTATTCATATTTCATAAATAAGAAAAATATATTATAAACAGCTACCTGAGAAAATCGAGATTTAGTGTTGTTTCATATCTTGATAGCAATTTGTATATTATGTTCATCCAATAATGGAATAGATTATAGACATTTTTCATTAGGTTCTTTTAAGCTATGCAGGAAAAACATGTAAAACTGGCCTATTACTGTTGATAAGGTCAAAAGAAAAAATCACGCCACAACTATTCACAGCATCAAATGTTTCTAGACACTGTGTTTAAGTAACAAGACTGTAATTAAATGAAGTGAGGGTGCCAGGATTTGGTTAAAAATACTACTTTGGTATCAGAAGGTACACTCTATCAAAAATCACCTGTATCAGTTTACCTCATCATAAAATAGAGATGCATTTCTGAATAAGTATAGCTACAAAGAGTGATAGAAATCATGTTAAAAATATAACACAGCAGAGAAATGACTGGTCATCAGTACCAAATTACTACCAGTGGTTTATGTTAGCGTTATGAGGGTATTTTTTTTTAATTCCCTTTCCTTAACTACATTATCAATTTTATGAAACATATTACTCTTAGAATGAGAATAACAAACTTGAAAAGCATTTGCTTTCAATCATATTTTTGGTTTAAAACATATTTAAAGGAAACACAGCCTTTTGTATGCAAATATCTGGCACTACTTGAAAAAAAAAAAAAACAACCTCAAATTCTTATCTATTACCATAGTATGAAAATACTACTCCAGAAACTCCCACCTCTGAGTTTATGTAACCTTATTTTGGAAGGAGTTGAATTCCTAACTTACAGAGTATACACAGTATTCAGCTGAAGAAAAGGAATTCAAATGAAATGAGAAAGGGAGACTATGGCTGTGCAGTTTAAAATGCAGATATTTTCACCTTGCTAATAGTTTCCTTTGATGTGCAGAAGCTTTTAAGGTTAATTAGGTCCCATTTGTTTATTTTTGCTTTTATTTCCGATATTCTGGGAGGTGGGTCATAGAGGATCCTGCTGTGATGTATGTCGGAGAGTGTTTTGCCTATGTTCTCCTCTAGGAGTTTTATAGTTTCTGGTCTTACGTTTAGATCTTTAATCCATTTTGAGTTTATTTTTGTGTATGGTGTTAGAAAGTGGTCCAGTTTCATTCTTTTACAAGTGGTTGACCAGATTTCCCAGCACCACTTGTTAAAGAGATTGTCTTTAATCCATTGTATATTCTTGCCTCCTTTGTCAAAGATAAGGTGTCCATATGTGCGTGGATTTATCTCTGGGCTTTCTATTTTATTCCATTGATCAATATTTCTGTCTTTGTGCCAGTACCATACTGTCTTGATAACTGTGGCTTTGTAGTAGAGCCTGAAGTCAGGTAGGTTGATTCCTCCAGTTCCATTCTTCTTTCTCAAGATCGCTTTGGCTATTCGAGGTTTTTTGTATTTCCATACAAATTGTGAAATTATTTGTCCTAGCTCTGTGAAGAATACTGTTGGTAGCTTGATAGGGATTGCGTTGAATCTATAAATTGCTTTGGGTAGTACACTCATTTTCACTATATTGATTCTTCCAATCCATGAACATGGTATATTTCTCCACCTATTAGTGTCCTCTTTGATTTCTTTCACCAGTGTTTTATAGTTTTCTATATATAAGTCTTTAGTTTCTTTAGGTAGATATATTCCTAAGTATTTTATTCTTTCCGTTGCAATGGTGAATGGAATTGTTTCCTTAATGTCTCTTTCTGTTTTCTCATTATTAGTGTATAGGAATGCAAGGGATTTCTGTGTGTTGATTTTATATCCTGCAACTTTGCTATAGTCATTGATTATTTCTAGTAATTTTCTGGTGGAATCTTTAGGGTTTTCTATGTAGAGGATCATGTCATCTGCAAATAGTGAGAGTTTTACTTCTTCTTTTCCAATTTGGATTCCTTTTATTTCTTTTTCTGCTCTGATTGCTGTGGCCAAAACTTCCAAAACTATGTTGAATAGTAATGGTGAAAGTGGGCACCCTTGTCTTGTTCCTGACTTCAGAGGAAATGCTTTCAATTTTTCACCATTGAGGATAATGTTTGCTGTGGGTTTGTCAAAAGACAGCCTTCAGAATGGGAGAAAATAATAGCAAATGAAGCAACTGACAAACAACTAATCTCAAAAATATACAAGCAACTCCTACAGCTCAACTCCAGAAAAATAAACGACCCAATCAAAAAATGGGCCAAAGAACTAAATAGACATTTCTCCAAAGAAGACATACAGATGGCTAACAAACACATGAGAAGATGCTCAACATCACTCATTATCAGAGAAATGCAAATCAAAACCACTATGAGGTACCATTTCACACCAGTCAGAATGGCTGTGATCCAAAAGTCTACAAATAATAAATGCTGGAGAGGGTGTGGAGAAAAGGGTACCCTCTTACACTGTTGGTGGGAATGCAAACTAGTACAGCCACTATGGAGAACAGTGTGGAGATTCCTTAAAAAACTGGAAATAGAACTGCCTTATGATCCAGCAATCCCACTGCTGGGCATACACACTGAGGAAACCAGAAGGGAAAGAGACACGTGTACCCCAATGTTCATTGCAGCACTGTTTATAATAGCCAGGACATGGAAGCAACCTAGATGTCCATCAGCAGATGAATGGATAAGAAAGCCATGGTACATATACACAATGGAGTATTACTCAGCCATTAAAAAGAATGCATTTGAATCAGTTCTAATGAGGTGGATGAAACTGGAGCCTATTATACAGAGTGAAGTAAGCCAGAAGGAAAAACATAAATACAGTATACTAACGCATATATATGGAATTTAGAAAGAGGGTAACAATAACCCGGTGTACGAGACAGCAAAAGAGACACTGATGTATAGAACAGTCTTATGGACTCTGTGGGAGAGGGAGAGGGTGGGAAGATTTGGGAGAATGGCAATGAAACATGTAAAATATCATGTAGGAAACGAGTTGCCAGTCCAGGTTCGATGCACGATGCTGGATGCTTGGGGCTGGTGCACTGGGATGGCCCAGAGGGATGGTATGGGGAGGGAGGAGGGAGGAGGGTTCGGGATGGGGAACACATATATACCTGTGGCGGATTCATTTTGATATTTGGCAAAACTAATACAATTATGTAAAGTTTAAAAATAAAATAAAATTAGAAAAAAAATGCAGATATTTTAATATTTAGATGGAAGATTGGTGATAAATCTCATGGTCTCTTGTGCCTTTTCATTAAAAGGGTGACTTTTAAATGTAGTCCATGGTCTGGGGGCCTGCTTAGAAGACTGCGCTTTTACAACATCATAACTACAACTGGTTTCAAAACTGACCCTGAGGAACGAATGCATGCGTACATATGTTACTGTAAGCTAGTAGAAGTTGTGCTTCAGTACTTTCTTCCAAAAAATGTATATTAGGAACAACTGTGAAAATCATTTCTTTGATCACTACTATAATAATGATTTCAATCTTTAGTGTGTGATACAGTTCACCAAGTACTTCATAAATCTATTAGGATGGCAGGAGAACTAGCTACAGATAAAGAGACTTGGGCTCAGAAAAGATGGAATGCTTCACCCCAAATCACTGGGCCATTATGAGACAATGCCATAAGCCAAACCCCAGGTCTTCTGAGACCAAATGCTATATTTTTTACTACGTTATCATTTATGCTCTAAGCATCCATTTTGTGTGGTGGGTTACCAATGGGTTTGATTTACTTAATACACCAAGCTGTAAGAAAAACAACTGAAGAAAGATTCCAGGATGTTTCTCGTTTGTCTGATAAGAAGCTATTTTTGGAGTTTCCTGCATAATAAGGAAATAATGGGGGAGGGGGGTTCCTTTGGTCTTTTTTAGTCACATCTGTATGGGTATGGCAACCCACTCCAGTATTCTTGCCTGGAGAATCCCATAGACAGAGGAGCCTGGCAGGCTACAGTCCATGAGGTTGCAGAGTCAGACACAACTGAAGTGACTTAGCACGCAAGCACACATGTATATAAAAATCACAATTACTATCAATAGTGTCACCACTAAAAGTAAAAAAAAAAATAATAACTATACACACACATAAACACACATGCACACACATTAAGGTAAACAAGAATAAGAGCATTTAGATTGGGTGTACTATCAAGTGGCACTCACAGTTCTAAGGTCCTAAACTGTACAGTTGAAAAGCAATTAAAAAGAATGCAGCACAATATGGAAAAGTTAAAGCAAGTGGGAGAAGAGGAAGCTGAGGGGCCACTTAAATCTACAAGGACCTAAGAGAGGTTGCATGGGTGATGATGAACAATTGTCCTCAGTGCAGGTGGGAAACCTATCAAGAAAAAAGGCACCTGGATTGCAATAGGAGAAATTTAGTTTATTCTTGAAAAAAATAAGATTTTAAGATGCTAGACTGCATTTACAATGGAAGAAGATTTCTGTTCTTGAAAAGCGTTATGAAAGCTGCTTTCTCATTTCACTTTATATATAGTTCAGTGTCAGAGGCATTGTGAATATGTAGAGATTGAACACAAGAACATATAATTGTTGTATTGTTGTTATAGCCTAGTGTATTTTAAAATGTCTAAGGTGTATTAAGACACAGTCTTTGCCCTTTGAGAGCTAATAAGCATTTTAATTACACAGTCTTAATTAAACAAAACTGTTTAATTAAAATTAATTATAAAAGGCAAGAGTACATAAGAAAGTTGCATAAGAAAGAACTGATGATATAAAACTTGAAGAAGCACAATGTCTAATGTCTAATCTAATTTTGACACAGGGAAAACATCTTTAAGAAATTAAAAGCAGTATCTAAAAATGGGATCATTTCTAATATTTATGTTTGGTTTACAAAGCAGTAATCTCTCTTTCCTCATATTTAAGTTGCTCAATACATTCTGTTTGTCTGAGCTAATGTTACCCATCTTCAAATAGCTGCTTTGAAAGCACAAAGACCCTGTCTGCTCAGTCATTTCTGGCCCATAGAGCAACATTTACAAAGAGGCATTTAAGTCTCTGTGATAGAGTAGCTCTCCCAACAGGCAGGGTTGTCTCTATGTTGTTGGTATGACTAGAAGCATTCTCCAGCTGGTAGAAGATAATCTCCTATTAGCAATCTATGAAGGACTAAAAAATAATGTCAGAAATAATAAATGCTGAAGAGAGTGTGGAAAAAAGGGAACCCCTGTACACTGTTGGTGGAAATTAAATTGGTGCAGCTACTATGGAAAATAGTTCCCCAAAAAACTAAAAATACAGTTGTCATATGATACAGTAATCCCACTCCTGGGCATATACCTGGAAAAAGGTAAATTCTAATTCTAAAAAATATATGCACCCCAACGTTCAAAGCAACATTATTTACAACAGCTAAGACATAGAAACAACCTAAATGTCCATCAACAGATGAATGGATAAAGAAGGTGTGGTACATAGATACAATGGAATATTAACCATTAAAAAGAACAAAATAATGCCATTTGTAATGGACCAAGAGATTATCATGCTTAGTGAAGTAAGTCAGAGAAACACAAATATCATGTGATATCACTTATATGTATAATCAAAAACCTAACACAAATGAACATGTCTATGAAACAGAAACAGACTCACAGACATAGAGAACAGACCTGTGGTTGCCCAACGGTGGGAGGAGGGATGGAATGGGAATTGGGATTAACAAATGCAAACTATTATATATAGAATGGATAAATAATAAGGTCCTACTATATAGCAAAGGGAACTATATATAATATCCTGTGATAAACCATAATGGAAAAGAATATGAAAAAGAATATACATATGTATAACTGAATCACTTTGCTGTGCAGCAGAAATTAACACAACATTGTAAATCAACTACACTTCAATAAAATAAATTTTAAAAATAATAATAATGTTAGAGAAAGTAAATAGCCACGGTGATGATCATTATCCATAAATGCCTAGAATCCACCAAATTCTTACTCAGGTTTTCGTTAAGAGGCCAAGCTCTGGACTCAATCTGACTGGGTTCAAGTCCCAGTTCTCCTACTTAGTTGCTGTGCAACCCCAGATAATGTACTTGTTTTCCTAAGCCTCACTTTTCTCATCTATAAAATGGGGGTGATGATTATCATGCTTTAAACTAGTTTTTACATGGAATTTGCTTAGCGTAATTCCTAGCACTTAGCTAAAGTTTAGCTATTATTACATGTTGAATACAACAGAATGAATCTTATATTAATTTGCTTGGGCTGTCATAACAAGAAAAAAGAAGAGAAAAGCAAAACTATAGAGTAGATGGCTTAATCAACTACAATTTATTTCCTCACACTCTGCCAGCTAGAATTCCAAGATCAAGATGTCAGGAGGATTGGAGGATTGGTTTCCTCTGAGGCCTCTCTCCTTGTCTTACAGATGGCCATCTTCTTTCTGTGTCATCATGGTGTTTCCTCTGTGCACTCCTCTGGTGTTTCTTCATCCAAATTTCCTCTTATAAGGATACCACTTAGACTGGATTAGGCCATACCCCAAAAGCCTCATTTTAATTTAATAATCTCTTTAAAGGCCCCATCTCCAAATAGTCATTCTCAGGTACTGGGAGTTAGGGCTTCAACATATGACTTTTAGGAACCATCCTAAATTGAACACAATTCAGTCCATAATATAGACCTTATCTGGTTGGGAAGATCCCCTGGAGAAGGGAAAGGGTAACCACTCCAGTATTCTGGCCTGAAGAATTCCATGGAATACATAGTCCATGGGGTCGCAAAGAGTTAGCATGACTAAGTGACTTTCACTTTCACTTTTATCTCATTCTAAGCAAAAACATTCCACACAATCAGAAAATCTGAAATAATTTTGAGGTAAAGTCTCAGTTCTCATAACTTCTCAACTTTCCAAACCAGAGGGAACCTATGCAATTTCATTTAACTTTGAGAGAACAGAGAGAGAGAGAGAGATACACAGATGTATATACACACCATAGCTAACTAGTATACAGGTGCCAATCACACTCTGTAAATCTGCTTTCCGGGAAGCAAATCACTCTGCCAAAAAAGCATCACTATCAATGGAAATAAATGATCCACCTAAACTATACAAAGTAGTTACTATACTCAAAACACAAGAATTACATTGCATGAGCAATTATTTTCTCTTTAGATCACAAGTTCATTGAAGAAAGGAATCATGACAGGTTAGTAAAAATTTACAAACAGATCAGCATAAAAATGAATTCAGAAAGCTTTTGGTATCTTTGATTGATGCTCTTAGAATTCATTTTTGTTTTCAATATTGTTTTGATAGGTAATTGTGGTTGCAACTATAAGAGCACATGCAATGAATGCAATAATCCAGCATCTGAAATACGGTGACCACAGTAAAAAAAAAAAAAAGAAAAAAAATTTACTTTAAATGTTACCAGTCACATGACCATTATTTAGCAGGCCCACAAAGCATTAGGCTCAAAAAGCATTTCATACAAGCACAAGACTGGCTACTAGTTCATGTTATGAACATCTGTTGACCACCAACAAAATATCAATACTTTGACCAGTATATACTACTCAGAAAAAATCCATGGAAAATGGCTAGAGCCCCAGAATCTGGGGATGGAGGCAATGTTCTCCTGAAAAAAAAAAAAAATATGATGCACAAACCTACAGAAATAGACACAGAATGTAGCTCAAATGAAAAAATGTGTGAAAGGGCTTTAAAAACTCTAAAGCACTTTATGAATCTAGTGCTGGTAGATTCATAAAGGTGGCATTTTTAAGATGATATTATTCTGCCCTTACCCTATTCAAAGGAGCTAATTCAACCAAACAGTCCTTTCCTAACAAAGAAGCATGAACAAGACATTTGATTAACTAAGATGAAAAACTGAATTGAACATGTGAGAAAAAGGCCAAAATTTAATATATAGTAAGTTAAGGTAACCCTTTAATATCGATCACAATCTTACTGTGTCTAATTTTCCCCCTTTTGACAATGCTACCTGGATCATGAAAGCACTGTCTCATGAGGAATACCCCTGTTATTCCACTTGTTTTTTTAATGGTAACAGCAAATTCTACACAAAGCTTTTAAAAGATATGTGGTATAGAGACCACACTATTTACCAACCAAAATAAACATTAAAAAAACACTTCTAATATAATTATCTCATGTTCTACAGCTGATCAAAAGTTTTGCCATAATTGAAAAGTAAAAAAAAAAATAAAATACAATACAACTAACCAGCTTTAAATGTCTTATTCCAAGCATTAGATTTTAAATGTATTCTTTTTACCTGATGATATACACAGAGAAATAATCTCAGGCAGGAGTTTTAACATGATCACAAGCAGAATTCACAGAAAATAAACCTGCAATGTAGAATTGCACATGAAAAGAATATCTTTCTGTTTCCAATATCAGGATACACTATAAAACATAATGACCTCATACTCATAAATATTAACACAACCAATTTACAAAATATATGTCTAAACGAAAGTCAATATTCATACTGTCTTTTCAATGTTTCCAAATGCCCAAGGTAAGATAACTTGCTAATATTTTATAATTGACATTATCTTAGCATGCTTTAAACAATGAATTTAATCTGGCATGATGAAGTAATGCAATTTATGACAATGTACTGGAAGCGAAGGGACAGATAAGAAATTGTTCTAAAAATGAATGGAGGTTTAAACAATAAAATATTTCAAAAAATATGCAGGTATTTCTATACAAAACAAGTATAATACACAAGCCAGCTTGTGGTATCAAAACATAAGGAAATAGAAAGGAAGCTACTCTTTGGCATTTAATGAATGTGAAATTAGAAAAGAACAGAAATGGAACTTTAATAGTGCTTGTGCTATTTTTAAAAGATCACTTATAAAATATACCATCATTTAACAGCCTTAGGTCTTATTTTCACCTGATTACCAAATGAATTTCTACTTTATATATACTAGTTAAAAATAATTGCACTGGTTATTTTTATTTTGATTGAATTTAGATTTTTAACAAAATTGTCACCATCATAAAACTAAATATTTTATATTAGCAACTATCCTACAATTTTTAAACCTATAAGAAGAGAAAGGAACAAAAACAATCAAATTGGGGTACGAAGAAGCCACGTTTTATCAGGAAGCAGTTACTTCAAACTCCAATAATCAATGTTTTGTCTCCCCCTTCTGGGCAATACATTTTTTTATTTAAACAGCAAAGTAAGATTTGATCTTTTTTCACAGGATATATTCAAATAATTGGTGTGACACAAGTGTAACATTACATGAAGTAATCATCATGATACTATTCGATCAGTAAGCCAATGAAACTTCAATTTTATAATGCAGTAGCAGCTTAACAGCCCACAAACACATACTGCCATGCTTAGTGGTATTTTACAGCTAATATAATTACTATTACAGCTATTATAATTACTATAGTAAAAAACACATCAATAGCATTTTTAATTTATTAGTTTGAGCTTGGCTATAAGATTATACTTTTAACTGAAACTTTCTTTCAGTATGAACTCCTTCAGCAGCCTAGGGAAACAAATTCATTTGGCTCTATTTTGAGAAAAGGGTCCTGGAATATTCGCTCAATCAGTGCCTAGGATTGCCATGCCCCAATTAGGGCAAAGAAGCATACATGTGTACCTACCCTTCATCTATGATGGGACTTTCCTTTTGAATCAGATTATTTCAAAAACATTGCAAAAAGTACAAATATGACATTCTAATTACATAAAATGGGTTATATAGTTCAACAGCAATGTGCAGAGAGTATATTTTAAATAAAGTAGGAGTTCTAAACAGAAAACCTAATTATAAAATTCTACTCAGTGCTACAAGTGCCAAAGAAATGGTTTTGCATGGTCATAACTTTATTTTTCTTTCTGTGATTTTACTGATTTCTCCTTGATTAACATGTTTAAACTGAACTCATCCTGACCTTGTCTTGCTCCTGATGTCTCTGGGAGTGCACACATGTGTGCTCAGTCGTGTCTGACTCTTTGTGACCCTACAGACTGTAGCCTGCCAAGCTCCTCTGTCCATGGGATTCTCCAGGCAAGAATACTGGAGTGGGTTGTCATGCCCTCCTCCAGGGGATCTTCCTAACCCAGGGATCAAAGCCACGTCTCCTACACCTCCTGCATCAGCAGGCAGATTCTTTACTTCTAAGCCACCTGGGAAGCCCCTTGATATCTCCATAAAGGCTCAAATCACCACCACTTCAGAGGCTCCCTGTCACTCAAACAGTAAAGAATCTGCCTGCAATGCAGGAGACCAGGGTTCGATCAGTCATTCATGATTGTAATTTTCAGTTACTATTGATTCACACATCTCCTCTGCCCTTTTTCATCATATGCTGAGGCGGATATATTCTAGTTCCACAATCTCTCTCATCTATCACTTCCATTTAGTTTTAACCAACCATTCTCCAGTTCAGGGTCTTATTACTTAAACTACAGCAACAACTTCTCCTTCTTGATCTCCCTGCCCCAGTCTCTAACCTCTCCAATTTCCCCTGCACCATTAATCTTCCCCAAATGCAGTTTGAATTTTGTCATTCCATTGCTCAAAACTTTCCAGGATTCCTCACTGACTATTAAAGTACCAACTCCTTGGCATGTCCCTCCTAAAATGACCTTAACCTACCTTTCCATGTTTACAATCCCCTGATATGCTTAACCCATGTTTTCGGTCACCTTAACAAAATACCCCCGTAAACAGTGGCCTCTTTGTTTTTCTTCAAATGCTCAAGGCACACTCCTGCTGCAAAGTTGGGGCACTTGATGCTCTCTCTCTTGCCTGTAAATCTCTTCCTTAGATATTTGCACTGGCTCTCCCCAATTTCATTCATGTCTTTGTTCAGATGTCATTTGCTCAGAGAACTCACCTATCTAAAATAGTACATCCCTGATCACACTTGGCTTGCTCGCATTGCTTTTTCACCTTCATAGCACTTAACACTACCTGCCATTATATTTGATATGTGTCTTATTGTCTGTCTCCCCATGTAGAAATACAAGCTCCGTGAGGAATTAATCTGTATGGTTCATCATGTGAGCACTGAGAATAATGCCTGGTCCATAATAGGTGGGCAGTAACTTTCTGTCCAAGAAAACAAAGAATCTGTGGCTAGAAACATTAACAAGCTCTTGAATGGAACAGTGCTGAATCAGGGATTTAAATTCAGGTCTTGATGATGCTAAAACAAACACTATCCAAAAAGACACCCCACTGCTTGCCCAAGGCTTTCAACTATTTCTGCCATTAAGTTACTTTATATTTAACATTGTTAGGTCTGGTCATTATAATTCTATTTTCCAATTACCATACATAATCATGTCAATTCTTATCCTTTTTTTTCCCCCACAGAAGAATGGTTCTTTTTCCATCCATGGATCAATTATTCCTGGCTTGCAGTGAAAGCTGTTTCAGTTGATTCCTAAATCTGTTTCAGGCAATGCGTTATTAAATTATAAAAACAATTTATTTTGTTTCAAAAAGTTTGCAACACTTACAATTAGAAGCCATTGAAAAAGTCACTCAGTTCTTTCCATCTCTATCCTATTTTATCCTATTCTCTTTTGCTATTTTAAGATATTGACATGAAAATATTCTATCTTTTCATAGATAATATCTGTAACAAATCTTCAACTATTTTAATAACTCTTTAAAATAATTGTCAATATTATTTTAAGACCACATATGAATTTTAAATTTTTTCAAAGTGCAGCAATAATCTATACCACATAACACATAGCTTTCAATAAACAGGCAAAACATTCTCTTTCTTCCATCCAGTTGAATCCTTCCCATCATTCTTGACCCAGAATAAATCATTCTATTAAATAGCATGAAAACTCAGCCAAAAAAAAAAAAAGGCAGCTCAAAGTCTTCTTTTATTTTACCATGTAATTGTCATGCTTTATGTCTGTCATACCAAGCATTTCATAGAATTTAATACAGTTAACCAAAAAATCTAACTTAGACCTATTTGCAAGATTCTTCGTATGTTAAATACATTAAATATAAACAATAAACTTCAAAACCATCCTGAATCGAATATTATTACTATCCTCATTGTATCAATGGGGAAACTGAGGTGCAGAGACAGTAAATAAATTATTTAAGGTCACATAGTTAGTATATGCAGAGAAGGCAATGGCACCCCACTCCAGTACTCTTGCCTGGAAAATCCCATGGGTGGAAGAGCCTGGTAGGCTGCAGTTCATGGGGTCGCTAAGAGTTGGACACGACTGAGCAACTTCACTTTCACTTTTCACTTCCATGCATTGGAGAAGGAAATGGCAACCCACTCCAGTGTTCTTGCCTGGAGAATCCCAGGGAAGGCTGAGCCTGGTGGGCTGCTGTCTATGGGGTCGCACAGAGTCAGACACAACTGAAGCGACTTAGCAGAAGCAGCAGCAGTTAGTATGTAGCAGAGTTGGAATCTGAGCTCAGGTCTATTTGCCTCTGAATCCATGACCTTTACTAAAATTTGAATCCCTTCATAGGGTCTATACCACGGACATAAAAAGACAGACCCACTCTGTAATAGAGAGCATTAATTCAAGGACATACATTATTACTATCTAAAGTAATATAGTAGTATAAAAGAGGCCCTTAAAGAACATACAATGTTACAGAAACTATAAAATAGAGTAGAAGGTGATTCCAGAAGAGAGTTAAAAATGAAGTGCTATTTAAGTTCAGATAAATTACTAGGAGGAAATCTGGGAATGGGGAAATGGAGATGGGGCGAGGTCAACAGGACAGACTTCAGGGAACAGCTGAGGATGGAGAGAATGTTGACAAAGGAAAGAAAACATTCAAAGAAAAGCAAAAAAAAAAAAAAAACGGATCCAACGAGTCAAGTCAAAAGCAAGATTGCTTGAGGTTGAGTGGATGGTTATGTTCAGGTAACAGCCGGACGGTAAAGTAAATGTCTAAAAAATAATAGTGAAACTATGTCTGAGATCAGGAAGACCTCAAATGCCTCCAACTGTGCCTCCAATCAACACCAGAGAGATAAAAGGAAGATAGAGTGATGAAGACCTGGTTCATTACATATTCCAGCTTTACAATTTCAGTCTGGCTTCTACATCACTCAGTTTTTGACCAACGTATATGGTCTTTTAGCAACAAAAACACTTAAAGTAGCTATTCTAGGACTTTTTCTCTCTCAAACACTTCTAGCACGTGTGCCTGCCTACTCAGTCGTGTCTGATTTTTTGTGACCCCATGGAGCCCACCAGGCTCCTCTGTCCATGGGATTCTCCAAGCAAGAATACTGGAGTGGGTTGTCATGCCCTCCTCCAGGGTATCTTCCTGACCCAGGGATTGAACCAGCATCTCCTGCACTGGCAGGTGGGTTCTTTACCAGCTGAGCCACTGGGGAAGCCCTGTTTTAGGTTAATGAGACTGTGAAAAATAAACCCTTTTGAACCTGATTTACACCTGGTGATTTTTAATTTTTTTTTCCCTCTCTTTTCTAGTTTCAACAAACAACAACACATCTTCCTCCTGAAGGAACCTTCCCACCTACACTCTAGAATTAATACCCTCATCAATTCTTCTAGAAACCAATGCTTAGAGTTTGTTCCCTGTAATGCAGGATTTGCCTACTCCAATATAAGTAGCAGCTCACAGATAAAACAATGGGTATAAAATCATTTCTACTACAGATCCATCATAACACCCGTCTCATTATGGTGCCTTTTAAAACACACTTGGACAAAACTGTTCACTGACATAAGCAGCCATTTTGCACCCTTTCCTATATTTCATATTTTAGGCCCTATCTTTAATCTGTTTTCCTGTTTATCCTCCCCATTAGACATAGCATTTTGGGAGCACAAGCTATGTTCACTGCAGAAGATGTAAAATTTACATCTTTAATAAAAGTGCTAAATATTATAATATTTACATTATACATTATAATATATATTATAATAGAGCTATATATATGGGGCTATGGAAAGGAAGGAGCTATCTAAGACGCCTTCTCATTTAAAGACTGACAAGAGGCTTAATCTTGATGGATATGTAGGAGCTTGCTTGGCACACTCAAGAAGAGAAAGGCATTTGGGCTCAAAGCAACAGAATGTGCTTGATTTAGAGGAATTAAAGAATAGGATGTTGGGGGAGGAACAAGATGACAGAGGAGTAGGTGGTCATGGAGTACATCACTCTCCATGCATACGTCAGGAATACACCTTCAGACACAGAAGTGCTTGCAGAACACCAGCTGAGAGTGGACAGGAGTACCTGACCACAGGAAAAGAATATATAAAACCACGCAAAACTCAGCAGGATGAAGGAACTAGGGGGAAAACAGAAGTCTTAGTGGGACTGGACCTACCCTTGGCGGGTGGGAGAATTAAAACAGGGGTCCGATCTCCACAATGGGGGCAACTGTCTGAGTTAGAAGAGAAACATTTAAGGCTGAGAGTGAGGCAGCTGATCTCTGGCAGCCTAAATGGAATGAGAATCAGACAGTCCTTGCCACAGCCTTACGTACCGCAGACAAGGATGCAGGTCCCCTAGAAGGTACAGCAGCTGGGAGCTGGAGCATAGGGATTGCAGAGCAATCCCAGGGCAAGGGCTGCAGTTGACTGCTGGGAAAGGGACCCAGGGGATGTAAGGGAAGAGACTGCGGTGGAAAATGCCTGTGGAGGGAAGCCAGGCAGCCATGGAAACCATGAGTCACAAGTAGGGGGTGGAGCCATCACGTTAGCCTCTCTCTTCCAACCAGGCAGCATCTGGCAGCTGAACAATAGCGAGGCTGGCCCATCAAGCGCCTGACATGTGGAACAACACAGAAGGACCTCACCCAGGGTGCCCCTTAAAATGCCTGACGTGCTTAAGTACAGAGTAGGACTCCACCCAGTGTGCAGCTGTAGGTGCCTGATGTGCTGACCTACACAGGAGGACCCAGGCGGGGTGCCCCATTAAGTGCCTGATGCACCAATCTACAGGGTAGGACCCCAGCCAGGGGGGCCTCTCTATGTGCCTGATGTGCTGAACAATAGAGAAGGACCCCAGGCAAGGGAACCCTCTAAGTGCCTGAACCGGTGGAGCTATGGAGGAAGACTAGCCAATGAGGCCTTCTGATTGCCAGTTACCAGAGGCTCAAAAAAAGATTCTGATAGGGCCATAACTCCTGCAGCTGACGCAGTCTGTGTCCCTGCACACTTGGTCAGGTTATCCCCAACTCAAGCACCTTCACACTCAACCCTCACTGGGGCAAAGCTGCCACAGGCTAAGTCTTGTGTCTATACATGTGGGAATGCTTCGCTAGTGTCCAACTCTATGCGACCCTGTGAACTGTGGCCTGCCAAGCTTCTCTGTCAGTGGGGTTCTCCAGGGAAGAATACTGGAGTATATTGGCCAATATTGGTTGCCACACCCTTGTAGAGCACTATATCTCCTGCTGCCCCAGCTTCCAACTCCTCTGAGTACCTGGTGCTGCCAAAACCCCTGCAACCTAAGCAGCTGTACCACCTCCACACCCACCCCTCACTGGGGCAGACGCAAGTCCTCCAGAACAGTCTCAGGAGCAAACCCCAGTGGACGACCCACATGCACAGGTAGAAGTAAAACCACAACTGAAACCCAGGGGCAGTCTGGCTAAGGAAGAAGAGCCAAAACCTTCCCAGTAGCTGTACAAGCTGCAGATTAAATCCACAGGATCAACTAAGCAGACTCTGTATCTATGGTATATATAAAAGGATACTGAGAGCGTCCAAAAAAAATGCACTAGTTCTGATAGCTGTGGACACTGGGGACACTGGAGGCAAGAACACACAGGAGTAGAACCAGATGAGAATGTAAGCTGCCCACACAGCAGGTCCACAGACCAGCGAAGCGTTGGAGGGCACCCTAGGTAGGAAACGTGGACTGTGACTCCCAGAGAGGGAAAGGTCACTGACAGCAGTGATTCAAGAAAAATATTTACTATTCTTACATTTTGACTTGGTTCTTTTGGGGTTTTCTTTCTTTTTTTTTTTAACCTTTTTCCTCTGTTGTAGTGGTCGATTTTATTAGCACTATGATCTTTTGAGTTTCTTTTCTCAATCACATTTTTCATTGCTGTTATAAAGGTCTGTCTTCACATTGGCCTTTTGCAGTTCTGTGGAGTTTTCCTTTTTCTTCTTCTTTTTTATTTATTTTTTTTTAATTTTAATATTTAAATGTTTTAAACCTATTATTCTTTCTACATTTATTCCTCTGTTTGCTTTTCCTACTGTTCTTTCCTCCTTGCAGATAACCTTTAATAAATACATCTTCTTTATCTACCTCTATTTAACTCTGCATTTCTATTCTTTTCCTTCTTTTTCTCACCATATTTGTTAGTTTTGTTTTCATTGTGATATATTTCCCAGTTGGTATGTTGCTTTAGTTTTGTTTTCCAGTTTGTGCTTTAGTTTTGTTCTTAACTGGTAGATATCATTTTTGGTTTCCTTTGTTCCCTGGGTCAATCCACTGTACTTTATTTTTGTTGGACTGTTTTGATTTTGCATATGGGTATATATGCATATGTGTATATTCCATTATTTTAATCATTATTTGCCTGATTCTATAACTGCCATTTTTATGGAGTTCATCTTTGGTTTCTTGTTGTTGTATATTTGTTTTAATCCCATTTAATTCCGTAACAAACCACCTATGGAATCTCCATTCCTGGCCAGAGATAAAGCCCTGAGCCTTTGGAATGGGAGCACCGACTCCAAGACCCTAGACTACCAAAGAACTCCTAATCCTAGGGAACATCAAATAGTGAGAATGCCCACAAAGACAACCACTTGTATATAAGACCTGGCATTACACAACTGCCAGTAGCACCCTGTGCAGGACACCTCATCCAAACAACAAACAAGTCAAAAATACAAACCCAATCATCAGCAGACAGGATTGCCACTTCACTCAGCCCTGCTCACCCCAGGAAAAAAAAATCACCACAAATCTCACCCTACTGGAAGCTTACACAAACCACTGGACAAACTTTATGAGGGAAGAAACCAAAAGGAAGAAAGAATTCAACCTTGACGGCTGGGAAAAGGAGACCTCAAACACAGTAAGTTAAAAAAAATAATGAAAAGGTACAGAAACATTGCACAAATGAAGGAATAAACTAGAAACACACAAGTCCAAATAAATGAGGAGGAAATAGGCAAACTACCCGAAAATGATTTCAGAATAATAATTGCAAAGAAGATCAAAAACCTTGAAAATAGAATGGAGAAAATGCAAGAATCAATTTAAAAAGACCTAGAAGAATTAAAGAATGAACTCACAGAGACAAACAACACAATTACTGAAAATAAAAATACTCTAGAAGGAATCAATGGCAGAATATCTGAAGCAGAAATATAGATCAGTGAACCGGAACATAAAATTCTGGAAATAACTTCTGAAGAGCAGAATAAAGCAAAAACAATGAAAAGAACTGACATAGTCTCAGAGGCCTCTAAGACAATATTAAACATACCAACATTTGAATTATAGGGTTCCCAGAAGAAGAAGAGAAAATGAAAGGGTATGAGAAAATTTTTGAAAAGATTATAGTTAAAATTTTCCCCAACATGGAAAGGGAAATAGTCAATCAAGTTCAAGAGGCACAAAGAGTCCTATACAAGATAAACCAAAGGAGAAACATGCCAAGACACATACTAATCAAACTAACAAAGATTAAGCACAAAGAAAGAATATTAAAATCAGCAAGGGAAAAGCAACAAGTAACATAAAAGGAAACCTCATATGTTTAACAGCTGATCTTTCAGCAGAAACTCTACAGGCCAGAAGGAAACGGCAGGATATATTTAAAGTAATGAAAGGGAAAAATCTACAACTAAGATTACTCTACTGCCAAGGATCTCATTCAAAATTGTGGGGAACTCAAAAGCTTTATAGACAAGCAAAAGTTAAAGAGAATTGAGTAAAACCAAACCACCTTTACCACAAATGTTAAAGGAATTTATATAGTCAGGAAATACAAGAGAAGAAAAAGATCTACAAGAGAAAAGAGAAGAAAAAGATCGCTGGGAGAAATATCAATAACCTCAGATACACAGATGACACCACCCTTATGGCAGAAAGCAAAGAACTAATGAGCCTCTTGATGAATGTGAAAGAGGAGAGTAAAAAGTTGGCTTAAAACTCAACATTCAGAAAACAAAGATGATGGCATCCAGTCCTATCACTTCATGGCAAATAGATGGGGAAACAATGGAAACAGTGACAGATTTTATTTTGGGGGGCTCCAAAATCACTGCAGATGGTGACTGCAGCCATGGAATTAAAAGATGCTTGCTCCTTGGAAGAAAAGCTATGACCAACCTAGACAGCATATTAAAAAGCAGAGACATTACTTTTACAACAAAGTTCGATCTAGTCAAGGCTATGGTTTTTCCAGTAGTCATGCATGGATGTGAGAGTTGGACAATCAAGAAAGCTGCTGCTGCTGCTGCTGCTAAGTCACTTCAGTCGTGTCCAACTCTGTGCGACCCCATAGATGGCAGCCCACCAGGCTCCCCCGTCCCTGGGATTCTCCAGGCAAGAACACTGGAGTGGGTTGCCATTTCCTTCTCCAATGCATGAAAGTGAAAAGTGAAAGTGAAGTCGCTCAGTCATGTCCGACCCTCAGCGACCACATGGACTGCAGCCTTTCAGGCTCCTCCATCCATGGGATTTTCCAGGCAAGAGTACTGGAGTGGGGTGCCATTGCCTTCTCCGAAAGAAAGCTGAGCACTGAAGAATTCATGTTTTTGAACTGTGGTGTTGGAAAAGACTCTTCAGAGTCCCTTGGACTGCAAGGAGATCCAACCAGTCAATCCTAAAGGAATTCAGTCCTGAATATTCATTGAAATGACTGATGCTGAAGCTGAATCTCCAATACTTTGGCCACCTGAGGCAAAGAACCGACTCATTGGAAAAGACCCAGATGCTGGGAAAGACTGAAGGCGGAAGGAGAAGGGGATGACAGAGAATGAGATGGTTGCATGGCATCACCAATGAGATGGACATCATTTTGAGTAGGCTCCAGTGGTTGGTGATGAACAGGGAGGCCTGGGGTGCTGCAGTCCATGGGGTCGCAAAGAGTCGGACACAACTGAGCAACTGAACTGAACTAAACTGAGACAATTAAGAAAATGGCAATAGGAACACACATATCAATAATTTCTTTAAATGTAAATGGATTAAATGCTCCAAACAAAAGATACAGACTGGCTGAATGGATACAAAAACAAGACCTATATATATGCTGTCTACAAGAAATCTACTTCAGACCTAAAGACACATATAGACAGAAAGTGAGAGGATCGAAAAATATATTCCATGCAAATGGAAAGCAAAAGAAAGCTGGAGTAGCAATCCTCATGTCAGATAAAATAGACCTTAAAATGAAGAAGATTACAAGAGATAAGGAGGGACAGTACTAATGATCAAGGGATCAATCCAATAGGAAGACATAACAACTGCAAATATCTATGCATTCAACATAGGAGCACCTCAATACATAAACAAACACTAACAGACAGAAAAGGAGAAATTGACAGTAACACAATAATGGTAGGAGACGTTAACACCCCACTTACACCAATGGACAGATCATCAAAGCAGAAAATTAACAAGGAAACACAAGTCTTATATGATATATTAGATGAGACAGATCTCATTGATATCTTCAGAACATTCCATCCAAAAGAAGAAGAATACATTTTCTTCTCAAGTGTACATGGAACATTCTCTAGGACAGACTACATCCTGGGTCATAAAGCAAATCTCAGTAAATTTAAGAAAACTGAAAATCATATCAAGCATCTTTTCTGACCACAATGCTATGAGACTAAATATCAATTACAAAAAAAAAAAAAACACTGTAAAAAACACAAACACATGGAGATTAAACAATATATTTCTAAATAATGAATAGGTTACTAAAGAAATCAAAAGGGAAATCAAAAAATTCCCAGAAAATAAATGACAATGAAGACACAACTCCTCAAAATCTATGGGATACAGCAAAAGCAGTTCTAAGAGCTAAGTTTATAGCAACACAATCCTACCTCAAGAAACAAACAAAAAAAACATTGGACAGACAACCTAACTTTCTGCCTAAAACAACTGGAAAAAGAAGAACCAAAAAATCCCAAAAGTAGTAGAAGGGAAGAAATCATAAAGATCATAGCAGAAATAAATGATAAATGAAAAAAAGAAAAGAAAATTAGTAAAGATTAATAAAACTAAAAGCTGGTTCTTTGAGAAGATAAACAAAATTGACAAACCTTTAGTCACACTTTTTAAGAAAAAAAGAGAGAAGAATCAAATCAGTAAAATTAGAAAATGAAACAGGAGAGGTTACAACAGACAATGCAGAAATACAACAAATTACAAGAGACTATTATGAACAACTAAATGGCAATAAAATGGAAAAAATGAACAGAATCTTAGTAAAGATCATTCTTCCAAGACTGAACCAGGAAGAAATAGAAAGTATGAACAAATCAATTACAAGCACTGAAATCAAAACTGTGCTCAAAAATCTCCCAAAAAACAAAAGCCCAGGGCCAGATGGCTTCATAGGGAAATTCTACCAAACATTTAGAAAAGAGCTAATGACTATCCTTCTAAAATTCTTTCAAAAAAATTGCAGAGGAAGGAACACTTCGAAACTCATTCTGTAAGGCCACCATCACCCTGATGCCAAAACCAGACAAAGACAACACAGAAAAAGAAACCTAAAGGCCAATATTACTGATGAACATAGATGTAAAAATCCTCAACAAAATTCTAGCAAACAGAATTCAACAACACATTAAAAAGCTCATACACTATGATCAAGTTGGGGTTATTCCAGGGATGCAAGGATTCTTCAATATATACAAAGCAATCAATGTGATACATCATGTAAACAAATTGAAAAATAAAAACAATATTATCATCACAATAGATGCAGAAAAAGCCTTTGAGAAAATTCATCACCCACTTATGATTAAAACTTTTCAAAAAATGTGCATAGAAGGAACCTAGCTCAACATAGTAAAGGCCATATATGATAAGCCCACAGGACACATTATTCTCAATGGTAAAAAACTGCCAACACTCCCCCTAAGATCAGGAACAAGACAAAGGTGGCCACTCTCACCACTATTACTCAACATAGTTTTGGAAGTCATAGATACAGCAATCAGAGAAGAAAAGAAATAAAAGTAATCCAGATTGGAAAACAAGAAGTAAAGCTCTCGCTTTTTGCAGATGACATGATACTATACATAGAAAACCCTGAAGATACTATCAGAAAATTATTAGAGCTAATCAGGGAATTTAGCAAAGTCACAGGATACAAAATCAATACACAGAAATCACTGGTGCATTCCTATATACTAACAGTGAAAAATCAAAAAAAGAAATTAAGGAATCAATTCCATTCACCAGTGCAACAAAAAGAATAAAATAACTAGGAATAAACCTACCTAAGAAGACAACACTATACAGAAAATTATAAGACACTCATGAAAGAAACCAAAGATGACATAAACAGATGGAGAGACAGTCCATGTTCCTGGGTAGGAAGAATCAATATTGTGAAAATGACTATACTACCAAATGCAATCTACAGATTCAATGTGATCCCTATCAAATTACCAATGGCATTTTTCACAGAACTAGAACAAAAATTTTCACAATTTATATGGAAACACAAAAGACCCTGAATAGCCAAAGCAGTCTTAAGAAAGAAGAATGAAGCTGGAGGAATCAACCTTCCTGACTTCAAACTGTACAAAGGTACAGTCATCAAAACAGTATGGTACTGGCACAAAAACAGAAATATAGACCAATGGAATAAGATAGAAAGTCCAGAAATAAACCCACGCACCTATGGGCACCTCATTTTTGACAGAGGAGGAAAGGATATACAATGCGGCAAAGAGAGCCTATTCAATAAGTGGTGCTGGGAAAACTGGACACCTACATGTAAAACAATGAAAGTAGAATACTTCCTAGCACCATACACAAAGACAAGCTCAGAATGGATTAAAGACCTAAATGTAAGACAAGAAACTATAAACCCCTTAGAGGAAATCATAGGCAGAACACTCAACATAAATCAAAGCAAGATCCTCTATGACCCACGTCCTAGATTAATGGAAATAAAAACAAAAGTAAACAAGTGGGACCTGATTAAACCTAAAAGCTTTTGCACAGCAAAGGAAACTATAAACAAGGTGAAAAGACAACCCTTGGAATGAGAGAAAATAATAGCAAATGAAACTGACAAAGGATTAATTTCCAAAATATACAATCAACTCATTCAACTCAAAACCAGAAAAACAAACAATCCAATCAAAAAGTGTGAAAAAGACCTAAACAGACATTTCTCCAAAGAAGACATACAGATGGCTAACAAACACATGAAAAGATGCTCAACATCACTTATTATTAGAGAAATGCAAATCAAAACTACAATGAGATATCACCTCCCACCATTCAGAATGGCCATCATCTAAAAGTCTGTAAATGATAAATGCTGGAGAGGGTGTGGAGAAAAAGTAATGCTCTTGCACTGTTGGCGGGAATGTAAATTGATATAGCCACTTTGGAAGATGGTATGGAGATTCCTTAAAAAACTAGGAATAAAACCACCATATGACCCACCAATCCCACTCCTAGACACATATACCCCAATGTTCATTGCAGCACTATTTGCAATAGCTAAAACATGGAAGCAACCTAGATGCCCATCAACCGATGAATGTATAAAGAAATTGTTGTATCTATATACAATGGAATATTACTCAGCCATAAAAAGGAACACATTTGAGTCAGTTCTAATGAGGTGGATGAACCTAGAGCCTATTACACAGAGTGAAGTAAGTCAGAAAGAGAAAGACAAATATTGTATACTAACACATATATATGGAATCTAGAAAGATGGTACTGAATAATTTATTTGCAGAGCAGCAATGGAGAAACAGACATAGAGAACAGACCTATGGACATGGGGAGAAGGGAGGAGAGGGTGAGATGTATGGATAGAGTAACATGGAAACTTAATATGTAAAATAGCCAATGGGAATTTGCTGTATGTCTCAGGGAACTCAAACAGGGGCTGTGTATCAAACTAGGGGGTGGAATGGGAAGGGAGATTGGAGGAAGTTTCAAGAGGGAGGGGACATATGTATACCTATGGCTGATTCATGTTGAGGTTTGACAGAAAACAACAAAGTTTTGTAAAGCAATTATCCTTCAATTAAAAAATAAATAAATTTTGAAAAATTTTTTTTTTTTAAATAGGATGTTAACAAACTGCCGAGTGTTCCCATACAGACAGGGGATAGGTGCATGTAAGTGTGCAGCTGGAGGTGAAATCAAAAAAGATCACAAAGAGAATAGGGAGCCATCTGAAAATTTGAGGGGGTAGCAGCAGCATTTCTGGTAACCACATACAGCATTCATGGGTGAGTGTGAAAGCAAAGACTAGGAGAGCATTGAGGAGGCTATGACAATCACAGGAGTGTTAGATGATGGCTCTGAAATTAGGGGAGAGAACTGAGAGTTATTTAGGAGAAATAATCAACAGAACTTGATAACTGATTATGGAGAAATTGGTAATCTTGCAGTGGCTTCTGGCACAGGTCATTGGATTGTTTATGTTGTCACAACCAGAAATATAGGCTGGTTCTGGCCCACATTAAAATAAGCTCTAGATTCATTTATTGCCCCAAACTCTGTTATTTAACCCCATCCTTCTACACCTAAGCCTCCAGTTTAATGCAGGGCCTCTTTGACTCTCACATGTCTCCTAGGTAGCCCCCTAAACAAATCTCTATCCCAATCCAGTATTTCTCAAAGTGAGCTCTTTATTCTAACTAATCAGGATGTCCCGTGGTGCTTGATAAAAATGCAGAATTCTTGGCCTTATTCCAGACCCCATGAGGGACAAAATTTGCATTTTGATACTTTCAACTTTGAGTACCATTAGCCTGATCCAGCCTACCTACTACTATCCAATTTATTTTTCTTAAACTCTGCTTTCCTCATGTCACTTGCTTGCTCAAACTGATTTCTAATCTACCTGGACTTTAAGATCTTCTTTTAACTTGATTTTTGAATCTTTCCAATATACATTTTTTGTTCTGTACAAAATCAACCTCATTTCTCATTTCTTCCTTCTCGCCCACCTGCCGTACCCCCTCCCAAATACAATTTGGTTCTCTTTCCAAGCTTTTGCATTGAATATTACTTCCACAATCTGAGAGCTTTTCCATCATTTCCCCTCCCTCATCAAATCCCAACCACCATATCCTGAAAGTCTAGAAATTTGCATGGATTTTTCTCTAATTACTCTAACCCACCTTATGTCTCCTACCTAATACATAATATTGCTATGGCACAATTAGCAGGCACAATTTAAGATTTGATTATTTCAACATATATTATTGCAATGATAAGGTTTTATTCTTATTTTCCAGTCATTAGCGCACCTAGCACAGTTCTTGGTACACAATAAGCACTAAAGAAATATTTGCTGATTTTGGAAATCATTCCAAAAGATGGATGGCATTTTCTCCCCAATGTCACACGAATCTGTTAGGTAGTTAGAATGGGAAACAGGAGTCTAGAATGGCAGTGGCTAAAAGATAAGGAAGGGAAAACCCATGAAAATAGAACAAAGGAAGGTTCGAGGGCCGGAGTGAGGACCTCAGGTAGAACAAACAACACTCCTGGCTAGCCCAATTTACATACGGCAGGCCCAGGGAGAGAAAAAAACATATAGAAAGAGAAGCCCAAGGGTATCTCTCTCTCTCTCTCTCTCTCTCTCTCTCTCTCTCTCTCTCGGTGGATTTTCCTGCTATTTTCTAAATAAAATGGAGCTGTAACACGGAGCTGTAACACTGATTTGTCTAAGAGCTATAACATGGTCTGTCCAAGACCCGAAAGCTGTGACACACCAAGGGCTTTAATGTTCATCACTCCAAATCTTTGTTGTGATGAGACAGAACCAAGGAGCATACACTCGCCTGACAAATCCAAAAAGACAAAAAGAGGACTTCAATATTTAAAAGCAAAACAAATGTAAATATATTCACTATTCTAGATACCTGGTGATGTTAAAGATAATGTTTCCTGGGGCAGGGGGCGGGGTGGGGGGTGGATAAATTGGGAGACTGGGACTGACATACATACACTACAATGGGAGTGTGCATGCTCAGTTGTGTCTGACTCTTTGCAACCCCACAGACTGCAGCCCACCAGACTCCTCTGTCCATGGGATTCTCCAGGCAAGAATACTGGAGTGGATTGCCGTGCCTTCCTTCAGGGGATCTTCATGACTCAGGGATTGAACCCACATCTCCTGCATCTCCTGCATTGGCAGGTGGATTCTTTATCACTGTGCCACCTCAGGAAGCCCATGTACACACTAGTATATATAAAACAGATAGCTTATAAGAACCTGTTGTATAGCACAGGAAACTCTACTCAATACTCTGTAATGGTCTGTATGAGAAAATAATCTGAAAAACAGTGGATATATGTATATGAATAAGTGATTTACTTTTCTGTACATCTGAAACTAACACAACACTGTAAATCCACTAAACTTCAACAGAAATTTTAAAAAAAGATAATGTTTCCTGACCTGTTTTCTAAATACAGACTGCTTAATCATGAAGGCAAGGTCATTACAAACAGCTCTTAATTAAAATACAGGCCACTTTTGGTGTATTGATGTAATAGTGTATCATGTAATTGTGGCACTGCAACGCAGTGTCTCATGTATATAACCTTTAGATCAGCAGTCCCCAACCTTTTTGACACCAGGGACCAATTTCATGGAAAATTATTTTTCCACAGACTGGGGTAGGTGAGGATGAGTTCAGGAATATTCAACCACATTGCATTTATTGCGTACTTTATTGCTAATCTAATGCCATCGCTGATCTGACAGGAAGTACTGGTCTGCGGCCTGGAGGTTGTGGACCCCTGCTTAGATGACAGCAACTAAAAGAACCTTAAAAGATAATGCAAGCCAATCACTTCAATTTATCTACTTAATAACTAAACCTCAGATAAATTATACGACTTGCCCAAAGTCATAAAGCTGATGAGTAGCACCCAGCAAAGATAAGCACCCAGGCCTCCTGACTGAACATCATAGGCTGCTTTCATTACACCATGTGCTCAGAGATACTAAAGTCAAAGTAAGATGCTTCAGTAAGAATTCCTATTAGCATAAATGAAACTTTTAGGAGTCTCTCCCTGCTATCCTGAAAAATTAAGGTAAAACACACCTCAGAATCATAAGGACTGACACAGGCACAGTTCCAAAAAAAAATTTTAAAAAGAAGTAAAACTTTCTAAGACAAAATATACAATCATATTCCAGTTCTAAAGTACTTCCCAAAGCCACAGGAAAAATACTTACATAGTTAAATTCTAATCATGTGATCTTAACATTCATCTTACTACTTTGGTAAAATATACACCAAAAGAAGAACCGAACACATAAAATGCTAGAAGCAAAAATCACTCAATCTCCAAAAGCACGAATTCACATCTAAGGGTAAAACACATCTTTGGTACTCACCGTAACTTTACTTCCAACTATCTGCATGCAGAGGTCAACGGAGAGTAGTTATGGTGTAAAAAAAAAAAAAAAAAAAAACAAACAGCAACAGTATTAATAATCAGAAGCTTTTCACAGAAGTGTTTAGTAAATTAGTAAATAGCACCTCTATGTGTACTTTTAATACTTTAGATCTAGAGGTTAAATACATCAGTAATGATTTCTACCATATTCCAAAAATGTATAAAGTCAGCAGAATAAAGATTCCCAAATAAAATTATTACCATTTGAGGATCTTTTTAAAGTTTTCTGTAATGGGCTTCTCAACTAGTTGTAGTATAAATATCAAGTAATTCAAGATTAAGTGCAATCAGGCATCAGATATTTTATCAGCCCACAACCTCTCAAAAATTATCATGAGAAAATTGAATTTTATTCTAATATTGTTTTTTTTTTCTTTCCGTGTTTTAACAGGCATACTATTAAGCTTGAAATTAGGTATTTTAGAATATAAATGTTGTACGTAAAGTCATGTGTTTAAGTTAATAAATAAACTTGAGGTTGAAAATGGGAAATTTTTTATTGTTATGAATTTAAGGTTTAAAATATTGTTTTATATTATACTTGAAAATTACAAAGAAGATAGATTGCTTATGATTCTGGTTTTCTAGGTCATCCTAGCATTTCTATTATAACAACACAGTTTTCTATATAATGTGAAGACAAAGAAGCAGTTTGTATTTAAATATACTTATTCAGAAGGAGGAAATAGTTCAAAAATTACAACCTCAATTGAGTTTTTCTTATGGTGAAGAGATAAGAGAATTCCTAAGAATTTGTGCTTAAGAAGGCAAGAACTAAAATCATAGTCCTAAAGTATAATTTTATGCCAGAATCCAAATATAAATCATTGTTATCAGATTCCTACACTTGAATATCAAGCAATGTTCAAAAAAAGAGTTCATCCATATTCTAAAACTATAAATCTGATAGCACATATTATCAATACATGTTCTAATTATTAGCTAGTACTTTAAAAATAAAAAGCTGAAATCCCAATAAGAATCCTAAGTTTAACAGGATACTACAAGATACAAAAAGAAATGATAGTTTCCTAATTAACTACTTCAGAGGACTCCATGAATCTCCAAATAGAAAAGCAGCTTTCTTAAATATTCATTCGACAGACTATCTACAGACAGCGACTATTTAGTTGAATAAAAGCCACTGTGGTGCCGTTAACAGTCTTCTGAATTCAAAGATACACTATTGACCTAAATTATTTCCTCCCACCAAAAAGAGGTCTTATTTGTCCCATGTTTATTTAGCACAGACATGAAATTAAAAAAAAAAAAAAAAAGAATTGCAAGCCTGTCTTAACAATTAAGCAGGTCTATACTATTCTCACTTAGCGCAGCGGCTGCAACCAGTGCACTTAGCGCGGCGGAGAGGAGCTACCCCACGCCCGAGGCCAGGGGCGGCGAGTTGGTAATGGACAGGGAGGCCTGGCATGCTGGGATTCATGGGGTCACAAAGAGTCGGACACGACTGAGCAACTGAACTGACTGATACTATTCTGATTGCAAAATGACTGCATTTAGTTAAAGTATATACAGCTAACAGATTAGATGAGCCAAGAAAAGCTAAAAGAAACTGGTCTGGTCAGCTTTGGGTTCAATTGTTTCACCGTATCTAGGTGATGTCTGGCAAAGACTTGAGAAGGAAACTACCTGATAGTGGCAAAGGCAAAACCATTAATACATGTATGTGTGTGTGCTAAGTCACTTCAGTTGTGTCTGATTCTGTGTGACCCTATGGACTATAGCCTGCCAGGTTCCTCTGTCCATGGGATTTTCCAGGCAAGAATACTGGAGTGGGTTGCAATGCCTTTCTCTAGGAGATCTTCCTGACCCAGGGATCAAACTCATGTCTCTTATGTCTCCTGCATTGGCAGTAGGTTCTTTACCACTAGTGCCACCTGGGAAGCCAACACATGTATACACACAAACAAAAAGATATACTGCAACTCTTAACTGCTTATGATATATGTGTTTGTGCTTAGTCACTCAGTTGTGTCTGACTCTTTGCAACCCCATGGACTGTAGCCCACCAGGCTTCTTTGCCATGGGGATTCTCTAGGCAAGAATACTGGAGTGGTTGCCATGCTCTCCTCCAGGGAATCTTCCCAACCCAGGGATAGAACTCAGGTCTCCCACATTGCAGATGGATTCTTTACTGTCTGAGCTGCCAGGGAAGCCTGCTTATGATATGGGCCAATCTGAAAATATTTAGTGATGTATTTGGTATCACTATTTTAAATTATTTGCTACTGAGAGTTTTTTTTAATCAATGCTACCTTTCAATATATCTTCAAAAAACTAACTTTACATATTTTTAAATCTCAACCTCAAAGACTGTGATTTAAGTTAGAAATAAATTAGTTTCTTAATATTCTCATAAGGACACTGACATCTGGCAAACTAATGTTCGGATTTCAGTGACTAATTTTTTCCTCTTAAACGTCTATGCGTGCGTGCTCAGTCGCTCATCCATGTCTGACTTTTTGACCCCATGGACTGTAGCCCACCAGGCTCCTCTGTCCATGGGATTCTCAAGACAAGAATATTGGAGTGATTTCCTTCTCCAGGGGATTTCCTAACCCAGGGATCGAACCTGCATCTCCTGCTTGGCAGGCAGATTGTTTACTATCTGAACCACAAGGGAATACCCACATAAACATCTATATATACTGTTAAAATATAACATGCAAGATTCCCTCTAAATCACTGATGTCTTCTGCCTCTCAGGATTATGAATTAGTATGACAATGTTGCAATTTTTTTTTAACTTGTGGTTTTCATTTTATTTAAAATCCACTGACACTGTGTGCCATATACCATGACAGCTGCCGACAATGTGGCAGGCATGTTGGGGTGCAAACATGATTGTGTCACATTGCTGCCTTGAGGAATGTAGGTTTTGGGGACTGGAGTCTGACGAGGAAGAAGCCCATGGGAACCACACAGGGAAAAGGCAGGGACGCTGAGAGTGCAGCTGCTCAGCGACTGTTTGGGGGCAGAGAAGCACAAAGCTTTGAAGAGGCGTGGGTTTGGAGTGAAGCCAGGGTGAAGGTGAAGAGAACAGGAACAGGCTGGGTGACATGAAGCCGCTGATGTTCGGTAGTGAGTTGGGCAGGTAGTAAGGAGGGCGGGGAGGCCGGCAGCTGTCACACTGAACAGCCCAGTGAGTGCACGTTGCAATATTAACAAAGCTTGGTTTTGCACTTCTGAAAACTTATGTTGGTGCTGTGAAAACAAAGACTCTTCCAGACTATCTGTGGCCAAATTATCTACATGTACCTGGGCCTCCCTGGTGGCTTAGATGGTAAAGAATCTGCCTGCAATGAAGGAGACCCGGGTTTGATCCATGGGTTGGGAAGATCTCCTGGAGAAGGAAATGTCAAACCACTCCAGTATTCTTGGCGTGGGAAATACCGGGGACAGAGGCGCCTGCAGGGCTACAGTCCATGGAGTTGCAAAGAGTCAGAAGTGACTTAGCAACTAAACAACAAGATCAAGACCATAACCACACTTGTTACAGAAAGTAAGAGTCCAGTTCCAACAGAGAAGAGACTCTTTTCCACTCTCTTACTAAGTCCATTCATCACTGACAGAGTTACTCAAGGTACTTTTTCCTTTGCATTCATACATTTTTTATTATGGAATTTGAAGAGGAAAAAACTAAGCAATAGTTTTCATCATTATCTTTTAATTTCCTTTATATTCTCTTATCCCAGGCTAATTTTGGCATGATCAGTTACACAACAAAAGACTCCCCTTTGCTTTAGAAACAGGTTTTGTGTCTAAACCCATGTATTTGTTTCATCTTGCTTTACTGTCCTTCCCACAAACCCAGGAGAATGACGGATATTGCTTATTGAGTACATATTTTGTTTTTCAATTCCATGTAAAATGACGAAAGCAGGTGTTAAAGGGGGAAATGTACAATTTATGTTTAAATTTAACTGTAATTTTCACGTTTTACCTATGACTTATGATAAAATATTTTTCTACCAGGTACTCTAGTCCTTAAATTTGCTTTTACTTCAAGATAAAAGTTTTGACTATTTGCAAAACATTTTCATAAAGCAGTGGTTACAATCATATCTACTTTAAATGTGGAAGCATTTTTAATCAGTGTGTCAATATAATGAAAAAATAAGCATAAAAGAGTATGACATGCAAAGTATCCTTAAAGCCTAATAAAAGCCAGCAGGATGGAAACCTTAGTTACACATAAATGGTCATAGGTGACATTATAATTCATGCAAATTTTATTGTCATGATCACGAAGAGATCACAAAAGATGAGAGGATGGTTTGTCACTAAATGGCATCCCTCTCACCTTCAAAAGGAAATAAGATATGTAATTTTCTTTGTTTTCACCACAGAACACAGTACTAACAATTGTCTCTCCAAAGTGAGAAAGCTTTAAAACATGCTTGTCAATAGGCTTTCTTTCATCGTATTTAGTCCATGAAAAATACAAGCAAATAAAACATATAACCTTAGAGCACTAATTAAAGTTCTATAGGCATGTCAAGTGATCCTATGTGTGCTAAAGGAAACAAATAAGGATCATATACTAAATAGTTATTTGTATCAATTTTGAAACTAATGCCTTTAGTATAGAGTTTCCATGTCTTTTGAGAAATTTCCATTTTTCAAATAAATCAATTCAAGACAGCTCAGCCAACGTTTACCCCAAGTTTAGCATTTTAATCTGAAAATGAGTATATAAATCAGTGTGCTTTTTCTCAGTCAGTTAAAGAGGAAACAATACAAAGATAAATGAAAACAAGTTCTACATAGAGACTGAGTCAAAATCAAAAGGTTAAGAAGTAAGAGCTTCATACAATTTTCATTATATTCAGTTACAGTTACACAAACAAAAACAACAAATGAGCCAGAGACACTAACAAAATCTTGCCATTAAAATCAGCACCTAATTATTTATATATAATTATCTGTACTTTGCACTCAGATATAACTATATAGATTTACTAGTGTATTTGCCTTTAGGTATTTGAAAAATAACACTGAATGTACACCCAGCATTTCCTAAAGCATTGTACTGTGAACAATAACTTGAGTGCAAATATAAGAAGAGATTCATCAGAATTTCAAAGTAAAACCCTATGCCTCACCTAATTCTATTGAAAATGGGGCTCAAGGCAAATTTCACTTATCACTTGAAACACATTTCTGCCCTTGGACACCAGAAGCAAATTAAAAAACATGCTGTTGTTCTGCTATGGCAGAGCTACAATGCATTATGTTTAAATAGTTCAGCATTCAGATTTAGTTTACTTAAAGTACAATATGGAATCAATACAATTGTAGAATTCAGACAAAATGCATCAGTAATTGTCACTGCAATTACTGTACTGAAACAGCATTAATAGGATAGGCAAATAATTTTAGAATATATTTTGCCGATGAAGAACTATTTTATTCACTGGTCAACTTTTTAAATTTAAAATATGTATGCCTTAAATGTAAATGTATGTGTGTAATATACACGTCACACAAACATAAAATCACTGTGTGTTTTTGTGTGTGTATATATATACATACAACATATGTACGTTATATATGTACACATTCATAGTGATTTTATGAACTCTGTGAAAAGCTTCTTCTTTACAGAAATGTAAAAGATACAGTCCACTATTTCAAAAAATATTCTTTTCTTACAAAAATAAATCAAATTTCCAGACTCGTTTTGGAAGCACTTTAGGAAATAAACAAAGCAATATATTCCACTAAAACACGAAGTTTTTCCTGCTGCAGACAAGCCTTTTCAATGAATACTAATTTTAATTTTTTGAGACTCAAATTTCATTAAAGTTCCTATTAAACACCTTCCTTTATGTTAAATTAAGCTGTACAAGAACTATTACGAGGTAGTTTACATAGGTAGCATCACAAAAAATAAAAACAAACTGCTTATTTAAAAAATTGCTATAAATTTCAAGTAAGCAAATACCAGACGTATAACTTTAATGTAAACTTAGTTAAATCTTGTGACTAGGCTATGTTTGTCCTTCCTCAATATCTGAAGTGTTCCTATAACAAACTGTATATTAAGTGGAATAACTATAAATTGCTATTTGTTAGTAAGTGCACAAAACCTCAGCTCCAAAATTTAACCGGATTAACTCAGAGCCAACTATTCTTAGTCTGTTTTGTTTATAAAAATAGAAATCTCTTTAAGAACAGTTTTGAAATATATATAAAATGTATTAAAGTACGTATATACACTTCTTTTATGAAGTCTATATAAGTACACTGAGGCAAGAACTTAGAGATCTGAAGTTTGTTTCTTTTAAGCAGATAATGCTAAGCTCATTATATGGATGCTGGAAGCGTCTCACTACTTACAGATTTGGCAGTAGCAGAAATATACTGGACGACCATCTCACGCTTGGTGGTAAAATCTTTGTTTCGTAAAGGAGCTTTTCGCTCTTCATTAAGGTTCATGTCCTCCTGTTAAAAAGAATATTTACTGTATTAGCAAATTTCTGCTTATGAGTTTCAAAGGTGATTAATAAATATTAAGGAACAAAGTTCTACCATATATCAAAAGGAATTATATTCTATATCCTATAATAAACTATAATATAAAAGGATATGACAAAGAATATATATGTATGACTGAATCACTGTGCTGTACAGTACAAATTAATACAACATTGTAAATCAACTATACTTCAACAAAATAAACTTAAAAAAGAAAAAGAAAAATTAATGTTCTCTGTATTAAAATAGTAAGTCACGCTCTGACTATCAACAACCATCATTTTTTGGCTCCTTCATTATTATTTTTCACTCTATATACCCTAATGTCATATAAAATTTACCATATATTTATGGTTCATATTGCTACCTACTCAATGAGTAGAAATAAGAAAAAAAATTTTAACTATTCCACAGGATAAACTGGCAGTTTATAGCATAGATATACATCATACAACCTTAGCAAAGTTATTTTTTTACCCGATAGCAAAAATAAACAAATAAACACTTTACTACTTGGCATATGTTCCCTTAGGATAATTATTATCTAGAAGAACAAACATAATTTGTAAATTACAGGAAATATATATCTACAATATGTCACTGAAGAAAGATTCATGAGAAGTTGCTGAATTGGGGGAAAACATCAGAAACACAGTTACCTGCATTGGGATAAAAAGACCACTAACTGGAAAGAAAAATATTCAGTTACAACAGCACATCATTTTGAGGTTCAATAAGCTTTGATTTGGTTGGAAATGTTCCTTTATATTGTGATACACAGACATAACATTTTCACTAGATAAATCATTTTTTATTCATTTTGAAACTCATGTTAACCCCTGAAACATATTAAGACACACTTGAAGGGTCATAAAACCAAATTGGAAAGGACTACACCTCCAAAATCAACATCAAATGAAAAGACAACATACAAGGTGTGAGAAAATGTTTACAAGTCATACATCTGATATGGGGCTTGTATCCAAAGTATAAAAAGAAGCCTTACAAATCAACAATAGACAAATAACCCAACTACAAGTGGACAAAGGATTTGAACAGACATTTCTCTAAAGAAGCCATACAAATGGCCAATAAGCACATGAGTGTCAACATCACTATTCACCAAGGAAACGCAAATCAAAACCACAGTGAGACACCGCTTCACTCCCACAGTAATAAAGGCTATGGCAGAAAAGATAATAACAATTGTTGGTGAGGATGTGGAGAAACTGGAACCCTTACATACTGATGGTAAGAATATGAGATAATACAGCCACTTTGGAAAACAGTCTAGTAGTTCCTCAAAAAGTTATACGTAGAGTTACCACATGACTCAGCTTATACCCAAGACAATGAAAACATATATCCACACAAAAACTTGTACTTGAATGTTCACAGAAGAAACATTACAGTGGAAACAATTCAAATGTCTATCAAACGATGAATGGATTAAAAAATGTCATATGTCCATACAATGGACTATTATTCAGCCACAAAGACGAATGAAGTACTGATACATTCTATACTGCATGGATGAAACTTGAAATCACATTATGCTAAATGAAGGAAAGGGAAAGGAAAAGGGAAAGGGAAGTCACTCAGTCATGTCAGACTCTTAGCGACCCCATGGACTACAGCCTACCAGGCTCCTCCATCCACGGGATTTTCCAGGCAAGAGTACTGGAGTGGGGTGCCATTGCCTTCTCTGTAAATGAAGGAAGTAGATCACAAAAGGCCATACATTACATGATTCCATTTATATTAAATATCCAGAACAGGCAAACCTATAGAGATTTGTCAATTAGTGGTTGTCAGGGGCAGGGCAAGAGGGGATGGGAGAGCTGGGGTGTGACTGCCAACAGGTATGGTGTTTCATTTGTGGGTGATAAAAATGTTCTAAGAGTGAATGTTGTGATGGTTGCATGACTCTTTGAATACATGAAGAAAAAAAAAAAAAAAACCACTGAACTGTATACTTTAAGAGGATGAATTTTATGGCTTCTGAATGGTATCTTGACTTTTTAAAACAAGAAAAAGAAATCAGTATTTTTATCCCTTTACTTGCTTGGTAATTCTAAACATTACTAGTTTTTAATCAACTAAATGAATGGACAAAGAAAAATACTAAAATAATTAAAAAAAATAATGTATGAGAATGTGGGGGGAAAACAAAGGATCCATAAAAGTAATCAAACTGCATCTATGTATTGAATAGTAACTTCAATGACACCAGTATCTCATGATATATAGTTGCACCCACTGCAGTCACTGCAGTGACTCCTACAATGATTAATTCACAATTAATATCTATAAATTTCATGTATATATACCAGACCCCCCTTCCCAATTATCTCTATCACTGTCTCTACCTCTACTTTTCCTATCTTATTTCATTTCTCATTTGTATATCTTACTTGTTAATGATTTACTTGAAGCCAGGCTCTCTTTCTCTCTCAAAGGCTAGATCTAGCATTGTTGAATCAAAGTGAGAATCACAGGAATGAGGCTGGTTAGCACTTTATAAAGTCCACAGATATTCATCTATGTTCTGTGTCGACTTCAACTAACAGGGAACTCACTACCTCCACATGCAGTCCTTCCCATTACAGGGTAGTTTAACTTTTGCCAAGTTTTACTTTGGAGGACTGGATCTGAAATATGTACAACAAAATACTAACATCATGTGAAGGTGGCAAGATCATATCATTATTTTTTCTTCTCTACTTTCTAAATTTTGACTCAAATTAATTAATTTGACTCTGTTAAATTAATAAAAATAAACAATTCATAATATAGTAGAGATGGAGAAGGAAATGGCGACCCACTCCAGTATTCTTGCCTGGAAAATTGCCATGGACAGAGGAGCCTGGCAGGCTATAGTCCATGGGGTCGCCCAGAGTCGGACATGACTGACTGAGTGACTGAGTACATGTAGTAGGGAAGAGTAATATGTAAACATATCAGTATAACAGAGGCATGTACAGGATGTCTTAGGAACACAGAGGACAGATGGGAAAGACAAAAGAGAAGTCTTCATCAGGATTTGGGTCTTGAAGGAGGAGAAAAACCTGAGTGAAGGCCAAGAGATTAGCTACCAGACCACAGTAGACTTCTGTCATGGTTGGCTACCCAATAGCACTTGAACATGCCCGCTATAATTTTAAACACCCACCCAGTATCAGCCCCACCAATGAAGAATCCATGAAAACCACATTTATCAGTCTCTGAGAGACTTCATTTTCACTTTCACTTTCACTTTTCACTTTCATGCATTGGAGAAGGAAATGGCAACCCACCCGAATCCCAGGGACGGGGGAGCCTGGTGGTCTGCCATCTATGGGGTTGCACAGAGTCGGACACAACTGAAGCGACTTAGCAGCAGCAGCAGCAGCTATCCCTTATAACAATACAGTAAGGTGGCTTAGTTGTCATCCATCAAATAGATGCATATGGGGTATAGATTCACCCATGTTTTGTTAGCATGGGTGGCAACAGAGGCGACATGGATTGATGGCAGCGGACACATCTTTTTCATCACAACAATTTGACAAAGTGGTTCTGGGATAGCAACAGCTCCTTCATCAGATTATGTTTTGGCTGTGTGATTCTGGAAGTTATTCCTATACTTAGATTACCTGGAGCCTGTTTTGCAACCCTTCTGGTTCATATCTCTTTATGTGTGTTTGTGTGTGTGTGTATAAATATTCTATCTAAATTAATCAGAATAAATTATCTTATGTTTAATAACCTGGGCTATTGAAGTAACTCAAGTAATAATAATAAGAGTCCAAACTAAGAGGGATGGTAGATTGGACAGAATAAATAAACAAAAGGAACCTATAAATATTACATGAAGACAATACTCTCTACTTGAGGCTAAAGTATACCTACCAGTTTCAATTTATCTTAATGTGACATGGTTCAGCATCTCTCTCAAATACCCTGTGGTTTGATAAATCCAAGGAAGGAAAGGATTTCCATGTCCTTCACCTTGAAATACTATACTTCTCAATTCAGCCTCTGATTTTATGACTTTATTGGCAAGTACATCATTCTGCTAAATCATATTTTGTTTGTTTCCATTGAAACCTCTAAATACTGCTCATATATGCTAGCCATGTCTCCACCATCTCATAACATTCTGGTTAAATTATAGTCTCCTGCAAATAGCATGAATCTGTATCCCCAAGTAGTATCAACTCTGAAACACTGACAAGATTGAGTGTCTGTACTTGTACACTCCACAGTCAGGCCTTAGAGTGTGGTAATGCCACCACTGGCAATCTCTACATAGAGAATCTGCTAGCCTTCCAGTGACTTTTTTTTTTAATTGACGGATAATTGTTTTACAGAATTTTGTTGTTTTCCGTCAAACCTCAACATGAATCAGCCAAAGATATACATTCTGTGTTACCATATACCTCCAATTCAATTTTTAATGACACAGGGCAAAGATCATGCTATCAAGAGTAGAATCATGGAGGCAGGCAGGATAATAATGAGAATATGGAGAATATAGACCTCGGAGGAATGTCAAGATTAAGTGCGATCATGCACCCAAGCCTGGTGTATATTAGCTAGCCATCAAAGAATGTTTGTGGTATTATTCATGTTCATGTTATTATTACTTCCCTAGTCTCATTTCTTTCATTACCACTGTTCATCTTACCCCTTGTGTTTGAATAACACAAGATTATTCATCATTTTTCTACACACGCTATGCTCTTACAAATTTCCATTACTTTGTTCATGATGTTATTCTCTCTGCCTAGAATGCTGTCGACTTCACCACCCTCTCCGTTAACCCCCATCTCCTCCCACCCTACCCAAATCCATGTCAGGCGAACTCATATACTTCTGCTAATTCTTCAGATTTCCCTCAAAGCACCTCGTTTAGAAGTGACCATCTTCATGCTGCTGCTGCTGCTAAGTCGCTTCAGTCGTGTCCAACTCTGTGTGACCCCATAGATGGCAGCCCACCAGGTTACCCCGTCCCTAGGATTCTCCAGGCAAGAACACTGGAGTGGGTTGCCATTTCCTTCTCCAACGCATGAAAGTGAAAAGTGAAAGTGAAGTCGCTCAGTTGTGTCCGACTCTTAGCGACTTCATGGACTACAGCCTACCAGGCTCCTCCGTCCATGGGAGTTTCCAGGCAAGAGTACTGGAGTGGGGTGCCATTGCCTTCTCCCATCTTCATGCTATTCTTCCATATTAATTTCCTATACTATAGCACTTAAAATGACACTCAATAATAAACCCATCTAGCTTAAACTATAAACTGAGGGCCAAAACTAGGTTCTTTTTTTAATCTTTGTATTGCCAAGCAAAGAGTATGCAATCCTGGAATGCACCAAGAATTTAATAAATATTTTCTGAACCAATGTGATATTTAGGAATTTTTCTCTAAATACTTTAATTTGCTTTACGGCCACAAACATTTTTATACCTATAAATCTGCTGCATAGGTTGATTGGGAATAGGTACCATTCACACAAACAGAGGAAACCATAATGACTTATCTTATTCTTACACAAAGTAGCAGCATACTACTAATTAGGCAGCTAATACTTCCAAATCATTAACTCCAGCTTTGTAATAGAATCATAAAACTAAATAGAGCAATATTCACAATTCAATACTAATTCTGAACAATGTAACTGAATATGAAACTACTACTAAACACACTGAGTTTTTAAAATTTTTATTGAAATATAGTTGACTTATAATGTTGTATTAGTTTCAGGTATACAGTAAAGTGATTCAGTTTTATAAATAAATAAATATATATATATATATATATATAATATATATACACACACACACACACACACACATTTTCAGATTCTTTTCCATTATACTTTATTACAAGATATTGAGTATATTTCCCTGTACTATACAGTAGGTCTTTGTTGGTTATCTATATTATATACAGTAATGTTAAACAGACTGAGTTCTTATAGTATACAGAACACTAAAGCAAGCTTTTACTGTATTGAAAATTTAGTTGGATATTTCCACAATACGAGAAGAACTGTATTATTTTGCAATTTAAAAAAAAGATGAAGTAACTGACCACTTATAATATTTGTACTGTATTATCATCAAGCCATTGGAGAAGGAAATGGCAACCCACTCCAGTGTTCTTGCCTGGAGAACCCCAGGGACGGGGGAGCCTGGTGGGCTGCCGTCTATGGGGTCGCACAGAGTCGGACACGACGGAAGCGACTTAGCAGCAGCAGCAGCAGCATCAAGCCATATTTATAAACACTAAATCAATTATTCTCCTACCAGTTAAGCTATGATGCAATTTTCCCATTACAGACAACCTCCTTCATTCCTTCAGCAAATAAACATTGTATTCTTACAACTATTACTGAGAAACCATATAAGAATAGAGTCAAACAAGAAGGTTAAAAGTTGAACCAGCTGCCTATTCATTTGTACTCCCATTCATTCTCATTCTCTCCTTCTCCCTCTCACCTCCCATAAATCTTTAAATAGGTGACAATATACTTTTTTTAACTTTCTCATCTTCTAGCATCATTTTCTACTTTCCTAAACTTCCATTGTTTTTCTCACTTGCTTTATGAGAGGTAAATGTCAATCATATATGTTTTTACATCTCTTCCTTCCCTATAAGAATACTAGCTCCTTCTTTCTATAAAGTTGCTATAAATATCTGTGTACTTTGTATAAGGTAACTATTTCTGTTTCTGCAACATGTATTGATCCCAGTTTAAGACTGGATTTTCTACTTGCTGTTTTTAAATCTGAACTTGACTTCACCATCAAATGCTTGCCCTCTTCCTTCTGCTTCTCAATAGTAAGTATTCAAAAAAATTTTTTTAAATTTATTTGGCTATGTATGCCAGGTTTTAACTGTAGGACATGTGATCTTTGTTGCTGTGTGTGGGCTCTTAGTTGTGGCATGCAGGATCTAGTTCTCTGATCAGGGATCAAACCCAGGTCCTTTGCACTGGGAGTGTGGAGTCTTAACCACTGGACCACCAGGGAAGTCACTCAAGTATTCTTTAACTTCTATTTTAAAGGGATCTGTACCCCTGAAGAGAATAAGCCAATGATACCCTACTACCAAAAAATACCCTAGCATGAACAGCAATTATAGATATCTTTGATTATTTTAAGATTATAAATTAATGGATTTTTACAACATTTATTTCTTTATTTTTTATTCATTTATCCAGCCGCTTATTTGGTAATGTTTGTTGTTAAAATAAGATATTAAGGTTTTTTTTTAATTTTTTAAAATTTATTTTTGAATCAAAGGATAATTACAGAATTTTCTTGTTTTCTGTCACATAGCAACATGGAATTTATTTATTTTTTATTGGAGGATAATTGCTTTACAATGTTGTATTGGTTTCTGTCATACATAAACATGAATCAGTCATAGGTATATATATGTTCCCTCACTCTTGAACCTCCCTACCATTTCCCACCTCATCCCACCCTTCTAGGATGCCACAGAACACCAAGTCGAGCTCCCTATGTTATTCAGCAACTTTATTTCTTTGTTCTTTTCTAAAGAAATGTTCATATAAAGATATGTTCTACATGTAATTCCTCTAACTTCTGTCAACTAGAAAGGATAGAACATTTCTTTTTAAAATCCCAATAACAGCATCAGGGATATTCCACATAAGTAGCTAATTGGCCAATTGTACCTGGTATTAATTAACCACCTCATGTCTTCAAATGATACAGTTAAGTTTACTTTTATAGACTGTAGCTACATAACATATAGAAGTCTGTATGGAAAACACAGTTAAAGGAAGTATAGAGCCAAAAGCCAGGGGCTGGGCAGGCGGTGGGGGGAGGGGATGAAATTAAATGAATGTATGGATGTGAAAATTGAACTGTGAAGAAAGCTGAGTGCCGAAGAATTGATGCTTTTGAACTGTGGTACTGGTGAAGACTCTTGAGAGTCCCTTGGACTTCAAGGAGATCCAACCAGTCCATTCTGAAGGAGATCAACGTTCTTTGGAAGGAATGATGCTAAAGCTGAAACTCCAGTACTTTGGCCACCTCATGTGAAAAGTTGACTCATTGGAAAAGATTCTGATCCTGGGAGGGATTGGGGGCAGGAGGAGAAGGAGACAACAGAGGATGAGATGGCTGGATGGCATCACCGACTTGATGGACATGAGTTTGAGTGAACTCCAGGAGTTGGTGATGAACAGGGAGGCCTGGCGTGCTGCTATTTATGCGGTCGCAATGAGTCGGACATGACTGAGCGACTGAACTGAACTGAACTGAACTGAGTACTGCAGAAAAAGTCTTCAGCTATTTCTGGTTTCAGGTCTTATTGGAGGAAATTAACTACAGAAAGTGAAAGTGAAGTCGCTCAATCGTGTCCGACTCTTTGCGACCCCATGGACTGTAGCCCACCAGGCTCCACCGCGCATGGGATTCTCCAGGCAAGAATACTGGAGTGGGTTGCCATTTCCTTCTCCAGGGGATCTTCCCGACCCAGGGATCAAACCCAGGTCTCCCACATTGCAGGCAGACGCTTTAACCTCTGAGCCATCAGGGAAGCTATGAACATCTACATATACCTCTTCACCATCAAGAAGGTAAATTTAGAATGTCTATCTAGCTATTAGGAAACACAAATTCACTCTCCCATAATCCTTAATCCTGAGTTCAACCTTCAACCAGTGGTTTCCAGAGTTCAAATATTACTTAAAGCATCAACTGTGGCTTGTGAAATATTGATGTTTAATCAAAATACAAGAAAATAAACTTTAATATTTAACGTGAGAATAATACTGAATCCCTCACTGGATCCATAGCTCCAAATGGTATAGGAATTATCTCAAGGGAAAAGTGGGGTATTCACAACCCATGTTTTTCTCACTGTCAGTGTACTACAATGTATTTGCAGTAACAAGTACTTGGTTATGTGAACTTACAGGCTATTTGACCTAGTTTTAGCTAAGTCAGTCCTCAAAACAACAACAAAATAGAAAAGTACCTTTAAAAGATTCCTGCAAAGACAACATATTGAGGATAATAAGATAGTACCAATAACACAAGTACAGGGCAACAAGAAAATACTAGATTGTTGTATTTCCTACACAGAAGTCTGAGCCTTTCCTCAGTCATATCATGTGTTAAAAATAACAAAAATATAAGGCTAATAAGAAGCTGGTCCCACAAGATTAAAAGTTACTAATGTAAAAATCTGAAATTATCAACCATCATTGATGACTCTCACTTTATGTGCACATTGTACCTAAAAATATATAGCTAATGATAGTGAGTGCTGTGTTGTGCTTAGTCGTTCAGTTGTGTCCAACTCTTTGTGACCCCATGGACTGTAGCCTGCCAGGTTCCTCTGTCCATGGGGATTCTCCAGGCAAGAATACTGGAGTGGGTTGCCATGCCCTAAAGCTACCTCAAACTTACAGACCATTTAAAATTCAAACATCTAGAGCATGAAAGAAGCTTTTTCTATTTTCTCAGCAATAAGTAGAATCATGTGATATGCAATCCAATACTTAGTGAAATTTTGTAAACTTAATGACACACATTTAGAAGCCTCTCGTTTGTTTTCTTTCTTTAATAGCAAAAGACAAAAGGTCCCATGACATTGGAGGAACACTTGGTATAAGAAGCTGAGATAATATATGCAAAACAACATGGTAGTAAACTAAAACACATTATTTTGTCAGCCAATACTGTCAGAAGGCATATAGAAATCACTGCTGAAAATATGCTAGAGCAAGTATTAGAAAAATTACTCAGTGTGGGAGGTTTATCATACAGTTGAATGAAAATACAGCTGTTTTTCCTTTTAAACAACTCAGCTTATATTATTTACTAGATTGTTTCAATAATAAAGTATTAAAACTACATTTCTTTGAGTCACTAGTGGAACAATCCGAGAAAACATATTGCCAAAATAAATGATTTATTTAATAAAAGGATGTTTTATGAAAAAACTGTAAGTGAGAAGCACTCCTGAGTAGGGAAGTTTGCCCCACATATAAAATCCAAACCACTGCAAGAAGTTGAAACCAAAATACATTAGAATGTAGGTTTTTTTTTTTAATTAATAAAACAAGATATTTAAAATAGAGCAGAATATTTACAATATTTTAAAATGAGATAGAAAGTGAGAATGATACATGTATTTTACAGAGAGATTTCTGGCTATCTCAAGACAAAGATTTTTAAAACTTCTGAAATTTCACATGATGGGCATTTTTCATTCACAAAAGGACAAGCAATCCCTTAATAATTTAACAGCTGGTGAGAAAGTAACTGCTTCAAATGAACCTCACTGAAAAAGCCACACACTGGCACACTCAACTGCCAGGTAGATCTCCTTCATCCTTTCATGACTCACCTCTTCCTCCTTCTTCCAAGCATCAGGTGCAACGTCTGCAGCAGATATAATTAGATAAACATGGGGATGAGGGTCTACACATCAAGCATATAGAAGGAAGATGCAAAGGGCCCATGTCCCTGATGACATCTAGTGAAGCCCGTTTTTCAAAACCCATTAGAATCCATTTATTTGCAAATATAAAAATGCAACACTTCAGATAAGTTTCAAGAACAACTGACTGTCATTAAGGGAGATGGTTCAGTTCAGCAGAAAACCTTAGCTCGATTCATGGATTGGAATGAGCAAAGTTAATACTATGATTTAATAAGTGTAACTAACAATGTTCTCGTTCCACTTGGACCTATGTATTGTCAGATTTATGTTTCAACTATAAGAGACATTAAACCAAGTATCAAAATAAAATGGACTTAGAACTAAACCTTCTAATTAGTCTTTTTTTAAACAAGACATAAAAAATAATAACACAATGACATTGCTCTCACTAAAACAGTATTAATCATGTCAGCAAAGGCTTTTACACCATTAATAAATAAACTCATTTAAAATCACCTAAAAATCTTGTTCTTTGCATGTTCTTATCCCTTTCTATGTCTGTACTTTATACAAAGTACTAGTACATACACATGGGTATATTTTTTTTAGTTAAAACATGTTTGGGTTACTTGCTCAAATATATATTTTTTCTAACAGGCTAGGAAATCAGAGAGTTTAGAGACTATTACACTAGTCCAGACATTGACACTTTTTCTGTAAAGGGCCAGACAGTAAATGTTTTAGGCTTTGCAGGTCACAGGGACTTTGTCACAACTACCCAACTCCACAGTGCAAAAGGAGCCATCAACAATATGTAAACAAATGGCTGTGGCTGCATTCAACAAAATTGTGTTTATGAACACTGAATTTCACAATTTTTCATGTGCCCTGAAACAGTCTTCTTTTGATTTTCTGCAACCATTTAAAAGTATAAAATCTATTAAAAAATATAAAAAGTATAAAACTCATACAAACTAAAACCCCAGAAGCTGGGATAGTGTCTTTGTCATTTTTATGTTCCCCTGCATCTAACAAAGTATCTGGCACTCAGTAGAGAGTTGTCAAGTAAATTTCTCCATGACACAGAAATTTGTCTTCGCTTTTTTTCTTCTATTTTTCCCCACAATTGTGTGCTTAGTCACTCAGTCGTGTCCGACTCTTTGCAACCCCATGGACTGTAGCCCACCAGGCTCCTTGATCCATGGGGACTCTCCAGGCAAGAATACTGGAGTGGGTCGCTATGCCCTCCTCCAGGGGATCTTCCCAACCCAGGGATTGAACCCAGGTCTCCCACATTGCAGGTGGATTCTTTATCATATGAGCCACCAGAGACAGTAGGGATTTTCCCTAAGTTGTTCTCTGCTCTCTCTCTACTCAGAGCTTAACAGCACCTGGCATATAGAAGGCATTGGACCTTGATGAATTAAGTCATTCAAATTCTGAGAACCCTTTAATGTCAAAAAATTAAAACTCTGAAAACTCAGAAGTGACACTGGGTCTCATAGGATATTCAGATTTTCTGTTTCCTCCCTGAGCCCTTGTGCTGGGTTAAGTACTCACAAAAGCCTATTCACAGCTGTCTTATTACCATGGAAACCCTGTGTTTACTTGCTTGTCTCCCTGACTAAATTCTGAGCTCTTTGGGGGCAAGGGAGGAATTGCATTAATCTGTGTGTACTTCCAGCAGGTAGCACATGACCTGGCACACTGTGCATATCAATACATGGTTGTGAAAATGCCTTCACAGCAAAAAAAAAAAAAAAAACACTAGTGGAACTTTTCAAACAGAAAAAAAAAAAAAAAACCTCTTTAAGGAACATTTCTATGTACAAATCAGAACAGACAGAAGCAATGAATTGTGAAGTTTATTAGCTACAATTAGAGAAAATTTGCAAACCTGTTTCCTTTAGTTTCTCTTCCTGGACTTCTAGCCTACTACTCCCTCATTTGTGAACCTTCAATGAGAATTGTACTTGGGAAGAAAACTTAAAAGTGACCCAGATTTAGTTACCTTTGAGATCTATTTATGGGGTGAGTTTTACTCCTCCTTTATATGCTTTACTTGGGAGTGAGTGTGTTTAAGAAAATAAAATGACTAGATCTGATGCTGGTGTTTTCTCAGTCTAATGACAAGGAGTAAAGATATTGGAAATATGAGTATAAAAAGTGGAAAGTAGGCTAAGAAGACAATTTCTAAGGATCTAGCCATTCCTGGAAACTGTTTCCATGCCCTATTATAGATTTTGAGTCCTATGCCACCAATAACTGTTTTATAGTAACTTGACCTTTAACTAAAGTTACTTATGCTGAGAGCGAGCTTCCCCAGTGGCTCAGCAGTAAAGAATCCACCTGCAATACAGGAGATGTGGGTTCAATCCCTGGGTTGGAAAGATCCCCTGCTGGAGGAAATCACAACCCACTCCAGTATTCTTGCCTGGAGAATTCCATGGACAGAGGAGCCTAGTGGGCCACAGTCCATAGGGTCGTCAGACACGATTAAGTATCCACACGCTTAGAACACTAAAAGGTTCTCATCCAGGCTAATCAACTCCTAAAAGACTGGTGTTGGGTGACAAAGAAAGCCATGACAGCAGTCACGGACAACACCTAGGGTCCAAAGTCAAACTGGCTCTCAAAACTGATGAAAAGCAAAAGTGAGAGAACAAACTGAAAACCTTTGGGATTCTTTATAAGAGTTCTACCACATGGAGTATAGGACAGACAATTTAGTATTTATTGCATATAACTACACTCTCATTAAATTATGCCAAAATGCAAAATACATTAATGTAAATTGCTGAATAGAAACAAAGTATAAAACATCACATTTGCATTGCCTTTAGTAACTGAAATTGAGGGGCTTCCCTGCTGGCTCAGTGGTAAAGAATTTGCTTGCCAATGCAGGAGACACAGGTTCAACCCCTGATCCAGGAGGATCGCACATACCTTGGAGCAACTAAGCCCATGCACAATTTCTAAGCCTGTGCTCTGGAGCCCAGAAGCCATAACAAGAGAAGCCACCAAAATGAGAAGCCCACACACCACAACTAGAGAAGAGCCCCCACTTGTCACAACTAGAGAAAAACCTTGCAGTAATGAAGACCCAGCACAGCCAAAAATAATAAATAAAAATTATTTTAAAAAATGACTGAAATTGAAATGACGTGTGCCTAGAAATTAATCACAAATTATCACTAGCCTCATCTTTTGTACACAATTAAACTATTTATTTACCTATATAAGAACACAGTTCTTATAGACATATCTATAGGAATCTAGTGTGACCAGTGCAAGCTGGACATCCACTCAATAAATCATTGTACTAGCTAAAACAAATTAAATTCCAACTTGAACTTCCAAGACATCTCTATATGTTTATTTTTAAGCTTAAAATGGAAATCCCCTATCCTCCAAGCCAAAAAAAAAAAAGAACAGTTGGATACAAAAGGGCAATAATATTCAAAAGTAAACGGACAGTGTCCAGACGCATTTCTCTCCTTGCTCTAATTAATTCAGTTTGGATAAAAACGAGCTATTGCTACTGAACATTTAATAATCCTTAATTGGTATACTCAATGTACAAAGACCAGCTCAGTTACTCTCAGTAAACTCAAAGGCTAGGATATCCTAACATGTTGAATGTTACTCAATTACAGCATTATAAATTTCCTTATATTTAAAATGGAAGAGAGGAGATATTTCACCAACCTTAATTACAGACAACACAAAATGTCTGATTAACTTGAGAAACACGATGAATATGCTGCTGCTGCTGCTACTGCTGCTAAGTTGCTTCAGTCATGTCTGACTCTGTGCGACCCCATAGATGGCAGCCCACCAGGCTCCCCCGTCCCTGGGATTCTCCAGGCAAGAACACTGGAGTGGGTTGCCATTTCCTTCTCCACTGCATGAAAGTGAAAGTGAAGATGCTCAGTCGTCTCCGACTCTTAGCAACCCCATGGACTTCAGCCCAACAGGCTCCTCGGTCCATGGGATTTTCCAGGCAAGAGTACTGGAGTGGGGTGCCATTGCCTTCTCTGCGATGAATATGAACCTCATTCAAATTTGAATTTGGGGTTAAAAGTGATATGTAATATTATGACAATTCAGTCATCTTTTAAAGTTACGCTCCCCAAAATGTGGAAGAAATATTCTTGCTTTGATCCGACTACCTTTATCCACTATGGAAGATTTCAAAACATGACTGGGCTGAAAAGGGGAACAGGAATCTTAAAGAGCAAGTATAATTTACCCCATGTGGGTAATAACAAAAATCATATAAAAACAAGTGTGGTTTTTTTTTTCATTCTTAAAAGTTTTAATTAAAAAAAAAAAAAACACTTTCTAATCGTAAATTAATAGGCAAAGACTACATTTCAAGTGAAAAATCAAGTTTTACAAACTATTGAAGACTGCTAATAAACAGCGTGTGCTCCATGAAATAAGCAATCATCTAAAAGTTTCAAATTTGGAGCTTTACATCTGTCAGCAATAGCCATTGGTACCATTACTCCAAAAATCTGCCTATTACTTACTTCCTTGAGCAGCCACAATACAGAACCTGGCATATCAATGCATAACAGATGTCAGTGTCAGTGGTACATGTGTATGTGCATGCTAAGTCACTTCAGTCTTGTCTGACTCTTTGTGATCCTATGGACTGTAGCCCATCAGGGTCCTCTGTCCATGGGATTTCCCAGGCAAGAATACTGGAGTGGGTTGCCATGCCCTTCTTCAGGACATCTTCCCAACCCAAGGACTGAACCCATGTCTCTCTCATCTTTTGTGTTGGAAGGCAGGTTCTTTATCACTAGCACCACCTGGGAAGCCCCAGTGGTACATTAGTAATCACCTTTGACTGAGTGGATCACAACAAACTGTGGAAAATTCTTAAAGAGATGGGAATACCAGACCACCTGAACTTCCTCCTGAGAAATCTAAATGCAGGTCAAGAAGCAACAGTTAGACTGGACATGGAACAACAGACTGGTTCCAAACTGGGAAAGGAGTATGTCAAGGCTGTATATTGTCACCCTGCTTATTTAACTTAGATGCAGAATGACAGGCTGGATAAAGCACAAGCTGGAATCAAGATTGCTGGGAGAAATATCAATAACCTCAGAAATGCAGATGACACCACCCTTATGGCAGAAAGCAAAGAAGAACTACTAAAGAGCCTCTTGACGAAAGTGAAAGAGGAGAGTGAAAAAGCTGGCTTAAAACTCAATATTCAGAAAACTAAGATCATGGTATCTGGTCCCGTCACTTAATGGCAAATTGATGGGGAAACAATGGAAACAGTGACAGACTTCATTTTCTTGGGCTCCAAAATCATTGCACATCGTGACTGCAGCCATGAAATTAAAAGACTCTTGCTCCTTGGAAGAAAATGTATGACACACCTAGACAGCATACTAAAAAGCAGAGACATTACTTTGCTGAAAAAGGTCCATCTAGTCAAAGCTATGGTTTTTCCAGTAGTCATATACGGATGTAAGAGTTGGACTATAGAGAGAGCTAAGCACTGAAGAATCGATGCTTTTGAACTTTGGTATTGGAGAAGACTCTTGAGAGTCCCTTGGACTGCAAGGAGATCCAACCAGTCAATCCTAAAGGATTTCAGTCCTGAATATTCATTGGAAGAACTGATGCTGAAGCTGAAACTCCAATACTTTGGTCACCTGATGCAAAGAACTGACTCATTGGAAAAGACCCTGATGCTGGGAAAGATTGAAGGCAGGAGGAGAAGGGGACAACAGAGGATGATATGGTTGGATGGCATCACCGACTCGATGGACATGAGTCTGAGTAAGCTCTGGGAGCTGGTGATAAACAGGGAAGCCTGGCGTGCTGCAGTCCATAGGGTCGCAAAGAGTCAGACAGGACCGAGCGACTGAACTGAACTGACCTCAGTAGTAAAGTAAAACCTAACTGTCTGGATCTTTCAGTTAACTGGACTTGTTCCAGGATTTTACTTGGCTATAAAGTGTCAAGTTATTTTTGAAACGAGCTATTAGTAGCTAAATAAAAGTTACAGTAATCAAAGAATTAATATTTTCTTTAAAAAAATCTATACTAATTTCATATTGAGCCCAATATTTCCCTATTATCTACATCTACAAGCCTATATGGGGAGAACTGCTGCTGACAGATATGATCCTCATATAGAACAACAATTTCAATTATCAGAGTAATGAGGATTTATTTGAATGTTGCCTTTTATTATTTAAGCCTTTCACCAAAAGTTTCACCAAAATATATCATCACCCAGAAATCCCAAATAATAAATTATATTGCAATTTTTACATATTTCTTCTCAAGTATCCCATACTCTATTTCTGTGTATAATGTGCTATTTTATGCAATTATTTTAAATGCTTCATACCTCAAGGTATGTTATCCTAAAACACATACAAGGTGTTTGGGCCCAATGGTCTAAACTTCTGTAGTTCTCTAAAGTCTAAAATATCTGGTAAGAGGAATACCACAACAAAGGATGAGAATCAAGAGAGATAAGATTGTCATAACAGCCATCAATTACATCATTGTAACAACATCTATCACATTATTTGTTCATGGAAGGACACCCACAAAAGAATTTTAAAAAAGGGAAATTTCATATCTAGAAATTGACTTCTATGTTTTAGAAACAGAAAGACTTCAGACTGTTAACTCAATCAACTTTGAAAACAGCATTTTAACAGTTTTCCATTAGTAAATTGCAGGCCTCCTTCTTTACAAGTAATGCTTTATAAAAAGCAGTAACTTGTAAAAATACAACTTTCCATCTCAAGTTGATTTTATCTGTGAGGCAATGTACCTCTGAGTTGCCTTCTACTTCCACTGAGTATGTGTGCAAGGAAAATGTACAAAATTTAAATTCAGCTTAAATGTAAAATTATTAAAGATAGAGATTACCAAAATGCCAATGTTTTAGATTTTTGTGTACCTAAATTTAAGTTCCACCTCAACCCCTTATTAGCTTAGGCAAGTTACAGAACCAATTTCTTTACCCTCTTCCTAAGCCTTAATATGCAAAGAAATAGAGGAAAACAATAGAATGGGAAAAATGCTGGGCTGGAGGAAGCACAAGCTGGAATCAAGATTAGTGGGAGAAATATCAATAACCTCAGATATGCAAATGACACCACCCTTGTGGCAGAAAGTGAAGAAGAACTACTAAAGAGTCTCTTGATGAAAGTGAAAGAGGAGAGTGAAAAAGTTTGCTTAAAGCTCAACATTCAGAAAACTAATATCATGGCATCTGGTCCCATCACTTCATGGGAAATAGATGGGGAAACAGTGGCTGACTTTATTTTTTGGGGCTCCAAAATCACTGCAGATGGTGATTGCAGACATGAAATTAAAGGACTCTTACTCCTTGGAAGGAAAGTTATGACCAACCTAGACAGCATATTAAAAAGCAGAGACATTACTCTGTCAACAAAAGTCTGTCTAGTGAAGGCTATGGTTTTTCCAGTAGTCATGTATGGATGTGAGAGTTGGACTATAAAGAAAGCTGAGTGCCAAAGATTGATGCTTTTGAACTGTGGTGTTGGAGAAGACTCTTGAGAGTCCCTTGGACTGCAAGGAGATCCAACCATTCCATCCTGAAGGAGATCAGTCCTGGGGGTTCACTGGAAGGACTGATGTTGAAGCTGAAACTCCAATACTTTGGCCACCTGATGCAAAGAGCTGACTCACTGGAAAAGACCCTGATGCTGGGAAAGATTGAGGACAGGAGGAAAAGGCAACGACAGAGGATGAGATGATTGGATGGCATCACTGACTCAGTGGACATGGGTTTGGGTGAACTCCCGGAATTGGTGATGGACAGGGAGACCTGGCGTGCTGCAGTTCACGGGGTCACAAAGAGTTGGACATGACTGAGCGACTGAACTGAACTGAAGCCTTAATATCCTTATCTGAAAAATAGAGTATAACTATGTTGCCTACTTTGCAGCACTGTCACAAGGATCAGCTGAAATAATACAAATAAAGTATTCAATTACATGCTGGGCCCATAAGTGCACAGTAAATGTGAGCTACGATAATTCATAAAATAAGTTGTTCATTTAATCTGATTATAGTCAAACAAAAGATAATAAAGAAAATATATAATGTTTAATATACAAGTAGACTTCTCTCACGGAGAAGGCAATGGCACCCCACTCCAGTACTCTTGCCTGGAAAATCCCATGGACGGAGGAGCCTGGAAGGCTGAAGTTCATGGGGTTGTTAAGAGTCGGACACGACTGAGCGACTTCAATTTCACTTTTCACTTTCATGCATTGGAGAAGGAAATGGCAACCCACTCCAGTGTTCTTGCCTGGAGAATCCCAGGGACGGGGAAGCCTGGTGGGCTGCCGTCTATGGGGTCGCACAGAGTCGGACATGACTGAAGTGACTTAGCAGCAGCAGCAGCAGACTTCTCTCAAAGAAGAGACACAACCCTTTAAAAGTTTTTTTTTTTTTTTTAATTGATCTTTTGTTTTTACTTTTAAGCAAACCACAATTCTCTGATTTCCTCTTCCAACATTTCCATGGAAGGAAAAATTATCATTTGGACAATGTGGCACCAGGTTGTACCTTTCTTTAACGTTTATGAATCCACAAGTAAATCTTTTAAAAAACATGTCACATTTAAAGAGGGATGTGGTAAACTGCTGATGAAATATTAGAATTAATATTCAAACCACAAAACAAAAATTCTATAAAAGGTTTGAAAACACTGTAAATGCTGTACACAAATTTAAAAATTTAAAACAGCCAGGAATCATTTTTTGTTTATGGCTATCATCACGTAAAATGAATGCATGTAACTGAAGCAAATGAGCAAATGAAAAGGGTAGTAGAGGAAGATATCAAAAGGGTCAAATTGTGAAAATGTTAGTCACTCAGCCACGTCCAACTCTTTGCAACCCCTTGGACTGTAGCCCACCAGGCTCCTCTGTCCATGGAATTCTCCAGGCAAGAATATTGGAGTGGTTTGCCATTTCCTTCTCCAGGGGATCTTCCCAACCCAGGGATCGAACCCAGGTCTCCCACATTGTAGGCAGATTCTTTACCACCTGAGCCACCAGGAAAGTCCTTCAGAAAGGTAAATTGGGGATCAAATCATAGAGGGCCTTACTCTTTTAAGGATACTGGTTTTTGTATCCTGGAGGAATTAGGAAGCCATAGGAGAGATTTGAGAAGCTATAGAGAGATTTCAGAAGCTATGGAAAGATTTGAGAACCCAAATGACATGATGTTGTCAGGTTTTAAATGGGTAATATTTGAGAATACACTGTAGAGGGTCATGGTGGAAGCAGGGAGACAAGTGAGGAACTCTGTTAATCATAATAGCTCTGCCACTCCTGTAGCAGCCTAGGTGAGGCTTCAACTAGTATGGGACCAGTGAAGGTGGTAAGAAATGGTCAGCTTTTACAAGTACCTTACTTTGAGGGTAGAGCTTATGGGTTTCCTAGCAAATTAAATGTGGAATGTGACAAAGAGAGAGTAATCAAGGATAATCCTAAAGTGTTTGGCCCAAGTAACTGAACAGATGGATATACCATCGACTGAGAAGGGGAAGACACCAGGAGGAGCAAGTCTGGAGGAGAATATTAACAGCTTAGTTTTTTGATATGGTACTTTTAGAAGTCTAGTGACCATCCATCCAGGGAGAGTGGCTGATTACGAAATACGATTATGAGAGTCTTGATTTCAGACATGAGGACTAAGCTGGAGATAAATTTGAAAATTGTGAGCATACAAATGGAATGTAAAGCCATAGAATTAGTTGCAATAACAAAAAAAGATAGTGTAGAGAAGAGAAGATTCCAAGGACTGATCCCCAGGCCCCTCCAACATTTAAAAGTTGAGGACACTAAAAGGAATCAGCAAAGAAAACTGAAGCAGCAGCCAAAGAGTTTGGAGAAAAACAAAATTAATGCCCCAGGGGGGTAAGGGGAGGGAGATGTATAACCAACTGCATCAACACTGCTGGTAGGTTGGTTAAGATAAGAACTGAGAACTGAATATAGGGCTAGGCAGCATGATTTTTGGTGACACTGATAAACCCCATTTTGATAGAATGATGGAATAGAGGCTAGATAGAGTGAGTTTAGGAGAGAAAGTAGGATGAGAGAAATCAGAAGCAGTGAATATAAACAAAATTATTAGGTGTTTTGCTTCAAAGGAGAGTAAAAACTGAGCAGCAATAGGCTAGGGGCATAAAATCATGAAAAAGTTGTAAAGTGAGATAGCATGTTTGTAAGGTGCTGGGAAGGGCAGACGACAGAGGAGAAAATGATTGGAGTAATGTCCTTGAGTAGGTCAAAAGGAATGGAATCTTCTACACAAATGGGAGGATTGAAAGATGAAAACTTCATCTATGGTGACAAGGAGATATGGTGGTGGGAGTCTGTGGAAGTTCTCTTCTGATCACTTCAGTTTACTCATGAAATTAGGCACCAAGATCATCAGCAGAGCATGAACATGGGTAAGAGTTCTGAGGATTGAGCAGCAAAGTAAAGGTGTGAAATAATCATCGATAAGTATGGTGGAGGGAATGGAGTAGGGACGTGTAAGATGACTGAAAACAGAAGGGCCTACTTGGAGCTTTAGAAAAGAAACCTGTTTCAGAATCATTAATAAAGCATCACTGGATCAGAACAGGAAAAACCTGGAGGACAAGAGGAAGACCAGATAGGAGGCAATTTTCATAGTCTGTGAGAAAAAATCAGAGAGGGATATTGTCTAAAGTAGGGTAAGAGCAGCTGGAGGACAACTGTGGAAAAAGATGTCAAAGTCATTGCAAAAGCAGAACCAATGGCATTTGGAAAGCAATTAGAAATGACAGAGGAAACAAATGGCCTGGAAGACGGCCCATAATTGTTGAGTTAAAGTAAACTAGAATATGGCAATGCCACTGATTAACTCAAAGAACTATTTTACTTCCATAAAAATTAGTAACCAATTTGTCAGCAGATTAAAGGAGTATCATTTGAGTGAAATCTGAGTGAAAATAAGAAGACTTTAAAAAAAAAAAGATTAAAAAGTTTGATTAGTGTCAAAAAATGTTTGTTTCTATTGTTGTTGGTTGGGGTGATTAAGACAAGACAATCCCACTGCAAACTGAAGGGCAGTCTAGGTGATCAGGAAATATTGGAAACTGAAGAACAGAGCTTTATTTGATAAAGGAATGAAATACAATAAATATTCATAAAATTATTTTTATAGAAAACTTTATGCCAGGCATTATTCCAGGAATATCATCTCCTTTAATCCTTAAATAAACCATATAATGTAGACACTATTATAATTTTGTTAAGAGTTATGGAAAATAAAGTGCTGAGAAGATGTATCATGACTTCACAGGGTAATGTGATTAACGGCACAGCCAGAACTCAAACTCAAGTCTGAATGACCCCAGAGTTCAGCTCTTAACCACTACACAAACATACCCTGTAAAATTAAAGGCCTGGAAAAGGTAGTATAGGTTGTTTACCTTTCGAGAAGAATTTTGGGTTAAAGATCTCAGAGGTGGAATCATTCCAAAGAATGACAGTCCAAAGTGCTGTCATGCCTAAAATTGGCTAAATACATACATGCAGAGGTTAGAGTTCAGAAGACCAAGGAACTAAGGGCAAAAAAGCAATGGCAAGATTATCAATGTAATAGTAGAAATCACCAAAATGAATAACAAGGGAAAGGTTAAAAGGATAACCAGGTGCTATCATCATCAAGGTCAGTCAGCAGATAATAGACCTTAAAAGACAAAGGGTTATTGAAAGACCATTCAAGGAACATGGCAGGAAGGTCTGAAGAGAGTGGATATGTCAGGACTTGTGTCATGGGAAAAGCTGGATGTCAGCTTTGGCTAGACAGAAAGGGCATTAAAGGAAAAGTATAAAGATAATTCCTTCTTTGGAAGGAATGATGCTAAAGCTGAAACTCCAGTACTTTGGCCACCTCATGTGAAGAGTTGACTCATTGGAAAAGACTGATGCTGGGAGGGATTGGGGGCAGGAGGAGAAGGGGACGACAGAAGATGAGATGGCTGGATGGCATCACTGACTCGATGGACGTGAGTCTCAGTGAACTCCGGGAGTTGGTGATGGACAGGGAGGCCTGGCGTGCTGTGATTCATGAGGTAGCAAAGAGTCGGACACGACTGAGCGACTAATCTAATCTGATAAAGGGAATTTGTTTTTATTCAACAACTTTCAATGAATAGTGGGATTGGGTGTTAGATAGGAACAAGATATTCCATAATGGGCAGAGTAGAAGGGTCTAGATTTTCAGTATTCTTTTTTTTTAATTTATTTAATTGAAGGCTAATTACAATATTGTAGTGGTTTTTGCCATACACTGACATGAATCAGCCATGGGTGTATATATGTTCCCCATCCTGAGCCCCCGTCCTACTTCCCTCTCTATCCCATCCCTCAGGGTAATCCCAGTGCACCAGCCCTGAGCACCCTGTCTCATGCATTGAGAACCTGGGCTGGCGATCTATTTCATATATGATAACATACATATTTCAATGCTATTCTATCAAATCATCCCACCCTCACCTTCTCCCACAGAGTCCAAGACTGTTCTATATATCCATGTCTCTTTTGCTGTCTCGCATATAGGGTCATCATTACCATCTTTCTAAATTCCATATATATGCGTTAGTATACTGTTAGTAAACAGTATACTGTTTTTCTTCCTGACTTACTTCACTCTGTATAACAGGCTCCAGTTTCACCCACCTCATTAGAACTGATTCAAATGCATTCTTTTTAATGGCTGAGTAATACTCCATTGTGTATATGTACCACTGCTTTCTTACCATTCATCTGCCGATGGGCATCTAGGTTGCTTCCATGTCCTGGCTATTGTAAACAGTGCTGTGATGAACATTGGGGTACACATGTCCCTTTCAATTCTGGTTTCCTCAGTGTGTATGCCCAGCAGTGGGATTGCTGGTTCATAAGGCAGTTCTATTTCCAGTTTTTAAGGAATCTCCACACTGTTCTCCATAGCGGCTTACTAGTTTGCATTCCCACCAACAGTGTAAGAGGGTTCCCTTTTCTCCACACCCTCTCTAGCATTTATTGTCTGTAGGCTTTTTGATAGCAGCCATTCTGACTAGTGTGAGATGGTACCTCATTGTGGTTTTGATTTGCATTTCTCTGATAATGAGTGATGTTGAGCATCTTTTCATGTGTTTGTTAGCCATCTGAATGTCTTCTTTGGAGAAATGTCTATTTAGTTCTTTGGCCCATTTTTTGATTGGGTCATTTATTTTTCTGGAATTGAGATGCAGGAGTTGCTTATATATTTTTGAGATTAATTCTTTGTCAGTTGCTTCGTTTGCTATTATTTTCTCCCATTCTGAAGGCTGTCTTTTCACCTTGCTTATAGTTTCCTTCATTGTGCAAAAGCTTTTAAGTTTAATTAGGTCCCATCTGTTTATTTTGCTTTTATTCCCATTACTCTGAGAGGTGGGTCATAGAGGATCCTGCTGTGATGTATGTCAGAGAGTGTTTTGCCTATGTTTTTCTCTAGGAGTTTTATAGTTTCTGGTCTTACGTTTAGATCTTTAATCCATTTTGAGTTTATTTTTGTGTATGGTATTAGAAAGTGTTCTAGTTTCATTCTTTTACAAGTGGTTGACTAGTTTTCCCAGCAGCACTTGTTAAAGAGACTGTATTCTCCATTGTATATTCTTGCCTCCTTTGTTAAAGATAAGGTGTCCATAGGTGCGTGGATTTATCTCTAGGTTTTCTACTTTGTTCCACTGATAGATTTCCAGTATTCTTAACCTCTTATTTGGAGATCTTTGAAACTCTTTTAGTCCTTAACTCAAAATGAATAGATATCCACACACACCAAAACAATTGCCATGATAAGTGGAATAGAACTAGAAATGAATAAATCATGAATCAGGATCTCCACTTCTTTGATCAAGCAAATCCATCCAATATGGCCTGAAACCTCATCTCTCCTCTTACTATAAACTGCTGAAAAATCAAAATATTATATTTATTATCTAAGAAATAATCTAGACCACAAACTAGAACGTATTTAATATAAAAAGCATGCTAGAAAATATAGATGGTATGACTATGGATAATAAAACAATCTTGGAGGAATTATTCTGTCTCCTCTATGTTTTGTTTTGTTGTTTTTTTTTTACAACATTGTGTCCTCTAAACTCTACTTCATATACCTAACATGATACTTTATATTGTTTTCAGAGAACTGGACTTAGGCCTGTTTAGCTTAATAGGAGAGAAACACAAATTAGGTAGTTAAAAAACTGATCCAGTGTGCCACAGACTACTGAATAACAGAGAATGAAAATAAATAAGACAGCCCCTGCTTTTAGGAGCTCATAGTGGAAGAGACAAACATGTTGTAGCTCAAAAAACCAGATACTTTCAAAAAAAATTTTGTTATATCAACAAGTTTCTGGCCTCTCCTTTATATGATATAAACACAGTCCATACAAACAGCCCTACTTCCAACCCAGTGCTATGCACTTGAAAATTATAACAAAATCAGGGTGTCTAACTTACCATCATTTTTTCAAATAAATCCAGTACTTCCTTTTCGGACAAATTCAAAGATCGTTCATCGTATAATGGCTGAGCAGCTGGAAACTCATTCATCGCAACTTGAGAATCAAGAGGATGTTGGATAAGAAGTTTTTCCTTTTTCACAGTAGATTTTCTGAAACTTGTAATTCGGTCACGCTGCAAACAGAAAGGAAAAAAGAAGCCCTAAGGAACAGATCAAGAATCACCAACATCAGGAACCAAAACATCAAAATGGCAGTTAGTATAATATATATTATTGTCTTTTTGACAAAATGTTATTTTAAGCAGCAAGCTCCACTTAGAGACTGTACTACTGTGAAACCTTGAAGTAGCTCAATAGCCTCAGAAGTCTAGGGGGTGAAAAGTATTCCTCAAAAGTGAAACTTAGGTCCTTGTCATTGCTGTTTTGCACAGTAAATAGGTGAGAAAAGTCTGATCTCAAAGTCATGTGGTGGTTTGAGGGAGAATGTGTCTTTGGCACCAACTTTGAAACTATGAGGGAAGAAAAAGAAAAGGATATTCAATTCTAAGGGGGAAATTATACTAACATTTCTGTTCTTCAAAATGCCAAAATAATTGTGACAAGTATCTATGAGCACTTTGGCAATGTAGTGGTAGAATATAATGGTTAAGAGCATGGACTATGGAGCCAGACTCCCTGGGTTTGAATCTGCAATTCACTAGGTCGGCTACCCTGTGCAAACTCCTTGGTCTCCAACTGTCTCCTCATTTCTAAAATAGGGTAACAAGTTAATACATATAGAAGGAAGGAATGAAGGGAAGAGAAGAGGGGAGGGGAGAGAGAGAAAGCAAGAAAAGAGTTATTGTGAGATCTAAAAATACACATGTAGTGTACTTAGCTGCTATTTATTACTATTGCTGTTTTTACTATTATTACCCTCACCTTTTCTTCCCTAAAAGGACCAACAAGGAAGCAGAACAAAATTAAAAACATTATCTGTTCCATTTTCTGGAAATATAACACAAACAGAAATATCTTATTCCTAAAAACAAAACTATGAAGAACTTGCCACTTTATAGATATTGACTCAGAACCATTGATTCCATGCACAATCTCTTATAATTAGCTTGCAATTTCACATAAAGTGAGTTAACAACTCCAGTTGCCTGTAAACAGGCCATTCTGTTTTGAACCACAGCACAGTGAACATCAAAAATTAGTAATGACCAGAAAACTGAATGCAACTCAGTTTTATTCTGGTTTCTGTTAAGAAGCACATGCATACTGTCAGCTCATGTCAAACAAGCAGATATGTTAGATAGGACGTCAGTGCCTGTCACTGCCATGTTACCAAGTGCTTATAAATCACTTCAACAATACAAAGCATCGCAGACGTTCTTACCACAATGTTGTCAACTACTGTTGACCCATATTAAAAAAAAAAAAAAATCTGTGATTTTCATTCAAAGAACACTTTTTTTTAATAAAAAGTATACTTTGAAAGAAATATGAGCAGTTTTAAGCAGCTTATTTAGGATTCCAAAAATGATCTTAGTACATGGTTGCTTACAAAGAGATTATGTAAATCATATTTTAGAGGTGGGAAGAAACGAAAAACCATCTAGGTTGACTCTCATTTCACAGAAAAAGTAACTTGCCAAATTGACAAGTCCCTGGTTCCTAGCCCAGTGGTCACTGAAGATTCACTTCTTCAAATCACCTTCTATATTTTCCAATTTTCTTTTAAATTTGAAAGTCTTTGAGGAAAATTAAGTTGGATTAGATATGTAGTATATCTTCAAACAACTCAAGAAAAAATATTAAGCAATCCCAAATAAGCTGAGTACATAACCAAGAATCAAATTTTACTAAAAGATATGGTGGACATAAAAGCATTTAAATATGCAATCAACCATTAAATTAACATATTTCTATTCCTTTCCCTTTATATCACTTAATATTTACTTTTGCAGTGCTGGCTTGTTTATACTGAATAGCATTATTTACATATATATTTGATCTTCCACTATGCCATTCACTTCGATCTAGAAAATTGGCTTTTGCTTTCAGCTATATCTTGATAAGAAAATAAAATTAAGCCATATACTTTCACTTCCTTAAATCATGAATAATATTCTACACTATTTGTAGATAGGTAATTTCACAGAGAAAAAAAAAATGACACTGCTTAAAATACCTTTTTTTAAAAGTTTAGCTATTAAGTGAAGTCGCTCAGTCATGTCTGACTCTTTGCGACCCCATGGACTGTAACCTACCAGGATCCTCCGTCCATGGGATCTTCGAGGCAAGAGCACTGGAGTGGGTTGACATTTCCTTCTCCAGGGGATCTTCTTGACGCAGGGATTGAACCCAGGTCTCCCGCATTGTAGGCAGATGCTTTACCATCTGAGCCACCAGGGTATTAGGTATTAAAGGGCACACTTAAATTTTAAGCCCATAATTTTAATAAGTTTTACAATAGACTTAGCTCAAAAATACTTGAGGATTTTAAATTTAATAGCACATTTCTGGCTAACACAATGAACTTAACTTCCTTTCTATTTTAAATTAATTTCCTTTACTGTTAATATTAATACTTAACATATTCAGGGTCGATTTACATGGCTACTGAAAAAGGAAACATTTGTGCTTTCCAGAGTTAGATTTATATAGGTTTTTTAATTGCTTAAGGTATGTATCAGGATGGCAATATAGAAATTATTTTGAGATCTCATAGAGTTGTTTCTTTTTACATTCAAAAAAAGAAAAGTCTGATTTTTTTGCAGACATCTGCTGTTTTTTATTGACAATTCTTCCATCTACTGTACTTTATAAACATCTAGACTTTTCACATTGTTACATATATCAATGCTTTAATGTCCACCCACTTTAATAAAAAAAGCAACATGCATAATATAATAACATGCTACTAAGTCCACCTTACCACATCATCTGCCAAAGTTTTTATTTGAATATTCTATTAAAACCAAAAAAAAAAAAAAACTGTCAGACAAGAGACATTTACAGATCAAACAAGAAAATATCTGAATGATTCTCATTTTTTATCAACTAAAACTCTTCAAAAAGAATTAGAAAATTTAAATATATCATATAAACATAAAAATTCTTTACAAGAGAAAAAAACTTTTTAAGGATTAAAAATGACGATTTGGTGGAGGGGGTGTCCCTTTGTTTTACAAGATGACTCCCAAATTCTCAAAGTCAGATTTAGATCACATATCATTACTACAGTGTTCAAATGTGACATAAGATATAACAAAGTCATAAGCCCTGTCAAGCTTTTTCAAAGTTTTAGCATGAATAATCATATTTTTAAGTGACATAAATTTTTTAAAACCATGAACAATAGGAAAAATGTCACATTTAATTGTAGTGAAATACCATGAAACAGCTCAGTCTAGAACTCAGTTATGGATAGATATTTATAGAACACTTTATAAATATTCTAGATAACATTGAACTTACCGATTCTGTTAATATATGCCCATTTCTCAAAACCTCCAACACTTTTTTTTGCACGTGGTTTTCTACCTCTAACGTTGAGAATCATTGGAAATGGTACATTCCAGTTTAGAAGATACAGTGACTAATTAAAATTACCATACAGCATATATAGGCACAACTACTTCAAGATTTAGATACAGCAAAATTACAATAACAAAAGAGGAGCACGAAAGCCATTATATTATATAAATATGTTGAAGTATGTTGAAGTGCTAGTTAAGAAATTTGATTAGGAAAGAATCAGATTTTTAAAAATCATGTTAGGAACAGAAATTAACCCTTCTACAACATCCTATACATTTATTTCCTACAATAGAAGCTGAATGATGTACATCATGCATGCTCACATCCCTTTTAACTAAGAAAAATATGTGGCTCGCTGGTGGGAAGAATTCTAGTAGGAGTTTTAAGTGAGAAGTATTTGGTCACAGGGTCTCATAAAATCATCTTCAAATACCACCAACTAAATGATATTAAAGATCATCCTCCCCTCCATCAGTTGGGACAAATATGCTATTATACATGTAGTTCTTTTTCTACTTTTAAGCTGTTGATTCCCTCAAGGATTTACATAACTACATCTTTGTACTATGTCTTTATCACATCCTGCTGACACAAACCCCAATCAATCTTTGCTGCCTATAAAAAAGAAAGTAAGGGGGAGTATTTATATCACAACTGAAGCCTTTTTAAGAGAAATCAATTCACCCTAAGACTATCTCTACCTGGTAAGTTCTCTTTAATTTTCCCAGTGGGGTACAGAAAACTGTTTTATGCACAATGACAAGCTTCATGATTTTCTGTAATGCAAAATCAGAGTGAGAAATGTCAAAGTCTCAAAAGTGCTGCACTTAGCCTGCTACCTGTCCACCTGTGTTATTTATTAGTTATACTGTTCTTCAAACAACCACTGCTTTTCTTTTTTTTTCCATCCTTTGGGATTATAAACTCAAGATTGGAAGCATATATGTATCTTCAAAGTAAGAATGTAAATTCAGGGGAAATAAGATTTAATTTAGTCAGTTCTCTAAGTTAAGGTATACACATGTCTTGAATACTTTAAATCTGTATCTCAATTGAATATATGTTGACAGTTTAATTGTGGGGGACAGAAACAAACAAAAAACATTGCTAGCAATATTTCCACTTTGTCTTACGGGAAGAAACTTTAGTTCTCTTCTCCCACCCCCACTCTCCATTTTGAAATTATCATTTTTTATCCATATTAAATTCTATTATATGGAGTTAGACACTATTAAATTGGATGAAATTTGAGATAATATGATCAAAACCTCTCAATTTACAAATGATGGAACTGAACCTTGTGGAGGCTAAATGACTCAACCACAGACCACAGATATGATTGTTACTAGATACTAACTCTTAGTCAATGGTCAATGGCCTCTTCAGTTGGTATAATTAAGCTGTAGGATATTAGGGTTGAACTACTGAATTGAAACAGTTCATGGTAATCTAAAATTCACAGATATGTCCCAAGCCCTATTAGTTTAATTTTCCTTTGGGTAACTTCCTTTTGTCACCATTAACAGAAGGTCAAGCATCACCTCGAAGAGCATTCCCCTCCAACCAAAGTCTTTGCCTAACACATCTTAACGTATCATCTACTGAATTCACTTTAACCAATATATACTAATGTTCTTCAATCAGCTATTCTTCATATACAAACTAAATATAAATTTAGATTCTTTGGTCTTTCATTATTCTTAATTGCTAATTATACCTTAATACTGCCACAATTGTAAGAATCAGAGCTCTTCTCTCAGATCTGGAAGGTGGGTAATAGGAGGGCAAATATAGTAGCAAAAAGTGAGTAGACAATTAATAACCCAGCGGAAACACTACATAAGCCCAAAGGATGATCACAAAGGGTCAGGACAGACTTTCAAAAAGAAGGGTCGCATTTATGGTAAGGGTACGATCTGGATCCCACTCCTCCAGTTTCAAGTCTTCCATATCACCTTGGTTTCCTCCCTCTCCTTAATTCCCTATAGCCAAACAGTTGTCAAGTTCCATAGTGATCTTTCTGCAGTTGCTTCTACATTCTCATACAAACCATCCATTTAGAGTCTAGTCATGGCAGTGGCCTCATAATAATTATCTCTGCCACAATTCTCTCCTCATTGCCAAAGTAACATCCTTTTTTTTTTTTTTTCAGTTGATGAGTTGCCTTTTATTTATTTTTATTTTTAGTATAAATTTATTTATTTTAATTGGAGGCTAATTATTTTACAATATTGTATTGGTTTGCCATACATCAACATGAATCCGCCACGGGCGTATGCTTCAAGTTGCCACTGCATCACCTCATTCTTAGATTTCTGTAAGAGCCCCCTAGCTTATGTCCCTATTTCCAGGTTACCCTGCTACAGTTAATTCTGAACACACTGATGAAGTGACACTGTTTAAACCCAAGTCAGTTTGCAGCCAGTTAAACCAACTGTGCTCTTTCCCCATTGGGGCCCAGTGTGCAATGGCTATAAACAGCAGCCTCCTCAGTAGTGTATGCAGCCGGTGCCTGTACAAGTTTCCCTAAGGGACCTTGGAGACAACCCTTGCCAGTGAACCTTCATGACTGGCATGCTGTCCCCAATCTAGGCTCCACATGTACTAGGCAGTGGTACATGCACTGCCTTTGGAAAGCCCCAGGGCACAGTGGCCAGGGTCCACTTTGGCCAAGTCATAACATGCATCCACACCAAGCTGCAGAGCAATGAGCATGTAATTGAAGCCCTACACAGGGCCAAGTTCAAGTTCCCTGGTCGCCAGAAGATTCACATCTCCAAGAAGTGGGAAATTACTAAATTTAATATGGATAAAATTGAAAACATGGTGGCAGAAAAGCAGCTCATCCCAGATGGTTGTGTGGTCAAATACATCCCTAATGCTGGCCCTCTGGACAAATGGCAGCCCCTGCACTCATGAAAGCCTTGGTGTTGTCCCCTCCTTACACACACCAATAAATTCTACTTTCCGGTCCAAAAAAAGAAAGAAAGAAAAAGCTAAGGAAATCTGAATAAACCATGGACTTTAGTTAGGAAAAAAAAAAAGTCAGATCATATCACTCCTCTGCTCAAAACTTTTCAATGGCGCCCTATTTTCACTTCCAGTGAAAGTCAAAGTCCTTACAAGAGCCTGCAAGGCCCTACAGAGCTGCACACTCTCCATATCCCTCTGACCTCATCTCCTACTACTGTTTCTTTCATTCACTCAGCTCCAGTCACACCAACCACTTCACCGTTCCCCAAGAAGACAGTAAGCCACATGTACTGTCTCTTCTCTTTGCCTGGAAAGATTTTTTCTGTAATCCATATAGCCCCTTCCATCACTTCTTCCCCTTTCAAGTTCTTGCTCAGGGAGACCTACTCTGTCCATCCTATTTAAATGGAAATACCCACCTCCTCCACACACTCTTGACCTGCTTTACCACACTCTGCTTTTCTTTTTAATAAAGCTTACCACATTCTCACACAGTCTATAATTTATTTTTGTTTATTTCTCCCACTAAAAGTATGAGCTCCATGAGAACAGAGATTTTCATCTGTTTGGTTAAGGGATGTAACCCTAATGCCTAGAGCAGTGCTTGGCACACAGAACTCGATAAAAAACTATAAATGACTATTACTTGCCCATCTGTATTTAAAGGCTCCTGACAGAATAAAGACTAATACCCTTAATACAGCATTCAAAGTCCTATATTATTCAGCCCTAGGCTACCTTCTGCATCTTCCTTCATGATCTATATGCTATGGAAAAATGGTAATCCTTTTTCCATCACATACCTATGTCCTGTTTGAGCACCCACTCTTCCCTGTATTGGAATGCCCATCCAGCTAGGTACATTTCTACTTCTAGAGCTTCCCTTGAGTTTAAAGTTGGTTATTAATAAGCCAAATGTGGGCCCCTGGTCAAAAATGGAGAATTATGCTTTGTTTACTGTCTTCTTAAGACTTTTTTCCCTAAAAGGCATCTTCGAATGATAAAGCACCTTAAGACAAAGGGGAAATTATATTCACATAAAAAATTATCCCAATTACTTGTGACAGAGAACCATAAAGAAAAACACTCTGCTTATGATTTCTTGATTTATAAGTTTCATTCGACTAGGGTGTATATCCTATATAACTATGCACATTTGACTGATAAGGATATTTTTCTCAGAGATTTCCCTCATGTAAAACTCTGCTGTCAAAAATATCTTCTTGCTACCATTACTTAGCACTCTACAACTATTCAGAAAAAGAGAGACAGAGAGAGAGAGAAATGTAGTCTATTGAAAAGAAAAATCTTTAAGGACATTTGAAGAGTTTCCTATTAAGGAGGAGGCAATTTTTGGACACTGCACATTAAAAATACATTGAAATTATTGTATAAATTACACTTAAGTTATCTGCATTAGAAAATAAAATATTTCTGCCACATAACTGTATTTACACATTAGTCAAAGAAGAGAAAGGAACATATAGATATCAAGGCGAGTGGGATGAATTGGGAGATTGGGACTGACATGTATACACTACTACGTATAAAAGAGTTAACTAATGAGTTCCTTGTACTATATAGCACAAGGAACTCTACTCAATGCTCTGTGGTGACTTAATGGAAAGGAAATCTAAAAGAGAATGGATATATGTATAACTAATTCACTTTGCTATACAGCAGAAACTAACACAACATTGTAAAGCAACTGTACTCCAATACAAATTAATTTAAAAGGAGACGAGAAAAGCAAGAGGAAAGTAGAAAAATAAAAGACATCTTTGTAGCCAGTGCTCTGGATGCAAGTTAATTTCTGCTGATTAACAGATTTTTAAAAATCCATGTCGTCTACCTATTCACCAGACAATATCCATCTATGTATCCACCTCCATTCTACCTCACCATTTGCTAACATATTCATTATCTATCCACCTACCTATTCATCCATTCATTTACCCATGTGTCCATGAATTCAGTTATCCATTCATGTAGCCACATATTAATTTGTCCCTCTGTGACATAATAAATAGGTTTAGTCTCTTCCCCTGGTTCCTGACACAGAGTTCCTAAATCCCTTGGAATTTCCTGGATGATAGAAAAATCTTTTGTTCTCATAAGGCAACTCTTAGTGAGCTCCTGAACAGCTTCAGAATGGGGCTGGTCACCAGAAAGATCAAGCCAGGATCAGAAACTTGGAACTTTAAGCCCCACCCCTCCATCCTCTGGGGAGGGGAGAGGGACTGTGGATTGTGTCAACCAATCACTCGTACAGTGATGAAACAGCCATAAAAATCTCTACACTATAGGGTTCAGAAAGATTTCAGGTTGGTGAATGTATCCATGTACTGGGAGGGTGGCACACCCCAAACTCCATCTGGACAGAAAATCCTGTGCTTACGACTCTTTCAGACCTTGCTCTGTATACTTCATTTGGCTGTTCATTTGTATCCTTTACAATATCCTTTATAATAAACTGATAAACATAACTAAAGCAAAAATAAATAAATAAAAAAGAGAGGAAGGTACAAAAGGAGAACAATAACAAAAACACCATCAACATGAAAAAAAATTCAGAGAGCTATAACGAGTTATCTCTTGGACAAGATTAAATCACAGACATTTTTTATGTGAATTGACCTTTACAACATTTTTAAATGGTTGTATTAAGATAGTCTCATTTATAATAATGTTCTACAGGGATGAGCTCTCAAATTTTATCTGAATGTAATTTATACAAGTGCATGCATCTCTCACACCACTTGCAAGCAGATATTATGGATTTTACTCCTGTGTATAAACTATAGAGCTACTATGGAGTTAAAACAACAACAAAAAAGATGACCCAAAAATGTTTATTAGAGTCACACCCCTGAATTAAAAGCACTGATTAAAGTCATTTTAGTAAGCTTTTATTGTGCAAATCTAACTATAATGGTCATTAGGATGAGGGCATATTATACCAATAAGTATAGTGACCATATATTTTCATTAAAATCAACTCTAGAAAAGCAATACACTTGTGAATTAGTCAAGCAATTAGAGTTTATGAACTTCATTTATGATCAGTTATATTCAATATAACTTACTACAGTACTCTCTGAGTACTGAATAATTGTAAAAGTTTCACTCCAGAGTCTCAACCCCTTAAGAATAAGGGCTGATTTACTTATAAAACTCTAATGCTGAAGTTCTGATTGAAATACAGGAGTCATTATTACAAGAAAATTAAGTTTTAATTTTCCCAATCAGTCAGAAATTAACAAAAACAGCAAGATGTAAAGGTTCAGCTCTCTTATGGCTAGTGTCACATGGTAATACAATGTTTTATAAACATCTTTCAATTACTCTAGTACCACAGAAATTGGATGACTAAATTGCATATAATTCAAAACTCTCACCACCAACTCAAAAATTTAGCCATACTATTTGACTATTTTCCTCTCTTTTAGAGAAAATAAGTTGGTCATCACAATAAAGAGGCAATTATTTACCCAGCTTAAGTTTCTTAATCTTTAAGAAGGGTGAAGGCAATGTGATATATAGAAAAGCATATTCAATTCAATTAAGCAAATATTTGAGCACCTATTATGTACCTGTTCAGAGCTGGGCACTAGGAATACAATCATAAACAAGATGAGCATGTGCCCTAGGGAGGTTGTAGTCTAGATGAAGATCAGATGAATAAAAGAACAATCACAACAGAGAAATCCTGAGAGGACTGATCAGGTGGTACTCTATTAAAACCTCCATATACTATCCAAGTAAGGGAAGACTTTAAGAAAGGCCATCCATCTCAACCACTGACCCAGAATTTGAAATCTCTAGATGACATCCTTGACCAATACTTATTCGGATCAGCAGCAGTCATAGAGCTTCCCTGGTGGCTCAGCTGGTAAAGAATCTGCCTGCAATGTGGGAGACCTGGATTCGATCCCTAGGTTGGGACGATCCCCTGGAGAAGGGAAAGGCTACCCACTCCAGTATTCTGGCCAGGAGAATTCCATGGACTGTATAGTCCATGGAAGGACTGATGCTGAAGATCAGACTCCAATACTTTGGCCACCTGATGCAAAGAACTGACTCACTGGAAAAGACCCTGATGCTGGGAAAGATTGAAGGCGGGAGGAAGATGAGATGGTTGGATGGCATCACTGACTCAATGGACATGAGTTTGAGTAAACTTTGGGAGTTGGTGATGGACACGGAGGCCTGATGTGCTGTAGTCCATGGGAAAGCAAAGAGTCACAAATGACTGAGCGACTAAACTGAACTGAGCAGTCATAGAAGGAAGTAATTATTCTTCAAAGCACTGCCTTTCAACTTTTCAGATTCTGGATTCACCCTGAACTTGACAAATCAATAACACCAATCAAGGCAATCCAAGGCTATTTAACTATCTGGCAACCAAGTTGAACATTTTGTTTGGCCCCATTCAAATCCTTTACTATAAAGACTGTTTTAATTGAGTATCTCTCCATTGTGTTTGTTTCACCAGGAAAGGTATATCTGATTTTTAGAACTGAGATCTATGTAGATAGAGGTTTGATTCTAAGAAGACAGGAGGAAAAAATTTTGGCTTTGAAAACCATTGAACTATAACTGCCTATATTTAAAATTACTCCCAAAACATTCTTTCATCTCTTTTCTAACAGGGGCATTTTCAGATGTCCACATGTCCCCTTAGGTACTGTATTCTTCTATCACCATTAACACTTACAAACAGAAGATAGATCAGCTGGCAGCGTGTTAGGCACTGGGATTTAAAGAGACAGGGCCCTGACCTTAAAGGACAAAAGCCTAGTAGTTGAGAAGATTAAGTCACAGGCATTAAGCTCCAACTCTCCACCCTACTTTGATGTTGGGAACATCTCAAAGTGTACATTTCATCATTTTAATAGAGCAATACTTTTCTATTTCTGTAACCAAAAGGACACAATCTCAGAAGTACTGTCAAATCAAAAGTCTCAAAATTCAATCCACCAGTGAAGTGAAAGTGTTAGTGGCTCAGCTGGGTTCTTTGCGACCTTATGGACTGTAGCCTGCCAGGCTCCTCAGTCCATGGAATTGTCCAGGCAAGAATACTGGAATGGGTAGCCATTAACCCACCAGAGCTCTTGGCTATTACAAATCATAATTCTCGCCACCATTTTTATGACAAGAGAAAAACTCCTTTTGGGATTTGCCTCTTAAGACGTTCTTTCAATATAAAGAACAAAATGTGTATCTACCAGAAATTGAAATATGACACCACAGAATAGGGCTTCAGTTTTCTTCATGAAGCAAAAGACCATGTTAGTTCACTGGGTAAGTTTCAAAACTCTGTCACAAGTTCTTCTCAAGCTTAAACTAATTGTCTTGCCATGAACTTAAACCTGTAACTACCAAGAGGGATGTCTATGATATGGGAATCCAGCTATCTCTTCTGTGTAATTTAGTTTCTGTGTAGCTTAACGACTAGGGGTGAAGTGTTCAAGAAACTTAGAAAACAAATTTATGGTTACCAAAAGGGAAAGGCGGGGGGAGGGATAAGTTAGGGATTGGGATTAGCAGATATATATTACTATATATGAAATAAACAATAAGGTCCTACTATATAGCACAGGGAACTATGTTCAATACCAGGTGAAAAACTATAATAAAAATAATCTGAAAGAAAATACATATATTTACTATACACCAGAAACTAATACAACACTGTAAATCAACTATACCTCAATCAAAAGAAATTAATATAGAAATAATTTTTTAAAAAAAAGAAATGTATGTTTGCTGGTTAGGCCTTAAAATTCATGCTAATGAACTGGAAGTCAATTAGTAATTAAATTAATTAAAAACAATTGCAGGAATAATCCAGGTTTTTCATAGTAGTACCTCCTTCTGCAGATACTAAAACCATTTCAAATGGGAAAACTGTTGGGACATGAAAATTCTTTCTTATTCTATGAATAAAAAGCAACAGAAATGAAAAGAAAGCCAGCTTTGCCCAGCATAGTACCTTGTACATAATAGATATTCTTAGATCAATGAGTTAGCCAAGTGGGGCTCGATATTTAATAAATAAATTTTTACCTTCTGTTTTTTTTTTTTAAAGAAAGACAGATGCCTCTACCAAACATTGTTTGAGAACTCATCATAGGCTCACCATTTTGTGACTCATAAAAGTTAAGATGTGACTCCACCCTTAAGGTATTTACAATCTAATCAGGGAGTGAAAACTAACCATTGAGGAGATTCTGAGGTATGTTGCTCCTCCTCCTCTTCCACAGGCACTGTCACATGTCCTGCTTATTAATTTCATAGCAGAACCACTACCTGAAATTATGTTTACTTATCTATTTACCTATTTATGTTCCAGCTTCTAGAAAACAAGTTCCATAACAGCAGCACCCTTAATTTTCCTGTCTTAATCACTTCTGGATCTCCAACACTTAACAGTAGCTGGCACATCATACCTGCTCAAGTATGTGGTGAATAAATTAAGTACAATAGGAATTCAGAGAAGAAATAATATAGTTTCATTAAAAAAAAAGTGAAAGTGTTAGTTGCTCAATCATGTCTGACTCTTTGCAACCCCATTAAGAAACTATAAAGAATCATACTCTAATAGCTGGGTAGGATTTGAATAGCCAGAAAAAGAGGAGGAAAAGGAAATGAGATGGGGAGCAGTATTAACATTTTACTTTAGGGAAGCAGCCTTAGGAAACAAAGGGTTCAAGTTAGAGTGTATTAAATTTCAAGTAAGTAGCATGGTGTGAATGAAAAATGTTACCTGCCAGATCAGTAAACAAAGGATGTTGCCGCTATCAAGCCAACAACTACTGCAGCAGCCCCGGCTGTGCACCCAGAGGGGATTCACAATGGAGAAGAGCAGAATACTGACCCTAGATAGTTAAGGTGCATATGGAAGGAATGATCTCAGTGAGCCCAGACTCTTGCATCTTCCCATACCTAGAAATGCACTAAATTCATAACGTGATGTCTGGTTTTCTTTAATTCACAGTAAATTTTTGATGTTGTGATTACCTGGTTTTTGTTGCAAAACTCTTATATCCTGACTCCTCCCTTACCTCTTTGGAGTACTCCCTCAGGGTTATCTGAGAGTCTGTCTTCTGGGCTTAAGTCCTCAGAAATTCTGCCCAACAAAACATAATTCTCAACTTTAAAGCTACATATATACATATATATATATATACACACACACATATTTTTTTTTTCCCAGTTGACAGAGGGGACAGACTAGAGATGGTCTTGAAAACCAAAAGGAGTAGTCTAGGCTGTCTGACAGCCATCAAAGGTTCTGATTCAGAGAGAGATGGAGAAGGGGGTATTTTAGAAAGATGATTTCAGGTGGTATAGGTCCACTATGTCCTATCCGAAACCCTTGAAGTCAGAGGTGTTTTGGAATTCAAAGTGATTCATATTTGAGAAAGGAATATGGTATGTATACCATATATTACAAAACACACCCAGCGGGATCTGGGCTAGCACACTAAATGAAATGCATTCAAGGTTAGCAGGGAAACATGAATACTCCACAAAACAGGATAAGTAAAGTTTATCTACGGCCTCAAGCCAGGCTGGGTTTCGTGGCCAAATGATAAAATTCTGTTTTCAGAGCTTTCAGATTTTAGCATTTCAGAGAAGGGCTGTAGGCTGTAATACTCAGAATAGATTGAGGAAGGAATCACAGGCTAAAACGGAGGCTTGCAGAGAACAGCAAGTTTGACCTATTCTATCTAAATACTAGCCACAATTTACTGAGCGTTTATTTTATGCCAAGCACTACACCAAGAGCTTTACATGCATTCCACATTTAAATCCTCACAGTAATCCTATGATATAGGAATTTACTGTCCTATTTGACAGGTCAGAAAATCAAGGTTTGCAGTCAACAAGTTATTTGCCTACATGCACAAATATATTAAAAGAAAATAAATTACACAGTTGCAATTAGCATTTAGGTCTGAGCAGAACCCAAGCTCTAAAACCTCTATCTACATCCTGAAATCTGCCTTCATCATATATAACAATACTGGTTAGAACACAAGTTCTTTTTCCATCTTAGCCTTTCCATTTAGACTTTGCTTTGCTCGCAGCACTCACCCCATGCCCCTCTTCTTCATCTGGCCATCTCCTACTCACCTCTGTAGGTCTCAGTTGAGCTGAAGCTGGTCCTGTTATAGTCCCCCATGGTTCCTGACTTCTCCCTTTAGAACACATTCCAGTCATCAAATTATAATTCCCTATCTATGCCAGTATTCCCTGCTATACTATAAACTCAGTGCAGTGAAGACTAGGTCTCTTTTGGTCCCCACTGTGTCCTCAAATTTTTTCCCGTTTCTAGCACTGATTGCACCCAAACCTGTCATGATTTACCGAATTGTAGATGCAAACAGAGGAGAGACAGAGAGAGAGAGAGAGATCTAGTTGTGAGGTGATAAGAGCTTAGGCTATAATGGTAGCAATGGGAATAGAGAGAAGACAGTTACTATATATAATTTTGCTTAAAATTATGAGTGTTATTATAGCAATTATATGCAGACATATGATCGTTGCTTCTGTTAAATAGAGTAATTTAATATCTGTTGTTGTGATTACTATCTTCATAATACAAAATAACCTCTAAATGGCTATGATTATCACTGGAGATATTTCACTTCAGAATGACTTGCCATGTATCTACTTCAAGAAGTTTTTATAAATAACCACATCATTTAGTTTTCTGATGTAGCTGCAAAGTTAATCTGACAAAACAAAATAATTCACTCCTCTAAATAGCAACCCACTGCAGTATTCTTGCCTGGAGAATCCCATGGACAGAGGAGCCTGGTGGCCTACAGTCCATGGGATCATGAAGAGTGGGACACGACTGAGCAACTAACACAAAGATTCAAGAGTATGAATCTCCTAAAACTGAAAATTATATCTGAGTTGTGAATAAGGTATTATTACAACATACTTTTTGGAGGAAAAGATAACTAGAGTCAACCAATGATTTAATTTCACTATTAGTGCTTTTAGCTAATATTCTTGAATTTGTAAACAATTCCCAAGTCAGAAACAGGTTATCATCTAAAAGTTCAATTGTGTAGCAGGTGTTTAGCTCCTGGAACTCAAGTTTCCCAAGGTACAACTAGTAAAAACAACTTCCCAAGTGAATGTGGACAACCTTTCCCCCATGAAAAACAAAAATAGTTTATTTGGACTCATATAGGAAGGACATTTAAAGTAACTAATTATAACAAATACTGAACACTTAAAAACATAAGCAAAACATGACTATATGGTAGACAAAAATGATTTAAAATTTCAGAAAACTTCAAAAGGATCTTTCAAAGAATTTAGGATTAGCAAAAATTATTAAATTTGGTAACCTTCCATTTTTTCCTCACTGGCTTCAGATTCTATGTTGATTACTGATCAGATCAGATGAGATCAGTCACTCAGTCGTGTCCGATTCTTTGTGACCCCATGAATCTCGGCATACCAGGCCTCCCTGTCCATCACCAACTCGCAGAGTTCACTCAGACTCACGTCCATCGAGTCAGTGATGCCACCCAGCCATCTCATCCTCTGTCGTCCCCTTCTCCTCCTGCCCCCAATCCCTCCCAGCATCAGAGTCTTTTCCAAGGAGTCAACTCTTCGCATGAGGTGGCCAAAGTACTGGAGTTTCAGCTTTAGCATCATTCCTTCCAAAGAAATCCCAGGGCTGATCTCCTTTAGAATGGACTGGTTGGATCTCCTTGCAGTCCAAGGGACTCTCAAGAGTCTTCTCCAACACCACACTTCAAAAGCATCAATTCTTTGGCGCTCAGCCTTCTTCACAGTCCAACTCTAACATCCATACATGACCACAGGAAAAACCATAGCCTTGACTAGATGGACCTTTGTTGGCAAAGTAATGTCTCTGCTTTTGAATATGCTATCTAGGTTGGTCATAACTTTCCTTCCAAGGAGTAAGCGTCTTTTAATTTCATGGCTGCAGTCACCATCTGCAGTGATTTTGGAGCCCAGAAAAATAAAGTCTGACACTGTTTCCACTGTTTCCCCATCTATTTCCCATGAAGTGATGGGACCAGATGCCATGATCTTCGTTTTCTGAATGTTGAGCTTTAAGCCAACTTTTTCACTCTCCACTTTCACCTTCATCAAGAGGCTTTTTAGTTCCTCTTCACTTTCTGCCCTAAGGGTGGTGTCATATGCATATCTGAAGTTATTGATATTTCTCCCAGCAATCTTGATGCCAGCTTGTGTTTCTTCCAGTCCAGCATTTCTCATGATGTACTCTGCATATAAGTTGAATAAACAGGGTGACAATATACAGCCTTGACGTACTCCTTTTCCTATTTGGAACCAGTCTGTTGTTCCATGTCCAGTTCTAACTGTTGCTTCCTGACCTGCATACAGATTTCTCAAGAGGCAGATCAGGTGGTCTGGTATTCCCACCTCTTTCAGAATTTTCCACAGTTTATTGTGATCCACACAGTCAAAGGCTTTGGCATAGTCAATAAAGCAGAAATAGATGTTTTTCTGGAACTCTCTTGCTTTTTCGATGATCCAGTGGATGTTGGCAATTTGATCTCTGGTTCCTCTGCCTTTTATAAAACCAGCTTGAACATCAGGACTGATAACTCCCTTTAAAGCTTCTGTCCTATAGGGTTCCTTAAATGGTTCTTTTCTTAGTTTCCATTTAGATAAGGAATTCCATCTGAAGATAGTGACAGAAATTCTGTCAAAATAAAATAACACATTGCAGAAAAACCTCATTTATGTCACTCTGTTTTACAAATACTATCATAACAAACTAACAAGTAGTTTTAAATTCCTAACTTTTTTATGATTTTAGGCAAAGCAACAATATATTAGTGTTTATTCTGATGGACCTCAAATTTCTTTCACTCTAACAGTGTTTTTCACAATCGACTTTTCATGTTTTGAACCAACTGAGGTGGAGTTAAGAACTTCAAATATTATTAATATTTATTTATTTATTGGCTGTGTTTGGTCCTTAGTTGAGGCATGTGGGATCTTCATCGTGTCATGTGGGATTTATCACTGTGGTGCAAATGTATATATTTATACATTTATTTGTGTATAAATTCCACAAATTAATCCATTTTAGAAATTAACCTGTTTTCTAGGCTTCTTTCAGGACCTAACTGAGGAAAGGAACAGAGAGGCTAATGTTGGCTTTGAGAAAATAAAATTAATTTAGTTCAAAAAAAAAAAGAGTTTAAGTACAAACTTGTTCTGCCAAGTTGAAAAAAGTCTCCATTTTCAGATATCCACTGAGTTCTTCAGATCTCAAATTTTGCAAACTATACACAAATGTCTTCCTAGGTAAGTTTTTAAACAGTGACCATTTCTTTTAGGAAGGTACTAGAGTGACCTCCTCCCTTTCTAGTAATAATATAACGTGCTAAGAGAGGCATTTTCTTTTATATGAAATGCAGAAGTGAAACTTTCTGTTGGCCAAAGGATATGAACAGTAACTAAACATGAACATGTAAGCCACAGATATTGAAAGGGAAGAAAAGTTTTAGTTTTAAAACTCAGAAGGCAGTGAAGTGTGGTATCTGTCAACAGTAGCCAACAGTTCTTAGTCCTTGCCTCAGTGAGAGTATGCTTTAAAGAATGTGGAAACATAATAAAGTGGTACTTTTTTTTTTATTTTTACCTTTCTGGATGTCACTCCCAAGGTCTTAGTTCATACCTTAATTATAGCATTTCTCAAAGTATGTACTTTCCCACTAGAGAGCACGGATTTCCTAAGGGAGGGACTGGCTCTTAAATAGTATTGGATAGACTCTTGAGAGTCCCTTGGACTGCAAGGAGATCCAACCAGTCCATCCTAAAGGAGATCAGTCCTGAATATTCACTGGAAGGACTGATGCTGAAGCTGAAACTCCAATACTTTGGCCACCTGATGCGAAGACCTGACTCACTTGAAAAGACCCTGATGCTGGGAAAGGTTGAAGGCAGGAAGAGAAGGGGACGACAGAGGATGAGATAGTTGGATGACATCACCGACTCAATGGGCATGAGTCTGAGTAAACTCCGGGAGTTGGTGATGGACAGGGAGGCCTGGCGTGCTGCAGTCCATGGGGTTGCAAAGAGTCAGACACGACTGAGTGACTGAACTGAACTGAATTGATGTGATATAAATGGGTAAAAAATGGCCTCTATATACTGACCCTCTGTGGTCCACCTCTTTGGGATTCTCCAGGCAAGAATACTGGAGTGGGTTACCATGCCCTCCTCCAGGGGATCTTTCCAACCCAGGTATCGAACCCAGGTCTCCCACATTGCAGGCAGATTCTTTACCGTCTGAGCCACCAGAGAAGTCTTTACAGCAGCTAACACCCATTAAAAGTCCACAGGTTCCAAAATACAAATTTCTGCACATCTAATTGTTTTAAATATCACCCCAATAAGCAGATATTCAGCCATTAGAGCCTGTCTGGTTTGCTTACACTGTGAAACTGCACCCAATATCTGCTAGCCAAAGATAAAAATAATCCCTGTAACTATAAAAGACCCGATCACTGCTGTTCTCTGGAACTCTCTGACCCAAAGAATCCCCACTGTGCCACTGGGTGACTTTACCTAGACACATATGCTCCCTCTATGATCCTCCTCACTCCCAGGTGTTCCCTTGCCCTCTTCCTCATCTCAGTAGTGACCCCCTGCTCTCGTCTCTGGAAGGTCTCAGGCTAATGAGGGGGCTTGTCATGTGCAAGTCAGTGACAGTGAAAACTCAAAGTGTTAGTCATTCAGTTGTGTCCAACTCTTGGCACCCCCATGGACTGTAGCTCACCAGGCTCCTCTGTCCATGGAATTCTCCAGGCAAGAATACTGGAGTGGGTTGCCATTTCCTCCTCCAGGGGATCTTCCTGACCCAGGGATTGAACTTGGGTCTCCCACACTGCAGGCAGATTCTTTACTGTTTAAGTCACCAAGGAAGCCAAATATGCCAAAGGGTCACCCAAATAAAGCTCACTGTGTACTACTGTCATCTTGTGGTTGTATCTTTTTTCCTTGATCAGCCCCCAAATCCCTCAAACTCACTATACAATACCTAACTAAAGGTCCTTGGAGCAGCTACACATTTCTCAAATGAATTACTGGAAGCTGGTAATTCCTCAGTTTAAATAGAATGTCTCTCAGGTTTGAAAATAGCCCTTCCCACCACTGAAACAGTCCATCACATAAAGCAGCAGTCCCCAACCTGTTTGGCACCAGGGACTGGTTTCGTGGAAGGCAATTTTCCCACGATCTGGGGGTGGGGTGGGGGGATTGTTTCGGGATGATGCAAGCACATGACATTTATTTCTATTGTTATTACATCAGCTCCACCTCAAATCATCAGGCATTAGATCCCAGAGGTTGAGGACCCCTGACATAAAGAACCTCTGGGGCAGAACACTGAGCACAAAGCTGAAATGGTAAGAGAGAAGGGGTAGGAAGCCATAATATGGATGCCAACAACAAAGGCATAATTATAGCTGTCTTTTATTGAGGGTTGACTATGTTCCAGATATCATACCAATATTTTAAGATTGAATTTATGCAACAACCCTTAATGTATATTCCATCATTTATCCTCTTTTTACAAATGGGGAACCTGAGGCTTACTGATATTATATAATTTAATCATGGCTTATAGATGTTAATAGATGAAATCTAGATAACCCAGATTTGTGATTCTTGAAAGCCAATGTTCTTAAACAATATATAGATCACATATCAAAGAAATGAGAGCACCTAAAAACTCAGTGACAGCTAAAGAAGTATCAGTAGTCAAAGAAAAAACAGGGTTGATCTTAGAAAAGAGAACATGTAATAGTCATTTAGGGACACCACAGCCAGCTCAGCTGAGGGCAAGAGAGTGGAGAATTAGGAAATTAGTAGTCAAAGAGAACAATATAGAAGAATTTCAAAACCAAGAAAATAAATCCACAGAGAAAAATCCAGATGAGCAAAGAATGAACATCACCCTAAAAAACTGAAATTAACAGTTAACCTTCAGAGACATCCCTGGTAGTCCAGAGGCTAAGGCTCTATGCAGTGCAGGGGGCCAAGGTTCAATCCCTGGTCAGGGAACTAGATCCCACATGTCACAACTAAAATCTCTCATGCCACAACCAAAATTGAAGATTCCCATGTGCCGCAACTACAACCCAGGGCAGCCAAATAATAATATATTTTTAAAAACACTTAACCTCTGAAGTATAGTCATAACACTTACCTAAATATACCTTAAGAAATATATGTAATCTCTATGGTTTCCACTGACCAATCAGACTAGCTGACTAGCTCATTCCCTACCTACTAGGCCAACAAAAAGTGTGTGTGTGTGTATGTGTGTGTGTGTGTGTGTGTGTGTGTGTGTGTGTGTGTTGATAGGCAAGGGAATCATTCAGGAAGGAATTATTATATACACACACCTCTGAAAGCTACATATTCAGAGGCCATGGGCATTTGTTGGAAAGTGACCTCCCCACACCCCAGTGAACTGGTTGCTTGATAGGTGGGGAAATAAAAGAAGAAGAAACAAATAGGAAGCTTATGTAAAAAATCAGTGTGTAAATATATTGCAAAATTTAATCGAAATTTTATAAAAAACATAAATTAGAAACTAAACAAAGGGACATCTGGGTCCCTTTTCCTCCTCTGGAATACATGGTTCCAAATTCTGTCTCCTAATCAAACTGGTACAGTTCAAAGTGCAGTATTTACATCCTGAGTCTATTACTGCTCCAGCTAGACAAAAAGTACAAGAAATACAATGCAGGGAAGAAAGGAGGCGGTGGGGAGGAAGAGGAGGAAATGAGAGGGAGGGGCAGGGACAAAGACAAAAGAATAGAAATGAATGAGATTCTCTTTAATTGCCAAATTGTAGAGGTAACTATCTAACAAGGAATGGTGCTAATTAATCATGTGTAAACAAAACAAAACAAAAACCAACACACACAAAGAAAAGCTAGACATACTCTCAGTGTTACTAATTAAGATTTGCTGACCACCTACTGTATGCCAAGCTCTATTAATGCATGCATGCTCTGTCATGTCTGACTCTTTGGGACCCCATGGACTGCAGTTTGTCAGGCTCCTCTGTCCATGGGATTTTCCCAGCAACAATAATGGGGTGGGTTGCCATTTCCTTCTCCAGGGGATTTTCCCGACCCAGGGATCAAACCCGGGTCTTCTACGTGTCCTGCATTGAAGGTAGATTCTTTACCCCGAGCCACCAGGAATGGGCTTTGGTTTAATTAATTAATCCGAAAAAACAACAAACCTGTAATGTAAATATTAGTATTGTCCCCATTGTATTGATTAGAAATCCGAGAGACACAGAACTTAAAATAATTTTATAATACTCTCTCACTTGTATGCAGTATTGTAATGTCAGCTTCACAAAGTAATTAGCAAACACAGAACTAGGGTATGCTGTGATCCAATATAGTACAGATGGCAGCATCTTACCAATATTCAATAGTTCCCCTGGTTTTCAACCAAAGGAAGTTTTTAAACTGACATCTTAGATAATTTACATAGTTTACTTTCAGAATTCCAGCAAAGAGCTATGGAGCACAAAGGTCAAGATGCCTCCCTGATCACTCACATGAACTCGGCCTGTATGACTTAGCTTGTGTATAAAAGCAATTGAATTTATTTTCTGACAATAATAATACACAGAACTTTTCAGGTGTTCATTAGTCAGCACTTGACTAACCAACTGCAAAGTACAAACTAGTCAGTATGTGACAAAATGCACTGTGATGAGCACATATGAAAAGATTTTCCTGTGGTGTCTGCATTTAAGAAACATAGAAGGAAAACTTCATAAAATAAATGTTAATGATCACTATAAAATGAATTCTCGGTTTGGATTTGCGTTAAAAATGGTTATTCTATTTAAATTATGTGGGAAAAAAATTAGGTACTCCCATCCAACATAATAAGCCCTACAACAGAGATTTACAACCTTCCCAGTTTCTGCTTTCATCTCCCTAAATTTAGTTTCAGCAATATACAAAATGAGTATTTTAACTTAATTCCTCAAGGACTTGACAATTGGAACATAAGCTTTGGAAACAGTCAACAATGAAGAATTCACTTTGGAAACAGTCAACAATGAAGAATTTGACATAGCTCTGTTAAAGAGAAGCTTCCCCTGAATTCCAGAAAGGCAGCAGAACCATAAACTTAACAATCTTGCTAAATGAAAACAGGAGAGGGAAAACCAGTACAAAATGAGATTATATATTTAATAAGCTACAAGTCTCTGCATCCAATACGTTTTATCTAAATGATTATAGGGTACAGTTTCAAGGGAGGGAGGGGAAAATCTGGAACTGAAAATGAATCAGAAAGGATTACTTCAGAAATAGCCATTTCTAACTGAGTGGATTGTTGCAAGCTCTCTAGAAGTACATTTATCACAAGCAAAATCCATCAAATTGATGGGAAATTTTCTGCCAAAATGCATGTTGATGTGACCACACAGCACAAATGTAACATTCGTTTTTACTGAACAGTGACTTGGACTTTCTTCTGCTTTCTCTTCTCCTTGTCAACATGACCAATGAGAATGTTCCAGCTTAAAGAATATGCAAGTTTATATTAATAATAAAATAATCCCTAAATTATATTATGTATTTAAAATATTCTAAAACAGTTTTATCTGAATGTTTACAATATCAAAGATGAAAATAAATATATTAAATATTCTGTGACAAAGCAATATGTCAATGGCTGCTTACTAGAAAAATTGAGAAATATACTTTCCATCTCCTCAAGTGATAAACTGTAACATTCTCTTTAGCACTAAAATTCTATTTCTATTTTAAGTTTCTAGTAAAAATATGATATGTGCCTGAGCTGGAGACTTTGATATGTGAACCCAGAAGGATAAAATTTTGACCAAATCTGGAAAGGTTATTGCAATAAACAACCAGAAAGGAATAGATATCTCACATGAACAAAAAGAACAAGTTAAGAGGAAAAAAGTTGGGGAACTAGGAGAAGCTTTATGTATTCAATTTTTCTAAACAAACCCAGTTCAGTAAAAGAAGGAACTGCCAAACAACTATTGAGCAAAATAAAAGGAGACTATCATACTGAGGAAAAGATGATTGTTGGGTAGGCAGTTTTGACTTAAATCCAAGAGATTATACCTGGAGACTAAGTTAAAAAGTTTCAAGGCATTGGTTAACACGGTCAAGATGGACCAGGTGCTGGGGTGGGGCAAGAGGCAGCAAAAAAGAGAACCATAAAAATCTCAATCACTTTAACTAGCTATGTCAAACTGGTTTGATTTTTTTCCAATGTGTCTAGGACTTTCAGTTCTGCCTAGATTTACCATTTTTCCTGAAACAACACACACACAAAGACAAAAATATTTCAAATGATGTGGGCTCCCTGGGGGTTCCTGGCAAGAATCTGCTTGCCAGTGCAGGGGACATGGGTTTGATGCCTGGTCCAAGAAGATTCCACATGCCACAGAGCAACTAAGCCCGTGAGCCACAACTGCTGAGCCCATGTGCCTAAGAGCCAGTGCTCCACAAGAGAAGCCATTGCAATCAGGAGCCCGTGCACTGCAAGTAGAGAGTAGCTACCCCTCACTGTAACTAGAGAAAGTCAGTGTGCAGCAACAAAGATCTGGCATAGCCATAAATAAGTAAATAAATAATTTTTTAAATGTTTCAAACAATGGTTTTTAAGACACTAGACATCAGGCAAGAAGATCCAGTGATCCCCCAAAGATAGTAAACAAATGAGGCGAGCCCTATAATTGCCCCCACATACTGCCTTGAGAAAGTAGGCAGGTCATGGCACAGGGAAGGGACCCAAGCAAAGCTCTAACAGACCAACCACCTGAGCTGAAAAATTGAAAATCCAGGGAGACTAGACTGCTGGAGTTCACAAGGCAGAGTGTCAGAAAGGAGGAAGCTATACAGAGACAGAACTTAACAGACCTGTGGAGGTTCACCTCGCATGTTCAGCAGAGTACTGATTGCTGCATATATATAAGAAACTACTTGAAGATGGGAAAAGAAAGAACCATCCCAGAAGCTTAGAGAGAGGACATTGCCTGACATACACAAAGCAGGGAATAAAATTTGTTTCTCCCAGTTAGACTGCAAAACCTCATAATTAACAAGACATTGCGTAGCACTCTCAGAAGTAAGGGAATAATTAGCCCTTGACTAAACCTTGCTCTGTTCTTGCCAAACAAATCTTATAAGCAGGACCCAAAAGAATCAAACTGTTTCCAAGTAACTTAACTACATCCGATAACAACGCTTGAGAATAAAAATATTCACCATCCAACGAGGTAAAATTCACAAAATATGGCATGCAATCATTCAATCAAACACTACCAGGCATGCAAAGAAGCAGGAACATATGACCTGTAATGAAGAAAAAAATAAAACTGACCTAGAACTGACAAAGATGTTAACATTAACATATAAGGGCACTAAAAGCTATTTTTTAACTTGTATTCACATGTTTCAAAAGCTAAGTAGAGAAATAGCAGATATTAAAAAACCCAAATTGAACATTTGGAGCTGAAGATTACAGTGTCTGATTAGAAAAATTCACTGGATAGGATTAATGGCAAATTAGACAACTGTACAAAAAAGATCTTCACGACCCAGATAATCATGATGGTGTGCTCACGCACCTAGAGCCAGACATCGTGGAATGTGAAGTCAAGTGGGCCTTAGAAAGCGTCACTATGAACAAAGCTAGTGGAGGTGACGGAATTCCAGTTGAGCTATTTCAAATCCTGAAAGATGATGCTGTGAAAGTGCTGCATTCAATATGCCAGCAAATTTGGAAAACTCAGCAGTGGCCACAGGACTGGAAAAGGTCAGTTTTCATTTCAATCCCAAAGAAAGGCAATGCCAAAGAATGCTCAACTACCGCACAATTGCACTCATCTCACACGCTAGCAAAGTAATGCTCAAAATTCTCCAAGCCAGGCTTCAGCAATACTTGAACTGTGAACTTCCAGATATTCAAGCTCGTTTTAGAAAAGGTAGAAGAACCAGCGACCAAATTGCCAACATCCCCTGGATCATCAAAAAAGCAAGAGAGTCCCAGAAAAACATCTATTTCTGCTTTATTGACTATGCCAAAGCCTTTGACTGTGTGGATCACAATAAACTGTGGAAAATTCTGAAAGAGATGGGAATACCAGACCACCTGATCTGCCTCTTGAGAAATCTGTATGCAGGTCAGGAAGCAACAGTTAGAACTGGACATGGAACAACAGACTGGTTCCAAATAGGAAAAGGAGTACGTCAAGGTTGTATATTATCACCCTGCTTATTTAACTTCTATGCAGAGTACATCATGAGAAACGCTAGGCTGGAGGAAGCACAAGCTGGCATCAAGATTGCTGGGAGAAATACCAATAACCTCAGATATGCATATGACACCACCCTTAGGGCAGGAAGTGAAGAGGAACTAAAATGCCTCTTGATGAAGGTGAAAGAGGAGAGTGAAAAAGTTGGCTTAAAACTCAACATTCAGAAAACGAAGATCATGGCATCTGGTCCCATCCCTTCTTGGGAAATAGATGGGGAAACAGTGGAAACAGTGTCAGACTTTATTTTTCTGGGCTCCAAAATCACTGCAGATGGTGACTGCAGCCATGAAATTAAAAAACGCTTACTCCTTGGAAGGAAAGTTATGACCAACCTAGATAGCATATTCAAAAGCAGAGACATTACTTTGCCAACAAAGGTCCATCTAGTCAAGGCTATGGTTTTTCCTGTGGTCATGTATGGATGTGAGAGCTGGACTATAAAGAAAGCTGAGTGCCAGAGAATCGATGCTTTTGAACTGTGGTGTTGGAGAAGACTCTTGAGAGTCCCTTGGACTGCAAGGAGATCCAACCAGTCCATGCTGAAGGAGATCAGCCCTGGGATTTCTTTGGAAGGAATGATGCTAAAGCTGAAACTCCAGTACTTTGGCCACCTCATGCGAAGAGTTGACTCCTTGGAAAAGACTCTGATGCTGGGAGGGATTGGGGGCAGGAGGAGAAGGGGACGACAGAGGATGAGATGGCTGGGTGGCATCACTGACTCGATGGACGTGAGTCTGAGTGAACTCCGGGAGTTGGTGATGGACAGGGAGGCCTGGCGTGCTGCGATTCATGGGGTCGCAAAGAGTCGGACACAACTGAGCAACTGAACTGAACTGAGATGCTGCAGTAGCAAAGATCAGTGCACTTGAAGACATATGCTGTAAACTATTCAAAATGAGAAAAAAAAGAAACGAAAGTGAAAAGAGCATCCCTAATACAAGGTACAATTTCAAATAATTAAATATATGTATAATTGAAGTCCCAAAGGAAAAGAGGGTAGGTGAATAAGAAACTTTAAATATAAAATGGCTAAAAATGTTGCAGATGTATTTTTTTAAAAAAACTATAAACCCACTGATACAAAAAACCTAATGAAACCCAACACAAAAGACATGAAGAAAACTACACCAAGGTACATCATAATCAAATTACTGAAAACTACTGATAAAGAGAAAATATTAAAAGCAGTTAGAGTGGCTAGGAGGGAAAAACATATTACATAAGAGGACGGAAGTAAATAAACCAGGCTAACATAAATCAAAAGAGGGCTAGAGTAGCTATATTTTAATATCAGACAAAGTGAAATTCACAGCAAAAAAAAAAAAATATTACCAGGGATAAAAGGGTCATTTCATAATGATAGAGGGGTTAATGAATCAGAAGAATTCAATTCAAATGTTTATGCCTGTGATTATAATAGAGCTTCAAAATACATGAAGCAGAAGCTGATATTAATAGAACTGTGAGGAGAAATAGTCAAATCCACAATTACAGTCAGAGATTTCAATATCCCTCTCTCAATAATTGATAGAATAAGTTGACAGAATATCAGCCAGAATATGGATGAGTTAAGAAATACTATCAATCAACATAATTTGATTGACATTTTTAGAACATTCCACCCAACAACAGAATATACATTCTTCTCAAGCGCACATGGTACATTTACCACAAAACAAAATCTCAATAAATTTTAAAGTATTCAAGTCTTACAAAATACATTCTTTGACTGTAGTACAATTTACATTAGATATCAAAACCAAAGATTTCTGAAATTTCTCCAAATATTTGGAACAAAATATACTTCTATATAACAGATCAGTCAAAGAACAAAGCAAAGGAGAAATCAGTATTTTGAACTAAATGAAAAGAAACTCACAACATATCAGAATTTATGGGATGCCACAAAAGCAAGAACTAGGAAGAAATTTATAATGAAAAATACTTTTAGAAAATAAGACAGTGCTCAAAATCAATGACCTTAGCCGTCACTCCAAACAAATAGAAAAAGAAGAGCAATTAAAACCCAAAGCAAGCAGAAGAAAGGAAACCATAAAAGTTAAAATGGAAATCAATAAAACAGAAAAACAATATAGAAAAAAATCAATAAAACCAAAAGCGGTTTCTTTAAGATCTATAATTCTATAAAATTGATTTTTAAGAAAAAGGGAGAGAAGACCCACCACAATATGGCTTCACTTGTGTATTCTACCAAAATCAATTGTACAGAAATGCTTTCAGAAACTGAAGAAAATGCAAACTGATTCTTGGTTTGGGATTTGGGATGAAGGGGAAGGGAGGGATTCACAAAGGGCATAGCCCTTTTGTCAGAGGAGGTTCACTATCATGATTGAGGTGATAGCTTCACAGTGTGTGTGTTGTGTGCTCTGTTGCTTTAGTCATGTCCAGCTCTTTGCGACCCTATTGTCTGTAGCCCTCGAGGCTCCTCTCTCTGTCCATGAAATTCTCCAGGCGAGAATACTAGAGTGTGTTGCCATGCCCTCCTCCAGGGGATCTTCCTAACCCAGGGATGGAACCCATGTCTCTTATGTCTCCTGCATTAGCAGGTGGGTTCTTTACTATTGAGCCACCTGGGAAGTCAGCTTCACAATGTGCACATATGCAAAACTCAGTGAGCTATATACTTTAAATAGGTGATTTATGTCAATTGTACTTTAATCAAGCCATTTAAATAGATTGATAGAATAGACAGATAAATGAGTGTAATAACCAGTTTGTCTCCACTTACAGGGTATGAAAAAAATAACAGGACTGAATTTATTCTTTAATATACTCAGTTCAGTTAGTCAGTTCAGTCACTCAGTCATGTCCGACTCTTTGCAACCCCATGAATCACAGCACACTAGGCCTCCCTGCCCATCACCAACTCCCGGAGTTCACTCAGACTCACGTCCATCGAGTCAGTGATGCCATCCAGCCATCTCATCCTCTGTCGTCCCCTTCTCCTCCTGCCCTCAATCCCTCCCAGCATCAGAGTCTTTTCCAAGGAGTCAACTCTTCACATGAGGTGGCCAAAGTACTAGAGTTTCAGCTTTAGCATCATTCCTTCCAAAGAAATCCCAGGGCTGATCTCCTTCAGCATGGACTGGTTGGATCTCCTTGCAGTCCAAGGGACTCTCAAGAGTCTTCTCCAACACCACAGTTCAAAAGCATCAATTCTTCGGTGCTCAGCTTTCTTCACAGTCCAACACTCACATTCATACATGACCACAGGAAAAACCATAGCCTTGACTAGAAGAACCTTTGTTGGCAAAGTAATGTCTCTGCTTTTCAATATGCTATCTAGATTGGTCATAATTTTCCTTCCAAGGAGTAAGCGTTTTTTAATTTCATGGCCGCAGTCACCATCTGCAGTGATTTTGGAGCCCAAAAAATAAAGTCTGACACTGTTTCCCCATCTATTTCCCAAGAAGTGATGGGACCAGACGCCATGATCTCTTCGTTTTCTGAATGTTGAGCTTTAAGCCAACTTTTTCACTCTCCACTTTCACTTTCATCAAGAGGCTTTTTAGAATGTACACATTCAAATCACTTGTTCCCTTTCAAATATCGTAAACTCTGATTAACATTGCAGACACTCAAGATATATGACTGACTGACTCAAAGCAAAATGTGACGTTGAATGTGGCTTTCTATGTCTCTTATAAAGTGGTTCTGAATACAGTTCCCAAACATTCCAAAAGACATTTTGAGAAAATGGTAGCAGCATCATTACAAAATTTAAAAAAAAAAAAACAAAAAAAACCTATGACTCAAGGTGACCATACTGAGGAACTACAACTGAAAGTATTTATAAAGGTTTGTGGGCTTAATATATTATACCTTTAGTTTATCATCAGTAATCTGATCATTTTTTTTAACACTGTGTAGAACAGGTTTTACACCTTAACCAGATGACTGAAAGTTTTACAGGTGACCGAGTTCCCAGGACAGGTATCCAAAATGCATAAAAGGGTCTACGTCATGCCTTTTGTTGTGGAGCCATGTCACAAGACATTTAAAAAAAGATTAATCCACAGGTAAAGAAGACAACGAGGGCATCTTACGTTTATGAAGCAATTTCTATGATAAGACTCCTACTTTCGGCCATGTTTAAATACACACTGAGTAGCAGTAACTCCCTCAAACCCTCATCTCTTTTCATCAATAATCAAACATGAAGACTCTCATTGTTAATTATGTATCAAACTTCTTGAAAAATACTGCAGCTTTGGTCAATGAAGCTTAAAATAGAAATAAACATGAGGCAAAGCATTGCATTACATCTTGTATGTGCCCCCATTTCCTCTTAACCATGACTGCTTAACTCCAATGATGACAGAGAATCAATCTTCACTGTTTAATTCATACTGTCATGTGAAAGCATATATAATCCAGCCAAAACAAGTGAAGTACTGCAATCACTTTCTCTAGAGTGTGACTTTCAATGAGATTTGGCTCCATTAATAGCTTGCATCATTATTCAATAATTGTTGCCCTGAATTAAAAATCTTTGTTCTGAAATTCACAGTCAACTGCAAGGATACTGCATTGCACAAATTGAATGATCCAAATGGATGCTTTGCTCCATAAGTAATTTTTTCAGGTTAAAGAATAATCAGATGATTATCAAAAATAAACTACATGCAAGTCTTAAGTTTTAAACTATATGTATTTTTATCCAGGAAGAACACAAGCAAAATTTTAGTGCACTGATTTTTATGAAACACACCAAACTTTCCACTTCATGATTTAACCATTCATGGCACTTAAGAGAAGTCAGGAATTCTCTCTTGTTTAATAACAACCCACTTCTCCAAAAGAAATTTTTCTTTGCTTGATCAACAGACATCACAAATTGTTTAATTCACTTGAAAATATGCTGGGTTTAATGCTTAAACATAAACATACACAAGCATGTGTACCCTATATGTGAATATACACAGACACAGACTGTGGGGTTTAGAGAACTTTTGTGGCTCACCTCCTCTGACATGAAGTTTCAAACGGTTTTGCCTACTTTTTCTGCATTCTTCTAGGTAAAATTCTTCAAACAAAATAAACTTGCCATATCAAAACATAAGTAGCAATTGCCATGGAAAAAGAACGTTGATGTAATTTATTTACTCATTCAATATATATTTAATAAATACTTGCTAAAATGCCAGAGAATATGCTAGGTGCTAGAGGTAAATTGGTGAGCAAACAATCAAACAGGATCCATGCTTCCATACAGCTACAAATTTGTGGGAAAGACTGACATTAAAGAATCACACACACAAACTTATAATATGGTAAGTGCTATGAAGGAGAGACACATGTGCTGTGACAGCATGCAATGGGAAGAAATTACTGAGTCAATGAGGTGATGAGAGAGAACTGAGTTGAGGTCTTAAGGAAGAGTAGAGGTTAACTAGAAAAAACAAGTGGGGGCCATAGGAACAGCCCAAGCAAACTTCTTGATATCGTGACTTTAGAAGACAGTCTGGCAGTTTCCTATAAAACTAAACATATCTAAACATAATCTGACCACTTTAGGTATTGACCCAGAGGAGTTGACATTTATGTCCATAAAAAACCCCACACACGGATGTTTATAGTAGTTTTATTCATAATTGCCAAAACTTGGAAGCAACCACAATGTCCCTGAGTAAGTGAATGGTTAAATAAACTCTGGTACATCCACATAACGGAATACTGTGTTGAGTTACTTCAGTCGTGTCCGACTCTTTGTGACCCCATGGACTGTAGCCCACCAGGCTCCTCTGTCCATGGGATTCCCCAGGCAAGAATGGAATATTACATAGCATTAAAAAGAAATGAGCTATGAAGCCATGAAAAGATATGGAGGGAACCTAAGTGCATATTACTTGGTGAAAGAAGCCAATCTGAAAGGTGACATACTATATGATTCCAACTCTATGACACTGTGGAAAAGGTAAAACTATGCTGACAGTAAAAAGATCAATGGCTGCCAGGGACTGAAGGAGAGAAAGGGTTACTAGGTGGAGCACAGAGAATTTTTAGGGCAATGAATGGTGGATACATGTCATTATACTTTTGTCAAAACCAACACCAAGTGAAGCTAATGTAAATTATGGACTTTGGGTGATAAAGATATGTCAATATAGGTTCCTTGTTTGTAATATATACCACCCTGGTGCAGGAGGTTGATAGAAGGGAAGGCTGTACATGTGTGGGTTAAAAGATATATGAGAACTCCTCATACTTTCTGCTCAATTTTGCTGAAAATCTAAAATTGCTTTTTAAAAATCTACTTTAAAGTCTATTTTAAAATCAAATAAACACATAACACAATCCTTGAGGCAGGAGTGAGTCTGACACTGCTGCCAAGACCACTGATTGCAAAAACTAAGGAGGACATGCTTTCAGAGTAAAGGAAATAAAAACAAAATTAGGAGAGAATGTGTGCATTGAAACAAACTCAAGTTAAGGCTGTGAACTGCTCCAGCTCACCTTTCTAATCTCTCACATGCATCAGCTTTGAAATATGTACTGGGGAGTGTAAGTACATACACACAAACACATGAGCAGGAACACACACAGACACACACAGACACACACACACACACACACACACACACACACACACACACTTCATGGCAGGGAGCCAGACCAATTCAAAGATAAATGATCAGAAAGGGACAGAAAGAGAACCTATACATAAAATTTGCAAAAGATATAGATGGACTTCAGATGTTATTCTTCATAGTCTCAAATAAATCACATGTGATCACGAGAAAAGAGGGCTTCTCATGTGCCTTAGTGGTAAATAATCCACCTGCAATGCAGGAGGCACAGGAGACGTGGGTTCTATCCTTGGGTTGGAAAGATCCACTGGAAGAGGAAACGGCAACCCATTCCAGTATTTCTGCCTGGAAAATTCCATGGACAGAGGAGCCTGGTGGGCTGTAGTCCATGGGGTCACAAAGAGTTGCACACGACTGAGCAACTAAGAATGCAGGCATGTAAAAAGAGATCAAAGAAGGTATACTTTTAAACTAGAAGAATTAAAAACAGAGACAGCAGTACTTTGATGATAAGCATGGGATGGTGAGGGGTGGCATGAGCTTCATCCTCTTCTATCATAGTAGGAATTCAGTAGATAGTATCTAAAATAGATAAGGTAAGACACAGCAGTATAAGCTATTACTTGGAGATACGGAGCAAACTACCAGACAAAATAGTTAAAAGGAGTTGCCACTGGTAAACAACACTAGGGATGGAAAGAGATGGGGCATGAGATGGTCACTATTTATTACAAGCCTTTCTATACCACTGACCTTAACTATATACATATCCTATTTCAATAAAACTAAAATCCTTTTAAGAAAAAAAAAAAACCCTTTTTAAGGAAAAAAAAAAAAAAACCCTGGGGACTTTTGTGATGGCCCAATGGTTAAGAATTCACCTTGAAATGTACGGCACCCAGGTTCTATCCTTGGTCTGGAAAGATCCTACATGCCACAGAGCAACTAAGTCCTCGAGCCACAACTACTGAAGCCCAAGTGCCTAGAGTCTGTGCTCCACACAAGAGAAGCCACCACAATGAGAAGTCTGTGCTCCATCTAGAGAGGAGCCCCCACCCACTACAACTTGAGAAAGCCTGAACACATCAGTGAAGACCAAGCATAGCCAATTAAATAAATAAAAGAAAACAATCCTTTTAAGATCCTTTAAGAATAGTGATGAAAGAAAAGGAGGAAGTATAAACCACGCTGGAAGAGTTCTAAAAAGAAAAGATGAAAAACATAAATAAAATTTACAAAGGAGGTAACAAGAATAAAGAGAATAAAACATTTAAAAACAAAGTTAGGGACAAGGTTGATACCCTTGAGGAAGTCAAATAAAACAAAATTGCAACAACAACATGTCATGATTATAGAGAAGACAACACATACAGAAAATAAAGGAGAGCCAGAACAGTGGAGTTCAGTTCAGTTCAGTCACTCAGCTGTGTCCGACTCTTTGCGATCCCATGGACTGCAGCACGCCAGGCCTCCTTGTCCATCACCAACTCCCAGAATTTACTCAAACTCATGTCCATTGAGTCAGTGATGCCATCCAACCATCTCATCCTCTGTTGTCCCCTTCTCCTCCCACCTTCAATCTTTCCCAGCATCAAGGTGTTTTCAAATGAGTCAGCTCTTTACATCAGGTGGCCAAAGTATTGGAGTTTCAGCTTCAACATCAGTCCTTGCAATGAATATTCAGGACTGTTTTCCTTTAGGATGGACTGGTTGGATGTCCTTGCAGTCCAAGGGACTCTCAAGAGTCTTCTCCAACACCACAGTTCAAAAGCATCAATTCTTCGGCGTTCAGCTTTCTTTATAGTCCAACTCTCACATTCATACATGACTACTGGAAAAACCATAGCCTTAACTAGGTGGACTTTGTAGGCAAAGTAATGTCTCTGTTTTTTAATATGTTGTCTAAGTTGGTCATAACCTTCCTTCCAAGGAGTAAGCATCTTTTAATGTCATGGCTGTAGTTATGACATTAAAAGATGCAGTGATTTTAGAGCCCCCCCCCCAAAAAAAAAGTATGCCACTGTTTCCACTGTTTCCCCATCTATTTGCCATGAAGTAATGGGACCGGATGCCATGATCAGTGCACAGTGGAGTGATGTAGCCACAGTCCCAGAAGAGTCAAGGTTAGTACCCAGCTCTACCCTCCTACAACAGCTTTGTAATAAACTCACTTATTTAGCAGAGTTCAAAAATCTCAGAATTCAGTATCTAGCCAGATCATCACTTGAGTTTGTCAAGAATGCTGTGTCTGGGGATTTTATTTTATTTTTTTTACTATAAGCTTGTATTCTATAGAAAGCCTACCTTGATTATGTGCAAGAACAGAAAATGCTAGCAAATATTATAACATTCAAATAGACTGTTGCATCTAAAAGTAACCTGTATAAACACATCAGTAGTGGACTAAAAGAAAAAGTTATTTCTGAAAAGTAAAAAAATATAGAGAATTTAAAATAAACTGAGACACACTCTTCTCTATTTCATAAAATTTCTCTGATATTTCACCCATCTAAGTATCCAGCCACAGTAACACATAAGAATTCAACCATTTTGAATCAACAAAATATTTACCATATACAGAAATTATACAACTATTTTCCTAACCAGTGGCTAATTTTCCCTCGTATCCTACAGTGGGATAGCTGAGGAGAGTAATCATGGGATGTTATATGTTATCCAAAAATTCATTAGCCCTTCAAACTCAGGGCACTAATTCACACAAAGCAACAAGAGAAAAAACGGAAATTCTTTTTTGCTCATCAAAGGCAATCAACTTAAATTTTAAAATATCAAGAAGAACATGGCAGACAGGACAGCAAAGCAGAAATTTGCAATAAAAATCATAATATGGTATACTCCTCTACATATGAATTCTAACCATTTGACTATTATACATTCTATCATTAAAAAGACATAAAGCATCCTTGGTTCAGTATATTATTTTTTCAATATAGTACGGACAAAAGTCAATCCAGCGAACTCCTTGGGGACAAATGGCTTTATTTGTCCTACCTTGAAGGCTGTGTCGCATCAGAATAAGCCTAGGTAGCTGAATGACAGTTCATCTGCATTTGAAAAGAACTGTTAGGATATGGGAAAGGTTCCAGAGTCCGCCCTATCAGACCTCACTTATAAATGACACTTAGCAACTTTCTTACCAAAATTCCTACCAAAAATGCAGAATACTGAGACAAATGTCAAGGTACAAAGACATAGAATCCCTTAAGACTACCTAAAAAGACCATAAATGTTCCAGGAAGTCTACCCCTGGTTAAAGTTTTCCAAAAAATCTGTAATACAAGAACTCAATCACTATATTTTAAAATAATTCCCTACTTTTCCATTTCCACAAAATAAAATTTCCATATTTAATAAATGCCTTAATCTCTCATGGAAAGGAAGTTAAAATAATTTATGATTAGTCAAATCTGAAAAATGAGAATATAATCTGCCTGACTACCATAGTCACCCAGTAAGCAATTTGAAGGCATGTTGGTCCCTCAACTATGCCCAGAAACAGCAGAGAAGTGACATGCTATCCAGAATTTCATTTCAGAGCATGGAAAATGAGCCTTCACTGTACAGTACTGTACAGATATGGTAAGGTTCAGTAGGTGGGGTTACTCTTTAAAAGTTGATTTAAGTGAAGAATTATTAAAGGTAAAAATTATTTTCAACATTTTATTGTAACCTACAACATGAAATATACTTCATCCATTAATCCTCTGATATAGAACTAAGGCCTTTTGTTTTAATATAGGCTCACAGCAAGAGTTCAGAGCAGTCTTCCTTTCATAAACAACACCTTCAATGCATTCCCTACTATCTGCATTTTCTCTAGAATACAGAACTTAAAGATACCTTCAAAGCCATAGAAATCCTTTTAGATTTTTGTTATTTTACTCCAGACTTTCAGTTGCCTCATCTGTGCTTAATGAAATGGGCTATTTTTTCAGCTGACTAATTAATTCATGCAAAACACTTCTACTTAATTTTCATAGAAGTATTTCTTTTTTCTCACACTCATAGTTCATCAGTTTCATGATGTTTAAGTAAATTATATAATTACAATAGCAATTATAGATGGCAATATCAGTTTGGGAACAAATAAACCAACTCTTTGGTAAGTGATTCAACAGATAGGAACAGAAGGCAGTTTCTAAATTATTAGAAACCAATGCTTTTAATGCTATCCATCATTTGCCTCAATAATCAAATTGCCTAAGCTTAGAAATTGCGTTTCACCATTTTCGGGTAAGAAATATGAAATTATTTTTTATTAGTTAATTACTGCTTATATTAATCCATTTTGGAATATATCCTTCTCTCAAAAGGTCATATACAAGCAGTCACAAACTTAGAAGAACCACTCTTCTTGTCCTATTTGCCTACCCTCAACTCCAGAAGCCTCTCTGCTGCGCTCATGGAAGCAGTCATGAATAAAGAGAAGCTCTGAAAGAGATGGGCTCATAAGTGAAGAGGCAAGATTTGAAAAGTAGAAAGAGCTTAGAGCCGATTATTCCCAAGGAAGAATCTTAAATCAGAGCTGCTTATATAACCACCCACTCCTCTAAAACAATCTTTCATTGTCTAACTTTATTCATTTTCTTGTGCTACCTACTGGATATTTTACCAAGCAATACATTTTTGTTAACAGCCATCTTTTAAAACTAACAATAACAAAGCACTTGCAGAAACAATTTTAGCATAACATAGCTCCTTCTGATACTTAGGAGAGAGAAGTTATATGACAGAAATGAGGCGCTTAGGAAGAGGAGGTAGGGAATTCTGGAATACTGAGGAACATGGAAGATCTGGGAGGGGGGAATCACAGAAGGAGGGTTGTCATCTGAAGGGAGGGGCCTCATTATATAGAAAAGGGGTACACAAAGGGATTTGGGGAATCCAAAAGATAAAATTCACCAATTTCAAAATACTGCCAAGGGTCAGCCTTGTACCTAGAAAAGAGATAGGAAGAATCATTGATCCTATACCACATGGTACATGATTGCTCCCAAAGCCCAGACTCATACTATTAATAAAACAGTGCACATGAAACAAATGTACATTAAGTGAGATTTGAAAAGGGGGAGCTACCCTGGGAACCTAACCTCCTTGCATGTTTCCAAAGAAACAATGTTTTCAGAGATATAAAAAAGAAAAATGTCTTACAAACACTTTTTGGAATACAGTGTTCCTAGTGTCCATACTAAAGAATACTCATAGGGTAAAAGTGAAAATGTAGGAGATTAAGGAAAGTTACCATTTGCAGCAAAGCAGTGGTTGTCATTAAACCACCATCATGATATGCTACAACAATGTGTCAACCTTTGCTAACCTTTGACCCTGTGGATAAAAATTGCACACACTAAAAGGATTTTGACACACCTCCACCCAGGGATTCTTTGTGCAACGCCTCCACCCAGGTTAGGTTAAGGTGAGGACATGTTATTTTCTGTCTATTCCAACTATTAGTCACAATTTTGTACATTTTTGTTCAGCTTGCATTAAGAAAGCAGGTAGGTTTTTGAATACGCTTTTTCAATCAAAACACACAGACCCAGAACATTTTTATATCCTCCTCTAGGAGTCATCCTTTCCTCCCACATAGTAGAGAGGGTTTCTGGTCCAACAAGCTACCTCGGTACCTAGCAATGATATCTCACATTCATCTAAAGATACTGTGTCCAAAACCAAACTCCTCTTCCCACCTACTTCCCCCTCTCCCTACTCTACCATGACTGTTTTTCCTTCTCCATTCCAGATCCTATCCCAATTCAGTCAATCACCAAGGCTGGCAGCTTCTACATACTAATCTTTACCCCTATTACCACTGGCCTAGTTCAGCTGTTCATTTCATATCTCTACTACTATTATAACTTCCCTGGTCTTCTAGCCTCCAATCTCACCTCTTTCCAATCATTTTTCCTCACTATTTTTTTAAACTTTTTGTTTTATATTGGGGTATAGTACTCTTGCCTGCTGCAGTCCGTGGAGTCGCTAAGAGTCAGACATGACTGAGCGACTTCACTTTCACTTTTCACTTTCATGCATTGGAGAAGGAAATGGCAACCCACTCCAGTGTTCTTGCCTGGAGAATCCCAGGGACGGGGGAGCCTGGTGGGCTGCCATCTATGGGGTCGCACAGAGTCGGACACAACTGAAGTGACTTGGCAGCACAGCCAATTATACATGTCTCACTATTTTTCAACTTTTGGATTCAGCGTTAAAAACTCAAATGCATATGGATTCTAAATAGATGATACAATTCAGTGATGCAGGAAAGTAAATGTTACCTAACACTAGACTCCACGTTGAAATGCAATAAGAGGTGGATTGTGGTAAATCCAGGAATACTTGGCCCATTCAAATGGAATCTTACTCAAGGACACTGGACTGCTGACAGTCACAAGGGAAGATGTGTTCAGTATTACAAAATTACACTGATGTTTCAAGGGAGGCCAGACATTTGGATTTATATGTGTAAACTTTCAATTTTTAAGAGCTGGCAAACAAATCAAAATGTAAAAGTCATACTGCCAAGACTGCAAGCCAAACCAAACTAATCTGCAGGCCAGATGTGACCTGCAGGGCTGCCATTTTGCAAACTGTGCATGAGATCATTGGTTCTCCAACTTCAGGGTACAGAATCATCTGGGCAGTTTATCAGTGCAGATTCCCAGGGCCCACACCTGAGAATCCAAAAGGATTCTCATTCAGCTGGTTCACTGGAGCTTCAGAATATATGTTTTTTTTTAATAGCCAGCTTTTCTGGTGGCCTTCAGGCAAGTGGTCCTAAAACCACTTTTCAACAAACCTGTATGAAAGGGAATCTAGGGGATTAGAGGGAATGAAAAAAATGGAAACTATATTTCTCATCCATTTAAAAGACCTTAAATATCTTCTGTCCCAGGGAAAAACAACTTAGTATCATATTTGTTTCAACTTTAAACAATAGTGCTCATTCATTAACACATTTTCAAGTAACACATGAAACCAGTTCAGCTTATCAAGAAATTACTTTTTTCAATGTACTGGGCATCTCTCATTAATAGTAGGGCAATGGCTACAATTACCATTAAAATATAAAGTGGTCTTCTAAAAAATCAGGAATATTTCTTGTTTACTAAAAAAATCTACTTTCAAGGTATTATTTGGCTTTTGTTTTAATGTTTTAATTGATTCAGTCTATAAGAAAATTCTGAAACAGAATATACCAAAATCCATGAATTCACAGTGAACTCCTGTTTTAAATTCTGAATGCATGTTTCCAATGGGGAATATGGGGGGGCAGGGAGAAAGAAGTACCCAATGAGTCAGTTCCTAGCCTATTTCAACCCAAATTATTAATCTTTCCTGTCTCTAAATCCCAGCCATTCATATGGCACTAATCAAATATTTATGTGTATACAAGTCATAAGGCTTCCCAGGTGAGTTAGTGGTAAAGCATCTGCCTGCCAATGCAGCAGATGTGGAGTTCAATCCCTGGGTCAGGAAGATCCCCTGGAGGAGAAAATGGCAACCCACTCCAGTATTCCTGTCTGGAGAATCCCATGGACAGAGGAGCCTGGCGGGCTATAGTCCATAGAATCACAAAGAGTCAGACATGACTGAGTGAGCACACACGCAAACAAGTCATATTCTCCTTATAATCCTTGATAACAAGCACCTATATTTCACAACTCAATACCCTTCAGAACTAAATGGAATATTAGGAAACTGAACTACACTACAACATTTACTGAATAAGGGAGTAACATCTAAGGGACCTTAAACTGTGTCCCCCACTATTAGGCACAGGGTAAGGAGGAATGAGTAACAGAGGAAAAAGTTCAGGGCTCTCATCAGCCCCAACACTTGGGCAATAAAGTCACACGGTAGGGAGAGTGGGAGAGAGACTTGAGAAGTAAATTGTTTCCAGCACCACCACATTTATGGAGATCACTGAGAAAGAAACAAAACAGAGACTTACTCCTACTTGGGATTGGGTCACCAAGTCCCAAGGCAACATCAGTGGAAAGGGGAGGCAAAAAGCCAGGCAATATTTTTGGATGTGACGTATCAGGGGAGCCCATGCTCAAGGGCCTTTCTTATGGCCATGTATTTATAACTCAGAGAATTCCTGTCCTCAGCTTTGGTAGTAATACCCTTCATACTTCAAGGGCTCAAAAGGGATTTCATAAGAATCACAAATCTCTCATGAGAAAGTTGTCTACCAAAGATGATTCATGTCCTATAGACTGATGTCTTTTTAGAATAACTTTGTAATCCAACAAGGAACATGAAAAACTTCCCAGCCTATACCTTGCAAAATAATGTCCTGTTTTTGTAGCTACAAACTATTGCACAAAAAAATAATCATTCACTTTCAGTAAAACACATGATAGGTAATACATCTACACTCAAGAAAGAGAAATAACCACAAAACATTCTATTTTGGCCTAAGTATCTTTGCCCTCAACTAAATGAAAACACTGAATAACAATTATGTATACAACAGAAAGAGAGTAGACTTTTACAGGAGCAGCTAAATCTTAAAATCTTATATAAATATATATACATACACATATATATGCATATATAATGTATTATTAATTATAATAATATATTTATGTTCAAATGTATAACATATATGTTCAAATCAACCTAATAATTAATAAAATAATGATAATAAATATTATTTCAGTCACATGTTACAAAACCGGCTTTGTGCCAAGAACCAGAACTAGATTAACACATACTTTGATAGCGTGGGTATGTGAAATTCTTTGCATATAGACAAATTTTCATTCCTCTGGCTCTTATCTCTAATTCATTTGGGTCTCTATAGTAATAAAAGCCTTAAAAATTGTAGTAATATAACTAAGTTGACAGTATCTCTTAATATCAAGCTTACTTGTTTAAGCAGGGGACTTGAGTTCAAATCACAGCCCTAAGATGACTTTGCCATAGTGGGAAGAAATGTATCTCTTCTTACATTGTCATAGGAGATTCACATGTTAAAATGGAAATAAACCAACAAATCATGATAATACTAGAGTGAGAGTACTTTTACCTAGTTTTGTGTATCACAAATATTGTGGCTTCTCTGGGATTATTCCAGGAACTGCAATTCAGCCTAGAACATGACACATAAGTCTGACAGCAGCAGCCTTGTATGCTGAGCTACCTGACCTTTAGAGCAGTTATCTATGAGCAAAAAAAAAAAAAAAACCACCACCAACAAACAAAAACAAGAAAACAAGAAACAAAAAACTTTAGACTTAGAGGCACTGATCTACAGAAGCAGTTGGGAGTGAGGGCCAATTAAGTTGCTGCCAAACAGTAAGTTTTCAAAGTACCCTATTTAGGGGACATGTTTAGTTTCACAAGTGCAAAGCTGTCAAAGTATGCCAAAAGGTATCAGAATTAATAGATGCCTCTCTATTTACACTACAACAGGCCAGTTACCACGGAGTACTAACAAAAGATTTTAGACTTTGTGATATTTCCAGTTATAACAAGTCTAAAGGAAGGTCTGATGGGAAGGAAGGCCTGTCACCTCACTCCTCCGTTTGGATACTCTTCCAGGCTTACAGAAAGGAGTCCAAACTGTTTAGAGAAGCATCAGGCACTCACTGTGATAGAGCAGCTCTCTCCCTTCCCACCACTCTCACTTGTACAACTGGGTCTCCCTGGCCTAACTGTTAAGGCCTTGAACTTGCGCCAACTCCCTAGCTACCTTGCAGTGGTGTGTAACTGTTCTCACTACAGGGAATACCGTCTCTCCACTCTCCATCACTATTTAGGCAGGACTTCCTGTACTTTACGTCTCTTCTATTGCCCATCCTTCCATGAAGCCAGCCCTCCATTCACAGCGCTTTTCATCTGTGCAGTAGCATTTACCATGTTCGCCCTCCCACCTCTGGTTTGTACACACCAGACTCTCCAAGGCTGGGTTCCTAGTGGACTGGGACTATTGATTTTCATATCCTAATAATGTTTATCACAGTCCTGGGGTGGGTTTCACCAAAACGCTTAATAAATTATATTAAGTCTTGAACAGGAAGAATTTCAGAGCTAGAACTATTCCAACTGAGTAGCCTGCCCAAATCCTCAGTAGTAAAACTAACCATATTCAGCTCCAAATTAGATGTTTACAGACAACTCCCAGCCAACTCCTCAAGCTCTATTCTTTCTCAGCTAACTCAGTCTAATAATGAGGAAATGTGTTCAGATACATTTATTAGACTTTTAAGGTTTGGGGCTTTTAAGTAACACTTAGAACTAGACATAGAACAACAGACTGGTTCCAAATAGGAGGAGTACGTCAAGGCTGTATATTGTCACCCTGCTTATTTAACTTATATGCAGAGTACATCATGAGAAATGCTGGGCTGGAGGAAGCACAAGCTGGAATCAAGATTGCTGGGAGAAATATCAATAACCTCAGATATGCAGATGATACCACTCTTATGACAGAAAGTGAAGAACTAAAGGGCCTCTTGATGAAAGTAAAAGTGGAGAGTGAAAAAGTTGGCTTAAAGTTCAACATTCAGAAAACTAAGATCATGGCATCTGGTCCTGTCACTTCATGGCAAATAGATCGGGAAACAGTGGAAACAGTGGCAGACTTTATTTTCTTGGGCTCCAAAATCACTGCAGATGGTGACTGAAGCCATGAAATTAAAAGACGCTTACTCCTTGGAAGAAAAGTTATGACCAACCTAGACAGCATACTAAAAAGCAGAGACATTACTTTGCCTACAAAGGTCCATCTAGTCAAGGCTATGGTTTCTCCAGTAGTCATGTATAGATGTGACAGCTGGGACTATAAAGAAAGCTGAGCACCGAAAAATTGATGCTTTTGAACAGTGGTGTTGGAGAAGACTCTTGAGAGTCCCTTGGACTGCAAGGAGATCCAACCAGTCCATCCTAAAGGAGATCAGTCCTGAATATTCCCTGGTGGCTCAGACGGTAAAGCGTCTGTCTACAATGCGGGAGACCCGGGTTCGATCCCTGGGTAGGGAAGATCCCCTGGAGAAGGAAATGGCAATCCACTCCAGTACTCTTGCCTGGAAAATCCCATGGACAGAGGAGCCTGGTAGGCTACAGTCCATGGGGTTGCAGAGAGTTGGACACAGCTGAGCAACTTCACTTAAATCACTTCACTGATGCTGAAGCTGAAACGCCAATACTTTGGCCACCTGATGTGAAGAACTGATGCATTTGAAAAGACTGTGATGCTGGGAAAGATTGAAGGCAGGAGGAGAAGGGGACCACAGAGGATGAGATGGTTGGATGGCATCACCGACTCAATGGACATGAATTTGAGTAAACTCAGGGAGTTGGTGATGGACAGGGAGACCTGGCGTGCTACAGTCCATGGGATCGCAATGAGTCAGACACGACTGAGCGACTGAACTGAACTGACTGAAGGTTTGGGATAGGAGGAAAGATAAAAATGTAAAATATGAATTTGATTTTCATAAAGTAGAAAAACATTACAGTTCATTTCAAAATTTTAAATAAGACTTATTTCTGAGAAACCAGCAGGCTATTATAAAAGAGGGTATATTTTGGATCAGAATAATTTCACCTCTCTGAGACTCATTTCCCTGCTTTGTAAATGTGGGAAACAACTCTACATCCCACAAATATTTAGGATAAAAATTAAGTCAGATGGTAACGTAAAGCTCCCACAACACTGCCTGGAGCATTTATAGATGCTCAGAGAACATTATTTCCCATTCTCCTCCTCACATCTGAGTTGGTGAAAAGTGCTTCATATGATCATTCATACTGGGTTACAGAGCAAGTTCAGTCACAGCCTTCCTTCCCTCCAATATCTTAACATTCCAAATCAACAACCTATAAAAATAACTACCTGCTTTTCCATAACTCTGAACATGTGTGTGTGGTGTTCCCTCAGTTGAGAATGTCTTCTCTTTTAAACTTAACAAACTTTTCTTCATTCTTCAACATTCAGATTCTAATACGGCCTTTGCAAAGTCTCTTGCCTCCCTGGCAGGTTCAGTATGTGACATTCCCCAAGAGCATTCTGCTCACACTTGTTTATTATAGGACTTACTACTTTAGACTCATCTGCCCCTCTTTTTCTCACTGGCCACAAGCTCAAGAGTAACACCTAGTTGTTTTTATCCCCTTGATGTTGTCTCGTACATAAGGAGGATTTGATATGTGGAATGATCACAGACCATAACATCCATTTATAATGAGCACAACCGTGAACATAGCCACATGTGCTGCAGCATGAACTGGTTCTCTATGGGGAACTGCAAGTTAAAGCGGCAGGAGTTAACCATATCACTTTCAATCAGGCAGTTAAGATTGTAAGGAATGTATAAAAAAAAAAAATGGAAGGAAAGTGTGTACTAGTCACTGTGAAAAGAAAAAAAGATAAGAGGTCATTTCAGGCATATGGACTAACATAGCTAATGGCCTCACTTAAATAAAGGGGCAAAACAGAAAAAGGAAGATAAGAAGATTAAAATTAGGTAACTTAACAGTAACCCTAAATATGAACATAAGCTTGGTCCCTACGAGTTGGGTGAGAAGTAGTTACTGACTTTTACTGGTCAAATAGGGAAGTTAACCTTGACCCCAACTGGAACAGAAACCATAAAGGCCAGTCAGTGACTAATATCATTGAAATACAGTCTGCTGATAAGAGAGGCAAGAGTAAACTTCATCATGAATAAGTAAGCTTGATAAATACCGTGTGTGTGTGTGTGTGCACACGTGCATGTGCATGCACACGCGTTAAAGGTGGACGGGTGTCAAGGTAATTTTTATTTTCCCTGAGAAGAGGAAGAATATTAAAACCACTGCCAAAAAAAAAAAACACCGGCATAAAGTATTTCAGGTTTCAGATGGGTCTCAGATAAATGAATCAACAACTATATACTGGTTTTAGAAGTACTGTACCACAGTTAGGAGATGTATTTCAGCAAACAGTGACATAATATTGAACTGAGATGTCAGAGAAGCTAGAAAGGCTTGGCCTCAACTGTGTTCAGATAGCCCTGGAAGAGGCATATGATTGCCTGCAACTGGACGTGGAGAAGAGCAGATAGAGTGAGTTGTTTTTGAGGTGAGAGGCAAGGAAAGTTGTTACTTTTGGCACTCAGCCAATTCAGAGGCAGAAGCTGCCAGAGAAGACTGGACTGTGGAATCTAAAATCTATATAGATGATGATCTCAAAATGATCAGTGTCAAAAGCTGTTGAGGTATCAAGGAACCAGCAGATGGAAAAACAGCCTTTTAAACTCATTAGGATAAAAATGAACATTTTTCTTACAGGTCAGAAATGAGAGAAGTGATAAGCAGTATTACTTACAACTACAAAGTTATCAACAGTATAGCCCAGCAGATAATCCAATTTGGAAGGAAAGAAATGAAAATAAAATTGGTGAGAGTCAATGAAATAAATGATGCTTCCTTGAAGATGTCTTTCTTGAAGATCTGGCCCTGTCTCAATACAGAGGAAAGGACAGAATGGAGAGACATTTTGCACAGGAGAATTCTTTGTCATGGGGGGCTATCTCGCACATCACAGAATGTTCAGCAGCATCCCTGACATCTATTCACTACATACCAGTAGCATCCTTGCCTATCTGACAATCAAAAATGTCTGCACATTGGATAATCAAAAATTACCAAGTGTCCTCTGGGAGGTAAAAGTGCACCCCACTGAGAACCACTGCTGTAAAGAAAATGAACCTACTTTGGGGGACAGAGGAATGCTACATCCTTCCTTAAATATTTGTCCAAAGCACAAAGTTCTTTGGGTTAGATGAGGTCAAAAACCAAAGAAGGACATCAGAAACCATGACCATATTTGGAGGAAACATGAAATTGTATGAACAGATAGGAGAGGTATTTGAAAAACAGAAAATTTTTAAATACTCAGTCTGCTTAGTTAACTGCTATCCCAGTTATATTTATATCATTATGTGAGCTTAAGACAGCCTTCACCTGCTAGTTGGTACAACAGCTCTATGAAAAGAAGGGTGCATAGTTCTATGGTACATATTGATGGTACATAGTTTTATGAAAAGTAATAACCAAGAAATTTCATTTCATTAAGGTAAGTGATCAGAAGGGTGAAGTAGCCCATTTCCAGGCATATACTGGTATATTCACGATCTATTTTACTCATTACCTTTTGTCTAAAGGTTCCCTTTTCCTTTGGAGAGGGATGATGGTTAAGGTTGAGGAACCAGACCTCAAGTCACATTATGCACTTCCCTATCACTTGGCACTTAAGCCCATAGTTTAGGGCTCTATTACTCGTCAACATATCAACGCAATAATAGCTTGTCACAACACTTTCAGCAGCCTAATTAAAAAAGACAGCACTTGGCTGAATATGTCACACTTTTTTAGCAGCCAATCTTTAGGCAAAGCAGGAAGGAGAAGGAAGCAGCAGGAGAAGGTAGGTGGTTCTTGGCACTCCCCTCAACAAGAAACAATGCATGTTGTATACTTGTATAACAGAAGATAGCATTAGCTTTCCCAAAGCAGTTTTACTTCACATAAAATTTCACAAACAAACAGAAGGAGAGTGGGGAGGGGAGGAGAGATAGAAACTACCAGATGAAGCAGGCAGGATGGCTTCCAAAGTAACTAGTTCGAAAACTACACTATTCCTGGCTAACAAACAAAAGACAAAAGAGTGAGAGAATCATATGCAATATGCAACAGTAAAAAATACAGGAGGCCTTGTGTTGTGGTGGTGGTATAGTCACTAAGTCGTGTCTGACTCTCATGACCCCATGGACTGTAGACCTCCAGGCTCCTCTGTCCATGGGATTCTCCAGGCAAGAATACTGGAGTGGGTTGCCATTTCCTTCTCCAGGCCTTGTGTTGACCATGATATTATTTGACAGAAACCAGCTTGTTTTTTGTGCTTTTTTTTTTAAGAATTATCTTCATGCATCCTTAAAATCCACAGCCTTATCACTTTCATCCTCATGGTTCTCTTCTAGTAAGTCTGACCCACCACTGACCCACTACTTCACGGGAGTGAATCAAAGAATCTTAACTTTTGATTATCAGTGACACTAAAATGAATGGTCCCTGAACTCTCCCTTCTAAATTAGACATAAGCATAGTACAAATTTGGGCTTCCCTGGTAGCTCAGCTGGTAAAGAATCCACCTGCAGTGCAGGAGACCCTGGTTCAATTCCTGGGTCGGGAAGATCCCCTGGAGAAGGGATAGGGGCTACCCATTCCAGTATTCTTGGGCTTCCCTGATGGCTCAGATGGTAAAGAATCTGCCTGCAATGCAAGAGACCTGGGTTAGATCCCTGGGTTGAGAAGATCCCTTGGAGGAGGGCATGGCAACCCGCTCTAGTATTCTTGCCTGGAGAATTCCATGGACAGAGGAGCCTGGTGGGCTATAGGCCATGGGGTCGCAAAGAGTCGGACACGACTGAGCAACTAAGCACATACACATAGTACAAATCTAGAGCCGCTCCAACCATCACCAGTGCAGAGAACCACTCAGTCAATCTATAGAGCTACTCTGAAGTTTATGGTCTTAGGTAGTATAGGCCAAATCTTGGTTAAAAACATGGATTTTTATAATCACACTGGTCTTGAATTCCAAATTCACCATTGCATAAATTCAGGCAAGTTACTGATTGACTTTGAACCTTTCCTCCACACCTACAAAACAACACTGTGAGGATCAAATGAGTTACTATTGATGGAGACGGGGATATCTGCCATCCATCCCCAAGCACCCCTGCACATTGTTGCTGGGTTTGCCAAGACTGAAAGGCTGGACAACACTTCAGCAAAGCCATATCCTAAGGCTGTGTTTGTGGCAAGTGACTGTGATGATGAGGTAATAGTATCACTGCTCCCCAGACAAAGAGCAGGCTTGCTTCTGCTTACCATAAAAGTGGGAAGTTGGCCAAGCTCAGTGTTCCCCTCCTGTAGTGCCACTGACTGCCTGGGTAGGCATCCTTCCTGGGCTACCTTGTGTGACTTAGGACCACAGTGAACCAGCCATGTCATGTTGACATTCTAGCTACTGCTTTTGTAATGAATAAGAAACTATCTTTTGCCACTGATCCAGGAGTCTTGAGTCTTCCATAATCATCTAGGAAGCAGTAACAGGATAAAACTCCAAACTCTGCAATGTACTTGACAAATACATGCAAGGCACTTAGGGTAGCAACTGGCACATATGATCTTGTTGGTTATTGCAAATCCACTCTGGAAAGGCTCGAGTACTACACTTGATCAGTGAACTAAGGCTAACACCCAAGGAGTATGACAACCCAGAGCAGAGCCAGCAGGGTTCTGCACACAATGCATGGTTAAACCAATGTTGACGTTACCTTCACTAAACTAGACTAACTCAGACTTCAGAAACAGGACAGTAAAACTAACCTATATTTTTGCCCGTTAGCATTCAGCCTTAAACAGTCATCTTTCATGACTGTCAACTTTTCTTCTAACTAGAACCCAGATGTCATGTATTTATGTTAGGTCAGATTCATTACAGCTCTCAATAACTTTTGACTCCCAGAATGTCAGAGCTGAATGGAACCTTGGAGACTGTTTATTTCAACTTCCTTATTTGACAGAATAAGCTGACACCAAAAGGGAAACTAGATAAATGACTTGCCCAGCGTTACACTTTAAGAAGTAGTTAGCTTACTCTCTATACAACTTCTTTAAATTGCCAGAAACTAACTCCTAAAAAGAATACAACTTAACAGGACCAGTTAGATATCTTATTAACAGCTTATTTCAATTATGTATAGCATATAAAATACTCTTGTTGCTCAGTCACTAAGTTGTGTCTTATTCTTTGCAAACCTATGGACTATAGCATGCCAGGCTCCTTGGGGTTCTCCAGGCAAGATTACTGGAGTGGTTTGCCATTTCCTTCTCCAAAAGAATCTATATACTAAGTACTAGAACTAGGTGAGACACAGTCTCTGCAGAAGAAGTTTAAGTCTAGCAGCACAATATTTAAACAGTTATAAACTACAGGGACAGGGAGGCCTGGCGTGCTGCAGTCCAAGAGTCATGAAGAGTCGAACACAACTGGGCGTCTGAACAACAACAAAACTACATTAAGTGACGAGGAAGCAAGAAAGTGTTACATGTAATACTGAAAAGACTTTTTTTCCCCCTATAGGCAGTAGATAGCCAGCTAAGATTTTTTCAAGCAGTAGTTATATAAATGTTGGATATACAAGAGATAAAATGGAGCAAGTCCAGTAATGAAGTTTTTCTGACATGCCAGGGAAGAGACGAGGACATTAAATAAGACAATGGCAGTGGACCTGTTGGAATGGCATTTGAGAAATACAAGTGATATGACTTGGTGAAAACCTTGTACCTCTCCCACAAGAAAACTATACTGCTAGGGACTAAAATGGAAAATGGTGATTAAACCCCAAGATCAGCCTCTGCTCCCCTTAATTCCACTCACATCTAAACCTTTCTTCTTAATCCAGGCTCAAAGCCAATCCACATTCCAGGAGCAGGCCTTGAGTGTAGCTGCTTTGCCACTGGGTAAGGTTTTCTGATCTGGGGTCCCTCAGACAGGACTGCCCCCTCTCCTGCTGCCTCTTTTTCATTCTTTTTTTCTTCTGCCTTACTCTTCTTGGCCTCTGGCTCAGTCCTGGGCTCTAAGATTCTATAAAATAAGACGTACCTTGAAAACATGAAGGGGTGATACTAAGAACAAAATGCGGCTTCTACTAGTTTACTGCGACATGATTGTTGACAGGTATAGATAGGAAATGCTTTTAAATAAATCTATCACACTCAGTAATTGATTTCATATTCAATGGCAACCCTTCTGCACATTACCTCTGTGGCCAGGTAGTAGCATACACCATTAATAATATTCACAGAAACCAGTAAAAACGATACTGATGACCTTCAGGGTTGGAAACAAGCAATCGATAACAGATTACTTAAAGGGAGGGGGTTGAAAGCACGGGTTTGTAATAGAACATTTTGATCCACAACTAGCTACAACAGAGCTGGTAGGAAGAGCATGGAAAGTTGGGTCCAGAGCCCTACACAATTCCTAATTTAAAGTATATAAAGTAAATGCCTCAGTTCCATTTTACACAGAGATATGGCCACTTAAAGTTTAGCATTTGGTCTCAGACCTACTCAGCTTATATAAAAATGGAGGATTTGGATCTCTCAGAAATTCACAAGACCATCTGAAAACGGTTTGATGAAGGAAGCACAAGATATACGGAGCAAGCTTGATAATTTAGACATTAGGAAACATGAGTTAGCCCTGCTTCAGTAAAACAAATATATGAAAAGCCAAACCACCAGCATGGATAAAATCCAGGCCATTTTTATTTTTCTGCATTGTAAAATTATTCTTCCCTTTAATAGCTTGTTTAAAGACCATTAGCTACTCAACCAAAGGGGAGGGAAAATGTAAGCTAATGCACTGCCAATGAAAAAGAAGCTGTGAGGTCAGCCCAAGAAAAGATTATTTCTACTCACAAATGTTTTATGTACACCCTGACTCTTCTGGAACACATTGATTTTGTAATGGGAGGTATTAGACCGCAGAGCATATTATTAGAGGAAATGCTTCTGCCATATTTATTTTAACCCATTTTAACTTTCTCTAAGTTACTGCCTGTATCATGGGCAATGTAAGTGAAAATGAATTGGACTTATGACATAAACTTCAAAAAAATGCAGTCTTACTCATAATGATGTGTAACCACATGAAGCACTCTTGAGGCACAAGAATGTCAAGAAAATGACTGGGAGGAAGGCAGAAAGGGAGGAGGAGCCTTAGGTCAGAGAAAGTAATCAACATACTGAACCTGTAGCCAAGATCTCCAAGGACACAATCCTCTACATTTGAGGGCTGCAATCATATATAAGCAGGTTTCGAAAAACATTGCACATACATGGACACCTTATATTGTCTATTTCAGAATCAATGACAAATGGAAAAATACCTATTCTACATGAGACATTAAACTAAGTTCTGTGCCTTGCTGAATTTGCTATTTGGTGTGAGAATAAAATCCACCTGGTCTTAACTGCAGTAGCTAACCCACATGGCACCTCTATATGAACTAGAAATAGTAGTCCCCGGAAGTCACAGTCCTATGACTTGGCAAATGATTTGGTAAGTGATTTGACCTCTGTGGTCTCACACCCGTGAGCAGGGCTCAACCATACATGGCACCCCCCATCTTGATTATACATGTAAGTTCAAAATGTCAGAGTGCAGTCTATACCAGGGCCTTGCTTTCTCCACAGAGAATCTTCCTAAGCACCTTCAGCCAACATAATATGCTATTAAGGCTTTGAGATTTTATCAGTGATGGATTTCAAAGCACACAACACACCACCTCCAGAGTTGTCTTTTCCTCAAGCTAAATAAAAGAAGAAAACCCGCCACCTGTCCAGCCCAAACAATTATCAATCATCATCTATTTTGAGGAAAATCAACCCAGCTGATTGGGTCAGCCTAGAAGGTGCAGGCTGGAGATTGGTTAGCAGTCTAAACCTACTTGAGTCTACAAAGCTTGAGAAATTATATGCCTATCACTGCCCAGCACAATAACAGCACGAAATTGCTGTCTGGAACGTAGTGGTTACACAATTTCGTTAGTAAATCTGTGTGGAGTCTAGGCCTTCTGCCCAAGATGATTTCTCATACTTACCCACTCCACCCATCCCCAGCTCCTCATTAGTGTAGCCTGGCTTTCAATTTTAACCCTACAAATGTCTAAATAAGGAAACTTAATAGTTCAGAGTTCTTTGCAAAGCTTTGCTCACCCAATTATCCACAGGCAGCAACCTAGAGTGTTTTTAAAAGGCTAAAAAACAAAGACAGACACAAAGTACCAAATTGGTCTTTGTATGGAAATTGAAACTAGAGCTAATAACATGAACTTAGTCATATAGGGCACCTATCAGAGAGTTCTATGAACCCCTGATTGACAAAACAAGAAGCCGATCCTTTGCCCAACTATCTATGATATTCCCCTGGGAGGGAATTCTTGCACATAACCCCACTCAACAAACTGCAAAATGAAGAACATGTGATTTTCCAATTGGTGAGTGGAGCCAAAAGTCTTAATTCAGTCTCTTTTCTCAGCACATAATAGCTGTTCCAAGGAGCCTCTCCACACCTGTATGTATAGTCCACCTTTCCAGGTATCTCTACAGAATTGAAGACAGAAGTGAACTTAACTGGAGCTGATACATATGATAGATATGATAGTTTACGTGGAACAACTTTGAAAGACATTTTGCCATTAATTTAAAGCTGCATTTGTATAAAGAGCTCAATGAGATGTACATTAATTAGGCACACATTCAGTTCAGTTCAGTCGCTCAGCCGTGGCCGACTCTTTGCAACCCCATGAATTGCAGCACGCCAGACCTCCCTGTCCATCACCAACTCCGGGAGTTCACCCAAACTCATGTGCATCAAGTCGGTGATGCCATCAAGCCATCTCATCCTCTGTTGTCCCCTTCTCCTCCTGCCCCCAATCCCTCCCAGCATCAGGGTCTTTTCCAATGAGTCAACTCTTCGCATGAGGTAGCCAAAGTATTGGAGTTTCGGCTTTAGCATCGGTCCTTCCAAAGAACACCCAGGACTGATCTCCTTCAGAATGGACTGGTTGGATCTCCTTGCAGTCTAAGGGACTCTCAAGAGTCTTCTCCAACACCACAGTTCAAAAGCATCAATTATTTTTTGAGGCAACTGGGGATATTGGATTATGAGTTGAGTGTCAGAAGATACTGAGATGATATCAATGAACATGTTAATTTTGATAGATGTGACAGGGGCATAGTGGTTACTTTTTTTTTTAGTCAGTCATTTTTAGAGATGCACACTGAACCACATAGGAGTAAAATGACACAATATCTGGGATTTGCATTAAAGTACTTCAGCAAGGAAAAAAATAAAGAATGGATGAAGCAAATGTTGAAAAACAAAACTACTATATGTAGTTAATGGATATAATACCCCATGGTGGTTCATTATACTACCCTCTCTAATTATTAGTAGGTTGAAATTTCTCATACATTTCCTTAATAAAGCCTTATTAACTAGCCCATATTACAAATAAAGTGAAAACTCTATTTTAGTTCTTTTACTTTTTGCTGGGGAAAGACCAGCAAATTAAAGATAGATAAAAATTCCTCATAATTTTGAGCAGATCTTTAACAAAGCATGTGGATATCTATCACAGAAGAACAAATAGATTTTTTAAGGATCATACTCAACATCTTTTCTCCCCTGGATGAGCACCAGAATTGCTAGGTGATTGAATCAATAGCCTTTGAGAAATCACTCATTCCTAATGAAGTCGTGGATTCCTACCTAGGCCTGCCTGAATAGCCACCTGAGGAACTTCTCACTTGCACCTGGCACCACAACAGAGCCCTGACAGAGAGACTGGAGGCCAACTTGCAGTTCTGTATCTAGTAAGCAATGTAGCTGACTCTTGCTAAAGCAATACAGAAAGACCTTCCTTAAACCAAAGCCTGTGTAAATGGTGATTAGTAAGATTTTGCTTTCTACATTCTTTCGTGAGAAAGGCACCCATCCCCTTTTTCCCAGGCCACTTCACAGAAAGCAAGCATGGATTAGGATTCAGTTCAAGCCACAGCTCAAGTATATAATTTAGACTGAAACCGATTCAGCCTCATCAGGTAAGTTTGACATTAGGACAAATTGATTTATTTCTATTTCTATTACTTACATTGATAATAAATAGTTATGTGAAACTGCATCTCAACTTTCCTTTACATGCATCATTTTTTGAGCTGTCTTCCACTTGAGTGTCTTTTATAAGATGTCTACCTGGATCACAGTATATAACTGTATTTCAAATCACCTGGCCATCATGTTAATTTCTTCAGTCATGAGACAAAAGTATGAAACAGCCAAAATTTTGATGGAAGGAACTGGTCTCTTCTGCGTGGCAGACTGAAATATAGGACCAAGAGAAAGTTGGGTCTTCAATAATCATCCCTATGGTGCTACTGATACCCAGTGATACTTAGTCAAATGTGCTATTTCACGTAAATTAGCATATATTTTGTGTGTACTATTTTCAGAGCATCCTGTTATTTACAGTGTTGAGATCAGGTTGGAAAAGTATATGATTTTACTTCAATGACATGTTGCTACTGCCAGAGATCTTGGCATTCAGAGTGAAATCTAGGTGGATTAAAATGATAATTGTTCCAAAAAAGAATTAAAAAAAGAGATTTCATAATTTTTCACTTTCAAAGTTCCTGAAGCACAATAACTCAGTGCTGTATCTAACACTGACAATAGAACTGAGAGCTTTTAAACTTATCTCTAGGTCAGACTCCTTAACACATCAGTGATTCAGTTTTCTTATTTGTACAACAGCAGTAAGCTGCCTGACAAGACAGAATGTCATAGATATCTAGTGAAACTTTTTTAACAGAAGTTTTAAAGACCTCAAACTGATACATGGAAAGACAAGGATAGCCTGATTATTTTTTTAAAAAATTACAGTGAAAAAGTATTAAACTCACACCTTACATTTATTAAACAAAACAAATTATTTTCAGAACTACAGAACGTATAATCTTTCAAAGGGACAAATTGGAGAGAGAATAAGGAATCAACCAAAAAATAACCTTATTATAGTACTTTGTACAATTATGTTAGAACTATCAAACTGCAAGAAAGCCATTAAACTATCCAATCACAATGCATCTGATTCGGGTAATAAGGGGTTAACAATACTGCTGTATATTTGCACAGCAATATAAAATTTCCTATATGCTTTCTCATTCATTACTGTGTTTTATCTAAATCACCTTGTGAAGGAAATCAGGTAAGCATTATCTCTGTTAGACATTAATCAAGGGCTCAAACCCTCTGGTATTAAATGGCTCATCAGAGATTACAAGCAACTAAAAGAATAAATACTGGAACCCAGGTCCTTTGGTCCTCTATTCAGTATTCTTTTGCTAATAATCCAATATCTCGTATTATTATCAATAAGATGTTACTTGGGTCATGAATAGTTTTTTTTTTAATATTTATGGGAGTATAGTTGATTTATAATGTGCTAGTTTGTACAGCAAAGTGAATCAGTTATACATACACATATATCCACTCCTTTTCAGATTATTTTCCCATATAGATCACTACAGTGTAATTGATAATATACATGTCAATTCCAATCTCCCAATTTATCCCTCCATTCCCTTAACCTCTGGATGACCATAAGTTTGTTTTCTATATCTGTGACTATTTCTGTTTTGTAAGTAAGTTCATTTGTATCATTTTTTTGTTGTTGGATACTGGTTCCCCACGTGGAAATTCAGGCTGTGACATCACAAGAACCCAATCAAACAAATAAGAAATCAAGCTAGAAGTTTCTCAACTTTCAAAATTATAGAAAGTACACAAACATGTACAAATAGGTTCATTTGATGGAGTATATATTCTAAGAGGGAAAAAACAGCACATTTCTTTTTCAAAAAGTCTCTTTGCAACAATTCATACTCTCAAAATGTCTGGCCTATAGGGAAAGAATTCCCAGCTAATAATAATGTGTTGAGTGCTTCTGCATCCCAGCACTGGTCTGCAAGATTTAAGAATAGGCATAAAGCAGGACCCTTGCCCAGAAGCATATTAAAATCTATTGGACATACGAGATCAGCATATAACATTCAGACTCACGACAGTTAGGAGTTCGGAGTAAGAAAGGGCTTTCAGAAAGCTGATGGTTTAATGGAAGAATGAGAGCGTTATGAGACACCACCTGGACAGGTTAGATTTATAAAGAAAAACATGGCAGACATTTCCGATCTGGTGAAGATGTTCAGGGTGTGTAGGAGGAAGGAGAGGTGATGGAGCAGGAGGAAACAGAGATGCAGAGAAATATGCTGAGTAAGTGGATGAATGGAGGCACTGCAGTAGGAATTCAGGTCTCCAACCCTAAACAATGAACTCTTATACCATTCTGCTCCTTCTAACTGGTCTTCCTGTCTCCATTCTGGCACCCCTGTCCAAGAAAGTCTCCACTATATTAAGTTTCTTTCTGACACACAATTCTGATCAGCTCAGTCTCCTCAAATCTCTTCAGTTGACTTACTATGGCTTTCAGAAAGAAGTGGAAACTGGAACATGGCATACAAATATCCATCAAAACCTGGACTCAATCTCTTTTCTGACAGGTCCATCATATGTAACAGCCACTAAAATCAATCCACAGCTCCTTTACTGGGCATGCTACCACATCTCTCTACCTTTGTATGCATTGTTCCCTTAAATGCCTTTCCCTCCCCTTCATCAATTAATGCCTTATTCTTCAAGCCTCAGTGCAAATACCACCTACTATGGTAAGCCTTTCCTTCCCACACTCAAGCATCCAATTTGAGTCAGATGCCTCTCCATGATGTTTCTATTATCACCCTCCTCTACATATTCCCATTGTTCCTTATCACACAGCTCTGTAATTGTTAGTTAACTTCCCGGTCTCCCTCACTAGACAATGGCATCTTTGTATCACCAACCTTCAGAATAATGCCTAGCACATAGTAAGTGCTCAGTAAGTCTTTGTGGCATACAGGAACCCACTATGCTCACCTTTATCAATTAAAATCAAAACATATTTAAACCAATTAAAAACAAATAACCAAATACTCAGAAAGTTATATAAGAACCAGAATATTAACTTCTGTTACTTCAAGTTACTAATGCAACTATACTATCTAAACAACCAAAGGCTTTAGGAATTATACAGAAACACAAAGTCAAAATGCAAAAATGTCAAAGAATGCTACGCCACTCTACCTCACGGTATGTATGTGAGGGGTGCTGGTTCTACCTTTAACACTGTGCTTAGTCGCATCTGACTCTTTGTGACCCTTTGGATTATAGCCCTCCAGTTCCTCTGTTCATGGGATTTTCCAGGCAAGAATACTGGAATGGGTTGACATTTCCTTCTCCAGGGGATCTTCCTGACCTATGGATCGAACCCAGGTCTCCTGCATCTCCAGGCAGATTCTTTACCCGCTGAGCCATCAGGGAAGCCTGCCTCTTACACTAGCCTCTCTTAATGGTTAAATCACTGCCTGAAATATGTGCAATTCAGGATGTCTCCTTCATGACACTTCCAGAGCATTCTGAACTACTTGAGTTGACAAAATACATTCCATGTTTGACATCAAATTACTAATTAATTAAGATTCATGTTGTTTGATGACATGCTACAATCTGGGCCTAACCAGACGGTTTACATAAAATACAAAGCTCTACTACTAAGGCATTATTCAAATTGTGATGAGTCCAAAACAAGGTTGCCTCCATTAAAAAGAACCAAAATAAAAGGGTCATTATGAGGCTGTATATATGAAGAAAATGGAAGCAAGCTTTATTAAACTGATTTAACTAATCTCATGCAGAAGTCATTAAAAGTCCTGAAATGTTGCTCTGAAAACTTCTCACTAATACCCATCCAAAGGTTAAAGCATATAAATAAGTCATTCCTCTCTATAGAAAACGTGCCTTCCTTCTCCAGTTTCCCAGAACAATGAGAAACTAAATGAAAACAACTGAATCACAACCCTTATACTGTATGAATCCACCATACCATAGCTATGGAGTTAAATTTTGTACGCAGTAGAAACTTTCATTTTAGCTAATACTATATAGATGTTTGTAATTAACTGTTTACTGACAGATGAACTATCTTCAATATCAACCACTGATGTAGTCAGTGTTATTTCCCTTCTCCCTCGTCAATGACCTCCTCCTCTTCCCAGTTTCTTCAAGTGGAATCAGCTCGTAATTTCCTTTACTCTCTGGTAACCCAACAGTTTTCATTCTTCTACAGGAGACACTGATAGGAGACACATGCCTTTAAGGAACTGATGAAAACTAGGGGGCCCAGAAAAATAAGTGTATCTACATACACTCAATTTTTTTCATATGATTTCAGTTTAAGAATCCTTATCCCCCATAATCACCTACACAAATAATTTCTATTACTATACGGTGCTCTCTTACAACCTCCCACAACACCTTACACACACACACACACATGAACACAATTAAGGACTACTACAGTGATTAACAACATAATACTCAAAATAATAAAATTTAGGTAATGCTTTAACTCTACCAACAATATTTCAAGAATCCCAGATGAACTCCTCTCTAAAAGGCCTTAGAACATGTTGAGCACATCAATAAGACAACTCAAAATAAGGAGTAAGGCATTTATTTTAAAAGTTTACCAAGTCTTATTATTTGGTCAACTTTCCTGCCTTAAAATGAACTGAAATGTCATCCTAAATACATGTTTATGAAGTCTGACATATCTGCTTGTAAAATCATGTACGGCTCAAAAGTTATTTTGAGTACAAAAGAAAGTTCCCATTGATATCAACAAACTCTTGGACTCAAATACTTGTTCTAATGTATTAAGCTATGTTCAACACTGAATAGTGTTAGCTAGGACTGAAAGTGATACCATCTCATAACTATCTAGTTACCTTGTCAAAGCATAAAAGATGAAACAGGACAAATGACCAAAGGGAAGGGAAGAATAGAATCAAGGTGTTATTACTAACAGACAGAGATAAGTGCTTTTTATTGAACTAGTACATCCCAAAAGTGGAAGGCTCTTGCTGGATGTACCAAACTTTGTGGAAACTATCAGTTCACTTTTATTTTTGTTTAAACTTTTAATCACTGTTTAAGCCAGTTCTGTATTGGGTCCAAAGAAAGAAAGAAGAAACATGATCACTCTTTTACTGCAAAATGATAAATTTCAAAAATCACATCAGGATTTTTATACATTAAACTTGGTGATAGAAACAAAACTTTTCTAAGTTTTGTAATAGGAGCACCCATTAAACCTCTGGCAGGGCAGATAATTCACAAAGAGCTTGTGACTCAGTTTCTTCATTTGTAAATACTAGAGAGGAGAGTGGTAACAGGACACATCAAGTAACTGTTAGTTTCCTCAAGTTAAGGTGGAACTGATGAGACCTTAGACTGGTTGTTTTATAACACCCTGCTAGGTCCCTTTCCACATAATAGAAGGCTGTAAATTTCCTGTAACGATAACACTTGGATCACTATTTTCCAATCTGGACAGTTCATAACTGAAAGGCAAACAGGGGGCAAGAGAGAACCACAACAGGTATCAATACATACTAAATGGCCAGATGGCCTAAGAAAACTCTTTAGTTATAAGGTCATTGCCTCCTTCCTTGTAACCCAGTTGCTGGTTAAAACTGAAAACTAAATATACAACATGTGGCTTGTGCGCTCCAAACAAACAGAGAACTTTCGGATAGGAGGAGTATTTGCTGAATTTGAGCTGGAAAACCATGTCCCCTCTGCCATCCGAATTAGAAAGTTTATTGATAAACGTCTGCCTAATATTTGCCAGGGCTGACAAAAAAAGTCTTTAGCCAATACACTGTATGAATTTGACCAGTTTTGAAGTTTCACTATTATTATACCGTTTTTCTATAAGCTGAAGGCAAAAAAGAAGAAAAAAAAAAAAAAAGGAGGAACCTTTTTAACTGATGAGTGAAGAAATCCCAGTATTTCCCAATCTGATACCAGGCCCCATAGATTTCATTCCTCTGCACATGAAGTCAGTGGCAGGAAATGGACTGCCTGCTCTCACTGGTTCAGACACTCTCAAGACGGGGAGATTTGTGCAGTCGGTCTACTGCTTTTGAGCGTTCTTAATCTACTAAGTGGAAGTCCTGGACGACTGGGGATCACACACATACGACAGTTGGTGGTATTTCCTCCAGCCTCCACCTCCCACGCTCCCCCCACTCTTAAAGAAATGTTTTTTGGGCGAGCACATGGAGAGGCAAGGTGGGGGGGAAACACGTAGGCGCCTCTTCCTTAGATATCTGGTCAAGTAGAAAAGACTGGAGGCCTAAGTTGTGTGCTTTTTGTTTGGTTGGCTGATTGGTTGTTTGGGTTTGTTTGTTTGTTTGTTTTAAGTCTGTGAGTGGGCTCCCTAGTACTGGGGCTGAAAAAAAAAAGAGGTTCCCCTGCTCGGACCCTAAGCGTTTAAAGAGTCAAAACCACAGCAATTGATATGGATGTGAGGGGAATGAAATCGCGCAAAGAAGGATCGCGCCCCCAAGTTAAACCAACAGCAGCCCCTACCCAGTACGCAGGGTCTCCCCAAGTTGGGGTGGGGCCTTTCTCCTTCCCGCACCGCCTCCCGGCTGCCAAGAGGGAGAAAGGAGTTAACTGGAGAAGGGGGTGCTCTTCCGCCCCCACGCCGTCTCCGCGCCTCGGCGTGGCCGCTGCTTTAGCGGCTCCCCGAGTTGCACAGCGAGGTCGCGGTCACCCTTGGGAGGGGGCCCCGGGTCCCCCCGTGTTCAACGGCAGGAGGATCCCGGGGCTCTCGCTGTCCCTAAGGCCGGCGGGGGCTGCGGGAGCACTCACCAATTTAGGTTTGTTTTTCGTTTCCTCTTCGTTGGCGGCCCGGTTCCCCGCGCTCCGCTTGTTGCTTCGGCCCCCACCGGGTTCCTCGCCGCTGCCTCCCACGCCCGACGCCGCCGCCGCCCCGGGCTGCTCCATCTTTCTTCGGCCCTGTCACCTGTGCTCTGGAACCCCACTTCTCCTTCACTGAGGAAGCCCCTCGGGGCGGTCTCGCTGCCCCGCGTGGATTCGGCAGCGCCTCTTCCTGGAAGGGAAAGTGGGTCTGCCGATTTCACGTCCCTGGGACTCCCGGCTCCCAGGCACCCCAGACTCGACAAGCCGTTGCCACTACTCTGCGCTGGGGCAAGCCCTGCCCCCGAGCGGCTGTAATTACCACGGTCGCCGCCGCCCTCAGGGCGGTGTTTAGGGTGGAGGGAAAGTAGGTGCCTATCTCTTTAAGAGGGCCTCCGCACACGTGATTCATCAAAGTGCCCGCAGTCCGCCGCCCGGGCGCGGAAAGCTGCTTCCTACTCCCGCTGCCGGGCGGTCCGGCTACTGAGCATGCCCGGCGCGGCGACGGCTGCCAAACGAGAGGACTTGAAGCTGAGGTTAAGCACTGATTTCCCTTCCTAGGGGCCTAGCGTGAAATGGACGGGAACTAGCCGAGAGAGAGGAGGTGTAGCCCATTTTAGAGACGGAGACACTGAGGCCTGGGAGGATTCACGTGTGAGTTATACCTGAGTCTCCGCTTCCACTCGTGTAGGCCAGAGCACCTTCCCCGGCTAGCCAAGACCTTGCCGGGGGTGTGGTTGTGCTCCACTCCGTGGGAGGGGTTGATTGGCAAGACAGCTGGCACCCCGCAGGAGCACCGCCATGGGGAGCGCTGATTGATTGCCTAGACAGACTGTACGGGTCAAAGTGGAAGGAGTGGGTGTTTTCTGTTGCCGTGATTGCGTTGAGACCAAAGAAACACAGTCATTCCTTTATTCCCAGGATGTGGGGTGGGAGAAGCAGCAGACGCCCACTGCTTAATCCAGAGGGGGTGTAAAGCTCTTTAGGCAAAGCACCTATGGAGACCTAACAGTTGGATTGAGTGCTATTTTCAGTGTTCCGAACTACTTTAAGTTTAGAGTTGTGGGGAGCGAGTAAGAGCATGTGTGTCAAAGCTTTGTTAAAAATGTAAATCTCTAGACAAATGCTAGGTAACTGAGCAGCAGCAGCCACAAGGCACCGCGGGTATTCTTAATTTTTCACCCTAGAGTTGTCAGGAAGAGGCCCATGCCTCTTTAAAAACAATGTTCACACTGAGAACAATCATGGGACCTGGCAGAACTTGAATGAACCACCTTCATACAATCTAGAGAAGCTAGAAATGTAAATTTAGATCCTATGTGCCTATAAACATGCCCATGTGCCTGTTATTCACATATCTTCAGGCTCTGATCTTTTTGTCCTACTCCCCTTCAACCTAAACTCTGCTAATTTTTTATGAACACATTTATAGAGTGTATTAGGATAAATTTGACCATGCTGTAGATAGGATGAGGCAATTAACTTGGAAAGTACAATAAAAACAATGTTAGACATCTGAAAGCACTCTTAATACTGGCTTTGCCATTGTCCTTAACTTGCTTTTTAATTATGCAGGTGGTAAACTACCCAAGGACAGCAGAGAAGAGGGGATACATGCTCCCAGACAGGGTGGGCAAGGAGCCCTAAGGTAAATTTGTAGAAGTTCCTGTTTGACTTAAAATTTGATGTGTATTCTGAATTTGACTCACTACAAACACACGTGCACACACACACATACACACTCACTCATGCATGATTTAAATTATTTAAATGCCCCTCTCCTGAAAAATGGTGTAGAAATGGATGCTGCAGTAAGATGTGACCTGGTTATCTACTGCTTTCAGATAATTCCTGTTTGAGAGACATGGGTATGAGCCACAGCTGAGGGTGCTTGGAGCTCAAATGTTGCTTCATAATCTGCTCAGTAGATCTTCATTGAGCTTTTTAGAGCAGGGGTACCCAACCTCTGGGATCTAATGCCTGATGATCTGAGGTGGAGCTGAGGTAATAATAATAGAAATAAAGTGCATAATAAATGTCATGTGCTTGAATCATCCTGAAACATACACTGCCTCCAACCTGGTCTGTGGATAAATTGTCTTGCACAAAACCAGCCTCTGGTGCCAAAAAGCCTGGGGGCTGCTGCCTTCAAGTATACCAGGTGATATCCAGAGTGCTGTGTGTTACGAGTATGAAGCTCACAGTTTCTGCCCTTTAGAACTGCCTAGTCTGCTTGGAGAGACTGATCATTAATGATTGTACTTCAACAGATGGGAACAGGAAAACCGTGGAGCACACAAGAGTGCCAGAGGCTCTCGGACACCTTCCCAAAGAGGATGATGTTTGAACTGAGTCTTAAGGGTCAAATTAAAGTCTCTAAGTATTTGGTGACAGCCTGCTAAGTTTTGGATACCCTACTAGGCATTACGGTGGTGAACAAGATGGTGAACAATATGGATGTGGTTTGCTCTTGTGGAACTTTCTGGCTATTGGGAACAATATTAAACAAACAAACAAAAAAAAAGTATTGAGCACTTACAAGGTAAAAAAGAAGAGTGAAGAGCATCCCAGGCAAAGGAAATGACCATAGCATGTGCAGAGACTCTGTAGTTAAGAAATTGAAGGCAACGGATGGGGGTTGCTCTTGGTAAGAGAAGCAGCAGAACAGATAAGCAGCTTCCAGATCATGAAGGTCCCCACTTATAGATCTCATTGGTGTGATTTTAAAACGGTGATTCTTGGTTTCTCAGTCGTGTCCAACTCTTTGTGACCCCATGGACTGTAGCTCACCAGGCTCCTCTGTCTGTGGGATTTTCCAGGCAAGAAGACTGGAGCGGGTTGCCGTTTCCTCTTCCAGGGTAAAAGCGGTGAAGGCATTATAATACAAGTGACTCCTGTTTTTGGTGTGTGAATAATTGAAAAGGGATCGACATTATTTTGAGAGTCAGGCTGGGTTGCACCATTCTCAGGCCAGGTGAAGCTACATTTGAAACCAAAGAAGACGTGCATGTAAAAGGTACATAATCTGCACCACAAAAAAGGAGAAATATCTGTCCCTGAGATGACTTAACATTTGACCTTATTGTGATTATCTCAGCCCTGTCTTCATTCTGGATGTTTCTTTTCAACATTTTGCTCCAGTTCATGTAAACAGTCATTACAAATAAACAAACCCCCTTCTTTCAAACATCAGGGTCTCTCTAGAAAGCTAGCATACATAAGGAGCCAGTGGTCCCCTGCAAGGATACTTTGTCCACTGATTATGAACTAGACACTTCACCAAGTTCAGTCCTAGGACTGCTCCCACTGTATCTACGTTTCTTTTATTTTTACCTTCCTGGGACACACAAATAGGCCGGTGGGTGAAAATACATCTTTTCTCTGATGCTGCAGAAAGAAGGAGGCTACTACCATCCGTTGGGACTTCAAAAGTGTGTGTTAGACCCCATGACCTTGTAGTGTCTCCTTCTAATCACATGAATTTAGCACCCAGTTAACTTTAAAAGCCAGCCCTCGGAGAAATGAAAGATAAAAGGCTGCTAGGTTCTGTCTTTCTTCAAACTGATCTTAGAGTCATCCATTACCCCCAGAGGTTTCTGATGATCCTTATTAGTATCAATCTGGCTTTCTGTGTCTTCCTTCTGCTACGTGTTCTCATCTAAACAATCTGGACCATTAATAGAGAAATTAAAGCTGACATAGATTAGACAAAAGTAAGAAATTGAAGGCAAAAGGAGAAGAGGGTGGCAAAGGATAAGATGGTTTGGTAGCATCACCAACTCAAGAGACATGAGTTTGAGCACACTCTGGGACATAGTGAAGGACAGGGAAGCTGGGCATGCTGCAGTCCATGGAGTTGCCGAGTCAGACATGACTTAGAGATTGAACAACAATAAAAAATCATTCCCTCCAAGGTCATGGAAAAAATATTTATGAATTAAAGGTGGCCTGAGAATAAACAAGTACTTATTAAGTACATACTACATGGGCAACACCAAACTAGAGGTCACATGAATAAAAAAGGACCAGATGTTTTGCTCTCAAAGCACATGTATCTTCCTGAGAAATCTCCTGTTCTGCAAAATTTCACACTAAACATAACAATTTCTGGGGAAAACCTGGTTAGGGAAGATCACGTAGACTCAATGCAACTTTATAGCCAGAGCACTAATGAAAACACTGCTGCTGTGTCACTTCAGTCGTGTCCGACTCTGTGCGACCCCATAGATGGCAGCCCACGAGGCTCCCCCGTCCCTGGGATTCTCCAGGCAAGAACACTGGAGTGGGTTGCCATTTCCTTCTCCAATGCATGAAAGTGAAAAGTGAAAGTGAAGTCACTCAGTCGTATCCAACTCTTAGCGACCCCATGGACTGCAGCCTACCAGGCTCCTCCGTCCATGGGATTTTCCAGGCAAGAGTACTGGAGTGGGGTAGCCATCCTAATAAAAACACTCAGGAGGTTGAATCTCCACTGGCATCTACACCCAATGTCCCAGTCATCAGTGCTTTGTATCCTTCATGCCTCCTCTTTCCCTGATGTGAATCCTCAAGGGCATTTACTTTTAATAGATGCCATTTTCTTCAGAATTAAAAATCTAATTGAAGAGTACCCAACTTTGTAGGACATCCCCTGGAGGAGGGCATGGCAGCCCACTCCAGTATTGTTGCCCAGAGAATCCCATGGATAGAGGAGCCTGTTGGACTACAGTCCATAGGGTCTCAAGGAGTCAGACAGAACTGAACTGACTGAGTATGCATGTACAGCTTTGTAGAGGGCTTCCCTGGTGGCTCAGATGGTAAAGAATCTGCCTGCAGTACAGAAGACCTGGGTTTGATCCCTGGGTCAGGAATGGCAACCCACTCCAGTATTCTGGCCTAGAGAATTCCACAGACAGAGGAGACTCGTGGGCTACAGTCCATGGTGTCGCAAAGAGTCAGACACGACTGAGCAACTAAACAACAACTTTGTAGAAACACATGATGAAAGGTCTTCACAGCTTCACCAACTAGTTAATGTAGTGGGCAACTTAGAGGTTGTTGAAACCACTAAACCAGTCACACAAAAGGGACAGAGTTTGGGGCAGAATTATTCTTTTATTTCTGAAAGCCTTCATATATCAAAAAGGCTTCTCCTTAACTGTGAGAAAGCTGGCTCCTGATCATGTTGAAACTTAAAGTGCTAAAACACTTCACATGTGAACCAGCTGGCCTTCCACCTAATTTTAGTGACACCGTTCTCCTATTGACCAATCCCTAATGTGCTATTTGTGATACACAAACCCTTGTAATAGAACAGACCGTAAAATATATGTTCTTTGCCATTGATAGGTATAAAATCTGCTTGAGAAAACAAACAAATGAAATGTGTAGAACTGTAAGAGAAAAGTGGCTGCCTAATTCTGAGGTGAGAGAAAAAAAGAAAAAGTGAAAGTCACTCAGTTGTGTCCCATTCTTAGTAACCCTATCTTATGGACTGTAGCCCACCAGGCTCCTCTGTCTGTGGGATTTCCCAGGCAAAAATACCGGAGCGAGTAGCCATTCCCTTCTCCAGAGGATCTTCCCAACCCAGGGATTGAACCCAGGTCTCCTGCATTGCACAGACTCTACGGTCTGAGCCAGTGAGGTACTAACTGGAAATTCAGGATAACATGGTGAAGGGGTGAGATGAGTCAGACCTAGAATAGATGAAGACGTTTTCAAGGAGAACTTGAGCTGCCAAGGCCTGAAAAAGAAATGAGACTTGAATAGGCAAAGCAAAAAAAGGAAGTGAGGAAAAGACAACATATAGTGTAAAGGGACCAAAGGGGCTTGAGTAGAATGGTGAGAATATAGATTTTGAATAATAGTAGGAAACATGGTTCTCCCCATAGTGTTTGCCCAGCACGTAAACAGATTTGAATATCAGACATAATAGTAGTGACTGATAAGACTCTAGCCGAAATGTTACAAAATAAAAGAATATTTTAAGGAGCTGATCTGGCAATGGTATGCAGAATAACTAGACACTGATTTTCAAACTTATTTTTCCCTCAGTCCAAATTTTTTGTCCCCAAACAAAAACTTCACAGAAACTCAGTGTGTACAACAGATACAAATCTAGCTGACCTGTAGGAGTGGAGATTACAGTCCTCATGACCACTTGGCTTCTCTCATCCTCTGAGGCGACCCTCTGAGGCACCAGTGCTGAACTCTAGCTGAAACTAGATAAAGTCCTGGCTGGATAAAGTCATGAGGATCGGAACTAAAGTGGCCCCAGAGGAAATGAAGAAAAAGGAACGAATCCAAGAAATATATTTAAAGGAACACACTGTTCCTCTCCACAGATTACAGACAGGATGCAGATGAAAAGAAAAAGGAAACAAGAATTACTAAAACACTGGCTCAAGGCAATAAAAACCCAGTAGCAAACAGGGAGATAATATCTCAGCAGGTACTTGTTGGCACACAGAGCCAGACCAAGGAGCCTGATACCCAGACACTAAAGAGACTCGTTAGGGCAGGACAAGAAAACTAACAAGGTTCCTATAGTCACCAACAGAAAGAGTCTGGGAAGGCTGGAAAAACAGGAAGATTGTGTAACAGTAGGCAAGAAGCAGGCAGACAGCTAAACTCTGGAAGTCCAACAATGGATGTCCTGGCTGGCAAGCAGAGAATAGAATCCACTCTGTAGGCAGAGGCTGAAACAATCAGTACATAGCAGGAATCCAATCATGGGAATTGGGATTAAGAAACAAATGAGCAATTTCTTACGAAGTCTGGCAAAACAGTGCTAAACAAGGCAGTGTACCATGCCTAAAGGAACTGGCACATCAGATGACGTCCAGGAAAAGAGGCAGAGACAGGCGAATAAAAATGGCACACAAGACACCCAGTTACTTCAAGTAATCTGTGAGCTCAGAGTAGGACCACAAATAATAGGTCCACAGGGTGCTAAATGACCCAAACTACTGAAATAATGGCTTCTTGAATTGTCTCTGACTAGGAGCAGGATTGGTCCCAGCAGAAGAAAAGTGGACAACAAGAAAAGCCTTGGGAGCAGTAATGACCAATAATGGTCACTTACCTGGAGGTAAAAGTTAACGTGTTCTGTTTTGAGGATTTACAGGGTTTGGTGCAGCCACAGCCCCACAAAAAAGTAGTCCAAGAGACAATAGTGCCAATGTCTCCTTTTGGGGAAAATGTTGAGACTGGTAGAGATTTTGAGAATGTCCAGATTCGTGTCATCAGCAACCCTTTGAATTTTATCTGGAAAATATGTGTCTAACAAAGAACAGATTTCCTGTTCCACATTAACCAAAGACCCAGAGTGATCTTCCAAAGTGGCTTGACAGGTCATGTATGGTGACTGTCCAATCTATAAGTTACTAAGACATAGATGTAGTAATAAACTGAGAGAAAAACATGGTTTGCTTGCTAAAGTACGTGAATCAGTAAAGCACTCACTGGTGGTCATAGGGATGCTATTCATTTTTGAAGTTGAGGGTTTTTTTTTTTAATCAGTGTAAACAGTTTCTTGAAGATGAGTAAGTTCAAGTATGAGACTACAATTATGCAATTAAAATTGATTATCTCTTTTATGTTGTGGTTTGTGTTTATTTTCTAACTTTTTCAAAATATAATTACTTGAAAATTAAGGAATACCTGTTTGACATCTGTAAATAATAAAAACATGTTCTCATATCTGGGCATCAGTAGTTAGGCAAGTCTTAGAAGTAGGTTTATTTTGTTTTATATATTGTCTCATATAAATTTTAACAGCTTTATTGACATATAGTTTGCATATCATACAATTCACCTTTTTAAATGTATAATTCAGTGGGTTTTAGTATAGTCCCCCAAGTTGTACAACCGTCATCACAATCAATTTTAGAATCTTTTCATCACACCAAAAATGATCCCTTCTTTAGCCGTCTCTCCTCCCCAGTTCCAAGCCACTCCCTGCACCCCCTCCCCTAGCCCCCGACCTGAGGCCACCACTAATTCACTTTATGTCTCTGTAGATTTGCCTATTCTGGACATTTTACATAAATAGTATCATACAACACAGGTTTGTATTGTATGATCGTATCATACAATACATGTTTGTATTGTATGATTGTATCATACAATACATGTATGATTGTATCATACAATACATGTATGATTGTATCATACAATACATGTATGATTGTATCATACAACACATGTTTTGTATACAATACATGGAGTTTTGCAACTGGCTTCTTTCTCTGAGAATAATATTTTCAGTATTCAAGCATCCCACATCAGTTTTTATTTGTTCATTATTACCTTGTTTTTTCTTGGACACAAATGCAAATCAGTTGTTTAAGCCACCTCCCCTGTTATACACACAGGGACATATACCTACTTGAAATTGAAAAGAATTGATATCCTCACACAAACACCAACCTGGCCCCGCTTTCCTGGCAAAAGCAGGAGATGTGGAGGATTGATTTTCCTATACAGTGATAGAATAATTTCTTTCTGAGCCAGGACCTGCTATTTTATGGAAAGGACCACAAATGCTATATTTAATCACCTATACATTATGTACCAGAACAATTCTTAGAAGTTTATCTTAATGAATTAAATGGAGAAACCCAGAAACCAATTACATTAAATTATATTTTACCTAATACAGTAGCAGAGAGTATATAGGTCTTTACTTTCAAGTCTTCCATTATAACATATTAGAAGCTAAAATGTATAGCAGAGTCATTTAGAAGGCCTTCTTTGAGATTTACACGTGATTTTCCAGGAAAATTTTTAGGAAGGACTTTTGGTCACTGGATGATTTCTTGGAAACTAGATTCAAATATCTCTGTCTTGCAGCTACTTTTATCATATTTATTTTCTCAAGTAGCCCTGTATCATTCGGAGAAGGCAATGGCACCCCACTCCAGTACTCTTGCCTGGAAAATCCCATGGACGGAGGAGCCTGGTAGGCTGCAGTCCATGGAGTCGCTAAGAGTCGGACATGACTGAGCGACTTCACTTTCACTTTTCACTTTCATGCATTGGAGAAGGAAATGGCAACCCACTCCAGTGTTCTTGCCTGGAGAATCCCAGGGACGGGGGAGCCTGGTGGGCTGCCATCCATGGGGTCACACAGAGTTAGATGTGACTGAAGTGACTTAGCAGCAGCAGGAGCCCTGTATCATTTACTTTCTGCTGCCTTCAAAACAGAAAGGCTAATTTGAGCTGCCATCTCTTCAATACTAGCAGCTTCACCTTACACCTTGACATTACACAAGGGCAGATCTGCCTCTAAACTCTATGAACCAATGCTGATTTGCATAAAAATTTCCATCCTTAAATTCCTCACCATGTTGTTGCTTTATACCATCAAAATCCCCAAAGTCCTGGCTTGGAGAGTGGCCAAATTCAAAGATACACAGGGTCAAGCTTGATCCCAAATCTACAGAAGAAATCTTCCATCACAGGCACAGCCCAATGATAATATATAACTGTTATTAGAAGACTGCTTTTTTTCCCTTTTATACTACTTTTGATTATTAAAACTATAAAATAATTAGATTTTATTTTAGCTAGCATATTAGAGCCTATACATATAATTTAAATTGAGATATTAATGCATATTAAGTAGTAACTATATCTAGGGCATGGTGCTAAGGATAAATGACTGCTACACTATTCATCATCTCAATGGGCTTAAAATGTAGTCAAGGCAACTGGCAGGTATAGATTTAACTGCAAAAGAATGTTACAGAAGCATATAAGAATAAGAGAATGGGGAATATTTCATGGAAAAGCTGGACCTTTTAAGTATAAGTAGTATCCCACAACTTGAAACTTAAAAGGGTATTTGATGGAGAGGGAACAGCATGACCTACAGCATAGAGATAGAAAAATGTGGGCTGAATTTGGAAACTGACTAGTCATCTAATGGGACTGGAGAGTAGGTTTTGTAATTGTATGGTGTGTGCTTAGTCGCTCAGTCGTATCCAATTCTTTGTGACCTCATGGACTGTAGCCCACCAGGTTCCTCTGTCCATGGAATTTCCCAGGCAAGAATACTAGAGTGGGTTGCCATTCCCTTCTCCAGGGGACCTTCCCAACCCAGGGATATAACCCAGGTCTCCTGCATTGGAGGCAGGTTCTTTACCATCTGAGCCACCAGGGAAGCCCTTGTAATTGTATAGTGGGAGATAAAGCTGAGAAAGCACAATGAGGCCAAGTTGGGAAAACTTGAAATGCCATCCTGAACTCTGAATTTATTCTTTAAGTCGTGAGAGATTTATGAAGAGGAAAAAACACATGATTAGCCCTATATTTTAGGGAAATGCTCTGGCATTGGTATGTAGGATGGTTTGTAAGATAAGAAACTAGAGGCAGGGAGATACATACATTAGGATGTCACTTTCAAAAGCCATTCTTTTATTGGGGAATAAGAATGTTAACTCAGCCTGAGTGCCAGCAAGAAGACATGACATCATGCAGTTATCCACAATAGTCCAGAGAAGGAGGAACTGCAAGGGTGAGCCAAGGTGAAATCTACTATGAATAACCAGGAGGCAAAAATCAATAAAGACAATGTAAAGGGCTAAGGTCCCCATTAGACTTGGCATGTAGACCCAATAATTTGTAAGGTAGAGTCAGGATCATATTGAGAAGCTGTCTTAAAGAACAAAGGGGAATTGGTGGTAAATAGCCTGGAGGCATTCATAGCTTAACTTTATTGGTTGGTGGATATGAGATACATGAATGTGCTGGACTGGTTCAAGGGACCAAGGACAGTTAGTTAGATATTTAAATGATATTTTCACGATAATTAGTCCATGAACTGAAACAGTAGAAAAGAGAACAGAAAGATAGGAACAGATTTCACAGGTATTAGTCTCTGGATTTGATTACCTTATATAGGCAATTGGGGAATGGAAAGAGTAGAAGATAATTCTGACATTTCAGTACCAAATAACAGAGTGATAATAGTGCAGGTTAGGAATCTAGGAGGAGAAACACATTTGGAAAATATCAATATAATGCTGAGTTATATACGAAGGGAGCCACATTTCAGGTGCCTGCAGATGGAAATGACATTAGACATTAGGTCTGGTGTTTCTGAGAAAGTTCAGAGACAGAGATGAAGATTTAGAGTCATTTACCTAACTAGCTTAAAGTTCAACATTCAGAAAACAAAGATCATGGCATCCGGTCCCATCACTTCATGGGAAATAGATGGGGAAACAGTGGAAACAGTGTCAGACTTTATATTTTGGGGCTCCAAAATGACTGCAGATGGTGACTGCAGCCATGAAATTAAAAGACGCTTACTCCTTGGAAGGAAAGTTATGTCCAACCTAGATACCATTTTGAAAAGCAGAGACATTACTTTGCCAACAAAGGTCCATCTACTCAAGGCTATGGTTTTTCCAGTGGTCATGTATGGATGTGAGAGTTGGACTGTGAAGAAAGCTGAGCGCCGAAGAATTGATGCTTTTGAACTGTGGTGTTGGAGAAGACTCTTGAGAGTCCCTTGGACTGCAAGGAGATCCAACCAGTCCATTCTGAAGGAGATCAGCCCTGGGATTTCTTTGGAAGGAATGATGCTAAAGCTGAAACTCCAGTACTTTGGCCACCTCATGCGAAGAGTTGACTCATTGGAAAAGACTCTGATGCTGGGAGGGATTGAGGGCAGGAGGAGAAGGGGACGACAGAGGATGAGATGGCTGGATGGCATCACTGACTCGATGGACGTGAGTCTGGGTGAACTCCGGGAGTTGGTGATGGACAGGGAGGCCTGGCGTGCTGCGATTCATGGGGTCGCAAACAGTCAGACATGACTGAGTGACTGAACTTAACTGAACCTAACTAGCAGGTGACTATGTGGGAGTAGGTGAGATGACCAGGGAAGAGACTATAGAGGGTTATGAGAACCAAAGAAAAAAGTTTATTGAAAGCTCATTTTTAAGTGTGGACAGGGGAAAGAAATCATCCAAGGCTATTATCTAAGAAAGTTTATTACTCATAGTAGATCCTTTGATTTTAGTACTGAGTGACAAGGAGAGTCATGATAGCAGGATGCTAGAATGCAGATTGGGAATCTGGGAAAAGAAACATTTTTGGTATTGGATGGCAGGATGTTAAAAAAAATGTTCAGAAACACCCATTCAGGTACAATGGGATCCAGGAAAGTACAGTAACACAGAGGCCAGACATTAAAGAAATGGTAACCAGCAGAAAAGTAAAGAAGGATGAAGTCTTTCTATATTGAATATAGAAATCAGGAAACTGAGGAACAGATTTCTTCTTGGAAACAATACACACTTGGGAGACTATACACACATTAAAATAAAGCTCATGTAGCTCAGAACTCCACCTTTGAGATGACTGTCAGAGACAGTTCACCAGCCAAATAAGAAAAAGTCTAGTTTCTTCAGAGAGTACTCATTCTTGACATACACATGCTGTTGGCTTCTTTCACTATTTGATCCCTCTTTTCTCTATTTCCTCCTTTCTCTTCTTTTTTCACCATAGTTCACTATCCTCCCCATCCTCCAATGTGTAGTAGTTCCAACCCTCAGTGCGGTGTGAAAGTCTGTGCTGGTGTTGGCTTGTGACCAGACACAGGGTAGAGTGGCTGTAAAAGGTGGAGGCTAGGTCCAAGGAGTCCAGCTGGGGCTAAGAGCCTGGGGGAGCAGTACTCAGAATGTATCAGAAAAGAGATGACCTGCTATATTTTATTTGTGGGCTGGAAGCCTGCTCTAAGTGCTAGAGGTTTATGTGTGCTCACCTGTGTCTGAGTCTTTCTGACCCCATGGACTGTAGCTGCCAGGTTCCTCTGTACATGTGATTTTTCTAGGCAAGAATACTAGAGTGGGTTGCCATTTCCTTCACCAGGGGATCTTCCTGACCCAGGAACTGAACCTACATCTCTTGCATCTCCTGCATTGGCAGGCGGATTCTTTACCACTGAGCCACCCATGAAGCCTGCTAGAGGCTTCATCATCATGTCAATTACATTAAGTTAAGGATTACTTAGCTTCCCTTGTAGCTCAATGGGTAAAGAATCTGCCTGCAATGCAGAAGACCTGGGTTTGATTCCTAGGTCTGGTTATTCAGGAGTAAGTTGCACCTCATTTTCTAAATCTATCCTGTTACTTCAAGAAAGCTGAGCTTGGTTAATTTGTACAGTAAACTACACTTTAGAAATATGTTTCAGAAGCTTTATTACATAAATCCTACATCTTGATACTGAGTTCTTACCTCAGGGGAACACAGTGAACTTCTACCTTTAGGGTAACCCAAGATCATGGGCTCTAATTTAAAGACTTGCCTCTGGGTGATGGTGGCATATCCAGGGGGTTTACCATGTAGACCTCAGAGGTCAGGATTTTTAACCACACCCACCAGTTTTGGCCACCAAGGCAATTCACAAGAAAGGGCCTAATAGACAAGCCACGAGACAGAGCAGTGATCTAGCGTTGAGCTAGAACAGTGGTTCACAGAGCATCAGCATCAGAATCACCTGGAAGCTTGTTAGAACTAAAAATTCTCAAGCACCAACTTAAGCCTACTGGATCAAAAACTATGGTGTAATCCAGCAATCTGTGTTTAACAAGCCCTCCACATGATTCTGATACATGCTCAGATGTGAGGACCACTCTGGTAAAAGAAAACAAATCATGAACAGGAGGGTTATAGGACAGAGGAGACAGAAAAAACAAGGTACCAGTGAGGGATGAAGTTGAATGAAGGTAGGGGAATCCTGAGTTGTACCTTTCCGATTGTCATCCCAAGAACAGCACTTCTATTCAGATGTTTTTAAAAGTGCTAAACTGCATGTTTAACATATAGCAATAAATGGAATGGAATAAGAGACCAGATGTTGAATGAAGGGCAAGAACAGAGACAGGAGTAACCGGTAAAGGAAAAGGATTAGATCCAAGCCAGCAGGAGCTGTCAGGAGTAAAGCAAAGCACAGCAGGTGTAGAAGACCAAAAGAGGTAAATTGGTTGCTTCTAATAGTTTAGGAGAAGTCTGATGCCCCTGACAGTACCAGAGAGAACAAGCAGCTCCAAGGGTAGGAATGGGGTCAAGGAGATGGAGATATTTATATTCCAAAATTATATGAATGTGCTCCTGTAAGAATCAAGACATTACTGTAAACCAGGCCATTGATATTTCAGCAGGGAGTATGGCTTATGAAACCACTTTATTCCACATTAACAGCTCTCAGCTGTGCATTGAATTTCTAATGCAAATAGAATCAATGGATCTATAAGAAAGTAAGTGCATGCTAAGTCACTTCAGTTGTGTCCAACTCTTTGGACCCTATAAACTGTAGTCCACCAGTCTCTTCAGTCCATGGGATTCTCCAGGTAAGAATACTAGAGTGGGTTGTCATGCCCTCTTCCAGGGAATCTTCCTGACCCAGGGATCAAACCTGCATCTCCTGTGTCTCCTGCATTGCAGGCAGATTCTTCAAGCACTGAACCACCGGGGAAGCCCCTATAAGAAAGCAGATACATTTAAATCTGAGTAAGATGGTTTGTGAATTAGTCTTTGTCATAACTTGAAAATACACTGCTAGGAGGCTTTATGGCTATCAGTAACACAAAGTCTGTAAGAAGAGGAAACTAACTAGGACTGGTAGAGACTCAGGAATTTAAGGTCAAGGATCTGGGGAAACCAATTTATCTGTATATTGTGGCTTGGCGGGAAAGGGCAAGGAGGCAGTCAGTCAGGTAGTAAGGCTTGGCAGACTCCACTGTAATGGAAGATGTAGTCCTTGCCTGAGAATCTAGTCAGACACATGGATCAAGGCAGTGAGGGATTCATACAACAAATGTCTGTGTTCAGCATCAAGGAAAGAGTTATCTGTCTGATCAGGCAAGTATCAGGTCCATCTACATGTGCCACCTATTTTCTCCTGGGACTCACCTGATGGATGAAGATCCTTGGTTCAGGTCTCCACTCCTCCACTGCATGGGTGCATGTTGAGTCGCTTCACTCATATCTGATTCTTTGTGACCCTATGGAGTGTAGCCCTCAAGGCTCCTCTGTCCATGGAATTCCCCAGGCAAGAATACTGGAGTGAGTTGCCATACCTTCTCCAGGGGATTGTCCCAACCCAGGGATCAAACCTGTGTCTCTTATGTCTCCTGCATTGGCATGCAAGTTCTTTACCACTAGCACCACCTAGGAAGCCCCTTCCCTCCCACACTACGTGCTATATACTTTGGAGCATGTAACTTCATTCCACTGTGCCAGTTTTCTCCTCTGTAATTTAGTAACTACTTCATAGTGTTGATGAGGCTGAAATGAGATATGTGCATGTCAAATGATTTACTCAGGGTCTGCTACATAAAGTACTTGAATACATTTCAGCTATCATTAAAAGAGGAAGTACACATTATGATTTACCCCACGTTTTACAAGACTTTAGGACCTGACCAAGTAATTTAACTAGTACTGCTGTTAATAAAGCGAATGGATGTGATGAAATTCCAGCAGAACTATTCGTATCCCTAAAGGAGGATGCCATCAAGGTTTTGCATTCATTATGTCAGCAAATCTGGAAGACACAACAGTGGCCACATGACTCAGAAAAGGTCAATCCTCATCCCAGTTCCCAAGAAGGGTAATACCAAAGAATGCTAACCATTGGGCAGTTGCAGTCATCTCCCATGACAGTAAGGTCATGCTTAAAATCTTGCATGCTAGGCTTCAGCATTACACGAACCAAGAACTTCCAGATGTTCAAGTTCAGTTTAGAAAAGGAAGAGAACTAGAGATCAAATTGCCAACATTTGCTAGATTATAGAGAAAGCAAGGGAATTTCAGGAAAACATCTATGTCTGTTTCATCAGCTATGCTAAAGCCTTTGACTATGCGGATCATGACAAACTATAGAAAGCTCTTAGAGAGATGGGAATACCAGACCATCTTACCTGTCTCCTGAGAAACCTGTATGTGGGTGAAGAAGTAACAGAACTCTGTATGGAACAACTGATTGGTTTAAGATGGAGAACGGAGTACCACAGGGCTGTCTGCTGTCATCCTGTTTGTTTAACCTATACGCTGACCATATCATGAGAAATGCTGGACTGGATGAGTTACAAGCCAAATCAAGATAGGCAGGAGAAACATCAACAATCTCAGATATGCAGATGATACCACTCTAATGGCAGAAAGCGAAGAGGAACTAAAGAGCCTCTTGATGAGGATGGAGGAGAGTGAAAGAGCTGGCTTAAGACTAAATATTAAAAAAAAAAAAAAAAAACTAAGATCATGGCATCTGACCCCATTACTTCATGGCAAATAGAAGGGGAAAAGGTGGAAGTAGTGGCAGATTTCATCTTCTGGGCTCCAAAATCACTGCGGATGGTGACTGCAGCCATGAAAACAGAAGACAATCACTTCTCGAAAGTGATGACAAACCTAAACAGTGTGTTGAAAAGCAGAAACGTTACTGTGCCAACAAAGTCTGTATAGTCAAGCCTATGGTCTTCTGAGTGATCATGTACAGTTGTGAGAGCTGGACCTTAAAGAATGCAGAACGCCAAAGAATTGATGCCTTCAAACTGTGGTGCTAGAGAAGACTCCTGAAAGTCCTTTGGACAGCAAGGAGATCAAACCAATCAATCTTAAGAGAGATCAACCCTGAATACTCACTGGAAGGACTGATGCTGAAGCTGAATGAACCATCAACCATCAACGTGTGCTTAGTTGTTCAGTCATGTCCAACTCTTTACGACCCCATGGACTGTAGCCCCTCAGGCTCCTCTATCCATGGGGATTCTCCAGGCAAGAATACTGGAGTGGGTTGCCATTCCCTCCTTCACAGGATCTTCCCAACCCAGGGATTGAACCCAGGTCTCCCGCATTGCAGGCAGATTTTTTACCAATTCCAGTATTTTGGTCATCTGATGCAAACAGCCAACTCATTGGTAAAGTCCCTGATGCTTGGAAAGATTGAGGGCAGGAGAAGAGAGTGTCAGAGGATGAGATGGCTGGATGGCGTCACTGATACAATGAATATGAATTTGGGCAAAGTCTGGGAGATGGTGAGGGACAGGGAGGCCTGGTGTGCTGCAGTCCATGGGGTCACAAAGAGTTGGATGTGACTGGGCAACTGAACAACAACAAACACATGCATTAATTTCCTCATAAATGGGGTTAAGAATGATACTTCCATTATAGGTTCCTTTCAGAATAAGATTAATTAATGCATAGAAAATGCTTAGTGCACTACCTGACACATAGTAATACTCATTAACTGTTAACTACAATTATTACTTCTCAAAGTTATGTGTAATTTCCTGAACACTTTATTGAGCTGCAATTGACATATGACACACTACACATATTAAAGTATGAGTTGATCAAATTTGTATCCAAAATAGTCAAATTTATACATGCACAGAATAGAATGGGGGTTTCCAGAGATTAGGATAAGGAGTGTAAGGGGAATTGCTAATCAACAGGTATAAAGTTTCAGTTATGAAAGATGAATAGGCTCTACAGATCTGCTGTACAATATCATGCCATTAGATAATCCTGTATTGTACACATGAAAATCTATTAAGAGGGTAGATCTCCTGTTAAATTTTCTTACCACAAAAAGTAATATTTTTAAATAGACATTTGTATATAACCTTGTGCAACTATCACCTCAATCAAGAAAATGAACATATCCATCAGCCCCAAACTTTCCTCCTGCCACTATGTAGCTTCTTGATCCCATTCCAGCCTTGTCCCCAGGCAAACGCTGATCTGCTTTCTGTCACTGCGATTACTTTGCGTTTTTATACAGTTTCATATAAATGCAATCCTTATAGTATATACTCATTTTTCCTCTGGCTTATTTCACTTGGCATCTTTATTTGAGATCCAACCATGCTGTTGGATTCTTATTGTTGATTAGTATTCCATTTTATGACTATACCACAATATGTGTATTCAACTATAAGTCTTTGTGTATGCAGTCTTATATTCGAGGAATGATTCAAGGGATTAGATCTGATAGACAGAGTGCCTGAAGAACTGTGGACAGAGGTTCGTAACATTGTATAGGAGGCAGTGACCAAAACCATCCACAAGAAAAAGAAATGCAACAAGGCGAAATGGTTGAGGAGACCTTACAGATAGCTGAGAAAAGAGAAGACATGAAAGACAAAGGATAAAAGGAAGTGAAAAGTGAAAGTCACTCAGTCATGTCCAAGTCTTTGCTACCCCATGGACTATACAGTCCTTGGAATTCTCCAGGCCAGAATACTGGAGCAGGTAGCCATTTCTTTCTCCAGTGGATCTTCCCAACCCAGGGATTGAACCCAGGTCTCCGAATTGCAAGCAGATTCTTTAGCAGATGAGCCACAAGGGAAGCCCAAAAAGGAAAGATATACTCAACTAAATGTAGAGTTGCATAGAATTGCAAGGAGAGATCAGAAAGCTTTCTTAAGTGGACAATGCAAAGAAATAGAGGGAAAAAAATAGAATAGTAAAGACTAGAGATCTCTTCAAGGAAATTAGAGATACCAAGGAAACATTTCACGCAAAGATGGGCACAATAAAGGACAGAAATGGTATGGACATAACAGAAGCAGAAGATATTAAGAAGTGGCAAGAATACACAGAACTATACAGAAAAGGTCTTAATGACCTGGATAACCACCATGGTGTGATCACTCACTAGAGCCAGATATCCTGACTTGTGAAGCCACGTGGGCCTTAGGAAGCTTTACTACGGACAAAGCTAGTGGAAGTGATGGAATTCCAGCTGAGCTATTTCGAATCCTAAAAGATGATGCTGTGAAAGTGCTGCACTCAATGTGCCATAAACTTGGAAAACTCAGCAATAGCCACAAGACTGGAAAAGGTCGGTTTTCATTCCAGTCCCAAAAAAGGACAGTGCCAAAGAATGTTCAAACTACCATACAATTGCACTCATTTCACATGCTAGCAGGTAATGCTTAAAATCCTTCAAGCTAGGTTTCAACAGTACATGAAACAAGAAATTTCAGGTGTATAAGCTGAATTTAGAAAAGACAGAGGACCCAGAGATCAAATTGCCATTTTCTGTTGGATTATACAAAAAGCAAGGGATTTCCAGAAAAACATCTATTTACTTCTGCTTCATTGACTATGCTAAAGCCTTTGACTGTGTGGATCACAACAAACTGTGGAAAATTCTTGCATGAGATGGAAATACCAGACCACCTGACCTGCCTCCCGAGAAACCTGTATGCATGTCAAGAAGCAACAGTTAGAGACAGACATGGAACAACAGACTAGCTCCAAATTGGGAAAGGAGTACATCAAGGTTGTATATTTGTCACTCTGCTTATTTAACTTATATGCAGAGTACATCATGTGAAATGCTGGGCTAGATGAAGTTCAAGCTGGAATCAAGATTGCTGGGAGAAATATCAATAACCTGAGATATGCAAATGACACCACCCTAAAGGCAGAAAGCAAAGAGGAACTAAAGAGCCTCTTGATGAAGGTAAAAGAGGATAGTGAAAAAGCTGGCTTAAAACTCAACATTCAGAAAACTAAGATCATGGCATCCGGGTCCATCACTTCATGGCAAATAGATGGGGAAACATGGAAACAGACTTTACTTTCTTGGGCTCCAAAATCGCTGCAGACAATGAATACAGACATGAAATTAAAAGAGGCTGACTCCTCAGAAGAAAAGCTATGAGGAACCTAGAGTGGGTATTAAAAAGCAGAGACATCACTTTGCTGACAAAGGTCCATCTACTCAAAGCTATGGTTTCTCCAGTATTCATGTATGGATGTGACAGTTGGACTATAAAGAAAGCTGAGCACCAAAGAATTGATGCTTTTGAACTGTGGTGCTGAGGAAGACTCTTGAGAGTCTCTTCAACAGCAAGGAGATCCAACCAGTCTATCCTAAAGGAAATCAGTCCTGAATATTCATTGGAAGGACTGATGTTGAAGCTGAAGGTCCAATACTTTGGCACCAGATGCGAAGAGCTGACTCATTTGAAAAGACCTTGATGCTGGGAGAGATTGAGGGCAGGAAGAGAACGGGGTGACAGAGGATGTGATGGTTTGATGGCATCATCAACTTGATAAACATGAGTTTGAGCAAACTCTGGGAGATGATGAAGGACAGGGAAGCCTGGCATGCTGTAGTCCATGGAGTTGCAAAGAGTCGGACCCAACTGAGTGACTGAACAACAACAACAAAGCTGTTATTTCTTTCAAGAAAAAACCTAGGCGTGGAATTGACTGGGTCATATGGTAGATGTATATTTAACTTGTTAAGAAACTGCTGAAATTAGGGTGCATCCATACAGTAGCAATAAAAGGATGAAGAGTTCATATGGAAAAAATAATAGATAAGTCTCAAAATAATTATACCAACTCAAAAAGTCTGACAGAAAATAGTGCATAGTATATGATTCCATTTTCTATAATATGCTTGGGAATACAAAATAAACTATAGTGACACAAAAGAATCTATGGTTGCCTGGGCATCAGGAGAGGGAGACTATAGGGACAAGAGAGAAGGATTAGAGAGGGACTGATGGATCTTCTGGGGCTGAGGTGATCATGGTGATGATTTCATGAGTATATGAATATATCAAGGGTATCAAATTGTTCTTCTAGTTATATACAATTATTTTATGTCAGTGATGCCTTTAACAGTGAGCTGTTAAAATTGTCATGAATAAAAATGTTTTCTATAGCCAAAAAAAGATGTATAATGTGATTAACATAATTGACACTGCTGTATGTTATATATGAAAGTTAAGAGAATAAATCCCCAGAGTTCACATCATAAGGAAAAGATCTTTTTTCTTTATTTTCTTTCTTTATGAGTTGATGGATGGCCATTAGAATTATTGTGGTAATTTCGCAATGTATGTAAGTTAAATCATTATGTTATATACCATAAATTTATACAGTGCTATGTGTCACTTATGGGGATTCCCAGGTGGTTCAGTGGTAGAGTCCACATGCCAGTGCAGGAGAAGCAGGAGTCGTAGGTTCGATCCTGGGTTGGGAAGATCCCCTGAAAGAGGAAACGGCATCCCACTCCAGTGTTCTTGCTTGGAAAATACCATGGACAGAAAGGCTGGTGGGTTACAGTCTGTAAGGATCACAAAGAGTCGGACATGACTGAGCAACTGAGCACACACATATGTCAATTATATCTCAGTAAAACTGGATGAAAATAAAAGAAACTGCCGAAGTGTTTTCCAAAGAAATTGTATCATTTTACATTCCCAGCAGCAAGGAATAAGAGTTCCAGTTGTCCTGCATCCTTGGCAATATTTTTAATGCCTTTGTCTTTTAATTTAGCCATTCTGATAGATTCATGGTGATGTCTTATGATTTTAATTTGTATTTCTCTCATGACTAGTAATCGGAGAAGGCAATGGCAACCCACTCCAGTACTCTTGCCTGGAAAATCCCACGGACGGAGGAGCCTGGTAGGCTCCAGTCCACAGGGTTGCAAAGAGTCGGACACGACTGAGCGACTTCACTTTCACTTTTCACTTTCATGCATTGGAAAAGGAAATGGTAACCCACTCCAGTGTTCTTGCCTGGAGAATCCTAGGGACGGCGGAGCCTGGTGGGCTGCTGTCTATGGGGTCACACAGAGTTGGACACGACTGAAGTGACTTAGCAGCAGCAGGAGCATGACTAGTAATACTGAGCATCCTTCAGTTCAGTTCAGTTCAGTCACTCAGTCCTGTTCGACTCTTTGCGACCCCATGGACTGCAGCACCCCAGGCCTCCCTGTCCATCACCAACTCCCTGAGTTTACTCAAACTCATGTCCATTGAGTTGGTGATGCCATCCAACCATCTCATCCTCTGTGGTCCCCTTCTCCTCCCACCTTCAATCTTTCCCAGCATCAAGGTCTTTTCAAATGAGTCAATTCTTTGCATCAGGTGGCCAAAGTATTGGAGTTTCAGCTTCAGCATCAGTCCTTCCAATGAATATTCAGGACTGATTTCCTTTAGGATGAACTGGTTGGATCTCCTTGCTATCCAAGGAACTCTCAAGAGTCTTCTCCAATATCACAGTTCAAAAGCATCAATTCTTCAGCGCTCAGCTTTCTTTATAGTTCAACTCTCACATCTATACATGACTACTGGAAAACTATAGCTTTGACTAGATGGACCTTTGTTGGCAAAGTAATGTCTCTGCTTTTTAATATGTTATCTATGTTGGTCATAACTTTTCTTCCAAGGAGCAAGCATCTTTTAATTTCATGGCTGCAGTCACAGTCTGCAGTGATTTTGGAGCCCCCCAAAAATAAAGTCTGTCACTGTTTCCATTGTTTCCCCATCTATTTGCCATGAAGTGATGGGACCAGATGCCATGATCTTAGTTTTCTGAATGTTGAGCTTTAAGCCAACTTTTTCACTCTCCTCTTTAAATTTCATCAAGAGGCTTTTTAGTTCCTCTTCACTTTCTGCCATAAGGGTGGTGTCATCTGCATATCTGTGGTTATTGATATTTCTCCAGGCAGTCTTGATTCCAGCTTGTGCTTCCTCCAGCCTAGCGTTTCTCATGATGTACTGTGCATATAAGTTAAATAATCAGGGTGACAATATACAGCCTGGACGTACTCCTTTCCCGATTTGGAACCAGTCTGTTGTTCCATGTCCAGTTCTAACTGTTGCTTCTCGACTTGTATACAGATGTCTCAGGAGGCAGGTCAGGTGGTCTGGTATTCCCATCTCTTGAAGAATTTTCTACAGTTTTCTATGATCGACACAGTCAAAGGATTTGACATAGTCAAAAGAGCAGAAGTTGATGTTTTTCTGGAACTCTCTTGCTCTATCAATGATCCAACAGATGTTGGCAATTTGATCTCTGGGTTCTCTGTCTTTTCTAAATCCAGCTTGAACATCTGGAAGTTCATGATTCACATAATGTTGAAGCCTGGCTTGGAGAATTTTGAGCATTACTTTGCTAGCTTGTGAGAGATTTACTTTGCTAGTGTGTCACATGTTTATTTCCTATCTAAATGACTGAAATGTCTCCTCTAATATTTATTTTTAATTGGGTTGATGGTTTTCTCATTACTGAATTTTGACATTCTTTTTGTATTCTGAAAGGAAGTCTTATATCACATGTGTGCTTTGCAAATATTTTCTCCAAAATCTGTTCCTTGTTTTCTCATTCCATTAACCAAATCTTTTGAAAAACAGAGGTTTTAAATTTTGATGAAATGACAATTTACTGATTTTTATCAACTGTACACTAGGAGTGATATCTAAAAAATTTTGATAACCCAAGTTCATTAACTTTGTCTATGTTTTCTTCTAGAAACTTTTATAGTTTTAGTTGTTAAATTTTGGTTTATGATCCTTCCTTTGAATTAAATTTTGTAATGGGGCAAGGGATTGAAATTCTAGTTTCGTTTGTGATTTTGTATGTAGACATCCAGTTGTTCCACTACTATTTGTTGAAAAACCATTTTCTATCCACTTTGAACTTTTCTCCATCTCCACCTTTGTAAAATATCCGTTGTCAATATATGTGTGGGTTTATTTCTGAACTATTTATATTCTATTTTATTCATCTGTTTGTCTATCTTAGGTCAAAACCACACTGTTTTGATTGCTGTAGTTCTATAAGTTTTGAAATTACATTTTTTTTAACCCTTCAAGTTTGCTCTTCTCTTTCAAAGTTGCTTGCATTTCTATGCGAATTTTAGAATCAACTTGTAAATTTCTTTTTAAAAAAGCCTGCTGGGGCTTTCTAGGAATGCATTGATTCTACAGATATATTGGGGAAGAATTGGCTTCCTTACAAAATTTAGTCCTTCAATTCATGAAAAAGGTATCTCTCTCCATTTATTTAGGTCTTTTCTAATTTTTCTCAATAATGGTTTCTGTTTTCAGTTTAAAGGTTTCACTTCTTTTGTCAGATCTGTTCCTAAAGGCTTTATAGTTTTTGGTCTACTATAAATGGTATTGATATTTTAAAAAAATTTAGCTTCCTGTAGTTCATTGCAAGTATATAAAAATACAACTGATTTTTATTTATTGGTCTTATATCTTGCAACTTGGCTAAACTCACTTATGAGTTCTGGTAGCTTTTTTATAAATTCTATTGAATTTTCAACATAAGCAATCACATCTTCTGCAAATAAAGACAGTTTTGCTTAATCATTGGCAATCTGGATGTATTTCATTTCTCTTTCCTGCAGGCTTAAAGTAAAGTAAAGTATTAGTCACTCAGTCATGTCTGACTCTTTGTGACCCAGTGGACTGTAGCCATCAGGCTCCTCTGTCCATTGAATTCTCCATGCAAGAATACTGTAGTGGGTTGCCATTTCCTTCTCTAGGGGATCTTCCTGACTCAGGGATTGAACTCAGGTCTCCTGCATTGCAGGCAGATTCTTTACCATCTGAGCCACTAGTGAAACCCAGTACAAGCTAAAACCATTAGTAATACTGTTGAACAGAAGTGGCTTGAGAGAGAATTCCCTAGTGATCCAGTGGTTAGGACTCCATGCTTTCACTGCCATGGGCTGAGGCTCAATCTCTAGTTGGGGAAACTAAGATCCCATAAGCCCCATAGTGCAGTCAAAAAAAAAAAAACAGGCTACAGAGTGTTGGATTTTGTCAACTTCCTGATTTCAGAATTTAGCAGAAAGCTATAATGAAAATTGTGTAGTACTCTCATAAAAATAAACCAGAAGTGAACCAATCACTTATGGTCTATTTATTTATTAGCCATGCACATGGCTTTCAGGATCTTAGTTCCTCAACCAGGGCTCAAACCTAGTACCTGGCAGTGAAAGCCCCTAATGCCAACCACTGGCCCTGTTCAACTGATTTTTGACAAAAGAAGTTTTCAATGGAAAATAGTAGTCATTTCAACAAATAGCACTGAGTCAACTAGGTATACACATGAAAAGGAAGCTGGATTCTCTAGTTGACATCATATTTCAATACAACAGTTAACTCAAAATGGACCAAAGACCTAAATGGAGAAACTAAACCTATAAAACCCTTAGAAGAAACATAGGTGTAAATATTCCAAACTTTGGATTCTTATGTATAACAACAACAAAAATAAACCTCATTATAATTAAACATGATGTCCTCATGCTTCGGAGGACATTATCAAGAAAGTGTTTGTAAATGGTGTATCTGATAAGGGTCTAGTATCCTGAATATATATATAAAAAAACTCTTACAACTCAGCAATAAAAGACAGATAATCCAATATAAAAAGGGGCAAAGGATTTGAATAAACATTTCTCAGAAGAAGATCTGAAAATGACCAATAAGCACATGAAAAGATGCTCAGTATCACTAGACATTAAAGAAATGCAAATCATAACCACAATGAGATACCACTTCACACTCACTATGATGGCTATAATCAAGAAGACAGAAAATAACAAGTTTTGACAAGGATGTAGAGAAATTGGAACCCTTTTACATAGCTGGTAGGAATATAAAATGGTACACCTGCTTTGGAAGACAGTTTGGTAGTTTTTAAAAAAGCTGAACACAGTTTCTATGTGATGCTACAATTTCACTGTTAGTTATATACTCAAGAGGATTAAAAATATATGTTCTCACAAAAACTGGCACATGAATATTCATGCCACTATTGTTCATAATAGTCAAAAGATGGAAACAGCCCGAATGCCTATCAGCTTACAAATAGATAAATAAAATATGTTGCATCCTTACAATATATTATTTAGCCAGAAGAAATGAAAAGCTGTTTTATGTTATAACATGAACCTTAAACATTGTGCTGAGTGAAAGAAACCTGTCACAAAAAAGGTTACATGTTGTATGATTCCATTTACATTAAATGTCCAGAACAGGCAAATCCACAGAGTCAAAAGTACATTAGTGGTTCCCAGGGGGTTGGAGGAGGGGGATGGAGAGTGACTGGTTGTACAACTTTGTGAATATACTGATAGCCACTGAACCATACACTTTGAAGGGTTATGATACATGAATTATATATCAATTTTTTAAAAAAGAATTTTTGTGTAGTGAATAGCCATGACAAAAAGGTAGTATTTTCCTCCTGAGATGACTGCCCATTATAAGGTGACAAATTTAGAATTCCTCTCTTATCATGTACCCTATTGCATGGGCAGGTATTTTCCCAGCTCTCTCTGCATCACCCTATGGGAATTGGGACCCAAGGAACTGGTAGAAATGCAGATACTCTAGCAAATGGTATTGTTGGTATTATTAAACTGCCACTTGTCTTTGACCCTGGAGTCTTTTGCCAGCATCTATGAAACTGTGTCTAACTAACTTGTTAACTTGTATGTAGGGTAAAATCTCAGATTTTTTAAGGTTCTGGACGGGGACCATAAAATTAATTTAGTTCAGCTTTCTTATTTTACATATTACAAAGCTAAATTACATAGCTATGTATTTATTTCAAGAAAGCCAAGAAAGAAGAAGTCAATAGGAAGAAAAAATTGGTTTCTTTATGGAATGGGTTTATCAGACCTTGACAACTATGTCCTTAATTTGTGAGCATTTGTCATGCCATATTTCTTCTTATTTGGTAGATTCATATTAAAGTACCATTTTAAATGTATGACTCCAAAGAGGATTCTCTGACCTTTCCTTAGTGTTATTTGCTGACCTAAAACCTTTTTCTTCCACCTGTAATAGCATCTTTGAAGGAGAAAAGAGATCTATAATGAAGATTCACTGGTGTAAATAGAGATTTGTGATCAATTTATCCTTGGCTATCAGGAAAACTGTGGTGGTATCAAAAATAATCTAAAATGCATTTGATTCTTGAAGTGTATCATAATTTCATGATAACTTTTATAAGATGGATATCTGCTAATTTATATAGTTCTTGATAATAAGTTGGGTTATTTCACTACTTCTGTACCCTCGTTCTTATATGTCATCAGGGATTGTTCTAGTTCTTGGCAAACAATTCATGTATTAGTTTGTTTTTCTTTTAAACTGTCCTTGGATTTCAGAGTTCTTATATATATAGCCTTGTGTTCAATGATGGCTTAGTTTATAATATCTTATCAAAACTGATTTTTAATTTGTATAACACACTCTGCAAGGTCATGACCATCATATTATGACAAAATTTAGCATATTTTTGCTGAGTTTTTTTACATATATAAACAGTATTTTATAAAGTTTTTTTTTTTTTAAAATAAGTACATGCCCTAAGACTTAACGCAAAAAATTAATATATGAATAAATTGTCTTAAAAATAATAAGCTTTACTACTTTATGCAATAGTATTAATAAGGCAGTATTCTAGAATTTAATATATTCTTTTATCTTGGTTGGGTCACAGTGAGTCTAGCTGAATTTGCTCCTTTAATGTTGCATTTTCTCTGTAATAATATTTAGCACATTTTATTGTACTTGCTTGTTTATATTGATTCCCTTCCTCCAGACTGCAAACTATTCAAGAACAAGCTATGTGTTTGTCTTTTCAGCTCTAGAACCTGTGCCAGTGTCTGGAACAGAGTAGGCATCCAGAAATGAATATTGATCCCCCAGGCAGATCATACGTTTAGAAAGGTAGCTCACAGTCAACTAGATTTTACCAAAAAGCCAATTAGATGATATATATTTACAGGGAGCTTTCTATATATTCCCTGGTGGTTCAGACGGTAAAGCATCTGCCTACAATGCAGGAGATCCATGTTCAATCCCTGGGTCAGGAAGATCTCCTAGAGAAGGAAATGGCAACCCACTCCAGTACTCTTGCCTGGAAAATCCCATGGATGGAGGAGCCTGGTAGGCTACAGTCCATGGGGTCGCAAAGAGTTGGACACGACTGAGCTACTTCACTTTCTTTCTATATATTAATATATATGGAAACCTGAAATAATCACTGTTAATGGGCTGAATTGTATACTCCCAAAATTCATACACTGAAGTCTTTTTTTTTTTTTTTAATTGAAGTATAGTTGATTTATAATATTGTGTTAGTTTCTGGTATACAGCAAAGTGATTTCATTATATACATACATATATTCTTTTTCATATTATATTCCATTATGGTTTATTATAAGATACTGAATATGGTTCCCTGTGCTATACAGTAAGACCTTGTTGTTTATCTATTTTATGCATAGTAGTTTATATCTGCTAATCCCAAATTCCTAATTTATCCCTCCCCTACTCCCTTTCCCCTTTGGTAACCATAAGTTTGTTTTCCATGTCTGTGAGTCTGTTTCTGTTTCATAAATAAGTCCATTTGTGTCATCATATATTGAAGTCTTAATCCCTGGTATCTCAGACTATACACTGTATTTGAAGATAAGGTCTTCAAAGAGATAGGTAAGATGAAATGAAGTCATTAGGGTGGGTCCTAGTGCAATATGATCCATGCTCCTATAAGAAGAGATTATTAGGACAGAGAGACACACAAAGGGAAAGCCATGTGAAGACACAGAGAGAAGATGGCTATACTCCAGCTAAGCAGAGAGGCCTGAGAAGAAACCAACCCTATGGTTGCTTTGATCTCAGATATCTAGCCTCCAGAATTGTGAGAAATAAATTTCCTTTTAAACCACCAGTTAGTGGCACTTTGTTAAAGCAGCCCTAGAAAAGACTAAAATAGCTGGCAAACTAACATAGTAACTAAAAGATTGGTTTGGTAAGTATGGAATTTTAAAAAAGAAAGAAATCTCATGGTCCTGTGAGAATATTTATATACACTACATTAGAATTTCTTTTCCTCTACAGAAAATACACAATAGTAACCCAGTGTTTTTCTCTTGTATCTTTCCTTTACACAAATTTGCACACACACTGACATGCCTTATGCTTTCTCTAATAAGGTTTCATGGTTCTTTTTTTCTTTTTTTAAACAACGTAATCCCTCAGTTCCTGGATGGAATCACAGTAGAAGTAACAGTTAATTTCCCGTCACACGTCTTATATTCTCTAAAGCAGCTTCTAACTTCTGGGTAACTAGGGGATATCATCTGCTTCTCCTGCCTTACTAACTTACTAGCACCGTACATGAACCAGGAAATGTATCTTAGAAAACTATGAATGATAAATGGAATTAGTGGATCCACAAAGAGAAAAGTTAGTTTTCTTATGAAATCTTATTTTTCTTCAGGTTTAATTTCAGAAATAGAATTAACTTAATTTTATCACAGGAAAGGGCCATGTATAGTAGTCTTTTCAAAGAAGACAACTGTTTTATGATGTGATTTGTTTTCCAGAAAAATTACAAAGAATGAATAGTTACAGCTTTCCTCAAAGCAAAGTAATGTTACAATCTTCTGAAGTTAGTGTATTTCCAGCAAGATATACTCAACTCTGGAAACTCATGTAGGTAGCTGCTTTGACAAAATAACAAAACCCATTAGCTAATTTCTCAGTCGAATAATATTTCTAGCCATAGCAGAATATTGATAGTCCATCAAATTTAGTTTGAGAGTACATCCCTGGGATTCTATAAGGACACAAATTAATTCTCAAGAGTAATCTATTTCACAAGGAACTTCAAATTATGTATTTTCTAACATATAGTTATTTTTTTTATGGAGACACAGATAGAAATATTTTCTAATGAAACAGTACACAGTGGCTAGACTTCAGATTTCCTCTTTTCAGGATAAGAATTAGGGGAAACATGGAAATTTTTATCCCTGGAATTATTGATCAAATGAAAAATTAAGCATTAAGTGACTTCAGGTAAGATGAATTCACTAGGAAGAGCTGAGTATAAAGTGCCAGAGAACTAGCTGAAATGTGAAAACAAAATCAGGAGAATTCATGAGTGTGTTATTTTTATTGGCTGGTGTTATTGTGTTAAGGACCACATTCAATCAACCAAATCAACTGTTGATTCTGTTTCCATCAAGATGTCTATATGTGCTTCCTGATTGACTTAGGACCAGCTCAGAGGAAAACTGCTCTACTCTTAGTCTTGTATGGCTCATTTTTCCTTTCTAATGATGGAAAACAGATGGAGTCATTATACTTTTGCAAAATTTCCCTATTCCCCTTTTTCCCACTAGGCCTTCCTGCTAAAACTGGCAAGAAGAGAGAAGCAAATTGAAGATAGCCGTACTTAGATTTAATCAACCCCAAAGCCTTTTATTTCCATTCCACTTTAGCTGAATGTTCCCAGGGTCACAGCCTAGTTTGTACAGAATTTAACACTCAAACCATTTACTTCAGAATCACTTATAAAGAACTTGTTTAAAATGTAGATTCCTCATGGACCCCACCCCAATGATTCTGATTCAGTAGGTCTAAGGTGGAACCCATAACATTCAATTTGATAAAGCCCTCTGTGATTTTTTTTAAGAATACTTAAATATATGTATATATGTGTATATATTTGGCTGTGCAGGGTCTCAGTTGTGGCACTCAGGATCTTCAGTTTTTGTTGCAACATGAGAACTCTTAACTGGGGCATATGGGATCCAGTTCCCCAACCAGGGATTGAACCTGGGCCCCTTGCAGTAGAAGCATGGAGTCTTAGCCACTGGACTACCAAGGAAGTCCCCACTCTGTGATTCCTATGCAAGTGAATTGCTGACCACACTTTGAGGAACACAGCTATGAACAGCTGTGTATCAAAGTGTGGGATTGTTGAGAGAACTCTCATTTGAAGTCCTCTGTTTTCCTTGTAAAATAGGTGAGTTTGTCTTCTTTCTTGACTGTCATCCCATTAGTTCAGTTCAGTTCAGTCCCTCAGTCATGTCCGACTCTTTGCGACCCCATGGACTGCAGCATGCCAGACTTGCTTCCCTGTCAATCACCAACTCCCAGAGCTTATTCAAACTCATGTCCATCAAGTCAATGATGCCATCCAACCATCTCATCCTCTGTCATCCCCTTTTCCTCCTGCCTTCAATCTTTCCCAGCATTAAGGGCTTTTCCAATGAGTCAGTTCTTCCCATCAGGTGGCCAAAGTACTGGAGCTTCAGCTTCAGCATCAGTCCTTCCAATGAATATTCAGGACTGATTTCCTTTAGGATGAACTGGTTGGATCTCCTTGCAGTCTAAGGGACTCTCAAGAGTCTTCTCCAGCTCATCCCATTGGCACACTCCTATACATCCATCAGTATCAAAACCAAAGTAAAACTCTTTGTAAATTCTCCCTACCCAGTTGATCAATCTTGAGTCACTAGGGTACCCCATGCATGTCTTGATTGTGGTACTTATAATACATGGTAACAACTGCTTCTGTCTCCTTAAATCTTGGTGTTTCTTGGGTTCTGTTGTTTTTCTTCCTCTTTCCTTACTCTTTACACCTTCCCTGGGCAGCACTTACATCCACATTCATGGATGCAGCTGCTGCTGCTAAGTTGCTTCAGTCGTGTCCGACTCTGTGCGACCCCATAGACGGCAGCCCACCAGGCTCCCCCATCCCTCGGATTCTCCAGGCAAGAACACTTGAGTGGGTTGCCATTTCCTTCTCCAATGCATTAAAGTGAAAAGTGAAAGGGAAGTCCCTCAGTCATGTCCGACTTTTAGTGACCCCATGGACTACAGCCTACCAGGCTCCTCCATCCATGGGATTTTCCAGGCAAGAGTACTGGAGTGGGGTGCCATTGCCTTCTCTGATGGATGCAGCTATAACCCATTAATTGGATGATTTTCAAATCAGTAACTCTAGCTTACATATCTCTGAATCTCCAGATCCAAACTTCCATTGGTCTACTGGGCATCTTTACGTGACTGTTTATAGATATCCCATATCTCAGTGTCAAAAACTGAATTTATTTTCTTTGTGTCCCCAGTGTCTTTCCCAAACCTGCTCCTCCTCTTCTGTTCTTCTGAAAGGCACCAACATGTACTCAGTTTTTGAAAGCAGAAATTAAGCAATCATTCTCATTCCTTCCTCCCTCCTCCCTTCATTCAATATTGTTAGACCTTCTTCTGAGATATTTCTCAAATTTCTATTCTCCGTTCCCCCACTGCTACTACATTGGATAAAATCCAGTTTATTATAGTATTTGGTAGTTTGGGTAGAGCCAAGAGTAAATAAAGGTATTGGAAAAAAGTAAATAAGTATACATTGATTCTTCAGAAAAAAAGTCTTCCATGTTTATTCCATTCCTAAAGATGTTGAAAAGATAATTAGAAAGAGGGAAGTATAGAGTAATATGTTAGCCAAATCCTTGTCTTTCAAAGCACAGAGAAAATAAATGATGTTCAAGATTAATAAGCTAGGGCTTCCCCAGTGGCTCACCAGTAAAGAATCCACCTGTAGTGCAGGAGACACGAATTCCATCCCTGGGTCAGGAAGATCCTCTGGAGGAGGGCATGGCAGCCCACTTCAGTATTCTTGCCTGGAGAATTCCATGGAGTTCTGGTGGGCTACAGTCCATGGGGTCACACAACCAAAGTGACTGAGCATTCACACATGCAAGATCACTAAATTAAAAAATGGCAGAGAAATATATTTAAAATATCACAAGGATAAAATGAGCCAAACCCAGAATGTGGGAAATTCCTTGGCACAAGGGACCTGGATTATTTTTTAAAATGAGTATTAATAATTAATATTAATATTAATAATCCAATAGTCCCTTGGACAGCAAGGAGATCAAACCAGTCAATCCTAAAGGAAATCAACCCTGAATACTCATTGGGAGGACTGATGCTGAAGCTGAATCTCCAGTGTTTTGGCCACTTGATTCGAACAGCCGACTCATTGGAAAAGACCCTGATGCTGGGAAAGACTGAAAACAGAAGGAGAAGAGAGCAACAGAGGATGAGATGGTTGGATGGCATCACTGATTAAATGGGCATGAACTTGAGCAAAGTCTGAGAGATGGTGAGGGACAGAGATCCCTGGCATGCCGCAGTCCATGGGATCTCAAGTAGTCAGACATGACTTAGTGACTGAACAACAACATGGGAAAATCTATAACAGATCTATTATAGATTTTAGAGATTTAAGAAACATGTCAGATTAGTGCAATATGCTGATTTTGTTTAGATATTAATTTAAATAGAAGGTATTTGGGGGACAGTTGGGGAGATTTGAACTGAATGTTATTAAGTGATTATGATAAAGTTATTAGAATTATGTTTGTAAAAATTCTCCTCAACCTTGTGAAAATACATACCAAAGTATTTATGAGTAAAAAGATATTATGTCAAAGATTTGCTTTAAAATACCCCTGGTCAAACCATATACAAAAATTAACTCTAAATGGATCATAGAGTTAAATATGAAAACCTAAAACTATGAAAATGCTAGAAGAAAACATAGGAAATATATTTTAAATCTTGACTTTGCCAAAGATTTCTTAGCTATAATACTCAAACACAGTACATAAAACAACAAACTGATAATTGGACTTCATCAACATTAAAAACTTATGCTATCTATATGATACTGTTAGGAGGCTAAAAGGACAAACCAAGGGCTAGGAGAAAATCTTTGCAAAACATATATTTGATAAATGTTGTTAAAGAGTCTGCCTGCAATGTGGGAGACCGAGGTTCAGTCCCTGCTGGAGAAGGAAATGGAAACCCACTTGAGTATACTTGCCTGGAAAATTCCATGGACAGAAGAGCCTGGTGGGCTACAGTCCATGAGGTCATAAAGAGTGGGACATGACTGAGTGACTAACACTTTCACTTTTATATAGAGAGTATATAAAGCACTCCTAAATTTCAATAATAAGTAAACAAACTGATAATAAAATGAGTATGAGAAAAGAGCATAGCAGGTCTTGTTGCTTACATGTCACACATCTCCAAGAGAACTTAGAGTCATTACTGAGTTTTGGACACCCTCTGAATGTTTTTTTATATTAACGATTGAGAATTTTATTGTGTATACCTGGAACAATGGATCATGTTATACTATCTTGTCCAGATTGTTTTGCACTAACATCAAGTTGATCATGCACATGTGACTTCATTGTTGGGGTCCTGAGTTCTGGTTGCTATAGCTGGTTGCATAGCAGTATATGTCCACATGCCCAGCTCTCCATAAAAGCCTTGGACTTTGAGTCTTTAATGGGCTTCCCTGCACAGAGAGTTTTCACAGATGTCCCTGTAGTTCACAGCCAGAGAAAAAGTATGTCCCATGGGACTCCAGATGGAAAAGAACTTAGAAAGCCTATACCTAGTCACTCTGGACTCCACCCAGTAGATATTCTTATTCCTGTTGCTCATGCTCTATAAACTCTTTCTGTGACAGATGTTAGCCATGTGTAAAACCTACTGCTGAGTCCTGTGAGTTCTAGTAAATTAGCAAATGTGAGGGTGCTCTCAAGACATTTGAGATGATAGGAAAATAATTTGAATAGAAACTTCACCAAAGAAATATAAGAGTGGCTAGTAAGTACATTCAGAGCTGCATAATGATATTAGTGATCTGGGAAATGCAAAATAAACCACAATGAGATATTGTTTTGTACCTTTTGGAATGGTTGAAACTAAAAAGATTGATCATACATAACAAGTACGGGGGAAATTGAAACTCTCATACACTGAATGTGTAAATATGAAATGGTACAGCCGTTTTGGGAAAACAGTTGGGCAGTTTCTTGAAGTTCTACACATGCCTACCACACAATTCAACCATCCCACTCATATATATATATATATATATATATATATATTTACCCAAGGGAAAAGAAAGCATGTGTTCATACAAAGACTTATACATGAATGTTCATTACAGCTTTATTTGTAATATGTCAAAACTGGAAACAATCCAAATGTCCTTCAAGAAGTGAATGGATGAACTAATAGTTGTATATTAATCTGTTCAATAGATAGCTATTCAAAGCAACCAAAATAAAAGAACTATGGATCCACACAATATGGATAAATCTCAAAATAATTATACTTCATGGAAGAAGTCAGATAAAAAGAGTATATACCATATGATTCCATTTATTTAGAACTCTAGAAAATGTCAACTATAGTGTCAAAAACTGATACTGGTTTCCAGTTTGGGGAAGGGGTATGGGAAGAGGCATGTTTCCCAGGTGGCTCAGCGGTAAAGAATCTGTTGCCAATACAAGAGATACTGGAGACAGGGGTTCTTCCCTGGGTCGGGAAGATCCCCTGGAGGGAGAAATGATAACCTACTCCACAATTCTTGCCTGGACTATCCCATGGACAGAGAGGCCTGGCAGGCTATAGTCCACGGGGTTGCAAAGAGTTTGACGCAACTGAGACGCAGAGGATATGAGAAAACCTTTTTGGGTAAGGGATGTGTTCATTACATTGACTGTGGGATGATTTCATAGGTGTATGCATATTTTGAAACTTGGCAAATTGTACACTTTGAAATATGTGCAATTCATTGTATGCCAATTATGTAAAAATATAAAACTAATAAATGCCATTTAGGAAAATGGTGGCCCAGCACTACAAATTTTACCTTGTTGTCTTGTGTTCCCAGCAATCTAAATTGTTTCCTTTGCAAACAACAAAGCAAAGGCACAGTTTCCAGGCACTGACCAAGGAACAGAGAAGCTGTATATTGGAGCTGAAAGTTACACTTGACCCCTGCCCCACCGACTGGTTAGCTAAGGAGATAAAACCTGAAATTATAAGAAATTCTAGGGAACAAGCAGAAAGAAAAGTCCTGGATGAAGCAACTTTGGCAAAATGTTCATAATTTGTGTAGCTGAATAATGGGTATATGGGACTTTTTAAAACAAAATGTGTCATTAATTTTGAGTTAACAGAAGAACTGTTATGAGTTAATAGAACTAAAGCCCAAAACATTCAGAATTGGTTGCCTATTGGTAATGGAACCGTGGGGAAAGGGGTAGTCATTTTTTACTGATTAAATTTGTACGTAGTTTGTATATTGCTTTGTTAAAAATAAAAACAATTTTGCAAAAACTCAACATCAGACCTGTGTAAAAAAAGTTTTCTTCTTCCCTTATGTGAAGTCACTAAGTTGTTTAACTCAGTTAATGATTCATGCAGTAAATTTAGCCATTTTGATGATTACTTGATTTTTGAAAGCTGAAATTTTTTTTAAAGTTCTGATTTATTCTTATTTGTACAGTTTTGGTAGAAGAAAAGGATTATAAATTTGGAGGTTATAAATACTCAGATATTTGAATGCTGTTAGGTTTTATTTAAGAATATATAATTTTGGCAAGGCTTTATGAGATGAGAAGGATTATTGACATGCTGCGTTTATATATATATATGTAATTCTTGTACTTCCAGTTGAGAGGTATTTTAATTATATTCTATATCACTATTATCCTTCTTTGCATGATGGGAAGAAAATTTCAGGAACTTCATGTTTCCTCCTCTCATCACTTGACTTTGGGGGAATCTTTGACCACCATAAAGGAGAATTTTGAAAGATATATATTTTTTACATATTTTATAATATGTTTTAAAAATCTATACATTTGAGAAATTTGGGGTTATGAGAATTCAGAAAAAGGGTTCTGAATTCATAGTGAATTTAAAACAATTGCTCCTAATGGTACCCTAGTTGACTAAAGGAATTAGCTATTGATAAAGCTAAGAAATTAAGAACACAGGAAATGCCTTATTGGGTCAAATCAGTGACTCTCCAAGATATCAAAGGATATTTTGGTGGAATTACCTTGCACTTCATTACAAAGCAATAACCTCAAAATATTTTTTAAAACACCCTGAATATCCTAAAATGTCCTTTCATATATTATTAGGGATCTACAATCAGTGAACTTCCTAAATTTTCCTTTCACCTATTTATACTAGAGTCTGTGCAGCAGAGTTAAGGGTACAAACTGCAGTCAAACAACCCTAGGTTGGAATCTTAGATCTTGAACAAGTAATTTTCTCTGAGCCTCAGTCTCATCTTCTGTAAAATGGGGGTAACTGAAGCACCTACTTCACAAGTTTATTGTGAGTATGCAATGAGAAAATTCATGTAAATCATTGAGCTTAAGGCCTGACTATCAATACATATTAAGTCCTGTTACTTTGTATTTTCAGCCTACACATTTTCTTGGTGTTAGTAATCAGGTTCATTCTATTTATTAAAAGAGAAATCAAGACTTCCCTGGTGGTCCAGTGGTTAAGACTTTGTGCTGCGAATGCAGAGGGGTGCAGGTTTGATACCTGATCAGGGAACTAAGATCCCACATGCTGTGTGGTGCAACCAAAAGATTAAAAAAAGAGAGAGAAATTCATTTTTACAATAAAGGCTGGGCTTTGAAAAGGTGAAATAGCCAGTCATCTACATGGTTTGATTTTAAGAGTATCAGGAAGATTCCAACCTCTTCATTTCCCCTCCCTGCACATAAATACAGCATACTCTATCAAGAAAGCTCCATTTCCTTATTGACTGTGATGAAAATTCAGATGTCACCAGGATGTACATTCAAACCATAGATTGAAGACAGGTGAAATTTAAAAAATTAAAAAACAAAACAAAAACAGATATCCACAAAAGGAATGATTAAATGAAGAATCGACGGGTTTTGATTTCCTGGGGAGAGACAAGGACAGGCACTGAATTCAGGAGGAAATTGGGGCAAGAGGTGTTAGGAACTACTAGAGAAATGAAACTCTCCAGAACATTATGGTTAGGGAAACTATTTAGTGGAGTGCATTTTTCCCCAAGATAAGAATCACCTGGCTCATTTGTTAGACAAAGGGACTCACAGGCCCTTGCCCTGGAATGTGGTAAATATAGGGTGGGGTTAAGGAATCTGAAGGGTTAATGAACACTCAGGGGATTCTTAAGACCTGAAAAGTTTGAGAAAAGCTGGAGAGCTTAGGAGGCCAGGTTTTGAAATCAGAACACTTGGACTCAAATCCTAGCTCCTGTCCTTAAGGATGAATGATCATGAAGTTATAGGAGGCCAGGTTTTGAAATCAGAACACTTGGACTCAAATCCTAACTCCTGTCCTTAAGGATGAATGATCATGAAGTTAGTTAACCACCTTCAACCTTAGTTTCCATCTCCATAAAATGTTTGGGGATTAAATTAATTAATTAAATAAATTAATGTGTACAAGACATTTATCTCACAGTAGACACTGAAAAAAATAATTGGCATTTTTATTTTCAAGTGTCTTTCATTTCAGTTCACTTATTCTTATATATGAATCCTTAGAGTCTCCTGGGCAAAGTACCAAAGTGGTCAATGATTTTCTAGAACTTTTTGTTTGCTTTCTAACATGTCCTTATCTTTGAAGCCAGAGTTGGAGAAATTAGCATTGTTATTGTGATCAGCTGTTCTGGGTCACCTTTTATATCTTTATGCCTTATCATGTAAATTAGGCATTCAGAATGTCAGAATTTCTATTCAAACCCTTTTCCATAGACACTGATGTCACCTGTCCCTGGCAAGTTGATTTGCCTCAGAGTTACAAGGTTTTCAGACTTTAGCCTTCTCTCTGAGTTCCACCTTGAAAAAACCCAGTAACACTCGACTTTGAGTTACAGTTTAAGCAAGGCTTTGAAAGCTCTTCAGACATTGACTTCCAGTTTAGAAGGAGCAGAGTGTCAGAGAAACAGAAATGAAAAGACAGAGGAAGACAATGCAGGGAAAACGTTAAACACATATCAACAGTAAAAAGGGCAAGACCATGAAAAAAGAGACAGAAAGAGACAGGCTGACAGTGCCAGATAGAGGAAGGGGAAGGGTGAGGAGACCCAGAGAGAAACAAAGATTGAGAAAGCAGCATAGACAGAGCTAGAGGTGGGGACAGAGACAGACAAGCACGGAGAGAAAGAGATCAAGACATGGTCTGGGAGGAAAGCTCTATTATTAATAAAAGTAGCTTTCTATGGAAATTTCCCTAGAAGTTGAAAAAGGAAAAATCCATTTAACACAATTTTAAAGTAATTACTATGGGAAAGGCACTACTTGGAAATTGTGGTGGATATACAAGCTTTTCAGTTACTGGGTTGGAGAAGGGTGTGTACCACAGAAGTGTTGCAGGAAGGCGGACCCCTTCCAGGGCCCGAAACTGAGCTCTTGTCTAACACTCAGAAATGAATTGTCCAAGGAGACACATGTGCTGACAAAGCAAGAGACTTTATTGGGGAAGGGCACCCGGGTGGAGAGCAGTAGGGTAAGGTAACCCAGGAGAACTGCTCTACAGCATGGCTCGCAGTCTCGGGTTTTATGGTGATGGGATTAGTTTCTGGGTGGTCTTTGGCCAATCATTCTAATTCAGAGTCTTTCCTGGTGGCGCAGGCATCGCTCAGCCAAGATGGATACTAGCAAGAGGGATTCTGGGAAGTGGACGGACATGCGATGTCTCTAGACCTTTCCCAAACTCTTTCAGTTGGTGGTGGCTTATTAGTTCCATATTCCTTATCAGGATCTCCTGTCATAAAACAACTCATGCAAATGGTTACTATGGTGCCTGGCCAGGGTGGGCAGTTTCAATCAGTGTGCTTCCCCTAACAGAAGGTGATAAGCAACATTAAGAAATAAATGTTTCTTAGTTCAGAGAAGGAAAGAATGGTTTCAATTAGGGGCTGGAGGAGGAAGCCTTGAAGCTGGACCCTGATGTCTGAATAAGGGTTTAACAGGTGGAGGGGAAATAAATTTTCAAACAATAAGAAGGGCATTGGTAAAAACTTTGAGCAAGGTAAGGAAGAGATGTGTTCAGAAAAAAAGGAATGGTATGATTTGGCTATAATTCAAGTTACAAGTAAAGGAGTACTGGGAGAAAACTAAAAAAGCATTTTTTATTGCAGGAAGAGGGGTTGAAGATAAGATTGAGGAGCAACTGAGGGTTTCTGGGACAGGGGAGTAACAAGTTTGTGAGTGGGAAGCATTAGAAGAACAGGAACTGGAAGCCAGGTAGTGAAGATAGGAAGGATACTGTTGCTATTGTGCGTTCCAAGGCATAAGTCCTATCAGCTATCTCCTGAACATCCCTTCCTCTCTCTTTTACAGTGTCCTAGTTATTACTGCTTGGATCAGTAATGGTCCAAAGTCTTGACTGAAGGAAGAAAATAAAGTCAAGGGAGAAACTGAAGACAACCTGTAAGTTTCTAATAGAATGATAATGTTATTACTGTTACTAAGTCCAAGCTCACTCTGCTCACCACATGACAGGCCAGTGAATCTGAGAGATGAAATGTTGAGGCAAGGAATACAACTTGATTCAGAAAGCCAGCTAACTGAGAAGGTGGCAGACTAATGTCTTAAAGAAACCATCTTGTTGGGGTCTGAATGCCAGGTTATTTTATAGAGCCAGAGAGAAAGAAGCAAAGAGAAACTAAAGTCAAAAGGCAGAATAGAGAGAGAGACAGTGAGGAAGTAAAATGAAAAGGGTCTTCAGTCTTGCAAAACATCTCTAGGAAGGGCCAGTGTTTGGAAGGAGTGTGTTAATCTCTTCTTTTTTGTAGCCATTCACAGGTGGGCAGGGTCATATTATCTCTCTGTGAGCTGAACAAAGGCACTTTAACAGGCAGAGGAGCAGGGTCCTTTGAGGCAGGCCATTATGTATGATTATAGTAAGAATAGTAACAAAAACCAAGTCAAAGAAACATTTCCATCAGGGAGTCAGAATTGGTTCTTCTCTGCAACATTACCAGAAATTGGTTTGGAGGAGATAGGTTTAGTTTTTGGTATGCAGTGTTAACAGATGAAAAATGTCACCTGCCAGATCAGTAAACAAAGGGTGTTGCCATCATCAAGACAGTAGTCACTGCAGCAACCCTGACTGTGCACCCAGAGGGGATTCAGGCTAGAGAAGAGCGGGATACTGGCCCTTGATAGTTAAGGTGCATATGAAAGGAATGATTTCAGTGAGCCCAGACTCTTGCATCTTCCCATACCTAGAAACCTGCTAAATTCATCAACAAGATGTCTGGTTTTCTTTAATTCACAGTAATATTTTGATGTCCTGACTACCTGGATTTTCTTGCCAAACTCCTATATGTCCTGACTCCTCCCTTACCTTGTTGGAGCAGGGCCTCAGAGCTATCTGAGAGTCTATCTTCTGGGCCTAAGTTCTCAGAAAATCTGCCCAATAACACATAATTCTCAACTTTTAGGTTGTGCATTTGACATTAGAGATGCTAGTGTGATTTTTATAAGATGTCCAGGAGGTGATGTGGACATTTGAAGAGTTTGCTGCTCTGAATCCTGGAAATAGAATATGATGTATTCCAGGAGGTGGAATGAAATAGTCTCTGTGGGAAGAGTTCTTATATGTTTCTTTTTAGCCCTGAGATTCTTTTCAGTTAGACTCTAGGACCCTGTGTTAAGGGTTCGTGACTCTCAGTAGTAGATTGAAATTAGTTTCACTCTTCTATATGATTGTCTTCTACCCCTAAGACACCCTTCCAGACCCAGAGGAAAAAGAGAGAGGGAATTAATAAACAGTTATATGCTATAGGAAGTAGGATGGAATGAAGTGTTCTCTTTTTCCAGATGAGCATGGCACCTGCCTGCCTAGGTGGGTTACTCCAGCTGATAAGCACAGAGTAACAGCAGATGGTATGAAAATACAGGTGACAAAATGAGCTGGCTTTGTGTTGATTCATGGTGTCCTATTTTGCTCCTCCAACTAGGGAGAAGATATTCTGCTGATTTTTACAGAACTGATAGGACTAGCTCAAATAGCTGAGGACAGAACCCTACTGTCTCTATGTGGGTACTTGCTTCTTCCTTAAGAATGCCTTAGACCTCAGCCCTCAATGATGTGGGGCGGGAGGGTGATTTGCTGTGAATAGAAAGGGGGTGAGGTCAGATGCAGAAACACATCGCTATCTCAGGACCTGTCATCATGTGCCTCTCCTTGTGATATATCTTAGGTCCCTCCTTTCTTTCATGGTATTACAAAAGTTTGCCTCCCTCCATCCCCAAAGCCCACAGTGCTGCAACCACATCCAGAGTAAAATATCCCTTAAGCACTTAAAAAAATGTGTAGCTTTGTCCTTAAAACATGTAGATTTCAATAATGAGGAATGGGTACCTGGGTTTTCTGTATATGCGTGTATGCTAAATCGCTTCAGTCGTGTCTGACTTGACAGCCCCATGGACTGTAGCCTGCCAGGCTCCTCTATCCATGGGATTTCCCAGACAAGAATACTGGAGTGAGTTGTTATGCCCTCCTCCAGGGGATCTTCCTTACCCAGGGATCAAACCCATATCTCTTGCACTGGCAGGCATGTTGTTTACCACTAGCGCCACCTGGAAGATCCCCTTGGTCTTCTGTAAGTAACCTCTTTCACTCTGCTAGCTGCTGCATACCTTGAAGCAATTGATCTAGTGCAGTGAATCTCACTGACAAAATACATCTGAATAACCTAGTTCAGTTCAGTTCAGCCGCTCAGTTGTGTCTGACTCTTTGCAACCCCATGGACTGCAGCACACCAGGCCTCCTTGTCCATCATGAACTCCTGGAGTTTACTCAAACTCATGTCCATTGAGTCAGTGATGCCATCCAACCATCTCATCCTCTGTCATCCCCTTCTCCCACCTTCAATCTTTCCCAGCCTCAGGGTCTTTTCTAAGGAGTCAGTTCTTTGCATCAGGTGGCCAAAGTATTGGAGTTTCAGCTTCAACATCAGTCCCTCCAATGAACTCTCAGGACTGATCTCCTTTAGGATGGACTGGTTGGATCTCCTTGCAGTCCAAGGGACTCTCAAGAGTCTTCTCCAACACCACAGTTCAATAGCATCAATTCTTTGGCACTCAGCTTTCTTTATAGTCCAACTCTCACATCCATACAGGACTACTGGAAAAACCATAGCTTTGACTAGATGGGCATTTGTTGGCAAAATAATGTCTCTGCTTTTTAATATGCTATCTAGGTTGGTCATTAACTTTTCTTCCAAGGAGTAACAGTCTTTTAATTTCATGGCTGCAGTCAGCATCTGCAGTGATTTTGGAGCCAAAAGAAAATAAAGTCAACCACTCTTTCCCCATCTATTTGCCATCAAGTGATGGGACCTGATGCCATGATCTTAGTTTTCTGAATGTTGAGCTTTAAGCCAATTTTTTCACTCTCCTCTTTCACTTTCATCAAGAGACTCTTTAGTTCTTCACTTTCTGCCATTAAGGGTGGTGTCATCTGCATATCTGAGGATATTTCTTCCGGCAATCTTGATTCCAGCTTATGCTTCATCCAGCCCAGCATTTCTCATGATGTACTCTGCATGGAAGTTAAATAAGCAGGGTGACAATAAACAGCCTTGACATACTCCTTTCCCTATTTGGAACCAGGGAATAACCTAGGGGAGCCCTTTAAACATACAGATGCCCAGGCCCATCTTGTGGTTATAATTCCTTTGGTTTGGGAGGTAGGACCCAGAGCTATGTATGCTTTACAAGTTTCCTGAGTGATCCTCATTTACATGAAATGTGTTATCAGAAAATTAAATTATTTCCATCTTGCCCTTTGACAACACTAGCTGGGGCCTACTGGCCTCATGTCCCATTCCCTAGTTGTATTAGCATCATCAATTTAGTGAGCATAAGTTTCACAAAGGGAAAGATATTAAAATGTGTATTCTCAACCCCCATCCTATAACTACTTAATCAGAATCTCTGAGAACAGGATGCTAGAATTGGCAGTTTTACAAACACCACAGTTACATATAGTGCACTAGTCTGCAAATCTAGTGCACTAGTCTGCAAATCACACTTTGAGAACTACTGATCTGAGCCTGGGAAGTTAAAGTTGGCAGGAGCAATGTGGTTTGGGGCACAGTGGAAAGAAGAGGTAGATCGCATCAGCTGTTGAGTCACTGCAGCTCAGTGGACCAAAACGGTCTTGGTTGGAGTCTCCACTTCAGTAATGTACTGAGCTGTGGTTACAGCCTAGGCAAATGAGGCCAGATGATAGCTAGAGAAGACTGCTAATTAATTAAGCTTGGCCTAAGGTCAGGCCACCAACTGGCAGACGCAAGTTCTTTTTTAAGTAGGAGAATTTTAAGTTGGATGAGAAGGATAAGAGAGATCTGAAATATGAGAACTTTTCCTCTGACTTCTCAAACCCCTTTTCTTATTTCTCTCAGAGCTTAAGTAGTTTCCTCTGTAACAGTATCAGGATTGACTCACAAATTATTATTCATTGTTAAATTATGTTAGGAATGTGTTCAAAATGCAAGAACAGGGTGTACAGTGTAGACACTACTTGAAAAGGCACTTAGATATTTTTTCTTTAAGTGAGGGAGGAATATTTTTTCTGTGATATTTGAAAAGTGAAAGAAGTGTTTGCATTTGTCGTATGGTATATTCTATAAAACCATCTCCTGATTTCCTATTGAGTGTCCTTCTTCTGTGAAAGGCCATGTAAGGTAAGACTGGTTGCTTTTCTGTTAATGAAAGGGTGCAGAGGGTATAACTCTTACTACTGGTGGTTAAACTGAGTTTGAGATTTCACATATACTATGACTTTCTGCTGTGATTTAAGCCTTCTACTGCTACATATTACTCAGAGTATTGTCTCCTCTTCCAGCCAACTAGATGTTAAGCTTCCTGAGGGTAGGCATCTTGTCTCAGACTTCTTTATAATCCTCTATCCAGCCTAGGACCATGCTCATATATGGCTGAGTAGTATTCCAGTGTGTGTGTGTGTGTGTGTGTCTGTGTCTGTGTCTGTGTCTGTGTGTATCACATCTTCTTTATCCATTTATCTGTTGATGGATATTTAGGTTGTTGTTGACATTTGCAACAACATGGATGAACTTGGAGGGCATTATGCTAAGTGAAATTAGAAAAAGACAAATACTGTATGATATCACTTATATGTGGAATCTAAAAAATGCAACAAACTAGTGAATATAACAGAAAAAAAGAATCAGACTCACAGATATAGGGAATAATCTAGTTGTTACCAGTGGGGATGGGTGGGTGGAGGGGAGGTATAGAAGATTAAGAAGATTAAAGCCAGAAGGAAAAACACCAATACAGTATACTAACACATGTATATGGAATTTAGAAAGATGATAACAATAACCCTGTGTACGAGACAGCAAAAGTGACGCTGATGTATGGAACAGTCTTATGGACTCTGTGGGAGAGGGAGAGGGTGGGAAGATTTGGGAGAATGGCATTGAAACGTGTAAAATATCATGTATGAAATGAGATGCCAGTCCAGGTTCAATGCACGATACTGGATGCTTGGGGCTAGTGCACTGGGACGACCCAGAGGGATGGTATGGGGAGGGAGGAGGGAGGAGGGTTCAGGATGGGGAGCACATGTATACCTGTGATGGATTCATTTTGATATTTGGCAAAACTAATACAAATTATGTAAAGTTTAAAAATAAAATAAAATTTAAAAAAAAAGAAGATTAAGAAGATTATAAATTAGGCATAAAATAAGCTATAAGGATATACTGTATAATATATCCTTATATTTTACAATAATTATACATGGAGTATAACCTTTAAAAATTGTGAATCACATAATTGTACATCTGTAACTTATATAATATTTTTTTGTCTTTTTTTAATTAATTAATCTATTTTTTATTTTATTTTTTAACTTTACAATATTGTATTGGTTTTGCCATATATCAACATGAATCCGTTATATAATATTGTCCATCAACTATACTTCAATTACAAAAGATTGAGCTTATATGAGAGTAATGATATGGGAATGACAGGAGTGTAAACATCCACTCTACTTGTGTTTAGTTGTAGTTCTAAGACACAGAGCAGCATGAGATGAGGGATGTTGCAATTTTGGCAATCTACCCCAGCATTTGCTATGTATACTATGCACCCTTAAACTGTGATATTTACAGTTGATGATAGCTGAACCATTCTTAGCAAAATGGGTACAAGACTAAGAAAATTAGTAAGTTTCATTCACAAGAGTTGAAGAGAAGGAGTCATCCTTCTGCTTTGTAGTAATAAAACTAGTGACTCTAGGCCCTAAGATATGAGTCATAGAAACTTGAATGAATCTGCCCACTTTCATAATATTTGTATAGACATGAATTATCTGCTTCCCACCTCTATACATATTATTTCAGGTGAACTGTGTATGAGTATACTAGGAGTGAGGAGGAATTGTCCCCTGTGAAGACAATTGGGCATAGAGGTAGAGCCATTCTTTGAAAAGGAGAAGATTTGATTTTACATATAGTGATATTTCATAAAAAGCAGATATGTTAGAGTCTTTTTTGCCTTCTTACTGACACTTCTGAAAAAGTGAAAGTGAAGTCGTGTCTGACTCTTTGCGACCCCATGGACTGTAGCCTACTAGGCTCCCCCACCTATGGGATTTTCCAGGCAAGAATACTGGAGTGGGTTGCCATTTCCTTCTCCAGGAGATCTTCCCAACCCAGAGACTGAACCCAGGTCTCCTGCATTGTAGGCAGATGCTTTACCCTCTGAGCCACCAGGGAAGTCACTAACACTTCTACTTAACTACTAACTGCCATAAGAGCAAACAAGATAACTGTTGTGTAAAACACTAAAGTTTTACTGTCCTGCAGGTACAGTCATAAATCTGTAAAAGAAGTGTTGATGGTAATACCACTTATGTGAAAAAGAAAAATGTAGTTGACTTCCTAAGACTTTAAAAACAAATTTTTATTGCTGTATAGTTGCTTTACAATGTTGTGTTAGTTTCTGCTGTATAGCAAAGTGAATTGGTTAAACATGTACATGTATCCCCTCCTTTTTATGAATTCCCTTCCTATCTAGGTCACCACAGAGTAGAGTTCCCTGGACAATAGAGTAGGTTTTCATTAGTTATCTATTTTATACATAGTAGTGTATATATGTCAATCCCAGTCTCCCAATTTATCCCATCCCTGCTTTTCCCCTTGGTAACCATATATTTGTTTTCTGCATCTGTGATTCTATTTCTGCTTTGCAAATAGGTTTATTTGTACCATTTTTTCTAGATGCCACATATAAGTGATATTCCTAAGACAGTTTAGAAATAGAAAATATTATGCAAATTAGTTGAGATAATTAGGTATTTAACAAAGGGTTTGGTTTCATTCAACTATCTGAATAGTTCTCAGAATTCTTATCAAATATCTGCTTCCCTTTTTGATTCCAGGTCTTCTCTGATAAAGTGCTTTTTTAGGTAAACCTTGCCCCACTACAAAAATCAGAACCAGACTTTGGTTGAACTAACAGAATGGGCCAGAGACGGGAAGGATGGTGCTGAGAGCCTAGATCTACTTACATATGTCAAGCAGGCAGGGAGGCAGCCAATCTGGAAAGTTCCAAGCTGCAGGCATTAGGAAAAGGTCCAGACAGCTAAACAAAGCCCAGGTGATACACTGAGATCCAGACAGGCCAATAATTGATATGAGAGTTCTTATAACAGATGGCAAGGAACAAGTCATGAAGATAAGTTTTAATGAGCACAGAATCTAACCACAAAGACACATTCAAGACAGGAATTCTAGGTTAGGTATGAAGCTAAGATTGGTTATAATAAGGCAGGAGGTCAGAATGAGGTCTAAAATGAAGATGGCAGTACTGGTCATTGAGATTATGGTTCCAGAATTAGAGATGAAGTTGAACCCATGGGCAGAAAGAGAATGGCTTCAGCTATTGAGCTTAGTTAGCTGCTGGGTTCTAAGCTAAATATGAAGATAAGTATATTTCTATGATAATTTTATTTAGATAGATCCCTGCTGCCATTTCCCAACACAAAGGAAAATTAAATTTTTATATCTTTCTGAAGAGTGCACTTGCTTATAAAATCTCATCTTAAAATCTCTTCTGGTATGTATTTATTCCAAAAAGTTAATTCAACTGCTGCCTTTCAGATACTGTGGAATACTGAGGTGAATAAAACATAGCTATTGGCCTTAGAAAACTTACAGATTCTTGAAGAAGCAAGCATCTAATTACATCTGTTCAGTCACTCAGACATGTCCAACTCTTTGTGACCCTATGGACTGTAACCTGCCAGGCTCCTCTGCTCAAGGGATTTTTCAGGCAAGAATACTAGATTGGGTTGCAGTTTCCTCCTCAATGATTACAATACAGCATGCTGAAAGCACAAGGAATAGAGGTAACCCCATTAAGTCATTCGATCAACCAAATGCATGGAGTGTCTTCTATTTTATAGCATTGGTCTGGAAACACAGGATAATCCCCAGTCCAGACTTTCAATGTCATAGAAAACTTCCAAGAGAAGGTGAAAGTTGATCTGAATTTTGTAAGAGGTAGTCAGGTAAAAGCATGTGGCAAACATTATTCATTCTCCCCTTCCTGCATACAAATAGAAATCTGAATTTTTTGAGGCAGCATTGTAGTAAAAGCTGCCTACCCATTCATATACCATTCTAGGTTTGAATGACCATGTAAGTGAAAAAAAAAAGCCTGTTGAACAGGGCTTTGTTGAAAATATTTTTCCCCCAATGAAAATGAACTTAGCTGACAGGTTCTTCCCTCTTCCTTTTATTCATGCTTGGAATGCAGATATGAAACCTAGAGATGGAATCATCATCTCTCAGCCATAAAACCTCCTTACAGTAATGGTAAAATAAAAAGATAGTAGGAGTCTTGGTCCCTGATGATACCATACAACTTATATTTCCTTTGGATTTTTGTTTAAGCCATTGTAGTCACTTTTCTATGATGTACTGTTAAATACAATTCTAAGTAATAAGAAGAGTACTGGAGTTTGGTGGTAAAGAGTTCAAGAGAAACTTCCCAGGCATAGGAAACAATGAGATTCACAAAGATGTGGAGTGAGAAGCTCAATATGAAGAAACTGTAAGGAAACCAACTGATTGGAGTTATGAAGAGAAGGAGACCAGAGATGAAGTTGTAGAGGTGAGTAAAGGCCGGTTCCTTGTAACCCATATTAAGGAGTGTGAGCTTTGTTGTAAAAGTAATAAAGATTCTCTTGTGGATTTTTTCATGACTTAATATTTGCATTTTAGAGAGAACATTTTATTAGAATATTTAGAAACATTTGGGAGAGACTGATGGCAGGCAGATTAGATGGGAGATTTATATCGTCCAGGTGATTAAAAACCAAAACTAAGTTAGTAGAAATGGGAATTGATAGACCAGATTGGAGTTACTAATTATAGGTCTCTAGAAGAGATTCAAAATATATCAAGGAGGTAGAATCAACATAGATTGGATGTGTAAATTTGAAGCAAAGAACATCTCAAGGATGATCCTCAGGTTTCTGTCTTGGGTGACCAGACGATTCACCAAGATTGGTACTACAGGAGGAAATGATGGTTAAGTAATGATCCAAACTCTGATATCTCTGAAAACCAGAGAGAATTAAAGTATATTTTGCCAACTGTAAAAGTACCTCTCAGGAACAGTGGTAATACAGCCTCAACTGTTAAAAATGACATGTATATAAACTTAGTATTTTCAGAAAATTCCTAAGTAGATTGAGATAGAGATAATAGTGTTTTATTTTCATGCAATACAATGTTTATGCTGTTCTTTAATATTTCTTAGAACGTGGTTAGAAAAAAAACAAAAGATAAAAACAAAGATAACAACACCAAAACAGCTATACTACAGTAACCATAGTAATGTTTTCTGTTTCTTTCTTTGTTTCCTATTTCAGCCCAGTTCAACTCTGTAAAGAGAAAATGATGAATGGAGAAGAATAAGAGGGAAAGAAATGAGCCATAAGAGACATTTAGCAGACATTATTTTAATGTCTCTGACATAGTTTTGCATAGTTTCACACCTTTATGAGTTTATTGCTATAATGGTGGCAGGAAGATACAGGTTCCAGGCACCGCTAAGTAATGAGACAGTTTTGAGTTTTACTTGATACTTCCAGTAAAGTCTTTTCACAGTATCTGTGCTCTTTCAATCCAGAGTAAAGAGTGCTCACATAAAAAGCCCTAGCAGTGGCAAAAGGAATCAAAACTCCCTGCATTCTTTTCCATCTAGATGTCCTCTCTTTGGTTTGGTCAAGTCAAGATGAAGGGCAGAATAGGTTGGCACTTGTTATCAGCCCATATAACCACATCACAGTGAAAACAGTGATGTCCAAAGTTTAGTAACCATGACTGGAAAGGGCTGGTTGTGCCTGAACTTCTGTACTTGATTGCATAAACCAGTAGCCTATATTTGGACGAAGTAACGAGAGGAAATTGTAATTATTCATTTCATCTTGGTAGGATTTGGCTTATTGCTCCTGCCTTCTGAATTAAATGGATTTAAAAGAGACTGAAAGACTTAGAAAAGCTTCTCTTGCTACAGATGTTCTGCTCTCTTTGGCGGGGGGTGGGGTAGGGTGGGCATCACACCACACAGCTCACAGGTACTCAGTTCCTGGATTCCTGGATCAAGGATTGAATCCAGGCTATGACAGTGAAAGACCAGAATCCTAACCAATAGGCCACCAGGGAACTGCCTCTGCTGCTATTTTTAAACAGTGAAAGACTGCTCCTAATACACGAGAGGGTATTGGTGGGAAGGAGAAAAACAGATATTGTGGAATAACTAGGTTCTTATGAGCTAAAAATATTGACTGGAAGTTGTTGACTGTGGTCACATGAGCTTTATTGGCATACCGAAGGAAAAACTGAAGAAGAAAAGATTGCTTTATGAAATGTATTTTTTTTGGAGACCATGTTGGTAGGTAAGTTTGAAAAGAAATCCTTGGGGTAAAGTCAGAAACTAAGATAGTATTTGCTAAAGTATCATTTCAATGCCTAGATACTTAGTCATCAAATATATTTTTAGTTACCTGTTTAATTCACAACATTCTGACACAGTGCTCAATAGTGAGAAGTATAAATCCCACACTCTGGGATTAGATAATAAAACAATCCAAGGGGATTTTTTTTTTCCTGATCGCACATTGCATTCATCTCATACCTTGAAGGACAAGGGCTCATTTCACTTTAAACTTTTCTTTTTCCCTGCCACAGCCTCATCACAGATGATTTTCATACAAATGTGTGATCTTTTTGTGATTTACCTCAATTACTCTTTCTACCTTTCATTTCCTAGAGTACTTTGCAGAATCCTAAACTATTTTGATTCCAAAGCGGGTTAGTTATGTATCAGTACAAAATCAAAGGCTCACCAATCAGAAAGCTAGGAATGAAATAGGTATCCGTCTGTGATGGCATTATAGTGATTTGGGCAGACCCGGTGGTAAGGCAGTGACAGAAGATGTGCACCACTGTCCCTTTGCATGGAAGCAGGAAGGTACAGGAAGAAGCAATAATGCCTTAAGAGGAGTATAACAGAAAGGGAAAGAATAAGAAATAAAGCTGAACTTATAGAAATAGCTTCTAATTTACTTTTCATTATATCTAGAAGCTCTAGAGTGCCATCTGACCTTTCTACCAGGAGAAGCAGTAAATAAAATGTATAAATAATTTGTATTTTATATGTGTTTTGTACCCCAAATATGGAACTCAGCCTATTTGAGAATGAGCATTCCTAACTGCAAGGTCAGTGAATTCAGAATCAACTGGACTATCAACTCCTTTTGACAGAATCTATTTGTTTCAAAGTCATGTTATTTGCCCTTGTAAGAAGCAAGATAAACAGAGCAGTTTCAAAGAAAGTTGTGAGATAGTTGGGCTTTAAGAATTTGACTTTGACAAGTTCGAGAAGTAAAAACAGGGGTGGAGGGGGGGTTGGGGATGTTTAGGGATGTAATAGGGATGCTTATCCTATTTAAAAAAAAAACAGAATCAATAACTAATTTATTCAACAAGCACTTATTGAATACCTTCCATGTGTCATTGGTGATGGGCTACATACTAGACATGTTAAAAATGAGAAGCAGGCAGGATACATTTCAATCCAGGAGAGGAAGAAGGTGATTCCATGACAGACTAGCAGGTGAGATTTTAGGTCAAATGTAGCCTTTAAGCATCTCTCATATTCTACCAGGGAGGTGACTATTAACACTTACATAAAGGCCCTACCTGACACAGGAGGAAATAGAGGCCCTGCAATACAGTCCTAATTTTCCTCCTATTCCTAGATAATGAAGACAATGAAAACATAATTTTAATTGAAAAGTTGATGAGAATGAGTAAAAGCTTGCATGCTTCTAAAAATTTCTGGAGTTCTTGGCCTTTCCATATTCTTATGATAAAGCCCACAGTGGTCACTTCCTTAGTATATCCCCCAATGAGGATATATTTAAATAGATCTATTTAAAATAGACTTTATTTTTTAGAGCAGTTTTAGGTTCACAGCAAAATTGAGGAGAAAGTATGGGGAGTTCCCATAAACACACTAACCCCACACATGCATAGCCTTGCCTACTATCAACATCCTCCACCAGGGTGGTATATTTATTACAAATGAGGAACCTACATCAACACATCATGATCACCCAAAGACCATTATTTATGTTAGCTTCACTCTTGGTGCCGTACACCCCATAGTGTCAGTCACTCAATCGTGTCCAACTCTTTGTGACCCCATGGACTGTAGCCCTCCAGGCTCCTCTGTCCATGGGATTTTCCAGGCAAGAATACTGGAGTGGGTGGCCATTCCCTTCTCCAGGGGATCTTCCTGACTCAGGGATCAAACTTGAGTCTCGTGTGTTGCAGGCAGATTCTTTACCATCTGAGTCACCAGGGAAGCTATATTCAGGGAAGCTATACCAGGGAAACTACAATAGGGAAGTACGTTTTATGGGCTTTGACAAATGCATAATAACATGGATCCAACATTATAGTTCAAGCAGAATAGTTTCACTGCCCTAAACATCTTCTCTGCTCTGCCTATTCATCCCTCCCTCCACCCTAACACCTGGCAACCACTGATCTTTTTACCATCTACATAGTTTTGCCTTTTCTAGAGTGTCACAGAGTTGGAATCAAACAGTATGTATTCTTTTTAGATTGGTTTCCTTTTTCTCAGTAATATCCCTGATAGCTTAAGTGGTAATGAACCTACCTGCAATGCAGGAGACACAGGTTTGATCCCTGGGTCAGGAAGATCCCCTGGAGAAGGAAGTGGCAACCCACTCCAGGATTCTTGCCTGGAGAATTTCATGGAGAAGAAAGCCTGGCAGGCTAAAGTCATTAGGGTAGCAAAGAGTTGGACACAAGTAAGCATGCATGCACTATACATTTGTGATTCTTCCAGTCTTTTCATGGCTTAATAGCTCATTTCTTCTTAGCACTAAATAACATGCTATAATAGCAAATGATGACACCTACCAGAATTATACTAAAATTTAAAAAAACTAACATGTTGGCTAGGAAATGCAACAGCAGGAATTCTTATATACTGCTGATGGAAGTGTAAATTGGTACAGCCACTTTGGGAAACTGCTTCTCTATCTTGATTAAAGCTGAATATATGCTTAACTTATGACCCAGAAATTCCATACCAACATAAATACATACGTAGATTCACCAGTAGCATGCACAAGAAATTTCACAGCAGCATCATATGAGAACCAGTAAGTTAATGTTTATCAACAGGAAGATGGATACATAAAGTATATTCTGTTAGTTCAATGCTTCACAGCTATGAAAACGAACAAACAACTACCACAGGCAGCAATGTGGAGGAAGCTCACAAACACCATGTTGAGTGAAAACTGTCAGCCACAAAAGACTACATACTCTTTGATTACAGTTATATGAAGTTCAAAAACACAAACCTAATCTATGATAATAAATAGTGATTAATTTTGAGTAGGAGGAGGATAATGAATGGGAAGGGGAATGTTCTGTTTGACTTGGGGAATGGTTACACAGGGGTTTTTATTTTTCGGGGCGGGGGGCAGGGGTTGTTTGTCTGTCACATCATGCAGCTCATGGGATCTCAGTTCCCCGACCAGGGATTGAACTCTGGCCGTGGCGTTGAAAGTCCAGAATCCTAACCACTAGGCCACCAGGAAACCCCTACACAGATCTCTTCATGCTGTGAAAATTCATTGAGCTGTATGCTTATGATTTGTATACTTTTTAGAATGCATATTGTTATATTTCAGTATAAACATTTATTAAAGAATATAGAACCTCAGTTGGACCTATTGAGATCGAGAAAAGCTATATGGTTATCTATGATAGGAAGCCTACATTTTTTTCCAACCTGCACTTATTGGGAATTAGTAGACTACACAAGGGGTTAATCTCATGAGCTAAGGATAGCGTTTTTATAGATAAGGTGGGATTGGGACTTTGGTGTGTCTGATTTCAAAGCCTATGCTCACAGCCACTATCCCATACTGCGTTTTATTATGATTATATACTCTCTTCCAGACCTATTTATGCTAAACATCTGTGGTTCTGTGTATTTTCTTTTCCCATTTTATTTTATGACACAGAGGGATAGCGAAATGCTAAGTGTATCCTCAGTTATGTTTCATGACACCAAAATAAAGTTGAAAGACATTTGTTTGCTCTAAACAAGGCAAAATGAGTATCATACGTGTGTATGTATTATTTTTTGTGTGTTGTGCTCGTAAGCCTTAGGAATATGTACGTGGTATGTCATTATATCTTTTGAATAATTTTTCACTTGTTTCAAAATGCTTTTCATATTTTGCTTAGCATTTGACAACAGTCAACACTGAGCAGACAATCTCACTGAATTTTCTGTGTTGGATATTTAAGTTTTCCCCCACCTCAGGATATATTGGGTTGGCCAAAAAGTTCTTTCAGGTTTTCTGTTACGATGTAATGGAGAAACCTCAAATGAATTTCTTTGTCAACCCAATGCTAATTCAAAATCTTTCAGGGTCTGCAAGCAGTTTAATTTTTTCCAATGTGCATTGACTTGTATGGAGATAGTAAATTGTATCTGTCACTGTTCATCTGTTGTCCAGTGATAACATTTGTTTAGTTCCCCAGGAGTGTGTTTTAATTCCCACCCCCGCCATCTTGACTAACTCTAACATTCATCCTTCTCTGGTTCTTAATAAATTGGTGAAACTGCAACCCCACCAGTCATTTATAGGACTGTAGCACCTCCCTTTTAACCATTCATACACACTGAAATTCGGTCATTCATTTTTACTCTTAGCTTTCCACCTCTTAAACACTTTATAATCCATAGCTAAAGTAGCACATGCTCACCCTCTAGTTACAAGCTTAATATGTAAGCATGGAAAGATGTGCGAATAGTACTGTTTTCATAGAAGCACTTTCCTCCCCCTCTGCTGCTGCTGCTGCTAAGTTGCTTCAGTCATGTCCGACTCTGTGCGACCCCATAGACGGCAGCCCACCAGGATCCCCCATCCCTGGGATTCTCCAGGCAAGAACACTAGAGTGGGTTGCCATTTCCTTCTCCAATGCATGAAAGTGAAAAGTGAAAGTGAAGTCACTCAGTCATGTTCGCCTCTTAGCAACCCCATGGACTGCAGCCCACCAGGCTCCTCCCTCCATGGGATTTTCCAAGCAAGAGTGATGGAGTGGGGTGCCATTGCCTTCTCTGTTCCCCCTAGAGGTTAACTATTTAGATTTCCTATTGAATATCATAGATGATTCTTCTCTATTTTTGGATTAAAGATAGCTTGTCCAGTATTCTAGCTTTGTTCATGTATTCATTATTATTGCTTTAACTGGTTAAATGCAGTTGATATCATTGACACATATATTCCTAAGACAATTTATGGTTTAAATGTTCAACTCATTTTTAATATAGTAATAGTTTCAAAAACATCAAACTTTAATATACACATCTTTATTTGTGATATAATTATCAATTTTCTTCATTTAATTTTTTAGAGACTATACTACAGAACTCCTAAAAGGGCAAAAACAAATAAAGCATTATTTCCAAAAGTAAGGCTTGCAGAGTCAATAACATGACAAGGTTGTTAAATGTTTGAGATCCTTAACAATGTAAGGCATAGAGCTAGCCTGGAAGACCATTAAGTAAATATGATCTATATTATGGAGAAGAGTAGATCCTCATTCCCTTAGGTAGATGCAATAAACTAAGAAATCTTACTCTTAAAAAACATTACTGGAGTATAGTTGATTCACAATGTTGTGTTAATTTCTGCTGCACAGCAAAGTGATTCAGATTATATATATATATATACTTTGTCATATTCTTTTCCATTATGGCTTATCACAGGATATTAAATATAGTTCACTGTGCTATACAGTAAGACCTTGTTGTTTATCAAATCTTTATTATAGAGTTTAGGTACTAATTTTAGAAAAGCTAACAACTCACTAACAACGTTGAACTTGTTCAGACTTAAAAACAATGACACACCCACATGCTCTCTCAGCACCTTTCAATAACCTGCCTGTTTCAACACTTGGTAGCTTCAGATCAGATTATTAGCTTTTACCTTTCTTTTTTACTTTTAGCAAGGTAATTGGAAAGGTGAAATTGATAGAAAGTTATACAATTCAGTGGTATTAATATTCCTGCATTGCCTGTAGGAGTCATATTCTGACTTGTTTTTCTGGTAGACATTTGGTTATAAATCCAAATGAATATCTTTTAATCAGTCCTGGAAGAGAAATAGCTCATCACAACCTGTTAAGAGATATTTGTGAAAAATGTAATGAAATGTTTTAGGAAGAAGGAAGAGATGTACAACACCAAGATTCTCATGAAAATGTATCTAGTCTATTGATGAACTCAAATTCCAAGTCTGAGTTTTGAAACAAAATTTCCATGGCATTTTAGCTAATCTGCAATGAAAGAAAGTGAAAGTGAAAGTCACTCGGGACTGTCTGCCTCTTGTGAACCCATGGACTCTCCAGGCCAGAATACTGGAGTGGGTAATTGTTCCCTTCTCCAGGGAATCTACAGTCCGTGGAATTCTGCAGGCCAGAATCCTAGAGTGCATAGCCTTTCCATTCTCCAGGGGATCTTCCCAACCAGGGATCGTACTGAGATCTCCCACTTTGCAGCCTGATTCTTTCCCAGCTGAGCCACAAAGGAAGCCCAAGAATAGAGAAGTGGGTATCCAATCCCTTCTCCCACACTTTGCGACCACATGGACGATACAGTGCATGGAATTCACCAGGCCAGAAGAGTGGAGTGGGTAGCCCTTCCCTTTTCTAGGGGATCTTCCCAACCCAGGGATTGAACCCAGATCTCCCACATTGCAGGCAGATTCTGTACCAGCTAAGCCACAGGGAAAGCCTGAAAATATTGGAGTGGGTAGTCTCTCCATTCTCTCACTCTTTGCGACCACATGGAGTCACAGTCCATGGAATTCTCCTGGTGAGTATCCTGGAGTGGCTAGCCATTCCCTTCTCCAGAGGATATACAGTCCATGGAATTCTTCAGGCCAGAATACTGGAGTGGGTATCCTTTCCCTTCTCCAGGGGATCTTCCCAACCCAGGGATTGAACCCAGATCTCCCACATTGCAGGCAGATCCTTTACCAGCTAAGCCACAAGGGAAGTCTACAAATGCTGGAGTGGATAGCCTATCCCTTCTCTCACTCTTTGCAACCCCATGGACTATAGAGTCCATGAAATTCACTTGGGCAGAATACTGGAGTGAGTGGCCAATTCCTTCTCCAGGAGATCTACAGTCCATGGATTTCTCCTGGCCAGGGTACTGGAGTGCATATCCTTTGCCTTCTCCATGTGATCTTCCCAATCCAGGAATCCAACCCAGATCTCTCACAGTGCAGGCGGATTCTTTACCAGCTGAGCCACAAGGGAAGCCCAGTTATACTGGAGTGGGTGGCTTATCCCTTCTCCCACTCGTTCGACCACATGGACTCTAAGTCCATGGAATTCTCCAGGCTAGAATACTGCAGTGGGTACCCATTCCCTTCTCCAAGCAATCTACAGTCCTTGTAATTCTCCAGGCCAGAATTTTGGAGTAGGTAAGCCTTTCCCTTCTGCAGGGCATCTTCCCAACCCGGGCTCAAACCCAAACTTCCCACATTGCAGGCAGATTCTTTACCAGATGAGCCACAAGGGAAGCCCAAGAATACTGGAGTGGGTAGCCTATCCCTCCTCCCACTCTTTCTGACCACAAGGACCATACAGTGCATGGAATTCTCCAGGCCAGAATACTGCAATGGGTACCCGTTTGAACCCAGATATCCCACATTGCAGGTGGGTTCTTTACTAGCTGAGCCTCAAGGGAAGCCCAAGAATACTGGAGTGGGTAGCCTATCCCTTATCCCACTCTTTATGACCTCATTGACTATACATTCCATGGACTTGTCCAGGCCAGAATACTGGAGTGGGTAGCCGTTCCTTCTCCAGGTATCTTCCCAACCCAGATATCCAACCCAGATCTCCCACATTGCTAGCCAATTCTTTACCAGCTGAGCCACAAGGGAAGCCCAAGAATACTGGAGTGGGTAGTCTGTCCCTTCTCCCAATCTGTGCGACCACATAGGCCAGAATACTGGAGTGGGTAGCCTTTCCCTTCTCCAGAGATGCTTCCCAACCCCAGGATCGAACCCAAATCTCCAACACTGCAGGCAATTCTTCAGCTGCTGAGCCACAAGGGAAGCCCAAGGATACTGGAGTGGGTAGCCTATCCCTTCTCCAGCGGATTTTCCCCCCACCCAGCAATCGAACCATGATCTCCTGCATTGCAGCCAGATTCTTCACCAGTGGAGCTATCAGGGAAGCCCCTTACATGAATAGCTTTTTTTGCTCTACACCAAATACAAAATGCTCCGTTTCAAAAGCCCTGAAAAACTCTTTGTGGTGACATCAAATAAATAAGAATCATTTTAGTTTTTTTTACAGAAAAGAAAGTCAAATTTATTTAATTAAAAACTAGAATTAAAAATTAGCAAATACACAAACACACACTCAAAAATACACACACAAGAACACTATGTATTGACTCCCAGAGGGGATATGCAGCGGTCCAAGACCACTCAATATGGCTTGTCAGTTATAGAATTCCAAGCATGCACACGCGTGCACACACACACACACACACAGCACAGGCACACAAAAAAGAACCCAGTATTTTTCAACAGTACACTCAATCTACCATAAACAAAAATTCAGAATTAGTTTTCAAAGGTTCCTTTTTTAATTCAAAAGATGCCCATCTCGGGTATAAACATACATATATTTTTTCAGTGGTTTACTGTTGGCTTATTTTAAATATATTAGTGTTATTACATGCAACTATTTCCTGTATTTAACACGCTTTCGTTTTATTTACTTTAACGTCTCTAGCTTGAACCTACCAAAAGTTTCTGGTTGGTAGGAAGACAGGTGCCTTATTCTCTGTGAAACTGAATGTATTGGTTTTAAACACTCGTCAGAAAATGTTTGATCAGCATTTCAACACATGGAAATAGTTACATCGATGCTTAAATTGCCATTTTCTGCGAAAAGTTCCGCAACTTCAGAGTCGAATATTAGGCAGTCACTGTTGATAAGGGCTGTTGCAATTCCCTCATGAATAGATAGAGGCGTGGCTTCCCAACTCAATCGCCGCCTATTACCATTTAGCTCAAGTTGATAAGTAAAATTTTCAGCTTGCTCGCGTGTTCCTATCAGCTGGACTACTGCAAAGAATTTCTGGTGACCATCGTAGATTTCCAGTTTCTCCAAAACTAGTAAGAAGTGAAACCCAAAACAGGACTGCAACATCACCCACTCAAGGGTACCAGCCAGATTAATGTTGACTGCAAGGAAAACTACAACTTCTCCGCGCAGGGTTATAATGGACTCATTATAGTGCTGCATCAGATGCGGCACTACAGCATCCATGGAGCCTTGCCACCCACAGGAAGTACCAGGGCAAGGACAACGACAGGGCCTAAACTCACAGTGTTCTTCATGGTCTGCTTTTTCTGTGGGTGGCATAGTTTTTCCACATCCTGAAGAGGTGTACTTACAGGGGAAAAGTACTAAATTGGCCACTTTCTCCATGGCTAGGTTGCGAATGGATGTCAGCGGGACCCGGCAAGTTGGACAACGTGTGAGCTTTGGGCGACAGTTGCCACAAACAAGATGGCCACTCTTACACTGTGTAATTGGAGGTAACACATACTCAAAGCAGACCGGACACTCAAAAAGACTCGCCAAGTCATTGTTGGACACAGTGGTGCCAGTCAAGACAGGCGCCCTCCGGGAGGAAGGCGCACCATTTGAGGTTCCAGTAGGTAATGCTCTTTCGGTCAGACGACTCATTTCTGTCAGGCGCCTCGGACCTCGGTCCTGGCTCAAACACGCTCCGCCGTCGCCGCCGCCAACGCCCGCCACCGCGGGCAGCGCCACTGCCACTGCGTCTGCCTCATGCCAGTACCGACGGGACACTCTGGCTCGCCGCCGCCATTAGAGAGTGCGCGCAGCAACGGTCGCCGCGGCTCCTCACTGTCCGCCGCCGGCGTTCCGCGCGTTCTCGAACCCGCGCGCGCGCCCGCTAAATACCTCACACTATGGCGGCCACTGCTGGGAGGTGCGGCCGGCAGGGGGCCAACAGGAATCTTTTTAAAGGAATAGGTCATTGTTACAATCTCAGCATTCCTTGCCCAGAGCTATTTTGCATGTTGAGTCATATAACAGTTTTAGTCCTAGTAACTGTCTATTTTGGGAGCTCACCTACAATCTGGTGACATTATGGAAAAAGTATGAAATTAGAACTGCAATAGGAATAATCCAGAGTTTAAAAGATTAAATTAGTACCTAGCTACTTTTCATGTATAAAGGTGCTTTTCAAGCACTAATTAATCCGCTTAAAACCTCTGTGAGCATGGCTGGACTAGGAGAAAATCAGAGTTTTGAAGAGAGAAAAGTGAAAAGTTTCTAGTGGAGCTGTATTTTTCCATAACTCGTCTCCAGGCAGACTCTCCTAAATAGGTGTCAATTAAATTCTGCTTATCTGAACAGTCAGGCTGTTCAGTAGATTAAAAAAATTCAGTTTTACCTGAAACCCTTAGGAATAACCTAAGGTCTTATCCCACAGCGAAACAAAATCTCCGAATTGAGAAATCAAGGAAGCCCAGAACTATCCTGGATATTTGTACATATTCGGGGTCAGTGATGGACTATTATAAAACCAAATACACTGGTTTTAACTAGAATTGGACATATTGCTAAGAAAATAACCAGTTACATCACCATGTCTGATTCCGTGCAGGTCAATAATTCATTTCTGACTATGGCAGTTTCATCAAACTTTGGGGTGAAGGAATGCATGTGGGTGTCACTGACTGCTACTGGCAGGCCTGAGGCATTAACAAGAGCGAAGACCAAATTGAAGGGAAAAAGTGGTTGTGGTAGAAGATCACCAACAAATTCATAAGATGTCAACCATAATTTCAACCAGTGGCCCAGAGAGCAGGGAGATAAATCTGTTAAAACAATGGGATGAGTAAGAATAAATACAAGGAACAGGTCGTGCTGGAAGTACAGGAAGAATTGGAATAGCATATTCATGTGGGAATCGTGTCAGAAGCCAGGATATTGCAAGTAGATATAATCTATTAATAGAAGGGGACGACAGAGGATGAGATGGCTGGATGGCATCACTGACTCGATGGACGTGAGTCTCGGTGAACTCCGGGAGTTGGTGATGGACAGGGAGGCCTGGCGTGCTGCGATTCACGGGGTCGCAAAGAGTCGGACACGACTGAGCGACTGATCTGATCTCACCCAAAACTCAACCCGAGAAACATGTCAAATTCACGTGGGACATTGTGGCATGGAGCACCAGTACAGCTACCCCCACACACAGCACTTACACACACATACACACACTTCTAGCCCCACATGCCTGTTCTATATTTTTCCATTTCAGTATCACTTTCTAACATGCTTCACAATTAACTTAACCATGTTCTCTCTCTCACTCCCTACCGAATGGAAGGTACTGAGGTAGACAGGTTTGTATGTTTTGTTTATTGATGTATGCATATACAACAGTGTCTGGAATAATAGGCTCTCAATAACAATTTGCTGACTAAGTGATTTTAAGAAATGAGTATGGGAACTCATTCCAGAGTGCCTTAGTGACGGGTCAAAACACCCTGAGCTCAATATGATGCATTATTTATCAACTGTTATTTCTATAGTCGTGTGGACTCTACTTTTAAGTATAGGTTCTTGGGACTTCCCTGGCAGTCCAGTGGTTAAGACTCCTCGCTTCCCCTGCAGGGGGCACAGGGTTCGATCCCTGGTGGGGAAACTTTCTGCATGCTACTTGGCATGGCCAAAAGAGGAAAAAAAAAAAAAAAGTACAAGTTCTCTCTGTCTACTGCTTTTTAGACAAATAGAATGGAGACCCATCAAAGTGAGCTGAGGAAAGGGGAGAGCAACAGGAAAGGGGTTCAGAGGATACGAGGGGTGAGGGGATGATATATTCTGTAGGGCCCTGTTGTCCATTGTAAGGATTTTGGCTTTGAGTCCAAGCGAGGTGGGATGCCACTGAAAAGTTTTGAGGAGTAGAGTGACTTGATCTGACATATATTTGAACAGAATCTCTTGAGATGCTGTGTGAAAAATAAACTAGAGGGGTAAAAAGGCCAAAGCTGGAAGACTAGTGAAGAGACTACTGCAAAAATCCAAAGCACAGATGATGATGGCTTGGAATTGAGTGGTAGCACCAGAGGTTTTTTGAACTGGTCAGACTGAGGGTATCTTTTGAAGGTATGGCCAATGGGATTCCTTGATGGATTGGATATGGTGTTTGATAGCAGGAGAATGAATCAAGGAAGATGATAGTGTTTTGCCCTGAGCAAATGGAAGAATGGAAATATCATTTTATTGAGACAGGAAGAACTTGGTTGTTGAATGATTGAGGATGTTTAAAAAAAAATACCTTGGGGATTTTAATGCATTTTCAGATCATGTTTCTTCCTTCAGTGAGGCAGGATGGTAGTGGTGCTGGATACTAATCATTTCACTGTTGATTGTGTAAGTCAACAAAGCTGTGAGTATGGTTTTGAGGGGTTGATTTTTGTTTTTACTCCTGAGATTAAATATGATCCAGTACAAAGAATATTCAGAATATCTATCAAGGAAGGAATAGATTTTATTATAGCAGATTAATGAGCACATTAAGATGAGTTCATTTAGTGTTTTACTATGAAATTCACCAAAAGAAGTGATGTGGTTTTGGTGTCTATTGGCCATCTTAAATTCATTGATACCAGTAAACTGTAAATTACATATATGTATGCATACAAGGTGGAAACCACTAGCAAAAACAAGATCAGAGCCACAAGAAGCCACACTATATTAAACTGAAAATGCTACACGCATATAACTCTGAAGTTACACTACTTTCTGCGAGTGAAATCTTAAGGAGTGTGTTACTGATTTCACTTTTGTGGAAAATCTATACAAACTCGGTATGGTTAATAATATGGCATTTGTTAAGAAAAAAAAAAATTTAGAGACACACTCATCTCCTTTGATCCAGAACTCCACTTCTACCAATTTCTCCTGAGGTGATATTAAGAACGTGCACAAAGATTTACATCCCAGAGTATTTCTCAGGGCTTTTGTTATAATAAAAATTGGAGACCATTTAAACAGCTAAATCTAGAGCATTGGAATACATGATGCACATTCATTCAGTGGAATACTATACAGCCAATTCAAAGAATATTGTCAAAGTGCACATATTAGTACATAAAAACCTTCCTGACATATTGAGTGAAAAAAACAAGTTAGAAGAGAAAATTACATCTGACCCCATTTGAAGACTTGTGCAGTTAATCTATTTGAACAGAAAAATTCTGCAAGCAGATACCACAAAATGGTAACTGGGTATCACTGGGGGGATTATGGAGAGTTTCTATGATTATCTCTATTTGCTAAAATAAATCTGTACTGCATTTGTAATAAAAATATACAAATGCATGGAACAACAGTGATTACATTAGACAGAGATATTTCATGCTTTATAAAGATACACAAGTCTTGTTTTGCCTGGAGACACACCCTTGTTCATGCATCACAGGATAAACTTTTAACAGCATATTATTACTGGCACTCCCTGGCTACAGTATTTCTGATTGCTGCTGCTGCTGCTGCTGTGTCGCTTCAGTCGTGCGACCCCATAGACGGCAGCCCACCAGGCTCCCCCATCCCTGGGATTCTCCAGGCAAGAACACTGGAGTGGGTTGCTATTTCCTTCTGCAATGCATGAAAGTGAAAAGTAAAAGTGAAGTCGCTCAGTCGTGTCCGACTCTTCGGGACTCCCTGGACTGCAGCCCACCAGGCTCCTCCGTCCCTGGGATTTTCAAGGCAAGAGTACAGGAGTGGGTTGCCATTGCCTTCTCTGATTTCTGATTGAGATTAGTATACATAATGAGTCGCCAAATTCAGGGCTCTCACAAAAAGCCCTTCCAATGTGAGAAATGTGGCTAAAGTTCATAAGATGACTTTCAGTGTTTTAGCAATTACAGTAATTATTTAAGCAAATAACACTTAGCATGAATTCTCAGAGAACCTTGTGTGCTTTTTCATTAGCTCTACAAAAAAAAAAAAAAAAAAAAAAAAAAGCAGGGTGTGTGTGTGTGGGGAGTAGATTTGGGAGGAGACTCCCAATAAAAATGAGAGAGCAGATAGCCAGTATCTTTAATTTTCTCACTGAAGATAGACGTTTTTTCTCCATCTGGCCAGGCAAATAATGCAGAAGTGGCCAACAGTAGATTATGCTGGGTCATCAGTGGTCAAAAGCAACGGGGATAACTGAAATCCACTGATAATCCAGAAACCTAATTTTATCGAAATAGTTGCAACCACCTCCTGGACAGAACCCTTCAGTAGAACTGCTAATGAGAAGCGTAATTGAGTGTTTTGAGTTCATCTGCTTTCAGTTATCCTTTGCAGGTGCTAATGAACAGTGAAGTGGTCAAAAGGCTGTCAGCCAAAGAGAGCGGTAGGAGTCAAAGCAAGACATGGATAACACCAGAAACTGGATAATCAGCCTCAAAATGGGTGAGTTGACCACAGTGAGGATCAGCTATTAATTATCTGCTTAAGTAAATTCCACAAAGATATATGTCATGACAACAGATCTTCATATTAAGGGTTTTCGTGTATGCAGAGTCTATCTTGGTTAACATGATTTATGGTATAGTCTTAGAAATTCTCTATACTGCAGTGAATTTCCTGGACAGCAATGATAGGATACTTACTGTCAGAGCACAGCTAATCAACTACAGGCTCCTCTGCTAAATATGGCCAACAGACTGCTTATGAGTCAGGACTTTGGCAGACAGCCCTTCTTTTGGACCAATGGGAACGTGACTGACTCTCTCCCATGCCTTTCTGGGAGACGATATAAGCATTGCTGGTATCCAAATCCTTTTGTTTTTATTATTCCTCCAAATTCATGTTTTAGTAAACCGCCTTTTGAAAGTATTGTTATGGTGAACATTTTGTGGTTTATGGTAAGCATTTGGTTTTCAAGAATTGTTGAAAATAAATGTTTTTAGAGTGCAGTTATTTTCAAGTATTACACAATAAACTCTAATATTTGTAACTAAAACTCTATCTATGTTTGATTAGCAATTAAGCTCTCAAATAGTTATGAAAGTAATTTTCTTTCATAAGGCTGTACTTTAGGACAAATTACTTGATACATTCACTAATATTCAGAGCTTCTCAACTATATCTACATATGATTATGAATGTAGCTCTTTGTGGTGGTAGCAAAACTGATTTCCATTTTTGGCAGTTGGAAAAAAAGTGCATTATAAACTATCTGATATTTGTAAATAAAACTGTAACTGCACATGAATATTTATTATGTTTTCTATAGCAATTGTGAGAGTATTCTCCATTTATAACACTTGTTTTGAGTAAATGAGATTTTTAACCATTTTAGTATCAACTGTTATCTTGATGCGGTTCTATGATAGTGTGTCCCTTTGCCCATATTGTGAGCGAAAGGGCAAATGAACTAGTTTTATATAATGTGAATTGTTTAAGTCACTTGAATATTCTCAATAACTCGTTAACTTTTGCTTTCAGTTTAGTTGATTTCAGTCACTGAGTCACATCCGACTCTTTGTGACTCCATGGACTACAGCATGCCAGGCCTTCCTGTCCATCACCAACCCCTGTAGCGTCCTCAAACTCATGTCCATCAAGTCAGTGATGCCATCCAACCATCTCATCCTCTGTCGTCCTCTTCTCATCCTGCCTTGAATCTTTCTCAGCATCAGGGTCTTTTCCAATGAGTCAGTTCTTCGGGTCAGGTGGCCAAAATATTGGAGCTTCAGCTTCAACTTCAGCATCAGTCCTTCCAATGAATATTCAGGACTGATTTCCTTTCGGATTCAATGGTTTGATCTCTTTGCTTTCCAAGGGACTCTCAAGAGTCTTCTCCAACACCACAGTTCAAAAGCATCAGTTCTTTGGCACTCAGCTTTATTTATGGTCCAACTCTCACATCCACACATGACTACTGGAAAAAGCATAGCTTTGACTAGACGGACCTTTGTCAGCAAAGCAATGTCTCTCCTTTTTAATCTGCTGTCTACATTAGTCAGACAGGGCTGACTAATGTTATACCAGGGCTCCCCTGGTGGCTCAGAGGTTAAAGCGTCTGCCTGGAATGCGGGAGACCAGGGTTCGATCCCTGGGTCGGGAAGATCCCCTGGAGAAGGAAATGGCAACCCACTCCAGTACTCTTGCCTGGAGAATCCCATGGAGGGAGGATCCTGGTAGGCTACAGTCCATGGGGTCGCAAAGAGTCGGACACGATTGTGTGATTTCACTTTCACTACGTTAGTCAGAGCTTTTCTTCCAAGGAGCAAGCATCTTTGTCATTTGATTTCATGGCTGCAGTCACCATCTGCAGTGATTTGGAGCCCAAGAAAATGAAGTCTGTCACTGTTTCCATTGTTTCCCCTACTGTTTGTCATGAAGTGATGGGACCTGATGCCATGATATTCATTTTGTGAATGTTGAGTTTTAAGCCAGCTTTTTCACCCACCTATTTAACTTTCATGAAGAGGCTCTTTAGTTCCTCTTTTGCTTTCTGCCATAAGGATGGTGTCACCTGCATATCTGAGGTTATCGCTATTTCTCCCAGCAATCTTGATTCCAGCTTTTGCTTCATCCAGCCCGGCATTTTGCATGATGTAATCTGCATATAAGCTAAATAAGCAGGTTGACAATATACATTGCCTTGACGTACTCCTTTCCCGATTTGGAACCAGTCCGTTGTTCCATGTCCGGTTCTAAATGTTGTTTCTTGACATGCATATTGATTTCTCAGGAGGCAGGTAAGGTGGTCTGGTATTCCCATCTCTTGAAAAATTTTCCACACTTTGTTGTGAGCCACTCAATCAAAGGCTTTGGCGTAGTCAATAAAGCAGAAGTAGATATTTTCCTGGAACTCTGTTGCTTTTTGTATGATCCAATGGATGTTGGCAATTTGATCTCTGTTTCCTCTGCCTTTTCTAAATCCAGCTTGAACATCTGGAAGTTTTCAGTTCACATACCGTTGAAGCCTCTCTTGGAGAATTTTGAGCATTAATTTACTAGAGTGTGAGATGAGTACAATTGTGCAGTAGTTTGAGCATTCTTTGGCATTGCCTTGCTTTGGGATTGGAATGAAAACTGACCTTTTCCAGTCCTGTGGCCACTGCTGAGTTTTCCAAATGTGCTGGCATATTTGGTGCAGCACCTTAGCAGCAGCATCTTTTAGAATTTGGAATACCTCAGCTGGAATTCCATCATCTCCACTAGCTTTGTTCATAGTGATGATCCTAAAGCCCACTTGACTTCACACTCTATGATGTCTGGCTCTAAGTGAGTTATCACACCAACATGGTTTTCTGGGTCATTAAGGTCTTATTTGTATAGTTCTTCTGTGTATTCTTTCCACCTCTTCTTACTATCTTCTACTTCTGTTAGGTGCATACCATTTCTGTCCTTTACTGTGCCCATCTTTGCATGAAATGTTCCCCTGATATCTCTCATTTTCTTGAAGAGATCTCTAGTCTTTTCCATTCTATTGCTTTCCTCTATTTCTTTGCATTGATCACTGAGGGAGGCTTTCTCATCTATCCTTGCCATTCTTTGGAACTCTGCATTCAGATGAGTGTATCTTTCCTTTCCTCCTCTGTCTTTAGCTTCTCTTCTATTCTCAGCTATTTGTAAGGCCTCCTCAGACAACCATTTTGCCTTTTTGCATTTCCTTTTCTTGGGGATGGTCTTGATCACTGCCTCCCGTACAATGTCACGAATCTCCACGCATAGTTCTTCAGGCACTCTATCAGATCTAATCCCTTGAATCTTTTTGTCACTACCACCGTATAATCATAAGGGATTTGATTTAGGTCATACCTGAATGGTCTAGTGGTTTTCCCTACGTTCTTCAATTTAAGTCTGAATTTGACAATAAGGAGTTCATGATCTGAGCCACAGTCAGCTCCTGGCCTTATTTTTGCTTCTTGTTTTGTATAGAGCTTCTCCATCTTTGGCCACAAAGAACATAATCAATCTGATTTTGGTTTTGACCATCTGGTGATGTCCATGTGTAGAGTCATCTCTTGTGTTGTTGGAAAAGGGTGAGTGCTATGACCAGTGCATTCACTTGGCAAAACTCTGTTAGCCTTTGCCCTGCTTCATTTTGTACTCCAAGGCCAAACCTGCCTGTTAGTTCAGGTGTTTCTTGACTTCCTACTTTTGCGTTCTAGTCCCCTATGATGAAAAGGACATCATTTTTGAGTAGGTCTTCATAGAATGGTTCAACTTCAGCTTCTTTGGCATTAGTGGTTGGGGTATAGAGTTGGATTACTGTGATATTGAAAGATTTGCCTTGGGAACGAACAGAAATCATTCTGTCATTTTTGAGATTGCACCCAAGTACTGCATTTCAGACTCTTTTGTTGACTGTGAGGGCTATCTCACTTTTTCTAAGGCATTCTTGCCCAGAGTGTAGATATAATGGTCGTCTGAATTAACTTCACCCGTTACAGTCCATTTTAGTTCACCGATTCCTAAAATATCGATGTTCAATCTTGCCATCTCCTGTTTGATCACTTCCAATTTACCTTGGTTCATGGAACCTAACATTCCAGGTTCCTATGCAATATTTTTCTGTACAGCGCCGGACTTTACTTCCATCCCCAGTCACATCCACAACTGGGTGTTGTTTTCACTTTGGCTCCGTCTCTTCCTCCTTTCTGGAGTTATTTCTCCAGTCTTCTCCAGTAGCATATTGGGCACCTACCAACCTGGGAAGTTCATCTTTCAGTATTATGTCTTTTTGCCTTTTCATACTGTTCAGGGGCTCTCAATGCCAGAATACTGATGTGGTTTGCCATTGTCTTCTCCAGTGGACCACGTTTTGTCAGAACTTTCCACTATGACCCATCCGTCTTGGGTGACCCTACATGGCATGACTCACAGTTACACTGAGTTAGACAAGCTGTGGTCCATGTGAGCAGTTTGGTCAGGTTTCTGTGACTGTGGTTTTCATGATGTCTCCCCTATGCCGGATAAGGATAAGAGGCTTATGGAAGCTTCCCAATGGGAGAGACTTAATGTGGAGGAAACTCGGGTGGGGCCATGCTCATTAAATCTTTAATCCTATTTTCTGTTGATGGGATGATGGGAGTAAATAATTTTAATTCAATTTCAAATAAATATTTATCAAATTCTACCTAACTGAAAAAACCATTCCCCAAATTTCCACTTTAGCAAGAATTGGATAAACTCTAGCCCAATTTAGTCCCATGAAAAACAATGGTATATGAGTAGATGAATTGTAAAATTTATTCATATTAAAGACTTGCTCTGTGCCTGATCTGTCAGTAAGTGCTTTATATGTATTGACTCATGTAATACTTTGGGGAGATGGTACTATGACATCTCTAATTTATTATAGATGAGACACTAAGATTAAGTAATTTGTCAAAATTCACCTAGAGCTCTTAAGGGGCAGGGCTCAGATTCAAATCCAAGTAGTTGACCTCTGGAGTCAAGCTTTGTAATTCTCCATGCTGTATAGTTTCATTTAGATTTCTGTGGCCTAACATACGCAGCCTGAGTATGACAACTTTTAGGTACTGCAGGACCATCTTCCAACTTTCTCTGTTCACTTGGCAAGTGTCTGGCTCAGGTAAAAAAATCTCCCCACAATGCGGAAGACCCAGGTTTGATCCCAGGGTTCGGAAGATCCCCTAAAGAAGTGAAAGGCTACCCATTCCAGAATTCTTGGGGATTCCCTGGTGGCTCAGATGGTAAAGAACCTGCCTGCAATGCAGGAGACCCAGGTTTGATACCCAGGTCATGGAAGATCCCCTGGAGAAGGCAAAGGCAACCCACTCTAGTATTCTTGCCTGGAGAATTCCGTGGGCAGAGAAGCCTGGCAAGTTCATGGGGTCGCAGAGAGTCAGACATGACCGAGTGACTAACGGTGCATTCAAAAGGGCCACAGAAATTCTATCTAGTACATAGATTTTGAATTTATATTCACATGTTTTTTCAATTTGATTTCTTCTACAGTTAAACATCCCTGTCCTTTATTTTTAAAATCTTCACTATTTGAAGCCTTCAGTTCCCCCATGGACATGGATTTCTATTAAGCAAGCAAACAAACAAATAATAAGGAATTAACTATAATACATTGTATTTGCAAAGCACTTTCACACGCTTGCACTCATTTGGTTCTCACAAGTTCATTTGTTGTTTTTAATTATAAAACACTACTCAAGTATAGCAGGAGTCCTCCAGTGAGAGGCTAAGTTGTAGAAGTACCCATTGTGGGTGGAAGCATGTCCAGGCATATCTAGATGCCCAGGAGGGCAGAGCCATCAAAGCTTTACTTAAGTGTGGGTTTAAGGACTCTGATATGAGCTATAATAACTAGGTAAGTTGAAATGAACATCTGGCCCTAAGCAAGAATACCCCTCCTCAGGTTTGGGAGAATAAGAACCCTCCTATGAATAAAAATTCAGTTTGGTAAATGGGAAAGAACCAACTTTGAGGGGAGTTATTATTGAGGTAAACTGCTTTGATCAGAAAAATAATGTGTTATTTGTGTTAGAGAGGAAGGAGTAGTTGAGTAAAAACCTTGTGTGTCTGTGCTGTGCTGGAGGCTCAGCATCGGGGGATGGTGCTGGCTCTGATAGATAAGAGCTCTAGCATTAGAGTCATCCTAAGAACTTGAAAGCACGAGGCAGTGCTATTTGTGGCTTAGTAATACACTGATGTAGAAGTAAGGGCAGAAATGACTTGCGGGATGGAATGGAAAACCAGCTAAGGCTACAACATCATGGCGGACATCCAGACGTATGACAGAAGCAGTAGTTTCTGCTAGGGCACAGGTCTGGAGTGACAGAGGCAGAGATGATAAATGCTGTAAAGGGGACGAAAACCACCACTAGCCATATATAAACCATGGGAGCCACATTCTGCTGGCTCTGTTGATTCTGCTCCACCCCCTTCAACTGGAAGGGGGAAAGCATGCGAGGGATGCAACTATTGGAGGGTGAGAGACTGGCAGGACTGTTGGGCCCTCTTCTCCATAGCTTTGTTAGTAGAGTCTAAAGAAATGATTAAGGTTACACACATATTAGAGATATTTACAATTATTTTTCTATCACTACCAGAACCAACCAATCTAGACAAATCCTCATTCAATTGATCACATCCCAATTTTATATAAACACAGTTCTGAAAGAGTCATCTTTTCCCCCTTTTTGATTCTCTTTTTTCTGATTGTTTGTTTTATTAATTTTTTCTCTATTTTACATTATTGAGTGCCTACACACGTAAAGTACTCTATTAGGCCAGGTGGATATTACAGAGGTAGATACGACACAGGTGTTTTCAGTCTAGTGAAGGGGCCAGACATACCCACAAGATATAAACTAGCTTCCAAAAGGTGGAGAAGTTCAGGAGTAGTACCAAGGAATAGCTAAACGTGAAACTTCTCATGTTCTAGGTCCCAAGTTGGGGGATGGGCCATTTTTACATTGTAGTTTAGTGATATAGTCAATAATAGTCCTGCCTGGATCAGAGAGCAGGAGAGACAAATGATCATTTCCTGTTTGAAATCTCTTGCATTATTTATAAACTTCAGAATTTTTTCCTATATCAGATCATCTTTATGCTGAAGATCATAGACCCAAGGGGCCTCCTTGAAGCTGTAGATGGGCATGGAGGAAGGTTAGATCTAGCCCATGGCTTGCAGAGCATGAAGCCATGGGAGCAAAGCTGGTTTGGAGAAACAAATAATTCATTTAGAGAGCCAAGTCAAAGGAGCAGAGAAGAGAGGTAAGGAAGCAGGAGTTAACTGATGTGACTGCAATCAAAAAGCTGCCAAGGTAGAGCAAGCACGATGAGAGGCAAGTTAAGGAGAAAGTGAAAGTGAAAGTCACTCAGTTGTGTCAGACTCTTTGCGGCTCCATGGACTACACAGTCCATGGAATTCTCTAGGCCAGAATACTGGAGTGGGTAGCTTTATCCCTTCTTCAGGGGATCTTCCCAACCCAGGGATCGAACCCATGTCTCCCTCATTGCAGGCGGATTCTTTACCAGCTGAGCCACAAGGGAAGCCCAAGTTAAGGGGAAGGTTCTAGGAAATATTACCTCTATGTGTTAGCATATATGGCCTTACCTGGGGATGGGAAAGGAGTTACTAAAGCACGAAGCCTGATCAGATTCAATCAGATTAGATCAGATTCAATCTATGTTACTGTCATTTCCTGCAATTTAGCCAACTGATGTTTTAAAATGCTTTCTGTTTATTTTTGGTTGGCTGGGTCTTCATTGCTGCATGAAGGCTTGTTCTAGTTGAGGCGAGTGGGGGCTACTCTCTAGTTGCGGTGTGCAGGCTTCTCGTTGTGGTGGTTTCCCTTCTTGCAGAGCACAGGCTCTAGGCACGTGGGCTCAGTATGTGTGGTGCACAAGCTTAATTGCTCCATGGCATGTGGTATCTTCCCAGATCATGGATGAAACTTGTGTCCCCTGCATTGGGAGGTAGAATCTTATCCACTGTACCACCAGGCAAGTTCTAGCCAATTGATTTTTTTTTAATTTATTTTATTGTAATATAGTTGATTTACAACATTGTGTTAATTACTGTTGTACAGCAAAAATGATTCAGTTATATGTATATATACATTCCATATTCTTTTCCATTATGGTTTATCATAGGATTTTGTGTATTGCTCCCTCTGCTATACAGTAGGACCTGGTTGTTTATCCAGTCTACATATAATAGTATGTATTTGCATGTGCTAATCCCAAACTCTCACTTCAACCCTCCTCCAACCCCCCTCCCTCTTGGTAACCACAAATCTGCTTTCTAAATGAATTCATTCATGTCATAGTTTTGATTTCTTATATGTCATATCATATGATATGTCTTGCTCTTCCTGAAGTACTTCACTTCTCATGATAATCTCTAGGTCCATCCACGTTGCTACAAATGACATTATTTCATTCTTTTTATGGCTGAGTAGTATTCCATCTTCTTTATCCATTTATCTGTCCATGAGTATTTAGGTCATTTCCACACATTGGCTATTGTGAATAGTGCTGCTGTGAACATAGGGGTACATGTATCTTTTTGAATTATGATTTCTCGGAATATATGTCCAGGAGTGGGATTGCTAGATTCAACTGATTTTAAAACTCTTTTGTTTTGGCTTATTTAAATAGCAAGAGGTGGTATGTCTACTCCTTACAGACTTCTTTTGAGAATGGGGCTATTTTACTGACCTAACCCTCCCTTCCAAGTTCATGGAGACAGACTCACGAAGGATGAGAATTCTGATACTGAATAAAGGGGCAGCCCACTCAGCCATGTGTTGTTTATGAGAGAGACTCCCAAAACTCAGCCATCTAGAAATGCCAAAAAGAAATGTGTGAGTGAATAACATATTTATCACAGTCACATCCAAAAAGAAAACTGCTGTCAATATTGGATAAATATAATTTAAGAAAAAACATTTAGTGGGGCAAAATAAGTTTATCTTCATTTTAAAAATCCAAATGAAGGTATTTTAGTCCTGAATTTTGTGCACTAAAAATAATACCAAGGATGAACAAGATGTGGGAGGATTAGGTGAACGTGGAGTATATCTCTGTCCACAGATACTTCAGGAATACACCTTCAGACACAGAAGTGCTTGCAGACACCAGCTAAGAGTGGACAGGAGTACCTGACCACTGGAAAACAATATGTTGAGCCATGCAAAATTTGGTAGGATGAAGGACCTTGGGGGGAAAACAGGAGTGTTAGTATGACTGGACCTGCCCTCAGCAGGTGGGGGAACTGAAGCAGGGGTCCAATCCCCACATCGGGGCAATTGTCTGGGTCAGAGGAGAAACATTTAAGGCTGAGAGTGAAGCAGCTTATCTGTGGCAGCGTAAATGGAATGAGAAACAGACAGCCCTTGCCGCAGCCATATGTACCCTGGACAGGGACGCAGGTCCCCTAGAAGGTGCAGCAGTTGGGAGCTGGACCATAGGGATTGTGGAGCAACCCCAGAGCAAATGCTGCTGTTGACTGCAGAGGGACAGACCAAGGGAACGTGAGGGAGGAGATTGTGGTGGGAAAAGCCTGTGGAGGAAAGCCAGGCAGCCAGGGAAGCAAGGTGATACTGCTGAGTCATGCGTAGGGGGTGGAGTCATCACCATAGCCTCTCTCTCCCTACAAGCCAGCATCTGGCAGCTGAACAATAGCGAGGTTGACCCATCAAGCACCTGACATGCGGAACAAAAGAGTAGGACCCCACCCAGAGCGCCCCTTTAAGTGTCTGGACATTCTGATTTACAGAATAGGTCCCCAGCCAGGGGGGCCCCTCTGAGTACTTCATGTGCCGAACAACAGAGAAGGACCCCAGGTAAGGGAGCCCTCTAAATGCCTGAATGGGTGGAGCTATCGAGATAGACTAGCGAAAGAGGCCTTTTGATTTCCAGCTACCAGAGGCTCAAAAAAAGATTCTGATAGGACCATAATTCCTGTGGCTAGGCAGTCTGTGTCCTGCATACTTGGAGCCATCAGCATCCCCGCGACCCCAGCAGCCTTGCCACCTTCATGCTCAACCCTCACTGGGGCAGAGCTGCCACAGGCAAAAAAGTCTTGCATCTATGCACACGGGGTCACTTTCATAGTGTTCAAATCTTTGAGACCCTGTGGACTGTGACCTATCACGCTTCTCTATCCGTGGGATTCTCCAGGAAAGAATAATGGAGTGGGTTGCCATAGCCTTCTAGAGCACTATATTTTGTGCTCCTCTAGTCATCAACTCCCCTGAGTACCCAGTACTGCCAGAGCCCCTGCGACTCAAGCAGCTGCACCACCTTCACACCTGGCCCTCACTGGGGCAGACCCAAGTCCTCCAGGGCAGCCTCAGGAGCAAACTCCAGTCGACGACTCACAGGCAGAGGGGGAAATAAAACCACAATTGAAACCCAGGGACAGTGTGGCTAAGGAAGAAGACCCAAAACCTTCCTACCAGCTGTACAAGCTACAGATTAAATCCATATGTTCATCTAGGCAGACTCTGTCTATGGAATATATGAAAAGACACTGAGAACTCCCACAAAAGAAAGCGTACTAGTTCTTATAGCTGTGAACATTGGAGGCAAGAACACACAGGAGTAGGACCAGATTAGAGTCTGAGCTGCCCCAAGGCAGGTCCAGAGAGCAGAGCAGTGTTGGAGGACCTCCTAGGGAGGCGAGGTGGACTGTGACTCCCAGCGAGAGAAAGGACACTGACAGCAGAGACTCAGGAAAAATATTTACTATTCTTACATTTTGACTTGTTCTGTAGTTCCTTTTTGGATTCTTTTCTTTTTTTAATGAAATAGACAGATTCTTAGAAAAGTTCAATCTTCCGAGACTGAACCAGGAAACAATAGAAAGTATGAACAACTGAATTACAAGCACTGAAATCGAAACTGTGATTAAAAATCTCCCCAAAAACAAAAGCCCGGGACCAGATGGTTTCATAGGTGAATCCTATCAAACATTTAGAGAGGAGATAATGACTATCCTTATAAAATTGTTTGAAAACATTGCAGAGGAAGGAAAACTACCAAACTCATTCTTGGGGCCACCATCGCCCTGATATGAAAATCAGACAAAGACAACACAGAAAAAGAAAACTACAGGCCAATATCACTGATGAACATAGATGCAAAAGTCCTCAACAAAATTCTAGCAAACAGAATTCAGCAACATATTAAAAAGCTCATACAACCTGATCAAGTTGGTTTTAGTCCAGGGATTCAAGGATTCTTCAATATACACAAATCAATCAGTGTGATACACCATATTAACCAATTGAAAGATAAAAACCATATGATCTTTTCAATAAATGCAGAAAAAGCCTTTGGCAAAATTCAGCACCCATTTATGATTAAAATTCTTCAAAAAAAATGGGCATAGAAGGAACCTACCTTAACATAGTAAAGACCATATATGATAAGCCCACAGGAAATATTATTTTCAATGGTTAAAAACTGCAAGCATTCCCCCTAAGATCAAGAACAAGACAACGGTGTCCACTCTGACCACTGTTATTCAACATAGTTTTGGAAGTTGTAGCTACAGCAATCAGAGAAGAAAAAGAGATGAAAGGAATCCAGATTGGAGAAGAAGAAGTAACTCTCACTGTTTGCCCATGACATGACACTACATATAGAAAACCCTAAACATGCTATCAAAAAATTACTAGAGCTAATCAGTGAGTTTAGCAAAGTCACAGGATACGAAATCAATACACAAAAATCACTTGTACATTCCTATGTACTAACAATGAAAAATCAGAGAAAGAAATTAAGGAATCAATCCCATTCACCATTGCAACAAAAAATAATAAAATATCTAGGAATAAACCTACCTAAGGAGATAAAAGAACTGTATTCAGAAAATTTTAAGACACAGATGAAAGGAATCTAAGATAAAATAAACAGATAAAGATATATTCCATGTTCCTGGGAAGGAAAAATCAATATGGTGAAACTGACTATACTACCAAATGCAATCTACAGATTCAATGTGATCCCTATCAAATTACCAGTGGCATTTTTCACAGAACTAGAACAAAAAATTTCACAATTTATATGGAAACACAAAAGACCCTGAATAGCCAAAGCAGTCTTGAGAAAGAAGAATGAAGCTGGAGGAAGCAACCTTCTTGAATTCAGATTATACTACAAAGCTACAGTCATCAAGAGAATATGATACTGGCACAAAAACAGAAATATAGACCAATGGAATAAGGTAGAAAGCCAAGAGATAAACCCGTGCACCTATGGGGACCTTATTTTTGACAAAGTAGGCAAGAATATACAATGGGGTAAAGACAGCATCTTCAATAAGTGGTGCTGGGTAAACTGCACATCTACATGCAAAACAATGAAATTAGAACATTTCCTAATACCATACATAAAAATTAACTCAAAATGGATTAAAGACCTAAATGTAAGACCAGAAACTATAAAACTCTTAGAGGAAAACATAGGCAGAACACTCGATGACGTAAATCAAAGCAAGATCCTCTATGACCCATGTCCTAGAGTAATGGAAATAAAAACAAAAGTAAACAAGTGGAACCTAATTAATTTTAAAAGCTTTTGCATCGCAAAGGAAACGATAAACAAGGTGAAAAGACAACACTCAGAATGGGGGGAAATAATAGCAAGTGAAACAACTGACAAAGGATTAATTTCCAAATTATAAAAGCAGCTCATACAACTCGATACCAGAAAAACAACCCAATTCTAAAGTGTGAAAAAGACCTAAACAGACATTTCTCCAAAAAAGACATACAGATGGCTAACAAACACATGAAAAGATGTTCAATATCGCTCATTATTGGAGAAATGCAAATCAAAACTACAATGAGATATCACCTTACACCAGTCAGAATGGTCATCATCAAAAAGTCTACAAACAATAAATGCTGAAGAGGGAAAGGGAACCCTCTTGCCCTGTTGATGGGAATGTAAATTGAAAACAGCCACTATGGAAAGTGGCATGGAGATTCCTTAAAAAACTAGGAATAAAACCACCATATGACCCAGCAATCCCACTCCTAGGCATATACCATGAGGAAACCAAAATTGAAAAAGACACATGTACCTCAATGTTCACTGCAGCACTATTTACAATAGCTAGAACAGAATAGCTAGAATAGCAGACTAGGTGTCCATTGACAGTTGAACGCATAAAGAAGTTGTTGTATATACACAGAATGGAATATTACTCAGCCATAAAAAGGAATGCGTTTGAGTCAGTTCTAGTGAGGTAGACGAACCTAGAGCCTACTATACAGAGCGAAGTATGTCAGAAGTGAAAGGTAAACATCATATTCTAACGCATACCGAAGAATACTGGTACCAAAGAATTTATTTGCAGGGCAGCAATGGAGAAAGAGACATAGGGAACCAAATTATGGACATGGGGGGAGGGGAGGAGAGGGTGAGATGTATGGAGAGAGTAACATGGAAACTTATATTACCATATGTAAAATAGATATCCAATGGGAATTTCCTGTATGTCTCAGGGAACTCAAACAGGGGCTCTGTACCAACCTAGGGTGTGGGATGGGGAGGGAGATGGGAGGAAGGTTCAAGAGAGAAGGGACATATGTGTACCTATGGCTGATTCATGTTGAAGTTTGACAGAAAACAAAATTCTGTAAAGCATTTATCCTTCAATTAAAAAATAAATTACAAAAAAGGAACTGCAGTAATAGAAACACAATAGATGAAAATAATAAATGCTCTCATGGAAAATATGTTTTAAAAAACAACAGTAAAATAAAAGACATGTAAAATATTTACCTCTAAGTGTTAATTTTGATAGTAACTGGAAATTCATAAAACAATTGGAGCTTATTTACATTTATAAAACCGAAATTCTAATTTCTCTCTGCATCCATTTACAAGTTCAAAATAAAAAAGTATGATGTAGGAAAAAAAGTGATATAAAATTCATTAAGCCCTTGATGATGATGTTGAAAGTAAGAGAGATGAACAGAAATAGGATTACAAAAGCTTAACATACAATCATTAGCCTCTATCAAGTAGACTTAAAACATGGAAATATGGGGCACAAGAATATTCATTGCATTATCATATGTAATAAGAAGAAACTGAAAAGCTAAATATGCATGAAGATACTATTGGCTAAATATATTTTGTTAATCCATACAAAGGACCATTATAAAACCCTTAAAATATATGTCTCTCTATGTAGTGGTATGGAAGAAATGATATGGAAGAATGAATTTGCTATGTTGTTAAGTAAAAAGAAATTGAGTAATATGTTTAGGATAACACTGTATGTAAAGACAAATCTATAAATAATCTATCTATATACACATTCTCTATGTAACTGCATAGAGAAATGGCTGCCAAAAGTTACTATCTCAGGGAAAGGAAAAGATAACTCACCTTTTTACTCTCTGTATTATCTAGTTTCCATTTTACATGGATATGCTTGTGTTTTATTTTTGTAGATTTAGAAAACAATTTTTAAAAATTATAGACAACTTCAAAGGAGCAATAACCACAGATAAAATTAAAACATAACTGCCGGCATACCTCATTTTATTGTGCTTTATTACTCTTTGCAGATACAGCACTTTTTTACAAGTTGAATGTTTGTGGCAAACCCTGAATTGAGCAAGCCTATTGGCACCATTGGTCCAACAGGATTTGATCATTTCATGTCTCTGTGTGGGAATTTTTGTAATTCTCACAATATTTCAGACTTTTTAAAAATAATTCTTTTATTTGTTATGGTGATCAGTCAGTGATCTTTGGTGTTATTATTGTAATTGTTTTGGGCACCACTAACTACACCTTAATCAATAAATGCTTAGTTTTATGAATGTTGAGTTTTAAGCCAGCTTTTTCACTCTCCTCTTTACCCCTCATCAAAAGTCTCTTTAGTTCCTCTTCACTTTCTGCCCTGAGTGGTATCAATCTGTATATCTGAGGTTGTTGATATTTCTCCTGGCAATTTTGATTCCAGCTTGTGATTCATCCAGCCTGGCATTTCACATGATGTATTCTGCATATAAGTTAAATAAGCAGGGTGACAGCTTTGATGTACTCCTTTCCCAATTTGGAACCAGTCCATTGTTCCATGTCCAATTCTTTTTATTTTTTTAAAATTTTTTTAAAATTTAATTTTATTTAACTTTACAATGTTGTATTGGTTTTGCTATATATCAAAATGAATCCGCCACAGGTATACATGTGTTCCCCATCCTGAACCCTCCTCCCTCCTCCCTCCCCATACCATTCCTCTGGGTCGTCCCAGTGCACCAGCCCCAAGCATCCAGTATCGTGCATCGAACCTAGACTGGCGACTCGTTTCATATATGATATTATACATATTTCAATGCCATTCTCCCAAATCATCCCACCCTCTCCCTCTCCCACAGAGTCCAAAAGACTGTTCTATACATCAGTGTCTCTTTTGCTGTCTCGTACACAGGGTTATTGTTACCACCTTTCTAAATTCCATATATATGCATTAGTATACTGTATTGGTGTTTTTCTTTCTGGCTTACTTCACTCTGTATAATAGGCTCCAGTTTCATCCACCTCATTAGAACTGATTCAAATGTATTCTTTTTAATGGCTGAGTAATACTCCATTGTGTATATGTACCACAGCTTTCTTATCCATTCATCTGCTGATGGACATCTAGGTTGCTTCCATGTCCTGGCTATTATAAATTCTAACTGTTACTTCTTGTCCCACATACAGCTTTCTCAGAAGGCAGGTAAGGTAATCTGGTATTCCTATCTCTTTAAGAATTTTCCACAGTTTGTTGTGATCCACACAGTCAAAGCCTTTATCATAGTCAAGGGAGCAGAAATAGATGTTTTTCTGTAATTCCCTTGCTTTGTCTATGATCCAGGAGATGTTGACGAGGTATTTTTTGGCAGACAAGCTATTTATATATAACATCAATAAATTAAAATAAATTATTGTTTCCATATATGCCTTAGGTAAAATGTAATACCTACTCCATCAATTGAAGTATAATAAATAATTAAGACCTACTATGTACCAGATGCTAACACAGGTGTTGTGTTATATAAATGAGTAAGACATAAGACATAATCACCTACTCATGGAGCCTATGATCAAATTAAAAGAAAGATAAATGAATATAATTAGGATATAATCTTAAGTGCTTTGGTGGAGGTTTGCACATATTAGTGACTTAGCACAGTCAGAAGTTCAAGATAAGGTGTCTTTTTTTCCTTTTTAATTTAATTTTTCCTCATAATATTATATTTTAATTGAAGTATACTCGATTGAAAATGTTGTGTTAATTTCTGCTGTACAGCAAAGTGATTCAGATATATATGCTGCTGCTAAGTCGCTTCAGTCGTGTCCGACTCTGTGCGACTCCATAGACGGCAGCCCACCAGGCTCCCCTGTCCCTGGGATTCTCCAGGCAAGAACACTGGAGTGGGTTGCCATTTCCTTCTCCAGTGCATGAAAGTAAAAAGTGAAAGTGAAGTCGGTCAGTCGTGTCCGACTCTTAGCGACCCCATGGACTGCAGCCTACCAGGCTCCTCTGTCCATGGGATTTTCCAGGCAAGAGAACTGGAGTGGGGTGCCATTGCCTTCTCCATCAATATATATATATATATACATATATATATATATATATACATACATACATATATATACTTTTTCAGTTGTAATTCCATCATATCCACTAGCTTTGTTCACAGTGATACTTCTTAAGGCCCATTTGACTTCACACTCCAGAATGTCTGGCTCTAGGTGAGTGATCACACCATCATGGTGTTCCAGGTCATTAAGATCTTTTTTATATAGTTCCTCTGTGTATTCTTGCCACCTCTTCTTAATATCTTCTGCTTCTGATAGATCCATACCTTTTCTGTCCTTTATTGTGCTCATCTATGCATGAAATATTCCCTTGGCATCTCTAATTTTCTTGAAGAGATCTCTAGTCTTTCCCATTCTTGTTTTCCTCTATTTTTTGCACTGATCACTGAGGGAGGTTTTCTGATCTCTCCTTGCTATTATTTGGAACTCTGCATTCAGATGGGTATATCTTTCCTTCTCTCCTTTGCCTTTAGCTTCTCTTCTTTTCTCAGCTATCTGTAAGGCCTTCTCAGACAACTATTTTGTCCTTCTGCATATCTTTTTCTTGGGAATGGTTTTGATCACTGCTTCTGTACAATGTTATGAACCTCCATCCAGAGTTCTTCAGGCCCTTTATCTATCAGATGTAGTCTCTAGAATCTATTTGTCACTTGCACTGTATAATTGTAAGGGATTTGATTTAGGTCATACCTGAATGGTCTAGTGGTTTACCCTAACTTCAATTTAAGTCTGAATTTTGCAATAGGGAATTCATGATCTGAGCCACAGTAGCACCAAGTCTTGTTTTTGCTGACTGTATAGCGCTTCTCCAGCTTCAATTGTAAAGAGTATAACGAATCTGATTTTGGTATTGACCATCTGGTGATGTTCATGTGTAGAGTCTTCTCTTGTGGTGTTGGAAGATGGTGTTTGCTGTGACCAGGGTGTTCTCTTGGCAAAACTCTGTTAGTCTCTGCCCTGCTTCATTTTGTACTCCAAGGCCAAACTTATTACTCCAGGTATCTCTTGACTTCCTACTTTTGCATTCCATTCCCCTATGATTAAAAGGACATCTTTTTTTGGTGTTAGTTCTAGAAGGTCTTTTAGGTCTTCATAGAGCTGTTCAACTTCAGCTTCTTTGGCATTAGTGGCTGGGTCATCGACTTGGATTACTGTGATAGTGAATGGTTTTCCCTGGAAACGAACAGAGATCATTCTGTCATTTTTGAGATTGCACCCAAGTACTGCATTTCAGACTCTTCTGTTGAGTATGAGAGCTACTCCATTTCTTCTAAGGAATTCTTGCCCATAGTAGATATAATGGTCATCTGAATTAAATTTGCCCATTCCTGTCCATTTTAGTTCACTGATTCCTAAAATGTTGATGTTCATTCTTGCCATCACTGGTTTGACCACTTTCAATTTACCTTGATTGATAGACCTAAAATTCCAGGTTCCTATGCAATATTGTTCTTTACAGCATCAGACTTTACTTTCACCACCAGACTCATCCACAAATGGGCATTGTTTCTACTTTGTTTCAGCCTCTTCATTCCTTCTGGAGCTATTTCTCTGCTCTTCTCCAGTAGCATTTTGGGCACCTACCTACCTGGGGAGTTCATCATTCAGTGTCATATCTTTTTGCTTTTTCATACTGTTCATGGGGTTCTCAAGGCAAGAATACTGAAGTCGTTTGCCATTCCCTTCTCCAGTGGACCATGTTTGTTTAGAATTCTCCACTATGATCCATCTGTTTTAGATGGCCCTAGAGAGCTTGGCTCATAGTTTCATTGAGTTAGACAAGGCTCTGATCCCTGTTATCAGTTTGGCTATTTTTCTGTGATTGTGGTTTTCATTATGTCTCTCTTATGATGATTGAGGATAAGAGGCTTGTGGAAGCTTCCTGATGGGAAGGAATGGATCTTCCTGTGGGGAGAATGGATCCTGCTCTATTGGGCAAGTCCATGATCGGATTTGTAAATCCAATATTCTGCTGATGGGTGGGGCTGTGTTCCATCCCTGTAATTTGGCCTGAAACCAAACTCCTCCAAAAGGACTTCTGCCAGTGTGACAGGCCTCCCAGGACTGCTTCAGTCAGCGTCCCTGACCCCAGGACAGGCCACTGTCATCCCACGCCTCCACTGGAGACTCCCAAACACTCACAGGCAAGCCTGTCTCAGTCTCTTGTAGGGTCAGTGCTCCTTTCTCCTGGGTCCTGGTGTGCATGAGGTTTAGTTTATGCCCTCCAAGAGTCTCTGTTTCCCCAGTCCTGAGGTAGTTCTGTAATCAGATCCCACATAATGCTATTAAAGTGCTGCACTCAATATACCAGCAAATTTGGAAAATTCAGCAGTGGCCACAGGACTGAAAAATATCAGTTTTCATTCCAATGCCAAAGAGGGCAATGTCAAAGAATGTTCAAACTACTGCACAAGTGCACTCATTTCACATACTAGCAAGGTCATGCTCAATATTCTCCAAGCTAGACTTCAATAGTATGTGAACCAACAACTTCCAGATGTACAAATTGGAATTAGAAGAGGCAGAGGAACCAGAGATCAAATTGCCAACATCCTTTGGATCATAGAAAAAGCAAGAGAACTCCAGAAAAACATCTACTTCTGCTTTAGTAACTACACTAAAGCCTTTGACTGTGTGCATTACAACAAACTGTGGAAAATCATAAACAGATAGGAATATCAGACCACCTTACCTGCCTCCTGAGAAATCTGTATGCAGGTCAAGAAGCAACAGTTAGAACCGAACATGGAACAACAGACTGGTTCAAAATTGGGAAAAGAGTGTGTCAAAGCTGTATATTGTCACCCTGTTTATTTAACTTCTGTGAGAGCACACCGTGCAAAATGCAAGGCTGGATGAATCAAAAACTGGAATCAAGATTGCCAGGATAAATATCAATAACCTCAGATATGCAGATGACACCACCCTTATGACAGAAAGCAAAGAGGAACTAGAGAGCCTCTTGCTCAACATTAAAAAAAAAAAAAAAAAAAAAGATTGTGACATCCAGCCCTATCATTTCATGGGAAATAGATGGGGAAACAATACAAACAGTGAAAGACTTTTTTTTTTTTTGAGCTCCAAAATCACTGCGGACAGTGACTGCAGCCATGAAATTAAAAGATGCTTACTCCTTGGAAGAAAAGATATGAAAAACCTAAACAGCATATTAAAATGCAGAGACATTACTTTGCCAAGAAAGGTCCATATAGTCGAAGCTATGGTTTTTGCAGTAGTCATGAATGGATGTGAGAGTTGAACCATAAAGAAGGCTGAGCCCTAAAGAATTGATGCCTTTGAGTGGTGCTGGAGAAGACTCTTGAGGGTCTTGGACAACAAGATCAAACTAGTTAATCCTAAAGAAAATCAACCCTGAATATTCATTGGAAGGACTGATGCTGAGGCTGCAATACTTTGGCCACCTGATGTTAACTGACTCACTGGAAAAGACCCTGATGCTGGGAAAGACAGAAGGCAGGAGGAGAAGGGGATGACAGAGGACGAGATGGTTGGATGGCATCACTGAGTCAATGGACATGAGTTTCAGTATGCTCTGGGAGATGGTGAAGGACAGGCAACCCTGGCATGCTGCAATCCATGGGGTCACAAAGAGTTGGACAAGACAGAACAGCTGAACAACAACAAAATTATTTTTCATGCTATTTTCCATTATGGCTTATCAGAAGATATTGAATATAGTTTCCTGTGGTATATAGTAGAATCTTTTTGTTTATCCAAGAAAGGCTTCTTGAGTATTTTTTGCTGTATTTTGAGAGGTTGATCTTACAAAAGAGATGAGGTACCTTATTTTTTCATACCAGAAAGGATGAGCAAAACCTAAATGAAGATGAAGATATGTGTGGAGAAGTGATAGAAGAGCAAATTTGATTGCCTAAGAGTTACTCTTCCTTCTTGATTTCCTCTCCATGGCTAACAGCGTAATCTAAGCTACTATCTTTTGTAGTCTAGACTAGTATGATAGTTGCTTAACTCTTTTTTCTGTTTGTACTTTCTCCCCGTGCCAATTTTTTCTCTACATAGCTAGGACAAATGAGCTTTAACAACATAAATTGAATTATACCAGTCCATACCTAGAACTCTTCAGTGGCTCTCACTCTTGGAATAAAATAAGATGTTGTCTCATTTGCCCCTCCCCACTCCTCCTCTCCAACCTCATTCATATTATTTTCCCTGTACCTCACTAGTCTCAGTGATCATACTTTTCATTTTGTCCTTGAATACACTACACCCTTTCCTGCTTTTGATCCTTTGGATTGCTGTTTCCCCCAACCCCATCCCACCACAACTTTTCCTAACCCAAAAGCTCTCCTCCACTGCCTATGTGGTTTATCTATTTGTCTCATTTTCATCTTTCAGGTCTTACCTCAAATGTCATTTCCCAGAAAGACCTCATCTGACCATTCGCTCCCATATGAAACAAAGTGAAAGTTGCTCAGTTGTGTCCAGATCTTTGCCCCCCCTATGGACTATGCAGTCCATGGAATTCTCCAAGCCAGAATACTGGAGTGGGTAGCTGTTCCCTTCTCCAGGGGATCTTGCCAACCCAAAGATTGAACCCAGGTCTTCCATACTGCAGGTGGATTCTTTACCAGCTAAGCTATCAGGGAAGACAAGTTTATTTTCACCATCATACAACTAAAGTCTGTACATCTATTTTACTTTCCTGATTCTCCATTAGTAAGCACCCTGAGTGCAGGGAACTTGTCTTCTTCTTTTTTTAATATTCATTTCTTTATTAGGTTGCATTAGATCTTAGTCACAGCACATGGGATCTTTATTGTGGCATGTGGGCTCTTTAGTTGTAGCATGTGAGCTCCGTAGTTGCGGTGCATGGGGTTAGTTGGATCTTAGTTCCCTGACCAGGGATTGAGCCCACATCTCCTACATGGAAAGGCAGATTCTTAACCACTGGACCACCAGGGAAGTATCTTGTCTGTCTTTATCACCACTATATCCCTATAACTCAGATGAGTGGTTGGCACATAGTAGGGGTTCAATAAATATTTGTTGAATAGATCTCTGCATGCATAGCAAAAAAAAAAAAAAAACAACTTTGTAAATTATGCTAAAATACTAATATCAAACTAGAAAAAAATATGTGGGTACGTAGGCCATATGTAACATCTCAAGGGTTAATATCTGTACACAAATGAGCTACTACAAATCACTAAGCAAAAAAAAAAAAAAAAAAGCAAAAGCAAATTTATGCAAAGGATATGAACAGACAATTCATGGAAGAAGTATGAATTACTCTTACACATATGAAAATATCTTCAACATGTTAATCATAGGAATAAGACTTTTAAAAATAGATTTTAAAATCTAATTTAGACCTATTAGATTCACAAATATTGATTTGATTGTTGATAGCTAGTGCTGACAATCTCATAAACGTTTCTAAACATGTAGATTGGTAAATCTTTCTGAAAGGCAGTTCGCTATTAACTTTTAAATTTAAATAGTACATATGCTTTGATCCAGAATTTCTACTTTCAGGAATATTCCTACAGAAATAAATTCATTCAAAGTATGAGCAGATACAAGGTGTTTTTCTTTAATTGTGTGCATCAATAAGAGCCTGGTTCAAAAAATTATATTTATCAAATAAAGATTTTCCTATATGAAAAAGAGACTGGTTTACTATCTTATGTTAATTTACACAGTATAATACATTAATATTGTGAAGCATTTCTATATGTAGTGGCCTGTAAGGATGCAGAATATGACCTTGAAATTTATCTTTGTGCTGTTTCTTCCTTGCTTTCACTTCCTGAACTTCCTGGCCCTTTCTCTTGTCACAGTCACCTGTATGGCTTAGAGACGTAAGTTAGCATAGTTATAGCAAGAATTAAAAGGGGAAAAAAATTAATATATACTTTTGCTGTTTTATCTCATTTTGTTTTTACTTCTAAACTGTCTGTGGAGAGACAAAAGGAAAGTCCCTTTGGAAAGCAGAGTTGGTGATGGTACAAAGCTTACAAAGCAAATAGAAGAAAGGACACTGTCTATGCAGTATGGGAAGATTAGAATAGGAGGGAGTGTGCTTGTGGGAGTATAGAAAAGCCCTTGGAAGTGATCATTATCTAGAAACAAAAAGCAGGGCCTCAGGGTATTTGGGTGATATCAGAGAATCAGCATTGAGGGGCACAAAGTATTCTATTGGAGGCCACTGTCAGGGAGCCAAATAAAAGCCAAATCTGTTCCAGCAAACATCTGTCACTAGTAAAGTGAATATATAACTCTGCTAAGGAACCATGTCAACTCTTCACTGTGAGCCAAAACTTTCCTTTAAGATCTGCCTGTGGTGCTCACTGCTGCTCTTGTAGCACTAGACTCTGAGCTTTTCTGGATCCCATCTTAACTACACCTTGTGGATTTTTTTTTTTTTTAATTTTTTTGACAATAGCCCAAGACTCTGGTAAGTCCTCCAAAATAGAGAGGCAATGGTGTTATAGCAAGAAAAGTCCTGTCACTGGTACTTCAGTGGGACTGGAAAGTGATAGATATCTATTTTAATGATAGGGAAATATAAACACCAAACTGTTAATAGTAGATGAGGTACAGTGAAGAGATTTTGTTTTTACTCTGCTTAGTATATATCTGAATTGTTTGAATTTTTAATAATAAAGCATATATTCAGTTCAGTTCAGTTGCTCAGTCATGTCTGACTCTTTGCGACCTCATGAATCACAGCACACCAGGCCTCCCTGTCCATCACCAACTCCCGGAGTTCACTCAGACTCACGTCCATCGAGTCAGTGATGCCATCCAGCCATCTCATCCTCTGTCGTCCCCTCCTCCTCCTGCCCCCAATCCCTCCCAGCATCAGAGTCTTTTCCAATGAGTCAACTCTTTGCATGGGTGGCCAAAGTACTGGAGTTTCAGCTTTAGCATCATTCCTTCCAAGGAACACCCAGGGCTGATCTCCTTTAGAATGGACTGGTTGGATCTCCTTGCAGTCCAAGGGACTCTCAAGAGTCTTCTCCAACACCACAGTTCAAAAGCATCAATTCTTTGGCGCTTAGCTTTCTTCACAGTCCAACTCTCACATCCATACATGACCACTGGAAAAACCATAGCCTTGACTAGATAGACCTGTTGGCAAAATAATGTCTCTGCTTTTTAATATTCTGTCTGGGTTGGTCATAACTTTTCTTCCAAGGAATAAGCGTCTTTTAATTTCATGGCTGCAGTCACCATCTGCAGTGATTTTGGAGCCCAGAAAAATAAAGTCTGACACTGTTTCCACTATTTCCCCATCTATTTCCCATGAAATGATGGGACTAGATGCCATGATCTTAGTTTCTGTAATGCGGAGCTTTAAGCCAACTTTTTCACTCTCCTCTTTCACTTTCATCAAGAGGCTTTTTAGTTCCTCTTCACTTTCTGCCATAAGGATTGTGTCATCTGCGTATCTGAGGTTATTGCTATATTACTCATATAATAAAAAGGCCACTCTCAAAAAGAACAGAAACTATCTACTAGATAATGCAAATGCTGCATTTTATCTGACTTGATGATAAGGAAAATAAATTAGACATTCCTTCAGAAGCACTTAATGTCTATAGCAATTATTTATTAATGTCAGTGTATATGGAATGCCCAGTCACCTGGGGTCAGGGCAGCTTTAAAATCAACCAGGGTTCAGTGGGAAACAATTTATCTACTCCGAAGTTCAGTTCAGTTCAGTCGCTCAGTCGTGTCTGACTCTTTGCGACCCCATGAATCGCAGCACGCCAGGCCTCCCTGTCCATCACCAACTCCCGGAGTTCACTCAGACTCATGTCCATCGAGTCAGTGATGCCATCCAGCCATCTCATCCTCTGTCGTCCCCTCCTCCTCCTGCCCCCAATCCCTCCCAGCATCAGAGTCTTTTCCAATGAGTCAACTCTTCGCATGAGGTGGCCAAAGTACTGGAGTTTCAACTTCAACATCAGTCCTTACAATGAACACCCAGGACTGATCTCCTTTAGGATGGACTGGTTGGATCTCCTTGCAGTCCAAGGAACTCTCCGGAGTCTTCTCCACACCACAGTTCAAAAGCATCAGTTCGTCAGCGCTCAGCTTTCTTCACAGTCCAACTCTCACATCCATACATGACCACTGGAAAAACCATAGCCTTGACTAGACGGACCTTTGTTGGCAAAGTAATGCTCTGCTTTTGAATATGCTGTCCAGGTTGGTCATAATTTTCCTTCCGAGGAGTAAGTGTCTTTTAATTTCATGGCTGCATTCACCATCTGCAGTGATTTTTGAGCCCCCCAAAATAAAGTCTGACACTGTTTCCACTGTTTCCCCATCTATTTCCCATGAAGTGATGGGACCAGATGCCATGATCTTCGTTTTCATAATGTTTAGCTTTAAGCCAACTTTTTCACTCTTTTCTTTCACTTTCATCAAGAGGCTTTTTAGTTCCTCTTCACTTTCTGCCATAAGGGTGGTGTCATCTGCATATCTGAGGTTATTGATATTTCTCCCGGCAATCTTGATTCAACCTTGTGCTTCTTCCAGCCCAGCATTTCTCATGATGTACTGTGCATATGAGTTAAATAAGCAGGGTGACAATATACAGCCTTGATGTACTCCTTTTCCTATTTGGTACCAGTCTGTTGTTTCATGTCCAGTTTTAACTGTTGCTTCCTGAGCTGTATACAGGTTTCTCAAGAGACAGGTAGTGGAACTAAAAGAAGCTTAAAAACAAGACTCAAAAGCATTAAAATGATCTTCATGTTACTTAACTGCCTTCTATACTCTTTAAAGGTATACTATAAAATTTAGTCCTCAACAACATAAAATTAACAATGCCTGGCATTCAGTAAAATAATTACTAGACTTAAGAAGTGGGAAAATGTGACTCATAAGCAGAACAAAAACACAGATGCTGAAATGAGAGGTGACAGAATTTGCAAACAAGGATATTTAAACATCTTTAATATATAGGTTCATATATTTAAAGAGGAAAACATAAATATAATGAGAAGAGAAATGGAAGAGGTAAGAAAGACCAAATGGAACTTCCACACATGAATATACAGTATCTGAAATGAAAATTTCATTGGATGGAATTAATAGAAGTAGATATTGCAGAAGAAAATATCAATGAATGAAGACATAGTAATAGAAACTATACAAACTGAAGCACAAGAGAAAGAAAAAGACTAAGAAAAGCAAAAGAGAGCTCAGTGACCATATCAAGCATTAACAACTTCAAGCAGTCTAGCATACTTGTAATTGGAGTCCTAAGAGGAAGATGGAAGAGAAAAAAAAATGTTTGAAGAAACAATGGCTAAAATTTTCCAAAATTAATGAAAACTATAAATTTATCCAGGAAGCTTAAAAAACTCAAAGGAAAATAATAAAGTGGCCATTTGTGCTTGTTTTATGATTTCCTGAATCTTGGTTTATGAACTGGATTGTATTCTTATTTTTAGCTTTATTTTTACTTATTTCTGGTTTCTTGATATAGTATCTTTCCTGATTTGTCAAAACTGATTGCCATCTGGACCAAGGAAATGATAATGTCCATGTTGACAAAGCTGAAGAGATGTTTATTACTACAATCCCCCTGAGGCCATGTCTCCATTATCTCTGTCACTGTGAATCCTTTGGGCCCTATCAATGACTTTGTGTTGCTAGGTTTCTTTTATATTAATAGTTGCCTACTAAAATGACTATTCTAATTCTATTGGAATGTTTTATGATAAGAACTATACTTTACAATTACTTCTATTCCTCAAGTGTCTATTTAGCACCTTAAGCCAATTGATAGATTTAAGCTTATTGATTGATTAATTCAGTGGTCTTCAAACTCTAGCAGGCATCAGAGTCACATGGAGAGTTGATAAATTACAAATTTCAGGGTCCTATCACCAGAGTTCACAATTCATCACATCTAGGGTAGGATTTGATAATTTGCATTTCTAACAATTTCTCAAGTGATGCTGATATTATTGGTCCTCAAATCACATATTGATACTTACTGGATTAAACTATATTTGTGAATTTCAACTGTTGAGAGATTACATATATTTCAAGTCTCTCTTTAAATCCTCCTGTCATGCAAGTGTATGCTCCTCGGTTCTTTGTCTCGTCACAACAAAGATTTGGAGCAACGGACATTAAAGCCCTTGGCGCATCACAGCTCTCGGGTCTTGGACAAACCGCATTACAGCTCTTAGGCAAATCAGTGTTACAGCTCCATTTTATTTGTAAGATAGCAGGAGAATCCAAGACTGAAGAGAAGAGAATGGAGGAGTGCGTGGGGAGGGAAGGGGAGAGAGAGAGAGAGAAAGAGTGCGCACACGCACGTAGGAGAGAGAGTCCGAGAGAAAGCGCTTTGGCTCCTCCTTTTATATGTTTTTTCCTCCACCTGGGCCTGCCCTATGCAAATTGGGCTTAGCCAGGAGTGCTGTTTGTTCTGTTTGTTCTGCCTGAAGTCTTCACTCTGGTCCTCTGACTTTCCTTGTCTTTTAGCCACCACCATTTTGGACTCCTTTTCCCTATTCTACCTACCTAACACTCCCTTTTCCATGTAGCAATTCCTTCTCTCTCAGAATAGTAGCTCCTCTTTCTAACATGTATTTCATATCCTCTCTACATCACTTACAATATTTATCATAATCTTTCTTGTTTATAAGCAGTTATATAATGTGTTTATTTTGAATACTAAATTGGCTGCAGAACTAGATCTTCAAAAGCTAGACAAGATAATTAACAAATTGACATTTTTCCAAATATGTATCATTTGGTGGTATATTTTTCTATATCCAAAAAATTAATTAATGATTTTATAGAAACAACTAGGTGATGAAAATGAAGATAGAACTTGAAATTTTTAATTCCTGCTACTTTATATGTTCCAAGTCAGTGAAGAGTTAGATAGGATTTGTGTCCCTGAATTAAGAAGAGTAAGTACAACAAGATGTGTCTAATTATTCTTCACTTTTAGTCCTAATTATTATTAGTAGCACACTCTAACCTCTGGGAAAGGTTGAATATTCCCCTCAACAATTCCATATTCTAGAAGAAACAACTCTAAGAAGGGTAAAGGACACATAACCTGAGTTTTGGAGAAGGCAATGGCACCCCACTCCAGTACTCTTGCCTGGAAAATCCCATGGACGGAGGAGCCTGGTAGGCTGCAGTCCATGGGGTTGCTAGGATTCGGACACAACTGAGCGACTTCACTTTCACTTTTCATTTTCATGCATTGGAGAAGGAAATGGCAACCCACTCCAGTGTTCTTGCCTGGAGAATCCCAGGGACAGGGGAGCCTGGTGGGCTGCCATCTGTGGGGTCGCACAGAATTGGACACGACTGAAGTGACTTAGCAACAACCTGAGTTTTGGGTGCTGGAAACAATGAAGTACAATTTCAAGCTTCAGATGTGCTCACATGTGAAAATTGTTGTAAGACAAGCCATCCACTCCTTGCCATTTCTTTTCCTGTAAAGCCAAGTGAGCATAGAATTAGTGTCCAGAGCACAGAAGACAGTTCCGTAACATTTTCTCTTTATCAGTCTTCTCACTATCAGAGTTTAAGACCTGAGGATGGTGAAAAGGGAGGAGTCAAGACCAATCACTCTTCTTAATACTCATCTGGGCCCTAGGCTAGGATGAAGGTCAGGTACATAAAGAGTCATCTTCATTCACGTATGGTCCAGCCCAGTTTAATCTGGGACCATATAAAGATTTGAGGCCATAGCTCTAGACAGAATGAAGTGTGTGTTTTTCCAACGTCTCCTATATGCTACATGTACTCCTCAGGCATCTCACAGAGGAGTAGGCAGCATGATGGAGTCAGAAGATTTTTTAAAAATTTTAACGTAAAAAAAATTATACAAGTTTTAAAAGTTACTTGCCGTTTGTACTTGGTACCCGAGATATTTTCCAGTTGGACTTTTTTTGCAGCCTCTTGTCTCCAGCTGTGCATATAATTGGCGAGTTGACTTCTAGGAAGTAGATTTCATCTATAAAAGATTTCAACTGACATCCTTTTGAAACTTACTACTACTCTTCTGTGTTTTTGATGGACTTCCCTGGTAGCTCAGACGGTAAAGCGTCTGCCTACAATGTGAGAGACCTGGGTTCGATCCCTGGGTCAGGAAGATCCCCTGGAGAAGGAAACTGCAACCCACTCCAGTATTCATGCCTGGAAAATCCCATGGACCGAGGAGCCTGGTGGGCTACAATCCATGGGGTCGCAAAGAGTCGGACACGACTGAGCGACTTGGGTGTGTGTGTGTGTGTGTGTGCCATTTATTACAATTATTACAAAATATTGGCTATATCCCCTCATGTTGTACAATACATCATTGAACCTATCTTACACCCAATAGTTTGTACTTCCCGCTTCCCACACCTACATTGCCCCTTTCCCTTCTCCTCACTGGTACCTACTAGTTTGTTCTCTGTATCTACTTCTTTTTTATTATATTCACTAGTTGTACTTTTTAGATTCTACTCATAAGTGATATCATATTGTATTTGTCTTTCTCTGTCTGACTTATTTCACTGAGCATGATTTGGGACCCCAGCCATTGCTCTTTCCATCAGTGCTGATGACTAACATGTGTGACCTATTATGTATTCAGTTATGTAGGGAGGAAGCCTGTTTCATTCAAAGTATCTGATTATAACATCTCAATAGATGAATTCTTTGTGAAAATGAAATAATATCATTATTTTAATTGAACAAACAAGTTGTTTGTAAGATTCTTCTTATCTTTTAAAAGAAAATTTGACTGCATGCTATTTCTGTTACAAAGCCTGAGTTTTGCAATAGATACAAATATCATCATAAAAAGCTGGATTGTTTTCAGTAAAATAGGTTTCTCATTATTTTATTCTCCTGAAAGACACAGCACTTCTTCAGAGTCTTCTCTTCATTTCTATAAGTTCTCTACTAAGCAATACATTGGTATTTATCATTAGCACCAGCCTATCAGTAAAACTATTTTCACGGGCAACTCTAAATGATCCTATATTATTGTAAAAGACCACAGTTGAAATAAATTATAATTACATTTCCTTTATGCTGAAATGAAAGGTCATTTCCTCAGGTCTTTACTCACACTGAACTATTAAATATGTATTCTAACAAGCCACATTCAACTTTTTAAATACACCATCTTTATTGGTTTCTTTATATCCTTCATTTCATTTTCTGATCTGCGTTTCTATATATGCTAGCACCCTCTGATAATGCCATGACTTGCTCAGCAAAATCCTACCATTTCCAGGTTTGACCAATGTTATACAATGTCCTTTCACATATAAGCTTCCTCATTGCAGACTGCTATGTGAACTATTTTGGTAGGGATTTTATAATGCTGCTTTGTAATTAAATGAATGAAAATTAAGGATCCAGTTTCAAATTAACTTGTACAAAGTTATTAACTATCATTCTGACCTGAAAAGCACTAAGCCCTATATCATTTGAATACTATGCTAGTGAGAAAGGGATGTCACTTAGCCTAAATCTTAATATCATATTCATATTTGGATGCAGTCTAATTATATTTAATAAAATATAAGAAGCATAAATCACTTACCAAGATTTATTTCTTAAAGTATGATAGCATCTACAAGCTGCAATGTAATTTACTAAGTAAAAATACTACAGTAATTTAACCTAAAACATTTGGAATTAGCTCATCATCACGTATTTTGAGGAAAACTATTCCTAAAGATTTAAATACACTTAGTGATGATTTTGGAGTTTTTCAGTTGTGAAAATTCAAGTGTACTTATGTTTTGTCACTCTTTCCAATAAAAATACTGAAAAGCAATTAATATTTCATGGATATAAATATAAAAGTGAATCATTTTCCTAAAATAGACACCCAGTGTGAACAGATATCCATAACACGTGCTCTCTGATCCAGTTCGAGTTCAGTCGCTCAGCTGTGGCCAACTCTGTGATCCCATGGACTGCAGCACACCAGGCTTCCCTGTCCTTCTTCAACTCCTGGAGCTTGCTCAAACTCATGTCCGTTGAGTTGGTGATGCCGTTCAACCATCTCATCCTCCATCATCCCCTCCCCCTCCTGCCTTCAATCTTTCCCAGGATCAGGGTCTTTTCCAATGAGTCAGTTCTTCACATCAGGTGGCCAAAGTATTAGTGCTTCAGCTTCAGCATCAGTCCTTCCAATGAATATTCAGGACTGATTTCCTTTACAATTGACTGGTTTGATCTCCTTGCTGTCCAAGGGACTCTGAAGAGTCTTCTCCAACACCACAGTTCAAAAGCATCAATTCTTTGGAGCTCAGGTTTCTTTATGGTCCAACTCTGATATCCATACATGACTACTGGAAAAACCATAGCCTTGACTAGACAGACCTTTGTCAGCAAAGTAAAGTCTCTGCTTTTTAATACGCTGTCTAGATTGGTCACAGCTTTTCTTCCAAGGAGCAAGTGTCTTTCAATTTCATGGCTGCAGTCACCATCTCCTATGATTTTGGAGACCCCAAAATAAAGTCTCTTACTGTTTCCATTTTTCCCTCTTCTATTTGCCATGAATTGATGGGACCAGATGCCATGATCTTAGTTTTTTGAATGTTGAGCTTTAAGCCAACTTTTTCACTCTCCTCTCTCACTTTCATCAAGGGGCTCTTTAATTCTTCACTTTCTGTCATACGGGTGGTGTCATTTGCATATCTGAGGTTATTGATATTTCTCTCGGCAGTTATGATTCCAGCTTGAGCTTCACTCAACCTGGTATTCCACATGATATACTCTGCTATAAATTAAATACCCAGGGTGACAATATACAGCCTTGACGAACTCCTTTCCCAATGCAACCAGTCTGTTGATCCATGTCTGGTTCTAACTGTTGTTTCTTGACCTGCATACAGATTTCTCAGGGGCAGGTAGGGTGGTCTGGTATTCCCATTTCTTTCAGAATTTTCCAGTTTGTTGTGATCCACACAAAGGCTTAATGTGTCAATAAAGCCAAAGTACATGTTTTTCTGGAACTTTCTTGCTTTTCCAATGATCCAACAGATGTTGGCAATTTGACCCCTAGTTCCTCTGCCTTTTCTAAAACCAGCTTGAACATCTACAAGTTCACAGTTCATGTGCTATTGAAGCCTGGCTTGGAGAATTTTGAGCATTGTTTTGCTAGTTTGAGATGAGTGCAATTGTGCACTAGTGTGAACATTCTTTGGCATTGCCTTTCTTTGGGATTGGAATGAAAACTGACCTTTTCCAATCCTGGGACCACTGCTGAGTTTTCCAGATTAGCTGGCGTATTTGGTGCAGCACCGTCTTTTAGGACTTGAAATAGTGCAACTGGAATTCCATCACCTCCACTAGTTTTCGTAGTGATGCTTCCTAAGGCCCACTTGACTTCGCTTTCCAGGATGTCTGGCTGTAGGTGAGTGATCACACCATCATGGTGTTCCAGGTCCTTGAGATCTTTTTTATATAGTTCTTCTGTGTTTTCTTGCCACCTCTGCTTAATATCTTCTGCTTCTGATAGGTCCATACCAATTCTGTCCTTTATTGTGCCCATCTTTGCATGAAATGTTCCCTTGGTATCTCTAATTTTCTTGAAGACATCTCTAGTCTTTCCCATTCTACTGTTTTTCTCTATTTCTTTGCAGTGATCACTGAGGGAGGCTTTCTTATCTCTCCTTGCTCTTCTTTGGAACTCTACATTCAGATGAGTATATCTTTCCTTCTTTTCTTTGACTTTAGCTGCTCTTCTTTTCTCAGCTGTTTGTAAGACCTCCTCAGACAACCATTTTGCCCTTTTGCATTTCTTCTTCTTGGGGATGGTCTCGATCACTGCCTCCTGTACAATGTCACGAATCTCTGTCCATAGTTCTTCAGGCACTCTGTCTATCAGATCTAATCCCTTGAATCTATTTGTCACTTCCACTGTATAATCATAAGGGATTTGATTTAGGTCATACCTGAATGGTCTAGTGATTTTCCCTGCTGCTGCTGCTGCTAAGTCACGTCAGTTGTGTCTGACTCTGTGTGACCCCATAGACAGCAGCCCACCAGGCTCCCCCGTCCTTGGGATTCTCCAGGCAAGACTACTGGAGTGGGTCACCATTTCCTTCTCCAATGCATGAAAGTGAAAAGTGAAAAGTGAAAGTGAAGTCGCTCAGTCGTGTCCGACTCTCAGCGACCCCATGGATTGCAGCCCACCAGGCTCCTCCATCCATGGGAGTTTCCAGGCAAGAGTACTGGAGTGGGTCGCCAGTGCCTTCTCCAGTGGTTTTCCCTACTTTCTTCAATTTAAGTCTGAATTTGGCAATAAGGAGTTCATGATCTGAGCCACAGGCAGCTCCCGGTATTGTTTTTGCTGAGTGTATAGAGCTTCTCCATCTTTGGCTGCAAAGAATATAATCAATCTGATTTCAATGTTGAACATCTGGTGATGTTCATATGTAGTCGTCTCTTATGTTTTTGGAAGAGAGTATTTGTTATGACTAGTATGTTCTCTTGGGAAAACTCTGTTAGCCTTTCCCTGCTTCATTTTGTACTCCAAGGCCAAACTTGCCTGTTACTCCAGGTATCTCTTGATTTCTTACTTTTGCATTCCATTCCCCTTTGATGAAAAGGACATCCCTTTTTTTTTTTTTTTTTTTGGTGTTAGCTCTAGAAAGTCTTGTAGGTCATCATAGAACCATTCAACTTCAGCTTCTTTGGCATTAGTCATTGTGGCATGGACTTGGATTACTGTGATAGTGAATAGTTTGCCTTGGAAACAAATAGAGACCATTTTGTCATTTTTGAGATTGCACCCATGTACTGCATTTCAGACTCTTTTGTTGACTATGAGGTCTACTCCATTTCTTCTAAGGGATTTTACCCACATTAATAAAAATAATGGTCATCTGAATTAAATTCACCCATTCCAGTCCATTTTAGTTTACTGATTCCTAAAATGCCATTTTTCACTCTTGATATCTCCCATTTAACCATTTCAAATTTACCTTGATTCGTGGACCTAACATTCCAGGTTCTTATGCAATATTTTTCTGTACAGCATTGGACTTTACTTCCATCCCCAGTCACATTCACAACTGGCTGTTGTTTTTGCTTTGGCTGTATTTTGTCATTGTTTCTGGAGTTATTTCTCCCCTTGTCTCCAGTAGCATATTGGGCACCTACAGACCTGGGGAGTTCATCTTTCAGTGTTATATCTTTTTGCTTTTTCATACTGTTAATGGGGTTCTCAAGGTAAGAATACTGAAGTGATTTGCCATTCCCTTCTCCAGTGGACCACGTTTTGTCAGAACTCTCCACCATGACCCGTCCATCTTGGATGGCCCTAGACAGCATGGCTCATAGTTTCATCGAGTTAGACAAGCTGTGATCCATGTGATCAGTTTGGTTAGTTTTCTCTGATTGTGGTTTTCATTCTGTCCGCCCTCTGATTAATAAGGATGAAGGGCTTATGGAAGCTTCCTGATGGGAGAGACTGACTGTGGGGGAAACTGGGTCTTGTTCTGTTGTGGGTCCAAAAATGTCTTAACATGTGAGAATTTATTTGGTATAATTGTTCTGAAGTTTGTGGGTCATCTTCTGGTGGCTCTATGGTGGGGTAATGGTGACCTCCAAAAGGGCTTATGCCACACACTATGTGATCCAGGTCTTCTGCATCCTGATAACTTTCCTGATAACATGCATGAAATAATATAGTATGTTCTTTTATATAAGGTTTGTTAAACATAAGTTAAAAGTAGCTGAGTGATAAGCACAGTGATAGAAAAATTTCCCAAATGTTGATTTTTCAAATCTGTGAATATATGCAATAAATACTATATACTGTTTATTTTTCCCTGCTCAAATAAATGGGACCTGCATTAGCGGTGCTGTGCTGTGCTTAGTTGCTCAGTCATGTCCAACACTTTGTGACCCCATGAACTGTAGCCCACCAGGCTCCTCTGTCCATGGGGATTCTCCAGGCAAGAATACTGGAGTGGGTTGTCATGCCCTCCTCCAGGGGGATCTTCCCAACCCAGGAGTTGAACCCATGTCTCCTACTTTGCAGGCGAATTTTTACCAGCTGAGCTACCAGGGAAGCCCCTGCATAAATCCACATGAAGAGCGTTTCTTGACAACTGAAAGGAATTCACTGGTGAACAGTTACTGGTGTCAGGAATAAGAAGCAGTTAAGGAATGCTGGTAATGCCACCTCCCACGCACACTCTTCTGACAAGTGGAATGTGATCCCAGTAGAATGAAAAAGAAGCAAAGGTGTCAACTGTAATGATAGTAAAATTAACACTTCGAGGAGTAGCTCAGCCTTTCTCTTACCTGGCTCTGTCAATTGTGTTGTTGCTCCATTTCTATTGACAAGTATTATATCTATCTGCATTTTATATCTCAGAAGTTGAGTAAGAGTTCAAAAGTGGAGCAATTCTGGATGATGATCAGCTCCAAGAGACAGCCATGGAAGTGAATGGTTAAACGTCAACATTCAAGTCTCCCTAATTTCCTATGTGTTAATGTAGTTTTGTAATAAATGTTATTGGTATATGTGGTAGGCAGAATTCTGAGATGATCCCAATGACTCTTACAATCTTCTCTCTTAAGTCTGTGTGTGGAACCTGTGAAAGTGTGAGACATCAATCCTATGATTGTCATAATTTATAGCAAAAGAGATTTTGTGGATGTAATTGAATAATTACAGGGACCTTTCAAAGGAACTGGACTCTTCCTCGAAAAAGTGATTTGAAGCATGACAGGGATTCCATGCAAGAGACATTCATCCATCCATCGCTGGATTTAAAGATGGAGGATTCCATGAAGTAAATGACATGAGCTCTAGATTAGAGTAACCTCTGATTTACAGCAGGCAAGGAAACTGGGACTTTGGTTATACAGTCACAAGGAACCCAATAATGTCCCAACCGTGTGAACTTGGAAGAGGATCCTAACCCAGATGAGAACACAGAGCAGCTGACACCTTGATTTTAGCTTGAGGAGAATCTGTGCAGCGAATTCACTCAGTGTAGTATCCAGATTCATGACCTACAAAATTGTGAACCAATAAATGAGTGTTGTTTTAAGCTGCTTGATTTGGGGTAATTTGTTATGCAGTATTTGAGGACTAATACAGAATATAATTTGTTTAGTCATTCAGTCTTGTCCAACTCTTTGTGACCCCCTGGACTGTAGCCCACCAGGCTCCTCTGTCCGTGGGATTTCCCAGGCAAAAATACTAGAGCTTTTTGCTATTTCCTTCTCCAGGGGAATCTTCCTGACCTAGGGATCAAACCTGCGTCACCTGCATTGGCAGGTGGATTCTTTACCACTGAGCTACCAGGGAAGCCCAAAGATAAGCTTTACATACAATAAAATGTGCCCATTTTAAGTTTATAGTTTGGTGAGTGTCAAAAATGAACCCACAGCCACAATTAAGACACGAGACATTAATGTCCCAAATTTCCTTATGCTCAATCCATCCGCTAGCAGCGGGCACCCACTTGTCTGATTTCTGTCATTTTGTCTGACTTCTGTGACTCTATATGTTAAATCTTGACTTGCTCCTATTATTTCTCTCTTTCTTTCTCATTATATGAGGGAAATTATCCCTAGTGGCGGCAGCTTCCTTGATAGCTAAGTTAGTAAAGAATTCGCCTGCAATGCAGGAGACCCTGGTTCGATTCCTGGGTCAGGAAGATCCACTAGAGAAGGGATAGGCTACCCACTCCAGTATTCCTGGGCTTCCCTTGTGGTTCAGATAGTAAAGAATGCACCTGCAATGAGGGAGCCCTGTATTTGATCCCTGGGTTGGGAAGATTCCCTTGGAGAAGGCAAAGGCTACCCACTTCAGTATTCTGGCCTGGAGAATTCCATGGACTATATAGTCCATGGGATCACAAAGAGTTGGACACGACTGAGCAACTTTCAGTTTCACTTCATCCCTAGTGGCTCAGACAGTTAAGAATCTGCCTGCAATGCAGGAGACTTGGGTTTGATCCCTGGGATGAGACGATCCCTTGCAGAAGGAAATGGCTACCCACTCTAGTATTCTTGTCTGGAGAATCCTGTGGACAGAGGAGCCTGGTGGACTACAGTCCATGGGGTCACAAAGAATCAGACACAACTGAGTGCCTAACATTTTCACTTTCGTTCATCATATTTATACTCTTCTATACCAAAAAAAAAAAAAAAAAAATCAATAACCTCAGACATGCAGATGACACCACCCTTATGGCAGAAAGTGAAGAGGAACTGAAGGGCCTCTTGGTGAAAGTGAAAGAGGCTTAAAACTCAACATTCAAAAAACTAAGATCATGGCATCTGGTCCCATCACTTCATGGCAAATAGATGGGGAAACAATGGAAACAGTGACAGACTTTATTGTCTTGGGCTCCAAAATCACTGAAGATGGTGACTGCAGCCATGAAATTAAAAGATGCTTGCTCCTTGGAAGAAAAGCTATGACCAACATAGACAGCATATTAAAAAGCAGAGACATTACTTTGCTGACAAAGATCCATCTAGTCAAAGCTTTGGTTTTTCCAGTAGTCATGTATGGATGTGAGATTTGGACCATAACTAAAGCTGAGCTCCAAAGAATTGATGCTATTGAAGTCTGGTGTTGGAGAAGACTCTTGAGAGTCCCTTGGACAGCAAGGAGATCAAACCAGTCAATCCTAAAGGAAATTAGTCCAGAATAGTCATTGGAGGGACTGATGCTGAAGCTGAAACTCCAATACTTTGGCCACCTGATGTGAAGAACTGACTTATTGGAAAAGACCCCGATGCTGGGAACGATTAAAGGCAGGAGGAGGAGGGGACGACAGAGGATGAGATGGTTAGATGGCATCACCAACTTGATGGACATGAGTTTGAGCAAGCCCCGGGAGTTGGTGATGGAGAGGGAGGCCTGGTGTGCTGCAATCCATGGGGTCGCAGAGTCAGACACAACTGAGTGACTGAACTGAACTGAACTGATACAAACAAAAAAGTTAAATCACCATTCTGAATATGTAGAATCATCTCCCTAAACACTAGTTTATTAATTCAAAAAATACTTGCTGCCTACTGGCTCTATGCCAGGCTCTGTTGCAGTCACTGAGATATACTAATAAGCCAAGTTGTTTATCCCTTATGTAGCATATATTTCAAAGATTCTGGGAGGTTGATTTTTTTTCAAATGGTGTGATTGGCTCCCTGGCTGCGAGTCCTCTAAACTTCACTGCTGGGATGTATAACCCCTAATTATATTAGCCTCATCTCAAACAAAGTTGTGCAGAATTGTTGATTCAGAACATCTCAAAACAGTGAGTATTTGTTTGCCCCCAAAGCTCCAAAAAATGACTGGGAAATGGTGTACAGATTAAAGAATATAATAATTAGTCAGTTTAGCTTATATATGCTACATAAGGGATAAACAGTAGGCTCCCCTAGTGGCTCAGACAGTAAAGAATCTGCCTGCAATGCAAGAGGACCGGGTTCGATCCTTGGGTAGGGGAGATCCCCTGGAGAAGGAAATGGCAACCCACTCCAGTATTCTTGCCTAGAGAATTCCATGAAACAAAGAAGCATGGAGGCTACAGTTCATGGGGTCGCAAAGAGTTGGATACGACTGAGTGACTAACACCTTTATACTTCACCTCCGACATTAGGGTAAAGCTAAGTAGACCAAGGCTCAGGTTCTCAAAATTAAGAATCAAGTTTGTTTTGCTGTATAGTTCCATGAATTTTTGTATGAGATGAATTAACTCAGTGTGTTCCATCTTTGTCCAGCATTCAGTCCTCCTGGGTTTGAGTTCCAGCGATATCCTTCTAAGAACATGATTCTCAACTCTGGTTGAACACTAGAATTACTGGAGAAGATATGAAAAAGTACTTAGGCCCATTATTACCCCATTTGGTTTAGGCTTGGATGATCATACTTATTAAAAGCTCCAATGTGTCTAATAATTCTAATCTGCAGCCAAGATGAGAAAACTCTCCTCTAGCTTTTTTCATGGAGAAGTATCTTACTCTTTGAACCTGTGTCTGTGGCAGGGTTCTTATTTTCTGTTCCCCAGTAGCAATGCCATCTCTATCCTATCTCATGCCCTCTGTGGTAACCACAAAGTCATGTGTTGAAATGAATCACTGAAGGCAACTGAATATTTCCTTAGACTGTTGTGGAGATTGCTCATTGCTTCTCAGTGTCTATTATTTCCTTCATGCCTACAAATGGAATTTCTGTACACTCAAGGATGTCAAGGTGTCAAGATAAAAATGTATCATGGTATTCTTTAAAGATGGGATTGGTATAAGCAGACATATAAGCAGAAGTAGTCAGAACTTCTTGGAAGTTTCCTTTAAAGAGTTTGATATGTCCTCCCCTACTTTTGTCTTTTATTTCTATATTAAAGCAGATATAATGGCTGGAGTTTCAGCAGCCATTATCTAACCATGACAATAAGTGTCACACATCCTAGGGATGACAGATGAAGGAAATAATGGAGACTGGTTCTCTGATATCATTGGAAGCTGCCATACAAGTCCTGCTATAAAAATCTCTAGATTTTTAATTGCACGAAAGGGAAAAAGCTCATGAAAACCAATATTTTTTAAGTCTCTAGTACTAATAGTAGAATATAATTCCTAATTCACACATTCCTAATGTCATACTTCCAGTGCTTTCAATACTCTTATCTATTATCACCCACTGGTTCTTCCTGACATCACCTGACCATCTCTCTGCACTACCTTCTTTGGCTTACTGTTTGGATCTCTGTTATCTCCTCATGAATCATTCTTGTCTCTTGATGTTTGGTCAACCTCAGTTTGATTTGTCTTGCTTCAGTGGAAATCTGTCGCATCTGATCAAGATTGGAGTGAATATGAAGCAATCACTTAAGGCGATTCTAAAATGCTTCCCAGCTAATGTGAATCAGCAACTTTATTTTCTCAGTGTGTTTTCCATGTCCACTTTTCTCAATACCAAATTTAGATGGTCTTGCCAGCTCCGTTTTCAGGTAAAAGTGAAAGAAATAATGGTATATAGATTATATGATGGACAACACCCTGTGAAATCCATCATTCTAGGAACAGAGGAGATTGAATAGTGTGACCTATGATTTATAGGTGGGAAAATACCACTTATCATCTCTAGAAAGATCTGTTATACCTACTGGGTTTGCTCATGCTGTGTAGTATATTGTTTTCCAGGTAAGGTAAATCTCAAATCCTTACTAAAGTTGTTTATTTCCTTTGTAGATCCATGAAAGTAGGAAAATAATGAAAAATGCACACAAGATAACTCATGAACTAGTAACTTTTGTTCTCAGTCTGGGAGGTTGAAAGTGAAAATGTGAACTTGTAGTGCACAGCATGGTCTCATTTGAAGAATATCATGTGATGAAAGCAGTAATGATGGGAGAAGATACACAAACAGTAGGAAAGCCACACCCATGAGTGGCTGTGTGGCTTCCAATTTGCCTATTATCACCTTGAGAAGACCAATTGAAATGGGTAGCTTTGTGTATTTAATTCAAAGCAGAAAAAGAAAATGGTAGCATCACCTACTGAAATTCATATTTTAAAAAGTGACTGTTTTTCTAAGGTAGACATATATCCTCCAGAGTTCTGAAGCTCCTGTGCCTGGAAGATCTTGCATTTTTGGTGTAACTTCATAAACTCTAGTTCTTAAGGTGGAATTGATGAGGTGGAATTGATGAAAATGAACTAGTCTGTGCAATGAAGTCTATATAAATATATATATTTGGCCGCACTACACAGCTTGAGGATCTCACTTCCCCACCTAGGGATTGAACTCAGGCCCTCAGCAGTGAAAGTGTGAAGTCCTAACCACTGGACCAACAGGGAATTCCCAAAGTCTCTATGTTTAAAATCCAATTAATAATTACATATTTTCACTTGACCAATCATTTTATTTCATGTCAGTTGACTTGTATGCAAACTAACTAGACTGCTAGTTACTGCTAGTTCCCCAAAAGTCTAAGTTACAGTTACTCAAACTCTGTTTGAAACATAAAATAGTTTATTTAAAGGTAATTTGTAATCATTTGTGATTTAAAAGAAAGCAGTCAGGGACAAATGAAACACAAACTTTGCCCTCAAACCATTTTAATCATTAGCTTGACCTCCTTAAATATTATGTTGTTTGTTCTTTTAAAAACCACCAATAAATAGCTAAGCTGACTAATTATTATATTCTTTAATCTGTACACCATTTCCCAATCATTTCTTGGAGCTTTGGGAGCAAACACATACAAGTGTATTGAAATGTTCTGAATCAGCAGTTCTGCACATTTTGATCAATAAGGAGGAGGTGGTAGTGAATAAAGAGAAAAAAGAGGAATGCTGGGCTATCCTATTCATTGATACTTGGAAAGTACCTCGGTTAATCACTTGTTAACAGTAGATAAAAAAGAAATCCTAGTTAAGGTACCGCTTATGAACCAGAGCTAGGAAGTCAGCCAGGAGACTAGGGTTAAGGAAGGTTGAGGTCTGGTAAAAATGAAGTGAAAGGGAAGTCACACATTCTGGAAGGTGAAGGTCAAGTAGCAGTTTCAAAACCTCAGTTTGTTCTGCAGGAAGCTAAAGATGGAGCTGGAGACTTTTACAGTCAGCTTGAAAGTTGACACATCCATGCCTGCAGTGGAAATTTTAGGATTTGAAACAAAATTACCTTTGAAGTGAAGTTGAAGTCGCTCAGTCGTGTCCAACTCTTTGCAACCCCATGGACAGTAGCCTACCAGGCTCCGCCGTCCATGGGATTTTCCAGGCAAGAATACTGGAGTGGGCTGCCATTTCCTTCTCCAGGGAATCTTCCCAACCAACCCAGGGATCGAACCTGGGTCTCCTGCATTGCAGACAGATGCTTTACCATCTGAGCCACCAGTGTTCTACAAAGTCTCCATAAGTTTTAGGGACAATCATCTGGTGGTATCATAACCTCATAACCTTCGTGGCTTCCACCACTGAGTTTGCTGATCCCTCTTCTTGTGGATTCATGGGGGGAAAAAAAGATAAAGGGGAATAGGTGGGTTCAAGATCAGGGTAGGGGAGGGGGAGTAGCCAAGCTCTGGCACTAACTCATACAGAGAATAGCTATCAACACCACTGCCAGTGTCCAAAGAACTGGAGATGACTCAGATTTACTTGGTGTGGCAACAACCAAGTAATAACGCTTCTACTTCTAGAGACTTATCCAATGGAAATAATAAAGAGTGTGCTCCAAAATATAACTTTTAATGTTCTTCTCAATATTGTTTATGATAGAGAAAAGCTAAATGCCCAACAATAAGAGAATAGTTACCTAGGTATGCTACATACACCCATGTGAGGGAATGTATATGCAAACATAAAATTAATGTGTTAGAAGAATATTTTTTAACGAACATAAATTGAACTTTAAAAAGATTACATAAAAGTACAATATATAAAAGTAGCATTTTATAGTGTAAATGAACTTATTTACAAAACAGAAACAGATTCATTGACATAGAAAACAAACTTATGGTTACCAAATGCTGATAGTGGAGGGGGGTGGGGGAGAAGAAGGGGAGGGAGACAAATTAGGAGTTTGGGATTAATATATACACACTCAGGAAAGCCCGTCCCCGCATGCACCCAAAGGGTCGTAAGTGCGGCGACCAAGTTCTGGTGCTCTCCTGTATTTCCGACCCTCGTTTACCCAGAGGCTTTTGTGGTAGGGAGGACTCCTCCGAGGCTACCGTGCTCAAGGGAGTGGTCTGTAGGAACCTGGTGGGATTGAGTTTGCTGTGCCCCCGAGTGGCCATGAAGTGGAAGAATCTCGCATAAAAACCTGGGTGCTTCCAACTTTCCTTCTCAGATCAATTTACCCCTTTCTTGCTACCTGCCCTCAGACACCTTAGACTCAGCAAACCCTTCAACCGAGCTCATCTGTGGATCTTTTCACCTCCATCTATAATCCTTCCGTTCAGCATCTACTCTCCATGCATGCACTTCCCTGGTGGCTCAGATGGTAAAAGCGTCTGCCTACAATGCGGGAGACCCGGTCTCGATCCCTGGGTGGGGAAGATCCCCTGGAGAAGGAAATGGCAACCCACTCCAGTACTCTTGCCTGGAAAATCCCATGGACGGAGAAGCCTGGTAGGCTACAATCCATGGGGTCGCAAAGAGTCGGACACGACTGAGCGACTTCACTTTCACTTTCTATTATATATAAAATAAACAGCAAGGACCTACTGTATAGCAAAGGAAATTATACTCAGCATCTTGTAATAACCTATAATTAAAAAGCATCTGAAAAAGAATATTTATGTACATATAACTGAATCACTTTGCTGTACACGTGAAACTAACATAACATTGTAAATTAACTATACTTCAATTTTTAAAAAGGAAAAAAGAATAAAGTTACTCCTTTGTTTTTTCAAAAAAAGAAAAAAATTTTCCCCACACTGTCCCATTATCCTACATTATTCTTGCTAATAACCATGACATAATTTGTATTTACTTGTTTGTTTTTACTGCTAAGTCACTTTAGTTGTGTCCAACTCTTTGTGACACTATGGACCATAGCTCCCCAGGCTCCTCTGTCCTTGGGATTTCCCAGGCAAGAATACTAGAGTGGGTTGCCATGCCCTCCTCCAGGGGATCTTTGCAACCCAGGGATCAAACCCACATCTCTTACGTCTCATGCATTGGTAGGTGGATTCTTTACCACTAGCGCCACCTGGGAAGTTCTTTTCCCTCATTAGAATGTCAGCACTATGAGTGTTGGGATTTTGTTTTGTTCACTGTTGAATCCTCCATTCCTAATACAATGCCTGGCATACAGCTGGTGCTTAGTAAGTATCTGTTGAATGAATGGCTGAATAGTTCTAATATATGTTATAGGTCAGCACAAGGTCTAGAAGCACAGAGGAATGGCTCAAACACACTCTGGATGATGATCAGGGAAGACTTCCTGGAGGAGGCAATCCTTGAATCTCTGTTAAAGCGTGGTAAAGAGAAAGACTTCTTGAGATACAACTTATGGGCTAGATTCTTGGTGCTGTGACCCCTTCCTTAGTTGGACTTCCTCAGAACCGTTTGCCTGTGGATACTGCAGTGAATCATCTGCTTCTTCTGAAAGGACCAACCTCATAATTGAATTGTTTTCCTATTCTGTTCTTAATTAATTTCTCCTTTTTCTCCACCAAAGTCTTGACTTGGTTTTCCTCTAAGCCTATCCTTATTATGATTTACCCTCTTTTAGTTTACTTCACACTTCTTATAAGGAATACGATATTATATAGGAAGCTCAGAATCCTTAGATATTATTATATGTTGAAATATTTCACTATGACACAGGAGTAAAACTAGACAGAATTATTTTCTAGTAAAGTTACTCTCCTTTCCCATATCAGGTGTCTTAATAACTGAATAGTAATATCAATGACAGTAATGACAACAAGATCACCCTGTATACTTGCACAGCATTTTAACTATATATGTTCAAGGCCCTTGTGTATATCATTGTAACCTCACAAAACCTCTAAGAGGTACACAAGAAAAGGATAATTATCATCATTTTATTGATGAGAAAACCAGGTAAAACACAGATTGTGACTCTTCTGTTTTCTCAAAACATCTTAAACCTTGGTTCTATGACTTAAAGACCTTAGACATACTAGAAATTAGGTTAAAAAATTCTGAAGTGGCAACATGCTTCTAAAAGAAAAAAAAACTACACACATTATACTAATGCTTTATAAAAGGCAGAAGAAGGAAGACACAAGGAATGTGTGTCACAATATGAAACATGAATTTTTTGGTCATTATTTTCTGCTCTGATGGAGAAACTTGCATAGATTTCATTTACTTTACAAATTACATAAAAATGGATTGAGTTCATGTAGTTTCAAGTAATTTGAATGCAGAAAATGCTGTAATAAACTAAATCTGTCCAATTAAAGGATTATTTTTAAATGTGACAAAATATTTGAGTGCCTCCAAAACAGGGAATATAAGAGCATTAAGAAATGAAAACAAAATTTCATTTCAAAGAGCTCATTGCTTATCATACTAGATAACAAAGAAAACAAAATTAAAATGTTTAATTTTAGTTATCAGATTAAGATAAAGTAAGATCTATAGTAATAGAATGGATTTCCCCATGAATTAAAATATAAAAATTTAATATTCAGTGTTTTTTTTGAGTGTGTGTTCAGTTAGGCCTTTATTTCAGGTTCATGTCATCTTTTCTTGACATACAAAGTCCACAAAGGATGCAAGTCTGGTCATATTTCTCTAATCCATTCAGCTCCTTCCCCTGATTCTTGCCAAGAATGTGGCAGGACTGGCAGTCAATTGGCACACACTGGGAAGGCCATACTGGTTGTTAAATATTGAAATACTGATATAATGGTTGATAAATAGTGGTCACTTCCTTGAGCCCCACAGAGTGCTCCCTTAATGCACAGACCTGGTGGCCCAACCATCCCTGAGGTTTGACAATTAGGATGACACTGTTATGGTTGAGTGAGTGAGGAAACTAGAATTGAAAGAGACACGTGTACCCCAATGTTCATCACAGCATTGTTTATAATAGCCAGGACATGGAAGCAACTTAGATGTCCATCAGCAGTTGAATGGATAAGAAAGCTGTGGTACATATACACAATGGAGTATTACTCAGCCATTAAAAAGAATACATTTGAATCAGTTCTAATGAGGTGGATGAAACTGGAGCCTATTATACAGAGTGAAGTAAGCCAGAAAGAAAAACACCAATACAGTATACTAACACATATATATGGAATTTAGAAAGATGGTAACAATAACCCTGTATACGAGACAGCAAAAGAGACACAGATGTATAGAACAGTCTTTTGGACTCTGTGGGAGAGGGAGAAGGTGGGATGATTTGGGAGAACGGCATTGAAACATGTATAATATCGTATATGAGACGAGTTGCCAGTCCAGGTTCGATGCACGATGTTGGATGCTTAGGGCTGGTGCACTGGGACGACCTAGAGGGATGGTACAGGGAGGGAGGAGGGAGGAAGGTTCAGGATGGGGAGCACGTGTATACCTGTGGCGGATTCACATTGATGTATGGCAAAACCAATACAACATTGTAAAGTTTAAAAATAAAATAAAATAATATTCAGTTTTAAATATTGTATCTCAAAAATTAAACTCTGTTCATAAACTAATCAATGTATGGCCCTATCTTCATTAAAAAGCTATATTTATAAATGTTGCTTCATACTGAACACATTATTATTCAATATAAGTGTCACAAAATTAAACACTTAGAATGTGGGTTAAATGCATTTACATTCCAAGTATCACAACAGCAATATTAAAATAGCAGGATCAAGTTAAAGTTTTGTTATCAGTATTAAAATTAGTCATAGCCCATTGATTTATTTAAAAGATTTATAGGGATGGTATGGGGAGGGAGGTGGGAGGGGGGTTCAGGATTGGGAACATGTGTACACCTGTGGCAGATTCATGTTGATGTATGGCAAAACCAATACAATACTGTAAAGTAATTAGCCTCTAATTACAATAAATAAATTAAAAAATAAAATAAAAGATTTATAATATCATCAAAAGTAACTAGGTAGGTGGGAAAATCAATTATATAGGACCCATGTAATGTTCTAAACAAAAAGAGCAGTTGGTATAGATCCAGTATAAATTTACCTGGTTCTTAGCCAAGAAAAAAACACCAAGGTAATTCTTGTCAAGGTTTATATAAAATAAAATCACATGGCATCTAGCTATATTGTGGTAATGTTGACATAACAAAGAAAGTTTCATCTTTTGAAATAAAGACAAAATATTTAAAAGCATGTAACATTTTATGTGAGGCCACTTTCCAAAGTACAATATGAAAATAATAAGACTGAAAAGCTGATGGAAGAGATTCTTCAAGTGGATAGTCTCTATTTCCACACTCTGCATGCAGCAAAGCAAAAATTTCTGCTTTCTGTTGATATACTTTGCATTTAAGAGAAAATATTGTACTAGAGCAACAATAATTACATATGACAAAATTATAGACTCTCTGATTTGAAGGAGACCTCACCTAGCATTAGGCTACCCACTCCAGTATTCTTGGGCTTCCCTTGTGGCTCAATCCACATGCAATGTGGGAGACCTGGGTTTGATTCCTGGGTTGGGAAGATCCCCTGGAAAAGGGAAAGGCTACCCACTCCAGTATTCTGGCCTGGAGAATTCCAAGGACTGTACAGTCTATGGGGTCACAAAGAGTTGGACATGACTGAGCGACTTTTACTTCACTCCACTCCACCTAGAATTTGATTGAACCCTTTAGTATTCTGAGGCAGAGCACGAGCTCTGTGTGACTTTCCCAAAGTCACAGGGCAGAGCTGGAACTGGAATCTAGATTTTTCTCTCTCCTGGTCCAAAACTCATTCCTCTGTAGCACACTGCTTTACATTTGAGACAAAAGTGCAATTTTACAAAGTACTCCAGATTTTTAAAAGTCAAGTTCAACATACATATGACAATTCTCACAATACCAAACACATAAATGCACCCCTTACACTGATGGGCAAGGTTTTAAAAATCTATACTTCAGAAGACCATTGCATCAATTCACCTTTATTCTCCCAAATCATGAAAGCAAACTGTTTCCTTATTTTGGTCTGGATGATCTGATGGAAAACAGAACAGATATTCAATGAAACCCTTTCAATTTCAGTCAATGGAATTCTTCATCAGCTTTAAAAAAGCAATTATTTAAGCCCTTTTAAAGGTCAATATTTGGAACAATTCACCTGCATCGAAACTTATAGTGAAGGTGGCCAAAATGATTGGAAGCACTGTGTTTTGATTTACTTTAGTGAAAATACAAAATCATGACTGAGACTTGATCTTGTCCTGTGTCTGGAATTTCCTTCATATTCCTCTGAAGTTTACCTATTCCCAAATTCATAAACATGTTTTCATGTTTTTACAGTCTCCTGCATTCTCTTGAAATATATTTTCATTTATTTGACATATCCTCAAGTACTGGATCTTCAAAATTCACTAAAATATTACCCTAGTTGATAGCCATACTTCCTGTAGTCCTCCTCCAACACATGAAATATTCTCGAGTAGAAAAGAACAACAATAACAAAGCCAATTAAGATACAGATGTTTGTAGACAGCAAGATATTCTCATAAGTGAAGAAACTCATGTATATGTGCATTTTAAGGTTCTTTAATAATAGTCAGAATAGTCTAACATGTTAATTCAGCTTTCCTCTATATACTACAATGAGAAAGCAGAGCAGGGAGAGACTATGCCCATAAACCTTAAGGAAAATTACTCAGAAGTTGCTGTTATGTGTTGAATTAGGTCTGCCCCCCCAAAATTCATGTGTTAAAGGCTTCAGCCCCAGGACCTCAGAACATGATCTTATTTGGAAATAGGGTAATTATAATTGGAATTAGTTAAGATGAGGTCCCATTAGGGTGGGCCCTAATCCAGTATGATCAGTGTCCTTATTAAAAAGGGAAATTTGAACACAGAGACAGAGACACACAAAGGGAAGACAATGTGAAGACACACAGGAGAAAACAGTCATTGAAGAGCCAAAAGAGAGGCCTAAAACAAGCCTCATCACAGATGATTTTCATACAAATGTGTGATCTTTTTGTGATTTACCTCAATTACTCTTTCTACCTTTCATTTCCTAGAGTACTTTGCAGAATCCTAAACTATTTTGATTCCAAAGCCGGTTAGTTATGTATCAGTACAAAATCAAAGGCTCACCAATCAGAAAGCTAGGAATGAAATAGGTATCCGTCTGTGATGGCATTATAGTGATTTGGGGCCAGACCCGGTGGTAAGGCAGTGACAGAAGATGTGCACCACTGTCCCTTTGCATGGAAGCAGGAAGGTACAGGAAGAAGCAATAATGCCTTAAGAGGAGTATAACAGAAAGGGAAAGAATAAGAAATAAAGCTGAACTTATAGAAATAGCTTCTAATTTACTTTTCATTATATCTAGAAGCTCTAGAGTGCCATCTGACCTTTCTACCAGGAGAAGCAGTAAATAAAATGTATAAATAATTTGTATTTTATATGTGTTTTGTACCCCAAATATGGAACTCAGCCTATTTGAGAATGAGCATTCCTAACTGCAAGGTCAGTGAATTCAGAATCAACTGGACTATCAACTCCTTTTGACAGAATCTATTTGTTTCAAAGTCATGTCATTTGCCCTTGTAAGAAGCAAGATAAACAGAGCAGTTTCAAAGAAAGTTGTGAGATAGTTGGGCTTTAAGAATTTGACTTTGACAAGTTCGAGAAGTAAAAACGGGGGTTGGGGGTGGGGTTGGGGATGTTTAGGGATGTAATAGGGATGCTTATCCTATTTAAAAAAAAAAAAAACAGAATCAATAACTAATTTATTCAACAAGCACTTATTGAATACCTTCCATGTGTCATTTGGTGATGGGCTACATACTAGACGTGTTAAAAATGAGAAGCAGGCAGGATACATTTCAATCCAGGAGAGGAAGAAGGTGATTCCATGACAGAATAGCAGGTGAGATTTTAGGTCAAATGTAGCCTTTAAGCATCTCTCATATTCTACCAGGTAGGTGACTATTAACACTTACATAAAGACCAGCCCTACCTGACACAGGAGGAAATAGAGGCCCTGCAATACAGTCCTAATTTTCCTCCTATTCCTAGATAATGAAGACAATGAAAACATAATTTTAATTGAAAAGTTGATGGGAATGAGTAAAAGCTTGCATGCTTCTAAAAATTTCTGGAGTTCTTGGCCTTTCCATATTCTTATGATAAAGCCCACAGTGGTCACTTCCTTAGTATATCCCCCAATGAGGATATATTTAAATAGATCTATTTAAAATAGACTTTATTTTTTAGAGCAGTTTTAGGTTCACAGCAAAATTGAGGAGAAAGTATGGGGAGTTCCCATAAACACACTAACCCCACACATGCATAGCCTTGCCTACTATCAACATCCTCCACCAGGGTGGTATATTTATTACAAATGAGGAACCTACATCAACACATCATGATCACCCAAAGACCATTATTTATGTTAGCTTCACTCTTGGTGCCGTACACCCCATAGTGTCAGTCACTCAATCGTGTCCAACTCTTTGTGACCCCATGGACTGTAGCCCTCCAGGCTCCTCTGTCCATGAGATTTTCCAGGCAAGAATACTGGAGTGGGTGGCCATTCCCTTCTCCAGGGGATCTTCCTGACTCAGGGATTGAACTTGAGTCTCGTGCATTGCAGGCAGATTCTTTACTATCTGAGTCACCAGGGAAGCTATATTCAGGGAAGCTATACCAGGGAAACTACAATAGGGAAGTACGTTTTATGGGTTTTGACAAGTGCATAATAACATGGATCCAGCATTATAGTTCAAGCAGAATAATTTCACTGCCCTAAACATCTTCTCTGCTCTGCCTATTCATCCCTCCCTCCACCCTAACACCTGGCAACCACTGATCTTTTTACCATCTACATAGTTTTGCCTTTTCTAGAGTGTCACAGAGTTGGAATCAAACAGTATGTATTCTTTTTAGATTGGTTTCCTTTTTCTCAGTAATATCCCTGATAGCTTAAGTGGTAATGAACCTACCTGCAATGCAGGAGACACAGGTTTGATCCCTGGGTCAGGAAGATCCCCTGGAGAAGGAAGTGGCAACCCACTCCAGGATTCTTGCCTGGAGAATTTCATGGAGAAGAAAGCCTGGCAGGCTAAAGTCATTAGGGTAGCAAAGAGTTGGACACAAGTAAGCATGCATGCACTATACATTTGTGATTCTTCCAGTCTTTTCATGGCTTAATAGCTCATTTCTTCTTAGCACTAAATAACATGCTATAATAGCAAATGATGACACCTACCAGAATTATACTAAAATTTAAAAAAACTAACATGTTGGCTAGGAAATGCAACAGCAGGAATTCTTATATACTGCTGATGGAAGTGTAAATTGGTACAGCCACTTTGGGAAACTGCTTCTCTATCTTGATTAAAGCTGAATATATGCTTAACTTATGACCCAGAAATTCCATACCAACATAAATACATACGTAGATTCACCAGTAGCATGCACAAGAAATTTCACAGCAGCATCATATGAGAACCAGTAAGTTAATGTTTATCAACAGGAAGATGGATACATAAAGTATATTCTGTTAGTTCAATGCTTCACAGCTATGAAAACGAACAAACAACTACCACAGGCAGCAATGTGGAGGAAGCTCACAAACACCATGTTGAGTGAAAACTGTCAGCCACAAAAGACTACATACTCTTTGATTACAGTTATATGAAGTTCAAAAACACAAACCTAATCTATGATAATAAATAGTGATTAATTTTGAGTAGGAGGAGGATAATGAATGGGAAGGGGAATGTTCTGTTTGACTTGGGGAATGGTTACACAGGGGTTTTTATTTTTCGGGGCGGGGGGCAGGGGTTGTTTGTCTGTCACATCATGCAGCTCATGGGATCTCAGTTCCCCGACCAGGGATTGAACTCTGGCCGTGGCGTTGAAAGTCCAGAATCCTAACCACTAGGCCACCAGGAAACCCCTACACAGATCTCTTCATGCTGTGAAAATTCATTGAGCTGTATGCTTATGATTTGTATACTTTTTAGAATGCATATTGTTATATTTCAGTATAAACATTTATTAAAGAATATAGAACCTCAGTTGGACCTATTGAGATCGAGAAAAGCTATATGGTTATCTATGATAGGAAGCCTACATTTTTTTCCAACCTGCACTTATTGGGAATTAGTAGACTACACAAGGGGTTAATCTCATGAGCTAAGGATAGCGTTTTTATAGATAAGGTGGGATTGGGACTTTGGTGTGTCTGATTTCAAAGCCTATGCTCACAGCCACTATCCCATACTGCGTTTTATTATGATTATATACTCTCTTCCAGACCTATTTATGCTAAACATCTGTGGTTCTGTGTATTTTCTTTTCCCATTTTATTTTATGACACAGAGGGATAGCGAAATGCTAAGTGTATCCTCAGTTATGTTTCATGACACCAAAATAAAGTTGAAAGACATTTGTTTGCTCTAAACAAGGCAAAATGAGTATCATACGTGTGTATGTATTATTTTTTGTGTGTTGTGCTCGTAAGCCTTAGGAATATGTACGTGGTATGTCATTATATCTTTTGAATAATTTTTCACTTGTTTCAAAATGCTTTTCATATTTTGCTTAGCATTTGACAACAGTCAACACTGAGCAGACAATCTCACTGAATTTTCTGTGTTGGATATTTAAGTTTTCCCCCACCTCAGGATATATTGGGTTGGCCAAAAAGTTCTTTCAGGTTTTCTGTTACGATGTAATGGAGAAACCTCAAATGAATTTCTTTGTCAACCCAATGCTAATTCAAAATCTTTCAGGGTCTGCAAGCAGTTTAATTTTTTCCAATGTGCATTGACTTGTATGGAGATAGTAAATTGTATCTGTCACTGTTCATCTGTTGTCCAGTGATAACATTTGTTTAGTTCCCCAGGAGTGTGTTTTAATTCCCACCCCCGCCATCTTGACTAACTCTAACATTCATCCTTCTCTGGTTCTTAATAAATTGGTGAAACTGCAACCCCACCAGTCATTTATAGGACTGTAGCACCTCCCTTTTAACCATTCATACACACTGAAATTCGGTCATTCATTTTTACTCTTAGCTTTCCACCTCTTAAACACTTTATAATCCATAGCTAAAGTAGCACATGCTCACCCTCTAGTTACAAGCTTAATATGTAAGCATGGAAAGATGTGCGAATAGTACTGTTTTCATAGAAGCACTTTCCTCCCCCTCTGCTGCTGCTGCTGCTAAGTTGCTTCAGTCATGTCCGACTCTGTGCGACCCCATAGACGGCAGCCCACCAGGATCCCCCATCCCTGGGATTCTCCAGGCAAGAACACTAGAGTGGGTTGCCATTTCCTTCTCCAATGCATGAAAGTGAAAAGTGAAAGTGAAGTCACTCAGTCATGTTCGCCTCTTAGCAACCCCATGGACTGCAGCCCACCAGGCTCCTCCCTCCATGGGATTTTCCAAGCAAGAGTGATGGAGTGGGGTGCCATTGCCTTCTCTGTTCCCCCTAGAGGTTAACTATTTAGATTTCCTATTGAATATCATAGATGATTCTTCTCTATTTTTGGATTAAAGATAGCTTGTCCAGTATTCTAGCTTTGTTCATGTATTCATTATTATTGCTTTAACTGGTTAAATGCAGTTGATATCATTGACACATATATTCCTAAGACAATTTATGGTTTAAATGTTCAACTCATTTTAATATAGTAATAGTTTCAAAAACATCAAACTTTAATATACACATCTTTATTTGTGATATAATTATCAATTTTCTTCATTTAATTTTTTAGAGACTATACTACAGAACTCCTAAAAGGGCAAAAACAAATAAAGCATTATTTCCAAAAGTAAGGCTTGCAGAGTCAATAACATGACAAGGTTGTTAAATGTTTGAGATCCTTAACAATGTAAGGCATAGAGCTAGCCTGGAAGACCATTAAGTAAATATGATCTATATTATGGAGAAGAGTAGATCCTCATTCCCTTAGGTAGATGCAATAAACTAAGAAATCTTACTCTTAAAAAACATTACTGGAGTATAGTTGATTCACAATGTTGTGTTAATTTCTGCTGCACAGCAAAGTGATTCAGATTATATATATATATATACTTTGTCATATTCTTTTCCATTATGGCTTATCACAGGATATTAAATATAGTTCACTGTGCTATACAGTAAGACCTTGTTGTTTATCAAATCTTTATTATAGAGTTTAGGTACTAATTTTAGAAAAGCTAACAACTCACTAACAACGTTGAACTTGTTCAGACTTAAAAACAATGACACACCCACATGCTCTCTCAGCACCTTTCAATAACCTGCCTGTTTCAACACTTGGTAGCTTCAGATCAGATTATTAGCTTTTACCTTTCTTTTTTACTTTTAGCAAGGTAATTGGAAAGGTGAAATTGATAGAAAGTTATACAATTCAGTGGTATTAATATTCCTGCATTGCCTGTAGGAGTCATATTCTGACTTGTTTTTCTGGTAGACATTTGGTTATAAATCCAAATGAATATCTTTTAATCAGTCCTGGAAGAGAAATAGCTCATCACAACCTGTTAAGAGATATTTGTGAAAAATGTAATGAAATGTTTTAGGAAGAAGGAAGAGATGTACAACACCAAGATTCTCATGAAAATGTATCTAGTCTATTGATGAACTCAAATTCCAAGTCTGAGTTTTGAAACAAAATTTCCATGGCATTTTAGCTAATCTGCAATGAAAGAAAGTGAAAGTGAAAGTCACTCGGGACTGTCTGCCTCTTGTGAACCCATGGACTCTCCAGGCCAGAATACTGGAGTGGGTAATTGTTCCCTTCTCCAGGGAATCTACAGTCCGTGGAATTCTGCAGGCCAGAATCCTAGAGTGCATAGCCTTTCCATTCTCCAGGGGATCTTCCCAACCAGGGATCGTACTGAGATCTCCCACTTTGCAGCCTGATTCTTTCCCAGCTGAGCCACAAAGGAAGCCCAAGAATAGAGAAGTGGGTATCCAATCCCTTCTCCCACACTTTGCGACCACATGGACGATACAGTGCATGGAATTCACCAGGCCAGAAGAGTGGAGTGGGTAGCCCTTCCCTTTTCTAGGGGATCTTCCCAACCCAGGGATTGAACCCAGATCTCCCACATTGCAGGCAGATTCTGTACCAGCTAAGCCACAGGGAAAGCCTGAAAATATTGGAGTGGGTAGTCTCTCCATTCTCTCACTCTTTGCGACCACATGGAGTCACAGTCCATGGAATTCTCCTGGTGAGTATCCTGGAGTGGCTAGCCATTCCCTTCTCCAGAGGATATACAGTCCATGGAATTCTTCAGGCCAGAATACTGGAGTGGGTATCCTTTCCCTTCTCCAGGGGATCTTCCCAACCCAGGGATTGAACCCAGATCTCCCACATTGCAGGCAGATCCTTTACCAGCTAAGCCACAAGGGAAGTCTACAAATGCTGGAGTGGATAGCCTATCCCTTCTCTCACTCTTTGCAACCCCATGGACTATAGAGTCCATGAAATTCACTTGGGCAGAATACTGGAGTGAGTGGCCAATTCCTTCTCCAGGAGATCTACAGTCCATGGATTTCTCCTGGCCAGGGTACTGGAGTGCATATCCTTTGCCTTCTCCATGTGATCTTCCCAATCCAGGAATCCAACCCAGATCTCTCACAGTGCAGGCGGATTCTTTACCAGCTGAGCCACAAGGGAAGCCCAGTTATACTGGAGTGGGTGGCTTATCCCTTCTCCCACTCGTTCGACCACATGGACTCTAAGTCCATGGAATTCTCCAGGCTAGAATACTGCAGTGGGTACCCATTCCCTTCTCCAAGCAATCTACAGTCCTTGTAATTCTCCAGGCCAGAATTTTGGAGTAGGTAAGCCTTTCCCTTCTGCAGGGCATCTTCCCAACCCGGGCTCAAACCCAAACTTCCCACATTGCAGGCAGATTCTTTACCAGATGAGCCACAAGGGAAGCCCAAGAATACTGGAGTGGGTAGCCTATCCCTCCTCCCACTCTTTCTGACCACAAGGACCATACAGTGCATGGAATTCTCCAGGCCAGAATACTGCAATGGGTACCCGTTTGAACCCAGATATCCCACATTGCAGGTGGGTTCTTTACTAGCTGAGCCTCAAGGGAAGCCCAAGAATACTGGAGTGGGTAGCCTATCCCTTATCCCACTCTTTATGACCTCATTGACTATACATTCCATGGACTTGTCCAGGCCAGAATACTGGAGTGGGTAGCCGTTCCTTCTCCAGGTATCTTCCCAACCCAGATATCCAACCCAGATCTCCCACATTGCTAGCCAATTCTTTACCAGCTGAGCCACAAGGGAAGCCCAAGAATACTGGAGTGGGTAGTCTGTCCCTTCTCCCAATCTGTGCGACCACATAGGCCAGAATACTGGAGTGGGTAGCCTTTCCCTTCTCCAGAGATGCTTCCCAACCCCAGGATCGAACCCAAATCTCCAACACTGCAGGCAATTCTTCAGCTGCTGAGCCACAAGGGAAGCCCAAGGATACTGGAGTGGGTAGCCTATCCCTTCTCCAGCGGATTTTCCCCCCACCCAGCAATCGAACCATGATCTCCTGCATTGCAGCCAGATTCTTCACCAGTGGAGCTATCAGGGAAGCCCCTTACATGAATAGCTTTTTTTGCTCTACACCAAATACAAAATGCTCCGTTTCAAAAGCCCTGAAAAACTCTTTGTGGTGACATCAAATAAATAAGAATCATTTTAGTTTTTTTTACAGAAAAGAAAGTCAAATTTATTTAATTAAAAACTAGAATTAAAAATTAGCAAATACACAAACACACACTCAAAAATACACACACAAGAACACTATGTATTGACTCCCAGAGGGGATATGCAGCGGTCCAAGACCACTCAATATGGCTTGTCAGTTATAGAATTCCAAGCATGCACACGCGTGCACACACACACACACACACACAGCACAGGCACACAAAAAAGAACCCAGTATTTTTCAACAGTACACTCAATCTACCATAAACAAAAATTCAGAATTAGTTTTCAAAGGTTCCTTTTTTAATTCAAAAGATGCCCATCTCGGGTATAAACATACATATATTTTTTCAGTGGTTTACTGTTGGCTTATTTTAAATATATTAGTGTTATTACATGCAACTATTTCCTGTATTTAACACGCTTTCGTTTTATTTACTTTAACGTCTCTAGCTTGAACCTACCAAAAGTTTCTGGTTGGTAGGAAGACAGGTGCCTTATTCTCTGTGAAACTGAATGTATTGGTTTTAAACACTCGTCAGAAAATGTTTGATCAGCATTTCAACACATGGAAATAGTTACATCGATGCTTAAATTGCCATTTTCTGCGAAAAGTTCCGCAACTTCAGAGTCGAATATTAGGCAGTCACTGTTGATAAGGGCTGTTGCAATTCCCTCATGAATAGATAGAGGCGTGGCTTCCCAACTCAATCGCCGCCTATTACCATTTAGCTCAAGTTGATAAGTAAAATTTTCAGCTTGCTCGCGTGTTCCTATCAGCTGGACTACTGCAAAGAATTTCTGGTGACCATCGTAGATTTCCAGTTTCTCCAAAACTAGTAAGAAGTGAAACCCAAAACAGGACTGCAACATCACCCACTCAAGGGTACCAGCCAGATTAATGTTGACTGCAAGGAAAACTACAACTTCTCCGCGCAGGGTTATAATGGACTCATTATAGTGCTGCATCAGATGCGGCACTACAGCATCCATGGAGCCTTGCCACCCACAGGAAGTACCAGGGCAAGGACAACGACAGGGCCTAAACTCACAGTGTTCTTCATGGTCTGCTTTTTCTGTGGGTGGCATAGTTTTTCCACATCCTGAAGAGGTGTACTTACAGGGGAAAAGTACTAAATTGGCCACTTTCTCCATGGCTAGGTTGCGAATGGATGTCAGCGGGACCCGGCAAGTTGGACAACGTGTGAGCTTTGGGCGACAGTTGCCACAAACAAGATGGCCACTCTTACACTGTGTAATTGGAGGTAACACATACTCAAAGCAGACCGGACACTCAAAAAGACTCGCCAAGTCATTGTTGGACACAGTGGTGCCAGTCAAGACAGGCGCCCTCCGGGAGGAAGGCGCACCATTTGAGGTTCCAGTAGGTAATGCTCTTTCGGTCAGACGACTCATTTCTGTCAGGCGCCTCGGACCTCGGTCCTGGCTCAAACACGCTCCGCCGTCGCCGCCGCCAACGCCCGCCACCGCGGGCAGCGCCACTGCCACTGCGTCTGCCTCATGCCAGTACCGACGGGACACTCTGGCTCGCCGCCGCCATTAGAGAGTGCGCGCAGCAACGGTCGCCGCGGCTCCTCACTGTCCGCCGCCGGCGTTCCGCGCGTTCTCGAACCCGCGCGCGCGCCCGCTAAATACCTCACACTATGGCGGCCACTGCTGGGAGGTGCGGCCGGCAGGGGGCCAACAGGAATCTTTTTAAAGGAATAGGTCATTGTTACAATCTCAGCATTCCTTGCCCAGAGCTATTTTGCATGTTGAGTCATATAACAGTTTTAGTCCTAGTAACTGTCTATTTTGGGAGCTCACCTACAATCTGGTGACATTATGGAAAAAGTATGAAATTAGAACTGCAATAGGAATAATCCAGAGTTTAAAAGATTAAATTAGTACCTAGCTACTTTTCATGTATAAAGGTGCTTTTCAAGCACTAATTAATCCGCTTAAAACCTCTGTGAGCATGGCTGGACTAGGAGAAAATCAGAGTTTTGAAGAGAGAAAAGTGAAAAGTTTCTAGTGGAGCTGTATTTTTCCATAACTCGTCTCCAGGCAGACTCTCCTAAATAGGTGTCAATTAAATTCTGCTTATCTGAACAGTCAGGCTGTTCAGTAGATTAAAAAAATTCAGTTTTACCTGAAACCCTTAGGAATAACCTAAGGTCTTATCCCACAGCGAAACAAAATCTCCGAATTGAGAAATCAAGGAAGCCCAGAACTATCCTGGATATTTGTACATATTCGGGGTCAGTGATGGACTATTATAAAACCAAATACACTGGTTTTAACTAGAATTGGACATATTGCTAAGAAAATAACCAGTTACATCACCATGTCTGATTCCGTGCAGGTCAATAATTCATTTCTGACTATGGCAGTTTCATCAAACTTTGGGGTGAAGGAATGCATGTGGGTGTCACTGACTGCTACTGGCAGGCCTGAGGCATTAACAAGAGCGAAGACCAAATTGAAGGGAAAAAGTGGTTGTGGTAGAAGATCACCAACAAATTCATAAGATGTCAACCATAATTTCAACCAGTGGCCCAGAGAGCAGGGAGATAAATCTGTTAAAACAATGGGATGAGTAAGAATAAATACAAGGAACAGGTCGTGCTGGAAGTACAGGAAGAATTGGAATAGCATATTCATGTGGGAATCGTGTCAGAAGCCAGGATATTGCAAGTAGATATAATCTATTAATAGAAGGGGACGACAGAGGATGAGATGGCTGGATGGCATCACTGACTCGATGGACGTGAGTCTCGGTGAACTCCGGGAGTTGGTGATGGACAGGGAGGCCTGGCGTGCTGCGATTCACGGGGTCGCAAAGAGTCGGACACGACTGAGCGACTGATCTGATCTCACCCAAAACTCAACCCGAGAAACATGTCAAATTCACGTGGGACATTGTGGCATGGAGCACCAGTACAGCTACCCCCACACACAGCACTTACACACACATACACACACTTCTAGCCCCACATGCCTGTTCTATATTTTTCCATTTCAGTATCACTTTCTAACATGCTTCACAATTAACTTAACCATGTTCTCTCTCTCACTCCCTACCGAATGGAAGGTACTGAGGTAGACAGGTTTGTATGTTTTGTTTATTGATGTATGCATATACAACAGTGTCTGGAATAATAGGCTCTCAATAACAATTTGCTGACTAAGTGATTTTAAGAAATGAGTATGGGAACTCATTCCAGAGTGCCTTAGTGACGGGTCAAAACACCCTGAGCTCAATATGATGCATTATTTATCAACTGTTATTTCTATAGTCGTGTGGACTCTACTTTTAAGTATAGGTTCTTGGGACTTCCCTGGCAGTCCAGTGGTTAAGACTCCTCGCTTCCCCTGCAGGGGGCACAGGGTTCGATCCCTGGTGGGGAAACTTTCTGCATGCTACTTGGCATGGCCAAAAGAGGAAAAAAAAAAAAAAAGTACAAGTTCTCTCTGTCTACTGCTTTTTAGACAAATAGAATGGAGACCCATCAAAGTGAGCTGAGGAAAGGGGAGAGCAACAGGAAAGGGGTTCAGAGGATACGAGGGGTGAGGGGATGATATATTCTGTAGGGCCCTGTTGTCCATTGTAAGGATTTTGGCTTTGAGTCCAAGCGAGGTGGGATGCCACTGAAAAGTTTTGAGGAGTAGAGTGACTTGATCTGACATATATTTGAACAGAATCTCTTGAGATGCTGTGTGAAAAATAAACTAGAGGGGTAAAAAGGCCAAAGCTGGAAGACTAGTGAAGAGACTACTGCAAAAATCCAAAGCACAGATGATGATGGCTTGGAATTGAGTGGTAGCACCAGAGGTTTTTTGAACTGGTCAGACTGAGGGTATCTTTTGAAGGTATGGCCAATGGGATTCCTTGATGGATTGGATATGGTGTTTGATAGCAGGAGAATGAATCAAGGAAGATGATAGTGTTTTGCCCTGAGCAAATGGAAGAATGGAAATATCATTTTATTGAGACAGGAAGAACTTGGTTGTTGAATGATTGAGGATGTTTAAAAAAAATACCTTGGGGATTTTAATGCATTTTCAGATCATGTTTCTTCCTTCAGTGAGGCAGGATGGTAGTGGTGCTGGATACTAATCATTTCACTGTTGATTGTGTAAGTCAACAAAGCTGTGAGTATGGTTTTGAGGGGTTGATTTTTGTTTTTACTCCTGAGATTAAATATGATCCAGTACAAAGAATATTCAGAATATCTATCAAGGAAGGAATAGATTTTATTATAGCAGATTAATGAGCACATTAAGATGAGTTCATTTAGTGTTTTACTATGAAATTCACCAAAAGAAGTGATGTGGTTTTGGTGTCTATTGGCCATCTTAAATTCATTGATACCAGTAAACTGTAAATTACATATATGTATGCATACAAGGTGGAAACCACTAGCAAAAACAAGATCAGAGCCACAAGAAGCCACACTATATTAAACTGAAAATGCTACACGCATATAACTCTGAAGTTACACTACTTTCTGCGAGTGAAATCTTAAGGAGTGTGTTACTGATTTCACTTTTGTGGAAAATCTATACAAACTCGGTATGGTTAATAATATGGCATTTGTTAAGAAAAAAAAAAATTTAGAGACACACTCATCTCCTTTGATCCAGAACTCCACTTCTACCAATTTCTCCTGAGGTGATATTAAGAACGTGCACAAAGATTTACATCCCAGAGTATTTCTCAGGGCTTTTGTTATAATAAAAATTGGAGACCATTTAAACAGCTAAATCTAGAGCATTGGAATACATGATGCACATTCATTCAGTGGAATACTATACAGCCAATTCAAAGAATATTGTCAAAGTGCACATATTAGTACATAAAAACCTTCCTGACATATTGAGTGAAAAAAACAAGTTAGAAGAGAAAATTACATCTGACCCCATTTGAAGACTTGTGCAGTTAATCTATTTGAACAGAAAAATTCTGCAAGCAGATACCACAAAATGGTAACTGGGTATCACTGGGGGGATTATGGAGAGTTTCTATGATTATCTCTATTTGCTAAAATAAATCTGTACTGCATTTGTAATAAAAATATACAAATGCATGGAACAACAGTGATTACATTAGACAGAGATATTTCATGCTTTATAAAGATACACAAGTCTTGTTTTGCCTGGAGACACACCCTTGTTCATGCATCACAGGATAAACTTTTAACAGCATATTATTACTGGCACTCCCTGGCTACAGTATTTCTGATTGCTGCTGCTGCTGCTGCTGTGTCGCTTCAGTCGTGCGACCCCATAGACGGCAGCCCACCAGGCTCCCCCATCCCTGGGATTCTCCAGGCAAGAACACTGGAGTGGGTTGCTATTTCCTTCTGCAATGCATGAAAGTGAAAAGTAAAAGTGAAGTCGCTCAGTCGTGTCCGACTCTTCGGGACTCCCTGGACTGCAGCCCACCAGGCTCCTCCGTCCCTGGGATTTTCAAGGCAAGAGTACAGGAGTGGGTTGCCATTGCCTTCTCTGATTTCTGATTGAGATTAGTATACATAATGAGTCGCCAAATTCAGGGCTCTCACAAAAAGCCCTTCCAATGTGAGAAATGTGGCTAAAGTTCATAAGATGACTTTCAGTGTTTTAGCAATTACAGTAATTATTTAAGCAAATAACACTTAGCATGAATTCTCAGAGAACCTTGTGTGCTTTTTCATTAGCTCTACAAAAAAAAAAAAAAAGCAGGGTGTGTGTGTGTGGGGAGTAGATTTGGGAGGAGACTCCCAATAAAAATGAGAGAGCAGATAGCCAGTATCTTTAATTTTCTCACTGAAGATAGACGTTTTTTCTCCATCTGGCCAGGCAAATAATGCAGAAGTGGCCAACAGTAGATTATGCTGGGTCATCAGTGGTCAAAAGCAACGGGGATAACTGAAATCCACTGATAATCCAGAAACCTAATTTTATCGAAATAGTTGCAACCACCTCCTGGACAGAACCCTTCAGTAGAACTGCTAATGAGAAGCGTAATTGAGTGTTTTGAGTTCATCTGCTTTCAGTTATCCTTTGCAGGTGCTAATGAACAGTGAAGTGGTCAAAAGGCTGTCAGCCAAAGAGAGCGGTAGGAGTCAAAGCAAGACATGGATAACACCAGAAACTGGATAATCAGCCTCAAAATGGGTGAGTTGACCACAGTGAGGATCAGCTATTAATTATCTGCTTAAGTAAATTCCACAAAGATATATGTCATGACAACAGATCTTCATATTAAGGGTTTTCGTGTATGCAGAGTCTATCTTGGTTAACATGATTTATGGTATAGTCTTAGAAATTCTCTATACTGCAGTGAATTTCCTGGACAGCAATGATAGGATACTTACTGTCAGAGCACAGCTAATCAACTACAGGCTCCTCTGCTAAATATGGCCAACAGACTGCTTATGAGTCAGGACTTTGGCAGACAGCCCTTCTTTTGGACCAATGGGAACGTGACTGACTCTCTCCCATGCCTTTCTGGGAGACGATATAAGCATTGCTGGTATCCAAATCCTTTTGTTTTTATTATTCCTCCAAATTCATGTTTTAGTAAACCGCCTTTTGAAAGTATTGTTATGGTGAACATTTTGTGGTTTATGGTAAGCATTTGGTTTTCAAGAATTGTTGAAAATAAATGTTTTTAGAGTGCAGTTATTTTCAAGTATTACACAATAAACTCTAATATTTGTAACTAAAACTCTATCTATGTTTGATTAGCAATTAAGCTCTCAAATAGTTATGAAAGTAATTTTCTTTCATAAGGCTGTACTTTAGGACAAATTACTTGATACATTCACTAATATTCAGAGCTTCTCAACTATATCTACATATGATTATGAATGTAGCTCTTTGTGGTGGTAGCAAAACTGATTTCCATTTTTGGCAGTTGGAAAAAAAGTGCATTATAAACTATCTGATATTTGTAAATAAAACTGTAACTGCACATGAATATTTATTATGTTTTCTATAGCAATTGTGAGAGTATTCTCCATTTATAACACTTGTTTTGAGTAAATGAGATTTTTAACCATTTTAGTATCAACTGTTATCTTGATGCGGTTCTATGATAGTGTGTCCCTTTGCCCATATTGTGAGCGAAAGGGCAAATGAACTAGTTTTATATAATGTGAATTGTTTAAGTCACTTGAATATTCTCAATAACTCGTTAACTTTTGCTTTCAGTTTAGTTGATTTCAGTCACTGAGTCACATCCGACTCTTTGTGACTCCATGGACTACAGCATGCCAGGCCTTCCTGTCCATCACCAACCCCTGTAGCGTCCTCAAACTCATGTCCATCAAGTCAGTGATGCCATCCAACCATCTCATCCTCTGTCGTCCTCTTCTCATCCTGCCTTGAATCTTTCTCAGCATCAGGGTCTTTTCCAATGAGTCAGTTCTTCGGGTCAGGTGGCCAAAATATTGGAGCTTCAGCTTCAACTTCAGCATCAGTCCTTCCAATGAATATTCAGGACTGATTTCCTTTCGGATTCAATGGTTTGATCTCTTTGCTTTCCAAGGGACTCTCAAGAGTCTTCTCCAACACCACAGTTCAAAAGCATCAGTTCTTTGGCACTCAGCTTTATTTATGGTCCAACTCTCACATCCACACATGACTACTGGAAAAAGCATAGCTTTGACTAGACGGACCTTTGTCAGCAAAGCAATGTCTCTCCTTTTTAATCTGCTGTCTACATTAGTCAGACAGGGCTGACTAATGTTATACCAGGGCTCCCCTGGTGGCTCAGAGGTTAAAGCGTCTGCCTGGAATGCGGGAGACCAGGGTTCGATCCCTGGGTCGGGAAGATCCCCTGGAGAAGGAAATGGCAACCCACTCCAGTACTCTTGCCTGGAGAATCCCATGGAGGGAGGATCCTGGTAGGCTACAGTCCATGGGGTCGCAAAGAGTCGGACACGATTGTGTGATTTCACTTTCACTACGTTAGTCAGAGCTTTTCTTCCAAGGAGCAAGCATCTTTGTCATTTGATTTCATGGCTGCAGTCACCATCTGCAGTGATTTGGAGCCCAAGAAAATGAAGTCTGTCACTGTTTCCATTGTTTCCCCTACTGTTTGTCATGAAGTGATGGGACCTGATGCCATGATATTCATTTTGTGAATGTTGAGTTTTAAGCCAGCTTTTTCACCCACCTATTTAACTTTCATGAAGAGGCTCTTTAGTTCCTCTTTTGCTTTCTGCCATAAGGATGGTGTCACCTGCATATCTGAGGTTATCGCTATTTCTCCCAGCAATCTTGATTCCAGCTTTTGCTTCATCCAGCCCGGCATTTTGCATGATGTAATCTGCATATAAGCTAAATAAGCAGGTTGACAATATACATTGCCTTGACGTACTCCTTTCCCGATTTGGAACCAGTCCGTTGTTCCATGTCCGGTTCTAAATGTTGTTTCTTGACATGCATATTGATTTCTCAGGAGGCAGGTAAGGTGGTCTGGTATTCCCATCTCTTGAAAAATTTTCCACACTTTGTTGTGAGCCACTCAATCAAAGGCTTTGGCGTAGTCAATAAAGCAGAAGTAGATATTTTCCTGGAACTCTGTTGCTTTTTGTATGATCCAATGGATGTTGGCAATTTGATCTCTGTTTCCTCTGCCTTTTCTAAATCCAGCTTGAACATCTGGAAGTTTTCAGTTCACATACCGTTGAAGCCTCTCTTGGAGAATTTTGAGCATTAATTTACTAGAGTGTGAGATGAGTACAATTGTGCAGTAGTTTGAGCATTCTTTGGCATTGCCTTGCTTTGGGATTGGAATGAAAACTGACCTTTTCCAGTCCTGTGGCCACTGCTGAGTTTTTCCAAATGTGCTGGCATATTTGGTGCAGCACCTTAGCAGCAGCATCTTTTAGAATTTGGAATACTCAGCTGGAATTCCATCATCTCCACTAGCTTTGTTCATAGTGGATGATCCTAAAGCCCACTTGACTTCACACTCTATGATGTCTGGCTCTAAGTGAGTTATCACACAACATGGTTTTCTGGGTCATTAAGGTCTTAATTTGTATAGTTCTTCTCGTGTATTCTTTCCCACCTCTTCTTACTATCTTCTACTTCTGTTAGGTGCATACCATTTCTGTCCTTTACTGTGCCCCATCTTTGCATGAAATGTTCCCCTGATATCTCTCATTTTCTTGAAGAGATCTCTAGTCTTTTCCATTCATTGCTTTCCTCCTATTTCTTTGCATTGATCACTGAGGGAGGCTTTCTCATCTATCCTTGCCATTCTTTGGAACTCTGCATTCAGATGAGTGTATCTTTCCTTTCCTCCTCTGTCTTTAGCTTCTCTTCTATTCTCAGCTATTTGTAAGGCCTCCTCAGACAACCATTTTGCCTTTTTGCATTTCCTTTTCTGGGATGGTCTTGATCACTGCCTCCCGTACAATGTCACGAATCTCCACGCATAGTTTCTTCAGGCACTCTATCAGATCTAATCCCTTGAATCTTTTTTGTCACTACCACGGTATAATCATAAGGGATTTGATTAGGTCATACCTGAATGGTCTTAGTGGTTTTCCCCTACGTTCTTCAATTTAAGTCTGAATTTGACAATAAGGAGTTCATGATCTGAGCCACAGTCAGCTCCTGGCCTTATTTTTGCTTCTTGTTTTGTATAGAGCTTCTCCATCTTTGGCCACAAAGAACATAATCAATCTGATTTTGGTTTTGACCATCTGGTGATGTCCATGTGTAGAGTCATCTCTTGTGTTGTTGGAAAAGGGTGAGTGCTATGACCAGTGCATTCACTTGGCAAAACTCTGTTAGCCTTTGCCCTGCTTCATTTTGTACTCCAAGGCCAAACCTGCCTGTTAGTTCAGGTGTTTCTTGACTTCCTACTTTTGCGTTCTAGTCCCCTATGATGAAAAGGACATCATTTTTGAGTAGGTCTTCATAGAATGGTTCAACTTCAGCTTCTTTGGCATTAGTGGTTGGGGTATAGAGTTGGATTACTGTGATATTGAAAGATTTGCCTTGGGAACGAACAGAAATCATTCTGTCATTTTTGAGATTGCACCCAAGTACTGCATTTCAGACTCTTTTGTTGACTGTGAGGGCTATCTCACTTTTTCTAAGGCATTCTTGCCCAGAGTGTAGATATAATGGTCGTCTGAATTAACTTCACCCGTTACAGTCCATTTTAGTTCACCGATTCCTAAAATATCGATGTTCAATCTTGCCATCTCCTGTTTGATCACTTCCAATTTACCTTGGTTCATGGAACCTAACATTCCAGGTTCCTATGCAATATTTTTCTGTACAGCGCCGGACTTTACTTCCATCCCAGTCACATCCACAACTGGGTGTTGTTTTCACTTTGGCTCCGTCTCTTCCTCCTTTCTGGAGTTATTTCTCCAGTCTTCTCCAGTAGCATATTGGGCACCTACCAACCTGGGAAGTTCATCTTTCAGTATTATGTCTTTTTGCCTTTTCATACTGTTCAGGGGCTCTCAATGCCAGAATACTGAAGTGGTTTGCCATTGTCTTCTCCAGTGGACCACGTTTTGTCAGAACTTTCCACTATGACCCATCCGTCTTGGTGACCCTACATGGCATGACTCACAGTTACACTGAGTTAGACAAGCTGTGGTCCATGTGAGCAGTTTGGTCAGGTTTCTGTGACTGTGGTTTTCATGATGTCTCCCCTATGCCGGATAAGGATAAGAGGCTTATGGAAGCTTCCCAATGGGAGAGACTTAATGTGGAGGAAACTCGGGTGGGGCCATGCTCATTAAATCTTTAATCCTATTTTCTGTTGATGGGATGATGGGAGTAAATAATTTTAATTCAATTTCAAATAAATATTTATCAAATTCTACCTAACTGAAAAAACCATTCCCCAAATTTCCACTTTAGCAAGAATTGGATAAACTCTAGCCCAATTTAGTCCCATGAAAAACAATGGTATATGAGTAGATGAATTGTAAAATTTATTCATATTAAAGACTTGCTCTGTGCCTGATCTGTCAGTAAGTGCTTTATATGTATTGACTCATGTAATACTTTGGGAGATGGTACTATGACATCTCTAATTTATTATAGATGAGACACTAAGATTAAGTAATTTGTCAAAATTCACCTAGAGCTCTTAAGGGCAGGGCTCAGATTCAAATCCAAGTAGTTGACCTCTGGAGTCAAGCTTTGTAATTCTCCATGCTGTATAGTTTCATTTAGATTTCTGTGGCCTAACATACGCAGCCCAATTCTTTACACGCTGAGCCACAAGAAGCCCAAGAATACTGGATGGTATGTCGGTCCCTTCCCCAATCTGTCGACAATAGACAAACTGAGTGGTAGCTTTCACCTTCTCCAGAGATCTTCCAACCCAGATCGACCCAAATCCCAACTGCAGCAATATTGCCGCTGGGCCACAAGGGAAGCCAAGATACTGGATGGGAGCCTATCACTTCTCCAGCGGATTATTCCCCACCAGCAATCGAACATATCCTGCATTGCAGGCGCAGATCTTACCAGTGGAGCTATCAGGAAGCCCCTTAATGAATAGCTTTTTGCCTACACCAATACAAATCTCCGTTTCAAAAAGCCATGAAAAACTATTTGGGGTTGAATCAATAAATAAGAATCATTTAAGTTTACAGAAAAGAAGTCAATAATTTATTAAAAACTAGAATTAAAATTGGCGCAAATAACAAAACACACACTCATAAAAACACCACGAAACAACATTATGACTCCCAAGGGGATATTGCAGCGGTCCAAAACTCACATAATGGCTTGTCAGTTTAAGAATTCAAGCATGCACAACGCGTGCACAAATACACACACACACAAGCACAGTCAACAAAAAAAAAACCCATTTAATTTCAAATACACTCAATTCACCATAAAACAAAAATTCAGAATAGTTTCAAAGGTTCTTTTATAATTAAAAGATGCCCATCTCGAGTATAAAATAACATATATTTTTCATGGTTTAACTGTTGGCTTATTTTAAATATATTGTGTTATACATGCAACTATTATCTGTATTTAACACGCCTTTCAGGTTATTTACTATAACGTCTCTCAGCTTGAACCTACCAAAAGTTCTGGTGGTAGGAAGACAGTGCCTTATTCTCGTGAAATGAATGTATTGGATTTTAAACACTCGTCAGATAATGTTCTGTCGCATTTCAACAATGGAAATAGTTACATATGCTAAATGCATTTTCGCGAAAAGTTCGCACTCAGAGTCGAATATTAGGCAAGTACTGTGATAGGGCTGTTGCAAATTCCTCATGAATAATAGAGAGCGTGTTCCACTCATCGCCGCCTATACCATTTAGCTCAAGTTGATTAAGTAAATTTCAGCTTGCTCGCGTGTTCCTATTCAGGCTGACTAACTGCAAAAGAATTCTTTGTGACATCGTAGATTTCCATTCTCCAAAATAGTAAAAGTGAAACCCAAAACAGGACTGCAACATCACCCTTCAAAAGTACCAGCCAGATTTAAGTGTGACTGCAAGGAAAATACAATCCCGCGCAGTTATAATGGACTCCATTATAGTGTGCATTCAGATGCGTTCACACGCATCATGGAAGCCTTGCCACCACAAAGTACCAGCAAGGACAGACAGGGCCTAAATCCACAGTGTTCTTCAGGTCTCTTTTTCTGTTGGTGGCATAGTTTTTCCCATCTGAAAGAGGTGTAACTTACAGGAAAGTACTTAAATTGGGCCACTTTCTCCATGGCTCTAGTTTGCGAATGGATGTCAGCGGGACCCGGCAATTGGAAATACGTGTGAGATTGGCACATGCCACAAACAATGGCACATCTTACAGCTGTGTAATTGAGGTAAACACATCTCCAAAGCCAGACCGGATACACTCAAAAACTCGCACAAGTCATGGTGAACACAGTGTGGCAGTCAAGACAGGCGCCCTCCGGAGAGGAGCCACCAATTTTAGTTCCATAGGTAATGTCTTTCGGTCGACACTCATTTCTGTCGGCCTCGGAACTCGGTTCCTGGCCAAACACCTCCGCCTCGCCCGGCCGGGCCAATCGCCCGCACGGCGGAGCGCCACTGCACTGTCTGCCTCATGGCCAGTACCGACGGGACACTCTGTCGCGCACGCCATAGAGATATGCGCGCCAGCCAACGTCGCCGCGGCTTCTTACACTGTCGCCGCGCGTTCCGCGGTTCTCGAACCGCCGCGCGCGCTGCTAAATACCTCACACTATGCGCCCCTGCGGGAGGTGGCCGTGCAGGGGCCAACAGAATCATATTTTAAAGAATAGGTATTGTACAACTCAGCTTTCCTTGCCCAAGACTATTTATGCATTGTTTGAATCCATATAACAGTTTTAGTCCTAGTAAACTGTTCATTTTGGGAGTCATACAACTGTGACATTAGGAAAGTATAAATTTAGAACTGCAAAGAATAATCAGAGTTTCAAAAGATTAATTATACCTAGCTACTTCATGTATAAAGGGCTTTTTCAAGCACTAATTAAATCCGCTTAAAACCCTGTGAAGCATGGACCTAGAGAAAATCTAGAGTCTTTGAAGAGAAAGTAAAATTTATGGATAAGTATATAACTATTTCCATAACTCGTCTCCAGTCGACTCTCTAAATAGGTCAATTAAATTCTCTATCTGAACAGTCAGGCTGTTCATAGATTAAAAATTCGTCTACCTGACCCTAGGAAATACTTAAGGTCTTATCCACAGCGAAACAAAATCTTCCGAATGAGTGAAATCAAGGAAGCCCGAACATCCTGGATATTTTACATATTCGGGTCAGTGATGACTATATAAAACAAATACACTGGTTAACTAAGAATGGACAATTGCTAAGAAAATAACCAGTTCATCACGATGTCTGATTCGTTGCAGGTCAATAATTCGATTTTGACTAGCATTTCAATCAAACACTTTGGGGTAAGGAATGATGTGGTGTCACTAGATGCTATGGGCAGCCTGAGGCATTAACAAACGCGAAAGACCAAAATGAAGGAAAAAGTGGCTTGTGGATAGAAGATCCACAACAAATTCAAAGAGTAACCATAATTTAACCACTGGCCCAGAGTAGAGGGAGATAAATCGTTAAACAATGGATGAGTAAGAAAAATAAGAACAGTCGTGCTGAAATACAGGAAGAATTGAATAGACATATTACATGTGGAATCGTGTAGAAGCAGGATATGCATTAATATAACTATATAAAGAATAGGGACACAGAATAGATGGCTGATGGCATACTGACTCGATGGACGTGAGTCTCGGGTGAACTCCTGGGATATGGTGATGGACAGGGAGCCTGCGTGCTGGCGATTACACGGGTCCAAGAGTATCTGGACCGACTGAGCCGAATGACTGATTCACCCAAAACTCAACCCGAGAAACATGTCAATTCACGTGGACATTGTGCATGGAGACACAGTACAGCACCCACCAACACAGCACTACACACACGATACACACACATCTAGCCACATCTGTTCTATATTTTTCCATTTCAGTTCACTTTCTAAATGCTTACAATTAACTTAACACATGTTCTCTCTTCATCCCTACCGAATGGAAGTACTGGGATGACAGGTTTGTATGTTTTTATGTTGATGATATCAATACATACATGTCTGGAAAATAGGCTCTCAATAACAATATTGCTGACGTAAGGAATTTTAAGAAATGATAGTGGAACTCATTCCAGAGCCTTATGACGGGTCTAAAAACACTTGAGTCAATATTGAATGCATTTATTTATCAAACGTTATTTCTATAGTCGTGTGGACCTCTACTTAGAGTAAGGTTCTTGGGACTTTGGCAGTTCATGTAAGACTCCCGCTCCTGCAGGGCACAGGTTGACCCTGGTGAGGAAATTTACCTGCATCTACTTGGCATGGCAAAGAGGAAAAAAAAAAAAAGTACAATTCTCGTCTACTGCCTTTTGAGACAATAGAATGAGAGACCCTATCAAAGTGAGCTGAGGAAAGGGAGAGCACAGAAAGGTTCAAGGATAACGTAGGGGTCAGGTGAAGATATATTCTGAGGCACCTGTTCCATGTAAGTATTTGCTTTGAGTCCAGCGACGGTGGATGCACTGAAAGTTTTGGATAGAGTGACTTTGATCTGAATATATTTGAACAGAATCTTGAATGCTGTTGAAAAGTAACTGAGGGAGTAAAAGGCACAAAGCTGGAAACTATGAAGAACTACTGCAAAATTCCAAAGCACAGATGATGATGCTGGAATTGAGTGGTAGCACCAGAGTTTTGAACTGTTCCAGACGAGGTATCTTTGAAGGTATTGCCATGGGATTTCCTTGATGGATTGATTGGATGTTTTGATGCAGAAGAGAATGAATCAAGGAAGATGATTAGGTTTGGCCTCTGAGCATTGAAGAATCGAATAATCATTTTATGAGACAGAAAGAACTGGTGTGAATGATTGAGATTTTAAAACAAAATTACCTTGGGGATTTTAATGCATTTTCAGAATCATGTATTCTTCCTTAATGAGGCAGGATGATGGTGTGTGCTGATACTAAATCTTTCACTGTGATTGTGTAAGTCAACAACTGAGTATGGTTTTTGAGGTTGATTTTTGTTTTTACTCCTGAGATAAATATGATCCAGTAAAAGATATATCAGAATACTATCAAGAAGAAAATTTTATATAGCATTAAGACACATTAAGATGAGTTCATTATATAGTTTTTACATGAATTCACCAAAAGAAGGATGATGTTTTGGTGTCATTGGCCTCTTAAATTCATTGATACCAGTCAAATGTAAATTACATAATATTCATCAGTGAAACCACTAGAAAAACAAATCAGAGCCAAAGAAGCCACACATATTATAACTGAAAATGGCATTACACCATATAACTGAAGTTACAACTACTTCGCGTGAAATCTTAAGGTATGTTACTTTGATCTTCACTTTGTGAGAAAATCTATACAAACTCGGTATGGTTAATAATATGGCATGTTAAGAAAAAAAAATTATAGAGGACACACTCTCTTTGATCCCAGAACCACTGTACTACCAAATTTCTCCTGAGGTATATAAGAAACGTGCACATAAGATTTTATCAGAGTATTTCTAGGGCTTTTTGTTATAAAAAAATTGAGACATTTAAACAGCTAAATCTAATGAGCAAGGAATACCTGAGAACATCATACAAGTGGAATACATCACATTACAGCCCAATCAAAGCAATAATGTCATCAAATGCACAATAATTAACATAAAACCTTCTGAAATATTGATGTGAACAAAACAAGTATAGAAGAGAAAATTACATCTGCCCCATTGAAGACTGTAGTATCTCATTTGAACAGAAAAATTCTGCAAGCAATACCCACAAATGGAACATGGGTATCACTGGGGGGATTATGGAGGAGTTTCTATGATATTTCTATTTGCAAATAAAATCTGTACTGCATTTTGAATAAAAATATTACAATGCATGGCAAAACAGGATTACATTAGACAGAGATATTTTCATGCTTTATAAAGAACACAAAGTTTGTTTTGCCTGGAACACACTTGTTCATGATCACACAGGATAAACTTTTAACAGATATTATATGTGCACTCCCTGGCTACAGTATCCGATTGCGCTGGCTGATGCTGCTGCTGTGCGTCATTCGTGCGACCCCATAGACGCAGCCCACCAAGGCTCCCCCATACCATGGGATTCTCCAAGGCAAGACACTGGAGGGGTTGCTATCACTTTGCAAGATAAAGTGAAAAGTAAAAGTGAAGTCGCTCAGTCGTCCGACTCCGGACTCCCTGACGCGAGCCCACAGGCTCTCCTTCCGCATGGGTATTTTCAAGGCAAGTAAGGACAGATGTTGCCATTGCCTTCTGATTTCTGATGGATTAGTAATAATGCAGATCTCCAAATTCAGGCTCTCACAAAAAGCCCTTCCAAATGTGAAAATGTTGGTAAAGTTCATAAGATGACTTCAGTGTTTTAGCATTACATATTATTGCAAATAACATTAGCATGAATTCATCAGAGAACCTTGTGCTTTTCATTAGCCTACAAAAAAAAAAAAAAAAAAAAAAAGCAGGTGGTTGTGTTGGGAATAGATTTGGGAGGAGACCCATCTAAAGAGAGCGATAGCCAGTATCTTAATTTCCAATGAAGAAGACTTTATTTCCCATCTGGCCAGGCAAATAATGCGAAGTGCAACAGTAGATTATGCTGGGTCATTCAGTGGTCAAAAGCAACGGGGATAAACTGAAATCCCACTATTAACCAGAAACCTATTTTAATGAATTGTCAACACCTCCTGGACAAACCCTTCAGTAGAACTGTGTAAAGAAGGTAATTGAGTGTTTTGAGTTCATTGCTCAGTATCCTTGCAGGTCTAAGAACAGTGAAGTGTCAAAAGCTGTCACAAAAGAGAGCGGTTTAGGAGTAAAGCAAAGACATGAATAACCACAGAAATGATAATCAGACCTCAAAATGTGTGATTGACCACGTAGAGACACTATTTATCTGAAAGTAAATCCACAAAAGTTATGTCAAAACAGATTCTTCATATAAGGGTTTCGTGATGCAAGTCTATCTGGTAACATGATTATGTTATATTAGTTTAAAATTTCTAACTCAGTTGAATTCCTGGACAGCAATGAATAGAAACTTCTGTCAAGACAGCTAATCAAACAGGCCTCTGCTAAATATGGCCAATCAGACTGACTAATACAGGACTTGGCAACAGCCTTCTTTGGACCAATGGGAACGTGACTGACTCTCTCCAGCCTTCTGGAGGACGATATAAGCATGCTGTACCCAAATCCTTTTGTTTATTATATCCTCCAAATTCATGTTTTATAAACCGCCTTTTGAAGTATAATGTTATGGTGGAGACATTTATGTGTTATGGTAAGCATTTGGATTCAAAGATGTTGAAAATAATGTTTTTAGAGTGCAGTTATTTTCAAGTTCACACAAAACCTCTATATTTTAACTAAAACGCTATCTATGTTATATTAGCAATTAAGGCTTCAAATAGTTTGAAAGTAATTTTCTTTCATAAGGCTGTACTTTAGGACAATATTGATAACATCCTTAACTATTAAGTTCTCACTATATCTAATATTTGATTATGATGTGCTCTTTGTGTGGTAGCAAACTGATTTCCATTTGGCAGTTGAAAAAAAAGCACTTATAACTATTGATTTTGTAAATAAAACTGATAACGCACATGAATATTATTATAGTTTTTATAGCAATTGTGAAGTATTCCATTTATAAACTGTTTTGAGTTAATGACATTTTTACCATTTTAGTATTAAACTGTTTCATTATCGGTCTATGATAGTGATCCTTTGCCCAATTTGACAGAAGGGCAAATAAACTTAGGTTTTATATAATGTTGAATTGTTTAAAGTACTATGAATATTCTCAATAACTCGTTACTTTATGCTTTAGTTAGTTATTTCATCACTAGATCATCCACCTTTGTGAACTCCATTAGGACTACAGCATCCCGGCCTTCTTCATATGACCAACCTGTTAGGTCCTCAAACTCATTCCACAAGTCAGGATCATCACAACATATACCTCTGTCGCCTTTCATCCTGCTTGAATCTTTTCTCACATCAGGGTCTTTCAAATGAGTCAGTTTTTCTCGGGCAGGTGGCAAAAAATATTGAGTAACTCTCAAATCAGCATATCATTCTTCCAAGAATATTCAGACTGATTTCTTTCGTATCAATGGTTTGATCTCTTGCTTTCAAGGACTCTCAGTAGTTTCTCCAACACCACAGTAAAGCATTCAAGTCTTTGGCACTCGACAATTTATTATGGTCCAACTCTCACATCCACACATGATACTGGAAAAAGCATAGCTTTGACTAGCGGACTTTGTCAGCAAGCAATGTTCTTCCTTTTTAATCTCTGTCTTACATTAGTCAGGGACAGGCTGACTATGTATACAGAGGCTCCCTGGTGGCTCGAGGTAAAGCGTCTGCTGGAAGCGGGAGACGAGGTTATCCCCTGGGTCGGAAATCCCCTGGAGAAAGAATGCAGACACCACTCCAGTTCTGCCTGGAAATCCCATGTGAGGAGATCCTGTAAGGCTACAGTCATGTGCAAGATCGACACGATTTGTGTATTACTATTCACACCGTTAGTCAGGCACTTTCTTCAAGAGCAAGCATCTGCATATGATTCCTGCTGCAGTCACCATCTGCTGATTTGGCCAAGATAATGAAGTCTGTCACTTTCATGTTTCCCCTACGTTTTGTCAGAAATGTGAGGACCTATGCCATGATATTAATTTTGCTTGAATGTGAGTTTTATAGCCAGCTTTTTCACCCCTATTTAACTTTCAGAGAGTGCTCTTATTCCTCTTTGCTTTTTGCCATAAGTATGGTTACTATGGCATATCTGAGTTATCGTATTTCTCCCACAAATCTTGATTCCAGTTGCTTCAATCCAGCCCGATTGCATGATGTTCTTGCAAATTAAGCTAAATAGACAGTGAATAAATGACATACGGTTGACTACTATTCCCGATGGACCAGTTCCGTTGTCCAGTACGGTTCTAAATGTGTTTCTTGACATCATAATTGATTTTCTCAGGAGCAGGTAAGGTGGTCTGGTATTCCATCTCTTTGAAAGAATTTCCACACTTTGTTTGAGCCACTCATCAAGCTTGGCGTAGTCAATATAAGCAGAATAATATTTCCTGGAACCTGTTGCTTTCGTATGATCCAATGGATTGGCAAATTTATCTCTGTTTTCTGCGCTTTTCTAAATCCAGCTGACATCTGAAGATTTTCATTACATACCGTTGAAGCCTCTCTTGAGAAGTTTTGAGCATTAATATTTACTAAGTGAGATGAGTACAATTTGCAGTATTTGATCATTCTTTGGCAATTGCCCTTGCTTTGGGGATTGGAATGAAACTGACTTTTCCAGTCCTTGGCCACTGTGAGTTTTCCAAATGTCTGCATATTGTGAGCACTTACAGCACTATCTAGAATCTGGAAACTCTCACTGGCAAAAACAAATAAAGCATTATTTCCAAAAGTAAGGCTTGCAGAGTCAATAACATGACAAGGTTGTTAAATGTTTGAGATCCTTAACAATGTAAGGCATAGAGCTAGCCTGGAAGACCATTAAGTAAATATGATCTATATTATGGAGAAGAGTAGATCCTCATTCCCTTAGGTAGATGCAATAAACTAAGAAATCTTACTCTTAAAAAACATTACTGGAGTATAGTTGATTCACAATGTTGTGTTAATTTCTGCTGCACAGCAAAGTGATTCAGATTATATATATAATATACTTTGTCATATTCTTTTCCATTATGGCTTATCACAGGATATTAAATATAGTTCACTGTGCTATACAGTAAGACCTTGTTGTTTATCAAATCTTTATTATAGAGTTTAGGTACTAATTTTAGAAAAGCTAACAACTCACTAACAACGTTGAACTTGTTCAGACTTAAAAACAATGACACACCCACATGCTCTCTCAGCACCTTTCAATAACCTGCCTGTTTCAACACTTGTAGCTTCAGATCAGATTATTAGCTTTTACCTTTCTTTTTACTTTTAGCAAGGTAATTGGAAAGGTGAAATTGATAGAAAGTTATACAATTCAGTGGTATTAATATTCCTGCATTGCCTGTAGGAGTCATATTCTGACTTGTTTTTCTGGTAGACATTTGGTTATAAATCCAAATGAATATCTTTTAATCAGTCCTGGAAGAGAAATAGCTCATCACAACCTGTTAAGAGATATTTGTGAAAAATGTATGAAATGTTTTAGGAAGAAGGAAGAGATGTACAACACCAAGATTCCTCATGAAAATGTATCTAGTCTATTGATGAACTCAAATTCCAAGTCTGAGTTTTGAAACAAAATTTCCATGGCATTTTAGCTAATCTGCAATGAAAGAAAGTGAAAGTGAAAGTCACTCGGGACTGTCTGCCTCTTGTGAACCCATGGACTCTCCAGGCCAGAATACTGGAGTGGGTAATTGTTCCCTTCTCCAGGGAATCTACAGTCCGTGGAATTCTGCAGGCCAGAATCCTAGAGTGCATAGCCTTTCCATTCTCCAGGGGATTCCCAACCAGGGATCGTACTGAGATCTCCCACTTTGCAGCCTGATTCTTTCCCAGCTGAGCCACAAGGAAGCCCAAGAATAGAGAATGGGTATCCAATCCCTTCTCCCACACTTTGCGACCACATGGACGATACAGTGCATGGAATTCACCAGGCCAGAAGAGTGGAGGGGTAGCCTTCCCTTTTCTAGGGGATCTTCCCAACCCAGGGATTGAACCCAGATCTCCACATTGCAGGCAGATTCTGTACCAGCTAAGCCACAGGGAAAGCCTGAAAATATTGGAGTGGGTAGTCTCTCCATTCTCTCACTCTTTGCGACCACATGGAGTCACAGTCCATGGAATTCTCCTGGTGAGTATCCTGGAGTGGCTAGCCATTCCTTCTCCAGAGGATATACAGTCCATGGAATTCTTCAGGCCAGAATACTGGAGTGGGTATCCTTTCCCTTCTCCAGGGGATCTTCCCAACCCAGGGATTGAACCCAGATCTCCCACATTGCAGGCAGATCCTTTACCAGCTAAGCCACAAGGGAAGTCTACAAATGCTGGAGTGGATAGCCTATCCCTTCTCTCACTCTTTGCAACCCCATGGACTATAGAGTCCATGAAATTCACTTGGGCAGAATACTGGAGTGAGTGGCCAATTCCTTCTCCAGGAGATCTACAGTCCATGGATTTCTCCTGGCCAGGGTACTGGAGTGCATATCCTTTGCCTTCTCCATGTGATCTTCCCAATCCAGGAATCCAACCCAGATCTCTCACAGTGCAGGCGGATTCTTTACCAGCTGAGCCACAAGGGAAGCCCAGTTATACTGGAGTGGGTGGCTTATCCCTTCTCCCACTCGTTCGACCACATGGACTCTAAGTCCATGGAATTCTCCAGGCTAGAATACTGCAGTGGGTACCCATTCCCTTCTCCAAGCAATCTACAGTCCTTGTAATTCTCCAGGCCAGAATTTTGGAGTAGGTAAGCCTTTCCCTTCTGCAGGGCATCTTCCCAACCCGGGCTCAAACCCAAACTTCCCACATTGCAGGCAGATTCTTTACCAGATGAGCCACAAGGGAAGCCCAAGAATACTGGAGTGGGTAGCCTATCCTCCTCCCACTCTTTCTGACCACAAGACCATACAGTGCATGGAATTCTCCAGGCCAGAATACTGCCAATGGGTAAACCCGTTTGAACCCAATATCCCACATTGCAGGTGGGTTCTTTACTTAGCTGAGCCTCAAGGGAAGCCCAAGAATACTGGAGTGGGTAGCCTATCCCTTATCCCACTCTTATGACCTCATTGACTATACATTCCATGGACTTGTCCAGGCCAGAATACTGGAGTGGGTAGCCCGTTCCTTCTCCAGGTATCTTCCCAACCCAGATATCCAACCAGATCTCCCACATTGCTAGCCAATTCTTACCAGCTGAGCCACAAGGGAAGCCCAAGAATACTGGAGTGGGTAGTCTGTCCCTTCTCCCAATCTGTGCGACCACATAGGCCAGAATACTGAGTGGGTAGCCTTTCCCTTCTCCAGAGATGCTTCCCAACCCCAGGATCGAACCCAAATCTCCAACACTGCAGGCAATTCTTCAGCTGCTGAGCACAAGGGAAGCCCAAGGATACTGGAGTGGGTAGCCTATCCCTTCTCCAGCGGATTTTCCCCCCACCAGCAATCGAACCATGATCTCCTGCATTGCAGCCAGATTCTTCACCCAGTGAGCTATCAGGGAAGCCCCTTACATGAATAGCTTTTTTGCTCACACCAAATACAAAATGCTCCGTTTCAAAAGCCCTGAAAAACTCTTTGTGGTGACATCAAATAATAAGAATCATTTTAGTTTTTTTACAGAAAAGAAGTCAAATTTATTTAATTAAAAATAGAATTAAAAATTAGCAAATACACAAACACACACTCAAAAATACACACACAAGAACACTATGTATTGACTCCCAGAGGGGATATGCAGCGGTCCAAGACCACTCAATATGGCTTGTCAGTTATAGAATTCCAAGCATGCACACGCGTGCACACACACACACACACACAGCACAGGCACACAAAAAGAACCCAGTATTTTTCAACAGTACACTCAATCTACCATAAACAAAATTCAGAATTAGTTTTCAAAGGTTCCTTTTTTAATTCAAAAGATGCCCATCTCGGGTATAAACATACATATATTTTTTCAGTGGTTTACTGTTGGCTTATTTAAATATATTAGTGTTATTACATGCAACTATTTCCTGTATTTAACACGCTTTCGTTTTATTTACTTTAACGTCTCTAGCTTGAACCTACCAAAAGTTTCTGGTTGGTAGGAAGACAGGTGCCTTATTCTCTGTGAAACTGAATGTATTGGTTTTAAACACTCGTCAGAAAATGTTTTGATCAGCATTTCAACACATGGAAATAGTTACATCGATGCTTAAATTGCCATTTTCTGCGAAAAGTTCCGCAACTTCAGCAGTCGAATATTAGGCAGTCACTGTTGATAAGGGCTGTTGCAATTCCCTCATGAATAGATAGAGGCGTGGCTTCCCAACTCAATCGCCGCCTATTACCATTTAGCTCCAAGTTGATAAGTAAAATTTTTCAGCTTGCTCGCGTGTTCCTATCAGCTGGACTACTGCAAAGAATTTCTGGTGACCTCGTAGATTTCCAGTTTCTCCAAAACTAGTAAGAAGTGAAACCCAAAACAGGACTGCAACATCACCCACTCAAGGGTACCAGCCAGATTAATGTTGACTGCAAGGAAAACTACAACTTCTCCGCGCAGGGTTATAATGGACTCATTATAGTGCTGCATCAGATGCGGCACTACAGCATCCATGGAGCCTTGCCACCCACAGGAAGTACCAGGGCAAGGACAACGACAGGGCCTAAACTCACAGTGTTCTTCATGGTCTGCTTTTTCTGTGGGTGGCATAGTTTTTCCACATCCTGAAGAGGTGTACTTACAGGGGAAAAGTACTAAATTGGCCACTTTCTCCATGGCTAGGTTGCGAAATGGATGTCAGCGGGACCCGGCAAGTTGGACAACGTGTGAGCTTTGGCGACAGTTGCACAAACAAGATGGCCACTCTTACACTGTGTAATTTGGAGGTAACACATACTCAAAAGCAGACCGGACACTCAAAAAGACTCGCCAAGTCATTGTTGGACACAGTGGTGCCAGTCAAGACAGGCGCCCTCCGGGAGGAGGCGCACCATTTGAGGTTCCAGTAGGTAATGCTCTTCGGTTCAGACGACTCATTTCTGTCAGGCGCCTCGGACCTCGGTCCTGGCCAAACACGCTCCGCCGTCGCCGCCGCCAACGCCGCCACCCGCGGGCAGCGCCACTGCCACTGCGTCTGCCTCATGCCAGTACCGACGGGACACTCTGGCTCGCCGCCGGCCATTAGAGAGTGCGCGCAGCAACGGTCGCCGCGGCTCCTCACTGTCCGCCGCGGCGTTTCCGCGCGTTCTCGAACCCGCGCGCGCGCCGCTAAATACTCACACTATGGCGGCCCTGCTGGGAGGTGCGGCCGGCAGGGGGCCAACAGGAATCTTTTTAAAGGAATAGGTCATTGTTACAATCTCAGCATTCCTTGCCCAGAGCTATTTTGCATGTTGAGTCATATAACAGTTTTAGTCCTAGTAACTGTCTATTTTGGGAGCTCACCTACAATCTGGTGACATTATGGAAAAAGTATGAAATTAGAACTGCAATAGGAATAATCCAGAGTTAAAAGATTAAATTAGTACCTAGCTACTTTTCATGTATAAAGGTGCTTTTCAAGCACTGAATTAAATTCCGCTTAAAACCTCTGTGAGCATGCTGGACTAGGAGAAAATCAGAGTTTTGAAGAGAGAAAAGTGAAAGTTTCTAGTGGAGCTGTATTTTTCCATAACTCGTCTCCAGGCAGACTCTCCTAAATAGGTGTCAATTAAATTCTGCTTATCTGAACAGTCAGGCTGTTCAGTAGATTAAAAAATTCAGTTTTACCTGAAACCCTTAGGAATAACCTAAGGTCTTATCCCACAGCGAAACAAAATCTCCGAATTGAGAAATCAAGGAAGCCCAGAACTATCCTGGAATTTGTACATATTCGGGGTCAGTGATGGACTATTATAAAAACCAAATACACTGGTTTTAACTAGAATTGGACATATTGCTAAGAAAATAACCAGTTACATCACCATGTCTGATTCCGTGCAGGTCAATAATTCATTTCTGACTATGGCAGTTTCATCAAACTTTGGGGTGAAGGAATGCATGTGGGTGTCACTGACTGCTACTGGCAGGCCTGAGGCATTAACAAGAGCGAAGACCAAATTGAAGGGAAAAAAGTGGTTGTGGTAGAAGATCACCAACAAATTCATAAGATGTCAACCATAATTTCAACCAGTGGCCCAGAGAGCAGGGAGATAAATCTGTTAAAACAATGGGATGAGTAAGAATAAATACAAGGAACAGGTCGTGCTGGAAGTACAGGAAGAATGGAATAGCATATTCATGTGGGAATCGTGTCAGAAGCCAGGATATTGCAAGTAGATATAATCTATTAATAGAAGGGGACGACAGAGGATGAGATGGCTGGATGCATCACTGACTCGATGGACGTGAGTCTCGGTGAACTCCGGGAGTTGGTGATGGACAGGGAGGCCTGGCGTGCTGCGATTCACGGGGTCGCAAAGAGTCGGACACGACTGAGCGACTGATCTGATCTCACCCAAAACTCAACCCGAGAAAACATGTCAAATTCAGCGTGGGACATTGTGGCATGGAGCACCAGTACAGCTACCCCCACACACAGCACTTACACACACATACACACACTTCTAGCCCCACATGCCTGTTCTATATTTTTCCATTTCAGTATCACTTTCTAACATGCTTCACAATTAACTTAACCATGTTCTCTCTCTCACTCCCTACCGAATGGAAGGTACTGAGGTAGACAGGTTTGTATGTTTTGTTTATTGATGTATGCATATACAACAGTGTCTGGAATAATAGGCTCTCAATAACAATTTGCTGACTAAGTGATTTTAAGAAATGAGTATGGGAACTCATTCCAGAGTGCCTTAGTGACGGGTCAAAACACCCTGAGCTCAATATGATGCATTATTTATCAACTGTTATTTCTATAGTCGTGTGGACTCTACTTTTAAGTATAGGTTCTTGGGACTTCCCTGGCAGTCCAGTGGTTAAGACTCCTCGCTTCCCCTGCAGGGGGCACAGGGTTCGATCCTGGTGGGGAAACTTTCTGCATGCTACTTGGCATGGCCAAAAGAGGAAAAAAAAAAAAAAAGTACAAGTTCTCTCTGTCTACTGCTTTTTAGACAAATAGAATGGAGACCCATCAAAGTGAGCTGAGGAAAGGGGAGAGCAACAGGAAAGGGGTTCAGAGGATACGAGGGGTGAGGGGATGATATATTCTGTAGGGCCCTGTTGTCCATTGTAAGGATTTTGGCTTTGAGTCCAAGCGAGGTGGGATGCCACTGAAAAGTTTTGAGGAGTAGAGTGACTTGATCTGACATATATTTGAACAGAATCTCTTGAGATGCTGTGTGAAAAATAAACTAGAGGGGTAAAAAGGCCAAAGCTGGAAGACTAGTGAAGAGACTACTGCAAAAATCCAAAGCACAGATGATGATGGCTTGGAATTGAGTGGTAGCACCAGAGGTTTTTTGAACTGGTCAGACTGAGGGTATCTTTTGAAGGTATGGCCAATGGGATTCCTTGATGGATTGGATATGGTGTTTGATAGCAGGAGAATGAATCAAGGAAGATGATAGTGTTTTGCCCTGAGCAAATGGAAGAATGGAAATATCATTTTATTGAGACAGGAAGAACTTGGTTGTTGAATGATTGAGGATGTTTAAAAAAAATACCTTGGGGATTTTAATGCATTTTCAGATCATGTTTCTTCCTTCAGTGAGGCAGGATGGTAGTGGTGCTGGATACTAATCATTTCACTGTTGATTGTGTAAGTCAACAAAGCTGTGAGTATGGTTTTGAGGGGTTGATTTTTGTTTTTACTCCTGAGATTAAATATGATCCAGTACAAAGAATATTCAGAATATCTATCAAGGAAGGAATAGATTTTATTATAGCAGATTAATGAGCACATTAAGATGAGTTCATTTAGTGTTTTACTATGAAATTCACCAAAAGAAGTGATGTGGTTTTGGTGTCTATTGGCCATCTTAAATTCATTGATACCAGTAAACTGTAAATTACATATATGTATGCATACAAGGTGGAAACCACTAGCAAAAACAAGATCAGAGCCACAAGAAGCCACACTATATTAAACTGAAAATGCTACACGCATATAACTCTGAAGTTACACTACTTTCTGCGAGTGAAATCTTAAGGAGTGTGTTACTGATTTCACTTTTGTGGAAAATCTATACAAACTCGGTATGGTTAATAATATGGCATTTGTTAAGAAAAAAAAAAATTTAGAGACACACTCATCTCCTTTGATCCAGAACTCCACTTCTACCAATTTCTCCTGAGGTGATATTAAGAACGTGCACAAAGATTTACATCCCAGAGTATTTCTCAGGGCTTTTGTTATAATAAAAATTGGAGACCATTTAAACAGCTAAATCTAGAGCATTGGAATACATGATGCACATTCATTCAGTGGAATACTATACAGCCAATTCAAAGAATATTGTCAAAGTGCACATATTAGTACATAAAAACCTTCCTGACATATTGAGTGAAAAAAACAAGTTAGAAGAGAAAATTACATCTGACCCCATTTGAAGACTTGTGCAGTTAATCTATTTGAACAGAAAAATTCTGCAAGCAGATACCACAAAATGGTAACTGGGTATCACTGGGGGGATTATGGAGAGTTTCTATGATTATCTCTATTTGCTAAAATAAATCTGTACTGCATTTGTAATAAAAATATACAAATGCATGGAACAACAGTGATTACATTAGACAGAGATATTTCATGCTTTATAAAGATACACAAGTCTTGTTTTGCCTGGAGACACACCCTTGTTCATGCATCACAGGATAAACTTTTAACAGCATATTATTACTGGCACTCCCTGGCTACAGTATTTCTGATTGCTGCTGCTGCTGCTGCTGTGTCGCTTCAGTCGTGCGACCCCATAGACGGCAGCCCACCAGGCTCCCCCATCCCTGGGATTCTCCAGGCAAGAACACTGGAGTGGGTTGCTATTTCCTTCTGCAATGCATGAAAGTGAAAAGTAAAAGTGAAGTCGCTCAGTCGTGTCCGACTCTTCGGGACTCCCTGGACTGCAGCCCACCAGGCTCCTCCGTCCCTGGGATTTTCAAGGCAAGAGTACAGGAGTGGGTTGCCATTGCCTTCTCTGATTTCTGATTGAGATTAGTATACATAATGAGTCGCCAAATTCAGGGCTCTCACAAAAAGCCCTTCCAATGTGAGAAATGTGGCTAAAGTTCATAAGATGACTTTCAGTGTTTTAGCAATTACAGTAATTATTTAAGCAAATAACACTTAGCATGAATTCTCAGAGAACCTTGTGTGCTTTTTCATTAGCTCTACAAAAAAAAAAAAAAAGCAGGGTGTGTGTGTGTGGGGAGTAGATTTGGGAGGAGACTCCCAATAAAAATGAGAGAGCAGATAGCCAGTATCTTTAATTTTCTCACTGAAGATAGACGTTTTTTCTCCATCTGGCCAGGCAAATAATGCAGAAGTGGCCAACAGTAGATTATGCTGGGTCATCAGTGGTCAAAAGCAACGGGGATAACTGAAATCCACTGATAATCCAGAAACCTAATTTTATCGAAATAGTTGCAACCACCTCCTGGACAGAACCCTTCAGTAGAACTGCTAATGAGAAGCGTAATTGAGTGTTTTGAGTTCATCTGCTTTCAGTTATCCTTTGCAGGTGCTAATGAACAGTGAAGTGGTCAAAAGGCTGTCAGCCAAAGAGAGCGGTAGGAGTCAAAGCAAGACATGGATAACACCAGAAACTGGATAATCAGCCTCAAAATGGGTGAGTTGACCACAGTGAGGATCAGCTATTAATTATCTGCTTAAGTAAATTCCACAAAGATATATGTCATGACAACAGATCTTCATATTAAGGGTTTTCGTGTATGCAGAGTCTATCTTGGTTAACATGATTTATGGTATAGTCTTAGAAATTCTCTATACTGCAGTGAATTTCCTGGACAGCAATGATAGGATACTTACTGTCAGAGCACAGCTAATCAACTACAGGCTCCTCTGCTAAATATGGCCAACAGACTGCTTATGAGTCAGGACTTTGGCAGACAGCCCTTCTTTTGGACCAATGGGAACGTGACTGACTCTCTCCCATGCCTTTCTGGGAGACGATATAAGCATTGCTGGTATCCAAATCCTTTTGTTTTTATTATTCCTCCAAATTCATGTTTTAGTAAACCGCCTTTTGAAAGTATTGTTATGGTGAACATTTTGTGGTTTATGGTAAGCATTTGGTTTTCAAGAATTGTTGAAAATAAATGTTTTTAGAGTGCAGTTATTTTCAAGTATTACACAATAAACTCTAATATTTGTAACTAAAACTCTATCTATGTTTGATTAGCAATTAAGCTCTCAAATAGTTATGAAAGTAATTTTCTTTCATAAGGCTGTACTTTAGGACAAATTACTTGATACATTCACTAATATTCAGAGCTTCTCAACTATATCTACATATGATTATGAATGTAGCTCTTTGTGGTGGTAGCAAAACTGATTTCCATTTTTGGCAGTTGGAAAAAAAGTGCATTATAAACTATCTGATATTTGTAAATAAAACTGTAACTGCACATGAATATTTATTATGTTTTCTATAGCAATTGTGAGAGTATTCTCCATTTATAACACTTGTTTTGAGTAAATGAGATTTTTAACCATTTTAGTATCAACTGTTATCTTGATGCGGTTCTATGATAGTGTGTCCCTTTGCCCATATTGTGAGCGAAAGGGCAAATGAACTAGTTTTATATAATGTGAATTGTTTAAGTCACTTGAATATTCTCAATAACTCGTTAACTTTTGCTTTCAGTTTAGTTGATTTCAGTCACTGAGTCACATCCGACTCTTTGTGACTCCATGGACTACAGCATGCCAGGCCTTCCTGTCCATCACCAACCCCTGTAGCGTCCTCAAACTCATGTCCATCAAGTCAGTGATGCCATCCAACCATCTCATCCTCTGTCGTCCTCTTCTCATCCTGCCTTGAATCTTTCTCAGCATCAGGGTCTTTTCCAATGAGTCAGTTCTTCGGGTCAGGTGGCCAAAATATTGGAGCTTCAGCTTCAACTTCAGCATCAGTCCTTCCAATGAATATTCAGGACTGATTTCCTTTCGGATTCAATGGTTTGATCTCTTTGCTTTCCAAGGGACTCTCAAGAGTCTTCTCCAACACCACAGTTCAAAAGCATCAGTTCTTTGGCACTCAGCTTTATTTATGGTCCAACTCTCACATCCACACATGACTACTGGAAAAAGCATAGCTTTGACTAGACGGACCTTTGTCAGCAAAGCAATGTCTCTCCTTTTTAATCTGCTGTCTACATTAGTCAGACAGGGCTGACTAATGTTATACCAGGGCTCCCCTGGTGGCTCAGAGGTTAAAGCGTCTGCCTGGAATGCGGGAGACCAGGGTTCGATCCCTGGGTCGGGAAGATCCCCTGGAGAAGGAAATGGCAACCCACTCCAGTACTCTTGCCTGGAGAATCCCATGGAGGGAGGATCCTGGTAGGCTACAGTCCATGGGGTCGCAAAGAGTCGGACACGATTGTGTGATTTCACTTTCACTACGTTAGTCAGAGCTTTTCTTCCAAGGAGCAAGCATCTTTGTCATTTGATTTCATGGCTGCAGTCACCATCTGCAGTGATTTGGAGCCCAAGAAAATGAAGTCTGTCACTGTTTCCATTGTTTCCCCTACTGTTTGTCATGAAGTGATGGGACCTGATGCCATGATATTCATTTTGTGAATGTTGAGTTTTAAGCCAGCTTTTTCACCCACCTATTTAACTTTCATGAAGAGGCTCTTTAGTTCCTCTTTTGCTTTCTGCCATAAGGATGGTGTCACCTGCATATCTGAGGTTATCGCTATTTCTCCCAGCAATCTTGATTCCAGCTTTTGCTTCATCCAGCCCGGCATTTTGCATGATGTAATCTGCATATAAGCTAAATAAGCAGGTTGACAATATACATTGCCTTGACGTACTCCTTTCCCGATTTGGAACCAGTCCGTTGTTCCATGTCCGGTTCTAAATGTTGTTTCTTGACATGCATATTGATTTCTCAGGAGGCAGGTAAGGTGGTCTGGTATTCCCATCTCTTGAAAAATTTTCCACACTTTGTTGTGAGCCACTCAATCAAAGGCTTTGGCGTAGTCAATAAAGCAGAAGTAGATATTTTCCTGGAACTCTGTTGCTTTTTGTATGATCCAATGGATGTTGGCAATTTGATCTCTGTTTCCTCTGCCTTTTCTAAATCCAGCTTGAACATCTGGAAGTTTTCAGTTCACATACCGTTGAAGCCTCTCTTGGAGAATTTTGAGCATTAATTTACTAGAGTGTGAGATGAGTACAATTGTGCAGTAGTTTGAGCATTCTTTGGCATTGCCTTGCTTTGGGATTGGAATGAAAACTGACCTTTTCCAGTCCTGTGGCCACTGCTGAGTTTTCCAAATGTGCTGGCATATTTGGTGCAGCACCTTAGCAGCAGCATCTTTTAGAATTTGGAATACCTCAGCTGGAATTCCATCATCTCCACTAGCTTTGTTCATAGTGATGATCCTAAAGCCCACTTGACTTCACACTCTATGATGTCTGGCTCTAAGTGAGTTATCACACCAACATGGTTTTCTGGGTCATTAAGGTCTTATTTGTATAGTTCTTCTGTGTATTCTTTCCACCTCTTCTTACTATCTTCTACTTCTGTTAGGTGCATACCATTTCTGTCCTTTACTGTGCCCATCTTTGCATGAAATGTTCCCCTGATATCTCTCATTTTCTTGAAGAGATCTCTAGTCTTTTCCATTCTATTGCTTTCCTCTATTTCTTTGCATTGATCACTGAGGGAGGCTTTCTCATCTATCCTTGCCATTCTTTGGAACTCTGCATTCAGATGAGTGTATCTTTCCTTTCCTCCTCTGTCTTTAGCTTCTCTTCTATTCTCAGCTATTTGTAAGGCCTCCTCAGACAACCATTTTGCCTTTTTGCATTTCCTTTTCTTGGGGATGGTCTTGATCACTGCCTCCCGTACAATGTCACGAATCTCCACGCATAGTTCTTCAGGCACTCTATCAGATCTAATCCCTTGAATCTTTTTGTCACTACCACCGTATAATCATAAGGGATTTGATTTAGGTCATACCTGAATGGTCTAGTGGTTTTCCCTACGTTCTTCAATTTAAGTCTGAATTTGACAATAAGGAGTTCATGATCTGAGCCACAGTCAGCTCCTGGCCTTATTTTTGCTTCTTGTTTTGTATAGAGCTTCTCCATCTTTGGCCACAAAGAACATAATCAATCTGATTTTGGTTTTGACCATCTGGTGATGTCCATGTGTAGAGTCATCTCTTGTGTTGTTGGAAAAGGGTGAGTGCTATGACCAGTGCATTCACTTGGCAAAACTCTGTTAGCCTTTGCCCTGCTTCATTTTGTACTCCAAGGCCAAACCTGCCTGTTAGTTCAGGTGTTTCTTGACTTCCTACTTTTGCGTTCTAGTCCCCTATGATGAAAAGGACATCATTTTTGAGTAGGTCTTCATAGAATGGTTCAACTTCAGCTTCTTTGGCATTAGTGGTTGGGGTATAGAGTTGGATTACTGTGATATTGAAAGATTTGCCTTGGGAACGAACAGAAATCATTCTGTCATTTTTGAGATTGCACCCAAGTACTGCATTTCAGACTCTTTTGTTGACTGTGAGGGCTATCTCACTTTTTCTAAGGCATTCTTGCCCAGAGTGTAGATATAATGGTCGTCTGAATTAACTTCACCCGTTACAGTCCATTTTAGTTCACCGATTCCTAAAATATCGATGTTCAATCTTGCCATCTCCTGTTTGATCACTTCCAATTTACCTTGGTTCATGGAACCTAACATTCCAGGTTCCTATGCAATATTTTTCTGTACAGCGCCGGACTTTACTTCCATCCCCAGTCACATCCACAACTGGGTGTTGTTTTCACTTTGGCTCCGTCTCTTCCTCCTTTCTGGAGTTATTTCTCCAGTCTTCTCCAGTAGCATATTGGGCACCTACCAACCTGGGAAGTTCATCTTTCAGTATTATGTCTTTTTGCCTTTTCATACTGTTCAGGGGCTCTCAATGCCAGAATACTGAAGTGGTTTGCCATTGTCTTCTCCAGTGGACCACGTTTTGTCAGAACTTTCCACTATGACCCATCCGTCTTGGGTGACCCTACATGGCATGACTCACAGTTACACTGAGTTAGACAAGCTGTGGTCCATGTGAGCAGTTTGGTCAGGTTTCTGTGACTGTGGTTTTCATGATGTCTCCCCTATGCCGGATAAGGATAAGAGGCTTATGGAAGCTTCCCAATGGGAGAGACTTAATGTGGAGGAAACTCGGGTGGGGCCATGCTCATTAAATCTTTAATCCTATTTTCTGTTGATGGGATGATGGGAGTAAATAATTTTAATTCAATTTCAAATAAATATTTATCAAATTCTACCTAACTGAAAAAACCATTCCCCAAATTTCCACTTTAGCAAGAATTGGATAAACTCTAGCCCAATTTAGTCCCATGAAAAACAATGGTATATGAGTAGATGAATTGTAAAATTTATTCATATTAAAGACTTGCTCTGTGCCTGATCTGTCAGTAAGTGCTTTATATGTATTGACTCATGTAATACTTTGGGGAGATGGTACTATGACATCTCTAATTTATTATAGATGAGACACTAAGATTAAGTAATTTGTCAAAATTCACCTAGAGCTCTTAAGGGGCAGGGCTCAGATTCAAATCCAAGTAGTTGACCTCTGGAGTCAAGCTTTGTAATTCTCCATGCTGTATAGTTTCATTTAGATTTCTGTGGCCTAACATACGCAGCCTGAGTATGACAACTTTTAGGTACTGCAGGACCATCTTCCAACTTTCTCTGTTCACTTGGCAAGTGTCTGGCTCAGGTAAAAAAATCTCCCCACAATGCGGAAGACCCAGGTTTGATCCCAGGGTTCGGAAGATCCCCTAAAGAAGTGAAAGGCTACCCATTCCAGAATTCTTGGGGATTCCCTGGTGGCTCAGATGGTAAAGAACCTGCCTGCAATGCAGGAGACCCAGGTTTGATACCCAGGTCATGGAAGATCCCCTGGAGAAGGCAAAGGCAACCCACTCTAGTATTCTTGCCTGGAGAATTCCGTGGGCAGAGAAGCCTGGCAAGTTCATGGGGTCGCAGAGAGTCAGACATGACCGAGTGACTAACGGTGCATTCAAAAGGGCCACAGAAATTCTATCTAGTACATAGATTTTGAATTTATATTCACATGTTTTTTCAATTTGATTTCTTCTACAGTTAAACATCCCTGTCCTTTATTTTTAAAATCTTCACTATTTGAAGCCTTCAGTTCCCCCATGGACATGGATTTCTATTAAGCAAGCAAACAAACAAATAATAAGGAATTAACTATAATACATTGTATTTGCAAAGCACTTTCACACGCTTGCACTCATTTGGTTCTCACAAGTTCATTTGTTGTTTTTAATTATAAAACACTACTCAAGTATAGCAGGAGTCCTCCAGTGAGAGGCTAAGTTGTAGAAGTACCCATTGTGGGTGGAAGCATGTCCAGGCATATCTAGATGCCCAGGAGGGCAGAGCCATCAAAGCTTTACTTAAGTGTGGGTTTAAGGACTCTGATATGAGCTATAATAACTAGGTAAGTTGAAATGAACATCTGGCCCTAAGCAAGAATACCCCTCCTCAGGTTTGGGAGAATAAGAACCCTCCTATGAATAAAAATTCAGTTTGGTAAATGGGAAAGAACCAACTTTGAGGGGAGTTATTATTGAGGTAAACTGCTTTGATCAGAAAAATAATGTGTTATTTGTGTTAGAGAGGAAGGAGTAGTTGAGTAAAAACCTTGTGTGTCTGTGCTGTGCTGGAGGCTCAGCATCGGGGGATGGTGCTGGCTCTGATAGATAAGAGCTCTAGCATTAGAGTCATCCTAAGAACTTGAAAGCACGAGGCAGTGCTATTTGTGGCTTAGTAATACACTGATGTAGAAGTAAGGGCAGAAATGACTTGCGGGATGGAATGGAAAACCAGCTAAGGCTACAACATCATGGCGGACATCCAGACGTATGACAGAAGCAGTAGTTTCTGCTAGGGCACAGGTCTGGAGTGACAGAGGCAGAGATGATAAATGCTGTAAAGGGGACGAAAACCACCACTAGCCATATATAAACCATGGGAGCCACATTCTGCTGGCTCTGTTGATTCTGCTCCACCCCCTTCAACTGGAAGGGGGAAAGCATGCGAGGGATGCAACTATTGGAGGGTGAGAGACTGGCAGGACTGTTGGGCCCTCTTCTCCATAGCTTTGTTAGTAGAGTCTAAAGAAATGATTAAGGTTACACACATATTAGAGATATTTACAATTATTTTTCTATCACTACCAGAACCAACCAATCTAGACAAATCCTCATTCAATTGATCACATCCCAATTTTATATAAACACAGTTCTGAAAGAGTCATCTTTTCCCCCTTTTTGATTCTCTTTTTTCTGATTGTTTGTTTTATTAATTTTTTCTCTATTTTACATTATTGAGTGCCTACACACGTAAAGTACTCTATTAGGCCAGGTGGATATTACAGAGGTAGATACGACACAGGTGTTTTCAGTCTAGTGAAGGGGCCAGACATACCCACAAGATATAAACTAGCTTCCAAAAGGTGGAGAAGTTCAGGAGTAGTACCAAGGAATAGCTAAACGTGAAACTTCTCATGTTCTAGGTCCCAAGTTGGGGGATGGGCCATTTTTACATTGTAGTTTAGTGATATAGTCAATAATAGTCCTGCCTGGATCAGAGAGCAGGAGAGACAAATGATCATTTCCTGTTTGAAATCTCTTGCATTATTTATAAACTTCAGAATTTTTTCCTATATCAGATCATCTTTATGCTGAAGATCATAGACCCAAGGGGCCTCCTTGAAGCTGTAGATGGGCATGGAGGAAGGTTAGATCTAGCCCATGGCTTGCAGAGCATGAAGCCATGGGAGCAAAGCTGGTTTGGAGAAACAAATAATTCATTTAGAGAGCCAAGTCAAAGGAGCAGAGAAGAGAGGTAAGGAAGCAGGAGTTAACTGATGTGACTGCAATCAAAAAGCTGCCAAGGTAGAGCAAGCACGATGAGAGGCAAGTTAAGGAGAAAGTGAAAGTGAAAGTCACTCAGTTGTGTCAGACTCTTTGCGGCTCCATGGACTACACAGTCCATGGAATTCTCTAGGCCAGAATACTGGAGTGGGTAGCTTTATCCCTTCTTCAGGGGATCTTCCCAACCCAGGGATCGAACCCATGTCTCCCTCATTGCAGGCGGATTCTTTACCAGCTGAGCCACAAGGGAAGCCCAAGTTAAGGGGAAGGTTCTAGGAAATATTACCTCTATGTGTTAGCATATATGGCCTTACCTGGGGATGGGAAAGGAGTTACTAAAGCACGAAGCCTGATCAGATTCAATCAGATTAGATCAGATTCAATCTATGTTACTGTCATTTCCTGCAATTTAGCCAACTGATGTTTTAAAATGCTTTCTGTTTATTTTTGGTTGGCTGGGTCTTCATTGCTGCATGAAGGCTTGTTCTAGTTGAGGCGAGTGGGGGCTACTCTCTAGTTGCGGTGTGCAGGCTTCTCATTGTGGCGGTTTCTCTTATTGCAGAGCACAGGCTCTAGGCACATGGGTCAGTATGTGTGGTGCACAAGCTTAATTGCTCCATGGCATGTGGTATCTTCCCAGATCAGGGATGAAACTTGTGTCCCCTGCATTGGGAGGTAGAATCTTATCCACTGTACCACCAGGCAAGTTCTAGCCAATTGATTTTTTTTTAATTTATTTTATTGTAATATAGTTGATTTACAACATTGTGTTAATTACTGTTGTACAGCAAAAATGATTCAGTTATATGTATATATGCATTCCATATTCTTTTCCATTATGGTTTATCATAGGATTTTGTGTATTGGTCCCTCTGCTATACAGTAGGACCTGGTTGTTTATCCAGTCTACATATAATAGTATGTATTTGCATGTGCTAATCCTAAACTCTCACTTCAACCCTCCTCCAACCCCCCTCCCTCTTGGTAACCACAAATCTGCTTTCTAAATGAATTCATTCATGTCATAGTTTTGATTTCTTATATGTCATATCATATGATATGTCTTGCTCTTCCTGAAGTACTTCACTTCTCATGATAATCTCTAGGTCCATCCACGTTGCTACTAATGACATTATTTCATTCTTTTTATGGCTGAGTAGTATTCCATCTTCTTTATCCATTTATCTGTCCATGAGTATTTAGGTCATTTCCACACATTGGCTATTGTGAATAGTGCTGCTGTGAACATAGGGGTACATGTATCTTTTTGAATTATGATTTCTCGGAATATATGTCCAGGAGTGGGATTGCTAGATTCAACTGATTTTAAAACTCTTTTGTTTTGGCTTATTTAAATAGCAAGAGGTGGTATGTCTACTCCTTACAGACTTCTTTTGAGAATGGGGCTATTTTACTGACCTAACCCTCGCTTCCAAGTTCATGGAGACAGACTCACGAAGGATGAGAATTCTGATACTGAATAAAGGGGCAGCCCACTCAGCCATGTGTTGTTTATGAGAGAGACTCCCAAAACTCAGCCATCTAGAAATGCCAAAAAGAAATGTGTGAGTGAATAACATATTTATCACAGTCACATCCAAAAAGAAAACTGCTGTCAATATTGGATAAATATAATTTAAGAAAAAACATTTAGTGGGGCAAAATAAGTTTATCTTCATTTTAAAAATCCAAATGAAGGTATTTTAGTCCTGAATTTTGTGCACTAAAAAGTAATACCAAGGATGAACAAGATGTGGGAGGATTAGGTGAACGTGGAGTATATCTCTGTCCACAGATACTTCAGGAATACACCTTCAGACACAGAAGTGCTTGCAGACACCAGCTGAGAGTGGACAGGAGTACCTGACCACTGGAAAACAATATGTTGAGCCATGCAAAATTTGGTAGGATGAAGGACCTTGGGGGAAAAACAGGAGTGTTAGTACGACTGGACCTGCCCTCAGCAGGTGGGGGAACTGAAGCAGGGGTCCAATCCCCACATCGGGGCAATTGTCTGGGTCAGAGGAGAAACATTTAAGGCTGAGAGTGAAGCAGCTTATCTGTGGCAGCGTAAATGGAATGAGAAACAGACAGCCCTTGCCGCAGCCATATGTACCCTGGACAGGGACGCAGGTCCCCTAGAAGGTGCAGCAGTTGGGAGCTGGACCATAGGGATTGTGGAGCAACCCCAGAGCAAATGCTGCTGTTGACTGCAGAGGGACAGACCAAGGGAACGTGAGGGAGGAGATTGTGGTGGGAAAAGCCTGTGGAGGAAAGCCAGGCAGCCATGGAAGCAAGATGATACTGCTGAGTCATGCGTAGGGGGTGGAGTCATCACCATATCCTCTCTCTCCCTACAAGCCAGCTCTGGCAGCTGAACAATAGCGAGGTTGACCCATCAAGCACCTGACATGCGGAACAAAAGAGTAGGACCCCACCAGTTTGCCCTTTTAGTACCTGATGCACCAGTCTACAGGGTAGGACACCAACCTATGTTCCCCTTTATGTGCCTGATGCAAAATTCTACAGTGTATGATCCAAGCCAAGGTGGCCCCTTGAGAGGGTAACCGGGAGGAAGGCCAGGGGTCTCCTAATTGAGGATATAGGCTGCAAGTGTCAGACATTTTTAATCTCTCTCTTAAGCAGCATGAGGAAACAAACCAGTGTCATATTTTTTTTTCCCCTTCTTTATACAATTTTAAAAAGAGGTTTCTCTTAAAATTCTGTGTTGCCATAATGACACCTGGTTCCACCTCAACTTAACTTTTCTCAAACTGTGAGCTAACCAATGCATTTTTCTTATGGAAATGTTTGTCTTAAGCAATGTTAATGTACTATGTATTCACCCTAGACTCTGTCTTCAGGTGGGTTCTGCCTAAAGGCTCAGAACCGACTTGCAAACCAGTATGTTATACTCATATTTTGTTCTCCTAATCTATGTTAATGAAACTATACATTTGTTTGGAAATGTGCCTTTCTTCAGGATTCATGTCAGTCGTTTTATGGCCTGGGATGACTCCCCTGATGCCAATGTTATCTCAATGCGTGTTGTGGGTGAGGGGCCTGGTGCCATTCTCTGTGTTTTGACTTTTCCTTTCTCTAATTAGCAGATTGCTAATAGCTGTATAACATCCAGCTAAAGACTAGCAGGTGGGTATTCTTTCTGCCCCCTTCTGATGTCTATATCAGAAGCTTTCTCTATCTCTTTTATACTTTAATAAATCTTTATTACATAAAAGATCTAAGCAAGCAAGCCTCATCACTGGCCCCGGATTGAATTCTCCTCCGGAGGCCAAGAATCCCAGCATCTTTTGTGGTTCAGCAACAACCTTTCACCCTCTATGTGCCTGCTGCACTGATCAACAGAGAAAGATTCCAGGCAAGGGAGCCCTCTAAGTACCTGATCAGGCCGAGCTATGGAGAAAGCCTAACCAAAGAGGCCTTTTGATTACCAGCTACCAGAGGCTCAAAAAAAGACTGATAGGGCCATAACTCCTGCAGCTGAGGCAGTGGGTGTCCCTGCATGCTTGGCGCTGTCAGGGTCCCTGCAAGCCAAGCAGCTGTGCCACCTTCACACTCAACTCTCACTGGGGGGCAGACCTGCCACAGGCCAAAATATTCTTGCATCTATGCGTGCAGGGTCAATTTGGTAGTGTCCAGTTCTGTGACCCTGTGCACTATGGCCTGCCAGGCTTCTCAGTCAGTGGGGTTCTCCAGGAAAGAATACTGGCATGGGTTGCCATAACCTTCTAGAGCACTATGTTTTGTGTTCCCCTACCTGTCAACTCGCCTGAGTACCTGGTGCTGCCAGAGCCCCTGCGACCCAAGCAGCTGCAGCACCTTCACACCTGGTCCTCACTGGGGCAGAGCCAAGTCCTCCAGGGCAGCCTCAGGGGCAAACTCCAATGGAGACCCACAGGCAGAAGTAGAAATAAAACCATAATCGAAACCCAGGGGCAGTGTGGCTAAGGAAGAAGGTACAAAATCTTCCCACCAGCTGTACATGCTTCAGATTAAATCCACACAATCAACTAGGCAGATTATAGGTCTATGTAATATATAAATGGACACTGAGACCTCCCACAAAAGAAAACACACTAGTTCTGATAGCTGTGGATATTGGAGGCAAGAACACATAGGTGTAGGACCAGATTAGAGTCTGAGCTGACCCCACAGCAGGTCCAGAAACCAGATCAGCATTGGAGGGCATCCTAGGGAGGCAAGGTGGACTTTGACTCCCAGGGAGGGAGAGGATGCTGACAGCAGATGAAGGAGGAAACAGACAGAACAGGCTCCATCTTGAAAGCAGGACTCCATCTTGGGCCAGACTGTTGATTTTGAGCTATATGCCCAGTATCTATGGAAACGACATACTAACTGGAAAACCAGACCCCTCCCTCGCCCCAGATGGAAGAGCCCCAGGGCTCGTACCCTGACTATCCGTGGCCTAAAAGAATACCCTAATTATCTGTGTAACCGAATAGAATCATAAATTTTATTATGCTTATTGGGGTATGCTGCTGCTGCTGCTGCTGCTGCTGCTAAGTCGTGTCAGTCATGTCCGACTCTGTGTGACCCCGTAGACGGCAGCCCACCAGGCTCCCCCGTCCCTGGGGTTCTCCAGGCAAGAACACTGGAGTCGGTTGCCATTTCCTTCTCCAATGCATGAAAGTGGAAAGTGAAAGTGAAGTCGCTCATGGTCGCTAAGAGTCGGACACGACTGAGCGACTTCACTTTCACTTTCCACTTTCATGTATTGGAGAAGGAAATGGCATTGGGGTATGACCACAGGCCTATTGATAATTGTCCACTGTTAACTACCTAAGCTTAAGGCATATGAATCATGGGTTAACTGATTGTATCTTTCTTTTCTTTTGTTCAGACTAGTTTTAGGGAATTTGGGGAGCTGGGTTTGGACACGTATACTTAGGGTATATAAGGTTTTCACAAAAATTAGCTGGGGTCCTTGGCTAAGAGGAGACTCTGCCTTGGGCCCCCTGGTGTAATAAACTGCACTCCGCTATCTGCACTGTCCTTCTGAGTGAATATGTTTCCCGGACGTGTGGCTACAACACAGAGACTCAATAAAAATATTTATTATTCTTATATTGTGACTTGTTCTGTAGTTTCTTTTGGATTTCCCACCTACCCCCCTTTTCTCCCTGCTCTGTTGTAGTTGTCCATTTTATTAGCATTATGAAATCTAATTAAGCTTCTGAGTTTTTTTTTTAATCACACTTTTTATTGCTGTTATAAACCTCTGCCTGTTCATTGCCCTCTTGCAGTTCTGTGGAGTTTCCCCTTTTTCTTTCTTCTTCTTTTCTTGTTTTATTTCTTTTTTGAATTTTAACATTTACATTTTTAAACCTATTATTATTTTTTTAACATTTATTCCATTGTTTGCATTTCCTACTGTTTTCTTCCCCTTGCAGTTCACCTTTAATATATATGTCTTCTTTATCTACCTCTGTTTAACCCTGAATTTCTATTCTTTCTTTCCTTTCTTTTTCTTACCATATTTGTTAGTATTGTTTTCATTGCTTTGTTCCCCAGTTAGAACCTTGCTTTAGTTTTGTTTTCTAGTCTGTGCTTTAGTTAGTTTTGTTCTTAACTGGTGAATATCATTTTTGGTTCCCTTTGTTGCCTTTGTGCTTTATTTTTGTTTTGGACTGTTTTTATTTGCTTATGAGTATATATGTATGTGTGTACATTCCATTATCTGAATGATTATTTGACTGATTTTGTAATTGCCATTTGTCTGGGGTTCATCATCTGTGTCTTGTTTTTGGGTATTTGTTTTAATTCCGTTTAATGTCATAATAAACCACCTGTGGAATCTTTGTTCCTGGCCAGAGACTAAGCCTTGGATCTTTGAGGTGGAACCACTGACTCCAAGACCCTAGACTACAAGAAAACTCCTAACCCTAGGGAGCATAAAATACTGAGAACTTCCACAAAGGCAACCACTTGTATACAAGACCTGGCATCACCCAACTGCCAATAACACCTGGGCAGGACGCCTCATCCAAACAACAAAAAAGACAAAGATACAAACCGAATCATCAGCAGACAGGATTACCACCTCACTCAGCCCTGCCCAACAGAGGAAAAATAAAACTCAGCACAAACCTCACCCTACCGGAAGCTTACACAAACCACTGGACCAACCTTATGAGGGCAGAAACCAAAAGGAAGAAGGATTCAACCTTGAAGCCTGGGAAAAGGAGACCTCAAGCACAATAAGTTTAAAAAAAAATAATGAAAAGTCAGAGAAATACTGCACAAATGAAGGAACTAACTAGAAATACACAAGTCCAAATAAATGAAGAGTAAATAGGCAAACTACCTGAAAAAGAATTCAGAATAATGATAGTAAAAATGATCAAAAACCTCGAAAATAGAATGGAGAAAATGCAAGAATCAATTAACAAAGACCTAGAAAAAACTAAAGAATGAACATACAGAGATAAACAGCACAATTACTGAAATTAAAAATACTCTGGAAGGGGCCAATAGCAGAGTATCTGCAGCAGAAGAACAGATCAGTGAGCTGGAAGATAAAATGGTGGAAATAACTGTTGAAGAACAGAATAAAGTAAAAAGAATGAAAATAACTGAGGATAGTCTCTGAGACTTCTGGGACAATATTAAATGCACCAACTTCCGAATTATAGGGGTCCCAGAAGAAGGAGAGAAAAAGAAAGGGTATGAGAAGTTTTGAAGAGATTATAGTTGAAAATTTACCCAACAAGGAAAGGGAAAATAGTCAAGCAAGTCCAAGAGGCACAAGGAGTCCAATACAGGATAGACCCAAGGAGAAACACACCAAGACACATACTAATCAAATTAGCAAAGATTAAACACAAAGAAAGAATATTAAAAGCAGCAAGGGAAAAGCAACAAGTAACATACAAAGGAAACCTCATACGTTTAACAACTGATCTTTCAGCAGAAACTCTGCAGGCCAGAAGGGAGTGGCAGGATATATTTAACGTAATGAAAGGGAAAAATATACAACCAAGGTTACTCTACCCAGCAAGGATCTCATTCAAAATTGATGGAAAAATTGAAAGCTTTACAGACAAGCAAAAGTGAAGAGAATTCAGTACCACCAAACCAGCTTTACAACAAATGCTAAAGGAATTTATATAGTCAGGAAATACAAGAGAAGAGAAAGATCTACAAAAACAAACCCCAAATAATTAAGAAAATGGCAATAGGAACATATATATCAATAACTACTTCACATGTACACGGATTAATACTCCAAACAAAAGACACAGACTCACAGAATGGATGTAAAAATAAGACCCATACATTTGCTGTGTATAAGAAACCTACTTCAGACCTATAGACACATATAGACTGAAAGAGAGAGGATGGAAAAATATATTCCATGCAAATGGAAAGCAAAATAAAGCTGGAGTAGTGAAATCCTCATATCAGACAAAAGAGACCTTAAAATAAACAGTATTACAAGAGATAAGGAGGGACACTACATAATAATCAAGGGATCAATTCAAGAGGAAGAGATAACAACTGTAAATATCAAGGAAAGATATACCCATCTGAATGCAGAGTTCCAAAGAATATCGAGGAGAGATAAGAAAACATCCTTCAGTGATCAATGCAAAGAAATAGAGGAAAACAATAGAATGGAAAAAACTAGAGATCTCTTCAAGAAAACAAGAGATACCAAGGGAAGATTTCTTGAAAAAATGGGCACAATAATGGACAGAAATGGTATGGACCTAACAGAAGCAGAAGATATTAAGAAGAGGTGGTAAGAATACACAGAACTACACAAAAAAGATCTTAATGAACCACATAACCATGATGGTGTGATTGTTCACCTAGAACAAGACATCTTGGGAAGTGAAGTCAGGAGGGCATTAGGAAGCATCACTACGAATGAAAGTAGTGGCTGCTGCTGCTGCTAAGTCGCTTTAGTTGTGTCCGACTCTGTGCGACCCCATAGATGGCAGCCCACCAGGCTCCCCCGTCCCTGGGATTCTCCAGGCAAGAACACTGGAGTGGGTTGCCATTTCCTTCTCCAGTGCATGAAAGTGAAAAGTGAAAAGTGAAAGTGAAGTCGCTGAGTTTTGTCCGACTCTTAGCAACCCCATGGACTGTGGCCCACCAGGCTCCTCCATCCATGGGATTTTCCAGGCAAGAGTGCTGGAGTAGGGTGCCATTGCCTTCTCCGGAAGGTAGTGGAGGTGATAGAATTCCAGTTGAGTTACTTCACATCCTAAAAGATGATTCTGTGAAAGTGCTGCACTCAATATGCCAGCAAATCTGGAAAACTCAGCAGTGGTCACAGGACTGGAAAAGGTCAGTTTTCATTCCAGTCCCAAAGAAAGGCAATGCAAAAGAATGTTTAAACTACTGCAGAATTGCACTCACCTCACACGCTAGCATAATAATGCTCAAAATTCTCCAAGAGAGACTTCAACAGTACATGATCTGAGAAATTTCATATGTTCAGGCTGGATTTAGAAACAGCAGAGGAACCAGAGATTAAATTGCCAACATCCATTGGATCATCAAAAAATCAAGAGTTCCAGAAAAACATGTACTTCTGCTTTATTGCCTTGGCCAAAGCCTTTGACTGTGTGGACCACAGCAAACTGTGGAAAATTTTTAAAGACATGGGAATACCAGACCACATTACCTGCCTCCTGAGAAATCTGTATGTTGATCAAGACACCATAGTTATAACCGGACATGGAAAAACAGACTTTCCAAATTGGGTAAGCAGTATGTCAAGGCTGTATATTGTCACCATGTTCATTTAACTTATATCACGTATAAGTACATGATGCAAAATGCCATGATGGATGAAGCACAAGCTGGAACCAAGATTGCTGGGACAAACATCAATAACCTCAGATATGCAGATGACACCACCCTTATGGCAGAAAGTGAAGAAGAACTAAAGGGCCTCATGATGAAAGTGAAAGAGGAGAGTCAAAAGGTGGTTTAAAACTCAACATTCAAAAAACAAAGATCATGGCATCCGGTCCCATCACTTCATAGCAAATAGATGGGGAAACAGTGGAAAAAGTGCCAAACTTTATTTTCTTGGGCTCCAAAATCACTGCAGATGGTGACTGCAGCCATGAAATCAAAAGATGCTTGTTCCTTGGAAGAAAAGCTATGACTAACCCAGACAGCACGGTACAAAGCAGAGACATTACTTTGCTGACAAAGGTCCATCTAGTTAAAGCTATGGTTTTTCCAGTAGTCATATATGGATGTGAGAGTTGGACTATAAAGAAACCTGAGCACAGAAGAATTGATGCTTTTGAACTGTGGTGTTGGAGAAGACTCTTGAGAGTCTCTTGGGCTGCAAAAAGATCAAATGAGTCAACCCTAAATGAAATCAGTCCTGAATATTCATTGGAAGGACTGATGCTGAAACTGAAGCTCCAATACTTTGGCACTTGATAAGAACAACTGACTCATTGGAGAAAGCCCTGATGCTTGGAGAGATTGAAGTCAGGAGGAGAAGGGGATGACAGAGGATGAGATGGCTGGATGGCATCACCAACTCAATGTACATGAGTTTGAGCAAGCTCCAGTTGTTGGTGATCAACAGTGAAGTCTGGCATGGTGCAGACTGTAGGGTGGCAAAGAGTTGGTGAAGACTGTGTGACAGAACTGACTGATGCACTCAGCATAGGATCACCCCAATGCATAAGACAAACACTCACAGATATAAAAGGAGAAACTGACAGTAACACAGTAATATTAGGAGACTTTAATACCTCACTTACCCCAGTGGACTGATCATCAAAACAGAAAATTAATAAGGAAACAGAAGTCTTAAATGATACATTAGATGAGATGAGTCTTATTGATATCCTCAGGACATTCCATCCAAATGCAGAAGAATACACCATTTTCTCAAGTGCACATGGAACATTCTCTAGGATAGATCACATCCTGGGTCACAAATTTAAGAGAATTGAAATCATTAAGCATCTTTTCTGACCACAATACTATGAAACTAGATATCAACTACAAGAATAATATTGTAAAAAACACAAACGCATGGAGATTATGCAATACATTTCTAAATAACGAACAGGATACTGAAGAAATAAAAAGGGAAATGAAAAAATTCCTAGAAACAAATGACAATAAAAACACAACTAAAAATCTATGGGATGCAACAAAACAATTCTAAGAGGTAAGCCTGTAGCTATACAATACTACTTCAAGAAACAAGAAAAACATTGAGTAGATAACCAAACTTTAGAGCTAAAACAACTGGAAAAAGAAGAACCAAAAAACCCCAAAACTTGGCAGAAGGAAAGAAATCATAAAGATCAGAGCATAAATAATTGAAAAAGAAATGAAAGAAACAATAATAAAGATTAATAAAACTAAAAGGTGCTTATTTGAGATGATAAAAAAAATTGCCAAACCTTTAGCCAGATTTATCAAGAAAAAAAGAGAGAAGAAGCAAATCAATAAAATTAGAAATGAAAAAGGAGCAGTTACAACAGACAATGCAGAAATACAAAGGATTTTAAGAGACTATTATGAATAACTACATGGCAATAAAATGGGTAACCTGAAAGAACTGGCAGATTCTTAGAAATGTTCAATCTTCTAAGACTGAACCAGGAAGAAATAGTATGAATACCCCAATTACAAGCACTGAAATCAAAACTGATAAAAAATCTCCCCAAAAGCAAAAGCCCAGGGCCAGATGACTTCACAGGGGAAGTCTATCAAACATTTAGAGAAGAGCTAATGCCTATCCCTATAAAACTCTTTTAAAAAATTGCAGAGGAAAGCACATTTTCAAACTCATTCTATGAGGCTGCCATCACCCTAATATCAAAACCAGACAAAGACAACACAGAAAAAGAAAACTACAGGCCAATATCACTGGTGAATATGGATGCAAAAATCCTCAGCAAAATTCTAGCAAACAGAATTCAACAAAACAGTGAAAAGCTCATACACCATGATCAAGTTGGGTTTATTCCAGGAATGCAAGGATTCTTCAATATACAGAAATCAATCAGTGTGACAAACTATATTAACAAATTGAAGGATAAAAATTATATGATCATCACAATAAGTTCAGTTCAGTTCAGTTCATTTGCTTAGTCATGTCCGACTCTTTGCAACCCCATGGACTGCAGCACACCAGGCCTCCCTGTCCATCACCAAATCCTGGAGTTTACTCAAATTCATGTCCACGGAGTCAGTGATGCCATCCAACTATCTCATCCTCTGTCATCCCCTTCACCCGCCTTCAATCTTTCTTGGACTCAGGGTCTTTTAAAATGAGTCAGCTTTTCTCATCAGGTGGCCAAAGTATTGGAGTTTCAGCTTCAACATCAGTCCCTCCAATGAACGCTCAGGACTGATCTCCTTTAGGATGGACTGGTTGGATCTCCTTGCAGTCCAAGGGACTCTCAAGAGTCTTCTCCAACACCACAGTTCAAAAGCATCAATTCTTCTGTGCTCAGCTTTCTTTATAGTCCAACTCTCACATCCATACATGACTACTGGGAAAACCATAGCCTTGACTAGACAGACGTTTGTTGGCAAAGTAGTGTCTCTGCTTTTTAATATGATGTCCAGGTTGGTCATAACTTTCCTTCCAAGGAGCAAGCATCTTTTAATTTCATGGCTTCAGCTACCATCTGCAGTGATTTTTAGAGCTCACGAAAATAAAATCAGCCACTGTTTCCTCTGTATCCCCATCTATTTCCCATGAAGTGATGGGACCGGATGCCATGATCTTAGTTTTCTGAATGTTGAGCTTTAAGCCAACATTTTCACTTGCCTCTTTCACTTTCATCAAGAGGCTCTTTCATTCTTCTTCACTTTCTGCCACAAGGGTGGTGTCATCTGCATATCTGAGGTTATTGATATTTCTCCTGGCAATCTTGATTCCAGTTTGTGCTTCATCCAGCCTAGCATTTCTCATGATGTACTCTGCATATAAGTTAAATAAGCAGGGTAATAATATACAGCCTTGATGTACTCCTTTTCCTATTTGGAACCAGTCTGTTGTTCCATGTCCAGTTCTAACTGTTGCTTCCTGACTTGCATACCAGTTTCTGAAGAGGCAGGTCAGGTGGTATGGTATTCCCATCTCTTTCAGAATTTTCCACAGTTTATTGTGATTCACACAGTCAAAGGCTTTGGCATAGTCAATAAAGCAGAAATAGATGTTTTTTTTTTTGAACTCTCATGGTTCTTTGATGATCCAGCAGATGTTGGTAATTTTATCTCTGGTTCCTCTGCCTTTCTAGATCCAGCTTGAACATCTGGAAGGTCACAGTTCAGGTATTGTTGAAGTTTGGCTTGGAGAATTTTGAGCATTATTTTACTAGCATGTGAGATGAGTGCAATTGTGCAGTAGTTTGAGCATTCTTTGGCATTGCCTTTCTTTGGAATTGGAATGAAAATTGACCTTTTCCAGTCCTGTGGCCACTTATGAGTTTTCCCAATTCACTGGCATATTGAATACAGCACTTTCACAGCATCATCTTTTAGGATTTGAAATAGCTCAACTGGAATTCCATCACATCCACTAGCTTTGTTTGTAGTGATGCTTCCTGAGTCCCACTTGACTTCACATTGCAAGATATCTGGCTCTAGGTGAGTGATCACACCATCATGAGTATCTGAGTTGTAAAGATCTTTTTTGTACAGTTATTCTGTGTATTCTTGCCACCTCTTAGTATCTGCTGCTTCTGTTAGGTACATACACTTTCTGTCGTTTATTGAGCCCATCTTTGCATGAAATGTTCCCTTGTTATATCTAACTTTCTTGAAGATCATTGCAATAGTTACAGAAAAAGCCTTTAATGAAATTCAGCATGCATTTATGGTTAAAATTATTCAGAAAATGGACATAAAAGGAACCTACCTCAACATATGATAAGGCCACATATGATAATCCCACAGGAAACATTATTATCGGTGGTGGAAAACTGCAATCATTCCCCCCAAAATCAGGAAGAAGACAAGGGTGTCCTCTCTCACCGCTGTTATTCAACATAGTTTTGAAGTCATAGATACAGCAATCAGAGACAGAAACGAAATAAAAGCAACCCAGATTGGAAAACAAGAAGTAAAGCTCTCACTGTTCGCAGATGACATGATACTATAAACAGAAAACCCTAAAGATACTATCAGAAAATTACTACAGCTTATCAGTGAGTTTAGCAAAGTCACAGGATACAAAATAAATACAGAGAAACCCTTGCATTCCTATATAATAATAATGAAATTGGAAAAAGAAATTAAGGAATCAATCCCATTCACTATTACAGCAAAAAGAATAAAATGCCTAGGAACAAACCCACCTACGGAGACAAAAGAACTGTATAAAGAAAATTTTAGGACACTAATGATAGAAATAAAAAGTAACATAAACAGATGGAGAGATTTTCCATGTCCCTGGGTAGGAAGAATCAATACTGTGAAAATGACTGTACTACCAATTGCAACCTACAGGTACAATGTTATCCCTATCAAATTACCAACAGCATTTTTTACAGAACTAGAACAAAAATTTCACAATTTATATGGCAACACAAAAGACCTTTAATAGCCAAAGCAGTCTTGAGAAAGAATAATGAAGCTGGAGGAATCAACCTTCCTGACTTCAGATTATACTACAAAGGTACGGTCATCAAGACAGTATGTTACTGGCACAAAAGCAGGAATATAGACCAATGGAATAAGATAGAAAGCCCAGAAATAAACCCATGAGCCTATGGGTACCTTATTTTTGACAAAGGAGGAAAGGATATACCATGAGGCAAAGACAGCCTCTTTAGTAAATGGTGCTGGGGAAACTGGATAGCTACATGTAAAAGAATGAAATTAGAACACTTCCTGCAACCATACATAAAGATAAATCAAAATGGATTAAATGCCTAAATATAAGACTGGAAACTATAAAATACTTAGAGGAAAACACAGGCAGAACACTTGATGACATAAATGAAAGCAAGATCCTCTATGACCCACTTCCCAGAGTAAGGGAAATAAAAACAAATGGGACCTAATTAAACTTAAAAGCTTTTGCACAGCTAAGAAAACTATAAACAATGTGAAAAGACAACCCTCAGAATGGGGAAAAAATAACAGCAAATGAAACAACTGACAAAGGATTAATTTCCAAAATATACAAGCAGCTCACACAACTCAATACCAGAAAAACAAACAACCCAATCAAATAGTGGGAAAAAGACCTTAACAGACCTTTCTCCAAATAAGACATACAGAGGGCTAACAAACACATGAAAAGATCCTCCATATTGCTCATTTCTCAGTTCAGTTCAGTTGCTCAGTCATGTCCAACTCTTTGCGACCCCATGGACTACAGCACGCCAGGCTTCCGTGCCCATCACCAACTCCCAGAGCTTACTCAAACTCATGTCAATTGAGTCAGTGATACCATACAGCCATCTCATCCTCTGTCGTCCCCTTCTCTTCCTGCCTTCAGTCTTTCCCAGCATCAAGGTCTTTTCCAAGGAGTCAGTTCTTTGCATCAGGTGGCCAAAGTATTGGAGTTTCAGCTTCAACATCAGTCCTTCCAATGACTATTCAGGACTGATTTCCTTTAGGATAGACTGGTTGGATCTCTTTGTAGTCCAAGGGACTCTCAAGAGTCTTCTCCAACACCACAGTTCAAAAGCATTGCTCGTTGTTAGAGAAATGCAAATCAAAACTATGAGGAGATATCACCTCACACTTGTCAGAATGGCCATCATCAAAAAGTCTACAAACAATAAATGATGGAGATGGTGTGGAGAAAAGGGAACCCTCTTGCACTGTTGGTGGGAATGTAAATTGATACAGTCACTATGGAAGATGGTATGGAGATTCCTTAAAATCTAGGAATAAAACCACCATATGACCCAGCAATCCCACTCCTAGGCATATACCCTGAGGAAACCAAAATTGAAAAAAAACACAAATTCCCCAATGTTCACTGCAGCACCATTTACAATAGCTAGAACATGAAAGCAAGCTAGATGTCCATCAACAGATGAGTGGATAAAGAATTTGTGGTACATATACACAATGGAGTATTACTCATCCATAAAAAGGAACACATTTGAGTCAGTTCTAATGAGGTGGATACACCTAGAGCCTATTATACAGTGTGAAGTAAGTCAGAAAGAGAAAGATAAATACTTTATTCTAATGCATGCATACGGAATCTAAAGATGGTACTGAAAAATTTATTTGCAGGGCAGCAGTGGAGAAAGACATAGTGAACAGACTTATGGACATGGGGAGAGGGGAGGAAAGGGTGAGATGTATGGAGAGAGTAACATGGAAACTTACATTACCATATGTAAAATAGGTAGCCAATGGGAACTTTCTGTATGTCTCAGGGAATTCAAATAGGGGCTCTATACCAATCTAGGGTGGGGATGGTGAGGGAGATGGGAGGGAGGTTGAAGTGGGAGGGAACATATTCGTACCTATGCCTGATTCATTTTAAGGTGACAGAAAACAACAAAATCCTGTAAAGCATTTATCCTACAATTAAAAAATAAATTAAAAAAAGAAACTGCAATAATATAACACAATAGATGAATAATAAATGCTCTCATGGAAAAAATGTTAAAAAATAACAACAAAAAAAAGTGATATAAAATATTTACCTCTAAGTGTTAATTTTTATAGTAACTGGAAATTCAGAAAACAGTCTTGGAATTTATTTGCATTTGTAAAGCCTAAAGTCTAACATCTCTCTGCATCCATTTACAAGTTGAAAATAAAGAAGACATGATGTAGAAAAAAAAAAGGGGGGGGCCTTCCCTTGTGGCTCAGCTGTTAAAGAATCTGTCTGCAATGAGGGAGGCCTGGGTTTGATCTCTGGGTTGGGAAGATGCCCTGGAGAAGGAAGGGCCACCCACTCCAGTATTCTGGCCTGGAGAATTCCATGGACTGTATAGTCCATGGGGTCACAAAGAGTCAGACATGATTGAATGACTTTCACGAGAGTAGGATAAATTTCAACTGGAATTGCTGAGCCAAATTTTGAAAGACATCATGAATTTCCCATTTAAAAGATGATAGGGAAAACACTGGTGCCAACAGTAGAAGAAAGTGCTTGTTTACTATACAAGCTCTCACACTATTGTCATTATCAGACGTGTTACACCATTACTAATTTTAATTTGCTAGACTTGCTAAAGGTTGTGAAACTGCCTGGAGAAGTACTGTATAGTCTATGGGGTCGTAAAGAGTCAAACACAACTGAGTTTCACTTTCTTTTTAAAATTCATTAAGCACTTGATGATGCTAAAAATAGAAATGAACAGAAATAGGATTACAAAAGCTTAACATACCATCATTAGCCTCTATCAAGAAGATTAAAATATGGAAATATAGGGTAGAAGAATATTCATTTCATTGTCATATGTAATAGCAAGAAATTGAAAACCCAAATATCCAAAAAGAGACTATTGGCTAAGAATATTATGTTAATCCATACAATGGACCATTATAAAATGCTTAAAAAATGTGTCTCTCTATATAGTGGTATGGAAGAAATGATATGGAAAAATGACCTTGCTATGTTATTAAGTAAAAAGAAATCGAGTAATATGTTTAGCATTACACTTTGTGTAAAGACAAAGCTACAAATAATCTATGTATATACACATTCTCTATGTAAATGCATGCAGAAATGACTGCCAAATTTATTATCTCATGGAAATGAAAGAGAGCTCACTTTTTTACTCTCTGTATTGTCTAGTTTTCATTTTACATGGGTATGCTTGTGTTTTATTTTTGCAGATTTAGAAAATAATTTTTTCAAAATTATAGACAACTTGAGAAGAGCAATAACCACAGATAAAAGTAAAATATAACTGCAGGCATACCTCCTTTCATTGGGCTTTGCTTTATTACTCTTTGCAGATACAGCACTTTTTTTTTTACAAGTTGAATGTTTGCGGCAAACCCTGAATTGAGCCAGTCTATTGGCACCATTGTTCCAACAACATTTGCTCATTTCACGTCTCTATATGAGAATTTTGGTAATTCTCACAATATTTAAGACTTTTAAAATCATTACTATATTTGTTATGGTGATCTATGATCAGTCAGTGATCTTTGCTGTTACTATTGTAATTGTTTTGGGCACCACTATCTCCAAGCCAGGCTGCAGCAATATGTGAACCGTGAACTTCCAGATGTTCAAGCTGGTTGTAGAAAAGGCAGAGGAACTAGAGATCAAATTGCCAACATCCGCTGGATCATGGAAAAAGGAAGAGAGTTCCAGAAAAACATCTATTTCTGCTTTATTGACTATGCCAAAGCCTTTGGCTGTGTAGATCACAATAAACTGGAAAATTCTGAAAGAGATGGGACTACCAGGCCACCTGACCTGCTTCTTGAGAAACTTGTATGCAGGTCAGGAAGCAACAGTTAAAACTGGACATGGAACAACAGACTGGTTCCAAACAGGAAAAGGAGTGTGTCAAGGCTGTATATTGTCACCCTGCTTATTTAACTTATATGCACAGTACATCATGAGAAACGCTGGGCTGGGAGAAGCACAAGCTGGAATCAAGATTGCCAGGAGAAATATCAATAACCTCAGACATGCAGATGACACCACCCTTGTGGCAGAAAGTGAAGAAGAGCTAAAGAGCCTCTTGATGAAAGTGAAAGAGGAGAGTGAAAAAATTGGCTTAAAGCTCAATATTCAGAAAACTAAGATCATGGCATCCGGTCCCATCACTTCATGGCAGATAGATGGAAAAACAGTGGAAATAGTGTCAGACTTTATTTTTGGGGGCTCCAAAATCGTGACAGATGATGACTGCAGCCATGAAATTAAAAGACACTTGCTCCTTGGAAGGAAAGTTATGACCAACCTAGAGAGCATATTAAAAAGCAGAGACATTACTTTGCCAACAAAGGTCTGTCTAGTCAAGGCTATGGTTTTCCCAGGAGTCATGTATGGATGTGAGAGTTGGACTATAAAGAAAGCTGAGCACAGAAGGATTGATGGTTTTGAACTGTGGTGTTGGAGAAGACTCTTGAGAGTCCCTTGGACTGCAAGGAGATCCAACCAGTCCATCCTAAAAGAGATCAGTCCTGAGAGTTCATTGGAAGGACTGATGTTGAAGCTGAAACTCCAATACTTTGGCCACCTGATGTGAAAAGCTGACTCATTTCAAAAGACCCTGATGCTGGGCAAGGTTGAGGGCAGGAGGAGAAGGGGATGACCGAGGATGAAATGGTTGGATGGTATCACCGACTCAATGGACATGAGTTTGGGTAAACTCCAGGAGTTAATGACGGACAGGGAGGTCTGGTGTGCTGTGGTTCATGGGGTCGCAAAGAATCAGACACGACTGAGTGACTGAACTGAACTGAACTACACCCATATAAGATGGTGAAACTTAACCAAAAAATGTTTTGTGTGTTCTGACTGGTTGTTCTCCTGTCTCTCTCCATCTCCTTGGGTCTTCCTATTCCCTAAGACACAGCGATATTTAAATTAGACCTATGAATTGAAATTAAGCCTACAATGGCCTCTAAGTGTCATGTGAAAGGAAGAATAAAAAAATCTATCACTTTAAAAGTAGAAATGATTAAGCTTAGTGAGGAAGGCATGTGGAAAGTTGAGATAGACTGAAGGCTAGATCTCTTGTACCCAAAAGTTAGCCAGGTTGTGAATGTAAAGGAAAAGTTCTTGAAGGAAATTAATGCTCTTTGTGCTTATCACACGGATGATAAGAAATTGAAATACCCTTATTGCTGAAATAGAGAACAATTTAGTGGTCTGGATAGAAGATCACACCAGCTACAATACTCCCCATAAGGCATAACAAAATCCAGAAGAAGTCACTAACTCCCTTCAATTCTATAAAGGTTGAGAGAAGTGAGGAAGCTGAAGAAGCAAATTTTGAAGCTAATTTTGGTTCATGAGATTGAAGGAAAGAAGCCATTTCTATAACATCAAAGTGCAAGATGAACCAGTAAGTGCTGGTGTAGAAGCTGCAGCAAGTTCTTCAGAAGATGTATAATATCATTTATGAGAGAGGCTACACTAAACAACAGATTTTTAGTGTAGACAAAGCATCCTTATATTGAAAGAACATTCCATCTAAGACTTTCATAGCTGGAGAGGAGAAGTCTATGCTTGGCTTCAAAGCTTTAAAGGAGAGGCTGGCTCTCTTGTCAGGGGCTAATATGCAGCTAGTGATTTTAACTGAAGTCAGTGTTCATTTACTACTCTGAAAACCCTAAGGCTCTTAAGAATAACACAAAATCTGGGGACTTCCCTGGTGGTCTGGTGGTTTAGACTCCATTTTTCCACTGCAGGGGGTATGGGTTTGAACCCTGGTTCAGGATTTAAGATCCCACATGCTGTACTGTGAAGCCAGAAAAAGAAGAAGAATGCTAAATCTACTGTGTCTATGTTCTATAAGTGGAACAGCAGGATCTGGATGAGAGAATATCATTTTACCACATTGTTTACTGAGTATTTTAATTGCATTGTTAAGAAATTCTGCTCAGAAAAAAGATTCCTCTCAAAATACTACTGCTCATTGACAGTGCACCTAGTAACTCAAGAGCTCTGGTGAAGATGTACAATGAGATACATTTTTTTCCCCCATGCTTCAAACACAGTGTCCATTCTGCAGGCCATGGATCAAGAGGTAATTTCAACTTTCAAATCTTATTTAAGAAATACATTTCATAAGGATATAGCTGCCATAGACAGTGATTCCTCTAACAGATCTGGGCAATGTAATTTTAAAACATTCTGGAAAGTACTCATCCTTCTAGATGCCATGAAAAACATTCAGGATTCATGGGAAAAGGTCAAAACATCAAAGTTCACAGGAGTTTGGAAGAAGCTGATGCAACCCTCATGAATGACTTTGAGGAGTTCAAGGCTTCAGTGGAGGAAGTCACTGCAGATATAGTGGAAATAGGAAGAGAACTAGAAGTGGAACCTGAAGATGTGACTGATTTGTGGCAATCTCATGATAAAGGCAAACCAGTCCACCTTTATGTGCAGGTTGAATTTCAGTCTTATACCAGGGCTTCCCTGGTGGCTCAGACAGTAGAGAATCTGCCTGCAACACGGGAGACCTGGGTTCAGTCACTGGACTGGGAAGATCCTCTGGAGAAGGGAATGGCAGCCCATTCCAATATTCTCACCTGGAGAATCCCATGGACAGAGGAGCCTGGTGGGCTTCAGTCCATGGCATCACAGTCGGACATGACTGTGTGACTAACACATGATAAAGCTAACAGATGAGGAGTTGCTTCCATGGATGAACAAAAAATGTGGTTTCCTGACTTGAATATTTCGGGTGAAGATGCTATGAAGATGGTTGAAATGACAACAAACGATTTAGAATACAGCAAAAAACTTAGTTGATAAAGCAATGGGAGGGTTTGAGAGGACTGATGCTAATTTTGAAAGTAGTTCTAGGGGTAATATGCTATAAAATATCACTGCATGTTACAGAGCACTTAAAGCTGGTGCTCTGGGACAATCCATAGGAATGGGGTTGGGAGGGAGGTAAGAGGGGGGTTAAGAATGGGGGGACACCTGTACACCCATGTCTGATTCATGTTGATGTATGGCAAAACCACTACAATATTGTAAAGTAATTAGCCTCCAATTAAAATAAATAAATTAATTAAAAAAATAAATCATGAAAGGAAGAGACAATCTGTGTGGAAATTTTCATTGTTGTCTTAAGGAATTGCCAGAGCCACTACAAACTTCAGCAACCACCACCCCTGATCAGTCAGCAGCCATCAATATCAAGGCAAGACCCTCTACCAGCAAAAAGATTATAACTCACTGAAGGCTCAGATGAGTTTAGCACTTTTTAGCAATAAAGCACTTTAAAATTAAGATATGTACGGTTTTTAGACATAATACTATTACATACATAATATAAAACAGTGTAAATATAACTTTTACATGCATGGGGAAACCAAAATGTCATGTGCCCTATTTTATTGTCATATTTGCTTTATTGTGGTGGTCTGGAACCAATATCTCTGTGGTATGTCTCTGTCCAGAAATTTCTCCCAGGAAATTCTCTGTGCCTTGGCTGGTTCACAGGCAATTTCCCATACAATGCAGTCTATTGAAAATCATCAAACATGATTAAAGTCATCTGTTGCCAACTTTAGTTTTTGCTTTACTTTTACGGGGAGTTTTTCTTGCATATGTTTTGTGACTGTCCAGCCCAAGTTTTTGCTTTATGATTGAAGAAAATAAAGCCTTTCTTTGCCTTCCCACCCTGCTTATTTAATTTATATGCAGAGTACATCATGAGAAATGCTGGGCTGGAAGAAGCACAAGCTGGAATCAAGATTGCCAGAGAAATATCAATAACCTCAGATATGCAGATGACACCACCCTTATGGCAGAAAGTGAAGAGGAACTAAAAAGCCTCTTGATGAAAGTGAAAGAGGAGAGTGAAAAAGTTGTCTTAATGCTCAACATTCAGAAAACGAAGATCATGGCATCTGGTCCCATCACTTCATGGGAAATAGATGGGGAAACAGTGGAAACAGTGTCAGACTATATTTTTTTGGGCTCCAAAATCACTGCAGATGTTGACTGCAGCCATAAAATTAAAAGACGCTTACTACTTGGAAGAAAAGTTATGACCAACCTAGATAGCATATTGAAAAGCAGAGACATTACTTTGCCAACATAGGTTCATCTAGTCAAGGCTATGGTTTTTCCAGTGGTCATGTATGGATGTGAGAGTTTGACTGTGAAGAAAGCTGAGCGCTGAAAATTTGATGCTTTTGAACTGTGGTGTTGTAGAAGACTCTTGAGAGTCCCTTGGACTGCAAGGAGATCCAACCAGTCCATTCTAAAGGAGATCAGCCCTGGGATTTCTTTGGAAGGAATGATGCTGAAGCTGAAACTCCAGTACTCTGGCCTCCTCATGCTAAGAGTTGACTTATTGGAAAAGACTCTGATGCTGAGAGGGGTTGGGGGCAGGAGGAAAAGGGGACGACAGGGGATGAGATGGCTGGATGGCATGACCGACTCGATGGATGTGAGTTTGAGTGAACTCCGGGAGATGGTGATGGACAGGAAGGCCTAGAGTGCTGCGATTCATGGGGTCGCAAAGAGTCAGATATGACTGTGCGACTGAACTGAAAGAAACTAAAAAGGCAAGATACTATCTCTAATTCTAAACTTTTTTTATTTGGTTTTATTATGTATGTATTTACTTGTATGCACTGGGTCTTAGTTGTGGCACAGGGGATCTTTAATCTTCATTTTGTCATGCAGGATCTTTAATCACAAAATGTGAACTCCTAGTTTTGGCATGTGGGATCTAGTTCCCTGACAAGGGAGTGCCAAGTCTTAGTCACTGGACTGCCAAGGAAGTCCCTAAACCCTAATTTTTAGATGCACTGTTGTTATTGTGTAGTTGCTAAGTCATGTCTGACTCTTTCAACCCCACGTAGTCTGCCATGCTCTTCTGTCCATGGGATTTTCCAGGCAAGAATACTGATGCTGAAGCTGAAGCTCCAATATTTGGCCACTTGATGCGAACAGGTGACTCATTGGAAAAGATCCTGATGCTGGAAATGATTCCAGACATGAGGAGAAGAAGAAAGACGGGGAAGCCTGACGTGCTGCAGTCCATGGGGTTGCAAAGAGTCAGACACGACTTAGTGACTAAACAACAACAAGAGTACTGGATTGGGTAGCCATTCCCTTCTTCAGGGAACTTCCTGAACCACAGATCAAACCTGCATCTTCTGCATTGGCAGGCAGATTCTTTACCACTGAGAAAGGCCCTACAAGATCCTTACCTGAACCACAGCTGCAAATTTGCTTTCATCATGTTAAGACAGCATGTCCAGAGGTTCTGGAGAATTAGGTCTTGGATATTTTTGTTGCTGTTTATACGCTAAGTCCTGTCTGACTCTTGAAGAATACTGGAGTAGGTTGCCATTTCCTTTACCAGGGGATCTTCCAGACCCAGGGATCAAACTCCTGTCTCCTGCTTGGCAGGCGAATTCTTTACCACTAAGCCACCAGGGGAGCCCTTTAGATACATAACTGACACTAAACGTATCAGATTCTCCTACCAGGGACTAGGAATCTAAAACAAAGAAAAAGAAACAGGGAAGAGTTCTAACAGTGGATGCTGGCTGCAATATCCAGTATTCAATGGCAGTAGTCCATGCACTGTGGTCACCAGACTGTTCCAACGGCATTATATAAACTGTAGTGCTAACCTCTATCTTCCTCTGGTTCCTGACTGCATACTGATCCTAGGTTTTTGATCTTACTATGAATTCTGTGAAATATCTAGCATTCTTCCAATAAACTCCATGCTTGCTTATATTAACCAGTGTCATTTTTTGCTGTTTTAAATTAAGACCCTTAACCATATACCTACTCAATGCATTTTATATTCAGCATAAGTCTGGTCCTTAAATGTGAACAAGGTATATTAACTTCAAAATATAGATGAAAATAACTACGTACGTATTAAAGTGAAAGTCGCTCAGTCGTGTCCAACTCTTGGCAATTCCATGGAGTATAAATCCATGGAATTCTCCAGGCCAGAATACTGGAGTGGGTAGCCATTCCCTTCTCTAGGTGATCTTTCCAACCCAGGGATCTAACCCAGGTTTACCACATTGCAGGCAGATTCTTTACCAATTGAGACACCAGGGAAGCCCAAGAATACTGGAGTTGGTAGCCTACCCATTCTCCAGGGGATCGTCCCAACCCAGGAATCGAACCAGGGTCTCCTGAATTGCAGGTGAATTCTTTACCAGCTGAGCTACCAGAGAAGCCTCTATACTGTATTAGTAGATTCAGTTCAGTTCAGTTCAGTTCAGTCACTTAGTCATGTCCAACTTTTTGCGACCCCATGAATCGCAGCAGGCCAGGCCTCCCTGCCCATCACCATCTCCTGGAGTTCACCCAAAGTCACGTCCATCGAGTCGGTGATGCCATCCAGCCATCTCATCCTCTGTCGTACCCTCCTCCTCCTGCCCCCAGTCCCTCCCAGCATCAGAGTCTTTTCCAATGAGTCAACTCTTCGAATGAGGTGGCCAAAGTACTGGAATTTCAGCTTTAGCATCATTCCTTCCAAAGAAATCCCAGGGTTGATCTCCTTTAGAATGGACTGGTTGGATCTCCCTGCAGTCCAAGGGACACTCAGGAGTCTTCTCCAACACCACAGTTCAAAAGCATCAATTCTTCAGTGCTCAGCTTTCTTCACAGTCCAATTCTCACATCCATACATGACCACTGGAAAAACCATAGTCTTGACTAGATGGACCTTTGTTGACAAAACTGCTTCTATTAGGTCCATACAGTTTCTGTCCTTTGTCGAGCCCATCTTTGCATGAAATATTCCTTTGGTATCTCTAATTTTCTTGAAGAGATCTCTAGTCTTTCCCATTCTGTTGTTTTCCTCTATTTCTTTGCATTGATCACTAAGGAAGGCTTTCTTATCTCTTCCTGCTATTCTTTGGAATTCTGCATTCAGACGTTTATATCTTTCCTTTTCTCCTTTGCTTTTCACAGCTATTTGTAAGTCCTCGCCAGACAGCCAATTTTCTTTTTTGCATTTCTTTTCAGTGGGGATGATCTTGATCCCTGTCTCCTGTACAATGTCACGAACCTCTGTCCGTAGTTCATCAGGCACTCTATCTATCAGATCTAGCCCTTAAATCCATTTCTCACTTCCACTGTATAATCATAAGGGATTTGATTTAGGTCATGGCTGAAGGGTCTAGTGGTTTATCCCTACTTTCTTCAATTTAAGTCTGAATTTGGCAATAAGGAGTTCATGATCCGAGCCACAATTGGCTCCCAGTCTTGTTTTTGCTGCCTGCATAGAGCTTCTCCATCTTTGGCTGTAAAGAATATAATCAATCTGATTTCAGTGTTGACCATCTGGTGATGTCCATGTGTAGAGTCTTCTCTTGTGTTGTTGGAAGAGAGTGTTTGCTATGACCAGTGCATTCTCTTGGCAAAACTCTATTAGTCTTTGCCCTGCTTCATTCCATATTCCAAGGCCAGATCTTCCTGTTACTCCAGGTGCTTCTTGACTTCCTACTTTTGCATTCCAGTCCCCTATAATGAAAAGGACATCTTTTTGGGGTGTTAGTTCTAAAAGGTCTTGTAGGTCTTCATAGAACCATTCAACTTCAGCTTCTTCAGCATTACTGGTTGGGGCATAGACTTGGATTACTGTGATATTGAATGGTTTGCCTTGGAAACGAACAGAGATCATCCTGTCGTTTTTGAGATTGCCTCCAAGTACTGCATTTCAGACTCTTTTGTTGACCATGATGGCCACTCCATTTCTTCTGAGGGATTCCTGCCCAAAGTAGTAGATATAATGGTCAGCTGAGTTAAATTCACCTGTTCCAGTCCATTTTAGTTCGCTGATTCCTAGAATGTTGACGTTCACTCTTGCCATCTCTGTTTGATCACTTCCAATTTACCTTGATTCATAGACCTGACCTTCCAGGTTCCTATACAATATTGCTCTTTACAGCATTGGATCTTGCTTCTATCACCAGTCCCATCCACAACTGGGTATTGTTTTTGCTTTGGCTCCATCCCTTCATTCTTTCTGGAGTTATTTCTCCACTGATCTCTGGTAGCATATTGGGCACCTACTGACCTGGGGAGTTTCTCTTTCAGTATCCTATCATTTTGCCTTTTCATACTGTTCATGTGGTTCTCAAGGCAAAAATACTGAAGTGGTTTGCCATTCCCTTCTCCAGTGGACCAGGCTTTACATCACAACTTTGTTGCTGTAATGAAGACAGGCAATTCACTTATTTGACATTCTTCATATTCCACCTCTGAAATATTTATAACCTATTCTCTTTCCTCTAAATCTTTCATCATAAATGGCCAAATGGAAATTTATAAGACCTAAGGCTAAAGCCATCAAATTTGGATTAAATTTTAGTTATCCATTACAGTTACCCATTGCAGAATAATTTTTAAAAAATCATTATTTTATGCAGTCTGTTTTGACCAAGCACGAAAATATATAAATTAGTATATATGATATAATTTGAAGTATCAATTATTTTTAAACAAAATGTTATCATTCCTTTTTAGAACTTCTTTATTAGAGGTATGGAGCTTATACATGGAGAAAAACAAGTTGTCTGATGAATTCATGGGTTTGAAAATGAAAGCAACTTTAAGGAATTATCCAGGACATTTCTTGGACACCCATCACAATCTCTTTAAATAGTTAAGACTAATTTGTATTAATATTATTTTTAGAGATTCCCTGTTGTGCCAGTTCCTTTGGTAACACTGTCTAAGGTTTACCACAGTTCTTCCTTCTTTATGTGTCATCTAAAACCTTTCTGGTAAAATGCTAATTTGTTTCATTTTTTTCTGTATTCAGTGAGGATAGCAAATGGCTTGGCCAGGAACTTTTTAAAAAATATTTTTTGGGGGATTAATAGATACACATTACTACTCATTTTCCTCCTATGAGAACACCAAAATTGCAACTAGCTGCTGAACAATCATTGACAGGTTAATGTTGGAACCCATCCAAAAAAGATACCCCATGGCCAAGGGCAAGGGAGAAGCCACAACAAGATGGTAGGAGGGGTGCAATTGTGTTTAAAATCAAACTTCACACCCACCAGAGATGCTTGGAGGGCACAAACAAAACCTTGTGCACACCAGGACCAAGGCAAAGGAGCAGGCACCCACAAAAATAGAGACAGACCTGCCTTTGAGTGTTTGAGGGTCTCCTATGGAGGTATGAGTCAGCAGTGGCCTACCATGAGGACAGAAGCTCTAGCAACATCAGTCCTAGGCGATGCAGCATGTGGCATAAGTCCTCTTGGAGGAGGTCATCATTAGTGCCACTATAGAGTAGCCAGGCAGGCAACTCACAAACTGGAGAACAATTATACCAAAGAGGTTCTTATGCTACTTCAAAAGTTCTAGGCCCCACAACAGACATCCTAACCCTGGGATCTGGCAAAGTGACTGAGTATTCCCAGGGAATTTGAGTATGAAGGTCAGCAGGACTTGATTACAGAACTTTCACAAGACTAGGGAAACAGAGACTCTTGTAGGGCACGAACAAAACCTTGTGGACACCAGGTTGCAGGAGAAAGGAGCAGTGACCCCATCAGAGACTGAAACAAACATCCCTGTATATGCTTGGGAGTTTCTGGTAGGGGTGTGGCTTGACAGTGGCCTACCACAGGGTTAGGGACACTGACTACAACAGGCTTGGGAAGCCCGGTATGCTAGCATAAGTACTTTTGAAGGAGGTCACCATTATGCCTACCATAGTTTGGCCTCAGGCCAAACTGCAGAGAGGGAACACAGCCCCACCCATCACCAGAAAATTGGATTAAAGATTAACTGAACATGGCCTTGCCCACCAGAATAAGACACAGTATCCCCACAGCCAGTCTCTCCCATCAGGAAGGTTGCACAAGCCTCTTATCCTCATTCATCAGACGGCAGACAGAATGAAAAACTACAATCACAGAAAACTAAATAAACTTATCACATGGGCCACAATCTTGCCTAACTCAATGAAATTATGAGCTATGCCATGTAGGGCCACCCAAAATGGGCAGGTCATGGTGGATATTTCTGATAAAACATGGTCTACTGGAGAAGGAAATGGCAAATCACTTTAGCATTCTTACCTTGAGAACCCCATGAACAGTATGAAAAGGCAAAAGGATATGACACTGAAAGATGAACTCCACAGGTCTGTAGGTGCCCAGTATGCTACTGGAGAAGAGTGGATAACTCCAGAAAGAAGGAAGAGGCTGAGCCAAAGCAAAAACAATGCCCAGTTGTGGATGTGACTGGTGGTGGAAGTAAAATTCAAAGCTGCAAGGAACAATATTGCATGGGAACCTGGAATGTCAAGTCCATGAATCAAGGTAAATTGGAAGTGGTCAAACAGGAGATGGCAAGAATGAACATTGACATTTTAGGAATCAGTGAACTAAAATGGACTGGCATGGGCGAATTTAACTCAGATGACCATTATATTTACTACTATGGGTAAAAATTCCTTAGGCAAAATGGAGTAGCCCTCATAGTCAACAAAAGATTCTGAAATGCAGTACTTGGATGCAGTCTCAAAAACTACAGAATGATCTCTGTTTCCAAGGCCAATCATTCAATATCACAGTAATCCAAGTCTATGCCCCAACCAGTAATGCCAAAGAAACTGAAGTTGAACGGTTCTATGAAGACCTACAAGACCTTTTAGAACTAACACCCCCAAAAGACGTGCTTTTCATCATAGGGGACTGGAATGCAAAAGTAGGAAGTCAAGAGATACCTGGAGTAACAGGCAAATTTGGTCTCAGAGTACAAAATGAAACAGGGTAAAGGCTAACAGAGTTTTGCCAAGAAAATGCACTGGTTATACAAAACACCCTCTTCCAACAACACAAGAGAACACTCTATATACATGGACATAACTAGATGGTCAATATTCTTTGCAGCCAAAGATGGAGAAGCTCTATAGAGGCAGCAAAAACAAGACCAGAAACTGACTGTGGCTCACATCATGAACTCCTTATTGCCAAATTTAGACTTAAACTGAAGAATGTAGGGAAAACCACTAGACCATTCAGGTATGACTTAAATCAAATCTCTTATGATTATCAAGTGGAAGTGAGAAATAGATTTAAGGGACTAGATCTGATAGACAGAGTGCCTGAAGAACTATGGACAGAGGTTCATGACATTATACAGGAGTTCTTGTACATTGTACAAAACCATCCCCAAGAAAAAGAAATGTAAAAAGGCAAAAAGGTCATCTGAGGAGACCTTACTAACAGCTGAGAAAAAAAAAGAGAAGCTAAAGGCAAAGGAGAAAAGGAAAGATACCAATTGAATGCAGAGTTCCAAAGAATAGTAAGGAGAGATAATAAAGCCTCCCTCAGTGATCAATGAAAAGAAATAGAGGAAACAATAGAACAGCAAAGACTAGAGATCTCTTCAAGAAAATTAGAGATACCAAGGGAACATTCATGCAAAGATGGGCACAATAAAAGACAAAATAGTATGGACCTAACAGAAGCAGAAGATATTAAGAGGTGTCAAAAATGCACAGAAGAACTATACATAAAATATCTTCATGACCCAGATAACCACAATGGTGTGATTACTCCCCAGAGCCAGACATCCTAGGATGTGAAGTCAATTGGGCCTTAGGAAGCATCCCTATGAACAAAGCTAGTGGAGGTGATGGAATTCCATTTGAGCTATTTCAAATCCTGAAAGATGATGGTGTGAAAGTGCTGCACTCATATGCCAGAAAATTTGGAAAATTCAGCAGTGTCCACAGGACCAGAAAAGGTCAGTTAAAGTTTAAAAATAAAATAAAATTAAAAAAAAATAAAATAAAAAAAATAAAAATAAAGGCAATACCAAAGAATGTTCAAATGACCACAGAATTGCACTCATCTCACATGCTAGCTAAATAATGCTCAAAATTCTCCAAGCCAGGCTTCAAAAGTATGTGAAGTGTGAACTTCCAGATGTTCAAGCTGGATTTAGAAAGGCAGAGGGACCAGAGATCAAATTGCCAACATCTGTTGGATCATAGAAAAAGCAAGGAAGTTCCAGAAAAATAACTAATTCTGCTTTATTGACTATGCCAAAGCCTTTGACTGTGTAGATCACAACAAACTGTGGAATATTCTTAAACAGATGGGAATACCAGATCACCTGACCTGACTCCTGAGACATCTGTATGCAGGTCAAGCAGCAACAGTTAGAACTGAACATGGAACAACAGACCGGTTTCAATCTGTGAAAGGAGTACATCAAGAGTCTATATTGTCACCCTGCTTATTTAACTTATATGCAGAGTACATCATGAGAAATGCTGGGCTGGATGAAGCACAAGCTGGAATCAAGATTGCTGGGAGAAATATCAATAACCTCAGATATGCAGATGACACCACCATTATGGCAGAAAGCAAAGAAGAACTGAAGAGCCTCTTGATGAAAGTGAGAGAGGAGAGTGAAAAAGTTGGCTTAAAGTTCATCTTTCAGAAAACTAAGATCACGGCATCTGGTTCTATCACTTTGTGGCAAACAGATGGGGAAACAATGGAAACAGTGGCTGACTATATTTTTTTGGACTCTAAAATCACTGCAGATGGTGACTGAAGCCATGAAATTAAAAGATGCTTGGTTCTTGGAAGAAAAGTTGTTACCAACCTAGACAGCATATTAAAAACAGTGATATTACTTTTTCAACTAAGGTCTATCCAGTTAAAGCTATGGTTTTTCCAGTAGTCATGTATGGATGTGACAGTTGGACTATAAAGAAAGCTGAGAACTGAAGAATTGATGGTTTTGAACTGTGGTGTTGGAGAAGACTCTTGAGAGTCCCTTGGACTGCAAGGAGATCCAACCAGTCCATCCTAAAGGAGATCAGTCCTGGGTGTTCATTGGAAGGACTGATATTGAAGCTGAAACTCCAATACTTTGGCCACCTGATGTAAAGGACTGACTCCTTGGAAAAGACCCTGATGCTGGGAAAGACTGAAGGCAGGAGGAGAAAAGGACGACAGAAGATGAGATTGTTGGATGGCATCACTGAGTCGATGGACATGAGTTTGAGCAAGTTCCGGGAGTTGGTGATGGACAGGGAAGCCTGGCTTCCTCCAGTCCATGGGGTTGCAAAGAGTTGGATGTGACTGAGGGAGTAAACTGAACTGACTGGCTGAAAGCCCTTCCATCCTCTCCCCATGAAGAATGTCTTGCTTTAGGAAATAAAAATATTCAAGTCTTCCCAAGTCTTCCTCTCCCCAGGAAAGTGCTATTTGACAAAGCTAGCTGTTCCAGCTTTTTAGATGTTATCCTTTTAGTGGTTGACCCTTGCTTTCCTTAGAGACATAAACTAATTCAATTAGGATGCAGTCCAAGTGTTGAAGGCCTATTCTGACCATGATAGGGAACTTTGCATGTTTTCTGTTCTGATCAACAAAGGTTCCATGGAAGAGATGGGATCAACATGGCTCCCCATGGTTAGGTTTTGTACAGAAGAGTATTCCAGATGGGAAACTTGGAGCATACTGCTTAAGCCACTCTAGTTAGACTAGAAGATTACCATTGGGTATAGTCTGTGGGACAAGGTGAGAAAAGCAGATTTATCCTGTCAGCAATAAGAAGCCATGACAAGTTTTTCACGAGGGATGTGTAATCCTTGTTAAAAATCTAGCTAAAATACCACTTGCTCTAGCCTATACTTAAAGTTCATATTGTAAAAGACTTTATAGCATAACATTTTCTGTGCTAGCACTTTGTTTTTCTGACTAGACCATGAGCTTTTATGGGCAGAAAATCTCTTACTTTTGTTTGTCCTAGAGTGAACAGTTCTTATTGAATTAGTTCAAAAACATTCCATATTCCTTTAATTCATCACTGTCTTATAGGTTGGTCTTTTAATCAGTATCAGATTTTCCATCTCTTTCTTGAATTTTCAGACTGAATCTTGTAAGAGTGTGATCCAAGTTGGAAACTTACCTAATGGTTCCTAGTTAATATACTCTAGTTAATACATGCCACTGTCATGGCCTACCCCCTTTAAAAAAACAGTGATGCAATGCTGACTCATGTTTATCTTGAGTTTATACAATATTAAACCCTTGGCAAAGGATTTAGATATTTGTTGTGCAACACAATGTTTGGAAGCTTACCATAAAATGCTCTCTGAATGTGGAAACTATGTTATGAAAGGCTGGCACCCTGCAGAATAAAGTCAATTCCTTGTGAGCTTGACAGCAAGATTTATAGTTGTTTCCCAACTTGTTCTGCTGAACAACCCTGTCATGGCTCATAATGGTTACCTTTGGTTGCCAAGCTTGAGCGGTAATCAGAAAATCTTGTGGTAACATAAATTGTGGTGGGTACTTTTAGGTTTGGAGAGGAATAAATAATGTACGAAGGACTTTCTCTCCTTTAACAAGGACAGGGGATGGAAAGAAAGTTGTCATTAGAATTTTCCATATAAAAAATGCCCCACTCTTCCACCATCCTGCTCCAATCCTGTGTTGAGTGAGCCTCCTCTGTATGCTCACAGCACTCCCCAATTATTCTTTCAAAGTGCTTACCACATTATATGGCCATTGCAGACATATGTGTCTATTTGTTCCACGTTGTGTAAGCTTTTTCAATGATGGGGACAGATTCTTTTTCGTTTCTGTGTCACCAATGGATAGTGGGGTTCCTCACGCAAGGTGGTTAGTTAATGAATTATCTGTTAAATATAACTAAGACTAATAATAATAATAATAACAATAATAGCAGCTTGCAGGGCTTTCCTGGTGGCTTTGATGGTAAAGAACCTGCCTGCAATGCAGGTTACCAGGTTTTGATCCCTTGGTAAGCAAGATCCTCTGGAGAAGGAAATGGCCACCCACTTCAGGATTCTTGCCTGGAGAATTCCATGGACAGGGGACCCTGGTAGGCTACAGTCCTTGGGGTCACAAAGAGTAGGACACAACTAACACACACACACACACACACACAGCATTGAATGCAATTACTTCAGCTAGCATTGAGTGCAATTACTTTGTACCAGCCAGTGCTTTAAGGACTTTAGAAGTATTAATCCGTCTAATCCTCTCAGAAATCAGAAAAATAACAATGAAGTGAAGTAAGTATTAGGTATGTTCAAGATTTTAAAGTTGATGGGTGGTAAAAATGTGTGTTTTGTGTACATGCATGTGTGCTTTACATGAATATAAATGTGTTTTGTGATGTGATTTGTTGAACAATGGATGGAAATATGTTCTTTATCCATCCCCTTATCGATGGACATTTAGGTTATTTCCCTTTTTCCCTACTATAGAGAATACTGTAGGGCACGTTTAAGTATGGATATTACTCCAAAGTTGATGAAAAGGAATTGTTGAGTCATAGGATGTGCATCATTTCATGGCAAATAGATGGGGAAACAGTGGAAACAGTGGCTGACTTTATTTTTCTGGGCTCCAAAATCACTGCAGATGGTGATTGCGGCCATGAAATTAAAAGACTTACTTACTTACATGAAATTGAAAGACTTACACACTTACTCCCTGGAAGGAAACTTATGGCCAACCTAGACAGCATATTAAAAAGCAGAGACATTACTTTGCCAACAAAGGTCCATCTAGTCAAGGCTATGGTTTTTCCAGTGGTGATGTATGGATGTGAGAGTTGGACTATAAAGAAAGCTGATCACCAAAAAATTGATGCTTTTGAACTGTGGTGTTGGAGAAGACTCTTGAGAGTCCCTTGGACTGCAAGGAGATCCAACCAGTCCATCCTAAAGGAGATCAGTCCTGGGTGTTCATTGGAAGGACTGATGCTGAAGCTGAAACTCCAATACTTTGGCCATCTCATGCGAAGAGCTGACTCATTTGAAAAGACCCTAATGCTGGGAAAGATTGAGGGCAGAAGGAGAAAGGGACAACAGAGGATGAGATGGCTGGATGGCATCACCGACTCAATGGACATGGGTTTGGGTGGACTCTGGGAGTTGGTGATGGACCTGGTGTGCTGCAGTTCACGGGGTCGCAAAAAGTAGAACATGACTGAGCGACTGAACTGAACTGAACTGAATTGAGGATGTGAATAATAGACATGGCCACTTGTCTGTGACAGTGATGCTAGGAGTTCCTCCACACAAAAGATAACTGCAATAAATGGAAAGACATGCCATGCCCCTAGATGGAAAGGCTCAGTTTTCTAAAGAAGGCAGTCCTCATCAAACTATTCTGTAAATCCTATGGAGTTCCAATTAAAACCCAACAGAAATTTTTAAAAAACATTGAATTTTGTAGTGGGATTACAGCCATTAACAAACAATGTTGTGATAGTTTCAGATGAACAATGAAGAGACTCAGCCATACATACACATGTATCCATTCTCCCCCAGTCTTCCCTCCCATCCAGGCTACCACACAACATTGAACAGAGTTTCCTGTGCTATACAGTAGGTTGGTTATCCACTTTAAACATAGCAGTGACAACCGAAATTTTCTTTGAAGTTTGATAGGCTGATTCTAACTTTTAAGAGGTAGAGAAAATAAGCTAGAAGAGTTGAGAAATTTTGAAAAACTAACAAAGATAGAAAGAGTGGTAGTCTAAGGCCATACCACACTGAACGTACCTGATCTTGTCTGATCTCAGAAGCTTGGCAGGGTCAGGCCTTGTTAGTACTTGAATGGGAGAAGAAGTGGTAATGTTACCATGGATTGGGAATGGAGGGAGTGAGAGAGAAGGAGAAGAAATGGGGGAAGATGAGAAATAAAGAAAGGCTACCAACTACCAACTAGAACAATTCCTGTGATGTACTGTAAAATAAGCTTGTAGAATATGAAAGTGAAATTTGCTCAGTCATATGTCCAGCTCTTTTCAAATTATCCAGGCCTGAATACTAGAGTAGCTAACCTTTTCCTTTTCCAAGGGGTATCCCCAACACAGGGATAGAACCCAGGTCTCCTGCATTGCAGGTGGATTCATTACCAGCTGAGCCACAAGGGAAGCCCCAATATATCTATATCTATATATAGATATACATATAATTTCTACCTTTAATACTATTGCAAATATATTAACTTTGAAAATGCATATGAAAAAGGACTAGAAGAAAACCTGGCTAAAAACATATCATTGACCTGGTTAAGTGATGGGATTATGGACTATTTTTGTTTTGGAATGCAAGCTTTTTAATCTGTTTTTTCAGTAATGTGCAGAAATATAAATATGATCTAAAACATTAACAAAAATCTTATTTTCTTAATTTTTAATATTGTCTCATCTTCTTCCTTCACAAAGTTGCCTATGGCAATTCAGATGTCATTGATTATTGCTCCTTTAGGGCGATGTTTTACTTTCCGGAAGCTAAGAGGCTTTTTTTTTTTTTTTTTTCCACTTATTCTGACATTTCACAACAGTGTGTCTTGGTGTGGGTCTTTATCCATATATTGAGCTTGACAACTGATGGGCTTCTTAAATCTGAGAACTCATGTCTTTCTTTAGTTCTGGGAAATTTTCTTCTATGATAGATTTGTCTGTTCTCCTTCCTATTTGCTTTTTAAAAACTTTTATTTTTCTCTGGCACTGATGATAGACAAATGCTAAAATATCCAGATTTTATTTTATATTTAGAAATCCATGTTTTTTATGGGAGAGGTGCTAGTAACTAGATACCCAGATAACCACAATGGTGTGATCACTCACCTAGAGCCTGACATTCTGGAATGTGAAGTCAAGTAGGCCTTAGGAAGCATCACCACAAAGCTAGTGGAGGTGATGAAATTCCAGTTGAGCTATTTCAAATCCTAAAAGATGATCCTGTGAAAGAGCTGCCAGCAAATTTGGAAAACTCCGCAGTGTCCACAGGACTGGAAAAGGTCAGTTTTCATTCCAATCCCAAAGAAAGGCAATGCCAAAAAATGTTCAAACTACCACAGAATTGCACTCATCTCACACGCTAGCAAAGTAATGCTCAAAATTCTCCAAGCTAGGCTTCAACAGTATGTGAACCATGAAATTCCAGATATTCAAGTTGGATTTAGAAAAGGCGGAGGAACCAGAGATCAAATTGCCAACATCCGTTGGATCATTGAAAAAAAAGAGAGTTCCAGAAAACATCTATTCTCTTTATTGACTACGCCAAAGCCTTTGACCTTGTGGATCACCACAAACTGTGGAAAATTCTTAAAGAGATGAGAATACCAGACCACCTTACCTGCCTCCTGAGAAATCTGTATGCAGGTCAGGAAGCAACAGTTAGAACTGGACATGGAACAACAGACTGGTTCCAAATAGGAAAAGGAGTACATCAAGGCTGTATATTGTCACCCTGCTTATTTAGCTTATATGCAGAGTACATGATGAGAAATGCTGAGCTGGATGAAGTACAAACTGGAATCAAGATTGCCAGGAGAAATATCAATAACCTCAGATATGCAGATGACACCACCCCTATGGCAGAACGTGAAAGACTAAAGAGCCACTTGATCAAAGTGAAAGAGGAGAGTGAAAGAGTTGGTTTAAAACTCAACATTCAGCAAACTAAGTAATGGCATCTGGTCCCATTACTTCTTGGCAAATAGATGGGGAAACAATGGAAACAGTGACAGATTTTATTTTTTGGGGCTCCAAAATCACTGCAGATGGTGATTGCAGCCATGAAATTAAAAGACGCTTGCTTCTTGGAAGAAAAGTTGTGACCAACCTAGACAGCATATTAAAAACAGTGATGTTACTTTGTCAACAAAGATCCATCTAGTCAAAGCTCTGGTTTTTTCCAGTAGTCATGTATGGGTGTGAGAGTCAGACCATAAAGAAAGCTGAGCGCTGAAGAATTGATGCTTTTGAACTGTGGTATTGGAGAAGACTCTTGAGAGTCCCTTGCACTGCAAAGAGATCCAACCAGTCTATCCTAAAGGAAATCAGTCCTGAATATTCATTGGAAGGACTGATGCTGAAGCTGAAACTCCAATACTTTGGCCACCTGATGCAAAGAACTGACATATTTGAAAAGACCCTAGTGCTCAGAAAGATTGAAGGTGGGAAGAGAAAGGGACAACAGAGGATGAGATAGTTGGATCCATCACCGACTCGATGGACATGAGTTTGAGTAAGCTCCGGGAGTTCGTGATGGACAGGGAGGCCTGGTGTGCTGCAGTCCATGGTGTCACAAAGAGTTGGACATGACTAAGTGACTGAAGTGAACTGAACTGAAGTGACTAGAAGGAGGAAGTCTAAAGAAGGCTTCTGGGATATTATTAAAATTCTGTTTTTTTTTTTTTGGCTGTGCCACATGGCTGTGTCATTTCAGTTCCCAGGGATTAAACCCAGGTCATAGCAGTGAAATCCTGGAATCCTAATCTCTAGGTTACCAGAGGACTCCCAGTTCTGATTCTGCATTTGTTCAATTTGTATAAATTCTTAAACATTAGATGTCTAATATATATACTTATTTCAAGAAATATTTTTTTAAAATAATAACTTCAAGGTTTTTATTGGCCTGAACAACTGGAAATATGAAACTGACATCCATTGAGATGAGGAAGGCTGGTAGAGTAGCTTGAGGGAGAAGCCCAGGAGTTCAGGTTTGAACATGCTGAATTTGAATTGTCTCTCAGATATAGAGGAAGAGATGCCCATTATTGTGTTTAATTTTCCTGATAAATCCTCTTTGTGTATTTGGTCTGCCATAACAAAATACCACAGGTTAGGGGGCTTATAAACAACAGAAATTTCTCACAGTTTTGGAGGCTGGAAGTCGAAGATCAGGGTGCCAGCATGGTTGGGTGAGGGCCCTCTTCTGAGTCTCAGACTGCCAACTTCTTGCTGTATCCTCATGCAGTGGAAGGAGCTATGGAGCCTCTTTTATAAGGACACTAATTCCATTCATGAGAGTTTTCACCCTCATGACCTAAGCACATCCCAGAAGCCTCACCTATTAGGATTAGGATTTCAACATATGAATTTGTGGCACACGAACATTCAAGTCAAGTAAGATGAGGACTGAGAATTAACTACTGGATTAACACTTTTGTTGCTGCTGCTGCTAAGTCACTTCAGTCGTGTCTGACTCTGTGCGACCCCATAGAGGGCAGCCCACCAGGCTTCCCCGTCCCTGGGATTCTCCAGGCAAGAACACTGGAGTGGGTTGCCATTTCCTTCTCCAATGCATGAAAGTGAAAAGTCAAAGTGAAGTCGCTCAGTCATGTCCGACTCTTAGCGACCCCATGGACTACAGGCTACCAGGCTCCTCCATCTATGGGATTTTCCAGGCAAAAGTACTGGAGTGGGTTGCCATTGCCTTTTCTGAACACTTTTGTTAGGTAGTTAGAATAGGAAAAAGGAGTCCAGAATGGTGGTGGCTAAAAGACAAGGAAGGGAAAAGCCCACAAAAATAGAACAAAGGAAGGTCCTAGGACCGGAGTGAGGACCTCAGGTAGAACAAACAACACTCCTAGCTAGCCCAATTTACACAGGGCAGGCCCAGGGGGGAGGAGAAAAAACATAAAAAGAGGAGTCAAAGGGCCAGGGGTCTCTCTCTCTTCTCTTCCCTTCTTTTGGGTCAGCATGCCCTCACGCCTCAAGGATGTATTTTCTTAAATAAAACTGGGTGTAACACGGAGCTGTGACACTGATCTGTCCAAGAGCTGTAATGCTGATCTGTTCGAGAGCTGAGACATGGTCTGTCTGAGGGCTTTAACGTCTGTTGCTTCAAATTTTCGTTGTGATGAGACAGAACCAAGGAAATTACATGCTCCCACAACAACTTTGGAGTTCGTTAGTCACCTCCATGAGAGCACTGTTGGTGGCATTAATGGAAGGGCTAGAATCTGATTAGAGTGGTCTAAGGGCATCAAGGAAAGGAAATGGAGATAGGATGCATAGGCAACTTTTTTGTTGGCTGGTCCAAGATCATGATAGAGGCATTACGGTGGGGTCAAAATTTCTCACTGCTTCTTCTGTAGGGCTCACCTATCATCATTTTGGTTGCTCCATGGTCTCAGCCATCTCTGTGTTAGAAGCACTTCAAAAAGTCTCCTCACTTTTCAGGAGCTCTTCCTCCTCTGTGCCTTTGGACTGTGACTTATCTTTCTTTCTTTCTTTCCTTCCTTCCTTTTGTTCCTTGCTTGCTTTTTTTCTCTCCCTCCCTTCTTCCCTTCCTTTTTATTCTTTAATTTGATCCCACCTGATTTCTACCTTTGAGGCATTTCTTTTTGCAGTCCTCAAGAACACCTGCTTTTATTTCCCAGCATATCATACCAATTCAAATTATTTGCTCCACTTTTTGAAGCCTGTTTCCTTACCTATAAAATGTGCCAAGGAATGACTGCTTAGTTCATGGATTTATGATGTTGCAGGGAGGAAGCCAATTCTGATTCCATGTTGGAAACTGTTTCTTTGACTTGCTTTCATTATTATAATCATACACAATGGCTTGCCTAGAGGACCCTGCCCCCTGCTTGACTGTAAACCAAAATGCCTTTGTTCAGCTCAAGGTGAGATAGTTTGTCCCTGTCCACCTGTGAATAGAAGAGATTAACACACCCCTTCCGAAGGCTGGACATAACCTTGGAGATGTTTTGCAAGATTGGAGACCCTTTCACTTTACTTCCCCACTGCCTCTCCCTCTCTCTTCTGCCTTTTGACTTTAGTTCCTCATTGCTTCATTCCCTTCTTTCTCTCTGATCTATGAAAGAACCTGGAGTCTAGACCCCAATAAGGTGGTTATTTTAAGGCTCTAGCCTGCCATTTTCTTGATCTGCCGCAATTAATGTCTCTTCCTTGCCTCAATATCTCATTTCTCGGATTCATTGGCCTGTCATGTGGCAAGCAGAGTGAGCTTGGACTCTGTAACAATGATGGTCAAATGAGATTATAGAAAGGAAAGTGCTTGGTAAATTGCATACTCTATAAAAATGTTGATTTTCCATTAGCTCTTACTTTTTTAAGAGTGATTCATATCATGCTTTGGATATATGGACTCTCTTCTTTTTAACTGTGATTGTTTTCATTGAGTTTAGATGGCTCACATTTTAGTGGTGACCTACTAGAAATCTCCAGTTGTGGTTTACAGGATTATGGGAACAAGGACCAAGGATGTTTCTGATCCCAAGTTGTTTTCTGCCACAAGACTCGCTGAGTTGAAAACAATGGACCTCCTCATTACCCCTTTTATAAATATTTACAAGGCTCTTCTCCCACTCTCTCCCCTAAGGGCAACAATTAAGCCTTACTTATTGTGGTAGCCTCTGCCTGGCAAAACATGTCACATAGTAGGAACTTATTTCATGCTTATTTTTTAAACACTTGATTGTACTATAGCAGCATTTTTAAATTTTGTCTGTATTGACTCTAGGGATATTATTAGTGTGATAAAAAATTTGGCTTAAAAATATTCCAACAAGATTTACTGGCATGTTCATAGTGCCTATGGTGTGGGTATTTGTTTTAGGCAGAAAAATTGCCTTATTAGGACTAAATTCAGCATGATTGTCCACAGTTGAAATACTAATTATAACTTAAGGAGCTGAAAAAGCTGTACTTATTGAAAGCTGCTATTTGTTAATATTTTCTTTAACGTCACAGTAACCTTGAAAGTCTCACATTTGTTTAAGTGCAGAATTGGAGTGAATATCCTGATCTGACTCCAAAACCAGTGTAACCAAGTAGGACCCTATGGGTCCTTCCTGGGATGGTCCTCCTCCCATATCCTTGGCTTTAGCTCCTCTCTGAAGTATGTAGCTAATAGTAGTTGATGGACATTTCCTGAGTTGTTTTACAGATGCTAAAACCTAGTTAAGTGGAAGACTTAACTACTTGATGACCAGAAGCATGTACCCCCAGACCTACTGGAGCCTGAGGATCCATAATATTAACCCCTGTGACACCACCCTGTTACCTCACCATCAACCAATCAGAGAATCACAATTGAGCTGAACATGAGCTGAACACTCACCCCAAGACCCACCCCCTCTCATATGGTGGTGGGTCTTTAAAATGCTTTCCTGAAATCCACTGGGGAGTTAGGTTGTTTTGGGCACTAGCTGCCCTGGACTCCTTGCCTGGTGCCCTGCTATAAACGTTGCACTTTTCTTCACCACAACCTGCTGTCTGTAGACTGACTTTACTACATGTGGACTAGTGGACCCAGGTTTGGTCTCATAACACCACAGCGTTTAACTCTTCTGCCTCTCATTTGTTTCAAGCCAAGTAGGTAAGGAATATCAGCTGGCAACAGCCTCATAAAATTTCAGTTTTCTGTTTTGGGAGTATAGTATTTACCTTATTTTTGCTCCATTTATCAACTTTTTTTCCCCTGGGGGTTAGTGATAAAAGCAGTTCTTAATTCTCTTATTCTGCATCAGGCTGACTTGCTTTACTTGCTTTTTTCCTTTTTCTTTCCTTCTTTCTTTGTTATTCAAACTCACACTGCAGCTCTGAAAGATCTCACCAGTTTTAATCCTTAATTTTTCCACAGAAAGAAGAGAAATGCCTCCCCCGCCACACACAGAACTATATCTAATTTTAGCATTGTTTATGAAATGGCTTTGAAAGTATGTTTTCATATTGTTGTTAGTCTCTGTGTAGCCCTTGGGGCCTAAGCAACCATTGAGGTTAAATGTTAATATATTTAGAGAGCGAAAAGGACCTGATCTAGAAAATGCAACAATATTTATTGCATGCCTACTATGTGTCAGCATAATTACAGGCCCTGGAGAAACTCAGCAATGAAAAAGAATACTGATTCAATGGCAATGAAACATGCATTTTAAAATTCCTCTATAGATGATGCAATTTTTCCTTGAAACAGGTTAAATACATTTGTGGGTTTAATATTTGCAGTACGATAACTTTATTGTAAATGAGTAAAACTCAAGAGTAATATTACTTGCCCATTTTTTTTTTCTTTTTTGGTTGTCTCAAACCATTGGATAAGTATACATTTGTATCTTAGCCTTTTGATAGTAACCATTAATTTAAAGCAAGCAGTTTGGGGCACTGAATGCTTCCACTTCAATGAGGACTTATGCTAGAAGCTTTCTCTACATTTTTCTGGAGTTATGTGCTATTTGCCATAAAAAGGAGACTATAATGTTTATCATATGTTAGTGAGATATAAGATCTTAAAGTGGAGGAAACTGCTTTGGCAGGAATTTTGATAATTTCACAGTAAGAGTAAATACAGCTTATCTGGGGGGCAGGGATTTAAAATTCCTGAGCAAATTTTATAGCAAAGGAAATCATAAATAAGATGAAAAGACAACCATCAGAATGGAAGGAAATATTTGCAAGCAAAGCAACCAACAAGGATTAATCTCTAAAATACACAGACAGCTCATGCAGCTCAATATCAAAAGAACAAACAACCCAATCAAAACACGGGCAGAAGACTCATGTTAAATAGACATTTCTCCAAAGAAGACATATAGATGGCCAACAAACACGAAAAGATGCTTGACATTGCTCATTATTAAAGAAATGCAATTCAAAACTACAATGAGATATCACCTCACACTGGTATAGCTGGTGTGGCCATGATCAGAAAATCTACAAATAATACATTCTAGAGAAAGTGTGGGGAAAAGAGAGCTCTCTCTCACTGTTGGTGGGAATGTAAGTTGGTGCAGCCACTGTGGAAAACAAGTATGTAGGTTCCTCAAAAAGCTAAAAATAGAACTACCATATGACCCAGCAATCCCATTATTGGGCATTTACCCAGAGAAAACCATAATTCAAAAAGACACATGCTCCCCAGTGTTCATTGCAGCACTATTTACAATAGCCAGGACATGGAAGCAACTTAGATGTCCATCAACAGAGGAATAAAGAAAGAAGATGTGATATATACATATATATATGTGTGTGTGTGTATGTATAAATATATATATATATATATAGGAATATTATTCAGCCATAAAAAGAAAGAAATTATGCCATTTACAGAAATGTGGATGTATCTAGAGAGTGTCATTCAAAGTGAAGTAAGTCAGAAAGAGAAAAACATATATTGTATAGTATCACTTATATGTGGAATCTAGAAAAATTGGTATAGATGAACTTATTTTCAAGGCAGGGATAGAGACACAAATGTATGCAAACCAAGGTGGGAAAAGAAGGTGGGATGAATTAGGAGGTTGGGATTGGCATATATACACTTCTATGTATAAAATAGATAACTAATGAGAGTCTAACTATATAACACAGTTATAACTCAGTTATATAACTCTGTTCTATCCAATTCCAACTTATATTCCTAGTCAATGCCCTGCTTCCATTGAACATTTGATTATAGACTCATTCTGATTGTATTTGTTAGCTGATTCTTGTATGCTGACTTCACATCAATTTCAAAACTCCTAGCAACAGGGTAGGTGTCTTCAAATTTAAAACTCTAAAAAAAATAAAAATTATTTTATTGAATATAGTTGTTTTACCACGTTGTGTTAGTTTCTGCTGTACAACAAAGTGATTAGTATATATATATATATATATATATATATATATATGATTCAGTGGGTACAGAATCTACCTGCAAAGCAGGAGACACAGGCAGACATGGATTTGATATATATACGTTCATCTGTTTATGGACATGTGTGTGTGTGCATGCTCAGTCGCTTCAGTCGTGTCTGACTCTTTGTGACCCTATGGACTGTAGCCTGCCAAGCTCCTCTGTCCATGGGATTCTCCAGGCAAGAATACTGGAGTGGGTTGTCATGCTTTGCTCCAGGGAATTTTCCTGACCCAGGAATCGAATCCATGTCTGCCTGTGTCTACTGCTTTGCAGGAAGATTCTCTACCCACTGAGCCAATTTTTAGATAAGGAAATGGCAACCCACTCCAGTATTCTTGCCTGAAATATCCCATCATGAAGGAGCCTGGTGGGCTACAGTCCATAGGGTCGCAAAGAGTTGGACACAACTGAGCAACTTCACTTTCACTTTCTTTTAAACTTTAGCTTCCCCTTCAACGCATACCACATAGTAGGAATTCAAATGTTACTTTTGGATTCATTCATTTAGTCAAGGTGTGGGGACTAATATTAGTGTGGTACCACGGAATGAAAGCTCTACCATTTACCAGCTATAGGACCTTAAGCTTTTCACAATCTCTCTTCTTTAAACCAAAGATGCCTAAATTAATTTTTTTTTCAAATTCCTTTCAATTCTATGATCTGGTGATCCAAAGGAGTGAATAAGAGTTCTCTGTATTTCTAATTTCCCATCTGTGTCTTATAGTTACTGAATGTTGTCCCATCCTCTGGGATTTATATTTATGGCTCTTCTTGATGGTATATAACAAAATGATTTAAAAAAGAGAAAAGAACTTGAATACAATGTAGTATGTTCAGTAGAAAATTAATAAATGAATAAAAAGACTGATTTTTTTATAGTTTATTGTTTTTCCAGGTACAGTTACCAATGGTTTCAAAACATATCTCTCAAAGAATAACAAGCCCTTTTCTCTTTTATGCTTTCCCTTACACATTTGCTTTATTTTTAGCTGACAAGTGGATATGTGTGTTATAGACCAAATTTCCTTAAGCTGTTCTTCTTTTTAACATGTGCAATTTTTCTAATCACATTTATTTGTGAGAGCAAGACTGTGTGTACTGATAGGAAAGACAACAGAGTCAGCTAATTTTTGGAATAATTAGACCAGGCATGAAAATAAAGTATTGGTCTATGTGTGTAGGGCCTTAGAAGAAATCAGTCTCAGAATAATATGTATATCAGTCTTAAGATGAGTAAAATTCTTAATCTAATTAGAAAAAAATCCTAATAAGAAATGATAGACAATCTGTCTCACCTTCCTACCTCATAGAGTTGTTGCAAAAACTTAATAAGACTCAGCACATTAATATTAGTTGACCATGAAGAACACCACAGACCTGTTTCCTTACCACTAATGCCCACTCACAGAAAGGGGCATACTCTTCAGGACATTTGTGAGACTTTAATTGCCATTGGTGAAGACTCCCAAATCTGCATTCCAATCTTGTTTCCTACCTTAATTTCCAATTTTATATTTTCCATCTGTCTATCAGGACTCACCTATATGAAAATGAATCCCACCATCACTACTAAGTCAATAGTGAAAGTGAAAGTCGCTCAGTCATGTCTGACATTTTGTGATCCCGTGAACTATACAGTCAATTGAATTTTCCAGGCCACAGTACTGGAGTGGGTAGCCTTTCCCTTCTCCAGGGGATCTTCCCAACCCAGGGATCAAACTGAGGTCTCCCACATTGCAGGCAGATTCTTTACCAGCTGAGCCACAAGGGAAGCCCAAGAATACTGGAGTGGGTAGCCTATTCCTTCTCCAGCAGATCTTCCTGATCCAGGAATCCAACTGGTGTCTCCTGCATTGCAGGCGGATTTTTTTTTTTTAACCCACTGAGCTATAAGGGAAGACACAAAAGTGATAGTCAATAGAATCATAGACAAAGTGATCAATTTTTTCCTACCCTAATTGTTTTTCTTCTGAAACTTCCTAATTTTTCTCCAAGTCAATTTTTTCCAGTGCAAACCAGAAAAGGAAAGCTATCTTAGGCTTTGCCCAGGGTGATCTAAACCTCCAAGTTGGAACAACATCTAGAAATAAAGTAGTTAGGGTCTGGGAAGTTGGAGAGGTGAGGCAGGAAAGGAGCTGAAGACAGGTTTGGAAATAAGGATTCAAAGGCAAGGAGCACAGTGGAATTGAAGGTCAGTTCAGGAACTAATTACACAAATTTGGTTCATCTGTTTCCCTCTCCTTACGTGGTTCAAGCACCTTTTAGAATTTTATTTTTAAAAGGACCAGAGAGCATAATAAAATTTCAGTTAATATAAAATTTGTTTTTGAAATCTCAAAGCCTTGAAGCCATATTGGAATCTCCAGCCCATTAATATTCTACCAATTAAAATAGTTGGGAAGATCCGCTGGAGAAGGGAATGGCAAACCACTCCAGCAGTCTTGCCTGGAGAATCCCATGGACAAAAGAGCCTGGTGGGCTATAGTTCAAAGGGTTGCAAAGAGTAGGACACTGAGCGACTATACACACACACACACACACACACACACACACACACACACACACACACACACACATGGTACTTGACAAATGCTTGCTAGAATGAATAGATGAAAACCCTGTTGATGTTTTCTTCCCTAGGACATCTGTATTCACCATTTCTACCCCATTCCCAGGGTAAAACTAGCGCCAAATCTCCCCTTTAGTACTTACATTCCTCCAAAATTTATTTCCAAATTTATCTTTCCCTATCAACACCTTCCGGAGAAGGCAATGGCACCCCGCTCCAGTACTCTTGCCTGGAAAATCCCATGGATGGAGGAGCCTGGTAGGCTGCAGTCCATCGGGTCGCTAAGAGTCAGACGCGACTGAGCGACTTCACGTTCACTTTTCACTTTCATGCACTGGAGAAGGAAATGGCAAGCCACTCCAGTGTTCTTGCCTGGAGAATCCCAGGGACAGGGATTAAAACATAACTGCTTTATGTTAAGCAGTCTCCATTCATTGTCTCCTGGTCATGCTCATTCTTTGTTTCTTAACTCTTCCTTGTACATACCCTCTCCCTTCATTTCAACTTAATCCAGTATACTTTAAGACCCAGCTCAAGTCCTATCACCATCTTCATAAATTTCAGTGAAGATGAATCTCATCTATTTAAAAAGCTCTATCACAACTCCTGCTGTATTGGCATTTAATCATTTTTTCTCCTTGATGGTGTATGTGTCTTGACTTCCTAGAGTGTGTGTGTGTGTGTTTTGTGTGTTACCCACAATGTTTAGCAAAAAAGCTTATTGAATGAATGATTCATGTTGAGTACAGAAACAGAAAAAGGGGGGTGATAATGAAATAATATTAACCTCTTTCACTTTATTATTCAAGAGATCAGCAAAACACCTTAAAGATTGACAATATCCTTGACATCTCAATTTTATAATAATAACACAATGTATACAAAGGTGATACACAGATATATGCAAAGGTTACTATATGTATCATCTTTATAATATGCAATTGTATATAAAAGAGGAAGGAATTTTCTAAAATAAGAATTTAATAGTGGTAACCAATTCAAAATAAAAACCTTTTTTCTTAGAAACATTTGAGAATTTGGAAAGGGATTTATGCTTTTTGATTTTAGAATGAATCTATTAGGCTTCTAATAAAAGATAAAACGACACCCAAAACAAGTATTTTTTAATAAAGTTCTAGCCAATGAACTTCTAATGAGATAACTCCTGCTTTACTTCTTTCAAAACTTGAAATAAAATCACTGCTATTAAATGCAGATTTTGAGGGCAGTGATCTAATTGCCCCAACATATCCCAAGGAACAATTTAAAACTTTGATAGCTAAAATCTTGGAAGAAACAATCAAGTCTTTGAAGGCACGAAATGTTTTGAGGCTATTACTGGTAAGCGAGGTAAAAATAGATGAAACTTATAAATATTATTCTTTGGATAGTTAAATCTTAAGCAGAGAGAAACTTTAAATTAGAAAAATGTTATCTGAGCATTTTTGAAGTAGAGACTGGTCTATTGGTCTGAGGACTATAAAATAATACTAAATTAGTTCATTCTGAATAAAATACTAATCTTGAACCACTTCATGAAATTGACATGCTTGCCTTTAATAGCTCTTTTTCTTTTTTTTCTTTCTCATTTTTTTCTGCTTAACATTTCATAAATGTCATAATACACATTGAGTCATGATGCCTCCCCTGTATTTCTGAAATCATTATCTTGGATATTACTGAACAATTTCCAACATTTGAAATGCTGACATCGATTGATAAACTTATTCATAATACATGCTTATTACTGATTTAATTACTTTTGGGTTAAATGAAGAAGCATTTTAAGTGGTGTGCTCTGGTATAGTTCAATTATTGAAAGCAAATCAAATAAGAAATACATTTCAAAAAAGAAATATGATAAGTGGATATCATTTCTGTAAGAAAGTTTATTTTTAAATGAAGAATATTTATAAATTAATGGCACACAGAAATGATGAATTCCTTGTCATTTGTCTTTAAATATCAGCATCATCAAATATTAAGTACCTGTAAATATCTACTCCAATTGATCTCATTCTTTTCTTTGACCTTTATACATAGTTGGATGTTTCCTTAAAGAGCTAAATACCTGTTCAGTCCTGCTGCTTTGCTGGCTAACTGATTTCTTCCTGTTGTTAAGTCATTTGTTCCCCAAACCCTTTTCCCTCTAGGATTTAACCTCTCTTCTCAAAAGTACCTGTATGTGTCACAGCCTATCATACTAACGCTGTCTGTGAGACTTGGCAGTAAAACAAGGCTGCAGCTTTCAAAGCAGCTCCAAGTATAATACAGGCAGCTCGCATCGGGAGATGATGTAAGATGAAATTTCAGGGCTGTGATGAAGAGGTCTTCAAATCTAAATAGCTTCTGCAAGGCAAATGGTTCTGTGTTTCTCAGGTAATTGTAATCCCTGAAATCAAAACACCTCTCAATGTGTGCAATGACACGGTTATCTAATGTTTTAAATGATTTCCTGAGCATCCGAGTTGAGAAGAATGGCAGGTTTAGATTTGTTTGAAATTCATAATATTTGTCATTCAGCCTCTGAACCAGTTTGTTCTGATCATTTGGAATGGGGCTATACAGATGGCAACCCACTGGAATGCCTTTTTTTTCCCCCAGAGAGAGACTGCTGTCCTAGAATTATAGCAGCATATTAAAGGAAAAAATTACACCCTTTAAAAATAAATTTTCCAGGCCCCATGGGATGTTATCTTGGGAAAACTTGATACTTTATTAAAAAAACAGGAAGAGCTCATACACAACAATATCTCATGTCAGTTAAGTGCTTAGAGTAGAAGTTTCCTTTGGTAAATCTTTTATGTTTCTAGTTGGAATTTTAAATTTATTTTGCTTAAATATTTCAAGTCAGATTAAATTAGGTAATTAATGAAAGCAATTCTGAGATGTTTTTCCAACAATAAATAGATATTTTGATTTTGAGGACTACAATGCCAAAAATATGGATCTTCCCTAAACAATGTTTGTTTAGCATTAGTGAGGAAAAAAAGAAAAGAAAAGAAATTGAACTGAGGAGTTAATGTCTTTTAAAAAAGTTGTCTGTGGGTTACTATTGCTTCATTCTTTAATGTTGGTGCTTAACCTATTTTAATAAAGATTTCAGGTTTTTTAATTGAATTAGACTGGCCAGAAATTTTCGAAACCCAAATGAACTTTTTGGCCAATCCAGTAAAATAGATAATGGAATACAAAGCATGCTAATTTGTTATTCAGTTTACCCACATATACGGGGAACCCAACTGTGCAAGTCTAAAGAGCCAGGTCAGTACTGATGACATGTTGGCAGCATCTCTGAAGCACAGGCAGAGAACATTAGAAATGATTAGAAATGCATGAGAGCCTTTCCTCTTGTGCTCTTTTCTCTCAAGGTACTACCTGTGCTATTTTGTAGTTGTTGGTTAATGGGCAAGCCTCTTGCATAAACTGTGTGCTTTGTGAAGGTAAGGATCCTGCTTTTCTTTTTCCCTTTTAAAAAAGTTGAAGTGTAATGGATTTACAACGTTAAATTTAAGGATCTTGTTTTTCATCCTCATTAATCCCCTCAGTTAGCACAGTGACTACCATAATATTAGGGGTTGAAATAGGTCTGCCAATTGAACACCTTGTGTTATAAAGTCCATGAGAACAGTGATTCTGTTGACTTCACTTTTACGTCTTGAACACCACTAGGTGCTTCTCGGCTAAAAGAATGTGAAATATGTGAAAACAAACCATTATATTTTGTGAACAACTCTTATATACAACATCTTATTTCAGCCTTTCATAAGCTTCATGGACTAGTAGGTAGGGCAGTTTATTATTATTTCCATTTTCTAGATAGGGAGACAAAGATCCAGAGTGATGAATTAACTTACTAAAATTAACTCAAACTTATAACTGTTTAGTGAAAACAAGGTAAAGGAGCTCATATGTCTGTTAGTAATTGCCCTTAAGAACAGTTCCTGAGGTATGACTCTCATTCAGGGGTCTTTGTGAGCACTGGGTTTGAAGGACCAGACAACCCATCTCAGCAGTTGCTAGAGAAAACTTCCAGGATCAGATTTTTCAAAGACATAGTACAACTGTGGCTTCAAAGTGAGGTGGTGCTGCTGGAGAAAACTCTCAGGCACATCCAGATTCGGTCAGCTTTGACCCTTTACCTGTTCCCTGACGCCTGGGCCCTCTGTGAGCACCTGCCAGTCATCCGGCAGCTTGCCACCAGCGGTCAGTTTCTCCTCATCATACCCAACATCGTGGTGAACATATTGTATATCCTGAGAAGGGAGGACAAGCGGGCTTCAGCAGCCATCACCTTCCTAGAGGGGGAGCTGAAGAGAGGGAACCAGTACCTTCTCTGCCAGTCCTGTGTGTCTGTGATGTTGGTGAGACCCAGGATGACCAGGCCAGACTCTGATGCCTGGGACCTCTATAACATGCTTGACATCTGCAGAGGTCTGCTGGACTCATCCTGGCTAGGGACCCCCGACCACAGGAATATGATCACCATCCTCACGGGCATCTGTTTAGACAACCCTAGGAATCTCTCATACCCCCTGCAGCTGGTGCTGGGGACGGCAACTGAAGCTGGTGTGGAAGTCAAGAATGTCCTGCGCTTCTACAGGAAGTGGAAGATGGTCAGCTGACGTGGTCATATCTCCCTACTTCTCCCTCAGCACTTACACATCAAGCTCAGTCTGTTCACCTCTCTTGTTCGCACCTAATGTTAAAAGTAGCTGTTGTGTAAACTCATATCTGTACCTACCTACCTATGGGTAGAGTCTCAGTGGACCATCTCCCAGAGGCCTTCATGTTTCCTTCTTTGTTGTCTTGACTTGATATCACATTCTCTGTCTGAAAAATATCTCTGGATTAAACTAACTCAGTATTTGGTGTTTTTGTGGTAAAGCAGCAACTTAAGGAGGCATTTCTGCGTTCCTGCTCAGCTGGTGGAACTGTAATTTGTTTTGCTCTGTTTTTTTTTTTTTTGCTTTGCTCTGCTTTGTAACATGAAACTTTTTAATGCTATTTTATTGTAATGGATCATGCCTACTATGTAAGGTAGACTTGGCCATCTGTGAAAGCTCAATAAATGGAAAGTTAAAATTAAAAAAAAAAAAAAAAGAATAGGTCTTGAGCTCACAGACATAGAAAACAAACTTATGGCCAAAGGGGAAAGAGGAGGGGCGGGAAAGATAGATTAGAAGTTTGGGGTTAACATGTTACTGAGTCCAAACTCCCTCTGCTCACCTCACGACAGGCCAATGAATCCGAGAGACGGGGTGTTGAGGCAAGAAAGAGACTTTAATCGGGGAACCAGCAGACCTAGAAGATGGCAGGCTAACGCCTCAAAGTAACCATCTTGTTGGGGCGTGGATGTCAGATTCTTTATGTATCAGAGATGGGGGGAGATGAAGAAACAAAGTGAAAATACCATTTAATTGCTGCAAATATCTCCTAGAATGACAAGCCTCTGGCAGAGGGATGTGTTAGTTTCACTTCTGTACAGTCATTTCACGGGTAGTGTGAAATGCAACATCTGCTGTCATGTCAACAAACAAAGATGTCACATCTATCTGTGATTCCAGCCTCACCAAATGTGAATTTCTGGGCTGCACAGGTAAGCAGCATTCAAATGCTTGTATCTTTCCTTTTCTCCTTTGCTTTTCACTTCTCTTCTTTTCACAGCTATTTGTGAGGCCTCCCCAGACAGCCATTTTGCTTTTTTTGCATTTCTTTTAAATGGAGACAGTCTTGATCCCTGTCTCCTGTACAATGTCATGAACCTCTGTCCATAGTTCATCAGGCACTCTATATATCAGATCTAGTCCCCAAAATCTATTTCTCACTTCCACTGTATTATCATAAGGGATTTGATTTAGGTCATACCTGAATGGTCTACTGGTTTTCCCTACTTTCTTCAATTTAAGTCTGAATTTGGCAATAAGGAGTTCATGATCCGAGCCACAATTGGCTCCCAGTCTTGTTTTTGCTGCCTGCATAGAGCTTCTCCATCTTTGGCTGTAAAGAATATAATCAATCTGATTTTGGTGTTGACCATCTGGTGATGTCCATGTGTAGAGTCTTCTCTACACATGTGTTGTTGGAAGAGGGTGTTTGCTATGACCAGTGCATTTTCCTGGCAAAACTCTATTAGTCTTCGCCCTGCTTCATTCTGTATCCCAAGGCCAAATTTACCTGTTACCCCAGGTATTTCTTGACTTCCTACTTTTGCATTCCAGTCCCCTATAATGAAAAGGACATCTTTTCTTGGTGTTAGTTCCAAAAGGTCTTGTAGGTCTTCATAGAACCATTCAACTTCAGCTTCTTCAGCATTACTGGTTGGGGCATAGGCTTGGATTACTGTGGTATTGAATGGTTTGCCTTGGAAACAGGGATCATTCTGTCATTTTTGAGATTGCATCCATGTACTGCATTTTGGACTCTTTTGTTTTCCATGATGGTTACTCCATTTCTTCTGAGGGATTCCTGCCTGCAGTAGTAGATATAATGGTCATCTGAGTTAAATTCACTCTTTTCAGTCCATTTTAGTTTGCTGATTCCTAGAATGTCGACGTTCACTCTTGCCATCTCCTGTTTGACCACTTCCAATTTGCCTTGATTCATGAACCTAACATTCCAGGTTCCTATGCAATATTGCTCTTTACAGCATCGGACCTTGCTTCCATCACCAGTCATATCCACAGCTGGGTATTGTTTTTGCTTTGGCTCCATCCTTTCATTCTTTCTGGAGTTATTTCTCCACTGATCTCCAGTAGCATACTGGGCACCTACCAAGGAGAGATAAGAACGCCTTCCTCAGTGATCAGTGCAAAGAAATAGAGGAAAAGAACAGAATGGGAAAGACTAGCGATCTCTTCAAGAAAATTAGAGATACCAAGGGAACATTTCATGCAAAGATGGGCTCAATAAAGGACAGAAATGGTATGGACCTAACAGAAGCAGAAGATATTAAGAAGAGATGGCAAGAACACACAGAAGAACTGTGCAAAAAAGATCTTCATGACCCAGATAATCACGATGATGTGATCACTGACCTAGAGGCAGACATCCTGGAATGTGAAGTCAAGTGGGCCTCAGAAAGCATCACTACGAACAAAGCTAGTGGAGGTGATAGAATTCCAGTTGAGCTATTCCAAATCCTCAAAGATGATGCTGTGAAAGTGCTACACTCAATATGCCAGCAAATTTGGAAAACGCAGCAGTGGCCACAAGACTGGAAAAGGTCAGTTTTCATTCCAATCCCAAAGAAAGGCAATGGCAAAGAATGCTCAAACTACTGCACAATTGCACTTATCTCACACGCTAGTAAAGTAATGCTCAAAATTCTCCAAGCCAGGCTTCAGCAATATGTTAACCTTGAACTTCCAGATATTCAAGCTGATTTTAGAAAAGGCAGAGGAACCAGAGATCAAATGGCCAACATCCGCTGGATCATGGAAAAAGCAAGAGAGTTCCAGAAAAACATCTATTTCTGCTTTATTGACTATGCCAAAGCCTTTGACCGTGTGGATCACAAAAAACTGTGGAAAATTCTGACCTGCCTCTTGAGAAACCTATATGCAGGTCAAGAAGCAACAGTTAGAACTGGACATGGAACAACAGACTGGTTCCAAATAGGAAAAGGAGTACGTCAAGGCAGTATATTATCACCCTGCTTATTTAATTTCTATGCAGACTACATCATGAGAAACGCTGGACTGGAAGAAGCACAAGCTGGAATCAAGATTGCTGGGAGAAATATCAATAACCTCAGATATGCAAATGACACCACCCTTATGGCAGAAAGTGAAGAGGAACTCAAAAGCCTCTTGATAAAGGTGAAAGTCGAGAGTGAAAAAGTTGGCTTAAAGCTCAACATTCAGAAAACGAAGATCATGGCATCCGGTCCCATCACTTCATGGGAAATAGATGGGGAAACAGTGGAAACAGTGTCAGACTTCATTTTTCTGGGCTCCAAAATCACTGCAGATGGTGATTGCAGCCATGAAATTAAAAGACGCTTACTCCTTGGAAGGAAAGTTATGACCAACCTAGATAGCATATTCAAAATCAAAGACATTACTTTGCTAACAAAGGTCCATCTAGTCAAGGCTATGGTTTTTCCAGTGGTCATGTATGGATGTGAGAGTTGGACTGTGAAGAAAGCTGCGTGCCAAAGAACTGATGCTTTTGAACTGTAGTGTTGGAGAAGACTCCTGAGAGACCCTTGGACTGCAAGGAGATCCAACCAGTCCATTCTGAAGATCAGCCCTGGGTGTCTTTGGAAGGAATGATGCTAAAGCTGAAACTCCAGTACTTTGGCCACCTCATGCAAAGAGTTGACTCATTGCAAAAGACTCTGATGCTGGGAGGGATTGGGGGCAAGAGGAGAAGGGGACGACAGAGGATGAGATGGCTGGATGGCATCACGGACTTGATGGACGTGAGTCTGACTGAACTCCAGGAGTTGGTGATGGACAGGGAGGCCTGGTGTGCTGCGATTCATGGAGTTGCAAAGAGTCGGACACGACTGAGCGGCTGAACTGAACTATATAAAATAGATCAGCAAGGTCCTACTGTATAGCATAGGGAACCTATATTCAATGTCTTGTAATAATCTATTATGAAAAGAATCTGAAAAACAATATATAGCTGAATCACTTTGCTGTACACCTGAAGCTAACATAAAATTGTAAATCAATGCCACTTAAAAAATAGAAAAAACAGGTCTTGAGCTAGTCTGCTCTGACTTCTAAACAGAGAAAAGAATGTTGCTGTGATTGCATATGTGTATTGGCAAGTACTTATTCCTCAGAGAGATTTGTGTGTGTGTGTGTGCGTGGTGTGTTTGGTGACATTTTTTCAGCTACTTCAAAGATATGAGAACTGATTAATTATACATCATCTAGTGTTTAAAAAATCTCTTTTACATAATCTTTGTAGTGTGCCAACTAATATAAACAAGGTACTTGATTCAGTTCTCTGAACCCAGGGCCTTAAGGTGGCAGAATACTTCCCATAACTTTTCCAGTCATAACTTTTGGTGCAGTGCCTAACAGCAGGAAATCTAAATGGCAGTGTGATCATAGAACTGATACTCTGGGGTTGCAAAACTATTCCAGTAAGTTTGATTTTAAAAATTAGTGTCAGAACTTTCTGGAAACATATTTTAGCTCATGTTAAACTCTGAGTATTTTCAGAAAAGCAAAGTTTGGGGAAGATAACATAAAATAACTGTTTCCATTTATTGCTAAAGGATTCTAAAGTATACATCTCCTTAAGTAGTCTATGCTCTGCTTCATCCTCACTTGTAATGGCCTTCCAATAGTACAGTAACTTGATGTTGTCATTTAAAGTGGAAATCCTTTGATGTGCAGAAGCTTTTAAGGTTAATTAGGTCCCATTTGTTTATTTTTGCTTTTATTTCCAGTATTCTGGGAGGTGGGTCATAGAGGATCCTGCTGTGATGTATGTCAGAGAGTGTTTTGCCTATGTTCTCCTCTAGGAGTTTTATAGTTTCTGGTCTTATGTTTAGATCTTTAATCCATTTTGAGTTTATTTTTGTGTATGGTGTTAGAAAGTGTTCTAGTTTCATTCTTTTACAAGTGGTTGACCAGATTTCCCAGCACCACTTGTTAAAGAGATTGTCTTTAATCCATTGTATATTCTTGTCTCCTTTGTCAAAGATAAGGTGTCCATATGTGTGTGGATTTATCTCTGGGCTTTCTATTTTGTTCCATTGATCTATATTTCTGTCTTTGTGCCAGTACCATACTGTCTTGATAACTGTACCTTAAAAGCTTCTGCACATCAAAGGAAAGTATCAGCAAGGTGAAAAGACAGCCTTCAGAATGGGAGAAAATAATAGCAAATGAAGCAACTGACAAACAACCAATCTCAAAAATATACAAGCAACTCCTGCAGCTCAACTCCAGAAAAATAAATGACCCAATCAAAAAATGGGCCAAAGAACTAAATAGACATTTCTCCAAAGAAGACATACAGATGCCTAACAAACACATGAAAAGATGCTCAACATCACTCATTATCAGAGAAATGCAAATCAAGACCACTATGAGGTACCATTTCACACCAGTCAGAATGGCTGCGATCCAAAAGTCTACAAATAATAAATGTTGGAGAGGGTGTGGAGAAAAGGGAACCCTCTTACACTGTTGGTGGGAATGCAAACTAGTACAGCCACTATGGAGAACAGTGTGGAGATTCCTTAAAAAACTGGAAATAGAACTGCCTTATGATCCAGCAATCCCACTGCTGGGCATACACACTGAGGAAACCAGAAGGGAAAGAGACACATGTACCCCAATGTTCATTGCAGCACTGTTTATCATAGCCAGGACATGGAAGCAACCTAGATGTCCATCAGCAGATGAATGGATAAGAAAGCTATGGTACATATACACAATGGAGTATTACTCAGCCATTAAAAAGAATACATTTCAATCAGTTCTAATGAGGTGGATGAAACTGGAGCCTATTATACAGAGTGAAGTAAGCCAGAAGGAAAAACACCAATACAGTATACTAACGCATATATATGGAATTTAGAAAGGTGATAACAGTAACCCTGTGTATGAGACAGCAAAAGAGACACTGATGTATAGAACAGTCTTATGGACTCTGTGGGAGAGGGAGAGGGTGGGAAGATTTGGGAGAATGGCATTGAAACATGTAAAATATCATGTATGAAACGAGATGCCAGTCCAGGTTCGATGCACGATACTGGATGCTTGGGGCTGGTGCACTGGGACGACCCAGAGGGATGGTATGGGGAGGGAGGAGGGAGGAGGGTTCAGGATGGGGAGCACATGTATACCTGTGATGGATTCATTTTGATATTTGGCAAACTAATACAATTATGTAAAGTTTAAAAATAAAATAAAATTTAAAAAAAATAAACAAACAAAAAAAAAAGCGGAAATCCACTCTAATCAAATTTTATGTTGCTATGCCAGTGTTTGATAAACTCCATACATTTGTGCCTGCTGCTCTTTTCTATTGATTAAAAATCTCTTAGCAGGTCACATGATCTTATCTTATTCAGCAATCAAAAAGCATGTGGGTCATTGCCCATGTGAGGGAGGAAAGAGAAATGGGTGTGATGACCTGTTAAATTTAGTGAACTTTAGAGGATCCAGTAGGTCGAAATATTTTCCTATCTTCTGAGTTCTTTCCTTTGAATAGATTTCAAATGTTTTACCATGAGGATTATTAAAGATGCTCTTTATTTCAGAGTCTTCCTAAGATCTTCCTCACGCTGAATACAACTCTTGGAGTCTTAAACCTATCTTGCTTTTCTAGGAATCAATCTCTTTATGGAGGATGGGAGGTCGAAGTTTAATGACTGTTTCCTTCTTCCTTCCCTTCATTCTTCCAGCCATCTTTCCTTCTTTCCTTCCTTCCTCCTTTTCTTTCTTTATCAGAAGCAGCACTAGCCAGTCTCCTCTAATAGAACATAAAATCCCCACAGGCCTGTCCTAGCAACTTTTGCTTTTGTGGGCCTCTTTAGCCATAACTAACATTAAAATTATATTTTATCACTGCATTAGAATAAAGACTAATACAGTCCAGCCAGGATTACATTCATTTCATTTCTTATTTCTCATCTTAAAGAAAATTAAAATATTTTTGTGGATCCCTGAAAAGTACTGTGGTTCCTAGGCACTGTGTTCACCATGCCTAATGGATAAGTTGGCCCTGGCTTCAAAAAGATGAATAGTACCTGTCTTCATCACTACTGTACACTCAATGCCAACATTGAGTAGCTGTTTAATAAATAGTTCTCAAATAAATAAATGGATTAAATTTTTACTAAACAGGCAGTATTTCTAAATACTTGAATCACAAGACTTTAAAATACATTTAACTAAGCAAGATATACTCATTTCATTATATTTTGTTCCTAACTTCATTGTGCTCTAGTTTTGACCTGCTTGAAAAATGTTCTGCATTCTTTCATCATATATATTATTAAAATATTTCTGATACAACTTTTAAAAATTTTAAATAGATCCTTGATCATCTAGATTTCCACCTGATTCTGATATCAAATACTTGTTGTTAAACTGGAAATAATAGGCCCCTGAGGCCAGGGGCGGCAGCTGGGAGGAGCAACCCCACGCCCGAGGCCAGGGGGGGCGGCCGAGAGGAGATACCCCACGCCCTTAAGCCCGAGGCCAGGTTCGGGTGCCCGGAGGACCAACCCAATGCCCGTGGCTGCGCAGGCACAGGAGGGCCTAGAGGAGCTATCCAACGTTGAAGGTCAGGAAGGGTGGTGGTGAAGAGATACCCCTCATCCAAGGTAAGGAGCATTGGCTGCACTTTGCTGGAGCAGCTGTGAAGAGATACCCACGCCCAAAGTAAGAGAAACCCAAGTAAGACGGTAGGTGTTGCAAGAGGGCATCAGAGGGCAGACACACTGAAACCATACTCAAAGAAAACTAGTCAGTCTAATCACACTAGGAACACAGCCTTGTCTAACTCAATGAAACTAAGCCATGCTCGTGGGGCAGCCCAAGATGGGCGGGTCATGGTGGAGAGATCTGACAGAATGTGGTCCACTGGAGAAGGGAATGGCAAACCACTTCAGTATTCTTGCTTGAGAACCCCATGAACAGTATGAAAAGGCAAAATGATAGGATACTGAAAGAGAAACTCCCCAGGTCAGTAGGTGCCCAATATGCTACTGGAGATCACTGGAGAAATAACTCCAGGAAGAATGAAGGGATGGAGCCAAAGCAAAAACAATACCCAGCTGTGGATGTGACTTGTGATAGAAGCAAGGTCTGATGCTGTAAAGAGCAATATTGCATAGGAACCTGGAATGTCAGGTCCATGAATCAAGGCAAATTGGAAGTGGTCAAACAAGAGATGGCAAGAGTGAATGTCGACATACTAGGAACCAGCGAACTGAAATGGACTGGAATGGGTGAATTTAACTCAGATGACCATTGTATCTACTACTGCAGGCAGGAATCCCTCAGAAGAAATGGAGTGGCCATCATGGTCAACAAAAGAGTCTGAAATGCAGTACTTGGAGGCAATCTCAAAAACGACAGAATGATCTCTGTTCGTTTCCAAGGCAAACCATTCAATATCACAGTAATCCAAGTCTATGCCCCAACCAGTAACACTGAAGAAGCTGAAGTTGAACGGCTCTATGAAGACCAACCAGATCTTTTAGAACTAACACCCCAAAAAGATGTCCTTTTCATTATAGGGAACTGGAATGCAAAAGGAGGAAGTCAAGAAACACCTGGAGTAACAGGCAAATTTGGCCTTGGAATACAGAATGAAGCAGGGCAAAGACTAGTAGAGTTTTGCCAAGAAAATGCACTGGTCATAGCAAACACCCTCTTCCAGCAACACAAGAGAAGACTCTATACATGGACATCACCAGATGGTCAACACCAAAATCAGATTGATTATATTCTTTGCAGCCAAAGATGGAGAAGCTCTATACAGTCAGCAAAAACAAGACCAGGAGCTGACTATGGCTCAAACCATGAACTCCTTATTGCCAAATACAGACTTAAATTGAAGAAAGTAGGGAAAACCAGTAGACCATTCAGGTATGACCTAAATCAAATCCCTTATGATTATACAATGGAAGTGAGAAATAGATTTAAGGGCCTAGATCTGATAGATAGAGTGCCTGATGAGCTATGGAATGAGGTTCATGACATTGTACAGGAGACAGAGATCAAGACCATCCCCATGGAAAAGAAATGCAAAAAAGCAAAATGGCTGTCTGAGGAGGCCTTACAAATAGCTGTGAAAAGAAGAGAAGTGAAAAGCAAGGGAGAAAAGGAAAGATATAAACATCTGAATGCAGAGTTCCAAAGAATAGCAAGAAGAGATAAGAAAGCCTTCCTCAGCGATCAATGCAAAGAAATAGAGGTAAACAACAGAATGGGAAAGACTAGAGATCTCTTCGAGAAAATCAGAGATACCAAGGGAATATTTCATGCAAAGATGGGCTCGATAAAGGGCATACTGAAAAGCAGAGACATTACTTTGCCAACAAAGGTTCGTCTAGTCAAGGCTACGGTTTTTCCTGTGGTAATGTATGGATGTAAGAGTTGGACAGTGAAGAAGGCTGAGCACCGAAGAATTGATGCTTTTGAACTGTGGTGTTGGAGAAGACTCTTGAGAGTCCCTTGGACTGCAAGGAGATCCAACCAGTCCATTCTGAAGGAGATCAGCCCTGGGATTTCTTTGGAAGGAATGATGCTAAAGCTGAAACTCCAGTACTTTGGCCACCTGATGTAAAGGACTGACTCATTGGAAAAGACTCTGATGCTGGGAGGGATTGAGGGCAGGAGGAGAAGAGGACGACAGAGGATGGGATGGCTGGAAGGCATCACTGACTCGATGGACATGAATCTGAGTGAACTCCGGGAGTTGGTGATGGACAGGGAGGCCTGGTGTGCTGCGGTTCATGGGGTCGCAAAGAGTCATACAGGACTGAGCGACTGATCCGATCTAATCTGATATATCAGATTACTTTATGAGGATTCTTCCATCATTTTTCTACTGGCTTTCTTTTCTTTTGTAAAATAAGGATATAACAGGAAAATTTGTGAGTCTGGTAGGATGTATGACAGTTAAGTGACAACTAAGAGTCTATCTTGCTTTGCTGGTACTTCAAATTGTGATTTTTGATGTGTTTTTTTTTAATTTTCAATTTTGTCAGTGTACCTAAGCTGTCACCAAGCACTGTCATGTTGATCTATGCTAACCAGTGTATAAATTCCCACGTGGCTCTGTGGTAAAGAATTTGCCTGCCATTGCAGGAGACATGAGTTTGGTCCCTGGGTTGGGAAGATCCCCTGGACAAAGGAATGGCAACCCACTCCAGTATTCTTGCCTAGGAAACCCCAGGGACAGAGGGGACAGATGGGCTACAGTCCATAAAGTCACAGAAGAGTCAGACATGACTTAGTGACTAAACAAAAAAAAACAATAACCAATGTATAGTCCTTGCCCTCAAGGAGTTCAAAGATTAGTGCTATTCTTCAGTTTTCTTTCTGGGATTAAAATGCATGCTTATAATCAGCCCTCCTTATCCACAGGTTCCAAATTTGTGGATTCTACCAACCGTGGATCAAAAATAATAAGAGAAAACAAAAAACAAAAAAAACTACAGAAAGTTCCAAATAGCAAAACTTGAATTTGCTGCACATTGGCAACTATTTATATGGCTTTCACATTGTAATAAATATAAGTAATCTAGAGATGATTTAAAGTGTTGCATAGGTTATATGCAAATATTATGCTATTTTATATGAGGGACTTGAGCATCCTTGGATATTGGTAACCTCCAGGGGGAGGTGGCGGGGTCCCAGTGCCCTGTGCATACTGAGGGACAACTGTACATTAGTAATCAAAGACCTACTAGGTATTTGTGAAATAAGAGCAAACTAATTGATAGTCTTGGGAGAAGAGTGAATCATGGACATGTTTAGGACAAGCAAACTACTCCTGTTTTACTCTATAACACATCTTTCTAGGGACAGAATATTTATGTCCTCCTGCTCTGTTAGCCACTGTTCAAAATGTTATTTTCTGCAACTAAGAGTCATGATGTTGTCCTTCTTGAATTAAATACACTTTTGTAAAATGTTGCAATCCCCAGGAGAACAGATACTATTTACTGATAGCATTTTCCTTCAGTTCAGTTCAGTCGCTCAGTCATGTCTGACTCTTTGCGACCCCATGAACCACAGCATGCCAGGCCTCCCTGTCTATAACCAACTCCTTAAGTTTACCCAGACTCATGTGCATTGAGTTGGTAATGCCATCCAACCATCTCATCCTCTGTTGTCCCCTTCTCCTCCTGCCTTCAATCTTTCCCATCATCAGGGTCTTTTCTTTTTTTTTTTTAGAATATTTGTTAGGATTTTATTTTTAAATACTCAGCCCAAATTTGATTTGCTATAACTTTAACCCATTGCCCTACTTCTGTGAATTTTGCATCAGGGTCTGTTCAAATGAGTCAGTTCTTTGCATCAGGTGGCCAAAGTACTGGTGTTTCAGCTTCAACATCAGCCCATCCAATGAACACTTAGGACTGATCTCCTTTAGGATGGACTGGTTGGATCTCCTTGCAGTCCAAGGGACTCTCAAGAGTCTTCTCCAACACCACAGTTCAAAAGCATCAATTCATTGGTGCGATGGCACCCCACTCCAGTACTCTTGCCTGGAAAATCCCATGGATGGAGGAACCTGGTGGGCTGCAGTCTGTGGGGTCTTGAAGAGTCGGACACGACTGAGCGAATTCACTTTCACTTTTCACTTTCATGCATTGGAGAAGGAAATGTCAACCCACTCCAGTGTTCTTGTCTGGAGAATCCCAGGGACGGGGGAACCTGATGGGCTGCTGTCTATGGGGCCGCACAGAGTTGGACATGACTGATGTGACTTATCAGCAGCAGCAGCAGCAGCAGCTTTCTTTATAGTCCAACTCTCACATCCATACACGACTATTGGAAAAACCATAGCCTTGACTAGATTGACTTTTTTGACAAAGTAATGTCACTGCTTTTTAATATTCTGTCTAGGTTGGTCATAACTTTCCTTCCAAGGAGTAAGCGTCTTTTAATTTCATGGCTGCAATCACCATCTGCAGTGATTTTGGAGCCCCCCAAAATAAAGTCAGCCACTATTTCCACTGTTTCCCCATCTATTTCCCATGAAGTGATGGGACTGGATGCCATGGTTTTGGTTTTCTGAATGTTGAGCTTTAAGCCAACTTTTTCACTCTCCTCTTTCACTTTCATCAAAAGGCTCTTTAGTTCTTCTTCGCTTTCCGCCATAAGGATGGTGTCATCTGCATATCTGAGGATATTTCTTCCGGCAATCTTGATTCCAGCTTGTGCTTCATCCAGCCCAGCATTTCTCATGATGTACTCTGCATATAAGTTAAATGAGCAGGGTGACAATATACAGCCTTAATGTACTCCTTTTCCTATTTGGAACCAGTCTGTTGCTCCATGTCCAGTTCTAACTGTTGCTTCCTGACCTGCATATAGGTTTCTCAAGAGGCAGGTCAGGTGGTCTGGTACTACCATCTCTGGAAGAATTTTCCACAGGTTGTGTAATTTGTGATGACATTGTGGATAACTTTTTTTTTTTTTTGCATTAATAACATTTCTCCCTTTGTAGGATGGATAATCTTTAAACGAGTTTCCAATCGTGTATAAATCTAGCTAAATAATGTGTATTCTTGTTTGATTTCACAAAGAGTGTGGCTTACTTTTGTTTCTATGAGTCAGTTTTGACCCCAATTAAGTCTCCCCTAATACTGTTGGTCATAATCAATTGCTTCTTTCCCTGAGCTCTCCCAGGAGGGTATTTGTCTCTCTATTTAGTACTTACTTATTCTGTTTTAGTTGTCTTATCTGTTACTAGAAGGAAGAAGGGACTCTCTTATTCTTCTCTGTGCTCTCCTAAACACCGATCATATGCCTTGCACCTAATATGTCTCACAACATTTTTGCTGGATTAAAAATAATTTCATAGATGACATAGACTTTGTAATATCCATAATAGCCTCAGGCCTTAATGCATATTTTTGAAAGGTATACATTTTGACAGGCTTCCCTGATAGCTCAGTTGGTAAAGAATCTGACTGTAATGTGGGAGACCTGGGTTCCATCCATGGGTTGGGAAGATCCCTTGGAGAAGGAAAAGGTTACCCACTCCAGTATTCTGGCCCGGAGAATTCCGTGGACCATATAGTCAATGGGTTCTCAAAGAGTTGGACTTGACTTTCACTTTTCATACATTTTGATAGTATGGGTGTGTGAGTGTATTTGGTGAAACTCCTGTGAGAAATCTGCCTAGATTTTTTTTAAGCAAGATTTTCATCAGCTAGCAGCTTTTAGTGTTCGCAACCTTATTACTGGCAGTAAATTTCTTTGAAAATGCCAAGTGAGGCCCATCGGGCTAATGGATTTATCCACTATGATATTCTAGGAAATTATGCCATCCAACTTTCCAGAAGTTGCTTCAAGGTCAAATACTGAAATATCTAAGTAGATTACAAGGATGCCTGGTAAAATCTTTTTTGACTGTCTTGTCTATTTCTACATCACTATTCCCAATAGTGATTTCCAATATTTCTACAATCCAATGTTCAGATATACTTTCTTTTCCACTCTTCCTATTTACAGTTGGAATCTGGCATTTATTTAAGTTTTCAGCTCACTGGATATTTCAGAAAATTTTACCCTTTGAAAGAAGCACTTCTTTGGCTCCAAAAAGCAAAGAAAAAATCAGGAGAATGAAATAGTAACTTTTCATTTGGAAATGGCTTCCCCTAGAGCAAGTGAACTCTGATCAAGAATTAGATGCTGATCTTGGACTTCCAAACTCTAGAACTGAGAAAATAAATGTTAGTTCTTTAAGCCAAAAAAAAAAAAAAAAAGAACATGATCACACAGGTGCACTGAATGGGCTGAACAAATTCTGTTTTACTGACATATGTGTAATGATTGGCAAGTATCAGACAATGGAAAATACAACTCCCACTCAGTCAAATCTTCTGAAAATATTGTCACTTCCTGGCCACTTCCTGTCCAGTTATTCACTCAAGAGAGGTCTTCAATCACTTGGCCAATTATAAAGCACACCAATAGGTAGCTGTTTACTCTCTGGCTTCCTATTTACTTTGACAGGCCTCTGATCATTGGGTTCATTAAAGGGAAAAAACACCATCATGGAAAGACATTAAGTGTATAACAGAGGCCCCAACTTGAGCCTAAGTTGGGCTCAAGTATATTTCAAAGTGTCCCAATAGACTGTATATACATTCCTTGAAGGCAGAGACCTTCAAGACTCATATTTTTGGAGCTACGTCTCTGTCTTATTGTCACCTTTGGGCTTATTGGTTTGACATTTCTTCTGTTTGACTTTTTCCCCTGGGGCAACAATTTTTTTAATAAAAATTTAAAAAAAAATTGAAGCGTAGTTGATTTAGGGCTTCCCAGGTGGCTCAGTAGTAAAGAATCTGCCTGCCAACGCAGGAGATGCAGGTTCGATTCCTGGTTGGGAAGATCCCTGGAGGAGGAAATGGCAACCCACTCCAGTATTCTTGCCTGGGAAATCCCATGGACAGAGGAGCCTGGTGGGCTACAGTCCATAGGGTCCATTGCAAAAGAGTCAGACATGACTTAGTGACTAAACAACAGCAACAAGAGCAATAGTTGATTTACAGTATTATATTAGTTTCAGATATACAATATGGTATTTCAAAATTTTTATAAATTATACTCAATTTAAAATTATTATAAAATATTGGCTATATTCTTTGTGCTGTACAATATATCCTTGAAACTTATTTATTTTATACATAGTAGTTTTGTATCTCTTAATCCCTTACCCTTGCCCTCCCCCTTTATCTCTCCCCATTGGTAACCACTAGTTAGCTTTCTGTATCTGTGAGTCTGTTTCTGTCTTGCTGTTCATTTGTTTCTCCAGTTTAATTCCACATCTCATTTTGGCTTTGTTTGATTCCAAATGACTTCCTTGAACTCCACAGTACATGTGTTTGTGGCACTTTGGGGAGTCAAGGAGGAATAGTGCTAGTTGAGGGGGGGTGGGAGGATGGGGGGCCTACAAAGTGGGGGAGATAAGAAGTCAGCAGCTTTTCAGACATGTGATGACAAAGGGATTCAGAATCAGTGAGGGATATACTTGGGGACGAGACTGCACCTCTGCAGCCAGCGTCCCCATCCCAGGAATCCTTGGATATTAGGGAGAGTGCTAGACTTTTCATTATATAAGTAATAGTGACATATAATTTTATATTTGGGTATTATATGAAAGAGTAGCTTCAGAAGACTGGAGAACTTGGCAGCATTTGAACAGTTTTTTTTTTTTTTTCACATTGTTATTCAAGTCTATTAAGAATGCCTTTGTTTTCTAGCAATTTTTTTTTAAGCAATTGTTTTTTATATACAGTTGTATTTGTTAAAAATCCTGGGTTGGAGTTTAACCTGGTTGAACAGGAAAATCAAAGAGGGAGACAGAGAAGCCTTTCTTTACCTCTGTGCCAAGGGAGTGTATGAGAATTTTAACACAAGATGTAGCCCTGGCTTTGATTCAGGAAAATACCAGAGAAGGTTATAATTGAGTTCCTATAAAGAAATAAGTTCTTTAATTCAGTATCATCTTTTATTTACCAAGAAACGCATACCATTGCAGTGTGCCAGGAAAGTAGAATTCTATTATGTTTACCTTGAAGTGCTGGGTGTAATGAAGTCATTGGCAAGTGCTGTTCATTTTTTAAAGGCAAGCAAGAGAAAAATAATAAAACTCAAACCTCTACATTTCTATTGATCACAGGATGCAGATCTTATTCATTGTCTCTTTATCTATCAAGAAATGGAAACATACAGTTTTAAAAAATGCTAAAACTTTGATCCCATTTTCTTCTCTTCCCCTTCGGTAAATTCTCTGAGTATTTGAAAAGGTGGAAAGATTATAGAAAACTTTTCTTTTGATGCCTAGACTCTATTTGGTTAGAATCATAACAAACATGTTTTGTTTTTGAAGAAGTAGTGCAGACTACAGTGTCAATGCTGGGATAAAGTATACAATGAGAATACGGAAGTGTTACATAGAGTCTTCAGACAATAACACTTGGAGTTTGTAATAAATTTGGGGAAAACACATTTATTGAGTTAAGCAGTAAATGATAAGATCTAGACTTAACTGTGATTTGTAACACGTTCAATGAAACAATAAATATGCTTGTAAAATGAAATGGTTTAATTCTGTATAATTTCTCAATATGTTACAGTTATGTGGATTTCTGTGCAGGAAGAAATACTAGTCCAAAACATAACTTGGTAGTAAACTAAATATGAGAAATCATAAAGTTTTTATATCTATTGATTCTTTATTTTCAAAGTGAAAGAGATGTTGCGTCTGCTCTTAGGTAATGTTTGGTCCTTGTTATCACAAAGGCTTGCTTTGGGGTCCAGAGGAAAAAGAGATGCCTGCATTTATACTGTTCAGCCATTGTGTTTCACAGTGGCTTCAGGGAGAAAATAATAATTTCTGTGACAATCTGGTAGTTTCTTGTCTACGTAAGTCTAAGTAGTTTTGAGGGGGACACTATGTGTCAGTCACCATTTTGTGTTTAGGAGATTCAGTGATTCAAACACCTATATATTCAAAAGAAAAGAGCAGAAACAGAAACTCAATTATTGAAGCTCTATGTGCTGAAAATCAAAGTGTGTGTGTGCACTGTGTGTTAGTCACTCAGTCGTGTCCGACTCTTTGTGACCGCACAGACTGTGGCTGGCTAGGCTTCTCTGTCTATGGGATTCTCCAGGCAAGAATACTGGAGTGAATTGACATTCCCTTCTCCAGAGGAACTTCCCAACCCAGGGATTGAATCTTGGTCTCCTGCATCGCAGGCAGGTTCTTTACCATTTGAACTACAGGGATGTCCTGAAAATCAAGGACCCACATAGAATTAGAAATATAATTTTTCCTCTTTTCATAAAAAAGGGGAATGTGAGACAATTTATTAAAATAAACTATAAAATGCCTGCAAGGAATCGAGGATGGTGGTTAGCTTTTTTGACAGGAAAATATTTTTCTATCTGTATTTTGGTGTCAAGGTTATCTTTCATTTGGAGGATTTTGTAATTTTGCATTGATTGAGAGACTTTTACTTATTTTCAAAACTATGTATGCAAATTATGATTAAATTTCAGAGGATTTAATCTTTTGAATATCACCTTAAAAATAGGAATTATGGTACACTGAGATGATAATTAACTCATTATGAATAATTTATTTTATACCTGGAAACTCTGGGCATAGTTGATGTTACCTAAATTTTCAAGCAGATACCAGTCAAGATAGCAGTAAGTTCAAGTCCTATGTGTAGTATTGCATATTAAGTGAGAAATCTCATTACAAAAGTCCAGCATTTAATGTTTCTTATTTTATAATATTCATGCTAAAAATTCCCAGCTTGGGATGCTGAAAGAATTATAATGTCCAAACAGTGTTTTTATAGTAAACATATTTTAATTATTTTAGCTCTCCTGAAAAAAAGGTAACCAAGTCAACTTTGACTATGGTAGCTTTTATATTTTAAAAGTTTGTTGCATTTATATTTAATCTTCTTTAAGCTGGTGAGTGAATATAACCATCTTTTGATTACAGATTTCAAATAATGGAGGCCATTAGACATCATAAGATTTGTCACGATCAAACAGCACGTCGTTTGTAGATTATGTAAATTCTGATGTCAAGGAGGAACGTATTGGTCTACATTTGTCTATTTATTTATTTTATCCTTATGCATTTTGTTTAACTGTCTAGCACTTACTATGTGCCTGATAATACTCTGAGTGTTTACAGTGACCCTATGAGGCAAGCACTATTGCAATCCTCATTTTATTGAAGAGGAATGTAGATTAGTAAAAATAGTATGAATTTTAGCAAGAAACAGACTTGAGTTAAATTCTGAATCTACCACTTACTAACAATGTATGTGTGTGTGTGTGTGCTAGTCACTCAGTTGTTTCTAACTCTATGCAACCCCATGGTCTGTAGCCCACCAGGCTCCTCTGTCCATGGAATTCTCCAGGTGAGAATACTGCAGTGGGTTGCTATGCCCTACTCCAGGGGATCTTCCTGACCCAGGGATTGAACCGGGGTTTCTTGCATTGCAAACAGACTCTTTACTGTCTGAGCTACCAGGGAACAACTAACAAGTCAGCCATGGTATTTAATATGTGCTTATGTCTCTAAGCCTCAATTTCCTTTATACAAAATGAGGGAAGATACTTAATACTTTCCAGGCTTATTGTGAATGTTAAATCAAAATATTGGAAAGCACCTAGCACAGTTTCTGGTACATCATAACTTCTGAATACAGACTAATTTTCTTCCCATTCACTTTAGTCTTGTGTTAGTCAGGACTCTTAGTTACAAGTGGTGGAAACCCTCATCAAACAGAATCTTTAAAAAAAAGAATACGTTCATTCATTTAACTGGGAAATTCAAGGTGTTTCACCAATGCCATTAGAATGTCTTTCTCTTGGTAGTGCTCTTCACTGTTTTGGCTTATTTTCAGGCAGACTCCAATCCAATCTTTTTATTGATAAAATTTTTATTTGCTTTTTGCCAGTTTGTATCTGGTCAGTTTCATGGTCTGGTAACCAAAGGCACATTTCTCTTACAGTCATAGACCTTGAGTCTGGTTCTCATAATTTCTGCCTTTAAAAAAAATATTTTAAAAGTATTTATCTACCTGCAGTTCAAGAGACCCAGGCTCTATCCCTGGGTTGGGAAGATCCCCTGGAGAAAGGCATGGCAACCTACTCCAGTATTCTTGCCTGGAGAATCCCATGGACGGAGGAACCTGGTGGGTTATAGTCCATGGGGTTGCAAAGAGTTGGACGTGACTGAGTGACTAACACTTTATTCATTTGGCTGTGCCAGGTCTTAGTTGTAGCACACAGGATCTTTGATCTTGGTTGCAGCATGTGGGATCTAGTTCTCTGACCAGTGATTAAATCTGGGCCCCCTGTATTTCAAGTGTGGAGTCTTAACCACTGAACCACCAAAGAAGTCCTAGAATTTTTGCTTTTATGCAACCAACCAAGATGCTCTACCCATTGACACAGGCCTTAGTTAAATAGCATCTTGCTGTTTCTTGGGAGAAGTTAAAGTAGGTTAGGGTATGATGGAGGTACAGCTAATCTGCCCCTCGCCCACGGCAGAATCCTAATAGTTCCTTAAAATGCAGGTAATTGTGTCCTCTGTCACACAGGAAATGCACAGGATAAGGTCTTTGGTAGGCAACTAGGAGATCTATACTGGTCTTGTCTCCTGATATATCTGTTGTTCCCCAAAACTTGTTCACATAAGTTTAGCTTGGAGCAGAGTATATATACAGTACTTCCAACCTGGTAAGATTCATGATTATCTATCTGTCAGCCATTTTGTATTTCTAGCCACAAGCAGAAAGTATATTTTCTTCCCTATCCACTGTCACACATAAAAACATGGACCATACCTTTTATCCTCCTTGCATAGGCACCTATTCAAGGACAAAAGCAGTAGACAATGAAATCCAGTATCCTGAAGTATTTATATCAAGCCCCTAAAGTTTGGTAAGCTCAAGTCCTAAGATGCAGCAGGGGTAGTTTAATAAACTACTGCAAAATCTACTGTCAATTTCATGGCTGGAGGCAGGAGAATCGACTGTCCCACATTTCAATTGCAATCAATCAGTTCTGTGTTTGGGATCTGTTATTTTCTAATATCAATATTCTAGATATCAATGTCAATTTTATGAAATATCCCTTTGGACCATGACAGAGATTTGGCTGCTATTGGTCCCTTTAACAATCTTTGCTGAAATATCAGCAAGGTGATTTCCCTTAGCAGCTTCCAAAGAGTCAAGTATAGAATGCCCACAAAGCTTAAAAAAAAAGAACTTAAGTGGCAGATAAAAACATTGCATTCAATGATTCCTGAACATAGAGGCCATTTTTAATTTTATTTCCACTGGAAGTAAAGAAGACATGTTGTTTCAACAACATTTCAAAATCATGAGCTACTCTAAAATCTTATCTGCTATCAGTGTAAATATTGGCAGTTTTGTCCTTGGCTAAAACGCAAGCCTATGTAAGAGCTTATAATTCAGCCTGTTGTGCCAAAGTAGTCATAGGTAAAGGTGTTGCTTCAACAACTTCAAAAGAATTTGTAATACCACATCCAGCACAGTATTTGTTATGGTCACCATTTAAATCAGAATCATCAGTGAACCATGAGAGGTCAACATTACCCAATGGAATTTCCTGTGGATCATTACGAGGAGTCAGGAGATGGTCTGTCAGCCTTAAGCAGTCCTAAGGGACTTCACTGGGGACAAAGAGGAAAAGATCAGCCAAGTTAAGGTTACTACAACATAAAAGAGTTATATGAGAAGAAATTAACAAAAGGACTTCAGAGGTGAGGTGCTGACTGAGAAATGTTGAGTGTGATGAGAATTCAGGAGACTTCACTGTGTAGCTCAAATGGTAAAGAATCTGCCTATGAGGCAGGAGACCAGGGTTCAGTCCCTGGGTTGGAAAGTTTCTCTGGAGAAGGGAATGACAATCTACTCTAGTATTCTTGCCTGGAGAATTCCATGGACAGACAAGCCTGGTGGGCTACAGTCTGTGGGGTCGCAAAGAGTTGGACACGACTGAGTGACTAACACAACACAGTCCTAATACATGAGGTATAAAAATGGTTAAAGGAGATCCCACGGTGATTTTCTCAATGGCTTTAACTGAAAGGGCAGTGGTTGTAATGGCTTTAAGGTAAGCGTGGGGCACCCCTGTACCACAAGGTCCAGTTGCTGGTTATAATACTCTATGTTTCAATGGTGGTTCTCATGTTTTGGGGTGAGTACGCCAAGGGCATTCCCTTTCCTTTCATATGCAAAAAGGAAAAAGGGTATCTGATCATTGGGATGGCCAAGGGCAGGTGGATTCTTCAAATTTTCCTTTAAGGCCTTGAGGGCTGTGTCATCTGGTTTTTCCGATAAAACTGGATTACAGTTGTAACTATTTATTAAAACATATAGGGGTTTGGCCATAAGAGAGAAATTTTGAATCCAATTTCATCAGTAAGCAACTAGCTGGAGAAAACCTCTCAGTTGGTGCTTTGTTTGGAGAAACACAGGACACTGTCTGGATCTAGCTGCAGCCCTTATTCTGATATTCTAAATATCAAACCTGGGTTTGGTGACACTCTGTGATAACCTAGAAGGGTAGGATGGGGTGAGAGGTGGGAGGGAGGTTCGAGGGGTGGGGCACATATGTATACCTATTGCTGATTCATGTTGATGTATGGCAAAAAGCAATAAAATATTGTAAAGCAATTATTCTTCATTTAGGAAAAAAAAAAAACCTGGGTCTGGGAATACTGCAGTTTTTCTTTGGTGACCTTATGTCCCTTAAGGCTGAAACTTTAGCATGTGGTTGCTCTTTTCCTGTGAGGCAGCATAAGAAGTAGAGCAAAGAAGCAAATCATCTACATATTACAACAGAGCAGAACCCCTAGGGAACTTTACATCATCTAGATCAGCCTTCAGGATTTTGAGAAATAAGGAGTTTCAGTACAACCCTGAGGCATGACTGTCTAGGCAAATTGTTTTTCTTCCCAAGTGAATGCAAGAAAGGTATATTGGCTAGCTTCATCAACTGGAATGCTAAAGAATGCAATGCATAAATCAATTAGAGTAAAGAATTTGTTTCCAGTGGGAGTGGATGTTAGTAGCCTATGAGAGTCAGTGACAACCGGATTTGGAAGGATAACAATGTGGCTTATTGCTTGGAGGTGCTATAGTTTTTCTCATCAGTAAATACGGGTAGCTGCAGGCCATGGGGTCGCTAAAGTCGGACATGACTGAGGGACTTCACTTTCACTTTTCACTTTCCTGCATTGGAGAAGGAAATGGCAACCCACTCCAGTGTTCTTGCCTGGAGAACCACAGGGTTGGGGGAGCCTGGTGGGCTGCCGTCTATGGGGTCGCACAGAGTCAGACACGACTGAAGCGACTTAGCAGCAGGGACTAGTACAATGGATAATGAGGTCTTGAACCTTTAATCTTCTATTATGGACTTATGCCTTGAAGGCTTTTTACTTATAGAGTATTGATTAATTCTGGGAAAAGGTTCTATTTGAGGGTCTATTTGAATTTTGTTGGGAGGTTTGCTGTGAATCTTGCCAACATCAGTTAGAGATTTTGCCCATAAGGAAAGTGGTAGTGGTAGTGTTAGTTGCTCTGTGACCCCATGGATTGTAGCCCGCCAGGCTCCTGTGTCCATTGGATTCTCTAGGCAAGAATACTGGAGTGGATTGCCATTCACTTATCCAGAGGATCTTCCCAACCCAGGGATCGAACCCAGGTCTCCTGCATTGCAGTTGTTTCTTTACTGTTTGAGCTACAGGGAAGACCTTGTACAGGAAAAGAAAGTGGTAGCTGATTCAATAGGGACAAATGATCAGTGTTTCCAGAATCAGCTCTAGTGTCATCAGAGAGGAACAAGAAAAAGATGTCAAAGGGTCCTTTAATTCACTTGCCTTGTTGCTTTGATGACAACGATCAATTTCTAAAATGATTTCCCCCTTTTGGGAGAAATAAATTCTAGCATGATATTTCTGTAAGAAGTCTTGGTCTAATAAATGGACAGGCATGGAAAAACTAAGGGGACAAGGGTGTGTATCTTTCAAAGAGCCTAAACAAAAGGGAATGGGGTTCACAGACAGAAATCTCTGGAGATTTATTAGAGAACCCATTCTTTGAATTGTTTTAATACTCTGAGGGGGCTTCCCAGGTGGCTCAGTGGGTAAAGAATCTGTCTGCCAATGCAGGAGATATAGTAGATATGGGTTCAATCCCTGGGTCAGGAAGATCCCCTGGAGGAGGGCATGGTAACCCACTCCAGTATTCTTGCCTGGAGAATCCCATGGCTAAAGGGACCTGGTGGGCTACAGTCCGTAGGGTTGCAAAGAGTCTGACATGACTGAAGTGACTGAGCACAAGCATGAGTACTCTGAGGCAGTGGCTGCTTTACAGTAGAGGGTTTGATCACTGAGTGTGTGACTCTGGTGTCAGGACTGGAAGAGATTCATCCCCAATATAGGAAAATGTTTTCCCAAGCAGATTAAGAAGAAAGATTGGGAAGGGCCCTTGTAGTTCCTTGGAGAATTAGGAGGATGTTACAAAGGCTGGTTAGAGACTTGAAGATGCCTAAAATTCTTAAAGTAGTTAACAATCTATTTTCCAGTGTCCTGGCTCTTTGCAACAGTAGCAGAATCTAGAGGGGTTTTGGTTTCTTTTAGTAGCCTTCATTTGCTCAAGTTGAAGACAAGGGTTTTGGTGACAGAGAAGGGAAGGAGGTGAAATTTGAGACAAAGAAGCCGGGGAAGGAGAGCTCGAGGCTTTGGGAGTCATTTTATCTTTTATCATTTTGCCTGTTTGCCTCAGCTAATCTTAAAATGTTATTTTGCAGAGAGGCAATTTCAGCCTCAAAATATCAATCGAACTAAGAATTCCACTCGGTTCTAAGAAGTAGCTCACTTTAGTTTTAGGGAAGTTAAGTAAGTGAAGTGAAGTCGCTCAGTCATGTCCGACTCTTTGCGACCCCATGGACAGTAGCCTACCAGGCTCCATCGTCCATGGGATTTTCCAGGCAAAAATACTGGAGTGGGCTGCCATTTCCTTCTCCAAGTTTTAGGGAAATTAAGTCCAATTCAGATTTAAGTTAATTAAATTTGAGGACTTCCAAAGTTCTCCATAATGGCCACAGATATTCTAAATTGCCCGTGGTCAGGTTGGTCCATTTTCTTAGAAATGTGCATGAGGAAGGACTCAGGTTTTTTTTTTTTTTTTAAACATAAAATGGATTGAGGTCAGTGTAGGGAGGCGCCCTTAAAATACTTAACATAACCGTGATCCCATTTCCTAGAGGTTTTTCCTCTAAAGTAAAGAGCAGTTGCCCATATAATGAGTCAGTGGGAAAACCAGGACCAGAATCAAGATTTTGCACTCCAAATTTATTAAAAAAAAAGCAATTGTCCAACAGTTTAAATGGCTTACAAACACCACAAAGGGTTCAATTCAAATAGCTTGCAAGCCAATACCAGCTGGTCTTAGGGAGAGAGCTTGGTCCCAGAGCCAGGCCAAAGCCTGTCTCCAAAGGACTAGGCCAAAGACTAAAAAACCCAGCCCTGTTTCAGAGAAACAAGAGCTGTTTCTGAGAGGGTCAAAGGCCGGCCCGTTTCAGTCAAACAGTCTGATCCCAAAACAGACTGAAGTATTAATACCAAATGAGCACTTGCATACAGGCAAGGCTTTAACCACAAGACAAAATCTTTGAATGGATCTCGAGTAAATGCTTGCTTTGCTTGTTGTCTGGCTTCGCTTCAGTCATGTCAGACTCTGTGCAACACTATGGACTGTAGCCTGCCAGTTTCCTCTGCCCATGGGATTCTCCAGGCAAGAATACTGGAGTGGGTTGCTGTTAGGTAGTTAGAATAGGAAAAAGGAGTCCAGAATGGCGGTGGCTAAAAGACAAGGAAGGGAATAGCCCACGAAAATAGAACAAAGGAAGGTCAGAGTGTTGTAGCCATGCGTTCCGGGAAACAAACTCACTCAGAAGGACAATGCAGATAGTGGAGCGCAGTTTATTACACTGGGGGCCCAAGGCAGTCTCCTCTTAGCCAAAGACTCCGACCAGTTTTTGTGAAAACCTTATATACCCTAAGTGTATGTGCCCAAACCCACCTCCCCAAATTGAAACTGGTCTGAACAAAGGAAAAGAAAGATACAATCAAAGTTAACCCATGATTCATGTGCCTTTTGCCTAGGTTGTTCAGTTCAGTCGCTCAGTCATGTCTGACTCTTTGCGACCTCATGAACTGCAACACGCCAGGCCTCCCTGTCCATCACCAATTCCCAGAGTTCACCCATACTCATGTCCATTGAGTAGGTAATGCCATCTAACCATCTCATCCTCTGTCATCCTTTTCTCCTCCTGCCCTCTATCTTTCTAGCAGCAGGGTCTTTTCAAATGAGTCAGCTCTTCGCATCAGGTGGCCAAAATATTGGCGTTTCAGCCTCAACATCAGTCCTTGCAATGAATACCCAGGATTGATTTCCTTTAGGATGGACTGGTTGGATCTCCTTGAAGTCCAAAGGACTCTCAAGAGTCTTCTCAAACACCACAGTTCAAAAGCATCAATTCGTTGGTGCTCAGCTTTCTTTATAGTCCAACTCTCACATCCATACATGACTATTGGAAAAACCAAAGCCTTGACTAGATGGACCTGTGTTGACAAAGTAATGTCTCTGCTTTTTAATATGCTGTCTAGGTTGTCATAACTTTCCTTCCAAGGAGTAAGCATATTTTAATTTCATGGCTGCAATCACCTTCTGCAGTGATTTTGGAGCCCCCCAAAATAAAGTCGGCGGCGGCTGCGACCGACGCACTAAGTGTGGCTGAGAGGAGCTACCCCACGTCTGAGGTCAGGGGCAGAAGCCGGAAGGACCCCATGCCCAAAGGGCGGTGGCCGAGAGGAGCTACCCCATGCCCCCATGCCCGAGGCCAGGGGCGGCAGCCGGGAGGAGCTACCCTACGCCCGAGGCCAGGGGCCGCGGCCGGGAGGACCAACCCCACATCCAAGGAGCCCTGGCTGCTCGGGCACAGGAGGGCCTGGAGGAGCTATCCCACGTTGAAGGTCAGGAAGGGCAGCAGTGAGGAGATACCCCTCGTCCAAGGTAAGGAGCAGCAGCTTCGCTTTGCTGGAGCAGCCGTGAAGAGATACCCCGTGCCCAAGGTAAGAGAAACCCAAGTAAGATGGTAGGTGTTGCAAGAGGGCATCAGAGGGCAGACACACTGAAACCATACTCAAAGAAAACTAGTCAATCTAATCACACTAGGACCACAGCCTTGTCTAACTCAATGAAACTAAGCCATGCCCGTGGGGCAACCCAAGACGGGCGGGTCATGGTGGAGAGATCTGACAGAATGTGGTCCACTGGAGAAGGGAATAGCAAACCACTTCAGTATTCTTGCCTTGAGAACCCCATGAACAGTATGAAAAGGCAAAATGATAGGATACTGAAAGAGGAACTCCCCAGGTCAGTAGGGGCCCAGTATGCTACTGGAGATCACTGGAGAAATAACTCCAGGAAGAATGAAGGGATGGAGCCAAAGCAAAAACAATACCCAGCTATGGATGTGACTGGTGATAGAAGCAAGGTCCGGTGCTGTAAAGAGCAATATTGCATAGGAACCTGGAATGTCAGGTCCATGAATCAAGGCAAATTGGAAGTGGTCAAATAAGAGATGGCAAGAGTGAATGTTGACATTCTAGGAATTAGCGAACTAAAATGGACTGGAATGGGTGAATTTAACTCAGATGACCATTGTATCTACTACTGCAGGCAGGAATCCCTCAGAAGAAATGGAGTGGCCATCATGGTCAACAAAAGAGTCTGAAATGCAGTACTTGGAGGCAATCTCAAAAACGACAGAATGATCTCTGTTCGTTTCCAAGGCAAACCATTCAATATCAGAGTAATCCAAGTCTATGCCCCTACCAGTAACACTGAAGAAACTGAAGTTGAATGGTCCTATGAAGACCTACAAGACCTTTTAGAACTAACACCCCAAAAAAGATGTCCTTTTCATTATAGGGGACTGGAATGCAAAAGGAGGAAGTCAAGAAACACCTGGAGTAACAGGCAAATTTGGCCATGGAATACAGAATGAAGCAGGGCAAAGACTAATAGAGTTTTGCCAAGAAAATGCACTGGTCATAGCAAACACCCTCTTCCAGCAACACAAGAGAAGACTCTACACATGGACATCACCAGATGGTCAACACTGAAATCAGATTGATTATATTCTTTGCAGCCAAAGATGGAGAAGCTCTATACAATCAACAAAAACAAGACCAGGAGCTGACTGTGGCACAGACCATGAACTCCTTATTGCCAAATTCAGACTGAAATTGAAGAAAGTAGGGAAAACCAGTAGACCATTCAGGTATGACCTAAATCAAATCCCTTATGATTATACAATGGAAGTGAGAAATAGATTTAAGGGCCTAGATCTGATAGATAGAGTGCCTGATGAACTATGGAATGAGGTTCGTGATATTGTACAGGAGACAGGGATCAAGACCATCCCCACGGAAAAGAAATGCAAAAAAGCAAAATGGCTGTCTGGGGAGGCCTTACAAATAGCTGTGAAAAGAAGAGAAGCAAAAAGCAAAAGAGAAAAGGAAAGATATAAGCATCTGAATGCAGAGTTCCAAAGAATAGCAAGAAGAGATAAGAAAGCCTTCCTCAGCGATCAATGCAAAGAAATAGAAGAAAACAACAGAATGGAAAAGACTAGAGATCTCTTCAAGAAAATTAGAGACCCTTCCAATGTGGGGCCAAGGAGTCGTGTTTCCAGTCCTTGACCCACACCTGATCCCCGGGCACAAATTCATGAATCCCCCAAGGGGGAATGGCACCCTTTCTTGTACAACCTTAGTTACTTGGTTTATTACCTTACCCAGTTGTTCCAGCTGTTTAGAAATCTCATCTCCCCTTACCTGAGGCAAATTTGTTGACACTTGTTTTATTATGGGAGGGGGCCTCCCATACACAGTTTCGTATGGATAATAGTCATGGGACCGTGGAGTCATCCTGAATCTGAGCAGAGCCATAGGAAACAAGTCCACCCAGGAGCAGTCAGTCTCTATGATCCACTTGGAAAGTGTCTCTTTAAGTGTCCAGTTGGTTCCTTCCACCATCCCAGAACTCTGGGACCTATACGCTGTATGTAATTTCCACTTGATTTTTAAAGTTTTGTTTGCCTGTTGTACTAAATCAGCTACGAAAGCCGGGCCACTGTCTGATCCAATGCTGGTAGGAAATCCAAATCTGGAAACTATCTCCCTAAGCAGGCACCAGGCTACTTCTGATGCTCTTTCAGTCCGGGTAGGAAAAGCTTCTACCCATCCTGAGAACGTACATACCATGACCAGTGGGCAACGGTAGTGTTGGTGAGGTTTCATTTCAGTGAAGTCCACTTCAAGGTGTTCAAAGGACAGCGTGCCTTTTAGTTGAATCCCCAGACGTTTCTGTCTGTGCCGAGAGGCAGCATTGACCTATGAGCAGACAGTGCAGTTCTGAGATTCTGTCCTGCATAGGGAAGAGAGGCAGGGAACCAAGAAATATTCTCAAATTAGCTTTTCCAGTTTATCATGGCCTAGGTGGGTCACTTGGTGTGTTTGGCTTACCAGAGTGGGTGCCAGCTCTTCCAGTACCAATAATTTGCCACTTGGCAATTCCCACAATCCCTTTTCAGTCTTGATGGCCCCTTCTGTTTTGGCTAGTTGGTTTTGGGCTTCACTGTATTTTGGAGAGTCCAGCGTTAGCTCAGGCAGCTCTGTCAATATGAAAGCTTTAATAGGGGCTTTACTTGTCACCCCAAGCCCTCAGCTGTTTGTTTGGCAGTCTCATCTGCCAGTCTGTTTCCCTGAGCTCGGGGGTTATCCTCTTTTTGATGTCCTCGGCAGTGTATGACTGCAATCCTTTCTGGCTCCCAGGCAGCATTTAATAGGGTCTTAATTTCTTCCTTATTTTTAATACCTTTTTCACTAGCTATCAAAAGCCCTCTCTCCTTATACAGAGACCTGTGTACATGTAGTGTGGCAAAAGCATACCTGAAGTCTGTGTAAATGTTTGTCTTCTCACCTTTTGACAGCTAGAGGGCCTGGGTTAGAGCATGTAGTTCGGCCCATTGAGCAGACCAGTGTGATGGCAGAGAGCTAGCCTCAACGATGGTTTCTTCCATGATGACTGCATATCCCGACAGTCCTTGTCCTTGTTTCACCAGGCTGGTGCCATTGGTGTACAGGATCAAATCTGGGTCTGGGATTGGCTGGTCTCTCAAGTCAGGTCTGCTGGCATATTTCCTTGCAATCATGTGAGGGCCCACATTCTCCCACAGGAAAGAGAGTGACCGGATGAAGGGCCTGACAAGGCTCAATAGTAACATGGGTGTTCTCACATAACAGTCCCTGGTATTGAGTAATCCGGGATGTTGACAGCCATTTATGGAGGTCCCCTCACAGGAGAGTGTTGACCTCATGAAGGACTTTTACGATCAAATCTTTGCCCAAAGTCACCTTGGTTGCCTCCCAGACCAGTAAGGCAACTGCAGCAACTGCCCATAAGCATCCCAGCCACCCAGTGACAATATTGTCCAGCCATTTTGGGAGATAAGCCATGGGTCTGTCCCATGTCCTCATAGTCTGGGACAACACTCCCATAGTCACCTTGTCCTTTTCAGTCATGCAAAAAGTTAACGGCTTAGCAAGGTCTTGTAAGCCCAAGGCGGGTGCTGATGTAATTGTAATGGGTTTGAGTTCTGTTAACAGTGGGACTTGTTTTGCAAGCCTGGGGTGTTGTCTTCCACCCAGACCTCAGGGAATTGTTGAGTTAACTCTCTCTCTCAACTGTTTAGCCTGTCTGGTTTTTCTTCCAGGAGATGGTGCAACCTCCATTCTATTTGAGGGGTTACTCAGAGGAAGAGTAAATAGGTGGTTGAGCCCACTCAAAGAGTGGGCCTTTCATTGGGGGGAAAGGTCACTTGTGCCCCCAATTTATACAGCAAGTCTCTTCCCAACAAAGGTACTGGGCATTCAGGGATGTATAAAAATTGAGTCACTTGGAATCCCCCCATCTGACATTTTTGGGGTAGGCTTGAGACACAAAGGCTGCATTTATCACCATCTGAGACCCAGCAGCCTCTGGATCTTTTGGTGTGTAAAGTCCACAGGCCTCGCACAGTCTTTCAAAGAACTCAAAGGGTGATTTGCTTTCCCTTTAAATCACTTCGGAGGGTTTTGCCATACTCATAGGTTTTTGGGACCCCCCCTCTTGAGACCTTGTAAAATAGCTGCCTGATATCTCTCCAGGTGGTCCTTCCCTTCCTCTGTGTTACAGTCCCAATTGGGCCTCTCATCTGGGGTGGCTAGTTCTGCCCACTGCTGCAGATTTGCAGTACCCTCAGGTGCCATTTCTCTTAACCCTTTTCTGGCCTCAGTTAGGATCTTATGTCTTTCCTCAGGGCTGAAAAGGGAGACTAGTAGTTGGATTATGTCATCCCATATAGGGCGGTAGGTTTGAAAAATAGTCTCCTAGCCTAATCATGGCTTGTGGCTCCCCTAAGTATGGTGGAGTGTGTCTCTGCCAGTTTAATATATCTGTAGAGGAAAATGGCTGGTAACAATAGGCTACAGGGGCCTGATGGTAGTGCCCATATTCGTCCTGAATTGGAGGCTGTTGTAGCTCTCTGAGGGGCATCTGTAGTGGGGTTCTTTCCCCCTGTTCCTTGGCAGAGGGCAGCCTCTGTCTAATTCCTATTTTCTTACCCCTTCCCCTACTCACCGGGAGAGGGGTATACAGTCTAGGAGGTCCAGCTGAGGTGAAATTCTGGGGGCATTGACCAGAGATCTCCATCGCTGGAATTGGAGCCTGCCAAAATGGTGGCTCTATGATCTCTGGGAGAGCTGGTGGAAGAGCAGCAGCTGCTGAAGGAACTTCCCCTGGCCCTGGATTGGGCGTTAAGGTGGCCTCTGGTCTTGGTGGAGCACTGGGAGGCAGGCGCATCATTATTCAGTATGGGGGAGGGATCAGGTCATCCCCGTCCAAATCCTGTAGAATTTCCTTTTTTATCATCAGTCAATTTTTGTGCCATTAATATTTTTCCCTTTTTTTTCTGGATACAGAACCTTGTCCAAGTAGGAGGGTCTTGAGCTAATCCTAGCCATGAGTCAATATATGGATATCGATTCAGGTGTCCTGGCTCTCCTGTGACTACTGTATAGACTGCTTCCACTATTTTTAAGTTCATGGTGTTCTCTGCTGGCCATCCTACTCCCATAGGGGGCCATTCGACCTCATAGAGTATGTGGAGGCAGTTAGGTGTCATCTGGAAAACAACAGAATGGGAAAGACTAGGGATCTCTTCAAGAAAATCAGAGATACCAAAGGAACATTTCATGCAAAGATGAGCTCGATAAAGGACAGAAATGGTATGGACCTAATAGAAGCAGAAGATATTAAGAAGAGATGGCAAGAATACACAGAAGAACTGTACAAAAAAGATCTTCATGACCCAGATAATCATGATGGTGTAATCACTGACCTAGAGCCAGACATCCTGGAATGTGAAGTCAAGTGGGCCTCAGAAAGCATCACTACGAACAAAGCTAGTGGAGGTGATGGAATTCCAGTTGAGCTATTCCAAATCCTCAAAGATGATGCTGTGAAAGTGCTACACTCAATATGCCAGCACATTTGGAAAACTCAGCAGTGGCCACAGGACTGAAAAAGGTCAGTTTTCATTCCAATCCCAAAGAAAAGCAATGCCAAAGAATGCTCAAACTACTGCACAATTGCACTCATCTCACACACTAGTAAACTAATGCTCAAAATTCTCCAAGCCAGGCTTCAACAATATGTGAACCGTGAACTTCCTGATGTTCAAGCTGGTTTGAGAAAAGGCAGAGGAACCAGAGATCAAATGGCCAACATCCGCTGGATCATGGAAAAAGCAAGAGAGTTCCAGAAAAACATCTATTTCTGCTTTATTGACTATGCCAAAGCCTTTGACCGTGTGGATCACAATAAACTGTGGAAAATTCTGAAAGAGATGGGAATACCAGAACACCTGACCTGCCTCTTGAGAAATCTGTATGCAGGTCAGGAAGCAACAGTTAGAACTGGACATGGAACAACAGACTGGTTCCAAATAGGAAAAGGAGTATGTCAAGGCTGTATATTATCACCCTGCTTACTTAACTTATATGCAGAATACATCATGAGAAACGCTGTACTGGAAGAAACACAAGCTGGAATCAAGATTGCCGGGAGAAATATCAATAACCTCAGATATGCAGATGACACGACCCTTATGGCATAAAGTGAAGAGGAACTAAAAAGCCTCTTGATGAAAGTGAAAGTGGAGAGTGAAAAAGTTGGCTCAAAGCTCAACATTCAGAAAACGAAGATCATGGCATCCGGTCCCACCACTTCATGGGAAATAGATGGGGAAACAGTGAAAACAGTGTCAGACTTTATTTTTCTGGGCTCCAAAATCACTACAGATGGTGACTGCAGCCATGAAATTAAAAGACGCTTACTCCTTGGAAGGAAAGTTATGACCAACCTAGATAGCATATTGAAAAGCCGAGACATTACTTTGCCAACAAAGGTCCATCTAGTCAAGGCTATGGTTTTTCCTGTGGTCATGTATGGATGTGAGAGTTGGACTGTGAAGAAGGCTGAGCGCCGAAGAATTGATGCTTTTGAACTGTGGTGTTGGAGAAGACTCTTGAGAGTCCCTTGGCCTGCAAGGGGATCCAACCAGTCCATTCTGAAGGAGATCAGCCCTGGGATTTCTTTGGAAGGCCTGATGCTGAAGCTGAAACTCCAGTACTTTGGCCACCTCATGCGAAGAGTTGACTCATTGCAAAAGACTCTGATGCTGGGAGGGATTGGGGGCAGGAGGAGAAGGGGACGACAGAGGATGAGATGGCTGGATGGCATCACTGACTCGATGGACGTGAGTCTGAGTGAACTCCGGGAGCTGGTGATGGACAGGGAGGCCTGGCGTGCTGCGATTCATGGGGTTGCAAAGTGTCGGACACGACTGAGTGACTGTTCGGATCTGATCTGATCTGATCACCCCATGCAAGGGAAGTCGCTCAGTCGTGTCCAACCCTCAGTGACCCCATGGACTGCAGCCTTCCAGGCTCCTCCATCCATGGGATTTTCCAGGCAAGAGTACTGGAGTGGGGTGCCATCGCCTTCTCCTAAATAGTCCCCATAATCCCCTACAAATCCCTTCTTTAAATTTTTAATCATGCACTCCAATACAGTTGCCTTAGATTCACTTCCCCCCATCTTGCTTACCTTCTCAGACCTTCTTCTACTTTTCCTTTTCGTTCTGTCTAAGAAGTTCTTGGTACCCTATATACTTCTGATATTTCCACTCTATGAAACACTTAAATTGCCATTCCATCTCCTTCCTAATTGGGGTGAGAAGAGCCTTACTTGCCAGATCCCAGAAGATGAAGGGAGATTGGTGTGTCTTCACCTGTCAGTTAGCACTGCCGAACCAGAACACTGCATGGTCCAAGACTGTTTCTCCCTTAACTTTTAAAGTCCGTTCTGCCTTGGTGGGCTTGATCGGGTGTGGATGAAAACACAGATGGGTTAAATATCCCACATCCCAGGCCATCTCTGGAAAAGTCAATTCATACTCACTTATGTATCCCCCTCCTTCTAGCCTGACAGTTCCGAGGGGTTCAAGAATTTCACAGCAAATGGGACACCTCCTTGGGGAGGGCAGAATATAAGCACACAAATACCTAGTTTCTTCTCCTAACAATCCCCTGGCGATTGCTTGGTAATAATTTTCCCCAAGATGGCCTGGACACCACCTTCTAAATGACATTCACAAATTTCCTTCCTAAACCCTAACAGTCTCATCAACCTGTGTACCAAGCAATCGCTGCCACCTGCCTATTCCAGGCTCCTGTGGGTCCGTGCCCCTTCTAGTCCCTCCCAGGGGGGTGATCAGGCCCCCTCTTCCACCTTTCTGGGTGGGTTCCTCCTCACCTGAGTGCTCAGTTCCCCTGCTGCCATCCACTACCTGCTAATGTGAAAGGTCTGGAATTGAGAAGCAGAATCCTTCTAGAAGGGTGAGGTGCCTTCCCCCTTCTAGAAGATTTGAGCTGCAAAGCCTCAGAGTAGACCCAAATGGGACTTTTCTCCTTGAAGTGAGGAGTTTCCCAGCCAATGCACCAAATGTACCAACACGTTCCAGGAAACAAACTCATTTAGAAGGACAAAGCAGATAGTGGAGTGCAGTTTATTACACCAGCGGACCCAAGGCAGAGTCTCCTCTTAGCCAAGGACCCCAACCAGTTTTTGTGAAAACCTTATATACCCTAAGTGTATGTGTCCAAACCCACCTCTCTAAATTCCCTGAAACTAGTCTGAACAAAGGAAAAAAAAGATACTATCAAAGTTAACCAGTGACTCATTTGCCTTAAGCCTAGGTAGTTAACAGTGGAGAATTATCAATAGGCCTGTGATCATACCCCAATAAGCATAGTAGAATTTATGATTCTATTCGGTTACACAGATAATTAGGGTATTCTTTCAGGTGATGGAGAGTCTAGGTATGAGCCCTGGGGCTCTTCCAAGGTGGGGGGAGGGGGTCTGGTTTTCCAGTTGGTATGTCGTTTCCATAGATACTAGGCATATAGCTCAAAGTCCACAGTCCGGCCCAAGATGGGGTCCTGCTTTCAAGATGGAGCCTGTTCTGTCTGTTTCCTCCTTCAAGAGGACCAGAGTGAGGACTTCAGGTAGAGCAAACAGAACTCCTGGTTAGCCCAGTTTACATAGGGCAGGCCCAGGGGGAGGAAAAAACATATAAAAAGAGGAGTCAAAGGGCCAGGGATCTCTCTCCCATGCATGCATGCGTGCATGCTCTCTCTCTCTCTCTTTTTTCTTTCTCCCTCCTCTTCAAGTCTTTTGGGTCAGCATGCCTTCACGCCTCCGGAGGAGCCTGGTAGGCTGCAGTCCATGGGGTTGCTAAGAGTCAAACATGACTGAGCAACTTCACTTTCACTTTTCACTTTCATGCATTGGAGAAGGAAATGGCAACCCACTCTAGTGTTCTTGCCTGGAGAATCCCAGGGATGGGGGAGCCTGGTGGGCTGCCATCTGTGGGGTCGCACAGAGTCGGACACGACTGAAGCGACTTAGCAGCAGCAGCCCTCACGCCTCAAGGATGTACTTTCCTTTATTTTCTAAATAAAACTGAGCTGTAACACGGAGCTGTAACACTGTTTGAGAGCTGTGACGCCCAAGGGCTTTAACGTCTGTCGCTTCAAATTTTTGTTGTGACGAGACAGAACCGAGGAAATTACACACTCCCCTGACAGTTGCCATGCTCTCCTCCAGGGGAACTTTCTGACCCAAGGTTCAAACCTGTGTCTCCTTCATTGGCAGGCAGGTTCTTTACCACTAGTGCCATGCTGGGGGGCTTCAAATGCAAAGAGGGTGTTGACTAAAAAATACAGTTACAACTTGAATGTAGAGAGTTATTTTATTCGGTGGGAATGTTAGGTAGCCCTGAGAAACTGCTCCAAGGATGCAGGAGATAGAGTCAGGCTATATACAAGTTTGCAACAAAGGGGGCAGACAATCTGAACATTAAAGATTATTTTTAAGTAAGGAAATCCATATATAAATTTAAGGAATTTAACATTCTTCTATGCATGGGGAGATGCAAGAGTCTGGGCTTATTGAAGTCAGTCCTTTCATCTTTGCATGAAAGGACTTTGCATCTCGGCTATCTGGGGCCAGCATCCTGCCTATTTACAGAGATCTTGCTCTTTTTCTTGAATTCCCTTAAGGCCTTCTGCTTACACACGAGGGCTGTAATTACTGATGACTGTGACACCCTGAAGTTCCTCCTGTAGAGAGTGGCACTGCTTGTCAGCATGGTTCTGGAATTCATGTCTGCTGCTTGTCCACATGACTCAGAAATTCACATTGGAGGACCAGAATCCCAGATAGCTGTGACATCCTTGTTTATTGATCTAGCAGGAGATATTCCATTTAACAAGGGCATGAGTTCAGATCCAGGAGAAAGATGTACCTTTGAACTCCATGGTTGGCAAGAAAAGCAGTGTGCAACAAGGGCTCAATTTTGGGCACCACACCTATTTGCTTACCAGTCCTGGAGCCAACAGGAGTCTTCTCTGGTCCCTGTAAGGGCACCAAATGTTGATTAGAATCAAATAAACCATCAGATATCTCTCTAACAAAGACTAGATCAGCAGAGAATTGCCATTCAGGGTCTGCAACCATGGCAAGCCACATGCAAGTCCCCACAGGGCAAGGAACAAGAACATATTTTAAATAGAAAAGGAAGTTGTGTGGCCTGTAGTAAACAAAGAATCCATGGCTTTTCATTGGCTAAGTCCTTGCTAGGAAAGAATAGGAGTGTTTCCTCTTCCTGTTGGGCCCTGTTATCATCACAAGGCATGAGAGCTTTCCCTTCTGGTTTCCAAATCTATTTAATTGAGGTTCTTGCTTATTAATTCTCTATAGTTTATACATAATTCAATTGTACAGACATGTGCCATCAGTTTTTATATTCATTTGCATAGGGATACAGATTTATATACATGATTCTCAAGACACAAAATATGGTGCCCTTCCATACACAAAAATAAACTCAAAATGGATTAAAGATCTAAACGTAAGACCAGAAACTATAAAACTCCTAGAGGAAAAGATAGGCAAAACACTCTCTGACATAAATCACAGCAGGATCCTCTATGACCCGCCTCCCAGAGTAGTGGAAATAAAAGCAAAAATAAAGAAATGGGACCTAATTAAACTTAAAAGCTTTTGCACAATGAAGGAAACTATAAGCAAGGTGAAAAGACAGCCTTCAGAATGGGAGAAAATAATAGCAAATGAAGCAACTGACAAAGAATTAATCTCAAAAATATACAAGCAGCTCCTGCAGCTCCATTCCAGAAAAATAAACGACCTAATCAAAAAATGGGCCAAAGAACTAAACAGACATTTCTCCAAAGAAGACGTTCAGATGGCTAACAAACACATGAAAAGATGCTCAACATCACTCATTATCAGAAAAATGCAAATCAAAACGACAATGAGGTACTATCTCACACTGGTCAGAATGGCTGCTATCCAAAAGCCTACAAACAATAAATGCTGGAGAGGGTGTGGAGAAAAGGGAACCCTCTTACATTGTTGGTGAGAATGCAAACGAGCATAGCCACTATGGAGAACAGTGTGGAGATTCCTTAAAAAACTGGAAATAGAACTGCCATATGACCCAGCAATCTCACTGCTGGGCATACACACTGAAGAACCCAGAATTGAAAGAGACACATGTACCCCAATGTTCATCACAGCACTGTTTACAATAGCCAGGACATGGAAGCAACCTAGATGTCCATCAGCAGACAAATGAATAAGAAAGCAGTGGTACATATTCAGAATGGAATATTACTCAGCTATTAAAAAGAATGCATTGAGTCAGTTCTAATGAGGTGAATGAAATTGGAGGCCTATTATACAGAGTGAAGTAAGTCAGAAAGAAAAACACCAATAGAGTATATTAATGCATATATTTGAAATTTAGAAAGATGGTAACAATGACCCTATATGTAAGACAGCAAAAGAGACAAAGATGTAAAGAACAGACTTTTGGACTCTGTGGGAGAAAGCGAGGGTGGGATGATTTGACAGAATAGCATTGAAACATGTGTATTATTATATATGAAATAGATCACCAGTCCAGGTTCAATGCATGAGATAGGGTGCTCAGGTCTGGTGCACTGGGATGACCCTGAGGGATGGGATAGGGAGGGAGGTGGGAGGGGGGGTTCAGGATGGGGAACACATGTACACCCATGGCTGATTCATGTGAATGTATGGCAAAAACCACTACAATACTGTAAAGTAATTAGCCTGTAATTAAAATAAATTAATTAATTAAAAAAATTAAAAAATATGGTGCCCTTTAATTCACTGAGTCTTCGAGTAGATTGACTGCTTATGTTGGGCTGAGTACATGTTCTTTGAAGCACCACCAAGTTTTTGAAATAAACCTTTTCAAAAAAACCTGGGGGTTTTTATAATAGGCAGGACTTCAAAAATATAATCTCTAATCCACTAATATGAGATGCCTCCTAAGCTAAAATGCTAATTTTTTTTAATTATTTTTTTTGCTACAGTCTTCCCAACTTTCATTTAAATGTATTTCCTTTAATCATAACGATGATGTCAAAACTCCTTTGGAAGTGTCTTCAGAATTCTCATTAGCAACATGAGGAAAATTTTCATTGACATGATTGAAGGAAAAGATTAGCTCTTCCATATATATTCTTGAAAGGAAAGATAAAAGCCTGCTCTCCAACTGGAGAAAGTAGATTATTGAGTTTCACTGATCTTTTTTTTTTTTTCCCCCTTTTCCCTAAAAAAGTTGCCTCACTTTTCCTCAGTTTGCTTCCATTTACAAAATAGTAACAATGACTTACTCTGTGGTTGAGAACTAAACAGCCAGGCCTTGACCTGAGCATAAGGAGAGAAGGACTTCAAATGTAATTCTAGCTGTTACTTACAACATGGCTTTTTGCTTGCATTTCTCTGTGGCAGATAAATAAATGATACCATCTTGAGAAAGCTTTAACAATGTCCCTTAGGGCTGCCTTAGAAAAAGCCAAATCTCTGTTGAATTCAAGAAAGAAAGTAATTTATGTCCATGTGAAAGACAGAGAGGTTAGAACAGTTGGTTGACCACTGTGGGGATTTTAAGAGTATCTGGGGAAAATCTGTTTCCCTGGGGTATGATCTGAGTTTTATTTTATGGATGATATCTATTGATGTAGTTCTGTTTTTTGTGAAGAAACAAGCCAACTTACTATTGACTTATGAATCTATAGAAAAAGGTAGAGAAAATATAAAGCAGCAGTTTGCTTTCTACTTGTCAAGTTAACATGGATTTGATGTCAAAATGAAGATAATATTTGTCTTGGGAATCACTTTGCATAATTTAGAAATAATATTAAGTGATTAACTCCTCATTTATTCTGTCATTCTTGTTTCTACCAGATCTCATATGCTGTAACATTATTATACATTGTGCTTCATCCCAAAGGATCCCAAAGTGGTTTACAATTACAGCATACTTTTAAATCAGTCCAGATATCCTGGTTGAACAATGTATTTGGAATGACAGAATTATATCTTTCTTGGCAAACCCATGCATAATTCACTAGGAGTATCTATAGGAGTATCTATAGTACCAAAAAAATCAGTTTATATGCAATTATTAATAATGGAAAAATCACTGCCTTAGTTGTATGCATGTCAAATTGAGGGAGAGGGTCAAACAACAATGCTGAGTATGAGCCCCAAACTTGTGTAAAACTAAAGGGTAAAGGTCACCATTCAGTTCCCATCATGGATGGATTTGTAAAGGATTGTGTAAAGGGGAGTGATGCACATAGTAAATGACATAGTTTATGTTTCTGGATATGTCAATAAACTGTAATGCATTGCCATCTGTTTTAAAACTCTAGCTGGATGAAAAGGCTTCCTGGACATACAATAACCAGTCTTCTTTTTTTCATTTAAATTTTATTTTTTTATTGAACTCTAATTGATTCACAATTTTGTGTTAGAGATGTGCAACAGTGATACACACACACACACACACACACACACACACACATGTGCATGCGTGCAAAGTTGCTTCCGTTGTGTCTGACTGTAACCCCTTGAACTGTAGTCTGCCAGGCTCCTCTGTTCATGGGATTTCCCAGGCAAGAATACTGGAGTGGGTAGCCATTCCCTTCTCCAGAGGATCTTCCTGACTCAGGGATCAAATTCACATCTCTTGTGTCTCCTGCATTGGCAGGTAGATTTTTTTTTTTTTTTTAACACTGAACCACCTGGGAAGCCCATAGTTATCTGTTAATGCTTAACAAATTACCTCAAACAGCAGACGTACAACAACAGACACATATTATTTCAATTTCTGTTGGTAAGGAGTCTGTGTGCTGTTCACTTGAGTGTCTTTTTCTCAATGTCTCTCATAAGACTGCCATCAGTGTTTACTTGGGATGCCATCATTCCAAGGCTCAACTCGGAAAGAGCCCATTTCCAAGCTCATTCATATGGCTGTTGGCAGGCCTCAGGTGCTCATTCTGTGGGCCTCTCCATGGCACAACTCACAAGTTGGCATCTGGTTTCCCTTGAAGTGAAACTGTGAAAGAGGGAGCCCAAGATGGAAGCCACCATCTTTTTGTAACTTAAAAGTGGCATACCATCTTTTCAGACATGTTTTATTTGTTGAAAGAAATTCCACTTCATACCCAAGGGGATGGAACTATAGTACATCTGACTATCAAGAGTTGGAGATCACTCAGGGCCATTTTAGAAGCTGCCAATCACACGTGCACTTTTAGTAACTCTTTTTTTTTTAACATTTAATTTTATTTTTAAACTTTACATAATTGTATTAGTTTTACCAAATATCAAAATGAATCCGCCACAGGTATACATGTGTTCCCCATCCTGAACCCTCCTCCCTCCTCCCTCCCATACCATCCCTCTGGGTCGTCCCAGTGCACTAGCCCCAAGCATCCAGTATCGTGCATCGAACCTGGACTGGCATCTCGTTTCATACATGATATTTTACATGTTTCAATGCCATTCTCCCAAATCTTCCCACCCTCTCCCTCTCCCACAGAGTCCATAAGACTGTTCTATACATCAGTGTCTCTTTTGCTGTCTCGTACACCGGGTTATTGTTACCCTCTTTCTAAATTCCATATATATGCATAAGTATACTGTATTGATGTCTTTCCTTCTGGCTTACTTCACTCTGTATAATAGGCTCCAGTTTCATCCACCTCATTAGAACTGATTCAAATGTATTCTTTTTAATGGCTGAGTAATACTCCATTGTGTATATGTACCACTGCTTTCTTATCCATTCATCTGCTGATGGACATCTAGGTTGCTTCCATGTCCTGGCTATTATAAACAGTGCTGCGATGAACATTGGGGTACACGTGTCTCTTTCCCTTCTGGTTTACTCAGTGTGTATGCCTAGTAGTGGGATTGCTGGATCATAAGGCAGTTCTATTTCCAGGTTTTTAAGGAATCTCCACACTGTTCTCCATAGTGACTGTACTAGTTTGCATTCCCACCAACAGTGTAAGAGGGTTCCCTTTTCTCCACACCCTCTCCAGCATTTATTATTTGTAGACTTTTGAATCACAGCCATTCTGACTGGTGTGAAATGGTACCTCATAGTGGTCTTGATTTGCATTTCTCTGATAATGAGTGATGTTGAGCATCTTTTCATGTGTTTGTTAGGCATCTGTATGTCTTCTTTGGAGAAATGTCTATTTAGTTCTTTGGCCCATTTTTTGATTGGGTCATTTATTTTTCTGGAGTTGAGCTGTAGGAGTTGCTTGTATATTTTTGAGATTAGTTGTTTGTCAGTTGCTTCATTTGCTATTATTTTCTCCCATTCTGAAGGCTGTCTTTTCACCTTGCTGATAGTTTCCTTTGATGTGCAGAAGCTTTTAAGGTTAATTAGGTCCCATTTGTTTATTTTTGCTTTTATTTCCGATATTCTGGGAGGTGGGTCATAGAGGATCCTGCTGTGATGTATGTCGGAGAGTGTTTTGCCTATGTTCTCCTCTAGGAGTTTTATAGTTTCTGGTCTTACATTGAGATCTTTAACCCATTTTGAGTTTATTTTTGTGTATGGTGTTAGAAAGTGTTCTAGTTTCATTCTTTTACAAGTGGTTGACCAGTTTTCCCAGCACCACTTGTTAAAGAGATTGTCTTTAATCCATTGTATATTCTTGCCTCCTTTGTCAAAGATAAGGTGTCCATATGTGCGTGGATTTATCTCTGGGCTTTCTATTTTGTTCCATTGATCTATATTTCTGTCTTTGTGCCAGTACCATACTGTCTTGATAACTGTGGCTTTGTAGTAGAGCCTGAAGTCAGGTAGGTTGATTCCTCCAGTTCCATTCTTCTTTCTCAAGATCGCTTTGGCTATTCGAGGTTTTTTGTATTTCCATACAAATTGTGAAATTATTTGTTCTAGCTCTGTGAAGAATACTGTTGGTAGCTTGATTGGGATTGCATTGAATCTATAAATTGCTTTGGGTAGTATACTCATTTTCACTATATTGATTCTTCCAATCCAGGAACATGGTATATTTCTCCATCTATTAGTGTCCTTTTTGATTTCTTTCACCAGTGTTTTATAGTTTTCTATATATAGGTCTTTAGTTTCTTTAGGTAGATATATTCCTAAGTATTTTATTCTTTCCGTTGCAATGGTGAATGGAATTGTTTCCTTAATTTCTCTTTCTGTTTTCTCATTATTAGTGTATAGGAATGCAAGGGATTTCTGTGTGTTGATTTTATATCCTGCAACTTTACTATAGTCATTGATTAGTTCTAGTAATTTTCTGGTGGAGTCTTTAGGGTTTTCTATGTAGAGGATCATGTCATCTGCAAATAGTGAGAGTTTTACTTCTTCTTTTCCAATTTGGATTCCTTTTATTTCTTTTTCTGCTCTGATTGCTGTGGCCAAAACTTCCAAAACTATGTTGAATAGTAATGGTGAAAGTGGGCACCCTTGTCTTGTTCCTGACTTTAGAGGAAATGCTTTCAATTTTTCACCATTGAGGATAATGTTTGCTGTGGGTTTGTTATATATAGCTTTTATTATGTTGAGGTATGTTCCTTCTATTCCTGCTTTCTGGAGAGTTTTTATCATAAACGGATGTTGAATTTTGTCAAAGGTTTTCTCTGCATCTATTGAGATAATCATATGGTTTTCATTTTTCAATTTGTTAATGTGGTGTATAACATTGATTGATTTGCGGATATTGAAGAATCCTTGCATCCCTGGGATAAAGCCCACTTGGTCATGATCTTTTTAATCTGTTGTTGGATTCTGATTGCTAGAATTTTGTTAAGGATTTTTGCATCTATGTTCATCAGTGATATTGGCTTGTAGTTTTCTTTTTTTGTGGGATCTTTGTCAGGTTTTGCTATTAGGGTGATGGTGGCTTCATAGAATGAGTTTGGAAGTTTACCTTCCTCTGCAATTTTTTGGAAGAGTTTGAGCAAGATAGGTGTTAGCTCTTCTCTAAATTTTTGGTAGAATTCAGCTGTGAAGCCGTCTGGACCGGGGCTTTTGTTTGCTGGAAGATTTTTGATTACAGTTTCAATTTCCGTGCTTGTGATGGGTCTGTTAAGATTTTCTATTTCTTCCTGGTCCAGTTTTGGAAAGTTGTACTTTTCTAAGAATTTGTCCATTTCTTCCACGTTGTGCATTTTATTGGCATATAATTGTTGATAGTAGTCTATTATGATCCTTTGTATTTCTGTGTTGTTTGTTGTGATCTCTCCATTTTCATTTCTAATTTTGTTGATTTGATTTTTCTCCCTTTGTTTCTTGATGAGTCTGGCTAATGGTTTGTCAATTTTATTTATCCTTTCCAAGAACCAGCTTTTGGTTTTGTTGATTTTTGCTATGGTCTCTTTTGTTTATTTTGCATTTATTTCTGCTCTAATTTTTAAGATTTCTTTCCTTCTACTAACCCTGGGGTTCTTCATTTCTTCCTTTTCTAGTTGCTTTAGGTGTGGAGTTAGGTTATTTATTTGACTTTTTTCTTGTTTCTTGAGGTGTGCCTGTATTGCTATGAACTTTCCCCTTAGGACTGCTTTTACCGTGTCCCACAGGTTTTGGGTTGTTGTGTTTTCATTTTCATTCGTTTCTATGCAAATTTTGATTTCTTCTGTGATTTGTTGGTTATTCAGCAGCGTGTTGTTCAGCCTCCATATGTTGGAATTTTTAATAGTTTTTCTCCTGTAATTGAGATCTAATCTTACTGCATTGTGGTCAGAAAAGATGCTCGGAATGATTTCTGTTTTTTTGAATTTACCAAGGCTAGCTTTATGGCCCAGGATGTGATCTATCCTGGAGAAGCTTCCAGGTGCGCTTGAGAAAAAGGTGAAATCCATTGTTTTGGGGTGAAATGTTCTATAGATATCAATTAGGTCTAACTGGTCTATTGTATCATTTAAAGTTTGTGTTTCCTTGTTAATTTTCTGTTTAGTTGATCTATCCACAGGTGTGAGTGGGGTATTAAAGTCTCCCACTATTATTGTGTTATTGTTAATTTCTCCTTTCATACTTGTTAGCATTTGTCTTACATACTGCGGTGCTCCCGTGTTGGGTGCATATATATTTATAATTGTTATATCTTCTTCTTGGATTGATCCTTTGATCATTATGTAGTGACCTTCTTTGTCTCTTTTCACAGCCTTTGTTTTAAAGTCTATTTTATCTGAGATGAGTATTGCTACTCCTGCTTTCTTTTGGTCCCTATTTGCATGGAAAATCTTTTTCCAGCCCTTCACTTTCAGTCTGTATGTGTCCCCTGTTTTGAGGTGGGTCTCTTGTAGACAACATATGTAGGGGTCTTGTTTTTGTATCCATTCAGCCAGTCTTTGTCTTGTGGTTGGGGCATTCAACCCATTTACGTTTAAGGTAATTACTGATAAGTATGATCCCGTTGCCATTTACTTTATTGTTTTGGGTTCGAGTTTATACACCGTTTTTGTGTTTCCTGTCTAGAGAATATCCTTTAGTATTTGTTGGAGAGCTGGTTTGGTGATGCAGAATTCTCTCAGCTTTTGCTTGTCTGAAAAGCTTTTGATTTCTCCTTCATACTTGAATGAGATCCTTGCTGGGTACAATAATTTGGGCTGTAGGTTATTTTCTTTCATCATTTTAAGTATGTCTTGCCATTCCCTCCTGGCTTGAAGAGTTTCTATTGAAAGATTAGCTGTTATCCTTATGGGATTCCCTTGTGTGTTATTTGTTGTTTTTCCCTTGTTGCTTTTAATATTTGTTCTTTGTGTTTGATCTTTGTTAATTTGATTAATATGTGTCTTGGGGTGTTTCTCCTTGGGTTTATCCTGTTTGGGACTCTCCGGGTTTCTTGGACTTGGGTGATTATTTCCTTCCCCATTTTAGGGAAGTTTTCAACTATTATCTCCTCAAGTATTTTCCCATGGTCTTTCTTTTTGTCTTCTTCTTCTGGAACCCCTATGATTCGAATGTTGTAGCATTTAATATTGTCCTGGAAGTCTCTGAGATTGTCCTCATTTCTTTTAATTCGTTTTTCTTTTATCCTCTCTGATTCATTTATTTCTACCATTCTATCTTCTAATTCACTAATCCTATCTTCTGCCTCTGTTATTCTACTATTTGTTGCCTCCAGAGTGTTTTTAATTTCATTTATTGCATTATTCATTATATATTGACTGTTTTTTATTTCTTCTAGGTCCTTGTTAAACCTTTCTTGCATCTTCTCAATCCTTGTCTCCAGGCTATTTATCTATGATTCCCTTTTAATTTCAAGATTTTGGATCAATTTCACTATCATTATTCGGAGTTCTTTATCAGGTAGATTCCCTATCTCATCCTCTTTGGTTTGGTTTGGTGGGCATTTATCCTGTTCCTTTATCTGCTGGGTATTCCTCTGTCTCTTCATCTTGTTTAAATTGCTGAGTTTGGGGTGTCCTTTCTGTATTCTGGCAGTTTGTGGAGTTCTCTTTATTGTGGCGTTTCCTCGCTGTGTGTGGGTTTGTACAGGTGGCTTGTCAAGGTTTCCTGGTTAGGGAAGCTTGTGTCGATGTTCTGGTGGGTGGAGCTGTATTTCTTCTCTCTCCTTTCGAAGAGTTGGGTTGCTTTTTTGGGTGCCTGATGTCCTCTGCCGGCATTCAGAAGTTGTTTTGTGGAATTTACTCAACGTTTAAATGCTCTTTTGATGAATTTGTGGGGGAGAAAGTGTTCTCCCCATCCTACTCCTCCACCATCTTGGCTCCTCCTCCCACTTTTAGTAACTCTTGAAGCATAGTCCAAAGTAGCCAGTCTGAGGAATTTCTCTGAAGTCTTCTGTTATGTTTTTAAAATTGCTTTGTACATGTTTGTCTTTGGAACCTGCATAAGGATTGAAGGAAACTGCATAAGGGTTGAAGGAACCTCATTGTACTTAATTTGTCACAAAGAAAGGCTTAGTCAAATGGCTTTCTTTCCTCTTGCCCACTGAACCCCCTCCCCTGCCTTTTTTTTTTTTTTTAATAAAGAGAATTTTCTTTGTCCCAAGAGCAAGTTACTTGCCAAAAATATTAGTAAGGGTGTCAGAGATTATTTTAGTTAGGAACAAGGCAGTAAAGTATAAACAAATACAAAGCAGTCAATTTTGACCTATTGTATGGTTGGGTTAGTCACTATCACATAGAAAGCTGAAAATAGTCTGGTTCCAATTTCTGCTCTCTTAAGGGCCTGAAAAGAGTTGGCAGAGGTGACTTTTCCTCTATTCTTTTTTCTTACTTTCTTTCAGGGAGGAGAGATTTCTATACTTTGCTGCTGCTGCTAAGTCGCTTCAGTTGTGTCCGACTCTATGCGACCCCATAGATGGCAGCCCACCAGGTTCCCCTGTCCCTGGGATTCTCCAGGCAAGAACAATGGAGTGGGTTGCCATTTCCTTCTCCAATTCATGAAAGTGAAAAGTTAAAGTGAAGTCGCTGAGTCTTGCCTGACTCTTAGCAACCCCATGGACTGCGGCCCACCAGGCTCCTCCGTCCATGGGATTTTCCAGGCAAGAGTGCTGGAGTGGGGTGCCACTGCCTTCTCTGTGCTGGGAGGGATTGGGGGCAAGAGGAGAAGGGGACAACAGAGGATGAGATGGCTGGATGGCATCACTGACTCGATGGACGTGAGTCTGAGTGAACTCCAGGAGTTGGTGATGGACAGGGAGGCCTGGCATGCTGCGATTCATGGGGTTGCAAAGAGTCGGACATGACTGAGTGACTGATCTGGTCTGATCTGATCTGGAAGAATTAAGTAGAAAATGATGTGAAGAAACAAATATTTTTTGGTGACAGCTTTATTGAGATATAATTCAGATTATCATACAACTCACCTATATGAAGTGTTACAGAATTCTGGAACCATCACAATCAATTTTAGGGTATTTTTGTTACGTACAAAAGAAACTACTCCCTTTGCAATAGTCAACTTCTAGTTAAGTCTCAGTGACCAGATCTGGGTCATATAGCCATTTCCAGAGATTGGAAAAGCAAGCATGTACTTTCTCCACCATCTCTAGTATTTGTGGGTAAGAAGCAAGGGAAAATAAAGCTGTAGATGACTGTTGAGTCAGCTAACTGTAATGGTTAATTTTATGTGTCATTTTGGCTGGACCACAGTGCACAAATATGTGGTCAAACATTTTGCATGTTTCTGTGAGAGTGTTTTGGGGGTAAGATTAACGTTTAAATCAACAGATTTAAGGGTAAAACAGATTACCCTCTATAATATGGGTGGGCCTTATCCAATCAGTTGAAGGCCTGAATAGAAGACACACTCATCTCCCCTGCTGTTGTTTAGTCCATCAGTCATGTTGGATTCTTGTGACCCCATGGACTGCAGCATGCCAGGCTTCCCTGTCCTTCACCACCTCCTGGAGTTTCCTCAAACTTATATCCATCGAGTCAGTGATGCCATCCAATCATCTCATTCTCTGTCATCCCATTCTCCTACTGTCTTCAATCTTTCCCAGCATCAGGGCCTTTTCTAATGAGCTGGCTCTTTGCATCAGGTCACCAAAGTATTGGAGCTTCAGTTTCAGCCTCAGTTCTTCTGATGAATATTCAGAGTTGATTTCCTTTAGGTTTGATCTCCTTGCTGTCCAATTGACTTTCTTTCTTTTTTTTTTTAATTTTATTTTATTTTTAAACTTCACAATATTTTATTGGTTTTGCCAAATATCGAAATGAATCCACCACAGGTATACATGTGTTCCCCATCCTGAACCCTCCTCCCTCCTCCCTCCCCACACCATCCCTCTGGGTCGTCCCAGTGCACCAGCCCCAAGCATCCAGTATCGTGCATCGAACCTGGACTGGCGACTCATTCCCTATATGATATTATATGTATTTCAATGCCATTCTCCCAAATCATACCACCCTCTCCCTCTCCCTCAGAGTCCAAAGGCTGTTCTATACATCAGTGTCTCTTTTGCTGTCTCGTATACAGGGTTATTGTTACCATCTTTCCAATGTTCATCGCAGGACTGTTTATAATAGCCAGGACATGGAAGCAACCTAGATGACCATCAACAGATGAATGGATAAGAAAGCTGTGGTATATATACACAATGGAGTATTACTCAAAAGAATACATTTGAATCAGTTCTAATGAGGTGGATGAAACTGGAGCCTATTATACAGAGTGAAGTAAGCCAGAAAGAAAAACACCAATACAGTATACTAATGCAAATATATGGAATTTAGAAAGATGGTAACAATTGACTTTCAAGACTCTTCTCCAGCACCACATTTCAAAAACATCAATTCTTCAGCTCTCAGCCTTCTTTATGGTTCAACAACTCTCACATATGTACATGACTACTAGAAAGACCATATCTTTGACTATATGGACATTTCTGCAGCAGATGATAATTAAACTTCAACTGTAATACTGGCTCTTTTCTGAATCTTTAGCTATTTACCTTTGGACTTAAACTGCAGTATTAGCTCTTCACTGAATATCCAGCCTACCTGCCCACTCTGGAGACTTTTGACTTGGCAACCATTATAATCATATGAGCTAGATCCTTTAGATTACATCAAGCTGGTAATGTAAATTCATACCACAAACTCATTGTTTAAAAGCAGGGCTGTGGTTAGGAATTCTCAGAGGTGATTCCCTGCCTACCCGTCTCCCCACAAATCAAGCAAGACAATACAGACAATTGTCTTTGTTTTCTCCTTGTACCAGTTGTTTACATTTTTCTGCTTCTTCCTTTTAATCAAATTGTAGCCATTGGAGACCCATTTTTTTGTGAGGAATTTTTCAGTTTCAACTCCACACTTTGCATATTCTCTAAGCCTGATGTCCTATCCTTGCTTGGACTTTAAAATCCTAAATTTTTGTGACCAGAAACTTTCCTCAACACTCCTGCAATATCAGCTCAGAAACTTATTTCTCTGACTGTCAGCTTCCTCTTCATTTTTTGCCACTGGTGATTTCCTTTCCTTTCATAAAAGTGCAGCTATGCTTTTAAAAGGATGTCAATTATACCTTATTATTCCAGCATTTCTAGCTGTTTTGTGGTTGGGGAATTTTCAGGTTCCACATTTGTAGAAATGTAAGTTGGACCTTAAATTTATATATATATTTTTCTCATAGATTGTTTAGGTTTTCTCTTCCATTTGATGACAATAAGGACTTACTTTAATGTGCATTTTTGCTACTGTTGTATTAAACTTTTTTCCTGAAGCTTAAAGAGAGCTGATATTTCATTTTTATAATAAAAAAATTAATTTGTTTTACTGACAACTTCTTTGTTCAGCTTTGTGTTTTTCTATCCAGTGCTTTCCGTCTGGATTCTATTTTCTTTCTTTCTTTGCTTCTCCCTCCTTCCCTCCCTCTCTTATTTCCCTCGTTCCTCTTTTTCTTGCCTCCTTTGGTAACATCCTTGAATGGTAGCTTAAGGCGGACTAACACTTTACTCTTAAGACATTGAAAATATTATCTTTTGTTTCCTAGTACATAATATTGCTTTTTAAAAAAAGCTATTCAGACTAATTTTTGTCCTTATTTAAGATAATCTGTCTTTTTTCAGTTCAGTTTAGTTCAGTCACTCAGTCGTGTCCGACTTTTTGTTACCCCATGGACTGCAGCATGCCAGACTTCCCTGTCCTTTGTCAACTCTCAGAGCTTGCTCAGACTCAAGTCCATCAAGTTGGTGGTGCCATCCAACCATCTCATCCTCTGACACCTCCTTCTCCTCCAGCCTTCAATCTTTCCTAGCATAAGGGTCTTTTCCAGAGTCAATTATTTGCATCAGGTGGCCAAAATAAAAGAGTTTCAGCTTCAGCATCAGTCCTTCCAATGAATATTCAGGACTGATTTCCTTTAGGATGGACTGGTTGGCTCTCCTTGCAGTCCAAGGGACTCTCAAGAGTCTTCTCCAACACCACAGTTCAAAAGCATCAATTCTTCAGCGTGCAGCTTTCTTCACAGTCCAACTCTTACATCCATACATGACTACTGGTAAAACCATAGCCTTGACTAGATGGACCTTTGTTGGCAAAGTAAAGTCTCTGCTTTTCAATATGCTATTTAGGTTGGTCATAACTTTCCTTCCAAGGAGTAAGTGTCTTTTAATTTCATGGCTGCAATCACCATCTGCAGTGATTTTGGAGCCCCCCAAAATAAAGTCAGCCATTGTTTCCACTGTTTCCCCATCTATTTGCGAAGAAATGATGGGACCAGATGCCATGATCTTAGTTTTCTGAATGTTGAGCTTTGAGCCAACTTTTTCACTCTTCTCTTTCAATTTCATCAAGAGGCTCTTTAGTTCTTCTTCACTTTCTGCCACAAGGGTGGTGTCATCTGCATATTTGAGGTTAGTGATATTTCTCCCAGCAATCTTGATTCCAGCTTGTGCTTCATCCAGCCCAGCATTTCTCATGATGTACTCTGCATATAAGTTAAATAAGCAGGGTGACAATATACAGCCTTGACGTACTCCTTTTCATATTTGGAACCAGTCTGTTGTTCCATGTCCAGTTCTAACTGTTGCTTCCTGACCTGCATACAGGTTTCTCAAGAGGCAAGTCAGGTGGTCTTGTATACCCATCTCTTTCAGAATTTTCCACAGTTTATTGTGACCCACACAGTCAAAGCCTTTGGCATAGTCAATAAAGCAGAAATAGATGTTTTTCTGAAACTCTCTTGCTTTTTTGATGACCCAGAGGATGTTGGCAATTTGATCTCTGGTTCCTCTGCCTTTTCTAAAACCAGCTTGAACATCTGAAAGTTCGTGGTTCATGTATTGCTGAAGCCTGGCTTGGAGAATTTAAAGTATTACTTTACTAGCATGTGCTGCTGTTGCTGCTAAGTCACTTCAGTCGTGTCCGACTCTGTGTGACCACATAGACGGCAGACACCAGGCTCCCCCATCCCTGGGATTCTCCAGGCAAGAACACTGGAGTGGGTTGCCATTTCCTTCTCCAATGCATGAAAGTGAAAAGTGAAATTGAAGTCACTCAGTCGTGTCTGACTCTTCATGACCCCATGGACTGCAGCCTACCAGGCTCCTCCGTCTACAGGATTTTCCAGGCAAGGGTACCGGCATGTGAGATGAGTGCAATTGTGCGGTAGTTTTAGCATTCCTTGGCATTGCCTTTCTTTGGGATTGGAATGAAAATGGACATTTTCCAGTCCTATGGCCACTGCTGAGTTTTCCAAATGTGCTGGCATATTGAGTGCAGCACTTTCACAGCATCATCTTTTAGGATTTGAAATAGCTCGACTGGAATTCCATCACCTCCACTAGCTTTGTTCGTATTGATGCTTTCTAAGGCCCACTTGACTTCACATTCCAGGATGTCTGGCTCTAGGTCAGTGATCACACCATCGTGATTATCTGGGTCATGAAGATCTTTTTTGTACAGTTCTTCTGTGTATTCTTGCTACCTCTTCTTAATATCTTCTGTTTCTGTTAGGTCCATACCATTTCTGTCCTTTATTGAGCCTATCTTTGAATTAAATGTTCCCTTGGTATCTCTAATTTTCTTGAAGAGATCTCTAGTATTTCCCATTCTATTGTTTTCCTCTATTATACAGTTTTTTTGATGAACAATTACAGAGATATTTTCTTCAAAGATAGGAATTAGATGGACAAACTTTTAGCAAGGCCAAACAGAAAAAAAAAAAAAAAAAGGAAGCATAAATATGCAATGCTGCTGCTGCTGCTAAGTCGTTTCAGTCGTGTCTGACTCTGTGCGACCGCATAGACAGTAGCCCATCAGGCTCCCCCATCCCTGGGATTCTCCAGGCAAGAACACTGGAGTGGGTTGCCATTTCCTTCTCCAATGCATGAAAGTGAAAAGTCAAAGTGAAGTCGCTCAGTTGTGTCCGACTCTTAGCAACCCCATGGACTGCAGCCCACCAGGCTCCTCTATCCATGGGATTTTCCAGGCAAGAGTACTGGAGTGGGGTGCCAGTGCCTTCTCCTAAATATGCAATAGTAGGAAGTAAATACAAAAAGCTGAGAAAAGAAGAGAAGCTAAAGGCAAAGGATAGATAGAGTGCCTAATGAACTATGGACGGAGGTTCGTGATATTGTACAGGAGACAGGGATCAAGACCATCCCCATGGAAAAGAAATACAAAAAAGCAAAATGGCTGTCTGAGGAGGCCTTACAAATAGCTGTAAAAAGAAGAGAAGCAAAAAGCAAAGGAGAAAAGGAAAGATATAAACATCTGAATGCAGAGTTCCAAAGAATAGCAAGCAGAGATAAGAAAGCCTTCCTCAGAGATCAATGCAAAGAAATAGGGGAAAACAATAGAATGGGATAGAGTAATTTTCTTTAAGAAAATTAGAGATGCCAAGGGAATATTTCATGCAAAGATGGGCACAAAAAGGACTAAAATAATATGGACCTAACAGAAGCAAAAGACATTAAGAAGAGGTGGCAAGAATACACAGAAGAACTATACAAAAAAGATCTTCATGACCCAGATAATCATGATGGTGTGATCACTCACCTAGAGCCAGACTTATTGGATACAAAGTCAAGTGGGCCTTAGGAAGCATCACTACAAACAAAGCTAGTGGAGGTGATGGAACTCCAGTTGAGCTATTTCAAATCCTGAAAGATGATGGTGTAAAAGTGCTGCACTCAATATGCCAACAAATTTGGAGAACTCAGCAGTGGCCACAGGACTGGAAAAGGTCAGTTTTCATTTCAATCCCAAAGAAAGGCAATGCCAAAGAATGTTCAAACTACCACACAGTTGCACTCATCTGACACGCTAGCAAAGAAATGGTCAAAATTCTCCAAGCTAGGCTTCAACAGTACATGAACCGTGAACTTCCAGATGTTCAAGCTGGATTTAGAAAAGGCAGAGGAACCAGAGATCAAATTGCCAACATCCGTTGGAACATCAAAAAAGCAAGAGAGTTCCAGAAAAACATCTACTTTTACTTTATTGACTATGCCAAAGCCTTTGACTGTGTGGATCACCACAAACTGTGGAAAATTCTGAAGGAGATGGGAATACCAGACCACCTGACCTACCTCCTGAGAAATCTGTATGCATGTCAAGAAGCAACAGTTAGAAATGGACTTGGAACAACAGACTAGTTCCAAATAGGGAAAGGAGTACAAGGCTGTATATTGTCACCCTGCTTATTTAACTTATATGCAGAGTACATCATGGGAAATGCCAGGCTGGATGTAGCACAAGCTAGAATCAAGATTGCTGGGAGAAATATCGTAAGTCTCAGGTATGCAGATGATCCCACCCTTATGCCAAAAAGTGAAGAGGAACTAAAGAACCTCTTGATGAAAGTGAAAGAGGAAAGTGAAAAAGCTAGCTTAAAACTCAACATTCAAAAAACTAAGATCATGGCATCTGGTCCCATCACTTCTTGGCAAATAGATGGGGAAACAATGGAAACAGTGACAGACTTTATTTTCTTGGGATTCAAAATCACTGCAGATGATGAAAATACACTTGCTCCTTGGAAGAAAAGCTATGACCAACCTAGACAGTGTATTAAAAAGCAGAGACATTACTTTGCCAACAAAGGTCCATCTAGTCAAAGCTACGGTTTTTCCAGTAGTCATGTATGGATGAGAGAGTTGGAACATAAAGAAAGCTGAGCGCCGAAAAATGGATGCTGTTAAACTGTGGTGTTGAGAGTTCCTTGGACTGCAAGGAGATCCAACCAGTCCATCGTAAAGGAGATCAGTCCTGGGTGTTCTTTGGAAGAACTGATGTTGAAGCTGAAACTCCAATACTTTGACCACCTGATGTGAAGAACCGACTCAATTGAAAAGACCCTGATGCTCGGAAAGATTGAAGGCAGGAGGAAAAGGGGATGACAGAGGATGCAATGGTTGGATGGCATCACCAACTCTATGCACATGTGTCTGAGCACGTCCGGGAGTTGGTGATGGACACGGAAGCCTGGCTTGCTCCAGTCCATGGCATCACAAAAAGTTAAACACGAATGAGCTACTGAACTGATAAACTGACTGAGGAAATAAATAAATGGTATAATTAGAGATAGAAATTCACTTTTAAAAAAGTATAAAAAAATCTGAAAACCTCAGCATAATGCATGAATATTTGGGGCAATATTAATTATTAAAATCAACCCAAGCAGAGGTAGAAAATGATTATAATTGAGACTTATCAAAGAAAACATCTTGTAAAAGCCACCTGTCAAGACGATTTCATTTTACATTATTTAAAAACTTCCAAGTGAGAGATCGTAGAGAAAGCTTTTACAAATTATTTTACAAAGCTAGTATAAACCTGTTACCAAAATTTGACAGCACAAATTTTGACAGCTGTTCAACACCAATTGTAAATATTGGTGTACAAATCTTAAATGACAAAGCAAATTGAATCTAGTGGTGTATTCAAAGATTAATATTTGCTGATTAAGTAAATGTTATACCATTAACACAGATGGCTCAATATTAAGAAACTAATATTAGTTCAAAATAAATCAATGGAGAAAGATATTTCAACAGATGCTTAAGTATCTTTTGAGGGGAAGAACCCAACAGACATTCCTAAAGAAAACCCCTGGTAAAATATAAATAAAGAATTTCTTCACATGATAAAAAAACTAATGCAAGTTAAAACTAGCATCATACTTAATGAGGAAATACCAAAAGCATTCCTGTTAAAAAACAAATGGGATTGTTCACCATCTCTATTATTTAACATAATATGGATATGTTTGTCCATGAGTTTCTAAAATATGAATAGACAAATCAAATATAAATAAAAAATACAAAAATTTATTATTCATAAGTGGTGCAATTCTCTATCTGTAACTCCCAGAAAATGAAGTACAAAACTATGACATTAATATACTAAAACCAAAATGTTTTAATATTTTAATGCTAATTCATTTGATAATAAAATGAAAAAAATCACTATATTAACAAAAAATAATAAAGTTTGCAAAAACGTGCACCACCAAATTAAGACAGCTACAAAGCTCAACTAAAGACGTGAAAGAACACTTTAGTAAATGGAGGAACATATTATGGAAAGTGTATTTTAATGCAGAGATCCCTCTATTCATGCAACACACTCTTAATCAAAACCACTTCACAGTATTAATTATTTATTTAGTATCTATGTGTGTGGGAAGAGAGATGTTACATGACCAGAGCATCTTCGAGTTCATATGAAAGAATAAACACGAGAAGATATTCAGTTAAATTCTGATAAGGAAGGATAAAAGAATGGGAAGAGATGACTTGTCTACTAGATATAAAAATATAGTATAGAGGGGAAAAAATTGAAATGGGGTGGTTAGTGCCAAAGTTGAAGGATGAATGGAACAGACACACATGTCATTTCAAATCAGTGGAAAAGGCATAATTATTCAAAATATAACTGTAAACAACTGGATAACCATTTGCCTAAGAATAAATTCAAGATGAATTTGAAGAATGGAATCTACTACATAGAATGGAATCTACCCCAATGTATATGAGAAGATAATCTATAACAAAGATGGTATTTCAAATTCAGTGGGAAAAGGATGAAATACTTGATATATGGTTCTGGGACAACTGGCTATCTATATGGAAGAATATAATGTTAGACTCCAATTTCAAAACATATTTAAAAAAACACAAGAGAAACAGGTGAGTTAAATACTATGTGTAAGCAAACAAAATAAAAATCACGGAAGCAAAATTAAGTGACTATATTTACATTTGCAAGGCAGGAGAAGCAAAAGTTATTTAAAAAAGTATACATATTGACCATATAAAAATGAAACTATTTGGTATGAGAAAAAGTCCAGTAAGTCAATAGGTAAATAACAGATTTGGGAAAATTCTAGTACTAATGATAACAAAGAGTTAAATCTATCATATATATAAGAACTGTTATAAAATGACAAAAAAAAAAAAAATACTCCAGTAGAAAAATGAAGGAGATAATAAATCAAATCACAGAAGACTAAATCTTCCTCCTACTAAGCTCAGTGGCAGTCAGGGAAAATTTTTTTAATCAGAATAATGGGTTACAATATTGCATTAGTTCAAACACATTTTTTTTTTCTGTCAGTTTTTCATTTCTAAAGTTGGAACGTACCTTAGAATTGATGACATTCTATGGTCACTTTAGGCTATGTAACAGTCAAGCTATAGCTACCCACCCTGGAGGAGGGCATGGCAACCCACTCCAGTATTCTTGCCTGGAGAATCCTCACAGACAGAGGAGCTTGGAGGGCTGCAGTTCATGGGGTTGCAGAGTCGGGCACAACTGAACGACTAAGCACAGCACAGCACATAGTTACCCCCACTGCATATGCACGAAAACGGCTGTTGCTCCCAGAAGCATGGTTGCTGCTGCTAAGTCGCTTCAGTCGTGTCCGACTCTGGGTGACCCCATAGATGGCAGCCCACCAGGCTCCCCCGTCCCTGGGATTATCAAGGCAAGAAGCATGGCTAGGAAACTACAATTCTTCAATATTTCATTCAAGCAAATCATTGGAGAAAAGAATATGAGTCCTGACAGTTTTTTGGTTTTGGCTGCACTGTGCAGCTTGTGGGATCTTAGTTCCCCAACCAGGGATTGCACCCAGGCCCTTGGCAGTGAAAGCACAGAGTTCTAACCACTGAACCACCAGGGAATTCCCCTGACTGTTTTTTGAAAACTTTGTATTAACACTTTCTGATATGATCAAGATGACTGCAGCATCAAGAATTGCAGAATGGGTGTACGTGGCTTCAAATAAAATCCCAGTGATGATAGTGAAGCCCTTCTTAAAGAAATGACTCACCACCAATGCTCTTGATGACACAGGAAAAAATGGGTATAAATCCATGGGTTATGACAAACTCTGACTTGAGAGTGTGCAGATTAGTTGGACTCCTGAGAAAGTTTTTTTTTTTTTTAAAGAATACTGTAACTAATTTAGTTCTTTTATAGTTTTTTAAACATACGCATAAGAATAATATATCGTAAAATTCTATGTGTAAATATGTCTCAAATAAATCTTTCAATAAGAATGAAGACTAAATGAGAAGAAAACATTGTGTCATATTTAACTGGTAACACTTTTTCTTTCTTTGCAAAAAGTGAAAGTTGCTCAGTTGTGTCTGACTCTTTGCAACCCTATGGACCATAGCCTGCCAGGCTCCTTTGTCCATGGGATTCTCCACGCAAGAATCCTGGAGTGGGTTGCCATTTCCATCTCCAGGGGATCTTCTTGACACAGGGATCGAACCCACGTCTCCCACACTGTTGGCAAATCCTTTACCATCTGATCCACCTGGGAAGCCCAGCTTTTCTTTCTTAGTGGTGCACAAAGTAATAATACATCTCTCAATCAAGTGCATTTAAAGACTTAATGAAATACATTGTTATGTCTCACCTATCAGGAAAACATGATCCTCCTTCCAAAAGGATCTCTATGTTATAATACCATCTTTGTAAAACAAATGATGACCCCCATACTCTCATATATAATGACATTTAAAATATATATACCATATTGTAAAACAAAAAAAAAATATATATATATATATACCACCTCCCCTTTGGGCTTCCTTGGTGATTCAGTGGTAAAGAATCTGCCTGCCAATGCAGAAGACATGGGTTCGATTCCTGAGTCGGGAAGATCCCTTGGAGAAAGGAATGGCAACCCTTCCAGTATTCTTCCCTGGGAAATCCCATGGATAGAGTAGCCTGGCAGGCTACAGTCCATGTGGTCACAAAAAGCCGGACACAACTTAGCAACTAAACAAACAATATATGTACTACACTTAGAATGTGTAAGAAATCTTCTAAGGAATTTACATATATGTATTAGGTGTGAGTGCCTTGGACATAGGCTTAGTTTCCTTTGCTTCCACACCTGTACCAGTGGGGCTCACACTCTGCTGAAGCTTAGGGCAGAGAATCCACCCTCCTCTCACTAGAAAATACAAAAGCTAAAGCAAACAAATAAGCAAAATGTTATCCAAAGCAATTATTTTTTCTTTTGGCTGAAAGTGGGCTGGTCAATATGATGACTTGAAAATAAATAATGTAACTGTGTTATTCTGCTCTTGCAAGGTATGGTCAAGGCCCATAAAATGGATGCTCTCTTGCTCTCTGTGCAACCCTTTCCCTACCTAGCCCTGCCTCAACTTTCTGTGCATGATTGCCTCCTTTTTCTATGCTGAAAGTTTCATCAGTAATTGTCTGTGTGATTGGCCTGACCCTCAGTTAATGATTATTCTAGCTCTGGGACCAGAAAGGCCCAGTTAATTCGGCCATCAATAGGAAAAGAGCAGTCCTTGCCTTGGCTGCCTTCACAATGAAGGAGCTCTTCTGACATCATGCTCTCTCTAACTTATAGCCTCCTCCTCCTGGTCGCTGTAGAGCAAAGATTGCTGCTGTGTCCTGCCTGCCCTTGGCTGTATACCCATATGTGGTGGGATGTGGGGTGTTGCTCCAAGACTTTTGCCTCTGGCTTTATGATACCCAGTTCAACAAATCATCAATGTCTCTGTCACTGGCTCTGAGTTCTTTCTTTGCACAGCTGGGTAGGTGCAGGACTGTGGGGTACAGCACAACAGGCTTCCATAACAAAATCTCACAGACTGGGTGTCTTAAACAACAGAAAGTTACTTTTCACAGTTCTAGAGGTTAGAAGTCCAAGATTAAGATGTCAGCATGTTTGATTTTTCCTGAGACCTCTCTCCTTGGCTTGTGGTTGGCCATCTTCTTGCTGTGTCCTCAAATGGCCTTTTTTTTGGTGCATCCATAACCCAGGTGTCTCTTCCTTTTCTTCTAAGGATGCCAGTCAGATTGCATTAGGGCCTCACACTTAGGAGCTTCTTAAAGGCCCTATCTCCAAATGCAATCACAGTGGGAGTTAGTGCTTTAATACACGAATTTGGGGGAGACACAAAGCAATCCATAACAATTACTCTCATTACTTTTTTGAGGATGGACCATTTGCATGAGATTTTCTCTTTTATTTTATATGAGATGGGATATTACTATGTTTGCTGTATACCTGTTACACAGTATTTAAGTAATCATCAACTATTTAGACATTTTGGTCAAACACTACCATTACTACTGCTACTAGTAATAATATCAATACCATTAGTAACTAACTCCCAGGGTTGATGTAAGGATGTAATAAAATATAGATTGCAGAAATAGATTCACCACAATTCCTGCCCCACCTTTAAGGGGCTAATGAATGCTAGTATAATTTTCAAAAATGTTTTTTATATCTCAGACCCGTGTTTCCAGTATCTCCTCTAATTTTCTCCCACTGCTCCTACAGCCTTCACAGTAAGATACAAACCACTGAACATATCATGCAAGGAAGTTTCTGATTTTGTGTCTGTCAAATCTGTCTTCTTTCAAGGACACTTTCCTGACTGCTCTAAGATGAAGTTACATTGCATTTTCTGAGCATCTGTAGCATCTTTGATTCCTCAATTAGCATCACAACTTATTCTTAATGCTTGTTTAATTGTCTTCTCTGCCAGATCAAAAACATTCTGATTATGCAGCTTGTTCATTACATCATAGGTATCTACTACTGTACCTGACATAGAATTGACACTTCCTCTCCTGGGCTTCTAGCATGTCTTCTCCTCCTTTACAATGGGGTTACTAACTGCTCCCCATATTGCCAGGATTGTTAAGAGGATCAGATGAGACAATGCATGTGAAATAATATAAGGGAAAGTCTCTCAGTTGTGTCCAACTCTTGCAATCCCATGGACCATAGCCTGCCAGGCTCATCTGTCCATGAAATTCTCCAGGCAAGAATAATCGAATGGGTTGTCATTCTCTTCTCAAGGGGATCTTCCCCACCCAGGGATTGAACCTGGGTCTCCCACATTGCAGGCAGATTCTATACCATCTGAGGCACCAGGGAAGCCCAAATGTATATATAAAGTACTTCACTAATAAAAAGCATTTGAATAGCTTGTATATAACTTTGCACAAGGTTAATAAATCTTAATAGTTCAGAAAATTGTAATTGAGTGTTAATGGGCAAATGTTAATGTGCATTCTCCACCAACATTTAGTAATTATATTTTTAAAAATGTAGAAGACATTTCTAGCAGTCAAGAGCTTTATAGTGTATTTCAATACATGATAAATTCATGAACATTTCTTATCTCCTGGAACAGTTGTATATCTTAAAATCTCATCATCATGAGCATGCTCTGGATTTTCACAGAATTAATCCTGAATAATTAATGAATATAAAAGAGTTGGACAAGTACTGTAGCATGCTAATCATTTGTTTCAATGTCAATTAGAGAAAAATAATCCTTTTGGCCTATAAACTTGAAATATGTACTGTAAAGTTAACTTTTAATTTACAAATATGAAATGAATTGTTAATGAATGTATTGAGATAGATATAAATGTCATTGGAATGTTATAGTCTGTAGAAAGAAATAAAAACACTGGGATTTAACAGAATTATTAACTGTATTGAGAAGTTCCTACAAACGTGTAGTTTATTGATCAATATTCATATAATGTTTAAATATTTCCTCAAAATGGTATGATATCTTAAGCACTAATGACTTAGGAAGTATATCAAATCCAAGTCTTAATAATTTTAAGCAGAATAAATGTAAACTTAATGCAAGCAAAATTAAAGGAGCAGGTAACATTCATTTATACTTCCAGATCTCTCAAATGCATATGTCTTGATTATTCTACTTCTGAGGATCTTGTTCATCTCAGTCATGATTTATTGGCACTCATTCAAAGTTTCAGCCATAAAGTAAAGGTGAAAGTTGATGTAACACTAAATGAAAATTCTTAAAATATGTAGAGTGTTTCTGTGAATTTAGTTAAGAAGAGCAACTTCTAGGTTTAAGGATGACAAAAATAATTTAACTATCTGGCTTTAAGCCAGAATTTAACTTCACTTGTATGGAGGGGAAAACTCTTTTTGTTAGAAGGTAAAATTCCCTTATTAGATAGTTGAAGTGTTGTTCATTTAGACTTGGAGAGTATTTTCTAGGCATTGCTATGAATTCATCATGGAGGAATTCCTCTGTCTGTAGGGCTTCCCAAGTGGTACAGTGGTAAAGAATCCACTTGCCAATGCCAGAGATACAATAGACAGGGTGTTTGACTTCTGGGTCAGGAAGATCCTCTGGAGAAGGAAATGACAACTCACTCTGGTATTCTTGCCTGGGATATCCCATGTTCAGAAAAGTTGGCAGGCTACAGTCCAGCGAGTACCAAAGAGTTGGACACTACTGAGTACACATATAAATATAGAATCTTTTGATTGACAAACTTGAACTGAAAGTTCATGAAACTTGTATTTTTTCATGGATTATCTGCACACATGGCATAGAGTTGTAAGGGTTGCTTTTTTTCCTATGATGATGCTAGTAGTGATTGCTGCAATGATGAGAACAATGTAAATTATAAACTTAGTGTAAAAAGCACTGGACTGTAAGTCAGATGACTGAATTTAAGACTGATTTGCCCCTGATTTATTCTATGAATTTGCTGCTACTGCTGCTAAGTTGCTTCAGTCATGTCCGACTCTGTGTGACCCCATAGACGGCAGCCCACCAGGCTCCCCTGTCCCTGGGATTCTCCAGGCAAGAACACTGGAGTGGGTTGCCATTTCCTTCTCCAATGCATGAAAATGAAAAGTGAAAAGTGAAAGTGAAGTTGCTCAGTCATGTTCAACTCCTAGCGACCCCATGGACTGCAGCCCACCAGGCCCCTCTGTCCATGGGATTTTCCAGGCAAGAGTACTGGAGTGGGTTGCCATTGCCTTCTCTGTCTGTGAACTTAGGAAGATGTATATTCTAAATGGGGCTTCCCTGGTGGCTCAGTGGTAAAGAATCTGCCTGCCAATACAGGAGACGCAGGTTTGATCTCCGGGTTGGGAAGATCCCCTGGAGAAGGAAATGGCAACCCACTCCAGTATTCTTGCCTGGGAAATCTCATGGACAGAGGAAGCTGGTAGGCTATAGTCCATGGGGTTGCAAAAGGGTTAGACATGACTTAGTGACTAAATAACAACAATATTCTAAATGAGTCTTGAGTTTGTTTTTTAATCTGTAAAATGGTGGTAATGTTTATCTCATAGGGCTGTTGAAAGGATTAAATAAGATGTTGGGTGTGTAAGTATTTTATAAACCGTGGGATATTTTACAAATAATTTTTAGTAGAAGATTAACAATTTTGTTTCACTAATAAATTAAAATCCTGGTTCAGTTTGTTTTTGGATAAATAGATCTTGCTTTGTATTTCAGCTTATTCATTTGTAAAGGCACTGAACTAATTTTAATGGACTAGTTATTTTCATAAAAAGTCCAGTGTCTTAGGTAAAATGTGCTATTTATGTACATGCAAAAACAAAAAGTTAATACTCAGTGAATTTCAGATGACCTCGATGTTAATATGCTAAGAGAAGAATAGCACATTCTTGTGATTTAAGTTTAGTGTTTTTTCATATTTGCAATGCATTTCTATGCTTCCTTTTGGTTAACATTGGGTAATTTAGACAAGCTTTACGTATATATATATATATTTAAGTATATATAAGGAAGTATGTGCATGCGTGCTCAGTTGCTCAGTCGTGACCAACTCTTGTGACCCCATGGACTGTAGCCCACCAGGCTCCTTTGTCCATGGAATTTCCCAGGCAAGTATGCTAGAGTGGGTTGCCATTTCCCTCTCCACTGTAAGAAAGTATGTTAATACCTAAACTGTGTCTTTAGTAAATGTAAATTTACTGTTCCTTTGTAAGATATAAAATACTACTTTCATCATAATCCTGCCCTCAAAGCTGTGGTGTCCAGTGTCATTGATTTGTTCTTTCAGGAATCAAATCCATTGTTCTGGCTAGTTAAGCATGGAGGCATGAATGGAGCTGTTGTTAAAGAATTGTGAAGTCACAAACTTGGCCCAAGCTTATCCACTTATTTGTGCCAGAGTTTGGACTCTGTCTTCATTGTCACAGACACACGTTGGAGTTCAAAGGCAGCAGGGCACCTGAGACAAGGCTCCTGACTAAATTCTGTCTCTACAGTCTGATTCAGCCGGGTGCCTGCATGAGGCTGGACTTTGGCCACCACAGGGCAGCTCAAGATTAGGTGGAGGTGGTTGGGAAACCAGATAGTAGTGATTTTCCTTTGGTAGTTATTTTTTCAAGGCAAGGATAAAATTTATTGGCTAACCAATTGAAGTTACCCCTTGAGGAAAAAAACAAGTGTCATCAGCAAGATGGGCTCTTCTGTTTCATAATGTTAATGGGACAATCTATCAAAAGTCTCACACCCTTTCCCCCCAAAAGTCTACAGCAGAGCAGTGTTCCATATGGTTACTAATTTCTCAAATAAAACTTGTGGGGCTACATTGCCTTCATCTTTTTGCCCTGTGAAGTTCCTAAAAGGAAATATCACAGTTGTTAAATACAAATGCATAATTTCATACAATAAAAATGTAATAGCTATTTCCCATAAGGGCAAACTAGGCAGCAGGTTGTTTGGATCAAATCCTTTGGCTGAAAACAACTGAATAAATCACCTTACAAGCACTAAGGATTTTCAGGGATTCTGTGGTTGCCTAGTGGTTAGGGTTCTGGGTTTTCACTGCCATGACTATCGTTCCATCCTTTGTCAGGAAACTGAGATCCTGCAAACCACTTGGTGTGGCCAAAAATAAATAAATTTGCATAGGAAACTTACCCTAAAAAAAAAACCACTGAGGAGTTGAAAAGATAATGCAATCCTAGCAGGCCCATTCTGAGGGGAAGCATGGGGTTCCGTGGAGGCTCAGATGGTAAAGAATTCGCCTACAATACATGAGATGTAAGAGATGTAGGTTTGATCCCTGGGTCTGGAAAACCCCCTGGAGAAGGAAATGGCAATCCACTCCAATGTTCTTGCCTGGAGAATTCTATGGACAGAGGAGCCTGGTGGGTTATAGCCCATGGGATCACAAAAGAGTTGGACACGACTGAAAGACTAACACTGGCCAAAGAGGCTAGCAGATTATTTGAGTGCCAAAGTTGCTTTTGCCTTGAAGACATTGGAGGGGTAAGGGTGATAGAATTCAAGGCACAGAGCACATTCAATGTAGAGACTTCTACATGACACATTTACCTACATTAAGCTGGATCCCCAAGGGGTACACACTATCAAGAGTAAGATAAATCAGAACTAATTGGTCACCTCCTGATCCTCCAACCTAAACAGAGCAGAAGAAGGGAAAGGAAGGGGGATAAAATACTCCTGAGAAGATCTGTACCCTAGGAATATATGGCAGATTTGTACTCTAGGAATATATAGCATAGATAGTCAAAGAATTTGGCTTGATGTGATCCCCAACTTGAAAAGCCCCCAAAGCACAGCCAAAAGAAGGAAAGTACACTTATTACAAGTCTTGGAGAATCTCCACAAACAATTGTTCTTGATTTAATAAAGTTTTATTTTTCAAAATGTATAGTTGGTGGGACCTGTTTATAGATCTTCACCAGCAGTTGAGGCATCTCCACTCTTGGTGTTTCTGGTATAAGTTAGTTTGAGCTCTGTGCTTTGAAACCAGTTTTAAAAGTCCTTTACTAAGAAGCTCCGGAAGGGCTGCCCTGGCCAAGGAACTACAGATCTTGTTTCTCAGAGACCACAGCTGCAGTTTTAAGCTTGCGGTTGGGAACTTCCTTATAGAGTCTGTCATACGTTGCTCTGTCAAACAAATTGAGGTTATTGAGCTTATCCCAAAATTTGCCTTTGGACCACCTCTTCTTTTTGGCCTTGCCAAGTTTGTTCCCTGGGTCTTTGTCTTTCTTAGCTAGCTTTCTGGCATCTTTATTCTTCTTGTCATCCTTGAGTCTCATAGTGAAGCTTAGAGAGCGCTGCTGCCACTGCTGCCTTGTTAAGACATTGGACCCAAAGTCCACAAACAGTTTTTTTTAATATATTTATTTTAATTGGAAGCTAATTACTTTACAATGTTGTATTGGTTTTGCCATACATCAACATGAATCCACCATGGGTGTACATGTGTTCCGAAACCTGAACCCCCCTCCCACCTCCCTCCCCATACCATCCCTCTGGGTTATCCCAGTGTACCAGCCCCAAGCATCCTGTATCCTGTATCAGACCTGGACTGGTGATTCGTTTCTTATATGATATTATACATGTTTCAATGCCATTCTCCCAAATCATCCCACCCTCTCCCTCTCCCACAGAGTCCAAAAGACTGTTCTATACACCTTTGTCTTTTTTGCTGTCTCACATACAGGGTTATCACATACAGGAAATGATTACCATCTTTCTAAATTCCATATATATGCATTAGTATAGGGCTTCCCTTTATGGGGTCGCACAGGGTCGGACATGACTGAAGCGACTTAGCAGTAGTATACTGTATTGGTGTTTTTATTTCTGGCTTATTTCACTCTGTATAATAGGCTCCAGTTTCTTTTTTTTTTTTTTTATTTTATTTTTAAACTTTACATAATTGTATTAGTTTTGCCAAATATCAAAATGAATCCGCCACAGGTATACATGTGTTCCCCATCCTGAACCCTCCTCCCTCCTCCCTCCCCACACCATCCCTCTGGGTCGTCCCAGTGCACTAGCCCCAAGCATCCAGTATCGTGCATCAAACCTGGACTGGCAACTCGTTTCTTACACGATATTTTACATGTTTCAATGCCATTCTCCCAAATCTTCCCACCCTCTCCCTCTCCCACAGAGTCCATAAGACTGTTCTATACATCAGTGTCTCTTTTGCTGTCTCATACACAGGGTTATTGTTACCATGTTTCTAAATTCCATATATATGCGTTAGTATACTGTATTGGTGTTTTTCCTTCTGGCTTACTTCACTCTGTATAATAGGCTCCAGTTTCATCCACCTCATTAGAACTGATTCAAATGTATTCTTTTTAATGGCTGAGTAATACTCCATTGTGTATATGTACCACAGCTTTCTTATCCATTCATCTGCTGATGGACATCTAGGTTGCTTCCATGTCCTGGCTATGATAAACAGTGCTGCGATGAACATTGGGGTACACGTGTCTCTTTCAATTCTGGTTTCCTCAGTGTGTATGCCCAGGAGTTGGATTGCTGGGTCATAAACAAATGGGACCTAATTAAAATTAAAAGCTTCTGCACAACAAAGGAAACTATAAGCAAGGTGAAAAGACAGCCTTCAGAATGGGAGAAAATAATAGCAAATGAAGCAACTGACAAACAACTAATCTCAAAAATATACAAGCAACTCCTGCAGCTCAATTCCAGAAAAATAAATGACCCAATCAAAAAATGGGCCAAAGAACTAAATAGACATTTCTCCAAAGAAGACATACAAATGGCTAACTAACACATGAAAAGATGCTCAACATCACTCATTATCAGAGAAATGCAAATCAAAACCACAATGAGGTACCATTTCACGCCAGTCAGAATGGCTGCAATCCAAAAGTCTACAAGCAATAAATGCTGGAAAGGGTGTGGAGAAAAGGGAACCCTCTTACACTGTTGGTGGGAATGCAAACTAGTACAGCCACTATGGATAACAGTGTGGAGATTCCTTAAAAAACTGGAAATAGAACTGCCTTATGACACAAACAGTTTTTTAAGGGTGATAACTGGTAAAACAGTTGAAGATAATCAGACACATAGGAAATTTTTTAAAAAGAGACATGGACAACATAAATTATATTAACTGGTAACTTTGATAAATATTATTACTAAGTCTGACTAATTAATTATGGGGTCCTCTCTCTGAATGCACAAATTGTGTTATGATGTAAATATCATGACCACTATCTTTACATTCCTCAATATAAGTAATAAATAAATGTTTTTAATAATTAAATATCACAGAAGTAGTTGCATGTTGTATACTTTTTAGTGGAGTGTTGAATATTAGTTATCAGAATTCCTTTGTTTAATTGTACGGAACAATGGTCTGCATTAGTATAAAATCTGATGTTTCTAAACAGACATCATTGATTAGTATATAAACAGATAGTTCCAGTAATAGTCATACAGAATCATTGTCTGAATTGTCTTTGCACTCCATAATATTCAGGTAATAGTAAAAGATAAATCTATTTTCCATTTTTTTAACTCCAATGTAGATAGAATAGAAAACAAAATCAAACAATTAAAGTGACAATAATGAAGCTTTTACTTAAATCTAAAGTGGTTACTATAGTAACTTAAAATTGGAGCATTATAATAGAAGTAGAATGAAAAGATAATTTCAAATGCTATATTAATCTTTTGAAATAGAGAAAGGGAGTTGCTGTTTGATATTTCAAAGAGACTAGATTGATGTTGAAGCTTCTAAGTAGACTGATTTTGTCTTATCTGCTTTATTTTTAATATTAATGTAAAAAAACTCTGACTGAAGACATTAACTTGGAGAGAATGGAATTGTTGGTTTTGCTCACATTGATCTCTCTAAGACTGATGACAATAACTTTCTATGAGTAACTTGTAATTATTCATGGGAATGGAGGGCAGATTGAGTGAAAAAGTGCTTTACACATGACCTAAAGGATGACATTTTTGATGCTTCTTTTCTACTTTCCCCATCATCAAGATAGAGATGCAGACACAGACGCAGGTATAACACAAAAGATTTAACTAAAGAGGGAAGGAGTTGGGATGAGTAAGGAACTGCATTCAGCAGGCCCCATATTGAAACCAACTGAGGTTGTATTGTATTGAGGTCACTTTAAAGTTAGTGCTAGCACAACTTCCTGGTTTGGAAACTAGAGATAGAGTGATTATCTACACATGAACAAATTCTATTCTGAGAGCATATTTGTAAGTTCTCTTTGTTCATAAGTCCAACAGAGTAAGCCTAGGTACCCAACTAGCACAGTCAGCTATATAGTACTGTATTGTAATATGTTTATAAAACTTTTCACACAAATAATACATAAAAAACAAATACAAAAAAAAATTAATCTTACAGTCCTGTACCTTGAAAAGTACAGTAGTGCAGTACAACACACATACACACTCAAGAATAATCCTCAGCCATAAAAAACAATGAAATAATGCCATTTGCAGCAACATGGATGTAAATAGAGATTATCATACTAAGTCAGTCAGAAAGAGAAAGACAAATACCATATATTACTTATATATGGAATCTAAAATATGCCACAAATGAACCTATCTACAAAACAGAAACAGACTCACAGATATAGAGAACAGACTTGTGGTTGCCAAGTGGGGTGGTGGCAAAGGGAAGGATTGGGAGTTTGGGGTTAACAGATGAAAGCTACTATATATAGAATGGATAGACAACAAAGTCCTACTGTATAGCACAGGGAACTATACTGAATATCCTGTGATAAACCATAATAGAAAAGAATATTTTTAAAAGTATATATAAATGTGTATAACTGAGTCACTTTGCTCTACAGCAAAGATTGGCGCAACGTTGTAAATCAACTATTGTGCTCAGTCACTTCAGTCATGTCTGACTCATTGGGACCCTATGGAGTGTAAGGCACCAAACTCTTCTGTCCATGAGATTGTCCAGGCAAGAATGTTGGAGTGGGTTTCCATGCCCCTCTCCAGGGGATCTTCTCGATCTAAAGACTGAGCTCATGTCTCCTGCATCTCCTGCATCGCAGGCAGATTCTTTACCCATTGAACCACCATAAAAGTAAAAAAAAAAAAAAAAAAAAAAAAGGAGTTATGAAGAAACTGAGAATAAATAACTTTGATGAAAAGAGAAACCTCAAAAATTAGTGCCTCTGACTCCCATAAACAAGGATAAGTCGCTCTCTTCTTAATGCACATTCAATCTTCTTGCTTGAAGATTCTACTTGCCTTCCTTCCTTCCTTTCTCCCTCCTTCCCTTCTTCTTCATCTTCCTTTCTCCTTTTCTTTTTTCTTCCTTCTGTAAATGTTCACTGAGCAACTCTATATTCCAGGCCCTGTGCTGTGAATAATACTGACACAATCTTGTCTTCATCACACTTACAGTCTAGTCTAGTGGGAGATACAGACAATAATCAATCACATGGATAATTGTTTAATTACAATCAGATTTGGGTGTCAACTGAAAAATAAAAGGTACAACATGAGAGCTGTGAGTTCAGGTTTATTTGGGGTTTAGCCCAGGAGACAGACTCTCAGATAGCTCTGAGGAACTGCTCTGAAGAGATAGAGGGAGAGGTCAGTATATAAGAGATTTTGGAGAAGGGCATATGTGTGATCAATCACACATATCTTGGTAGAAGTTTGGTGCTAATCACAAGGAGTAGATGTGTCTCCATTAATAATTTTAGAGCTTTTCTAGGTATGAGAAGATGAAAGAAATATGTTTCATAAAATTTTCTCCTAAAAATATGTGTGAAGTCCTTTTATGCCAGTTTTTCACAAAGCACAGAGTGCTTCTTCCCTGATTTCCACCCTGAACTCCTTTTAGGGGGTATTAAAGGTCAGTGACTGCAGTGGCTCATGATTTCATTCTTGTAGAACCAGATGGGGAGTGACATGCAAGGGCTAAAATTTAAAAGTACAGGGGGGCACTGAGAGCATATAACAGGAAGAAAACCTCATCTGAGGAGATATTTAAGGTTTTTGTGAGGAAATGATATTCATATTGATTACTGTAGGGTGAATAGGATTTAACCAGCAGGTGAATGTAGGGGAAAAACAATGCAGGAAGAGGAAACAAGTGCAAGGGCCTGAGATGAAAAGGAACTCAATGTATTTGAAATAAAGAGAAAACCAGTGAGGCAGGAACACAGTGACCAAGATGAGATTGGAGAGGTGAGCAAAGGCCATGAAAACTATAGTATGGTGGTTTGTTTGATACTAACATTTCTTTATTTTTCTTAAATTTTTATATTGGAGTATAGTTGATTGGGCTTCCCAGGTGATGCTAGAGGTAAAGAACCTGCCTGCCAATTCAGGAGATGTAAGAGAGAGGAGTTCAGTCCCTGGGTTGGGAAGATCCCCTGGAGTAGGGAATGGCAACTCACTCCAGTATTCTTGCCTGGAGAATCCCATGGACAGAGGAGCCTGGCGGGCTATGGTCCTTACGGTCAGAAAGAGTCGGACACAACTGAAGCAACTTAGGATGCACGCAGAGTTGATTAATAATGTTGTGTTAGTCCCATGTGTTGTGTTAGTTTTAGATTTCAAATGATTCAGTTATACATATACATGTATCTATTCTTTTTCAAATTCTTTTCCCATTTAAGTTATTATAGTATATTGGGCAGAGTTCCTTGTGCCATAGGATGGTGTTTGAATGCTTTTGTTTATCATGTTCTGTTGCAATTATTTACATAAATGATCATGTAAACTTTTTCCCTTTTCATTTTTGTATCCTTGATACAAAAATGTATAGTGCCAGGTGCAATGTAAGTGCTCCATAAATGCTTGTTGAATTAGTGAAGCAATTCACTAATACCTGGAAGACTGGAAGAGCACAATCATTACAGAAAAACAAGGATAAGATTGTATATGGTTATTATTTTTCTTACTGTATCTGTCAAGCCATATTTATTTAAATAATAGGCAGATTTTCCCCTATAAGCAAAGATGTTGTCAAACTCGTTTGTGTAACTGATATATGATGAGGTCAAACAAACCCAAATGTCAGAGTCTGGAGCAGAGAACAGTTTATTGCATGGCCAAGCAAGGAGAATGAGTGATTTGTGCTCAAAAGGGCCAAATTTCCCAATGGTTTTTATAGGCAAAATCTGGGGAGCAGGGTTGTAGGGGTTTGTGATTTTCTTCTGATTGGTTGGTGTGGAGGTAACAGGGTGGTGTTCTAGGAATCCCAATTATCAGCCTTCTGGTTCCAACCAGCCTGGGGCCCATGACTTATGCTCAGCCTGCAGTTACCATCCTCCACCTGGGTGGGGGCCTTAGTTCCTGTAGAAGAACTCAGAAGATATGTATCAGTTAATTATGCACATCCCCCAGGAGGATACAGGACCCTGCTCCATTGCTGCACTATTTTTGTTTCTTATTGCATTCCCTCACTTCTCTAATTATAACTGCCATTTGGAACTCAGGGAAGGTCTAGGATGCTGAAAGCCTTTTTCCCATAAACAATGATTGGGGAACATAAAAATACTTTTGTATATGGAGGGTTCACATCGTCCTATTTGTTTTCAAAGAGACTGAGAGGGGCTGATTAGTGAAAAAATGACTTGTTGAACAAAACTAAGAGAAAACTAGTTTTTTTAAAAAAAATGCTGTGGGGGAGGGAAAACAATTCCCCCTCCACCCTTCTTGGTTATTGGTTGAGACACCCCTGTAAAAAAAAAGAAAAAAAGACAGATTGACAGGAGAAAAACAAACAGAAGTCTAATAACAGGTATACCTCCTGTATACATATGAGAGACCCAGGAAAACTGAGTAACTCCCCCAAATGACCAAAGCCATCACCTTAAATGCCATCTTCAGCTAAAGGAAAAAAAGATGTTGGGGGTGGTGTGTCAGTTATGGGAGGTGACCAGGAAAAGCACAGTAAACAAGAATAAAGTTGTTATGAAGATTTAAGGCCTTGCTTTCTCCATTGATGAATTTCTAGGTGTTTAGTCATCCTTCTTTTCCTGGTACGGAAAGGAAGACACCCTTGCAAAACATTTCCATTATAAATGTAAACCTCCCTTACAAAAGAGTAACTTGTACTCAGTTTTCAGAGCATTTCCTGTGTCTGCTGTTACTTAAAAATAACCAGCTCAAGGCAGTCTTTGTGCCACAAAGAATAGAGAAAAAAAGATGTGCAGCTGTTAAGAAATTAAGACTATATGATATTCAGGTATTTCAATGTCTTTAAATTTTGCTTGGAAAATACTGTCATTAAAAATATACATATAGTTATATATGGTAGTATGAAACCATTGCAATTGATATAATTAACCATCCCAGGGTTAGGAACAATCATCAATACACTGCTGCTGCTGCTGCTAAGTTGCTTCAGTTGTGTCCAACTCAGCGATCCCATGGACTGCAGCCTACCAGGCTCCACCATCCATGGGATTTTCCAGACTAGAGTACTGGAGTGGGTTGCCATTGCCTTCTCCACATCAATACACTACACTCTAACAAATAGCATCTCACCTCAAATTGCAGCTAAATGGCCCAGCATTAAAAAAAAAAAAAAAAAAAAACTTTAGAAATTCTAACCTTGCGAAGCCATATGTACAGAGGACTCTCAGGCTCTCCTTTGCATTCTTATAGCTGTTATTGGCTTGTTGCAGAAACCAGTAATCAAGAAACCAAGCACCACACTCAGAGAGTTGAAGAACTCAAGTTTATTACGCCAGCAGGTCCAGAGGAATTAACACTCTAAGCTCTGAGCCCTGAACAAAGGGATTACAGAGTTTTTATAGACAGACTATAGTGGGCAACACTAGCTGTTAATAGGCTGGTTTAAACTAAGGGATTCACACATGCGGGAACAGCAGTCAAGATGGGGAGGGGGATGCCTGATCTTTACACAGACAGGCATGATTAAGCAGGTTTTCAGGGGCTGAGCAATTGCAAAGAGCAGGAAAAGGGTGAGTGAGATAAGCTCCTGTTCCTAGTATTGTAAGTCCCCACTTTCTAAGACTACATGACTACGTGATCCAGGATTTGCAAGGAGCAAGCTGAGTTACAGAGACAGAAGGAGCAAGAGGTTATGTAAAATTTAACTTTTCCTTTTCATTCCCCCCTCTTGATGCTTTTCCTTTTCATTCCCCCCTCCTGATACTTGTTGTAGAAAGCATCATCTCATGTCTTGGTAGGACATTCAGAGCTCCTCATCATTTAGGGGGCTATAGTGAGCTATTACCATTTGTACATTTACGGATTCCATCTGAGAGGTTATGAACTGGGCAATTGCATTGAGAATACAAGGGCCAAACAAGAGTGCCACAAAGAACATGAAGAGAGGACCTGTTAAAGGGAGAAGCTACCATGCCCAGCTCCAGATATTGTTCCAGTCACCCCAGGAATTAGCTAGTTTCTCTCTCCTTTTCACGATTTGTTCCCTTAGCTGTTGGGCCATGTCCCTGACTATTTCTGATTGATTTACATAAAAGCAGCTTTCTTCATTCAAGAAGAGGCAGAGTCCTCCCTTTTCAGCTGTCAGTAGGTCTAGCCCTCTCCTATTCTGTAAAACCATCTCAGCCAGGGAGTCTAGTTGGTCCTGTAATGAAGAGCACAGCAATAATACCAATTAGGGATAGAGGCCAGGGTGGACAATGAAAATCCATTGATATTTTGATAGCTAGATCTTCAAGCTTCCACCGTGCATTTACCAGCCAGCTGCCAGAGTGTGGCTGGTGCAAGGCTGAAGAATCCTTAAGCTTCTGCCATGCATTGACTAGTCAGCTTCCAGAGTGATTAGAGCAGGGCTCAGCGTCCTTCGTGGTTGAGGGCCGTTGACTTTGGAACCGGACCTTGAGGAGGTTTTTGGGGTCCCAAACTGCTTTCCAGGTGTCCTCATCACAGGAAGTAGCTGCCTTCTTGACTCTAGTGTGGATGATCCAAGGCATGACACCTATAACTTTAACAGCAGTAGGGGTTGCCAGGACGACCATATGAGGGCCTGTCCAAACTGGCTGAATTTTTTTTTTTTTTCTTCTAATCTTTAACCCATACATCATCTCCTGGCTGATAGGGATGAACTCAATTGCCCAAAGGAATGGGTGTCCTTTCTAAGGTTTCTCAGGTGATATGGCAGAAGACTTTTCCAGGGCCTGGAGGTGTTGGGACATCTCCAGGTCAGCTAATTGTTGGTGGTCTCCCTTGAGCTTTTTTTTTTTAATCACTGGTGGTGGTCTCCTGTATAAGATCTCAAAGGGAGAATAGCCTGAGGACCTCAGGGTGCATTTATAAAGGGAGATGAGAGTCCACAAAATGATAAGACAGCTTGTTCTAGCATTGTCTGTGTATTGCCCGGGGGATATTCTTGTCATACTATTACTTGGAGAAACAAACTTAACAAGAAAGTTAAAGATATATGGCCCAAAGTTTAATAGACATAGGACAGCTGCTGAGGGGCTAGCCAGGAGAACCAGGTCCAGACATTGATTCGTGACATTAGTGTTTCTCTAGGTATGAGAAGATGCAAGAATTTGGACTCATAAAAAATCCTAACCTGAAAACATCTGAGTATCTGAAGGCTTTTTGTTTTTTTGGTTTTTCCCAGAGCACAGAGTGCCTTATTTTTTTTCTCCACCCTGAACTCCTTTCAAGGGGCTGTTGAAGGTCAGCATCTTGTAGTGGTCATGATTTAATCTTTGTAGAGGCAGCTGGCAAGTGCCAACTTTCACTCAGCAGGGCCCCTTCATAGCCACATATTTGACCACGTTTTGGGGGCATTTCATGGTTACTGTGTCCCACAGTGCTGGGAAGGCTCATTCCCAGGTCTAACAAAGATTCCATTAACAGGCCACTCCATGTGTTGTCACTAGACCAGGCCTTATAAGGAGCAAAAATCTCAGGACCATACCTGTCTTACTAGCCTCTTGGTCCAGGTAAATATTTCTTTTTGTTGCTTCTTCCCATATCTGCTGCTAAGTCGCTTCAGTCGTGTCTGACTCTGTGCGACCCCATAGACGGCAGCCCACCAGGCTCCCCCATCCCTGGGATCCTCCAGGCAAGAACACTGGAGTGGGTTGCCATTTCTTTCTCCAATGCATGAAAGTGAAAAGTGAAAGTGAAGTTCCTCAGTCGTGTCCGACTCTTAGTGACCCCATGGACTGCAGCCTACCAGGCTCCTCCATCCATGGGATTTTCCAGGCAAGAGTACTGGAGTGGGTTGCCATTTCCTTCTCCATTTCCATATCTAGAGTTACATTATTACAGTTATTGATCTCATATGGAACTGCATATCAGCATTTTATCACAGGCTCAGTCACACATTTGGTAATGTAAGAAATAATCTTCTGAAACAAGCTACATAGAAAATAATATAGCTAGCAGTTACTATTAAGGTCACAAGCAAGAATTTAAGTCAAGAACTTTCATTGGGTATAGCTCGGTATACCCCAGGTCATCTGACTCAGTTAAATGATTATGGCCAAGTGTAAATCTCCTGGTTTTACATCATGGAGCATCTGACCTTTATCCAAAGACTGATTATTGAGATAAGTTTTAGAGACAATCTTAGAGTGTCCTTTTTAATAACTTAATTAAACCTTTTAGCAATATAACACAAGGAACTATCTCAGAAATGAGTCTTGGTAAGCACAGACCTTAATTAGCAAGACTGGAACTTAATATTCAGTGAAACATAATTTTTTCTTCTTTTGATAACTCATTGTGAGGGCATTAACACTGTAGCCAGGGAAGGCTTTAACCCATCAAATAAAATGAGGTCTGTCAGAGAGCCAGGAAAAGCCAAGGGGCCATCTTGGATTTCCCATAGCCCTGGCTCTTTGATTTTGAGCTGTTATTTATCCATTTTTAATTTCCTGATTTAGGAGCAGATGATTGCCATGTTTTAAGGACATCAGGAGAGCAAAAGTCTAACTGTGAGCGGTTATTTTATGTAGAAGCAGAATGAGATTTGTCTACATGTACCATAACCTTAAATAAGGTTTATTTACTTTACCAAAGTAGCAAAAAGATTTTAAAAACAAATGTAAATCACTTAAAGGCAAAGAAATTCATAATCTGTTATTGAAAGCTGCATTCTAAGAAAACTTTGCTCTCCAAACAGAGAGAAGACCAAATTTCAGTCTGGTACCAGCTTACTGTTAATAACAAAATTTGTTTATCTGCTTAATCTTAGAAAGTCTTCTCATAAATTTTGAAGAACTAGCAGTATTCTTCTAAAGGCATGAGAGTAAAACCATAGGAGGCGTGTTTAAAATTTGATTCTATTGCAACTGACAAATAAACCTGTTCATAACACTCTAATATGATAACTAGAATTATAATTGACCATATTTTATCAGAGCATATCAGATCTATATGAATTTCACATAATTTTAGGATATCTATATTAGTAACATCAACAATACAGTATAGTCGGAAAAGATTTGTCACCCCTTCAACAGTACTTCTTATGTAATTTAACATGTCCAGTGAACCCAGGTAGCTTAATAGCTCATTGGGATGTCTCAGGGGCCCTCAGAAGCATCCCAAAGTTAGCTGGAAGTCAAGTTATTTAGAAAGTTTTGTCGATAAATATCAAAAGGGTTTATAACACTCAGTCAGGTAGGATCATATAAGTCACTGTGAAATAATAGTTATTTACTTAGCCAAAGGTAACAAAAGATTTCAAAGATAAATTAAGAGATAAAGAAACTTAAATCTATTATTAAAAGTAGTACAACATCTGAAGAAAGTATGTCCTCTTAACAGAGAGAAAGGCTGAATTCAAGTTTTGCACCAGCTTGCTTTAAACTCATTTAGGTAAACTTAATTAAAAATTTATTTTAAACTTAGTCCTAACTATACATAAAACTTTTTTTCAGGGTCCACTTTCAACAAACTTTTTAATCACTTTCTGTAACAGCCACCTGTAAGTCAGACCTACTTTCTTTTCCCTTTATAAAATGTAATTTTATTTTTATATCTTCTTTATTAAAAACATACATCCTACTTCCTTATTAGATTAGCAAATAAACATTAATACTAGATATTTAATATTGAATATTTCCCAGTTTACATGAATCTGAAGTTTATTTAGGTTAATTTTTCTTGTATTTGGAATTGTTTGTTTTCTTAGGCCAATTAAATTAGAACTCATTTACAACTTTAACAATATTATCAGAAAAAAATAAAAGACATACACTGAGATATACATAAATCTAGAAAGACAGACAGACAGATAGAGATCTTATAGTTTTCTGTTTGAGATTTAAAATATCTCTTTGATCCCCCCCTTTTTTTTTTCTTTGCTTGAAGTTCTAATTTGCTCAAACATGAGATCTCGGGCAAAGTGGGCTGTGTATTTCAAGGATATGGAAATGGTTCAGTTCAGTTCAGTTCCGTCACACAGTTGTGTCTGACTCTTTGCAACCCCACGGACAACAGTACTCCAGGCCTCCTTGTCCATCACCAACTTCCAGAGTTTACCCAAATTCATGTCCATTGAGTCGGTGATACCATCCAACCATCGATGTGATGAAATACATCGCATCCTCTGTCATCCCTTTCTCCTCCTGCCTTCAATCTTTCCCACCATCATGGTTTTTTCAAATGAGTCAGCTCTTCATATCAGGTGGCCAAAGTATTGGAGTTTCAGCTTCAACATCAGTCCTTCCAATGAACACTCAGGATTGATCTCCTTTAGAATTGACTGGTTGGCTCTCTGTGCAGTCCAAGGGACTCTCAAGAGTCTTCTCCAACACCACAGTTCAAAAGCATCAATTCTTCAGCGCTCAGCTTTCTTCACAGTCCAACTCTCGCATCCATACATGACCACAGGAAAAACCATACCCTTGACTAGACGGACCTTTGTTGGCAAAATAATGTCTCTGCTTTTGAATATGCTGTCTAGGTTGGTCATAACTTTCCTTCCAAGGAGTGAGCATCTTTTATTATTATTTTTTTAATTTTATTTTATTTTTAAACTTTACAATATTGTATTGGTTCTGCCATATATAGAAATGAATCCATCACAGGCATACACGTGTTCCCCGTCCTGAACCCTCCTCCCTCCTCCCTCCCCATACCATCCCTCTGGGTCGTCCCAGTGCACCAGCCCCAAGCATCCAGTATCGTGCATCGAATCTGGACTGGCGACTCATTTCATATATGATATTATATATATTTCAATGCCATTGTCCCAAATCATTCCACCCTCTCCCTCTCCCACAGAGTCCAAAAGACTGTTCTATAATTTCATGGCTGCAATCACCATCTGCAGTGATTTTGGAGCCCAAAAGTCTGACACTGTTTCCAGTGTTTTCCCATCTATTTCCCATGAAGTGATGGGACTAGATGCCATGATCTTCATTTTCTGAATGTTGAGCTTCAAGTCAACTTTTTCACTCTCCTCTTTCACTTTCATCAAGAGGCTTTTTAATTCCCCTTCACTTTCTGCCATAAGGAACCATCCTTATGTCATCTGCATATCTGAGGTTATTGATATTTCTCCCAGCAATCTTGATTCCAGCTTGTGCTTCTCCCAGCCCAGTGTTTCTCATGATGTACCCTGCATATAAGTTAAATAAGCAGGGTGACAATATACAGCCTTGACGTACTCCTTTTCCTATTTGGAACCAGTCTGTTATTCCATGTCCAGTTCTAACTGTTGCTTCCTGACCTGCATATAGGTTTCTCAAGAGGCAAGTCAGGTGGTCTGGTATCCCCATTTCTTTCAGAATTTTCCAGTTTATTGAATTCTTTGTGTAGGTGGTACTAATTAAGGATTTTACTGCAATGTGCATATCACATATTTTATTTTATGTAATCTTATTGCTAATAATGCCTGACAATAATGAAAGAATATCTGGATAACATGACTTGATGAACCCAAGAATTATTTAAAGTGACTAAAAATGAAATATTAGTGACAATTTTAGTTTTGGCACAGAACATTTTTTGGCATTTACATTTTTTTTCTTCCTCCAAGCCTCTCCTAGTGTTTAATTTTGATAGCAATGTGATTTTGATCATCTCACAATGGAAAGGTTAAATATAAGGCACGTACCTTCATATATAAATACAATTGATCCTTCAACGACACAGGTTTGAACTGTGTGGGTCCACTTGTTGTAGGAAGGAGGGCCCCCTCCAGGGCCCCAAGAGTGGGCTCTTGTCCAACACTTGGAAAAGAATTGTCCAAGGAGACATGTGTTGACAAAGCAAGAGACTATTGGAAGAGGGCACCCAGGCAGAGAACAACAGAGTAAGGGAACCCAGCAGAACTGCTCAGCCACGTGGCTGGCAATCTTGGGTTTTATGTTGATAGGATTAGTTTCTGGGTTGTCTTTGGCCAGTTATTCTGACTGAGAGTCCTTGGTGGATGCATTGCTCAGCCACGATGGATGCTAGCGAGAGGGATTCTTGGAGGTGGACATATGCGCGATGTCTCCTTTTAACCTTTTCCAAACTTTTCTGATTGGTGGTAGCTTATTAGTTCTGTGTTCCTTACCAGGACCTCCTGTCATAAAACAAATCATGCAAATGGTTACTAGAGAGCCTGGCCAGGGTGGGCGGTTTCAGTCAGTGTGCTTCTGCTAACACAGTGATATGCAGACTTTTTTCACTGAACATGTACTACAGTACCATACTGTTCACTGTTGATTGGATCCCCAGAAGTAGAGCCCTGAATACAGAGGGCCAACTATAAAGTTGTACATGGATTTTCAAATTGCATGCAGGGTCAGTGATCCAACCCCAATGCTGTTTAAAAGTTGACTATATTAAAGTTTTGTATGTTATCAATGTTTTGATTTATAGTCTCTGAAAAACTGCCACAGTTGAATTGTATTGGAAAACAAAAGCCATGGAAATGTAACACTTGTATTGTAATCTGTTTACTGAATTTTAGAGTTTTTTTTTTTTTTTAACCTGGGTTTTCAAGGAAATCACATTTGGTACTGTATTCAAGGCTTGTTATTTCACCACACTACAAGGTCATCTTACTTTTTCTATAAAAAAAATAGAGTGGATTCTGTTTTGCATATTTCCTGATGAATAAATGCAGCCACTTATTTGAAACAATGTGAAAGAAATAAATGTTGTAAAGTGACACAAAAATGATTTCAATTAGAATCACAATGTTCAGTTTGTTGGCACTATCATGACATTTAGATGCTAAACATTGTGATCCATGAACAATTAAGCATGAACACTCTCACTGCCATTTTCTTTGGTCTCTTTAGTATAAATGCTATCCAAACCTCAAAGAATTAGAGATAATTTTCTGCCCTCCATTGTGTGTCAAATCACTGCTGCTGCTGCTGCTGCTAAGTCGCATCAGTCGTGTCCGACTCTGTGCTACCCCATAGACGGCATCCCACCAGGCTCCGCCGTCCCTGGGATTCTCCAGGCAAGAACACTGGAGTGGGTTGCCATTTCCTTCTCCAATGCATGAAACTGAAAAGTGAAAGTGAAGTCGCTCAGTCGTGTCCGACTCTTCGGGACTCCCTGGACTGCAGCCTACCAGGCTCCTCCATCCATGGGATTTTCAAGGCAAGAGTACTGGAGTGGGTTGCCTTTGCCTTCTCCACTAGACCACTGGTTTAACAAAAGAAACATTTGTGATCTGCTGACTGGATTTTTAGCATCTCTTCAGCCTTCTAAATCTTACAGGAATTTTTAGGTCCTCCAAATTTACATGACAAAGTAGATGTTGTATTTACAGACCAGGTGTTCATGGAGCCATGGAATTTGCTAATGGCTTTGCAATTATCCCTTGCACTTGAGAGGGAGGGAGTATAGGAGTAGGTGGCATCTGAGGTTCCTTTTAATTCTAATATTTTTATAATTCCAATGGTTATAGGAAATAGTTGAGCTGCTGTTAGTGGTGACCATAGTCAAAAGACAGGATCCCTCCCCACTAAGTATCCACACATGTGCATGTCCTAAGTCACTTCAGTCGTGTCCCTGTTTCTGACTCAACTCTCTTGGGACAAACAGCTTCTCTAGACTGACGCAGCAATAATGCGAAGGAAGATTTTCTAAATACAACTATGGAAAAGAGTAAAATTGCTGCTCAGTAATTTTACTCATTTAAGATTCCCATTCCAGAAATTAGGTCATGGGAAATAATATTTCAAAGCTGTCTGACCACATGTAGTGTGAGACTTGTTTAGCATTATTCCAGTACGTAGAGAAAGAAGTATAGCCCTCATGGACCAGTCGGGAAAAAGTCACAGGATGTTGAGGAGTGAACTATGTCTGGCTCCACACAAGAAGAGACTCAACTGAAAAAGGTAATCTTTTTGCCTAATCACTTAAGAAGTGAATGCTAGACTTAGAGAACAAATTCACGGTTACTGGTGGTGAGGGTGGAAGGGAAGGTATAGTTAGGAAATTTGGGATTGACAAGTACACACTGCAGCATTTAAAATGGATAACCGGAGGCTTCCCTTGTGGTCCAGTGCTTAAAACTTTGTGCCTCTACTGCAGGAGGTGTGGGTTTGAACCCTGGTTGGGGAACTAAGATCCTGCATGCCACATGGTGCAGCCAAAAAAATAAAATAGGTAACCAACAGGGACTTACTGTATAGCATAAGGAACTCTGCTCAGTATTATGTAACAATGTAAATGGAAAAAGAGTTTGAAAAAGAATGGATACATATACATGTATAACTCAATCGCTTTGCTATACACCTGAAACTAACACAACATTGTTAATTGTAACTAACACCTGAAACTAACTAAACCTGAAACTAACTAAACCTGTAACTAACACCTGTAACTAACACCTGAAACTAACTAAACCTAATTGTAACTACACCTGAAACTAACACAACATTGTTAATTGTAAATGTACTTCAATATAAAAAAGGTTTTAAAAAGTGATGTAAAACATAAAGTTTAAAAAATAAGAAATGAAAGCATGGATGTTTTTACTTTGAAAGAATAGTCAAGAATATATTATATTGAATGTGTCAGGAAACAGATAACAGAAAACCTAATTAAGAGAGGACAAAGCAAACAAGTGTTCATTTTCCCCCACAAAAGTCTAACTATAGTTCACAAAGTGTGGCCCAGAAATCCCTGTGGGTTCCTGAGACCTTTCAGGCTTCTGCAAGATCAAAACAATTTTAATAATAATTCTAAGATATTATTTGCCCTTTTCACTCTGCTGACATTTGCACTGTTGATGCTAAAGCAACAAAAGCTAAAACTGCTGACTTCTTAGCACAAATCAACAGAGTGGTACCAAACTCTACTAGTAGTAGCCATTGTATCCTTCATTGCCATGCACTTAAAGGGAAAAAAAAAAAAAAAAAGGCCAGTTTCACTTTAGAATGCTCTTGAAGAAGCAATAAAAAAAAATGAATTTACTGACTCTCAACTCTTGAGTATTCATCTTCTTAATAGTCTATGGGACGAAATGGAGAGTTTGCATGGAGTACTTCTGCTACACACTGGAGTTGAATGGTTATCTTTAGAAAAAGAGTTTGTACAATTGAATAATAAGCTGAGTTGGCTGCTTTTTTAAAGAATCATCATTTGTACTTGATAGAATGACTGACAAGTAAACTACAGTTATACAAACTTGGGTATTTGGCAGATATTTTCCTGAAAATGAACAAAGTGAGGGTGTCATTTTAAGGAAAACAACTGAAAGTATTTGTTACCAATAACAACATTTGTGCTTTCAAGTGAAAATTAGAGTTTTAGAAAAGTTATATCTGCCATCATGAGCTTGTCAGCTTCCGAACTTAAAGATATATTTGATGACCTCAATAGTGGTATTAACAAAAAAAGTATTTTTTCCATATTTTATAATAAAATGTATCACCAATTGGAAATCCTGTATAAAACTCAGTGAACCAGCATTTTCTAAATGACAAATGAATACATCATGTTACAAAATCATGAGTGGGCAAAAGAGCTTTTAAAATGCAAGATACGCAAATAGATTTTAATGTGCTGGTGCATGAAAAGTTCATTGATATGGTTTCTGATTCCATGTTGCAACTAGTTTTTTTTTGAACTACCATTTCTTGAATTTCAGTGAAATATCAAAGAGAAATGTTTACAATTATAAAGAAAGGCCATTGAAATACTTTCTTTTTTCAAACAAAATACCTGTGTGAGCCTAGATATTCTTCATATAATCAAACCAGAACAATATATCATAACAGATTGGATGCAGAAGAGATTACAGCTGTCTTCTGTCATGCTGGACATTAAAGAAATTTGTAGACATGTAAAACATTGCTACTCTTCTCACTAAATTTCCTTTCATTTTGGAGAATATAACATTCGTGAAAACGTTATTTATATCAATGTGCAATAGGTATTTTTTGTTGTTGTTCAGTCGCTCAGTCATGTCCAACTCTTTATGACTCCATGGACTGCACCAGGCCAGGCTTCCCTGTCCTTCACTATCTCCTGGGGTTTGCTGAAATTCATGTCCATTGCGTCAGTGATGCCATTCAACCATCTCACCCTCTGTCGCCCCCTTCTCCTGTCCTCAATCTTTCTCAGCATCAGAGTCTTTTCCAATGAGTCAGCTCTTTGCATCAGTGACCAAAGTATTGGAGCTTCAGCTTCAGCATTAGTCCTTCCAATGAGTATTCAGGACTGATTTCTCTTAGGTTTGACTGGTTTGATCTCCTTGCTGTCCAAGGGATTCTCAAGAGTCTTCTTCAACACCACAGCTTGAAAGCATCAATTCTTCAGTGCTCAGTCTTCTTTATGGTCCAACTCTCACATCCATGCATAACTACTGGAAAAACCATACATATGACTACATGGACCCTTGTGGGCAGTGTGATGTCTCTGCTTTTTAATACATTAGATTTGTTAGAGCTTTTCTACCAAGGAGCAAGCATCTTTTAATTTCATGGCTACAGTCACCATCTGCAATGATTTTGGACCCCAAGAAAATAAAGTCTATCACTGTTTCCATTTTTCTCCCATCTATTTGCCATGAAGTGATGGGACCAGATGCAATGATCTTAGCTTTTTGAATGTTGAATTTTAAGTCAGATTTTTCTCTCTCCTCTTTTACTTTCATCAAGAGGCCCTTTAGTTCCTCTTCACTTTCTGCCATTAGAGTGGAGTGATATCATCTGCATATCTCAGGTTATTGACATTTCTCCCAGAAATCTTGATTCCAGCTTGTGATTCATCCAGCCTGGCATTTTGCATGATGTACTGTGCATATAAGTTAAATAAGCAGGGTGACAATACACAGCCTTGATTTACTCCTTTCCCAATTTGGAATCAGTCTGTTGTTCCATGTCTGGTTCTAATTGTTGCTTCTTGACCTCCATACAGGTTTCTCAGAAGGCAGGTAAGGTGGTCTGATATTTCTATCTTTTGAAGACATTTCCACGATTTGTTGTGATCCATACAGTCAAAGACTTTCAAGTAGTTGATGAAACAGAGTAGATATTTTTCTCAAATTCTCTTGGCTTTTCTATAATCCAACAGATGTTGGCAATTTAATCTCTGGTTCATTTGCATTTTCTCAATCCAGGTTTTGCATCTGGAAGTTCTTGATTCATGTACTGTTGGAGCCTAGCTTGAAGTTTTTTGAGCATTACCTTGCTAGCATGTAAAATGAGCACAATTGTGCAATAGTTTGAACATTCTTTAGGGTTGTCCTTCTTAGGGTATTACTTTTAGTATTAAAAAATTAATAATTAAAATTTGTTTTTTAAGTTTTTATTTATAGCATGGTAAATATTAATAGATAAATTTCATATAAATGAAAGCTTTTGGGAGACCTCAATAATTTTTTAACCTTTTACTTTGAAATAGTTTTAGATTTAGAGAAGAGTTGCAGAGATAAGAGTTCCTGTATACCCTCCATCCAGCTTCCCCTAATGCTAACATCTTGTATAACAACAGCACATTTATCAAAACTAAGAAATTAACATTCTTCAATAGTGAGTATAATTGGAAAGTATTCTGAGACCAGTAGTTTGAGATCTGCTGATCCACAGGTAAGCAGTTGCCACTACTGGCTCAGCTGCACAACAAAGACCCAGATTCTGTTTTGTTGTTGTTACTGTTTTGGGGATATAATTGATATAACATTGTGTAAGTTTTAGGCTTTCAATATGTTGATTTGATCCATTTACACTGCTATACGATTGCCACTCTTTTGTGTCATATATTATTTCTTTTAGTGTTAGGAACAATTAGGATCCAGTCTTTTAGCAAGTTTAATGTTTATAGTATAGTTTTGTTGTCTGTCATCCTTGTACTAGATCCTTGTATTAGATCTTTAAGACTTATTTATCTACGACCTGCAAGTGAGTATCCTTGAACAACATCCCTTCCAGTCCCCTATCCCCCAGCTTCTGGTAACTACCATTTCACTCTGTTTTTATGAGTTCAGCTTTTTTTTAAAATTCCACATGTAAGAGAGAATATGTAGTATTTGTCTTTTTCTGCCAGTCTTTTCATTCCTGTTCTATTGGCTTTTTATCTTCCTGATTGTCATCTCATGGCTATAAGATGGCTGACAGAGCTACAGTCTTTTCTTTTTAGTTTAAGACTGGAAGAAGAGGGAACAGACAGTGTCAGCAAGCCTTCCTCTATGCCCTGTCCTCTTTACCAGCAAGCAAAATACTTCCCAGAAACAGCCCATTCAACTTCCATTTATATCCTAGTGGTCAGAACTTGCTCTGCTCTGGGCCCAAATTCTAGACAAATCACTTGTGGCAGAAGATTGAATTCAAGTGACTGGAACAACTGGTTTATCCTCTGAAGGGGGATTAAGAGTCTCTCTACCCTGAAATTAAGAGATGTCTGCTTACTTCCTGAAAAAATCAAGTTTTACTATTCAGGAAGGAGAGGGGAGAGAATGGCTTTTAGGTGGCCATTGGTATCTTAACTGTCAGTTTGGAATTTCTATAAGATATTGTAGAAATTAAAGAAGTGAACTGGCTACTGGAATTATCCTGATTTGATGGGTCTGGAAGAAGTGTGGACTGACTGTATGAACCTACTGTATGGCACAGGGAACTCTACTCAATATTCTGTAATAAATAAATAAATATATATATATAAAAAAGAACAACTTTTCTGTTCACCTGAATCTAACACAACATTGTAAATCAACTATACCCCAATATAAAATAATAATTAAATTAAAATTATAAATAAAGCCAACCATGAAGTTGAAGAAACAGTCAAAAAAGTGAATCTTTTACAAAATTGGGAAATTAGTATGGGCCTCCCTTTTAGCTTGTGATATGTAAAAGTGTTAAATCCAGATGTGAATTTTGTGGTTGCTGCTTATTATCACAAGGGACAATCTTGTCAGCTTCATCACTGTATAACAGGAGACATTCATGGCAGCACTGCCCACCCCACCTGAAGGCAGAATTCATATACTTGCCTTTGTGATTCCAATGTATTAAGGGAAATGATTACTTAGCCCAATACTCCACGTTTATCCTGAAATCAGAATGCATCTTTTTAAAAAAAAAAATCTTATTGGGAGTCACTTCCGTGTATAGATTACTCCCACAAAAGAGGAGAATTGCCCACAGTAGTAACAGACCACTCTCAAAGCAGTCTATTAACTTGTATGGTGCCAATTTCTCTTGTCCTTCTTTATGTTTCCTTAGCAAGATCCCAAGGTATTTTTATCCCTGGGCCACAAGAGCTCTTGATACCTGTTCTGAAATTCTGTGCTAACGATGACTGATGATTGCAAAACTGGGAGCAACTTAAGGACATAGCCTTAATTTGTTATATTATACAGTAAAACAGCACCCTTCCTTTTTTATTTTTGTCATTACCCAGTATTCTTCCCAGTTCTTCCCTTGAGGCTGTCTTACAGTACTATCCATCCAAGATCACAGTGGGTCTGTGTTTCACAGTGCTAGAAAGGATCCACCCCAGCTTTGGAATCAGAACATTCTTTAAGCAACAGACAAGAGACAGGGAAGTGTCTGTCCTTTTGCTATGCTTAGGAGGAAGACTGCATTTAATGGTGCAATTATGCATTACTTTAAGGCTTTCTAACCAATATTTAAGCTGATTCTGTTAACCACACCCTCACATGCTCCCAGCAAGGCTCTGTGGAGAAGTCTGTGAAATTAAATGAATTCATAAGAGTAAGTGAGTGGTGAGGAGAAAGAGACATTCCCTGTAGTCTTGGTATTCCCCTCAGCTTTTGGAGGGGAAAAATGAAAAGGAAGAAATATTAGATAATAACAAAGAAGACAGGAGTTCTCCACCCTGATGCTTTGCAGTGTCGATGAGTGATATGTAATGACTCCAGAGAGGAAGCAGCTGTGGTTGTGCTGTCTAATATGAGACCATAAGCTACCTCATAAATTATACTCATGCTCCAAATGTGGCATAAATGCATTAGAAAGATCACCGTGACCTAAATAGTCACTGAACAGCAGCTTTCTTCTGGACCCCCATGGGCTACAATGGGCCACCAGACAGGGACAGTACCAGCTAACACTGGCAACCTATGTGAACTGATGGGCAAGATCAGATGGCTCTACCCCTTTCTTTTCCCCATGCCTTGCTATTGAGTTAGAAAACGCCCTGATGCTGGGAAAGACTGAAGGCAGGAGGAGAAGGGGGTGACAGAGTATGAGATGGTTGGATGGCATCACCAACTCGATGGACATGAGTTTGAGCAAGCTCCAGAAGACGGTGAAGGACAGGGAAGCCTGGCGTACTGCAGTCCATGGAATTGAAAAAAGTTGGACGTGATTGAGGGACTGAACAACAACAACCTGAAAAGAATGTCAATTTCTCCATCTTTCTAAGAAGGGCTCATTATTGGGTAAAGTTGCTGCTGCTGCTGCTAAGTCGCTTCAGTCATGTGCGACTCTGTGCGACCCCATAGACGGCAGCCCACCAGGCTCCGCTGTCCCTGGGATTCTCCAGGCAAGAACACTAGAGTGGGTTGCCATTTCCTTCTCCAATGCATGAAAGTGAAAAGTGAAAGTGAAGTCGCTCAGTCGTGTCCGACTCCTAGCGACCCCATGGACTGCAGCCCACCAGGCCCCTCCGTCCATGGGTTTTTCCAGGCAAGAGTATTGGAGTGGGGTGCCATCACCAAGGCTCTTAAAATAGTTAAGGCAAGTTGTATTCAGGAGTAACAGAGATGGGAAGAATATAGCAAGAATGTCTTGAACATTTTCAGTTGTTGGGATCCAACAATGAGGCAAGGGATCCACTTATATCATGCCAAATTCTAACAATTCTTCTGGGAAATAATTATAGGGTGGGAAGAATCAAGACGAATGAGTTCAACTCTGGAAATACACCAGTGTTTGAAGACAGAGTGGAGATAGATTCGAAGTATAACATGGTGGATATCAGATAGTATTTGAGGCCAGGCCCAGAAGTCTTAAGTCTGAATCCTTTAGAAAGGAGGCTACAGTTAAAAAATAATTTTCTTGAGACATTCAAAGTCAAAGAATCAACAGTATTGATGCCAACAGTTTTGGCAGTAATATGATGTGTTATCTCTGATGTGGCTTTCTAGGGCTACCATAACAAATTACCACAAACCTGGTGGCTCTTTCAGCTTCCACTGTCCCCTAATGCTTACTCACTTGTGATAGCACAACTCCAATCTCTGCTTCCATCTTCACATGCCTTCTCCTTTGTGTTTTCTTTTCTATCTCTTATAAAGATATGTTCATTGAAGTTAGAACCCACTTCAATCCCACTATGATCTCATGTCAGTGCATAATTTAATTACATCCTCAAGCATCCTATTTCAGAATAAGATCACATTCTGAGGTTCCGGGTGGATACAAACTTGTGAAGAATATTATTCAACCCATTACAGTCAGTAATCTCAGTAGGCATCTGTGGCACTGTTTGTCACAAGGAGGGACCCAGCATCTATTACATTGCTTTGGTACAGCAAAGACTTTATGCATTGTGTTCTTGGTGAAAGTGTTAGCAGCCTGAAGCCATCTGTGGAGAGCAGCAGCAGACGTCTTAACAGTAGTTGGGGACAGAAATGGGTGAGATCTTACAGAGGGAGATTGTTATAAGGGCTGCAAGCTGGGTAAATGGTCAAGAAGCTCACATTAAGATCCTGACTAGCTGATCCCACAGGCTTCCCTTGTGGCTCAGCTGGTAAAGAATCTGCCTGCAATGTGGGAGACCTGGGTTCAATCCCTGGGTTGGGAAGATCCCCTGGAGAAGGGAACAGCTACCCATTCCAGTATTCTGACCTGGAGAATTCCATGATCTGTACAGTCCATGGGGTCACAAACAGTTGGACACGACTGAGCAACTATCTCTTTCACTTTTCACTCTCTTTCTCTTTCACTTTTCAGCTTTTTTTTTAGCTGATCCCAGTGCACCCCCACTACATTTCATCATATTGGTTAGGGCAAACAAAAATGAGACAAAGATGATAAAATGGGTCTTGACTGGACAATTTCAAGGAAGGGCACCAAGAAAGAAGGATGGGCTTTTAGAGACAAAAAGAGCAAAGAGAGGTTATCTAGAGGTAACAAAACCTCATATGAGATTCTAAAGTTGACCACACAATTTCCTGAGATTTATGGATGGCACTTGTGTATCTAGCTTTGAAGGAATTGAGGCCACCACCATTTGGAGATAAACATTAGCTCCATTCATTGCCCCTTAACAATTAGCAGAGGAAAGTGATCAAGAAAGCCTACTTATCAATAAGCATAAATAGGTTAAATATGACAGGATCAAAGGTAGAGCAGGAAACATCAAGAAAGTTAAAGGAGAAGTAAGAGGGCTTCCCTGGTGACTCAGTGGTAAAGAATCTGCCTGCTGGTACAGGAGACACAGGAGACTTGGGTTAGATTCCTGGGTCAGGAAGATCCCACATGCCATGGAGCAACTAAGTCTGTGTGACACAAATATTGAACCTGTGCTCTCTAGCCCAGGAACCACAACTAGTGAAGCCCTCACACTGCAACTACTGAAGTCCACATGCCCTAGAGCCCCTGCTCAGCAGCAAGGGAAACCACTACAACAAGAAGCTCATGTACCGCAACTAGAGAAAAGTCCATGCAGCAACGAAGACCCCAACACAGCCAATACATAAATAAATAAGATTTAAAATAATTTTTAAAAATAAAGGAGAACAGGAAGGGGTTTGATCAATGGGCATTTTTACCACTCCTACAAGGAGAGACCCCCTCAAAAAAAGATATCTTTTTCATCATTACAGTGTTGTATTGTCGTTGTTTAGTTGCTAAGTCGTGTCTGCTTTTATTGCCACCCCATGGACTCTAGCCCACTACACTCCTCCGTCCATGGGATTTCCCAGGCAAGAATACTGGAATGGGTTGCCATTTCCTTCTCCAGGGAATCTTTCCAACCCAGGGATTGAACCTCAGTCTCTGGTAGGCAGATTCTTTACAATTGAGCCACCAGGGAATTGTCTAGAATTACCTTAAGTCGGATGTGAGCAGAAAATACTCACAAACATTGGTGGAGTTCCATCCCAGAAAGGGAATTTACGACAAATATCAACTTTGCTTATTTTCTACATTGGTGGTACCTTCAGCTCCACAAACCTAGAATTTAGTAGAAATGTTATTAGAAAGAGTGTCAACTTACTGACACTGCTTTACATGACAGATAAAATAAGATTTCAAATTAAATGTTCTTTTTTCCTCAAGCACAATTTTAATCAACATTATTGTTGCACAGTACCATCCATGTGTATTTTTTATGGCCAAAGACAAATAGATATGGAATATTTCTATCCAAATGAAAATTGGGGACAAATGGTTTATCAGCATTACTTTTTTTCCTGATTTGTTAATGTGTTGTAAACATTTTTACAGAAGAGTAAGAATTAAATTGTTTTTAGTTATACATTTAAATTCTCTTTATTGAAAAAGAGTAGTCTATAATTGGAGCTATCCTAGAAATTCTAGGATGTATTTCTGTCTTAGTTGTACAATTGACATTTTGATAATTATTTCAACATTTCAACTCATTCATCCCTTTGACCTTGCACTCTATCAGCCATGCCAATAGACAGCACTGAAAACCCAAACATCTGTTTTGTTTGCTTAAGTTCTGCTACAGAAAGCTGGAGAACAGTGCCAATTGGCTCCACTACAAATTTATGCCATTTACTCTCAATTGGGCCTTCAATACTACTTGGTAATCCTTCATTCATCCCTGTGATGATGCCCTCAGCAGCTATTCAAAATCTTTTTTACTCTCCATGGGTTCTCAATTCCCAAAGAAGAAAATTGTGGTAACAAAGCAAAACAATTTCTCAAGAGTATAATGCAAGAAAACTTCCCCAAAATAACATATAAAGGTGCATATTAAAAGAGCACAACCACGTACCTGAGGAAATTGACCCAGATCAACCAGCAGAGACATATTCTAGTAAACTTTCTGGACTTAAGGGGAAAAACAAAACCTTTTCAGCTAAAAGAATCAAAATCATTCATAAGGGAAAGGAAATAAGATTATAGTCAGAATTTGAAAGAAAATTTATGCCAGCAGAAAAAAGAAGTGACATACTCAATATAACAAAGAACGATATGTAAGCTAAAGATTTTATATTCAGCCTGACTTGCAAATAAAATAAAAACCAAAACCACACAGACAAATTTATCAGCATGCAAGGACTATTGTTCCTATGAGACTTTTAACATTTTAGATAATCAGCTTCTGACAATTAAAGTGTCTGGAGGGGCACCTTCAACATAAAACCTGATGTTACTGACCACTGAAAGCAGTCAACATCATAGACAAAAGAGGCAACCAAATGTTTTTTATCTCCAGATAGAGATACCACCACCTAGGAAGCCAAAAGAAAAACAATCAACTGAAATCTGATCAAGCCTATAGAACCAACCCTCAATTTACAGGAAATGCAAAATCAAGACTGGAGAAAACCCTGGAGACAAAAGATATAGTTTCTTCAACAAATAAACTATGAGGAAAAAAGAGGATGAAGTAGAAACTCTACATTAAAACAGACATAGAAATTATCAAGTTGAAGCATAACTAAACTAGTGTTTATGAATGAACATTTTGGTGATAAACTAAAAGAGAAAATAAAGAATTGATTTCTGGAAAAGTTAGAATAGAGGTTAAACTTTTGAGGACAATGGAGACAGTTGTGATTAGGAGGGGTCTCTGGCTGTTGTTGTTCAGTCATGCAGTCATGTCCATTCCTTGCGATCCCATAGACTGCAGCACGCCAGGCTTCCCTGTCCTTCACCATCTCCTGGAGCATGCTCAAACTCATGTGCACTGATTTGGTGATGCCATCCAATCATCTCATCCTCTGTCATCCCTTTTCCTCCTGCCTTCAATCTTTCCCAGCAACAGGGCCTTTTCTAATGAGTTGGCTCTTCACGTCAGGTGGCCAAAGTATTGGACAAAGTATTGGAGCTTCAGCATCAGTCCTTTCAATGAATATTCAGGATTGAGTTCCTCTAGGATAGACTGGTTTGGTCTCCTTGCTATCCAAGGGATTCTCAAGAATTTCCTCCAACATCACAATTCAAAAGCATCAATTCTTTGGTGCTCAGTTTTCTTTATGATCCAACTCTCATATCCATACATGACTACTGGAAAAACCATAGCTTTGACTATACGGACCTTTGTTGACAAAGTGATGTCTCTGCTTTGTAATTTGTTGTCTAGGTTGGTCATAGCTTTTCTTCCAAGGAGCAAACGTCTTTTAATTTCATGGCTGCAGTCACCATCTGCACTGATTTTGGAGCCCAGGTAGATAAAGATTGTCATGGTTTCCACTGTTTCCCCATCTATTGCCATGATTGATGAGACCAGATGCCATGATCTTAGATTTCTGAATGTTGAGTTCTAAGCCAACTTTTTCACTCTCTTCTTTCACCTTCATCAAGAAGCTGTTTAGGTCTTCTTCGATTTCTGCCATAAGGGTGTTGTCATCTGCATATCTGAAGTTATTGACATTTCTCCTGACAATCTTGATTCCAGGTTGTGCTTCATCCAGCCCAGCATTTTGCATGATGTACTCTGCATAGATATTAAATAAGCAGGGTGACAATATACAGCCTTGCCATATTCCTTTCCCAATTTTGAACCAGTCCCTTGTTCCATGTCTGGTTCTAACTGTTGCTTCTTGACCTGCATACAGGTTTTTCAGGAGGCAGGTATGGTGGTCTGGTATTCCCATCTCTTGAAGTATTTTCCATACTTTGTTGTGATCCACACAGTCAAAGGCTTTAGTATAGTCAATGAAGCAGAAATAGATGTTTTCCTGGAACTCTCTTGCTTTTTTTCTATGATCCAACGGATGTTGGCAATTTGATCTCTGGTTCCTCTGCCTTTTCTAAATCCAGCGTATACATCTGAAAGTTCTTGGTTCCTGTACTGTTGAAGCCTAGCTTGGAGAATTTTGAGCGTTACTTTGCTAGCTTGTGAGATGAGTCCAATTGTGTGGTGGTTTGAACATTCTTTGGCATTGCCTTTCATTGGGATTGAAATGAAAATGGACCTTTTCCAGTCCTGTGGCCACTGCTGAGTTTTCCAAATTTGCTGGCATATTGAGTGCAGCACTTTAACAGCATCATATTTTAGGATTTGAAATAGCTCAGCTGGAATTCTATCACCTCCACTAGCTTTGTTCATAGTAATGCTTCCTAAGGCCCACTTGACTTCGTACTCCAGGATGTCTGGCTCTAAGTGAGCGATCACACCCATCATGGTTTTCTGGGTAATTAGGATCACTTTTGTATAGTTCTTCTGTGTATTCTTGCCACCTCTTCTTAAAATCTTCTGCTTCTGTTAGGTCCATACCATTTCTATCCTTTATTGTGCCCATCTTTGCATGAAATGTTCCCTTGGTATCTTTAATTGTCTTAAAGAGCTCTCTAGTCTTTCCCAGTCTATTGTTTTCCTCTATTTCTTTGCACTGATCACTTAGGAAGGCTTTCTTATCTCTTCCTGCTGTTCTTTAGAACTCTGCGTTCAGATGGGTGTATCTTTCCTTTTCTCCTTTGCCTTTTGCTTCTCTTCTTTTCTCAGCTATTTGTAAGGCCTCCTCAGACAACCATTTTACCTTTTTGCAATTTCTGTTTCTTGGGAATGGTTCTGATCACTGCCTCCTGTACAGTGTTACAAGCATCTGTCCATAGTTCTTCAGGTACTCTGTCATATCGAATCCTTTGAATCTATTAGTCACTTCCACTGTATAATTGTAAGGGATTTGATAGGTCATACCTCAATGGCCTAGTGGTTTACCCTTATTTATTCAATTTAAGTCTGAATTTTGCAATAAGGAGCCAATCAGAGACTCTGGAGTCTCTGCAGTGGCTGGCAAAAATTCTAATATTTTAACCTAATTTGTAACCTAGGTGGTTGATTACAAAGGTGTTTTTCTCATAATAATTAATTAAGTTATACATTTAGTTAATGCAGTTTTCTGTATTTGTTATATTTTTACAATAATTTTTTAAAAAGAAACACTGCATGGTGTTTCATGTTGGTTATCTTTTCCTTTTATGGCAGTGAGGCATTAAAATGCTTCCTGAATACACACAATTTTGCAGCCAGAATGGTATAATTGTTTGGGAAATAAATGACAGCTCAGGGGATTATTCAGTATTCTGCATTTAAAAAAAACCCATATATATATTGCATTCCTCTGTTTTTGCCCACTACAAGTCTCATCATTTCCATTATTTCTTTTATAAATGTGGTTTCTTCTCTAGTAATCAAAATTATGAAATAAATATAACAGTAAATTTTATACTATTAGATAAAGCAACCTAGGATGAAAAAGAGCATTTGTATATAAAATCTGCAAATCCTCTTACTTTAAATCAGATCAGAAAGGTGCCTTTTATATTTATCACTATTTCTTCAATCTCAATAAGATTATGTCACCAAAAATAAATTCAATTATGAAATAATGCCATTTGCATCAACATAGATGGACCTAGTGATTGTCATACTGAGTGAAGTTAAGTCAGACAGAGAGAAAGACAAATATGATATGATATCACTTCTACATGGAATCTAAAAAAAGGGATACAAATTTACTTATTTACAAAGCAGAAATAGAGTCACAAATATAGAAAAGAAACATGGTTACCAGGGGGAAGGAGGGGGAGGGATAAATTGGGAGATTGAGATTGACATATACACACTATTATGTACAAAATAGATATCTACTAAAGACCTACTATATAGCACAGGAAACTCTACTCAATACTCTGTAATGACCTATATGGGGAAACAATCTGAAAAGAGTGGATATATGGAGGAGCCTGGTGGGCTGCAGTCCATGGGGTCACTAACAGTTGGGCCCGACTGAGCAACTTCACTTTAACTTTTCACTTTCATGCATTGGAGAAGGAAATGGCAACCCACTCCAGTGTTCTTGCCTGGAGAATCCCAGGACAGCTGGTGGGCTGCCGTCTATGGGGTCACACAGAGTCGGACACGACTGAAGCGACTTAACAGCAGCAGCATATGTATATGTATAACTGATTCACTTTGCTGTGCACCCGAAACTTACACAATGCTGTAAATCAACTATACTCAAGTAAACATTTTTTAAATGTTCAATATTCATATCAGTTCAGTTCAGTTCAGTCACTCAGTCATGTCCAACTCTTTGCGACCCCATGAAGCACAGCACGCCAGGCCTCCCTGTCCACTACCAACTCTTGGAGTTCACCCAGACTCATGTCCATTGAGTCAGTGATGCCATCCAGCCATCTCATCCTCTGTCGTCCCCTTCTCCTCCTGCCCCCAATCCCTTCCAGCATCAGAGTCTTTTCCAGTGAGTCAACTCTTCGCATGAGGTGGCCAAAGTACTGGAGTTTCAGCTTTAGCATCATTCCTTCCAAAGAAATCCCAGGGTTGATCTCCTTCAGAATGGACTGGTTGGATCTCCTTGCAGTCCAAGGGACTCTCAAGAGTCTTCTCCAACACCACAGTTCAAAAGCATCAATTCTTCGGTGCTCAGCCTTCTTCACAGTCCAACTCTCACATCCATACATGACCACAGAAAAAACCATAGCCTTGACTAGACGGATCTTTGTTGGCAAAGTAATGTCTCTGCTTTTGAATATGCTATCTATATATTCATATTAAAATGGAAGAAAGATGATATAGAAGAAACTAAAATCTCCTAGAGCTATCTCTTGCCCTTTAGCTTCATTATTACTAGCTAGCTCCTATTACCCATAATGCATGTCTTTTATAGCATAAATAATAATTGAAAAAATTTTTGATAATGGAAAATGTCAGGTATATACAGAAGTATATATAATAGTATAATGGACCTGCATGTACTGATCATGCAGCTTCAACAATTATCAACATGTGGCCAATCTTGTTTTATTTATCCATCTATCTCATCCCCCTTCTCACTAGATCACTTTGGAGAATAGTCTATATATTTATTTTCATTCCAAAAATGCTTTCAGCCATCAACAGCACAGTATCCATGAAGAAAACAGCAAACACAAAGACTCAGCCAAATACTGCCAGTACCCCAGTGCTTACAGGAGAGCAAAGTCAACAAAATCCTTCACCTTTATCCAGAAAATGCCTAATATCTTGCTCAAGTTTAAGTTTCAAATTTTGTCCTTAAACCAATTAGCATCCATGACTATGGTATACCAAAGCTAATAAAAGCAACAGTGCTTTCCAGAATACTCTTAATATCTTCTAAAGTTTAGGTTTGTAAATTTATAGGTGTCCTGTAAAGTTCAGTCCATATGGATAACAGAAAAAGAATTAAACTGAAAATGAGATTTGGGTTAGTCTCAGTTTTGCTCATTTTCTTTAGTGTGTCCTTAAATGCATGACCTAAAACTTTGAGCCTGTTCGCTCTGAGGATGGGAGCCATAGTTCCATGAAGTTCAAGCTTCATATCTCTGAGTCTAAATTGACTTTGAGTAGCACTCCCTCCTGGTGGAGTTAGAAGGTAAAGCTTAAATGTTCTTCACAAAGAGTTAACTGTAGTTTAAAAATGCTCTAAAGATTAAGGTTAAGATAAAGTAGGACTTTAAAAATTCTTTAAAATATAAATTTCAACTACATATACTATCACTGCTATTCCAAGAATCTACTCTTTGTGAGATGTTCTTCTAGCACACTTATGTAGACACAACCAGAAATTGCTGTCTAAAGAGCTGGCAAATCATTGACTTGCTATGTAATGAAATGCTCAACTAAGAGTGTGTTAAACTAGAATTCACTTTCAGTTAAATTTCAGGGTCAGATTTTACCCTGTTCTTAACAAGACACCTTAGGAAATAATATTTACACTCTATATGCTTAGCAGTGTCATTTCTAGAAAATTATTGAATACAAAAATGCTTCTAGAAGGAAAAATTTTCTCTGGATTGAAAATTCTCTTGTTAGTTTGCATTATTAATATTCAAACTCCATCCACATACCACCATGAGAAAATCTAGAGAATGGCATGACTGAGCATACTCTGATTTCTTTCCTTTAGTTCATGGCAACAACCAGCTCATGGGAGCAAACTGCTGTGAACAATGAGATGCAACTTCTAATTCCCTCCAAATTTACTCACTAAAGTCATAATAAATTCATCTTACATTTTGATGTCTTGTCCATTTGTGGAAAGTCTTCCATTTCCAATCCTTCTGTTGCTGCTTTTACCTGGGAGGGGGAGCAAAGGGTAGGGTTCCACAAACTTCTCTGGAAAGGTAAGTAGTCTGGTCTTCAAGATCTCTGCCTCTATATGCAGACCCTGATCATGGTTAGTTAGCCACTTTCTGCATGTATATCTATTCACTTCAAACTTGTTCAATAATTTCTGACTACCTGTAATTAATTCCCTTCCCTCTCCTAGCTGTACTAGTTCCTTTCCACTGTGAATTTTCTGGTTGCTTGTCCATAATATAGATTCCCTGGCTATACAGTTGTTCACTTTCCTTTCCACTAAGACAGTGAATTTGCTTTCTCTTATACTTCAAGTATCCTATCTCCTGACAGATTTATTGGTTGCTAGCCACTAAGTTTGGAATTTCCTATACACTTTAAAAGCCCACTCTATTTTTCACCACAACCCAGAATAACTGGTTTGTTGGTAACTATGCTCGAGTTTCCTGCCCACTTTGAGATCATACTTGTACCACATCTGTCTATTATCACTTGCTTCTCTCATGCCCTGGTATTTTCTTCACAGTAGGAGACTCTCACTCTCCTATGCATTTTTCTTCACCACAATTGCACTTTAGGACAAAAACCAGTATTGGTTGTGGTCACATCATCTTTTCAACAAACATCTGGATTGTCATCTGTACTCCTTTGTGAGGAGACTCTCACACTCCACTGAAATTAATCTTAATTGTGATATATGTATGTCCCCCCTCTTGTTTCAGGAAAACTTACTTACATAGATTATGCAACACAAACAACTAGTCATGAAGCCAAAATCTTTGGATATAATTTTGGAAGTGAATATTTTTCTTCTCCTTCTTCAGAGAGGTGTTTGTTTATTCATAGCCCCAAGATTAACTCATCTGGAAGCCACTAACACTGGAATAATTTTGGTGGTTTTGATTTTCACTGTTTGGTTTCAGGTAAGACTTTCTTTTATGGTTCAGATCATGCTTACTTCTTCCAGGATCCAATATTATAGGAATTAATTTTATTGGCAACACTTTTCCTTGTCATAGTTCAGATATATATTTATTTGTATGGATCAGACCACACCCAGAATCAAATATCAGTGGTACTAATCTTGATGGTCATCTGGAGCCTCAATTTCCCCCTGAACTTTTTTTTCAGTGTAAGTGTTTGTATTTCTTAAAAAAAAATATATATATATATATATATATATATATTCATATTATTTTAAATTATACATTATTACAAGATATTGAATATAGTTCCTTGTGCTATACAGTAGAGGCTTCCCTGGTGGCTTAGGTGGTGAAGAATCCACCTACAATGCAGGAGACCTGGGTTCAATCCTTGGGTTGGGAAGATGCCCTGGAGAAGGGAATGTCTACCCACTTTTTTATTTTACATATATGGTTGTGTGTGTCTGCTAATTCCAAACTCCTAACTTATCCTTCCCCTCCTTTCCCCTTTGGTAACCATAAGTTTGTTTCCTAGTCTGTGAGTATATTTCTGTTTTGTAAGTAAGTTCATTTGTATCACATTGTAGATTCTACATATAAGTGATATCATATGGTGTTTGTCTTTATCTGTCTGACTTTACTTCACTTAGTGTTTCTCTAGGTCCATTCTTGTTGCTGCAAATGACATTATTTCATTCTGTTTTCATGGTTGAGAAGTATGCCATTTTATGTATGTACCACATCTTCTGTATCCATTCATCTCTCAATGGACATTTATGTTGCTTCCATGTCTTGGCTAGTATAAATAATGCTTCTATGAACAGTGGGGTGCATGTATCTTTTTGAACTAGAGTTTTCTCCAATATATGCCCAGGAGTGGGAATGATGGATCATATGGTAGCTCTATTTTGAGATTTTTAAGGAACTTCCATACTGTTGTCCATAGTGGCTGCACCAATTTAAATTCCTACCAACAGTGTAGGAGAGTTCCCTTTCCTCTACACCCTCTTCAACACTTATTATTTGTAGACTTTTTAATGATGGCCATTCTGACAAGTGTTAGGTGATACCTTGTAGTAGTTTTGATTCTGAGTTTTGTGTTTTGACAGTTTCTTGTCTAAACCCAAACTGAATCCTTCTCATAAACCTAGCTACCTTCTCATTTTTTTTTTTTTCTACTGCCCTATTTCTGCTTCCATCTCTACAAGAACACCTTCTTGGACATGGTCCCTGTAAATCACTTGACTGTCAAGTTTAAGAAGTGTCTGAATCCCACATATTTTATTCTGGAGGCTTAAAATACATAGTGCATATTTTTAAACTATTAAGACAAAAGGAGATGCAGAAGGAAAGCAAGAAAGTACACTGAAACTGGCCCCACAAAGCTGTTTAAAATCAGAAATCAATGAAGAGAGCCAGCTTTGAAATAATAGATCAAGAAAATTCACATAATAAAAGAAATTGGTCCTCCAATCTCTTTATAACTTTGAAGCTTATTATCATATATAATAATGTTTGTCCTCTTGTAATGACAGTCTCTGATTGGCTCTGTCTTCTGTTACATAACTCTTTTCAAGAAAGTTGTGTTCTTGTCCCCTAATCCTCATAGAACACTCCCAAAAGAATGGATTTACTCAGTTCTTCCTCATCCAGTCGTGTATTAAGCCCATTCCTGATTTTATTTCCTCAAGAGAGTTCTGTCATTACACACCTTCCTCCCCAGTCTATATACATAGATACAAAAACCCTAACAGAACTCCCAGGGGAGGGTACTTAATTCAGTTCTCTTTCAACTAATCCCATTCTGACCAACCTCCTGGCATTTCCTTTTTCTAGGAAGTTCTGTGCTCACAATGGCAGTATTGTGAACATCTAGAAGAAGGTGCTTAGTTTCACTCTCCTTCAACCCAAAATGTTCAGATCTGCTCCAAGACAGTAGTTTCCCCAGAATGTTCTGTTCTCAAGTTCTCAAACCTATACTCATAAAAATACTCAGGGGTGTGGGCTTCTTAAATTTTTTCTCAAGCCATATTCTGAACCAGTCTTTCTTCCAGAAAGTTCTCTGCTTACTTTTCACTCCAATATAGTCCCCTCTCAGAAATCTCATGGAAGGAAACATAGTTCAGTATTTCTTCCATCAGTCATATTCTGACATCATGAAGTTTCATCCTCATACCATCACTATATCAGAAATACATTGGTTAAAAGAAAGCTTAGTTCAGTTCTCCCTCAATCAGTCATGTTCTTCTCCCTCATCAGTACTTTTCTGACAATGTTCAGTCCTCATGTAACCATCTAAAAGAAACCCCATGAATGGGGACTTTTCAGTCCTCCCTCATCCAGTTATATTCTGAGACTTGCTCCTGACCTTACTCCTTCCAGAAAGTTCTATTTCAATCCCTGCCTACCCCAGAGATATTCAAAGAAATCCCAAGAAGTGGAAAATAATTTCAATTCTCCTTTGAGTAATTTTCCTAGACTGTTGTATCTTCATCCAGCCGTTCTCACAGAAACTTCCAGGGTAGAGAGAATGAGTATGAAACATTCTAAGGAAAATGAAAGTACAAAAGGGGGTCAGAACATGATTAGTGGAAGGAGAACTGAATTAAAACTCCTTCCCCTGGGGGTTGCTGATATCATGAAGTTATGAGAACTGAACCTTTTGGAACAAATTGAGGTCAGGAAGCATAGTCAAGGGGTTGGTTGAAGGAGAAATGAACTAAAATCCCTCCTCTGGGGTTTTTTTAAGGGTGAGTTTGTGAGGGGGTGGTAAAACCAGATCTTTTTGGAAGAAGTAAATGCCTGGGAACAGATCCAAATATGATTATTTGCATAAGAACTAAACTAAAGTTGCTACCCTGGGTGTTTCTGATACAGTAAGGGTATGAGGACAGATGTTTCCTGAAAATGTAAAGATCAGGAAATGGAGACAGAATGTGATTGGTTGAATCAACTAAGTTCCACCCAGTGTGATTTCTGTGAGGATGAAGGGATAAAGACAAAGCTATTTGGAAGAAGTAAACGTCATTGGGTCAGCTCAGAAAGTGATTAGATAATGTAGAATTAAATAGCTGACTTCACAGGAGGTTTTTGTATTGGAACTTGGAAGAGGACAGAATACTTTGAGAAAAGTAAATGTGTGGGAACAGTTTGCAACATTGTTGGTTGAAAGAGATCTGAGCTAAGCTTGTTTTCCTGGATATTTCTGGTGAAGTATGAGTATAGAACTTTCTAGAAGAGATAATCTGTCTCCACTTCAGGTTTCTATGAGGCTTGAGGCAATGGGAATGACAATAGAAACTCTAGGCAAAGTGACACCCTACTCCTGTACTCTTGCCTGGAAAATCCCATGGACCAAGGAGCCTGGAAGGCTGCAGTCCATGGGGTCGCTGAGGGTCGGACACAACTGAACAACTTCACTTTCACTTTTCAGTTTCATGCATTGGAGAAAGAAATGGCAACCCACTCTAGTGTTCTTGCCTGGAGAATCCCGGGGATGGGGGAGCCTGGTGGGCTGCCATCTATGGGGTTGCACAGAGTCGGACACGACTGAATTGACTTGGCAGCAGCAGGCAAAGTAAAGATTTGTAAGTAGATCTAAACGTTACTGGTTGAAGGAGAACCGATCTAAGCTGGATATGTTCTGTAATGGTTTTATGAGACAACTTTCCAGAAGAAGTAAAGGTCAGGAAGTGTGGTTGCTCAGTGATCCTCCTGACATGTCTACCTGAACTCTTCTTTTCCCAGAATGTTCTTTGCTCATTCCTTCACCCTTACATGATCGTCCAGAGGAGGATGCTATTTTATTTCTCCTTCCATCAACATCAATTGAGGCCAATTACCTCTACTATGGTTTCCCCTTGGTTCACAAGCCCTAAGTGGGTCCAGCTCTGACTACTTAAGCAATATTCATATAAGAAGAGTAAGCTGAATAATTGTATTTCAAAGAATGTATAGCTCAGTAACATTCTTTTTCTTAATATCTCTACAGAAGATAAAAAATAAAGTCAAGGCTGGCTTTATTCATGTCATTAAAAAAATTATTTCCATTGCTGTATGATACAGGGAGCTCAAATGTGGTGCTCTGAGACTATCTAAAGGGGTCAGATGGGGTAGGAGGTGAGAGGGAGGTTCAAGAGGGAGCGGACAAATGTATGCTTGTGGTGATTGATATTGATGTATGACAGAAACGAACACAATACTGTACAGCAACTATCCTCCAATTAAAATTTTATTTAAATTAAAAAAAATACAAAGTAAAACAAAAAAATTCACAGTTTTATATATACTTTGAGGCAGAGGAACCAGAGATCAAATTGCGAACATTTGTTGGATCATAGAAAAAGCAAGAAAGTTCCAGAAAAACATCTATTCCTGCTTAATTGAGTATTCCAAAGCCTTTGACTGTGTGGATCACAATAAACTGTGGAAAATTCTTCCAGAGATGGGAATACCAGACCACCTGACCTGCCTCCTGAGAAATCTGTATGCAGGTCAAGAAGCAACAGTCAGAACTAGACATGGAACAACAGACTCGTACCAAATCGGGAAAGGAGTATGTCAAGGCTGTATATTGTCATCCTGCTTATTTAACTTATATGCAGAGTACATCATGCAAATTCTGGGCTGGATGAAGCATAATCAGGAATCAAGATTGCCGGGAGAAATATCAATAACCTCAGATATGCAGATGGCACTACCCTTATGGCAGAAAGTGAAGAAGAACTAAAGAGCCTCTTGATGAAAATGAAAGAGGAGAGTGAAAAAGTTGGCTTAAAACTCAGCATAAAGAAAACTAAGATCATGGTATCTGGTCCCATCACTTCATGGCAAATAGCTGGGGAAAGAATGGCAACAGTGGCAGACTTTATTTTTTGCGACTCCAAAATCACTGCAGATGGTGACTGCAGCCATGAAATTAAAAGACATTTGCTCCTTGGAAGAAAAACTATGACAAACCTAGACAAAATATTACAAAGCAGAGACATTACTTTGCTGACAAAGGTCTGTCTAGTCAAGGCTATGGTTTTTCCAGTGGTTATGTACAATTGTGAGAGCTGGATCGTGAAGAAGGCAGAGTGCCAAAGAGTTGATGGTGCTAGAGAAGACTCCTGAGAATTCCTTGGACAGCAAGGAGATCAAATCATTCAATCTTAAGGGAAGTAACCTTGAATACTCGTTCGAAGGACTGATGCTGAAGCTGAAAGTCCAGTATTTTGGTCATCTGATGTGAACAGTTCCCTGATGCTGGGAAAGATTGAGGGCAGAAGGAGAAGAGGGCATCAGAGGATGAGATGCCTCGATGGTATCACCAATGCAATGGAAATGAACTTGGGCAAACTTCAGGAGATGGTGAGGGACAGAGAGGCCTGGTGTGCTGTAGTCCATGGGGTCACAAAGAGTCAGACACGACTGGGCAACTGATCAAAAACAGGAGACAATAAATGAATTTTTTTTTTTAGTTTTGGGGTAAAAGTTTGTTGTAAATATCCAGTTGTGAATATTTTGAGATAATTGTAAATTCACGTGGGGTTTTAAGAAGTAATACAGAGAGAGCTCATGTATACTTTACTCAGTTTCCCCAAATAGTAACATCTTGTAAAATTATAGTAAAATATCACAATCAGGATTTTGGCATGATAACATCCACTGATATTATTCAAATTTCCCCAGTTTCACTTTAACTTATTTGTATGTATATATTTATATCTTCACAGTTGTACCCATGGATAGGTTCCTGTATCCACTATCACAGACAAGATACAAACAGTTCCAATGTCACATGGATCTCTCTTGTTTGTAACAATTCTTACTTTCCCCATACTGTGCCCTGTCCCTAAATCCTGCCAATGATTAATATACTTTTAGATAATCTCTATAATTTCATTTTTTCAAGAATATTATATAAAAGAAATGCTATAACACATAGCAACTTTCACTCAATATGATTTTTGGAAATTCACTCAGATTGGTGTTTTTTTTTTTTTTCCAGCCATACGACAAGGCATGTGAGATCTTGGTTCCCTGTGTGTGCATGCATGCTAAATAACTTCAGTCATGTCTGACTCTTTGCAACACTATGGACCATAACCTGCCAGGCTGTTCTGTCCATCGGATTCTCTAGCCAAGAGTAGTGGAGTGGGTTGCAATGCCCTCCTCCAGGAGATCTTCCCAACCCAGGAATCAAACCCGCTTCTCTTCTGTCTCCTGCATTGACAGGCGGGTTCTTTACCACTAGCACCACCTGGGGAGCCCCTCAGCTCCCTGACCAGGGATCAAACCTGTGCCCCCTGCAGTGGAAGCATGAAATCTTTTTTTTTTTCTTTTTTTAATTTAATTTTATTTTTAAACTTTACAATATTGTATTAATTTTGCCAAACATCAAAATGAATCCACCACAGGTATACCCATGCTCCCCATCCTGAACCCTCCTCCCTCCTCCCTCCCCATACCCTCCCTCTGGGTCATCCCAGTGCACCAGCCCCAAGCATCCAGTATAGTGCATCGAACCTGGACTGGCGACTCATTTCATACATGATATTATACATGTTTCAATGCTATTCTCCCAAATCTCCCCACCTTCTCCTTCTCCCTCTCCCATAGAGTCCATAAGACTGATCTATACATCGGTGTCTCTTTTGCTGTCTCGTACACAGGGTTATTGTTACCATCTCTCTAAATTCCATATATACGTGTTAGTATACTGTATTGGTGTTTTTCTTTCTGGCTTACTTCACTCTGTATAATAGGTTCCAGTTTCATCCACCTCATTATAACTGATTCAAATGTATTCTTTTTAATGGCTGAGTAATACTCCATTGTGTATATGTACCACTGCTTTCTTACCCATTCATCTGCTGATGGGCATCTAGGTTGCTTCCATGTCCTGGCTATGATAAACAGTGCTGCGATGAACATTGGGGTACACGTGTCTCTTTCCCTTCTGGTTTCCTCAGTGTGTATGCCCAGCAGTGGGATTGCTGGATCATAAGGCAGTTCTATTTCCAGTTTTTTAAGGAATCTCCACACTGTTCTCCATAGTGGCTGTACTAGTTTGCATTCCCACCAACAGTGTAAGAGGGTTCCCTTTTCTCCACATCCTCTCCAGCATTTATTGCTTGTAGACTTTTGGATCGCAGCCATTCTGACTAGCATGAAATGGTACCTCATAGTGGTTTTGATTTGCATTGCTCTGATAATGAGTGATGTTGAGCATCTTTTCATGTGTTTGTTAGCCATCTGTATGTCTTATTTGGAGAAATGTCTATTTAGTTCTTTGGCCCATTTTTTGATTGGGTCATTTATTTTTCTGGAGTTGAGCTGTAGGAGTTGTTTGTATATTTTTGAGATTAGTTGTTTGTCAGTTGCTTCATTTGCTATTATTTTCTCCCATTCTGAAGGCTGTCTTTTCACCTTGCTAATAGTTTCCTTTGTTGTGCAAAAGCTTTTAAGTTTAATTAGGTCCCATTTGTTTATTTTCTTTTATTTCCAATATTCTGGGAGGTGGGTCATAGAGGATCCTGCTGTGATGTATGTCGGAGAGTGTTTTGCCTATGTTCTCCTCTAGGAGTTTTATAGTTTCTGGTCTTACATTGAGATCTTTAACCCATTTTGAGTTTATTTTTGTGTATGGTGTTAGAAAGTGTTCTAGTTTCATTCTTTTACAAGTGGTTGACCAGTTTTCCCAGCACCACTTGTTAAAGATATTGTCTTTAATCCATTGTATATTCTTGCCTCCTTTGTTAAAGATAAGGTGTCCATATGTGTGTGGATTTATCTCTGGGCTTTCTATTTTGTTCCATTGATCAATATTTCTGTCTTTGTGCCAGTACCATACTGTCTTGATAACTGTGGCTCTGTAATAGAGCCTGAAGTCAGGTAGGTTGATTCCTCCAGTCCCCTTCTTCTTTCTCAAGATAGCTTTGGCTATTCGAGGTTTTTTGTATTTCCATACAAATTGTGAAATTATTTGTTCTAGCTCTGTGAAAAATACCATTGGTAGCTTGATGGGAATTGCATTGAATCTATAAATTGCTTTGGGTAGTATACTCATTTTCACTATATTGATTCTTCCAATCCAGGAACATGGTATATTTCTCCATCTATTAGTGTCTTCTTTGATTTCTTTCACCAGTGTTTTATAGTTTTCTATATATAGGTCTTTAGTTTCCTTAGGTAGATATATTCCTAAGTATTTTATTCTTTCTGTTGCAATGGTGAATGGAATTGTTTCCTTAATTTCTCTTTCTGTTTTCTCATTATTAGTGTATAGGGATGCAAGGGATTTCTGTGTGTTGATTTTATATCCTGCAACTTTACTATAATCATTGATTAGTTCTAGTAATTTTCTGGTGGAGTCTTTAGGGTTTTCTATGTAGAGGATCATGTCATCTGCAAATAGTGAGAGTTTTACTTCTTCTTTTCCAATTTGGATTCCTTTTATTTCTTTTTCTGCTCTGATTGCTGTGGCCAAAACTTCCAAAACTATGTTGAATAGTAATGGTGAAAGTGGGCACCCTTGTCTTGTTCCTGACTTTAGAGGAAATGCTTTCAATTTTTCACCATTGAGGATAATGTTTGCTGTGGGTTTGTCATATATAGCTTTTATTATGTTGAGGTATGTTCCTTCTATTCCTGCTTTCTGGAGAGTTTTTATCATAAATGGGTGTTGAATTTTGTCAAAGGCTTTCTCTGCATCTATTGAGATAATCATATGGTTTTCATTTTTCAACTGTTAATGTGGTGTATTACATTGATTGATTTGCGGATATTGAAGAATCCTTGCATCCCTGGGATAAAGCCCACTTGGTCATGGTGTATGATCTTTTTAATATGTTGTTGGATTCTGATTGCTAGAATTTTGTTAAGGATTTTTGCATCTATGTTCATCAGAGATATTGGCCTGTAGTTTTTTATTTTTTGTGGGATCTTTGTCAGGTTTTGCTATTAGGGTGATGGTGGCCTCATAGAATGAGTTTGGAAGTTTACCTTCCTCTGCAATTTTCTGGAAGAGTTTGAGCAAGATAGGTGTTAGCTCTTCTCTAAATTTTTGGTAGAATTCAGCTGTGAAGCCTTCTGGACCTGGGCTTTTGTTTGTTGGAAGATTTTTGATTACAGTTTCAATTTCCATGCTTGTGATGGGTCTGTTAAGATTTTCTATTTCTTCCTGGTCCAGTTTTGGAAAGTTGTACTTTTCTAAGAATTTGTCCATTTCTTCCACGTTGTCCATTTTATTGGCATATAATTGTTGATAGTAGTCTATTATGATCCTTTGTATTTCTGTGTTGTCTGTTGTGATCTCTCCATTTTCATTTCTAATTTTATTGATTTGATTTTTCTCCCTTTGTTTCTTGATGAGTCTGGCTAATGGTTTGTCAATTTTATTTATCCTTTCCAAGAACCAGCTTTTGGTTTTGTTGATTTTTGCTATGGTCTCTTTTGTTTCTTTTGCATTTATTTCTGCCCTAATTTTTAAGATTTCTTTCCTTCTACTAACCCTGGAGTTCTTCATTTCTTCCTTTTCTAGTTGCTTTAGGTGTAGGGTTAGGTTATTTATTTGACTTTTCTCTTGTTTCTTGAGGTATGCCTGTATTGCTATGAATTTTCCCCTTAGGACTGCTTTTAAAGTGTCCCATAGGTTTTGGGTTGTTGTGTTTTCATTTTCATTCATTTCTATGCAAATTTTGATTTCTTTTTTGATTTCTTCTGTGATTTGTTGGTTATTCAGCAGCGTGTTGTTCAGCCTCCATATGTTGGAATTTTTAATAGCTTTTCTCCTGTAATTGAGATCTAATCTTACTGCACTGTGGTCAGAAAAGATGCTTGGATTGATTTCTATTTTTTTGAATTTACCAAGGCTAGATTTATGGCCTAGGATATGATCTATCCTGGAGAAGCTTCCATGTGCGCTTGAGAAAAAGGTGAAATTCATTGTTTTGGGATGAAATGTCCTATAGATATCAATTAGGTCTAACTGGTCTATTGTATCATTTAAAGTTTGTGTTTCCTTGTTAATTTTCTGTTTAGTTGATCTATCCATAGGTGTGAGTGGGGTATTAAAGTCTCCCACTATTATTGTGTTATTGTTAATTTCTCCTTTCATACTTGTTAGCATTTGTCTTACATACTGCGGTGCTCCCGTGTTGGGTGCATATATATTTATAATTGTTATATCTTCTTCTTGGATTGATCCTTTGATCATTATGTAGTGACCATCTTTGTCTCTTTTCACAGCCTTTGTTTTAAAGTCTATTTTATCTGATATAAGTATTGCTACTCCTGCTTTCTTTTGGTCCCTATTTGCATGGAAAATCTTTTTCCAGCCCTTCACTTTCAGTCTGTATGTGTCCCCTGTTTTGAGGTGGGTCTCTTGTAGACAACATATGTAGGGGTCTTGTTTTTGTATCCATTCAGCCAGTCTTTGTCTTATGGTTGGGGCATTCAACCCATTTACATTTAAGGTAATTACTGATAGGTATGATCCCGTTGCCGTTTACTTTATTGTTTTGGGTTCGAGTTTATACACCGTTTTTGTGTTTCCTGTCTAGAGAATATCCTTTAGTATTTGTTGGAGAGCTGGTTTGATGGTGCAGAATTCTCTCAGCTTTTGCTTGTCTGAAAAGCTTTTGATTTCTCCTTCATACTTGAATGAGATCCTTGCTGGGTACAATAATCTGGGCTGTAGGTTATTTTCTTTCATCATTTTAAGTATGTCTTGCCATTCCCTCCTGGCTTGAAGAGTTTCTATTGAAAGATCAGCTGTTATCCTTATGGAAATTCCCTTGTGTGTTATTTGTAGTTTTTCCCTTGCTGCTTTTAATATTTGTTCTTTGTGTTTGATCTTTGTTAATTTGATTAATATGTGTCTTGGGGTATTTCGCCTTGGGTTTATCCTGTTTGGGACTCTCTGGGTTTCTTGGACTTGGGTGATTATTTCCTTCCCCATTTTAGGGAAGTTTTCAACTATTATCTCCTCAAGTATTTTCTCATGGTCTTTCTTTTTGTCTTCTTCATCTGGGACCCCTATGATTCGAATGTTGTAGCATTTAATATTGTCCTGGAGGTCTCTGAGATTGTCCTCATTTCTTTTAATTCGTTTTTCTTTTATCCTCTCTGATTCATTTATTTCTACCATTCTATCTTCTAATTCACTAATCCTACCTCCTGCCTCTGTTATTCTACTATTTGTTGCCTCCAGAGTGTTTTTAATTTCATTTATTGCATTATTCATTATATTGACTCTTTTTTATTTCTTCTAGGTCCTTGTTAAACCTTTCTTGCATCTTCTCAATCTTTGTCTCCAAGCTATTTATCTGTGATTCCATTTTGATTTCAAGATTTTGGATCAATTTCACTATCATTATTCAGAATTCTTTATCAGGTAGATTCCCTATCTCTTCCTCTTTGGTTTGGTTTGGTGGGCATTTATCCTGTTCCTTTATCTGCTGGGTATTCCTCTGTCTCTTCATCTTGTTTAAATTGCTGAGTTTGGGGTGTCCTTTCTGTATTCTGGCAGTTTGTGGAGTTCTTTTTATTGTGGCGTTTCCTCGCTGTGGGAGGGTTTGTACAGGTGGCTTGTCAAGGTTTCTTGGTTAGGGAAGCTTGTGTCGGTGTTCTGGTGGGTGGAGCTGTATTTCTTCTCTCTGGAGTGCAATGAAATGTCCAGTAATGAGTTATGGGATGTCTATGGTTTTGGGGTGACTTTGAGCTGCCTGTATCTTGGAGCTCAGGGCTGTATTCCTTGTTGCTAGAGGATTTGCTTGGTATGTCTTGCCCTTGAACTTGTTGGCCCTTGTGTGGTGCTTGGTTTCAGTGCAGGTATGGAGGCATTTGATGGGCTCCTGTCAATTAATGTTCCTTGGAGTCAGGAGCTCCCTGGAGTCAGGGTTTGGACTTAAGCCTCCTGCTTCCAGTTATCGGTCTTATTTTTACAGTAGTTTCATAGGGAAGCATGAAATCTTAATTACTGAACCAACAGGGAAGTCCCTCATTCAGGTTGTTTTGCATAACAATAGTTTGTTCCTTTTTATTGCTGATAGTATTGTATGGAGGAACTAAAGTTTGTTTATACAATCACCCAGTGGAAAACATTTGGGTCATTTCCATTTTTTGACAATTATGAATTAGGCTTTGAACATTTGTGTATAGTTTTATTGTGTAAAAATAAGTTTTTACAAACTTATTTGTGGGAAAAATGCCAAGGGGTGTGATTGCTGGATTGTATGATAGTTACATTTTTAGTTTTATAAGAAATTGCCAGAATTTTTCTCAGTAAATAACACTTTAAAAAACTTACCACATAGTAGTTGTTTGCTTTTTTAGCCACATATTAGTTTTATCTTTGGGAATAAATTTTGAATTTGGCAATGATGTCGAAACCATACTTGCAGAATTTTTAAAAGCAACATAGCAAATAAGAGTTTTCAGTTTTATTCACATATGCTCAAATCTCAAACATACAGGACACATTAGAGCCTGTACAGATGGATGGGTTTATTAATTTTATAAATGATTTATACTTGTATTTTATATTCAGAAAAGGATTCATTCAGAAAATCACCATGGTAAGTCTAAAATTAATTATTTTTAAGGAAAATATATGTTGAAGTTTAAAGGATACTGATGAGAAAGAGTTGTTGAATAAAAATGATTTATATTTTCCATCAAATTTTTCATCAGTTCTAGGATTTGTTATTTTATCACATAACCCTTTGCTATCACTAACAGTAACAGAATTGTTTCATTTTGTTGACTGAAAAAACTTAATAAAATGCCACAGAATATGAGCAGTTTGAGTATGCATGCATGCATGCTCAGTCACTTCAACTCTTTGCAACTCTATGGACTATAGCCCACCAGGCTTCTCTGCCCATGGGATTGTCCAGGCAAGAATACTGGAGTGGATTGCTATGCCCTCCTCCAGGGGATAGTCCCAACCCAGGGATCAAACCCACATATCCTGTGTCTCCTACATGGGCAGGTGGATTTTTTACCACCCTGCCACCAGGGATGCCCCATGAGTAGTTCATTATGTAGTAAAAAGAGAAAAGGCAATTAAAAAAAAAATCAGTTTCAGATAATGACCACATTAATAAAAATTCAACCAAAATGAGTTGTCCAAAGTTACTGTATACATTTTTACCAGTTCCAATGATCTAAAAGCTTTCCTAATAATTAAATGTTTTATTTCATTTTAAAATTTGGATATCTTATGCATTTAGTACATATTTTATAATTTTATTCAACAAATCATTGATGAATTTTTACTGAACAGTGTTTAAATCACATGCAGACAAATGCTGTAAAAATAAATATTTTCAGATAAGAGAGTGTTTCCACATTTGGATTTTTTTCCCCTTTTTTAAACAATTGAAGTATAGTTGATTTACAATGTTGTATTAGTTTCAGGTGTATAGCAAAGTGCTATCTATTCCTTTTTTGAGAATTATCATTTTTATTCGATGCTGTCTCAAAAGTTCTAGAAAGATGTCATATGATAAAAGCACTAAGAGATTTAAATATTGCAAAGACAAAATAGTAATTAGTTACAAGTGATATAATTATCTTTCTGGACATTCCAAGAAAGTTATCTGAAAACAGTTAAAACTATTAAGAGATTTCTTTTCCAGATTCTTTTCTGTTATATGTTTTTACAAGATACTGAATATACAGTAGGACTTTGTTATGTATCTATTATATATATAATAGTATGTGTATGTTAATTCCAAAGTCCTAACTTATCACCTTACCCTGTCTTTCCCATTTGGGAACCATAAGTTTGTTTTCTATGTCTGTAAGTCTATTTGTTTTATACATATGTTCATTTGTGTTGTATTTTAGATTCCACATAGAAGTGGTGTCATATGATGTTTTTCTTTGTCTGACTTACTTCATTTAGCATCATAATTGCTAGGTCTATTCATGTGGCTGCAAATGATATTATTTCATTCTTTTTAATGGTTGAGTAATATTCCATTATCTATATCTGCCACATCTTGTTTATCCATTCATCTCTTAATGGACAGTTAGGTTGCTCCCATGTCTTGGCTATGGTAAATAGCGCTGCAATGAGCATTGGGGTGCCTATATCTTTTTGAATTTGAGTTTTCTCTAAATACATGCCCAGGAATGGGACTGCTAGGTCATATGGTGGCTCTATTTTTAGTTTTTTAAGGAACCTTTATATTGTTCTCCATACATTCCCACTGATAGTGTAGGATACCCTTTTCTCCACACTGTCTCCAACATTTATTTGTAGACTTTTTAATGATGGCCATTCTGACTAGTATGAGGTGATATCTGATTGAAGGTTTGATTTGCATTTCTCTAATAAAATAATATGATTAAAGAAGTTTGAGTTACTATTACTTTAAAAGTGATTTTTCAATATATTCTCCTGAATTGGATACTGTTCTTGACAAACTAACAAGAAACGTCATTTTTCTTTCCCTTGAGGGAAATTTCAGTGTAGTTTAGATAGTAGATGAGATGAAATCTTACTGAAATAGAAGAATGAAGATCACTTACTTATGAAAAGCACGTGTGATATTGTTTGGTCAAAAATATAGAAGCTCATATATTGTCTGTATGCATGCTTAAAGGAAGTTAAGATGCATATGCACTAGAATTAACACAGATCGGAATCTCTGGAGGTGGCAATGTGAAGACTTATTTTTGAAGTTTTTGCTAACTTGCATTTTTAAATTTTCTACAATGCATATATACTACGTCTGTAATAATGGTATTCTTTAACTGATTGCAAGTGGAAATTTTGCAACATGTTATTCCTCTTAGCTGTCCTTTTTTATTAAAAAAAAATCAGACTTTAATTTTTTTAGTGCAGTTTTAGGTTCATAGCAAAATTGAGGGGGAAGTACAGATATTTCCCATATACTTCCTGCCCCTACACACGCACAACTTCCCCTGTTATCAACATCCCCCACATTTGTTATAACTGATGAACCTACATTGACATGTCATTATCACCCAAAGTCCAAAGTTTACTTTAGGGTTCACTCTTGGTGTTGTACATTCTATGGGTTTGGACAAATGTACAATGATATGTATGCACTGTTGTAGTACACAGGGAGTGCTTTCACCTCCTGAAAAATCCTCTGTGCTCCTTCTATTCATCACTTTCCCTTAATCCTGGCAACCACCGGTCTTTGTACTGTCTCCGTAGTTTTGTCTCTTCCAGAATGTCATAGAGTTGCAGTCATACAGAGTGTAGCCTTTTCAGACTGACTTTTTTTGCTTAGCAATATGCATTAGTTTCTTCCTTGTCTTTTCATGATTTTATATCTCATTTCTTCTTTTTTTTTTTTTTGGCCATGCCTTGCAGCATGGAAGATCTTAGTTCCCCTACCAGGTACTGAACCCATGCCTCCTGCAGTGGAAGCACAGAATCTTAACCACTGCACAGCCAGGGAACTTGCATAAAAACATTCTTTGAGATTTTTTTGTTTATTTTTTCATTGTTGGTTAAAAAAACAAAAAAACTAGATCATATCCTTCAATAGGTAAAAGGATAAACAAACTGTGGTACCTCAGATATTGGGATATTTTTCAGAATTAAAAAGAAATGAGCTATCAGAAGACTTACCTGGCTGTCCAGTGGTTAAGACTCCACACTTTCACTGCAAGTGGCAATGGTTCAATACCTGGCTGGAGAACTAAGATCCTGCTTGCCTGCATGGTATGGCAAAAAAACAAAAAATGTTTTTGTGAGTTTAGCAAATGTGTTGCTTTTCATGAATATATCAAGTTTTCTGCTAACATTTGGAACAGTCCATTTTCATTTGTTCATTTGTAAGGTAGACTTTCATAAGTACTATTTTATGTTGATTTATTGTGTACTGGTTTGCGTTTTGTTCCGGATGGTGGATCTGCTTTGTGATTACTGAATATAAAAGGAATATACCAGAACAGTTAGAATATACCTATACTAGCTTTTCATTATAGGGGACTGGAATGGAAAAGTAGGAAGTCAAGAAACACCTGGAGTAACAGGCAAATTTGGCCTTGGAGTACAAAATGAAGCAGAGCAAAGGCTAATAGAGTTTTGCCAGGAAAATGCACTGGTCATAGCAAACACCCTCTTCCAACAACACAAGAGGAGACTCTACACATGGACCTCACCAGATGGTCAAAACCTAAATCAGACTGATTATATTCTTTGCAGCCAAAGGTGGAGAAGCTCTATACAGTAAAAAAAAAAAAAAAAAAAAAAAACAAGACTGGGAGCTGACTGTGGCTCAGATCATAAACTCCTTATTGCCAAATTCAGACTGAAATTGAAGAAAGTAGGGAAAACCACTAGACCATTCAGGTATGACCTAAATCAAATCCCTTATGATTATACAGTGGAAGTGAGAAATAGATTTAAGATCCTAGATCTGATAGATAGAGTGCCTGATGAGCTATGGAATGAGGTTCGTGCCATTGTACAGGAGACAGGGATCAAGACCATCCCCATGGAAAAGAAATGCAAAAAAGCAAAATGGCTGTCTGGGGAGGCCTTACAAATAGCTGTGAAAAGAAGAGAAGTGAAAAGGAAAGATATAAACATCTGAATGCAGAGTTCCAAAGAATAGCAAGAAGAGATAAGAAAACCTTCCTCAGCGATCAATGCAAAGAAATAGAGGAAAATAACAGAATGGGAAAGACTAGAGATCTCTTCAAGAAAATTAGAGATACCAAGGGGACATTTCATGCAAAGATGGGCTCGATAAAGGACAGAAACGGTATGGACCAAAAGAAGCAGAAGATATTAAGAAGGGGTGGCAAGAATACACAGAAGAACTGTACAAAAAAGATCTTCACGATCAAGATAATCACCATGGTGTGATCACTCATCTAGAGCCAGACATCCTGGAATGTGAAGTCAAGTGGGCCTTAGAAAGCATCACTACAAACAAAGCTAGTGGAGGTGATAGAATTCCAGTTGAGCTATTTCAAATCCTGAAAGATGATGCTGTGAAAGTGCTGCACTCAATATGCCAGCACATTTGGAAAACTCAGCAGTGGCCACAGGATTGGAAAAGGTCCCTTTTCATTCCAATCCCAAAGAAAGGCAATGCCAAAGAATGCTCAAACTACCGCACAATTGCACTCATCTCACACGATAGTAAAGAAATGCTCAAAATTCTCCAAGCCAGGCTTCAGCAATATGTGAACCGTGAACTTCCTGATGTTCAAGCTGGTTTGAGAAAAGGCAGAGGAACCAGAGATCAAATGGCCAGCATCCCCTGGATCATGGAAAAAGCAAGAGAGTTCCATAAAAATATCTATTTCTGCTTTATTGACTATGCCAAAGCCTTTGACTGTGTGGATCACAATAAACTGTGGAAAATTCTGAAAGAGATGGGAATACCAGACCACCTGACCTGCCTCTTGAGAAACCTGTATGCAGGTCAGGAAGCAACAGTTAGAACTGGTTATGGAACAACAGACTGGTTCCAAATAGGAAAAGGAGTACATCAAGGCTGTATATTGTCACCCTGCTTATTTAACTTATATGCAGAGTACATCATGAGAAACGCTGGACTGGAAGAAACACAAGCTGGAATCAAGATTGCTGGGAGAAATATCAACAACCTCAGATATGCAGATGACACCACCCTTATGGCAGAAAGCGAAGAAGAACTAAAGAGCCACTTGATGAAAGTGAAAGAGGAGATTGAAAAAGTTGGCTTAAAGCTCAACACTCAGAAAATGAATATCATGGCATCTGGTCCCATCACTTCATGGCAAATAGATGGGGAAACAGTGGAAACAGTGGCAGACTTTATATTTTGGGGCTCCAAAATCACTGCAGATGGTGACTGCAGCCATGAAATTGAAAGACACTTGCTCCTTAAAAGAAAAGTTATGACCAACCTAGGCAGCATATTGAAAAGCAGAGACATTACTTTGCCAACAAAGGTCCGTCTAGTCAATGCTATTGTTTTCTCAGTAGTCATGTATGGATGTGGGAGTTGGAGTATAAAGAAAGCCGAAGAATTGATGCTTTTGATCCGTGGTATTGGAGAAGACTCTTGAGAGTCCCTTGGACAGCAAGGGGATCCAACCAGTCCATCCTAGGAAATCAGTCCTGAATATTCATTGAAAGGATTGTTGTTGAAGCTGAAACTCCAAAACTTTGGCCACCTGATGTGAAGAACTGACTTATTTGAAAACACCTTGATGCTTGGAAAGACTGAAGGCAGGAGAAGGGGACAACAGTTTGAGTAGACTCTGAGAGTTGGTGACGGACAGGGAGGCCCCTCACGCTGCAGTCATGGTGTTGCAAAGAGTTGGACTGGACTGAGTGACAGAGCTGAACTGTACTGAACTGCTATTAGGTTAGGAGAAACAAGGTAGGGGTTCAGGGATGAGTTTTACTTTCTTAAACAGCTTGTCATTGACTTATCTTGAAATATTGCTTTAAGTGTAACCACATATATTTTCTTTAACTTGAGGGCTGCTCATCAATATTCCACATGAGAATCTTCTAATTCAATAAACCTATATTGATTGACTGATGCCTGGCTCCATTCTAGGTGCTTTAGATATATCAGTGTAGAAACCAGATAAAAATACTTGCCCTTATGGAGTTAGTTAACATTGTAGTAGGGGGAGACAGTTAACAGATTGTATCAGTCAAATTTATTATATGTTCTAAAGCTAATGGTTTCAGAAAAAATAAATAAAGTAAGCTAAGGAGATCTGAAGTGCAGAAGTGAGGGTTAGATTTTATTTATTTCATTTTTAATTTGATTTTTAAATTTTTATACAATTTTAAAAGTTACTTTTTATTTACAGTTATTACAAAACATTGGCTATATTCCCTGTGTTGTACAATATATTCTCATAGCCCATATTATACCAAATATTTAGTATCTCCCACTCCCCCATCCTTATATTGGCCCCCACCACTTGTAACCACTAGTTTGTTCTCTATATCTGTGAGTCTGCTTCTTTTATGTCATTTTCACTAGTGTGTTATATTTTTTAGATTCGACATATAAATGATATCATATACTATTTCTCTTTCTCTGACTTATTTCACTGAGCAAAATGCCCTCCAAGTCCATACATATTGCTGCAAATAGCAAGATTTCATTCTTTCTTATGGGTGAGTAACATTCCATTGTATATATGTACCACATCTTCTTTATCTATCCATTTGTTAATGGACACTTAGGTTGCTTCCGTGTCTTAGCTATTATAAATAGTGCTGCTTTGATCATTGGGGTGTTTGTATCTTTTTGAATTAGGGTGTTAGTATTTTTTCTTTTTTAATATTGAGGGTGAGATTGCAAATAGGATGGTCAAGACATACTGAACTGAGCTGACATACAAGAAAAGACATAGAAGAGGTGAGAAGTGAGCCATACAGGTATGGCGGAAGGAAAGTTTCAGGCAGAGACACAGGCTTTTTGTGGGGAAAATTCCTCATGAGTTACAGAAGCAGTGCAAAGTCCAATATGGCTGGAGTTGAGTGAGCATGGTTGGGCTAGGCATTTAGAGGATGTGGTCAGATAGATAGTCCTGTAAAGCCGTGGAGGCCATTTGTAAGGTCCTTATCTTTTACTTATAGTGAGATGGGGCCATTGAGGTGAACAGTGCAATAACATGATCTGACTTAGGTTATTAATGGAATAATAATGGCTGCTCACAAGAGAGCAGGGCAGAAGCCCGACAGCCAGCACATCATTGATGATAGCACAGGGAGTAGTGAGAAGTGGTCAGATGTGGAAATATTTTGAAGATAAAGTCAACAAGGTTCATTGATCTCAGAAAGACTGAAGGTAGAGCAGGTTTGAGGAATGAAAAAGAGTGCCGCTGTGGACATGGTAAGTGTAATTGTCTGTGAGGCATCAAATCCAATTCTTATTTCCCTCATCAGTACCAATGATCTGCACATACTGAGTATGGGGGAGGAAGTGGTACATACAAGAGCAATAGACAACATTTTCTTTTATAGCCACTGTACTTGCCAATTAAGAGGATTGGCGTGTCCACACACAATTACAACTTTTTCTAACTCTCAATATTTATTTACTCATTGATAGGAGAAATACTTATTGAAGCATTACTGGATGCTCAGTATTGGTGCTCAGGAAATTGGGGATAGACTGGCTAGTTTTGAATCCTGGATTCACTAGTTACTAGTTACTCATCCCCACTGTGCCTTGGGCTATTGCTGTTCTTGTTCAGTCACTAAGTCATGTCCGACTCTCTCTGTGAACCCATGGGCTGCAGCACGCCAGGCTCCTCTGTCCTCCACTATCTCCAGGAGTTTGCCCAAACTCATGTGCATTAAATCAGTGATGCTATCTAACCATCTCATCCTCTGATGCCTTCTTCTCCTTTTGTCTTCAATCTTTCCCAGCATCAGGGTCTTTTTAAGTGAGTCAGTTCTTCGCATTAGGTGGCCAAAGTACCAGAGCTTCATCTTCAGCATCAGTCCTTCCAATGAATAGTCAGAGTTGGTTTCCTTTAGGATTGATTAGTTTCATCTCCTCGATGTCCAGGAGACTCAGAGTCTTCTCTAGCACCACAATTTGAAAGCATCAATTCTTTGGCACTCAGCCTTCTTTTTGGTCCAACTCTCACATCTGTGTGCCTTGGGTTACCATCTGGAAAATAAGGACAATAAACAATATCTACCTCACAAGGATGTTGGAAGCATTAAATGAGATAATCATGTGTAAAGCATTTAGGACAACATATGATAAACACTGTATATGTTACTTTCTTTTCCTTTCCAGCATATCCCTTCCCCTAGGGAACTCTATGGAGAAGGAAATGGCAACCCACTCCGGTACTCTTGCCTTGAGGATCCCATGGACAGAGGAGCCTGGTGCGCTATAGCCCATGGGGTCTCGAAGAGTTGGACACGACTGAGTGACTGACTTCACTTTCACTTTTCACTCTCATGCATTGGAGAAGCAAATGGCAACCCACTCCAGCATTCTTGCCTGGAGAATCCCAGGGACAGAGGAGACTGGTGGGCTGCTGTTTATGGGGTCGCACAGGGTGGGTCTGAAGCGACTTAACAGTAGCAGCAGCAGGCAATCCTAACATAAACAGAAAAGAATACCTATAACACAAGTGATGGATACAATTAGCATAGATGTCATATACCAAGATCAAAATGTGGAAAGTCTAGAACCTCAGGCCAGTCCCTGTCACTCACTGTGTGATCAACACACTGCCTGGATATACACAAGATAATTTTTAGACTCATGTACACATGCAAAAATTGAGGAGACTTTTAGAACACTTCAGACTCCTTGTTGATCAAGAGCCTCTTCTGTAGTCATCAGACCTGGAGGTCACAGCCTCATTCACCAGTACTGTGCACACCTACTAGTCCTTAATTACTTGAACTCACAAGGATGTTTGAATCAGCATGCAGAGCAGGCTATCAGACAGGCACTTTTTGTGTCCTACCCCAGTTATGCTTTTGTGTGAACCACCCCGTCTGTTCTCCTATTCCCCATCTCAGCCTCAGTTCTGCTGTTTCCTTATTTAAAACCATTTTGAATCTCAGTGCTTAAATGCTGACCTGTGATCATCTGGTCAGATTCCCTGTAGTCTATGCCTGGCCACCTGGCCCCACTCATGTAGAATCCAAATGTGGGTTGTGCCATTCAGTTTGGCCTGACACTGTCATCAGACTTTGGCTTCTCTTTCAGGAAAATGGAAACCACATGTGTTTTTTTCCTTTTGAACCAGTTTCCTTTCCATGATCACTTTCTAGGTTTTGCATTTCTCTAGTTATTCTGCAGGATTCCCTGGTGGCTCAGACAGTAAAGAATCTGCCTGCAATGCAGGTGACCTGAGTTCAGTTCCTGGGTTGGGAAGATCCCCTAGAGAAGGGAATGGCAACCCACTCCAGTATTCTTGCCTTGAGAATCCCATGGACAGAGAAGCCTGGTGGGCCACAGTCCATGGGATCACAAAGAGTCAGACATGACTGCACAGCTATCACCACCACCCAGTTTTTCTGCAAGATTTATCTGTGAGGGTTGAAGGTGTTAAGGTATAGTGCAGTTGTGGTTTGAGAAAGTGTGAGAACAGTCATAGGCTCCCAAAAAATGTCTAGGCTTTTAGTAGCAATAAAAATTTTATCAAAGATAATGATAACCAATATTTATTGAGTGCTTACTGTATGCTTTACTAATATGGTATTACTTCCTTTACATTCATTATTATCTCAGTTACTGTGGTAAATAATCTATGAGGTAAATATTATTTTCCCCCTTTTATAGATGAGGAAACTAAGGTTGAGAGAATTGCGTTAGTCAGAGAGAACTGGCAGAGCATAAATTCATTTTTCTGGGCCTAAACTGGTACTTTTATTTTTATTTTTTAATTGAAGTATAGTTGATTTAAAATGTTGTGTTAGTTTCTGGTGTACAACAAAGTGATTTCCATAATGTATATTCAGTTCAGTTCAACTGCTCAGTCATGTCTGACTCTTTGCGACCCCATGGACTGCAGAACATCAGGCCTCCTTGTCCATCACCAACTCCTGGAGTTTGCTCAAACTCATGTCCATCGAGTCGGTGATGCCATCCAACCATCTTCTCCTCCTGCCTTCTATCTTTCCGAGCATCAGAGTCTTTTCCAATTAGTCAGTTCTTGTCATCAGGTGGCCAAAGTATTGGAGCTTCAGCTTCAGCATCAGTGCTTCCACTGAATACTCAGGACTGATTTCCAATCAGATAATGTATATTAGTATTTGTTAGTGTTAGTTGCTCAGTCATATCTGACTCTGTGGGACCCCATGGACTATAGCCTGCTAGGCTCCTCTGTCCATGGAGTTCTCCAGGCAAGAATACTGGAGTGGGTAGCCATTCTCTTCTCCAGGGGATCTTCCTGACCCAGGGATCGAACCTGGGTCTCCTGCATTGTAAACAAATTCTTTAAAATCTGAGCCACTAGGGAAGGTGTATATACTTTTTCAGATTTTTTTCCATTATAGTTTATTACAAGATATTGAATATACTTCCCTGTGCTATATAGTAAGACCTTGTTGTTTATCTATTTTATATATAATAGCTTGCATCTGCTAATCCCAAACTCTTAATGTATGTGTCCCCTTCCTCCAAAGCTGATACTTTTAATTATCAAAGTATATCAGGACTATGGGTTTCTTAGGTCTTTTCTCCCCTGCAGTTTTTGTTGGGTATACAGTGCATTACTTTATAGTTATTCTTCAACACTTGGTGAATTTGTGGGGGGGGGGGGTGCGCAAAAAGGCTTCTTTATAAATGTTAAGCAATCCTTGCCTTTTACTAAAACAAAAACCTTACATTTTTATAGAGCTTCACAACTTCAAAATACTTTCATACTCTTTCACTTTTGGTTCTCAGAGTGCTTTTTATGGTGATCAAGACAAGACTTGTTATCCCCTTCATCTAGATAAATAAACCAAAGTTCAAGAAGACTAAAAGACCTGAACAAGGTTGCATGACTGGTTAATTGGCTAGACAGATTACAATCAGGTTTCCTGACTTTAATCAACTTTCTAAAAATTCTAGGTATGACTAGTGGTTAAAAATGATTGTTACTCAATTTGTCCCACCCTCTGCATTGAATCATATACATTACTATATGTAAAATAGACAGCCAGTGGGAATTTGCTGTATGATGCAGGGAGTGCCAACCCAGTGCTCTGTGACAACCTAGAGGGGTGGGATGGGGTGGAAGATGGGAGGGAGGTTCAAGAAGACGGAGGCCTGATTCACGTTGATGTATGGCAGAAACCAACATAACACTGTAAAACAATTATCCTCTGATTAGAAATAAATTTCTAAAACATGATTGTTAAAATATATTATTCTTAACACAAATAGTAGAAGAGCATGGTTTATTTTCTAGGAAAGCAACAAATATCAAGAATAAGATATTACAAAGTGTCAAAGATCATCCTCTTTTTGTTCTTAACTCAAGGGTTGTGACTTAAAAGGGTGTATGTTAGTGTGCTGGGGCTGCCATAATGTAAGCCCACCAAATGAGTGACTTAAACAACAGAATTTTACTTTCTCATAGCTCTGGAGGGTAGACGTTTAAGATCAAGGAATAAGCAGGGTTCATTCTCCTGAGGCTTCTCTCCTTTGCTTGCAAATGTCAGTTTTACTGTGTACATGTAAGAAGCCTTTACTCTGAGTGCATAGCCCTGGTGTCTTACTGTGTACATGTAAGAGGCCTTTACTCTGAGTGCATAGCCCTGGTGTCTCTTCCTCTTCTTATAAGGACACCAATTTTATTTGGATTAGGGCCCCAACCGTATTACCATATTAACTTTACCTACTTCTTTAGAGGCTGTATTTCCAAAATTAGTCACATTCTGTGATATTGGAGGTTAGAACTTCAACATATGAAATTTGGATGAACATAATTCAGTCTACAACAGGGGGATTCTTATTAAGCAAAGTCTCCATCTGATGGGAAAGCAATATTCAAATTTAAAAAGTTCTCAACATCAGCATGAAACTCTGTATATTAATAAAATCAGACAACCAATGAAGATTTAAGCTTGAAACAATTTTGAGATGAATAATACTAATAAACAGACACAGGCTTGATCCTATATCTATTGATTAAAAAAAAAAGAAAGAAAGGAATTAAGACACTACTAGATTACTTAGGAGAAAATAGAAGTCCAAAACCTTCAACACAGATAACAAAAGTAATAGTCGATAATGTCAGAAGTATGACACTTAATTTCTGAAACAAGTTAATATGTGACTATGAAAAGACAAAATGATAGGATACTGAAAGAGGAACTCCCTAGGTCAGGAGGGGCCCAATATGCTACTGGAGATCAGTGGAGAAATAACTCCAGAAAGAATGAAGGGATGGAGCCAAAGCAAAGACAATACCCAGCTGTGGATGTGACTGGTGATAGAAGCAAGCTCGGATGCTGTAAAGAGTAATATTGCATAGGAACCTGGAATGTCAGATCCATGAATCAAGGCAAATTGGAAATGGTCAAACAAGAGATGGCAAGAGTGAATGTCAACATTCTAGGAATCAGCGAACTGAAATGGACTGGAATGGGTGAATTTACTCAGATGACCATTATATCTACTACTTTGGGCAGGAATCCCTTAGAAGAAATGGAGTAGTCATCATGGAAAACAGAAGAGTCCAAAATGCAATACTTGGGTGCAATCTCAAAAATGACAGAATGATCTCTGTTCGTTTCCAAGGCAAACCATTCAATATCACAGTAATCCAAGTCTATGCCCCAACCAGTAACACTGAAGAAGCTGAAGTTGAACGGTTCTATGAAGATCTACAAGAACTTTTAGAACTAACACCCAAAAAAGATGTCCTTTTCATTATAGGGGACTGGAATGCAAAAGTAGGAAGTCAAGAAACACTGGAGTAACAGGCAAATTTGGCCTTGGAATATGGAATGAAGCAGGGCAAAGGTTCATAGAGTTTTGCCAGGAAAATGCACTGGTCATAGCAAACACCCTCTTCCAACAACACAAGAGAAGACTCTACACATGGACCTCACCAGATGGTCAACACCTAAATCAGACTGATTATATTCTTTGCAGCCAAAGGTAGAGAAGCTCTATACAAGTCAACCAAAACAAGACCAGGAGCTGACTGTGGCTCAGACCATGAACTCCTTATTGCCAAATTCAGACTGAAATTGAAGAAAGTAGGGAAAACCACTAGACCATTCAGGTATGACCTAAATCAAATCCCTTATGATTATACGGTGGAAGTGAGAAATAGATTTAAGATCCTAGATCTGGTAGATAGAGTGCCTGATGAGCTATGGAATGAGGTTCGTGCCATTGTACAGGAGACAGGGATCAAGACCATCCCCATGGAAAAGAAATGCAAAAAAGCAAAATGGCTGTCTGGGGAGGCCTTACAAATAGCTGTGGAAAGAAGAGAAGTGAAAAGGAAAGATATAAACATCTGAATGCAGAGTTCCAAAGAATAGCAAGAAGAGATAAGAAAACCTTCCTCAGCGATCAATGCAAAGAAATAGAGGAAAATAACAGAATGGGAAAGACTAGAGATCTCTTCAAGAAAATTAGAGATACCAAGGGGACATTTCATGCAAAGATGGGCTCGATAAAGGACAGAAACGGTATGGACCAAAAGAAGCAGAAGATATTAAGAAGGGGTGGCAAGAATACACAGAAGAACTGTACAAAAAAGATCTTCACGATCAAGATAATCACCATGGTGTGATCACTCATCTAGAGCCAGACATCCTGGAATGTGAAGTCAAGTGGGCCTTAGAAAGCATCACTACAAACAAAGCTAGTGGAGGTGATAGAATTCCAGTTGAGCTATTTCAAATCCTGAAAGATGATGCTGTGAAAGTGCTGCACTCAATATGCCAGCACATTTGGAAAACTCAGCAGTGGCCTCAGGATTGGAAAAGGTCCCTTTTCATTCCAATCCCAAAGAAAGGCAATGCCAAAGAATGCTCAAACTACCGCACAATTGCACTCATCTCACATGCTTTACTAAGTAATGCTCAAAATTCTCCAAGCCAGGCTTCAGCAACAAGTGAACCATGAACTTCCTGATGTTCAAGCTGGTTTGATAAAAGGCAGAGGAACCAGAGATCAAATGGCCAGCATCCCCTGGATCATGGAAAAAGCAAAAGAGTTCCAGAAAAACATCTATTTCTGCTTTATTGACTATGCCAAAGCCTTTGACTGTGTGGATCACAATAAACTGTGGAAAATTCTGAAAGAGATAGGAATCCCAGACCACCTGACCTGCCTCTTGAGAAACCTGTATGCAGGTCAGGAAGCAACGGTTAGAACTGGACGTGGAACATCAAACTGGTTACAAATAGGAAAAGGAGAACGTCAAGGCTGTATATTATCACCCTGCTTATTTAACTTATATGCAGAGTACATCATGAGAAACGCTGGACTGGAAGAAACACAAGCTGGAATCAAGATTGCTGGGAGAAATATCAATAACTTCAGATATGCAGATGACACCACGCTTATGGCAGAAAGTGAAGGGGAACTAAAAAGCCTCTCAATGAAAGTAAAAGTGGAGAGTGAAAAAGTTGGCTTAAAGCTCAACATTCAGAAAATGAAGATCATGGCATCCGGTCCCATCACTTCATGGGAAATAGATGGGGAAACAGTGGAAACAGTGTCAGACTTTATTTTGGGGGGCTCCAAAATCACTGCAGATGGTGATTGCAACCATGAAATTAAAAGACGCTTACTCCTTGGAAGGAAAATTATGACCAACCTAGATAGCATATTCAAAAGCAGAGACATTACTTTGCCAACAAAAGTCCGTCTAGCCAAGGCTATGGTTTTTCCTGTGGTCATGTATGGATGTGAGAGTTGGACTGCGAAGAAGGCTGAGCACCGAAGAATTGATGCTTTTGAACTGTGGTGTTGGAGAAGACTCTTGAGAGTGCCTTGAACTGCAAGGAGATGCTCAGTCCATTCTGAAGGAGATCAGCCCTGGGATTTCTTTCAAGGGAATGATGCTGAAGGTGAAACTCCAGTACTTTGGCCACCTCATGTGAAGAGTTGACTCATTGGAAAAGACTCTGATGCTAGGAGGGATTGGGGGCAGGAGGAGAAGGGGACGACAGAGGATGGGATGGCTGGATGGCATCACTGACTCGATGGACGTGAGTCTGAGTGAACTCTGGAAGTTGGTGATGGACAGGGAGGCCTGGCGTGCTGCGCTTCATGGGGTCGCAAAAAGTCAGACACGACTGAGTGACTGAACTGAACTGATACTTATTGTTTTTACAGGTGCTTGTATTTTGACTGTTCATTTGGAGTTATCACTTTCAACAAACTATTTGGTTGGCAAAATTTTTGTTCAGATTTTTCCATAAGATTATAAGGAAAAATCTGAATTAACTTTTTGGCCAGCCCCTATCTCAATTTATTGGAGAAGGCAATGGCACCCCACTCCAGTACTCTTGCCTGGAAAATCCCATGGATGGAGGAGCCTGGCAGGCTGCAGTCCATGGGGTCGCTAGAGTTGGACATGACTGAACGACTTCACTTTCACTTTTCACTTTCATGCATTGAAGAAGGAAATGGCAACCCACTCCAGTGTTCTTGCCTGGAGAATTCCAGGGATGGGGGGAGCCTGGTGGGCTGCTGTCTATGGGGTCACACAGAGTCGGACACGACTGAAGTGACTTAGCAGCAGCAGCATCTCAATTTATAACTGTAGTGTTAAATGGGTCAGACCAAGGTGAACTGGAAACCATATCTAACTAATCAGTGGAAGGGCAGGGCAGGAGTATGGGATATGAGAATATAAGGTGAGACCCAACAAAGTCTACCACTCGGTTTTGACAGACAGTACAGATACAACAGTAGCAAATTGGCCTTAAGTAGATCTTCGGTAGGCATTACTCAGCCAGAAATGGGAACTGGGATTTAGGATGGAGCCGAGGTTTTGCCAGGACTCAGTGATCATTCAGAATTGTAGACTTGGGGAATAGTATAGAAACCCAGGCAGAGAGTTACATACTCAGGCAGAAGACCAAACCTAGTTATAGGAACTATGCCACCTATTAGAATCTAATACACAAAAAATAAGGTGAAAACCAGAATACTGGTCAGCATGGGAACACCAGCAAAACATCTTCATTTTGAGCAGGTAGGCTGGAGGAGAAGGGGACGACAGAGGCCGAGGTGGTTGGATGGCATCACTGACTCAATGGACATCACTTTGAGCAAGCTCTGAGAGATAGCAAAGGACAGGGAAGCCTGGCATGCTGCAGTCCATGGGGTCACTAAGAGTCGGATGTGACTGAGCAACTGAACAATGACAGGATATTGGTTGGCCTAGGGTTCCCTTTCTTCTTCTTGCCAGGGAGCCTTCTCCAGCTCAGAGTGTGAGGGAGCCTTACACCTAGATTTGAGAGTTAAAAGGCTCAGAAAAGTTCAGCTGCAAGGCACGTGGTACACCATTCCTCCCTATAGGATGGCAAATGTCAAGCCATCTGCTTATTTTGTTTTGCATTTAAGTTAATCAGGTGTAGCAACAAAACATTTCAAAAATGCTTTAAGAAAAATATTGTTCTGACAGTGATGAATTGATTCATCACTTTCTTTTACAAGAATATATCACTAGCCTATGATAAAGCTTGTCCTAGCTATTATACTTTCCTTAAGACGTCCCTCTCCAAGCCTGCCCCTGTGACTGGTTGCCATCTCATAATAGGGATGCAATTTCATTCATCATCAGCATTCACCTAAAGATACAAGTCTCACCAAATAACAGAAGTTATGTACTACTCACTTTTTCCCAGGACAAATTTAAGAAGAAGGAAGGCGATTAAGAATCACCTAGGTCACCTAAGGGGAAATTTTTTTTTAAATAATAAAAGTTGATTTCTGTGATATATGTTACCCTGAAGCTAGATTGAAACAATGTGCCTTCCCTGGGGCTTTGTTTGTCCACCACCTGGAAGTGTCATTTGGTACAGATTATAGCAGACTGTCTGCTTAAAGACATCAGCCACATGGAGCCTGTGACATCTGTGGATTTTGGTCTTTAATGACTGTGTACTTGATTCTAGTTCTGATATATATATTTATCCAGTAAGATCTGGAAGAAAGTTGAAAAATGATTTTTTTTTTTTAAATAAGTAAATTGAATCTCTGTGCTTGCATTTAACTGAGTGTCACATTTAGTCAGTATTTTATAAAATATATATATATATCAAAACTAAATCTCTAGAATGTAATTGGATTTCTTGTTCAACATTTGAGTGGAAGAGTTAAGGAGAGATAGAACCCGAAGGGGGGCATCTGGACATCATTTTGCCCAGTGTTATGGGCTGAATTGTGGCCGTCCCCTCTCAGGAAAAAAGAAAAAAAGAAAAAAAAAGATAAGCCTAATCCTTGGTTTCTGTTACTGTGACCTGATTTGGAAATAAGGTCTTTGCAAATGTAATCAAGTTAAGAGCAGGTAATAATGGGGTCCTTACAAGAGGGAAACTTGGACACATGAAGACACAAGGAAGACAGCCATGTGAAGACAGAGGCGGAGATTGGAATTATTTTACCACGAGCCAGTGGAAGTCTGGGGCCGGAAGTTGGAAAAAGCAAAGAAGGATCCACTCATAGAGGCTACAGAGCAAGAATGACACTGCCAACACCTTGGTTTCAACCTTCTGGCCTCCAGAACTGTGAGGGAGTAAGATTCTGTGGTTTTAAATCACACAGTTAGTGGTGTTTTTTTTTTCATAGCAGCCCTTGGAAATGAATATATGGTTTTGTATCTCTTGTCAGGATTGTATTTAAAGAAGGTCAGTTAGATTTTAGAGTATGCCAGGCAGTTTTAAGACCTCTGACTACTGGTGAGTTTTGGGGTTTGACTTTTGGGTGTGAGGATACCACAGAGACCTAACCTACCACATAAAAGTACAGGAAAATGGTACTTGAATAACTCAGGGCTCCTAATAATGTCTTTTTGTTGAATAACTGGGTTTTTGGAGGCACTGTTCTTTTCTTTATGTTTTCAATTTCTTGTTTATGTATATCCCAGAAACATTTCAAGTGTCAAAATAGGAGAGTCAGACTTTTCAATCATTCTACTTATGTTCAGTATTAACTGATTCAAAATGTGGGGGTAATGCTGTGTGGTTTGCTTTTGAACAGGTTTCAAATCCATTTGTGGCAATCTAGGTTATATCTTCCCCCCAGCAAGGTTTCTAACTATTAGTTATTATAGATTCTAGCACAGATTCTGCTAAAATCTTAGTAAATAAGCATTATTGTTTTCATCCATGATAGATTTATTAGCAGGCTGGTATCAGTGATCAATTGTTCACCAATCAATTAGAAAGATCTATTATGAGAGTGTTTATAGTAACATTAGAGGTAAACAGTTGAAGTTCTTATACACAAATGTTAAGACCGCTTAAGATAATAGTAGGAAACATGATAGTTAATGCTATAATTTCATTTTATTGGCAGACACAAAGAGACAGACATGTAAAACCTCATCCTACAGAGATATTAACTCCTTGCCATATCCTGACTTTCAGTGCCTTTTGCCCTGAAGCAGCAACTGTGTTTTGGTATAGAACATATGGGCTTTTCTTTTTTTTTTTTTGCCATTTCCATTACTCTGCTTCTCTGGCTATCACTGCTCATAACACCAGGTAGTCCCAAGATCCACACAGGTGGACAGTTCAATCATTTAGAAATGATAAGGGCTTATTAGGTTCAGAAAGTTGGGGGATGAGAATTTTCTGGAGATTTTCACAGAAAATCATAATTAGTCATAGAAATTATTTGAGTAGCACATTTACATTCAGTTTTGTAGGGAATCAATTTATTCAATAAAAACAACTAGGAATTAAAGTTGATAATTTATTAGGATATTGCAGAAATAAATGAAAATCTATATATTTGGAAGCTTGCAAATCTGACACCCAGTGTTTCCAGATACAGATATTTTCTAATCTGCATTATTTTTAACTGGATAATAAAACCTGTATTTTCAAATAGCAATGGCAGAATCATATTAGAAGATGTTATTACAATATAAACATTTCTGCATTTTTTGGTTTTACTTAGAATGTGGCTAAGTAAATGTGGTAACTGAGTCTTAGAAAGGTACAAGCCAATGTGATTTATACTTAAAGAAAAGTGAAAGCCAACTGAGTTTGGATAGTCAGAAGCCCAGGAGTGGGTATGAGATTATTTAAACTCTCTGAAAGCAAGAGACAAGTAGTGGAAGAGGGGCAAGAAATTCAGTGCACATGGTTTGACAGTATCTGTAAATAATGGTATACTTTCTCTTTCTGTTGTTATTTAAAGCCAGCTAGTAGACAGGAGCTATAAAAACAGCTGGTCAGGACAAGTCATTTTTTTTTTTTAAATTCTGAAAACTTACTGAACACTTTAAATATCAAAATCCAGGATCTCAGTAACTATATATACAAATATTGATTATAGAAGGAACACACACACACACACGCACACACCCTTTAGCCTCCAAAGTTTTTCATCTCATTTAACTGAGAATACCATGTAATGAATTAGCATATAATTTATCATTAGTAGATGAAAAAATAGGTCAGAGACATTAGCCCCCAGGGGCTTCCCCGGTGGCACTAGTGGTAAAGAATCCACCTGCCAATGCAGGAGACATAAGAGACGTGGGTTTGATCCCTGGGTCTGGAAGATCCCCTAGAGAAGGGTGTTGCAACCCACTCCAGTATTCTTGCCTGCAGAATCCCGTGGAAAGAGGAACCTGGTGGGCTACAGTCCATAGGGTCACAAAGAGTTGGACACAACAGAAGCAACTGAACATGCACACTCATAAGAATATTTAGAGTAGGGGGACATCATGGAAGATGGTGCAGAAATAGCATTGACTCTGAGAAGTTAATTGATTGTAGTAGATTGACCTGGTATGGAAGAATTTGGAATGTGGAGATTCTAATATTAAGGAAAACTATTGCATCAATACAGGATGAACCTCCTTAACAAATGTTGTCTATAAACACAGAGTTAGAAATGTATAACACAAAAGTGTTTACTCTGTTCTGACTTCTTGTATTATCATTCTAATGTTAACATATTATCATCACCCTGTTTATTATCACTCAATTTAGGAGTCCACTTAATCTAACAGTAAGATGTAGAAAGTAGTATGAACTTAAAACTTAACTTGTAACTTAAAAAATATTTCTATGTTTTATTGACTTCAGGGAGTGTGGCTTTAAGTAAGCACTCTAATAATCACTTATCCAGCTTTTTTAATAGAATAACAATCTTTTAAATGCATAGCAATCACCAATGCTGTCTTATAATACATTAGAAGACAATGGTAGCTATCCAGTGCAATCTTAGATTTATAACTCTTCAGAAAATAAATGCGTTGAACATTCTATGCATTACATTAGTTCTATAGCATGTCTAAGGTTACTGATAAACACTTAATTATGGAAAGTTAATCAACAGAGACTTGCATTTTATTGTGAAAGTTTTTAACATAAATCTCTGTAAATTTCCATTTAACATATATTTAACTAGGAATGACATAGAAGATTATAAGAAAGAGGAATGATAGAGGGTAAACCACTTGGCCAGTGTAAATGGAGGCCAAAATAACCCACTGATAATACTTGATGTCTTCTTAAATTCCTGAATATGTTTTTCTGCATTTATTGTGAACTTGACTCAAATGCTTGTCAATCTTTAGGATTATTAATTGCTTGGAATTCTCCACTCTGCCTTCTTTGACTTTCCACTAGAATGTTCTATTTTCTTTTGCAAACACACTTTTCAATCTTTCTGATCAAGTTCCTTTTATTAGTCCATGTGGAAATTCAGTTTTTATTGCATCTGAAGGAGCATTGGAGAAGCTACTCTTTGGATGTCACTGTAATTAGTACTTTTCCCATTACAGAATTTATCTTTTTGTTTGTGTGTAAACTGTGTTGATCATACAAGGCTCAATTCATTCAATTTCCTAGCGTATACGTCTCTACTTTTGAGCTTAGCGCCCTTCTACATTTCCTCACACTGAGCCGCCTACAAGATAGAAATCCTTTGGGTCCCTCTACCCTTTGTTCGCTTCCTTTAACTCTTGGCAGCTTCAGTTCTGTCTTTGGCAGCTTCTGGGGAAGCCTCTTTTTTAACCTTCCCTGACAGGCCCTGAGATAATTCTGGGAAGCTTCACTAACTTGGCCTTCTAACCCCCCAGTACTTGCTTTCTTTTGCAGATGTTTTGCTGTGCTTTTCATAACCATAAATGTATTTCAGATGAACCACTGTAGTTTACAGTTGCTGCAGCCTTTCTCATGCAAAGGTTCCAAACAAGTTTTAACAGCTGCTAAGGAGGCTGGCAGAAAGCCTTGATTGCTAATTCTGTGCTAAACTACTTTTCACAATGGGACATTCTATAATATTTCATACAGTCTTTAAAGCAAATGATTTCTACCTTTTTTCTTTAATTACTGCTAGTATCATACTTGTTCCCAGCTTTAAAAAGATTCCATATCTGTACTTTCCAAAATGGGCCTGATTTTATTTAAAACTCTATAGAGAAGTTAGAGGCTCCTTAGGGAACAAGGAAGTGATGATGGCAAAACTGGTAAAAGTGATATCAGTAAGGTCAAGAGAGTTGATGCATAAATATAACAAATTGTACCTTCTGGAAACATTATTTCTGTAAAGGTGAAAGTTTGCTCTCTAGGCTCTAATGTGTAAATAGTCAGAAGGAAGGCTGCTTGGGTAATATTTGAGCAGACAGAGTCAGATGTTTTTGGTGTGTTTCCAGTGTCCTGGGATTGAGGGGCTGTTCAGTAGTCTGGTATGAGGTGATGAAGATGTGATCAGAATCTCACAAATAAATCCACACTGCAGTGAATCCACAGCCAGATAACGGAGAATGCATCATGTGTATTACAGGAAAGGGGGATGCCGTGTTCTAATGAAGCAATCATTGAAAACCATCTTAACTATAACTGCTAAAGGTTGTTTTACAAATTACAGTTGATCTGCTAATGCCTCCAAATGATTTCTCACTTAGTGATCTAACAAAAAAAATTTTTAACATTGTAACAGGAGAACTGAGTCTCTGTTTTCTGACTCACAATTTGTCAACTAAGTTTTGTTGGTGGACTTCTTATTATAAAGATATTCAGATCATAGCTAACACGTTAATAAATTGAGCGATTTATTGAAAAATCACACGGAATTTCAATGTATTTTGTTTTCATCAGTGCATTGACCCTTTACCACTATCAGTTATATCCCTGATTTTTAAATATATCCCAATATAACCCTGGTTTTTAAAAATCTTAATAAACTGGAAATGGAAAATAATTCAATAATATGATAAACGCCAACACCATAACAGTGGAGCATGAGAGTGTTATTTTAGAAATATACTCATATTAGCATTTCATCCTATAGTATATAAATGGGTTTATGATAATAAAGGGTTTCACAGTCAAATAAATTTGGGAAATGCTGTTTTTCTTTTAATGCAGGACTTCTCAGAACCTTTAATATGTTATTAATTATAATTAATAATAACGATATGTAATTTTGATGGTATCTGAAATGGATTTGGCCACAGAAATTTTGTTCAAGAGCATCTCCAGTGAGCAGGGCTCTGAGAAATATGCCTTGGCAAAACACTGACACCACATTCAGCAGACAAAAGTCAGATTGTACTAACTTTCTGTCAGCAGTGACCTTAGTCTAATTCACCACAGAGATCATGCTGTGATGTAGTTAGATTTCATTGTGCATCAGAATCAGCTGAGAATGTCAAAATTCAAATTCCTAGGTGGCACTCTGATTGAGCAAATCTGACCCGAATTCTACATGTTAACAAGCATCAAGTGAGATTTCTGATGTAGGTGTCTAGAGTTGATACTTTGAGAGATACCATATTAGAAAGCTTGGGTCAATTAATAAATAAGAAAAGATAAACATAATTACAAAATTTTGAAACCAAAAGTTTAATAACATTGATATCGTACGTTGAGACTGGGACATTATGAAAGTTTATTGACAAAAGAACAATCAAGTATGGATAAAGATGCCATATTCAGTTGCCTTATATATTAATATCATTAATACTCACATGCCAATCATGAACTCTCTGACTCACTATTGCCTGAAAATATTTGCTTAATTTGCACTTTTGATCACGTGGCACGTAACTGAAAGCCATGAGGATGCCCCTTCCTTTGATAAATCTCAACTTGTACTTCTTCTACTGGCAATGATTGTAATTCTATACACAGAGTGTGGTATTTTGTGCTTCATATTTCCCCTATCTGAAATGTCTTTTTCCCTGTTTCTTTCCCTGCTAATTTGTTCTCTGTTGAGTATGAATGTGTATGGATCATTTAGAATGGGCATAACATTTGTGTTGCTAAAGGAGTGATGACTGAGGCTAGGAAGTATGTGTGGATGTGTAGTTACTGGGACAGAAATAGTATGTTAGTCTTAAACAGAACTAAAGATAGACTAAAATTCCATGACAGGTTAAGAAGGACTCAGGTGATTCAGGTAGCTACAGATATATAGAAGTCCAGGAAGGGATTACTATGAGGAAGGGAAGTAGCTGAAATTGTGTTGTTTCCAAAATACTCTTTTTTCAATGATTTTTGCTGATCATCTAATCTGTTTTGCTTATTTGTTGGTAATAATTTCTTTCATTTTGATAAACTTTCCTATATGTATGGGTCTGTCTTAGCAACGGTACTTTGTGTGTATGTGTGTTAGCTGTGTCCGACTCTTTGCGACTCTATGAGCTGTGGCCCTCCAGATTCCTTTGTCCACAGGATTCTCCAGGCAACAATACTGGAGTGGGTTCCCATTTCCTTCTCCATACTACTGTGCATTAATAATGATTTACTGTGCATTAATAATGACTACTCGTTACTGACTGAATAGGATGGTTCTTTCTACCAGGTAGGCATACATCTTTGGATTTCAGTCAAAGTACTTATTTTTAATCCTTCTGAAAATAAAAATATGATGCTTCTCAGTTATTTCAATCATCACTATTTTCAATCTTCAGTTCAATAAAGTGGCATATCTTGCCATCTCCTCATTCATATTCGGTGCTACAGTTTTTGTCAAGATGCCAGATATCTGCCATGACAGACATATATTGGTAGATGGATTGTGGTCATAATGTCTGATAATGAAGAAGAATTGTATTTAAGTTTTTCAGAGATGTTAGATTTCATTCACTTCTAGTATGAAACCTGTTTTCAAAGGAAAGAAAATAAAGGATATTGAATTTAGTTATGATTCATGAATGTCAGTATTTAAGTGTTTTAGAGCTTCGTAGAAGCAGAAAAGGTAATGGAAACAGGAAGCTAGGCTGCCATAAGCACACACATAACAAATAATTAATTGACTACAGACATGAGGGAACATACAGAGAACATCAGAAAATACTGTTGTACATGAAATGTATTAACATTAATATTGTGAACAGCTGGATGGCTGGATGTTTGATAATGAAGCAAATCATTTTAATTTGATCTAAGCTTCAGCTTTTAATTGAATTTATAAGAACATGGGAAAAATTAACAGGCGGCTTCTGGCAATTCAAAAATGATGTTTTAGCTCAGAATCTAAGCTTCTCTCTAAATTTATGAAATCTGGCTTTGGATAAAGATGGAGCTAAGGAAAATCATGCTGTAATACCAAAGACAACAGATCTACATCTCTGAGTTTAAATAAATGCAGATTGTCACTGTTTGTCAGAAAGGTAACTATTCCTTTGGATATAATTGTATTTTACAGTGGCTAACAATTCAGCTCTAATTATTAAATAGTTGGTTGAATCAGTCACATGATTTTTTCCTCTGTGAAAAGTGAAGAATATCATGTAGAATCATTTTTTAAAGAGCTTCAAAGTGGAGCAATGTGCTGAGGCCAGAGATGAATCTTCTTTGTTAATAGACTCCAGGAAAACTGGGCAAGAAGATTTATATATATATATAGGACCTTGTGTCTTTTGACTAGGGCTGGCAAAGACTTATATGTTCAAAATTGCTGCTTCCTACAAGAAATATAAAAGATCATCAGTTTTCTTTTCCTGAAAAGGGTGCCCTAAGCTATCACATTTGTATCCCAATAACCTCAATGTATAATCTAACCTGTCACTGTTTTGCATCCTCAGATGAAATGCTTTATCATCTTACTCCATCATTCAGTAGAACAATGCAAGGCAAAACAGACTATTCCATGGTGGAAGATATGAATCATATTTCAGAGAATAGGGAGTGCCTAAACATGAAGTATAGTTTTTCTTCCCTTTGCAGAGGTGATGAATCTCTTCTGCTCTTCTTTTTTCTTATAAAAGAACAGATTCAATTGTTTTCACACAGATCCCAAATCACACCAAGCTGGAAGTTTACTTTGTCAAAAACAGTTGGACCAGATTTTCACAAATAAGGGAAATAAAACCATCTCAACAGTCATCTACTTCAAGGAGTTTACCTAATTATCAATATCCCAGTTGATTTATCCCTTTGTTTGCATCCTGTAGCATCTTATATGCAACTTGAATGCATTATCAGAGTCATTTTTATTCTTCCCTTTTGCATGCGTCTACCTTAGATCTCATTTTAAATAATAAGCTTATGTGGAGCAGGCATTCTCTTATTATGTTTTGCATTTTCTATAGTGTCTAGAAAATGGCTCTGTACATTATAGGTGCTTAATAGAAATGTTCATCAATGTCCTTGGGTAGTCTCTATATTGGCAAAGGGTATTTGAAAAACTAGCATCCAATAAAAAATGTGGAAGTTATTTTTCCTTGGTAGAAACATTATATAAGAGTTCTGTGACTTGTACACTTGGTATCTTGTTTATTATGTAAATCATAGGTTGGCATGGGTAGGTTGATAACTGCAGATAAGAATTCCTTTTTAAAATTAATTAATTAATTAGGCTGCATCAGGCCTTAGTCGTGGCACACAGGATGTTTGTTGCATCATACAGGGTCTTTTGATGTGGCATGTGGGCTCAGTAGTTGTGGGTTTACAGGCCCCAGAGTACACGGGGTTCAGTAGTGGTGGCATGTGGGCTTAGTTGCTCTGCAGCATGTGGGATCTTAGTTCCCCAACCAGGGATAGAACTCTCATCCCCTGTATTGCAAGACATTCTTTTACCACTGAGCCACCAGGAAAGTCCCAAGAATTCCTTTTTAAATAACTTTAAAAATACACCAAAGAAGACTTCAAACCTTAGGGATATTGTAGTATCTTAAAAGAATCATTGATGCTTTTGAACTGTGGTGTTGGAGAAGACTCTTGAGAGTCCCTTGGACTGCAAGGAGGTCCAACCAGTCCATTCTGAAGGAGATTAGTCCTGAATATTCATTGGAAGGACTGATGTTAAAGCTGAAACTCCAATACTTTGGCCACCTGATGTGAAGAGTTGACTCATTTGAAAAGACCCTGATGCTGGGAAAGATTGAGGGCAGGAGGAGAAGGGGATGACAGAGGATGAGATGGTTGGATGGCATCACTGACTCGATGGACATGAGTTTGGATAAACTCCAGGAGTTGGTGATGGACAGGGAGGCCTGGCATGCTGTGGTCCATGGGGTTGCAAAGAGTCGGACATGATTGAACTGAACTGAAGTGAAAAGAATCATATGCAAAATGTGGAAAATAATCTCTAACTGAAGAGATTATGATCAACCTAGCACCAGATTTTTAAAAATAATTAGCATAATATGATCTGCTGATGTAAATGAAGGGCTATGACAATTATTTTGGCTAATTATGGTTGTTGGTGGTGGTAAAGGACGTGCCTGCCAATACAGGAGATGTAAGAGATGCAGGTTCAATCCCTGGGTCAGAAAGATCCCTTAGAGGAGGGCATGGCAACCCACTTTAGTATTCTTGCTCGGAGAATCCCATGGAGAGAAGAGCCTGGTGGGCTACAGTTCATGGGGTCGCACAGAGTTGGACATGACTGAAGTGACTTAGCAGTAGCAACATGGTTGGTGGTACAAAACAGAGGAGGATATAGAAATATACAGCTGCTATGGAAGCCTGGGAATGAAAGTAATTTTGGAAGATACAGTCAGTTTCTGTTAACCTATGTATAAGTAATTCATACTCCATGACATTTTAAATTTCATCATAACCTGTCCTCACCATTTCCCTCTATCAATTTTGTAGTCTTTTGAAACTTCTAGTTAGATAAGTGTCTAGATTCAGCAAAATGTAACCAGCAAGGTGAATTTCTGGAGAAAATAACTGCATGGAATGGAAAACAAAACATGTAGCTATAACATAATAGATTTCAGGTTGTGGGTGAATGTGCTTCTGTTGCTCATATGAATACCTTAGGCATTGTCAAACTTCCTTTTTCACAACACAGGTTATTGAACAACCACATTTGCATCAGTCTGTAACACTGGACTGGATGAACTAATCGGTATTTTTTTTTTTTTTCTGGCTTAACCTCAGGGCATGAATAATCCTAGTTGCTCAACCAGGGATGGAACCCATGCTCCCTGCAGTGGAAGTGCAGAGTCTTAACCACTGGACCACCAGAGAAGTCCACTAATTGGTAATTTTTTGTGAAGAATTTTGAATGCCATTCACTCTTACTGTAGGTATTGGCCAGACAGAATTTAGACCCCAGGAGACAATTTATATTTGCAATCTATCATCACCTGCTAGATAACATGTAGAAAATAGGTCATCAGAATGAATGCAGCCATACTGATAGATTGAAAATTGCTGAATGTGTGTATTGGTGACTTCTCTGTTCTGGCCCCCTTATGGAATACACTCAAAGTAAAGGGAAAGATAACTCCATGAGGATTAGATGTGGAATAAGAAGGCAAGAGATACTGACTGTAACTCCATCCCAATACTTCTATCAATTTTCTCTAAAGTGCAGTATTAACAGAATGTCCTCAAATTGTGGATGTTATCTGACTAAAAATTTGTTAAGAGCTAGACTACTGAGCGAAGAAGGCAATGGCACCCCACTCCAGTACTCTTGCAGTCCATGGGGTCGCTAAGGGTCAGACACGACTGAGGGACTTCACTTTCACTTTTCACTTTCATGCATTGGAGAAGGAAATGGCAACCCACTCCAGTGTTCTTGCCTAGAGAATCCCAGGGATGGGGGAGCCTGGTGGGCTGCTGAAGTGACTTAGCAGTAGCAGACTACTGAGAATAGTGCCTTCTTGGACTGATTTTTTCTGGCATCTGGCATCTTTTCATATATTTGTCTTTTCTTCTTACAGGCACTTTCAGTACTAGGAGTGTGGCTTCCTTATTATTTCTATTACCAAGAGGCCATGTAGAGTGGTACACACTTACTACATACTTGATCAATGTTGTTTGCATGAATTAAAATCTATGTTTTCTTCATGCACATCACTGTCTATTTCATTCATTCCTTTTCTTAAAGGAAACCGAGGCTTCCATGGCCAACTCTAACATTTGTCACTATCAGTATGAAGGGCTTCTTCCAATATCTTAATTCCAACACCATTTCTTCTTATTCTTTTTATTGTGGAACTTCTTTTTATATCTTTTATTATGTTTATACTTCATCATAATGTAAAACATTTTAGGTCTCAAAAAGACATCATCCAATTTCTTATCTTTTACAAACATGGTTACCAATATGCATACTTTGCTATCATAACATAGCAATTTTATTTTAAAATTGCATCAAGTATTTATTTACATTTTCTTTTTGGCAATCATCTTTAAACTTTTTAGTAGCCTGTGACTGTGTTGAATGTGTAATGAGTGGATCTTGAATTTGACATGTGAACATTAGAACGGGGCTGATGGAAGTGTCTGGCTGACCTTGTACTTTACAGGAGTCCCAAATGCTATGTATTTGGTATATTTGGTATAATTTGGTATGATTTGGTATAATTTGGCATAACATTTTAGTATATTTTTTTCTCTTTTTTAATTTAAGCAGAAGAAAAGGACTTTGTTACTGTTTCTGTTAGCTCCATGAAGGCAGAGACCATGAATTTCATCTCCATTTTCCAGAGCAGTGCTTAAAACTAGAAAGAATGAATGCAAATTAATGAATAATTAAGTATGATCAAGTAGCCACACTAACCTTCTAGCTATCCTCAAATCTACTAATTAATTTTCCACCTCAGGGCCTTTGAACTGGCTGTTTCCCCTGTTCTGAATGCTCTAGATATCCTTTTTTTTTTTTTTTTTTTTTGGGCAGAGTTAAGGAAGAGTCAGCAGATAACTCCTGTTTTGATTGATGTCTTATCAGACAGACGGGCTGCCTGCTGTCTCAGGATCCACCTGGTATTAAAAGCAGCTCTTTCTTAACAGAAATCAGCAAACACCCTTCAGGGTAAAAATCTAGATATCTTTAAGATTAGTTTTATAATTTTATTTGTCTATGTCAAAATGTTACTTCTTTAGAAAAGTTTTCTGTCTATAGTCTATTAAAAGTCTACCTCCAACTACCCCACCTCTATTACTCTTGTCTTGCTTCACTTTTTCTTCATAGCACATATTCTTATGACATTGTATTATATCATTATATGTCTGATGGTTTTTCTCTCTTTCCTCCCCCTGAACCACTGCCACCATAGAATGTGAGTTCTATAAGTCCCAAGCATGTATCACTCCAGGATCCCATCAGGAATCAGAAATCCTTGCAGATAGTTCAAATAAAGAGACTATAAAGAAGGATTACTTCCCAGCAGTATGGACAGGGTTATGGGTACAAATAAGGTATATTGAAAGGGCAAGTGGAAAAAAGAATTAGCAAAGCTCAGTGAAAGCTAGATCTAGGAATGAGGCTTGTCTTAAAGAAGATGTAATCTTAGAGGAACTCAGAGAGACATGAACACAGAGAGACATGATCCTAAAAGTAAGGAGAAGCAGGAGAAGAAATTACCAGCTCTTCTTTCGTCCCATCCTTCTGTCTCATACCAGTGTGCCTATTGTTAAAACCTGAGCAGAAATCAGCTGGCAAGAAGCCCAAGTGAAGCCAGTCTTAGAAGTCAGTCTCCTGGCGAACAGAGAACCAGGAAAGAGTGGAGAAATGAATCCTGTGAGGGGGAAAAAAATAGCACAGGTGTATTGTTTGGCTTATTGCTGTGTCTTTCATGTCAGAGCAGTATCTTGCATACTTTAGACATTCAATAAAGATTTGTTAAATAAAATGATCAATGGTAGTGGAAGTTTGAGAGCAAAGGAACTATTACATTCATCCAGGATATTATCATATAAGGTCTCAGATCTTATTTTGGGGAGAAGGTAGTTGTCCAAGGTTTATGTTTGGAGCAATTCTCAGATAGCTCTGGAAAGAATGACATTCAGTACCTTTTATCATCTCAATCTAGTAACCACTTAGGTTGTAATTTATGGGTTTATCGATTTATTTTATGATCCTGGGAGACATTTTCCAATAAGAAATTCTGGTGACCAGTTGGTTCTGTTTCTCAGAGTAAGAGGCAGTAGGTGATAGCTATAAATTACTTTATTATTATGTTTTTGGTCAGTGCAGCAGTTTTTTTTTTTTTTTTTTTGGTTTTTAAAATTTGTATTGAAGCATAGTTGATTTACAATGTTGTATTAGTTTCAGGTGTACGGCAAGATGATTTAATTATATATGTACGAATTACTTTATTATTATATGGGAAATAGATGGGGAAACAGTGGAAACAGTGTCAGACTTTATTTTTCTGGGCTCCAAAATCACTGCAGATGGTGATTGCAGCCATGAAATTAAAAGACGCTTACTCCTTGGAAGGAAAGTTATGACCAACCTAGATAGCATATTGAAAAGCAGAGACATTACTTTGCCAACAAAGGTCCATCTATGGTTTTTCCAGTGGTCATGTATGGATGTGAGAGTTGGACTGTGAAGAAAGCTGAGCGCTGAAGAATTGATGCTTTTGAACTGTGGTGTTGGAGAAGACTCTTGAGAGTCCCTTGGACTGCAAGGAGATCAAACCAGTCCATTCTAAAGGACATCAGTCCTGGGTGTTCATTGGAAGGACTGATGCTAAAGCTGAAACTCCAATACTTTGGCCACCTCATAAGAAGAGTTGACTCATTTGAAAAGACTCTGATGCTGGGAGAGATTGGGGGCAGGAGGAGAAGGGGATGACAGAGGATGAGATGGCTGGATGGCATCACCGACTTGATGGACATGAGTTTGAGTGAACTCCGGGAGTTGGTGATGGATAGGGAGGCCTGGCATGCTGCAATTCATGGGGTCGCAAAGAGTCGGACATGACTGAGCAACTGAACTGAACTGAAGTAAGCAAAAAAAAAAAAAATTAATAACATCACTGATTACTTAGCTTTAACTTCCAGCTTGATTCTTGGGGATTCATGGAGATAAGCAGCATAAATGGGGGCATAGAGATATCTATGATCTCAACTCAGTGCCAGTTGTGTATCACTGCTTCTTTCATTCTGCTTTATTACAAGTCCACTCTGACACCAATGTAGATGAGTGGTTAGAAGTGGATATCATTCACTGAAATGGGGAAATCAGGAGACGCCTCAAATATTAGAAGGAAGATGATGACTTTAGTCTGGACATATTTTGTCTGATGTAACTACTGAATCCCCAAGTGGCAATATCTTGCTACAATTGGGTTACACAAGTTTGAATCTGAAGTAAGAAGACTGAAAATTTACCAACACAGGTGGTAGTAGGAGTCACCAGAGAGAGTACTATCATCTTGGGAGAACTTGCAGCATGAGAAGTACAAGGACATTGGATCTGTGCCCCTCATTCCCTCTGAACAAACCTACATGCCCACACTGAATGTTTGGGTTTGGGATGGAGTGTTCCATGAATTGCAGAGCATGGAGATCAAATGACCTGAGAAGCAGTGTCAAAGGATGAAATACTAAAAGACTCAGATGTATGTATGTGTATTTGCTTTGTTGCTCAGTCATGTGCAACTCTTTGCAACCCCATGGACTGTAGGCTGCCAGGCTCCTCTGTCCATGGAGATTCTCCTGGCAAGAATACTGAAGTGGGTTGCCATGCCCTCCTCCAGGGGATCTTCCCAATCCAGGGACTGAACCCAGGTCTCCTGAATTGCAGGCAGATTCTTTACAGTCTGAGCCACAAGGGAAGAGACTCAGATAATCCCAGCTAAAAGGTCAGTTTGAAGGTGTGAGACAAAGAGAGAGAATCTGGGCATGAGACAATGATTATGATAAACTAAGGGCAGCAATCAGAGTGTAGTAGTATAAATGATATCGCATAGGGCTGGGGCAGAGACACCAGGGTCTTTCATACAAAACCTCCAGCTAAGGTGGAGGGTGGGAAAGAAGTTGCTAAGAGTACTAAACTGATAGAACAACTACTAAATGATGCCATGATAGAGAACTGAGATGACCATTGGTGGAAGATTTTGCCAGAATATTTTTATTGCAATGGTGGGAAGAAAAGGCAAACTGTAGTAGATTGAGAAGCAGTGAAATAGGAAAACAAGTACTAATAGAAACAACAATACCAGACATTTCAAGAGGAGAGGGGACCAGTAATCAGAGGAGGATGTAGGCTGTAGGGAAGGTTTGTGCTTTGTTTATGTTTAGGAAAAATTCTTGAGCATATGTGTAGCCTGTGAGAAATATCTTGAAAATGATAAAGAGAGAAGATGGAAGAGGAGAAAGAGAGTATGAATGAAAATAATAAATAGGCAAAGTCTTAAGAATTGTAGGGAATGAAGTCTGGAACATGGATGGAAAGATTTGTCTTGAAGCTGAGAAGTGAGATCTTTCTTCAGAGACTACATTAAAGAAGGTAGAATGAAAGAGTAATACATAGGCTTGGGGGCATTGAGATGGAAATTTGAGAGAGTTTAGGGAGTTTTCATGGTGGTGGTGGTGGTGGTACAGATTACTTTTAAGAAAGGTTTGGGATAGAAGAATACAGTAGACCTGGAATGACCTTTACAAATCTCTTAGTTTTGTGGTTTTCGAACTTTGTCAATCAACAGAACCAGTTCTCCAAATGAATTCTTTCAAGAATTCCAGCATATGAAAATAAGAGAATTCAATGGCTCAGATGGAAGAGGTGGAAAGAAGGTAATGTGTAATGCATGCATTCTCAGTTGTGTCCAACTCTTTGCAACCCAGTGGACTGTAGCCTGCCAGGAACCTCTGTCCATTGGATTTTCCAGGCTAGAATACTGGAGTGGGTTGCCATTTCTCCTCCAGGGGATCTTCCTGATCCAGGGATTAAACCTGCATCTTGTGCTTGGCAAGCAGATTCTTTACCACTGAGCCACCTGGGAAGCACTGGAAGAAGGTCCTGAACTTCAAACATCATCCTTGCTCCCTCCAACCTCCACATACTCTTCATTGCCTGATGCAGTTTCAGAAATGTCTGTGAGGAATCCCTAGGGCTCCTTTGAGCATGGTTTTAAAACTACTGATCTCATCATTTTGTAGATGAGGGATCAAACCCAAAGGGATGAATTGACTTTTCTGGAGTAGAATCAGGATTGGAATTTACCTCTCCTAATTCCTAGCCAGAACTTTAAAAATTTATTATGCTGTCCTACTTCTTGTGAACATAATGTTGATTGCCCTCAATAAAAGTCTCCAAGAATCTGGAATTTTAACCTTTATTTTTCCAATGACATTCACTCTTCAGTTCAGTTCAGTTCAGTCGCTCAGTCGTGTCCGACTCTTTGCCACCCCATGAATCGCAGCACGCCAGGCCTCCCTGTCCATCACCAACTCCCAGAGTTCACTCAAACTCATGTCCATCGAGTCGGTGATGCCATCCAGCCACCTCATCCTCTCTCATCCCCTTCTTCTCCTGCCCCCAATCCCTCCCAGCATCAGAGTCTTTTCCAATGAGTCAACTCTTCACATGAGGTGGCCAAAGTATTGGAGTTTCATAGGTGATTCCTTTTTGTATTCCACATTTATTTGTTAAAAGATAGAAGGAAATGTCTTTTCCTGCATACCTCAAAACTTTTAGATTAAATGAGAAATTGTGGGATGCATAGAGATCCTTAGAAAGAAGTTGTATATTCAGCATACTATTTGTGAAAAATATAAGGCTTTTCTGGGGATTCATCAACCAGAACTGGGGATGAAAAGCACTGGAATATTTGACAATGCTAAATTACTACATATAATCTTCAGTAACTTTTTTTCACCTGGAATTACATTTCTAAGATTTATCACATTATTCTGTGTACCAGCAGTTCATTCCTTTTCACCCTTGGGTAATATTCCATTGTCTGAATATTCCTTTGTAGTTTAGGAGTACATTTATATGTGACAAAATTAAGAGTATTTTTTAAAAGCAAGGAAATGATTTTTAAAATTCAGCACAGTAATTGACCTATTAAGGAGAGAAAGGGGGCACAGAATTAGAAAGAAGTCTCAGTCAGGGCAGCTTTAATATTATTAATAGCATTTCATTACAGGGGTTTTTTAAGTGTGATCTCAAAGCTGCCAGCATCAGCATCACCTGAGATATTGTTAGAAATACACATTTTCAGGTCTTACTCAGTCCTATTGAATGAGAAACTCTGGGGCATGTCCACCAATCATGTTGTATGAAGCTCTTTAGGTGATTCTGATGTGTGCTGACATTTGAGAACCATGGCTATTGGGTTACACTGCATAACTCACACACAAGTTTCTCTCTCATTCTCTGTCTCTGTCTCTTTCTTATATTATATAATACGAAATAAAATGAAAACATCTGAGCAGTGATCAACCAGAATTAAAGAACTATGGATATAGAAGAGCTATCTGAGAGCAATTTTTTTTTTTTTGCAGGCTATGGAGTCCAGAAGGCAAATGGTAGGAAGAAAGGACAGAAGAGTGGAACCATGGGGTAATTCAGGAGAAAGGTGCAGGTGAGATAAGAGAGGGTCTTTTTTGTCATATGTTATGAAAAGAGTGTGGCTGAAAATATAGAATACACTTTGAAGTAGACATATGTATCTGTGTGCATGCATGAACGTGCACGTGTGTGTGTGTGTGTAGAATGATACCATGCTTGGAAAGGTTAGCATGCCCCATTGGTAGAGATAATTACTCCCTCTCTCTACTCTCCCCTGTTTCTGAATAATTTAGACTCAGCAAGGAATAACTTTCTCTCACGGCGGGATGCAACAGTTCTTATTCAAACAGATCTTGCTGCCCTGGCCAGGCATTCTAAAATGAAATGAATCTGCATCATAACGACTTTGACTCCCCTCCTTTCTTTTGGAGCTGCAGTTGCCTTTGCAAACTCTTTTCCCTGCCGCTATCATCACATTGAAAGTGAACACTGACACAAAGGAGAAAAAAGCATAGTCTTCATTTATTTTGAAAGAAACCCATTATTAACTGAACATTTATTCTTAAATGACTTATGGGTATTCCCACTGCAAAGGTGAAGTCCACTCTGAAGGGTACCACACAGCCCCACAGTTAAAGATATCACTGGAGGACAAAGAGGACTTGACCTGCCAAATGCCTGGAGATACTTAGACAAGGCACTCTCCAAAGAAATGAATTGCACAACATACACACCCTAAGGAAAACACCTCTAGCAGACAGAAAATAGCACCAGATTAATTTTATACATCTTTGAAACTTGTCATTGGCAACATATTTTGGGCCATAGAGATATCAAAACAACAGCTTCTCCTCTTTGCCATTCTTGTATTAAGGGAATACCAAATTCCATAAGAAAGACTTTTTATCACCTTGTTGAGATTCTTGATGTTGTAATAACTTCCTAACAAGTCTACCATCCACTTACAATGTCCATATGCCAGTTAATCCTTTGTGTCACTACTAGATTGACCTTTACTAAGCACAGCTTTGATCGTGTCCTTGGTTCACATGTTACATCTCTACCATTGCTCTGGCCAATTAGAAATACAAGTTCAGTTCAGTTCAGTTCAGTTCAGTCACTAAGTCATGTATGACTCTTTGCGACCCCATGGACTGCAGCATGCCAGGCTTCCTTTTCCATCATCAACTCCTGGAGCTTGCTCAGACTCATGTCTGTCGAGTTAGTGATGCCATCCAACCATCTCATCCTCTTTCATCCCCTTCTCCTCCTGCCTTCAATCTTTCCCAGCATCAGGGTCTTTTCAAATGAGTCAGTTCTTCGCATCAGGTGGCCAAAGTATTGGAGTTTCAGCTTCAGCATCAGCCCTTCCAATGAATATTCAGGATTGAATTCGTTTAGGATTGACTCATTTCCTTGCAGTTGAAGGGACTCTCAAGAGTCTTCTCCAACACTACAGTTCAAAAACATCATTTCTTTGGTGCTCAGCTTTCTTTATGGTCCAACTCTCACATCCATACATGACTACTGGAAAAACCATAGCTTTGACTAGATGGACCTTTGTTGGTGAAGCAATCTGATTTTAAATATGCTGTCTAGGTTGGTCAGCAAGCGTCTTTTAATTTAATAGCCACAGTCATCATCTGCAGTGATTTTGGAGCCCAAGAAAATAGTCTATCACTGTTTCTGTTGTTTCCCCATCTATTTGCCATGAAGTAATGGGACTGGATGCCATGATCTTAGATTTTGAATGGTGAGTTTTAAGCCAACTTTTCCACTCTCCTCTTTCACTTTCATCAAGAGGCTATTCAATTCCTCTTCACTTTCTGCTATTAGTTTGATGTCATCTGCATATCTGAGGTTATTGATATTTCTCCTGGCAATCTTGATTCCAGCTTGTGCTTCATCCAGCCTGGCATTGCACATAATGTACTCTGCATATAAGTTAAATAAGCACAGTGACAATATACAGCCTTGATGTACTCCTTTCCTGATTTGGAACCAGTCCATTGTTCCGTGTCTAATTCTAACTGTTGCTTCTTGACCTACATACAGATTTCTCAGGAGTCAGGTAAGGTTGTCTGATATTCCCATCTCTTTAAGAATTATCCTGTTTGTTGTGAGCCACACAGTCAAAGGCTTTGGTGTAGTCAATAAAGCAGAAGCAGATGTTTTTCTGGAACTCTCTTGCTTTTTCTATGATCCAACGGATGTTTGCAATTTGATCTCTGGTTCCTCTACCTTTTCTAAATCCAGCTTGAACATCTGGGAGTTCTTGGTTCACGTACTGCTGAAGCCTCACTTGGAGAATATTGAACATTACTTTGCTAGCGTATGAGATGAGTGCAGTTGTGCAGTGCTTTGAACATTCTTTGACATTGCCTTTCTTTAACCCAAAGCTGACTGTAAGCCTTACTATTAATAATTGTGTTGGATCTTCTTTTTTGTGCACTGGCTACTCCTGGTGTCTTTTGGCTTTCTTATTAATATTTTAGCCCTACATCTTGATCTCTTTACATATTTTTATCTTATTACAATATGTTTATGTTTGTTGATTGCATCAGATGCTTTTTGGAATGTGGAAAGGTGCAAATAGATGCATAAGTAAATGTAGTGATGGTTTAGTTGATAAGTCATGTCCGACTCTTGCAACCACATGGACTGTAGCCTGTCAGGTTCCTCTGTCCATGGAATTTCCCACTCCCAAGAATAGTGGAGTGGGTTGCCATTTCCTTCTCCATGGGATTTTCCTGGCCCATGGATCAAATCCATGTCTTGTATTGCAGGCGGATTCTTTACTGCTGAGCCACCAGAGATTCCTGCATAAGTAAATATGGCAAGTAATTTTCCTTCTTAAAGGCTTTCATTGCTTCTTTCTTGTGCACTAAATAAACTCTGAACTTCTCTATCTAGCTGACATCCTCCTCCATGTGGCTTTCACCCACTTTTTTCATTTTTATTGTTCACTTTCTGAGGATGTCAACTCTATGGCCCATCAGACTAGATCACTTGTCTTTCCCTAAACTTGCTCTGTGTTTTCCTGTCTCCTCGCCTTTGTGCCTACTGTTATCTCTACCAGGATTATTTCCTCCTTTATCTCTGCCTGTTGAGATCCTCTCTATTAAATTCCATAGCTCCACTGCTACTTCTTCTTGAATCATTCCCTCTGATCCAGCCACCATTTATAATATGCCCCTCTCTAGAACGTTTTCTTTATTGCCCTCATCATATTTTACAGTTTATTGCAGTTATTTGTACTCTTTACTTATACTACCCTTTTAGTGTCCTGAAAAACTAGAAGCTTCTTGAGGGCAAGAGGCTGTGGCCCATTCATCATTGTATCCTCTCTACGGTGTATAGTCTGTTGTATATAGTAGTTACTCAACAAATGTTTGTTGAACACAAAAGAATGAAACTAGAACACTTTCTAACACCATACACAAAAATAAACTCAAAATGGATTAAAGATCTAAACATAAGACCAGAAACTATAAAACTCTTAGAGGAGAACATAGGCAAAACATTCTCTGACATACATCACAGCAGGATCTTCTATTACTCACCTCCCAGAATATTGGAAATAAAAGCAAAAATAAACAAGTGGGATCTAATTAAAATTAAAAGCTTCTGCACAACAAAAGAAACTATAAGCAAGGTGAAAAGACAGCCTTCAGAATGGGAGAAAATAGTAGCAAATGAAGCAACTGACAAACAACTAATCTCAAAAATATACAAGCAACTCCTGCAGCTCAATTCCAGAAAAATAAACGACCCAATCAAAAAATGGGCCAAAGAACTAAATAGACATTTCTCCAAAGAAGACATACAGATGGCTAACAAACACATGAAAAGATGCTCAACATCACTAGTCATCAGAGCAATGCAAATCAAAACCACAATGAGGTACCATTTCATGCCAGTCAGAATGGCTGCGATCCAAAAGTCTACAAGCAATAAATGCTGGAGAGGATGTGGAGAAAAGGGAACCCTCTTACACTGTTGGTGGGAATGCAAACTAGTACAGCCACTATGGAGAAGAGTGTGGAGATTTCTTAAAAAACTGGAAATAGAACTGCTATACGACCTAGCAATCCCAATGCTGGCCATACACACTGAGGAAACCAGAATTGAAAGACACATGTACCCCAATGTTCATCGCAGCACTGTTTATAATAGCCAGGACATGGAAGCAACCTAGATGTCCATCAGCAGATGAATGGATAAGAAAGCAGTGGTACATATACACAATGGAGTATTAGCCATTAAAAAGAATACATTTGAATCAGTTCTAATGAGGTGGATGAAACTGGAGTGAAGTAAGCCAGAAAGAAAAACACCAATACAGTATACTAACGCATATATATGGAATTTAGAAAGATGGTAACAACAACCCTATATGCGAGACAGCAAAAGAGACACAGATGTATAGAACAGTCTTTTGGACTCTGTGGGAGAGGGAAGGGGGGATGATTTAGGAGAATGGCATTAAAACATGTATAATATCATATAAGAAATGAATCGCCAGTCCAGGTTCGATGCAGGATACAGGAAGCTTGGGGATGGTGCACTTGGATGACCCAGAGGGATGGTATGGGGAGGGAGGTGGGACGGGGGTTCAGGATGAGGAATACGTGTACACCAGTGGCAGATGCATGTTGTTGTATGGCAAAACCAATACAATATTGTAAAGTAAAAAAAAAATAAATAAAAAATAAATACACTGTAATACCTTGTCATACTGAAGACAGAAAGAAATAAATTTTTTTTTACACATCATGTAGTAAATTGACACAGACAATTTGAAAACTGGTGTTATCTGCTGAGGTTGAGCACATAAATTCCCTATCACATACCACTTGCACTCATATTTCTATACCCAATATAAATCTGTGTTTATGCATATAATAAGATGGATACAAGAATGTTTGCAGTTACATTATTTATAGTGGTCATGTATTAGTTTGCTAGAGTTGCTGTGACAAGTGCCACAAACTGGATGGTTTCAACAACAGAAATAATCGTCTTATATGTCTGAAGATTAAAAGTCCAAAAAAATAAATAAAATAAAATAAGAAATGCAACTGTATTTATGTTTAGGTGGGAAAGCTCATGGTTTAGCATCTGGATATATATTTAGAGACACTGGGTGCAGTACAACTCATTCCCACTATTGGAAAACCCAACAAAAAGGGTAGGTCTTGGTCCTTTATGAGGATATCTTGCTTATTTTTCATTGAAAAAGCATATTAGCCCCAGAACATTGAATAATTTTGGGTAAAGTATCTAATGAACATGGAAAATATAGTTAAACATCCATAGAAGAAAATGTAAACATAATAACAATAGTAATGCTAACCTCCAGGCAGAAGATAAGGATACAGTTTGCTTATTCTCCTGTGGTATAGTTACTGGAAAGGTTAAATGCCCCACTGAGTTGCCCAAACAGTCTGAAAAGTCACCAGACACCCTGAATCAGTTTGAAGAATTTGATCATATGTCCTTAGAGATGGAGACAGGATACGGCTGCCAAAAATAAATCTGATGAGTGAGTACAGCAGAATTCCCAGGATGCAAAATCAGGAAGCAAGAATTTATTGAGCTGAAAATCATAACAGGAAAGCAAAAGACAATGATAATACTTGATTCTTAAAGTGGATGCTGTTAAATAAACATACAGATTCCAGAAGTTCAATATGATGCTTATTTCCCCCTTCTTACATTATTTTTATATATCAAGTGTAGAGAAAAGAATGTTGCCCACCGTTCTGGTTCTACAAAGATCAAGCCATTAACCACTGTAGACATCCAGTAACAGTGTACCCTGAGCAGAATTCAGGATGGATAAAAACAGGAAACATTCTGTACTTTGAATATACTACCTCTAGATACTTAATATGCATATCTAAGGAATAATTTCAATGATCCCCAGATTCCTGCATCTTCCCATTGCACCAAAATCATTAAGTTGAGACTTCTGTTCTTTGTAATTAGTAGTAATCTTTTGATGTTCAACTACATGTTCCCCCCTCGCCTCCACCACAGCAAAAGAATTCATATATATCCTGACTCCTCCATTACCTCTTTGGAGCAGTTCCTCAGAACTGTCTGAGAGGCTGTCTCCCAGGCTATAGTCCTCAGTAAGGTTCCCCAAATAAAACTTAGCTCACAACTTTTACATTGTGCCTTTTTCTTTCAGTCAACACATGTTGCCTTGTTCATGATCACTTCTAAGAACTACATTCTGAAAATACCTTCTGTTAACTAGAGTCAAAATATATTTCATATATACCTAATTGGTTAAAATAAGCAAAAAAAAAAAAAAAAGCTGAGGAGCAAATGGCAAGAGGAACAAAGAAGACCTGAAAGTAATTATTTTGAGGACTTTTTGTTTAGGCTTGGAAAAAATGGCATTCAGTGTGCTGTTACTGACACACAGTTCAATCTATGACCCTCCAAACCAAATAGTATGAATAATCCAAAGCTTGCCAGAATCTAAGACTTTTATATTAAAGTCATTCTTTTTTTTCTTCAGCATTGTGTAGCTGCCTTGCTGCACAACAATAGAAACATATTTCCTACCTTTCTTTTTCTTTTCATTTTTTCTTTGTTTTAAAAGCAAACTTTACATCGGACACCGATATATAGATCAGTCTTACGGACTCTGTGGGAGAGGGAGAGGGTGGGGAGATTTGGGAAAATAGCATTGAAACATGTATAATATCATGTATGAAACGAGTCGCCAGTCCAGGTTCGATGCACGGTACTGGATGCTTGGGGCTGGTGCACTGGGACGACCCAGAGGGAGGGTAGGGGAGGGAGGAGGGTGGAGGGTTCAGGATGGGGAACGCGGGTATACCTGTGGCGGATTCATTTCGATATTTGGCAAAACTAATAAATATTGTAAAGTTTAAAAATAAAATTAAATTAAAAAATAAATAAATAAAAGCAAACTTTAGAGTTTAAGATTTCTCTATCTTGTAAAGTGGAACAGCAGAACTAAGGGCTGTTTTTATGTTTTTACTCAGGATCTGGGTCACAAAAAATTGCTAGCTTTGAAAAGAATGGCTTCCTTATTTTTTTTTTTTAACATTTTGAAGATACACATGCATCTTTAACACAGTGTAGTAAAGATGCTTAATTTCAGTTCTTTATGTGCCCTCCATTATTAATGTTCCAAGCACTAAAATTTATGAAATGAAATGGTACTTTATATAAGTGGTTGATCACTTTTGCATTCTAAAAAATAACCTTGCAAATCATTATGTTTTTGCTTTTCATCTTCATAAGTCATCCACACAGAAGATGCTAAGCCAAAAGAGGCAATTGTGACATGTTGCATGTAGGTATTCAGGTTATATTTTAACTGCTATGAGATTACATTTCAGTTCTTTCCCTATCGTTTTCCATGCAATAAGCACTTAGGGAGTCTAACTGTCTTAGTGTTTCATTAAACTTCAGTTTCCCTTCACATCAAACCAGATATATTTTCAGATTCATTAAATGGATAATATCATTTTCCTCATATAAAAATCACCATTGTCTGCTGAATCACTTTGGTCTGGCTTTCAAGGCCCTCCATGAATTGGCTGCAACTCATCTTTCTAACTTTCCTTGTCAACTAACAACTCCCTTTATGTTTTAAGACAACTTGCACACTATACACATCACACACACACACACACACACACACTCTTATCTGTCCTTTACCATTGCCACTGCTTGTGTTCTTATAATACTCTCTACTTGGGCCATCCAATCCCTCTGTTGAGCCATAATCAGTGTCAAGGCTGCAAAGAACAAAGAATTTTACTAGGGGTCTTAAGAACTGCAAATCAGGACACACAGATCCAGGTAAAACCAAAAGATTGCTCCAGGGAAGACAGAGTTGTGGTTTCTAAAAGCAAAAGCCACAAGGTTGTTCAAGAATAATGATTGTCACTAATGCAAGAAAGGAACTATTTGTCCTTAAGGAATAGCCTATCCCGTGTTATTTTAGGGTAAGGGTCTGATATATATTTTGCATTTCTGGAACATTGAGCAGATGTTCTAGATGTCTATGTTAAGAAAAAAAAAAATGGTCAAAGTTCAAATTCCAACAGGGCTGAGATGTGCATATGTCATACTTTCTCAATGGCTTCCTGGCTTCATTTTAGAGAGCTCTCTTAGCAATAGTGACTCCATTTGGTTTTCCTTTCACACTTCATTTCTACCTATATTATGAGGCCTAGTTTTATATTCTGAGGCTTCATGTTTCACAGTATGATATCTTATATTTATCATAGTTTTTATATCTTCAGTTCAGTTCAGTTCAGTCACTCAGTCGTGTCCGACTGTTTGTGACCCCATGAATTGCAGCACACCAGGCCTCCCTGTCCATCATCAACTCCCGGAGTTCACTCAGACTCACATCCATCAAGTCAGCGATGCCAGCCAGCCATCTCAACCTCTGTCATCACCTTCTCCTCCTGCCCCCAATCCCTCCCAGCATCAGAGTCTTTTCCAATGAGTCAACTCTTCACATGAGGTGGCCAAAGTACTGGAGTTTCAGCTTTAGCATCATTCCTTCCAAAGAAATCCCAGGGCTGATCTCCTTCAGAATGGACTGGTTGGATCTCCTTGAAGTCCAAGGGACTTTCAAGAGTCTTCTCCAACACCACAGTTCAAAGGCATCAATTCTTCGATGCTCAGCTTTTTCACAGTCCAACTCTCACATCCATACATGATCACTGGAAAAACCATAGCCTTGACTAGATGGACCTTTGTTGGCAAAGTAATGTCTCTGCTTTTCAATATGCTATCTAGGTTGGTCATAACTTTTCCTCCAAGGAGTAAGCATCTTTTAATTTCATGGCTGCAATCACCATCTGCAGTGATTTTGGAGCCCCAAAAAATAAAGTCTGACACTGTTTACCCATCTATTTCTCATGAAGTGATGGGACCAGATGCCATGATCTTCATTTTCTGAATGTTGAGTTTTAGGCCAACTTTTTCACTCTCCACTTTCACCTTCATCAAGAGGCTTTTTAGTTCATCTTCACTTTCTGCCGTAAGGGTGGTGTCATCTGCATATCTGAGATTATTGATATTTCTCCCAGCAATCTTGATTCCAGTTTGTGCTTTGTCCAGCCCAGCGTTTCTCATGATGTACTCTGCATATAAGTTAAATAAGCAGGGTGACAATACACAGCCTTGACGTACTCCTTTTCCTATTTGGAACCAGTCTGTTGTTCCATGTCCAGTTTTAACTGTTGCTTCCTGACCTGCGTATAGGTTTCTAGAGAGGCAGATCAGGTGGTCTGGTATTCCCATCTCTTGAAGAATTTTCCACAGTTTATTGTGATCCACGCAGTCAAAGGCTTCGACATAGTCAGTAAAGCAGAAATAGATATTTTTCTGGGACTCTCTTGCTTTTTCAATGATCCAGCGGATGTTGGCAATTTGATCTCTGGTTCCTCTGCCTTTTCTAAAACCAGCTTGAACATCAGGAAGTTCACGGTTCATGTATTGCTGAAGCCTGGCTTGGAGAATTTTGAGCATTACTTTACTAGCATGTGAGATGAGTGCAATTGTGCAGTAGTTTGAGCATTCTTTGGTATTGCCTTTCTTTGGGATTGAAATGAAAACGGACCTTTTCCAGTCCTGTGGCCACTGCTGAGTTTTCCAAATTTGCTGGCATATTGAGTGCAGCAGTTCCACAACATCATCTTTCAGGATTTGAAATAGCTCAACTGGAATTCCATCACCTCCACTAGCTTTGTTCTTAGTGATGCTTTCTAAGGCCCACTTGACTTTACATTCCAGGATATCTGGCTCTAGGTGAGTAATCACACCATCGTGATTATCTTGGTCATGAAGATCTTTTTTGTACAGTTTTTCTGTGTATTCTTGCCACCTCTTCTTAATATCTTCTGCTTTTGTTTGGTCCATATCATTTCTGTCCTTTATCGAGCCCATCTTTGCATGAAATGTTCCCCTGGTATCTCTGATTTTCTTGAAGAGATCTCTAGTCTTTCCCATTCTGTTGTTTTCCTCTGTTTCTTTGCATTGATTGCTGAGGAAGGTTTTCTTATCTCTTCTTGCTAATCTTTGGAACTCTGCATTTGGATGCTTATATCTTTCCTTTTCTCCTTTGCTTTTCACTTCTCTTCTTTTCACAGCTATTTGTAAGGCCTCCCCAGACAGCCATTTTGCTTTTTTGCATTTCTTTTCCATGGGGATGGTCTTGATCCCTGTCTCCTGTACAATGGCACGAACCTCAGTCCATAGTTCATCAGGCACTCTATCAGATCTAGTCCCTTAAATCTATTTCTCACTTCCACTGTATAATCATAAGGGATTTGATTTAGGTCATACCTGAATGGTCTAGTGGTTTTCCCTACTTTCTTCAATTGAAGTCTGAATTTGGCAATAGGAGTTCATGATCTGAGCCACAGTCAGCTCCTGGTCTTGTTTTTGTTGACTGTATAGAGCTTCTCCATCTATGGTACTTCCCCTCCAAATTATTTTCCCACCCCAAAGTACTGTACCAACGTTCCTTGTTCATGCTGATTGCCATGAATTGACTTCTGAACCTTCCTGTCTTAATAATATTTAGATATCCACATTTTTCTGGTTAAAGGAATTAATGTTGTAACAATCTTTCTTTCCATAAACTAGAGGAACTAGTTAACTTAGAGATGATAGCGCTATTCATCATCAGAGATGTAATGTTTAGTAGGTATGGAAACAATATCAAGTTCATACATGAAAAACAAGAGTTCTGAACAAGAAGTCTTTGAATCAATAAAGTTGACAAAGAACAGCAGGATGTAGTTGCCTCAACATTTGAAGGAATGACCAAAGAATCATTTTAACCCATAGAATGTGAGACTCTGCATAAACAAAGTCTTAGAGACATCAACATAACCACACAGGCAGACCTGAGATACTAGATTCTCTTTAACTTCGAGCAGAATTTGCATAAATCCCAGAACTCAAGCCTCAGGTGCCAACAACACTCAAAGTAATTTTAACAATTGTCTAAGGCTGTACGATCTCCCACTGATAAATGGTGTTATTTACCCTTTCTTGACCCATCATTTAAAAGCAAATGTACTGACCACTAGAATAAAGACTTGTTTATTTGGTGAGTTAAATTAGCAGGCCACCACCAGAGGGAAATTGATGTCTATTAGTACCACAGTTGTAAGTTTTGCAATCTCTCTGGAAGTTGTCCAGGATGTCACTGTTTTGAAGGCTGACTTCCCCTTGGGAAAAAAAAATGCATCCTGCATTATTGTCACACTGAACTACAGACCAGCAAGGCCTTAAAAGCCTCTTGAGAAATAAACACACGTGACAAAAGACTAATTCTTTTGGCATTCTTTACAGGAAAACATTGTTCCTCTAAAGAGAAAACTCCATGAAGTTAGTCATTTGTGGGTTCCTTAGAAGTCCCCCTCTGGGTGGGGGGGGGGGAGGGCAGCCAATTATCTGACTGTGTGGGTGGTCTGACAGCAATATCTGTCACTTATTGAACTCAGGAGTAACACAGCTGATCAGGCTGACTGGTGGCATGTTGACTTCCTTTTTCCCTGCTTCATGCATATCGCCCCTGAAGCTATGCCAAATTCTCTCATATTTTGAAAACAACTTCTTGTCTCTGATAGCTGTGACTGAAGAACTGCAAACTAGGTATAAAGAAATCAACCACATTAAGTCCCTTGGCAATTTGGGGGCTAAAGAGCTAGAAGATTATTCCAGAAACCTGAATACCAAGTATCTTGTCAAATGACCCAGCCATTGCTCATTTATTCTGTAAAGGTCTAGATGTTGGCACAGTCTTAATGAGTTTGTATACTATTTAACTGTCCCACTAGGATTTGTCACTCACTATAAACAAAACAAGTAAACAAACCAATACTGGAAACCACCAAGTTGTTTCTCCCAGAGTGGGTTTTTCAGACATGGATCAGTCAAAATTTGGGAAACATGGATGAAACAAATTCAAAGGCTTTTGAATGTAGAACTTCTCAAAACCTTTATGTTGTTCCCATATACTTTGTGAGTCTTTAAGAAAAAGCTAGAGTGTGCAGCATTTCCCTACTCTGTTGGAACATGAGAATCATTTCACAGGCTCTCCCAGTGGGATCAGGGCTCAATTCTTTGATGTATGTGGATGTAAGACAGAATACTTGTTAACAACAAACTCTGTCAGCAAGCAGAATCACTAATGAAGAGAACAGTTCACATAGTGAACTAGCTTTTGTTTTCTTTTAGGGATAAAATTCACTCTACTCACTGTAACAGTCTGTTTTTGACTTAAATAATGGTGCAACTAGCATCATCCTGCATTTGTTTTTTTGTTTTTTGTTTTGTTTTAGGTCACTCCAAGAAGTTAGTTGACTTATATTTAGAAAAAGAGTACAAAACAACACTGCCCTTACAGAACATTCTTTTCTTGAGTTTCCTTTTTGAGTCTTCACACTACTAGAATAAAGAAGGACTAAAATGATATCATTTCTGGAAGGAAAGCTGGGCCTTTACTAGTTTGGTAGGCATCATATTAGAGAGCCTTTCACTCTGGATGGAGCAGTAATATCAGATCTGATGCAAATGGCTCCTTCTTTCTTGGTTTGTTTATCCATGTGATAAATATTTATTGAGGGCTTATTACATTCCTGGGCTTCCCTGGTGGTTCAGATACTAAAGAATCTGCCTGCAGTGTGGGAGACCTGGCTTCAGTCCCTGGGTTGGGAAGATCCCCTGGAGAAGGAAATGGCAACCCACTCCAGTATTCTTGCCTGGAGAATCCCATGGACAGAGCAGCCTAGTGGGTTACAGTCCATTGGTTACAAAGGGTCAGACACAACTGACTAAAAACTAAACAGCTATGTCCCCAGCACCTTTTTATGTGTTTGGAATAGAGTTGTTAACAAAAATCGCCAAACTCATGGAGTCTATATTTTATGGGGAAGGGAGATAGATATCATAAATACGTTAATGAATAAATGATAGATTACAGATTAGACAATCAATATGAAGGAACTAAAACAAGGTGATAAGCTGGAGAATGACTCAGGGGAGAGGGGACGTTTTTATATTTAAAAATTGTTATTTATAATTTAAGTTGTGTCCCTTGTGCTTAGTTGCTCAGTCATGTCCAACTCTTTGCAACCCCATGGACTGTAGCCCACTAGGCTCCTATGTTCATGGGATTCTCCAGGCAAGAATACTGAGTGGATTGTCATGCCCTCCTCCAGGGGATCTTCCCAATTCAGGAACTGAACTCAGGTCTCCCGCCTTGCAGGCAGATTCTTTAGCATCTGAGCCACCAGGGAAGTCCCATAATTTAAGTTGCTCATCGCAATTATGTTTACTCTATAATGAAATTTGCAGTGCATGCATGTTAAGTTGCTTCAGTTGTGTCTGGCTCTTTGCAACTGTATGGACTGTAACCCACCAGGCTCCTCTGTCCATGGGGTTCTCCAGGCAATAAAACAAGAGTGCATAGCCATTCCCTTCTCCAGGAGATCGTCCTGACCCAGGGATCGAAATTGCATCTCCTGTGTCTCCTGCATTGCAGGCAGATTCTTAACCACTGAGCCACCAAGGAAGCCCATATTGTATATGGAAAGTGGTAACTGAATTGATGAGGAGCCAGCTATGTGAAGATCTAGAAGGGCAAATTTCCAGTGTAAAGCATGAGAATCACAAGAACCCTGTGCTGGGGTCTTTGGCTGGTTTTAAGAGTAGAAAAAAAGGGCAGTGTGGATGGAACTTAAGTGAGCAAGGGAAAAAACAATTAGTGTAATTTGATGGATCAATGGTTCTCAAGTACCTTAGTACCACTGGCTAGCAAGCTGTACTGTTGAGTTCACTGGGTAATAGATGGTGCCCTCAGGTGTCCAATTTATGCAGGTCTTGATGGTTCTCAGATTTAAAAAATCATATGCCATATGATTTATGGCAGTAGTTCTCAAAATATATTCCCTGGGCCAGTGACATCAGTATCACCTGGAAATTTGTTAGAAATATATATTCTTTTTTAATATACATATTTCCCAAATTCTGAATGATTGACAATCTAACAGTTGAGAATAACCTCATTGTTACTTTTATTTTTTGGCTGCACCACGCAGCAGGTGGGATCTTAGTTCACCGACCAGGGAATCAAAACTATGCCCCCTGCATTAGAAGCACAGAGTCTTAACTACTGGACCACTGGGGAAGTCCCATAAATGTATATTTTCAACCTCAGTGCAGACCTACTGAATTAGAAATTCTGGGGTTGGGGTCCAAGTGTCTATGTTGTAATAAGCTGTCCAGGTGATTCTGATGCCAGAAAGAGTTAGAGAATCACTGTGCTAGGAAATAACTTGGAGTGTGGATGTGAAGTAAAAGAGTGTCACTCTCAACCAGGAAGAAGTATCTTCTTTCACTTAAAAGCTTTACTCCTCCACATGTGCCTTTAAACTCATCTTCTACTGGAAAGAACCTAGCTTAATTAATTCGGTAATTCTTCCTGACTGTATTAGAACTGAAACAGGCAGTGTTCTCTTGTACCTGAGTGATTTCAGTGAATCTTTGTAATAACCCTGTGGGCTAGTTACTATTATCATTCCTACTTTATAAGTCAGGAACTGGGCGCAAAGAGAAGGAATTTGCCTCAGGTCACACATGTAATAAGAAGAAACATATGGATCTGAACAGTCTGGTTCTATAGCCATATGAATAAACACTTTTCTCTTCAGTCTCTCAGTATACCTGGAAACAGCTGGGGTGATTGGATCTAAGATAACATTGTTTAAACAATTGCCTTCACTTTTGACTTTAAGTCGCTGAACAATGTCCATAGGGGTCATCTGGTGACTATTCTTGTCCAATGCTCGTGAGAGGTGAAACAGCTTGCCTAGGATTAGATAGCCAATTAATGTCAGAGAGAAGACTTAAAACCAGATCCCTAGCTTTTAACCTAGTGTTAAGACACATGCAATGAAAACAAAACTGGTGATCTGACATCCTTAAAACAACAAAGGCAGGCCATATATCTAGCAGCTCCTGGATGTACCAGCCTTCCTTTGTCTTGCAATTGAGAGCACAATGAGTTCTTTTCCTGATTCTGGTTGTCCTTGAAAGGCCATAGAATAGGGTGCCCAAGGGAGAATACTGCCCTATCTAGCAATACTGCCCTCTGCACACAGGGTGCAAGAAGGGACATTAAGTTCTATTTCTAATAGCTTTGATTGTTAAATATATGAAAATAATAAGACATCAGAAATAAAATAACCCTCCTCCTGCCCTCACCCCTGTTCTTGTCTGTTTCCTAGCTTTTCTGGTTGTTTGTCTGGTTTTGTTTTGAACTGCTGTTCCCATTATATCTGTAGTGAAATTTTGCCAAGGAATGTATAGAAGCTGATTTTCTATGTATCCTTAAGAAAATTATTCATCATCTCAGCCTGCTTAGCTTAAGGCCTTCTCACAAAAACCCCAAAAATATTACACATTGACTTTCCATTTTGATATATAAATCTGAAAGTAACCAGTTTTTCTGTCTTTAACTTCTGCTCTGCATTTGTAAAAGTGTGATACATAATTTAAGTTTTTAATCTCAAATGTGTTTGTTCTATAGGAAAGTTCTCTAATGATAAAATGTACTACCTCTGCTTGGTTTTCTTTATAAATATACTAACTTTTCTTGTCATCTTCCCCGTATTATAGTGAGCAAATAAAATAAATTATTAATTCCAATGTAAAATCCAGTTCTTATTGGCATGATTTTCATTTTCATTAGATTTATTCAAGTTGGAGGGGGGGATTCTTAGAGAATTAATAATTAATTACCTATCACTTTTTGTAAATGAAATGCAATTTTAAAATACATTTGCTGTTTATCATCAGGCCCTCCAAACAACTTCTCTTTGAAGAAAAGAGAAGTGTCTTCAAAATATCTTTGCATGTTTTTAACATAAAATTCATTTCATCCCTGGCTGTCCCACAAACAGTGTCTATGAGAGGGAAAGATGGTCCCTTAAAGTTTTCTCAAGGGGAACCCTGACTTGCAGATCCTTTCTCAAGTATTTTTGAGATTAGAGTGTGTGCTGAGAAATCATGCCCACACTCTTAGTAAGAATCTGAGGGGAAGGTATGTTACTCAAATACCAGCTCCCTTTTTTTTTTTTGCCTCACTTTCAGTAAAATTATGACTTTCTCAGAGAATACCTTAATAATAAATGTGAGTCATTTTGCTTGAACACTAATACTGGGTTTTCAACTGCAATAAAAGAAAATATATATAAACTGTTATCGTTTCTGAAAGTGGATCAGGGCCAGTGCACTACAATACAGAAATTCTGTGTTGGAGGAACACAACAATTAGTTAACAATTAACAAACAAATTGTTAATTTGTTAACAATTAACAAATTAATTAGTTTTAATTAAGAGCTAATTCAATTTTCAGGAAAATTGATATCCTACTTCCCCAGCATGGCATGATAGCTAGTGTTACTGCAACTTGAGAAGTTACTAGGAAGTGTTTTTACCCTTCTTGTAGCTGATTATCAACAGATCATATCAGGTTTAAGGAAAAGGCTCACTTCTCTTCCAAGTGGAAGGAGTTTTCGAATTACATGTCTCTCCAGAAGGCTGAGGAAGCATTTCACTTTTTATTCTATTTTTTTTTCCTCACTTGCACATGTTCAGTTTGTTTCATTAAACAATGTGTAGATACACAAATAGCTTTATTGAGTTAGGCACATCTATTTTTCTCCAACATTTTTAGATGGTGTGCCAGGCACCAGGGTGACCAGCTGTCCTGGCCTGCCTGGGACTGAGGGTTTTTTCTTGAATGCTGGACTTCCAGTTCCCAAACCAGGAAAGTCTCTGGCCAACCAAGAAGGTTGGTGACCTGAATTCAGGAAAGTCGTTCCTATATGACAATGCAAAAGCCTTCCATTCCACAAGAGTTAATTCTGGACTTAAGGAATTAAGACGGGGTTGGGGGGGGAAGATTTGGGAAGATAATGTAATATTTCTCAAAGATAATAAAGAAGTGAAAATAATTCAGTCAACAGGTATGAGAATGTATCAGGTGACAAGGTCAGAGGTAACAGGAAAAGTATGAGGAGAAGAGACTATTAATAATCATAATCTTAGATTCTATACCTTTATTCTGGGTCCCAGGATCTATTCCAAGTGTTAATTAAATGGTGGTGTTTGTATCTCAAGCTGAACAATAATGAAAAAAATTATGAGAAATATTTGCCCTATTTATTTTTATTTGCTTGACATGCAAAAACAAAACAAAACAAAACAAAAACAAAAACCCCACAACAGGCTGTAAATTATTGTGTAATACTTATTGAACTGTGTCATTAGATGTGAGACAGATGGCTGAGATCCAGTTACACATACTTCCAGTTTCAGCCTATGGAATTATAGTTCTGAGAGAAGAAGTGTACATTTGTATGTGAAGTCTGATGCTCAGACCAAGAGTCTTTGGATTTTTAGTTCTTGGATCCAACACAAAATTACTTGCTTTCAGCCAAGTTCCTTAAACTTAGTGCCACAGTTTTCTGATTTTTGACTTAAGAGAGCAAAATTAGCTTTCAACTTTTAGGCCTAACAGTTTTGGACAGTCTGTAAAAGTAGTGGCTATTTGAAGTGAGGATGGAAGAGAAGTCAATATTGTGTACATGCTCAGTCGCCTAAGTTGTGTCCAACTCTTTGTGACCCTGTGGACTGTAGCCTGCCAGGCTCCTCTGTCCATGGGATTCTCCTGGCAAGATTACTGGAGTGGGTTGCCATGCCCTCCTCCAGGGGATCTTTCTTACCCAGGGATCGAACCCGAGTCTCTTATGTCTCCTGCATTGGCAGGTGGCTTCTTTACCACTAGTGCCACCTGGGAAGCCCAAGCTATATCATTGGTATCATTATCTGCTCCCAAACTATCTAGTCCTATTTCCCACTGGGCAGTGTGGCACGGGAGTCAACACATGTATCCTGAAACTAGAATGGGCTCAAAACCTTGCTCTGTTACTATATTAACTCTATGACCTTGGGCACATTACTTAATCTTCTGTGCCTCAGTTTCTTCATTTGCAAAATTGGGCTATTATTAATAATATGTACTCATAGGGGTAAATATATGTAAAACACTGAGAATAATGCCTTGCACAGAGTCTGTTATTATTATTATTATTTCTGTTGTCATTGTTATTATTCCTTCACATCTGTTACTTGCTCTAGGTTTCATGTTTTCTTTAATATCTACATACCATGCTGACTCTTTTTTAAAAAATGTTTTTGCTTGTGTTAAACTCTCTACATGCAACATAATATTTTTTCCTGGTTTCCCAAACATTATCCATTTTAAAATGACCATTTCAATTCTGATCTCTTATGTGGGACCTTCACAAAGCTCTCCTTTTGATAATTTCCTTTATAATTACTACTTGGACCCTGCAGTTCAGCTTTCAACTCTCTGCTGTTTGGTGTGTGCTAATGTTGTCTGCTCTGCTGATATGAAAACTTTTTGACATGTGGGGCAATGTCTTGTCTATTATATTGTATGTTTTACAGCCTCTAGTATGTTTCTAACTTAATAGGTGATTGATTCGTATCAATGAACCTGTGCCTAAATTTGATCCTTTGATAAAAGCATTGGTTAAATCACATCAAGAATCGCTCTCACATATTCTTGCTGATTTTACACTAATTAGGAGCAGTTCTGTATTTGTGGTAGAATGTCATTTAAAGGTCATTTTTGTTCATGCTTGGACTTAGAAATCAGTGTAAAATGGTGTTTTACATAAAGTTCATGTACATCACTGAACCACATTTCCTAAACTCTCATGAAGATAGGGTGAATTATGAGAAGAACAATTTTAAAATTTTACTTCAGAAATTTCCACATACACACAAAAGTAGAATAATATACTCAATTCCATGTAACTGTCACCCAGTTTACACAATGACTTCTTGTTGTTGTTCAGTCGCTTAGTAGTGTCTGACTCTTTGCAGGCCCATGGACTGCAGCATGCCAAGGTTCCCTGTCCTTCACTATCTCCCCGAGTTTGCTCAAACTCATGTCCATTGACTCGGTGATGTCATCCAACCATCTCGTCCTCTGTCATCCCCTTCTCCTCCTGCCTTCAATCTTTCCCAGCATCAGGGTCTTTTCCAGTGAGTTGGCTCTTGGCATCAGGTGACCAAAGTACTGGAGCTTCAGCTTCAGCATCAGTCTTTCCGATGAATATTCAGGGTTGATTTCCTTTAGAATTGATCACCCAATTTACACAATGATTAACATCTTTCCAATCTTGTTTCAACTATCCCACCCATTTTTTTTTTAGCTTGGAATGTAGAGGAGAAGGAAATGGCAACCCACTCCAGTATTCTCGCCTGGAAAATCCCATGGATAGAGGAGCCTGGCAGGCTACAGTCCATGGGGTCTCAAAGAGTTGGACATGACTGAGTGACTTCACTTCACTTCACTTCATATTAAAGCAAATTCATCATATTTCATCCATAAATAGTTCAGTATGCATTATTAACAGTTAAAGACATATAAAAAATATTTTTAAAGAACCAATAAATAGTTCTCAATACTATGCTAAAATCATCAAATCTTTTCTTTCAATCTTACAACTTTAATAATATAACTTTGCTCTCTTCTACTCCAAAGAAATAAGTAAACCTATAAAAATAGTTGTTCCTAGTGGATGATAGGAATATATGTGAAACATGAAGGATATTTTACTGTCTCATCTGTAATCTTTGAAGTACAGCAGAAACCTTGTTTTGATAGGAAACACTGCATCATGATTTCAAAGTGATATATTACTATAATATTCAAATGGAAAGTATTTATTTCATTTGAATATCCTTTCAGCTCTACGATATTTTTGGATATGTTAAGTTAACTGTAGAATGGGCCATTCCAGGCTCATAATACAATATAGCTCATCAGTCTATTTTAATAAGGCCATTTTTCTGGAAAGTTAGCACCTGATGCCTTTAATGATTAGATGACACTATTTCACAAGTGATTGTGATAGCATTCCCTCCTAAACTGATCATAAAGTACACCAAAGGTGTAAAGGTAGATCTTTAAACATCTATTTATCTTATTCAGTTTACTAAACACTGTCCATACAAATGGTACTCATTGGCTTATAAATGAAAAAGTTATGTTTTGTTGTATTTTTTTTATTTTGTGGTAACTTAGTTTATTTTATATCAATTATATCTCAAATAAGTGATTTTAAAATTTACAGTGAGATACTACTACATCTGTTACCAGAGCGGGCTCCCTTCCAGGTGAGAGTGGGCTCTTGTCTAACACTCAGAAATGAATTGTCCAAGGAGACACATGTACTGACAAAGCAAGATTTTATTGGGAAGAGGCACCTGGGCTGAGAGCATCAGAGTAAAGGAACCCTGGAGGTCTCTTGAGTTTTAAGGTAATGGGGTTAGTTTCTGGGTTGTCTCTGGCTACTATGCTTGTGCCCCTATTTGGTGTGACTCAGGGTCTTTCCTGTTGGCATATGCATCTCTCAGTCAAGTTGGATTCTAGCATGAGGGTTTCTGGGAGGCCCACAGGACATGTTATTAATGGCTGATGTCTCTTCCCTCCTTTTGGCCTCTTCTGAATTCTTCTGGCTGATGGTAGCTTGTCAGTTTCATGTTCCTCATGGGGACTTACTGTTGTGAGCAAACTCAAGCAAGCAGTTATTATCATGCCTGGCCAACGTGCGTAGTTTTGGTCAATGGTTCCCTAACACATCTATCATGATGGTTAACATTAAAAAAAGAAGCAGACCATATCAAGTACTAGAGAGGATACAGAGCAGTTGGAACCCTTCTATACTTCTGCTTGGAGTGCACAATGGTACAGACACTTAGGAAAACTCCTGGACAGTTTCTTATGACGTTGATCATGCACTTACCAAATGTGACAGTAATTGTATTTACCTAAAGGTTGCCTGGAGAACCCCAGGGACGGCAGAGCCTGGTGGGCTGCTGTCTATGGGGTCGCACAGAGTTGGACATGACTGAAGCGACTTAGCAGCAGCAGCAAAGGATGTAATCCCATCCCAGGTGGAGCAGTGATAAAGAATCTGCCTGCAATGCAGGAGACGCAGGTTAGATCTCTGGGTCAGGAAGATACCCTGGAGATGGGAATGGCAACCCACTCCAGTCTTGCCTGGAGAATTCCATGAACAGAGGAGCCTGGTGGGCTATAGTCCATGGGGTTGCAAAGAGTCGGACACAACTGAGTTCACACACACACACAAAAGATGTGAACTTATATTTACCTCTAAATGTGTACACACATTTCAACAGCTTTATATAATTATCAAAAACTGGAAACAACTCAACGTCCTTGTTCTTCAACTAGTCACTGGATAAACTGGAATATTACTCAACTAAAGTGAAGGAAAAATTACTAATATAGCAAACAACACACACACATTATGTGCATGTTTCATTATGCAAAATGAAAGCAGCCAGACTGAGACGATTTTATATTATATGATGACTTGTGTGATATTTTGGAAAAGGCAATGTTATAGAAATAGCATACAGATCAGTGGTTGGAGGGAGAACCTGACTTCAAAGATCATCATAATGTAATTTTGGAGAGTGTTGGAACTGTTCTGTATCTTGATTATGGTGATGGTTACATATCTGTATTCATTTTCAAAACTCATAGAAGTATACTCCAAATTATACACTATGTTTAATTATACTATATGTATATTTTAAGTGTGAATTAAAATGTAATTAAAATATATTTAGCTAGGAATACTGGGATACATTTGTATAGCACAGGGAACTCAATTTGGTGCTCTGTGACAACCTAGAGGGGTGGGACGGGGAGGTGGAAGGGAGGCTTAAGAGGGAGGGAATGTGTGCGTGTGTACACACTAAATTGCTTCAGTTGTGTCGGACCTTTTGCAACCCTATAGACTATAGCCTGCCAGACTCCTCTGTCCATGGAATTCTCCAGGCAAGAACACTAGAGTGGGTTGCCATGCCCTCCTCCATGGGATCTTCCTGACCCAGAGATCAAACCCGAGCCTCCTGAGGCTCCTGCATTGCAGGCGGATTCTTTACCACTGAGTCACCAGGGAAGCCCTGAGGGAGAGGATATATTTATACTTATAGTAGATAACATGTTATTGTATAGCAGAAACCAACACAACATTGTAAAGCAATTATACTCCAATTTAAAATAAATAAAATACATATATTTAGCTAGGAATATTGTGTGGTCCTGTCAGACAATTGACCTAATGTATCATATGGGAAAGTAATTAAATCACATTTACAGACATATGCTATCAAATGGCAAGTTGATTAGATCACATTATCTAATGTATACAATCATCTTCTAGTAGCTATGAACAAAATATAATCAAATGAAATAGAAATGAAGCAGCAATACAGGCTAAGATACAATTGTAGCAAGAAGATTTGAAATATTAAAAGCCTAAATATGATAAACATTCTTTTTGATAGAAAGATACAGGAAAAAGGTTAAGCAACAGCTTTTTTGCCTTTTCATACTGTTCATGGGGTTCTCATACTGTTCATGGGATGAGATGGTTGAATGGCACCACTGAATCAATGGACATGAGTTTGAGCAAACTCCAGGAGAAAGTGAAGCCTGGCATGCTGCAGTTCATAGGATCACAAAGATTGGGACATGACTTAGCGACTGAACAACAACAGCAGCTTTAAAAAAAAAAATACTACATACAGTAGGGAATAAAATAATGAGTATAATTGATAAAATATTTTACTGAGTTCAAAGTTTGCACCATCACTCACACATACTAAATATAGAAGAAAGACATATGTGAAAACTGGGTTTGATCCTTGAGTTGGAAAGATCCCCTGGAGGAGGGCATGGAAACTCACTCCAATATTATTGCCTGGAGAATCCCCATGGACAGAGGAGCCTGGCAGGCTATAGTGCATGGGGTTGTAGAGTCGGACACAACTGAGCAACTAAGCATAGCGCACAGGTAAAAACTGATGAGTTTTTCTAAACTCCAATTAATGAGTCTGAGATATAATAACATACTATTCTTGTATGGAATATACATTGCATAAATGTGATAGAATTTTCTCCCATGTACCTACAAGCCATATCATATTTTCTTTCTTTACGTTACAATTCTGAAGATAATTGTGGATAACTTACATATGGGTAGGATCAGTGGGACAATGGTGATTCAGAAACATTGGAAGCTGCACTCTGTGCATGCATAGGACTTTCACACAAAATGGAAAAAAATTTCTGCTCCTACAAGACCTTTCATCTTGCCAATCAGCCATGCAAGATGGGGTGTGTTTTGTTGTACTTTTAAAGTTACAATTTAATAGGACTCTGGTTTGAGCAACATATAGTTTGTAAATCTTAAGGCAGCAATGTTAAATAAGGAGGCAGTTATGAGAATTATTAGGGACATGCAAGTTTCTTACAACAACCGTTGGATAGTTCTGTTGTGTAAACCTAAGCCAGACACTTATGAGAAATAAAACTGAGGCGTTAAAGTTGTTAATAACTCATGCATTATACCTATAGTTGGGACATCTATATTGTTTATACTCATTTCCTTACAGTTGGGGTGAACTGTACAGATAGACAGATGTACACATCCCCAGGAGTAGCATAAATCCATGAAGGCAACATCAGCTATCACTGACTGGAGTGGAATGTACCTGACTGCCTGTCAGTTCTCTTTGTAAGTTAGGGTTCAGTGAACTCCCAGTTTGGAATCTTCTAGGATGAACCGAATTCAAATAAAAACTGCCCTGTAGGCAGTTAAAGCTGAACTATAAGTCTGTCTTTCAGTGATTTTTGTTCTGATACTTTTCTTCATATTTGTAGCTACTGCCTCTGTGAATATTTTAACTTTGCAGACATTTTGGCCAATAAACTGTTCAAGTCTGTGTCTTGATTCCATGCCATTAGTTTGTATCAAAGCTTGCATGTATTCCTATGGCTTTTATTTTCTTTTCATTGTGTGAATTGGACTAAAGCAATGCCATTCTTCAAAGTGAGAAGGTTTTATTTGGAAAATTCCTTTGAAATGACTTTATTATAGATTCTAGAATTGCCTGACTAGTCATTTCTAGAATATAATTCCCAAGAAATTTCTTCCAATAAAGTGAATTATGGATTGGTAGCACATATTTTTTTCCTTGAATGGCAAACAGAGGAAAAAATAAAGAGGATTTTAACTCCAATTTTGAAGAAAAATTGTTTGGTTTGGTGGTCTGAAATTCAATCTATGATCATGGGTGCTTTGAGTAAAAGAAAAATTCAGGACTACTGTTTCTCCCCACCTCATTTTTCAGGCCCTGACAATGTTTTTTTTTTTTTTTTTTAATATTATGAGAATATACATTCTGAGTAATGCTTACCATGAACATTTAAAACACAAATGGCACATCCAAGGTAAAAATAAAGGAAAGCAACTCAATAGCATTCTGTCAGAGAGTTGAATTTTATGGTCTCATGAGAGTAATTAGAAAAGTCAACCATGAAACTATCAAAGCTATGCACAACACAGGGCTGAGAAAATGTTTTCCAGTAGATCTTTTAATCTACAAACTTTAGGTCACATTTCTTTGTGCTTATACATGTTAGGTATATTTGACAGATAGGCTAGAAAATGGAGAGTCATTATTTATATGGAAAGCCAAGGCCATGATAGGCAGTCGGCTTATCCTGTGACTAGTTCTACAACCTATGGTTTGGTTTGGTTGCTAAGTCATGTCCGACTCTTGTGACCCCATATACTGTAGCCTGCCAGGATCCTCTGTCCATGGGATTCTCCAGACAAGAATACTAGAATGGATTGCCATTTCCTTATCCACGGGATCTTCCCAACTTAGGGATCAAACTTGAGTCTTTTGCTTTACAGGAGTGTATTGCAGGAGAATTCTTTATCAACTGAACCACAAAGTAAGCCCTCTAAAACCTATAGCAGTCACTGATTCCACTTAGCCTCCATTTTCTAATCAAGAAAGGGCAACAATATCGATTGTTGTCACAGCAAGATAAATGTAATTGGTGTGCAACTGTCATGAGATAGTCAGCAAAATTACAGCTAATTTTATTGTTGAGATGAAGAAGAAGGAAATAGAATTATGGTACCATGATACCAGAAATTATCATGGAATACCTATCTATTGATTTACATTGTTAAAAGAATCATTAAATAAAATAGTTTAGAGACAGTCTTGAAGATGACCATTTAAAAAGAAATTAGTAGCTTTTGGTCAAAACAGCAACAACAATAACAAGAAAACTAGAAATCACAAAATTTTGACTTTGAGGAGATAGTAGCACCAGGTAGGAAGCAATATTATGTAGTAAGAGAAGAAATCATTAATGATTTAAAGTTTAATGAAAAAGGTATATTCCAGCAGAAAGAGGTAAGATGCTTTGGTTTTCTTGACAGTAGCACTATCCACTACATTCAGTTGGTTTTCACTGGATCAAACCCACTGGTTTGCAGCTACTTTCCCAGTTTTAATACAGGGAGTCCTGCATCCTTGGCAAAGTACTCTGTCCAGGTCAAAATGGTCTTCATTTTGGTCTTCATGACATTGTCTTGGTCTTCACAACACTGACTATGAGTTGGTCAAGATATGCAGTGGTGAATGGAAGTTCATAAGGCTTTTCATCTTCATAGTTAAGGCTGTAATTTTATTCTGTTGTTGTTGTTGTTCAATCGTTAAGTTGTGCCTGATTCTTGAAACCTTATGGATTGCAGCACACTAGGCTTCTCTGTCCTCCACTGTCTCCCAGAGTTCGCTCAAATTCATGTCCATTGAGTTGGTGATGCCATCTAACCATTTCATTCCCTGCCACTCCCTTATCATTTTGGCTACAATCTTTCTCAGCACCAGGGTCTCTTCGTATCAGCTGAACAGGTATTGGAGCTTCAGCATCAGGATCAGTCCTTCCATTGAATATTCAGGGTTGATATCCTTTAGGATTGACTGGTTTAATCTCCTTGCTGTCCAAGGGACTCCTAAGAGTCTTCTCCAACACCACAATTTGAAAGCCTCAATTCTTCAGGTCTCAGCTTTCTTTATGGTCCAACTCTCACATCTGTACATGACTACTGGAAAAACTACAGTTTTGACTATATGAACCTTTGACATCAAAGTGACGTCACTGCTTTTTAATACGCTGTCTTGGTTTATCATAACTTTCCTTCCAAGGAGCAAGCGTCTTTTAACTTCATGGCTGCAGTCACTGTTTGCAGTGATTTTGGAGCCCAAGAAAATAAAATCTGTCAGTGCTTCTATTTTTTCCCCTTCTATTTGCTATATAATGATGGGACTGGATGCCATGATCTTGGTATTCTGAATGCTGAGTTTTAAGCCAGCTTTTTCACTCTCCTCTTTCACCCTCTTCAAGAAGGATTTTTGTCCCTCTTCACTTTCTGCCATTAGAGTGGAATCTTTTGCATATCTGATGTTGTTGATATTTCTCTCAGCAATCTTGATTCCAGCTTGGGATTAATCCAGCCTGGTATTTTGCATGATGTACTCTGCATAGAAGTTAAATAAGCAGGGTTGTTTACAACATACAGCCTTGTTGTATTCCTTTCCCAATTTTGAGCCAGTCTATTGTTCCATGTTTGGTTCTAACTGTTGCTTCTTGATCTGCAGACAGGTTTCTCAAGAGACAGTTAAGGGTCTGTCTTTAAGAATTTTCCAGTTTGTTGTGATCCACAAGGTCAAAGGGTTTAGTGTAGTCAATGAAGCAGAAGTGGATGCTTTTCTGGAATTCTCTTGCTTTTTCCAAGATCCAGTGGATGTTTGCAATTTGATCTCTGGTTCCTCTGCCTTTTCTAAATTCAGTTTGTATATCTGGAAGTTCTTGGTTCTTGTACTGCTGAAGCCTAGCATGAAGGATCTTGAGCATAACCTTACTAGTGTATGAAATGAGCACAATTGTAAAGTAGTTTGATCTTTGGAATTGCTCTTCTTTGGGATTGGAATGAAAACTGACCTTTGCCAGTCCTATGGCCACTGCTGACATTTCCAAATTTGCTGGCATATTGAGTGCAGCACTTTAACACCATCATCTTTTAGGATTTTAAATAGCTCAGCTGGAATTCCATTGCCTCCACTAGCTTTGTTTGCAGTGATGCTTCCTAAGGCCCACTTGACTTCACATTCTAGGATGTGTGGCTCTAGGTGAGTGATCACACCATTGTGGTTATCTGGGTCATTAAGATCTTTTTTGTATAGTTCTTCTGTGTATTTTTGCCACCTCTTCTTAATATCTTCTGCTTCTGTTAGGTCCTTACCATTTCTGTCCTTTATTGTGCCCATCTTTGCATGAAATGTTCATTTAATATCTCCAATTTTCTTGAAGAGATTTCTAGTCTTTCTCATTTTATTGTTTTCATCTATTTCTTTGCATTGTTCATTTAAAAAGACCTTCCTGTCTCTCTTTGCTATTCTCTGGAACTTCGCATTCAGTTGGGGATATCTTTCCCTTTCTCCCTTGCCTTTTGCCTTTTTTTTTTAAATTCCTCAGCTATTTGTAAAGCCTCCTCAGACAACCACTTTGCCTTCTTGCATTTCTTTTTCTTTGGGAAGGTTTTGGTCACTGCCTCCTGTACAGTGCTGTGAAACTCTGTCCATAGTTCTTTGGGCACTTTGTCTACCAGATCTAATCCCTTGAATCTATTAATCACTGCAGGTATATAATCATGAGGATTTGATTTAGATCATACCTGAATGGACTGGTGTTTTCCCCTACCTTCTTCAATTTAAACCTGAACTTTGCAATAAGGAGCTCATGATCTGAGCCACAGTCAGCTCCAGGTCTTGTTTTTCTGATTGTATACAGCTTCTCCATCTTTGACTGCAAAGAACATAATCAGATTTCAGTATTAACTGTCTGGTGATGTCCATGTGTACAGCTGTCCCTTGGGTTGTTCGAAAAGGATATTTGCTATGATCAGCCTGTTCTCTTGACAAAATTCTGTTAGCCTTTCCCCTGCTTCATTTTGTACTCCAAGGCCAAACTTGCCTGTTATTCCGTGTATCTCTTGACTTTCTATTTCTGCATTCCAATCCCCTATGATGAAAAGGACATCTTTTTTTTTTTTTTTTTTGGTGTTAGTTTTAGAATATGCTGTGGGCTTCCCAGGCGGTTCAGTGGTAAAGAATCCACTTGCCAGTACAGGAGATGGAAGAGATACTCATTCGATCCCCGAATCGGGAAGATCCTCTGGAGGGGGAAATGGCAACCGCTCAAGTATTCCTGCCTAGAGAATCATGGACAGAGGAGCCTGGCAGGCTACAGTCCATGGGGTCACACAAAGTCGGATACAACTGAGTGACTAAGCATGCACACTAGAAGGTATAGTAGGTGTTCATTGTACCAGTCAGTTTCAGCTTCCTCAGTTTCAGTGGTTTTGGCATAGACTTGGATTACTGTAATGTTGAATGGCTTGCCTTGGAAAGAACCGAGATCATTCTGTCATTTTTGAGGCTGAACCCAAGTACTATATTTTGGTCTCTTTTGTTGACTATGAGGGCTACTGCATTTCTTCTAAGGGATTCTTGCCCACAGTAGTAGATACAATGGTCATCTGAATTAAATTTGCCCATTCCTATACATTTTAGTTCAGTGATTCCTAAAATGTCAGTGTTCACTCTTGCCCTCTCCTGCTTGACCACATCAAATTTACATGGCAACCCACTCCAGTACTCTTGCCTGGAAAACCCCATGGACAGAGGAGCCTGGTAGGCTGCAGTCCGTGGGGTCACTAAGAGTTGGACACAACTGAGTGACTTCACTTTCACTTTTCCCTTTTCCCTTTCATGCATTGGAGAAGGAAATGGCAACCCACTCCAGTGTTCTTGCCTGGAGAATCCCAGGGATGGGGGAGCCTGGTGGGCTGCTGTCTCTGGGGTCGCACAGAGTCGGACATGACTGAAGCGACTTAGCAGCGTGGACATAACATTCCAGGTTCCTATGCAGTATTGTTCTTTACAGCATTAGACTTTACTTTTACCACCAGATACATCTACAACTGAGCTACGTTTCCACTTTGGCCTATCCACTTCATTCTTTCTGGAGCTATTAAGTAATTGCCCTGTGCTCTTCCCCAGTAGCATATTGGACACCTTCTGACCTGGTGTGGGAGGGTGGAGGGAGGGGATTCATCTTTAGGTGTCTTATCGTTTTCCTTTTCATACTGCTGACCAGGTTCTGCAGGCAAGAATACTGGAGAAGAAATGGGTTGCCATTTCTTCCTCAGGTAGACCATTTTTTGTCAGAACTCTTCAGGACAGGTATATTTTCTGGTAATGAAATACCATTTTTACAATTTTGTATTAAAAGTGTTTGCTGGATAGGTGGACACAGCACCTCTTGTGCTCTCTAGTGGATATTTCCAGAAGTGTTAGGATGGGATTATGTCACACAGAAGTGAGACAGTGATCTGGAGATGGTGGGGGAGAATGTGAATGATAATAAATGTCTCTGTTTGGTTCAGTTCAGTTGCTCAGTCGTGTCTGACTCTGCGAACCCATGAACTGCAGCACGCCAGGCTTCCCTGTCCATCACCAACTCCCAGGGCTTGCTCAGACTCATGTCCATCAAGTCGGTGATGGCATCCAACCATCTTATCCTCTGTTGTTTCCCTCTTCTGCCTTCAATCTTTCCCAGCATCAGGATCTTCCCCAAGGAGTCAGTTCTTCGCATCAGGTAGCCAAAGTATTGGAGTTTCAGCTTCAGCATCAGTCCTTCTAATGAACATTCAGGACTGATTTCCTTTAGGATTGACGCCTAGGAGAAAACACGTCTAGAATAAACATTTAGGAGAAAGAAAAATACCAAACTAGTCTGCAAAGAGATTTTGAATTTCTCCCCTTACTTGGCAGTCCCGCCCTACCCCTGGGGTTAGGGTGCGGAGCTGTTAGGACGTGGGCCGTGTTAGGATGCTAGTGGGGAAGGAGTGAGGTGCAGGCGGAGCTGGAATCCTGATATCCCCTTCCCCCACCTCCTCGCCAGCCATGAAATCCCACCTCCGACTGCCCCGCCTCCCTCCCCGAAGGCTAATTCAGGAGACTTGCAGCCTATAGCCCGGCCAGGTCCTGTGGCTGCAAGTGGAGCAGCTGCTACATCATCAGTGCTTGTGATACCAGGATACCCTTCTGTTCCTCAGTAAGAGTTATGGCAACGTGCTCTGTGATGACATTGGATGGCATCATCTGTCATCCAGTACATTGAGAGGAATGAGTTCTCCTACCAGGTGATGAAAGGCAACTTGCCCCTCTGCAGCCATGCCAATCCAGGTGAGGTGCTGATCCTCAGGGGTGAGGATGGGGGTGTCCACCGGGAAGTGGTGCAGCATTCCTCCATGGAGTCAGTGGTCCAGTGGGAGAATGAGGGCCATGTCGTTCAAGTCTCTTAAGAAGTTCCTGCTGGGCATGGCTGTTGACTGTGCTGTACTGTGCTTAGTCTCTCAGTCATGTCTGACTCTTTGTGACCCTATGGTATGTAGCCTGCCAGGGTCCTCTGTCCATGGGATTCTCCCAGCAAGAATACTGGACTGGGTAGCCTATCCCTTCTCCAGGGGATCTTCCCAACCCAAGGATCAAACTGGGGTCTCCTGCATTGCAGGTGGATTCTTTACCTGCTGAGCTACCAGGGAAGCCTTCGCTACTCCAGTTCAAAGCTCACCCTATCCGTGGGTGATGGTTTTGAGCTCCATGAAGCATAGCCAGGATGCTTTTGATATCATTATCACCAACTTCTCAGACCCTATGGGCCCTGCGGAGAACTTCTTCAAGAAGTCCTGTTACCAGCTCATGAATAAGTCCTATTACCAGCTCATCCCTGAAAGAGGATGGCATCCTTTGCTGCCAGGGTGAGTGTTAGTGGCTGAACCTGGACCTCATCAAGGAGATGCTGGTAGTTTTGCAAATCACTCTTTATGGGCATGGCTATGCTTCATGCACCATCCCCACCTACCTCAGCAGCCAAATCGGCTTCATGTGCATTCCTCTGTGTGAGCTGAGTAGTTTCAGTTGTATTTGACTTTGCAACCCCATGAACTGTACCCTGCCAGGGTCCTCTGTCCATGGAATTCTCCAGGCAAGAACACTGGAGTGGGTTGCCATGCATTTCTCCAGGGGATCCTAAATTGGCTTCATCCTGTGTGGCAAATATCCAAGCACCAACTTCTTGGAGCCCCTGAGGCAGCGGACACACAAGCAGGTGGAACAGATGCAACTGAAATACTACAATTCTGATGTGCACTGGGCAGCCTTCATCCTGCCTGAGTTTGTCCGCAAGGCCCTGAATGATGTGTGCTGAGCCCAGGGGCCACTGCTGCCGCAGCTGCCCATGACCTCTGTGAACAGTGAGCCTCCAGGGTACCTGGACCCCACCAGCCCTAGAGAAGACTCCTGCTGGCTGGTTCCCCAACCCAGCGTTACAGGCTGCAGAATGATGCCTGGCTTGCCCTCGTAGATGGAGTGTTTTTCTGTGTGGCGTTCAGCTTCCAAGCTTATACCAGATGCCTGCAGCACCACCTCCGCCTTCGGTGACCCCTCACTGATTAAACATGTGTATCTAGAACAGCAATGAGAACAAAGTACTCTGCAAATATTAAGAATTCAACACAAGATATTTGTATACTGGCTATTTTTGAGTATGCAAGAGCCTTTTTTTGGGGGGAGGGATGAGGCTTATCCTTTGGGCTCCCTGGTGGCTCAGAAGGTAAAGAATTTGCCTGCAATGCAGGAGATCTGGGTTCAATCCCTGGGTTGGAAAGATCCCCTGGAGAAAGAAATGGCTACCCACTCCAATGTTCTTGCCTGGAGAATTCCATGGTCATGGAACCTGGCCACAAAGAGTTGGACACAGCTTAGTGACTCTCTCTGTCTCCCTCTCTCTGTCTCTGTCTCTGTCTCTCTCACACACACACCCCTCTCTTCTAAGCCACTAGTAGCTGAGAACTTCACAGTACAGTTTATGTCTTGGAAGAGGAGAGAGTAATTTGATGAGCTACAAATTAGCTATTCATTAAGAAGCTAAAGCATAAATTAAAGGTAAAGTAGTGGGTCATAGCATAGTATATTTGAACCCAGAAGTTGAAATTGGGGCATAAACGGTCTTCCTCACACTATTCCCTTCCTTCACTTAAAGTGAATCTCTTGCCTGTTATCAAAAGAAAGGCAGAGCTCAAGAAAGGGAAAGGAGAAACAGAAGAAAACCACAAAAATGAAACAGTCAAGAGTTGTTCTGAATGCTCTTCATTCACTCAAAATTAGTACAGTGAAATTCAAACCCACTGAATAATAATCATGGCCCCATTTGCCTAGATTTCAAGTATCTTAAGCTGGAGTAGGTATGTGTTATCTAGTACTCATGAGCCATGTGATGGAGGTAGAAATAATCCTGTTTGATAAAGATAAAAGATCTTGAAAAGGATTTTCTAGAGAACAGGCCCATTCTAGACTTTAAGCCTGCCTGAGGCTCCGGAAAACTAAATGTAAAATGTTGTGGTAACATACTTGGTCATGTACAGATCTGTTATATAAACACCCTCAATTAATTTTTGACTCACTTTTTATTTTCTCCCAAATTTGTGTAATAGTGCCAAATGCATTAACATTGTAACATTTATGCCTAGATTCTGTCTTCTTGGCTTTTTTTTTTTTTTTTAAAGGGAAGCAGAAGGTAACAGTGGTGGGACTTGGTAATATTTTCTACCTAGGAAGAGTCTCTCTGACCCTAGCTAGTTTTGAAAGCTGATATGCCTCCCAACTGGCTTCCCAGGTGGTGCTAGTGATAAAGAACCTGCCTGCCAATGCAAGAGACATAAGAGATGCAGGTTAGATCCCTGGGTCCAGAAGATTCCCTGGAGAAGGGCATGGCATCCCACTCCAGTATTCTTGCCTGGAGAATCCCATGGACAGAGGAGCCTGGCAGGCTATGGTCCATAGGGTTGCAAAGAGTCGGATACGACTGAAGTGATTTAGCATGCACGCATGCACGTCTCCCAACACCTACTAGGTGATCTGCCGAATCTGAAATTTTTTCACTATTCAACTATCTGTTTTATGATGTACAGTTTGCCTGCTACATCATTGGATCTTGCCTTTCTTTATGGAACTATGAGAAGATCTATATTTCTTGCCTGAGATGTAGGTATATATAACTTTATATTGGCTTAGAAGTTGATGTAACAGTAGAGATTATGAGCTATAACCATTTTCCCCACTAAGTACTGGTAATCTTTCTTGGAATGTGGAAGAGGAAAACTCCTTGATTCATTCATCAAATAGGTATTCAAAGCATGACCACTACATGCTAAAGGGTTTACAATTCTAGAGTGCATCTTATAAAGTTTTTTGGTATTTAGAGATATAAAAAAAAACTTTTTAAAAGTTTATAATGTTAAAACTGCAGTAATGCCAGAAATCAACACCTACTCAAAATTGCTAGTCAAACTTTGTCAATAAAGGGAATTATATTTTATAGTATAGTATTTAAAGGAATTTAGATAGAAATTATATATAAATGACATGGATGTTTGTGGGGTTGTGTTTCAGTTCAGTTCAGTTCAGTCACTCAGTTGTGTCTGATTTTGTGCGACCCCATGAACTGAAGCACGCCAGGCCTCCCTGTCCATCACCAACCCTCAGAGTTCACTCAAACTCACGTCCATCGAGTTGGTGATTCCAGCCAGCCATCTCATACTCTGTCGTCCCCTTCTCCTCCTGCCCCCAATCCCGCCCAGCATCAAGGTCTTTTCCAATGAGTCAACTCTTCTCATGAGTACTGGAGTTTCAGCTTTAGCATCATTCCTTCCAAAGAACACCCAGGACTGATCTCCTTTAGAATGGACTGGTTGTGTTTAGGTTTTCTTATATTTTGGGAACAGATAAACAGTTTCATAGAATTTCTATGTTGTAAAAATAGCTGAAACTAAATTGTAAGCTTCAAAATTGTCCCAGTTTTGCTTGACTGAAAGGAAATGTGATAAGGGTTTGTATGTAGAGTCCATAAACCAAGTTATTAAACATATGATTAGCAAGACAAAGCCATCTAGTTCATGTTCCTATTGATAGATGATGTTTATTAATTCTCCACTGTATGCTAAACTTTAGGGCTTCCCTGGTGGCTCAGTGGTAAAGAACCTGCCTGCTAGGGCAGGAGACACAGTTTAGATCCCTGGGTCGGGAAGATCCCCTAGAGAAGGAAATAGCAACCCACTCCAGTATTCTTGCCTGAGAAATCCCATGTAACAGCAGATCCTGGCAGAGTACAGTCCATGGGGTCACAAGAGTTGAGCATGACTTAGCAACTAAAGCAAAAACAACAATGCTAAACTTTAGGGAACATTCTTTTTGAAAAAACCTTCAGTCAGAAAATGGACAAAAATATTTAAATTCAGCTATGAATGCTAGATCACTGTGGGTTTGGAAAAAACCACTATACTATCTATAAATTCACTAAATGAAATTTGTACTACCTTTGGTTAGACAATTAGTAGAGAAGAAAATAAGTGAGAACTTGGATTTGGGACACTCTGGTAATTCATGTGACCTGATTAATCTCTTACACAGCACTCATTTAAATAATTTGCTCACACTAATTTTAGATCTCTAAATTGCTCATACTTTGTGTGTAGAAACTGATTATGATTGTCATATCCATGAAGTTCTACAGAACTAAGAAACTTCAACTCAGATCTCAAAATTAGTAGGCATGTATTAATTTGAAATCTGCTTATCTTAAAGTAGCTCCAATGGTTTGAATGTATGCAAATTGATAATATTGTGTGATTAATGAAAGGAGCTACTGGTGACTACTTCAGGGATTGAAATAGCTGAAAAGGGCAAAAATAAATCCATTCTGTTTTATTATAGTAGTTTTGGGGTACCATTAGAGGCAGAGATTATTGAACTGACCATTCTAGAATATAAAAAATATTTTTTGTGCTAAGACCATTGAGTCAGCAGTGTTTCAGTGGTTTCTTAAACACACAAACAAAAAACCAAGCAAGAAATACATATTTAGATGCATGTGTGCCTGCTCAGTCATACCTGACTCTTTGAGACCCTGTGGACTGTAGCCCACCATGGTCCTCTATCCATGGGATTATCCCAGCAAGAATGCTGAGGTGGGTTGCTGTGCCCTCCTCCAGAGGAACTTGCTGACCCAGGGATTGAACTTGCATCTCTGCCACTGCAGGTGAAGCCCTATGTTTAGGTGACCAGAATCCAAAATCATGTATTGAATTAGAACTATAAAGAAAACCTATTTAATTTTCCAGCTATCTTAGTAGAATGTATTGAGTAAGCATTAAGGATTATTATTATTATTACCACCACCATCATCATCATCATTAATTGTGTTAAAAGGAAACTTTGGGAGGTATAAGTGACCTGCTGGCAAGGATTATCCACTCTGGAGCGTGCAGTGGATCGGTTTTGCTCTCAGCAGTAGGCAGCATTATAATCAATAGAAATTGCCCATATGGGGTTTAAAAGACACTGTGATAATTAAGTTCACCAGAAAGACACAGAAAGTTTTGGAGCTTATTGTAAACCATGACTCTCTGAACCTTCCATAGATTTCACTGACTGCAGTGTCTAAATCGGAAGATAGAGAAGTTTTTTTTCCCATGCTCAGCAAAAACTGTTAACTGGCTTTTGTGTGGGGGGTATAAATAAACATTCACTTAGTGTTTCTCATATTCTACTGAGTCAATATTAAACTGCTCTTCTCTATTTTTGTTAATAGTCATCATCATCAAAACGTTTGTTTGTCTTTGTAAAGATTTTCCCGTATGTCCATGGTTCAGTTAAACATTCTCTGCCATCTAGGAAATTATAGCTTAAAATAGTATCAATACTTCACCACTTTATGTCTCAACAAACCTTTTTTTATCAAAGTTCCCTGAAGGCCTTGACCTTTACATAAATAAGAGTAGAAAATGGGTTTGCAAAATACAAAAATGTGCTATTTTTAAAAATCCCACAAAGTACCTTATTTGTTGCTGTCATTTGAGAACAGGGCAACACATAAATTTAGCATATCTAATAACTTTTCACACAGAGAGGTTACAAAGACCTGTTTGAGCATCAAGGGAATAACCCAGAATAAATACCTAAATCAGTGTTTCTCAAATGTCATTGATGATATCAGTCTTCCTACTAAATACTCCAGGTGATTTTGATACTTACAGTTCACTTACTGTTTACTGTGCTTTGAATTATACCGCTGTAAGTGACTTAGCAGCAGCAGCAACCTCCATATTCTTGGTCTAACAGCAAATGCCTTTCCATATTAGAATTCAGAAACTTTGAGAACTAAATGGATTAAATATCCAACTTTCAGATCTTTAAATACATTATTTCACTCAGTTCTAAGGAAACTTTTTAGTTTGATGGATTTCAATCTTCTTAATAATATCACCTACTCTGTAAAATACAAGTGTAATCCATTTTCCCACAAAATCTGTCTGAGGAAGTGTTTGTGTGTGTCTCTTCTCTCTGGCTCAGTGCTAAAGGATCCGCCTGCAGTTTAAGAGGCATGGATTTGATCCCTGGGTTGGGAAGATCCCCTGCAGAAGGGAATGGCTACCCACTCCAGTATTCTTGCCTGGAGAATCCCATGGACAGAGGACCCTGGCGGAAGGGGACTTAGTGGCTAAACCACCTTCTCTCTCCAAATGACCTTGACATCAGTATGTTCAAGTGGCTTATACCATTTCTGAGTTATTAAGGTTTGGCTTAATACTTTCTGATTAGCCACGATTTCAATGTATTTGCTTTAAAGAGGCTTTTGTAAGTTGTATACAAAAAGGAATTTTTTACCGTGCAGAGAAAGATATTATATGTAAATAAGGCAATATTCGTAGCATGACAATCAAAGATACTTCAAGGAGTGGGGCATTGGATTATGTACTTAGTTGCCAGTTATAGATTATAGGAGACTATTATGTGAAAATATTATTTACCTAGAGTTGACATAAAATATGTCAGAAAAATTTTTAAAAGAAATCTCAATTTGTTCACTGTATGAAAAAAGGAATAGACCATAGCCCACTTCCATGAAACAATTGCATTAGTAAGGGGAATTTTATTTTTAAAATAAAAAAGACAGACTTTTAAAAAAACTATTACTATTTACTGTACTTTAAACAGTTCTTCTATGAAGGTCTTTCTGGTATATTAAAGACCTGTTCCAATCAAAACTATTCTTTACTGGCTGATGAAATAATTATACTAAGTTATCAAGAGACTGTTCCTGACTTCCCAGGGTAAAATTTCTTTCTTTAGCAACCACAGATTGACATGCTTCACTGTTCATTATTCATCATTCTTTTGCTTCCTCTGCTTTATAGGCTGGATCCAGAAAAGTCTCCTTGGAGACTTTATTGCACATGCTTGGACATCTTGATGATGGCTATGGTTTTTTATTTTGTATTGCTTTTTTTGTTGTTTTGTTTTTCTTACTTGTCAGAGGGTCATTTGACTAGAACTTAATTAGTTTATGTTTGTTCTAGATAGTCTTCAGAGGCTGAGTCACTTCTCCAATTTCTGTTGTTTTTAGTTTTGTTTGTGTGTTGGTTGCTTTTGTCTGTGGCTGGAGAGGTCTTTCTGAAATAAACAACTCACTGAACACAAAAGCAATCAATCAAACCTGCTAGTTTTCCTCAAGAGGCTCAATGTTTAGTTTATTCATTAAGAAACTTTTGCCTTGTGTTTTTCCCTCTCCTCTTCTATCTCTTCTTCTTCCTTATGTTTATAAGAAAAACTCAAGCAGCTTTGTGTTTTAATAGGCAGGGCTGAAGGCAGAGTTCTGCCTCTGGGAAATGTTTATTCTGGAAAAACACAGGAGACATCTGTTTGGTCTGACTTATCTAGACTAAGTCATAAGCCATCTTGGGCTAAAAAAGAGAAGATGCCTTAAATATTGATGCCTGTCCAGACTCAATTTTATGTTTAAAAGCCAAAGAATTGTGGCCACTGCAACCTCTTAATTCATCAGTAAATATTCATCAGTGCACTAATATTTTGTTAGTCATTTTCCATTCTGGGGATATGAATAAAGTTCATAAACACAATGGTTGTTCTTGACAAGTAGCCATTTTTAAGCTTTCTGTAGTTACTTGAAAGAACAATGCTAAGGAAAAATCAAATTGTGTATTTATTTATACCAGAGCTGTGAATGTCTCTGGGCTGGGAGACGTGGGGAGTATGGAGGGAAGAGAATGTGAGTAGTATCCTGATTCTGCTTTGTCCTTTCTTTGCTCTTAAACCTCTGTGCAGATCTGCCAGAAATTATCACCCAAGGGGTTCTAGTTCTCTGTTCCTGCCTCCAGCTAGCAGCCCAGGGCTACCACCCTACTCCCTCCTCCTGAGTTGGCTACTATTCCATTTGAAATAGAGAAAGGGAAAAACTAGTTGAGGGCTTTCATGCTATTTTTTTTTTTTTAACTTCTCAGACTAAACCTAGTGGAAGTCTTTTTATTCACTTATTTGTCTAGTCTTCACTCACTGTATAAACAGAGTATACTTGCAAGTGTAAAGAGTCAGTAATTGTGGGGATGGAGGCAGTGTCGATAAGAGAAAGGGCAAGGAAAAAGAAATCTTAAAGAAAGAAACAGAAGCCTTCCTTACCTTGAAGTCTAAAGGAAATCAATCCTGAATATTCATTGGAAGGACTGATGCTGAAGCTGAAGCTTCAATACTTTGACCACCTGATATGAAGGGCTGACTCATCAGAAAAGACCCTGATGCTGGGAAAGACTGAAGGCAGGAGGAGGGGACGACAGAGGATGAGATGGTTGGATGGCATCACCAACTGAATGGAAATGAGTCTGAGCAAGCTCCGGGAGATAGTGAAGGACAAGAAAGCTTGGTGTGCTGCAGTCCATGGGATCACAAAGAGTAGGGTGCAATTGAGTGACTGAACAACAACCTTGAAGTCTAGCTGGGGGAAAATTACATACCCTAGTTGAATAAATGAAAGCAATTAAAAAGCAACAGCCAAAAAAACAATAATGTAAATACCATCTGAGCCACCAGGGAAGTCCATATGTAAGTGCTGATAAGGATGGGAGAACTGCAAATATTTAGTTCAGTTCACCATTTGAGTAGACATTATGTGCTAGAACCTGCATCAGAAATGTGATGGAAAATAAGAGGTAAGCATCTGGAGGCGGATATAGCTACAAATAACTTTATTATGGGGTACACTGTGTTTCCCTGGTAGCTCAGTCAGTAAAGAATCCACCTGTAATACAGGAGACCCAGCTTTGATCCCTAGGTCGGGAAGATCCCCTGGAGGAGGAATTGGCCACCCACTCCAATATTTTTGCCTGGGAAATCCCATGGACAGAGGAGTCTGGCAGGGTACAGCCTACAGGGTCACAAGAGTCGGACACGACTTACTGACTAAAACACTGTGCTGAGTGTTTTAAGATCAACAAAGTACCATGGGGGAAATTGTGAAGGGAAACATTTTGAGTTGAGAGGGTAAGGGTTCTGCACTAAATTCCAGTGTGTGTGTGGTGGGGAGGTTCCCCACACCAAAAAACAGTTCTCTGACATGAAGCAGGTGCCCTACAATTCAGCTCAATTCTAACACTATCTGCCCAGTGGTGGTAGTGGTTTAGTCACTAAGTCGTGTCTGACTCTTGCGACCCCATGGACTATAGTCCTCCAGGTTCCTCTGTCCATGGGGTTCTCCAGGCAAGAATATTGGAATGGGTTGACATTTTCTTCTCCATTATCTACCCAGAGGTAGTATCAGATTCCACAGGTTAAGGATTTAGTCCTACAAGACAGTACCCCCCTCAACCAGACACCAATCACAAGCTCAGGTAATTGCCTGTGCTTCTGACGGTTGAGAATAGATTGCCAACAACTTCCTCTTCAGTTCAAATATTTGCTAGAGCAGCTCACTGAACTCAAATACTTTACCTACTAGATTACCGTGTATTATATATTTTTCTAATTTTTAAAAAATTAAACTTTTTTATTGTGGTAAAATTCACATAATATAAACACCATTTTAACATATTTAACTGTACAACTCAGTGTCACTAAGTATATTCACATTGTTGTGCACTCTCACCATCAGCCTCCTCCTGAACTTTTCACCTTCTTAAACTGAAACTTTGTCCCCATTAAACATTAACTCCCCATCCCCACTCCCCACCACTACAACCCCCAGCCCCCACCATCTACCAATGTATTTTCTGACTCTATGAACTTGACTATTCTAGGTACCTGAAATAAGTTTACTGGTGTATCATAAAAGTGTATAACTTAGGAACAGCCAGATAGAAGAGAGGCATAGGGCTAGGTGCGGGGAAAGGGTGAGAGCTTCCATACTCTGCCTCACTCTCCCCGCATCTCCACAGGTTCACCAACCTAGAAGCTCTTGGAACTCCCTTGTTTTGGGTGCTTATGGAGACTTCATTACATGGTCACACTTGATTAATTTATAACCATTGGTGGCCACTGACCACTGGTGACTGACACAACCTCCAGCCCTTCTCCCTTCCCAGGAATTCAGAGGATGTGACTAAAAGTTCCAAACATCTATTCCTGATTGATTCTCCTGGTTAACCAGTCCCCGTCTTCAGGTGCTTTCCAAAAGTCACTTCATTAACATAAATTCAATTGCAGCGGAAAGGGGGCTTCATATTTCACCTTTATGGCTCTGAAGAATTTCCAGAACTGAGGGTAAGAGATCAAAGATTGTGAACAAAAGATGTCCCCATTGCTCTTATCACTCAGGAAATTCCATGTGGTTGGGGAGCTGTGAGCCAGAAACCTTAGGCAAAGACTAAATATACATGAGAAATATATTTTGATCATCTGAATGATTATATATATATTTATTATAAATCACAATATTGCAGGGGGTTAGGAAAGTTTTGTGTAAGAGGTGTGATTTGAGCTTGGCTGTGAAGGATGTAGCTAATATCTTAAAGGTAGAAATGGTAGGACTGTGGGGGAGTGTAGGGTGTGGGGGAAGTGTAGGGTGTATTCAGATTCCCCTGTTGTATTTCAGAAATAATGCATAAAGTAGGCTGCAGGAGGAAGTCAGACAGAAAGACATGCTAGAGGTCAAAGTCCTTGAAAGCAAAACTGAGCAGCTGGAACTTAATTTAGTAGACAACGGCAATACTGATGATTTTTGAAGAAAGAAGTAAAGTGAAAAAACCTATCCTTTAGGAAGCAGTTTAGCATATGGTTAAGAGCTGGTGCTCTGAAGTCAGGCAAAACTGGGTGCAATCAATGAATATTTATTGAGCTCCTATGTTCCAAGGACTATTCTAGTAATTGGGGCCAAAGTAGTGACGTATATTGGCAAGACCTCTGCTCTCATGGTACTGACTTTTCAGCTACGGACAGGAGAGATAAATGATAATACACACAAAGACGTTTTCTAGATAATTTAGGTAAGAGTGATGAACAAAATAAAACAGGGCAATATGATGATGACTGGTAGAAACAGGTAAACTGCTTTAAATTTGATGGTTAAAGAAGGCCTCACTAATGACATGAAGTTTGAGTTAAGACATGAATTACATGTTGGGATGATCCATGTGAATATCTGAGGCAAGGTCTTCCAATCAAAGCAAAGAGCATATTTAAAGGCCCTTGTGGGAATGAGCATGATGTGTTCCAAAAACAGACAGAAGGCCTGCTTGGCTGGACTGAAATAAATAAAGGGGACACCTGCATGAAAGTAAGTTCTAGAAGGAGCCAAGGGTCTGATTACATTTGTCTTTGTAGACCATGGTGAAGATTTTGTTTTTATTCTACTTGTAATGGGAAGCCATAAGAAGAGATTTCAAGCAGGGTTGATATCATATGGTTCATATTTTTAAAAAGGTAGCTCTGGCCAATGTCGAGAATGTGTATGGAGTATACATAGAATTAGAGAACTCAGGACATGTTTTAAAGGTAGTACAGGAAAAACTTGTTCAAAGGCTATTGTTTCTAGTTATTTGACTTTGAACAAATTGCTTAACCTCACCTCAGTGTTCACATCTGTAAAAAAAGATATAATGGTAATGACCTTAAAGAGCTGTTGTGAAGATCAAACTAAAACTCCACATAATACAGCTAGCACTACATCACACGTACTCTTTCAAGGATAGCAGCTGTTATTATTACTATTCTGATGGTGATAATAACTTTGGATTGGACTTGTGAGTAACTACAGGCATGATGATCTGTTAGGAGGCTATTGTGATTATCCAGGTGAGTCAAATTGAGAGGCTGGAATAGGGCAATGGAAAGGAAATGTGGGAAAGTATCATGTTAATAAATTTAATTAACGCACACCAAACATTTAATTCAAGTAGGAATACTTAATGACATATTCAAATGACTAATAAAGTTTAACACTAGTATGTGCAGAGTCAAAACTCACTTCTGTGATGAGATTGGAAATAAAATTGCTAATGCTGTATTTTCTCTCCCTTAATTTCTGGTTGACTAATGACTTTTCTATATATCATTTCCTATCACATAAAACCATCATTCATTTAAAGTATGCTGTTGAGACGTGGCCAAAATACATCAACAGAGACCTCAAATGAAATGGTGGTGGATGCGTTGCACTCTCTTTCAACTCTGTACTATAACTAAAATCTTCTCAGGCTATGTCTGAACTTCAGGTGATTCTCTTGTATTCATGAATAAAAATAAAAGTCGACCTTCTGTTTGTTGTTTTATGTTTGGGGTGAATCTGGTTACCCTATCAATGGGAATGAATTGTTGATAGTATTGGTAATTTTCTTTTAACATTATATGAGTTACTAGATAAGCCATCATCCTTGGAATATGAAAGGACAGTTTTTAGTTTACTCACTTCTGTTTTCTGATGTTGATCACTCATGACAGACCTAGACAGACTGAAGTTCAAAGGACTGGTCTAATATTTATGAAGTTTAATGCACAATTATTTAAGTGACAAGACAATATCCATAAAGGTTAAGGCTTATGAATATTAAAACTTTGAAGAGTTCTTTGGCAGGTGTGAATTTTTATCAATTATTTCCTTATAGATGAGTGAAAAGAAGCCAAATTTAAAATATGCAAATCACCAGGCAAAGGCAGATAGGACTCAGAAAAATCCTGGCTAACTCACCACTGCAATTGTTATTTAATTTTATTTTTTAAGATTCAGGTTTTTGGAAAAACAATTAAAAAGTTGAATGAGAGGGAGAAAAGGAGTGGGTTTGTTGTCTAGGTATTTTATAGAAGATTCAAAAGACATTAATTAGTAAGGTAATGCAATGGATATATGTGTTCTGATTCAAATGCTATTAGAAAATGAAATGATTTAATAAAACTCATGTAACTGCAATCAAAGGAAACCTTGCCTATGAGCAAGGTTTTAAACAAATAGTAACATATGCATTTTAAATGTGCTTTTGTCACCTAAATGTGCATATTCACAATCGTGAGTACTTTTCATCAAGTACTACTATATTAATAGCCTCAGAAGTCACATTGGAACTTGCAAGCCCTCTGTATCACTCACTTGTGTGTTGCATATTCAGTCGCTCAGTCATGTCTGACTCTTTGTGACCCTAAGGACCGTGACCCACCAGGCTGCTCTGTCCATGGGATTTCCTAAGAAAGAATACTGGAGTGGGTTGCCATTTCCTTCTCCAGGGGATCTTCCTGATTCAGGGATCTAACTGGTGGCTCCTGTGCCTCCTGCATTGGAAGGTGGATTCTTTTACCACTGAGTCACCTGGGAAGCCGTATCAGTCACTACTTCTTGCTTAACTGAACTTGGGTATTGTAGCCTTTTAATGTTCCTGCTCTTGGTATTTAGGTTTTATTTCTCTGTGGTTTTCTACTTCTCAGTTTGGGAAGAGAGGCCGTGAAGTGCTTTGCCATATCCATGTACACCTTTCAAATGGAAAATTCACAGGAAGCAAATTAATATCTTAATGCTGTAGGCTGAGCCCTTTTTATACAGAAAGGTAGGGGATTGAACATGAAAGACAATTTGAGGCTCCTTTTGCTCTTCTTTTATGTTTGCTTCTATCCACTTGGTTTTAATCTGTGGAACTCAAGGCTGCCTCAAGGGCATCAAATATTCAGTAAAGATAAACTGATCCTCTACATAGAAAACCCTAAAGACTCCACCAGAAAATTACTAGAACTAATCAATGACTATAGTAAAGTTGCAGGATATAAAATCAACACACAGAAATCCCTTGCATTCCTATACATTAATAATGAGAAAACAGAAAGAGAAATTAAGGAAACAATTCCATTCACCATTGCAACGGAAAGAATAAAATACTTAGGAATATATCTACCTAAAGAAACTAAAGACCTATATATAGAAAACTATAAAACACTGGTGAAAGAAATCAAAGAGGACACTAATAGATGGAGAAATATACCATGTTCATGGATTGGAAGAATCAATATAGTGAAAATGAGTATACTACCCAAAGCAATCTATAGATTCAATGCAATCCCTATCAAGCTACCAACAGTATTCTTCACAGAGCTAGAACAAATAATTTCACAATTTGTATGGAAATACAAAAAACCTCGAATAGCCAAAGCGATCTTGAGAAAGAAGAATGGAACTGGAGGAATCAACCTACCTGACTTCAGGCTCTACTACAAAGCCACAGTTATCAAGACAGTATGGTACTGGCACAAAGACAGAAATATAGATCAATGGAACAAAATAGAAAGCCCAGAGATAAATCCACGCACATATGGACACCTTATCTTTGACAAAGGAGGCAAGAATATACAATGGATTAAAGACAATCTCTTTAACAAGTGGTGCTGGGAAAACTGGTCAACCACTTGTAAAAGAATGAAACTAGAACACTTTCTAACACCATACACAAAAATAAACTCAAAATGGATTAAAGATCTAAACATAAGACCAGAAACTATAAAACTCCTAGAGGAGAACATAGGCAAAACACTCTCCAACATACATCACAGCAGGATCCTCTATGACCCACCTCCCAGAATATCGGAAATAAAAGCAAAAATAAACAAATGGGACCTAATTAACCTTAAAAGCTTCTGCACATCAAAGGAAACTATCAGCAAGGTGAAATGACAGCCTTCAGAATGGGAGAAAATAATAGCAAATGAAGCAACTGACAAACAACTAATCTCAAAAATATACAAGCAACTCCTCCAGCTCAACTCCAGAAAAATAAATGACCCAATCAAAAAATGGGCCAAAGAACTAAATAGACATTTCTCCAAAGAAGACATACAGATGGCTAACAAACACATGAAAAGATGCTCAACATCACTCATTATCAGAGAAATGCAAATCAAGACCACCATGAGGTACCACTTCACACCAGTCAGAATGGCTGTGATCCAAAAGTCTACAAATAATAAATGTTGGAGAGGGTGTGGAGGAAAGGGAACCCTCTTACACTGTTGGTGGGAATGCAAACTAGTACAGCCACTATGGAGAACAGTGTGGAGATTCCTTAAAAACCTGGAAATAGAACTGCCTTATGATCCAGCGATCCCACTGCTGGGCATACACACTGAGGAAACCAGAAGGGAAAGAGACACGTGTACCCCAATGTTCATCGCAGCACTGTTTATAATAGCGAGGACATGGAAGCAACCTAGATGTCCATCAGCAGATGAATGGATAAGAAAGCAGTGGTACATATACACAATGGAGTATTACTCAGCCATTAAAAAGAATACATTTGAATCAGTTCTAATGAGTTGGATGAAACTGGAGCCTATTATACACAGTGAAGTAAGCCAGAAGGAAAAACACCAATACAGTATACTAATGCATATATATGGAATTTAGAAAGATGATAACAATAACCCTGTGTACGAGACAGCAAAAGTGACGCTGATGTATGGAACAGTCTTATGGACTCTGTGGGAGAGGGAGAGGGTGGGAAGATTTGGGAGAATGGCATTGAAACATGTAAAATATCATGTATGAAACGAGATGCCAGTCCAGGTTCAATGCACGATACTGGATGCTTGGGGCTAGTGCACTGGGACGACCCAGAGGGATGGTATGGGGAGGGAGGAGGGAGGAGGGTTCAGGATGGGGAGCACATGTATACCTGTGATGGATTCATTTTGATATTTGGCAAAACTAATGCAATTATGTAAAGTTTAAAAATAAAATAAAATTTAAAAAAAAAAAAGATAAACTGCCAATTCTTCACCTTCTGAGAAAGTTGTCAGGCAAGTGAACTGTCAACAGCAATTATTTTTTCTGATCTTAAGTAGATAATTAGCTCCGAACATTCCTTCTTTAATGATTTCCTCTCACAGTCAAGTTCAAGTGTACCCTCAAATCTGTCCAATTAAAGTGAACCAAGAAAAGAATTCCCATATCCTATTTCTAGAATTACTTTTAGATAGAATCATATTGTAACATATATGCTGTCTGAGCTATGAAGATTTTGCAAAATATATTTTAATAACATCAATGATCAGGCATTTATGCTAGAAATTTTATACTTTATTCATTCTTACAAGTACCCTTTTGACAGGAAAGTTATTAATCTTATTTTACAGAGGAGAAAACAAACTTAGAATGATTAAGTTCATTGCCTAAATCACAGATCTTGTATGTGGTCAACCCTGGATTTGAATCCAGGGCTGCCTAATTCTAAAGCCTTTTTCTCACTAATATAATACATTGCAGATCTTCCAATTGGTTACACTTATATAATATTATCTTGTTTATATTTCTCTCTCTCTCCTGATCCCAGTATGAAAGCTTCATAAGAACAGGGACCTAATCTTTCTGGTTTGTTACTGAGACCACAGGACCCAGAAAATTTCTGGTATATTGTGGCCACTCAGTAAATATTATTGCATGAAAATAATCATGAAAGGTTTTTTGGTTAATTTCAAATTAGGTAGTTGTACAAGAAGAACTAGAAATGCCAAATGAGTGCTACAGGGGTGATCAGTGGGATATATTACCATAGGTTGGAAGCTATGGCAATAGTATAAACTATAGACATCCAAAAAGCAAGAGTGCATACAATTCAGGGAAGAGTTCAAAATAATATCCTTGGAGGGATAAAAAACATGTTAGAAATTTTAATAATTTTTTTGTTTTAGCTCATCTTTTTCAATTTTGGTTTTCACATTTTATAATATATATAATATTGCAATAATATATGTGGCATGATATACATAATACAGTAATATATAATAACATACAATAATATGGACAGTAATGTAATATACACAGTAATATAATACTATACATACATGTGTATATGTGGAGGTGGGTAGGTGCTTAAGCATTTTTACTGCCAGCTGTGCTTGGAGACCTGTGGTCCAGAAGGAGAAATAAAAATATGGAGATATCTATATAATTCAGTGTTCTACCTGCTAATAGATGTCTAGACAAAGAACTTCAGGAAGAAAGATAAGGGAATGGCAAATACTTATTTTGTCAAGACAGTGGTGGTGGTGACACTGACGCACAGGTATGTTGGGGAAAGAAGTCAGAAAGTTGCACAGAGAAGATGACAATTTCAACATAATCCTGTGGCAAAGGCAGGTGAAATGGGGATTTTCAGGGAGAGAGAACACTTGCAAAGGTGCAGAGGCATAACTTTTTAAAAATTGAAATATAGTTCATTTGCAACATTGTGTTAGTTTCAAGTGTACAGTAAAGTGGTTCAGTTATACATATATATGTATATATGGATTGTAGCCCGCCAGGGTCCTCTGTCTATGGAATTCTCCAGGCAAGAATGCTGGAGTAGGTAGCCATTCTTTTCTTCAGGGGATCTTCCCAACACAGGGATTGAACTTGAGTCTCCCACAAGGTAGGCAGATTCTTTACCATCTGAACCACCATGGAAACCCACTATAAATATACATGAGTATGTATCTATTCTTTTTCACATTGTTTTCCATTATAGGTTATTACAAGTTACTGAGAATACTTCCCTGTGCTATACAGTATAACTTTCTTGATATGCTGAAGGCACTGTAAAGCATATCTGGATTGCCTAAGCAGAGAGAGTAGAATAGGCAGTAGAATGGGGATTGTGTGCATGCTCAGTCGCTCAGCTGTATCTTACCCTTTGTGACTCCATGGACTGTAGCCTGCCAGGATCTGCTGTCCATGGAAATTTCCTGGCAAGAATGCTGGAGTGGGTTGCCATTTCCTTCTCCAGGGTATCTTCCTGACCTAGGGATTGAACCCAAGTCTCCTGCACTACAGGCAGATTCTTTACCATATGAGCCACCAGGGAAGCCTTGGATTACATGTACCTAACATATAAAGGAGGAGAAGGCAATGGCACCCCATTCCAGTACTCTTGCCCGGAAAATCCCAAGGACAGAGGAGCCTGTGGGCTGCTGTCTATGGGGTCACACAGAGTTGGACATGACTTAGCAGCAGCAGCAGGAACATATAAAGGCACACTGAAGCTGAGTGCTCATGTATTAATAAGCTAGGTAGGGTGTATGGAAAAAAAACAAAACAAAACAAAACAGAACTCACTTAGTGAACTAGACTACAGGTAATAACATTCTGAACCCAGGTGATGACTACGGAATATGAAGAAGAAGATATCTTCAAATGCTATACCAGGTGAAGGTTTAAAGGGCCAGTGGAGAAGACAGACTTAAAGATGACTTCCAGATTTCAATCCTGGATGAGGTTACTATAACACTGACATATAAGGTAATCCTGAGGAGAGGAGGGCTTTTTTTTTTTTTTTAATTGGAGTATAGTTGCTTTACAATGTTGTGTTAGTTTCTGTTGTACAAAGAAGTGGAAGTAGATGAGCTATATGTATACATATAGTCACAGCCTCTTGGACCTCTCTTGCACCCTTCACCCCCACCCCCATCCCACACTTCTAGGTCATCACAGAACACTGAGCTGAGCTCCCTGTGCTATACAGCAGGTTCCCACTAGCTATCTGTTTTACACAATGTAGTGTATATGTGTCAATGCTACTTTCTCACTTTGTCCACCCTCCTCTTCTCCTGGTGTGTCCACATGTCCATTCTCTACTTAGGAGGGAGTTTTTTGAGGTAAGATGATTTTGGATAAATGACAAATTACAGCAGGGTCATTCATATATAAATGGCCAATAGGGACCTGGAGATATGAGATGGGAACTCTGGAAGAAATCAGGGTAGGAGTTGAAATTTGAGAACCATTCTCATTATTGGTTCATCAAACATTTATGGGCACATACTCTATGCTAGGCACTATGCTAGATACTGGGGCTAATGTAGGAAAAAGACAGATGTCACACTAGCCCTCAATATGCTTATCTTATACTCAACAGAGAGAGACAATTAAGGAGAAAAATGTTTGTACACAATTACAACTCATGATAAGTGTGTAGAGGAGCAAAATTTGTCACCCAAAATATCTCTTTGGCATGTGGATTATTTTCAGCTGAAAACAATCAAGACCCAAAAGACTCAGGAAGAACATTTGACCTTCCCCCTAATTGCCTTTAGAAGTAGAGGAACTATTCTAGGCAGGGAACTATCACCATAGATAACTACTGCATGAACTAGGTTTGTAAATGGGGAGAAACCTAGCAAAATCTGTTGGTTAAAATTCCTCTGTGTCCCACCCTCTCTGCTTGGCTCAGCAAGTATCTGTTGATTAAACATTTGCTTCTCCATTTCCATGTCAATTGCCTTCCCCCTACCTATGAGGTCCTAAACCACTTCCCTCAGGACTTCCCCCTACCTATGAGGTCCTAAACCACTACTCTCAACACCCTCTTCTGTCTTAAGCTGAAGATTGCCTTTAAGGTGAGGGTTCCAGACGTTCTGGCTCATAACTCAGTTTCTTAAGTCTTTCTCATGTATAAATGTTATTAAACTTTTGTGTGATTTTCTCCTATTAATCGGTATCATGTCAATTTAACTCTTAGACCAGCCAGAAGAACATTGAAGGGTAGAGGAAAATTTCTTCCTCCCCGACAAGTGCTATGAAGGGTGGCCTGCTTTGAGATTAGGTGATCAAAGAAAGCCTCTGAGGAAGTGGCAGTTAACCCGAGAGCTGTTCAGTGGGATAGGACCAGCTAGGCAAAGTAGAAAAAAGAACAATCTAGGAAGAGGGAACAAGCAGGTTTGGATGTGGGACAGATCTTGGTGTGCTGTGGGACTAGAAAGAAGCCCAGTGTGGGACTTCCCTGGTGGCCTAGTAGTTAAGACTCCATGCTCCCAATGCAGGGGGCACAGGTTTGATCCCTAGTCTGGGATCAAACATGATCCAGCATGCCATGTAGCATGGCCAGAAAACAGTGTGACTTGGAGCTACTGAGCAAGGGACACAGTAGCATAGTATGAAGCTGGAGAGGAAGGCAGTAGTCAGATCATGGGGACCTTGAAAGCCACATAAAAAATTTTGACATGTTATTCTTCTTGGAGTAGGAAGTTATTGAAAGGTTTTAACTGTAGACAATAAAATGATTTATATTCCTTTGGACTATAAAATACAGATAGTTAAAGCATCAAAAACAGGCCTTCTCAGAAGAAGAGAGAATAAACACAGAAATAAGAGGCTGAGGTCTGAGTCTTAGGGAATGCTTCTCATTAGGATATGATGGGAGAGAGAGGAGCCAGCCTAGAGGAAGAGGAGTGTTCAGAGAAGCAGGAAAGGTGTCATGGAAATCCATGAAAGAGAATGGTTAACCAAAGAGTCTGGTCAACATTGTTAAATGCTGAAAAGATTGTGAGGAGGAATGAAGTCTGAAAAAAATGTCTATAGATTTCATAGAAGGAAACCATTTTGAAAGGGTAACTTCCATAGAGAACAATGAAGCTATAGGTAATTAAGTAGAAAGCGCACTTCTAAGAATATATTAGTCAGTGGAAGGATAAAATAAAAATGATGGGTTTTAAAATGGGCAGAAGAACAGACTAGACATTTTTTCAAAGAATATACACAGATGGCTAATAGACACATAAAAAGATTCTCAACATTGCTAATTATTAAAGAAATGCAAATCAAAACAATGAATGGTTATCATCAAAAGGAACACAAATAAACAAATGTTGGAGAGGATGTGGAGAGAAGGGAACCCTTGTGCACTATTTGTGGGAATGTAAATTGGTATAGTCACTATGGAGAACAGTATAGAGGTTCCTCAAAAAACTAAAATTAGAACCACCATATCATCTAGTGATTCCACTCTAGGGCATATATCCAGAAAACCTGAAACCACTAATTCAAAAAGACACATACACCCCAATGTTCATAGCAGCTCTATTTACAATAGCCAAGATATGCAAGCAACCTAAGTGTCGATCAACAGACAAATGGATAATGAAGATGTGGTGTGTGTGTATATATATACACATATATCTATATATCTATATGGAGAAGGCAATGGCAACCCACTCTAGTACTCTTGCCTGGAAAATCCCATGGACAGAGGAGCCTGGTAGGCTGCAGTCCATGGGGTCGCAAAGGGTCGGACACGACTGAGCGATTTCACTTTGACTTTTCACTTTCATGCATTGGAGAAGGAAACGGCAACAATCAAAATTTCAATAAATCAAAATTAACAACACACACTAATGTATTATAAGTCTCAATAAAATAAAGTCTGTTTCAAGGAAGGAAACTTGGGTTATCTTGTTTGCTTTATTTTGTTTCTGATATTCCTTGCAATATCTAATGGTATCTTATACATGGTAGGTGCTCAATTAACATAGGTTGGTTGTTCGATGTCTATTCTCAAGGAATTTATAACTGGGAACAACCAAATTATATATGCAATATATGGTAATTTCCAAAAGAGTGACTCTGTTAATGAATATTGCGGGATTTAAAAGGAAGGAAGTGTACTTATAGACTGAGCTGATGTGGGAATGTTTCATACAGAAGGGGAGTTGTTATCAGAGTCTTAATAATTGCCTAAGATTTAAATGTGGGCCTTCCCTCATGGCTCAGATGGTAAAGAATCTGCCTGCAATGCAGGAGACCTGGGTTCAATCCCTGGGTCGGGAAGATCCCCTGGAGAAGGAAATGGCAACCCACTCCAGTATCCTTGCCTGGAAAATCCCTTGAAAGGAGGAGCCTGGCAGGGCTCCATGGGGTCACAAAGAGTCCGACACGACTGAGCAACTAACATTAGGATTTAAATGCAGATTTTGTAAAAAGAAAACAAAACTAAAGGGGAGCATTTTCTATGTCAGGTCTTGGATAGTGAACTCACAGCGAATTGGAAAGATCTGACTGCTTTAAGAAATATGGGAGAAAATCAGCCAGAGGTTATTTAAGATGTAGCTGAGATTTAAAAACAGAAGGATCCAGGGGACAAAGGGATTTGAACTTGTGTCAGGAGGCTGGGAGTTTAGGAGTCTTTTGTTTTGGAGAGCATCCTGCCAAATTAAATGTGAAATTAGGCATTTCAGTCTAATTTGGAATGAAAGTCAGGAAACTTCATTCTATTGTCATTTCCAGATTCATCCTTGTCAAGTCAAGATATAATTCTGTTAGTATCCTGCTCAAAAATTCTCAATGGTTCCCTAATGCCTACACAATTAATATATAGACTCAGTGGCCTAGCACTGAAAGGAATTTACAAGTAAGGTTCCAAGTATTTCCAGGCTTGTTTCCAGTTATACCATATACACACCACATACCCTTGCCAATTCAACTAGGCACTGTTTCCTGATCATGCTATGTGCTTCCTGTCTCTATTCCTCTTCCCATGACAATAACTCCACCTCTACCTTGATGTGTGTTAAAACCTTATCCCCCCTTTAAATATCTATTTCCCATGCCAGCACCTCCTCTATAAAGTCTGTCCTACTCCTTCCCACCAGGAAGATTTTCTCTCTTCTGTTAATTCCCATAGCATTTGGGAACTCATATAAACTTATAATGTATCTTATATTGTAGTTATTTGCAAAGTAACTTAATTCCTCATCTTACCGTCTAACTCCTACTAAATTTCAAATTACTTGGTGACAAGATCTAGATACTGTTTATTTTTTATTCCCTTTTGAACCTAGCATAAACAGTTCTTGACTCAGACTGATGAAGAATTAGAGTGAGGCATTGGAAAAGACTCTGATGCTGGGAGGGATTGGGGGCAGGAGGAGAAGGGGACGACAGAGGATGAGATGGCTGGATGGCATCACCAACTCTATGGACATGAGTTTGAGTGAACTCTGGGAGTTGGTGATGGACAGGGAGGCCTGGCGTGCTGCAATTCATGGGGTCACAAAGAGTCGGGCACGACTGAACTGAACTGAGGGATCGATGTAGCTGGGGAAGCATCAGTGAAAGTTTTCCCTAATAAGAGCTATCTCAACCTTTGTCTTGGTGATTTCTCTGAAATTTAGACTCATTGACTCTTTAGTGTTAATTTTTGATGTGTTAAATTTTGACACATGCTAGTCATTCTCATTATCGCTATTTATATCCAGTGTAGCGATTTTCTACTGGAGCACTAATAGATCTTATGATCATTTTTGAGTAAGTATACTGAGCAAATAGTGTACTGAGTAATATTTGTCATATGATATATGGAGGCAGCATAATAGAGTGGAAAGAGGGAATGCTTTGAATTTCACTGAACTTCACTTTGGATCCTTGCTGTTCTATTTAATAGCTATGTGTAGTTCTGTTGATTGCTCAACTTTTTTTTTTTTCTGGTCAGCTGATTTTCCTTGTAGCAAATTACTTCTTTCCTGTTATTATTCCATGGGGCTTGAGGTATGGCTAACAATCCTCCCCATCCTCCCCTGCACTTCCAAAGGAGGGTATGGGACATAGGTCTCGCCAATCGCCATATCCCTTCTCTCTGGCTAATGCCACATTGATGAAATTCAACTGGGAAAAATGAAACCCTCTGTCTGTTGAAAGAATGGGATGTATGACTGAAACTAATGGTTGTCCATCACCTCTCTATAACCAGGATAAAGTTTGTCTAAGAACAAAGCCAATGGGAGAATAGCAGAGCTCAGTGACTGAGATAAGTGAATGAGAGGTGATAACATAATTCAGCCTCTGGATCTGGCTATGCGCGTATTTGTGCTAAGTTGTTTCAGTTGTGTCCGACTCTTTGCGACCCTATGGACTGCATCCCGCCAGGCTCCTCTGTCTAGAGATTCTCCAGGCAAGAATACTGGAGTGGGTTGCCATGCTCTCCTCCAGCAGATCTTTATGACCCAGGGATCGAACCCACATCTCCTGCATCTCGTGCATTGGCAAGTAGGTTATTTACCAACAGAGCCACCTGGGAAGCCTGGATGTGGCTATAGGCAAAGGCATTTCACTCCCTTTCTTTTTTATCCTCTACTCCCTTAGACTTTGAGTCACATGAGTTAATGAACAACTTGTTTATTCCTTAAGTCAATTTGAGTTTATTTTACTTGTAATCAACTAATGGTAAATAGATATATCACATGACCTTGGGCAAGTTATTCACAATCTCTCTGAGGCTCAGGTCATCTATAAAAGGGGAAGTTAACTATCACACTGGGAATATTAGGAAGTTCAACTGTATATGAAATATAAGGGACAGCATTTTGACAACTACAAATGTTTGTAAAAAAGAGGATAGGTATTATAGTCTTTCATCCAAAGAGAAAAAAGCATACTGTTTACTATGATTATGCTTTCTTTAAAAAACAAAGAAACACTATTCATTTGACCAATATAGACAATGGAAATGCAAAAGCCTATGCCCAAACTGTTACAGTTAAATATCTCACCACAGGATTTCTCTTTGATGACTAAAATCACAGATTTTTTTCTTTTTTAGCACAGAACATGAAAACATATTTATTATTCCACCTAGAATATGCAAGAGCTAGCATTTAACTTTAATGCTGGTTCTTAAAAGCCTGCATAAAAGTTTTGAAATAAAGATTTGTTGCTGTCTCATATCCTCCACATTTTCAACTTTTCACTTTGAGTATAGGTTGTAAATATGTTGTTAGAGAAAAGCATTTAAGAAATGACAAAATTCAACCTTGGAACATGACATTAGTCATTCAAAGCACACATATTTGAAAACTGGTTCAAATACTGTTTTTACCACCTCTTTCCTCCTACTCCTTTCCTTATATAACATATTATCTTTGAAACAGACACTTAAATAATAATCTGTGTGATCTGAAAAAGTTAATGCAATTGCCAAAGAAGCTTAATTTATAACCTGGCACCTTCAGGACCTAGAAGCAGCTGCATTATTTAAATGTTTCAATGATAGGGAAAAATTTGCTTGTGAGAGTGGCTATGTAGGTGTGGGATGGATGGAGAACCTGTGTATGAACCATGAACCTACTTTGGGTCTTAGAAATCTATCCTGAAGTTTTCAAACCCAAGGACTGCATGTTTAATTTGCATTTGTTTTGTAGTAAAGGACTGACATGAAGATATAAGTGGTGCTCGCAAAATTCTATTTTAAGGTCCAGAGATAAGCTAGCACAGCAGAATAATATTTAGAAAGTAAGCATGGGGAGTTTAAACAATTGTCTTCTTTATGTCAGAAAGATGGTCTTGCTCTTAATTTTTTCCATCCACTTTCACTGGATGCTAAGAAATGCAGTATCTTCAGGGGGAAAACTGGTCTATGTGCCACAGTATTCTATGCAAATGAACCCTGTAATGAAAAAAAAAAAAAACATCACTCATGCATCTATGAATATAGTTTCTTATATTTGATATAGAGCCTGATGTACTATCCTTTTCTTTTCCCCCTTGACATCTGTGGAGTATATACCAGCAACGTAAAAAAACATCCATAAGGTGCTTTCCTCTTAATACTGGTGTGAGGAAAGCACATATATTAACTCAGTATTCACCAGGAGTTTTTCTTTTACCATATATAATTTGATAGAATCCAGAAACATTTTGTTCTTTCCAAATGAATCCACCAATGGGTAAAAAAGGTTTTGACATTCCTCAATACCAGAAGAATATCAAATAATCAAAAAATAATGGCATCTCTCTGTGGGTCCCTGTTCAGATTGAAACATATCTTTCTGCATGGAGCCATGGAAGTGTAACTTTTTAAGGTAGTGTCAATAAACAGATAAAGCTCCTCATCCTGCATGCAGTTGTTCTGACTGCTTCATATCCAGCAACCACAGACATCCTTTTTACAAAAGAGGTGTATACTGACTGTAATGATGATGAAGCTGAGCATGAGAAAGCTTAAATGATGAACGTATCACGTCAGAACCAAGATGTGGTAGACACAGGATTGAAAATCAGTCTGAAAAGAATATAACAAGTTGGTTTGACATCTCAGTGTTCTTAACCACTGTGTTGTCCTACCTCTCAAGCAAAAAGTGACTTACTATTTTAGCAGAGTGCCTTTTCTACAACAAGATACCAACTTTTACTCTTAGAAGTACTCATGCAAGTTCCCCCCACTTCCAACTCTCTTGCCGATTCCCGTATTTCTCTACCTTCCATCATGAACAGCAGCAATGATTTTTCAGGGCAACCATCAAAGGACATTGAACGTCAACATTTTCAAAATATGAGAACTAATCTTGAGAGAAGGAAGAGAGGACTTGTTCAAGGTCAGATAACCAATTGGAAACAGTACAAGTACCAGCACAAATCTGTTTGTTCATTCCAGTGCGCTCTCTAAAGAGAAAACAAAATCTCACAACACAGTGGGTAGTTTCTTATCCATGAGAGGCTAGTCATCTATATCTATACAGATATATATCTATTATGAGGTCAATTGAATAAATGAGGAATCAAACGCACCTGGAGCATCAGAGTATTGTTTAAGTATAATATTAATCTCAAAGCTATCAAACTATCTTGTTCCAAACCCAACACTGGAGTTTTCTCCTCCAAACATGTTCCTTCCCTGTTGCTCCCTATCTCGGGAAGTAGTTCCTTATCACTCTTAGGGCACAGAGAACAGAAGGAGAAGATCTGGGTTCTCAGAACCTGGCATATTGGAGCAGGGTCCATACAGAGCTGGCACTGAGATTATCACGGAGGGGATGCAGCGGCCTCAGTGAAGGGCCATCCTGAGAAAGGTTTGGACTGGAAGCAAACCGGAAGGAGTCTTGCCTTCTCTCCCTGCAGCCTCCCAGCCTTCCTTGAGCGCCCCCTAGTCTCAGTGTCTAGTGAGGGCATCAGCGGCAAACGAAGCAGTGCGACCGTGGTTCGCAGTGCCCGCCGCAGCGGCATCCGAAGGCATCAAAGGAGAACAAGAAGGTGAGTGTGAGAGGCTATAACTTAATATCTGCAGCTTAATAACTGGCACAAAGGATTGTAGTGAAAAGACAAGTTTCTTTTCTTTCCTGCACCCCTCCGCCTTCATGTTTGTAACCATCCTCCAGACGAAAACAGAAGGAACAATTGTTTCTATGGAAGGTGCTTAGTCGCTTTAGTCACGTCCGACTCTCTGCAACCTCATGGACTGTAGCCAGCCAGGCTCCTTTGTCCATGAAATTCTCCAGGCAAGAATACTGGAGTGGGTTGCCATTTCCTACTCCAGGGGAATCTTCCCAACCCAGAGATGGAACCCACCATACCTCCTGCATTGGCAGGCGGATTCTTTACCACTAGCGCCACCAGTGTTGTATCATTTTTAATTGAAGTATAGTTGGTTTACAATTTTGTGTTAGTTTCAGGTGTACAGCAAAGTAAGTCATATATATATATATATATATATATATATATATATATATATTCTTTTTTGATCTTATCTTTTAAATCCCCTTGTCTCATCTTTAGATCTCCTGGCCTAATGGAGTTGTGGCTTCCATCATGCTATTGAAACTACTCTAATAGCCTTTCATAACTCTTTGTTTGCTAAATCCAGTGCTCATTTTAATTTTCTTTGGTATGCAATATCGTTGACAATTTCCTCCTTAAAACTCTGTCTGAAGCACGGTTTCTGTTTTTGTTTCTTTCTGTCCAGTGCCACCTTTTACTCTGCTTTCCCCACCCCTCTATCCCCCTTCCCCGACAAGGCTTCATGCTCTTTGGAGTTCTGGCTGAGATTCCTTTCTGTTTTCACCTTTTTTGGAGGGGGCGGGAGTGATCTTACCTAGTCCTCCAATTTTAGCTGCAACCTATACATCAATGGGTATCTATCTGTTTTGGTCACCCAGACTTTTTTCGTGAAATCTGATTGCATCTGTCTCTCTCTTGAATGGCTCTTCCTGAATGACCCATTGACATCTCAGATCTAAAACGTCCAGAACAAAACTCATTATCTTCTCTCCATGAAACCTCTTCTTCTTTCTGCATTCTCTTTCTTAAGCTAACAATATCAGTGCGTATTAAATCACCCAAGCTAAAAAACATGCAGTCATTTTTGCAGTCATATATATATATATATATATATATATATATATATATATATATATCAGTGCTCTCACTGCTCAGTTGTTCAGTTGTGTCCTACTCTTTGCAACTCCATGAATTGTAGCCTGCCAGGCTTCTCTGTCCATGCAATTTTACAGGTAAGGATACTGTAGTGGCTTGCAATTTCCTTCTCCAGGGGATCTTCCCAACCCAGGGATTCAATCCGGGTCTACTGAATTGGCAGGCAGATTCTTTACCACTGTGCTGCCTGAGAAGCCCATATCATCCACATCTTCTTTATTGGAAGAATAAGTATCTTCTTCATCCATTCATCTGGTGGTTGACATTTAGGTTATTGTCTGTGTCATCTCCCTCTTTCTTTGTCTGAGTAAACTAGTAATCCTGTGAGACCTAGATCAACTAACCTAATTGTGTGGAGTCTTCCTTGACTCATCCAGAAAAAGTTTTCTTTCCAGTATTTCTTTTTCACTTTGCATTTACTTGTATTATTATTCATCCCTTTGGATTGCACTTATTCTTTTACATCTCTGTCTCCCACAACACACCTATGGGCTCTCCAATGGCCAAAGGCCTTGTTTTAATCATCTTTGTATATATAGTACCTTGCATACTGCCAGGAACATTATAGAAACTTAAAAAGCATTTGTTAAGTGAATGAATAATTGAATTGATTCTTGTGTACAAGGGAAAACCCTCTGGGAAGAAGCTGTAACCTCACCTCACCCAACTTTTCTATTCAAGAAAGCATATTGGAAAGAAAGTGAATGAGGATAATTATGAATTGGCTAAACAAATCACTTACAGACTTTCCTCTTAAAAATATTATTTAAACATATTACTTGTAGCACACCTCAAAACTAATTTGAGATATAATGATGTATCATAATTCCACAGTTGAGGATGGCTCTAAAAAGCCAGGGAAGTGCTTTTCCTGTTTCTCTGAAAATGTAGAGGTAGTGCTTTACTAGTTTTGGAATTAAGCCTTACATGTTCCTTTTAAAACTTTTTTTGGTCATGCTTTAGTGTTTTGCACATACACACACCCTGGAGCTTTTGATGATGGGTTCATTTTTACAAATCTAGTGCATATATCATTGTCCTTTCTCATAAATGCAGCCCTTCAGGTCAGCACTCAAGTGTACTGCAAGGGTGTTTGTATTCTATTTCTTGCTATACTTGTCCTATGTGTAAATAGCATTTTTGCCCTTCTAGGGTTGTCATTGCAGGTCCCTCAGAAGATCATGTAATTTTTCAAAGAAATAATGAAAATAACAAGTTTTTTTTTTTTGTTAAGAGAATTTAAGGGAAGAGTTTATAAGGTATTAATCTGTGTTTAGAGGCTCCAATGGCTCTTCAAACTCTAAATTCTGCAATTTTATGAAGAAACTCTTGCTCTGGGATAAAGGGAAAACATAATTTCTTCTTCTATTTTACTTATTCTTCAAAATTTATTTTATTGAAGTATAGTTGATTTACAATGTTATATTAATTTCTGTTTTACAGCAAAGTGATTCAGTTATCAATATATATATTTTTCATATTCCTTTTTATTGTGGTTTAGTATAAGATGTTGAATGTAGTTTCCTATGCTATATAGTAGGACCTTGTTTAATTTTTTCTTAAAGGAGAAACTGAGTCAACTAGACATGGCATAGAGAGTGCAGTCTTTGATTATTTTCACCTGTCCCTATAGAAAGTGAGACTCTGGCAGTACAATGCCCTCATCACACCTCTTACAGTGTTCACAAATAATGAGAATTTAAACATTTTGCATTCTCACTGAAGTATATTCATGCAGCAGATTCTGAACCTTGAATCCTTTTGGTTTCTGAGAAGTGAGACTCCTTTCTTGAAGAGAAGCCTATTTTTCCTATGCTAGTTTATGTGTGAGAGGACACAGGCAAACCGTCTCTGGGTTTTTCTGATGTTATTCAGAAGGCTCTTAGAAAACTCACCTTGTTTCTTAAGGAAGAAAGTAAGAAAGTCAAGAATCTGTATGGAAATAAACAACCTGGAAAGATAAAACTCAGAGTCCCTTTCAAAAGAGGAAGGGCTAGCGCACAATATTAAAGGAACTGTTTTTTTCTTTTTCCTCCCTGAGAGAAGGCTGAAAGATGTCACCAAGTTTAATTAGGTCTTTGTATAATCAATCACCTCATTGTGCCCTATATTTGGAACTCTTAGGCTAAGTGCAATTTCTCTCCTATTAATAGGAACCATGCACAAGCAGGTGAGATTAAGAAGCGCTTTGCTCTGACAAGTCTGAAAAACATCGGACAGGACAAATAGTGGTCCATGTAAGTACCATCTAAGGAAACTTGGGCTGGAGCTCCCACACAAATTCAGCCCACAGGGAAAGGTCAGCAAAGGTGGGAAAACTACAGATCACACCTGCCATCTGATTATCAGGATTCCACCAAAGGAAGCTTAGAATCTTCCCTTTGGCAGTCTGATAAGGGCATAGCATTTGTGTTACATGATTTTATTGGGTACTGTGTGGAAGCTTAATAGACTTATTGCACTGAGAAAATGAAGGAAAATAGCTTGAATTTCACTATCCTAAAAAAAATATGATTTTTCCCAGTTTATTGTGGTGCAGGGTTTATGTTATGGGCATCTGCTGTTACTGCAGCAAGGAAATCTCCTCATGATGAAGTCAGTACGTTGGCATCAGTGAAGCGTGCATGTGTCTATCAAGTTTGGTATTCATCTCTGATGGCTTTTGGAAGCCAGAGAGCTCTTTTCAAGTCTAAACATTTTGTGAATGTTCTGCCTTTGACACTGCTGACCTTCTTAGTCCCCTTCTTGGTGGCCATATAGATCAGTGATCACGGTGACAATCTCATTTTGAGGACAGAGGAAAAGAATTATTACCAACCAGTGTGTCTTTTGACCTTCCCAGACCTACATAATGAAATGACTAGATTTCTCGGTACAGAAGAAATAAGAAAATTGGAATGGCCTTTTTTCTCTAGTTGTGACCTGTAAAGGGCATATTGTTTATTTAAAACATTAGCATTAGATATTGCCCTGGGAAGAAAAGCAGAGGGAAAGTTAGAATTTGGTACCTTCCAGCTCTGCAGTGCCTTACTAGGTTAGTATGAAGAAACTATAAAAAGAAAGAACTGTCTTACTGTGGTTCATGGGTTACCTGTTGGTGAACCAGTCTCCCTTTCCTTAGAAGTATTTCTTTAGAATGTCATGGTTCACAGGACATGAAGAAGTAGGGATTAGTTCATTATATATATATATTTTCTTATTTTAATTTTCTTATTTTTCCTTTTCTCTCTTTCCAGTATCTTCTTCTGCATCCCCTCGGCTTTTGGCATTCTTCATGTCACTTCCGACTGTGTTCACATGGGCATGGCTGGCTCATAATTTTAAACGACTAGTGCTAGGTGGATAAGCAAGTAGATTCTCTGTCCTGTGGTCTTCACTCCAAGCAATAATATTTTCAGTGCTTATCCTTAGATTATTTTTTATTATCCTTATTTTTTGCAAACTATCTGAACTTCTCTGGCCTACCCAAATCTCATCCTAGAAATCCCTGAAGACCTGGCTATTCTTTAAAATTTTAATTCTTATTTTTAGTTAAGTAGGGACTACATGGGCTTCCATGGTGGCTCAGACAGTAAAGAATCTGCCTGCAATGCGGGAGGCCTGGGTTTGATCCCTTGAGGAGGGCATGGCAACCCACTCCAGTATTCTTGCCTGGAGAATCCCTGTGGACAGAAGAGCTTGGCGGGCTATGGTGCATGGGGTCACAAAGAGTCGGACACAACTGAGCAACTAAGCACAGCACACAGCACAGGGACTACATATGTCTTCTGGTAGATAAGTATTTTTAATTCCACTATTTTGAAAGAAACAATGTATTGTAGAGGAAGGGGTGTTGACCTTGGTGTGTGTGTGCTAAGTCACTTCAGGTGTGTCTGACTCTGTGCAAACCTATGGACTGTCCCTTGTCTATAGCGTTCTCCAGGCAAGAATACTGGAGTGGTTGCCATGCTCTCCTCCAGGGGATCTTCTGGATCCAGGGATTGAACCCATGTCTCTTATGACTCCTGCACTGGTAAGTGGATTCTTTACCACTAGTGCCACCTGGGAAGCCCATTGACCTGGGAACCAGTGCTAATTTAGCTGTTAACTACCCATGTGACTTGGGTAACATTAGTTCAGTTCAGTCACTCAGTCATGTCCGACTCTTTGCAACTCAGTGGACTGCTGCACACCAAGCTTCCCTGTCCATAACCAACTCCTGGAGCTTGCTCAAACTCATGTCCATTGAGTGCTGCACTCAATATTCCAGCAAATTTGGAAAACGCAGCAGTGGCCACAGGACTGGGTAACCTTAAAATAGTCACTTATTCTCGATCGGTCTCAGTTTCCTTATATAAAAAGAAATATCCACATCAGTCTGTGTGGTTTTTAAATTGACATTCAATAGATAATTTACAATGTCAGAAATTTATCTTTCTTTTACACAGATTGCATCTGAACTGTGAAATTTGGTGCACGTCAGAGAGAATAGAGTATGTACTGGACAGGAGCAATTAGATATTCAAGCAGGAAATAAGTTGTGTGTGTTGTGTGTTTGTGTGTGTGTGTGCATGCAAAAGTGCATGTACAAGTGCACTATAATGCCTTTAAAAATGATGTTGTTTTTTTCATATTATATGAATAACACATGTTTTGTTTTGGTTATTTCTTGCTCTTTACAACCCCAAAACTTAGTGCCTTAAACAGCAACATTTTGTTTATCATCTTTTTGTGAATAATTTGGCCTCAAATGGATGTTTCTTCTGGTTCATGTACTGAGACTGCAATAATCTTAGCCTTCACTGGGTTAGAGAATCTGAGATGGCTCCACTTCTATGCCTTGGAGGGCATGGCTGGAAGGCTGGACTCACTTAGGACACTGACAAAGTTGAGCCTCTTCTCTCCATGTAATCTTGGCTTTCCTCTCCATTTGTGATCTCTTTTTTTCAGTTTCTCCATGAGTTTTCTACATGGTGGCTCAGGGCTCCCAAAAGCACAAAATGGAAGCTTTTAGGACTTTCTAAATCTTAGACTTTGTAATTTACACACTGCCTCTACTGCTTTATTCTTTGGTTAGAAACAGTTACCCAGACAGCGAAGATTCACAGGCATAGTTCTCTGGGGATCATCTTAGGAGATAAGCTATTTTATACTCTTTATTTTAAAAAGAGGTTTGGAAAATGCAGAAAATTGTAAATAAGAAAATAAAATAAAAATTATCCAGGAATATTTTAAGATTTATTATGAAAAAAATTACAAAATAATATGCACCTTATAATACCACTTTGGATTAAAAATGTGTGCATGTGCATATAAGCAAAAAAACCTTCAAGAAGAAAACCAAGAGATTTAAAATAGTTATTTTTGTTTTGTGGAGTTATGAATGATCGTTAACTTCATATTTTTATTTTTCTCTATTTTCTAACATTTCAATAATGCATGTGCATTACTTGTGTAAAACATTGAATCAATTTAAGTCCCACCATCCATTGATAACCACTATTAATATTTGGTGGATTTCTTCCTACTCATTAAATGTTCTTTGAAACATGATTTTGCTTCTTATATCATGTTTTACTACATAGAGGTATTATGATTTATTTAATCATTTCCCCACTGCTGCACATTTAGGTGGTTTATTTATTTATTTATGTATTTGTGTATTGTTATTTTAAACAATATGATGAGCATTTTGTTACATATTTGACTGTATCCTTTATAATTTTCTTACATTAAAGAAGTGAAGTTTTGAGGTGAAGGAATATGAATTTTCAATCTTTCAATAAATGTTGCCAAACTACTTTCCAGAAAGTTATGAAAATTTGTTCTACTGTTTCATTGGCTCTGGTAGAAGCCCTAATCTGAATCAGGACCAATAGTTGTTGTTGTTCAGTTACTAAGTCGAGTCTGATTCTTTGTGACCCCATGGACTGTAGCATGTCAGTCTGTCCTCCACTGTCTCCCAGAATTTGCTCAAATTCATGTCCATTGAGTCATTGGTGCAAATAGTTGTAGGTTAATTGAAAAAATTAAGGTAGGGAAAAATATATGTGTGTGTGTGTATGTGTATTTATTAATATATACACATACATGTATGTATGCACACATTGTAGCATTTTTATTTTAACTTAAGACTTGTTAATATGTATGTGTTCATTTGTTAGCCTTCTGCTTTATGTACAAGGATTTTTCTTTGAATATGCTTCCACTTACTCAATTTCACTTCTGTTTAGTGGTATGCTGATACACATTTAACAACCAACTCTCTGGAAAAAGAATAGCCCTGACTGTTGTGTTGATGCTTTCTGTGGTGTAAATACTCCCATTATGTTCACTTTTAAGCTACTACCATGGCACTGAAAGTAGAATGGAAAAGAAATGTGTGGTGGTAGAGCATTACATTATATTTCCACTCTACAACAAGAGTACGTGTAAATAAACTGAAGAATATAGATAACTGTAAAGTGTAAAATATAGGAAATGACTGATATTCAGTATTTAATGTTTGTTTTAAAATGTAATTTACTTAAATCTAAGTTTGTATCACTTAGTTATTAATGATGACAATGTTTAACAACAGGCCCACCAAATTACTGAAAACTTGATAATTGGCCCTTGTAAGCCAGTCCCAGCTGGCTCTTGCATACTACTGGTTTTGTCTTTCACTAAAACCACAGCATAATGCATTCTCTATGATTTCCAGTTTTGGTTTCTTTGAAGTAAAAGAGCAATTAAAAAAAAACACCTGTTATGAAATTTGAGTGTGGAGTCCTTCTGAATGTTTCTGACTCCTGTTCTCAACCAATCTTTGATGACTGTTTCACCCACATCTAATTTGACACCTTTTAAATTTTATTTACAAGAAAACTTTTAAAAAGCAATTTATCTTTATTGAATTGCAATTCAATTTTCATGGAAATAAATCTTTTTTCTCTTTGCACATATATACTATGATAACCATTTTATATAATATGCAAAGTAGAGCTGGCATCAACAAGCTTGTGAATAATTAATAATACTGGCTTTTGGTGAATGTATAACTCAGTTGATGGGAACAGAATTTCCCAAGTATCCACAACCATGAGATTTTCCTGGTTATGTGTATTCAACATGCTATGGGAATGGAGATGAGTTAGGTAAGTGCTATATTTTGTACCCTGTTTCTTTTATCTGAAGGACAGTTCTTTAGTGAAATACCTGATAATGAGATGGATAATGCAGATTTCTACTCTGTTCCTTTCAGGGAGAATTTATTTTACTGATTTGCCCATGCTATTTCCCCCATGATCAAAAGGAATGATTTGTGAGGGCGTTAATGGGGCTTCCCAAGTGGTGCAGTGGTAAAGAATCCACCTGCCAATGCAGGAGATGCGGTTTTGATCCCTGGGTCAGGAAGATCCCCTGGAGAAGGAAATGGCAACCCATTTCAGTATTTTTGCCTGGGAAATCCTATGAACAGAGGATCCTGGCAGGCTACAGTCCATGGGGTCACAAAGAATTGGACATGACTGAGCACCACCATCCACCCCTAAGCAGAGTCACAGGGAAGGTGTGTTGAGGCAAATAGGCCCAGGAAACAATCACATCTCTGGTCCTATGCTTTTGGGGTCATTTCCACTGGGTTCTAGCCAACTGAGTTAATGAAGCTCTTAACATTATATTTCTCTTGACATTTGTTTCTTCTTCTACTTTATATTCCATTGAAGTGGTTATTAAGTCAAACAATGTGGAGGTAGGATGGTCCTCATAGAGCAACTCCAATTCCCTCATTTTATAGAATTTCTCTTTAGCAATCCTACTTTGGGGCATATATGCAGACAAAACCATAATTTGACTCCTAAGTTAATTTTAGAACTATTTACAATACCCAAGACATGGGAAACAACCTAAATGTCCATTGACATATAAATGGATAAAGATGATGTACTATCTATCGATCTCTCCATCCAATGGAATATTACTCAGTCATGAAAAATAATGAAATAATGCCATTTGCAGCTACATGGACAAACCTGAAGATTATCATACTAAGTGAAGTAATTCAGAAAGTGAAAGACAAATACATATGATATCAGTTATATGTGCAATCAAGTCTAAAATATGATACAAATGAACCTTTTTCCTATCTGTACCAAACAGGTACAGACTCACAGATATAGAGAAAAGACCTGTGGTTGCCAAGGGGAAGGGGTTGGGGAAAGAGATGATTAGGAGTTTGGGATTAGTGGATGAAAAGTATTTTATATAGAATGGATAAACAACAAAGTCCTATTGTATAACACAGGGAAATATATTCAATATCCTGTAACTAAACATAATGGGAAAGAAAAAAATAGAATTTCTCTCAAACTCTGTCCTGGGTCCATGCTTCTGTTATGTTAATATGTGTATTTTAGGAACTTAGAGTTGTTTGGTAACAAAGAATTTCCTGCAGATGACCAGCATTTTGTGTTATGCATGTATCTGAATGGTACCCTCAAATATGTGCATGGATAATTGAGGATACTAATAGATAAGACACTGGAGAAGAATCTCCAGAGGTACTTATTAGAAACCTTGTTATCATGTTACAAAGGTAAACAAGACTCCACTAGGTAAAAATGTCAAGAGATATTTGTGAAACTTTCAGATTTCCTCTGAGTGTCAAGGTAGCCAAAAGACCAAAGGCAATCGGAAAGGTTAATGACGGTTCCTTTGTTTTAAGTAATTGTTGCCAGAGATGCCATTTCCTTCCTGGCTGGAGGCTTCTTCATGACCTTCATAAAAGAGGTTTAAGAATTGTTAGGACTTGAAGCATGCTCTTTGTGTCTGTGTTGCATACTTCTGTGATCCTCACATTTTTTTCCCTTGCTAACTCTATCAGGCCAGAGAACTAATTTCCATCCAGTCCAAAAAAAAAAAAAAAACTTTATAGGCCATAGACATTTCAAAGTGTTGACTTGAATAATAAATTTCAACTGTTTCATCTATCAATGCTATTAAAATTCATCTTTCCAGGATCAGTATTTTAGAATTAGCTCAATAAGTTTGAACATTTTATCCTTTGACTTTTCCATACACAATTGCTAATTCAGTCTTATCATTATTCATGTCATTCTCTCCACCAGCTATTTTTTTCCTTATCAGTCATTCTTTTTAATTTTTGACAGTCAGGATTCTTTCAGAGTTAACCTGAAGTAAAGGTAAAGTTTTAGTACAGCTTAAAAGATTAGTCTAACCACTCTATAACACAGTCACAAGGGAACATAAAAAGTCATCCAGGCCTCTGCAGTGTTTGTGAGAGTAGATGCTCCCTGTTTATAGCCAGGGAGGCTTGCCAAGGGCAGCATTCTTCAGGACTAAGAAACAGGAAGAGACAGCCATTTGGGATGGCCTAATTGTGAGTCTCTTGAGACAAATTACATTATCTTATTCAATCCTGTGGCTTTGAGGGTATCAGAGTTACTTATCTACCAAGTACCATAGTTACCAAGAAGCAGTGCCAGGATTCAAACTTGATTCTTTCAGGTGTTAAATTCATCTTGTTTTCCAGTTTACAGTTACTGTGACCCTAGTAGAGAGGAAATGCTGCTTTGTGCTGCTTTGATCTGATTGTTTGATTTTGTAAAAGCAGATTTCCAAGTTTTCTTTATAATGACTCAGGCATTTCATTGGAGGTCTAGGCAAGATTGGTACCTGGGAGTCATAGGTCTGTTCATCTGCCCCATCTACTGAGTAAGCCCTGATATCCAGAAACTGGTCTGATGCTCTCAGCTAGGTCTTATTGAGGCAGGAGTTAGATTTCTCCATTCCCCCCCACCCCTGACCCCCCCAACCCCACTCCCCAGCCCCAGTAAAGCAGTTGGAAATTCATTCCCTATTGACCAAACGAAACTCCAAGACAAGAGTAGCAGGACAGTTAAGGGAGGAGGCTGGGCCCTGCTCAGGCCACATCTTTCTCAAAGTCAGGAGACCTCCCCGACCACACATGCATGGAAAAGGCTCATTGGAGGCTATACCCATATGCCTTTTTGGTAAAATCCATCTTTGCTAAGAGATTGCTGTGCACACATGGGAGGATCCTGAGATACGCCAAATATGAACTGTGAACTAGGGAATTAAAATGATTGGCCAAAGGAAATGTGGAAGAAATGCCCCATAAAAGTAATTCAAACTGCCATGAGGGTGTGACTCAGGGAGTCTCCCTCTGAGTCTGTCCATGTGTCTTTCCGCATGTACTGTACTCTTTTCTCTCCTAGTAAATACTTTACTTGCTTTGCTACTTTCTGTCTTTGTGGAAATTCTTTTCTGGAAAGCCGAAGGGCCAGGGCTCTTGTCACTGACCACTGGTCTAGTGCCTAGGATTTGGTGCTTTCACCACCAAGACCCAGCCCCAATCTCTGGCTGGGAACCCAAGCCCTGCTCCAAGCCGATGCAGGCCAGGGCCACTCGAGTTCATTATGTATACTACTTCACCTTGGACTGTAACTAACAGCTATATCTCATTGTGCTGTTGAAGAACATCACAGGACATGAACACCAACACGAGACAAAGTCACTTGGAGACTGTAATGGAGTGAGAACAAAACAAGGTTGCTGTGCAGCCTACACAACCCCAAATGCCTCCATCTGTCTCAGCTACAATGAGTGATATTTATTTACCAATTCCAGTTAACTCTTTAAAAATATATATTTATTTGGCTGTGCTAGGTCTTAGTTGCAGCTTGCAGATCTTCAGTCTTCTTTTCAGCATACAGGATCTTTAGTTGCAGCATATGAACTCTTAGTTGTGGCATGTGGTATCTAATTCCCAGCCAAGAAAGTGACCCAAGCCCCCTGTATTGGGAGTGCAGAATCTCAGTCATTGGACTGCCAGCGAAGTCCTGCCACTTCCAGTTAACTCTTGAACACCATGAGCTTGAACTGCATGGGTCCACTTATACGCAGATTCTTTTCCAATAAATATGTACTCCAGGGAACCCCAGGTGGTCCAGTGGTAGAAAATCTGACTTCCAATGCAGGGGATGCTAGTTCGATCCCTGGTTGGGGAACTCAGATCCCTCATGCCGTGGCTAAGCCTGTGTGCCACAGCCAAGATCTGATACAACCAAATAAAGTTTTTTAAAAAATGTACTCTAGTGGTATGTAATGTGCATGGGTTGACTCTGAGGATACACAATCCTGGACATAGAGGACTAGCTGTATAGTTATATGTGGGCTTTTGACCACACGGGGGCAGTGCCCCTAACCTCTACATGGTTCAAGGGTCACATGTATAGCCTTAACTTCATCCAGCCTGCTTACACTATAGATAAGATTTCTTGAGACACTCAGTCATAGAATTGTCTTGCTTTCTGATTGCTTCTAATCTAGAGGGAACTTCTGCTTCCTAAGACTTTCCCTTACTTTGCACATCCTAATCCCTGATTGTGTAATATGTTCTTTCTAACACCCTCTTCCTAAGATGTTCCCTTTGCTCTGTGTTCTCCTGCACCGTGCCAAGTAATGTGCCCAACTTGTTCAACACACAAGTGTGTTTTTGGTGGCCTTTTACTGAACAGAATTGACTCTAGGCTCTCAGGATATACAGGGACTGTTTGGCAGCCTACTTCCTTCTTGGAGTATCCAGTGAGCAGTTACCCTGATAGAGGTGGCCAGAACCCTCTCTCATCTAATTGGTGCTATGAGATAGAATCCAGGGTTTATTAATGGACTTTCAGTCCTGTTTTAAACTAAGCATTGTCAGCTATAGCTGCACAGTTGGATTTCTCCACAGGGGAGGGGCTCCCAGTGGAATGGCGCGGTTAATGCAAATAACAGTGGACATGTTGTCAGAAAACTTGGCTTCCAGCTTTGTTTCCATTGAAAAATAGCACTGTGAGCAGTGTCAAATTGTTTAACCTCCTTGGGTTTCAGGGTTTTAACTTTAAAAGGAGAGAGCTGGACAGTAGAAGTCTCTGAGGGTGCTTCTAGCTGTAACATTTGAAGATTTTTTATTTGAAATCCACTATGGAGATGTCATCTCTTCTCTCTAGTAGGTAATACCAGATCACTCTGAGGAGTTTTGTGATGTAAGTCACCCAAAATGCTCAATTCTAAAAAGATATCTGAAGTATATAAAGGTATAGTTTGTCATTTTCTTTACAAATATTTGCAGACAGATGGCTAGCACAATTGTTTCTGGTGTAAAAGCAGACATTGTTAAAATATAATAAGAACCAGATAAATCTATGGGGATTCTCTTAACTCTGTCTCCAGAGAATCAGTGCTAAAAAGTCAAATTAGTCATTTTTATTTAGGAGATATAAAAAGACATATGGTTTCATGCTGTACCAGCTGTCATAAAATTTTGGAGAAAAGTGTTACTTACAAAGCTTCTAGGGGGAATGTTTCACAGAAGTATTTTAACCTTTATAGCTTACAAAATCGATGGCTTCCTTTTTTGTAAACTATATTTTGGGCCTAAATTCTCTTTAACCACAAAGGTTTATCAGAAAAGAAAACATACAGCTAGGGGAAAAATAATGAGACTACCTTCTAGTGAAGTACCTGTTTATATGTTGCTTTTTTTATGGAGCTAGGATTTTTGTGTGAATCTAAAATGCATTGTGATGAAAGATATTCAAGGATTTGTTTTCAGGCAAAATAAGTATAATTTCTAGAAAGCTATGATCCACTGTTTAACCTTCATGCATAGTATGAATTACAATGGTAACCACAATGTGTACATACTTTATATGCATGCTTGAAAAATCCCTTCTCATATGCAAGGTCCTTCCATTTTTGTGTGTGTGTCTTCTCCCTTATCATTATTGAATTGTATCTGTGCATGATTGTAGACTCAAAAGATCTTCCGTATACTGTAATTTATTCTTCTGACAATTTCTCTATTCTTTCTCGTTTTCTCACTTCTTTTTCTTTCCTCCTTGTTTATTCACCTTGCAGATTCAGGTTTTTTTTTTTTTTTTCTTTCCCTTTTTCTTCTCTACTTTTTATTAAAAGAAACCAGACTTGTAAAAGAAAGGACAGGGTTTAAAACAGAAATCTAGAATCAGAGATTTACAAGTTTATATACAAGAATCTATCATGGCAATTGTGGTTGTCCTCGTGCCAGGAAAGAAATGTATAATAAATCACACGAGACTAGGTTAATGAGAAAGTTTCTGGAAATAATCAGAAAAGATAGTGGCGTTCTGAAAAACTAACAGTAGAAATTGAATTGTTACATATGAATGATGTTCATAGGGATAAATAATATTTGGAAGGTATTAATTAGAAAATCTATTGATTTTGCTTGCCTAAATTCCAAATTCAGTGTTAGGGTTGTCATAGCAACCTTAATACATTTCCTTGAAATAATTGGTTTTGCAATTGTAGAAAGCTTTTTATCAATTTTTATCATACATTACATATGGGCCTTTATGTCCTCAGTTGTCCCTGAAACAAAATTTCATTTCATTTGTCATCTTTTTCATTATACTAAGACTAAATTGCATTTTCTCACACTGTACATAATATATTATCTACAAGTATCAGATAGTGCATTTGTTAGTTGACCTTTGCCATTAGGATTAGAGCAGTGGTCCCCAGATTTTCAAGGATGAAGATTTCTTGTACATATAAAAATAGTTCATAAGGCTATCTTCTCTTCACTCTTGCCTCCATGAAAATAGCTATCATTTTCTGTTTTCCTTTTATAATGTCATATGTGCTGTGCTGTGCTAAGTTGGTTCAGTCCTGTCCAACTCTTTGAGACCCTATAGACCATAGCCTGCCAGGCTCCTCTGTCCATGGGATTCTCCAGGCAAGAATACTGGAGTGGATTACTGTGCCCTCCTCCAGGGGATAATGTCCTATAGTTTCTATTAATGCAGGATTATTTTTAATGAATTTGAATTAATAACCATGAAAACTTCTGCATATATTAAAAATATTTGGTTAGTGGATTAGTATACACATGGATTGACAAGCTCTTCATAAGAACTGATTATCATCTATGATTCTCAGATTGAGAATCACTGGTTTAGAGCTTGATACCTCTCAACTCTCCCCTCCTTGCTTTTTGTTGATTTAATTCCTACAGTGGTTCTTGGGACTAACTTTCCTAACTGAGCCTGTAATTTTAGGTGGACTGTTCCTAAAATGGCAGCAGTATGGAATAGCATTTTTGACCACAATCCTTCTGTTTTTGCCTTGAAATTTTTTTATGGGAGGGGGGCCTGGGAAGAGTGAACAAAATGGTTGCCAGTTAATGGGAAACTGCAAGGGTTGGGTGCCGTGTGGTTTTCAGCTGAAGCAGGGCATTTCCTGCACAAGAGAAAATGAGTTGAAAAGAACAGGATTAGAGAGCCAAGGAAAATTCTGTGGGGGATAACTTGGAGTTTAAACATTGAGAAAAGTGCAAACATTAAGTCCAGAGGTAGAATCAGTGTCAGGATTGCTGAGCCAGTTGTTCAACAGTTGAATTTGGGAAAGACTAGGGTAAAAACAGGAGTGAATATGGTACTGTTTTTTATTCATTTACTTTTGAAATTGATCCAGATCTGGCTGTTTGTTTGTAATAAATGGTGAAGGGCTGATTGGCTTATTGTGCAATGTTTTCCATTTAATCTTCCAAAGTATTCTTCTCAGCAATAATTAGAAACTGGAAGGTCAGTTTGTTCTCCTTTTTATAACTGATAACCTTAAGGTTGGTTTGGTTATATCATAGGAAGCAGGGTAATAGGTGTTGGGACTGGAAAATCCATCTCCTGATGCATAATTCTCAAACCTACATTTTATACAGTTTTGGTACTATTAGTCCAAATTAAACCATTAACCTTTTCTTAAACCCTCTCCTCTGGGTTTTCCTTCCCACAGAAAAGAATCTGTTTTCTCTTTACAGGCTATTTAGACAACTGCATTTAGCTGTCATATGGCTCTGTGATCTCTACTCTGACCCTTCTTTCCTGGTGTAGAAGCTGAGGAAGGCTTGGAGGAGCTCCATAGGGCTGCAGCAGGAGTTAGAAGTATTCCTCTACCATAGCTGTGATATACTGTGGCAGTGGACAAATACCAAGCTATCTGAATATCAAGGGGCAAACCTAGCAAAGTGGGTGTAAAGGGGATGCCACATCAAGAATGCCAATGTGAAGTTAAATATTAATTGATTTCTTTGCTGCATCACTTATCATAGTATTTCATATGACAATTTAAGGTGTGACTTTCCTACATGGGGATAAGTTATGTCTTCTTTTCCAAACTTACTTGATCATTGACTCTTTGACTGTTTGTTAGTGTGTGTGGTAGGGATAATATCTTGCCAGACTTTAGTGTTCCACTAAACATGGCCTGGAAAGTGCTGCCTTAATAGACATAAAATTTAAAGTATAAGTTCTGCTCACTGTGTATTCATGTTATTTTTGAATGTGGAGAAGTGGATCTGCTTTAGAATGAGCAGAGCAAAACTAAGGTAATGTAATTTGTTAAGGTCTATAAGGTGACATGGCACATCCGTATGACATACTAAAGCTGTTGGATTTGCAGTGTTTCAGCCAATTTCAGGTAATTGGGTGCTAGGATAGTGGCCACAGTGAGAAGAGAGACATGCCTGAGCCACCCTGGTCATCATGGCAGCTTCTCTATAAGTGTAAATAGAAATCCAAATCAATTTCAAACAAAACCTAAGTCATAGCAATGAGTTTCATAAAATTCACTTCTGAAATTCAAATGAATTCCTTTCCTTGAAGTACCACAAAACACTTTTAAATCCCCAAGTGTTCTTTTTTGTATTCAGATCTCTTTTAGCGATTGGATTTTTCTAACCCAAAGAAAAATCATCTGTTTACATTAAAAGGCACGGCTTACAAGTCCTATTTACATCACTCAAACTAGTAGGTCTGGAGGTGCTTTTCCCTAGGAGAATTTACAAATGCCATGGTCTTCTTCCCTTCTCTCTAGTCACCTTTCAAGGACAAAAGTCCTCTTAATTAAGAGTTTCAGCTTGTAAGGTGGTATGTTTCGGTTGTTGGAATTAATGTCAGTGTGCCTTCTGTGCACAGACATCTGTTCAGAACATGGGTTACCCTCTCATCCAGTTAATTTATACTTGCTGGACTTGGGTGCTCCTTTTCCTCTCTGAGAATGTCATTGTTGGCTGCAGGCAAACTTCCCAGTTAAGAATATCATTTTATTAAATCTGTGTCTACATTGTTTCCTTGATCTTTAGCAGGATGAAACAAGAGACCAGGTATGAAGAGCTCAATGTTAATCAACTTCCTTAAACAGATTCTGTAGCTGGGAATCTATGGCCAGCCTCCCAAGAAGGCAGAAAATCTTCTGCAAACCCAGTTGGGTTTGAGATGTGTTGATAAGAACCTCCTCTTCTCCCTCCAGTGCTTGACATTTGCCGGGATTTCCTTTGCTGAGAATTATTCTTTGGAACTTGAAGATTTCAATCTCTCCAAAGATTTTTACTAAAATGCAAATACCCGAGATAAGGTTATGATAAAGTTTCTTATTATCTAATAGCTTAACTGATTTGAGTTTGATTTTCTTGTCAAGTAGGATCCAGAGTAGGGATGCATCCAAGAATTGTATTTAACCTGAAGCTTAAAGAGGAGGGCTTTTTAAGGAAAAAGAATAAAGATTTACCAATTAAAAAAAATTAGATTAAGGTTCTGGGAAGGGATCCAGGCAAGTTTAGAGGCCCTAAAGTTTCATTGTGTGCACGCTTCGGTAGCTTCAAGGTAATCCACCTCTAGTCTAGAGTAGTGATTATCAAGCTTTACAGTACGTTAGCAGCATAAGGGGGAGGTTCCTTACAAATGTAGATTCTCAAGGCCTACCCTTTGAGATTCAGTTTCAGTGGATCTGAGTCAGAGCCCAGGAGAATCTGAGATATATCCCACACTTGGAGAAACATTGTCCAGAAAAGCAGAACACAGAATTGGCTCTTGAGGGAAGGAGTAGGACCTTGTCACCCAGGAATGAGCAAGTAGGAAAAGGCCAAAGATAACTCAAAAATAAGGCAGTGGTATTCATTACTATATGGCTCCAGGGCCACATCCATAATCACTGTTGCCACATACGGCTCCTTTAGGTCTTATTTTCCTCTGCACTCAATATACAAATTCTCTCAGATGTCCCCCAAATGAATATAAACCACAAAATGTCTCAGTTTTGTCATTACATCTGTTTCTTTTGCATATCTAGGACAAAACAACAGGAAATTCCAGCTTTCTCACAAAGGATCATTTTTATTATTTTAAATCAATTTTTAAATTGATGTATAGTTGATTTATGGTGTATTAATTTCTGCTGTATAGCAAAGTGATTCAGTTATACACATACACATTCTTACATTCTTTTTTGTTATATTCTTTTCCATTATGGTTTATCATAGGATGTTGAATGTAGTTCTCTCTGTTATACAGTAAGACCTTGTTGATTATCCATTCTATATATAAAAACTTATATCTACTAACCCCAAACTCCATCCCTCCCTTAACTCTCTCCCCCTTGGCAAACACCAGTCTATTCTCTATGTCCTTGAAGGAATCATTTTTATTATTGAAACAAGGGCCCATATGCTGGTTTATGGTATATGCCTTTCTCAAAAATTTTCGAGGATAGGTGAAATCTCTGACATGACTCTCTGCAAGGGGAACCCTATGTTTGTGTATAAATGGGAGATGATGAATGACTAGACAGGACAATGGACAGATGGGAAGTATACTTTACTTGTGGTTCAAGAGGTACTCTCCCATTCTTGGAAAACTGGATCAAAAGGCTGTTAAGAAACTTTCCCTAACATTTGGGGACAGCAGAGACTTCATAGTTATGTGCCCCTGGAGTATAACTGTTAAAAGTTGATGGCTATATGGATACAGATATGTTGAAACAATACAATAAAGTGTAAATTGGACAATGTGGATGGTGAGTATAAGGACAATTAAAAAAAATAGAGCATGCCTTCCAGACACCAAATATTGGGTTGGTCAAAAAGTTCGTTTAGGTTTTTCCATAACATCTTACGGAAACCCGAACGAACTTTTTGGCCAACCCAATACTTCATGCATAATATCTTACTATGTGCTATAGGTTATAATAGTCTTGTAGATGTGGAACTAAGACCTTAGAGAAGCCTGCCTATATTCATGCAGTGAATAAATAGTAGAACTATGATGTTGAACTTAAGTTTGTCTGACTCGCAAAGTTCACTGTAGATGAAAGTGCTCGCTCTTGCTGGGCTCTCTTATACCACTAGGGAATAAATTTCTCCCTGTGGGAACATGATTGTGCTTAAAGAGATATGTATTTAGCTAGTATCACAGTAAGAGCCACATATGATAAGAAATGGTGCAGTTACTAAAGTCTGTTATCATTTGGTACTCTTATACACAAATCTGAGTTGCCTGCTGTATGCCAGAGTCATTGTATTACAGTTGTCCATAGCTCAGATGGTAAAGAATTTGCTTGCAGTGTGGGAAACCCAGGTTCGATCCCTGAGTCTGGAAGATCCCCTGGAGAAGGAAATGACAACCCATTCCAGTTTTCTTGCCTGGAGAATTCCATGCACAGAGGAGCCTGGCAGACTTCCATCCACGGGGCTGCAAAAATCAGACTCAACTGAATGACTAACATGCACACACATGTGTGTAAAAACAGAACCAAGAGAATGTGTACATATATGTAAAGAATTGTTATGAGGAATTGGCTGATATGATTATGGAGGCTGGCAAGTTGAAATTCTGTACTATGGGCCCACAGGTTGGAGAACCAGGAGAGCTGATGGTACACATGAAGTTCACGGGCAGTTTTCTGGAGAATTCTCTCTTGCTCGGGTGAACTGGACTTTTTCTTCTCTTCAAGCCTTCAATACAACTGATTGGATGAGGCCCAGTCAGATTATGGAGGGCAAACTGCTTTACTCAACAATCACTGATTTAAATATTTCTTTTCATCTAAGTGAAAAGAAAGTGAAAGTGTTAGTTGCTCAGTCATGGCTGACTCTTTGTGACGCCATGGCCTATAGCCTGCCAGGCTCCTCTGTCCATGGGATTCTCCAGGCAAGAATACTGGAGTGGGTAGCCATTCCCTTCTCCAGGGGATTTTCCAGACTCAGGGATTGAGCCCAGGTCTCCCGCATTGCAGGCAGATTCTTTACCATCTGAGCCACCTGGGAAGCCCAATTTCATCCAAAACATCCTTCATATTGACTCATAAAAGTAACCATCATAGTCATCTAAATCACGGTCTTCCCATTTCCATTATGGAAGACCAGCTCTGGTGGGGCAATGGCCCTCCCAGAACGTACACTGGAATCAGGTGCCTGGCATATGGAAGCTTTTTGTAGTTGGCAGAGACCATTTGTTCCTGTTTTTCATTATTCAGAAACCTAGTAACGGTAGTTCATCAGGCACTCTGTCTATCAGATCTAGTCCCTTAAATCTATTTCTCACTTCCACTGCATAGTCATAAGGGATTTGATTTCAGTCATATCTGAATGGTCTAGTGGTTTTCTCCACTTCTTCAATGTCAGTCTGAATTTGGCAATAAGGAATTCATGATCTGAGCCACAGTCAGCTCCCGGTTTTTTTCTTGCTGACTGTACAGAGCTTCTCCATGTTTGGCTGCAAAGAACATAATCAATCTGATTTTGGTGTTGACCATCTGGTGATGTCCATATGTAGAGTCTTCTCTTGTGTTGTTGGAAGAGGGTGTTTGCTATGACCAGTGTGTTCTCTTGGCAGAACTCTATTAACCTTTGCCCTACTTCATTCTGTACTCCAAGGCCAAATTTGCCTGTTACACCAGGTGTTTCTTGACTTCCTACTTTTGCATTCCAGTCCCCTATAATGAAAAGGACATCTCTTTTGGGTGTTAGTTCTAGAAGGTCTTGTAAGTCTTCAGAGAACTGTTCAACTTCAGCTTCTTCAGCATTACTGGCTGGAGCATAGACTTGGATTACTGTGATATTGAATGGCTTGCCTTGGAAACGAACAGAGATCATTCTGTCATTTTTGAGATTGCATCCAAGTACTGCATTTTGGACTCTTTTGTTGATCACGATGGCTACTCCATTTCTCCTAAGGGATTCCTGCCCAGAGTAGTAGATATAATTGTCATCTGGGTTAAATTCACCCATTCCAGTCCATCTTAGTTCATTGATTCCTAGAATGTCAATGTTCACTCTTGTCATCTCCTGCTTGACCACTTCCAATTTGCCTTGATTCATGGACCTAACATTCCAGGTTTCTGTACAATAGTGTCGGACCTTGCGTCTATCACCAGTCATATCCACAACTGGGTGTTGCTTTGGCTCTGTCTCTTCATTCTTTCTGGAGTTATTTCTCCACTGATCTCTAGTAGCATATTGGGCACCTACTGACCTGGGGAGTTTATCTTTCAGTGTCCTATCTTTTTGCCTTTTCATACTGTTCTCAAGGCAAGAATACTTAAGTGGTTTGCCATTCCTTTCTCCAGTGGACTACATTTTGTCAGAATTCTCCATCATGACCCATCTGTCTTGGACATGAGAGTCCCTTGGACTGCAAGGAGATCCAACCAGTCCATCTTAAAGGAAATCAGTCTTGAATATTCATTGGAAGGACTGGTGCTGAAGCTAAAACTCCAATATTTTGGCTGCCTTATTTGAAAAACTGACTCATTTGAGAAGACAATGAATGCTGGGAAAGATTGAAGTTGGGAGGAGAAGGGGCTGACAGAGGATGAGATGGTTGGATGGTATCACTGACTCAATGGACATGAGTTTCAGTAAAGTCTGGGAGTTGGTTTGGACAGGGAGGCCTGGCGTGCTGCGATTCATGGGGTAGCAAAGAGTCGGACATGACTGAGCGACTGAACTGAACTGAGTAACAGTAGATTTCTTAAACTCCTGAGTGATTTCTGACATACTTTGTATCAATCACGGTGCTGAGATTTTCATAAGATTTTTTTCATAATACCTATGTCTCCCCTAGGGCTTACCCAGTGTCTCAGAGGTAAAGAATCCACCTGCCAATTCAGGAGATGTGGGTTTGAATCTCTGGATTGGTAAGATCCCCTGGAGAAGTAAATGGCAACCCACTCCAGTATTCTTGTCTGGGAAATCCCACTGATAGAGGAGCCTGGCAGGTTACAGTCTATGGTGTCACAAAGAGTCAGACACAATTTAGCAACTAAACAAGAAATGTCTCCCTTAACTGAACTACGAGTTATCCTATCAATAGAATATCACTTAATTTTACATTTTTGTGTATTTTATCACACTATTATAAGCTCTAATATAGGTAGTTCTAAAGACTTTGCATCCCTCCCCCCACCCACCACCAAAGCCACTAATTTGTAAGCCGTTTGATAGTGGGTTTGTTTCATTTATCTCTGTGTCCCTCATTGCATCTAGCCATAGATTTACTCACAGTAGATGCTAAAAGTATATTGGTTGGAATGGCTTGAAATTTTTTCCGGGGCTCCAAATAATGCTGACCAATGCCTGCTTGAAGCAAACTGGAAGATACATTTCTCATAAACTACACCTCTCATCAACTATAGCCTGATAAGTGAAGTGCTGGCATTTTCACTCTTGTTCCTTTAGCTCCCCCTAGTGGGAGGGTAGCAAAATCTCTTGGCTATAGGATTGTTTATACCATTCCTGCTAGAAACAGCCAACAGAAACCACCACCAAACTAAACACTAACCCTTTGTAGGAATTATATATATTTTACACTTTTTTTTACTTTGATCTAAGAACAAAAGTTTCTCAAGTTTCTAACAGGTCTATTCAGCCTGTGCTCAAAGCAGCTTAGATTATTGGGTGGGGGCAGATTTAATCAGAGAATATTGATATAAACCGTGGCATTCCTTGAGGCATGGACCCAGGCACTTCTAAGAAGAAAGCTATTTAGCTACTTCTTAGAACTTAAGTGGAGTGAACAACAAACATCTTTCCCTGTTTCCTGAGCTCCATCCTGCATTGCAGCTCAGCAGGGGAGCAGTGAAGTTGCTGCCTGGTGCCTCTGGCCCCAAGCATCTCCCACCTTTCCACCTTACCCGCCTGAGACCTTAGCAGTACCTTCTGCTTTGGTTCTGACACGTAGGTCAGTTTGTTTCAGTCTGCCTGACTGATTTATGCTGCTTAAGAATCCCTTCAGCTTGTGCTTCTAGTAGTCTGTACTTCAGATAAAAAACAGTGTTTCTGATTTTCTCTATAGAAATTTCTCTATAGAAATCATCATTCTTCTCTTTAATCCCAATGTTTTGAGGAGCTGTCTGGGTATTAAGTATGCATGTTTAATGATTTATATTCCTAGGACTTTGAATTATTTCTTAACTGTATCTGTTCTTTTATAGAAATTTATTTTATTTCCCTTCTTGTTTTTTTTTTAATTTATTTTAATTGGAGGCTAATTACTTTACAATATTGTAGTGGTTTTTGCCATACCTTGACATGAATCAGATATGGGTATACATGTGTTCCCCATCCTGAAACCCTCTCCCAACTCCCTCCCCATCCCATCACTCTGGGTCATCCCAGGGCACCAGCCCTGAGCACGCTGTTTCATGCATCGAACCTGGACTGGCGATCTGTTTCACATATGATAATATATATGTTTCAATGCTATTCTCTCAAATAATCCCACCCTCGCCTTCTCCAACAGAGTCCAAAAGACTGTTCTATACATCTGTGTCTCTTTTGCTGTCTCGCACATAGGGTTATCATTACCATCTTTCTAAATTCCATATATATGCATTAGTATACTATATTGGGGTTTTTTTTTTCTGACTTACTTCACTCTGTATAATAGTCTCCAGTTTCATCCACCTCATTAGAACTGATTCAAATGTGTTCTTTTTATTTATTTTTTTTTCAAATGTGTTCTTTTTAATGGCTCAGTAATACTCCATTGTGTATATGTACCACTGCTTTCTTATCCATTTGTCTGCTGATGGACATCTAGGTTGCTTCCATGTCCTGGCTATTACAAACAGTGCTGTGATAAACATTGTGGTACACATGTCTCTTTCAATTCTGGTTTCCTTGGTGTGTATGCCCAGCAGTGGGATTGCTGGGTCATATGGCAATTCTATTTCCAGTTTTATAAGGAATCTCCACACTGTTCTCCATACTGGCTGTACTAGTTTGCATTCCCACCAACAGGGTAAGAAGGTTCCCTTTTCTCCACACCCTCTCCAGCATTTATTGTCTGTAGACTTTTGGATAGCAGCCATTCTGACTGGCGTGAGATGGTGCCTCATTGTGGTTTTGATTTGCATTTCTCTGATGACTAGTGATGTTGAGCATCTTTTCATGTGTTTGTTAGTGATCTGTATGTCTTCTTTAGAGAAGTGTCTGTTTAGTTCTTTGGCCCATTTTTTGATTGGGTCGTTTATTTTTCTGCAATGGAGCTGCAGGAGTTGCTTGTATATTTTTGAGATTAATTCTTTGTCAGTTGCTTCATTTGCTATTATTTTCTCCCATTCTGAAGGCTTTTTCACCTTGCTTATAGTTTCCTTTGTTGTGCAGAAGCTTTTAAGTTTAATTAGGTCCCATTTCTTTATTTTTGCTTTTATTCCCATTACTCTGGGTGGTGGGTCATAGAAGATCCTGCTGTGATGTATGTCGGAGAGTGTTTTGCCTACGTTTTTCTCTAGGAGTTTTACGGTTCTGGTCTTATGTTTAGATCTTTAATCCATTTTGAGTTTATTTTTGTGTATGGTGTTAGAAAGTGTTCTACTTTCATTCCTTTATAAGTTGTTGACCAGTTTTCTCAGCACCACTTGTTAAAGAGATTGTCTTTTCTCCATTGTATATTCTTGCCTCCTTTGTCAAAGATAAGGGGTCCATAGGTGCATGGCTTTATCTCTGGGCTTTCTATTTTGTTCCATTGATCTATATTTCTGTCTTTGTGCCAGTACCATACTGTCTTGATGACTGTAGCTTTGTAGTATAGCCTGAAATCAGGCAGGTTGATTCCTTCAGTTCCATTCTTCTTTCTCAAGATTGCTTTGGCTATTCAAGGTTTTTTGTATTTCCATGCAAATTGTGAAATTATTTTTTCTAGTTCTGAGAAAAATATCATTGGTAGCTTGATAGGGATTGCAATGAATCTATAGATTGCTTTGGGTAATATACTCATTTTCACTATATTGATTCTTCAAATCCATGAACATGGTATATTTCTCCATCCTTTTTTGTCTTCTTTGATTTCTTTCATCAGTGTTTTATAGTTTTCTATATATAGGCTTTGTTTCTTTAGATAGATATATTCCTAAGTATTTTATTCCTTTTGTTGCAATGGTGAATGGAATTGTTTCCTTACTTTCTCTTTCTTTTTTGTCTTTGTTAGTGTATACGAATGCAATGGATTTCTTTGTGTTAATTTTATATCGTGCAAGTTTACAATATTCATTGATTAGCTCTAGTAATTTTCCAGTGGAGTCTTTAGGGTTTTCTATGTAGAGGATCACACCATCTGCAAACAGCGAAAGTTTTACTTCTTTTTTTCCAATCTGGATTCCTTTTATTTCTTTTTCTGCTCTGATTGCTGTGGCCAAAACTTCCAAAACTATGTTGAATAGTAGTGGTGAGAGTGGGCACTCTTGTCGTGTTCCTGGCTTTAGGGGAAATGCTTTCAATTTTTCACCATTGAGGATAATGTTTTCTGTGGGTTTGTCATATATAGCTTTTATTATGTTGAGGTATGTTCCTCTATTCCTGCTTTCTGGAGGGTGTTTATCATAAATGGATGTTGACTTTTGTCAAAGGCTTTCTCTACATCTATTGAGATAATCATATGGTTTTTATCTTTCAATTTGTTAATGTTGTGTATCACATTGATTGATTTGAGAATATTGAAGAATCCTTGCATCCCTGGGATAAAGCCCACTTGGTCATGATGTGTGATCTTTTAAATATGTTGTTGGATTCTGTTTGCTAGAATTTTGTTAAGCATTTTTTTTACTCTATGTTCAGCAGTGATATTGGCTGGTAGTTTTCTTTTTTGTGGCATCTTTGTCAGGTTTCAGTATTAGGGTGATGGTGGCCTCATAGAATGAGTTTGGATGTTTACCTTCCTCTGCAATTTTCTGGAAGAGTTTGTGTAGGATAGTTGTTATGTTCAGTTCAGTTCAGTCACTCAGTCGTGTCCGACTGTTTGTGACCCCACGAATCGCAGCATGCCCAGCCTCCCTGTCCATCACCAACTCCCGGATTTCACCCAAACTCATTTGCATCGAATCGGTGATGTCATCCAGCCATCTCATCCTCTGTCGTCCCCTTCTCCTCCTGCCCCCAATCCCTCTCAGCATCAGGGTCTTTTCCAATGAGTCAACTCTGCACATGAGGTGGCCAAAGTATTGGAGTTTCAGCCTCAGCATCAGTCCTTCCAATGAACACCCAGGGTTGGTCTGCTTTAGGATGGACTGGTTGGATCTCCTTGCAGTCCAAGGGACTCGCAAGAGTCTTCTCCAGCACCACAGTTCAAAAGCATCAATTCTTTGGTGCTCAGCTTTCTTCACAGTCAAACTCTCACATCCATACATGACCACTGGAAAATCCATAGCCTTGACTAGATGGACCTTTGTTGGCAAAGTAATATCTCTGGTTTTTAATATGCTGTCTAGGTTGGTTATAACTTTCCTTCCAAGGAGTATGCGTCTTTTAATTTCATAACTTCAGTCACCATCTACAGTGATTTTGGAGCCCCCCAAAATAAAGTCTGACACTGTTTCCTCTGTTTCCCCATCTATTTCCCATGAAGTGATGGGACTGGATGCCATGATCTTAGTTTTCTGAATGTTGAGCTTTAAGCCAACTTTTTCACTCTCAACTTCCACTTTCATCAAGAGGCTTTTTAGTTCCTCTTCACTTTCTGCCATAAGGATAGGTGTTAGCTCTTCACTAAATTTTTAGTAGAATTCAGTTGTGAAGCCATCTGGTCCTGGGCTTTTGTTTGCTGGAAGATTTCTGATTACAGTTTCCATTTCCATGCTTGTGATGGGTCTGTTAAGATTTTCTATTTCTTCCTGGTTCAGTTTTGGAAAGTTGTACTTTTCTAAGAATTGGTCCATTTCTTCCAAGTTGTCCATTTTATTGGCATATAGTTGCTGGTGGTAGTCGCTTATGATCCTTTGTATTTCTGTGTTGTCTGTTGTGATTTCTCCATTTTAATTTCTAATTTTGTTGATTTGATTCTTCTCCCTTTGTTTCTTGATGAGTCTGGCTAATGGTTTGTCAATTTTATTTATCTTCTCAAAGAACCAGCTTTTAGCTTTTTTGATTTTTGCTGTGGTCTCTTTTGTTTCTTTTGCATTTATTTCTGCCCTAATTTTAAGATTTCTTTCCTTCACTAACCCTGGGGTTCTTCATTTCTTCTTTTTCTAGTTTCTTTAGGTGTAGAGTTAGGTTATTTATTTGACTTTTTTCTTGAGGTATGCCTGTATTGCTATGAGCCTTCCCCTTAGCACTGTTTTACAGTGTCCCATAGGTTTTGGGTTGTTGTGTTTTCATTTTCATTCGTTTCTATGCATATTTGGTTTCTTTTTTGTTTCTTCTGTGATTTGTTGGTTATTCAGAAGAGTGTTGTTTAACCTCCATATGTTGGAATTTTTAATAGTGTTTTTCCTGTATTTGACATCTTACTGCATTGTGGTCAGAAAAGATGCTTGTTTTGAATTTACCAAGGCTAGATTTATGCCCCTAGATGTGTTCTATCCTGGAGAAAGTTCCATGTGCACTTGAGAAAAAAGGTGAAATTCCTTGTTTTGGGGTTAGATGTCCTATAGATATCAATTAGGTCTAACTGGTCCATTGTATCATTTAAAGTTTGTGTTTCCTTGTTAATTTTGTGTTTAGTTGATCTATCCGTAGGTGTGAGTTTGGTATTAAAGTCTCCCACTATTATTATGTTATTGTTAATTTCTTCTTTCATACTTGTTAGCATTTGTCTTACATAGTTTGGTGCTCCTATATTGGGTGCATATATATTTATAATTGTTATATCTTCGTCTTGGATTGATCCTTTGATCATTATGTAATGTCCTTTGTTGTCTCTTTTCACAGCCTTGATTTTAAAGCTTATTTTATTTGATATGAGTATTGCTACTCCTGCTTTCTTTTGGTCTCTATTTTCATGAAGTATCTTTTTCCAGCCCTTCACTTTAAGTCTGTATGTTTCCCTTGTTTTGAGGTAGGTCTCTTGTAGACAGCATATATAGGGGTCTTGTTTTTGTATCCACTCAGCCAGTCTTTGTCTTTTGGTTGGGGCATTTAACCCATTTACATTTAAGGTAATTATTGATAAGTATGATCCCATTGCCATTTACTTTGTTGTTTTGGGTTTGAGTTTGTACACCCTTTTTGTGTTTCCTGTCTAGAGAAGATCCTTTAGCATTTGTTGGAGAGCTGGTTTGGTGGTGGTGAACTCTCTCAGCTTTCGCTTGTCTGTAAAGCTTTTGATTTCTCCTTCATATTTGAATGAGATCCTTGCTGGGTACAGTAATCTGGGTTGTAGGTTTTTCTCTTTCATCACTCTAAGTATGTCCTGCCATTCCCTTCTGGCCTGAAGAGTTTCTATTGAAAGATCAGCTGTTATCCTTATGGGAATCCCCTTGTGGGTTATTTGTTGTTTTTCCCTTGCTGCTTTTAATATTTGTTCTTTGTGCTTGATCTTCGTTAATTTGATTAATATGTGTCTTGTGGTGTTTCACCTTGGGTTTATCCTGTTTGGGACTCTCTGGGTTTTTTGGACTTGAATGACTATTTCCTTCCCCATTTTAGGGAAGTTTTCAGCTATTATCTCCTCAAATATTTTTTCATGTCTTGTTTTTTTGTCATGCCTTTCTTTTTGTCTTGTTCTTCTTGGACTCCTGTGATTCGAATGTTGGGGCATTTAACATTGTCCCAGAGGTCCCCTGAGGTTGTCCTCATTTCTTTTAATTCTTTTTTCCTCTCTGTTTCATTTATTTCTACCATTCTATCTTCTGCCTCACTTATCCTATCTTCTGCCTCTGTTATTCTACTGTTGGTTCCCTCCAGAATGTTTTTGATCTCATTTATTGCATTATTAATTATTGATTGACTGTTTTTTATTTCTTCTAGGTCCTTGATAAACACTTCTTAAATCTTCTCAACCCTTGCCTCCTGGCTATTTATCTGTAATTCCATTTTGTTTTCAAGATTTTGGATCATTCTTACTATCATTATTCTGAATTATTTTTCAGTTAGACTCCCTATCTCCTTCTCTTTTGTTTGGTTTGGTGGGCATTTATCATGTTCCTTTACTTGCTGAGTATTTCTCTGCCTTTTCATTTTGTTTAGATTTCTGTGTTTGGGGTAGCCTTTCTGTATTCTGACAGTTTGTGGTGGTTCTTTATTGTGGAGTTTCCCTGTGGGTGGGGTTGGAAGAATGGATTGTCAGGGTTTCTTGGTTAGGGAAGATTGTGTCGTTGTTCTGGTGGGTGGAGCTGAATTTTTTCTCTCTGGAGTGCAATGAAATGTCCAGTAGTGAGGTTTGAGGTGTCTATGGGTTTGGTGTGACTTTGGGCAGCCTGTATATTGAAGCTCAGGGCTATGTTCCTGCGTTGCTGGAGAATTTGCCTGGTATGTCTTGCTCTGGAACTTGTTGGCTCTTGGGTGATGCTTCGTTTCAGTGTGAGGTATGGAGGCTTTTGGATGCTCTCTTATCAATTAATGTTCCCTGGAGTCAGGAGTTCTCTGGTGTTCTCAGGTTTTGTGCTTAAAACCTCCTGCCTCTGGTTTTCAGTCTTATTCTTACAGTAGCCTCAAGACTTCTCCTTCCATACATCATCGATGATAAAACATCTAGGTTAATGGTGAAAAGATTCTCTACAGTGAGGGACACCCAGAGAGGTTCACAGGTACATGGAGAAGAGAAGAGGGAGGAGGGAGATAGAGGTGACCAGGAGGAGAAAGGGGGGTATCAAAAGGAGAGAGAAATATCTAGCCAATAATCAGTTCCCTAAGTGTTCTCCTCATCCCGGAACACACACAGAGATTCACAGAATTGGGTAGAGAAGAGAAGGGGGAGGGAGGAGATAAAGGTGACCTGGGGGAGAAAAAGGAGAATCAAAGGGGGAGAGAGCAATCAAGCCAGTAATCACACTCCTAAGTGAAAATGGGTACTGAAGATTGGATTCTTAAAGGTACAAAATTGATAACAAATACTAAAAAGCAAAGATTAAAAATCTAGAGTAGAGGTTAGACTCAAAAATACAACATTAAAAAAAATCACGAAAATTATAAAAAATATATATGAAGTTTGTTTTAAAAATAGGGTCCTTTTTTTTGCAAGGTAATAGGTTATAAAAATGAAAATTAAAGGAGTAGTAGAGGACTTTAAAATTTTAAAAATTAATATTAAAATAAATTATAATAGTAAAAATATATCTAGGAATTATTCTGGAGCTGTTGTGGGCAGTGTGGGGTCAGTTCAGTTTCAGATAGTTCCTTGTTCTAGCTTATACTTTTCAAGATCTATAGGCCCCTTCCAGTGTAGCTGGCGCTAACTACAGGGATTTAATCTGTTGCACCTGTCATTTCCAAAGCTGTTCCCTCTGTTTATTTTGGCTTCTTCTCTTTGCAGGTCTCTTCAGTGTCTAATTTCCACCCTGACACAAGGGGGCAAAGGTGGTCACTTATTTAGGTTCACTTGTTCAGTGGTGGTGTGGGGAGGGAAGAACACTGCAAACAAATGTCAGTGGTGTGTGTGGGGAGTGCTCGCAGTCGCGGTCACACTGGGTTTGCCCCTGCTCACGGCATGTGTGTTTTCCCAGTCTACAGTGCTTGGGTTCCAGGTTGCTCTGCATGGGAACTGTCTAAAGCAGGCCCTGGCTGGCGTGTACTTCCCAGGTCTAAGCCACTCAGGTTCAGGTTCTCAGGTACTTTCCAAAGGCGCAGACTCAGCTGGGCCTGTGTTTTCTGCCCTTCCCAAGTCCGAGCAGCTCAGGCGACCAGGCGCTTGGCGAGCACACTCTCCTGAGGTGGCGGGTGTGTCTTATCACCTCCCTGGTCCCAGCTGCTTGGTTTCCTGGGTGACAGAGGGTGCCTGTGTCTCTTCTGGGGAGCTGATCTATGGCTGTGACCCTCCTGGTGGATGTCAACCGTCCAGAATCCCAGGAAGTCTTGGTTAGCAACCAGAAGCCTGATTGCAGTTCGGTAGAGGATGCCATCTTTTGGGCCGAGTTTACCCCTTTCTGGCTCTGGCTGCCGCTGGCCTGCTTCCCTGCCTCTGGCGGTGGATGGGGCGGTCTGTAGCCAGCTAGCTCTCCTCTGGCATTCGCTCAGTCCTTTGTTCTGTGAGTGGGCCGGCAGTGCCTTAAGGTTAGAGATATTCGCAGGATGGTTCTCTCTCTCTCTCCCTCTCTGTTTTTTTTTTTTTTTCCTCTCTCTCTGGCTATCCCACAGTTTAGGTTGCTGTCTCACATTAGCTCCCTCAGAGTGCCCTCAGGGCATTCAGGCCCGGTCCTGTGCCTCCCTGTTCAGCCCCCACTTGCTGGTGGCAGATGCAAGCATCTGGGCTACTTTTCTGCTGGGAGTTGCTGTTAGGCACGTAATCTGTGGGTTTTATTTATTCATTTTTCCCTCCTGGTTATGTTGCCCTCTGAGATTCCAAAATCTCAGACCTGCTGGTGAGAGGGTCTCCTGGTATTTGAAAACTTCTCTTTTAAGACTCCCTTCCCAGGACGGGTCTCTGTCCCTAGCTCTGTTGTCTCTCTATCTTTTATATTTTGTCCTACCTCCTTTTGAAGACAATGAGCTGCTTTTCTGGGTTCCTGATGTTCTCTGCCAGCGTTCAGAAATTGTTTTGTGGAATTTTCTCAGTGTTCAAATGTTCTTTCGATGAATTTGTGGGGGAGAAAGTGATCTCCCTGTCCTATTCCTCTGCCATCTTAGCTCACCTCCTCCTAGAATTTTAGAAATATTAAAAATAATGTAATAAACTTTTGCAATGCCTGTTTTCAAGAGGCTGATTGCAACATTTTTTTCTTTTTTAAACTAACTGATGCACAGACCTACACATTCCCCAAATATATAGGGTAAAATCTTGAAATGGAAAAATGTTCCTTTTTGGCTGTGAGCAAAATAACTAACTATCTCCCCACTGATCCATACCAGTGAATGTGATGCCCCTTAGCTTTTCTGAGGTTATGCATAACTCGTGTCTCTCCAGCTTCATAAACTGTGGAATAGGCTTTCTGGAGAGAAAAAACTGAGAGTGAATGTTATAACATGAATCAGCCATGGCTACAAATTTGATGTAGTGTTTGTTAGAATTGACAGCAAAAGGCAACATTAATCCATATACTAGTGCAGTAATGGCTTCATTTCAGCCCTTTGCAGCTATGTGATTTGGCATACATTTGTGTTTTCATTTTATTTCAGTGTGAGCAGACAACATGGCACCTTTTGAGACATGACATAGGTTTGAAGCAGTACAGTTTATACCTTCTTCATTAGAGAAGCATTTGAAGGTTAGGACTTTAGTCTTACAACCTAGAAACAGTAAACATAAAATCATATGGTATGGATAAAAACTATCATGTATGGTTGGCTCACTTAACTGGATTTCTGTGTCCCCACTTTTGGTTGTATCCTGCTTTGTCAGGGTCTCTTCTGTACTCTTGGACAAATGATAGGATTTTATTTTCTACTTTTCTTAGATGAATTGTGTGGGATTTGATTGTACATTGCTAAATTTACCTAGGAGTTAAGTATGTATTCTCCTCTTCATTTAAGCTGTGATTTCACATTTGATTACCATGAGATAATTACAGATGGAAGTTCTGTGATCAGTGGAGAACACAATCAACAATTTAGAAATTTTGTTACAGGTCATTACACCCTCATATTTATTGGAGAAGAATAGTACAAACTAGCAGTGGTAGCTTTTCCAGAGAGAAATTCATAATTGTCTAAATCTCTTCATACTGAAGCTTTTTTTGGCAATGATGGAGGAGTAAGGGATATTTACTTTTTACTCCTCTATAAACGTGTCATTTGTTCCAGATGTCCATTTATGATAAATGCTTGACTTGACTTTAAAAAAAAATGTGTATACTTTTCAGTGTTGATAACTGATTTAACAGAGAATACATGGTAGCAAAGAGTCAGACATGAATTCAGTTCATTTCAGTTCAGTTCAGTTCAGTCACTCAGTCGTGTCCGACTCTTTGTGACCCCATGAATTGCAGCACACCAGGCTTCCCTGTCCATCACCAACTCCCAGAGTTCACCTAAACTCATGTCCATTGAGTCGGTGATGCCATCCAGCCATCTCATCCTCTGTCGTCCCCTTCTCCTCCTGCCCCCAATCCCTCCCAGCATCAGAGACTTTTCCAATGAGTCAATTCTTCGCATGAGGTGGCCAAAGTATTGGAGTTTCAGCTTCAGCATCAGTCCTTCTAAAGAACAGCCAGGACTGATCTCCTTTAGAATGGACTGGTTGGATCTCCTTGCAGTCCAAGGGACTCGCAAGAGGCTTCTCCAACACCACAGTTTAAAAGCATCAGTTCTTCGGCACTCAGCTTTCTTCGCAGTCCAACTTTCACATCCATACATGAGCACTGGAAAAACCACAGCCTTGACTAGACAGACTTTTGTTGGCAAAGTAATGTCTCTGCTTTTGAATATGCTATCTAGGTTGGTCATAACTTTCCTTCCAAGGAGTAAGCGTCTGTGTGCTATTGTTAGTTTGTGTTATTTTGTCAACTTGTGTTTGAGGGGCTACTTAGGTCCTCTTGTATCTGTGGAGGGCTTTTTGACCCAACAGTTAATTAGTACTTGTCGGAGAAGACAAGTATTTTAGCCTGGATACTTATGCCATCTTTGGACAAGTGGTAGATTAGAGTCTTTGTCTAATTGACAGCTGTCCACAGCACATAGTATATAGATGACAGAGTAAATTTCAGACAAGTAATAGTAATACGGAAATGCAGTGTAGGGGAGGAAAAATAATTTTTCTCTTTCTAGGTTCCTGGCCGAGACCACCCCCTCCCCCTTAATAAAGGACAGATCAACAAGAAAAAAGCAAATAGAATTTTAATTACATGTATACTTCTTGTACACACGGAGATACCCAGGAAAACTGACTTAACTCTGAAATGGCCAAATACTATCTCTGACTAAAGACAAAAGAAGATGTTGGGAGTGGGGAGTCAATTATAGGAGTTGACCAGGAAAAGCACAGTAAAGGGTAAGGTTATTATGCAGATTGAAGTCAATGCCTTCTCCATTGATTAGAGTTTCTAGAGATGTGGTCATTCATCTCCTCCTGGTACAGAGAGGGAGATTACAAATGGAGAGTTCTTTTATAAATATTAATTTCCCCCTCAAAAGGGTAGCTTCTGCTGTTTTCAAAATTCTCCTGTGTTTGCACTTAAAAAAAAAATTCAGCATAAAATAATCCTTATGTCAAAGAGCCATATATCACAGTGACAAATTTTGCTCCCCCCAGTCCTGCCTTTGAAATCTCCCTGGGAAGTTTTACAATCCAGAAGCCAAGTTGACAGATTGCTTCATCTCTTTGAACCAGTTTCTCACTTCTTGAGAGTAGGTCAGTTCAGTTAAACAGTTGTGTCTCATTTTAGGAGACAAGTGATGCAGCTGGGCTCCCAAAGTTAGGCCTATATTGTGTAAGAAGTCAGGTATTTAATAAGAGGAATTTCTAAGGGAACAAAGGCTAATGATTGGCACAAATTATAAGTCCAGTGTCTGAGTCCTGAGAGCTGCGAGCTGAGAAGATTTCTAGATGTCAGGCTCAAAGCGTCTTTAGTTGGAGTGAGCCCAGGCAGTGGCAACTTGACAGATTTTCCTGGTTTGTAGTTTGAATGTTTCTGACAATATCATTGGGTAAAGTTTCTGAGAAGCTCATGCAGCAACAGGCATGAAGAAAATTATATAAAAATACGTTATTATAGTGATTTTACAGAAGTTTATATCAACTCATCTAGCTTCAGTTTGCAGGGCTTCAGAAAGAAAGGGCAACTTTAGTTTTCAGTGATTCCAAGTCAAAAAGGTGGGAGAAAATTGGAGATGTTAGTTTGGAGATACATATTTGAGGAAACTAGAAGAATTTAGGATCCAGTCTAGTTTATAAGTAAATAACAAAATCTCAGATACAAAGAACAGCTCTAGAATCTAATGTCCAGAAAGGTATGCTATTGAAACATAAGTTTTCCTCTCTAAAATTACCCTCATTTCTACCAAAGATAGCCAAATTAAGACTAATTTGTTTGGCAAACTAAGGTTAGATTCAATAAACTTGGTCTGGTTATTTACATAAGTATAATAAGCATAATGATTGATCATTTAGGCTCTTTTAAGTATATTATGCTGGAACTTTTCATAAGGAATGTCAGACTGAACTGTTAACAGGCTCGCAAGGCTAGGAAGTGAAGGCAAATACTTGTCATCAAACTTTGTGTACAATACCTATAGATTTGGGTGAATTCCTCTCTTCTTAAGGTTCCATCCTCAAGTATCCTGAGGTTTCTACAACTGCCAAGAAATGACGTTTCTTACTCACTCTATAAGACTGCTGGGAACTCTGTAGGGACGGTTGCTGCTGATGCTGCTGCCAAGTCGCTTCAGTCGTGTCCCACTCTGTGCGACCCCATAGACGGCAGCTCACCAGGCTCCCCTGTCCCTGGGATTCTCCAGGCAAGAACACTGGAGTGGGTTGCCATTTCCTTCTCCAATGCATAAAAGTGAAAAGTGAAAGTGAAGTCGCTCAGTCGTGTCTGACTCTTAGTGACCCCATGGACTGCAGCCTACCAGGCTCCTCTGTCCATGGGATTTTCCAGGCAAGAGTACTGGAGTGGGGTGCCATTGCCTTCTCCGTGTAGGGACGGTACCAGACTGTTTTTCCAAGGGCCTTTAGTGACTCCATAAAGTCAGCATGAGTTCCTTAAAACTGTCATATCTGAATCTCTGTATACCTGTCTCAAATATGGTATTCCAGTCAAAGCCTTGGTAATATAACCAAATGTTTCTAATTGTGTCTTGTTTCAAGTACAACAGATTCTTATTGAATGTATGCAAATAAATATATTGCCATGAAAAGAATATTTAAGGACTTTCCTGGTGGTTCAGATGGTAAAAGCCGTCTGTGTACAATGTGGAAGACCCGGGTTCGATCCCTGGGTCAGGAAGATCCCCTGGAGAAGGAAATAGCAACCCACTCCAGTACTATTGCCTTACAATTACAACAGATTCTTATTGAATGTATGCAAATAAATATATTTCCATGAAAAGAATATTTAAGGGTTTCTGAAAGCTGGAGGGCTCAGGTAGGGAAAAAAAGTAAATATTTTGTCTTTGTTCACAAAGATATATTTTATCAAATTTTTGATAGCTTAAGAGAAAAGAGAAAAAGGCTTCTTAAGATCTGGAGAAGCAAAACATTAGAGAACCAAAACATTAGAGAACCAGCAGTAAAACAAAAAGCCACAAAAATTAGGTATCATCCTCATTAGTTCATTCAGTCTCATGTAATGAATTCTTATTGATCTTGATCTTTTGTTAGTAGTTTTACGAATTCAGTTTTTCCTTGGAGTTCTGAAAACTCTTACTTAGTTCAGTTTTATGTTCTTAAGGTTATCAGAAACCTGTATTTGTTGAAAGTTCTTTCAATGAATCTTCTTGAAGGTAAGGCGCTTTTTTTTGAAGGAATATTTTTGTAAAAGTATCTGTATAAAACAATAACTCTGTGTAAATGACAAAATACTTAAAAATTGCCATGCTTAAAGATCTGATGAGAGTTCATTGTAATATAGTTGACAAGGAAATTTGGTAATTTCTTTAACATACAACATTTTAAGATAATAGCTAGATTATGACTGATCAACATTATATACAAAAAAAGATCTTTATGACCCAGAGAACTATGATGGTGTGGTCACTCACCTAGAGCCAAACATCCTGGAATGTGAAGTCAAGTGGGCCTTAGAAAGCATCACTACAAACAAAGCTTGTAGAGATGATGGAATTCCAAATGAACTATTTCAAATCCTGAAAGATGATGCTGTGAAAGTGCTGCACTCAATATGCCAGCAAATCTGGAAAACTCAGCAGTGGCCACAGGACTGGAAAAGATCAGTTTTCACTCCAATCCCCAAAAAAGGCAATACCAAGGAATGTTTAAACTACTGCACAATTGGACTCATGTCACATGCTAGCAAAGTAATGCTCTCCAAGTGAGGCTTCAACAGTACGTGAGCTGTGAAATTCCAGATGTTCAAGCTGGATTTAGAAAAGGCAGAGTAACCAGAGATCAAATTTCCAACATCCATTGGATCATTGAAAAAGTAAGAGATTCCAGAAAAACATCTATTTTTGCTTTATTGACTATGCCAAAGCCTTTGACTGTGTGGATGACAAAAAACTGTGGAACATTCTTAAAGAGATGGGAATACCAGACCACCTTACCTGCCTCCTGAGAAATCTGTATGCAGGTCAAGAAGCAACAGTTAGAACTGGACATGGAACAACAGACTGGTTCCAAATTGGGAAAGGAGTACATCAAGGCTGTGTATTGTCACCCTGCTTATTTAACTTATATGCAGAGTACATCATGCGAAATGCCAGGCTGGATGAAGCAAAAGCTGGAATCAAGATTGCCGGGAGAAATATCAATAACCTCAGATACGCACATGACACCACCCTTATGGCAGAAAGTGAAGAAGAACTAAAGAGCCTCTTGATGAAAGTGAAAGAGGAGAGTGAAAAAGTTGGCTTAAAACTCAACTTTCAGAAAACTAAGATTATGGCATCTGGTCCCATCACTTCATGGCAAATAGATGGGGAAACAATGGAAACAGTGACAGATTTTATTTTTCTGGGGCCCAAAATCACTGCAGATGGTGACTGCAGCCATAAAATCAAAAGATCCTTGGAATAAAAGCTATGACCAACCTAGACAGCTTATTAAAAAGCAGAAACATTACCTGGCCTACAAAGGTCTGTCTAGTCAAAGTTATGTTTTTTCCAGTAGTCATGTATGGATGTGAGAGTTAGACTATAAAGAAAGCTGAGCGCCAAAGAATTGATGCTTTTGAACTGTGGTGTTGGAGAAGCCTCTTGAGATTCCCTTGGACTGCAAGCAGATCCAACCAGTCCATCCTAAAGGAAATCAGTCCTGAATATACATTGGAAGGGCTGATGCTGAAACTGAAACTCCAATACTTCGGCCATCTGATGCGAAGAACCGATCCATTGGAAAAGACCCCGATGCTGGAAAAGATTGAAGTGGGAGGCAAAGGGGACAACAGAGGATGAGATGGTTGGGTGACATCACCGATATGAGAGACATGAGTTTGGGTAGGCTTCAGGAGTTGGTGATGGACAGGGAAGCCTGTTGTGCTGCAGCCCATGGGGTTGCAAAGAGCTGGACGTGACTGAGTGACTGAACTGAGCTGAACATTATATCAGAACATATCAGACTTCCAGGTATTACATACAATTTCTGGAATCCTTATAGACAAAAAAGATATAAAGGGGGCTTAGTGTCACTTCTTATTTGACATTACTTTCCATGTAATTTAACATATCAATAAGCTCAATTAGTGTTAAATCTTCTGTTTTACACCATGACAGAACAAATTTTTTGAAATGTTCTGGGGGCCCTCTGGGAAAATTGAAGTTTGTTTGAGGTCAATAAAGACTTCATTTAGAAATTGATTTGGCAAAGTTTGTAGAAAATATTAAAGAGTTTTGGACACATGCCTAAATGGGATCACAGATCATTGTGAAACAATACTCAGTTATCCAGTTAATCAAAGTGATGAGGATTTCAAAAGCAATATGAAAGGGTATATAATTGTAAGCAAAATTTAACTCTTTTAATATTAAGAAAACTCAGTTTTCCTAAGTAACTGAAGACATGATAGAAACAACACAGGAAATTATTTTGACTAAAAAAAAAAAAGCTTTGCTTTCTAGGTAGATATTGCTTTAAAAGGTAAAGAAACTTTCACCGACTGTTACAAAAGCAGACCAAAAGTCTAAGAAAACTTTGACCTCTTAACAGAGAAAGCTAAATTCTAATTTTTTACAGGCTTACTTTTGATATTGACTCATTCATTTTACCCTTAGGCAATTCTGACATATCAAAACAAGAAAAATCCTTTCCAAAAACTTTTAAAAATAAGCCTTCAACTTTTTTTTCTTTCAACAAAGATATATCCCCATTCTTCATACCTTCTATTACTGAAAACATCAGTTCAGTTCAGTTTAGTCGCTCAGTCATGTCCGACTCTTTGCGACCCCATGAATCGCAGCACGTCAGGCCTCCCTGTCCAAACCAACTCCCAGAGTTCACTCAAACTCACATCCATCGAGTTGGTGATGCCATCCAGCCATCTCATCCTCTGTGTCCTCTTTTCATCCTGCCCCCAATCCCTCCCAGCATCAGAGTCTTTTCCAATGAGTCAACTCTTCGCATGAGGTGGCCAAAGTACTGGAGTTTCAGCTTCAGCATCATTCCTTCCAAAGAAATCCCAGGGCTGATCTCCTTCAGAATGGACTGGTTGGATCTCCTTGCAGTCCAAGGGACTCGCAAGAGGCTTCTCCAACACCACAAAAGCATCAATTCTTCAGCACTCAGCCTTCTTCACAGTCCAACTCTCACATCCATACATGACCACAGGAAAAACAATAGCCTTGACTAGACGAACCTTTGTTGGCAAAGTAATGTCTCTGCTTTTGAATATGCTATCTAGGTTGGTCATAAATTTCCTTCCAAGGAGTAAGCGTCTTTTAATTTCATGGCTGCAGTCACCATCTGCAGTGATTTTGGAGCCCAGAAACATAAAGTCTGACACTGTTTCCCCATCTATTTCCCATGAAGTGGTGGGACCGGATGCCATGATCTTCGTTTTCTGAATGTTGAGCTTTAAGTGAACTTTTTCAAGTCTCCACTTTTACTTTCATCAAGAGGCTTTTGAGTTCCTCTTCACTTTCTGCCATAAGGGGGATGTCACCTGCATATCTGAGGTTATTAATATTTCTCCTGGCAATCTTGATTCCAGCTTGTGTTTCTTCCAGTTCAGCGTTTCTCATGATGTACTCTGCATATAAGTTAAATAAACCAGGTGGCAATATACAGCCTTGACGTACTCCTTCCCTAGTATGGAACCAGTCTATTGTTCCATGTCCAATGCTAACTGTTGTTTCTTGGCCTGCATACAGATTCCTCAGGAGGCAGATCAGGTGGTCTGGTATTCCCATCTCTTTCCGAATTTTCCACAGTTTATTGGTATCCACACAGTCAATGGCTTTGGCATAGTCAATAAAGCAGAAATAGATGTTTTTCTGGGACTCTCTTGCTTTTTCCATGATCCAGCGGATGTTGGCAATTTGATCTCTGGTTCCTCTGCCTTTTCTAAAACCAGCTTGTACATCAGGAAGTTCATGGTTCACGTATTGCTGAAGCCTGGCTTGGAGAATTTTGAGCATTACTTTACTAGCGTGTGAGATGAGTGCAATTGTGTGGTAGTTTAAGCATTCGTTGGCATTGCCTTTCTTTGGGATTGCAATGAAAACTGACCTTTTCCAGTCCTGTGGCCACTGCTGAGTTTTCCAAATTTGCTGGTATATTGAGTGCAGCACTTTCACAGCATCATCTTTCAGGATTTGAAATAGCTCAACTGGAATTCCATCACCTCCACTAGCTTTGTTTGTAGTGATGCTTTCTAAGGCCCACTTGACTTCACATTCCAGGATGTCTGGCTCTAGGTGAGTGATCACACCATCGTGATTATCTGGGTTGTGAAGATTTTTTTGGACAGTTCTTCTGTGTATTCTTGCCACCTCTTCTTAATGTCTTCTGCTTCTGTTAGGTCCATACCATTTCTGTCCTTTATCGAGCCCATCTTTGCATGAAATGTTCCCTTGGTATCACTAATTTTCTTGAAGAGATCTCTAGTCTTTCCCATTCTGTTGTTTTCCTCTATTTCTTTGCATTGATCCCTGAAGAAGGCTTTCTTATCTCTTCTTGCTATTCTTTGGAACTCTACATTCAGATGCTTATATATTTCCTTTTCTCCTTTGCTTTTCACTTCCCTTCTTTTCACAGCTATTTGTAAGGCCTCCCCAGACAGCCATTTTGCTTTTTTGCATTTCTTTTCCATGGGGATGGTCTTGATCCCTCTCTCCTGTACAATGTCATGAACCTCATACCATAGTTTATCAGCACTCTATCTATCAAATCTAGGCCCTTAAATCTATTTCTCACTTCCACTGTATAATCATAAGGGATTTGATTTAGGTCATAGCTGAATGATCTAATGGTTTTCCATACTTTCTTCAATTGAAGTCTGAATTTTGCAATAAGGAGTTCATGATCTGAGCCACAGTCAGCTCCTGGTCTTGTTTTTGCTGCCTGTATAGAGCTTCTCCATCTTTGGCTGCAAAGAATATAATCAATCTGATTTTGGTGTTGACCATCTGGTGATGTCCATGTATAGAGTCTTCTCTTGTGTTGTTGGAAGAGGGCGTTTGCTATGACCAGTGCATTTTCTTTGCAAAACTCTATTAGTCTTTGCCCTGCCTCATTCCATATTCCAAGGCCAAATGTGCCTGTTACTCCAGGTGCTTCTTGACTTCCTACTTTTGCATTCCAGTCCACTTTAATGAAAAGGACATCTCTTTTGGGTGTTAGTTCTAAAAGGTTTGTAGGTCTTCATAGAACCATTCAACTCCAGCTTCTTCAGCATTACTGGTTGGGGCATAGACTTGGATTACTGTGATATTGAATGGTTTGCCTTGGAAACGAACAGAGATCATTCTGTCATTTTTTAGATTGCATCCAAGTACTGCATTTCAGACTCTTTTGTTGACCATGATGGCTACTCCATTTCCTCTGAGGGATTCCTGCCCACAGTAGTAGATATAATGGTCATCTGAGTTAAATTCACCCATTCCAGTCCATTTCAGTTCGCTGATTCCTAGAATGTCGATATTCACTCTTGCCATCTCTTGTTTGACCACTTCCAATTTGCCTTGATTCATGGACCTGACATTCCAGGTTCCTATGAAATATTGCTCTTTACAGCATTGGACCTTGCTTCTATCATCAGTCACATCCACAGCTGGGTATTCTTTTTGCTTTGGTTCCATCCCTTCATTTTTTCTGGAGTTATTTCTCCACTGATCTCCAGTAGCATATTGGGCACCTACTGACCTGGGGAGTTTCTCTTTCAGTATCCTATCATTTTGCCTTTTCATACTGTTCCTAGCAATACTTTCTTTGTATACAGAGATGTTCCCTTATTAATTCTCACAGTTTTAATTACATTTATGAAAATTCATTAACCTTGTTGTTGTTCATTTGCCCAGTTGAGTCTGACTCTTTGCGATCTCATGGACTGCTACACACCAGGCCTCTTTGACTGTAAGCATCTCCTGAAGTTTGCACAACTTCATGTCCATTGCATTGGTGATGCCATCCATCTATCTTATCCTCTGATACCGTCAATCATTCCCAGCATCAGGGACTTTTCCAAAGAGTCAGTTGTTTGCATCAGATGACCAAGATAATTTACCTTTAGAAACTTTAATTTATAGTGAAAACTAAAGAGTAAAAAATTATGGATTGTCTGTTACACCAGTGTTTTTAGATTGGAAAATTTATAAATACATACATTCAAAATGTGCTGTTTCTCATAGTACAGTCTTTCAATGTGGCACAGGAAATGTTTACCATTAATAATATACCTGAATATCTTTAGTTACTCTGTAATAGAAAGTCAAAAGTAGATAAACCTATGCTTAGTAATAAATATTTCACTATTTTATGTTATTTTATTTTATTTGGAAATTATCTAGATATTCAGTAAATTTCCATTATTTAAATTAACTTAGCAAAGCTCCAAAGTTTCAAGTTACTAAAAAGATTTTGGATGTTATTTTTAATTAAAAATACTGTTCACCATTCTTGAGAGTCCCTTGGACTGCAAGGAGATCCAACCAGTCCGTCCTAAAGGAAATCAGTCCTGAATATTCATTGGAAAGACTGATGCTGAAGCTGAAACTGTAATACTTTGGCCACCTGATGTGAAGAATTGACTCATTTGAAAAGACCCTGTTGCTGGGAAAGACTGAACACGGGAGGAAAAGTAGATGACAGAGGATGAGATGGTTGGATGGCATCACCGACTCAATGGACATGAGTTTGAGTAAATTCTGGGAATTGGTGATGGACAGGGAGGCCTGGTGTGCTGCAGCCCCTGGGGTTGCAGAGTCGGACATGACTGAGCGAGTGAACTGAGCTGACCATAAAGCATAATTACTGTGGCTTAAAAATCTTATCCCATTTGCATGTGTGCTAGAGTCCCTTGGACTGCAAGGAGATCCAACCAGTCCATCCTAAAGGAGATCAGTCCTGGGTGTTCATTGGAAGGACTGATGCTGAAGCTGAAACTCCAATACTTTGGCCAGCTGATGCAAAGAGCTGACTCATTTGAAAAGACCCTGATGCTGGGAAAGATTGAGGGCAGGAGAGAAGGTGACGACAGAGGATGAGATGGTTGGATGGCATCACTGACTCAATGGACATGAGTTTGGCTAGGCTCCAGGAGTTGGTGATGGACAGGGAGTTCTGGCGAGCTGCAGTTCATGGAGCCACAAAAACTTGGACATGACTGAGTGACTGAACTGAACTGAACTGAAGACGCGTTTGACTCTGTACAATCCTATGGACTGCAGCCTGCCAGGCTCCTCTGTCCATGGGATTCTCTAGGCAAGAATCCTGGAGTGAGATGCCATGCCCTCCTCCAGGAGATCTTACCAACCCAGTGATTGAACCTGTCTCTTACATCTACCTGCATTGGCAGGTGAGTTATCTAAATCATTTGCTCCCAAAAATTATGTTTAGACTACTCACGAAAATTCATGAAACATTAGACAAAATCAGCCATCACTCCAAGCTATTTTTCTTGCTGAAAAATTTTGTGAAATATAAAAGATGAACATATTTGTTTAATGAATCCATGCAGAATAAAAGTTGTATGTCTGCATTATATTCAGTGTCGATAACTCTAAAGTGAAAGTGAAAGTTGCTCAGTCATGTCCCGCTCTTTGTGACCCCATGGACTATAGAATCCACGGAATTCTCCAGGCCAGAAGAGTGGAGTGGGTAGACTTTCCCTTTTCCAGGGGATCTTCCCAACTGAGGGATCGAACCCAGGTCTCTCCAATTGTGGGCAGATTCTATACTGGTTGAGCCACCAGGGAAGCCCAAAGACATTCCTATTTGGGTTAAACCAACAAACTCAAACTAGCATTTATTTACCAAAATCATTGTAGATCATGTGAACTTGAAAAACATTAGGGTTACATTCTATGCTTCTGAGAGTTTTAGAATATCCAGTCCAAGCACTTGCCCTCAGTCCAACAAAATAGAACTCTTTATAAGTATAGATTACTTTTATCAGTGCTGTTTGGAGGTAGAAAAATTTTACACATCTATAACATACATATGTAGACACATTGACACACATACACAAGGACACTATAGTTCCTAATATTTTTTGAAAAGTTGTTTATTTGTTCATTCCCTAATCAGTTCAGTTCAGTTGCTCACTAGTGTCCTAGTGTTTGTGACCCTGAAGACTGCAGCACACCAGGCTTCCCTGTCCATTACCAACTCCTGGAGCCTACTCAAATTCATGTCTATTGAGTAGGTAATGCCATCCAACCATCTCATCCTCTGTCTTCACCTTCTCCTCCCACTTTCGATCTTTCCCGGCATCAGAGTCTTTTCCAATGAGTCGGTTCTTCACATCAGGTCGCCAAAGTATTGGAGTTTCAGCTTCAGCATCAGTTCAGTTCAGTTCAGTCACTCAGTCGTGCCCAGCTCTTTGCAACCCCATGGACTGCAGCTCGCCAGGCCTCCCTGTTCATCATCAACTCCCAGAGTCCACCCAAACCCATGTCCATTGAGTCAGTGATGCCATCCAACTATCTCATCCTCTGTCATCCCCTTCTCCACCTGCCCTCAATCTTTCCCAGCATCAGGGTCTTTTCAAATGAGTCAGTTCTTCCAATCAGGTGGCCAAAGTATTGGAGTTTCAGCTTCAACATCAGTCCTTCCAATGAACACTCAGGACTGATCTCCTTTAGGATGGACTGGTTGGATCTCCTTGCAGTCCAAGGGACTCTCAAGAGTCTTCTCCAACACCACAGTTTAAAAGCATCAATTCTTCAGCACTCAGCTTTCTTCACAGTCCAACTTTCACATCCATACACGACCACTGGAAAGACCATAGCCTTGACTAGATAGACCTTTGTTGGCAAAGTAATGTCTCTGCTTTTGAATATGCTATCTAGGTTGGTCATAACTTTCCTTCCAAGGAGTAAGTGTATTTTAATTTCATGGCTGCAATCACCATCTGCAATGATTTTGGAGCCCAGAAAAATGAAGTCTGACACTGTTTCCACTGTTTCCCCATCTATTTCCCATGAAGTGATGGGACCAGATGCCATGATCTTAGGTTTCTGAATGTTGAGCTTTAAGCCAACTTTTTTCACTCTCCTCTTTTACTTTCATCAAGAGGCTTTCTAGGTCCTCTTCACTTTCTGCCGTAAGGGTGGTGTCATCTGCATATCTGAGGTTATTGATATTTCTCCCGGCAATCTTCATTCCAGCTTGTGCTTCTTCCAGCCCAGCGTTTCTCATGATGTACTCTGCATAGAAGTTAAATAAGCAGGGTGACAATACACAGCCTTGACATATTCCTTTTCCTATTTGGAACCAGTCTGTTGTTCCATGTCCAGTTCTAACTGTTGCTTCCTGACCGGCATATAGATTTCTCAGGAGGCCAGTCAGGTGGTCTGGTATTCCCATTTCTTTCAGAATGTTCCACAGTTTTTTGTCATCCACACAGTCAAAGGCTTTGGCATAGTCAATAAAGCAGAAATATATGTTTTTCTGGAACTCTCTTGCTTTTTCCATGATCTAGTGGATGTTGGCAATTTGATCTCTGGTTCCCCTGCCTTTTCTAAAACCAGCTTGAACATCTGGAAGGTCACCGTTCACGTATTGCTGAAGCCTGGCTTGGAGAATTTTGAACATTACTGGCGTGTGAGATGAGTGCAATTGTGCGGTAGTTAGAGCATTCTTTGACATTGCCTTTCTTTGGGATTGGAATGAAAACTGACCTTTTCCAGTCCTGTGGCCACATATAGTGCAGCCTTGAGGCAGAATTCTGGTTCCTTATCAGGGAATATACACAACAATATCTTTGAGCTCTTCTGCAGGAACTAAGGACCCCATCCAGGTGGAGCTTGGTAATTTCAAGCTGAGCACTAGTTTCTCGGAGCACCACCCTGTTACCTCACTGCCAGCCAATCAGAAGAAAGTCACACAATGTGATCTGTCACCTTAAATTTTGAGTATAAAAACTTCTACCCAAAAACCATTGGGGAATTTGGGTATTTTGAGCATTAGTCACACATTCTCCTTGTTTGGCCCTGGAATAAACCTTTCTGTGGTCCAAATTCTGATGTTTTGGTTTCTTCAACTTCACTGTGTGTTGGGTACATGAACTTGCATTCAGTAACAGCAGTACTTTGGAGAAGGAAGTGGAAACACACTCCAATATTCTCACCTGGGAAATCCCATGGACAGAGGAGCCTTGTGGGCTACAGTTCATGGGGTCACACAAGAGTCAGACATGACTTAGCAGCTAAACAACAACAGCAGTACTTGTCTCAATCTGCTTCCAAAGGCCCCATATCTTCTCCCTCTCAATATGAGAGAGGTTTATTCACCATAATATCCCCAGAAACTAGCCTATTTGATATTTATTAATTGTTGAAAGAATGAGAAACATTAAGAAACTATAAGACAAAAGTGGAGAGAGTAAGAGGTCAAGAGACTAACCCTATTACTACAAAGTAGTGAGACTGGATTTATTATTTTTGTATTACTGAGGGATTGTCTCCAAGAACAATTTAATAACGACTTAAAAGGTATTTGAACTATGGCAATAGCATTTTAAGTGTTGGCCCAATGTGATTACACACTGGAACCAGAAATCAAATTTCAGACATCCGTTGGGTCATCGAAAAAGCAAGAGAGTTCCAGGAAAACATCTATTTCTGCTTTATTGACTATGACAAAGCCTTTGACTGTGTGGACCACAAAAAAAAAAAAAAAAAAAAAAAACTCTGGAAAATGCTTAAAGTGATGGGAATACCATACCACCTGACCTGTCTCTTGAGAAATCTGTATTCAGGTCAGGAAGCAACAGTTAGAACTTGGCTTAGAACAACAGACTGGTTCCACATCAGGAAAGGAGTACATCAGGGCTGTCACCCTGCTTATTTAACTTATATTCAGATTACATAGTGAGAAACACTGGGCTGGATGAAACACAGGCTGGAATCAAGATGGCCAGGAGAAATATCAATAACCTCAGATATGGAGATCACACACCCTTATGGCAGAAAGCAAAGAGGAACTAAAGAGCCACTTGATGAAAGTGAAAAAGAAGAGTGAAAAAGTTGGCTAAAAACTCAACTTTCAGAAAACAAAGATCATGGCATCTAGTCCCATCACTTCATGATAGATAGATGGGAAATAGTGGAAACAGTGACAGACTTTATTTTGGGGGGCTCAAAAATCACTGAAGATGGTGACTGCAGCCATGAAATTAAAAGACACTTGCTCCTTGAAAGAAAAGTTATGACCAACCTAGATAGCATATTAAAAAGCACAGACATTACTTTGCCAACAAAAGTCCATCGAGTCAAAGCTATGTTTTTTTCCAGTTGTCATGTATGGATGTGAGAGTTGAACTACAAAGAAAGGTGAGGACTGAAGAATTGATGCCTTTGAACTGTGGTGTTGGAGAAGACTCTTGAGAGTCCCTTGGACTGCAAGGAGATCCAACCAATCCATCCTAAAGGAAATCAATTTTGAATATTCATTGGAAGAACTGGTGCTGAAGCTGAAACTCCAATACTATGGCCACATGATGTGAAGAACAGACTCATGTGAAAGTCCCTGATGCTGGGAAAGGTTGAAGGTAGTAGGAGAAAGTGATGATGAGGATGAGATGGTTGGATGGCATCACCGACATGATGGACATGAGCTTGAGTAGGCTCTGGGATTTGGTGGTGGACAGGGAAGACTGGTGTTCTGCATTCCATGGTGTTGCAAGGAGTCGGACACGATGTTTGAACTGAAGGGAATGTGATTACTTTTAAGGAAAATCCTCATTTCTTATTTTTTTACTGAAATGGAAGACTTTATTTTATTTATTTATTTGAATATAAATTTATTTAATTGGAGGCTAATTACTTTAAAATATTGTATTGGTTTTTCCATACATTGATATGAATCCACCACGGGTGTACATGTGTTCCCCATCCTGAACTCCCTTTCCACCTCCCTCCCCATCCCATCCCTCTGGGTCATCCCAGTGCACCTGCCCCGAGCACCCTGTATCATGCATCAAACCTGGATTGGCAATTCGTTTCACATATGATAATGTACATGTTTCAATGACATTCTCCCAAATCATCACACCCTTTCCCTCTCCCACAGGGTCCAAAAGACTGTTCTATACATCTGTGTCTCTTTTGCTGTCTTTCTAAATTTCATATATATGCGTTATTATACTGTATTGGTGTTTTTCTTTCTGGCTTATTTCACTCTGTATAATAGGCTCCAGTTTCAGCCACCTCATTAGAACTTATTCAAAAGTATTCTTTTTAATGGCTGAGTAATACTTCATTGTGTATATGTACCACTGCTTTCTTATACATTTTTCTGCTGACAGACATTTAGGTTGCTTCCGTGTCCTGGCTATTATAAACAGTGCTGCCATGAACATTGGGGTACTGTGTCTCTTTTCAATTCTGGTTTTCTCAGTGTGTATGCCCAGCAGTGGGATTGCTGGGTCATATGGTAGTTATATTTCCAGTTATTTAAGGAATCTCCACACTGTTCTCCATACTGGCTGTACTAGTTTGCATTCCCACCAACAGTATAAGAGGGTCCTCTTTTCTCCACACCCTCTCCAGCATTTACTGCTTGTAGAGTTTTGGATCGCAGCCATTCTGCCTGGCGTGAGATGGTACCTCATTGTGGATTTGATTTGCATTTCTTTGATAATGAGTGATGTTGAGCATCTTTTCATGTGTTTGTTAGTCATCTGTATGTCTTCTTTGGAGAAGTGTCTGTTTAGTTCTTTGGCCCATTTTCTGATTGTGTCGTTTATTTTTCTGGAACGGAGCTTCAGGAGCTGCTTGTATATTTTTGAGATTAATTCCTTGTCAGTTGCTTCGTTTACTATTATTTTCTCCCATTCTGAAGGCTGTCTTTTCACCTTGCTTATAGTTTCCTTTGCTGTGCAGAAGCTTTTAATTTTAATTATGTCCCACTTGTTTATTTTCGCTTTTATTTCCAATATTCTGGGAGGTGGGTCATAGAGGATCCTACTGTGATTTATGTTGGAGAGTGTTTTGCCTATGTTCTCCTCTAGGATTTTTATAGTTTCTGGTCTAAGGTTTAGATCTTTAATCCATTTTGAGTTTATTTTTCTGTATGGTGTTAGAAAGTGATCTAGTTTCATTCTTTTACAAGTGGTGGACCAGTTTTCCCAGCAACACTTGTTAAAGAGATTATCTTTTCTCCATTGTATATTCTTCTTTGTATGCCTCCTTTGTCAAAGATAAGGTGTTCATAGGTGCGTGGATTTATCTCTGGGCTTTTTATTTTGTTCCATTGATCTATATTTCTGTCTTTGTGCTGGTACCATATTGTCCTGATGACTGTAGCCTTGTAGTAGAGCCTGAAGTCAGACAGGTTGATTCCTCCAGTTTCATACTTCTTTCTCAAGATTGCTTTGGCTATTTGAGGTTTTTTGTATTTCCATATATATTGTGAAATTATTTGTTTTAGCTTTGTGAGAAATACCATTGGTAACTTGATAGGGATTGCATTGAATCTATAGATTGTTTTGGGTAGTATACTCATTTTCACTATACTGATTCTTCCAATCCATGAACACAATATATTTCTCCATCTATTTGTGTCTTCTTTGATTTCTTTCATTAGTGTTTTATAGTTTTCTATATATATGTCTTTTGTTTCTTTAGGTAGATACATTCCTAAGTATTTTATTCTTTGCGTTGCAGTGGTGAATGGAATTGTTTCCTTAATTTCTTTTTTTGTTTTCTCATTGTTAGTGTATAGGAATGCAAGGGAATTCTGTGTGTTGATTTTATATCCTGCAACTTTACTATATTCATTGATTAGCTCTGGTAATTTTCTGGTGGAGTCTTTAGGGTTTTCTATGTAGAGGATCATGTCATCTGCAAACAATGAAAGTTTTACTTCTTCTTTTCCAATTTGGATCCCTTTTATATCTTTTTCTCCTCTGATTGCTGTGGACAAACTTCCAAAACTATGTTGAATAGTAGTGGTTAGAGTGGGCATACTTATCTTGTTCCTGATTTTAGGGGAAATGCTTTCAATTTTTCACCATTGAGGATAATGTTTGCTGTGGGTTTGTCATATAGAGCTTTTATTATGTTGAGGTATGTTCCTTCTATTCCTGCTTTCTGGAGGGTTTTTATCATAAATGGATGTTGAATTTTGTCAAAGGCTTTCTCTGCATCTATTGAGATAATCATATGGTTTTTATTTTTCAATTTGTTAATGTGGTATGTTACATTGATTGATTTGTGGGTATTGAAGAATCCTTGCATCTCTGGGATAAAGCCCACTTGGTCATGATGTATGATCTTTTTAATATGTTGTTGGATTCTGTTTGCTAGAATTTTGTTAAGGATTTTTGCATCTATGTTCATCAGTGATATTGGCCTGTAGTTTTCTTTTTTTGTGGCATCTTTGTCAGGTTTTGGTATTAGGGTGATGGTGGCCTCATAGAATGAATTTGGAAGTTTACCTTCCTCTGCAATTTTCTGGAAGAGTTTGAGTAGGATAAGTGTTAGCTCTTCTCTAAATTTTTTGGTAGAATTCAGCTGCGAAGCTGTCTGGTCCTGGGCTTTTCTTTGCTGGAAGATTTCTGATTACAGTTTCAATTTCTGTGCTTGTGATGGGTCTGTTAAGATTTTCTATTTCTTCCTGGTTCAGTTTTGGAAAGTTGTACTTTTCTAAGAATTTGTTCATTTCTTCCACGTTGCCCATTTTATTAGCATATAGTTGCTGATAGTAGTTTCTTATGATCCTTTGTATTTCTGTGTTGTCTGTTGTGATCTCTCCATTTTCATTTCTAATCTTATTGATTTGATTTTTCTCCCTTTGTTTCTTGATGAGTTTGGCTAATGGCTTGTCAATTTTATTTAACTTCTCAAAGAACCAGCTTTTGGCTTTGTTGATTTTTGCTATGGTCTCTTTTGTTTCTTTTGCATTTATTTCTGCCCTAATTTTTAAGATTTCTTTCCTTCTACTAATCCTGGGGTTCTTCATTTCTTCCTTTTCTAGTTTCTTTAGGTGTAGAATTAGGTTATTTATTTGACTTTTCTCTTGTTTCTTGCGGTATGCCTGTATTGCTATGAATCACCCCCTTCAGTTCAGTTCAGTTCAGTCGCTCAGTCATGTCCGACTCTTTGTGACCCCATGAATGCAGCATGCCAGTCCTCCCTGTCCATCACCAACTCCCGGAGTTCACCCAGACTCACATCCATCGAGTCAATGATGCCATCCAGCCATCTCATCCTCTGTCGTCCCCTTCTCCTCCTGCCCCCAATCCCTCCCAGCATCAGTCTTTTCCAATGAGTCAACTCTTCGCATGAGGTGGCCAAAGTACTGGAGTTTCAGCTTTAGCATCATTCCTTCCAAAGAAATCTCAGGGCTGATCTCCTTCAGAATGGACTGGTTGGATCTCCTTGCAGTCCAAGGGACTCTCAAGAGTCTTCTCCAACACCACAGTTCAAAAGCATCAATTCTTCGGCTCTCAGCCTTCTTCACAGTCCAAGTCTCACATCCATACATGACCACAGGAAAAACCATAGCCTTGACTATATGGACCTTTGTTGGCAAAGTAATGTCTCTGCTTTTGAATATGCTATCTAGGTTGGTCATAACTTTCCTTCCAAGGAGTAATCTTCTTTTAATTTCATGGTTGCAGTCACCATCTGCAGTGATTTTGGAGCTCCCCAAAATAAAGTCTGACACTGTATCCACTGTTGCAGCACTGCTTTTACAGTGTCACACAGGTTTTGGGTTGTTGTGTTTTCATTTTCATTCGTTTCTATGCATATTTTGATTTCTTTTTTAAAATATCTTTTCCCAGCCCTTCACTTTCAGTCTGTATGTATCCCTTGTTTTGAGGTAGGTCTCTTGTAGACAGCATATATAGGTGTCTTGTCTTTGTATTCATTCAACCAGTCTTTGTCTTTTTGTTTGGACATTCAACCCATTTACATTTAAGGTCAATATTGATAAGTATGATCCCATTGCCATTTACTTTGTTGGTTTGAGTTCAAGTTTATAAACCCTTTCTGTGTTTACTGTGTAGCGAAGATCCTTTAGCATTTGTTGGAGAGCTGGTTTGGTGGTGGTGAATTCTCTCAGCTTTTGCTTGTCTGTAAAGCTTTTGATTTCTCCTTCATATTTGAATGAGATCCTTGCTGGGTACACTAATCTGGGCTGTACATTTTTTTCTTTCATCACTTTAAGTATGTCCTGCCATTCCCTCCTGGCCTGAAGAGCTTCTATTGAAAGATCAGCTTTTATCATTATGGGAATCCCCTTGTGGGTTATTTATTGTTTTACCCTTGCTGCTTTTAATATTTGTTCTTTGTGTTTCATCTTCGTTAATTTGATTAATATGTGTCTTGTGGTGTTTCACCTTGGGTTTATCCTGTTTGAGACTCTGGATTTCTTGTACTTGGGTGACTATTTCCTTCCCCATTTTAGGGAAGTTTTCAACTATTATCTCCTCAAGTATTTTCTCATGTTCTTTCTTTTTGTCTTGTTCCTCTGGGACTCCTATGATTCGAATGTTGGGGTGTTGAACATTGTCCCAGAGGTCTCCGAGGTTGTCCTCATTTCTTTTAATTCGTTTTTCTTTTTTCCTCTCTGTTTCGTTTATTTCTACCATTCTATCTTCTGCCTCCCTTATCCTATGTTCTGCCTCCGTTATTCTACTGTTGGTTCCCTCCAGAGTGTTTTTGATCTCATGTATTGCATTATTCATTACTGATTGACTCTTTTTTATTTCTTCTAGGTCCTTGTTAAACCTTTCTTGCATCTTCTCAATCCTTGTCTCCAGGCTATTTATCTGTAACTCTATTTTGTTTTCAAGATTTTTGATCATTTTCACTATCATTGTTTGGAATTCTTTATCATGTAGATTCCCTATCTCTTCCTCTTTTGTTTGGTTTGGTGGGCATTTATTCTGTTCCTTTACCTGCTGGGTATTTCTCTGGCTTTTCATCTTGTTTATATTGCTGTGTTTTGGGTGGCCTTTCTGTATTCTGGCAGTTTGTTCAGTTCACTTCAGTTCAGTCGCTCAGTCATGTCCGACTCTTTGCGACCCCATGAATCGCAGCATGCCAGGCCTCCCTGTCTATCACCAACTCCCAGAGTTCACCCAGACTCATGTCCATCGAGTCAGTGATGCCATCCAGCCATCTCATCCTCTGTCGTCCCCTTCTCCTCCTGCCCTCAATCCCTCCCAGAATCAGAGTCTTTTCCAATGAGTCAACTCTTCGCATGAGTTGGCCAAAGTACTGGAGTTTCAGTTTTAGCGTCATTCCTTCCAAAGAAATCCCAAGGCTGATCTCCTTCAGAATGGACTGGTTGGATCTCCTTGCAGTCCAAGGGACTCTCAAGAGTCTTCTCCAACACCAAAGTTCAAAAGCATCAATTCTTCGGTGCTCAGCTTTCTTCACAGTCCCACTTTCACATCCATACATGAACTGAACAAACTGCCAGAATACAGAAAGGCCACCCAAAACACAGCAATATAAACAAGATGAAAATGTAGAGAAATACCCAGCAGGTAAAGGAATAGTATAAATGCCCACCAAACCAAACAAAAGAGGAAGAGATAGGGAATCTACATAATAAAGAATTCCAAATAATGATAGTGAAAATGATCCACGGGAAAAACCACTGGCAGTTTGTGGTTCCTTTTTATTGTGGAGGTTCCTCACTGTGGGTGGGGTTGGATGGGTGGCTTGTCAAGGTTTCCTGGTTAGGGAAGCTTGTGTCGGTGTTCTGGTGGGTAGGGCTGTATTTCTCCTCCCTGGAGTGCAATGAAGTGCCTGGTAATGTGTTTTGAGATGTCAGTGGGTTTGGTGTGACTTTGGGCAGCCTGCGGAGAAGGCAACGGCACCCCACTCCAGTACTCTTGCCTGGAAAATCCTATGGACAGAGGAGTCTGGTAGGCTGCAGTCCATGGGGTCGCTGAGGGTCGGACACAACTGAGCGACTTCACTTTCACTTTTCACTTTCATGCATTGGAGAAGGAAATGGCAACCCACTCCATTGTTTTTGCCTGGAGAATCCCAGGGATCGGGGAGTCTGGTGGCCTGCTGTCTATGGGGTCGCACAGAGTTGGACATGACTGCAGTGACTTAGGAGTTAGTAGTAGTAGTTGGGCAGCCTGTATATTGAAGCTCAGGCCTATGTTCCTGTGTTGCTGGATAATTTGCGTGGTATGTCTTGCTCTGGAACTTGTTGGCCCTTGGGTGGTTCTTGGTTTCAGTGTAGGTATGGAGGCATTTGATGAGCTCCTATTGATTAATGTTGCCTGGAGTTGGAAGTTCTCTGGCATTCTCAGGATTTGGACTTAAGCCTCCTGCCTCTGGTTTTCAGTTGTATTATTACAGTAGGCTCAAGGCTTCTCCATCTGTACAGCACCAATGATAAAACACCTAGGTTAAAGATGAAAAGTTTCTCCACAGTGAGGGACACCCGGAGAGGTACACAGAGTTACATGGAGAAGAGAAAAGGGAGGAAGGAGATGGAGGTGACCAGGAAGAGAAGAGGGGGAATCAAAAGAGGGGACAGCAAGCTAGCCAGTAATCTCTTCCCTATGTGCTTTCCACAGTCTGGATCCCTCAGAGATGTTCACAGTGTTACACAGGGAAGAGAAGAGGGAGGAAGGAGACAGAGGTTGCCAGGAGGATAAAAGGGGGAATCCAAAGGAGACAGACAGATCTAGCCAGTAATCAGTTCCCTAAGTGTTCTCCACAGCCCAGAACACACAAAGAGATTCAAAGAGTTGGGTAGAGAAGAGGAGGGGCAGGGAGAAGATAGAGGCTACCTGGTGTAGAAAAAGGAGAGTCCAAAGGGGGAGAGAGCAGTCAAGCCAGTAATCTCGTTCCCAAGTAAAAATGGGTACTGAAGATTAGGTTCTTAAAGGTACAAAATTGATAACAAATACCAGAAAGCAAACATTAAAAATCTAAAGTAGAGGTTGGATTCTAAAAAATAAAATATTAAAGAAAAAGAACAAAGTCACAAAAATTATAATATATATATATATGAAGTTTGCTTTAAAAAATAGGGTCTTTTTTTTGCAAAGTTATAATAGGTTTTAAAAATGAAAATTAAAGGATTAATAGAGTACTTAAAAAAGTTTTTTTAATTTAAAAAATGATAATAGTAAAAATATATCTAGGACTTTCTCTGGTGTTGTTGTGGACAGTGTGGGGTTAATTCATTTTCAGATAGTTCCTTGATCTGGCTTATACTTCTCAAGATCTATATGCCCCTTCCTATGTAGTCAGTGCTAACTCCAGGGTTTTAATCTATTGTACCTGTCACTTCCAAGGCGGTTCCCACTGTTTGTTTTAGCTTCTTCTGTTTGCTGGTCTCTTCAGTGTTTAATTTCTGCCCTGACTCAAGGGGGCGGTGGTAGTCACTTTTTTTAGGCTCACTTGTTCAGTTGTGCTGTGGGGAGGGAGGAACACTGTAAACAAATACCACTGGCGTGTGCTTATAATGGCTTGGCCAAAATGGGTTTGCCCCATCTCGTGGCGTGTTTGCTTTCCCAGTCTACACTCTTAGGCTCTAGGTTGCTCTGCTGGGAACTGTCTGAGGCGGGCCCTGAGTTGTATGCACTTCCCTGGTCTAAGCTGCTCAGGTTCAGGTTCTTGGGTACTCCACAGAGGCTCAGACTTGGTTGGGCCTGCGTCTTGTGTTTTTCCTGGGTCAGAGCAGCTCAGGTGACCAGGTGCTTGGCGAGCACAGTCGCCCCCAGATGGGGGCTGTGTCTTATCACCTCCCCTGTCCCTGTGGCCTGGTTTTTTGGGTGTACAACTGGTGTGCCGTGTGTCTCTTCTGGGGAGCTGATCCCTGGCTGCGACCCTCCTGGCGGATGTTGACCATCCAGAATCCCAAGAAGCCTGCTTGCAGTTTGGTAGTGGATGCCTCTCTGGGGCTGCGACTGCCCCCTTCTGTCTCTGGCTGCCCTTGCCTGCCTGTCTCTGGCTGGGGATGAGCTGGCTCTGCTCAGACCTTTGTTCTGTGAGCGGGCCTGGCTGTGTCTCAGGTTAGGGATTTTTGCGGGATAGCTATCCCAAAGTCTGGGTTGCTATTTCAAATTAGTTCCATCAGATTGCCCTTGGGGCATTCAGGCCTGGTCCTTACCCTAAGCAATGCAGCCTGCACCTCCCTGTCCAGCCTCCGCCCCCCCACCCCCACTTGCTAGTGGTGGATGCGAGAGTCTGCACTGCTTCTCCACTGGGAGTTGCCGTTAGGCATGTAATCTGTGGGTTTTAACTATTTATTTATTTTTCCTCCTGGTTATGTTGCCCTCTCAGGTTCCAAGGCTCTCCACAGACTCGCCAGTGAGAGTGTTTCCTGGTGTTTGGAAACTTCTCTCTTTTTTAAGACTCCCTTCCCAGAATGGATCTCCATCCTACCTCTTTTGCCTCTCTTTTTATCTTTTATATTTTTTCCTACCTCCTTTCAAAGACAATGGGCTGCCTTTTTGGGTGCCTGATGTCCTCTGCCAGCATTCAGATGTTGTTTTGTGGAATTTACTCAGTGTTCAAATGTTCTTTTGATGAATTTGTGGGGGAGAAAGTGGTTTCCCCGTCCTATTATTCTGCCATCTTAGGACCGCCTCAGGAAAATACTAATTTCAACTTAGAAGTTATGGCACATTTTTCACCATAAAAGTATCATTATATAATTGTTTTCAAACCTTAAAATTGTTTTTAAAAAGGAAAAACAATACTCTAGTGACAGTTTCAATCTACCATTAAATGAGAATATGCAGAACTTGTGCTTGAGATGGAAAAAACTTTTTGTTCTGTGGATTTGGGATCAAGCTCAGATTGGTATGCCTTAAAGTTTGGCCAAACTAAAGCTTTGGCGCTTTTTGACAGTGAGAAGCAGGAACATGGTAAATGATCAAAGGATGAAAATTTTAGTGAAAGTCAAGGTTTGTTCACAAGGTCTGCCTTTGCATAACATCAGGATATGAATGAAAAGGCTGGTACTGAAGAGATGGCAGTTAAACTAAGCCTTTCTGTTTGAAGGCAGCAGAAGGGACAAGAAATTGTTTGCCACATGGCAATTTGCATTAGCAAAAAAGCAGACACCTTTATAATCATTTCACAAGAAACCATCAAGTGGCTTGAGGTACTCCCTTTGGATCAAATATAATCCTTAAAAAAAGCCTCTGAAAATCTCCCCAAAGCAGAACATCTGAATAAACTCTTCTAATGAAAGTATTATTTTAAATTCTAATTTTTTGTCAAAAAATAAAGTGGAAATTATGAAGAGTAAGCTAAGAACTATAATTATATTACTAAACTCAATTTTCTAGATTATCCTAAAAATCAGTTTCGGTTCAGTTCAGTCACTCAGTTATGTCTGACTGTTTGCGAGCCCACAGACGGAAGCACACAGGGCCTCCTTGTCCATCACCAATTCCTGGAGTCCACCCAAACCCATGTCCATTGAGTCAGTGGTGCCATCCAATCATCTAATCCTTTGTCATCCCCTTTTCCTCCTGCTCTCAATCTTTCCCAGCATCAGGGTCTTTTCAAATGAGTCATATCTTTGCATGAGGTGGCCAAAGTATTGGAGTTTCAGCTTCAGCATCAGGCCTTCCAATGAACACCCAGGACTGATCTCCTTTAGATTGGACTGGTTGGATCTCCTGCAGTCCAGGGGACTCTCAAGAGTCTTTTCCAATATCACAGTTCAAAAGCATCAATTCTTCGGCACTCAGCTTTCTTTATAGTCCAACTCTCACATCCATACATGACCACTGGAAAAACCATAGCCTTGACTAGACGGACCTTTGTTGACAAAGTAATGTCTCTGCTTTTGAATATGCTCTCTAGGTTGGTCATAACTTTCCTTCCAAGGAGTAAGCGTCTTTTAATTTCATGGTTGCAATCAACATCTGCAGTGATTTTGGAGCCCAGAAAAATAAAGTCAGCCATTGTTTCCATTGTTTCCCCATCTATTTGCCATGAAGTGATGGGACCAGATGCCATTATCTTACTTTGCTGAATGTTGAGTTTTCAGCCAACTTTTTCACTCTCCACTTTCACTTTCATCAAGAGGCTCTTTAGTTCTTCTTCACTTTCTGCCATAAGGGTGGTGTCATCTGCATATCTGAGGTTATTGATATTTCTCCTGGCAATCTTGATTCCAGCTTGTGGTTCGTCCAGCCCAGCGTTTCTCATGATGTACTCTGCATAGAAGTTAAATAAGCAGGGTGACAATATACAGCCTTGACGTACCCCTTTTCCTATTTGGAACCAGTCTATTGTTCCATGTCCAGTTCTAACTATTGCTTACTGACCTGCTTACAAGCTTGTCAAGTGGCAGGTCAGGTGGTATGGTATTCCCATCTCTTTCAGAATTTTCCACAGTATATTCTGACCCACACAGTCAAAGGCTTTAGCATAGTAAATAAAGCAGAAATAGATGTTTTTCTGGAACTCTCTTGCTTTATCGATGATCAAGCAGATGTTTGCAATTTGATCTTTGGTTCCTCTGCCTTTTCTAAAACCAGCTTGTACATCAGGAAGTTCATGCTTCACGTATTGCTGAAGCTGGGCTTGGAGAATTTTGAGCATTACTTTAGTAGCGTGTGAGATGAGTGCAATTATGTGGTAGTTTGAGCATTCTTTGGCATTGCCTTTCTTTGGAATTGCAATGAAAACTGACCTTTTCCAGTCCTTGGCCACTGCTGAGTTTTCCAAATTTGCTGGCATATTGAGTGAAGCACTTTCACACCATAATCTTTTAGGATTTGAAATAGCTCAACTGCAATTCCATCACATCCACTAGCGTTGTTCATGGTGATGCTTCCTAAGGCCCACTTGACTTCACATTCCAGGATGTCTGATTCTAGGTGAGGGATCACACCGTCATGATTATCTGGGTTATGAAGATCTTTTTTGTACAGTTCTGTGTATTCTTTCCACCTCTTCTTAGTATTTTCTGCTTCTGTTAGGTCTGTACCATTTCTGTCCTTTATTGAGCCCACCTTTGCATGAAATATTCCCTTGGTGTCTCTAATTTTCTTGAAGAGATCTCTAGTCTTTCCCATTCTATTGTTTTCCTCTATTTCTTTGCATTGATCTCTGAGGAAGGCTTTCTTATCCCTCCTTGCTATTCTTTGGAACTCTTCATTCAAATGGGTATATCTTTCCTTTTTTTCCCCTTCCTTTTTGCTTCCCTTCTTTTCACAGCTATTTGTAAGGCCTCCTCAGACAGCCATTTTTCTTTTTTGCATTTCTTTTTCTTGAGGATTGTCTTGATCCCTGTCTCCTGTACAATGTCATAAACCTTTGTCCATAGTTCATCAGGCACGCTATCAAATCTTGTCCCTTAAATCTATTTTTCACTTCCACTGTATAATCATAAGAGATTTGATTTAGATCATGCCTGAATGGTCTACTGGTTTTTCCTACTTTCTTTAATTTAAGTCTGAATTTTGCAATAAGGAGTTCATGATCTGAGCCATAGTCAGCTCCCAGTCTTGTTTTTGCTGACTGTATAGAGCTTCTCTGTCTTTGGCTGCAAAGAATATAATCAGTCTGATTTCAGTGTTGGCCATCTGGTGATTTCCATTTGTAGAGTCTTCTCTTTTGTTGTTGGGAGAGGGTGTTTGCTATGACCAGTGCGTTCTCTTGGCAAAACTCTGTTAGCCTTTGCCCTCCTTCATTCTGTACTCCAAGGCCAAATTTACCTGTTACAACAGGTGTTTCTTGGCTTCTTGCTTTTGCATTCAAGTCCCCTATAATGAAAAGGACATCTTTTTTTCGTGTTAGTTTTAAAAGGTCTTATAGGTTTTCATAGAACTGTTCAACTTCAGCGTCTTCAGCATTACTAGTAGGGGCATAGACTTGGATTATGGTGACATTGAATGGTTTTCCTTGGAAACGAACAGAGATCATTCTGTTGTTTCAGAGATTGCATCCAAGTACTGAACTGCATTTCAGACTCTTTTTTTTTTTTTACTATGATGGCTACTCCATTTCTTCTAAGGGATTCCTTCCCACAGTAGTAGATATAATGGTTATCTGAGTTAAATTCACCCATTCCAGTCCATTTTAGTTCACTGATTTCTAGAATGTCGATTTTCACTCTTGCCATCTCCTGTTTGACCACTTCCAATTTGCCTTGATTCATGGACCTAACATTCCAGGTTCCTATGCAATATTGCTCTTCATAGCAGTGGACTTTGCTTTTATAACCAGTCACATCCACACCTGGGTGTTGTTTTGCTTTGACTCCACCCCTTCATTCTTTCTGGATTTATTTCTCCACTGATCTCCAGTAGCATATTAGGCACCACCGACCTGTGGAGTTCATCTTTCAGTGTCCTATCTTTTTGCCTTTTCATACTGTTCTCAAGGCAAGAATACCTAAGTGGTTTGCCATTCCCTTATCCAGTGGACCACATTCTTTCAGACCGCTCCACTATGACCCATCTGTCTTGGGTGGCCCCACATAGCATGGCTTAGTGTCATTGAGTTAGACAAGGCTGTGGTCCATGTGATCATATTGGCTAGTTTCCTGTGATTGTGGTTTCAGTCTGTCTGCCCTATGATGCCCTCTCTTAGCTCCTACAGTTGTACTTGGGTTTCTCTTACCTTGGACACGGGATATCTCTTCATGGCTGCTCCAGCAAAGTGTAGCAGCTGCTCCTTACCTTGGATGTGGAGTATCTCCTCACAGCTGCCACTCCTGACCTTGGACGTGGGCTATCTCATGTCAGCCGCTGCTCCTTACCTTGGACGTGGTGTGTCTCCTCTCTACTGCTCCTGTGTCTTGCAGCAGTTTACATACTGCTGATTAGAAGACTAACCAGTTCACATACTCTTTAAAAATCTTTATAGTATGCAGATATATTTGTGTTAGTCGCTCAGTCGTGTCTGACTCTTTGCAACCCATGGGCTGTATCCTGCCAGGCTCCTGTGTCCATGGAGTTCTCCAGGCAAGAATACTGGAGTGGGTAGCCATTACCTTCTCCAGGGGATCTCCTCTTTCCTTAACCCTTTTACTTTTCAGCTGGGGTGCCTGTAGCAAAACATAGATTAACAAGAGAAAAACAAGTAGAAGTTTATTAATAGATATATCTCATATGTACATGGGACAGTGAAAGTGAAAGTTGCTCAGTCACGTTCAACTTTTTGTGACCCCATGGGCTATACAGTCCATGAAATTCTCAAAGCTAGAATACTAAAGTGCGTAGCCGTTCCCTTCTCTAGGGGATCCTCCCAACCGAAGGATCGAACCCAGGTCTCCTTCATTGCAAGCAGTTTCTTTACCGTTTAGCCACCAGGGAAGCCCATGTACATGGGAGAAACCTACAACAAACAAGTAACTCAAAGAAGTGGCTTAGAATTTGAACTTAAATACCATGTTCGGCCAAAGCAAAGGAAGAAGGGTATGAGGGAGACAAGTTATGGGAAGATGAGCAAATAATAACATAAATAAGAATAAGGTTTATTAGGCAGATTTATGGAGAAGGCAATGGCACCCCACTCCAGTACTCTTGCCTGGAAAATCCCATGGACGGAGGAGCCTGGTGGGCTGCAGTCCATGGGGTCGCTAAGAGTCGGACACGACTGAGCGACTTCACTTTCACTTTTCACTTTCATGCATTGGAGAAGGAAATGGCAACCCACTCCAGTGTTCTTGCCTGGAGAATCCCAGGGACGGGGGAGCCTGGTGAGCTGCCGTCTATGGGGTAGCACAGAGTCGGACATAACTGACGCGACTTAGCAGCAGCAGCAGCAGGCAGATTTAAGTGTGTGCCTTATTGAAGGCTTCCCTTATGGCTCAGCTGGTAAAGAATCCACCTGCAACGTGGGAGACCTGGGTTCAATCCCTGGGTTGGGAAGATCCCCTGGAGAAGGGAAAGGGTTCCCACTCCAGTATTCTGGCCTTGAGAATTCCATGGATTGTATAGTCCATGGGGTTGCAAAGAGTCAGACATGACTGAGCAACTTCCACTTCACTTCACTTCTTCATTGATTAGAATTTCTGGAGATTTGTGGTAATCCTCTTCCTAGTAGACTGTGGGAGACACCCTTACAAAGGGAAATCTTCTGGTAAATGTTAATTTCCCTTACAAAAGAATAATTTATGCTGTTTTCAAAACTTCTCCTGTTTCTGCTGTTTCTCAAAATAATTCTTATGCCAGAAAGGCATATCTGGGGTGGCATATTCTGGTCTCTATCAAGAACCATAATTTTAGTTAACAGAGTATGAAATTTGTGATTATTTAATAAAAAATATGGGAAGAGATCCCTGGTTAAGAAGTCTTCACTGTTTATTTAGGAAAATAAGATTTAACTTAATTTTCACGTATGCACTTTCTCTAGCAATAAAATTCATTATAAGCCCAGGAATCCTGTATTATGTTTTGAGATTAAAAATAAGAAAAGGAACTGTATATTGTTTACTTCTCTATCTCTAGCACCTAGCATGGTGTCTGGCATATAGTAGGCACTTAATCAATATTTGATTAATAGATTGGTTAGTGCCCTGTTAGTTTTAAATGTCGTAAGTTAATACTATGGGAAGAGTTGATGGATCATTGGAAATCAATATAGCGTAATTTGAGGACTGCCACCATAGTGACAAGGAAGAAGTGTTCTAATTACAGACTTTGTTGTCAGAACCTTTGTTGTTACTGTTTGAAATAAAATAGGAGGTAAACTTATATGCTTGAGAATCTCAGAAAAACATATCCATTAAGCTCCTTTTCCTTGCCTTTCAAGTGTGGTGTGATATGATTCTTGGAACAAATACTGTTGATAGTTCACCCAACATATGCTCCCAACTTGCCTTTCTTTTTCTAATGAAGCCCAGATTTTGTCCAGGTATCAATCCTCTTTGATAAAGCCAACCCTATTTTAGGCCACAGGAGGTGGTGATCTCTGGTAGCTTTGTTCTATGGAGGCTTGAGGAAGAGTTTTGGTTCCTGGCCAGAGACTGAGGTTGGGCCTCGATAGTGAGAGTGCTGAATCCTAGCCAGTAGATCAGTGGCCAGTGGCAAGACCCTGGGCCTTTGGCTTTGCAGAAAAGAATTCCCACAAAGATGGAAAGTAGTGAAACAAGTACTTGTAAATAGACACATGGGTGAGCTCAGAGAGAGAATCATGCCCTTGTGGTAGCTTGAATCACTTATTTGGGGCATTTCTTCTAGGTTTCCTTTAGCCAGTCATCTTGCTTTGCCTGGTTCTGAGTTCATATGTATATGCTCAGTCACTCGTGTCCAACTCTTTGCAACCCCATGGACTGTAGCCCACCAGGATTCTCTGTCCATGTGATTCTCCAGGCAAGAATACTGGAGTGGGTTGCCATGCCCTCCTCCAGGGGATCTTCCCAACCCAGGGACTGAACCTGCGTCTCTTTTGTCTCCTGCATTGGCAGGCAGATTCTTTACCACTGCGCCACCTGGGAAGCCCAGTTCTGAGTCTATATTTGATTTATCTCACAATCCTCCCATGTGTGTGCCTATCTCTTAGCCAAGATGGATTCCAGTGAAGTGGCCTATGAATAGATTGACATCACTCCCCTTTTGACCTCCAAGGAGCTTTATAGACTGGGAGGTCTCATTGACTTTGAGAAAGAGAAATATGTGGTTTCTGTCTTATATCTGGGCTGGGCTTAGTCTACTGAATTATCCTGCTATTATGGAGTTTGTGCCCACAGGGGACAAACTCTATCTGCTCAGCCTGGGGCCCAGCTATCTCCTGCTTCAGTGAGTCCAAATTGATCTAAGATTGTCTTGATAAGCCTATTTTCCTTGAAGCACAAGTATATGAAATAATGCTGGAAAGCCTTCTGGAAAATGTTTCTTTATTATTCCTCTTAGAACTATTGTAAGCATCTTACTCCACACCTGAGGGTGAAGTCCACAGACAAAGAAGGGCCAAGAACAGGGAACCACAGAGAAGTAAAGACAGAGCTTTGACATATCATACTTGTGTCTGCCCTACCTATGAACTTTTTAGTATGTAAGATTTAAAACATCTTATTTTTAAAAACTGTCTGATGCAGGCTTTTCTGTGACTTGCAAACAAAAGCAACCTGATATAGCTCCACATGTCCTGAGTGGCGTTGGGGTGTCTTTCCTTCTCTGATGGCTGGCACTGTTAGTAAATGCAAGTTCATGTGCCCAATGCACAGTGAGGTCATACAAACCAAAATGTCAAGGTTTGGAGCAGAGAAAGGTTTATTGTAGGGCCAAGCAAGGAGAGTGGGTGGCTGGTGCTCAGAAATTCCAAACTCCCTGATGGTTTGGGGGAAGAAAATTTTTTGGAGAAGAACATTTGAACATTTGAAGTAGAACCTACAAGGGTGTATGATTTTCTTCTGATTGGTTGATGGTGAGGTAACAGGGTAGTGCTCTAGGAGTCTTGTGCTCAGCCTGAAATTACCATCCTTCACCTGGATGGGGGCCTTAGTTCCTCAAGAACAGTTCAATGGTATTGTTAAATATGTATAACTTGAGAAGGAACCACGATCTTGCTTTAATTGCTATACTATTTTTTCTTGACTGTTCCTCCTTTGTTTCTGCATCCCCTCCCTCCCTTGATTAGCAGCTGTTTGAATTTGTCCTTTGGTATTCAGGAAGGTTTAGAGGGCTTAAAACTTTTTCCTACAGTTAAGAACCAAGGAACATGGAAAGGATTTGTACCTTCATTGACCCCATGGCATCCAGCTTGTTTTCAGCGCTCCACAATGAAGAGGAGGCCATAAACAATGACTGGATAGTTACTCTCCTATGCCTAAGGATTTTTTTTTTTTTTTTGTAACTTATGGTTGCAAGTGTAGGGGAAGAAAAAATTTTTATTCTTCCTTTCTAGGTTATTTGGTCTAATAATAAAGTTGATATAAGAAAGATTAACAGGAGAAAACAAACAAAGTTTTGTGCATACGGGAGCCCAGTAAAAATGTGAAGACTCAAAAGGCAGCCAGGGAATTGAAACTTACATAACAAACTGAACTGAAGACAGGAGTTGGGGTTTGGGGATACAGAGGAGAGAAAAGCCATTCAGGAAGTCAAAGAAGATGTTTGGGGAAAAAAGTTTATTTTGTTGTATAGATAAGTTTCTTAGGTTAAAATGCACCTCTAGAGGAGGAGGAGCCAAGATGGCGGAGGAGTAGGACGGGGAGAACACTTTCTCCCCCACAAATTCATCAAAAGAGCATTTAAACATTGAGTAAATTCCACAAAACAACTTCTGAATGCCGGCAGAGGACATCAGGCACCCAGAAAAGCAACCCAACTCTTCGAAAGGAGGTAGGAAAAAATATAAAAGACAAAAAAAGAGACAAAAGAGGGAGGGACGGAGTTCCGTCCCGGGAAGGGAGTCTTAAAAAGAGAGAAGTTTCCAAACAGCAGGAAACCTTCTCACTGCCGAATTTGTGCCGAGCTTTGGAAGCACAGAGGGCAACATAACAGGGAGAAAAAATAAACAAGTAAAACTCGCAGATTGCGAGCCCTATGGTAACTCCCCCAGCGGAGAAGCAGCGCAGACGCCTGCACACGCCATTAGCAAGCGGGGGCTGGGCAGGGAGGCGTGGCGCCGGCTGCATCGCTTAGAGTAAGAATCTGGCCTGAATACCCTGAGCACTATCTGAGCGAAATAATTTGGGCTAGCAAACCAGACTGTGGGATATCTACCACGCGAAAAGCCAGCCCCAACCTAAGACACCGCCAGGCCCGCACACAGAACAAAGGACTGAACAGAGATAGCCAGCTGCAGACCTTCCCCCTCCGGTGACAGGCAGCCAGAGCCGGAAGGGGGCAATCGCAGCCCCAGAGAGACATTATCTATAAAACTGTAAGCAGGCTTCTTTGCTAACTAAAACTTCTTGAGGGTCTGGACGGTCAACATCTGCCTGAGAAGGTGCGCCAGTTTTACACCCAGATAGCCAAGTGGCGGGGAGGCGATAAGTCGCAGCATTGGCTTTCACCAAACACCTCATCACCTGAGCTGCTCGGACCTGGGAAGAGCACAAAATGCAGGCCCAACTGAGTCTGCGCCTCTGAGGACTACCCGAGTGCCTGAACCCGAGCGGCTTGGACCTGGGAGGTACATGCAGCCCAGGGCCGGCCTCGGATTGTTCTCGGCAGACCAACCTAGAGCCCAAGCAGTGTGGGCAGGGAGGCTACAAGCGCCGTGAGCGGGGGCAGACCCAGTGTGGCTGAGGCACTGCGAGTGCACACCAGTGTTATTTGTTTGCAGCATCCCTCCCTCCCTCCCCACAGTGCGACTGAACAAGTGAGCCTAAAAACAAACAAAAAAAAGTTTCCCCCACCGTCCCCTTTGTGTCAGGGTGGAAGCCAGACACTGAAGAGACCAGCAAACAGAAGAAGTTATAACAGAGGGAAACGCCTTGGAAGCTACGGGCAATAGATTAAAACCCCGTGGTTACTACGGACTACATGGGAAGGGGCCTATAGATCTTGAGAAATGTAAGTCGGACCAAGGAACTAGCCAAAAATGAACTGAACCCACAATACAACAAAACCAGAGAAAGTCCTAGATATATTTTTACTATTTTTACGATCATTCTTTCTTTCTTTTTTAATTAAAAAAAAATTTTTTTAGTCCTCTATTGTTCCTTTAATTTTCACTTTTATAACCTATTACTTTGCAAAAAAAAAAAAAGACCCTATTTTTTTCTTCTTCAGCAAACTTCATATATATATATTTTATAATTTTTTGACCTTTTTTTTCTTTCTTCTTCTTTTCTTTAACATTGTATTTTTGAAATTCCAAACTCTACTCTAGTTTTTTTTTCTTTTTTTTTAAAATTTTATTTATTTTTAAACTTTACATAATTGTATTAGTTTTGCCAAATATCAAAATGAATCCGCCACAGGTATACATGTGTTCCCCATCCTGAACCCTCCTCCCTCCTCCCTCCCCACACCATCCCTCCGGGTCGTCCCAGTGCACTAGCCCCAAGCATCCAGTATCGTGCATCGAACCTGGACTGGCAACTCGTTTCTTACATGATATTTTACATGTTTCAATGTCATTCTCCCAAATCTTCCCACCCTCTCCCTCTCCCACAGAGTCCATAAGACTGTTCTGTACATCAGTGTCTCTTTTGCTGTCTCGTACACAGGGTTATTGTTACCATCTTTCTAAATTCCATATATATGTGTTAGTATATTGTATTGGTGTTTTTCCTTCTGGCTTACTTCACTGTGTATAATAGGCTCCAGTTTCATCCACCTCATTAGAACCATTTCACACCAGTCAGAATGGCTGCGATCCAACAGTCTACAAATAATAAATGTTGGAGAGGGTGTGGAGAAAAGGGAACCCTCTTACACTGTTGGTGGGAATGCAAACTAGTACAGCCACTATGGAGAACAGTGTGGAGATTCCTTAAAAACCTGGAAATAGAACTGCCTTATGATCCAGCAATCCCACTGCTGGGCATACACACTGAGGAAACCAGAAGGGAAAGAGACACGTGTACCCCAATGTTCATCGCAGCACTGTTTATAATAGCCAGGACATGGAAGCAACCTAGATGTCCATCATCAGATGAATGGATAAGAAAGCTGTGGTACATATACACAATGGAGTATTACTCAGCCATTAAAAAGAATACTCTAGTTTTTTAATTTTAGCTTTTTGGTATATGTTATCAATTTTGTACCTACAGCTTTTTTTTTTTTAATAATTTCTGTGCCTTTTTTTTCTTTTCTGTTTCATTCTCTTCTTCTTTTATATAACATTGTATATCTGAAATTCCAAACTCTACTCTAGATTTTTAATTTATGCTTTTTTTATTTGATACCAAATTTGTACCTGTATTTTCTTTATAATTTTTGCGGCATTGTTTTTTTTTTGTTTGTTTTCTCTCTTTATGTTTCTTCTTCCTTTTTTTTAACATTGTATTTTTGAAATTCCAAACTCTACTCTAGATTTTTAATTTTTGCTTTTTGGTATTAGTTATCAATTTTGTACCTGTATTTTCTTTATAATTTTCGTGATCTTGTTTGTTTTCCTTTGTTCGTTTTTTCTCTCTTTCTTTTCCTTCTTCTTTTCTTTAACATCGTATTTTTGAAATTCCAAACTCAACTCTAGATTTTTAATTTTTGCTTTTATGTATTTGTTACCAATTTTGTACCTTTAAGAACCCAATCTTCAGGACCCATTTTTCACTGGGGAGGGAGATTACTGGCTTGACTGCTCTCTCTCCCTTTGGACTCTCTTTTTTCTCCACCAGGTCGCCTGTGTCTCCTCCCTAACCCCTCTCTACTCTGCCCAACTCTGTGAGTTTATGTGTGTTCCAGATGGTGGAGAACACTTAGGGAACTGATTACTGGCTGGATCTGTCTCCCTCCTTTTCATTCCCCCCTTTTATCCCTCTGGCCACCTCTGTCTCCTTCCTCCTTCTTCTCTTCTCTGTATAACTCCGTGAACATCTCTGAGTGGTCCAGTTGTGGAGTGCACATAAGGAAGTGACTACTGCCTACCCCACTCTCTCCACTATTGATTCAACTTCATCTCATTTGGGTCACCTCTAACTCCCACCTCCCTCTTCTCTTCTCCATGTAACGCTGTGAACCTCTCTGAGTGACCCTCACAGTAGAGAAACTTTTCATCTTTAACATAGATGTTTTATCAATGGTGCTGTATAGAAGGAGAAGTTTTGAAACTACTGTAAAAATAAGACCGATAACTGGAAGCAGGAGGCTGAAGTCCAAACCCTGACTCCAGGGAACTCCTGACTCCAAGGAACATTAATTGACAGGAGCTCATCAAACGCCTCCATACTGACACTGAAACCAAGCACCACACAAGGGCCAACAAGTTCCAGGGCAAGACATACGAAGCAAATTCTCCAGCAACAAAGAAGCACAGCCCTGAGCTTCAAGATACAAGCTGCCCAAAGTCACCCCAAAACCATAGACATCTCATAACTCATTACTGGACATTTCATTGCACTCCAGAGAGAAGAAATACAGCTCCACCCACCAGAACACCGACACAAGCTTCCCTAACCAGGAAACCTTGACAAGCCACCTGTACAAACCCACACACAGTGAGGAAAAGCCACAATAAAGAGAACACCACAAACTGCCAGAATATAGAAAGAACACCCCAAAATCAGCAATTTAAACAAGATGAAGAGACAGAGGAATACCCAGCAGACAAAGGAACAGAATAAATGCCCACCAAACCAAACAAAAGAGGAAGAGATAGGGATTCTACCTGATAAAGAACTCCGAATAATGATAGTGAAATTGATCCAAAATCTTGAAATTAAAATGGAATCACAGATAAACAGCCTGGAGACAAGGATTGAGAAGATGCAAGAAAGGTTTAACAAGGACCTAGAAGAAATAAAAAAGAGTCAATCAGTAATGAATAATGCAATAAATGAAATTAGAAACAGTCTGGAGGCAACAAATAGTAGAATAACAGAGGCAGAAGATAGGATTAGTGAATTCGAAGATAGAATGGTAGAAATAAATGAATCAGAGAAGATAAAAGAAAAACAAATTAAAAGAAATGAGGACAATCTCAGAGACCTCCAGGACAATATTAAACGCTACAACATTCGAATCATAGGGGTTCCAGAAGAAGAAGACAAAAAGAAAGACCATGAGAAAATACTTGAGGAGATAATAGTTGAAAACTTCCCTAAAATGGGGAAGGAAATAATCACCCAAGTCCAAGAAACCCAGAGAGTCCCAAACAGGATAAACCCAAGGCGAAACACCCTAAGACACATATTAATCAAATTAACAAAGATCAAACACAAAGAACAAATATTAAAAGCAGCAAGGGAAAAACAACAAATAACACACAAGGGAATTCCCATAAGGATAACAGCTGATCTTTCAATAGAAACTCTTCAAGCCAGGAGGGAATGGCAAGACATACTTAAAATGATGAAAGAAAATGACCTACAGCCCAGATTATTGTACCCAGCAAGGATTTCATTCAAGTATGAAGGAGAAATCAAAAGCTTTTCAGACAAGCAAAAGCTGGGAGAATTCTGCATCACCAAACCAGCTCTCCAACAAATACTAAAGGATATTCTCTAGACAGGAAACACAAAAACGGTGTATAAGTTCGAACCCAAAACAATAAAGTAAATGGCAACGGGATCATACTTATCAGTAATTACCTTAAAAGTAAATGGGTTGAATGCCCCAACCAAAAGACAAAGACTGGCTGAATGGATAAAAAAACAAACCCCTACATATGTTGTCTACAAGAGACCCACCTCAAAACAGGGGACACATACAGACTGAAAGTGAAGGGCTGGAAAAAGATTTTCCATGCAAATAGGGACCAAAAGAAAGCAGGAGTAGCAATACTCATCTCAGATAAAATAGACTTTAAAACAAAGGCTGTGAAGAGAGACAAAGAAGGTCACTACATAATGATCAAAGGATCAATCCAAGAAGAAGATATAACAATTATAAATATATATGCACCCAACACGGGAGCACCGCAGTATGTAAGACAAATGCTAACAAGTATGAAAGGAGAAATTAACAATAACACAATAATAGTGGGAGACTTTAATACCCCACTCACACCTATGGATAGATCAACTAAACAGAAAATTAACAAGGAAACACAAACTTTAAATGATACAATAGACCAGTTAGACCTAATTGATATCTACAGGACATTTCATCCCAAAACAATGAATTTCACCTTTTTCTCAAGCGCACATGGAACCTTCTCCAGGATAGATCACATCCTGGGCCATAAAGCTAGCCTTGGTAAATTCAAAAAAATAGAAATCAATCCAAGCATCTTTTCTGACCACAATGCAGTAAGATTAGATCTCAATTACAGGAGAAAAACGATTAAAAATTCCAACATATGGAGGCTGAACAACACGCTGCTGAATAACCAACAAATCACAGAAGAAATCAAAAAAGAAATCAAAATTTGCATAGAAACGAATGAAAATGAAAACACAACAACCCAAAACCTGTGGGACACGGTAAAAGCAGTCCTAAGGGGAAAGTTCATAGCAATACAGGCACACCTCAAGAAACAAGAAAAAAGTCAAATAAATAACCTAACTCTACACCTAAAGCAACTAGAAAAGGAAGAAATGAAGAACCCCAGGGTTAGTAGAAGGAAAGAAATCTTAAAAATTAGAGCAGAAATAAATGCAAAAGAAACAAAAGAGACCATAGCAAAAATCAACAAAACCAAAAGCTGGTTCTTTGAAAGGATAAATAAAATTGACACACCATTAGCCAGACTCATCAAGAAACAAAGGGAGAAAAATCAAATCAATAAAATTAGAAATGAAAATGGAGAGATCACAACAGACAACACAGAAATACAAAGGATCATAAGAGACTACTATCAACAATTATATGCCAATAAAATGGACAACGTGGAAGAAATGGACAAATTCTTAGAAAAGTACAACTTTCCAAAACTGGACCAGGAAGAAATAGAAAATCTTAACAGATGCATCACAAGCACGGAAATTGAAACTGTAATAAAAAATCTTCCAGCAAACAAAAGACCAGGTCCAGATGGCTTCACAGCTGAATTCTACCAAAAATTTAGAGAAGAGCTAACACCTATCCTGCTCAAACTCTTCCAGAAAATTGCAGAGGAAGGTAAACTTCCAAACTCATTCTTTGAGGCCACCATCACCCTAATACCAAACCCTGACAAAGATCCGACAAAAAAAGAAAACTACAGGCCAATATCACTGATGAACATTGATGTAAAAATCCTTAACAAAATTCTAGCAATCAGAATCCAACAACACATTAAAAAGATCATACACCATGACCAAGTGGGCTTTATCCCAGGGATGCAAGGATTCTTCAATATACGCAAATTAATCAATGTAATACACCACATTAACAAATTGAAAAATGAAAACCATATGATTATCTCAATAGATGCAGAGAAAGCCTTTGACAAAATTCAACACCCATTTATGATAAAAACTCTCCAGAAAGCAGGAATAGAAGGAACATACCTCAACATAATAAAAGCTATATATGACAAACCCACAGCAAACATTATCCTCAATGGTGAAAAATTGAAAGCATTTCCTCTAAAGTCAGGAACAAGACAAGGGTGCCCACTCTCACCACTACTATTCAACATAGTTTTGGAAGTTTTGGCCACAGCAATCAGAGCAGAAAAAGAAATAAAAGGAATCCAAATTGGAAAAGAAGAAGTAAAACTCTCACTGTTTGCAGATGACATGATCCTCTACATAGAAAACCCTAAAGACTCCACCAGAAAATTACTAGAACTAATCAATGACTATAGTAAAGTTGCAGGATATAAAATCAACACACAGAAATCCCTTGCATTCCTATACACTAATAATGAGAAAACAGAAAGAGAAATTAAGGAAACAATTCCATTCACCATTGCAACGGAAAGAATAAAATACTTAGGAATATATCTACCTAAAGAAACTAAAGTCCTATATATAGAAAACTATAAAACACTGGTGAAAGAAATCAAAGAGGACACTAATAGATGGAGAAATATACCATGTTCATGGATTGGAAGAATCAATATAGTGAAAATGAGTATACTACCCAAAGCAATCTATAGATTCAATGCAATCCCTATCAAGCTACCAACAGTATTCTTCACAGAGCTAGAACAAATAATTTAACAATTTGTATGGAAATACAAAAAACCTCGAATAGCCAAAGCGATTTTGAGAAAGAAGAATGGAACTGGAGGAATCAACCTACCTGACTTCAGACTCTACTACAAAGCCACAGTTATCAAGACAGTATGGTACTGGCACAAAGACAGAAATATAGATCAATGGAACAAAATAGAAAGCCCAGAGATAAATCCACGCACATATGGACACCTTATCTTTGACAAAGGAGGCAAGAATATGCAATGGATTAAAGACAATCTCTTTAACAAGTGTTGCTGGGAAAACTGGTCAACCACTTGTAAAAGAATGAAACTAGAACACTTTCTAACACCATACACAAAAATAAACTCAAAATGGATTAAAGATCTAAACATAAGACCAGAAACTATAAAACTCCTAGAGGAGAACATAGGCAAAACACTCTCAGACATACATCACAGCAGGATCCTCTATGACCCACCTCCCAGAATATCGGAAATAAAAGCAAAAATAAACAAATGGGACCTAATTAACCTTAAAAGCTTCTGCACATCAAAGGAAACTATCAGCAAGGTGAAAAGACAGCCTTCAGAATGGGAGAAAATAATAGCAAATGAAGCAAATGACAAACAACTAATCTCAAAAATATACAAGCAACTCCTCCAGCTCAACTCCAGAAAAATAAATGACCCAATCAAAAAATGGGCCAAAGAACTAAATAGACATTTCTCCAAAGAAGACATACAGATGGCTAACAAACACATGAAAAGATGCTCAACATCACTCATTATCAGAGAAATGCAAATCAAGACCACTATGAGGTACCATTTCACACCAGTCAGAATGGCTGCGATTCAAAAGTCTACAAATAATAAATGTTGGAGAGGGTGTGGAGAAAAGGGAACCCTCTTACACTGTTGGTGGGAATGCAAACTAGTACAGCCACTATGGAGAACAGTGTGGAGATTCCTTAAAAACCTGGAAATAGAACTGCCTTATGATCCAGCAATCCCACTGCTGGGCATACACACTGAGGAAACCAGAAGGGAAAGAGAAACGTGTACCCCAATGTTCATCGCAGCACTGTTTATAATAGCCAGGACATGGAAGCAACCTAGATGTCCATCATCAAATGAATGCATAAGAAAGCTGTGGTACATATACACAATGGAGTATTACTCAGCCATTAAAAAATTCATTTTAATCAGTTCTAATGAGGTGGATGAAACTGGAGCCTATTATACACAGTGAAGTAAGCCAGAAGGAAAAATACCAATACAGTATACTAACGCATATATATGGAATTTAGAAAGATGATAACAATAACCCTGTGTACGAGACAGCAAAAGAGACACTGATGTATGGAACAGTCTTATGGACTCTGTGGGAGAGGGAGAGGGTGGGAAGATTTGGGAGAATGGCATTGAAACATGTAAAATATCATGTATGAAACGAGATGCCAGTCCAGGTTCAATGCACGATACTGGATGCTTGGGGCTAGTGCACTGGGACGACCCAGAGGGATGGTATGGGGAGGGAGGAGGGAGGAGGGTTCAGGATGGGGAGCACATGTATACCTGTGATGGATTCATTTTGATATTTTGTGAAACTAATACAATTATGTAAAGTTTAAAAATAAAATAAAATTAAAAAAAAAATGCACCTCTAGTGCAGGCTCTCTTGGTCCCTGGTGCAGGCCCCCTTTCCATGTAAATTTAAGCAGTTGAGGGGATGATAAAGAGCTTCCCCTGAATCTGCTGGGGTTTAGCTCAAAATAACCCTCATCCCAAAGTAGCATATTTTGGGGTGACAAATTCTGCTGCCTTTCACGAGGAATGGCAGCAATCTTAATTTTACACTGTCAGTGTGTCAATTGTAAAGGCAAATGAGAAAGTGAGGAAGCACTGAAACTATTTCAGTACTGAGATAACCCATCTGCACATTTTATCTTTCATTTGACTGAAAGATCATATTTAGAATAGTGTACAACCCTAGTGTACCAGAAGCATATCTAGTACTCAATAATTCTCAGGATTCAGGCTCTCTCTTCTGCTTCTTCATACCAGGATTCTGCCTATATATATTGCTGCCAAATCCCCTCAGCCCTCAGATTCATTGCTTTCCACTGCCTTTTGGACTCTGCTTACTATGTTGTTGCCATTTTCCTTTAAGCCTCTGTTCTTGTTCTGTTGTCTGCATCTCTTGATCCTTTGCATGGTCTTTGGAGTTTCAAATCCCCTCATCTCTAGTATGAACCTGACTTCATATTTGAGATGGTGCCATTATTCAGACAAAACTAGTGTTCTACACAGGCATATCTGAGTTACATGCTTCTTCATGGAGCATGTGTTCAGAAAATGGCTGCTGTAGCATGATCCAAGGGTGGAGTTTTTGGTCCTTTGATGTCAAAAGGTTACCTATCAGATACTTATACAGGCTCAGTTGAATGCTTGGTGGTCTCAGGTGGTTTGAACTGGGCAAGACAAGCTCCATGTTCCTGGAAAAACAACTTAAGCAACTTAGTATAGTGACCATATGTATTATCTATAGGGGAGAGTTAAAGGAGTCTTGTGATATATTTTATAAGTCAAGAGATACATGGAGTAACAGGTAAGTTTGGCCTTGGAGCACAAAATGAAGCAGGGCAAAGATTAACAGTTTTATCAAGAGAACACAATGATCAAGCAAACACTCATCCAACAACACAGGAGATGACCCTACATATGGGCATCACCAGATGGTCAATACTGAAATCAGATTGATTATATTCTTTGCAGCCAAAGATGGAGAAGGTCTATACAGTCAGCAAAAACAAGACCTGGAGCTGACTTTGGCTCAGTCACCCTTATTGCAAAATTCAGGCTTAGATTGAAGAAAGTAGGGAAAACCGCTAGGCCATTCAGGTATGACCTAAATCAAATCCCTTATGATTATACAGTCATGATAAATATATTCAAGGAATTAGAGCTGATAGAGTGCCTGAAGAACTATGGATGGAGGTTCATAACATTGTGCAGGAGGCAATGACCAAAACCATCCATTTCAAAGAAAAAGAAATGCAAGAAGGCAAAGTGGTTGTCCAAGGAGGCTTTACACAGAACTGAGAAAAGAAGAAAAGCTAAAGGCAAAGGAGAAAGGGAAAGATATACCTAACTGAATTCAGAGTTGCAGAGAGTAGTAAGGAGAGATAAGAAAGCCTTCTTAAGTGAACAGTGCAAAGAAATAGAGGAAAGCAATAGGATAGGAAAGACTAGATATCTATTCTAGAATATTGGAGATATCAAAGTAAGAATTCATGCAAGGATGGGCATGATAAAGGACAGAAACAGTAAAGACATAACAGAAGCAGAAAAGATTAAGAAGAGGTGACAAGAATACACAAAAGAACTATACAAAAAAGTTCTTAATGACCCAGATAACCATGTTGGTGTGATCACTCACCAAAAGCCAGACAGCCTGGAGTGTTAAGTGAAGTGGACCTTAGGAAGTGTTACTATGAGCTCAAACTAGTGGTGGTGATGGAATTCCAGCTGAGCTATTTCAAATCTAAAAGAAGATGCTCTTAAAGTGCTACACCCAATATGTCAGCCAATTTGGAAAACTCAGCAGTGGCCACAGGACTGGAAAATGTCAGTTTTCATTCCAATCCCAAAGAAGGGCAATGCCAAAGAATGTTCAAACTACCAGACAATTGTGCTCATCTCACATGCTAGCAAGATTATGCTCAAAATTCTTCAAGTTAAGCCTCAAAGTATGTGAACTAAGAGCTTCCAGATGTGCAAGCTGGATTTAGAAAAGGCAGAGGAACCATAGATCAAATTGCCAACACCCACTGGATCATAGAAAAAGCAAGAGAGTTTCAGAAAAACATGTACTTCTGCTTTATTGACTATGCTAAAGCCTTTGACTGTGTGGATCACAACAAACTGTGGAAAATTCTTTAAGAGATGGGAATACCAGACCACCTTACCGGCCTCCTGAGGAATCTGTATGCAGGTCAAGAAGCAACAGTTAGAACAGGACATGGAACAATGGACTGGTTGAAAATTGGAAAAGGAGTATGTCCAGGCTGTATATTGTCACCCTGCTTATTTAACTTCTATGCAGAGTGCATCATTCAAAATGCTGGGCTGGATGAAGCACAAGCTGGAATTAAAATTGCTGGAAGAAAAATCAACAAATTCAGATATGCAGATGATACCACTCAAATGGCAGAAAATAAAGAGGAACTAAAAAGCCTTTTGAGAGTGAAAGAGGAGAGTGAAAAAGCTGGCTTAAATCTCAACATTCAAAACCCTAAAATGATGGCATCCAGTCTCACCATTTGATGGCAAATAGAACAAGAAAAAGTGGAATCAGTGAAAAATTTTGTTTTCTTGGGCTCCAAAATCACTGTGGATGGTGACTTCAGCCACGAAAAAAAAGATGCTTGCTCCTTGGAAGGAAAGCTATGACAAATCTAGACAGCATATTTAAAAGCAGAGACATCACTTTGCCAACCAAGGTCCATACAGTCCGTTAACTGATTTTTCCAGTAGTCATGTACAGATGTGAGAGTTGGACCATAAAGAAGGCTGTCAGTTCAGTCGCTCAGTCGTGTCTGACTCTTTGCAACCCCATGGACTGCAGCATGCCAGGCTTCCCTGTCCATCACCAACTCCTGGAGTTTGCTTAAATCATGTCCATCAAGTCGGTGATGCCATCCAACCATCTTATTCTCTGTCGCTTCCTTCTCCTCCTGCCTTCAGTCTTTCCCAACATCAGGATCTTTTCAAATGAGTCAGTTCTTTGCATCAGGTGGCCAAAGTATTGGAGTTTCAGCTTCAGCATCAGTCCTTCCAATGAATATTCAACACTGATTTCCTTTAGGATGGACTGGTTGGATCTCCTTGCAGTCCAAGGTACTCTCAAGAGTCTTCTCCAACACCACAGTTCAAAAGCATCAATTCTTCGGTGCTCAGCTTTCTTTATAGTTCAACTCTCACATCCATACATGGCTACTGGAAAAATCATAGCTTTGACTAGATGGACCTTTGCTGGTAAAGTAATGTCTCTGATTTTTAATATGCTGTCTAGGTTGGTCATAATTTTTCTTCCAAGGAACAAGTGTCTTTTAATTTCATGGCTGCAGGCACTATCTGCAGTGATTTTGGAGCCTCCCAAAATAAAATCTGTCACTGCTTCCATTGTTTCTCCATCTATTTGCCATGAAATGATGGGACCAGATGCCATGATCTTCATCTTTTGAATGTTGAGTTTTAAGCCAAGTTTTTCACTCTCCTCTTTCACTTTCATCAAGAGGCTCTTTAGTTCCTCTTTGCTTTCTGCCATAAGGGTGGTGTCATCTGCATATCTGAGGTTACTAATATTTCTCCTGGCAATCTTGATTCCAGCTGGTGCTTCTTCCAGCCCGGTGTTTCTCATGATGCACTCTGCATATAAGTTAAATAAGCAGGGTGACAATACACTGTCTTGATGTACTCCTTTCCCAATTTGAAACTGTCCATTGTTCCATGTCTGGTTCTAACCGTTGCTTCTTGACCTGCATACAGATTCCTCAGGAGGCAGGTAAGGTGGTCTGATATTCCCATCTCTTAAAGAATTTTCCACAGTTTGTTGTGATCCACACAGTGAACGGGTTTAGTATAGTCTGTAAAGCAGAAATAGATCTTTTCCTGGAATTCTCTTGCTTTTTTGATGATCCAGTGGGTGTTGGAAATTTGATCTCTCATTCCTCTGCCTTTTCTAAATCCAACTTGAGTATCTAGAAGTTCACGGTTCACATACTGTTGAAGCCTAGCTTGGAGAATTTTGAGCATAACTTTGCTAGCATGTGAGATGAGTGTAATTGTGTGGTAGTTTGAACATTCTTTAGCATTGACTTTCTTTGGGATTGGAATGAAAACAAACCTTTTTAAGTCCTGTAGTCACTGCTGAGTTTTTCAAGTTTGCTAGCATATTGAATGAAGCACTTTAAGAGCATCTTCTTTTAGGATTTGAAATAGCTCAGCTGGAATTCCATCACCTCTACTAACTTTGTTTGTAGTTATTCTTCCTAAGACCCACTTGATTTCACACTCCAGGATTTCTCACCGAGGTGAGTGATCACACCATCATGGTTATCTGGGCCATTAAGATCTTTTTTTAATAGTGCTTCTGCGTATTCTTGCCACCTCAAAGAATGCTGAGCACTGAAGAACTGATGCTTTTGAACTGTGATGCTTGAGCATCCCTTGGACTGCAAGGATATCAAACCAGTCAATCCTCAAAGAAATCAACCCTGAACATTCATTGAAAGGCCTGATGCTGATGCTGAAGTTCCAGTACTTTGGCCACCTAATACAAAGAGGTAACCCATTGGAAAAGACCTTGATGCTGGGAAAGATTGAGGGCAGGAGGAGAAGGCAGTGACAGAGGATAAGATCATTGGATGGCATCACTGACTCAATGGACATGAGTTTGAGCAAACTCTAGGAGATAGTGAAGGACAGGGAAGCCTAGTGCACTGTGGTCCATGGGGTCACAAAGAATACAACCTCACTTAGCAAGTGAACAGCAACAACATGACCATGAAGGGTATGCAGTTTGCAAGAAGAATTAATGTAAATTTTGTTGCAGGTACAGGATATTGTTTATTAAGCAGGTATTGGTTAAGTGATCTAGAGGATGACTGCCCTCTATTTCAAGTGTGCCCAAGTTTGCAGTGTCACATGATACAAAACATGGGGGTTTTCTCACAGGAAACGTCTTCTGAATGCTTTATTCAGAAGATGAGTAACATGAAGCAGATGCTTTCGAATATCAGAGTATCATGGTGTCCTAGGTTAGTACATTGGGAGATAAGAAAATGTAAATCAGAGGAATAAACCCTACTTTTTGACCTCCCTTAAAAGTATACATACTTGAGATGATGTCATGATTTCTCCTTCTTTTCCTACTTTTTTATTTTCCATTTCTCAAACATTTTCACTTGGCCAACTAGCCTTCCCTACATCTAAAAGTCTTCTTACCTATATTCTCATCCCTGTGTACTACCATGATTAGCTAACTCACCATGCTTCCCCTTTTCTCTACCTTAATCATGACCACCTCTATTCTCTTGGTCATAACATGGCAAAGGGAGATGTGTGGTCAACCAGTGGAAGTTTTCTTGTATGTACTAGTAGGTGGAGGAAGAACTATTGTTTATTCAGTAACTACTATGTACTAGGCATTGTACCCAGGGCTTGATGTGATGAGAAAATAGCACCGTTAGAGGCAGCTATAATGTCTTTCCAGTTTGTTGTGAAAAAGTGGCCATAGCAGACATTTAAAAATGACTTTTGGTGATTGTTATGATGAAGTATTTTTGTTGTTTGTGTTTGTAGTGTTAAGTTGTACATAGGATTCATTTTCCTTAAGAGCAGTCAAAATATGTTGAGTGATACTCTTAATAGGACATTGTTTTTAGCCCCTTTTCAACTCACTTTGGAACTTTTCATTCCTGTTTTTAAAAAAATGAGGAAGAGAAAAAGAAATGCTTAGCATAGTTATTTTTCTTGTTACTTTCTCTGATTGTTTAGTTTCTGTTTGCCTCCTGAATATAACAGGTGCTGAAATGAACATGTACTTTCTAGGGGAGTTATATTTTGAAGTAATTAAAGCATCCAGTCTTGCAGTTTTAAAAAATCTTTTGCAATGCTATAAGGGCTGATTTCCAGATATAGAAATTAATTGAAGAATATTTACTTTTAGAAAATAAGAAAAAAGCTCCAACACAGGAAGTAGATAGGGATTCTCATGCTGATTTGTGAGACAAAAAAGGGGGGTGGTGAAGGACAGAGATAAAACCACTTGTAAGTAAAACAATATCTGTCTCAAGGCTATTCTTAAATAACCACATAAAAGTTTTTTTTCCTATCTATTTTCCTTTCTACTATATTATGGTGCCTGTCACTAAGACATAGATATAACCCTGGAATTGCATTATTGAAGTTTCTATATCAATTACCTTTCTAAGATAATTACATGTGTACTAGAGAGTTTGAAAAATCAATAGAGTATTCCTTGCAATATCTCAGTAACAGTTAATTATTATTACAACTCATTTTAACAGTTATTCTTCTTAGTAAAAAGAAACATACTTTGAATGTCCCTAACCAGTAAGAAAAGAAACTGGATGAAGTATATTGAAGATTTTAATTGAAAATAACTGCTCATTTCTGGTAGAGTTGTGAGCATACTCCACAAACATCAAAGACTCCAACTGATGGTAACAATAAATGAGGTTGTCATTAGGTATTTTAATATCAGAGGCTCTCTAAATATTCTAACACATCTTTGGTTTGTGTCGAGGCTTGATTAATTTTAGCTTGTCCACCATTCTTGGGGTACCAAGAATCCTATCAATTATTACTTGATAGAATTGCAAGTAATGTAACATACCAATTCTAAATGATAAAACTATTTCAGTTCTTCTGATTCTGATCAATATATGTTAATGATTATCTTCTAAAGAATGGTCAAAAAATCTGGCTATTTTAAATTTAATTGGTCTCAAGTTTTTCATCCTTAGAATAGGGGTAGACATTGACTGTCTTAGCTAGATTGATATGTGAAATAACCAATACAAATGAATTACTAAGAAGTTTGCAAATACAAAAGTTCTGTAATAGATATTAATGATAATTTTAGATAAACACTTGTGACTGTAACTTTGGGTGAATACTTCAAGGGTTGACTCTTCCTTTACATTAGAGTTTGCTCAGATCTTTTCAAAACAGCTCCTTGTTCATTGTCATCTTTAATTCTATTTGATAGAGTCAAAACCTTTCCTTCAACAGAATGTTCAGTAACCTTCACCAAATAACCATTAATTAAGCAATTAAAATAAATTTGAAAGAAAAAGAACTTTGAAAGGAGAATAGAATTAACTCAAAAGATAGTTTGAAAATAGTTTTCTAGCATTTCAGTCATTATTGACCAAAAATTTCCTGGGGGATATTAACAGTGCATTTGATAGTTGCCAAGGAAACCTTAACCTTTCCTGAGAATGTCTGCCCTTCTGCATTGTACCTGATTGTCAGAATAACTTCAGCAACTGATTACAACTGAGCCATTTTCAACATCAAGCTTTTTTTCTTGTCAATCCCTTTTCAAAGAATAAGCTCAAGTATTCAAGATATCTTGCTCTGTATCTATATTTCTGTTACTGAGGATTTGTACTTCAAATATGGAGATTCTTTATTAACAATTTCCCCGTCAGTCTTTGCCATCTTGTGAGACAAATTGGTCCTAATTTAGAGACAAGGGAACAGAGAGGTACTTAATATTTTTATTGTGTGAGAATGATTCTATCATACTGCTTACTGGCTTTCTTTGTCCAGAATGTGTCTGAGTCCATTCAGACTACAATAACAAAATGACATAGGTTGGGTGACTGATAAACAACCAACATTTATTTCTCACAGTTTTGGAGGCTGGAAGTCCAAGATCAGGGTGGCAGCATGGTCGGGTGAAGACTTCTCATTGTTTCCTCACACCGTAGAAAGGGCCTCTTTTTATAAGGGTATGAATCTCATTCAGGAGGGCTCCACCCTGTGACCTAATCACCTCCCAAAGGTGGTGACACTGACACCATCACAGTGGGCATCAAGATTTCAATATAACGGATTTTGGAGGGATACACACATTCAGACAATAGAAGACAACAACTAATCAAATATCTAGCAGTGTTTTAAAGTAGTCTGTATTTTTCTAAGTAGAACTACTTAAAAAAAGTTTGTTTTCCTGTGTGTCGATTAACCAGAACTATGATCCTCTGAGATAGTGGGAAAAGCACCAACCAGGGAGTCAGGAGACCTGCTTATACTACTTACCAAATATATGACCTTGGCCAAGCTAATTGATCTCTGTATTTTTTCATCTATTAAATGTCAGTGATACTGTGCATCTCATAGGGGTGTTGGGAGATTTAAGTGACATAGTGTATGAAGAGCACCTGACATGGTTAACATACTCAGCATATGAAATCTAACATCTATTATTATTGCTTAAGGAGTATATATTAATATCATATGAGCACATACACTGTATTCTGAGTACTGACTTGAGGATTATGGTCTATAGAAATATGGTATTAGGAGAGCAACATACCTGATATTGGTACTATACTGAAGATTCCAAGTTATATGGTCATCATAGGCATAATATTATACTGCAAAGGCAGGGTAGAAAGGGAACTACTATTTATTAGTGTGCCAGATGCTATGCTAAGTATTTTGCATTCTGTTATCCCATTAAGTCCTCACAACCTAATGAGATAGGTGTTGCTATTATCCCCACATATGTAACATTACTAGGATTTGAAACTCAAAGGGAAGGGAGCACAAATACAGTCTTTGGGGGAAACTAGCAGAATTAATATTTTCTGTAGTAGACCAAGTTATAGCCATGAAAATTCTGTTAATCACCTGTGCAAATCTGTACCTGAGGAGGCTGACACCAACGGAAAAGAAAGGTAGTGAGGAGTGATACAATAAGTCAATTCTGTCTTTGTGCATTTGAGATGTGAAGTGATAACTGAAATATTCTAGGTTAAAAATTGAGTGTGTTTTTTTAATGTTGTTCAGACAAATAATGAATTATTTGTGTATGTGAAAACTGAAACAAGCCAAACATAACAAAACAAAAAACACACACACCAAACATATGTCCTTAGGTTATCCAGGTTCCAGGTTTTTATTTGCTGCTTTTATCTGTGGTTCAGCCTTTGATAAAGGAGAACACCAATGTACATTTATAGGCATCCATGTAAGTGTAAAAATGCTATTCAGTTCAGTTCAGGTCAGTCGCTCAGGCGTATCCAACTCTTCGCGACCCCATGAATCACAGCATGCCAGGCCTCCCTGTCCATCACCAACTCCCCAAGTTTTCTCAAACTTACATCCATCGAGTCGGTGATGCTGTCCAGCCGTCTCATCCTCTGTTGTCCCCTTTTCCTCCTGTCCCCAATCCCACCCAGCATCAGAGTCTTTTCCAATGAGTCAACTCTTCACATGAGGTGGCCAAAGTACTGGAGTTTCAGCTTTAGCATAATTCCTTCCAAAGAACACCCAGGGCTGATCTCCTTCAGAATGGACTGGTTGGATCTCCTTGCAGTCCAAGGGACTCTCAAGAGTCTTCTCCAACACCAAAGTTCAAAAGCATCAATTCTTCAGAGCTCAGCTTTCTTCACAGTCCAACTCTCACATCCATACATGACCACTGGAAAAAGCATAGCCAAAATGCTATTAAGGTGTGACAAATATTTCATAACAAATCAACAAAATTTGCAGTTTCCCCAACTTGTTTCATGTCATGACTTGCATAGCTTTAGTATTTTTTCCCTGGAATCTATGAGTAAGTCTAAGATAAATTTCCTCTATTTCTTTGCATTGATCACTGAAGAAGACTTTCTTATTGCTCCTTGCTATTCTTTGGAACTCTACATTCAGATGCTTATATCTTTCCTTTTCTCCTTTGCTTTTGGCTTCTCTTCTTTTCACAGCTATTTGTAAGGCCTCCTCAGACAGCCATTTTGCTTTTCTGCATTTCTTTTCCATGGGGATGGTCTTGATCCCTGTCTCCTGTGTAATTCATGAACCTCTGTCCATAGTTCATCAGGCACTCTGTCTTTCAGATCTAGTCCCTTAAATCTATCCCTCACTTCCACTGTATAATCATAAGGGATTTGATTTAGGTCACACCTGAATGGTCTAGTGGTTTTCCCTACTTTCTTCAATTGAAGTCTGAATTTGGCAATAAGGAGTTCATGATCTGAGCCACAGTCAGCTCCCTGTTGTGTTTTTGCTGACTGTATAGAGCTTCTCCATCTTTGATTTCAGTGTTGACCATCTGGTGATGTCCATGTGCAGAGTCTTCTCTTGTGTTGTAGGAAGAGGGTGTTTGCTATGACCAGTGCATTCTGTTGGCAAAACTCTATTAGCCTTTGCCCTGCTTCATTCTGTACTCCAAGGCCAAATTTGCCTGTTACTCCAGGTGTTTCTTGACTTCCTACTTTTGCATTCCAGTCCCCTATAATAAAAAGGATATCTTTTTGGGGTGTTAGATCTAAAAGGTCTTGTAGGTCTTCGTAGAACCATTCAACTTCAGCTTCTTCAGCGTTACTGGTTGGGGCATAGGCTTGGATTACCATGATATTGACTGAAAAGAAATAGAGGAAAACAACAGAATGGAAAAGACTAGAGATCTCTTCAAGAAAATTAGAGATACAAAGGGAACATTTCATGCAAAGATGGGCTCCATAAAGGACAGAAATGGTATGGATCTAACAGAAGCAGAAGATATTAAGAAGAAGTGGCAAGAATACACAGAAGAACTGTTTAAAAAAGATTTTAACGACCCAGATACTCATGATGGTGTGATCACTCACCTAGAGCCAGACATCCTGGAATGTGAAGTCAGGTGGGCCTTAGAAAGCATCATTACTAACAAAGCTAGTGGAGGTGATGGAATTCCAGTTGAGCTATTTCAAATCCTGAAAGATGATGCTGTGAAAGTGCTGCACTCAATATGCCAGCAAATTTGGAAAACTCAGCAGTGGCCACAGGACTGGAAAAGGTCAGTTTTCATTCCAATCCCAAAGACAGGCAATGCCAAAGAATGCTCAAACTACCACACAAATGCACTCATTCACACGCTAGTAAAGTAATGTTGGAAATTCTCCAAGCCAGGCTTCAGCAGTATGTGAACCATGAACTTCCAGATGTTCAAGCTGGTTTTAGAAAAGGCAGAGGAACCAGAGATCAAATTGCCAACATCTGCTGGATCATCAAAAAAGCAAGAGAGTTCCAGAAAAACATCTATTTCTGCTTTATTGACTATGCCAAAGCCTTTGACTATGTGGATCACAATAAACTGTGGAAAATTTTGAAAGAGATGGGAATACCAGACCACCTGACCTCCCTCTTGGGAAACCTATATGCAGGTCAGGAAGCAACAGTTGGAACTGGACATGGAACAAGAGACTGGTTCCAAATAGGAAAAGGAGTACGTCAAGGCTGTATATTGTCACCCTGCTTATTTAACTTCTATGCAGAGTACCTCATGAGAAACGCTGGGCTGGAAGAAGCACAAGCTGGAATCAAGATTGCCGGGAGAAATATCAATAAACTAAGATATGCAGATGACACCAACCTTATGACAGAAAGTGAAGAAGAACTAAAGAGCCTCTCAATGAAAGTGAAAGTGGAGAGTGGAAAAGTTGTCTTAAAGCTCAACATTCAGAAAACTAAGATCGTGGTATCTGATCCCATCACTTCTTGGGACATAGATGGGGAAACAGTGAAAACAGTGTCAGACTTTTATTTTTCTGGGCCCTAAAGTTACTGCAGATGGTGATTGCAGCCATGAAATTAAAAGGTACTTACTCCTTGGAAGGAAAGTTATGACCAACCTAGATAGCATATTCAAAGCAGAGACATTACTTTACCAACAAAGGTCCTTCCAGTCAAGGCTATGGTTTTTCCAGTGATGTGAAAGTTGGACTGTGAGGGAAGCTGAGCTCTGAAGAATTGATGCTTTTGAACTGTGGTGTTGGAGAAGACCCTTGAGAGTCTCTTGGACTGCAAGGACATCCAACCCATCCATCCTAAAGGAGATCAATCCTGGTTGTTCATTGGAAGGACTGATGCTGAAGCTGAAACTCCAATACTTTGGCCACCTGATGCGAAAAGTTGACTCATTGGAAAGGACCCTGATGCTGGGAGGGATTGTGGGCAGGAGAAGAAGGGGACGACAGAGGGTGAGATGGCTGGATGGCATCACCAACTCGGTGGATGTGAGTTTGGGTATACTCCGTGAGTTGGTGTTGGACAGGGAGGCCTGGCGTGCTGGGATTCATGGGGTCGCAAAGAGTTGGACACGACTGAGTGACTGAAATGAAATGAACTGAAGATAAATGTATTATTGTGTTAAAATATACATAACATAAAATTAATGCTTTTAATAATTTAAACTCTGCAATTCAATGGCGTTAAACACATTCACATTGTTGTGCAACAATTATCACTAGCAATTACTTCCATTAAACAATTACTTCTCATACTCATTTCTTTCTTCTCCCTGATAACCACTATTCTGTTTTCTATCCCTATGAATTTTATATTTTAAGTACTTAATATAAGTGGAATCTTCTTTTGTGTCTGGTTTGTTTCACTTAGCATGATATTTTCAAGCTTCAAGCATGTATTAGAATTTCATTACTTTTTAAAGCTGAATAATATTCCATTTCATGTATATACCACATTTGTTTATCCATTCATCCATCAGCGAATGTTTTTTCACTTTTGGCTATTTGTGAATAATGCTGTGATGAATATTGTTGTACAAATATCTATTTGAGTCCCTCTTTCTGACTGTTTGGATATATACCCAGTAATAAATTGTTGGATCATATGGTAATTTTATGTTTGTTTTTGCAGACCTGCTATATTGTTTTTATGGCACATCACTTTACATTTCCACTAGCAATGAATGAGTATTCCAGTTTCTGCACATTCTCACTAACACTTGTTGTTTTTTTCTTTTTTAATAATAGTGATGTTAAGAGGTGTGTGGAAGAAGGAAATGGCAACCCACTCCAGTATTCTTGCCTAGAGAGTCCCATGGACAGAGGAGCCTAGTGGGCTGCTGTCCATAGGGTCACACAGAGTTGGACACGACTGAAGTGTCTTAGCATGCATGCGTGCATTGGAGAAGGAAATGGCAACCCACTCCAGTATTCTTGCCTGGAGAATCCCAGGGACAGAGGAGCCTGGTGGGCTTCCGTCTGTGGGGTCGCACAGAGTTGGACACAACTGAAGCGACTTAGCAACGGCAGCAGCAGCAGCAGCAGCAGCAACAGGTGTGTAGTAGTATCTCATGTGGTTTTGATTTGCATTTCCCTAATGATTAGTGATACTGAACATCTCAACTTTCAGTGCTTATTGGCCATTTATACATCTTTTTGCAGAACCTTTTATTCAAGTCCTTTGCCCATTTTTGAATTGAATCTTTTGTTGTTGTTGTTGTTGAGTTGTAGATCTTTATAAATTCTGGATACTAATCCCTTATCAGATATATGATTTGCAAGTGTTTTCTCCCATTCTGTAGGTTACCTTTTTGCTTTCTTCTTAATATCCATTGATATATAAAATTTTTAATTCTGGTGAGCAACGTTGGTGTATTTTTTTCTTTTGTTGCCTATATTTATGGTGTCTTATTAAACAAATAATTGCTAAATCTAATGTCATGAAGCTTTTACTCTGTTTTCTTCTAAGATTTTTATAGTATTAATGCTTACATTTAGGCATTTGTATTACATTGAATTATTTTTGAGTGTAGAAATGTCCTTGCATTCCAGGAATAAATTCTACTTGTTTATGGTGTACAATCTTTTTAGTACACTGATGAATTTAGTTTGCTAGTATGTAGTTGAGAACTTGTGTATTGATATTCAAAGGGATATTGGTCTGTGATTTTCTTTTCTTATAGTATCAACATCTGTGTCTGGCTTTGGTATCAGGGTGTTGCTGGACTCATGGAATGAGTCAGAAAATGTTCTTTCCTCTTCAGTATTTTGAATAGGTTTTTTTTTTTTTTTTTTTTTTTTTTGCTGCACCTCACAGCATGTGGAACTTTGCCCACCAAGGATTGAATGTGTAACCCCTGCAGTGGAAGTGCAGAGTCTTAATCACTGGAAAGCCAGGAAAGTCTCCTCTTCAGTAGTTTGAAAGGATTTGAGGAAGATTGATGTTAATTCTATTTCAGGTGTTTGGTAGAATCCAGCAGTTAAGCCATCTGTTCAGGTCTTTTCTTTGTTTGGAAGTTTTTGATTGCTGATTCAATCACCTTACTATTTATAGGTCTATTGAGATATTCTGGGTTTTTTTTTTTTATGACTCAGTCTTCATAGGTTGTATATTTTTAGGAATGTCTGTGTTTTACCCAGGTTATCGAATTCGCAGGCATACAATTGTCCGTAATAATCTTTTGTAATATTTTCTGGTATGTGCTAAGTCATTTCAGTCATGTCCAACTCTTGCAACCCTTTGAATTGTAGTCCAACAGGCTCCTCTGTCCATGGGATTCTCCAGGCGAGAATACTGGAGTGGGTTGCCATGCCCTCCTCCAGGGGATCTTCCCAAGCCAGGGATCTGTGTCTCCTAGGACTCCTGCATTGGCAGGTGGGTTCGTTACAAATAGTGCCACCTAGAAAGCTCCCTATTTAAGCAAAATAGGTAGTATGCCCCCACTTTCACTTTTTAAAAATTTATTTTATTGACCTATAGTTGATTACTAATGTGTTAATTTCTGCTGTACATCAAAGTGATTTGGTTAAACATAATATATAGGTTCATTTTCATATTCGTTTCCATTATGGTTTATCAGTAGAGTTCAGTTAAGTTGCTCAGTTGTGTCTGACTCTTTGCAACCCCATGCACTGCAGCACACCAGGCTTCCGTGTCCATCACCAACTCCCAGAGCTTGCTCAAACTCATGTCCATCTTGTCGGTGATGCCATCCAACCATCTAATCCTCTGTCGTCCCCTTCTCCTCCTGCCCTCAATCTGTCCCAGCATCAGAGTCTTTTCCAAAGAGTCAGAACTTTGCATCAGATGGCCAAGGTATTGGAGCTTCAGCTTCAGCATCAGTCCTTCCAGTGAATATTCAGGACTGATTTCCTTTAGGATGGACTGGTTGGATATCCTTGCAGTCCAAGGGACTCTGAAGAGTCTTCTCCAGTACCACAGTTCAAAAGCATCGATTCTTCAGTGATCAGCTATCTTTATGGTCCAACTCTCACATCCACACGACTACTAGAAAAACCATAGTTTTGACTAGATGAACCTTTGTCGTCAAAGGAATGTCTCTGCTTTTTAATATGCTGTCTAGGTTGGTCATAGCTTTTCTTCCAAGGAGCAAGTGTCTTTTAAATTCATGGCTGCAGTCACCATCTGTAGTGATTTTGGAGCCCCCCAAAAAAGTCCATCACTGTTTCTGTTGTTTCCCCATCTATTTGTCATGAATGATGGGACCAGATGCCATGATCTTAGCTTTTTGAATGTTGAATTTTAAGCCAACATTTTCACTCTCCTCTTTCACGGTCATTAAAAGGCTCCTCAGTTCTTCATTTTCTGCAATAAAGGTGGTTTCATCTGCATATCTGAGGTTATTGAGATTTCTCCTGGCAATCTTCCTTCCAGCTTGCACTTCATCCAGCCTGGCAAGCGAAAAGCAAAGGAGAAAAGGAAAGATATAAGCATCTGAATGCAGAGTTCCAAAGAATAGCAAGGAGAGATATGAAAGCCTTCCTCAGTGATCAGTGCAAAGAAATAGATGAAAAAAACAGAATGAGAAAGACTAGAGATCTCTTCAAGAAAATTAGAGATACCAAGGGAACATTTCATGCAAAGATGGGCTTGGTAAAGGACAGAAATGGTATGGATTTAACAGAAGCAGAAGATATTAAGAAGAGGTGGCAAGAATACACAGAGGAACTGTTCAAAAAAGAGCTTCATGACCCAGATAATCACGATGGTGTGATCACTCACCTACCGCCAGATATCATGGAATGTAAAGTGGGCATTACAAAGCATCACTACGAACAAAGCTAGTGGAGGTGATGGAATTCCAGCTGAGCTATTTCAAATCCTGAAAGATGATGCTGTGAAAGTGCTGCACTCAATATACCAGCAAACTTGAAAAACTCAGCAGTGGCCACAGGACTGGAAAAGGTCAGTTTTTATTGCAATCCCAAAGAAAGGCAATGTCAAAGAGTGCTCAAACTACCGTACAATTGCACTCATCTCACACGCTAGTAAAGTAATGCTAAAAATTCTCCAAGCCAGGCTTGGAGTACATGAACCGTGAAATTCCAGATGTTCAAGCTAGTTTGAGAAACGGCAGAGGAACCAGAGATCAAATTGCCAACATCTACTGGATCATCGAAGAAGCAAGAGAGTTCCACAAAAACATCCATTTCTGCTTTATTGACTATGCCAAAGCCTTTGACTGTGTGGATCACAATAAACTGTGAAAAATTCTGAAAGAGATGGGAATAACAAACCACGTGACCTGCCTCCTGAGAAACCTATATGCAGGTCAGGAAGCAACAATGAACTGGACATGGAACAAGAGACTGGTTCCAAGTCGGGAAAGGAGAATGTCAAGGCTGTATATTGTCACCCTGCTTATTTAACTTATATGCAGAGTGCATCATGAGAAACGCTGGGCTGAAAGAAGCACAAGCTGGAATCAAGACTTCTGGGAGAAATATCAATAACCTCAGATATGCAGATGACACCACCCTTATGGCAGAAAGTGAAGAGGAACTAAAAAGCCTCTTGATGAAAGTGAAAGAGGAGAGTGAATAAGTTGGCTTAATGTTCAACATTCAGAAAACTAGGATCATGGCATCTGGTTCCATCAATTCATGGGAAATAGATGGGGAACAGTGGAAACAGTGTCAGACTTTATTTTTTGGGGCTCCAAAATCACTGCAGATGGTGACTGCAGCCATGAAATTAAAAGACACTTACTCCTTGGAAGGAAAGTTATGACCGACCTAGATAGCATATTGAAAAGCAGAGATATCACTTTGTCAACTAAGGTCCGTCTAGTCAAGGCTATGGTTTTTCCAGTGGTCATATATGGATGTGAGAGTTGGACTGTGAGGAAAGCTGAGTGCCAAAGAATTGATGCTTTTGAACTGTGGTGTTGGAGAAGACTCTTGAGAGTCCCTTGAACTGCAAGGAAATCCAACCAGTCCATCCTAAAGGAGATCAGTCCTGGAGGTTCATTGGAGGGACTGCTGCTAAGGCTGAAGCTCCAATACTTTGGCTGTCTCATGCAAAGAGTTGACTCATTCAAAAAGACCCTGATGCTGGGAGGGGTTGGGGGCAGGAGAAGAAGGGGACGATAGAGGATGAGATGGCTGGATGGCGTCACCAACTTGATGGACGTGAGTTTGAGTGAACTCCGGGAGTTGGTGATGGACAGGGAGGCCTGGCGTGCTGCAATTCATGGGGTCGCAAAAAGTCAGACACGACTGAGCGGCTGAACTGGACTGAACTCTGCATATAAATTAAATAAGCCGGTCGACAATTTACAGCCTTGACGTACTCCTTTCCCAGTATGGAACCAGTCCATTGTTCCATGTCCAATGCTAACTGTTGTTTCTTGATCTGCATACAGATTCCTCAGGAGGCAGATCAGGTGGTCTGGTATTCCCACCTCTTTTCGAATTTTCCAGTTTATTGTGATCCACACAGTCAAAGGCTTTGGCATAGTCAATAAAGCAGAAGTAGATGTTTTTCTGGAACTCTCTTGCTTTTGCTGTGATCCAATGGATGTTGGCAATTTGATCTCTGGTTCCTCTGCCTTTTCTAAATCCAGCTTGAACATTTGAAAGTTCATGGTTCACATACCATTGAAGCCTGACTTGAAGAATTTTGAGCATTACTTTGCTATCATGTGAGATGAATGCAATTTTGGTGTTGTTTAAACATTCTTTGGCATTGCCTTTCTTTGGGAGTGGAATGAAAACTGACCTTTTGCAGTCATGTGGCCGCTGATGAGTTTTCCAAATTTGCTGGCATATTGAGTGTAGCACTTTCACACCATCATCTTTTAGGATTTGAAATAGCTCAACTGGAATCCTATCACCTCCACTAGGTTTGTTCATAGTGATGCTTCCTATGGCCCACTTGACTTTGCATTCCAGTATGTCTGGCTCTAGGTGAGTGATCACACCATCGTGGTTATCTGGTTCATGAAGATATGTTTTGTATGGTTCTTCTGTGTTCTTGCCACCTCTTCTTAATATCTTCTGCTTCTGTTAGGTTCATAGCATTTCTGTTCTTTACTGTGCCCATCTTTGCATGGAATGTTCCGTTGGTATCTCTAATTTTCTTTAAGAGATCTCTAGTCTTTCCCATTCTATTGTTTTCATCTATTTTTTTCCCAATGATCACTGAGGAAGGCTTTCTTATCTCTCCTTGCCATTCTTTGAAATTCTACATTCAAGTGGGTATAGGTTTCCTTTCTCATTTGCCTTTAGCTTCTCTTCTTTTCTCAGCTACTTGTAAGCCCTGGTCTTGATCACTGCCTCCTATATAATGTCATGAACCTCTGTTGAGAGTTCTTCAGGCAATTTGTCTATTCAGTCTAATCCTTTGAATCTGTTTGTCACTTTGACTGTATAACCTTAAGGGATTTGTTTTACATTATACCTGAATGGCCTAGTGGTTTTCCCTTCTTTCTTCAATTTATGTCTGAATTTTGCAATAAGGAGTTCATGATCTGAGCCACAGTCAACTCCCAGTCTTGTTTTTGCTAACTGGATAGAGCTTTTCCACCTTTGGCTGCAAAGAATATAATCAATCAGACTTTGGTGCTGAGAATCTGGTGATGTCCATGTGTAGAGTCATCCTTTGCATTGTTGGAAGAAGGTGTTTGCTCTGACCAGTGTGTTCTCTTGGCAGAACTTTGTTAGCCTTCACCCTGCTTCATTTTGTACTCCAGGGCCAAATTTTCCTGTTACTCTAGGTATCTCTTAACTTCCTGCTTTTGCATTCCAATCCCTTGTGATGATAGGGCATCATTTTTGGGTGTTAATTCTATAAGGTCTTGTAGGTCTTCATAGAATCATTCAGCTTCAGCTTCTTCAGCATTTCTGGTCGGGGCATAGACTTGGATTACCATGATATTGAATGGTTTGCCCTTGGAACAAACAGATCATTCTGTCATTTTTGAGATTGCATCCAAGTACTGCATGTCGGACTCGTTGACTATGATGGCTACTCCATTTCTTCTAAGGGATTCTTGTGCACAGTAGTAGATATAATGGTTATCTAAGTTAAATTCACCCATTCCAGTCCATTTTAGTTCGCTGATTCCTAGAATGTTGACATTCATTCTTGCCATCTCCTGTTTGACCACTTCCAATTTGCCTTGATTCATGGACCTAACATTCCAGATTCCTATGCAATATTGCTCTTTATAGCATTGCACCTTGCTTCCATCACCAGTCACATCCACAACTGGGTGTTGTTTTTGCTTTGGCTCCATCTCTTAAATCTTTGTGGAGTTATTTCTCCACTGATCTCCAGTAGCATATTGGGCACCTACCGACCTGTGGAGTTCATCTTTCAGTATCCTGTCTTTTTGCCCTTTCATACTGTTCATGGGGTTCTCAAGGTAAGAATACTGAAGTGGTTTTCCATTCCCTTCTCCAGTGGACCACGTTTTGCCAGAACTCTCCATTATGACCCTTCTGTCCTGGGTGGCTCTACATGGCATGACACATAGTTTCATTGAGTTAGACATGGCTATGGTCCATGTGATCAGTTTGATTAGTATTCTGTGATTGTGGTTTTCATTCTGTCTGCCCTCTGAAGCATAAGTATAAGAGACTTATGGAAGATTCCTGATGGGCGAGACTCACTTTAGGGGAAACTGGGTCTTGTTCTGATTGGCAGAGCCATGCTCAGCAAATATTGAATTCAATTTTTGTTGATGGGCGTGGCTGTGTTACCTAGCTGTTATTTGACCTGAGACCAAACTGTGGTGGAGGTAATGAAGATAATGGTGACCTTCTTCAAAAGGTCCTGTGTACGCACTTCAGCACTCGGCCCCTAACCCTGCAGCAGGCCACCACCAACCCACGCCTCTGCTAGAGATTCTCAGACACTCCTGGGCAGGTCTGGGTCAGTCTCTTGTGGAGTCACTGCTCCTTTCTCCTGGATCCTGGTGTGCACAAGGTTTTGTTTGTGCCCTCCAATAGACTGTTTCTCCAGTCCTATGTACGTTCTGTAGTCAAATCCCACTGGACTCCAAAGTCAAAATTCCTTGACGGCCCTCAGTCCCTTTGCCAGATCCCCAGGTTGGGAAATCTGTTGTAGGTCCAAGAGCTTTCTTAACAGTGTGAGAATTTCTTTGGTATTATTGTTCTGCAATTTGTTTTGTGGGTCGTCTGCTCAGCAGCTCTATGGTTAGGCTAATAATGGTGACCTCTTCCAAGAGGGCTTATGCTACATGCTGTGTGACCCAGGTCTGCTGCACCCCAAGCTCCTGCAGCAGGCCACTGCTGACCTGTACCTCCACAGGAGATACTCAAAGGCAGGTCTGACTCAATCTCTGTAGGGTTTCTGGGTCCTGGTGCAGACATGGTGTTGTTTGAACCCTCTGAGCATCTCTGGCGGGTATGCGGTTTGATTCTAAATGCGATTTTGCCCCTCCTGCTGTCTTGCTGGGCCTTCTCCTTTGCCCTTGAATGTGGGGTATCTTTTTTTGGTGGGATCCATCATTCTTCTGTCGATGTTTGTTCAGCAGTGAGTTGTAACTTTGGAGTTCGCACAGGAGAACATGAGCGCACGTCCTTCTACTCTGTCATCTGGTGTGCAGTTTGGTTTATCACAGGATATTGAATTCAGTACCCTGTGCTATACAGTAGGACCTTGTTGTTTACTCATTTTGATATTTTGATTTTGGTAATTTGAGTCTTTTTTTTTTTCAAACTAGATGAAGATTTGTATGCTTTGTTAAATCTTTTCGAAGAATGGTTGGTTTCCTTGCTTTTCTCTATTGTTTCCCTATTCTCTGTTTTATTTATCTCCACTCTAATCTTCATTTCCTTCCTTCTTCTAGCTTTGGTTTTGGTTTGGCCATTGTATAATGATGTAAAATTAGGTTGTTAATTTGAAATCTTTCTTCTTTCTAAAATATAAACACTTATAGCCATAAATTTCCCTCTTAGTACTGTTTTCAATGTATCCTATGTTTTGGTATATTGTTTTTTCATTTGTCTTAAGGTATTTTCTAATATCCCTTGTGATTTCTTTGATCCACTGGTTGTTTAAGAGTGTATTGTTTCCACATATTTGTGTGTGTTCCGATTTTCCTTCCATTGACTGCTTGTTTCATTCCAATGCGATTGGAAAAGACATTTGTATGTTTTCAATTTTAAAAAAAATATTAAAACTTCCTCTGTGGTCTAATGTATGGCTTATCCTAGAGAATGTTCCATGTACACTTGAGAAAAATATATATTCTGATGTTGGGAGGAATGTTCTGTATACGTCTGTTAGGCCCAATTCATTTATTTCAGTTCAGTTCAGTCTCTCAGTCGTGTCCGACTCTTTGCGACCCCATGAGTCCCAGCACACCAGGCCTCCCTGTCCATCACCAACTCCTAGAGTTCACTCAGACTCATGTCCATCGAGTCAGTGATGCCATCCAGCCATCTCATCCTTTGTCGTCCCCTTCTCCTCTTGCCCCCAATCCCTCCAGCATCAGAGTCTTTTCCAATGAGTCAACTCTTCGCATGAGGTGGCCAAAGTACTGGAGTTTCAGCTTTAGCATCATTCCTTCCAAAGAAATCCCAGGGCTGATCTCCTTCAGAATGGACTGGTTGGATCTCCTTGCAGTCCAAGGGACTCTCAAGAGTCTTCTCCAACACTACAGTTCAAAAGCATCAATTCTTCCACACTCAGCTTCTTCACAGTCCAACTCTCACATCCATACATGAGCACAGGAAAAACCATAGCCTTGACTAGATGAACCTTTGTTGGCAAAGTAACGTCTCAGCTTTTGAATATGCTATCTAGGTCGGTCATAACTTTCCTTCCAAGGAGTAAGCGTCTTTTAATTTCATGGCTGAAGTCACCATCTGCAGTGATTTTGGAGCCCAGAAAAATAAAGTCTGACACTGTTTCAACTGTTTCCCCATCTATTTCCCATGAAGTGATGGGACCCAATGCCATGATCTTCGTTTTCTGAATGCTGAGCTTTAAGCCAACTTTTTCACTCTCCTCTTTCACTTTCATCAAGAGGCTTTTGAGTTCCTCTTCACTTTCTGCCATAAGGGTGGTGTCATCTGCATATCTGAGGTTATTGATATTTCTCCCAGCAATCTTGATTCCAGCTTGTGTTTCTTCCAGTCCAGCGTTTCTCATGATGTACTACTCTGCATAGAAGTTAAATAAACAGGGTGACCATATACAGCCTTGACGAACTCCTTTTCCTATTTGGAACCAGTCTGTTGTTCCATGTCCAGTTCTAACTGTTGCTTCCTGACCTGCACACAGATTTCTCAAGAGGCAGATCAGGTGGTCTGGTATTCCCATCTCTTTCAGAATTTTCCACAGTTTATTGTGATCCACATAGTCAAAGGCTTTGGCATAGTCAATAAAGCAGACATAGATGTTTTTTTGGAACTCTCTCGCTTTTTCCATGATCCAGCGGGTGTTGGCAATTTGATCTCTGGTTCCTCTGCCTCTTCTAAAACCAGCTTGAACATCTGGAAGTTCACGGTTCACATATTGCTGAAGCCTGGCTTGGAGAATTTTGAGCATTACTTTACTAGCGTGTGAGATGAGTGCAATTGTGCGGTAGTTTGAGCATTCCTTTCTTTGGGATTGGAATGAAAACTGACCTTTTCCAGTCCTGTGGCCACTACTGAGTTTTCCAAATTTGCTGGCATATTGAGTGCAGCACTTTCACAGCATCACCTTTCAGGATTTGCAATAGCTCAACTGGAATTCTATCACCTCCACTAGCTTTGTTCGTAGTGATGCTTTCTAAGGCCCACTTGACTTCACATTCCAAGATGTCTGGCTCTAGGTGAGTGATCACACCACTGTGATTATCTTGGTCATGAAGATCTTTTTTGTACAGTTCTTCTGTGTATTCTTGCCATCTCTTCTTCTGTTAGGTCCATACCATTTCTTTCCTTTATCGAGCCCATCTTTGCATGAAATGTCCCCTTGGTATCTCTGATTTTCTTGAAGAAATCTCTAGTCTTTCCCATTCTGTTGTTTTCCTCTATTTCTTTGCATTGATCGCTGAAGAAGGCTTTCTTATCTCTTCTTGCTATTCTTTGGAACTCTGCATTCAGATATTTATAGCTTTCCTTTTCTCCTTTGCTTTTCGCTTCTCTTCTTTTCACAGCTATTTGTAAGGCCTCCCCAGACAGCCATTTTGCTTTTTTGCATTTCTTTTCAATGAGACTGGTCTTGATCCCTGTCTCCTGTACAATGTCACGAACCTCATTCCATAGTTCATCAGGCACTCTATCTATCAGATCTAGGCCCTTAAATCTATTTCTCACTTCCATTGTATAATCATAAGGGATTTGATTTAGGTCATACCTGAATGGTCTAGTGGTTTTCCTTACTTTCTTCAATTGAAGTCTGAATTTGGCAATAAGGAGTTCATGATCTGAGCCACAGTCAGCTCCTGGTCTTGTTTTTGCTGAGTGTATAGAGCTTGTCCATCTTTGGCTGTGAAAAATATAATCAATCTGATTTTGGTGTTGACCATCTGGTGATGTCCATGTATAGTCTTCAAACCCTCTGTTTCCTTGTTGATCTTCTGCTTTTCTCTCCACTTATTGAAAGTGGAGTATTAAATTCTCCAGTAACTACTGTGTATCTGTCTCTTTCTCCCTTTAATTCTGTTGATGTTTGCCTCATATATTTTGGAGATCTGGTGTTTTGATATGTAAATGGTTATAACTGCCATTTCTTTTGGTGAATTAACCTTTTTACCACATACAGTGTACTTACTTGTCTCTTGTAACAGTTTTTAAGTGTATTTCATCTGATATTAGTGTAGCTATCCAAGCCCTCCTTGGTTACTATTGGTATGAATATCCTTCTAAATTCTTCACTTTCAAGCTATTTCAGTCCTTAGATCTAAAGTTAGTCTCTTGCAGATAGCATTAGTTAAATCATGTTTTTATAAACCACTCTGCCAATCTAAGCCTTTTGGATGGGCAATTTAATCCATTCAGAGTATTAACAGTTACTGATAGGGAAGGACTTACATTTACCATTTTGTTATTTGTTTTCTGTATTTCTTGTAGCTTTTTTGCCCCTTATTTCCTCTTTCCTATAAAGTTATATTAGTCATTTTCTTTTGATGTTTCCATGGGAAAGCAAAGGATTGGAGTTTCCTGGTGTGCTATTTTGCTGATGTCACTCCAGATTTAGATATTTAAAACTGTAAGAACATGATTCATATACAAGGTGGTAAACATATCTTAAAGTTTTATCCCAAGAGACAGAACAACTAAAAATACAAAGAATCAGGAAAGGCAGGGAACGGTTTTCTAACCTATATTGATCAATCTTTAGGGACTTCATGAATAGATTTTAAGGCTTCTATGAACCATGTTGAAATTGTAAACCCAATTTTGTGGGTTTTTTTTTTTTTTTTCTGATTGGCTTGGTCAGTAGAGACATTTTCATAGCTTTAATTAGATTCTTAAAGGGAATGTACTTATTTTTTCCCCCAATTATAAAAGTGATATAAGATGCTAAGGTGCTCAGTCACTCAGTCATGTTTGCTATCCCATGGACTATAGCCCACCAGGCTCTTCTGTCCACAGAATTCTCCAGGCAAGCATATTGGAATGGGTTGTCATTTCTTTCTCCAAGGGATCTTCCCTACCCAGGGATTGAACCTGGGTCTCTTGCATTGCAGGCAGATTCTTTACCACTGTGCCACCATGAAAGTAATATATACTTCTCACATGATCTATGACCCACAAGATGCCAGAAAAGTTCTGTTAAAGTGTAAATGATCAGATTATTATGTTACATATATTAATAGCTAGTGAACCTGGTGATTAAACTTACTCCAGAGCATACATAAAAAGGAAAGTCTTACAAGTTCATTTTAACAGATTAACAGAACCTTGAAATCAAAGTTGAAAAAACTTCAAAAAAAAAAAAAAAGAAAAAGAAAAAAAAAGGGGGGGAACTACAGACTAACATGTATAGATAGGTGCAAATCACATAGAAACTTCTGTGTTTCTCCTGTTAAGACAGATTTCCACCCTCTCAGAGACTAATCAGTTCTACTCTCTCCATCTCTATTTTTTACTATATCTCCATCCTTACCCTTATTCATCACCATCTCCACCCTTTTCACCTACTAACCATTAGAGATGCCTACGTCATTTAAGACCAAGTTTATCTACTTTATGCTAATTTTCAAAGGCCATGCTTTTTATTCACCATCTTTGTGATAAATGTATAATCTGCATGGTTTATTTTTCCAATCAAGTATGCTTTATATATGATGCTATCAAATATAGTTCTCTTAGTTACTTTAAAAACTGAGTATATTTATCAATTTCCATTCTGTAATAGAGTAGGGCCATGCTGAGATAATTATCTGCAAAGTAGTTCTTAGGCTTGTTCCATTAACTCCATGAACTTATTTATAGAAATCTTTATCTATACTCTGTGTGTATGTGTGTGTTCATGCATACACATATATACACGTGTTTTCTTGAATAAAGTATGTAGCTTTCATTAGATTTTCAATTTCCAAAGAATGAAGAGCTAGTTTAAATGAATTGTCAGATTCTCCAAAGGGTTAAACCCTTCTCTTCCAATTAAGAACCATCTGTTAACTTATATTAATTCATGAAAAACTAGTAATTTATGAAAATTTTGGAGAAAATTTGCAGGAATGCTGCCATAGTTTCCACAAATTGTCTCTGGATGTCTCGACACAAATAGAAACTTGGATGAAATGTACATAAGATTGGCCCAGAATTTCTTATGTTTTTCACTCTCGTAGTTAATTTACTTCCCTACTGTGGAGATTTTCATAGTAATTTTAGTAGAATTTTCTCCATAAAACAGATACTTTGTAAGGAGGAATTTGGTTGAATAAAATGTAACCTTGTAACCCCCCCAAATTTTAAAAATACCCTCAGTCTTTCAGAGTAACTACTTATGGATTAAAATGGTCCATAAAAAGTGTGCTTACTCACTCTTTGTCTAAATACGATTTCCTCTTCACTTCAGTTCAGTAGCTCAGTCATGTCCGACTCTTTGCGACCCCATGAACTACAGCACTCCAGGCCTGTCTGTCCATCACCAACTCCCAGAGTCTACTCAAACTCATGTCCATTGAGTCGGTGATGCCATCCAACCATCTCATCCTCTTTCATCCCCTTTTCCTCCCACCTTCAATCTCTCCCAGCATCAGGGTGTTTTCAAATGAGTCAGTTCTTTACTGGAAAAACCATAGCATTGACTAGATGGACCTTTGTTGGCAAAGTAATGTCTCTGCTTTTTAATATGCTGTCTAGGTTGGTCATAACTTTCCTTCCAAGGGGCAAATGTCTTTTAATTTCATGATTGCAGTCACCATCTGCAGTGATTTTGGAGCTCCCCAAAATAAAGTTTGTCACTGTTTCCTCTGTTTCCCCATATTTGCCATGAAGTGATGGGACCATATGCCATGATCTTAGTTTTCTGAAAGTTGAGTTTTAAGCCAACTTTTTCACTCTCCTCTTTCACTTTCATCAAGAGGCTCTTTAGTTCTTCTTCACTTTCTGCCATAAGGGTGGTGTCATGTGCATATCTGAGGTTGTTGATATTTCTCCCGGCAATCTTGATTCCAGCTTTTGCTTCCTCCAGCCCAGCGTTTCTCATGATGCACTCTGCATATAAGTTAAATAAGCAGGGTAACAGTATACAGCCTTGATGTACTCCTTTCCCTATTTGGAACCAGTCTGTTGTTCCATGTCCTGTTCTGACTGTTGCTTCTTGACCTGCATACAGATTTCTCAGGAGGCAGGTCAGGTGGTCTGCTATTCCCATATCTTTCAGAATTTTCCACAGTTTATTGTGATCCCCACAGTCAAAGGTTTTGGTATAGTCAAAAAAGCAGAAATAGATGTTTTTGTGGAACTCTCTTGCTTTTTCAATGATCCAACGGATGTTGGCAGTGATTTACTCTTGCAGATTTTATTGTAAAAAAGAGGAAGAAAATGATCATTGTGGGAAGTTATGTTAATTTTTTTACTCAGACTAGATACAAATTAATTTTGGAGTAAGGGGAAACTTCTATTTTTAAAGGTAGATATTTTTCCTTTTCCCAAGGCTAAACCTAGTAGGTACTGACACCTTAAAAGTGGTAAAGGGCCTAAAGCAGGGCTCATGAAAAAAAAAAAAAAAAAAAAGGCTATGAAGATTAAGTGAAGGACATGAGGTTGTATGAAATGAAATGAGGTTATTTAGTATCACTTGATCAAGTCAAATCAACGTCATTTGTGTGTATGTGAATGTATGCACACAGATGTATGACAAGGGGAATATTCAGCACAAATGTGAACTGATTTAAAATAATTTTATACCACATATTTGCTGAAAGTCCTGATGGGGGTTGAAATGACTCAATATGGACAAAGAAAGCTCACAGTATATTGAATTTGAAGCTTGGGTTCTGATATGACTGAATTTCCCCAAATAAACCAAACCTCAGCAATAATGGCATGAGTGAACTAATATGATATGTCATGAATTATTTATCTATTTTTCAGCTTAATGTCTGACCTGTAGATTAGAAGTTCAGCTGCCTCAAAATATAAATGATTACTTTATATGGATTAGGGAGGCAGAGGTTGATGGAAGAATTTATTTTCCCTTTTCCCTTTTCACTCTTGAAAATGAAAAAAGACAGAACTTTTCTCCCTTACGGATCCAGTCCTTGATGTTCATTCAGCAACAGGAATGAAGGTGCTTATGGACAAAATCAAGTATCAACAGTATAAATTTATCTATACTGGTTTTCCCAAAACCAATACAATATTGTAAAGTAATTAGCCTCCAATTAAAATAAATAAATTTAAATTAAAAAAATAAATAGTAACTGGATAGTATTGAACCCTATGCTTGAAATACAATTGCTTTTATGAACTAGAAAACATTTTTCTTTCAAAATTAATTTTAAACTAAAAAATAGTACATCTGATGGAAGGGTTGGTGGGAGGAGAACAAATAGAACAGAGCTGCTTTTTAGACTTCAAATTGAAGAAAGAGTAGAGTAAGCCACTGTGAACTTAAAATAGGAGTTTATACTGAGAGTTGGTCAATCTAATTACTTAAATATTCCTTTAAAAATGAGAGAATCTATTCCTTCTCATGTGTTTAAATAGAAATTTGTATATAGTTGTCTATAAATTTATATTTGTGTTTCAACAAAAATGGACTATTATATTACTGAAGTTAATATTCCAAAGGCAGTAATAAAATTACTTTGCATTCCTGTAAATCTTTATAATGTATAAGACATTTTCATATATATTTGTACTAAAACTGCATATCAGCTCTCTGAGTTTCCATTTCTGTTGAATTCAAGGTTAAGGGAGGTTTTATGATTTATCCAAGACAAAGAACAAATAAAACATCAGAAGTAGGATTGAACCCTGGTAATCTATCACTAAATTGCATTTTTTAAATATCATGTTGCTCAAAAGCTTAAAATAAAAGTGAGGGAAAATAATTATACAAATAATTATAAAAACATCATTATTGTTTTCATGAACATGAAAACCAATGGAATATCTACTAATTTAATATCTTTAGATTAGCCAAGAAGTTGAATCATTTCTCCATTGCTTAATCTAATCAATATATTACTGTCATAAGAAAGAGAAAATTGAAAAATGAATTCTATAGAATTTCAATTCTGTATACTACACAACAATTCAACTAATATTGTAAAATCTCCTCTTTTTTTTGGGGGGGGGTGGAAGAAAAGTCTCTGGTCCTCTTATCTATAGTATGAATATAAGAATGAATCTTGAAACTTTTGAGTCCTAATTGTTTACTTATATATCTCAGGCTTAAAGAGGGCTATCTCTGAAATGTAAGGTCAGTATGTCATAAAATCAAAGTAGGTCCAAAGACTATGAGATATTAGTGTTTTTCCTGACTCCTAGTAGCTGTTGATACTAAACTATATTACAAACATCTTTTTGGCACTTGTCATGCTGTTGTTTTATCAAGCTCAAAAGAAAATACCCTAGGATAAAGAAACAAAGAATGTTTTAATAATGAACACAATTATATCTTGGAAGTTTTGCACATTTTACTTTAAAGTCAGATATTCTCTGAAGACATTTAGAAGAATTTTGACATATTTAGGAGTCAGAATTTGTTTCTAAGGAAACTTGTGTAGTGATATTATTGATAGACCATATATTAAAAATATACTTAGTCAACTTTAAAGTAAATTCAACTTTCTCTTTAATAATATATGAAAGTACATTCTTGAGATATTTAGGCAACATGCTATAACTCTCCATATTATCTTTTAGCAACTTATTATTGCTATCTGATTTGACAGTATGTAATATTGTTATATATAAAATAATAAGCAAGGTTTCAGGGACACACACTGCCCTAAGTGCTTTTTGTGCACTTTTGATATTGAACTTCCACAACTTTGAGTAGTTTTTATTATTATTCTCATTTTATGGATGAGAAAATTGAAGCATATAGAAGTAAAATAAGTTGCCTAAGGTCACAGACCTAGTGAATGGTTGACTGGGTCTTCAGATTCAGTATATACATAGCTCCAAAACCTATGTTTTTAACTCTTAAGCAGTGTTTTAAAAGTAGAGACAGTTTGCTTTCCCATTTTCTCTTTTAACAGTCTTTATAGATAGTGATAAGAGTGCCAGCGCTGAAATATGTCTGTCCTGGTTTAACTTCCAGTGCTTCAGTGCTAAGTCGTTTCAGTTGTGTCAGATTCTTTGCTACCACATGGACTTTAGCCTGCCAGGTTCCTCTGTCTATGGGATTCTCCACGCAAGAATACTGGAGTGGGCTGCCTTTGCCTCCTTCAGGGGATCTTCCTGACGCAGGGATTGAGCCTGGGTCTCTTATGTCTACTGCATTGGCAGGAGAGTTCTTTACCACCAGTGCCAACAGGGAAGCCCAATATTTGGCTAATTACTTATCTGTGTGCAGAACTTTTCTTTTTTTAACTTTTCTTTACTTCATTGGCAAAGTGGGGATAGTAATATTATTTACCTCATAAGGTAATGGAAAGGACAAATTTAGATACTATATGTAAGGAGCTTAGAACAGTGCCTGGCAGATATAGCAAGTATTTAATGAGTGCTAGCATTAGCACTTCTTTTTCCTCCTCCCCCTCTTCTATTATTGTTGTTGTTGCTGTTGCTATTATTATCATTACTGCTTCCATGTCTCCTTAGAATTGCTTTATTCACTTACCAAGGTGCTGTTTTACATTTTAACTAAGGATTTCCCACTTAGGTATTTTCTGTCTTTGACTTATGGTGGTTTTACTCCTCTATGATTAAAGCAATGGCAACGAAATAACATTAGCAAGAGGCTGCCTTAAGTTTTGCTAAGATTTATCTGTAAATATTGCTTTAAGAAAAGTTTTTTCTAGGTGGTTTATATTTGTAATTGAAACTTATAAAAAGAAAACAGAAAAGAAGCTGTCAAATTTGCAAATAATACAGCTTACTGCATTTTAATTTCAAATAACATCCACTAGAAAGCTGTGATAAGAAAGGATGTTTCTTTAAGAGGAAGATATTTTTCCAAGAAAACTTCAGGAAACCCTCAAATTTCTTCCCCCACCACAGATGAAGTTGACGGTTGATCACACCTCAGTAATTTTATATGACATTCAGCTCTTTCAATGTATATATTGTTATATTTACAATATTTTTATTTTGTATTTAATGTCAATGAAGATGAACTTTTATGCACCTCATATTACATTGAATTATTTAATGTTATTGAAACTGGAAAGATAAATTTTCACAAAACAAAAATCATAGTAGAGGGAATACCTCTGAGTCCATTTGACTAAAAATGAGTGACATTGAAGGATTTACTAATGGATTATAATGTATATTCTTAAGGAGATCACGTTTTATTTTGTATATATTGTATACAGTATATTGAACATTTATTTTTGTTTTAAATTATATTTATTTATTTGGCTGCATAGGGTCTTATTTATGGCATGCAGGATCTTTCATGGTGGTTCACGGGCTTTTTGTTGCAGTGAGTGGTCTCTAGCTGTGGTGTGCCGGCTCCACAAGAGTCATTCTGGCTCTTCCTTGTAACTAACCATTGCAGTGCAGTAGGTCCTATATTTTACACATACATCCTTCAAGCCTGGATAGATATATGTTGCTACAGATTGGGTTCCCAAGAAATCACACTGTAAAACAGATATTCAGCTCAGTTCAGTTCAGTCGCTCAGTTGTGTCCGACTCTTTGCAGCCCCATGAATTGCAGCATGCCAGGCCTCCCTGTCCATCACCAACTCCTGGAGTTCACCCAAACTCTTGTCCATCGAGTCGGTGATGTCATCCCAGCCATCTGTCATCCCCTTCTCCTCCTGCCCCCAATCCCTCCCAGCATCAGAGTCTTTTCCAATGAGTCAACTCTTCGCATGAGGTAGCCAAAGTATTGGAGTTTGGAAGCTTTGGAAGCTTTAGCATCAGCCCTTCCAGTGAAGACCCAGGACTGATCTTTAGAATGGACTGGTTGGATCTCCTTGCAGTCCAAGGGACTCTCAAGAGTCTTCTCCAACACTACAGTTCAAAAGCATCAATTCTTCGGCACTCAGCCTTCTTCACAGTCCAACTCTCACATCCATACATGACCACTGGAAAAACCATAACCTTGACTAGACGGACCTTTGTTGGCAAAGTAATGTCTCTGCTTTTGAATATGCTATCTAGGTTGGTTATAACTTTCCTTCCAAGGAGTAAGCATCTTTTAATTTCATGGCTGCAATCACCATCTGCAGTGATTTTGGAGCCCCCCAAAATAAAGTCTGACACTGTTTCCACTGTTTCCCCATCTATTTCCCATGAAGTGATGGGACCAGATGCCATGATCTTCGTTTTCTGAATGTTGAGATTTAAGCCAACTTTTTCACTCTCCTCTTTCACTTTTATCAAGAGGCGTTTTAGTTCCTCTTCACTTTCTGCCATAAGGGTGGTGTCATCTGCATATCTGAGGTTATTGATATTTCTCCTGGCACTCTTGATTCCAGCTTGTGCTTCTTCCAGCCCAGCGTTTCTCATGATATACTCTGCATATAAGTTAAATGCGTACAGCCTTGACGTACTACTTTTCCTATTTAGAACCAATCTGTTGTTCCATATCCAGTTCTAACTGTTGCTTCCTGGCCTGCATATAGGTTTTAGCATGAAGCATAAACTGTTTTTTCCTGAAATGGGGATCTGGTTGGCATAGTCCAGCATCTGTGACTTACCCTGTAATGTTACTGATGAAATTACTCATTATTTCTTTCTTTTTTTTCACCTCTCTATATTTTACAAATGTTTTACCATAAACATGTATGTTAACAATGTTAGAAACATGTCAATAATTGTCTTTTCAAAGAGAAAATTGCTGCACTGCTTTAGAAAATAAATGCTTATGGTCCTGGGACTTTTTAATATTTCTTTAGAACTAGAATGGCACAGTGAGTTTTGGTGCTATGTGAAACTGGCTTTCAATCCACTCAGCTTTATGACTTTAGGTTTAGCCCTTAATATCTTACTTAATATCCCAGAGTTTCAGATTCTTCATTTGTAGTGGGGGAAGGCTGAGTGTGTGATTGAGGGAGGGGTGCAATTAGAGGCTAGAGAGCTGATACCTATCTTGAAGGAATGTTTTGAATGTGATAACTAGAAATAATATTGCTAAAGTGTCTGCCACATAGTAAAATGTAAATTATCAGTTCAGTTCAGTTGCTCAGTCTTGCCTGAATCTTTGAGACCCCATGGACTGCAGCACGCCAGTCTTCCCTATCCATCACCAATTCTCAGAGCTTGCTCAAGCTCATGTCCATTGAGTACATGATGCCATCCAACTATCTTATCCTCTGTTGTCCCTTTCTCCTGCCTTCAATCTTTCCTAGCATCAGGGTCTTTTCACATGAGTCAGTTCTTCTCATTAGGTGGCCAAAGTATAGGAGTTTCAACTTCAGCATCAGTTCTTCCAATGGATATTCAGGACTGATTTTCTTTAGGATGGACTGGTTTGATCTCCTTGCAGTCGAAGGGACTCTCAAGAGTCTAGTCCAACACCCCTAGTTCAAAAGCATCAATTCTTCAGTGCTTAGCTTTTTCTTTATAGTCCAACTTTCATATCCATACATGACTACTGGAAAAAACAAACAAACAAACAAACATAGCTTTGTTGGCAAAGTAATGTCTCTGCATTTTTGCCGAGGACCAGCCCCGGCTGATCCAGGGTATTCGAAGGGGAGACGGCGTCGGCGACTATTTATATGCTAATTAGAGATATAGAGAACAATAGAATGAGGATAGCTCAGTAGGAAAATTCAGTGGAGAAAAGAAGCTGAGTAGCTTGGTTTACACGGGAGACCAATAAAACTTCAAGACAAGAAGTTTGCACCACTTACGTAGGCCGCAGGCACCCTCTAGAATAGCGGAAGGTGTCTCACCCTAGACACCTTCTCGAGTGGGTCTTAGAAGCCCAGGCATAATTAGTAAGCGTGGTGGGTTCCGCGCTCCAGATGGAGACTCAGCTGGAAGTTAAAAGGAAGAATGACATGGGGAGACCAAGCGTTGGTGAGCAAGGCCCATAGCTTTATTTTTAACAGGGGCTTTTATACCCTAAGTTACACATAGAGGATAATAGGGGATGCAAAGTCAGCAGTCTTTGATTCTTATCAAAAACCAAGGTTTCTTTCCTGCAAATTTATCGTATACAAATGGTTTAGGTGATTTACATCATCTTCTGGCCAGAAGGCCTACTAACATTTTATGACTCTTGACAAGGACTTATCAACAAAGACTTACTTTCTCTAAGAGTAATTATTTCAAGGTTTGGCACCATCTTCCAAAGATAAAATTGCATTCCTATAGGGCGGATGTGTAATGGGTTTACAACAAAGGAAAGAATTTATTACCTTAAGGGTCTAAAGTTACTAACACCAAGGCCACTACTTATTTTTTCTACATACCCACTATTAATTAATACATATTCAAGGATACAATTCAGGGGATGTGAAAACTTGGCAACAAACATTGACTCATCAATGAAATCCTTTACTAGTTTATTCTGACAGTTTCTAACTCTCTGAGAGGCTCTAAGCTATTTGAATATCTTAAGCTTCCCATGCCTCTCGAGGCTGGGAGACTGTAAACAATAGTATGCATAGCTGCAGGAGTCCGGGTAAACTTGTCAGGCGAGTTAGAGAGCCATCAGAGGGGTTTGGATTTAAACACTCCTAATTGCCCAGGACCTTTATTAATTGGAGTTGTAAGTTAACTCTTTGACAGAGAGAGAGAGATGGTGGTAGGGGACAGCCCCCAGTAAAGTCAGAGGTGAGAGCACAAAGCAATAAAGTAGGCAGACTCTGGTTTTTGGGAGGAAAATGCTCGAGAATATCCGGGGGGACTCCTGAGGCTCGATCCCGCCTTTGCGTATGCCGAGCCTCCTTCCTCATGACCTTTGTCACGAGTGGAATGCCTCACCGGCTCCCCGCACATTTTAATATGCTGCCTAGGTTGGTCATAACTTTTCTTCCAAGGAGCAATTGTCTTTTAATTTCGTGGTTGCAGTCTCCATCTGCAGTGATTTTGGAGCCCCCCAAAATAAATAAAGTCTGTCACTGTTTCCATTGTTTCCCCATCTATTTGCTGATAGTTTGAACATTTTTTGACATTCCCTTTCTTTGGGATTGAAATGAAAACTGACCTTTTCCAGTCCTGTGGCCATTGCTGAATTTTCCAAATTTGCTGGCGTATTGAGTACAACATTTTCATAGCATCATCTCTTAGGATTTGAAATAGCTCAACTGAAATTCCATCACCTCCACTAGCTTTGTTTATAGTGATGCTTTCTAAGGCCCACTTGACTTCACATTCCAGGATGTCTGGCTCTAGGTGTGTGATCACAACATCGTCATTATCTAGGTCATGAAGATATTTTTTATATAGTTCTTCTGTGTATTCTTGCCACCTCTTCTTAATATCTTCTGCTTCTGTTAGGTCCATACCATTCCTGTACTTTATTATGCCCATCTTTGCATGAAATGTTCCGTTGGTATCTCTAATTTTCTTGAAGTCTCTAGTCTTTCCCATTCTATTGTTTTCCTCTATTTCTTTGCAATGATCACTGAGGAAGGCTTTCTTACTAAAGTTACTAAAAGGTAAGGCTTTCTTATCTTCCTGGCATAGTAAGGTGTTAGTAAATTATAGTCATTATATTTTGCTAAGGCCTTTCGATTTTATTTTGCTCTTTGTTTAAGTATTATGTACACATTTGTTATCTTCCCAGAAGTTATCCATCCACTAAAGCCTGGAACAGCTTAAAAAATATAAATTTTTTCCAAAAGTGTTCAATTTTAGAATATCTAGGAATAGAGTCAAGGCATTCTCTAGGTATTTTCTTAACTCTTTATTTTCAACTAAATGTTCATATATCAAACAAATGAACTGAGAGCTAAGGAAAGGGATAGATTGTGTTCTGTCATGTATAGAACAATTTTCTAGATTTAAAGGTATATCATTTTTCTTGGTTTTATTCAATACTGTACTTGATTTAAAAATGTTCCTTTAATACCATGTTTTAGTCTTTATAGTATGATCAACCATCTGTACAAAATTTAAATCTTCATGACTACTTCTTGAAAATATGTAAGAAAGCACAGTGTGGTCAATTAAAAGAAAATGACTTGAATGCAGCTTTGGTATACTGGGCAATATTAATTGCAATTTAAACTTTGAAATTTAATTGTGATTTTTATGTCATGCATTCTTTCCCACTCTTGCTACCTCTTTGAAAATTCCAGCCTCCTTTTTAATTCTGTAAATTATTTTCCCTTCAATGCATATAATTCTCACTTTAAATCATTGACTTGAACATATGAAAAAAATAATGTTTTGCATTGGTATCACTTTATTCCTCTGTTTATCTGATATACTCCAAATGCTCTTTGATCCAATTTAAAGATTAATGGTGGGAAAGATTGCTCACAGGTTTTCAAACCTAGTACTGTATAGGGATGACCTTCTGTGTTTGAGAGCTGTGCTGCTTTTCAAGAATTACTAGGCTGTAAAAATTCCACTCAATTTGTCTGTAGCCACAACTGACTATTTAGAGAAAACTGACCAAGTAATTTAGTTGAACAACTGGGAACTTTGTTAAAAAACAAAGCAAAATATACTAAACTAAATTCACATAAAATCCTCACTCAAATCAGTTGTTTGATATTACACTGAAATGTAAGACACTTAAATTCATCTTGTAGTTTTAACGAATCATGGTATCATTGTATATGCATGGTATATAATTTTACTAGTATCCCTTCATGATGGTGAATTTTATGTCAACTTGACTAGGCTACAGGGTGCCTAGCCATTTGGTCAAACATTATTCTGTTGTATCTCTGAGAGTGTTTTGGGTCAAGAGTAACATTTAAAGTGTTAGACTGAATAAAAGAGGATTGCTCTATCTAACATGAATGTGTTAGTTGCTCAATTATGTTTGCCTCTTTGCAATCCCATGGACTGTAGTCCACCAGACTCCCTTGTCCATGGGGATTCTCCAGGCAAGAATACTGGAGTGGGTTGCCATGCTCTTCTCCAGGGGATCTTCTTGACTCAGGGATCCAACCCAGGTTTCCTGCATTGCAGACAGATTCTGTACCATCTGAGCCACCAGGGAAGCCCTTATACAGCTACCATGGAAGCCCATATAGGTGGGCCTCATCCTAAAAGTTGAAGGCTTGAATTGAACAGGAAAGCTTGCCCTCACCTGAGTAAGAGGAATTCTTCCTGCCTGAGAGCCCCTTTGTGTGTGTGTGTGTGTGTGTGTGTGTGTGTGTGTGTGTGTGTGTGTGTGTGTTGTTAGAACACTTTACATGTTGTTAAGTTGCTCAGTCATGTGCAACTCTTTTCGACCCCATGGACTGCAGCACTCCAGGTTTCCCTGTCCTTCACTATCTCCCAGAGTTTGCTCAAACTCATGTTCATTGAGTCAGTGATGCCATCCAACCATCTCATCCTCTGTTGTCCCCTTCTCCTGCCTTCAGTCTTTCCCAGCATCAGGGTCTTTTCTGATGAGTTGGCTCTTCATCAGGTGACCAAAGTATTGGAGCTTAAGCTTCAACATCAGTCTTTCCAATGAATTTTGTAGGGTTGATTTCCTTAACATGAGATCTAACAAATTTTCAAGTGTACCATACTGAATTGTTAACTATAGGTATAATGGTTTTTTTTTTTTTTCTTAATCAATTATACCTTGATAAAGCTGTTTAAAAGGAGAATTTTTCTTGCCCAACAATTTTCAGACTGAGACATCCACTGTTGTCCTTCCTTTGGACTCTCCTGGGTCTCTAACTTGCTGATTCAAACTACAGAAATTAATACTTGTCATCCTCTCCATAATTGCATGAGCCAATTCCTTACAGTAAATCCCTTTCTACAGATATATACATCCTGTTGGTCCTGTTTCTCTGGAGAACTCTCACTAATACACCTTTATAATAATTGATTAGTCATATGTGTGAGTGCTTCATCACCCAGTTATCTTCAACTCTGTGACCCCATGGACTATAGCCCACCAAGCTCCTCTCTCCATGCGATTCACCAGGCAAGCATACTGGAGTGGTTTGCCATTCCATTCTTCAGGGTATCTTCCCAACCCAGGAATTGAACCCAGGTCTCCTGCTTTGCAGGGAGATTCTTTACCGTCTGAGCCACCAGGGAAGCCCAATTAGTCATATATTGAGTGTTTATATGTTATTCACTGGTGTTAAGTGTATTAAAACATAACCAAAAAACTTCATCCTCACAATAACCTTATGAATGAGGCACAGTTTTGTGCCCATTTATAGAAAGAGAACTGAAGCTTGTGAAGTGTAAGCAATGTAGAAAGTGCCACACTTCTAGTAAGTATTGAGACCAGTGTTCAAACACAGGCTGCTCCACTCTAGACATGAAACTTAATATGCTGTCTTGTACCTTCTTCCCCCTGAAAAATCATAGGTAAACTTCAAAGAAAGTGACTGAGGGTACTCAGCAAATATCTTCTTGGTCCTCCTTTTAATGGATATTAGGTTTTGAACAGATGAGTTTGTGTTTACTCTCCTAGATGAATTTGTGTTGTTCCTTTAGGCCAAAGGTTTTTTTTTTTTTTTTTGGTTCTTTAAAAAATAATATTTATTGATTTTAATGATTATAAAAGCAATTTATGTTCACAATATTTCCCAGAAATATAGAAAACTTATAATTACTTAGAAAAAAATTGTTTAACTTTTGGTACATTTCCTTTTAGTAATTTTCAATACATATAGTTCATCTTTTTATGTACAAGTGGGGATATATTGATCATATAGTATTTAATTTGTTTAAAACATGAGCCATTTTTCTCATGTTTGAAAAAATGTTTCACAATGATTGTATATTATTTCATTTACTGATGTCCTATTTATTTAACCACTTCCTTAAGATTGGATATTATTAGTGTTTCTAAGTTTTCACTTTTATATATACCATTGAGATGAAAATTCTGAAGCATGAACATTTGTGGGCACTGATTTTCCTCTGAGAGATGAGAACTGTGTTAAGTCTTAACACAAATTACCAAACAGCTTTGCAGAAGATTTGCAAAAGTTGATACTTGTCCATAGGACAGAAGTTCTTTGCAAGGACAAAATTTTAAACCATTCCCTGAATCAACTATCTTCATAACTGTCTGGTGAGGAAAATATACACAAATATTATCTCCTTTATAAACTTGTGGCCCAAACATGCAAGGCAACACAAGTCAGAGTGAGACTAAGCTTCAGTGTGACTAATTAATGGATAGTTTAATTTACCACTGTGTGGAGGCCTGGTGTATAGTTTAGCTCCAATAAGTGCAAATACTGGATAGTTTAGGCTAACTCTAGAAACACGAGACCACATATATTGCTAAGTATTATTGAACGACTTATTTATTGTACTTTGAATGGGTCCTCAGTGATCCTTCAAAGAAATGTCATTATTCCTTTCGAGTGCCACATAAGGGATCAATTTTGTTGAAGTTGTTAATCAAACTATCATTCAATGTCATATATCCTATTATAAACACTCCAGATCAAGTTTTTGTTATTAGGATTTGCCAAGAAAATAAAGTTGTGGATAGTTTGGACTGTGATATAGTCAGGCTACTTGCATTTCAGCTTTGAACAGTTATGGCTTTGTAAATGATTTAATGCTTGCTATATTTTGCACTCAAGAGAACTTAAAGTAATACAGATTTCATCCTGACTCCTCCTGTGCAAAGATGAGACTCATATTGAATTTGAAATTTCACCTGGATCTTTGTTTTTTGCTTTAAAGAACTGACATATTGGCTACTGAATGGCCTGCATTTCTAAATTACAGACCAGCAAACCAAAACTTTGCTTGTGTTTCAAAATGCCCTTTGATAGATGTGCATAGTGAAATGAAAGCTGCTCAGTCATGTCTGACTCTTTGTGATCCCCTGTGACCCCATGGAATTCTCCAGGCCAGAATACTGGAGTGGGTAGCCTTTCCCTTCTCCAGGGGATCTTCCCAACTCAAGGATCTAACCCAGGTCTCCAGCATTGCAGGCAGATTCTTGACCAGCTGAGCCACAAGGGAACCCCCTATAGATGCACATGAATGCATTTAATTATATTTTAGAAATGCATGCAGAGTTACTACTTTTAAGTTGCAAATTTATTTCTTGATATCAGTGTTGGCCAGAATTGACTGAAAATACATGGGAAACTCAGAAAATATAATTGCCTTGAACATATTTCCTGAAAGCCTAGTAACTTGTAATTTCTCATAGGTTAAATAAGAGTTAGATATCTCATTTACCTCAGCAATCAGAGTCAGCGTTAAGGGCACTTAGTCATCTAGCTGTCTTAGGTTGTATCATAGTAAAAAAAAATATAGTGCCTCAAATAATTTCACCATTAATGATTAAAATTCCTCTAGAAAAATTTTCAACATTAGTTAAAACACAAATACCTTGGGCAAATGTAATGTTAGAAGATCACACACACACACACACACACACACACACATATATATGTTTTTTATGTATTTAGTAGTGAGAAGATTTTTTTTTTCTTCATAGATTCAGCCTATATTTGAGTATATAGTTGCCAGAAAAGGGGGAAAAGAGGGTATTCACATAAATTGGTGCCTCATAAATCCCATATGTTCTACCAAGCATTTTTATATATGAATAATTCATTCAGTTGATGTAATTTTACGGTTAAAACGATTCAAGTAAGAGAGCTCTTTTCTCTCCTAGCATCCACATAAGCAGTTCTTAGAAAACAGAGTGGTTCTGCTTAGACTATATGTCCATTTCTAAACCATCTTTAAGGGTAAGGAGTTGGGAGCCCTCTGCTTGACAAAGCCTTGTTCTCCTGGTACCACACATATGGCTGAAGTCCTGGAAAAATTAAATGGACTGGAACCACATGATTTGAGTTCACCACAGGAAAAAAATAGGGCAATTAAGGGAAGAGAGAAGGAAAGTCTGGTAAGACAACAAATTGTGGAAGATCTAGATGATAATACCGTGAAGCTTGTTGTAATGGACACATATTAAAGTCAGTTGAAGGAAGAGATAATAAAAATAGAAACAGAAATTAATGACTAAAAAAAAAAAATAAAACCAATCAATAAAACTAAAAGCTAAAAATAACTGACAAGAGGAACCCCTAGGAAAGCAGAGTAAGGAGAAAATGCACAAATAATATTGGAAATAAAAAGGGAGCATGAAAATAGATACAGGAAATCAGGAAACTAAATAACTTTGAAAACTAAGATGAAACAGTGTATAAGACACCTTCTGTGTTCCATCTCATGTCCTCAATGGACTTTTTACTATAGTCATTGTTGTGGAAAACAGATTTGTACTGGTATAGCCTAATAATTTTGGCCACTTCATCTTATTTTCTGTCGTGTGAGAATCCATAGCACTTATATGTATATGCAGCTCATAAGTTGTTGTTGTTCAGTAATTAAGTCATATCTGACTCTTTGCGATTTAATAGCCTATGGGGCCATTCTTGACCAATGAGGAGCAGAGGCCATTGGGTGAATGGTAAACAATTCTGAGGTACATTCTGTACAGCTCCTCATAAGGTCACTAGCAGAAACAAGCCCTGGCAATAGTAGTGATCAGCTTAATAACACAACCTTGAATAGGCTTTTCTTTTTAAAATGTATTTTATTGAAGTATAGTTGATTTACAGTGTTGTGTTTCTGGTGTACAGCCAAGGGATTCAGTTACACACACATACACACACACATATATTCAGTCCAGTTCAGTCGCTCAACCTTGTCCGACTCTTCACAACCCCATGGACTGCAGCTAGCCAGGCCTCCCTGTCCATCACCAGCTCCCGGAGTTGACTCAAACTCATGTCCATTGAATCGGTGATGCCATCCAACCATCTCATCCTCTGTCGTCCTCTTCTCCTCCCACCTTCAATCTTTTCCAGCATCAGGGTCTTTCAAATAAGTCAGCTCTTCACATCAGGTGGCCAAAGTATTGGAGTTTCAGCTTCAGCATCAGTCCTTCCAATGAACAATCAGGACTGATCTCCTTTAGGATGGATTGGTTGGATCTCCTTGCAGCCCAAGGGACTCTCAAGAGTCTTCTCCAACACCACAGTTCAAAAGCATCAATTCTTTGGTGCTCAGCTTTCTTTATACTCCGACTCTCACATCCATACATGACCACTGGAAAAACCATAGCCTTGACTAGACGGACCTTTGTTGACAAAGTAATGTCTCTGCTTTTTAATATGCTGTCTAGTTTGGTCATGACTTCCCTTCCAAGGAGTAAGCATTTTTTAATTTCATGGCTGCAGTCACCATCTGCAGTGATTTTGGTGCCCCCCAAAAATAAACTCAGTCACTGTTTCCACTGTTTCTCCATCTATTTGCCATGAAGTGATGGGACCAAATGCCATGATCTTAATTTTCTGAATGTTGAGCTTTAAGACAACTTTTTTTAAATATTATTTTTCTGATTTCTTTTCCATTGTGGTTTCTTACAGGATATTGAATATAGTTCCCTATGCTGCACAGTAGGACCTTGTTGTTCATCTATTGTATATATAATGGTTTGCATCTGCTAGTCCTAAGCTCCCAGTCCATCCTTCCTGCATCCCTCTTCCCATCAACAACCACAAGTCTGTTCTCATTTTCTGTGAGTCTGTTTCTGTTTGGCAGATATGTTCATTTGTGCCATATTTTAGATTCCACATACAAGTGATATCATATGGTATTTGTCTTTCTCTTTCTGACTTACTTAGCATTTGTTCTTTCCATATGCCTGAGTAGTATTCCATTGTGTGTGTGTATAAACACATAGTAGTTTAGCAGCTAAGTGGTTTAGTCTGACTCTTGCAACCACATGGACTGTAGCCTGCCAGGCTCCTCTGTCCATAGGATTCTCCAGGCAAGAATATGGAGTGTGTTGCCATTTCCTTCTCCAGGGGATCTTTCATATATATATATATATACATATATGCATATATATATGCATATATACACGCACACACCATATTATCTCTGTTTATTGAATAGGCTTTTCTTCGTTCCTTTTTTCACTCTTCTCCAGTGCCACATACCCATTTCCTGGGTTCATGATCCCCAGATATATTGTTTGCACACAAGCTCTTGTCTCAGACTTCACCATATAGGGAATAATCTAGGCTTACATGATTGCTAAATTTTCAGGCAAATATCAGAATTAAGCCAGAAGAAAGAGAAACTCTGAGTAAAAACTGATTACTTGAGAAAGAAGAATGGAACTAGAGGAATCAACCTGCCTGACTTCAGGCTATACTACAAAGCCACAGTCATCAAGACAGTATGGTACTGGCACAAAGACAGAAACATAGATCAATGGAACAAAATAGAAAGCCCAGAGATAATCCATGCACCTGTGGACACCTCATCTTTGACAAAGGAGGGAAGAATATACAATGGAGAAAAGACAACCTCTTTAACCAGTGGTGCTGGAGAAACTGGTCAACTACTTGTAAAAGAATGAAACTAGAACAATTTCTAACACCACACACAAAAATAAACTCAAAATGGATTAAAGATCTAAAAGTCTTGATAACTGTGGCTTTGTAGTAGAGCCTGAAGTCAGGTAGGTTGATTCCTCCAGTTCCATTTTTCTTTCTCAAGATCGCTTTGGCTATTCGAGGTTTTTTGTATTTCCATACAAATTGTGAAATTATTTGTTCTAGCTCTGTGAAGAATACTGTTGGTAGCTTGATAGGGATTGCATTGAATCTATAAATTGCTTTGGGTAGTATACTCATTTTCACTATATTGATTCTTCCAATCCATGAACATGGTATATTTCTCCATCTATTAGTGTCCTCTTTGATTTCTTTCACCAGTGTTTTATAGGGTGTGGAGAAAAGGGAACCTCTTACACTGTTGGTGGGAATGCAGACTGGAACAGCCACTGTGGAGAACAGTGTGGAGATTCCTTAAAAAACTGGAAATAGAACTGCCTTATGATCCAGCAATCCGATTGCTGGGCATACACACTGAGGAAACCAGAAGGGAAAGAGACACGTGTACCCCAATGTTCATCGCAGCACTGTTTATAATAGCCAGGACATGGAAACAACCTAGATGTCCATCAGCAGATGAATGGATAAGAAAGCAGTGGTACATATACACAATGGAGTATTACTCAGCCATTAAAAAGAATACATTTGAATCAGTTCTAATGAGGTGGATGAAACTGGAGCCTATTATACAGAATGAAGTAAGCCAGAAGGAAAAACACCAATAAAGTATACTAACGCATATATATGGAATTTAGAAAGATGGTAATGATAACCCTGTATGCGAGACAGCAAAAGAGACACTGATGTATAGAACAGTCTTATGGACTCTGTGGGAGAGGGAGAGGGTGGGAAGATTTGGGAGACTGGCATTGAAACATGTAAAATATCATGTATGAAACGAGATGCCAGTCCAGGTTCAATGCACGATACTGGATGCTTGGGGCTGGTGCACTGGGACGACCCAGAGGGATGGTATGGGGAGGGAGGAGGGAGGAGGGTTCAGGATGGGGAACACATGTATACCTGTGGTGGATTCATTTTGATATTTGGCAAAACTAATACAATTATGTAAAGTTTAAAAATAAAATAAAATTAATTATAAAAAATAAAAAATAAATAAAATAAAATAAAAATGAGAAAAAAAAAAAAGATCTAAAAGTAAGACCAGAAACTATAGAACTCCTAGAGGAAAACATAGGCTAAACTCTCTCTGACATACATCACAGCAGGATCCTCTATGACCCACCCCCCAAAGTAATGGGAATAAAAGCAAAAATAAGCAAATGGGACCTAATTAAACTTAAACGCTTTTGTGCAATGAAGGAAACTATAAGCAAAGTGAAAAGACAGCCTTCAGAATGGGAGAAAATAATAGCAAATGAAACAACTGACAAAGAATTAATCTCAAAAATATACAAGCAGCTCCTGCAGCTCCATTCCAGAAAAATAAACGACCCAATCAAAAAATGGGCCAAAGAACTAAACAGACATTTCTCCAAAGAAGACATGTAGATGGCTAACAAACACATGAAAAGATACTCAACATCACTCATTATCAGAGAAATGCAAATCAAAACCATGATGAGGTACCATTTCATGCCATTCAGAATGACTGCTATCAAAAATTCCACGAACAATAAATGCTGGAGAGGGTGTGGAGAAAAGGAAACCCTCTTACACTGTTGGTGGGAATGCAAACTAGTACAGCCACTATGGAGAACAGTGTGGAGATTTCTTAAAAAACTCGAAATAGAACTGCCATATGACCCGGCAATTGCACTGCTGGGCATACACACCGAGGAAACCATAATTGAAAGAGACACGTATACCCCAATGTTCATCACAGCACTGTTTATAATAGCCAGGACATGGAAACAACCTAAATGTCCACTGGCAGATGAATAGATAAGAAAGCAATGGAACATATACACAATGCAATATTACTCAGCTATTAAAAAGAACACATTTGAATCAGTTCTAATGAGGTGGATTGAACTGGAGCCTATTATAATGAGTAAAGTAAGCCAGAAAGAAAAACACCAATACAGTATACTAATGCATGTTTGTGGAATTTAGAAAAATGGTAAAAATAATCTTACATGTGAGACAGCAAAAGAGACACAGATGTATAGAACAGTCTTTTGGACTCTGTAGGAGAATGTGAGGGTGGGATGATTTGAGAGAATAGCATTAAAACATGTATATTATCATATGTGTAATAGATCACCAGTCCAGGTTTGATGCATGAGACAGGGTGCTCAGGGCTGGTGCACTAGGATTACCCTGAGCGATGGGATGGGGAGGGATGTGGGAGGGGTGTTCAGGATGGGGAACACATGTACTCCTGTGGTGGATTCATGTCAATGTATGACAAAACCACTACAATATTGTAAAGTAATTAGCCTTCAATTAAAATAAATAAATTTTAAAAACTGATTATTATTAAAGACTTCGAACTGAAAGTGAAAAAAAAATATTATCAACTCCATTCTGAAGGAATCAGGCCTAACTGCATATGATTTTTATCATACCTTCAAGGAATAGATAATCCCTATTTCAGAAATATTTTTGGAGTCTAGATAATACAGATATGCTCCCCAACTCACTTTAGGAAATTGTTAACTTACTACTGAAAGATAAAGTTTAACAAACCAAAATTATAGTTTCTTTTCTGTACATAAATGCAAAAGTCCTATTTAAACATTATGAAATTGAAAGATATATGACAATATATATAATAAGGTTGAAAGTAATTCAGTAATTCAGTATTCTATGATTGAAATATCTGGATTCAATAATTTATATTTAGGTATATGATATAGATAAATTTGTGCACATATACACAAGGTTGGTTGCTAAATCAATTTTTGCAATACAAAAACCAAAAACAACTTAAATGTCTACCATGGTGAATGGATAAGTGATGAAGGCTTGATGAGATAGAATTCTAGAATATCATATAGCAGTTAAAATGAATGAATGTTATATAAACAACATGGATAAATTGGTATAAATTAATGAGTTAGATATTTATATATCAACATGGATAGATCTGAAAAGCATAATGTTGAGTTAAAAAACAGTAATCTGCAGAATGGTTCATATGATATATAACTTTTTTTCAGGCAACCCAAACAATATTGTATAATTTTTCATTAAAACACAATGTGTAAGAATATGATGGGAAAGACACACATCAAATTCATGATTATTAATGGTCCTGGGTAAGGAAGAAGTGTAATTTGCTTGGGGAGGAATACAAAGAGGATTTAACTCCATCTGTAAATTTTACTCATTTTCAGAAAAAGAAAAGTTATTGAGCAATTATGATAGGATTGATGTTTATTAGTTCTGAAAGGCAAATAATCAAGATTTTTCTTAATAATTTTCTGTGTATTTTCATAATTAAATTGTAACCCTCATTAGCAGATAATATTTCAGTATTGTATATTCAAGCAGCACAGAACAGTTCACTAAGAAATTGAGAGGCTTCGTTGGTGGCTCAGGGGTAAAGAATCTACCTGCCAACGCAGGAGACACAGGTTCAATCTGTGATCTGGGAAGATCCCACATGCAGCAGAGCAACTTAGCCCCTGTGCTACTACTGTTGAGCCTGTGCTCTAGAACCTGGGAGCCACAACTACTGAGCCCACTTGCTGCAACTACTGAAGCCTGTGCACCCTAGAGCCCAGGATCCAAAACAAGAGAAGCCTATAGAGAGTAACTCCTGCTTGTCACAACTAGAGAAAAATTCCTCGCAACAACAAAGACCAGCACAGCCAAAAACAAAAACAAATAAATAAAATTTAAAGAAAGAAATTAAAATATACTCTGTAGTCAATAGAAAAATGGGCAAATACTTAAGCAAAAAACAAAATGTAAGTAACTGCTATTTACATAAAATGAACATTTCACTAGCCTATATATGTATGTATGTGTGTATGTATGTATCTGAAAGGTTGCTGAACCATGAAAGACACAGGGATTCTTGGCCTCTGGAGGAGAAGAATTCAATCCAGGGCCTGAGACCATGCTTGATAGCTCAGAGCTTTTGTGTAATAAAGTTTTATTAAAGTATAAAAGAGATAGAGAAAGCTTCTGACACAGACATCAGAAAGGGGACAGAGAGTACCCCCTTTGCTAGTGTTAGCAGTGAAGTTATATACCTTTTAATTAGTTATTACAATGAATCAAAGAATGTCTGGTGATTGTAAAGATCTTACTAGACCCACTCCCATTATTTACACTTTAGGATAACAGGATTAACCAGAAGTTTTCAGGAAGGAGGAACTGTCCTAAAGCGGGATACATTGTTGTTGTATAATCGTTAGTACAGAGTTTAAAAACAGTTGTGTAATTGACTAAGACTAAGTAATGTAGCAGAGAAGGCAATGGCACGCCACTCCAGTACTCTTGCCTGGAAAATCCCATGGACGGAGGAGCCTGGAAGGCTGCGGTCCATGGGGTCGCTAGGAGTCGGACACGACTGAGCGACTTCACTTTCACTTCTCACTTTCACGCATTGGAGAAGGAAATGGCAAGCCACTCCAGTGTTCTTGCCTGGAGAATCCCAGGGACGAGGGAGCCTGGTGGGCTGCTGTCTCTGGGGTGGCACAGAGTCGGACACGATTGAAGCGACTTAGCAGCAGCAGCAGCAAGTAATGTAGACAAAAAAAGTTTGTCTTTTCCTCTTCCTTGAGAATTCCAGACCCCTATCTCCACTTCGAGAGCCCCAGACCCCTTTCTCCTCTTTGGGGACCCTGGATTTCTTATCAATCTGCCTAGGAATTGACTCTCACTTATCTATCATCTACCTACCTACCTACAAAAAAATCCCAGTGATGTACCAAAAGACATATGTTTATTATATCAGTTCAGTTCAGTCGCTCAGTTGTGTGCAACTCTTTGCGACCCCATGAATTGCAGCACGCCAGGCCTCCCTGTCCATCACCGACTCCCGGAGTTCATCCAGACTCACATCCATTGAGTCAGTGATGCCATCCAGCCATCTCATCCTCTGTCGTCCCCTTCTCCTCCTGCCCTCAATCCCTCCCAGCATCAGAGTCTTTTCCAATGAGTCAACTCTTCTCATGAGGTGGCCAAAGTACTGGAGTTTCAGCTTTAGCATCATTCCTTCCAAAGAAATCCCAGGGCTGATCTCCTTCAGCATGGACTGGTTGGATCTCCTTGCAGTCCAAGGGACTCTCAAGAGTCTTCTCCAACACCACAGTTTAAAAGCATCAATTCTTCGGCGCTCAGCCTTCTTCACAGTCCAACTCTCATATCCATACATGACCACTGGAAAAACCATAGCCTTGACTAGATGGACCTTTGTTGGCAAAGTAATGTCTCTGCTTTTGAATATGCTATCTAGGTTGGTCATAACTTTCCTTCCAAGGAGTAAGCGTCTTTTAATTTCATGGCTGCAGTCACCATCTGCAGTGATTTTGGAGCCCCCAAAAATAAAGTCTGACACTCTTTCCACTGTTTCTCCATCTATTTGCCATGAAGTGATGAGACCAGATGCCATGATCTTTGTTTTCTGAATGTTGAGCTTTAAGCCAACTTTTTCACTCTCCTCTTTCACTCTCATTAAGAGGCTTTTGAGTTCCTCTTCACTTTCTGCCATAAGGGTGGTGTCATCTACATATCTGAGGTTATTGATATTTCTCCTGGCAATCTTGATTCCAACTTGTGCTTCTTCCAGCCCAGCGTTTCTCATGATGTACTCTGCTTAGAAGTTAAGTAAGCAGGGTGACAATATACAGCCTTGACGTACTCCTTTTCCTATTTGGAACCAATCTGTTGTTCCATGTCCAGTTCTAACTGTTGCTTCCTGACCTGCATACAGATTTCTCAAGAGGCAGGTCAGGTGGTCTGGTATTCCCATCTCTTTCAGAATTTTCCACAGTTTATTGTGATCCACACAGTCAAAGGCTTTGGCATAGTCAATAAAGAAGAAACAGAGGTTTTTCTGGAACTCTCTTGGTTTTTCAATGATCCAATGGATGTTGGCCATTTGATCTCTGTTCCTCTGCCTTTTCTAAAACCAGCTTGAACATCAAGAAGTTCACAGTTCACATATTGCTGAAGCCTGGCTTGGAGAATTTTGAGCATCACTTTACTAGCATGTGAGATGAATGCAATTGTGCAGTAGTTTGAGCATTCTTTGGCATTGCCTTTCTTTGGGATTGGAATGAAAACTGACCTTTTCCAGTCCTGGTTATAATAATGAAAAATTGAAAATAGCTTAAATAGCCTACAGTAGGCTTAAATGCCTTATGGTTCATTTATACTATGGCATTTTTTATAACTATATCTACTCATGGGAAAAATTTCCATGTCTGATGCGGGGAAAAAAAATACTAAGAATCCATGTGTACACCATATAAAGCCTGCATGCACATGTACACACACACACATGCACACACACACACACACACAATGTACACATACTGTAAGAAAATACAGTAAAATGTTAATACTTGTAATATATCCATCTTAGGATAATGGTTTTTATAATATTATTTGCTCTTTTCTAATATTCCAAATTTTCTAGAATGAATATGTGTTTTTTTAAGCAGATAGAAAAGTTGCTCCTAAAATATCAACATACTCCTTATCTAATACATCTGTAGTGGGGGTATACCCTGCACTACACATTGCCATTTACAGTTATTTATTTAGTCAGCTATCAATGATAATACCAACAATATCAATTGTAATAGCAAATGACTGGCTGGATTAGTATACAATCCAGAACTGCATATAGGGTACCTAAATCAAACCCATTTTTCTCATTGTGTATCTTCTTTTGCCTAAATAATGCTGCTAAATGTCTTGAGCCCATTAACACTTTAAGGCTATAAAGAGTGGTAAAATTCTCATTCCTTTTTCCCTCCTAATTTATCAACAGGAAAGGAAATGAAATTTATTTGGTATTCAGTGAGAGTGTCAGTCGTTTCTGGAGAAAAGAGGATGATAGTGGACTAAATTCCTGTGTCTTTTAAAGTTGAGTAAAATTATTCTCAAAGGCTATGCTTGAATATTTTAACCACTAGCTAGTATTCTTGCTATAACTGAGTAGATATTGGAATAGCCCTTTATGGTTCCATGAACAATTGGAAATTGTCTAACTGCTTGATTAAAATACCTAGTAAGATTTGTGGATATTATATAAAGCACATAGAGAAATCTTACCTTATAAAAAAGAGAAAAAAAATTGAATTCTTAATATTATTAATAATGACATTTGTTTATTATATTTACAAATATCTCTAAAAATATGATAATCCATGTAAAACAACTACTCTTATATATTACTCTTTGGGATATGGCATACGAAGAATATTGGGAAAGCAATCTAATTTAGACTATAAGCATTTAAGAAATGGTGATAACATACAGTAAGTAATGTCTTATTTATCTAGCATGGGGGTTTCAGTTAATGTAATCTTAACTTTCATACTCAAAGTTTTATGGCTTTTTTTTTTTTTCATTTAAAAAATCTTTTTACAATATAATATGCACTGAGCAAGTTGAGTTTATCAATAGGGAGTAATCTCACAATTTTGGCTTAAAATTTTTGATTCCTAGTTACACCACTAATCTAGGTTTTCCTTGAGGGAAATTTTATGCTTTATTTCTTTTAGTACATAGCACAGTTAGTATATAATATTCACTTAATAAATGTTTAATGAATAAAAATGGCTTTTTTTATATTCTGCTGCTGCTAAGCTAAGTCACTTCAGACGTGTCCGACTCTGTGGGACCCCATAGATGGCAGCCTACTACACTTCCCCATCCCTGGGATTCTCCAGGCAAGAACAACGGAGTGGGTTGGCATTTCCTTCTCCAAGTGAAAAGTGAAAGTGAAGTCGCTCAGTGGTATCCGACCCTCAGCGACCCCATGGACTGTGGCCTTCCAGGCTCCTCCGTCCATGGGATTTTCCAGGCAACAGTACTGGAGTGGGGTGCCATTGCCTTCTCCCGTTTTTATATTCTAATGCTGTTCATTGCTGTTATGCCTTATAGGGGTCTGCTATTTATCCTTCTAATCTGATTTATGTTATTTCATTTATATCTCTGTGCCTATTAGGTACAAGGTTCTATTTAAAAACTTTGAGAAATACAAAGACGAGCAACAGGTGGAACTTCCCCTCAGGGAGCTTATAAAGCTCCTTTTTTAGTTGAAGCAGTTGGGAATATAAGACGTGTGTAAAAAAACCTATAATAAAAGCATATGTTAAGTGTCAAACACTAGTGAAAAACTGGTCAAATCAAATAATTTTTTTCCAATCCGCATTACCTTGATCTTTCTGCAACCTTCATGGGGCTTTAAAGGATGGAGAAACGGTTCTTTATAGAACATAAATGAAGCAACTGACATTTTGGGGAATATGGTAAGTTAGACCTCGATCCTGCTGGCAAAGATCTTCCAGGTTGGTGAAGAAGATAACACATTTACATAAATAACTAGAATAATAAGGAAGAATTGTAAGTGCCATGAGATAAGAACAGATAATAAGGTTTGGGAACTTAGAGGAAGGAGAGCTCATTTTTAATTTTATTCTTATGAAATATGTATGTGCTTTCTGACAACTGGCCTCTTAGAAATCTTTTTTCCTTTTATAAAGGTTTGTGGCTTTTTTTCCCCTAAAGGTTGAAGTTACTAGAAGTCTGTTCTTTGGAGGAGTGACTTGCAACTCTGTAAGTCTTTTTGGGAAAGGGATACATTTATGTACAGAGACAGAGAAATAGAAGAAAAAAGGAAATCTAAGAGCAGAGGGATATACACTTGGTAAAAATACGATTTCGTCAATGACTGTAGCCCCTACTGGGGGAAGATGAGTCACTGGAGGTGTAAACAGTTACTTCTTAACCTGTGTTTGAAGAGCAAAAAAAAAAATCAATATAGGTGTAGCTGATATAAAAAAAGCAATGTGATCAATTTTATATTTCATATGGAAGTTTTGTTTCATTGTTTTGTAGTTACCATTCACGATTCTATTCTCTGTATGAGATTCTGTACTTCAGGAAGCATACAGGAAGACAAAAGCAGTAAACTATGAACATTTTAGACTAGCCAGGTTAAAAGAGTATGAAGATCGACTTTCTGCTAAAATGGCAGCCCACAAATTGGCTGAAAGCAGGTTAGTTTGCTTCATTGTCAGGAATTATCCCCTGAACATAACACTTCTGAGGGAGGGTGGTACTTTGAGGGGAAAAATTGGTCAGGGTGGCTATTATCTGTGCAGAAGGAGTGAGCTTTGCAAAAACAACATCTGGCGTGATTAAACTTGACTGTCAAGGTAGAGCCAACAGTGAAGGATAAGAATGTAATAAAATTTTATTCATGTAGGCAGAACCACTCTACCAGAAATAGCAAAGCGAACCGGAAGAAAGGTAATGTGAATATAATTCAGTCTAAAAAGTCAGCAGTACTGGCATGCTACATTATTTTGGGAAATTTCAAAATTCAATGTGACATAGCCTTTTCCTCAACAAATTCACATTGCTAAAAGTTAAAGGTGTTATTGGAAGGAATGATATTGATGGATATTAATGCTGTGGGTTTATGAAAAAATACATATATAAAGGTAGACCAGCAATGGTCACAGACTTGGGGATTGTACATTTCAATGCACTGCAGTGTCCACTCTGTGTTCCTTGTATTGAGGATATAAATACTTAGCAGTTAGCATGGTGAGGTCTGTTCATTCAGAGAGTTATCAGCAATGATCTTAAAAGTAATATCAGTTCAGTTCAGTTCAGTTGCTCAGTTGTGTCTGACTCTTTGCTACCCCATGGACTGCAGCACATGAGGCCTCCCTGTCCATCACCAACTCCCGGAGTTTACTCAAACTCATGCCCGTTGAGTCGGTGATGCCATCCAACCATTTCATCCTCTGTCGTCCCCTTCTCTTCTTGCCTTCAATCTTTCCCAGCGTCAGAGTCTTTTCAAATGAGTCAGTTCTTTGCATCAGGTGGCCAAAGTAATGTCAGGCATAATTTATTTTTTTTGCCTTTTGAATACTGGTTGACCATTGAGTATTAAAAGTATTTTAATTCATTGGGAAATTATAAAATAATAGCTTTAATGCAAAACTCCTCTTTTCTTTTGACATTTTGAACACTTAAGGGTAGTGGTAAAATTGATCATCCTTGACTGAATACATCCAAGTTATTGCACACTTTCTTTCTTTCCTTTTTTTTGGATTCTGTGTGTTGAGGTTGTTTGAAAATTATATTTATAACCTTAAGAAACTTTAAAACTTTGCCACTTTCTAGTCTTATTATCCTTGGAAAACCAGTTAGTCTCTTTAAGTTTAGTTTCCTCTCCTGTGAAATAAGGGAACTGTTGGAACAGTAATCTCTAAGGCTCTTTGTGGTGCCAACATTCTGTGTTTCTGTGCTCAAAGATTACTTTTTTTCCCATGAACATCTCATTTGTGTGATTCAAGAGACGTTTATGTTTGAAATTCCACATGAATTTAAAGTTGCTGTTTCCCAATGACTAAAACACCTTAAAACACTTATTATATCATGCTGAACTTCTTTGTCACCCTTTCTAGAGTGTTCCTCAGAACACTTTAGAACATCCTAGCCTTGGAGGGAAGGATGTTCCATTATCAGCTAGTACAATGTCTCTCACATAGTGATCTTTCAAGAAATGCTGTGAATGAATGCATACATATATGGCTACTTATGGCTGTGAGTTCATTACTTAAATTTGTGCCTCTCAATTCACCTGACAGAAGGGCTTGATCCCTGTTCTTTCTTATAAGTCAATTGTATCAAATGAAGTTGTTGATACGAAAGCATTTTTGAAACTTTAATCATGTTACATGAAAGTAAGGTTTCATTATTATTATTTTCCACAGTGGATTTAAGAATCTTGAGTTGCTCAAAATTTTTGAGTTTTGTTTCTTCTTAGTCCACTTCTCATTTCCTAATATAATTAGTGTTTTTTAAGTTTTCTTGTGACAAATTCTTTTTAAAAATATTCCATGCCTCAATTTGAAAGCTCTTTAGGGACAAATTCCAGATAGCCTTAGAAAAACTGAAATTTCACTGTTTTGAATCAGAAAAGTCACATTATGAAAATTAAAGAGGAATTACCTTGCTTTTCCTTTCTAGGAGAATTTAATATGAGAACCATCCATTTCATTCAACTCATCAATATGCTTTCCTAGAAACCATCCAGTAATTAGGCTTCCCCAGAAACAAAAATAATGGGATTTTGACAACTCTCTAGTTGCATGAACTGTCAATTATGAAATGTTCATGATGTGACTACAGTTAAATTATGCAAGTATTCTACTCATAGGTGATAGAAATTAAAGAATGAAAGTAGCCACTGGGACTTCAGAAATCTATTGTATTAATCTGATTAAAACAGGATAGGCATACAAAAACATAAACCTTGATAAGAATTTGAATATCACACTGAATATGTATACATGCATGTGTGCTAAGTTGTTATAGGCATACAAAAACATAAACCTTGATAGGAATTTGAATATTGTACTGAATATGTATACATGCATGCATGCTAAGTTGCTTCAGTTGTTCAGTTGTGTGCTAAGTTGCTTCTGACTCTGAGGACTGTAGCCCTCAAGGCTCCTTTATCCATGGTATCCTCCAGGCAAGAATACTGGATTGGGTTGCCATTCCCTCCTCCAGGGGATCTTCCTGACCCAGGGATCGAACCCATGTCTCCTGCATCTCCTGCATTGGCAGGCAGGTTCTTTACCAGTAGTGCCACCTGGGAAGCCACTGAATATATATATATGTGTATGTATATAACTTTTGTATTATATATATATATATATGTATACATCCAGTACACTATTAATGACATATGAATATATTTCGCAGTTAAGTGTTCAGATTCTAGAGGTGATAATATTGGTAGAAGAACAATCCTATCTCTCTGTCCCTATCTCTCTGGAAGTTTAAGACATTTCACCTCTTGTAAATATTTCATTCATTTCCTGATTACTACAAAGAAACATTGTCAGGATTGTGTCAGTATTCCAAACTAAAAGATAATTCAGTTTTTAAAAATAGGAAAATATCACAAACACAAACTGTTGGGTTGAGTGACTGAATATGTCACTTTTCAGACTGTGCTTGAAAACACAGAAGAAGAGACAACTTTCTCTTTCAATACTAGGTACTGTATTTCAGTAATAAAGCTTTCAGTAATTAATAGAGGTGACTTCCCTGGTGGTCCAATGGTTAAGAATCCACCTTGCAATGCATGGGACATGGGTTTGATCCCTTATTGGGGAAGAACTAAGACTCACATGCCTTGGAGCAACTAAGACTGTGCCCCTCAGCTATTGATCCCGTACTCTAGAGGCTATGGGCCACAACTGGAAAGTCCTTGTGCTGCAACAAAGATCCCATGATTGCAACTAAGGCTTGACACAGCCAATAAATAAAAATTTAAAATATATAATTATTAATAATAGAATTGTCCCTATCTCTTTAAGGTAGGGTCTTCTATATTGTTATTACTAGGGACTTTCCGGGCTGTCCAGTGGTTAAGATTCCGTGCTTTCATTGCAGAGGGTGTGGATTCCACGCCTTGTTGGGGAACTAAGATCTCACGTGCTGTGTGGCATGGCAAAAAAAAAAAAAAGTCTGTATTACATGAAATCACATGTTACAAAGCATTGTTTTGAAATTCAATTCATGCATATTATTAGTCTTTTTAGGGTATTTGATTAATCAGCAGTTAATATTGAGGACAGAATCTCTGTTCTATTTATCTTGCATAGCTTTTTGTTCATAATAGGTGCTCAGTATATGCAGTCTGCATCCAGTGTAACATTACTTCTCCATTAGTGACAACTCTCTTGAAAGCAAAAGAAACTATTCAAATGAGCATGAGAATAAATGGAAATTTATGGTTTTATATTAATGACAATTCCAAAAGTGAAATTGTGTTCAGTTAATACTGGTCTGGGAGCCAATCATTCGTTTGTTTGTTCATTCAGCCTCTGAGTCATGTATGATTCTTCGTGACCCTATGGATTGTAGCCCACCAGGCCCCTCTGTCCATGGGATTCTCCAGGCAAGAATACTGCAGCGGGTTGCCATTTCCTTCTTCAGTACTGCAGGTCATCTCTCTCTCTTATATATTGTATGATGCCGGGAGCCGGCATATTGCATATTGAGTGCATAGTGCATATTGAGTGCAGCACATTTCAGGATCTGGAATAGCTCAACTGGAATTCTATCACTGCTGGTAGCCAGCGTGAGGAACTCCGCCCATGACAAAGGTCATGAGGAAGGAGGCTCGGCATACGCAAAGGCGGGATCGAGCTTCAGGAGTCCCCCTGGAAATTCTCGAGCATATACCCCCAAAACCAGAGTCTGCCTACTTTCTGCTTTGTGCTTTCACCTACACCTCTGACTTTACGGGGGGCTGTCCCCCACTACCTCTCTGAAAAAAGAGTTAGCTTACAGCTCCAGGTAATAATTCCTGGATGTGACAGTGTTCAACCTACAAACTCCCTTGGAAGTCCTCTAGCCTGCCTGAATAGGTTTTTCCGGCCACATGTGATTGCTCAGAGCCTCCAAACTGTGAGAGGCATGAGATGTTCTAAACTGTCTAAATACAGATTCCTTTGAGCAGTTAAAAGATTGATTAGAAATTGTATTGGTGAAGGGATTTTCACTTGTTGGGCCAATGTTTGCTGCTAAGTTTCCATATCCCTTACCTGCTGTGTCCCTGGCAGTGTATTGATTAATATAGTTGGTGTAAATAGTAGCTTTAATGTTTGTAACCTGGGACCCTTAATTCTTTTTCTTGTTATAGCCCACCACACCTTTGCTCTGTAGGAATGCAACTTTATCTAATGCTTTTTGGAGGCTGGCGCCTGACTTTAGAATAATCACCTTTAGAGAAAAAGGCCTCCGGGCCAGAAGATGATGCAAATCACCTAAACTTTTGCATATGATAAGTTTGCAGGAAGAAAGCCTGGCTTACTGCATGACTCTACCCCTTCCCCCATTATCCTCTATGCATAACTTAAGGTATAAAAACTACTTTGGAAAATAAAGTGCGGGCCTTGTTCACCGAAACTTGGTCTCACCATGTCATTCTTCCCTTTAACTTCCAGCTGAGTCTCCATCTGGAGCGCGGAACCCACCACGCTTACTAATTATGCCTGGGCTTCTAAGACCCACTCGAGAAGGTGTCTAGGGTGAGGCACCTTCCGCTATTCGAGAGGGCGCCTGCAGCCTACGTAAGTGGTGCAAACTTCTTGTCTTGAAGTTTTATTGGTCTCCCGCGTAAACCAAGCTACTCAGCCTCTTTTCTCCACTGAATTTTCCTACTGAGCTATCCTCATTCTATTACTCTTTATATCCTTAATTAACGTTTAATTAAGCAGTTGTTTCCTGATCCTCGCCGACGCCGTCCCCGCTTCGAATTCCCTGGATCCACCGGGGCTGGACCCCGGCAGTATTAGTCAGAGTTCTCCAGATAAACAGAGCCAATAGGAGCCAGTATATATGTATTCATGTGTATTTCTGTGCGTGTGTGTCTGTGTGTGTGTATAAATTAATTATAGGAATTGCTTTGTGCAATTGAGGATGACAAGAGGGTCCACAGTTTGCTTTCTTCAACCTGGAGAACCAGGAAAAATGGTGGTATAATTTAGCAGTTGGTATAATTCAGTCTTAAGTCTGAATGCCTGAGAACCAAGAGAGCAGATAGTATAAGGTTCAGTTTGAGTCCCAAGAACCAGGAATGCCAATGTCTGAGGGCAGGAGAAGATGGGTGTCCCAGCTCAAGCAAAGAACAAATTTTTACTTCCTCCTCCCTTGTAGGGGCTTCCCTGGTTCAGTGGTAAAGAACTTTCCTGACAATACAGCAGTCAGGGGTTTGATCACTGGGTCAGAAAGATCCCAGGGAGAAGGAAATGGCAATCCACTCCAGTACTCTTGCCAGGAAAGTACCTATGGAGAGAGGAGCCTGGCGTGTAACAAAAACCTCCTGTGTAGTCTACTGAGGCCCTCAAGGTTTGATGTCCATGCTAATCTTTTCCAGAAAACACTCACAGACCCACCCAGAAAGAATGTTTTACCGACTCTCTGGGCATCCCTTAGTCCAGTCAATTTGACACAAAATTAACTATTATATATACATATATATGTTTAAAAATTATATAGTAGTTTTATATATTTTTTCAACTTAATTATCCCTCTTTGGCCTCATTGTTTCCCACTGCAGACAGGCTTTCTCTAAATGGCCACAAGTAGTTAAGCAACTCCTCTTAAGAAAAGAAATTTGGACAGTTTAGCTTGTTTGCATATTCATCCCAATCACTGTCATTAGAGTCCCATATGCTTTTCATCATCTCCACCTCTTGGCATTATCAGTCTCTTTGATTTTATCTGTTATAATAGGTTTGTAGTGGTTACATATTTTTTTAAATAAGAAATGTATATGAATGTTGTTTTTGTTTTCTGTTGCTATTGTCAAAAAATGACTTATTTGACCCATTGGCACGATCTATTATATTGATAGATTGCCCAGTAATGTATCTTGCCTTCCTTGCTAAGATAAACCTTACTTGATCATGGTGAGTGATTCTTTTATTATTGAATTTTCTTTTCCAGGATTTTATTCAGGGTCTTACATCTCTGTTCAGAAGTGAAATGAATCTTTTGTGAACAATAATCATCAAGATTTCTTATGAAGGTTAGTCTAACTTTGTAAAATACAATGGGTAGTTATCTTTAAAGGTTCTTGAAAAAAAACTTACTGGCCTTAGGGAATCTTTGGAGGTTCCCCATCTATTCTTAAAATATTCATATTTAGAATAATGGTAAAACAACCAAAAACTCTATTGGTGATATGAACCTTTGTTCAAGATAGGTTTAAATAATACTGGAAAATATAGCCCTAGTCACTTTGTTAAGGATGAATGGGAAGAACGTGACAGTGTGGACATAGGAGAAAAAAAGAGGGGTAGGAAGGAACTAATTAAAGATTCTAATTGCCTATACTTAAAAGAGTTTAGAATTAATATATACATACTACTATATATAAAATAGATAACCAAGAAGGGCCTACTGTATAGCACAGGGAGCTCTGTGCAATACTCTTCAGTGGCCTGTATGGGAAAAGAATCTGAAAAAGAATATATATGTATGTGTATATATGTATGCTTATATATATCTGAATCACTGTGCTGTACACCTGAAAGTAACACAATATTGTAAATCAACTATACTGTAATAAAGAAAAATGGTGAGTATCTCTCAGATTTGTGAAGATTTTGTGAATCCTAACATTAGTTGTTTAAAATAATTTTTACCTATATATCTTTTTAAATATTATAGAGATTTCCAATACACTTAATATAGCTTTTGATAAACTTTTAAGGTTCTGATAATTAAGGGGGATGAAATCATAGAATTCCTATGAACTACATATTGGTTTCAGTATAAGCCATTAGGAAGCCCAAGTCTCAGGTTTGAGAAGAATCAAACTTGATTATTTATAAAGTCTCTGTGGGAAAACTCCTGAGGACTGCAGATCAAAATCCAAGTCAGAGCTTTGGCTTTTCCAATTATGAAGAAATGAATGTGTCAGTCTGGTGTGTGCCCTTGTAAGCTACATTTCCAGTGGCCACACAGCTCATATTCTCTGGAGGACTCAGCAGGGCATGGTGCTCAGGATAGTGGAAACCTAGTGGCCATGATTCTGGACTCATGGCCCACAGCTTGATTCTGGACTCATAGCCCACAGACTTGTTCCTCACCACTTTTATCTCTTGGAGTGACCTTTTCTTTGGTCTCTTTGATCTGCTGTTCTTGCCTCCCATGGAAATGTGGAGGGAGGAGAAGAGTTGAAATTGCAGAAGTTTTGGTGGAGAAATATGTCCTGAAGTTAGTGTTTTAACTGTAGTACTGTGATTTCTCACATTTGCTATTCTAAGATTCTGGGATACAGCGATTATTTTTTTTTATTTTATTTGTATGAGAAAATTATAACAAGTAGGTTTGGTTTTTTTTTTTTTTTTTTTTTTAGTTTAATTGCTTTACAATGTTGAGTTACTTTCTGCTGTACATCTCAGTGAATCAGCTATAACCTACATATATGTACTTTGTCTGGCTCTGGTAAAAGAATCCACCTGCCACTTCAGGAGCTGAAGGAGATGTGGGTTCAATCCCTGGATCAGGAAGATACCCTGGAGGAGGGCATGGGAATCCACTCCAGTATTCTTGCCTGGAGAATCCCATAGACAGAGGAGCCTGGTGGGCTACAGTCCACAGGGTCACAAAGAATCAGACATGACTGAGCCACTGAGCACGCACACACACACACACACTTTGTCCACAGAGCACTGAGTACAGTTTCCAGTGCTATATTTCATTAGCCATCTACTTTATACGTAGTAGTATATACAGTGAAAGTGGAAGTCGCTCAGTTGTGTCTGACGTTTTGCAACAACATGAACTATACAGTCTATGGAATTCTCTAGGCCAGAATATTGGAGTGGGTAACCTTTCCCTTCTCCAGGGGATCTTCCCAACCAAGGACTGAGCCCAGGTCTCCCGCGTTGCAGGTGGATTCTTTACCATCTGAGCCACAAGGGAAGCCCAGTCAATATATATGTCAATCCCAATCTCCCAATTCATCCCACCTCCTCTTCCCCCTTGATATTCATATGTTTCTTCTCTATATCTGTGTCTCTATTTCAGCTTTGCAAATAGGTTCACCTGTACCATTTTTCTAGATTCCATATATATGAGTTAATATATATTTGTTTTTTCTCTTTCTGACTTACTTTACTTTGTATGACAGGCTATAGGTTCATCCATGTCTCAGCAAGTGATACAATTTCATTCCTTTTATGGCTGAGTAATATTCCATTGTACATATCTGTGTGTGTGTGTGTGTGTGCGCCACATCATCTTTATTCATTCCTTTGTTGATGGACATTTAGGTTGCTTCCATGTCCTGGCTATTGTAAATAGTGCTTCCATGAACATTAGGGTACATGTATCCATTTGAATTATGGTTTTCTCTGGGTATGTGCCCAGGAGTGGGATATCTGGGTCATATGGTAGCTCTATTTTTAATGCTTTAAGGAACCTCCATACTGTTTTCTATAGTGCATGTATCAATTTACATTCCTACCAACAGTGTAAGAGGGTTCCCTTTTCTCCACACCCTCTCCAGTATTTATTGTTAAATTCTGAAGGCCAGAAAGGAGTGTGACTCCCTGTTCCCACCACAACATAAAGCTCAACATCTTTAGATAATGGGCTCACCATTTGGGGACTACCATACCACAGTGCAGAAATAGAAAATTATATCCACAGTGAAAACTTCTGTCAGGCCAAAGAATGGAGAGGAGTAAGAACATTCCTTGTGGGTTGTTTGCTCATAATTGTGCCATTTGTGATGAAATGACTCTCTGGCACAGTTTGAAAATTTCCTCCATATGAAGACCATTAAAAAATAAACAGTGTGGTTCAAGGCTTTTAACATGATTAGGAGGGGAGAACTCACATCGTCTCATCTTGGTTCTTATCTGCTCAATGTAACTATTGTTTTTTCTCTCAAAAAGTCATTCCTGGGACTTCCCTGCAGTCCAATGGTTGAAACTTTGTCTTACAATGCAGTAGGTGTGGGTTTGATCCCTGGTTGCAAAGCTAATTATTCCACAGGCCTCTCAGCCAAAAAACCAAAACATAGAACAGAAGCAATATTGTAACAAATTCAGTAAAGACTTCAAAATGGTCTATCCCCTAAAAAAAAAAAAAGATCATTTTACTGATTTTTGAAAATATTTCTGATTGGTTTCTTAAATAAGCTGCTACCCTCATTTCTCTTGTTACAGTTTTTTTTAAAAATGGAAAACAGTATTTTATTTTATTCTTTTCCAAAATGTATAGCAAGTAATCAAGAACATTCCTCTTGAGTCTTGTGTTATTTCTTCTTTAGTTCATTGCCCCTCAAACCAAATCCCAAGTCTGCTTTAAAGAGTATGGAAAACTCACTTGTCTTTAGTTCAACAAAAGCTAATAGACTAGGTCCCTTGAGGACAGTAGTTCTCTTGAGCAAATTAAACATTCCCTTGCAATCTTCTTTTAAAAAATTGAGGTGGAATTCATGTAAAATACAATTAATCAATAATTTGAAAGTGTACACTTTAATGGCACTTAGTGCATTCATAATATTGTTGCATCCACCACTTCTCACTAGTGTCAAAACTTTTTTGTCACCCCAGCAGAACACCCTGTTTTCTTTAAGTAATTGCTCTTCACTTCGTCTCTCCACCTCAACTGCTGGCAGCTACTAATCTACTTTCTGTCTCTATGGTTTTTCCTATATTGCATATTACATAGAAAAAGAATCATGCAATATATAACCCTTTGTGTTCGGCTACTTTAGTATAATGTTTTTTGAGGTTTATCAAAGTTGTAGCATATGTCAGTACTTCATTCTTTGTTATGGTTGAATAATATTCCATTGTATGTATATATAACAAATTGTTGACCCCTTCATTTGGACATTTGGTTTGTTTCCATTTTTTGGCTAATATGAATAATACTGCTGTAAACATTAGTATGTAAGTTTCTGTGTGAACATATGTTATCATTTCTCTGGGGTATACCTAGTAGTGGAATTGTATAGTTGTATGGTTACACTGCTTTTAATCATTTGCGGATGTGCCATACTGTTTTCCAAAGAGACTACAAAATTTACATCCCCACCAGCAGTGTATGATGGTTCCTATTTCTCCACATTCTTACCAACACATATTTTCCCTTAAAAATATAGTTAATTGAGTGAGTGTAAAGTAAGGAAAGTTATGGCCAACCTAGATAGCATTTTAAAAAGCAGATGCATTACTTTGCCAACAAAGGTCTGTCTAGTCAAGGCTATGGTTTTTCCAGTGGTCATGTATGGATGTGAGAGTTGAAGGCTGAGTGCCGAAGAATTGATGCTTTTGAACTGTGGTGTTGGAGAAGACTCTTGAGAATCGCTTGGAATTCAAGGAGATCCAATCAGCCGATTCTAATGGAGACCAGTCTTGGGTGTTCATTGGAAGGAATGATGCTAAAGCTGAAACTCCAATAATGTGGCCACCTGATGTGAAGAGTTGACTCACTGAAAAAGACCCTGATGCTGGGAGGGACTGGGGGCAGGAGGAGAAGGGGACAACAGAGGATGAGATGGTTGGATGGCATCACCGACTCGATGGACATGAGTTTGGGTAAACTCCGGGAGTTGATGATGGATATGGAGGCCTGGCGTGCTGCGATTCATGGGTCGCAAATGGTTGGACACGACTAAGTGACCGAACTGAATTGAAAGTGGTATGTCATTGTGTTTTTGATTAATTTGTATTTCCTTGATAACCAATGAAATTGAACATCTTTTCTTGTGTCTATTGGCCATTTGTATATTTTCTTTGGAGAAATGGATATTCAACTCTGTTACTCATTTCTTAATTGAGTTGTCTTTTTGTTGTAGAGTTGTAAGAGTTCTTTATATATTCTGAACACTAGACCTTTATTAGATATATGATTTGTAAATATTTTCTTTCTTTAGTATAGACTGTGTTTTATACTTCTTGATAATGTCCTTCGAGGCCCAAAAGTTTTAAATCTTTGTTTTTTTAATTTTTATTATAAAGGAGAATTATTTTTTTAATATAAATTTATGTATTTTAATTGGAGGCTAATTACTTTACAATATTGAATTGGTTTTCTTCTATCCAACTCATTCCTCTAATTTATGTTATCCACTCGGCAAATGTAGACAGGTTGATAACCCTGTTCTACATATGGATTATTGCCATTGTCATGATATAAAAATATATTTAAACTATATTCACTGAAAAATGCAAAATACTGAACAGATCAGATCAGATCAGTCGCTCAGTCGTGTCTGACTCTTTGCGAATACTGAACAGACTGTATAGTAAAACTTCATTTGTTGAAAAAGATGGGGGTAGGTAGAGAGATGATTTATGTGTATAGAAAATATCTATAAGGAGCCATAAGAAACAATAGTGGTTATCTAGGGAGTAGGACCATATCATTTTTCAATTTATACCCTTTTGTATTGTTTGATTTTTATGTACCAAGTGTGTATTACTTGAACAATAATTTTCAATGGATTTTTAAACCCATGCTGCATTACTTTTTCCTGTAAGCTCCAAATCACTTAATAAATTTAGTGATCCCATTTTCCAGACCCACAGTCAGAACACATATTCTGATAGTCTTGTATGTACAGATCTGCCTCAACTTAAGATGAGACTGCATCCTATCATCAATTGAAAATACTGCAAGTGGAAAATACATTTAATATACCTAACTTACTGAAAATCATAGCTTAGCCTAGCCTATCTTAAATGTGCTCAGAACACTTACACTAGCCTACAGTAGGGCACCTAGAGACTCGGAGACAGTGAAGGACAGGGAAGCCTGACATACTGCAGCTCATGGGGTCACAAAGAGTTGGACATGACTGAACAACTGAACAACAACAACAGTAGGGTGAAAGCCTCTATCACAAAACTCTTTTTATATAAAATGTTGAGTATCTCATGTAATTTATTGAATCCTGTACTAAAAGTGGAAAAAAAAAAAGCTTTTGTAGGTACAGGATGGTTGTAAATGTATTGGTTATTTTCCATTGTGATTGTGGGGCTGACTGGGAGCTGTGAGTTGCTGCTGTTCCCCAGCATCACCAGAGAGTGTGGTACAGCATATCACTAGCTTGGGCAAAGATCAGAATTCAAGTATGGTTTCTACTGAATGTGTTCTGCTCTTGTACCATTGTAAAGTGGGAAAATCCTAAGTCAAACAATCATAAATCATGGAGTGTCTGTATTTGTAGGAAACTGAGTGAAACTATGTGAAACTGGGTCTGATCTATCAGAGTCGGCAAGTGAGATTGCCATGTAGAATTTTTTTAACTCTATAGTATTTTTAAATTGAGATATACTTGACATAGAACATTGTATTAGTTTTAGGTGTACACATAATGATTTGATTTATGTATATATTGTGAAATAATTACTACAATAAATTTTGTTAACATCCATCACCAAATATAGCTATAAAACTTTTTTTCTTGTGTTGAAAACTTTTAAGATCTGCTATCTTAGAAACTTTCAAATATACAATACAATATTGTTAACCATAGCAACATGCTATATATTACATTCCCAGAATTTATTTATTTCAAAACTAGAGGTTTGTACTTTTTAACTGTATTCACCCATCTTGCCTACCCCTATACCATGTTTTCTTTATCCATTTATTCATTTAAAAACACTTAAGTTGTTTCCATGTCTTGATTATTGTAAATGATGCTGCATTGTATATGGTTTCTTCAGCATAACGATTTTGTTTCTTTTGGTAAATGCCCAGAGGCAGAATTCCTGGATCATATGGTAGCTCTGTTTTTAATTTTTTGAGCAACCTCCATTGCTGTTTTCCATAGTTTCTGCACCAATTTACATGTCGATCAACTGTCCACAAGGGTTGCCTTTTCTTCACGTCCTACCCAACACTTGTTATTTCTTGTCTTTGATGATAGCCATTATAACAGACATGGGATGATATCTCATTGTGATTTTAATCTGCATTTCCTTGATGATCAATGATGTTGAGCATCTTTTCATGTGCCTATCGGCTATCTATGTGCCTGCTTTGGAAACATCTCTATGCAGGTTTCCTGCTCATTTTTTAATCTGACTCTTTTTCTGTTGAGTTGTGTTAGTTCTTTATATATTTTAGATATTAACCCCTTATTAGATATATGATTTGAAAATATTTCCCTGTATTTGGTAGGTTGCTTTTTTTTTTTTTTTTTTAGTTTTCTGAATGTTGAGATTTTTATTTTTTTAAATTTTATTTTATTTTTAAACTTTACATAATTGTATTAGTTTTGCCAAATATCAAAATGAATCTGCCACAGGTATACATGTGTTCCCCATCCTGAACCCTCCTCCCTCCTCCCTCCCCATACCATCCCTCTGGGTCGTCCCAGTGCACTAGCCCCAATCATCCAGTATCCATATACATCGAACCTGGACTGGTGACTTGTTTCATACATGATATTTTACATGTTTTGCTGTCACGTACACAGGGTTATTGTTACCATCTTTCTAAATTCCATATATATGCGTTAGTATACTGTATTGGTGTTTTTCTTTCTGGCTTACTTCACTCTGTATAATAGGCTCCAGTTTCATCCACCTCATTAGAACTGATTCAAATGTATTCTTTTTAATGGCTGGGTAATACTCCATTGTGTATATGTACCATAGCTTTCTTATCCATTCATCTGCTGATGGACATCTAGGTTGCTTCCATGTCTTGGCTATTATAAACAGTGCTGCGATGAACATTGAGGTACACGTGTCTCTTTCAATTCTGGTTTCCTCAGTGTGTATGCCTAGCAGTGGGATTGCTGGATCATAAGGCAGGTAGGTTGCTTTTTTATTTCAATGATTATTTCCTTTTCTGTACAGAAGCTTTTTAGTTTGATATAGTTCCATTTGTTTATCTTTCTTTTGTTGCCTTAGCTTTTGGTGTCAAATCCAAAAAGTAATTGCCAAGACTGATGTCAAGGGACTTACCCCCGTGTTTTCTTCTAGAAGTTTTATCATTTCAGATCTTACATTCAAGTCTTTAATTCATTTTGAGTTTATTTTTATGTGTAGTGTAAGATGGGGTCCAGTTTCATTCTTTTGCTTTTCTATTCAGTTTATCTAACACCATTTATGGAAGATACTATCCTTTCCCCCCCTGGAGAAGGAAACGGCAACCCACTCCAGTATTCATGCCTGGAAAATCCCATGGATCGAGGAGCCTGGTGGACTACAATCCATGGGGTCGCAAAGAGTCGGACATGACTGAGCGACTTCTGTGTATCCTTTCCTTATTGTATATTCTTGGCTCATTTGTTGTTACTTAATTGACCATATATGCATTGGTTTATTTCTGGCCTCTTTACTCTGTTCCATTGATCTATGTATTTGTCTTTATGTTAATGACATACTACTTCATTACTATAGTTTTGTAATATAGTTTGGAATCATAAAGTGTGATGCATTCCATTTTGTTCTTCTCAAGGTTGCTTTATCTATTTTGAGTATTTTGTGATTCCATACAAATAAAAAAAATTGATTCTGTTTATGTGATAAATGCCATTGTAATTTTGATAGAGATTGCATAGAATCTGTAGATTGCATTAGGTAGTATGATCATTTTAACATTAATTCTTGCAATCCATGACCTTGGAATATTTTTCCATTTATTTTTGTCTTCAGTTTCTTTCATTAATTTCTTATGGTTTTCAATTCTTCCACTTCTTTGGTTAAATGTGTAGCTGAGTATTTTTTTTAATGCATAATGCAGTTATAGTTGGGATTTTCTCCTTAATTTCTCTTTCTAATAGTTTACTGTTGAAGTGTAAGTCACACAACAGATTTTTGTATATTGATTTTATATTCTGCAAATTTACTGAATTAATTTATTGGATCTAACAGCTTTTGGATGGAGTCTTTATGGTTTCCTATAGATTATATTTGGAGAAGGAAATGGCAACCCACTCCAGTGTTCTTGCCTGGAGAATCCCAGGGACGGGGGAGCCTGGTGGGCTGCCGTCTATGGGGTCGCACAGAGTCGGACATGACTGAAGCGACTTAGCAGCAGCATAGATTATATTATGTCATCTGCAAATAGAGACAGTTTTACTTCTCCCTTTCCAGTTTGGATGCCTTTTGTTTATTATTATTTTTTTTCCTGATTGCTCTGGCTAGGATTTCCAGTGCTATGTAGAATAAAAGTGACAAAAGTGGGCATCCTTGTATTTTTCCTGATCTTAGAGGAAAGGTTTTCAGTTTTTTGCTATTGCTTATGATGTTAGCTTTGGACTAGTCATACAGGACTTTTACTATGTTGAGGTATGTAACTTCTATACTCATACAGGACTTTTACTATGTTGAGGTATGTAACTTCTATACTCACTTTGTTGAGAATTTTTATCGTAGATAGATGCTGAAATTTGTTAAATGCTTTCTTTGAGTCTATTTAGGTGATCATATGATTTTTACACTTAATTTTGTTAATTTGGTATATCACATTAATTGATTTGCAGATGTTGAGCCATCCTTACATCCCTGGAATAAATCCCACTTGATCATGATGAGTGTACGATCCTTTTAATGTATTGTTGAATTTGGTTTGCTGATATTTTTTTGAGGAGTTTTGCATCTGTGTTCTTCAAGGATATCGGCCTGTAGTTTTCTTTTCTTGCAGTTTCCTTGTATGGTTTCTGTATTAGGGTAATGTGGGTCTCATAAAATAAATTTGGAAATATTCACTCGTCTTCAATTTTTGGAAGAGTTTGAGAATGATTGGTACTAATTCTCTAAATGTTTGGTAGCATTCACTAGTGAAATCATCTGGTCCTGGACTTTTGTTTGCTTGGAGGTTTTGGTTACTGATTAAATCTCCTTATTAGTAATCAGTCTGTTCATATTCCCTGTTTCTTTCTGATTAAGTCTTGGTGGGTTGTATGTTTTTAGAAATTTTCCATTTTTTCTGGGTTATCCAATTTGTTGGCATGTAATTATTTATAGTAGTCTCTTATCCTTTATATTTTTGTGGTATCAGTTGTAATGTCTCCCGTTTCATTTCTGATTTTATGTATATGAGTGCCCTCTTTTTCTCTTGATGAGTCTGGCTGAAGGTTCATCTGTTTTGTTTATCTTTTCAAAGAACCAGCTCTTAATTTCAGTGATCTGTTTTCTTTTTGGGCTTCCCTGGTGGCTTAGATGGTAGAGAATCTGCCTGCAATGCGGGAGACCCAGGTTCCATCCCTGGGTTGGGAAAGATCCCCTGGAAAAGGGAATGGTGACCCACTCCAACATTCTTGCCTGTAGAATTCCATGACAGAGGAGTCTGGCAAGCTGTCCATGGGATCTGAAAGAGTCAGACATGACTGAGTGACTCAAACACACACACATTGTCTTTTTAGCCTCCATTTCATTTATTTCCTCTCTGATCTTTGTTATTTCCTTCCTTCTACTAACTTTGGGATTATTTTTGTTTTTACTTTTCTAGTTCCTTGAGTTGTAAATTGAGGTTGTTTACTTGAGCTCTTTGTCTTTTCTTAATGTAGGCATTCATTGCTATGAACTTGACATTTTGAATACTATAATATGGTTACTCTGGAAATCTTCTCTTCCTTCCCTTGGGATTGCCATTATTTTCTTTTGAGGTCTAAAGTTGTCCATTTGTGCAGGGGGCATCTCATTTCTTGTTGCTAAAGTGTGAGAGTGTACCATACCCCTTCCAGTTTGTTCTGCTCCTGAGTCTGACTCCAGTGTAACTCTACATGGTGTGCAGTGTTCTCTTCTCTCAAGCTGTGTGTGTGATTAATAAACTGCTGTCAGTCTCATCTGTCTCCAGTGTTGGTGGCATGTATTCAGCCATCTTATACCATTTAGGATGGGCGAATCCCATCTTTACCAATGGAATGCATAAGAGGTGGTCAGAACAATGTGGCTGGATAAAAAATTATTGTGGTAAATTTACATATGTTAAACTTCATGCACCCATTTTGAGGGTATAGTTCAATAAGTTTTGACAAATAGATCAGTATTATCCCATTCATTCAATGGGATACTGATTCAATAGATTAGTATTATCCCATTGAATGAATGAATATATCCCAATTTATTTACCTATTTACCTGTTGATGGACATTTGTACTTTTTTTCCTCCAGTTTTCAATTACCGTGAATGAAGTTGATACTTCATATCATTTATGTGCAAGTCCTTATGAATATATGTTTTCATTTCTCTTAGATAAATACTTAGAGGAATAATTGCAGAACGACATAGTAGGGGTATACTTAAATTTAGAAGAAAATGTTAAACTGTTTTCCAATGTGGTTGTGCCATATTGAATTCCCACACATCAATGTTGTAGACTTATTTTAAATATATTCTAATAATCTGTTCTTGACTGGTAAGTTTAATATTAATACATAGGCATTTCTTACATTACTAATATTTGTATATATTTTTACCACTATATTTTGTCTTTTCTACTTACCATGTTTTGTTTTTTTTTAATTTTCCTTTCTCTACTTTTATTTGAATTATTGAGTTTCTTTTTTCCAGGTATTCCACAATCTATTGATTTTCAGGTTAAACATCAAATTTATACTATTTTAATGTTACTCTTAAATTGTCATTATGAGTCATTAGTAAAGAATAAATGTTAATCAACATTTCTACTCTTGTCCCTAAATAAAGTGAACCTTAAACTACTTTAACCTTGATTAACACTATGTCTTATTAAATGTTAGTGCTGTCTCATATTTTAGTTTCACCATGTGAAACTAAATATACTCAGATTTAGTCATTATTATTTTTCTTATTTTATATACAGGCATACTTCATCTTATTGCACTTCACATTTTTTTTTTTTTTTTGAAAATTGAAGGCTTATGGCAACCTTGCATAGAGCATGGCTATCTGTGCCATTTTTCAGATAGACAGCATTTGCTCATTTATCTCTGTGTCACATTTGGTAATTCTCATAATATTTTAAACTTTTCATTATTACTATATTTATTATGGTCATACATGATCAATGATCTTTAATGTTATTATTGTAATTATTTCTGGGCTCTGCAAATCCTGCCATGTAAGATGGTGAACTTAATAAACTGTATGTGTTTTGACCAGTTGGCCATTTCCCCATTTTTCTCTCTCTCTCCTGGGGCCTTTCTATTCCCTGAGCATGTGTGCATGCATGCTAAGTCACTTCGGTTGTGTCTGACTCTTTGCGACCCTATGGACTGTAACCTGCCAGGCTCCTCTATCCATGGAATTCTCCGGGCAAGAATAATGGAGTTGGTTGCCTTGCCCTGCTCCAGGGGATCTCCAACCCAAGGATTGAACCTACATCTTTTGTGGCTCCTACATTGCAGATTATTCTTTACCACTGAGCCACCGGGGAAGCTCTCTATTCCCTGAGACACAACAATATTTAACTTAGATCAGTGAATAACCCTACAATGGCCTCTAAGTGTTCAAGTGAAAGGAAGATCACACATCTCTCTAAATTAAAAGCTCAAAATGATTAAGCTTAGTGAGGAAGGCATGTGAAAGCCAAGACAGGCTGAAAGCTAGGCATCTTGTGCCAAATGGTTAGCCAAGTTGTGATTGTAATGAAAAAATTCTTGAAGAAAATTAAAAGTGCTACTCCGGTGAATACACACATTAAAAAAAAAAAAAAAAAAAAGCAAAACAGCCTTATTGCAGATATGGAGAAAGTTTTAGTGGTCTGGATAGAATACCAATCTAGAACATTTGCTTAAACCAAAGCCTAATCCAGAGTAAAGCTCACTCTCTTCAGTTCCATGAAGGTTGAGATATGTGAGGAAGATACAGAATAAAAGCTTGAGGCTAGCAGAGGTTGGTTCATGAGGTTTAAGGAATAGAGCTATCTCCATAACATAAAAGTTCCAGGTGAAGCAGCAGGTGCTGATGTAGATGCTGCAGCAAGTTTTCCAGATCTTGTTGAGATAATAATGAATGTAGCTACACTATACAGCAGGTTTTCAATTTAGACAAAACGGCCTTATATTGGAAGAAGATGTCATCTAGGACCTTCATAGGTAGAGAGGAGAAGTCAGTGCCTGATTTCAAAGCTTCAAAGGGCAAGCTGACTCTCTTGGTGACTTTAAGTTGAAGCCAGTATTCATTTACCATTCTGAAAATCCTAGTGCTCTTAAGAATAATGCAAAACATTCTGTTTGTGCTCTGTAAATGGATCAGTAAAGCCTGGATTACAACACTACTGCATAGTTTAAGCTCACTGTTGAGATCTGCTGCTCAGGAAAAAAAAAAACAATTCTTTCAAAGTATTACTGCTATTGACAATGCACCTTGTTACCCAAGAGCTCTGGCAAAGAGGTACAATGAGATTAATGTTGCTTTCAAGCACAACATTCATTCTGAAGTCTATGAATCAAGAAATGATTTCAACTTTCAAGTCGTTATCTAAGAAATACATTTTGTAAGGCTATAGCTGCCGTAGATGGTGATTTCTTGGATGGATCTGGGCAAAGTCAATTGAAAATCTTATGGAAAAGATTCACCATTCTAGATGCCATTAAGAACATTTGTGATTCATGGTAAGAGGTCAAAATATCAGTGTTCATAAGAATTTTGATGAAGTTGATTCCAATGCTCATGGATGATATTGGAGGGTTACTTCACTGGAGGAAGTAACTGCTGATGTGGTGGAAGTAGCAGAAGAAGTAGAATTAGAAGTGGAGCTCGAAAATGTGACTGAATTGCTGCAATCTCATGATAAAACTAATGGATGAGAAGTTGCTTATGGATGAGCAAATAAAGTGGTTTCTTGAGATAGAATAACTCCTGACAAAGATGCTGTGAAGATTGTTGAAGTGACAAGAAAAGATTTAGAGTATGACATAAACTTAGTTGATAAAGCAGTGGCAGAGTTTGAGAGGACTGACTCCAATTTTGAAAGAAGTTCTACTGTGGGTAAAGTCCTGTCAAACCAAATTGCTTGCTACAGAGAAATCATTTGTGAAAAGGGGGGTCAATCCATGTGACAAACCTCATTTTTAAAAAAATGAATTGTCACCCCCCTCTCATCTTTGGCAATCACCACCCTGATCAGTCAGCAGTCATTAACATCTAGAAAAGACCCTCCACCAGTAAAAAAATTATGGCTCATTGAAGCCTCAGATGATGGTTAACATTGGTTATCAGTAAAGTACTTCTTAATTAAGGTGTGTACATTGTTTTTTAAGACATAATGCTATTGCACACTTAATAGACTACATTATATTGTAAGCATAACTTTTATATGCACAGAGAAACAAAAGCATTCATGTGACTTGCTTTGTTGAGATATTTGCCTATTGTTGGTCTGAAACCAAACTTGCAATATCTCTGAGGTATGCTTGTAGTCAACTTTTGTCTATTTTTTTGGTTAATTGTTATCCATCTTTTTGGCAAGTATTTTTGTATCCATTGCTTCTAACCACTTAGTTTTTTTAAAATTGTTAATTTCTGTTTTTATTAAAATATATGCATTCTTTATATCTACAGTGAAAGTCTATCAATTTAAAAATATCCATCTTTATTGAAAATATCTTTAGTTTTTTATTCTTTTTAAGTAGATGTTTAGTTGAATAACAAGTAAATGGGTCAGAGCAGTACTAGAGACATTAGATGTTGAAGCCCTTATGGTGACAGAAGGGCTTCCCTGTTAATTCAGCTGGTAAAGAATCCGCCTGTAATGCAGGAGACCCTGGTTCGATTCCTGGATCAGGAAGATCCACTGGAGAAGGGATAGGCTACCCACTCTAGTATTCTTGGGCTTTCCTGGTGGCTCAGCTGGTAAAGAATCCACCTGAAATGTGGGAGGCCTGGGTCCAATCCCTGGGTTGGGAAGATCCCCTGGAGAAGAGAACGGCTACCTACTCCAGTATTCTGGCTTGGAGAATTCCATGGACTGTATAGTCCATGGGGTTGCAAAGAGTCAGACACAACTGAGTGAATTTCACTCATGGTGACAGAGGGTGAACAGGGCAACATGCATGTGGTCCTCCATTGAGGGCTTGGACAGGGTTGATGCATTATGACTATAGTTTAGAAAAGGCATTCTGCTGCTTCCAAGTTACTTCCTACAACTTTCCTGCTATTAGTACTTCCTACTGTTGGTTATCTTCTACCTTTTACTGGAAAGCAAGAGGTAAGGTCTTTTGCCACGAGTAGGGAAGCCTGCCTTGGGCTTCTCAGGTGGCGCTAGAGGTAAAGAATCTGTCTGCCAATTCAGGAGATGCAAGAGATATGGGTTCAACCCCTGGGTTGCGAAGATCCCCTGGAGAAGGAAATGGTAACTCACTCTAGTATTCTCAGAATTCCATGGACAGAGGATCCTGGTGGGCTACAGTCCATAGGGCCACAAAGAGTCAGACATGACTGAGTAACTTAGCACAGCACAGGGAAGATATGGTAACATTAGAGACTTAAGAAAAATGCAGTGCCACTGATTTTCACAACTGCATATGTTTCTCCAGCAACCAGGTATCGCCTGGAGACAGATTGACCCATGGTTGATGTGTTGCCAACATTAGAACTGTTGTAAAAGGACTACTGGGACTTAGGCAAGAGACTGCTTAACATGATGACTGATGGGATCTAAACTGATTAAGGAAAAAAAAACCACTAGCTATGTTTGTGTGGTTGGAGAAAAGCAAGAATATACAATTGAGCAAGTTAGAAGAATAATACACTAGATATTGAGAATATGATATTTTAATATATTTCATGAATTGGTGAGTTCCAGGAGATAACAAGATCTAAGGTGTGACTGGGAGTGGTGATGGAAGTAGAATGAGTGGGGGAAGATAATTGGAATTAATACACTAAGGCAACCAAGAATCTTGAAATTTGGAGGAATCCTTCATGTTTAAGGATCCCTGCTTTGAGAAATATGCTGACACACTAGAAGCAAGACATATTGTCTAATAAGTTGACTTTAATATGCAATTAACTGAGCCTCATAATCTTCTCTACAGGAAGGATATATCTTTGTGTTCTTTTTCATATTCAAGTTTACTGTAGAAAAAACATCAGACGACAATATAATTCATTTGGCATAAGATTTCTTAACATTGTGTACTTTTTCTTGAACTTTTCACTTCACCATCCAGGGGTGTGGCCTTTCATAACTAGAAGCCAGTGAGTCCCCAAAATAGTGTGAATTATTAGTTTCAATATTCAAGTAAAATTTAATTTTATATGAAAAATTTGGATCACAAAGATAAAAAGAAAATTTTGCAATAAATTATGAGCAAAATGTCTCTAATGTTAATAGCTTCTAGACGTCACCTCTCAATTTTTTCAGATCAGAATTAATGAAGCAATTCTATATATGGATTAGAGAGCATGTATAAAATCATTTTAGAAACTTTAGATGAAAGATTTTTGATTGGAAAGATTCCAAGTGTCAATTAGTAGTTGTGAAGCTTTAGTTACTATGGTTCTGAATCATTTGGACTTACATAAAGTTTAGCTTTCACATTAGGTGTTCTTCAGTCCTGAGTGATTAGAAGAAAAATAACTGATAATTAAGAAACTCTTTTTATATAATGAAAATCCTGTCATGAATAGAAGTAATTTTAATTTTTCTCACAGCAGTTTTTTCAACTCTCTTCAGAAAAATATCAAGAGAGTATTGTAATGTTTGGCATAATTTTCCAAATGTAACCTTAGCCAGCACAGATAAAATTATATCATAAGAAGTTTTAACATTTGATGAACTTGTATTAATTCTTCAGTTTATACTGTATTAAAGCATGTGAACAGATACATGATGAAAATTAAATTTAATATTAATTATGATTTTAGTTCCTTTTTCCCTTCCTTCATCCCTTTCTTTTTTACTTGTATTTGTTAATTGCTACAGGAAGTTTTGGAGATTGGCTTAAGTACTACACAAGGAACAAGTTAGTCATTTCACTGCACTTTGTATATTTCACTGTGTTCATTTTGCTAAGCTACTCAAGAAAAACATTGAACAAAAGGAGCAAGGTTTCTGAGGACCATAAATCTGAGACATTTTCTGCCCCATTTGAGAAGAAATTAGAAGAAATCTAATCTCATTTATGGTGTACTTGATAGTAATCAACTTACAGTTTCAAGTTCTCATGTAATTACAAGGTGCAGATCAGCATGTAGTTATTTATGTTATGCAGACTAAGCACATAAAAATATGTTGGATCATATTGAACTGAAAGTTTGAAATCCAGGAATATGTGTTTGGAATGAGCCATCTGTTTAAGGGAGATCTCCTAATGTTCTTAGTATACTCTTGTAGGCCTCTGTGTCACAAATTACTAATATTTCTATGTACAATGGGATACTCATCATCTATAGTAGAAATGTATTTTCTTATGGCTATTAATCTTGATTAAAACTAATGTTTATTTTAGGGTGCAATGTTTAATTAGACTTGGATTTATAATTTAATTAGTGTAGTGTCTTAGATTTCCTGAAATGACTCATTTTAGCATAAAAGGTTGAAAGATAAAAGAAAGGCCTGTACTTTATTGCTCCATCTAATGCTTCCCTCATAGTTCAGTCGGTAAAGAATCTGCCTGCAATGCAGGAGACCTGGGTTTGATTCCTGGGTTGGGAAGATCCCCTGGAGAAGGAAATGGCAATCCACTCCAGTATTCTTGCCTGGAAAATCCCAAGGACAGAGAAGATTGGCAGGCTACAGTCTATGGGGTCGCAAGAGTCGGACATGACTTAGTGACTAAACCAGCACCACCAATGCTAAAAGATGTTAATAATTAGAAAATAATAAATTAAATACTTCAGTAATCTGGCACTCAGGAAATTTGATACTATGTAACACAGATTGAATTTTGAGAGATGAAGTGGATTCCTAAGTTACAAATATGTGAGTGGTGAGGAATTAGTGATAGCTTTGTATATTTACAAAGCACAGTCAGTTTGCTTTAGGTACTTATTGATAACTCAGATTCAGAGATAGAATTTCCTTTATATCATCTAAAAGTTTGATATGTATGGATGTAAACTAGGATGGTTTGAGTGATGAAAGTGGCAAAAGAAAAACCGATTCGTGAATATTGGCATCATTTTCTATGAATTAGTTCAGATGGTTGTGACTCTTTGCCTAATTCATGTGGTCTCAGGCAAAGGGATACTTTTTGAAAATTAGCCACCAAAAGAGAATTTTAGATAAGCTACCCTCTGTAATACTACATAGACAAGCTTGATTTATGTGTTTTTTGTTTAGTTTCATTGTTCAGAATGCTAGGCTAAGTTCTTTGACTTTATTGTACATGTAAAAGGGGAAGTGTTATGAGCAGAGTGCCTTACTTATGTAATAATGAGAATGATGTATTTCTATACATATTATTTCATTGAGGTACAGAAATATGACTTTGTAAGAACAAAAATATGTTGAATCAACATTGAGATGTTGCTATCAAAATTGTTTCAGTGATGTTAGTTTGAAATTTAAACTGAGCTAAGCTTTTTGCCTTTTATTAAATTCAGGTGTCCTGGGGCTAGTTGAAAAGTTACTACTAGGCATGAAAGTGGGGAAAAAATGGGAGTAACCAATACATCTTCATTAATCAGTACATCTTCTTCATTAACCACTTAATCCTGGCCAAGTAGAGATGCAAATAGTTTTAATAATGATTTTAATGAACATTTATAACACATATGAACATAAATTATAGTATATATTTTCTTCCTACCACTTATAAATTTTAATATATGGAGCAACTATAAATTTTTCTGGGCTTTAGTTACCTCCCTTATGAATTTTGCATGGTAATATGTTGAGTGTCTGAAGACAAGAAGTTTTTAGGGTTTTTTTTAGTTCTATGATCTTTACTTTGATAAATGGTAAGGCAGTAAAAGATCTCAGTAAGATTTCTCAGAAAAAATGTTAATATGCCAAAATTTGAAAGCCTTTGATTCAATTCTATTGAGCAGTATCATTCCGAAATATCTATGTTTAATGAGTAGTTGACTGAAAGTCATGAATTATGGCTTCATTACATCTAAATAAGTTAGTATTTTAAAGTGGTGATAAAAATACATGAAAAATACTAAATATGAATGTGTTAGTCACTCAGTTGTGTCCGACTCTTTGTGACCCATGTAGCCTTCCAGGCTCCTCATTCATGGGATTTTCCAGGCAAGAATACTGGAGTGAGTTGCCAGTCCCTTCAGCAGGGGATCTTCCTGACCCAGGGATCAAATCTGGGTCTCCTGCTTTGCTGGCAGATTCTTTAACATCTGAGCCACCAGCATAAGCTAGGTTTAACTAAAATTTTATTTTCTCCACCAGTTGTTTGGGATCTACTAAGCTATTAATTTAACAAACAAGTATTGAATATTTCATAATTAAACAGACATTATGTTAAAAAAATAAGTAAGGAAAGCGAAGTACCTACATGCAAAATATTTGTCAGTCAGTCAGTTCAGTCACTCAGTCGTGTCCGACTCTTTGCGACCCCATGAATCGCAGCACGCCAGGCCTCCCTGTCCATCACCAACTCCCAGAGTTTACTCAAACTCATTTCCATCGAGTCAGTGATGCCATCCAGCCATCTCAACCTCTGTTTTCCCCTTCTCCTCCTGCCACCAATCCTTCACAGCATCAGAGTCTTTTCCAATGAGTCAACTCTTCACATGAGGTGGCCAAAGTACTGGAGTTTCAGCTTTAGCATCAGTCCTTCCAATGAACACGCAGGACTGATCTCCTTTAGAATGGATTGCTTGGATCTCCTTGCAGTCCAAGGGACTCTAAAGAGCCTTCTCCAACACCATAGTTCAAAAGCATCAATTCTTCGGCACTCAGCTTTCTTCACAGTCCAACTCTAACATCCATACACGACCACTGGTAAACCATAGCCTTGACTAGACGGAATTTGTTGGCAAAGTAATGTCTTTGCTTTTTAATGAGCTGTCTAAGTTGGTCATAACTTTCCTTCCAAGGAGTAAGCGTCTTTTAATTTCATGGCTGCGGTTACCATCTTCAGTGATTTTGGAGCCCCCAAAATTAAAGTCTGACACTGTTTCCACTGTTTCCCCAGATGCCAATGTCTTAGTTTTCTGAATGTTGAGCTTTAAGCCAACTTTTTCACACTCCTCGTTCACTTTCATCAAGAGGCTTTTGAGTTCCTCTTCACTTTCTGCCATAAGGGTGGTGTCATCTGCATATCTGAGGTTATTGATATTTCTCCTGGCAATCCTGATTCTAGCTTGTGCTTCTTCCAGCCCAGCATTTCTCATGATGTACTCTGCATATAAGTTGAATAAGCAGGGTGGCAATATACAGCCTTGATGTACTCCTTTTCCTATTTGGAACCAGTCTGTTGTTCCATGTCCAGTTGCTTCCTGACCGGCATATAGGTTTCTCAAGAGGCAGGTCAGGTGATCTGGTATTCCCATCTCTTTCAGAATTTTCCACAGTTTATTGTGATCCACACAGTCAAAGGCTTTGGCATAGTCAATAAAGCAGAAATAGATGTTTTTCTGGAATTCTCTTGCTTTTTTGATGATCCAGCAGATGTTGACAATTTGATCTCTGGTTCCTCTGCCTTTTCTAAAACCAGCTTGAACATCTGGAAGTTCACGCTTCACGTATTGCTGAAGCCTGGCTTGGAGAATTTTGAGCATTACTTTACTAGCATGTGAGATGAGTGCAATTGTGTGGTAGTTTGAGCATTCTTTGGCATTGCCTTTCTTTGTCACTGAAATGAAAACTGACCTTTTCCAGTCCTGTGGCCACTGCTGAGTTTTCCAAATTTGCTGGCATATTGATTGTAGCACTTTCACAGCATCATCTTTCAGGATTTGAAATAGCGCCACTGGAATTCCATCACCTCCACTAGCTTTGTTCATAGTGATGCCTTCTAAGGCCCACTTGACTTCACATTCCAGGATGTCTGGCTCTAGGTCAGTGATCACACCATCGTGATTATCTTGGTCATAAAGATCTTTTTTGTACAGTTCTTCTGTGTATCCTTGCCACCTCTTCTTAATATCTTCGTATTCTGTTAGGTCCATACTATTTCTGTCCTTTTTCGAGCCCATATTTGCATGAGATGTTCCCTTGGTATCTCTAATTTTCTTGAAGAGATCTCTAGTCTTTCCCATTCTGTTGTTTTCCTCTATTTCTTTGCATTGATCGCTGAGGAAGGCTTTCTTATCTCTCCTTGCTATTCTTTGGAACTGTACATTCAGATGCTTATATCTTTCCTTTTCTCCTTTGCTTTTGGCTTCTCTTCTTTTCACAGCTATTTGTAAGGTGTCCTCAGACAGCCATTTTGCTTTTTTGTATTTCTGATTCTTGGGGATGGTCTTGATCCCTGTCTCCTGTACAGTGTCATGAACCTTCGTCCATAGTTCATCAGGCACTCTGTCTATCAGATCTAGTCCCTTAAATCTATTTCTCACTTCCACTGTATAATCATAAAGCATTTGATTTAGGTCATACCTGAATGGTCTAGTGGTTTTCCCTACTTTCTTCAATTTAACTCTGAATTTGACAATAAGGAGTTCATGGTCTGAGCCACAGTCAACTCCCGGTCTTGTTTTTGCTGATTGCATTGAGCTTCTCCATCTTTGGCTGCAAAGAATATAATCAATCTGATTTCGGTGTTGACCATCTGGTGATGTCCATGTGTAGAGTATTCTTTTATGTTATTGGAAAAGGGTGTTTGCTATGACCAGTGTGTTCTCTAGGCAAAATTCTTTTAGCCTTTGCCCTGCTTCATTCCATACTCCAAGTCCAAATCTGCCTGTTACTCCAGGTGTTTCTTGACTTCCTACTTTTGCATTCCTATAATGAAAAAGATATCTTTTTTGGGTGTTAGTTCTAAAAGGTCTTGTAGGTCTTCACAAAATTGTTTAACTTCAGCTTCTTCAGTGTTACTGGTTGGGACATAGACTTGGATTACTGTGATACTGAACAGTTTGCCTTGGAAACGAACAGAGATCATTCTGTCATTTTTGAGATTGCATCCAAGTACTGCATTTCGGACTCTTTTGTTGACCATGGTGGCCACTCCATTTCTTCTGAGGGATTCCTGCCTGCAGTAGTAGATATAATGATCATCTGGGTTAAATTCACCCATTCCAATCCATTTTAGTTCGCTGGTTCCTAGAATGTTGATGTCCACTCTTGCCATCTCCTGTTTGACCACTTCCAATTTGCCTTGATTCCTGGACATGACATTCCAGGTTCCTATGCAATATTGCTCTTTACAGCATCAGACCTTGCTTCTATCACCAGTCACATCCACAACTGGGTATTGTTTTTGCTTTGGCTCCATCCCTTCATTCTTTCTGGAGTTATTTCTCCACTGATCTCCAGTAGCATATTGGGCACTTACTGGGGGAGTTCCTCTCTCAGTATCCTAACATTTTGCCTTTTCATACTGTTCATGGGCTGGTGCAGAAGGCCCGAGAGGAGCTATTCCATGTTCAAGATCAGGAGGGGCGGCCCTGAGGAGATACCCCTCTTCCAAGGTAAGGAGCAGTGGCTGCCTTTTATGGAGCCGCTGTGAAGAGATACTCCACGACCAAGGTAAGAGAAACCCAAGTAAGACAGTAGGTGTTTTGAGAGGGCATCAGAGCACAGACACACTGAAATCATAATCACAGAAAACTAGCCAATCTGATCACATGGACCACAGCTTTGTCTAACTCAATGAAACTAAGCCATGTCATGCGGGGCCACCCAAGATGGACGGGTCATGGTGGAGAGGTCTGACAGAATGTGGTCCACTGGAGAAGGGAATGGCAAACCACTTCAGTATTCTTGCCTTGAGAACCCCATGAACAATATGAAAAAATATTTGTATTGTATACAAAATAAACTTTTTCAGTCACTGAGTCATGTCTGACTCTTCAACTCCATGGACTGCAGCACACCAGGCTTCCCTGTCCTTCATCATCTCCCACAGTTTGCTCAACCTCATCTCATGAATCAGTGATGCCGTGCAACCATCACATTCTCTGTTGCCCACTTCCCCTCCTGCCCTCAATGTTTCCCAGCATCAGGGTCTTTTCCAATGAGTTGGCTTTTCACATCAGATGGCCAGACTACTGGAACTTCAGCTTCAGTATTTCCAATGAATATTCAGGGTTGATTTCCTTTAAGACTGACAGGTTTGATCTCCTTGATATCCAAGGGACTCTCAAGAGTCTTCTCCAGCACCACAGTTCAAAAGTATAAATTCTTTGGCGCTCAACCTTTATGGCCCAACTCTTACATCTGTACATGACTACTGGAAAAACCATAGCTTTGACTATGTGGACCTTGGTTGGCAATTGGTATCACTGCTTTTTAATACACTATCTAGGTTTGTTATTGGAGAAGGAGGTGGCAACCCACTCCAGTGTTCTCACCTGGAGAACAGGGACGGGGAAGCCTAGCGGGCTGCCGTCTATGGGGTCGCACAGAGTCGGATACGACTGAAGCGACTTAGCAGCAGCAGCAGGTTTGTTATAGCTTTTCTTCCAAGGAGTAAGCATCTTTCAACTCCACGGCTGCAGTCTCTGTCTGCAGTGATTTTGGAGCTCAGAAAATAAAATCTATCACTGTTTCAACTTTTTCTCCATTTGTTTGCCATTATATGATGGGACTGGATGCCATGATCTTAGTTTTTTGTATGTTGAGTTTTAAACCAACTTTTTCACTCTCCTCTTTCCCCTTCATCAAGTGGCTTTTTAGTTTCTCTTCACTTTCTGCCATTAGAGTAGTATCATCTGTATATCTGAGGTTGTTGATATTCTCCTGTCGTCTTGATTCTAGCTTGGGATTCATCCAGCCCAGCATTTTGCATGATGTACACTGCATAGAAGTTAAATAATCAGAGTGACAATATACAGCCTCAATGTACTCCTTTCCCAATTTTGAACCAGTTCGTTTTCCCATGTCCGGTTTTTACTATTGCTTCTTGGCCTGCATACAGGTTTCTTAGGTGGCAGGTAAGGTGATCTAGTATTCCCATTTCTGAAAGAATTTTCTACAGTTTGTTGTGATCCACACAGTCAAAGTCTTTAGTGGTCAATGAAGCAAAAGTAGATGCTTTTTCCCCTGAAATTCCCTTGCTTTTTCTGTGATCTAAAGTATGTTGGCAACTTGATCTTTGGTTCCTCTGTCTTTCCTCAATCCAGATTTTGCATCTGGAAGTTCTCTTTTCATGTACCTTTTGAAGCCTAGCTTGGAGAATTTTGAACATTACTATGCTAGCATGTGAGATGAAGTGCAATTGTGTGGTAGTTTGAACATTTTTGTCATTGCTTTTCTTTGGGATTGGAATGAAAAATAAATAAAGGATACAAATAATAAATAAGATATAATCCATGCTCCCCAGTCTAATGGGTAAAGTTTCATCAAAACAGACGATTATAAAAGCATGACATCCTGTTGATAACCTTAGTTTATATATTTATTTTTAATGTATTTTTATTTTACTTAAAATTATTTACTTATTTGACTGTGTCAGGTCTAAGTTACAGCACACAGCATCTTTCTTTGCATTGCCTGGTAGTTGTGGTGGGAGGGCTTGGTTGCCCCACGGCATGTGGGATCTTATTTCCCCGACCAGTGATTGAACCTGTGTCCCCTGTGTTGCAAGGCAAATTCTTAACCACTGGACCACCAGAGAAGTCCTATATATTTTTATATTTTTTAATCCAATTTAGTCTAGGACTACTACCTGACATTAAGACCCAATTTGATTTTCTATAGGGTCAAAATTCAAATTTATTAATTAGTAGAATTTAGTTAGTATACTACACAGGCATGATTAAAGCAAGTATGCTGATTTGTGTGTGTGTGTGTGTGTGTGTGTGTGTGTGTGTGTGGATGGCCTGCAGAGTCTTATTAGTTCTCTGACCAGGGATTGAAGGGATGCCCCCTGCAGTGGAAGCATGGAGTGTTAACCACTGGACTGCCAGGAAAGTCTTGTATTTCATTTTTGATACACTTGATTTTTCTCTTTTTAAAAGTCTTTGCTATTTTTACTACAATTGATAGGAATACATAATCTGAAGGAGACAAGAAAAGACTACCAGTTATATGTCCAGATCTGCTGAAATTCTACTTTAAAAGGCAGCCAAATAAATGCTTTATTTAAATAAAAACAAAACCAGACCTTGTTTTTATAGCTAAGATAGTTGTGAAGGCGGTCAGCATTTGTTTAAATGTTACTGATTCAGCAATTTTGGTTTTGGAGTAAAATGACATTATATAGTGTTATAGTTCTGTGAAACCATAGCAGAATACATATTTGGCATTTTATCTAGGTTGCAAAAGTGAGGTAATGATTCATTTGAAAGATTTCGATAGTTTCTTGCTTGACATAATTCTGACTCTCAGACGGATCAGTTGCATATAATAGAGCCAAACCAGCCATTTGGAAATGTGAATAATATGATCCAAGTCAATGAATTCAGTTTGAGGCTTATTTTTTACCTATAGAGATTACATCCATCAGTGGAGGCAGGATCTTTAATTAAACAAGATTTTCTCTGCCTGGGCTCCACTTTGCAACTAATTTGCTACTAATCTCTGTACTTCAGAGTGGGGTTCAGGCTCTATATTTAAAAATGCCTGTATAGACTATATTGACTTTTAAGACTTAGGGTTTTTCCCCCTCCACTCCAAAAGCTATTTTGCATGTTGATGTATGGCAAAACCAATACAATATTGTAAAGTAAAAAAAATAAAAATAAAAAAATAAAAAAAAATTATTGAAGTACAAAGTTATGTTAATTTCTGTTGTGCAGCAAAGTGATTCAGTTATGCATATGTATATACTCTTTTTTCAGATTTTTTCCATTATGGTTTGTTACAAGATATTGAATACAGTTCTATTCTGTTATTCATTCCATATATACTAGTTTGCACCTGCTAATCCCTAACTCCCAGTCCTTCCAGTCCCCTTCCCTCTTTGCAACCACAAATCTGTTTTCTGTATGTGAGTCTGTTTCCATTCCACACATAAAGAACTTATGGTTTTTATAAATGAAATATTAGTATTAAAATGGGCATAAAGAACATAGCATTCACCAAGGAAAATCAGTTTGAAGTGTTAAAGTTTTCTGAAAATGCAAAGAAAACCATAAGACCTACCTACTGTCACATGGTGAATTTTCTCAAATAACATTTCTCTTGCTGGTCATATTGGCTAGGCCTTCATGCCCTCTTTTCAAATTAAGTAATCCTAAGAGGACAGCTTTCTCTAGTATTAATTGTCTTTAGAAATACTTGCTTTCTACACACTAATTAATTTCACTTGTTTTTTAGAGATAGACATTTAATAAACCAAGGAAAACAATTTCTTCAAACATACTATAATCAAGATTCACATCAGTAGTTTTACTAGATTAATTTTTGTGGCTAATGATAAATATAATTCCCTTAAATGTACAATATTATGAAAATAATTAAGGGATCAAAGTTTCTTTGAACTAAGTATTTCAACCTCAGGATTAACAAAGTCTCTAGATATTTAATCTTAACCAAATGTTTTAAATACAAAATTAGACCATCACCCTGTGATATTGGGAATGATGAAATATTGATCTAATTATTTTCAGTCATTATTCTGTTTTTTAAATGATGTTTTTGGCAGCACCCAAAGCTAGAAGTATAGAGCTTCTCCATCTTTGGATGCAAAGGATATAATCAATCTGATTTTGGTGTTGACCATCTGGTGATGTCCATGTATGGAGTCTTCTCCTGTATTGTTGGAAGAGGGTGTTTGCTATGACCAGTGTGTTCTCCTGGCAGAACTCTGTGAGCCTTTGCCCTGCTTTATTCTGTACTCCAAGGCCAAATTTTCCTGTTACTCCAGGTGTTTCTTGACTTCCTACTTTTGCATTCCAGTCCCCTATAATGAAAAGGACATCTTTTTTGGGTGTTAGTTTTAAAAGGTCTTGTAAGTCTTCACAGAACCATTCAACTTCAGCTTTTTCAGCATTACTGGTCGGGGCATAGACTTGGATTACCAAGTCTTGGATCTGCAAGGAGATCCAACCAATCCATCCTAAAGGAGATCAGTCCTGAGTGTTCTTTGGAGGGACTGATGTTGAAGCTGAGACTCCAATACTTTGGCCACCTGATTCAGAGAGCTGACTCATTTGAAAAGACCCTGATGCTGGGAAAGATTGAGGGCAGGAGAAGGGGACTACAGAGGATGAGATGGTTGAATGGCATTGCCGACACAATTGACATGGGTTTGGGTGGACTCCGGGAGTTGGTGATGGACAGGGAGGCCTGGCGTACTGCAGTTCATGGGGTTGCAAAGAGTCAGCCACGACTGAACGACTGAACTGAACTGAACTGAAGCTAGAAGTACGAGAAATTTTGATGATGAAAATGTATGCATATGTCAAAAGCTTGTAGATCACGGAATCCTTCAGCTTTCCAGTGATCAGTGTACTAGAACAATTAGTAAGTGAGTTAAACTGCTGAATTAAGATAAAAATGAAATGACTTGGCTCATTAAAGCTGCAATCTGAAGACATTGCAATGCTTCAATAAACCTCTCAATACAGCACAAGTGAAATGAGATGGATCACTAAAGCTGCTCAGAGAAACACTGTTTGAATGGTTCCACTGCCAGTACCTGCTCTAGTTATGTCTGAGAACCTCATGTTTGCTATTACCTACTTCTTAGGGGATCATTTCCTTAGATAACAAGACATATAACATCTTAAGACTTTGATATTCATGTGTTTCATTTGATTAACAATGGTGTCTCCTGACTTCATCTTTAAATTAATCTGACATGAAGAAATATATACACACATATAATTTTTTCCTAGATATTTACTATAATAGCAATCTTAGGAGAAGAATATAGCATAACTGGTAACATTTTGTCTGGTATAGACTGAATACCCACAATTCATATGTTGAAGTCTTGTTGTTCAGTTACTAAGTTGTTTCCGACTCTTGCTCCACAGACTGCAGCACGGCAGGCTTCCCCATCCTTCACCGTCTTCTGGACTTTTTTAAAATTCATGTCCTGTGAGTTGGGGATGTCATCCAACCATCTCATTCTCTGTCACCGATTTCTCCTCCTGCCCTCAATCTTTCCCAGCATCAGGGTCTTTTCCAATGAGTTGGCTCTTTGCACCACATGGCCAAAGTATTGGAGGTTCAGCTTCAGCATCAGGACTTCCAATGTATATTCAGGGTTGATTTCTTTTAGTATTGACTGGCTTGATCCCCTTGCAGTCCAAGGGACACTCAAGAGTCTTCTGTAGCACTACAGTTTGAAAGCATCAATTCTTTGGTGCTCAACCTTCTTTACAGTCTAACTCTCACATCTGTACATGACTACTGGGAAAACTGTAGCTTTGACTATACAGACCTTTGTAGGCAAAGGGATGTCTCTGCTTTTTACCACACTGTCTAGGTTTGTCATAGTATTTGGAGATAGGGCTTTGGGGAGATAATTAGGTTTAGATGAGATCCTGATGGTGAGACCTTCCTGATGGGATTAGTGTCCACAAGGACACATTGAGAAGACAGAAAAAAAGGCTTTAACCACAACCTGACTATGCTGGGACTCTCAACTTGGACATCCAGCGTCCAGAACTGTGAGAAAAGAAATTTCTGTTTTTTAAGCTACCAAGTCTGTGGTGTTTTGTTATGGTGGCCTGAACTGACTAATTCCATTTCATAATAAACACAAATTTTATTTATCTTAGAATTGAGACATACAGGTAAATAGATTTAGTAGTAAAGTACAAACACAAAAAGGAGACACTATAAATAATTTTTAGTAAGTAAATGTTGTGAACAAACTTGGCATCAAAGGTGAAGTTTGAATTCTGAGTCTCTCAAGTGTGTGACCATTTGGGAAATTTTGTCATAGATCTGGCCCTCATTCAGTGATTTGGTGGTCTTACTTCTCTGGTGGTCTTGTCTTCCATATTCTTCTTTCCTTTCAAAAATGTATTCAGTGTCCATTCTCCCAAGCTGTCATCTCTATCTGATACATTTCATTCTTCTTTGCTGGCAGTCTGATTTCAGTCAGTTCTCTACTTCCTGTCACCAAGAGAGTCTGTGAATCCAGGAAGCCTTTTAAAATGGTAAAAATAAATCAAGAAATCCTTTTAATCTTATTAGCCCCTTACTATTTATACATACTTTACTATTGCAATTCACATGAGAGCCTGTTTGTTAATGTATATTTCACAATTTTGTTAAGATATATGTTTGATTAATGTCGCAGACACCTGCTTATATCACAAGGAAAGTGATTATTTTTCAATTGGATAATATCTGTCCTTGCCTCTCCTCCATTTTTTGTACATCTGGCCAAATGCTATTTCACCCAGTTTCTGGGAAATTGTTTGTCTTACTAGCATCATTAAAATTTTTTGCATCCTTAATGTTTTGAAATAAATTTATTTTTTCGTGGCAATATTTTTCATCAATGATGTGACCTTATAATGTTAAGTCTTAGATGTAATAAATCTGTTTTGACCTATTTTATATTGGATTAGACAGGTACATCATAAATTATTTGTATAAAGATAATGCTGATGATTAAGAAGTTTCTGGAATAATACTTTTAAGAAGTATATCTTTCATGTTTTACTTTAAAGGATTTATCTGATTATAGAGCATCATTAAGAGCAACAAAATGTTCAAAAAGAGAAACTTCATATTTTAAGGCCTTGTTCAACAAACCCACTTTCCCCTCATATAATGCACACACTTAACTAGGGAAAAGTTCTTTGACTTAGCTATTATATGTAAATTAAGCATACAAAAAAGCTAGTGTTACATTCACATAAAAATATGGAACAACGTTGGCAAAAATTTCAGAGTGAGGAGCACCACCCACATAAAAGCCATAAAAATGGTCAAAAACTTTCAGAATCAACTTTTGCTGTGGAAATGAATCAAAGGTTTGCAGCAAGAGAATGTTTTTTTAACGAAAATGGTGGATATTAAGTAAGAACAATAAATTTTATGGAATTTTAACTTCCTTTTTCCCATCTTTTGTACCTAAACTCAGGAGTAGCTGTGGAAATAACACCCCAGATTTTCAATACTTGAAGAAGCAGAACAAACTTCATTCAGAAGAATTGTAATTAATTAATTCTTATCATTCAGAAGAATTGTTAATTATTTTTTCTGCCCTGTCTGGTGACTTTTGAGAAGACTGGCTCAAAAGATTTGTCTTTATTTCTCCTTAATTCAAAATTAGCTTACTGCTAAAATTGCTTCCCAAGGAGCATTTGTTGAAAATGCATGCGTGAATAAGTCCCTTTAGTGGTGTCTGACTCTGCGACCTTATGGATTGTAGCCTGCCAGGCTCCTCTGTCCATGGGATTCTCCAGGGAGTTGCCATGCCCTCCTCCAGGGGATCTTCCCAACCCAGAGACTGAACCTGCATCTCTTGTGGCTCCTGCATTGCAGGCAAATTCTTTACCACTGAGCCCACTGGGGATGCCCCTTGTTGAAAATATTTACAGGCTAATGTGTTAGTTACTTTTATCAGAGGCCATTTATTAGAATTGGGGGAAATAATAGACTAATCAAAAATGCTTGGGAGAAATAGCTGAGGAATTATAAATCATTAATGTTTTTGGAAAGCCTCAATATTTTCCTGAGAATCTAGACTTCTATGTAAATGGTAAGGGCTGTCCATATGCTGAGGAAAGACCTCATGAGATACCCTAAGTTCTCATATCCTGTTGACACTGAAGCTTTGTTGAAGCAGGAAATAAAGGCAGAGTTGCAAGCTACTTGGCTAAGTGTTAAGGGTGTGACCAACATATACAGAGCCTCTTGTCAAAGACTAGGTAGATTTTTGGTTATTGATGTTCAAAGAAATCCCTGTTCAGTCAGTTGGTGACCACTAAACTATTGGAGAGGTGACTTCAGGGGCCACACATGAAAAGACAGACTTTACAGAATTAGTTCAACAAGTCATCTAAACAAATAATAACTACAGGCAGTAACCACAATAAATAATGGGTAGGAAAATCTGATTTCCAGACTTGCCACATTATAATTTTAGAAATATTCAGTATTCATCTGGAAGATAATTTTCCAGAAGAAAATAGGATGCATACAAAGAAAGAAGAAAATATAGACCATACACAAGAATACAAGAAATCAATAGAAGATATGCTTGAGGAAGCCAAGACTATGGACTTTCTAGAAAGATGATGGATTTAAAATAACTGTTTTAAATATGCTCAGCAAGCTGAACAAACAAACAAACAAAAAAATGTCTACAGAAATAAAGGAAAGTATGAGAACAATTTCTCATATCAATAGATATCAATTGATAATATTCATGAAAAGGAATCAAATAGGAATTTTGTACTTGGAAAGGACAACAACTGAAATCAAAATTTCATAAGGACTCAAAAAACATCTGTGCAAACAGAAAAAGACAGTAAGTTGAAGGTAGATCTACTTGAATTATCCAGCCTAAGGAATAGAAAGAAACAAATAATGAAGAACAGTCAATAGAGTCTCAGAGACCTGTGGGAAACAATTAAGCATACCAATATATGCATTCTGATAGATAAGTGAAAAAAATTGACAGTCCAGAATAAAACCCATTTGTCTATGGCTGGTTGATTTTAACATGGGTGCCAAAATTATTCAATCTAGAGAAAATAGTCTTTTTAATAAATAGTGCTATTATAAGCAGGTATCTACCTTTTACTTCACACCGTATACAAAAATTAACTCAAAATAGATCAATAATCTAAATATTAAAACTATAAAACTTGGTACTTCTCTGGTGGTCCAGTGGTTAAGAATCTGTCTTCCAGTGCAGAGGATGTAGCTTTGATCCCTAGACTGGGAGCTAAGACCCCACATGCCAAGGGGCAACTAAGCCACAACTACAGAGTCCACATGCTCTGGAACTCCCATGCTACAGCTAGAGAGAAGCCTGCATGCCGCAATGAAGATTCCGCATGCCGCACACAACTAAGATGCAATGGATCCAAAAATACACTAATTAAAAAAGAAAAACAGCTATAAAACTCTTGCAAGGAAACATAGGTGACCTAAGTTTCTAAGATATCTAAGTTTCTTGGATATGACACCAAAAGCACAAACCAACCACAGGGGGAAAAAATTGGACTTTATTAAAATTAAGAACTTTTCTTTGTCAAAGCACACTATCAAGATAGTCAAAGATAATCTACATAATGGGAGAAAATATTTAAAAATTAAATATCTGATAAGTCTAGTAAATAGAACATATAAAAACTAGGGTTAATCTTAACCCCAACCATAACTTAATAATAAAAAGAAAACTGTGAAGAGCCCAATTTAAAAACTGACACAGGATTTGAATAATTTCTTTAATTTATTTATTTTAATTGGAGGCTAATTACTTTACAATATTGTATTGGTTTTGCCATACATCAACATGAATCTGCAAAGGGTACACACGTGTTCCCCATCCTGAACCCCCCTCCCACCTCCCTCCTCATACCATCCCTCTCTTCAAAGAAGATATGCAGATATCCAATAAGCACAAGAGCTCAATATCATTAGATTTTCAGTTCAGTTTAGTTCAGTCGCTCAGTCATGTCTGACTTTTGCGACCCCATGAATCGCAGCACGCCAGGCTTCCCTGTCCATCACCAACTCCCGGAGATTACTCAAACTCATGTCCATCAAGTTGGTGATGCCATCCAGCCATCTCATCCTCTGTCGTCCCCTTCTCCTCCTGCCCCCAATCCCTCCCAGCATCAGAGTCTTTTCCAATGAGTCAACTCTTCGCATGAGGTGGCCAAAGTATTGGAGCTTCAGCCTCAGCATCAGTCCTTCCAATGAACACCCAGGACTGATCTCCTTCAGAATGGACTGGTTGGATCTCCTTGCAGTCCAAGGGACTCTCAAGAGTCTTCTCCAACTCTACAGTTCAAAAGCATCAATTCTTCGGTGCTCAGCCTTCTTCACAGTCCAACTCTCACATCCATACATGACCACAGGAAAAACCATAGCCTTGACTAGACAGACCTTTGTTGGCAAAGTAATGTCTCTGCTTTTGAATATGCTATCTAGGTTGCTCATAACTTTCCTTTCAAAGAGTAAGCGTCTTTTAATTTCATGGCTGCAATCACCATCTGCAGTGATTTTGGAGCCCAGAAAAAAAAAGTCTGACACTGTTTTTACTGTTTTCCCATCTATTTGCCATGAAGTGATGGGACCAGATGCCATGATCTTCGTTTTCTGAATGTTGAGCTTTAAGCCAACTTTTTCAGTCTCCTCTTTCATCAAGAGGCTTTTTAGTTCCTCTTCACTTTCTGCCATAAGGGTGGTGTCATCTGCATATCTGAGGTTATTGATATTTCTCCTGGCAATCTTGATTCCAGCTTGTGCTTCTTCCAGCCCAGCGTTTCTCATGATGTACTTTGCATATAAGTTAAATAAGCAGGGTGACAATATGCAGCCTTGACGTACTCTTTTTTCTATTTGGAACCAGTCTGTAGTTCCATGTCCAGTTCTAACTGTTGCTACCTGGCCTGGGAATGCAAATCAAAACTACAGTGAGATATCCCTACTTACCACTAGGATGGCTATGATGAGAAAAACTGATAATAACAAGTCTTGGTGAGGATGTGCAGAAATCAGAGCCCTCAGACATTTTTGGTGAGAATGCAAAATGGTGAGTACATTATGTAAAACAATGTGGTGTTTCCTTAAAAGTTCTCCTGGATATACAAACAAGAGAATTGAAAACTACTGTTAACACAAAATCTTGTACATTAATGCTCATATCAACATTATTCATTATCGTAAGAAAGTTAGATTAACCCAAATGTCCATTAGCTGATGAGTAGATAAAGCAAGTGTAGTATATTCATACAATGGAATATTATTTAACTATAAAAATGTTTGACGTACTTATATATGCTAAAACATGGATGTACTATAACATTAAAAATTATGCTAAATGAAAGCAGTCTAACACAAAGGCCACATATTCCATTTACATGAAATGTCTACATTAAACCATTTAAATCTGTATATAGATTGAAAGTTGATTAGCAGTTACCATGGGAAGGGGAGAGAAGGATTGGGACTAATCACTGATAGTTACAGGAACTCTCTTAGTTTTGATGAAAATGTTCTGGAATTAGTGTTGATGGTTGTATAGCATAGTGAATATCCTACAAACCCCTCAAGTCTATACTTTAAAATGGTGAATTTTGTGTTATGTTAATTATGACTCAGAGGAAAATATGGAAAGTTACAGCAGTAAAATAGAAAATAAAATAACTTATAATCTCATGACCTTAACATAAATGTTAATATTTTGGTGAAATAGTATGTGATCTCTCTCTCTTCAGATAGATAGATGTACAGTCTCTGTGCATAAAATAGAAAAGAAAATATTTTTGGATTATGTTATTACACAGTTTTTAAAAACTGTCTCTTAATAGTGATGCATAAATATTTTTCATGTTAACATACTTGTAAACATTTTAAATCAATTTTGTCAAGTCAATCAGTTGTAATTTAAAGATTTTCCTATTAATATACTGTAACTTTTAGGTTTATATGAAATTTTATAATTATACATAATAGCATGATGAATTTTTTCCTTAAGATAGAATTGAAGAAATGATTTTGCCTATTATAACCCCTTTAAGCACTTGCTTCATACTTATGAGTTATCCCTTCAAATGGTGTATAAATTTATACTATTGCCTGAAAAGGGCCTGTTGGTACACTTTCCAGAATTTTGTTCTTTAAAATTAAGGGAAAAAAAAAAAAACCAAAACATTGCAAATTTATAAATCAAACAAAGTATACTTTTATTTCCAGAGAATGAAATGGCTGCCGACTCCAGTATTCTTGCCTGGAGAATCCCATGGTCAGAGGAGCCTGGCAGGCTACAATCCTGGCAGGATTGCAAAGAGTCAGAGGAGCCTGGCAGGCTACAATCCTGGCAGGATTGCAAAGAGTCACACACAACTTAGAGGCTAAACTACTACCACCATACTTTTATTTTACCAATTCTTTGAGAGATTAGTTCAGTTCAGTTCAGTCACTCAGTCGTGTCTGACTCTCTGAGACACCATAGACTGCAGCATGTCAGGTTTCCTTGTCCATCACCAACTTCCAGAGCTTGCTGAAACTCATGTTCATTGGGTCAGCGATGCCATCCAACCATCTCATCCTCTTTCATCCCCTTCAGGGTCTTTTCCAATGGGTCAGTTCTTCGCATCAGGTGGCCAAAGTACTGGAGCTTCAGCTTCAGTATCAGTTCTTCCAATGAATATTCAAGGCTAATTTCTTTTAGGATTGACTGGTTTGATCTCCTTCAGTCCAAGGGACTCTCAAGAGTCTTCTCCAATACCACAGTTCAAAAGCATCAATTCTTCATGGCTCAGCTTTCTTTATGGTCCAAATCTCACAGCAGCCGAGAGTACCAGACTGCGACGGCACGGGAACAGCCGAGAGGAGCTACCCCGCGTCCGAGGTCGGGGGAGCGGCCCAGAAGAGCTACCCCGTGTCTGAGGTCAGGGGCAGTGACGAAAGGAGTTACCCCACATTCGAGGTCAGGGGCAGTGGCTGGGAGGAGCTACTCATTGCCCCTAAGCCCAAGGCCAAGGGCGGTGGCCAAGAGGAGCAACCCCATGCCCGAGGCCAGGGGCGGTGGCCGGGAGGACCAACCCCACATCCAAGGAGCCGTGGCTGCGCGGGTGCAGGAGGGCCTAGAGGAGCTATCCCACGTTGAAGGTCAGAAAGGGCGGCAGTGAGGAGATACCCCTCGTCCAAGGTAAGGAGCAATGGCTACACTTTGCTGGAGGAGCCGTGAAGAGATACCCCACGCCCAAGGTAAGAGAAACCCAAGTAAGATGGTAGGTGTTTCAAGAGGGCATCAGAGGGCAAACACACTGAAACCATACTCACAGAAAACTAGTCAATCTAATCACACTAGGATCACAGCCTTGTCTAACTCAATGAAACTAAGCCATGCCTGTGGGGCAACCCAAGATGGGCGGGTCACGGTGGAGAGATCTGACAGAATGTGGTCCACTGGAGAAGGGAATGGCAAACCACTTCAGTATTCTTGCCTTGAGAACCCCATGAACAGTATGAAAAGGCAAAATGATAGGATACTGAAAGAGAAACTCCCCAGGTCAGTAGGTGCCCAATATGCTACTGGAGATCAGTGGAGAAATAACTCCAGAAAGAATGAAGGGATGGAGCCAAAGCAAAAACAATACCCAGCTGTGGATGTGACTGGTGATAGAAGCAAGGTCTGATGCTGTAAAGAGCAATATTGCATAGGAACCTGGAATGTCAGGTCCAGGAATCAAGGCAAATTGGAAGTGGTCAAACAAGAGATGGCAAGAGTGAATGTCAACATTCTAGGAATCAGTGAACTGAAATGGACTGGAATGGGTGAATTTAACTCAGATGACCATTATATCTACTACTGTGGGCAGGAATCCCTAAGAAGAAATGGAGTGGCCACCATGGTCAACAAAAGAGTCTGAAATGCAGTACTTGGATGCAATCTCAAAAATGACAGAATGATCTCTGCTCGTTTCCAAGGCAAACCATTCAACATCACAGTAATCCAAGTCTATGCCCCAACCAGTAACGCTGAAGAAGCTGAAGTTGAAAGGTTCTATGAAGACCTACAAGACCTTTTAGAACTAACACCCAAAAAAGATGTCCTTTGCATTATAGGGAACTGGAATGCAAAAGTAGGAACTCAAGAAACACCTGGAGTAACAGGCAAATTTGGCCTTGGAATATGGAATGAAGCAGGGCAAAGACTAATAGAGTTTTGCCAAGAAAATGCACTGGTCATAACAAACACCCGCTTCCAAAAACACAAAAGAAGACTCTATACATGGACATCATCAGATGGTCAACACCAAAATCAGATTGATTATATTCTTTGCAGCAAAATATGGAAAAGCTCTATATAGTCAGCAAAAATAAGACCAGGAGCTGACTGGCTCAGACCTGAATTGCCAAATTCAGACTGAAATTGAAGAAAGTAGGGAAAACCACTAGACCATTCAGGTATGACCTAAATCAAATCCCTTATGATTATACAGTGGAAGTGAGAAATAGATTTAAGGGCCTAGATCTGATAGATAGAGTGCCTGATGAACTATGGAATGAGGTTCATGACATTGTACAGGAGACAGGGATCAAGACCATCCCCATGGAAAAGAAATGCAAAAAAGTAAAATGGCTGTCTGGGGAGGCCTTACAAATAGCTGTGAAAGAAGAGAAGTGAAAAGCAAAGGAGAAAAGGAAAGATATAAACATCTGAATGCAGAGTTCCAAAGAATAGCAAGAAGAGATATAAGAATGCCTTCTTCAGCGATCAATGTAAAGAAAAAGAGGAAAACAGCAGAATGGGAAAGACTAGGGATCTCTTCAAGAAAATCAGAGATACCAAGGGCACATTTCATGCGAAGATGGGCTCGATAAAGGACAGAAATTGTATGGACCTAACAGAATACGAAGATATTAAGAAGAGATGGCAAGAATACACAGAAGAACTGTACAAAAAAGGTCTTCATGACCCAGATAAACACGATGGTGTGATCACTGACCTAGAGCCAGACATCCTGGAATGTGAAGTCAAGTGGGCCTTAGAAGGCATCACTATGAACAAAGCTAGTGGAGGTGATGGAATTCCAGTGGCGCTATTTCAAATCCTGAAAGATGATGCTGTGAAAGTGCTACAATCAATATGCCAGCAAATGTGGAAAACTCAGCAGTGGCCACAGGACTGGAAAAGGTCAGTTTTCATTTCAGTGACAAAGAAAGGCAATACCAAAGAATACTCAAACTACCACACAATTGCACTCATCTCACACGCTAATAAAGTAATGCTCAAAATTCTCCAAGCCAGGCTTCAGCAATATGTGAACCGTGAAATTTCTGATGTGCAAGCTGGTTTTAGAAAAGGCAGAGGAACCAGAGATCAAATTGCCAACATCTGCTGGATCATGGAAAAAGCAACAGAGTTCCAGAAAATCATCTATTTCTGCTTTATTGACTATGTCAAAGCCTTTGACTGTGTGGATCACAATAAACTGTGGAAAATTCTGAAAGAGATGGGAATCCCAGACCACCTGACCTGCCTCTTGAGAAATTTGTATGCAGGTCAGGAAGCAACAGTTACAACTGGAAATGGAACTACAGACTGGTTCCAAATAGGAAAAGGAGTATGTCAAGGCTGTATATTGTCACCCTGCTTATTTAACTTATATGCAGAGTACATCATGAGAAACGCTGGACTGGAAGAAACACAAGCTGGAATCAAGATTGCCGGGAGAAATATCAATAACCTCAGATATGCAGATGACACCACCCTTATGGCAGAAAGTGAAGAGGAACTAAAAAGCCTCTTGATGAAAGTGAAAGAGGACAGTGAAAAAGTGGCTTAAAGCTCAACATTCAGAAAACGAAGATCATGGCATCTGGTCCCATCACTTCATGGCAAATAGATGGAGAAACAGTGGAAACAGTGTCAGACTTAATTTTTCTGGCCTCCAAAATCACTACAGATGGTGACTGCAGCCATGGAATTAAAAGATGCTTACTCCTTGAAAGGAAAGTTATGACCAACCTAGATAGCATATTCAAAAGCAGAGACATTACTTTGCCAACAAAGTTTCGTCTAGTCAAGGCTATGGTTTTTCCTGAGGTCATGTATGAATGTGAGAGTTGGACTGTGAAGAAGGCTGAGCGCCAAAGAATTGATGCTTTTGAACTGTGGTGTTGGAGAAGACTCTTGAGAGTCCCTTGGACTGCAAGGAGATCCAACCAGTCCATTCTGAAGGAGTTCAGCCCTGGGATTTCTTTGGAAAGAATGATGCTAAAGCTGAAACTCCAGTACTTTGGCCACCTCATTAGAAGAGTTGACTCATTGGAAGAGACTTTGATGCTGGGAGGGATTTGGGGCAAGAGGAGTGGGGACGACAGAGGATGAGATGGCTGGATGGCATTACTGACTCGATGGACATGAGTCTGAGTGAACTCCGGGAGTTAATGATGGACAGGGAGGCCTGGCGTGCTGCTATTCATGGGGTCTCTAAGAGTCGGGCACGACTGAGCGACTGATCTGATCTCACATCTATACATGACTACTGGAAAAACCGTGACTTTGACTAGATGGACCTTTGTTGGCAAAGTGTCTCTGCTTTTAAATATGCTTTAAATATGCTGTCTAGTTTGGTCATAGCTTTTCTTCCAAGGAGCAAGCATCTTTTAATTTCATGTCTGTAGTCGCCATCTGCAGTGATTTTGGAGCCCAAGAAGATAAAGTCTGTCACTGTTTCTGTTGTTTCCTCATCTATTTGCCATGATGTGATGGGACTGGATACCATGATCTTTGTTTTTTGAATGTTGAGTTCTAAGTTTTGAGAGATTATACACTTTTAATCTAGTTAATTGTTGCATTTTCTATTAGTGGGGTCTGTTTTGTGATTTGTAAAACATAGTAGTATCTCTTTATCTTGAAAAAATTTATTATAACTCTTGTTTCTCTACTTTTTATAAAAATGTTGATCTGTTTTCCATTATGTAATTTCGAAAATATGGAACCAAATTTTAAGGACTTTTAGCTGCCTGAAAATATTTGTGTTTAGATTAGAATGTAGAAGGAAGAAGGAAGATCATGTTATTGTGTTATTGTGAAAAACTGCTTTTAATGTTCACTAATAACTGTGAAGAAAGCTGAGCACTGAAGAATTGATGCTTTTGAACTGTAATGTTGGAGTCGACTCTTGAGAGTCCCTTGGACTGCAAGGAGATCCAACCAGTCCATTCTAAAGGGGATCAGTCCTGGATGTTCTTTGGAAGGACTGATGATAAAGCTGAAACTCCAATAGTTTGGTCACCTCATGTGAAGAGTTGACTCATTGGAAAAGACATGCTGGGAGGGAATGAGGGCAGGAGGAGAAGGGGACAACTGATGTTGAGATGGCTGGATGGAATCACTGACTGGATGAACATGAGTTTGAGTGAACTCCGGGAGTTGGTGATGGACAGGGAGGCCTGGCCTGCTGTGATTCATGGGGTTGCAAAGAGTCAGACACGACTGAGTGACTTAACTGAAACTGAACTGTGCATAGGCCTAGTTCAGGGTAAGTACTCATATTTATTTTCTCTTTTGTTTTTGTTTTTTTTCTTTTTTTTCCCATTTCTTTTTTTTTTTTCAATTTTATTTTACTTTTAAACTTTACATAATTGTATTAGTTTCGCCAAATATCAAAATGAATCCATCACAGGTATACATGTGCTCCCCATCCTGAACCCTCCTCCCTCCTCCCTCCCCATACCATCCCTCTGGGTCGTCCCAGTGCACTAGCCCCAAGCATCCAGTATCGTGCATTGAACCTGGACTGGCATCTCGTTTCATACATGATATTTTACATGTTTCAATGCCAGTCTCCCAAATCTTCCCACCCTCTCCCTCTCCCACAGAGTCCATAAGACTGTTCCATACATCAGTGTCTCTTTTGCTGTCTCGTACACAGGGTTATTGTTATCATCTTTCTAAATTCCATATATATGCGTTAGTATACTGTATTGGTGTTTTTCCTTCTGGCTTACTTCACTCTGTATAATAGGCTCCAGTTTCATCCACCTCATTAGAACTGATTCAAATGTATTCTTTTTAATGGCTGAGTAATACTCCATTGTGTATATGTACCACTGCTTTCTTATCCATTCATCTGCTGATGGACATCTAGGTTGTTTCCATGTCCTGGCTATTATAAACAGTGCTGCGATGAACATTGGGGTACACGTGTCTCTTTCCCTTCTGGTTTCCTCAGTGTGTATGCCCAACAGTGGGATTGCTGGATCGTAAGGCAGTTCTATTTCCAGTTTTTTAAGGAATCTCCACACTGTTCTCCATAGTGGCTGTACTAGTTTGCATTCCCACCAACAGTGTAAGAGGGTTCCCTTTCCTCCACACCCTCTCCAACATTTATTATTTGTAGACTTTTGGATCGCAGCCATTCTGACTGGTGTGAAATGGTACCTCATAGTGGTCTTGATTTGCATTTCTCTGATAATGAGTGATGTTGAGCATCTTTTCATGTGTTTGTTAGCCATCTGTATGTCTTCTTTGGAGAAATGTCTATTTAGTTCTTTGGCCCATTTTTTGATTGGGTCATTTATTTTTCTGGAGTTGAGCTGGAGGAGTTGCTTGTATATTTTTGAGATTGGTTGTTTGTCAGTTGCTTCATTTGCTATTATTTTCTCCCATTCTGAAGGCTGTCTTTTCACCTTGCTGATAGTTTCTTTTGATGTGCAGAAGCTTTTAAGGTTAATTAGGTCCCATTTGTTTATTTTTGCTTTTATTTCTGATATTCTGGGAGGTGGGTCATAGAGGATCCTGCTGTGATGTATGTCAGAGAGTGTTTTGCCTATGTTCTCCTCTAGGAGTTTTATAGTTTCTGGTCTTATGTTTAGATCTTTAATCCATTTTGAGTTTATTTTTGTGTATGGTGTTAGAAAGTGTTCTAGTTTCATTCTTTTACAAGTGGTTGACCAGTTTTCCCAGCAACACTTGTTAAAGAGATTGTCTTTAATCCATTGCATATTCTTGCCTCCTTTGTCAAAGATAAGGTGTCCATATGTGCGTGGATTTATCTCTGGGCTTTCTATTTTGTTCCATTGATCTATATTTCTGTCTTTGTGCCAGTACCATACTGTCTTGATAACTGTGGCTTTGTAGTAGAGCCTGAAGTCAGGTAGGTTGATTCCTCCAGTTCCATTCTTCTTTCTCAAAATCGCTTTGGCTATTCGAGGTTTTTTGTATTTCCATACAAATTGTGAAATAATTTGTTCTAGCTCTGTGAAGAATACTGTTGGTAGCTTGATAGGGATTGCATTGAATCTATAAATTGCTTTGGGTAGTATACTCATTTTCACTATATTGATTCTTCCAATCCATGAACATGGTATATTTCTCCATCTATTAGTGTCCTCTTTGATTTCTTTCACCAGTGTTTTATAGTTTTCTATATATAGGTCTTTAGTTTCTTTAGGTAGATATATTCCTAAGTATTTTATTCTTTCCGTTGCAATGGTGAATGGAATTGTTTCCTTAATTTCTCTTTCTGTTTTCTCATTATTAGTGTATAGGAATGCAAGGGATTTCTGTGTGTTGATTTTATATCCTGCAACTTTACTATAGTCATTGATTAGTTCTAGTAATTTTCTGGTGGAGTCTTTAGGGTTTTTTTTTGGTATTGCTTTAAGGAATTATAATATTTCATCTGCAAAAGCTGGAAATTCACACATTTTTTAATCTTGTCATTGGAACTCAAAGAAATTCTGGTTGTTTAAGAAGAAATCCGAGTAGTTAACATTGATCCCTAGGGAATTTTCAGATGCTCAAGTTTTATGACCTGTTTCAGCTTGCTTTTTGGTTTAAAAATGTGTCCTACAGCTTTCTGTGGTAAGAGAGCCCACTGCATTATTGATTTAAAAGTCAATAAAGAAGAGTGGTAAATCATAATATATCACTTCTTATTCCTAAACTATTGCCTATTCATTCTTAAATATAACAGTGACTAAACCTGAAAGTTGCCTCTACCTTTACTAAGGTAAAATTCTACTGCTTTCCACTGATGAAAGAGTCTCTGAAATGAAGTAAACTAATTGCGTGACTCTTTTGGCATCTGTTGTCCCCATTAACTGTAATGGAGGAAATGAATGTCAAAGCATACATAACTCCAGGCTCTTGACTAAATGATTTACTCCAATGTTTTCCCAGAAATGCTGATGGACTGTAAAAGGCAGAGGACACCCACTGAAATTTATTAACAAGCCAGAGAGCAGCTGTTCTGTGGGTTGCAAACAAAAGCAAATGTTAAGCTGTTGAACAGCCCTTTTGTTTTTTTGTGGCCCATTAGAAAAGGGCTTTATTATAACCTTAGCTTTGGAAGTTTGGCTTCTTGTAGATTGAAAGAGATACCCAAAGGACAGATGGAAATTTTGTATTTAGTAGTGATTACCATTGTGGAGCCTCAGAGTGACCATGTTTTTTTCCTTCATTTACAAAATGTTCTTGATGGCTTTCTGTATCTTTGAAGTTACTCATTCAACATCTCCCAATATTGGCTATGGGGCATAAAGGAAACAGCAATTTTTGGAGTACAAAATGAAGAAATGTTTGTGTGGAACTCAATCTGGTTAGTCAAGCACATTTTTGAAGGAGACATTTGTGTTTACATTGCCTGTAAGGAATTTCACGAAATGCTCTTTCTAATCTTTTCTTCCTGTCAGATTCTTTGGGACCTGCATTTGTGAGCCCCATCAGATTACTGCTACTCAGAATTTTCTCCTATCTCTGAACATTTATAGCATAATGTTCGTATCAATCATTTTGTCCTTATTTACAGTCTCATATAATTTATTTAAATATTTCAGTATTCATATCTCATCTGCCTGATGGGATTATAAAGTTTCTGCTTCTCAGATTTGTGTCTTAAACATACTTGTCATATCTGTCATATTGTTTATCAAAGGTGCATTGCTGTTAATTGCACATTGTAGGCGACAGTAAATGTATGCTAATTGATTGAGCTACAGGTGTCATTTTGCTAATTTGAACAAGAGTACATTATTTAGGAAAATCCATAATATTTATTCTTGATAGTAGATTTTCTAAATTACCATTCCTTTTGGTTAAGAGTAACTACTTTCCATTTGCAGCAACATGGATGAACCTAGATGCTATCATACTAAGGGAAATAAGTCAGACAAAGACAGATATCAATCAGTATGAGATTGCTTATTTGTGGAATCTAAAAAAAGAATACAAATGAACTTATTTACAAAACGGAAACAGACCCACAGACATAGAATACAAATTTATGGTTACCAAAGGAGAAAGAGAGGGAGAGAGATAAATTAAAAGTTTGAGATTAGTTGATACACACACACTCCTGTATATAAAATAGATAACCAACAATGAACTATACTCAACATATTATAATAATGTATAAGGGAAAAGAAGCTAAAAAAGAATGTGTGCATGCATGCTAAGTCGCTTCAGTTGTGTCTGACTCTTTGCGGCCCTATGTATATATTAGCATATGGGCTTCCCAGGTGGCGCTAAGTGGTAAAGAACCTGCCTGTCAATGCAGGAGACATAAGAGACGTGGGTTTGGTCTCCGGGTTGGGAAGATCCCCTGGAGGAGGGCATGGCAATCCTCTCCAGTATTCTTGCCTGGAGAATCCCCATGGACAGAGGAGCCTGGTGGGCTACAGTCCATGGGATTGCAAAGAATCAGACATGACTGAAGCAACTTAGCACACACCAAGCATGTTAATATATATGTTAACAGAATCAGTGTGCTGTACACCTGAAACTAATGCGGCATTGTAAATCAACTATACTTCAATTTTTAAAAAGTAAATACTTTAAGACATTAAATGGTACAAACATCATTTCCATCCTGAAGAATAGTGTAAACACTGTCCAAAGCAATTTTAAGAAGACTGTAAGGCCTTCTCTTGGAGAAGGCGATGGCACCCCACTCCAGTACTTTTGCCTGAAAAATCCCATTAACAGAGGAGCCTGGTGGGCTGCAGTCCATGGGGTCGCGAAGAGTCGGACATGACTGCGCGACTTCACTTTCACTTTTCATTTTCATGCATTGGAGAAGGAAATGGCAACCCACTCCAGTGTTCTTGCCTGGAGAATCCCAGGGATGGGGGAGCCTGATAGGCTGCCATCTATGGGGTTGCACAGAGTCAGACACGACTGAAGGGACTTAGCAGCAGCAGCAGCAGCAGCAGCAGCAGTAAGGCCTTCTCTTGCTTATATAATAGGCTTTCTTCCTTTTGTATTGACTGTTCTCTCAAGAACTCTCCCTGGCCTATGCCATTCAAACATGCTTACCAGGTCATGTCTGCCACTGGTTGAACACACTTCATTTTGGATCATTTCTTGCTTTTTTCCTACTCTTCTGTCTTTTCCACTTTGGCATAGCCCTTACTTCCTAACCTGGTTTTGTCCCAGAAGATATACTTCATCGCTGCATGTTGACCTGGTAAAACTCTCTACTGATGCCAGACTTCCAAAATTGTGTCTCTAGAAGGGGCCCTGGGTACTGTTTGCCCATGGGAAAAAATAGACTAATCCAGAATTAAGCTGAAAATTGTTATTTTAAAAATTCTAAGAAGCTGATCAGATCAGATCAGTTGCTCAGTCATGTCCGACTCTTTGTGACCTCATGAATCATAGCATACCAGGCCTCCCTGTCCATCACCAACTCCCAGAGTTCACTCAGACTCACGTCCATCGAGTCAGTGATGCCATCCAGCCATCTCATCCTCTGTTGTCCCCTTCTCCTCTTGCCCCCAATCCCTCCCAGCATCAGAGTCTTTTCCAATGAGTCAACTCTTCGCATGAGGTGGCCAAAGTACTGGAGTTTCAGCTTTAGCATCATTCCTTCCAAAGAAATCCCAGGGCTGATCTCCTTCAGAATGGACTGGTTGGATCTCCTTGCAGTCCAAGGGACTCTCAAGAGTCTTCTCCAACACCACAGTTCAAAAGCATCAATTCTTCGGCTCTCAGCCTTCTTCACAGTCCAACTCTCACATCCATACATGACCACAGGAAAAACCATAGCCTTGACTAGACGAACCTTTGTTGGCAAAGTAATGTCTCTGATATTGAATATGCTATCTAGGTTGGTCATAACTTTCCTTCCAAGGAGTAAGCGTCTTTTAATTTCATGGCTGCAGCTGAGGACAATTAAAATACTTAAAGATCTGTATTTGGAGTGAGAATTAAAAGGACTGGGACAGACAGCAATCACAAAATGAAACTAATAAATTCTCATTTTACATCTGCGTGTTTGTCAGCATTCTTCTCAATCTCACCTCCTTATGATGTTCTTCCTCTGCACTCAAGTCCACACGGACTCCTTTCGGCTGTTTCTAAGTCCCATATAATGGACGACATTTACAATAACTGTGCCTTATGAATAAAGATCACATGTAGTTTTAAATCAACCAGGCTACAAACTCTTATTGGGGGAAAATTTCCAGAGCCAGAAAAATTCCATTTTATGGTGTTGAAATAATCTGAAGATGTGATTTTAGAATCATTTCAGTCATCTTTGAGACTTTTTAAGGGGCAGGAGATAGGCATCTGTGGTGATTTAACAGGGAGAAAAATATGGATTCCTGACAATACAGAACTATAATCTGGGTATGTTTTCCCAGCAAGATTCTAGACTAGATTGTTGAATAAATGTCTTATGCACACTATGAAAAGAAAATGGTAATCACCAGGAACCAGATGGTTTCTTCTAGGAATAAGTCATGCTAAAATAACCTCACTCTATTTTTTTGTTGCATTACTGGTTTGATAGATAGGAAGCTGTCTTGTTTTGCAAACTTTTGAGAATCTGTAGCATGTTATTCATTTAGAATAGATAGGGATATGTGAGGTGGATGAGAATAAAGTTAAATAAAATTTATAATTGTTTGACTAATCATAAACTGAGTACATTGATTATTAAATTAGTACCAAGTGGTTTCCTCTAATGATACCCCATGCTCTGTTCTTGGTCATGTCCTGATAAACAGTGTTTATCAAAGATCAAAGATTTTTAAGAATACATTCTTGTAAAGTATGCAGATAACATTGAAAGTGAAAAGTGAAAGTGTTAGTCACTCAGCTGTGTCCAACTCTTTGCGACCCCATGGATGGAAGCCTGCCAGGCTCCTCTGTCTGTGGGATTTCCCAGGCAAGAATACTGGAGTGGGTACCCATTCCCTTCTCCAGGGGATCATCCCAACCCAGGGATATAACCCAGGTCCCTTGCATTGCAGGAAGATTCTTTACCATTTGAGCCACCAGGGAAGCCCATGCAGATGGCGTTAGGGAGAATAACTAGTATGGCAGAGAGCAGAAAGTATAAAAATATGGGTTTGAAAGTTGGGAAGATTGAAGTCCTGGATGCATTCTGCCACAGTTACTAGCTGTGTGACCTGGAGTGAATTACTTTTTACTAACTCAGGAAGACCAAATGATCACCTAGAAAATAATAAATAGTAACTTCTGTTTTTTGGTACTCATACAACCAGGATTACTTCTACAGGCCAGACAGATGAGCTACAACAAAAGATGGAATTTAGCAGTTAAGATGAAAATCAATTGTACAAATGGAGGAGCAGAATATACTGAATAAACTACATCTCGTGTGAATAAAACTTGGTGGTTTTAGTTGACTGTAAGGTCAGTATGAGTTGAACATATGATATTAATGACAAGCCAGCTCACAGTTTAAATTTTCAGTATAATGACATTATTTTGATTAAGGGAGGTTGTCTCTCAGTAGTGTTCAGACCACATTTGGGAGACTGTGTTCAAGGAGGAGTTTGATTGCCTCAGAATAGGGTAACTACAATGGCAAAGAGTCTAGAATCTATGTTATAGGAAAAAAGGTTTAAATAATTTAAAATCATTCTGCTGGAGGAAATAAGACTTATGGGATGGGGATTGGTAGTAGAGAAGTCAAGGGAATTTTTCTTTTTTTTCCCCTCCTAAGCTGCTTATCATGGAGAATTTGAAACAGACACAAAAAGAGTGAGATTAGTATAATGAACTTGGATATACTCATCACCCAGCTGCAATAGTTTTAAATTTATGGATAACCTTGTTTTATCTATTGTTCTCCCAACTGGATTATTTGGAAGGAAATCCTAGAATCTCAGATATCATGTCATTTCATCTATAAATATTTTGCTGTATATCTTTAAAAGATAGCTTTAAAAACCCATAACTACAATATCATTAACACACCTAAACAATGAACAATAATTTCTTAATATCATCAGATATCCAGTTAGTGTACAAATTTCTCTCATTGTTTCACAAATATTGTTTTATAGTTTCTTTGAATCAAATTGTCAATAAATCCATATGTTGTGGGACTTCCCTGGTGGTGCACAGGCTAAGACTGTGCTCCCAGTGCGGGGGGCCTGGGTTTAATCCTTGGTCAGGGAACTAGATCACACATGCTGCAACTAAGAATTTGTACGCTGCAACTAAAGATCCCACCTGCCACAATGAAAATCATAGGTCCCATGTGCTTCAACTAAGACCTGACACAGCCAAATATATACATATTACAAAAAAATCCATACATTGTAATTGGTTGATAGATATTGTAAATCCGTTTGTCTTTCTCTTTTTGATCCATGTTAATTATTGATCATTTGCTGAGTAGGTTTTCCCAGAGTTTGAATTTTGTGGATTGAATTCTTGTGGTGAAGTTTTTTTCCTTTGACCTCTCAATTTTCTATAAACTAGTAGTTGGATCTTGAGGACTGGTCAGATTAGATTTAATGTTTTTGACAGAATGCTTCATCAGTTAGGTTCAGTTCAGTTGCTCAGTCGTGTCTGACTCTTTGCAACCCCATGAATCGCAGCACGCCAGGCCTCCCTGTCCATCACCAACTCCCAGAGTTCACTCAGACTCACGTCCATCGAGTCAGTGATGCTATCCAGCCATCTCATCCTCTGTCGTCCCCTTCCTCTCCTGCCCCCAATCCCTCCCAGCATCAGAGTCTTTTCCAATGAGTCAACTCTTCGCATGAGGTGGCCAAAGTACTGGAGTTTCAGCTTTAGCATCATTCCTTCCAAAGAAATCCCAGGGCTGATCTCCTTCAGAATGGACTGGTTGGATCTCCTTGCAGTCCAAGGGACTCTCAAGAGTCTTCTCCAACACCACAGTTCAAAAGCATCAATTCTTTGGCGCTGAGCTTTCTTCACAGTCCAACTCTCACATCCATACGTGACCACTGGAAAACCATGGCCTTGACTAGACGGACCTTTGTTGGCAAAGTAATGTCTCTGCTTTTGAATATGCTATCTAGGTTGGTCATAGCTTTCCTTCCAAGGAGTACGTGTCTTTTAGTTTCATGGCTGCAGTCACCATCTGCAGTGATTTTGGAGCCCAGAAACATAAAGTCTGACACTGTTTCCATTGTTTCCCCATCTATTTCCCATGAAGTGATGGGACCCAATGCCATGATCTTCGTTTTCTGAATGCTGAGTTTTATGCCAACTTTTTCACTCTCCTCTTTCACCTTCATCAAGAGGCTTTTTAGTTCCTCTTCACTTTCTGCCATCAGGGTGGTGTCATCTGCATATCTGAGGTTATTGATATTTCTCTCAGCAATCTTGATTCCAGCTTGTGCTTCTTCCAGCCCAGCGTTTCTCATGATGTACTCTGCATATAAGTTAAATAAGCAGGGTGACAATATACAGCCTTGACATACTCTTTTTCCTATTTGGAATCAGTCTGGTGTTTCATGTCCAGTTCTAACTGTTGCATCCTGACCGGCATATAGATTTCTCAAGAGGCAGGTCAGGTGGTCTGGGATTCCCATCTCTTTCAGAATTTTCCACAGTTTATTGTGATCCACACAGTCAAAGGCTTTGGCATAGTCAATAAAGCAGAAATAGATGTTTTTCTGGAACTCTCTTGCTTTTTCGATGATCTGGCAGATGTTGGCAATTTGGTCTCTGGTTCCTCTGCCTTTTCTAGAACCAGCTTGAACATCTGGAAGTTCACAGCTCATGTATTGCTGAAGCCTGGCTTGGAGAATTTTGAGCATTACTTTACTAGCGTGTGAGATGAGTGCAATTGTGTGGTAGTTTGAGCATTCTTTGGCATTGCCTTTCTTTGGGATAGGAATAAAAACTGACCGTTTCCAGTCCTGTGGCCACTGCTGAGTTTTCCAAATTTGCTGGCATATTGAGTGCAGTGCTTTCACAGCATCATCTTTCAGGATTTGAAATAGCTCAACTGGAATTCCATCATCTCCACTAGCTTTATTCGTAGTGATGCTTTCTAAGGCCCACTTGACTTCACATTCCAGGATGTCTGGCTCTAGGTCAGTGATCATACCATCGTGATTATCTGGGTTGTGAAGACCTTTTTTGTACAGTTCTTCTGTGTATTTTTGCCACCTCTTCTTAATATCTTCGTATTCTGTTAGGTCCATACCATTTCTGTCCTTTATCAAGCCCATCTTTGCATGAAATATTCCCTTGGTATCTCTAATTTTCTTGAAGAGATCTCTAGTCTTTCCCATTCTGTTGTTTTCCTCTATTTCTTTGCACTGATTGCTGAGGAAGGCTTTCTTATCTCTTCTTGCTATTCTTTGGAACTCTGCATTCAGATGTTTATATCTTTCCTTTTCTCCTTTGCTTTTCGCTTCTCTTCTTTTCACAGCTATTTGTAAGGCCTCCCCAGACAGCCATTTTGCTTTTTTGCATTTCTTTTCCATGGAGATGGTCTTGATCCCTGTCTCCTGTACAATGTCACGAACCTCAGTCCATAGTTCATCAGGCACTCTATCTATCAGATCTAGGCCCTTAAATCTATTTCTCACTTCCACTGTATAATCATAAGGGATTTGATTTAGGTCATACCTGAATGATCTAGTGGTTTTCCCTACTTTCTTCAATTTAAGTCTAGGCAATGTTAATTTGTTCATTCAGCAGATGTTTCATTTCTGGTTATCTCTCCTTCTTAAATATTAGCAGGCATGGATAAACATTAACAAGTTGTTTTTTTTTTTTTTTTTTGCCATAAGGCTTTCAAAAATGGTTGTCTTTTAGTTCTTTGATTCCTTATTCTTTTTGTGTGTGTATATATATATATATATATATATATATACACACACACATATATAGTTTATATATATATATACACACACATGTATATATACATGTATATATATACACACACATGTATATATACATGTATATATATATACACACACATGTATATATACATGTATATATATACACACATGTGTGTATATATATACATGTATACACACACACATATATATATACATGTATATGTATACACACATGTCTGTGTGTGTGTGTATATATATATATATATAGTTGTGTCTGTTTGCAACCCTATGGACTGTAGCCTGCCAGGCTCCTCTGTCCATGGAATTCTCCAGGTAAGAATACTGGAGTACATTGAATTTCCTACTCCTGGGGATCTTCCTGACCCCGGGATTGAGTGCGTGTCCCGCATCTCCTGCATTGGCAGGTGGATTCTTTACCACTGGGGCACCTGGGAAGCCCTTTTGTATATACATATGTATTTTTAAAAAACATTTTATTGAAGTGTGGTTGATTTGCAGTGTGTTCATTTCTGGTGTACAGCAAATATATATATATATATATATATATATGTGTGTGTGTGTGTGTGTGTGTATCTATATACATATATATATATATATATATATATATATATATATATATATATCAGTTATACATATATATTCTTTTTCATATTCTTTTCCATCATGGTTTATTCCAGGATATTGACCATAGTACCCTGTGCTATAGAGTAGGACCTTGGTGTTTATCCATTGTATAAATAGTAGTTTGCATATCAATCCTTTTTGATTTATTACTTGGAATATTTCTGAAAAGGGAACATTCCCTTCATGAACTACTTTGTTGTGGGAACTTTTTTCAAGAAAATAGATGCTTGTCACCTTTCAGAGGTCATGTTATGTCCTAGAATCTGGGTATGATCTTGAAGAGATAATGGAGAGTTTGAATTAGCTCCTCAAGCTTTCATAGTAAGAACCAATGGGAGATGATAGCAGTTTCCAAATAAAGTGATTAAGGTGGAACGTTGTTCTATTTAGTTCCAGAGAACTGCACTAAGGCCCATTGTAAGAGTTAAGGTAGGGAGGGCAATCTACTTTTAGTATGAAGAAAATGCTGCTGACAAGCAGAACAGCCCCCAAATGGAATGGATTGCTTCATAGAACAGGCAGCTCCTTGTTACTGGGATGTTCAAGAAAGGTTTAGATGACCGTGTTTTTTTTTTTTTTCTTTTCTTTTCTTTTCTTTTTTTTTGACATTGAAAAAGGGACTCTTAGGCTGAGTAGAAATTTAAAAGTCTTCTTCATCTCTGAGTTTCCATGATAGTAAAATTATCCTGAGGAACCAGAAGGAAGACAGACACTTGGAAATTCCTTCATGTTGACAGCTGAGTAAAGAATCCATTTAAAATATTTGTGGTGGAAATTTCTCATCCAAAAAACAAAGTAATTTAAAAAAGATATACTTGGTATGTTGCTCATACTCTGTTTGCTTGTTCAGTTCAGTTCAGTCTAGTTCAGTCTCTCCGTTGTGTCCGACTCTTTCCAACAGCATGGACTGCAGCACGCCAAGCCTCCCTGTCCATCACCAACTCCCAGAGTTTACTCAAACTCATTTCCATTGAGTTAGTGATGCCATCCAATCATCTCATCCTCTGTCGTCCCCTACTCCTGCTGCCTTCAACCTTTCCCAGCATCAGGCTCTTTTCAAATGAGTCAGTTCTTCGCATCAGGTAGCCAAAGTATTGGAGTTTCAGCTTCAGCATCAGTCCTTCCAATGAACATTCAGGACTTATTTTCTTTAGGATAGATTGTTTGTATGTCCTTGAAGTCCAAGGGATGCTCAAGAGTCTTCTCCAACACCACAGTTCAAAAGCATCAATTCTTTGGCACTCAGATTTCTTTATAGTCCAACTCTCACATCCATACATGACTACTGGAAAAACCATAGCTTTGACTAGACGGACATTTGTTGGCTAAATAATTAATGTCTCTGCTTTTAAATATGTTTTTTAGGTTGGTCGTAACTTTTCTTCCAAGGAGCAAGCTTCTTTTAATTTCATGGCTGCAGGCACCATCTTCAGTGATTTTGGAGCCCAAAGAATAAAGTCTGTCACTGTTTCCACTGTTTCCCCATCTATTTGCCATGAAGTGATGGGACCAGATGCTATGATCTTAGTTTTCTTGAAAGTTGAGCTTTAAGCCAACTTTTCCACTCTTCTCTTTCACTTTCATCAAGAGGTTTTTTAGTTCTTCTTCACTTTCTGGCAGAAGGGTGGTGCCATCGATATTTCTTCTGGCAATCTTGAATCTAGCTTGTGCTTCATCTAGCCTGGTATTTTGCATGATGTGTTCTGCATACAAGTTAAGTAACCTGGGTGACAGCATACAGCCTTGATGTACTCCTTTCCCTATTTGGAACCAGTCTGTTGTTCCATGTCCAGTTCTAACTGTTGCTTGCTGATCTGCATGCAGATTTCTCAGGAGACAAATAAGGTAGTCTGGTATTCCCATCTCTTAAAGAATTTTCCACAGTTTGTTGTGATCCACACAGTCAAAGGCTTTGGCATAATCAATAAAGCAGAAGTAGATGTTTTTTATGATATTCTCTTACTTTTCCAATGATCTGACATATTTGGCAATTTGGTCACTGGTTGCTCTGCCTTTTCTAAATCCAGATTGAACATCTGGAAGTTCGTGCTTCATGTTCTGTTGAAGCCTGGCTTGGAGAATTTTGAAGATTACTTCGCTAGTGTGTGAGATTCGTGCAATCGTGTGGTAGTCTGAAGATTCTTTGGCATTGACTTTCTTTCGGATTGGAATGAAAACTGACCTTTTCCAGTCCTGTGGCCACTGCTGAGTTTTTCAAATTTGCTGGCATATTGAGTGAAGAACTTTCGCAGCATCATCTTTTAGGATTTGAAATAGCTCAACTGGAGTTCTGTCACCTCCACTAGCTTTGTTCGTAGTGATGCTAAGGCCCACTTGACTTCACATTCCAGGATGTCTGGCTCTAGATGAGTGATCATACCATAGTGATTATCTGGGTAATGAAGATCTTTTTTTTTTTTTTTGTACAGTTCTGTGTATTCTTGCCACCTCTTCTTAATATCTTCTGCTTCTGTTAGGTCCATACCATTTCTGTTCTTTATTGAGCCCATCTTTGCATGAAATGTTCCCTTGGTATCTCTAATTTTCTTGAAGAGATCTCTAGTCTTTCCCATTCTATTGTTTTCCTCTATTTCTTTTTTTTATTAATTTATTTTAATAGAGGCTAATTGCTGTGCAATATTATATTGTATTGGTTTTGCCATACATCAACATGAATCCACCACAAGTATACATGTGTTTTATCTCTCCTTGCTCTTCTTTGGAACTCTTCATTCAATGAGTATGTCATTCCTTTTCTCCTTTGCCTTTCACTTCTCTTCTTTTTATAGCTGTTTGTAAGGCCTCCTCAGAGAACCATTTTGCCTTTTTGCATTTCTTTTTCTTGGGGATCTCTGCCTTCTGTACAATGTCACGAACTTCCTTCCATACTTCTTATGGCAATCTCTCTATATCAGATCTATTCTATTGAATCTCTTTGTCACTTCCACTGTATAGTTGTAAGGGATTTGATATAGGTCATGCCTGAAAGTTCTAGTGGTTTTCTGTACTTTCTCCAATTTAAGTCTGAATTTGGCAATAAAAGGTTAATGATCTAAGCCACAGTCAGCTCCCAGTCATTTTTCCTGTCTGTATAGAGCTTCTCCATCTTTGACTGCAAAGAATATAATCAATCTAATTTCGGTATTGGCCATCTGGTGATATACATGTGTAGAGATTTCTCTTGTGTTGTTGGAAGAGGGTGTTTGTTATGACCAGTGCTTTCTCTTGGCAAAACTATTAGCCTTTGTCCTGCTTCATTCTTACTCCAAGGCCAAATTTGCCTGTTATTCCAGGTATTTCTTGACTTCCTACTTTTGCATTCCAATCCCATATAATGAAAAGGACATCTTTTTGGGTGTTAATTCTAGAAGGTCTTGTAGGTCTTCATAGAACCATTCAACTTCTGCTTCTTCAGCATTACTGGTTGGGGCATAGACTTGGATTACTGTGATATTGAATGGTTTGCCTTGGAAATGAACAGAGATCATTCTGTTATTTATGAGATTGCATCCAAGTACTACATTTGTTGGCTGTGATGTCTACTCCATTTCTTCTAAGCAATCCTTGCCCACAGTAGTAGATATAATGGTCATTTGAGTTAAATTCACCCATTCCAGGTGTTACAAGATGTTTGACTGTTAACACCTTGTAACTCCTGATCTTTTCCTATGGAGAAGGTGTTATAGTTCTTTAACAACTCACAGTTTGTTACCAGTTGGGGACTGTCTCCCACAAATCACAGCTACAGTTCAGTTTTAGCAGAGACATTACTTTTCCAACAAATCCGTCTAGTCAAAGTATGGTTTATCCAGTAGTCATGTATGGATGTGAGAGTTGGACTGTAAAGAAATCTGAGTGCCAAAGAATTGATGCTTTTGAACTGTGGTGTTGGAGAAGACTCTTGAGAGTCCCTTGGACTGCAAGGAGATCCAACCAGTCCATCCTAATGGAGACCATTCCTGGGTGTTCACTGGAAGGACTGATGCTGAAGGTGAAACTCCAATACTTTGGCCACCTGATGTGAAGAACTGACTCATTTGAAAAGACACTGATGCTGGGTGAGATTTAAGATGCGAGGAGAAGGGGATGACAGAGGATGAGATGATTGGATGGCATCACTAACTCAATGGACATGAGTTTGACTAAGCTCCGGGAGTTGGTGATACACAGGGAGGCCTGGTGTGCTGCAGTCCATGAGGTCACAGAGTCAGACATGACTGAGCGACTGAACTGAAGTGAACCACACAGTATTAACAGATGCTACTATTCCTGTGGAAACCTTAGACTGTGTATTTTGCCACTTGAGTGGAACTCCTGCCCTCAGAGTGGTATCTTGAAATAATTCAGTTCAAGATCATGAATAATCTTTTGCATTGTTATATATTCCTACATGCTTTTTTAAGGACAGTAGTTCCAAGATATACTAATAAGTGCCTCCAGAACCTAACTGCCAGAAAAATTGGGTTCTGTGTCCATAATAATTGAGAACATTGTATTTGTTTATTCCCTCATTCACCCATACATTTGTTCATTTTTACATCAGTATTCCAGGAACCTTTAATATGCTAATTGCATTCTTAACATTCAAGAGAAGAGGATATACTACAGAATCAGGAATTTCTCACATTTATTTGACCACAGGTTTTTTTTTTTTAATAGAATATGTTATAGCATACTTGTTCTGTGATACATACAAAATTACACAATTTTTACAAAAACTAAAGAAAAAAAATATTGGCCTCGTCTAATTCCTTACATCCTTTCATCTCAAATCCAATTCACCAGCAAATCTTATTGTTTCTTCTTTCAAAATATATCCAATGGAAAATTACTTAGTGATAGAAAAGAATGAAATAAGGCTATTTGCAGCAACATGCATTGACCTGTAGACTATCACACTAAAGTCAAGTCAGAAAGAGAAAGACAAATATCATATGATATTGCTTATATGTAAAATCTGAGAAAAAATATAGAAATGAACTTACAAAACAGAAATAGACCCACAGACAGAAAACAAACTAATGGTTACCAAAAAGGAAAGGGTGGGGAGGGATAAATTAGGCATTTGGGGTTAATAGATACATACTATTATATATAAAACAAGTAACCAACAAGGACCTACTGTATAGCACAGCGAGTATACTCAATATTTTGGAATAATATATAAGGGAAAAGAATCTGAAAAGAGAATGTATATAAATATGTATATGTATAAAACTGAATCACTGTGCTGTACACCTGAAACTAACATGACATTGTAAGTCAACGATATACAATAAAAAATCCAGAATATGATGCATTCTGATCACCTGCCTATACCCTCAACCCAGCTGTTTCTCTCTTTCTGTCTCCACCCTTCCTTTATGTTTCAACATACTACTTATGACTAGTTAACACATTATTTCCTTCGCCTATTTATCTCATTATTGCTTCTCTTCTCCTACTAGAATGTAACCTTCACAAGGTGTAGGGTTTTGTCCTGTTTCTTGCTGTATCTCTAGCATCTACAAGTGAGCCAGGATATAGTAGGTGACAAATAAATATTTGTTGGATAAGTAACTGACACTACAAATGCTCACAGTAAGAGGACATGTACATCACAGTATCTTGCAGGGAACATTGGTTTGTAGTTAACCGCACAGGGATTTCTTTCCTGGTTCTGCCATTTATTTGCTGTGAGACCTTGAACATGTTATCCAGTCACTCTGTGCCTCACCTCTAGTACACATGCAAATAATGATCTGTATCCCTTAGATTTATTGTAATTCTTCAGCAGTATGTTAAATTATATATTCTGTGGAACAAGGATGATATTGAATGTTAAAAGGTATTTAAAGTACCTAGTGCAAAATCGAGCTTTATTGGTGGCTCAGACTGTAAAGAATCTGCCTGCAGTGAGAGAGACCTGGGTTCAATCCCTGGGTTGGGAAGATCCCCTGGAGAAGGAAGTGTCAACTCACTGCAGTATTCTTTCCCGTAAAATCCCATGGACAGAGGAGCCTGGCAGGCTACAGTCCATGGAGTCACAAAGCATCAGACACAACTGAATGACTAACACTTTCAGTGCAAAATTAGCATGATTCCTAGGAGAAGGCCCAGTACAAGTTCTAGAAAACTGCTATAATGAACAAATTATCTTTCTTTCTCTTCTTCCTCCCTATTATCCCTTCAGTCCTCCCTTCCCTGAGCTATTCTTGTCCTATTTTCTGATCTGCAACACATATTTATGAAGTTGTATTAGGGTGAGGTCTCTGAATATGGAATAGACTTTTGTCTGTTTAAATCAAACAGGCCTTAATCAGCTAGATCATGCCAGCCAAGTGTTGTCTTTCTGTCAACACAACTAACACTCTTAGATGGATAGTTGCTAACAGAGAGAATAGGAATCTGATAATATGATGTTATCTGTAAATTCGTGCTTTGAAATTGTGTTCAAGATCACGTTCTGAGCTACATCAGATGATCGGTTTCATTATGTTGGAGTCACACTTCATTTTTTGACCCAAATACTGTTAGCAGTTTGATTGCTCACCCTGTTCATTAGATCTGACTCTGAATGACTTTCTGTTGTTTCAAAAACCCAAATCTTCCCCTCAGAGGACCAAGATTTGCCATCAGCGAGGATGCTCAAGACAGTGTCTCCCAGATTCTTCTTCTTTTTTTTTTTTTACTTATTCTTTTTTGAATTTTTAAATAATTTATTTTAATTGGAGGCTACTTACTTTAAAATATTTTAGTGGTTTTTGGCATACATTGACATGAATCAGCCATGGGTGTACATGTGTCCCCCATTCTGAACCCCCCTCCCACCTCCCTCGCCATCCCATCCCTCAGGGTTGTCCCAGTGCACTGGCCCTGAGCACCCTGCCTCATGCATCGAACCTGGCGATCTATTTCACATAAGGTAATATACATGTTTCAACGCTATTCTCTCAAATCATCCCACCCTTGCCTTCTCCCACAGAGTCCAAAAGTCTGTTCTTTACATCTGTGTCTTTTTTTCTGTCTCTTATATAAGGTCATCTTTATCTAATCCCACTGGGTAATTCCAGAAATGTTTGTGTAGTAGCATCATTGTTAAAATCAGTGGGTGACCACTTTGAAGAACAATGTTCATTTGATTGTCCCATTTCTGTTATTTTTGTGAACAAATTGGTCTGAAAAGGCCATAGTCACACCTTGGATATACTGTTATATCATAATACTCTCAAATCTATTTTTATTTTCCTAAGGCTCCTGTAGCTTTTCATCCACACACTAGCTTTATCTACCTAACCAAAGCACTGGAATGAAAACCAACAGAAATAGTATTTTCAGCCATTTTGATGGACCTAGATCAGTGGTTCCATTACGTGATAGTAGCCCTTATATAAGGAGATGACTTTTAAATTGCTTAATCTGTAGAATGGTTGATACCACTGCATGTAAACATAACATTGTCTTTGTATAAATACTGCTTTTCTCCCAAATGTACCCAGTCCTTTTTATCTGCTCATTCTGCGCCATTTTTTATTGTTATACATATTCTATTTCTCTTCTTTCCATCTTGTATTAAGTTTTAAGTCCATTATTTTCAGAAACATCTTGTATATTGTGTGGTAAGTGGGGTGGGCAGTGATCTCAAGTGAAGATATTTCTGTTACTGAAGAATGGTGGCTGGAAATAGGAGAAAAAAGAGAGCATTTGACCATTTCTGCTCATCCTTTTTACTTGACAGAGGTTAATTTCTTGCTAAGTCTTTTTTCTTTTTTTGAGCTGAAGTAGAAAGTTCAAAGTAGAGCTATCTCTTTTACTCCAGAAGCTTAAGCCTGTATCTCTTTACCTCTATGCACAGTTTCTTGACTGTTTTTGCTCCAGAGTTTATCTTTATTAAATACTGTAAGCAGAGACAGATTTACTTTGAAGCTTAAGCTATAGGCTTCCTTACTCGCATTAGCCTTCCAAGATCCTGTAAGGTTTTTTTAAAAATTGAAGTATAGTTGGTTTACAATGTTGTATTACTTTCAGGTGTACAGCAAAATTATTCAGATACACACACATACATATCTTTTTTTTTTTTTTTCAGATTCATTCCCTCACAGATTATAACAAAATATTGAGCGTTTGTACTTTTAATTGTATATTATTTTCCTTAAAACACTCCTCTCTCTAGTTGTGTGGGTTTCCCAGGTGGCGCTAGTGGTAAAGAACCCACCTGCCAATTCAGGAGATGTGAGAGACACAAGTTTGATCCCTGGGTTGGGAAGATACCCTGGAGGAGGGCACGGCAACCCATTCCAGTATTCTTGTCTGGATAATTCCATGAACAGAGGAGCCTGGTGGGTTACAGTCCATAGGGTCGCAAAGAGTTGGATGTGACTAAAGCGACTTAGCATGCATGCTCCAGCTGTGTAGGGTTTAGGCTCTTCAAAACAAAACAAAACAAAACTGAATCCACCTTTCAAAATAAATGTCTCTTATGTCTCTTCCTTTTAATCATTTTTTGTTGTTGTTGTTTTTGAATTGAACCATAGTTGATTTACAGTGTTATGTTAATTTCTACTGTAAAGCAAAGTGATTCAGTTATACATGCATAAAAATATATAAATGTATATATAAAGTGCATATATATATATATTTAATATTCTTTTACATTGTGGCTTATCAGAGAATATTACTTATTTCCTCTTGGAGATTTACTCCAGCCATTGCTTTGCTTCTGTTGTCATTACTCTGTCCTTGATCTCTGTTCAGTGCAAGTTGAAGGCCAAACCTCAAATGATATATGGGTTCTCCAAATATCTGTTTGACTCTGTTCAATCTCTTTTACTCTGTTCATTGTGGTTAGTTCTAAAGAATTGAGGACAATTTTAAGACACAATGATCACTATGGTCCCGAGAAAACATAGGAGGATTCAGACTGGAGTTCTGCTAAGACATGTGCTAGTTTGACATGAATTAACAGTTCTGAACCTCAATTCCTCATCTGCCACATGGAAACAATAATATTTACTGTTCAGATGTGCCCTGAGGAGTAAACCAGAAAATCTAGGTGAAAGCATGATACAAAAGAGAACCTCGGTTAGGCAGGGAGGATATTTCCCGTCAGCATTTTCAGGGTTTTTGACCTACAAGAGGCAGAAAAATGCTTGTCATTAGTCTGAAAAGGCAAGTGAGCCCCCAGGCAGACACAGAGGGAAGAAACTGCTGCTTTGTTTGAGACTGGCAGCAAGAAAAGGCAGCAGCCACAGCTTCCTTGTGAGCTACCCATCTTCAAGCTCCAGAGTCTGTTGGACTCTGATAAGAGAGAGTGCATCCTTCCCATATCCAGTGTATTCAAAGTTTGTTTTTAGTCCTTTCCTTTTGGCTTTCTGGGTTTACAGAATAAACATTTGGTCTTTAATGGGAGAATGACTCTTTGTTGGCGGTGGACTAGTGGTGTAGAATTTCATCTATTAAATGGATACTTTTCTGGTGTGTTTTTTACTTAAAAAAAAATTATTTGGCTGCTTACTTAATTTATTTGAGTCTTAGCTGTGGCTCACAGAATCTTTAGTTATAGCATGCAAACTCTTAATTGTGGTGTGTGGGATGTCGTTCCCTGACCAGGGATTGAACCCAGGCCCCCTTTATTGGGAGTGAGGAATATTTAGCCACTGGACCACCAGGGAAGTACCTCGGGTGTACTTTTTAAATAATGCTTAACAAAAAGCAGGGGCTTCCTTGATGGCTCACTGGTAAAAAAAAAAAAATCATCCTGCATTGCAGGATACCTGGGTTTTATTCCTAGGTTGGGAAGATATCTTGGAGAAGGGCATGGCAACCTACTGCAGTATTATTGCCTGGAGAATCCCATGGAGAGAAGAAGACAGACTACAGTCTATGGGGTCACAAAAAGTCAGACATGACTGAGTGACTAACGATGTACTAGCAAAAGGCAGAGGAGAGCCAGGGAAGCTGCAGTAACCTATTGAGTTAAGATGCCTGGGTTCTTTCTACCTTTTCTGAGCACTTTACTGTCAGAGTATTTGTTCATTTTGAAAAATCTTAGCAGCCTGGTTTATAAGCACATTTTGAATGCTGGGATTTGGAAAGATTGTATAATTTGTGGGCTTAAAAATTAAGGAAATAAACCACCTGATTATGCCTAGTAGGTATTTAACCTTAGGTAATAGAGAACATTTATTATATGTAATATTTGGTAGATATATTGTGCCTGTGATCTTGTTGAAACTGTCTCATTCCCAAGTTATGTGGACATTTGTCTATTATACACTCTATGCAGAAAACTAATGGAAAATCCATCAGGCCAGAAGTGAGGTGTTCTAATCTTAGCTCAATAGCAGTCAAGCCTGTGGTTTTTGGATGAGTGACTTCATTTTGCACTGCTGGTGATACATCTGCAAAGCGTGATAGTAACTCTGTCTGTAGGTTGTGTTGCAAAGACACATGAGATCATATATATGCAGGTTTTATAAATTCCCAGGAAGATAGACCAGTAATAGTTGCTTCCCATATTAACACAAGTGATTTAAGCATAAGGCTGAGGCTTTTGATATCGGAGAAAAAAAAAAGAAAATGTAGAGAAATGGCAAGTTAGTGTGAACTCAAAATGCTGAATCAAGTGAGATCACCACTTACCTGGACATTGTTAATATAATTCTTTGTAGAAACACCTTCTCAAAATTATAATTTAATATTATACCCAGGTTTTGTTGAGGATATATTTTTAAAATAGCCAGTGGAAAATTTTGCTGCAAGTACATTGCCTCTTAGATCCAATGTTTCTTATATAAAGAGATTCATGAAAACCCCCTTTAATCATTTAGTTTAGGCAAAAGCAAAAAAAAAAAAAAAAAAGTATATCCAGGTGAATTGGTATTTTTAATCAAACAGTAACCACAACATAATTAATTATATTTTGAATTTTGCCTTGATTATCAGGAAGCTCACAGTTAAATATATTGATGAATTTTAGTAATTAACCTCAGCATGTAGTTTTCTCACACAATTATCCTCTTCCTCAACCTTAAAGCCTTTTTGTGTAGGTGCCATGCATAGTTAACTGATTCAAATATATTATTTTTGAAAATAGGCAGGTGGTTAAATAATATCCTGTGTAAATCTGCTGGCGTATTTGTGACCACTTATTAGCAATGCCAGGGTATCTGGCTTGATTCCCATGTAGGCAATTGAATATTGCTCTGTTCAAAGACAACCTGCATTGATCCTAACCATGAATGACTGATATGCAAACCTTTGGCTACAAGGAAAAATGGGAACCAGTTAGAGGTAGGTCTTTGCTAACACCATAAAATACCTAAAACCACGTGTTATCAATGAGTATAGTATAACCAACCTTAGAGATGAACAATAGCAATATTTTGTTATTTAGTCACATATGGCAAGATCATATTTTACCCTTTTTTTTTCTTGAGTAATAATCATGGAATGTTAAGGTCTGAGACCCCATTTTCCCGCTCCATCCTGCAAAGCAATGGGAGTAGTAGAATAGAAGTAAGTGTGTGCTATATTTAGGCAAGTGGACCAGAGACAGACTGTCTTATGGTCCCTTATGAACTAGAAGCATCAGAATATATTAATATACTATTTTGTGCCCAAATAAGTGATGATAGAGACATTGGTAGATGCCCAGTTGCTTCCCGGATAGCTCAGCTGGTAAAACTCCTGCAATGCAGGAGATCCTGGTTTGATTCCTGGGTTGGGAAGATCCTCTGATGAAGGGATGGGCTACCCACTCTAGTCTTCTTGGGCTTCCCTGGTGACTCAGATGGTAAAGAATTTACCCGCAATGCGGGAGACCTGGGTTTGATCACTGGGTTGGCAAGATCCCCTGGAGGAGGGCATGGCAACCCACTCCAGTATTCCTTCCTGGAGAATCCCCATGGACAGAGGAGGCTGGTGGGCTACAGTCCATGGAGTTGCAAAGAGTCAGACATGACTGAGAGACTATGCACAGAATACACTGATGATTTCAAAAGTAATTCTACTGGGCTGTGAGGGCAATGGGTTTTAAAATTCACTCAAGAAGGCTTTGAATTTCTTTTTTAGATGCAGGTCATTGAGCAGAAGCTTGGGAAAGAGATTCTAATGAACCCTTGTTAGAGGTTGGCATTGAGCTCCATCTTGGACTAAATTTCCAAAATAACTGAACCTCTTCCTGAACAGGGAAGGGTTACTCCAGTGGGACAAGTTCTGGCTTCCAAAACAGAGGCACTCTTTTAGACCTGAAAAATAGCATGCTCATTGGCAGTTACCTGAGGCATTGCAGCAAGGCTTATTGAACCACATAGTGAGGCAAGGATGAGAAGAGGAATCCTTAACACAGTTACTAAAGAGATTAAGTCAGTGCAGGAATTCTTTTTTTTTTTTAAACATTGTATTTATTTTGTATTGGGATATAGCTGATTAACAACCAATGTTGTGACAGTTTCAGGTGAACAGCAAAGGGACTCAGCCATAAATATACATGTATCCATTCTCCCCCAAACTCCACTCCCATCCAGGCTGCCACATAGCATTGAGCAGAGTTCCATGTACTTATACAATAGGTCCTTTTTGGTTATTCATTTTAAATATAACAGTGTTTACTTGTCCATCACAAACTCCCTAACTACCCCTTCTCCTGATCCTTTCCCCCAGAAACCATAAGTTCATTCTCTAAGTCTGTGTGTCCCTTTCTGTTTTGTAAGTTCATTTGTATAATTTCTTTTTAGATTCTACATATAAGGGATGCTATATGGTATTACACAGTGTTTTTAATGGCTGAGTAATATTCTACCCTTATAGCAGAAAGTGAAGAAGAACTAAAGAGCCTCTTGATGAAAGTGAAAGAGTTGACTTAAAACTCAACATTCAGAAAACTAAGATCATGGCATCTGGTCCCATCACTTCATGGCAAATAGATGGAGAACAGAGGAAACAGTGACAGATTTTGATTTTTGGGCTCCAAAATCACTGCAGATAGTGCCTGCAGCCATGAAATTAAAAGACACTTGCTTCTTGGAATAAAAGTTATGACCAACCTAGACAGCTTATTAAAAAGCAAAGACATTAGTTTGCCAACAAAGGTCTGTCTAGTCAAAGCTATGGTTTTTCCAGTATTCATGTATGGATGTGAGAGTTGGACTATAAAGAAAACTGAGTGCTGAAGAATTGATGCTTTTGAACTAAGAGTGTTGTAGAAGACTGTTTAGAGTCCCTTGGACTGCAAGGAAATCAAACTAGTTCATCCTAAAGGAAATCAGTCCTGAATATTCATTGGAAGGACTGAGGCTGAAGCTGAAACTCCAATACTTTGGCCACCTGATGAAAAGAACTGACTGATTTGAAAAGAGCCTGATTGCTGGGAAAGATTGAAGGCAGGAGGAGAAAGGGACGACAGAGGATGAGATGGTTGGATGGCACCACAGACTCAATGGACATGAGTTTGAGTAAACTCCGGGAGTTGGTGATGGACAGGGAGGCCTGGCATGCTGCAGTCCTTGGGGTCGCAAAGAGTTGGACATGACTGAGCGACTGAACTGAACTGAATAGTCCACTGTATATATGTACCACATCTTCTTTACCCATTCATCTGTTGAACATTTATTTTGCTTCCATGTCTTGGCTATTGTAAACAGTGCTTCAGTGAACATTAGAGTGCACATATTCTTTCAGATCATGTTTTTGTCTGGATATATGCCTAGGAGTGGATTTTCAGAGCCATATGTTAGTTCTATTTTTAGTTTTTGAAGGAACCTCCATAATGTACTCCATAGTGACTGTACCAATTTACATTCCCACTAAGAGTGTAGTAGGGTTCCCTTATCTCCACACCCTCTCTGGCATTCACTCTTTGTGGATTTTTTGATGATAGCCATTCTGGCTGGTGTGAAGTGATGTCTCATTGTAGTTTTGATTTGCACTTCTCTAATAAATTAGCAAGGGCTTTCCAGGTGGCCCAGTGGTAAAAGAATCCACCTGCAACGCAGGAGATGCAGGAGACACAGGTTTGATCCCTGGATCAGGAAGATCCCCTGAAATAAGAAATTGCAACCCACTCCAGTATTCTTGCCTGGGAAATCCCACGGAGAGAGGAGCCTGGCGAGCTACAGTCCGTGGGGTCTCAAAAGATTCGGACACGACTTAGTGATTAAACAACATCAATAATTAGCAATGTTAAACATTTTTGCATTTGCTTCTTGACTATCTTTTTTTTTTTTTTTTTTGGCATTCCCACTTTTCTAGGATGACTAAAGTAAACCCATAGCTGGCAAGCAGAAACTGGAGGATAACCAGTCATCTCCCAAGAATCTAAGTCTCATTCATCAATGATTTCCCTTCTTAAAACAGACTGCCAGGGCCAAGAGACTAAACAATACTTCTGAGAAAGAATAAGGCATGCAGGAGATTCAAGGTGAGGAGCCAGCCCACACAACTTACAGCTTTTTTTTTTTTTTTAATTAATTAATTTTTTATTGAAAGATAGTTACTTTACATAATTTTTCTGTTTTCTGTCAAACCTCAACACAAATCAACCACAGGTATACATGTATCCCCTCCCTTTTGAAATCTCCTCCCATCTCCCTCCCCATCCCACCCCTCTAGGTTGATACAGAGCCCCTGTTTAAGTTTCCTGAGCCATACAGCAAATTCCCGTTGGCTATCTATTTTACATAAGGTAATGTAAGTTTCCACATAACTCTTTCCATACATCTCACCCTCTCCTCCCCTCTCCCCATGTCCATAAGTCTATTCTCTATGTCTGTTTCTCCACTGTTGCCCTGTAAGTAAATTCTTCAGTACCATTTTTCTAGATTCTGTATATGTTAGAATATAGTATTTATCTTTCTCTTTCTGACTCACTTCACTCTGTATAATAGGTTTTAGGTTCATCCACCTCATTAGAACATACTCAGATGTGTTCCTTTTTATGACTGAGTAATATCCCTTTGCGTATACATACCACAACTTCTTTATGCATTCATCTGTCAATGGACATCAAGGTTGCTTCCATTTTCTGCTGCTGCTGCTGCTAAGTCGCTTCAGTCATGTCCAACTCTGTGTGACCCCATAGATGGCAGCCCGCCAGGCTCCCCCGTCCCTGGGATTCTCCAGGCAAGAACACTGGAGTGGGTTTCCATTTCCTTCTCCAATGTATGAAAGTGAAAAGTGAAAGTGAAGTCGCTCAGTCGTGTCTGACTCATAGTGACCCCATGGACTGTAGCCCACGAGGCTCCTCCATCCATGGGATTTTCCAGGCAAGAGTACTGGACTGGGGTGCCATTGCCTTCTCTGGCTTCCATGTTCTAGCTATTGTAAATAATGTTGCAATGAACAATGGGATACATGTGTCTGTTTCAATTTTGGTTTCCCCAGGGTATATGTCTAGGAGTGGGATTTCTGGGTCATATGGTGGTTTTATTACTAGCTTTTAAGGAATCTCCATACTGTCTTCCATAGTGGCTGTATCAATTTACATTCCCACCAATAGTGCAAGAACATTCCTTTTTCTCCACACCCTCTCCAGCGTTTATTGTCTGTAGACTTTTTGATGAGGGTTATTCTGACTGGTGTGAGGTGATATCTCATTGTAGTTTTGATTTGCATTTCTCTAATAATGAGTGATGTTGAGCATCTTTTCATGAGTTTATTAGCATCTGTATGTCTTCTTTGGAGAAATGTCTGTTTAGGTCTTTTTCCCACTTTTTGATTGGGTGGCTTGTTTTTCTGGTATTGAGTTGTATGTGCTGGTTGTATATTTTGGAAATTAATCATTTGTCCATTGCTTGATTTGCTATTATTTTCTCCCATTCTGAGGGTTGTCTTTTCACCTTCCTTATAGTTTCCTTTGCTGTTCAAAAGCTTTTAAATTTAATCAGGTCCCACTTGTTTACTTTTGTTTTTATTTCTGTTACTCTAGGAGGTGGGTCATAGAGGATCTTGCTTTGATTTATGTCATTGAGTGTTCTGCTTATGTTTTCCTCTAAGAGTTTTATAGTTTCTGGTCTTACATTTAGGCCTTTAATCCATGTTGAGTTTATCTTTGTGTATGGTGTTAGGAAGTGTTCTAATTTTATTCTTTTATGTAGCAGTCCAGTTTTCCAAGCACCATTTATTGAAGAGACTGTCTTTGCCCCATTGTATATTCTTGCTTCTTTTGTCAAAGATAAGGTACCTATAGGTGCACGGGTTTATTTCTGGGCTTTCTATCTTGTCCCATTGGTCTATATTTCTGTTTTTGTGCCAGTACCATACTGTCTTGATGACTGCAGCTTTGTAGTATAACCTGAAGTCAGGAAGGTTGATTCCTCCAGCCCCATTCTTCTTTCTCAAGACTGCTTTGGCTATTCAGGGTCTTTTGTGTTTCCATATGAATTGTGAAATATTTTGTTCTAGTTCTGTGAAAAATGCCATTGGTAATTTGATAGGGATCTCATTAAATCTGTAGATTGCATTTGGTAGCATAGTTATTTTCACAATATTGATTCTTCCTACCCAGGAACATGGAATATCTCTCCATCTGTTTATGTCATCTTTGATTTCTTTCATTAGTGTCTTATAATTGTCTCTGTATAGTTCTTTTGTATGCTTAGGTAAGTTTATTCCTAGATATTTAATTCTTCTTGTTGCAATGGTGAATGAGATTTATTCCTTAATTGCTCTTTCTGATTTTTCCAACCTACAGCCTTTAAGCTAAGTTACTTACTCTTGCTCTTTTTGGGTAAGATCTATCACAGCTGTATTCTGACTGTGAAAGAGGATTAAACTCCCAGAGTAGGAGTGGAAGGAGATCCACTGTTGAGAGGGAAAACATGGAGAAATAATGGCATTCTGTAGAAAGAAATTCAGGACAGAGACTCAGTTTCCTCCTTCTTTGGGTACTGGTTGCAAGTGTGTGTCCATACATAGGCATCTTGATGAGAAGTAAGCTTTCTTAATGGAGGTGCAAATATATACTGGAGAGAATATATACTGGAGAGAACAACGAATAAAGGTAACATTTTTGAAATATCAACCAGGAAGGTTTATTCCCTGTCATGTTACCTTGTCCTTATGGCGCTTTCTCTTCATCACTAACCCCTTAAAAGTTATTATGAGCATAGAAAATAGAGTGAAATAGACAACACTAGGGATTGGAGCATGACATCCTGCTCCTAAAAGGAGGCAAGATTTCATTGAGGTGGAGGAGAAAAATGAAAAGGAAAGCCTTTCAAGAGTCTGCAGGTGAAGATTTAGGTCCACTACACATTCATATACTTATACACATGCACACAGTTCATGTATGTCACAATTTTAGCATTGATTTTTCATTTAGTAATGATTTAAATTAAGACCTATTTGCCCTGAAACTTCAACTTCCTGATATTTACTAACTCTTTAAATAGAGTAAAAATATGGGGACAATTCCAAGGGTTGCCAGATAGAAGAAGAAATCAGAAAATAGAATACAGAGTTTCAATAAAATGAAACTTTCAATAAAATGAAATTAATTTCAAAAATGAAATTAATAAGAGTATATTTTAAGTATTTACAATATATACTAGTTTCTATGAGAGAGAAACAGTGTGATACATGGAGTCTATCTTCATGGAACATATAATTTTATTTGGGATATAAAACTGAGTATATGTAACATTACTAAATCATATGTGTCTCCATATAGTCTGGTGGCAGCATAATTCAAACAATGTTCTAAATTCTCTAGGAGACTAAAGCAAGTATGAATCTGTGTTAATGAGTATGATTATAATTGCTTAACATTGCATGGTCTTTCGAATCAAATCTTGTATTACTCTCAACTCTGCTACTGACTGTTTGTTGTTGTTCAGTCACTTAGTCATGTCCCATTCTTTGCCACCCCATGGAATGCAGCATGCCAGGCCTCCGTGTCCTTCACCATTTCCCAGAGCTTGCTCAAATTCAAGTCCATTGACTCAGTGATTCCATCCAACCATCTCATCCTCTGTAGTTCCCTTCTCCTACTTTCATTCTTTCCCAGCATCAGGGTCTTTTCTAAGGAGTCCATTCTTCACATCAGGTGGCCAGAGTCTTGGAGTTTCAGCTTCAACATCAGTTCTTTCAATGAACACTCAGGACGGATCTCCTTTAGGACAGACTGGTTGAATCTCCTTGCGGTCCAATGGACTCTCAAGAGTCTTCTCCAATACCACAGTTGAAAAGAATTAATTCTTTGGCACTCAGCCTTCTTTAGTTTGTAGGCTTGCCAAATAATCCCATGGGACCTCATTTTTATCATTCATAAAATTAAGATTGTAACAGTTCCTACTTCACTGAGTTGTTGTGAGAATTTAATGATGCATGTTAAACACCAGGCATAGTCATTGGCACATAGCAATGTTCATTAAATATAGATATGAAGGAGAAGTTAGCATATGAGATGGTTTTGAAAGGCTTTGCTGAGTAAAAAGGATGGAATAAGGCATCCCATATCTAGAAGATGGATGAGCTATGTCATAGAAGTAAGTGTGGATTGTTTAGGAAGAAATAACATGAATCTATCAGAACTAGAACATTCTCTCAGGAGAATTAGATTTCAAAAGCCATCACAATATTGTAAAGTAATATCTTCCAATTAAAATAAATAAATCATTTTTTAAGAAATTATGTTGAGATGGTAGTAGTCACAGAAAGAGAATGTAGTGAGATTCCCTGAGATTTTAGGAAAAAGATCAGGAAAAGCTTACCTTTTGAGAATGAAATGAATTCAAATCAGCATATACTGATGAGATTATTTATAGACTTGATCTACAGACACCATGTGTTTGCTAAAAAGTCTTAGAAAATAGAGTAGTCTAATCAATAGCTCCCCAGTTTCTCACCATCTAATGCCTAATCAAGATTGATCAGGGTATATCTTTAGATTGAATTTATAACTAAAGAAAGCTGCATCATAATTAACTACATTGTTTTCTTTATTAAAGGACAGAGGTGTTGAGTTCTTCATGAGGTCCCTCCAAAACTCTTGAAAAGTAGTGAGAAGCCATAGAAAGTCTGAGTGGAACTATACCATAATCAAATCACTGTTTTGAAAGCTAAATGGAAGTATTAGGAAGAATAGACTGGAAAAATAAAAATTGGAGTCAGGGAGGTAAATTTGAAGGCAATATTCTTAATCTTCATGATAAATGGCTCAATTTGCAAATATACTTTGACATATAATTTGTTTGGAAAAGTACAGTAAAATGTAACAGAAGTTTAATGACCAGTTTAACAGTTTAGTAATTCTATAGATATCAGTTAGGTTCAATTCAGTTAACTTGCACAGGCATGTCTGACTCCAACCCCATGGACTGCAGCACGCCAGGCTTCCCTGCCCATCACCAGCTCCCAGAGCTTGCTCAAACCCATGTCCATTGAGTCGGTGATGCCATCCAAACATCTCATCCTCTGTCGTCCCCTTCTCCTCCTGCCTTCAGCCATTCCCATCATCAGGGACTTTTCCAAGGAGTCAGTTCTTCGCATCAGGTGCCCAAAGTACTGGGGTTTCAGCTTCATCATCTGTCCTTCCAATGAAATTCAGGACTGATTTCCTTTAGGATGTACTGGTTTGATCTTGCAGTCCAAGGGACTCTCAAGAGTTTTCTCCAACACTACAGTGCAAAACGATCAATTCTTTGGCGCTCAACTTTCTTTATACTCCAACTCTCACATCCATACATGAATACTGGAAAAACCATAAGCTTTGACTAGAAGGACCTTTATCGGCAAGGTGATGTCTCTGCTTTTTAATATACCATCTAGGTTGGTCTTAGCTTTTCTTTCAAGGAGCAAGCGTCTTTTAATTTCATAGCTGCAGACACCATCTGCAGTGATTTTGGAGCCCAAGAAAATAAAGTCTGTCACTGTTTCCATTGTTTACCCATCTATTTGCCATGAAATGATGGTACCAGATGCCATGATCTTAGTTTTCTGAATGTTGAGTTTTAAGCCAGCTTTTACACTTTACTCTTTCACTTACGTTAAGAGGCTCTTTAGTTCCTCTTCATTTACTGCCATAAGGGTGGTGCCATCTGTATATCTGAGGTTACTGATATTTCTCCCAGCAATCTTGATTCCAGCTTGTGCTTCATCCAGCTGGGTATTTCACATGATGTACTCTACAAGTAAGTTAATTAAGCAGGGTGACAATATACAGCCCTGTCACACTTCTTTCCCAATTTGGAACAAGTTCTTTGTTCCATGTCTGGTTCTAACTGTTGTTTCTTGACCTGCATACTGGTTTCTTAGGAGGCAAATAAGGTGGTCTGGTATTCCCATCTCTTGAAGAATTTTCCACAGTTTGTTGTGATCCACACAATCAAAGGCTTTGGCATAATCAATAAAGTAGAAGTAGACACTTTTCTGGTATTCTCTTACTTTTTCAATGATCCAACAGATTTGGCAATTTGATCTCTGGTCCCTCTGCCTTTTCTAAGTCCAGCTTGAACATCTGTAAGTTCATGGTTCACGTACTGTTGAAGCCTGGTTTGGAGAATTTTGAAGATTACTTTGCTAGCATGTGAGATGAGTGCAATCATTCAATAACCTGAAGAATCTTTGGCATTGCTTTTCTTTGGGATTGGAATTAAAACTGACTTTTTCCAGTCCTGTGAACACTGCTGAGTTTTCCACATTTGCTGGCATATTGAGTGAAACACTTTCACAGCATCATCATTTAGGATTTGAAATAGCTCAACTGGAATTCCATCACCTCCACTAGCTTTGTTTATAGTGATGCTTCCTAAGGCCCGCTTGAGTTCGCATTCCAGGATGTCTGGCTCTACGTGAGTGATTACACCATTGTGGTTATCTGGGTCATGAAGATTTTTTTGTATAGTTCTTCTGTATATTCTTGCCATCTCTTCTTAATATCTTCTGCTTCTGTTAGGTCCATACCATTTCTGTCCTTTATTGTGTTCATCTTTGGATGAAATATTCCCTGGCATCTCTAATTTTCTTGAATAGATCTCTAGGATTTCCCATTCTATTGTTTTTGTCTATTTCTTTGCATTGATCACTGAGGTAGGCTTTCTTATCTCTCCTTGCTATTCTTTTTAACTCTGCATTCAGATGGGCATATCTTTCCTTTTCTCCTTTGTCTTTAGCTTCTCTTCTTTTCTCAGCTATTTTAAGGCCTCCTCAGACAATAATTGTGCCTTTTGCATTTCTTTTTCTTGGGGATGATCTTGATCCCTGTCTCCTGTACAATGTTATGAACCTCTGTCCACAGTTCATCAGGCACTCTGTCTATCAGATCTAATCCCTTAAATCTATTTCTCACTTCCACTGTACAATCATAAAGGATTTGATTTAGATCATACCTGAATGGTCTAGGTTTTCCCTACTTTCTTCAATTTAAGTCTAAATTTGGCAATGAGTAGTTCATGATCTGAGCCACTGTCAGCTCCTGATCTTGTTTTTGCTGACTGTATAGAGCTTCTCCATCTTTGACTACAAAGAATATAATCAATCTGATTTCGGTATTGACCATCTGGTGATGTCCATATGGAGTCATCTCTTGTGTTTTGGAAGAGGGTGTTTGCTATGACTAGTGCGTTCTCTTAGGAGAACTCTATTAGCCTTTTCCCTTCTTCATTCTGTACTCCAATGCCAAATTTGCCTGTTATTCCAAATGTTTCTTGACTTCCTACTTTTGCATTCTAGTTCCCTATGATGAAAAGGACAACTTTTTGAGGTATTAGTTCTCGAAGGTCTTGTAGGTCTTCATAGAACTGTTCAACTTCAGCTTCTTCAGCATTACTGGTTGGAGCATACACTTGGATTACTGTGATGTTGAATGGTTTGCCTTGTAAATGAACAGAAATCATTCTGTTGTTTTTGAGATTGCATCCAAGTGCTGCATTTCGAACTCTTTTGTGGACTCTGATGGCTACTCCCTTTCTCCTAAAAGTTTCTTGCCCACAGTAGTAGATATAATGTTCATCTGAATTAAATTCACCCTTTCTAGTCCATTATAGTTCACTAATTCCTGAAATGTGAATATTCACTCTTGCCATCACCTTGATTCATGGACTTAATATTCCAGGTTCCTATGCAATATTGTTCTTTATAGCACTGGAGTTTATTTCCATCACCAGTCATATCCACAACTGGGCGTTGTTTTTGCTTTAGCTCTGCCTCTTCCTTCTTTCTGGAGTTATTTCTCCATTCTTCTCCAGTAACATATTGGGCACCTACTGACCTGGGGGACTTCCCTGGTGGCTCAGACGGAAAGGCGTCTGTCTACAATGTGGGAGACCTGGGTTCGATCCCTGGGTCAGGAAGATCCCCTGGAGAAGGAAATGGCAACCCACACCAGTACTATTGCCTGGAAAATCCCATGGACAGAGGAGCCTGGTAGGCTACAGTTCATGGGGTCTCAGAGTCAGACACGACTGAGTGACTTCACTTTCACTTTCACTGACCTGGGGAGTTCATCTTTCAGTGTCATTATCTTTTTGCCTTTTCATACTGTTCATGGGGTTCTCAAGGCAAGAATACTGAAGTGGTTTGCCATTCCCTTCTCCAGTGGACCACGTTTTGTTAGAACTCTCTACAATGACCCGACCATCTTTGGTGCCCCTACATGGCATGGCTCATAGTTTCATTGATTTAGACAAGGCTGTGGTCCACATGATCAGTTTGATTAGTTTTCTGTGATTGTGATTTTCATTCTGCCTGCCTGCTGATGGATAAGGATAAGCAGCTTATGGAAGCTTCCTGTTGGGAGAGACTGACTGTGGGGGAAAACTGGGTCTTGTTCTGATGGGTGTGGCCATGCTCAGTAAATGATCAATCTTATATTCCACTGATGGGTAGGGCTGTGTTCCCTCCCTGTTGTTTGACCTATGGTGGAGGTAATGAAAATAATTACATTCAAAAGGTCCTTCAAAAGAAAGGGACCTTCAAAAGGTCCTTTCTGCTGAAAGACCACCAGTTTATTTTGTTTTGTGAAATACAATGAGTATATTCAATTGATAAATAATTCTAAAATCAATAGCCAGGTACCCGCCATTCAGTTTAAGACCTAGAGTGTTAGTAGAATCTTAGAATCCCCTTTAGTGCCCTCTGCCCCAATTGTACCCATTCCCTGGGGGTAACTACTACCCTGATTAATGCAAATTCTCTTGATTAAAATTATTGATTATAACTTCTTTATGTCTGCATACACAATATGTTACTTGTCCTATTTCGGTAATTTATATAAATGTAACTGTCAACTAAAAAAGATGTACAACTTCAGAGTTGTGAGTCAGGTTTTATTTGGGGCAAAATGAGGACTGCAGCCTGGGAGACAGGATCTAAGATAGCTCTGAGCTGCTGCTGCTAAGTCGCGTCAGTTGTGTCCAACTCTGTGCCACTCCATAGATGGCAGCCCACCAGGCTCCTCTGTCCCTGGGATTCTCCAGGCAAGAATACTGGAGTGGGTTGCCATTTCCTTCTCCAAAGATAGCTCTCAGAGAGTGCTCCAAAGCTGCAGTGGGGGAAAGACAATATATAAGGTTTTGGTGAAGGGGGAGTTCAATACCATGAAGCACTCATTTTACAAAAGGCTTTTGTTAGTCATGAGGATCTCATATCACCATGAAGGGATTTAGTGCTTCTGTAGATATGAGGAGATGCAAGGATTGAGATAATAAAATCTGTTCCTAAAAACATCCAACTATCTAAAGACCTGTCCCACCAGATTCCCTGGAGCACAGAGTGCCTCACTCAACCCTTAACTCCCTCAGGGATTGTTGAAGGTCAACAGCTATAGCATTATGGTGTTCAGTCTCTGTAGAGGGAGAACAGCTATAGCAGCATGGTGTTCAGTCTCTGTAGAGGCAGATAGCAAATGCCTTTGTTGTTCAGTCATTGGCAATGCTCTTGGTAAGGGCCAATTTGTAGTTGATATGGTCCCCTTGTGGTCATAAATCCGACCATACTTTGGGGGGCATTTCATGACCATTTTGTCCCATGTTGCTGGGAAGGCTTATTCCCAGTTCTGAAGGATTTTGTTGTAAGACACTCAGTGTGTTATTACTGGACTAGGTCTTAATAGTCAAAGATCTCTGAACACCTGTCTTCTAGTTATGGTCCAGGAAAATATTTCCTTTTATTGCATCTTTTCATATCTACAGTTACACTATTACAATCATTGATCATATATCGAGCTATACATTTTATCAACTGCTTCAAGTCTAGTGATCATTTTCGTTGAAGGCTCAGTCATACACTTAGTAATACAAGAAATAATAATCTTGTGAAACAAACAAAATACAAAATACAAATACTAGTTAATAACACTAGTGGAATTAAAAGTAAATATTTTAGCTATGAGCCTCCCACACCAGTTTTTTTAAAAGATCGTCAAGACTAGGGAATGGGTCACTTTATTTTCATGTGGTTCAAATGTGTTACATTAAAGGGTTTATCAGGTATGAAAATATAGCGTTCAGTTTGAATTATAGCACAGATATCTCCCTGAAATGCTGTAAGTTATCAAGGGCCTTGCAGTTGTGTAGCACTTCCTTTCTTATCATAGAGATCTCAGAATTCAATACACTAATAGCCCGGTTACTATCATTTAAAGCTTACAAAACTTGTTAAGGCTTAGATATGGTCAATTACATCCTCCAACCCCATTGAAGGCACACACACACACACATACAGACACACGCTGCTAAGTGGTAATACCAGTAGAATACAGATCTTTGACCCATTGGAATCAAACCAATGGTAGATTGGTTAGGGTTACCTTTAATTTGTTAACATGTATGACCTAAAATTCATGGGAACCCCAGGTTACACCTTCATATCCATCCCTGTACAGGTGAAGGCCATAAATTAGTACCACAAATCCACTGGGTTCCATACTAATCACTCTCTCTAAGGGTAATAATAGGCATAGTTCATAAAGCACCCAGCCTTGTCTCATAATTACCAGGTTGAACATTTTTAGTATGATTTAACTGTTCCCAACATAGAGGAGCCTTTAAACCTAAATGACCATAGTCTGATGTTAACCATGTAGATCCTCCCCGTAATTGTGGGAGTTTTCCTTTTAATAGATGAGAAGTTAATTCTTATTGAGACTTAGCTCATCACTCGAATTGAGTTCAAATGACCCTAACAGAAAACTTAAATCTATGGCCAGCATCAGGGCAGGTACTATTAACTGGCCAGGTCAGAGGATCCCATCTAGTAATATCATGAATATATAGAACAGGACTGAACACTCATCTAAACTAAAATTCCTAGAGGGTATCCAATCAGAGCCTTAGAGAACAGAAATCCACCTAGAGAACAGGTAACCCATAAGTAATAGGCACAGGTAATTGGCCAAAACCCAACAACTGGATTGAGTTTTAAACTAGCATAGAATCATGTCCATGATAGAAAACATGTGACTGATAGGCATAGATCTAAGGAATCAAGAAAACATTATAAATGATCATAAAAGTCAGATCAGCATCTTGGGCAAGTGGTCTACTTCCGATGTAATATTCTTCTCATCCTAGTGTAGTGTAGTTTCCTCTGAGCATTGTTTTAAGGTGAGTTTGAGGTCAGCAGGCCTCTCTACAGACCAGTCAAGCTTAGGGGCCTTTGGAAGTGGGAGTTAACCCAACAGTCAATTTCCCTTCAATTTTACCGGTCATGAGCTAGTTAAAGAGTACCTGATAGAAAGGTCCTTCCATCCAGGTTACAGACAGTTTCTTAAATTATATCTTCTTCCAGTCCTGATTGCAGGTCATGTGTGAAGCATCTGATCTTCATCCAAAGACAGACTGCTGAGATAAGCTTCAGAAATAACCCTAGAGTGTCCTTTAATAATTAAATTAAATTTTACATTAATATACTCTAACAGCAAAGAACTATCCACGAAATGAGTCTTAGTAGATACAAACTTCCATTAACAAACTGGGATTTAACAGTCGTTGAAACATCTTTTTCTCCCTAAAATCAGCATCACTTTTATGAAATATAACCAATTTAAGACTTGTTTGTCGTATAGGTCTGGTTGCAATAAACCAATGATTAATATAACCAATATTGATAAAATACTTTTTTGCTTTGCTGAGACTATAAAAGTCTCAGACTGAACTTTCAAAATAAAACCACTCAAGGCTAGGAAAATCATGCCAAATGTTTATCACAGATTTTGCCTAACAGATTTAAGTGAATTCCTCCCTTCTTAAAGTCTCAGATTCCTTCAAGCTCCTTCAGATTTCTGTAACTTTTAGTGAGATAACCTTCCTAACTTATCTGATAAAGTTATGGAAACTAAGAGTTTCCAATCTCTGGAGGGTTCAGATAGAGAGAAAAGATAAATGTTTCAATTTGTTTATAAAATATAATTTTTACCAAATTACCATCATAATTACAGGGGAATGTTTTTCATAAACCTGGAAAACTAGAAACCATAAAAGTTATAAGCATATTACCAGTTCATTCAGTCTTTTTGTGAACCTTTGAGAAGTCATCAGGTTTTTCATTAGAATCTTTTTTAAAAAAATTTTTAATTGGAGGCTAATTACTTTATAATACTGTGGTGGATTTTTGCCATACATTCTCATGAATCAGCCATGGATGTACATGTGTTCCCCATCCTGATCCTCCTTCACACCTCCCTACCCATCCCATCTCTCAGGGTCATCCCAGTGCACCAGCCCTGAGCACCCTGCCTCACACATCGAACTTGGACTGGTGATCTATTTCACATATGTTAATATACATGATTCAGTGCTATTCTCTCAAATCATCCCACCCTCTCCTTCTCCCCCAGAGTCCAACAGTCTGTTCCTTACATCTGTGTCTCTTTTGCTGTCTTGCATATAGGGTCATTGTTATCATCTTTCTAAATTCCATATATATGCATTAATATACTGTATTGGTGTTTTTCTTTCTGACTTACTTCTCTCTGTATAATAGGCTCCAGTTTCATCCACCTCATTAGAACTGATTCAAATGCATTCTGTTTAATAGCGGAGTAATATTCCACTGTGTGTGCATACCACAGCTTTCTTATCCATTCGTCTGCCGATGGACATCTAGGTTGCTTCCATGTCCTGGATATTGTAAACAGGGCTGCAGTGAACATTGGGGTACACGTGTCTCTTTCAATTCTGGTTTCCTTGGTGTGTATGCCCAGCATTGGGATTGCTGGGTCGTATGACAGTTCTATTTCCAGTTTTTTAAGGAATCTCCACACTGTTCTCCATGTGGCTATTCTAGTTAAGAGGGTTCCTTTTTCTCTACACCCGCTCCAGAATTTATTGTTTGTAGACATTTTGATAGCAGCTATTCTGATTGGTGTGAGATGGTACGTCATTGTGGTTTTGATTTGCATTTCTCTGATAATGAGTAATGTTGAGCATCTTTTCATGTGTTTGTTAGCCATCTGTTAGAACTGGACATGGAACAACAGACTGGTTCCAAATAGGAAAAGGAGTACGTCAAGGCTGTATATCGTTACCCTGTTTATTTAACTTATATGCAGAGTACATCATGAGAAATGCTGGACTGGAAGAAACACAAGCTGGAATCAAGATTGCCAGGAGAAATATCAATAACCTCAGATATGCAGATGACACCACCCTGATGGCAGAAAGTGAAGAGGAACTCAAAAGCCTCTTGATGAAAGTGAAAGAGGAGAGTGAAAAAGTTGGCTTACAGCTCAACATTCAGAAAACGAAGATCACGGCATCCAGTCCCTTCACTTCATGGGAAATAGGTGGGGAAACAGTGGAAACAGTGTCAGACTTTATTTTTCTGGGCTCCAAAATCACTGCAGATGGTGACTGCAGCCATGAAATTAAAAGACGCTTACTCCTTGGAAGGAAAGTTATGACCAACCTAGATAGCATATTCAAAAGCAGAGACATTACTTTGCCAACAAAGGTCCGTCTAGTCAAGGCTATGGCTTTTCCTGTGGTCATGTATGGATATGAGAGTTGGACTGCTAAGAAGGCTGAGCGCCGAATTGATGCTTTTGAACTGTGGTGTTGGAGAAGACTCTTGAGAGTCCCTTGGACTGCAAGGAGATCCAACCAGTCCATTCTGAAGGAGATCAGCCCTGGGATTTCTTTGGAAGGAATGATGCTAAAGCTGAAACTCCAGTACTTTGGCCACCTCATATCAAGAGTTGACTCATTGGAAAAGACTCTGATGCTGGAAGGGATTGGGGGCAGGAGGAGAAGGGGATGACAGAGGATGAGATGGCTGGATGGTATCACTGACTCGATGGACGTGAGTCTGAGTGAACTCCGGGAGTTGGTGATGGACAGGGAGGCCTGGTGTGCTGTGATTCATGGGGTCGCAAAGAGTCGGACACGACTGAGCGACTGAACTAAACTGAACTAGGTTATTTATTTGATTTATCTCCTGTTTCTTGAGGTAGGCTTGTATTGCTATGAACCTTCCCCTTAGCACTGCTTTTACTGAATCCCATAGTTTTTGGGTTGTTGTGTTTTCATTTTCATTTGTTTCTATGCATATTTTGATTTCTTTTTTTATTTCTTCTGTGATCTTTTGTTTATTCAGAATTGTGTTGTTTAGCCTCCATATAGTGTATATTTCATAGTTTTTTTTTTTTTTTTCTGTAGTTGACATCTAATCTTACTGCATTGTGATCAGAAAAGATGCTTGAGATGATTTCAATTTTTTTGAATTTACCAAAGCTAGATTTATGCCCCAGGAAATGATCTATCCTGGAGAAGGTTCTGTGTGCACTTAAGAAAAAGGTGAAATTCATTGTTTTAGGGTGAAATGTCCTATAGATATCAATTAGGTCTAACTGTTCCATTGTATCATTTACAGTTTGTGTTTCCTTGCCTACTTTCTGTTTAGTTGATCTATGCATAGGTGTGAGTGGGCTATTAAAGTCTCCCACTATCATTGTGTTACTGTTAATTTCCCATTTCATACTTGTTAGCATTTGCCTTACATATTGCAGAGCTCCTATGTTGGGTGCATATATATTTATAATTGTTTATCTTATTCTACGATTGCTCCTTTGATCAATATGTAGTATCCTTCTTTGTCTCTTTTCATGGCCTTTGTTTCAAAGTTTATATTGTCTGATATGAGTATTACTACTTCTGCTTTCTTTTGGTCTCCATTTAAGTGAAGTATGTTTTTCCAGCCCTTCACTTTCAGTCTGTATGTTTCCCTTGTTTTGAGGTGGGTCTCTTGTAGACAGCGTATATAGGGGTCTTGTTTTTGTATCCATTCAGCCAGTCTTTGTCTTTTGGTTGGGGCATTCAACCCATTTACATTTAAGGTAATTATTGATAAGTTTCATCCTGTTGTCATTTACTTTGTTGTTTTGGGTTCGAATTTATAAACCTTTTCTGTGTTTCCTGTCTAGGGAAGATCCTTTAGCATTTGTTGGAGAGCTGGTTTGGTGATACTGAATTCTCTGAGCTTTTGTTTGTCTGTAAAGCTTTTGATTTCTCCTTCATATTTGAATGAGATCCTTTCTGGGTACAGTAATCTGGGTTGTAGGTTTTTCTCCTTCATCACTTTAATTATGTCCTGCCATTCCTCCTGGCTTGAAGAGTTTCTATTGAAAGATCAGCTGTTATCCTTATGGGGATCCCCTTGTGGGTTAATTGTTTTTTCCCTTGCTGCTTTTAATATTTGTTCTTTGTGTTTGATCTTCGTTAATTTGATCAATATGTGCCTTGGGGTGTTTCACCTTGGGCTTATCCTGTTTCATACTCTCTGGGTTTCTTTGACTTGGGTGGCTATTTCCTTCCCCATTTTAGGGAAGATTTCAACTATTATCTCCTCAGGTATTTTCTCATGGCATTTCTTTTTGTCTTCTTCTTCTGGGACTCCTATGATTTGAATGTTGGGGCGTTTGACACTGTCCCAAAGGTCTCTGAGGTTGTCCTCATTTCTTTTAAGTCTTTTTTCCTCTCTGCTTCATTTAGTTCCACCATTCTGTCTTCCACCTCACTTACCCCATCTTCTGCCTCTGTTATTCTACTGTTGGATCCCTCCAGAGGGCTTTTGATCTCAGCTATTGCATTATTCATTATTGATTGACTCTTTTTATTTCTTCTATGTCCTTGTTAAACTTTACTTGCATCTTCTCAATCCTTGTCTCCAGACTATTTATCTAACTCCATTTTGTTGTCATGATTTTGGATCACTTTTACTATCATTATTCTGAATTCTTTTTCAGTTAGATTTCCTATCTCCTCCTCTTTTGTTCAGTCTGGTGGGCTTTTATCATGTTCCTTTACTTGCTGAATATTTCTGTGCCTTTTCATCTTGTATAGGTTGCTATGTTTGGGGTGGCCTTTTTGTATGATGGAAGTTTATGGTTTCTCTTTATTGTGGAGGTTCCTCCCTGCGGGTGGGGTTGGATGAGTGACTTGTCAAGGTTTCCTGGTTAGGAAAGCTTGCATCGGTGTTCTGGACGGTGGAGCTGGATCTCTTCTCTCTGGAGTGCAGTGAAGTGTCCAGTAGTGAGTTTTGATGTGCCTATGGGTTTGGTGTGACTTTGGCTGCCTGTATTTTTGTGCTTGGGGTTATGTTCCCGCTTTGTTGGAGAATTAGCTTGGTATGTCTTGCTCTGAAACTTGTTGGCTTTTGGGGGGAGTTTAGTTTCAGTGTAGGTATGGAGGCTTTTGGATGAGCTTTTGTAAATTAATTGTCCCTGGAGTCGGGAGATTTCTGGTGATCTCAAGTTTTGGATTTAGGCCTCCTGCCTCTGGCTTTCAGTCTTATTCTTATAGTAGCCTCAAAACTTCTCCATCCATACAGCACCAATGACAAAACATCTAGGTTAATGGTGAAAAGATTATCCACAGTGAGGGACATTCAGAGAGGTTCACAGAGTTACATGGAGAAGAGAAGAGGGAGGAGGGAGATAGAGGTGACCAGGAGGAGAATAGGGGAAATCAAAAGGGGAGAGAGCAGTCTAGCCAGTAATCAATTCCCTATTTGCTCTCCGCAGTCTGGAACACTCAGAGAGTTTCACAGAGTTCTATAGAGAAGAGAAAAGGGAGGAAGGAGATAGAGGTTACCAGGAGGAGAAGAGGGGGAGTCAAAATGAGAGAGACCAGTCTAGCCTGTGATCAGTTCCCTAAGTTTTCTCCACAGCCCGGAACACCAAAGAGATTCACAGAGTTAATAGAGAAGAGAAGGAGGAGGGAGGAGATAGAGGTGACCTGGGGAGAAAAAAAGAGAGTCAAAGGGGAGAGAGCAATTAAACCAGTAATCACACTCCCAAGTAAAAATGTGTACCGAAGATTGGATTCTTAAAGGTACAAAATTGATTAAAAAAATATCAAAAATCAAAGATTAAAAATCTAGAGTAGAGGTTAGCCTCTCAAAAATACAATATTAAAAAAAATTGCAAAAATTATATTAAAAAAATATGACATTTGCTTTAAAAACAGGGTCTTTTTTTTTCAAGGTAATAGGTTTTAAAATTGAAAATTAAAGGATTAATAAAAAACAAAAATAAGAAAGAAATTAAAAAATGATAATAGCAAAATATAACTAGGAATTTCTCTGGAGCTGTTGAGGGCAGTGTGTGGTCAGTCCAGTTTCAGATAATTCCTTGTTCCACCTTACACTTCTTGTCAAGTTCTATAGGTCCCTTCCAATGTAGCCAGTGCTAACTGCAGTGTTTTAATCTGTTTCATCTGTCACTTCCAGAGCTGTTCCCTCTTCTTCGCTTATTTTGGCTTCCTCTGTTTGCAAATCTCTTCAGTATCTAACTTCGGTCCTGACACAAGGGGGCAAAGGTGGTCATTTATTTAGGCTTACTTGTTTTTTTTTTGTGCTGCGGGGAGGGAGTAACACTGCAAACAAATATCATTGGTGGGTGTGGGGAGTGCTCACAGTGTCTGGGTCACACTGGGTTTGCCCCCGGTCACGGCGTGTGTGCTTTCCTGGTCTACACTTTTTAGGCTCCAGGTTGCTGTGCCAGGGGGCTGTCTGGGGTGGGCCCTGGGTTGCGTGCACTTCCCAGATCTGCGCCGCTCAGGTTCAGTTTCTCGGGTACTCCACAAAGGCACAGACTCAGTTGGGCCTGCATTTTGTGCCCTTACCAGGTCTGAGCAGCTCAGGTGTCCAGGTGCTTAGCCTGCGCACACTCCACAGGTGCAGTGCATCTTATCACCTCCCTGGTCTCAGCCACTCGGTTTCCTGGGTGCGCAAAGGCACCTCAGGTGTGCCGTATCTCTTCTGGGGAGCTGATCACTGGCTGCGACCCTCCTGATGGATGTCAACTGTCCAGGATCCCAGAAAGACTTGGTTAGCGACTAAGAGCTTGCTCGCAGTTTGGTAGAGGATACCGTCTCTGGGGCCGAGTTTGCCCCTTTACTTCTGGCTCTGACTGGCACCAGCCTGCCTCCCTGCCTCCGGCGGGGGATAGGCCAGTCCGCAGTCAGCTAGCTCTCGTCTGGTATTCGCTCAGTCCTTTGTTCTGTGATCAGCCCGGCAGTGCCTTAGGTTATAGCTTTTCACAGGAAAGTTCTCTCTCTCTTTTTCTTTTTTTCCCCTCTCTGGCTTTCCCACGGTTTGGATTGCTATCTCACGTTAGCTCCCTCAGATTGCCCTCAGGGCATTCAGGCCTGGTCCTTATCCTGAGCAGTGCAGCCCACACCTTCCTGTTCAGCCCCCACTTGCTGGTGGTGGACACAAGCGTCTTGGCTACTTCTCCTCTGGGAGTTGTAGTTAGACCCGTAATCTGTGGGTTTTATTATTTATTATTTTCTCCCAGTTATGTTGCCCTCTGAGATTCCAAAACTCCCTACATACCTGTCAGTGAGAGGGTCTCCTGGTGTTTGGAAACTTCTCTTTTAAGGTCAGGTCTCTGTCCCTAACTCTTTTGTCTCTCTTTTTATCTTTTATATTTTGTCCTACCTCCTTTTGAAGACAACGGGCTGCCTTTCTGGGTGCCTGGTGTCCTCTGCCAGCATTCAGAAGTTATTTTGTGGTATTTGCTCAGCATTCAAATGATCTTTTGATGAATTTGTGGGGGACAAAGTGGTCTCCCCGTCTTATTCTTCCGTCATCTTAGGACTTCCCCTGCCCCTCATTAGGATCTTTACCCAGTTCAGAAACTGGTATTTATCCAAAAGTTCTTTTTATAAATCTTGAAGAGGAAGCATTTTTGTGAAACTTGGTTAGTGCTATGACAATATTTTAAGATAGTAACTCGAATTATGCTTGATAACATTTTACCCAAACATATCAAAATTTTAGGGACTCCATACAGATCCTAGGATATCTATATTAGTAACATATTGCCATACAATATAACCTAAGACTTATTACTCACTTGACAATACCTCCCATGTAATTCTGTATACTAAATGAGCCTACTTAGTGTAATATATCTCTTTGGGATGTTTCAGGGGCCCTCTGAAGCATCCCAAAGTTAGCTAGAAATCTTCTTCATTAGAATGATTTAAGAAGCTTTGTCAACAAATATCAAAAAGGTTTAGAACACTCAGTCAGATGGGATTATAGTTCATTGTGAAACAGTACTATTCACTTAGCCAAAGTAACAAGAAAGGATTTCAGAACAGATCATTTAAGAGATAAGAAACTTAAATCTATTATCAAAGGCAGTTCAATATCTGAAGAAAAGGTTTCCTCTTAACAGAGAGAAAAGCTAAATTCAAGTGTTTGCACCAGCTTACTTTACTTAAAATGTTAACTTAATCAAATTTATTTTAAACTTAGTCCTAATCATGTATGTATGTATGTGTGTGTGTGTGTGTATATATATATATACACACACACACAAAACTCTTTCCTCATGGTTCACTTTTCACAAACCTTATCACTTTCTGTACCCATTACTGTGTTCTTCCATCCTAAAAAGCAACATGTAAGTCAGACTTACTTCTTTTTCCCTTCACAAAACACAATTCCATTTCCTCATACCTTCTTTACCAAGAACACACTTCCTACTTTCCTTAAGCAACCAAGAACTGACTTTTATATTAGCATTTTATAGGTTGGTGAGCATAAATACCAGTGATAATTTCTAAAACCTTGGTTTTCTTAGAACATTTTAGGATGGCACCAAACATCATTTATTTTTAATCCCAAATCTCTTCAGTTTCTTTGTAAGAGGTAATCAGTGTTTAGTAGTAAATGTTTCAAAATCTTATTTTATTTGGAAATGACTTAGTTATTCAATAGATTTCCAACACTTCATTTAGCACAACCCTTAGAAGTACAAGCTACCCCAATATGGATAGACTAGGCAGATATTCCTAATGCACAATTATTCTTTTTTTTTTTTTATGTTTAAACTTTACAAAATTGTATTAGTTTTGCCAAATATCAAAATGAATCCGCCACAGGTATACATGTGTTCCCCATCCTGAACCCTCCTCCCTCCTCCCTCCACATACCATCCCTCTGGGTCGTCCCAGTGCACTAGCCCCAAGCATCCAGTATCGTGCATTGAACCTGGACTGGCAACTAGTTTCATACATGATATTTTACATGTTTCAATGCCATTCTCCCAAATCTTGCCACCCTCTCCCTCTCCCACAGAGTCCATAAGACTGTTCTATACATCAGTGTCTCTTTTGCTGTCTCATACACAGGGTTATTGTTACCATCTTTCTAAATTCCATATATATGAGTTTAGTATACTGTTGCACAATTATTCTTAATAGAGTTTGCCTAAAGGCTCATATCTCATTTACATTTCTTTTAGAAGTTTCTTCACTCAAGGTAATTTCCTTGCTGAGAAACTTGTAACAGATATAATAATATTGAACTTATATTAAACCTAGGTACAATGAAAATATTCTGCTTAATGTTAATTACTCCTAGACATGCCTATATTATTTAGATCAACAAACAAACATTAATATCAGGTATTTAATACTGAATATTTCCCAGTTCATGTGAACCTGAAATTCATTTAGGTTACTTTCTCTTGTATTTAGAATTATTTGATTTGTAAGCACTTAATTTTTTTAAGGCCAATTAGATTAGAGCTCATTTATAAACGGATCTCAGCAATCAACAATATTATCAAAAAAACAAAGACACACACTGAGACATACATCTATGCAAATAGACACAAGAGATCCTATAGCTTTGTTTTCCAAACTTAGTTATGAATAAAAAAAATGGTTGGAGTAAGATTTTAAAAGGCTTCCCCCCCACCTTTTTGTTCCTTTTGGTTTCAGTATGGATAAATGATCCAGAAAGCTCTGGTCTAAAGGTATGAAAGTGAAAATGAACTAACTTAGTCGTGTCCAACTCTGCGACCCCATGGACCATAGCCTACCAGGCTCCTCATCCATGGGATTTTCCAGGCAAGGGTACTGGAGTGGATTGCCATTTCCTTCTCCAGGGCATCTTCCCAACCCAGGGATTGAACCCGGGTCTCCCATATTACAGACAGACACTTTACTGTCTGAGCCATTGTGGCTCTTGTCTAAAGGTATAGGAGGAGTTACTTCCTCAGGGCAAGAATTCTTAAAAAGATACTTTTTCCTTCCAGCTTCCTCTGGAATCTAAAGAATATTGTGACCACACTGTCAAAAATTGTATATATTTTTTTGTGTGTGACCATAGTTTTATAGCTGAAATTTAGACCAGATATTGCTCAGCTTGGATCTGATAACAAGGGCAGATTGGTCCTAGAAGGGATTGTCCTCTGGGGAAGTAGGGGTCTTAGTTTGATCAGCCCCTGGATGTTTATTACAGGAGGAAGTCCTGGACGTAAGGGGACTTCAGTCCATTTTCCTATCCTATGTCAATAAAGATCTAATATTTTTAGGCCTTTTTTCTTGTCATTGGAACATAGCTATAGATTGACCAGTCATTTAAAAAGTTTTCCTAAGGGGTTCCAGGATGGGGTGTGGAAACTTAGAGTAAGCAATTCACATATTAGCTTGAACAATTTGTACCAGATGTCTGTGTACTGAAACCAAACTAGTAAACCAAACCGAACCAGAACTTCACCACCTAGGAGTCACACTCCAAATGAAATAAAAAGCAAAGAGATGTCCAGAAATCAAAAGCCAAGTGGCAAAAGTGCCCCCCAAAGCAAAAACCAAATGGCATAAATGTCAAACATGACTTCCCAGTTCCACTAGACCTGTGACCTGGCAAAGTCAGTGCTAGCAGCCTTTTTAGTTCTGACAGTTTCAAGCAATTTCTTGTTGAGTTTTTGTGAAGAAGTTACTCTATCATTTTCTGTTTTAGAAGCTTCTAGATATCAGTCAAAACATGGCTGGCCTTTTCTAATCGTGCATGCAAAAATATCAATTTTAGAATATCAAAAAAAAAAAAAAAACCCTCCAATTTGGCCATTTTAGGTTGAGATCTCTTTTAGTGTGATTTCTCCAATTAACTAGGTACTTGCAAGTATGACCTCCATATGTATTGTACATGAATCTGGCTCGAGTGTTAGAGGCTGGCTTTTTGACACCCCTTTGCTTCTGTTTTTGAGAGAGTCTGTTTCTCATTTTAAGCTGATTTTGTCAGGGATAAAAACCACTGGTGAACTTGTTTAGTGGGCCCATGTGCTGCTTGTGAGCTTAACTCCTCCAGGAGTCACCCCAGAGTCATTTCAGCTTGTCTTATGTGTCTCAGATTCTGCCTCTGGCAATCTAAGACCACCATGGCTGCTCAGGTCACTGAATGGCCAGTCCTTATGTGTGACCCCGGACTAGCAAGTATTTTAATTAATGAGTGGGTTTCCCTATGGGACCACTGCACAGTATGAGGACTAGGCCTCCATCACTCCCATAAATTTCTCAGTCATCTGAGAAAAACAAAACTGGCCCGGAGGAGTCTTGTCCCTTTTGTTCAGAGCAAAGCTCTCATGTATTTTTCTCATTTTTATCCTGACAAATTCTATAATGGCAGTCAAATTGAGGAAAACTGTCAGATAAGCCTCTTACTTAACCATTCAATCAAGACCAGTCAGTCCCCTACAGTGGAGCAACCTCAGCATCAGCCGAGCCCCTGGTATTCCTCGATTTTTTCCAAACAAGCCCACCTACCCAGTACCTTCCCACTGGGTGGGCAATTCTTCTGGCATCTTTCAGCCACCCCCCACCCAGCATCTTTTGACTGGGTGGGGATTCTTCAGTATCTTTCCACCGAGCCCCACTCAGTGTCTAGACCATGAGTGGGTATGCCCCAGATGTTTCACCTGGGCCTCCCCTAGTATCTTTCCTACTAGGAGGGCACAAGTAACCTGCTCCACCGCCAAATAAAACTCAGAATCTCAGCCAATATGGGAGATTCAAGAACCAAGAGAGACTTACTCAAATTCGTCTGCAATCCCCGAGGAGGCGGATAGGTGCAAGGGGCCGCTGCTTCTACCAAAGCTCTGGTTCCTCATGGAGTCCAGTTGAAAGAAGGAAGTCCACACTGGGTCCCTTCGTGGTCACCATAACTGTCGACTAAAAAAGGATGTACAACTTGGGAGTTGTGACTTAAGTTTTATTTGGGGCAAAATGAGGATTGCAGTCCGGGAGGCAGCATCTTAGATAGCTCTGAGAGACTGCTCCAAAGCAGCAGTGGGGAAAAGACAATATATAAGGTTTCAGTGAAGGGGGAGTTCAATACCATGAAGCACTCATTTTACAAAAGGTTTTTGTTAGTCATGAGGATCTGATATCACCATGAAGGGATTTAGTGCTTCTCTAGATATGAGGAGATGCAAGGATTGAGATCATAAAATCTGTTCCTAAAAATATCCAACTATCTAAAGACCTGTCCCACCAGATTCCCTGGAGCCCAGAATGATTCACTCCACCCTGAACTCCCTCAGGAATTGTTGAAGGTCAACAGCTATAGCAGTACGGGGTTTAGTCTTTGTAGAAGCAGATGGCAAATGCCTTTGTTGTTCAGTCACTGGCAATGCTCTTGGTAAGTGCCAATTTGTAGTTGACATAATCATACACTTCTGTGATTTGCTTCATTAGCTCAGCATGGTAATCTGTAGATTCATCAACATTAATGTGTATAGCTGTAGTTCATTTTTTACTACTGTATACTATTCCATTATATGACTGTATGATAATTTAGTATACTAGTCCAATATGATATAGATATTTGGCTATTCCAAATATTTTTCTTGCTATGATAATGATATTGTACCAGCCTCAGTTTAATGGTCTTCTACTGATCTGCCAGTCCCTCCCACCAAACCTTTTCTTACTTTCATTCCTCTCTAGTAACTGCTCATACTATTTCTATGGTCACTGAGCCAGGAACTGTTTTTATCACAGACTAAGGAGCACACACAAAAGTAGGAAGTCAAGAAACACCTGGAGTAACAGGCAAATTTGGCCTTGGAATATGGAATGAAGTAGGGCAAAGACTAATAGAGTTTTGCCAAGAAAATGCACTGGTCATAGCAAACGCCCTCTTCCAACAACACAAGAGAAGACTCTACACATGGACATCACCAAATGGTCAACACCAAAATCAGATTGATTATATTCTTTGCACCCAAAGATGGAGAAGCTCTAGACAGTCAACAAAAACAAGACCAGGAGCTGACTGTGGCTCAGATCATGAACTCCTTATTGCCAAATTCAGACTTAAATTGAAGAAAGTAGGGAAAACCACTAGACCATTCAGGTATGACCTAAATCATATCCTTTATGATTATACAGTGGAAGTGAGAAATAGATTTAAGGGCCTAGATCTGATAGAGTGCCTGATGAACTATGGAATGAGGTTCGTGACATTATATAGGAGACAGGGATCAAGACCATCCCCATGGAAAAGAAATGCAAAAAAGCAAAATGGCTGTTTGGGGAGGCCTTATAAATAGCTGTGAAAAGAAGCAAAGTGAACAGCAAAGGAGAAAAGGAAAGATATAAGCATCTGAATACAGAGTTCCAAAGAATAGCAAGAAGAGATAAGAAAGCCTTCCTCAGAGATCAATGCAAAGAAATAGAGGAAAACAACAGAATGGGAAAAACTAGGGATCTCTTCAAGAAAATTAGAGATACCAAAGGAACATTTCATGCAAAGATGGGCTCGATAAAGGACAGAAACGGTATTGATCTAACAGAAGCAGAAGATATCAAGAAGAGATGGCAAGAATACACAGAAGAACTGTACAAAAAAGATCTTCACATCCCAGATAAACATGATGGTGTGATCACTGACCTAGAGCCAGACATCCTGGAATGTGAAGTCAAGTGGGCCTTAGAAAACATCACTATGAACAAAGCTAGTGGAGATGATGGAATTCCAGTTGAGCTATTTCAAATCCTGAAAGATGATGCTGTGAAAGTGCTGCACTCAATATGCCAGCAAATTTGGAAAACTCAGCAGTGGCCACAGGACTGGAAAAGGTCAGTTTTCATTCCAATCCCAAAGAAAGGCAATGCCAAAGAATCTTCAAACTACTGCACAATTACACTCATTTCACACACTAGTAAAGTAATGTTGGAAATTCTCCAAGCCAGGCTTCAACAGTGTGTGAACCGTGAACTTCCTGATGTTCAAGCTGGTTTTAGAAAATGCAGAGAAACAAGAGATCAAATTGCCAACATCCGCTGGATCATAGAAAAAGCAAGAGAGTTCCAGAAAAGCATCTACTTCTGCTTTATTGACTATGCCAAAGCCTTTGACTGTGTGGATCACAATAAACTGGAAAATTCTGAAAGATATGGGAATACCAGACCACCTGACCTGCCTCTTGAGAAATCTGTATGCAGGTCAAGAAGCAACAGTTAGAACTGGACATGGAACAACAGACTGATTCCAAATAGGAAAAGGAGTACGTCAAGGCTGTATATCGTCACCCTGCTTATTTAACTTATATGCAGAGTACCTCATGAGAAATGCTGGGCTGGAAGAAGCACAAGCTGGAATCAGGATTGCCAGGAGAAATATCAATAACCTCAGATATGCAGATGACACCACCCTGATGGCAGAAAGTGAAGAGGAACTCAAAATCCTCTTGATGAAAGTGGAAGTGGAGACTGAAAAAGTTGGCTTACAGCTCAGCATTCAGAAAACGAAGATCATGGCATCTGGTCCCATCACTTCATGGGAAATAGGTGGGGAAACAGTGGAAACAGTGTCAGACTTTATTTTTTGGGGCTCCAAAATCACTGCAGATGGTGACTGCAGCCATGAAATTAAAAGATGCTTACTCTTTTGAAAAAAAAGTATGACCAACCTAGATAGCATGTTCAAAAGCAGAGACATTACTTTGTCAACAAAGGTCTGTCTAGTCAAGGCTATGGTTTTTCCTGTGGTCATGTATGGATGTGAGAGTTGGACTGTGAAGAAAGCTGAGCACTGAAGAATTGATGCTTTTGAACTGTGTTGTTGGAGAAGACTCTTGAGAGTCCCTTGGACTGCAAGGAGATCCAACCAGTCCATTCTGAAGGAGATCAGCCCTGGGATTTCTTTGGAAGGAATGATGCTAAAGCTGAAACTCCTATACTTTGGCCACCTCATGTGAAGAGTTGACTCATTGGAAAAGACTGTGATGCTGGGAGGGATTGGGGGCAGGCGGAAAAGGGGATAACAGAGGATGAGATGGCTGGATGGCATCACCGACTCAATGGACGTGAGTCTGAGTGAACTCCGGGAGTTGGTGATGGACAGGGAGGCCTGGCCTGTTGTGATTCATGGGGTCACAAAGAATCGGACACGACTCAGCAACTGAACTGAACTGAACTGAAGGAGCACACATGAATGGCACTAACCAGAAAAAGAGACTATCTTTTTTACTTATTTCTTTTTTTTTAATTGGAGGATAATTGCTTTACAGTGTTGTTGTGGTCTCTGCCATACATTGGTGAGAATCAGTCATAATTATATACATATATCCCTCCCTGTTGAGCCTCCCCACGCCAATTTCAACCCTCCAGGTCATTACAGAGTGCCAAGCTGGGCTCCCTGTGTTATAGAACAGCTTCCTGATAATTATCTGTTTTACACATGAGAGTTTTTGTATGTCAATTCTACTTTCTCAACTTGTGTTACCCTCTCCTTCCTGCACTGTGTTTACCAGTCCATTCTCTACATCTGTGTCTCCATTTCTTCTTTGTAAATAGGTTCATCAGTACTGTTTTTTCTAGATCCCATATATACATGTAATACATGATATTTGTTTTTCTCTTTCTGACTTACTTCACTCTGTATAATAGGATCTGGGTTCATCCATCTCACTACAACTGACTGAAATTTGTTCCTTTTTATGGTTGAGTAATATTCCATTGTATATATGCACTACAGATTCTTTATCCATTCACCTGCTGATGGACATCTAGATTGCTTCCATGTTCTGGCTACTGTAAATAGTGCTGCAGTGAATATTGAGGTACATGTGTCTTTTTGAATTGTGGTTTTCTCAGAGTATATGCCCAGTATCAGGACTGCTCAGTCATATGGTAGTTTTATTTCTAGTTTATTAAGGAATCTCCATAGTGTTCTTCAAAGTGGCTGTATCAATTTGCATTGGTATAGTCACTGCATTTTTTTTTATAGTCACTGCATTTTTAAAAAACTTTTTATCACTTATTTCAGGTATTTTACTTTTTTTTCCTCTCCCTTTTGCTTCCCTCATTGTATTCCTCAGTAAAGCCTAAGCATATAAACTTTTGCCTTAGCCTCTGTTTTCTAGGGAACCTGGCCTTACACAACTACAATGGGCATCTTAATACATTACCCCCCCCCCAGCACATGTGCAAAGAATTTCTTCAGAGTATGTATCTAGAAGTAGAATCGCTTAGTTTTAGTTATAGTTGTAGCTATAGAATTCCTGAGTTACAGTAAATGCTCAGGTTGACTGCTGCGACTAAGCAATGTCAAACTGTTTTCCAAAGCCGTTTTTACCTATGTATTCTTTCACTAGCACTAGCATGAGACTTCCTGTAGCTTTACAACCTCTTGAAAACTTGCTGTTATCTATATTGTTAGTATTTCTAATTTTGATTGGTATGTAATTGCATCTCATTTGCTTTCTGAAGCTTTTCCTTGAATATAAGTGAGGCTGAAGCCATTTCATATGTTCACAGGACATTTGTATTCATCCTCTGTGATATTCCTGTCCATGTCTTTTGCACATTTCTTTTGGTATGGCTGTCTCTTCTTTCTGATTGGTCAGAGTTCTTCATATATTTGTATGATAATCCTTTCTTGATTATATGTCTTTAAAATATCTTCTCCTGGCTTTATTGCTGCATATGGATAACCATTTATCCTTATAGCTTTTAATGCAGGGTCTGTTTCTTTCACATTGATCTACAATGTTTCCTCTGTCATAAGTCACGTTTCCACTTTTACATGGATCTATTCTGGATTGTCTGTTTTGTTTCATTGTTCTGTATGTCCATCCTTGCTCTAATATTATATTATATTTATTAATATAGCCTATAGTAAATCTTGAAAATTGGTAGGGCAAGTTTCCTCATCTTACTCTTGTGGAATATCTTGTCTATTTCTGATCCTTTGCTTTACCAAGTTACACACACATACACACACGGGCATGCATACGCACAAATAATCTGTTAGGATTTGGGGGAGAATTGCAGTGGATCTTTAAATTAATTCTGTGCTCATGATGGTTGATAAGTTTCTGAGTTTCTTTTTTTTTGTATTATACTTGTCTTTTTTTTTTTGGTATTATCTCATAAAATGCATGGGAGAGTGTTTCTTATTTTTCTGTTCTCTGTAGTAGTTTGTGTAAGGATTGAATTGTCTGTTCCTTTAATGTATGATAGAACTCTCTTATAAAATCACCTGGGTCCTAATCATTCTTTAATCAAATATTTTAAAAATACTGCTTTAATTTCTTTAATCATTATAAAACTGTTTAGATTTTCTGTTTCTCTGTGAGTTATTTATTTATCGGTGCTTATATGCTTCTTATTCATTTCATCCGTGTCTTTAAACTTGGCATTGCATTGTTTGTACTTTCTTTTTATCTGCTTCATTTCTGTTATACCTGATTCATGCCCACTTTTTCATTCCTAATACAACACTTTTGTCCCTTTTCTTCTTGATCAATTTTGCTAGCATTTTATTATCTTCTTTTAGTCCTTCTTAAGCACATTTTGACATTATTTTTCATCTCTGTTTTATGCCTTATTTTCATTAATTCCTGATTTTAGGTTCTTTTCCCCTTCTGTTTCCTTTTGATTTATTCAGATGCTCTCTTTCTAACATCTTAAGTTATGAGCAGGCTTAGCTCATTAATTTTGAGTCTTTCTTCTGTTTAAACTGATTTTGGATTAATATCTACATACAGAAGACAGTAAAAATATATATACTCAGTTTAATGAATAAGTAACCACTATTCAGATCAATAAATAGAAAACTACCAACTCTATTAGTCCTCTGAACAGTATTCCTGTGCCCCTGATCATGTAAGCTCTACCCTCTACATGTGACCACTTCTGCAGTGACATGTAATTTTTATTTATTTAAAACTTTATTACTTAAATATGCATCCCTAGACAATATAGTTTAACCTTTTCTGTTTTTGAACTTAACATTTACTAGAACAAAGCATAATATATATTTTATAAACTTGATTTTTGCCTAATATTATATCTATTAAATTCATTCTTTCACGTAAATTGTTGTAATCGATTTTGTGAATATAACACACTTCATATATCCAGTGTACTGTTATTACACATTTGAATCTTTCCAGGACCTTGTTACCACAGATAATCCTCCTATGAATATTCTTGTATACGTCTCTTAGGGCAAGAGTTTGACTGTATACCAGATGTAGAAGTGCTCACCCATAAGGTTTGTGCATGCTAGCCTTTAACATCAGTTCAGTTCAGTCATTCAGTCATTCATTCATGTCTGAATCTTTGCGACCTCACGAATCGCAGCACGCCAGGCCTCCCTGTCCATCACCAACTCCCGGAGTTCACTCAAACTCATGTCCATCGAGTCGGTGATGCCATCCAGCCATCTCATCCTCTGTCGTCCCCTTCTCCCCCTGCCCCCAATCCCTCCCAGCATTAGGGTCTTTTCCAATGAGTCAACTCTTCGCATGAGGTGGCCAAAGTACTGAAGTTTCAGCTTTAGCATCATTCCTTCCAAAGAACACCCAGGACTGATCTCCTTTAGAATGGATTGGTTGGATCTCCTTGCAATCCAAGGGACTCTCAAGAGTCTTCTCCAACACCACAGTTCAAAAGCATCAATTCTTCGGTGCTCAGCTTTCTTCACAGTCCAACTCTCACATCCATACATGACTACTGGAAAAACCGTAGCCTTGACTAGATGGATTTTTGTTGGCAAAATAATGTCTCTGCTTTTGAATATGCTATCTAGGCTGGTCATAACTTTCCTTCCAAGGAGTAAGCGTCTTTTAATTTCAAGGCTGCAATCACCATCTGTAGTGATTTTGGAACCCAAAAAAATGAAGTTTGACATTGTTTCCTCTGTTTCCCCATCTATTTGCCGTGAAATTATGGGACCAGGTGCCATGATCTTAGTTTTCTCAATGTTGAGCTTTAAGCCAACTTTTTCACACTCCTCTTTAACTTTCATCAGGAGGCTTTTTAGTTCCTCTTCACTTTCTGCCATAAGGGTAGAAATGGTATGGACCTTACAGAAGCAGAAGATATTAAGAAGAGGTGGCAAGAATACACAGAAGAACTATACAAAAAAAGATCTTCACGACCAAGATAATCACGATGGTGTGATCACTCACCTAGAGCCAGACATCCTGGAATGTGAAGTCAGGTGGGCCTTAGAAAGCATCACTGCTAACAAAGCTAGTGGAGGTGATGGAATTCCAGTTGAGCTATTTCAAATCCTGAAAGATGATGCTGTGAAAGTGCTGCACTCAATATACCAGCAAATTTGGAAAACTCAGTAGTGGCCACAGGACTGGAAAAGGTCAGTTTTCATTCCAATCCCAAAGAAAGGCAATGCCAAAGAATGTTCAAACTACTGCAGAATTGCACTCATCTCACATGCTAGTAAAGTAATGCTCAAAATTCTCCAAGCCAGGCTTCAGCAATATGTGAACTGTGAACTTCCAGATGTTCAAACTTGTTTTAGAAAAAGCAGAGGAACCAGGGATCAAATTGCCAACATCCGCTGGATCATGGAAAAAGCAAGAGAGTTCCAGAAAAACATCTATTTCTGCTTTATTGACTATGCCAAAGCCTTTGACTGTGTGGATCACAATAAACTGTGGAAAATTCTGAAAGAGATGGGCATACTAGACCACCTGATCTGCCTCTTGAGAAACCTATATTTAGGTCAGGAAGCAACAGTTAGAACTGGACATGGAACAACAGACTGGTTCCAAATAAGAAAGGGAGTATATCAAGGCTATATATTGCCACACTGCTTATTTAACTTATATGCAGAGTACATTATGAGAAACCCTGGGCTGGAAGAAGCACAAACTGGAATCAAGACTGCCGGGAGAAATATCAATAGCCTTTAACATGGTAAACAGTTTATCCAAGTGTTATACTAGTTTATAGTCTCACCAGGTACCAAATTACATTCCTGCAAGCAGTGTACCAGAATGTAAGAGTTCTCATAGCTTCATACTTGGTATTCTCTAACTTTTTATATGTCTCTAGCCTGGAAAGTATATAATGTACTTAGTTTTGGTTTATAATGAGCATTCCCTGACTGCTGTTAATACTGATTGGCCTCATATTTTTTTTCTACTATGATCATTTTATGCTGTATATTTTATGTCAATTCTGTTTTATTTGTGTCCCACTTAAATTAATAAAATGAAATTTATTGTTTTAGTTCTAAATATATTATAGTGTCCATTATAGTTTGGTCTTTAATCTAGGAGTTACTTCAGAATTTGTTAAACTTCCATAGGTAGGCTATCAGTGTTTTTTATCTTTTAATTTTGTCTTTATATTCTCCAGCAACTCCAGTGATTGACTCTATTTTCAGGGTTTTTTACCCTGACTTCAAAGTAACAAAATTTGTGATCACTTAATAAAAGTTAGCAGTGTGGGGTGGGGGGAAACTACATTGAAGTAGATGGTGGACTGGGCCACTATTCTCTATGGATACTTGATTCAAATACATGCCTCAACAAAATTACAAATTCCAATGTTTTACTAAATTTAAAATAGGTCATATTTCAAAATGAGTATTAAAATCTATGAATTATACTGGCAATTCAGTTCAGTTCAGTTCAGTTGCTCATTTGTGTCTGACTCTTTGCAACCCCATGGTCTGTAGCACGCCAAGCTTCTCTGTCCATCACCACCTCCCAGAGCTTGATGAAACTAATGCCCATCAAGTCGGTGATGCCATCCAACCATCTCATTCTTGGTCGTCCCCTTCTCCTCCTGCTATCAATTTTCCCCAGCATCAAGGTCTTTTCTAAGGAATAAGTTCTTTGCATCAGGTGGCCAAAGTAGTATTGCTTCAGCTTCAGCGTGAGTCCTTCTGAGAAATATTCAGGACTGATTTCCTTTCAGATTAACTGGTTTGATCTCTTTGCAGTCCAAGGGACTTTCAAGAGTCTTTCCCAACACCACAGTTCAAAAGCATCAGTTCTTCAGGGCTCAGCTTTCTTTATGGTCCAACTCTCACATTCATCCCTGACTACTGGAAAAAAACAAAGCTTTGACTAGACGGACCTTTGTTGGCTCTGCTTTTTAATATGCTGTCTAGGTTGGTCATAGCTATTCTTCCAAGGAGCAAGCGTCTTTTAATTTCATGGCTGCAGTCACCATCTGCAATGGTTTTGGAGCCCAAGAAAATAAATTCTATCACTGTTTCCATTGTTTCCCCATCTATTTGCCATGAGATAATGGGACAGAATGCCATGATCTTAGTTTTCTGAATGTTGAACTTTAAGCCAACTTTTTCACTCTCCTTTTTCACTTTCATCAAGAGGCTCTTTAGTTCCTCTTTGCTCTCTGCCATAAGGGTGGTGTCATCTGCATATCTTAGGTTATTGATATGTCTCCCAGCAATCTTGATTCCAGATTGTGCTTCATCCAGCCTGGCATTTTGCATGATTTACTCTGCATATAAGTTAAATAAACAGGGTGAAAGTATAGAGCCTTATCTCACTCCTTTCCCAATTTGGAAGCAGTCCATTGTTCCATGTCTAGTTCTAACTGTTGTTTCTTGACCTGCATACAGATTTCTCAGGAGGCATTTAAGGTGGTCTGTATTCCCATCTATTTAAGAACTGTTTTACAGTTTGTTGTGATTCACACAGCCAAAGGAATACTGGCATTTGCTCAACAAATTTCAATGATCTTTCACATGTTTAACTCAACCATAATCATGTAAGGTAGGTGATACTATGTCTTATATGTGGCAGATTTCAGAGTTGTTAACGGCTTGGATTAAGGCTGAGAGTGTGTATATATTTGGATACAGATGAGGAAAATTGCAGAGGTTATATGGATGGGTATTGGATGCCTTTTTGAAATACGATTAATGTTAGTTTAGATAAGCATCACAAGAAAAGGAGCAGATTTTAGTTGAAAGAAAGGTGAATTTGAGGAGCGGCAAAATTTTTTCAGTTTTAAACATTCATGGAGCATCATGAAACATATATTTGGAGGTAAGATGCCAAAAATATCTATATTTATCTGTGGAAAGGTCATGACAGGACCCATGTGAGAGGATGAGAGTATCTAAGGGGAGGAATCTTGGCCGTGCAAAAAGGCAGAGCCTGGAGTTCTGTCTACGTTTGAAGGGTAAGAGTAGAAAGATAAAAGAGCTAAAGCGCTGAGTTGAATGCAAAAAAAAAAAAAAAGATGTATGAGAACTAGAGAGTGTAGTTTCATGATAGCCAAAGGAGGAGAATATTTGAATATGGGAGAGGTTGTGGTTGCCTCAGCTGCTATAGAGAGGCTGATTATTAAGAGAACTGTGCAGAGTCCACACAATTTGATACTTAGAAAATCAGTGGTGACCTCCTCTGTCTCCTTCCTCCTTCTTCTCTTCTCTGTATAACTCCGTGAACATCTCTGAGTGGTCCAGTTGTGGAGTGCACATAAGGAAGTGACTACTGGCTATCCCACTCTCTCCACTATTGATTCCACCTCATCTCAATTGGGTCACCTCTAACTCCCTCCTCCCTCTTCTCTTCTCCATGTAACGCTGTGAACCTCTCTGAGTGACCCTCACAGTAGAGAAACTTTTCATCTTTAATGTAGATGTTTTATCAATGGTGCTGTATAGAAGGAGAAGTTTTGAAACTACTGTAAAAATAAGACTGATAACTGGAAGCAGGAGGCTTAAGTCCAAACCCTGACTCCAGGGAACTCCTGACTCCAAGGAACATTAATTGACAGGAGCTCATCAAACGCCTCCAAATCGACACTGAAACCAAGCACCACACAAGGGCCAACAAGTTCCAGGGCAAGACATACCAAGCAAATTCTCCAGCAACAAAGGAGCACAGCCCTGAGCTTCAAGACACAAGCTGCCCAAAGTCACCCCAAAACCATAGACATCTCATAACTCATTACTGGACACCCACCAGAACACCGACACAACCTTCCCTAACCAGGAAACCTTGACAAGCCACCTGTACAAACCCACACACAGCAAGGAAAAGCCACAATGAAGAGAACTCCACAAACTGCCAGAATATAGAAAGGACACCCCAAACTCAGCAATTTAAACAAGATGAAGAGACAGAGGAATACCCAGCAGGTAAAGGAACAGGATAAATGCCCACCAAACCAAACAAAAGAGGAAGAGATAGGGAATCTACCTGATAAAGAATTCCGAATAATGATAGTGAAATTGATCCAAAATCTTGAAATCAAAATGGAATCACAGATAAATAGCTTGGAGACTAAGATGGAGAAGATGCAAGAAAGGTTTAACAAGGACCTAGAAGAAAAAAAAGAGAGTCAATATAAAATGAATAATGCAATAAATGAAATTAAAAACACTCTGGAGGCAACAAATAGTAGAATAACAGAGGCAGAAGATAGGATTAGTGAATTAGAAGATAGAATGGTAGAAATAAATGAATCAGAGAGGATAAAAGAAAAACGAATTAAAAGAAATGAGGACAATCTCAGAGACCTCCAGGACAATATTAAACGCTACAACATTCGAATCATAGGGGTCCCAGAAGAAGAAGACAAAAAGAAAGACCATGAGAAAATACTTGAGGAGATAATAGTTGAAAACTTCCCTAAAATGGGGAAGGAAATAATCACCCAAGTTCAAGAAACCCAGAGAGTCCCAAACAGGATAAACCCAAGGCAAAACACCCCAAGACACATATTAATCAAATTAACAAAGATCAAACACAAAGAACAAATATTAAAAGCAGCAAGGGAAAAACAACAAATAACACACAAGGGAATTCCCATAAGGATAACAGCTGATCTTTCAATAGAAACTCTTCAAGCCAGGAGGGAATGGCAAGACATACTTAAAATGATGAAAGAAAATAACCTACAGCCCAGATTATTGTACCCAGCAAGGATTTCATTCAAGTATGAAGGAGAAATCAAAAGCTTTTCAGACAAGCAAAAGCTGAGAGAATTCTGCACCACCAAACCAGCTCTCCAACAAATACTAAAGGATATTCTCTAGACAGGAAACACAAAAACGGTGTATAAGTTTGAACCCAAAACAATAAAGTAAATGGCAACGGGATCATACTTATCAGTAATTACCTTAAACGTAAATGGGTTGAATGCCCCAACCAAAAGACAAAGACTGGCTGAATGGATACAAAAACAAGACCCCTACATATGTTGTCTACCAGAGACCCACCTCAAAACAGGGGACACATACAGACTGAAAGTGAAGGGCTGGAAAAAGATTTTCCATGCAAATAGGGACCAAAAGAAAGCAGGAGTAGCAATACTCATATCAGATAAAATAGACTTTAAAACAAAGGCTGTGAAGAGAGACAAAGAAGGTCACTACATAATGATCAAAGGATCAATCCAAGAAGAAGATATAACAATTATAAATATATATGCACCCAAAACGGGAGCACCACAGTATGTAAGACAAATGCTAACAAGTATGAAAGGAGAAATTAACAATAACACAATAATAGTGGGAGACTTTAATACCCCACTCACACCTATGGATAGATCAACTAAACAGAAAATTAACAAGGAAACACAAACTTTAAATGATACAATAGACCAGTTAGACCTAATTGATATCTACAGGACATTTCATCCCAAAACAATGAATTTCACCTTTTTCTCAAGCGCACATGGAACCTTCTCCAGGATAGATCACATCCTGGGCCATAAAGCTAGCCTTGGTAAATTCAAAAAAATAGAAATCAATCCAAGCATCTTTTCTGACCACAATGCAGTAAGATTAGATCTCAATTACAGGAGAAAAACGATTAAAAATTCCAACATATGGAGGCTGAACAACACGCTGCTGAATAACCAACAAATCACAGAAGAAATCAAAAAAGAAATCAAAATTTGCATAGAAACGAATGAAAATGAAAACACAACAACCCAAAACCTGTGGGCCATGGTAAAAGCAGTCCTAAGGGGAAAGTTCATAGCAATACAGGCACACCTCAAGAAACAAGAAAAAAGTCAAATAAATAACCTAACTCTACACCTAAAGCAACTAGAAAAGGAAGAAATGAAGAACCCCAGGGTTAGTAGAAGGAAAGAAATCTTAAAAATTAGAGCAGAAATAAATGCAAAAGAAACAAAAGAGACCATAGCAAAAATCAACAAAACCAAAAGCTGGTTCTTTGAAAGGATAAATACAATTGACAAACCATTAGCCAGACTCATCAAGAAACAAAGGGAGAAAAATCAAATCAATAAAATTAGAAATGAAAATGGAGAGATCACAACAGACAACACAGAAATACAAAGGATCATAAGAGACAACTATCAACAATTATATGCCAATAAAATGGACAACGTGGAAGAAATGGGCAAATTCTTAGAAAAGTACAACTTTCCAAAACTCGACCAGGAAGAAATAGAAAATCTTAACAGACCCACCACAAGCACAGAAATTGAAACTGTAATCAAAAATCTTCCAGCAAACAAAAGCCCAGGTCCAGATGGCTTCACAGCTGAATTCTACCAAAAATTTAGAGAAGAGCTAACACCTATCCTGCTCAAACTCTTCCAGAAAATTGCAGAGGAAGGCAAACTTCCAAACTCATTCTATGAGGCCACCATCACCCTAATACCAAAACCTGACAAAGCTCCCACAAAAAAAGAAAACTACAGGCCAATATCACTGATGAACATAGATGCAAAAATCCTTAACAAAATTCTAGCAACCAGAATCCAGCAACACATTAAAAATCATACACCATGACCAAGTGGGCTTTATCCCAGGGATGCAAGGATTCTTCAATATCCGCAAATCAATCAGTGTAATACACCACATTAACAAATTGAAAAATAAAAACCATATGATTATCTCAGTAGATGCAGAGAAAACCTTTGACAAAATTCAACACCCATTTATGATAAAAACTCTCCAGAAAGCAGGAATAGAAGGAACATACCTCAACATAATAAAAGCTATATATGACAAACCCACAGCAAACATTATCCTCAATGGTGAAAAATTGAAAGCATTTCCTCTAAAGTCAGGAACAAGACAAGGGTGCCCACTCTCACCACTACTATTCAACATAGTTTTGGAAGTTTTGGCCACAGCAATCAGAGCAGAAAAAGAAATAAAAGGAATCCAAATTGGAAAAGAAGAAGTAAAACTCTCACTATTTGCAGATGACATGATCCTCTACATAGAAAACCCTAAAGACTCCACCAGAAAATTACTAGAACTAATCAATGACTATAGTAAAGTTGGAGGATATAAAATCAACACACAGAAATCCCTTGCATTCCTATACACTAATAATGAGAAAACAGAAAGAGAAATTAAGGAAACAATTCCATTCACCATTGCAACGGAAAGAATAAAATACTTAGGAATATATCTACCTAAAGAAACTAAAGACCTATATATAGAAAACTATAAAACACTGGTGAAAGAAATCAAAGAGGACACTAATAGATGGAGAAATATACCATGTTCATGGATTGGAAGAACAATATAGTGAAAATGAGTATACTACCCAAAGCAATCTATAGATTCAATGCAATCCCTATCAAGCTACCAACAGTATTCTTCACAGAGCTAGAACAAATTATTTCACAATTTGTATGGAAATACAAAAAACCTCGAATAGCCAAAGCGATCTTGAGAAAGAAGAATGGAACTGGAGGAATCAACCTACCTGACTTCAGGCTCTACTACAAAGCCACAGTCATCAGGACAGTATGGTACTGGCACAAAGACAGAAATATAGATCAATGGAACAAAATAGAAAGCCCATAGATAAATCCACGCACATATGGACACCTTATCTTTGACAAAGGAGGCAAGAATATACAATGGATTAAAGACAATCTCTTTAACAAGTGGTGCTGGGAAAACTGGTCAACCACTTGTAAAAGAATGAAACTAGAACACTTTCTAACACCATACACAAAAATAAACTCAAAATGGATTAAAGATCTAAACATAAGACCAGAAACTATAAAACTCCTAGAGGAGAACATAGGCAAAACACTCTCAGACATACATCACAGCAGGATCCTCTATGACCCACCTCCCAGAATATCGGAAATAAAAGCAAAAATAAACAAATGGGACCTAATTAACCTTAAAAGCTTCTGCACATCAAAGGAAACTATCAGCAAGGTGAAAAGACAGCCTTCAGAATGGGAGAAAATAATAGCAAATGAAGCAACTGACAAACAACTAATCTCAAAAATATACAAGCAACTCCTCCAGCTCAACTCCAGAAAAATAAATGACCCAATCAAAAAATGGGCCAAAGAACTAAATAGACATTTCTCCAAAGAAGACATACAGATGGCTAACAAACACATGAAAAGATGCTCAACACCACTCATTATCAGAGAAATGCAAATCAAGACCACTATGAGGTACCATTTCACACCAGTCAGAATGGCTGCGATCCAAAAGTCTATAAATAATAAATGTTGGAGAGGGTGTGGAGGAAAGGGAACCCTCTTACACTGTTGGTGGGAATGCAAACTAGTACAGCCACTATGGAGAACAGTGTGGAGATTCCTTTAAAAACTGGAAATAGAATTGCCTTATGATCCAACAATCCCACTGCTGGGCATACACACTGAGGAAACCAGAAAGGAAAGAGACACATGTACCCCAATGTTCATCGCAGCACTGTTTATAATAGCCAGGACATGGAAGCAACCTAGATGTCCATCAGCAGATGAATGGATAAGAAAGCAGTGGTACATATACACAATGGAGTATTACTCAGCCATTAAAAAGAATACATTTGAATCAGTTCTAATGAGTTGGATGAAACTGGAGCCTATTATACAGAGTGAAGTAAGCCAGAAGGAAAAACACCAATACAGTATACTAACACATATATATGGAATTTAGAAAGATGATAACAACAACCCTGTGTACGAGACAGCAAAAGTGACGCTGATGTATGGAACAGTCTTATGGACTCTGTGGGAGAGGGAGAGGGTGGGAAGATTTGGGAGAATGGCATTGAAACATGTAAAATATCATGTATGAAACGAGATGCCAGTCCAGGTTCAATGCACGATACTGGATGCTTGGGGCTAGTGCACTGGGACGACCCAGAGGGATGATATGGGGAGGGAGGAGGGAGGAGGGTTCAGGATGGGGAGCACATGTATACCTGTGATGGATTCATTTTGATATTTGGCAAAACTAATACAATTATGTAAAGTTTAAAAATAAAATAAAATTAAAAAAAAAAAAAAAGAAAATCAGTGGTGACCTTATTGAAAGCAGCTTCTGTAGAGCTGTGCAGCAGAGGTTAGATTGTTATCAATTTGGGAATGACTCAATGGTGAGAAATAGTAGACAATTCTTTCCTGTAGTTTGCAATGAAGAGAGAGAAAAGGAAAATTTAAGGGAAAGGCAGGCAGAGTGTAGGTTTTTGATTTGTTTTCTTAACATTGGCATTTCAGTATATATTTAGAAAAGAGGGAGAAGTTATCAATGCTGTAGAAAAGACTGAAAAATCAAAAAAGGAGGAATATGGTAGGAAATGTGTTGAAGATGGAAAAGTTGCTGAATTTATAGTCAAGAAACTGTTATTTATTTGCTGGCTCTGCCATTGTCCTGATATATGTTTATAGGCAAATCATTTAACATTTTGTGATCCCAGTTTTACTCATCTGTCCAACCAGAGTAATCACATTTACTATATAGAATTGATGTAAAAATAAATACTATTTGCAGAAGTGCAGTTAAGAATGGAGATACATCATATATCAGGATGCAGAACTGTGATAAATGATCATTAATATTGATTCCTTTTTTTTTTTTTTGAATAGTATTATTAGTAAAAGTAAAGTGATCATATGGTCACAGTTCCAGAAGATGGGTTCAAGGGTACAGATGTGGTTCCTCCTTGAAATTGGCTTTAGACATAAAGGGAAGAAGAAGACAAAGGGAAACTTCGAAGGAGAAATTTAAATGATATAATACAGAATATTCAGGATTTTTAAAAATTCAAAATAAGTAAAATTCAAATGACAGATCAGTTATTTGTAAGGCGCCTGGACAAATGTAGGGATACCACTACTCTTATATCTTATATTGCTAATAAGAGCTTTAAAAAAATTGTTTTATCCTCAGTTATTTCTCATGAGATTCAAATTTTGGTCCATTCTTCATTCTGTGAGTTCTTATATCATCTATGAAACTTGTTTGGAGTTTCTTTTTTTCTTTTTCTTAAAAAATTTTTTTTGTTTTTACCTTTACAATATTGTATTGGTTTTGCCATATATCAACATGTATCTGCCAACAATGTTATCCAAGAAAATGTTTTATGAATACTATGTGCAAAACGTTGTACTAGGGAAGTATTTCTCAACCTAGGATAGTTCTACGTACATGGGGATAATTCTGTCCAATAAATGTGTATACAAATATGTGGGGACAGTTTTAAGGGTCACAAGAACTGGAATGCTATTGGCATTTCATGGAAGGGGGCCACAACTGTTAAATAGCCTTCAGTTCATAAAACAGTTCTACACATTTGCTGGGAACTATGGGAAATAAGCAAGGATATCAAGCCCATCAATCCTAAAGGAAATCCACCCTGAATATTCATTGGAAGGACTGATGCTGAAGCTCCAATACTTTGCACATTTGATGCAAATAGCCAACTCATTGGAAAAGGCCTTGATGCTGGGAAAGATTGAGGGCAAGAGAAGGGAGCGATAGAGGATAAGATGGCTGAATGACATCATCAACTCAGTGCACATGAGTTTGAGCAAACTCTGGGAGATAGTGGAGGACAGGGAGTGCAGTCCATGGAGTCACGATAAGTCAGACGCAACTGAGCAACTGAACAACAGCATCAAGAAGGGGGCTTGGGGTTTATGGTCATTATTTGCTTACTGGGTCTGTAATTTTAAATCAGTCATTAAATTTCTGAGTCTTGATATCACTGTCTATAGATAAGACCATTGAACTAGATTATTTCTAGGAAAATTTCCAACTATAAAATTTAAAAGTTCTATGAATTAGGGATATTTATGTTTAGGAGATGAAATTGGAATTGGATGTTAAAGGGTAGAGCAAAAGGAGTCAATACTAGGAAAGGAAGACAGTGTAAGCTCTGTCATCATTAAGTGTGAATCTTAATGTTTACCATTTTCTGGAGAGGAGAGTTCTTGTTGGGAAGTAATGAGTGGCAAATAAACAAAATCAGGATGGGGCAATGATAATAATACCCTTTGAGATTTAGGTTGGGCTTCCCTTGTGGCTCAGCTGGTAAAGAATCCACTTGCAATGTGGGAGTCCTAGGTTCAATCACTGGGCTGGGAAGATCTCCTGGAGAAGGGAAAGGCTACCCACTCCAATATTCAGACTTGGAGAATTCCATGAACTATACAGTCCATGGAATTGCAAAGAGTTGGACACGACTGAGCAACTTTCATTTTCACTTTTGAGATTCAGGCTAGCGAGGTGAATTTAATCCTGTAGATAATTGACTTGGCTTCTCACATGGAACACAGCCTTGTCTAACTCAATGAAACTAAGCCATGCTGTATAGGGTCACCCAAGACAGTCAGGTCATGGTGGAGAGTTATGACAAAATGTGGTCAACTGGAGAAGGGAATGGCAAACCACTTCAGTATTTTTGCCTTGAGAACCCATGAACAGTATGAAAAGGCAAAAAAAAAAAAAAAAAAAAATGAACACTGAAAGATGAACTCCCCAGGTGGGTAGGTGCCTAATATGCTACTGGAGATCAGTGGAGAAATAACTCCAGAAAGAATGAAGGGACAGAGCCAAGGCAAAAATAACACCCAGTTGTGGATGTGACTGGTGATAGAAGCAAGCTCTGATGCTGTAAAGAGCAATATTGCGTAGGATCCTGGGATGTTAGGTCCATGAATCAAGGCAAATTGGAAGTGGTCAAACAAGTGATGGCAAGAGTGAACGTCGACATTCTAGGAATCAGCAAACTAAAATGCACTGGAATGGGTGAATTTAACTCAGATGACCATTATATCTACTACTGTGAGGAGGAATCCCTTAGAAGTCACCAAAGATCTGAAATGCAGTACTTGTATGCAATCTCAAAAAAGACAGAATGATCTCTATTTGTTTCCAAGGCAAACCATTCAATATCATGGTAATCCAAGTCTATGCTCTGACCAGGAGTGCTGAGGAAGCTGAAGTTGAACAGTTCTATGAAGACCTATAAGACCTTTTAGAACCAAACTAAAAAAGATGTCCTTTTCATTATAGGGGACTGGAATGCAAAAGTAGGAAGTCAAGAAACACCTGGAGTAACAGGCAAATTTGGCCTTGGAGTACACAATGAAGCAGGCAAAGGCTAATAGAGTTCTACTAAGAGAATGCACTGGTCATAGAAAACACCCTCTGCCAATAACACAAGAGATGACTCTACATATGGATGTGACCAGATGGTCAATACCAAAATCAGATTGATTATATTCTTTGCAGCCAAAGATGGAGAAGCTCTATACAGTCAGGAAAAACAAGACTGGGAGATGATTGTGGTTCAGATCATGAACTTCTTATTGCCAAATTCAGACTTAAATTGAAAAAGAGGGGAAAACCACTAGACCATTCAGGTATGACCTAAATCAAATCCCTTATGATTATACATGGGAAGTGACAAATAGATTTAAAGGATTAGATCTGATAGACAGACAGAGTGCCTGAAGATCTATGGACAGAGGTTCATCACTTTGAACAGGAGACAGGGATCAAGATGATTCCCAAGAAAAAGAAATGCAAAAAAGCAAAATAGCTGTCTGAGAAGGCCTTAAAAATAGCTGTGATGTATAGAACAGTCTTATGGACTCTGTGGGAGAGGGAGAGGGTGGGAAGATTTGGGAGAATGGCATTGAAACATGTAAAATATCATGTATGAAACGAGTTGCCAGTCCAGGTTCGATGCACGATACTGGATGCTTGGGGCTAGTGCACTGGGATGACCCAGAGGGATGGTATGGGGAGGGAGGAGGGAGGAGGGTTCAGGATGGGGAACACATGTATACCTGTGGTGGATTCATTTTGATATTTGGCAAAACTAGTACAATTTTGTAAAGTTTAAAAATAAAATTAAAAAAATAGCTGTGAAAAGAAGGGAAGCAAAAAAGCAAAGGAGAGAAGAAAAGATATACACATTTGAATGCAGAGTTCCAAAGAATAGCAAGGAGAGATAAAAAAAAACCTCCCTCAGTGATCAGTGCAAAGAAATAGAGGAAAATAATAGAATGGGAAAGACTAGAGATCTCTTCAAGAAAATTAGGGAATATTTCATGCAAAAATGGGCTTGATAAAGGACAGAAATGGTACAGACCTAACAGAAGCAAAAGATTAAGAAGAGGTGACAAGAATACACAGAAGAACTATACTAAACAGATTTTCAAGACCCAGATAATCACGATGGTGTGATCACTCATATAGAGCCAGACATCCTGGAATCTGAAGTCAAGTGAGCCTTAGGAAGCATCACTATGAACAAAGCTAGTGGAGGTGATGGAATTCAGGTTGAGCTATTTCAAATCCTAAAAGATGATGCTGTGAAAGTGCTGCACAAAATATGCCAGCAAATTTGACAAAGTCCGCAGTGGCCACAGGACTGGAAAAGGTCAATTTTCATTCCAATCCCAAAGAAAGGCAATGCTCAAACTACTGCACAATTTCACTCATCTCACGTGCTAGTAAAGTAATGCTCAAAATTCTTCAAGCCAGGCTTCAGCAATACGTGAAGTGTGAACTTCCAGACGTTCAAGCTTGTTTTAGAAAAGGCAGAGGAACCAGAGATCAAATTGCCAACATCAGCTGTATCATCGAAAAAGCAAAAAGCAAGAGAGTTCCAGAAAAACATCTATTTCTGCTTTATTGACTATGATAAAGCCTTTGACTGTGTGGATCACAATAAATTGTAGAAAATTCTGAAAGAGATGGGAATACCATAGCACCTGACCTGCCTCCTGAGAAATCTGTATGCTGGTCAGGAAGCAACAGTTAGAACTGGACATGGAACAACACACTGGTTCCAAATCAGGAAAGGAGTACGTCAAGGCTGTATATTGTCGCCCTGCTTATTTAACTTATATGCAGAGTACATCATGAGAAACTCTGGGCTGGAGGAAGCACAAGCTGGAATCAAGATTGCTGGAAGAAATATCAATAACCTCAGATATGCAGATGACACCACCCTTATGGCAGAAAGTGAAGAATTATGAAAGGGCCTCTTGATGAAAGTGAGGGAGGAGAGTGAAAAAGTTGGCTTAAAGCTCAACATTCAGAAAACTAAGATCATGGCTTCTGGTCCCATCACTTCATGGCAAATAGATGGGGAAACAGTGGAAACAGTGACAGCCTTTATTTTTTGGGGCTCCAAAATCACTGCACATTGTGATTGCAGCCATGCAATTAAAAGACACATATTCTTTGGAAGGAAAGTTATGACCAACCTACAGAGCACATTAAGAAGCAGAGACGTTACTTTGTCAACAAAGGTCCGTCTAGTCAAGGCTATGGTTTTCCCAGAAGTCATGTATGGATGTTAGAGTACGACTATAAAGAAAGATGAGCAGCAAAGAATTGATGCTTTTGAACTCTGGTGTTAGAGAAGACTATTGAGAGTCCCTTGGACTGCAAGGCGGTCCAACCAGTTCATCCTAAAGGACATCATGCCTGAATGTTCTTTGGAACGACTGATGTTGAAGCTAAACCTCCAATACTTTGGCCACCCAATGCAAAGAACTGACTCATTTGAAAAGACCCTGATGCTGAGAAAGATTGAGGGCAGAGGGAGAAGGGGACGACAGAGGATGAGATGGCTGGATGGCATCCCTGACTTGATGGACATTCAGTTCAGTTCAGTTGCTAAGCTGTGTCTGACTCTTTGCGACCCCATGAATCGCAGAACTCCAAACCTCCCTGTCCACCACCAACTCCCAGAGTTCACCCAAACTCCTGTCCATCGAGTCAGGGATGCCATCCAGCCATCTCATCCTCTGTCGTTCCCTTCTCTTCCTGCCCTCAATCCTTCCCAGCATCAGAGTCTTTTCCAATGAGTCAATTCTTCGCATGAGGTGGCCAAAGTATTGGAGTTTCAGCTTTAGCATCAGTCCTTCCAAAGAACACCCAAGACTGATCTCCTTTAGAATGGATTGGTTGGATCTCCTTGCAGTCCAAGGAACTTTTAAGAGTCTTCTCCAATGCCACAGTTCAAAAGCATCAATTCTTCAGCACTCAACTTTCTTCACAGTCTAACTTTCACATCCATACATGTCCACTGGAAAAACCATAGCCTTGACTAGATGGACCTTTGTTGGCAAAGTAATGTCTCTGCTTTTCAATATGCTATCTAGGTTGGTCATAACTTTCCTTTCAAGGAGTGAAAATCTTTTAATTTCATGGCTGCAATCACCATCTGTAGTGATTTTGGAGCCCCCGCCCCCCCCCCAAAAAAAAAAGTCTGACCTTGTTTCCACTGTTTTCCCATCTATTTCCCATGAAGTGATGGGACCAGATGCCATGATCTTAGTTTTCTGAATGTTGAGTTTCAAGCCAACTTTTTCACTCTCCTCCCTCACTTTCATCAAGAGGCTTTTTAGTTCCTCTTCACTTTCTGCCATAAGGGTGGTGTCATCTGCATATCTGAGGTTACTGATATTTCTCCTGGCAGTTGGGATTCCAGCTTGTGCTTCTTCCAGCCCAGCACTTCTCATGGTGTACTCTACATAGAAGTTAAATAAGCAGGGTGACAATATACAGCCTTGACATACTCCTTTTCCTATTTAGAATCAGTGTGTTGTTCTATGTCCAGTTCTAACTGTTGCTTCCTGACCTGCATATAGGTTTCTCAAGAGGCAGGTCAGGTGGTCTGGTATGCCCATCTCTTTCAGAATTTTCCACCGTTTATTGTGATCCACACAGTCAAAGCTTGGCATAGTCAATAAAGCAGAAATAGATGTTTTTCTGGAACTCCCTTGCTTTGTCGATGTTCTAGCGGATGTTGGCAATGTGATCTCTGGTTCCTCTGCCTTTTCTGAAAGCAGCTTGAACATCTGGATGTTCTCGTATTGCTGAAGCCTGGCTTGGAGAATTTTGAGCACTACTTCACTAGCGTGTGAGATGAGTGCAATTGTGCAGTAGTTCTATGGACATAAGTTTGTATAAACTCTAGGAGTTGGTGATTGACAGCGAAGCCTGGCGTCCTGCAGTACCTGGGGTCACGAAGAGCTGGACATGACTGAGCGACTGAACTGAACTGAAGTACTTGACTTGGTCTGATTTTAGAGTAGCATCGTTGGTTCAAGGCTTCCCTGGTGGTTCAGACGGTAAACCATCTGCTGGCTATGTGGGAGACCTGGGTTCTATCCCTGTGTCAGGAAGATCCCCTGGAGAAGGAAATCGCAACTCACTGAAGTACTCTTGCCTCGAAAATTCCATGGCTGGAGGAGACTGGTGGCTGCAGTCCATGGGTTGCAAAGAGTCGTACACGACAGAGCCACTTCACTTTCACTTTAACTGCTTCAAGTTCTTCTCACTATGTCCCTCCCACCAGATTAGTCAAGATAGGTCATCAACCCTTGACACTATCGTTGGAATTTTTGACCTTTACCTGTGGAGCAATGTTAGCTCTCATGTTATTTCCCTAAGCGATAGTTACTCAAAGTGTATTCTACTGATAATAACTTCTAAATCTCCTAGTATGCTTGTTAAACATGCAGGTTCTTGGGGTGGTACCCAGAGAAGCTGATCTCTAAAGGGTGCTTTCTAAAAATCCACATTTAAAAACAAGTGAACCAGGGGAGTCTTTTGCACAGAGCCAGCTTCCTGGAAGTGTGACCTGTGTAATTTCACTGGGCCTTGCACTCAGAAGGGTCCTGCACTTGATTTAATGCTTTGCTGTTGGTCTCTTGCGATTGTTAATCATTTTGAACAAGGTGCCCGTTTTTCATTTTGCATGGGGCTCCACAAATTCTTTATATATTTCTAATTATGAGAAGTGCTAAAGTTTGAGAACTACCGTCCTAGTTCTGTCCTTAACATACTCCCAAATTCCTTCTCATTCTCAATGGCCTTTGTCATAGTTGGCCCAGCATGAATTTTACAAAACTGGTGGGGATTATCACATTAGGTAATTGGAAATGTTGATATGTTTTTTGGTAGAAATTTAAATGACAAGAAGTATGTGTTTTTTGAAAAGTTTAGTAACGTAGTGTGTTGTGGTTTGTGGAAAATAAAGAATGAAGGCATAAGCTTTTATATATGGAATGAGTAATCAGCAAGGACCTACTGTATGGCACAGAGAACAATATTCCATATCCTGAGATAAACCATAACAGAAAACAATGTAAAAATTTATATAGGTATAACTGAATCACTTTGCTATGTAGCAGAAATTAACACAACTTCAGTAAAAATATTAAAACTAAAAAGAATAGACAGGAGTTTGGGAGGCAGTTTAGAAGGCATTTGTAATAAATTATACCTGAAGTAATGAGAGTTTGAAAAACAATGGTAGTTGGAATGGAAAGGAAGTAACGAGTGCCAAAACCAAAGCAAAAACATTCATAGAACTTGGTAATTAATTACCAGAAGAGTTTCCAAGCCTTGGGGCCTAGATGAATCAAATAGGTATGTTATGAGGGGTATTTGGGTGTGGAAGGAAAAAGATATTTCATTTTTGATAGCATTTGGTGGCAGGTAATCCAGGTAGAAATGCCCAGTTGGATGTTACAAATTAGAGCTAAGGGTTTGATGCAGAGATTAAAGCCTGGCGTGTCTTCAAAAAAGAGATAACACTTGAAACTGTGAGAGTACATCTACTAGACTGGAAAGATGTTGAAGTGTACAGAAAGTGAAAGACTGATTTTTTTTGCTATCCATCAGCAGGAGGTAGGAGAAGTGCTATAAGGGGAAAGGAAAGAGTTGGCATGGATACTTTAGGAATCTTACATTTGTTTCAGCTCAGAGTCAGTGGAATATATTGGATAACCACATGCTTCTTTTGGATTCATAGCCTTGTGAGTCTATCAACACTGCACAAGGATAATTATTATTATATGGCTGAGTAAACTCAATTCCTCAAGAGGTTAATCTTTCTCTGGTCATCTCCAGTTGCACATAGTGACATCATTTGTCAATATCTATTATACTGCAGATTGCCTTAAGAGACTGTTCAAAGGAGCAAGGAAAAAAAATGCACATGAGGAATGTAGAGATTACTACTTAAAAATAACATAGAATGTTGACTGGGTAATGCACTTGCTTTGATTATGTCATGATATAGGTTCAGATTTGAAAGAATGAGTGTTCTTTTCATTAGCAGAAATATGGTACAGGTTTCCTAATCCATTATGGTAGAGAGTTTCATCAGAAGTTTGTTTTGAAATTGCTGTCCACTTTTAGTTATTGGAATTCACAGAATCTCATGCTGTCCTCACCCACCACCATTTTTGACAAGGTAAGGTTTTTTTTTTTTTTTTTTTTTTTAAATAATAGGATCATTGATCCTGTAGACATTTTTGCATGTTAGCTTGAAAACGCTGGTCATGACAGAAAGAAAGTCAGACTCAAAAACAAAATAATAAATTTTCATTTATAAATTGAGCTATATCTATTGTACAGAGAAACAGATAAATTATATGAAATATTTTCTGTGATGAGACTAGATAGAGCACTTTAATAATACTTCTCAAATCTTGAAAAGAACTCCTGACAATAATATATCATCTTTGGAAAGTGTATGAAGCAAAAAATTAATGCCTGCCAAATCCCTGCCAGTCTTCTGTCCCAAAGCTAAAATTAACAAAGTCCATCTAACCCTTTACTATGTCCAAAAAGAAAAAAGCTCTAACATGTACTTTAATTAATGTTCAGTATATGTATTTAATTAATGTTCAATGTATGCACAACAGATGATGATCTTACCTTGAGAAATAAAGAAAACTCCTCTCTTTGTCTCTTTATAAAATGTCCCTAATATTTTTATTCTTCAAAAAGACTTATTTTCAGTGTCAGAAATCTAGTTTCCTGAAATATGAGAAATGTGTTCTTTATTTAAGGAATAAAAAGCCTTTGAGAATTTATAGCTACTTTGAAAAAGCTACTGAACAGTGCACAGGGAAAAGTCTCAATTATTTTTAAGTCATGTGAGGAAATGTATTGTTAAGCTGTAAGCAGAGCTGTCAGCAGTCTCTTGATGTCTCAACACAATGGGCATCCACTTTAATACTTTAATTTGCCTTGTTCTTATCAGAAGACATATGGCAGGTTTCTGTCTTGGCTGTGAAATGCTCTGATTTTAATTTTGGTAAAATTCTTAGCAGTTGTCTCATGCTATATTTGATGAGAGGCTAATTTCCAACATTCCGTTAACAAGGTTTCTTCAATGAGTATGAGGTTTTAAAATGAAATTTGCATATCTGCTATGCAATGATTCAGCATTCAGTCTCATTGCTTCTTTGTTACTGTGAAACACGGTGCAGATTAGTGAAAGCGTTTGGTTCTGTACCTTTCTGGTTTCTCCACTGTTTGGATAGAATTGTTATTATGCTAATTTCCTTGTGTTATCTTTGGTTGCCTGGGATTGTGGGACCAGAAATTTCACAAATTTTGGAAAATAATAAAATGGTTCTCAGCAAGGCAATCACAGGGACACATTCAGCTGTGAAATTTGTCTTGAACTATACAAATACTTCCATGCTGTCTAGCATCAAGATCACTGAAAAGAGGGAGAATGAAAGATTTCCATTTAATGATAAGATGCAATTTTTTCTATTTGAGTAATACTACCTTCTCCTTAAATTTGAAGGCTATAAGAGAAAATATGAGATGTTAGCAAGAGAAAGGACGAGGAGAACATCACACAGTACAGCCAACTGATATGGACAAGTTAGGAGAAAGGAGGATGTGGCATTAACCTCAGAGTGGCGGGATTAGGGTTTAGATTAGAAAATGTAAAATCAGTGGTAGTTCCAGGAAATTATAAGGTAATTACAGAGATTTCAAAAATGATTTCTAGGCGACTAGTCAGTATCAGGTGTAATGCTGAGAGTGATGAGGAATTTGAGGATTATGTGGAATCATTCTGATCACAACCTAATTTTAGGTTGCAGAAGATAATTCAATGAAAGATCTTACAGATAATCAGAATCAAGGGAGTGAAAATGGATGGAGAAGGTGAGATGAAGATTTACTGTATGCAGGTGAAACTAAAGCTATGAAAACAGAAATGCAGTTGACTGGAGCGAGTGTAAAGAGCCTAGGTCACCTTCACCTTTTAAACTTTTTGAAGGAAGAATAGTCTGTATGGGAGGGAATATTCCTAGAAGAAGCATTCTGGAGTGCCACTTTAAGAGTTTCTTGTAGTGCCATCTGCTGTCTACAAAGAGCTCCATGCTGTGGTAACTATTGTTTTGATTACTGTACTTTATTGATATATAGAGAGTGAAATAAAATAACGGAGTACATTCATTCCCCGGCAACTAGGATGAAAGCTTTTATAAAGCTTGAAGGTACTCAGAAGTCCCTGGCCAGTTATGTAGTTAAGCAACATGACTCTCATTTTGCTAAGCCATCACTCTCTCTGACAAAAAATCATTGGAATAAAAGTCTATCTTTCCAGGCAATGAAAAAGAACAAGGCAGTTTTTATAATGGCTCCAGTAGTAGCAGTGGACTACAGAATTTAAGCAGTCCTTTTAGAGTGAATAACTAGGTAAAAAATGAATGAAAGTGTTATATAAATGTGGCTTATGTATTTATATATGTTTATGTGTATATCAATTACATTTTACTCTGTAGAAAGAGGAGCACCCTTTACAAATTGTTCATTGAATGATTGATGTAAATTTCCTAAACTCTCTCCTGTTTTGCTTTTACTATATAAGGCTATTGTAAAAGAATATTTTCCAGTAAGTCATGCCCTTTAGGGACAGCATGAGTAGGTTTTCAAATCTATATTTTAAATAAATGACTATGGGGAAAGAAAACTTCCTTGGATTTATCATTGGTCCTATAACAATCTCCAGTCCTGTGACACAAAATACATGTATATTATTTAAAGATTGGGCATTGTTTGCTTTTACTTCTCCTAGAAACATTTTACTGTTCACGTATCATGAAAAGGAGATCTGTAGCCACTTGTATAATTAATTGTTCTGATTCAAGGGGGCAAATGATTGCAGTCCAAAGAAGTCCATAGGTGAAGCTCCAAGGTGCCAGAAAGCCTGGAGCTCCATCTTCCTAGGCACTTCCCTGATGTAACCCTTGAAGACATCTTTAGAACTTAAAACCTGGAAATACTTAAGGTTTATCTGACTCTTGGAAAGATTTATTTATATTACTAAAGTGTAAGGAAGAATCTAGGCTCATTTCCATTTCACCTCAAAAGAGCAAAAGTTTTTTGTCCATTCCCTCTTTTCACAAGGAAAGGGGATGAACTGTCTTCTCTATATAAATGGAGAAAATCCATTGTCCACTATCATTCACCTATGGAATATCTGTTGCTTGAGTAGGTTGTTTGACATGGCTCTCATGGTAATCATCCCAGGGATAATGTTGGTGTTAAGAAGGAGGAACATGCTTAGTATTGACTGTAAGGCAGTTAATGAGAAATCTCTCTCTGTGATTCAGAATAGCTCATTTGAACATTAATATAGATGAATAGAAAAAAACCAACAGAGTGCATGATCAAACTGACTTTTGTGAAAGAGATAACACCACACAGACACTCTTATGAGACTTTCAAGATTTAATATGAGGCACTGTTCTAGGTATTACAGCATCCTATGTAATTGTAGTGGTTTGTGAATAGCTTCCATAATGATAGAAATTGGTGGAACTTACTGTGTGCCACAGAAAGACAGACTTTATAGAGACTATGGTGTATCCTTTATCATTTTATTCACAAAGCTTCTGCTAAAGTAAGGTATTTATTTAAATAAAGAAAAAATCAACTAGTTGATTGGACTGGACAACTAACCCAGAAATACTAGAGGCCTTTCCCCCCCACATATAGAAAGATTTTTATGGATAGCTTTTTTTTTACCACAATTATTTTCAGTTAACTTCATTAAGCATGTACTCAACCTCAGTGTCTTAAAGCTTTGTGATGTAAATATACTCCTGTTTTTATATAGACTCTATCATTTACTAGTTTGTACAATTATGTAGGGTCATAGAAAAAGCAAGAGAGTTCCAGAAAAACATCTACTTCTACTTTATTGACTATGCCAAAGCCTTTGACTGTGTGCATCACAACAAACTGTGGAAAGTTCTAAAAGAGATGTGAATACCAGACCAGCTTACCTGCCTTCTGAGAAATCTATATGCAGGTCAAGAAGCAACAGTTAGAACAAGACATGGAACAATGGACTGGTTCTAAATTGGGAAAGGAGTACGTCAAGGCTGTATATTGTCACCCTGCTTATTTAACTTATATGTAGAGTACATCATGCGAAATGCACGGCTGGATGAAACACAAGCTGGAATCAAGATTGCTGGGAGAAATACCAATAACCTCAGATATGCAGATGACACCACCCTTATGGCAGAAAGCAAAGAGGAACTGAAGAGCCTCTTGATGAAAATGAAAGAGGAGAGTGCAAAAAGCTGGCTTAAAATTCAATATTCAAAAGGCGAAGATTATGGCATCTGGTCCCATCACTTCATGGCAAATAGATGGGGAAACAATGGAAACAGTGAGACTTTATTTTCTTGGGCTCCAAAATCACTGCAGATGGTGACTGCATCCATGAAATTAAAACACACTTGCTCCTTGGAAGAAAAGCTATGACCAACCTAGACAGCATATTAAAAAGCAGAGACATTACTTTGTCTACAAAGGTCCATCTAGTCAAGGCTATGGTTTTTCCAGTAGTCATGGATGGATGTGAGAGTTGGACCATAAAGAAAGCTGAGCACTGAAGAATTGATGCTTTTGAACTGTGGTATTGGAGAAGACTCTTGAGAGTCCCTTGGACTGCAAGGAGATCAAACGAGTCAGTCCTAAAGGAAATCAGTTCTGAGTATTCATTGGAAGAACTGATGCTGAAGCTGAATCTCCAATACTTTGGCCACCTGATGTGAAGAACTGACTCATTGGAGAAGACCCTGATGCTCAGAAATACTGAAGGCAGGAGGAGAAAGGGATGACAGAGGATGAGATGGTTGGATGGCATCACCGACTCAATGGACATGAGTTTGAGAAAGTTCCGGGAGTTAGTGATGGACAGGGAAGCCTGGTGTGCTGTAGTCCCTGTGGTTGAAAAGAGTCAGACATAACTGAGAAACTGATCTGAACTGAACTGATAGATTATTAACCCTTTACAGTTTATAAATTGCTTTAAAATTGATCATCACATTATGTTCTTTGACAGATACAGGAGGTGGGCATTGATTCACATTTCAAAGATGGAGAAACTGAGCTAAGGGCGGTGACAAGGCTTACCAAAGAGACAAAATTTGAGAGCATGGTCTGAATACAGAATTTCAGACTCCAAGTCTATATTTGTTTCAATGACAGAACTTATCACTTTCTCAGAAAATTCTTAAATATTATGGTAGCTTAGGGAAACTTTTTCTGAAGCATTTATATATGTAGACAGAAAATACACAATAAATTTAAGATTCTGATGGGAATGCATGGTTTAAAAAATGTTGAACAGCGCTTTTGGCACCGTGAGAATACCCTCAGAATAGGCATTCCAATTAACTCATACTAAACTCTAATTAGTGCCTTCTGTTGATAGAAACCAAAAACTAAATTGACTTCAGATTTTGAGGTATTTCATTTTGCTGCTTTGATCATTGTTAAAATGAATAATTTGGCTCTTTCTCATGAGAAGTAATTTTCAGTGAAAGAAGTTACAAGTTCATGACCTTTTGTAAACAAGTGAAAGATTGTTTACCTTGTTTTTCACATGTAGACATATGATTGATGTATTTCTGGGAAGTGATTAGCTCCATGTCCTTGTATTCCACCATCTTTATTCTCCTGTTTCACTTTACCTTAATTTTAAGTCCTATTTGATAGTTTCTATAGCATCAAGTGTCAGAGAATTTGTGGGATATGTAAGGGATATTGGTCATGGTTAACCTGCCATCTGTTTTCCATTCCAAGTTTCTGAAAAATCACATTTTGTTTAGATGTCCTGCTGTGGGACATGAAGTTGAAGAATACTTCTATTCTTCCCTCCCCACTTTATCCTTCACAGGCATTCCTCCACCAAATATCTTCCATGTACAATTCCATCTTGCTTTCTGCTTCTCAGAGGAGCCAAACTGACACAGACATGAATGTAGAAACCTGTCATTCAAGTTGCTCTTGTAAGCTTTCCTAGAGCCATGGAAAACAAGCTGTAGGATAGAGTGGACATTTTGGGTAGCAGTGGAGAAATTTAAAGGATCTGGTGTCTTGAGGATGTCAGAAAAGGCTGAAGCAACCAACCTGAATTTGTCTTATTTCTGAAGTCTTTTGTGAATTCTACTCATTTCCTTATTGTTTAAGCGAGTTTAAATGTTTTAGGAGACTTTCAACCAAACTAGAGTTTTGTAGAGTGTTTAGCTCAGTGTATGAACATAGTAATTGAGGAAGTTTAGTATATGGTTCAAAGAATGGACTCTAGACCCAGGCTTCTTTGGGTCAAACTCCAGATTCACTACTTACTAGGAATTTTATCTTGGGCAAGTAATTTAACATTCTTTTCCTTATTTTTAAAATGGAGCTCATGATAGTGTCTACCTTATATGGTCAGTAGGAGGATTACATTAATGCTATACATAATGCTCTGAACAGTGTCAAGCACATAAGAAGTATTATGTTTATCACTCATAGTAGTAGTGATAAGTGCTCAACTAATATTAATAGTAGTTTCTATATTTATAGTATTAATATTATTATTATTAAAAATACACATGATTAAAATTCTGTTGAATTATGTTGAAGGAAAGAATAATTATGACTGTGATCTGGTCAGCAAAAGTAATATTATCATGTATATTGTATAATTAAAACATATTCAAGCATACCAGTTAATTGTTAAACCACTTTTTTAACATCGACAAAATAGTAAGTCTCAGGAATAAAATGATAAAATCACTTCCATTCAGATGATAGATTTTTACTATCACACGAAATCAAGGAGTTTCAGTCTCAACACATTTTGTTAGCCTTTCATTTATAATGGATGATTTCTGTCTATTAACAGTAGATTCATATGGGCTGCATTTTCTCTAGTCTAGTTATATTTCCTGTTGGCTGTCTGAATCATAACAATGGTGGATTAATAGCACTGTGTCTCCTTACTGGAGAAATATTGATTCACAGTAGTGGTGGAGAACACTATGCTGCTACTGCTGCTGCTAAGTCGCTTCAGTCATGTCCGACTCTGTGCAACCCCATAGACGGCAGCCCACCAGGCTCCCCCGTCCCTGGGATTCTCCAGGCAAGAACACTGGAGTGGGGTGCCATTTCCTTCTCCAATGCATGAAAGTGAAAAGTGAAAGCGAAGTCGCTGAGTCTTGTCCGACTCTTAGCGACCCCATGGACTGCAGCCTACCAAGGCTCCTCCGTCCATGGGATTTTCCTAGCCACTTCTTATTTAGCTTGAGTAAAAGTGAAGTCGCTCAGTCGTGTACGACTCTTTGCGACCCCTTGGACTGTAGCCCACCAGGCTCCTCATCCATGGGATTCTCCAGCCAAGAATACTGGAGTGGGTTGCCATTTCCTTCTCCAATGCATGAAAGTGAAAACCGAAAGTGAAGTCGCTCAGTCGTGTCTGACTCTTAGCGACCCCATGGACTGCAGCCTACCGAAGCTCCTCTGTCCATGGGATTTTCCAGGCAAGAGAATTGGAGTGGGTTGTCAATGCCTTCTCCTTAACCTCTGAGCCATCTAGAACTACTGGAAACTCTAAATTGTCATTTAAAAAGTTGATAATTTTACCAAGTTAGTTCTTTTGTTTTTGGATAAATACTCAGGGCTTTTTTTTTTTTTTAAATGATGTTATTGAATTATGTACTCCTGATTGCTTGCCACCATTAGACAATACAACTACTCTGACCACACATCTAGAAAAGTATCAGCTCTCTGAATATGAACATAACCTATAATTAATTCAGTTTGAATGATGAAATCATTTTATGAAGCTCTAGACTAACATATTTTGATGTTTCTATATAGTCTGTAGCTTTCTTCCTTTGTTCAGGTAATTTCTAGTTCATTACTGGTAAGTGATCATGAATAGTGCAGAGTTATAGAATTATAACTCAGAAAAACGTATAAGTGTGATTTGGTATCAATAAATTAAATACTCTCTACTCAGTACATAACAGTAAAGAACTTATAAATTAGTAACATTTAATTTCTCTGTATTTGTCTTAATTAGGAAAAGGGTATTTAGCCAAGAAAGTATCTGAGTAGCAAAAATACATATCAGCCAAGCTTTCTGGGGAAATGAAAGTATATGCTTTATCATTACCTATTTTAAAATTTTAATTTGAAATAATTTCAGACTTACAGAGTCACTTTAAGAATAGCACAAAGAACTTCAACTATCCTTCATACATATTCACCAGTTGTTAATATCTTGCCACTGTTCCTTAATCATACTCTTAGATAATACACATAATGCTATTATCTAGCATATAGTTTATATTCAAATTTTACCAGTTGCTCCAATAATGTCATTTTTAGCAGTGCAGGATCACACATTCATTCAGTTTGTCATTCAACTTTAGTCTATAATGTGAATGTTACTTCAGCCCTTCTTTGTCTTATATTGATGTTTTTGAAGATTCAGTCAGCCAGTTCAGTCACTCAGTCTTATCCAATTCTTTGCAACCCCATGGACTGTAGCAGGCCAGGCTTCCCTGTCCACCACCAACTCCCTGAGCTTCCTCAAATTTATGTCCATCAAGCTGGTGAAGTCATCCAACCATCTCATCTTCTATCAACCCCTTCTCCTCCTGCCTTCAATTTTCCCAGCATCAGGGTCTTTCCAAATGAATCAGTTCTTCATGCCAGGTGGCCAAAGTGTTACAGATTCAGCTTCAGCATCAGTCCTTCCAGTGCATATTCAGGACTGATTTCCTTTAGGATTGACTCGTTTGATCTCCTTGCAGTCCAACGGACTCTCAAAATTCTTTGGCGTTAAGCATTTTTTATGACCCAACTCCCACATCCATCCATGACTACTGGAAAAACCATAGCTTTGACTAGATGGACCATTGTTGGCAAAGTAATATCTCTGCTTTTTAATATGCTGTCTAGGTTGGTCATAGCTTTTCTTCCGAGGAGCAAGCATCTTTTAATTTCATGGCTGCAGTTACCATCTGCAGTGATTTTGGAGCCCAAGAAAATAAAGTCTTTCACTGTTTCCACTGTATCCCCATCTATTTGCCATGAAGTGATGGGACCAGATGCCATGATCTTTGTCTTTTGAATATTGAGTTTTAAGCCAATTTTTTCCACTCTCCTCTTTCACTTTCATCAAGAGGCTCTTCAGTTCTTCTTTGTTTTCTGCCATGAGGGTGGTGTCATCTGTGTATCTGAGGTTATTGGTATTTCTCCTGGCAGTCTTGATTCCAGCTTGTGCTTCATCCAGCCTGGCATTTCACATGATGTACTCTGCATATAAGTTAAATAAGCAGGGTGACAATATACAGCCTTGACGTACTCCTTTTCCTATTTGGAACCAGTCTGTTGTTCCATGTCTGGTTCTAACTGTTGCTTCTTGATCTGCATACAGATTTCTCAGGAGGCAGTATGCTGGTCTGGTATTGCCATCTCTTGAAGAATTTTCCACACATTGTTGTGATCCACACAGTCAAAGGCTTTGTCATACTCAATCAAGCAGAAGTAGATGTTTTTTTTTCTGGAGCTCTCTTGCTTTTTCTATGGTCCAGTGGATGTTGGCAATTTGATCTCTATTTCCTCTGCCCTTTCTAAACCCAGCCGGAACATCTGGAAGTTCTTGGTTTGCTTACTGTTGAAGCCTGGCTTAGAGAATTTTATAGGCCATATATTTTGCAGAATATGCCTCAGTTTGTATTCATCTTATATTTCCTTATGTTTAAATTCAAGTCATCCATTTGGGGCAGGAATGTCATAGAAGTAATGTTGTGTCCTTTAAGCTACATTGCATTTCCCATCACCAGTGATGTTAACTTTTATTTTTACATGATGTCTGCTAGTTTGCTCTGCTGTTTCTAATTAACAGGTAATTTGTGGAGAAGTGCTTTGATACTGTGTAAATATAGTATATCATTCTCCAGAAATCACCTAATAGTTTTAGTGGCTGTTTGTGATTTTTAGAACAAATTATTAGTATAATGGTTGAAAAATGGTGATTTTCTAATGCCATCAGTTTTATCATCACTTTTTTTTTTTGTACTAAAGGCTTGCCGGGGTCCAGCCCTGGTAGATCCAGGGAATTCGAAGCGGGGACGGCGTCGGCGAGGATCAGGAAACAACTGCTTAATTAAACTTTAATTAAGGATATGAAGAGTAATAGAATGAGGATAGCTCAGTGAGGAAATTCAGTGGAGAAAAGAGGCTGAAATAAGGATAGCTCAGTGAGGAAATTCAGTGGAGAAAAGAGGCTGAATAATTCAGCCAGAAGGTAAGAGAAAGAACGACATGGTGAGACCAAGTTTCGGTGAACAAGGCCCGCACTTTATTTTCCAAAGTAGTTTTTATACCTTAAGTTATGCATAGAGGATAATGGGGGAAGGGGTAGAGTCATGCAGTAAGCCAGGCTTTCTTCCTGCAAGCTTATCATATGCAAAAGTTTAGGTGATTTGCATCATCTTCTGGCCCAGAGGCCTTTTTCTCTAAAGGTGATTATTCTAAAGTCAGGCGCCAGCCTCCAAAAAGCATTAGATAAAGTTGCATTCCTACAGAGCAAAGGTGTGGTGGGCTATAACAAGAAAAAGAATTAAGTCAAGGGTCCCAGGTTACAAACATTAAAGCTACTACTTACACCAATTACATTAATCAATACACTGCCAGGGACACAGCAGATAAGGGATATGGAAACTTAGCAGCAAACATTGGCCCAACAAGTGAAAATCCCTTCACCAATACAATTTCTAATCAATCTTTTAACTGCTCAAAGAAATCTGTATTTAGACAGTTTAGAACATCTCATGCCTCTCAGTTTGGAGGCTCTGAGCAATCACATGTGGCCGGAAAAACCTATTCAGGCAGGCTAGAGGACTTCCAAGGGAGTTTGTAGGTTGAAACACTGTCACACTCAGGAATTATTAACTGGAGCTGTAAGCTAACTCTTTTTTCAGAGAGAGGTAGTGGGGGACAGCCCCCCGTAAAGTCAGAGGTGTAGGTGAAAGCACAAAGCAGAAAGTAGGCAGACTCTGGTTTTGGGGGTAGATTGCTCGAGAATTTCCAGGGAGACTCCTGAGGCTTGATCCTGCCTTTGCGTATGCCAAGCCTCCTTCCTCATGACCTTTGCCAGGGGCGAAGCTCGCTCCCCGCAAAGGCTTTCAGACATATTTGGCTATGTGATTTTCCAGTCTCTAGTAAATGCTAAGAAGCAAATTAGAAGAGAGCATGTTCAGAAAATGGGAAGACACACTGCAGCATAAGTGGCAGGTTGTAAAGGAAAAAGGAGAGGGAGAAAATATAATTATAAAATCTAAAAACTTAAATAGCAGAGCACTGTGTATGTGCTTCTGCTCTGAGTTGAACACTTTAGGTCACAGTTTATTTCTCATCTTGAGCCACAGAAGCATAAAAAGTCCCCACTGCAGTGACAAATACTTGGCTTAGGAAATTACTCTAGACTGTTCCAACTCTTTGCTTTATATATTTACACAACAGTTTTCATCGTGTTGATTTTATGCCCAGAATTTCTCTCTCTGTTTGGATTTGGATGGTTTGCATGACATACAGGTTTAGCTTATTTTCAAGATGAAACATTTTGAATTTTACTGTGGCCTCCAGAAACTGTATCTCTTGGATGAAAATGCCCAGTTCTGCACTTAGGATAGGAACCTTCAGCCTAAACCTCTATTATCCTTGCTGCTACCAGCCTGGAAGATGAGAGAGAACCCTCTGATGTCATTTAGTGAGAGGTCATAAAAATTTATACCCTTTAGTAGCCTCTAGGTCACCTAGAAGTCACTTATTGTAGACCAGTATGTGCTGTGCTTAGTCGTTCAGTCATGTCCAACTCTTTAGGACCCCATGGACTGTAACCTGCCAGGCTCCTCTGTCCATGGGGATTCTCTAGGCAAAAATACTGGAGTGGGTTGCCATGACCTCCTCCAGGGAATATTCCCAGCCCAGGGATCAAACCCAGGTCTCCCACATTGCAGGTGGATTCTTTTTTTTTTTTTTTGTATGAGAGACTTTTGGTCTGTATTTGTCAAGTGATTGAATAAGTAAAAGTATTCTAAGTCTCATATCCTACACATTAAGCTAAGCTACCCTCTAAAAGGGATAGAACTGGCAAAGATTTTTAAATTTCTAGGAGTTTCCAGAATTCCATTTTATTAAACACTTTGTTCAACTTGCTGCTAACACATCAGAGAAAGTTTCAATTCAATTCTTAACCACATTACAGGAAAGCCCAAATTATAGTTAATTATCAATAACCAACACATTAATATATATACACTAATGATTAATGATCAGTGAATTAACAGAAAATGACCCTGAGACATTGAGAAAAGATAAACACATGTTGAACATAATTTATTTAATGAATAAGGAAAAAGTAAATATGTGTATAAGCAAAAATAAAATTATTTTATATGCTTTTACATTTAAAGTATAATTAACACATTTGTCATTTTTAATGTCTGTGTTCCTATTGTTTTAATTGTCAAGTCTTGTCCAATGTTATTGTTTTAATTGTCAAGTCTTGTCCAACTCTTTTGTGATCCCCTGGACTATAGCTGGCCCAGCTTTTCTGTTCATGGGACTTCGCAGGCAAGAATATTAGAATGGATTGCCATTTTCTTCTCCAAAGGATCTTCCCAACTCAGGGATTGAACCCATGTCTCCTGCTTGGCAGGTGAATTCTTTACCATTAAGCCACCTGAAAGCCCAATCTGTGTAGTATTCATCAAACAAATGAATAACCTATGTAGCTAATCATATATGCTTGAATGGCTTCCCAGGTGGTTCAGTGGTAAAAAATCTGCCTCCTAATATAGGAGATGCAGGCGATGTTGAGTCCAATCCCTGGATCAGGAAGGTGCCCTGGAGTAGGAAGTGGCAACCCACTTCAGTATTCTTGACTGGAAAATCCCATGGGCAAAGGAGCCTGGAAGGCTGCAGTCCAATGGGTCCCAAAGAGTTGGACATGACTGAGTGACTGAGCGTGCACGCACACACACACACACACACACACACACACACATAGACATATGATTGAATGTTCAGATTTTTTCCAATTTTTTGTAACTGTAAGTGATGTTGAAAAGAACAATTTATAGCAATGTTCTTACATATAAATAAGATTATTTCCTTGAAACCTGCAAATGTAATGTTTGAATTAAAGGGAATGAATAATTTGAATGACTTTGTCTTACACTTCTGAAGAACACTTCAGAGATATGCAGTCATTTGTGGCAACCCCAGCTCTGTGATTAGATCTGATAGACAGAGTGCCTGAAGACCTATGGACGGAGGTTTGTAACATTGTGCAGGAGACCATGATAACAACCATCCCCAAGAAAAAGAAATGAAAAAAGGCAAAATGGTTGTCTGAGGAGGCTTTACAAATAGCTGAGTAAAGAAGAGAAGTGAAAAGCAAAGGAGAAAAGGAAAGATATACCCATTTGAATGTACAGTTCTAAAAAATAGCAAGGAGAGATAAGAAAGACTTCCTCAATGATCAATGCAAAGAAATAGAGAAAAACAACAGAATGGGAAAGACTAGAGATATCTTCAAGAAAATTGGAGATACTGAGGGAACATTTCATGCAAAGATGGGCTCGATAAAGGACAGAAATGGTATGGACCTAACTGAAGCAGAAGATATTAAGAAGAGGCGGCAAGAATACACAAAGAACTATACAAAACAGATCTTCAGGACCTAGATAATCACTTTGGTATGATCACTCACCTAGAGCCAGACATCCTGGAATGTGAAGTCAAGTGGGCCTTAGGAAGCATCACTATGAATAAAGCTAGTGGAGGTGATGGAATTCCAGTTGAACTATTTCAAATCCTAAAAGATGATGCTATGAAAGTACTGCACTCAATATGCCAGCAAATTTGGAAAACTCAGCAGTGGCCACAGGACTGGAAAAAGTCAATTTTCATTCCAATCCCAAAGAAAGGCAATGCCAAAGAATGTTCAAACTACCGCACAATTGCTCTCACCTCACATGCTAGTAAAGTAATGCTCAAAATTCTCCAAGAAAGGCTTCAACTGTACATGAATTGTGAACTTCCAGATGTTCAAGCTGGATTTAGAAAAGGCAGAGGAACCAGAGATCAAATTGCCAACGTCCCTTGGATCATTGGATCAAGAGAGTCCCAGAAAAACATCTACTTCTGCTTTATTGAGTATGACAAAGCTTTCGACTGTGTGGATCACAACAATGTGTGGAAAATTCTTCAACAGATAGGAGTACCAGACTACCTGACTTGCCTCTTGACAAATCTGTATGCAGGTCAGCAAGCAACAGTTAGAACTGGACATGGAACAACAGACTGGTTCCAAATAGGGAAAGGAGTACATCAAGGCTGTATACTGTCACCCTACTTATTTAACTTATATGCAGAGTACATCATGAGAAACGCTGGCCTGGATGAAGCATAAGCTAAAATCAAGATTTCCAGGAGAAATATCAGTAACCTCAGATATGCAGATGACAACACCCTTATGGCAGAAATTGAAGAACTAAAGAGCCTCTTGATGAAAGTGAAAAATGAGAGTGAAAAAGTTGGCTTAAAGCTCAACATTCAGCAAAGTAAGATAATGGCATCTGGTCCCATCACTTCATGGCAAATTGATGGGGAAACAGTGACAGGCTATTTTGGGGGGCTCCAAAATCACTGTAGATGGTGACTGCAGCCATGAAATTAAAAGACGCTTTCTCCTTGGCAGAAAAGCTATGACCAATGTAGACAGCATGTTAAAAAGCAGAGACCTTACTTTGTCAACAAAGGTCCATCTAGTCAAGGCTATGGTTTTTCCAGTAGTCATATATGCATGTGAGAATTGGACTATGAAGAAAACTGAGAGCCGAAGAATTAATGTTTTTGAACTGTGGTGTTGGATAAGATTCTTGAGAGTCCCTTGGACTGCAAGGACATCAAACCAGTCCATCCTAAAGGAAATAAACCCTGCATATTCACTGGAAAGACTGATAGTGAAGCTAAAACTCCAATACTTTGGCCACCTGATGCGAAGAGCTGACTCATTTGAAAGACCCTGATGCTGGGAGGGACTGTGGGCAGGAGGAGAAGGGGGTCTACCGAGGATAAGATGGTTGCATGGCATCACTGACTCAATGGACATGAGTTTGAGTAAACTCCAGGAGTTGTTGATAGACACGGAGGCCTGGGATGCTGCAGTCCATGGGGTTGCAAAGAGTTGGACATGACCAAGCGACTGAACTGAAACTGAAACAGCTCTGTGACTGTTAACATGATTTTATATTTGTAATTTAGGATATATTTTATATCTATCATCAGTGAATTTTTTCCAGTTTTAGTTGGCATATACCTTTTCATTTTTCTAATTTGTCTTTTCTCTATTTTTGAATTATTTTGTTCTTTTCCTTTATTGAGTTATGAGAGTCCATACTTCCTTGCATCTGTATGCATATTCTTTTATATCTTATAGTAGAGTATTGAGTTCTACTTCCTGGATACTCCTTAGTTCAACATTAACTCTTTTGTAATATCTTGTTCCTGTTTTAAATAGTTTATCTCCTTCCATTATGTTTTCATTCATTTTATGTATTTATTTTTTATTGCTCTCACTATCACTGTTCTAAACTCTCATATTCATTTTAATGGTTCATCCAGTTGATTCTCCGGAGAAGGCAATGGGCACCCCACTCCAGTACTCTTGCCTGGAAAATCCCATGGGTGGAGGAGCCTGGTAGGCTGAAGCCCATGGGGTCACGAAGAGTCAGACACAACTGAGAGACTTCAATTTCACTTTTCACTTTCATGCATTGGAGAAGGAAATGGCAACCCACTCTAGTGTTCTTTCCTGGAGAACCCCAGGGTCGGGAGCCTGGTGGGTTGCCGTCCATGGGGTCGCACAAAGTTGGACACAACTGAAGCGACTTAGCAGCAGCAGCAGCAGCAGTTGATTCTCATGAAATTTCTACTAGACAATCATACTAACTATGAAAAATGGTAAACACTTCTTTATTTTGCAATGTATTTTCCCTTTGTCCTATTAAATTGACTAATATTCCCAGAAAAATATTAACTTATGATAGTTGTAATAGACGTCGTTTTCTTATTTATTTATTTGGCCACTCGCTGCTGCTTGTGGGGTCTTTCACTGACCAGGGGTTGAACTCAGTCCCTTGGCAGGAAAAGTGCAGAATCCCTAACCACTGGATGGCTAGGGAATTCCCTCTTATTCTTGTCATTATATAGGTTGAAATTTAACACTGTTTTTGTATTTGACATTATAGTTTAAATTATGTGGAAAATTCATTTAGATAACATAGAGCATACGTCTTCAATGCAAAAGAAAAGTGCATCACTTTTAAGTAAATTTTTAGAGAAATAATCTGAGCCATTCGTAGATTTTGAATGGTGAGTAAAAGGTGAAAAATCATTTTGTAAGATTCTCAAGGTTTTTGCATAACAAAATTTATATATACTTATGATCGATTTTTTCAATTAAAAAATGTGGGTTGGATTTATTGAATACTTCCCATTCTTTTTAGATAATTAAAGCATTAAGCCTAGTGTTCAGTATTTTAAAGAATCTTGCACACTTTATTATTTGTTGACTGTTTATTTTTACAAAAGATAGTTCAAAGCTTTCAGTAGACTTTTTAAAAATGGTTTGTAACCATTCACACTTACTTAATGCAAAATGGTTTGAATGAATATAATACAAAAAACAAAGCAAAACAAAAAGAGAAACAATTTTATTGAATTTAGTCAACTGACTTTTTCTTTGTGGTATATATTGTTCTAACTGCCTCTTTGGTTTAACTGCTCTTTGTTGCATCAATAGAGTTGACTTTGGTTCAATGCTATGATCCCAGATGAAATGGAAATGTTCTTTTCACATTTTAAAAGGTGTTTTGAATTTTGTATATATTTTCTCTTCTTTTAATATAATCCATTTTATTCTTCTGTAGGAACATTGATTTTTTTTCAAACATAAATATAGCCAGATGAAACTGATGATCAACAGATTTGGGTTCAAAGAGCTAGTTTCCAGTTCTGCCATTTAAAGTGCATATTCATGAATGCTATGACTACTCCTACAATACACATTGAAGTTCTAAGGACAGTTCTTATTTGTATCATTCATGTTCTGTTTTTCTAAATATTTTGTTGAGTAACATAAGAAAAAATCACTGAAATGATGCTCCTTGGGTTTTAAGTATACAAATAGTAAAGGGTGTTTTGTTTATGAAAAAGTGTCCACAGTTTTAACTGCCTTTCATTCTCAACTTAGATCTAGGAAATTTGTATCTGACTGTAATTTTCCCCTTTAAACTGCAGCAATCAACATTTTGGAAGAGTATTGGAAACTTGATTTGCAGTTTGTGTGCACTGTTAAGGCATTGCTTTCTTGATTTTTTCCCCACCCTCCTCCCTCCTTTCCAGCTATCTTTGTTTCTTTTTTTTCCCTACCTTCCTTCTTTTTTCTTGTTTCCCTTGCTCCAGACTTAAGAAATTTTAGAGACATAGTCTTAAAAGTAGCTAGGTGCTATAATTATGTTAATTCTGTGTTTTCTATTATTGTCATAAATTGATTCAAAACCTTGGCTATTGATAGCCAGTATGATGCTGATACAGAGTGACCTGGGATGATGAGAGGGGAAGAGGATGAGTGAGAGGGAGTGCAAAAGGGGAGAGAGAGAGAGAGAGATAGAGAATGAAGGAGGGAGAGAGAGAAAGACAGATTGGAAAGCAGTGGGTCTGGTTTTCTAGAAACTTGTAAGCTGGCATGGCATAGTGGAAAGTGAAGTATACTAAGGAACCTGAGTTCCAAGTTCAGCCTTATTACAAGATCACTGTGTGACAGAGGTCTAAGTTACTTCTACTGTTCGGGGATCAGCTTCCTTGTCTATTTAAGAAACAGAGGCAACAAAGACCTACTGTATAGCATAGGGAACTGTATTCAATATCTTGTAATAACCTATAATGGAAAAGAACCTGAAAAAGAACACATATACATATATATATATACACACACACATGATATGTATGTGTATGTAAAACTGAATCACTTTGCTATACAACTGAAACTAACAGAGCACAGTAAATCAACCCATATGTTAATAAAAATATTTTTTTTAAAAAATGGAGGGACTTGTCATCTCTAAGTTCACTAGAATGTACATTCTATGAGGACAAAAATTTGTCTCTCTTGTCTTCTCATGTATCTCCAGCACCTAGAACCATGTCTGGCACTGTGTAGATGCTCAATAAACATTTGTTGAATGAGTGAGGTCCTTTCTAACTCTATTGTTCAATACTAATTTAATAATTTTTCAAGAAAAGACAGCAGCATGACAATGGTAAAGTGTAAACTGGGACTAATATAGAGTGTTTGCTTTCTCTTTTCTGACACACAGCTTCTAGCATCTCCAAAAACGGTAGCTAAAGTGGTGCCCTGATAGGTGCCTAAGATCTCCTCTTATGCTCTTATTAAAGAAAACCTTAGGAAACCTCATTTCTAGTCCTAGATTTCCCACTGCTGTTGTTCGCTATTCAGTTGCTAAGTCTTGTCTGACTTTTTGCAACCCCATGGGCTATAGCATGCCATGCTCCATGGGGTTCTCCAAACAAGAGTATTCCTGGAGTGGGTTGCCATTTTCTTCTCCAGGGGATCTTCCTGACTCAAGGATGGAACCTGCTTCTGCTGCTTTGGCAGGCAGATTCTTTACCACTGAGCCAACAGGGAAGCCCAGATTTCCCACTAGTAGAGTGATTTTGGTCAATTATTCTCACTTTTTGGAAAAAAATTTTTTCTTATATGAAAATGTCATATTAGAGTACTTTAACAACACATTTATTCATGCATTTATTCATTCAGCAAACATTTATGGAATGCCAGTGTGTGTAAGGGATTGAGATGCTTAAAGCAACTGATTTATCAGATCATTAAATCTCTAAAATTCTGTGACTGTACAAGAATCTTTATAGGTAAAGGCATTAAAAGGAATAACTAAATTATTTCCTGAGTTTTGCTTTATAATTTTCAATTATGTTTTGTTCCAAAAGGAAAAATGAGTTATTATATTTATATCAGATACTTAGACTCCTACCTCTCTTTTTTAATCAGAAGAACAAATTAATTAAGCTATTTCAGCTTCCTCCTTCAACAAGGACTAAGTCTTGATTCCAGTGCATATTAGCTTTTTCTCTTGGATTTATTAGATGATGATTTTTAAATATCTGATTTTAATAAACCCCAATATTATGCATAAGCACACTGCTATAAGCAGAGCCTTTCATCAGATCAGATCAGATCAGTTGCTCAGTCGTGTCCGACTCTTTGCGACCCCAGCCTTTCATACATACCAGCATATATTTATTTAAGTTTTCTCTTTTCTCCAGGAAAGAAATCCTGGAATTTTCTAAAATATTCTCCACTGGCTGATTCTGTGTGAGCATAAAATGGTTATTATAATTTGCTATACTTTTCTGGTTTATAAAAAGGGGAGGATATGACTTGATTGTGCATGTGGCTTTTTTATGGATATTTTATGAGGATGGGAGAGATTGGTATGATCCATCTCTGACCCATGGACCCTGCCATTATATCTGAATGGCTGTATCTTTATGTTCTTATCTTGTGTCACTTATTGCACTGTGTTCTTAGTCTCCTTCTTAGCCTAACATGCATGAACTTGTAAGTTCAGATTGAGTCATTATATTTTAAAATATCACATCACAGCATGGTCTTCCTGAAGCTGAAACTTCTGCTTCCTGTCTGTTGTCTGCAATACTATGTTGCTTGAGTTTGAACATCAGTGGGTTCATGGTGTTTGTGCTACTGCCAGGGTGGGCCAGGCATTCAGCAAATGATTTCATAGTGAGATTGGATTTCTTTGCTTAAAGTTGTCCATACTTTGGATTTGTGACTTGCTTTTGTTTAAAGAAACAGCTATTTGTATTTAGACAAAGAGAAAGCATGTACTTTGGATGTCTGACTTAGATATTCTCTTGGAAAGCCTAGGGATGGGCATGTGAACTAATGTTCATCATTGCCATTGATCAAGATTCATGAAGGGAGCACCTTGGTGCCTTCATTGACTGTATAAATATTTCATTATTGTGCATTTCATGTCCAGAGCTATTGTACTGGTGAGAGAGATAAATGAATGAATTTAACTAGGACCCAAATTTGACAAAACAATTAACATAAAAGAAAATAAAGCATATATGTAATTGACTATAAATTAAGACTGAAAAATATTAGTGATAGAAGAGAGGTACGTGTAAGTGCTCAGGAAGCTAGAGGATGAAAAAATAATTTCTAGTTAAGGGAGCAGAGGAAGCATAGAGGAAAGGGCACTAGAGTTTGATTTTGGACTGTAAGTAGGTGTTGAGGTACAATCCAGTTGGGGAAGAATGTGAGCAAAGGTACAGAAATTAGGAAATCCAGGGAATATACTGGGAACAGTGACTAAAAGTAAGGTAGTCTTACTACTAAATTATTAAGTGTTGGAAAATAAGTCTTACTATTTTTGTAACTGTGTTTTGGCACTTCTTCATTTCAAGCATGTGCCACAACTCAGACAATGAAAACTTTCAACCTCTGAAATGCCAGTTCAGTTCAGTTCAGTTGCTCAGTCGTGTCCAACTCTTTACGACCCCATGAACCGCAGCACGCCAGACCTCCCTGTCCATCACCAACTTCCAGAGTCCACCCGATCCCATGTCCATCGAGGCGGTGATGCCACCCAACCATCTCATCGTCTATCATCCCCTTCTCCTCCTGCTCTCAATCTTTCCCAGCATCAGGGTCTTTTCAAATGAGTCAACTCTTCAATCATGTGGCCAAAGTACTGGAGTTTCAGCTTCAACATCAGTCTTTCCAGTGAACACCCAGGACTGATCTCCTTTAGGATAGACTGGTTGGATCTCCTTGCAGTCCAAGGGGCTCTCAAGAGTCTTCTCCAACAACACAGTTCAAAAGCATCAGTTCTTCGGTGCTCAGCCTTCTTCACAGTCCAACTCTCACATCCATACATGACTACTGGAAAAACCATAGCCTTGACTAGACGGACCTTTGTTGGCAAAGTAATGTCTCTGCTTTTCAATATGCTATCTAGGTTGGTCATAACTTTCCTTCCAAGGAGTAAGCGTCTTTTAATTTCATGGCTGCAGTCACCATCTGCAGTGATTTTGGAGCCCATAAAAATAAAGTCAGCCACTGTTTCCACTGTTTCCCCATCTATTTGCCATGAAGTGATGGGACCAGATGCCATGATGTTAGTTTCCTGAATGTTGAGCTTTATGCCAACTTTTTCACTCTCCTCTTTCAGTTTCATCAAGAGGCTCTTTAGTTCTTCTTCACTTTCTACCAGACTTGAGCTAAAATTTTCCTTCAGTCCTAGAAAGAGCAGTTTCTTCTGTTCAAGTTTGATTTTTTTCACTTGCCATCTTTCTCCTATTTCTTTCTGCTTTCTCTGAAGTGTTAGCCTTATTCCATTGGCTGAACTATCTTTGTTTGTTTGTTTCTAATGGCTCATCTCCAGTATTCTATATACATAAACCTCTCCCAATGTAAAAATAAAAGATTCCTGTATCTATGGATTTCACTTTCTCTTCTTCTTGAAAGGTAAAGTTACCAAGAGTACTGTTTGCTTGCATCTCCATTTTCTTCCCTACATTTACTTCTCAGCTCGCTGCAACCTCATTCCCTTACTAATGACTCCATTCAAACTTCTTGACCAGGGGAAATTAAGTAGGAATACTGTATGCAGTGCTCAGAAAGCACTCATAGGAAAGGAGCATTCCTTTCCTCTTTCCTTCATGCTTGCTGGAATGTAGGTATGATTGCTGGAGCTCAAGCACTTATCTTGGTTCATGAAGTAAAGGCCGTGGCTTGAGAATGATGGAACAGCCCATGAAAGGAATCTATATTCCTTACAACTTTGAGAAGCCACTCTAGCTACCCTGAACTGTTTGCTTTTGGAAAGAGAAATAAACTTCTTTTTGTTTAAGCTGCTGCTGTTTTTTATTTTTTGTCACTTTTAGCCAAACCAACTTCTAACTAGTATAATGCATAATTTTAAGCATTCTTATAAGGCTTATAATATAATCTGTGTATCAGTGACTCACAAATCCAGGTCACTGTCTTTCTCCTAAACTTTAGTTGATTTGGGATTTCTTGCTGAATTTATACTCATGTATAGCCATGCACATCTCACATTCAGCATGTTTAAAGATGAAGTAATTTTTTATAACTAATTCCCTTCCTCATTTCCAATCTCAGTTAATGTGACCCAGACAGATGCTAGATAGAAATTATGAACTTGACCACCCCTTGAACTTTAATGGTCTTCTCTTCTTAATCTTTGTTGTTACAGACTTAGTTTAGACCTTAATCATCATTCTCTTGCAATACTTAAATAATCTTTTAACTAATATTTCTACTTCAACTCTTTCCCCATCTCTAATCCATTTATTGATCTGTTACCAGATCATATTTCTGAACAGAGGTCTGTTTTTCTCTGAAAGAAATACTATCTTGCTTAAAATTCTTCAGTGGCAACTAGGTCAAGTAGAATCTTCCTAGCATGGCATACAAGACCCTCCATGAACTGTCTCCTGCTTTCTTTTCTATCTTTATCTCTACTGAATTGCCTTTCTGTTGCACATTATTCTTTCAATATGTTTTCCCTGACTTGATTAACTTTCCTTACCTTCAGTTCTATATTTAGACTTAAAAATTTTATTTTATCAAAGTATTGTTGATTTACATTGTTGTATTAGTTTCTGCTGGACAACAAAATGATTTGTTATATATGTGTATATATATATATATATATATATATATATATATATATATATATATATATATATAAACACCAAAGAATATATATATATATTCTTTTATAAATATTTTTCCATTATGATTTATTACATGATACTGAATATTGTTCCCTGTTCTATACAATAGGACCTTGTTTATCCATTCTGTATATAATAGTTTGCATTGGTTAATCCCAAACTCCCCATCCTTCCTTCCCCAACCATCCTCCTCCTTGGCAACCACAAGTCTGTTCTCTATGTCTGTGAGTCAATTTCTATTTCATGGATAAGTTCATTATGTCCTATTTTAGATTCCACATATAAGTGATATATGGTATTTGTCTAAATTTAGACCTTTAACTGAATAATAGTTTACATAATTAGTTCAATGTTTAAGACCTCTCTGAAGACTTTTCTCACTAACCCAAGGGAAATTTGATCATTCCCTCAGGTATGTCTCACTTCACTGTCAGACTTCTATATTACTATATATAGCTATGGAAGATAACTAAGAGTAGAGAGTAGGTAAAAATATATCTTGGCATCCCCAACCCTTACTAAGGTGCCTGACAAAAGTATGTATCTAATAAATATTTATTATATTAGTTAATTGAGTAGATAGTAGTAGCATTAGAAATGAGAAGTAAATTTTAGTTAGAGAGCTATGAAAGAGGGAAAATCAGGAGGGCTTAATCACTGATTGGATGAGGGAGGTAAGAGAAAGGGAAAAGCCCAAGATTACCCTGCTATTTTAAGCCTCAGTAGTGATAGTGATAGGATACGGTCTTTTAAATATGGAAAATATGAAGTACAGGGAGGGATAAATTTGGGATGGAAACTGAGATCTATTGGGGGCATTGTAAGTTTAACATGCTAGTGATATATACACAGGTGAGAATTGGATGAAAATTTCCTGGAGTGTCATTAGACTCCCTGAACAACTGAAGCCTCCTATCACTGGATTATTTACAGACATCACAGGATGTAATTGCTTAGTTTAGCCTGAGGGAAAACACTAGTAAGGTTCACAAGACTGAAAAAATACAAGGCAGGATTCAGGTATGGACCAGGAAGCAGGCGTTATTGGGAATAAGCAGTCTGCTTTCTTCCATCATGTAAGATTCTCTGCCACTCTCAGATTCCTGTGGGCAGCCACTATATTTCAGATGTTGATCTGTGTCAAAAGGGACTGTTGTAGTTTGGAACGATTGTGTATATCTGATCCTAAGACACTTGATCACTAACCTCTAAACCGTTCTGTCAATAGTGAGAGTATAATGGATTTGTTAAAAATCCCCCTCTCCTACTATGAATAAATTAATTTATCAAAAAATATTACAAAAACTTGACAATGTAATCATAAGATGAGAACCAGAAACATCAAGAAAACCATAGATTGCTGGTTAGGGCTTCAGCTGCACTTTTTTTCTGGCAAAAATGCTAAAATAAGTTAAAAAATGATCTTCATAGTAATATTATTCTCCAGCTTTTTTTTTCCAAAGAAAGAAGGAAAGCAAAGAAGCAAACAATTCCAGTTTAGCTCCTAGCAATTATTCACAGAGATGTTTCCAGCAACCTGCCAGGAAAAAATCTCTTCTCAGAATTATTGTCACCTTTTAATCAGAATATCTGAAAAATCAATCTCCAAGTCAAGCCAGAATTCAATAAATGAATTCAGTAAATTAAATATTTACTAAGTGTGCTAAATATCAAGGATAAAAATGAAAAGAGACACATTTCTTGACCTCAGGGAACTCACAGTTGAATGATAGAATTCTATGCCTAGGTTTAGAAATATTTTCAAGATTTAGAAATATTTTCAAAGCCAATCTTATCTCAAGAAGACACTTGCAGAAGGGCAATTATGCACACACATAATAGGAATAGTGAACTTTGTCTTCAGAGCCCAATAATCTCAGAGTACTTACTCTATCAAATGACATGAATACTCCTCTGATTCTTAAATTGTTATCTTTTGGGAAATTCATTCATCCATATCCAAGGGCATCCCTGAGTTGAGATCCCAGCCTTGCTAGAGAATTAGCAAGAACGGCAGTTCCAAATAACTGAAGAAAGTCTAGATTCATGATGCCAAATAGACTATGTGCTATTGGTATGACAGAATTCTGGATAGATTTTGAAAGACAGATAAACGTTCCAGGGAGCCATAGTTTCCGAAGTTCATGATCTAGTGATTTGTTAGGTATTTTGTGTTAGCTGGATAAATGAACTGCATATTTTGATTAGTTGGATAACTGCCCCAGGAGTTAGGTATACTTTTTGAGGTAATCATACTTTATTGCCATCCAATATGCTCAAAGAATTTTTTCTTTTTTCAACTGATACTGAAGATATTTTATTTTGGCATATGGCTAGAGCTTGATTTCATCTATCTTGTCGCTTGATGAGGCAAGTTGCCTTTGTCCCCATGCATTGTAGCTGATGCAGTGTCTCTACTTGTAAGACATTTGAAAGTATGAGGGTATACTGAGTTGCTTCAATTGTGTCCAACTCTTTGCGACTCTATGGACTGTAGACTGCCAGGCTTCTCTGTCCATGGGATTATCTAGGCAAGAATACCTGACTGGGTTGCCATGCCCTCCTGCAGGGCATCATCCTGACCCAGGGATAAACCCATGTCCCTTACATCTCCTGCATTGGCAGGTGGGTTCTTTACTGCTAGCGCCACCTGGAAACCTCATTAGAAAGTATGTATATCTCACTTCTTTTAAACTGTGATGCTGGAGAAGACTCCTGAGAGTCCCTTGGGCTGCAAGGAGATCAAACCAGCCAATCCTAAATGAAATCAGTCCTGAATATTCATTGGAAGGACTGATGCTGAAGCTCTAATACTTTGGCCACCTGATGCTAAGAGTTGACTCATTGGAAAAGACCCTGATGCTGGGAAGAATTGAGAGCAGGAAGAAAAGGGGATTGGGTGGGATCACCAACTCAGTGGACAAGAATTTGAGCAAACTCCAGGAGATAGTGAAGGACAGGGAAGCCTGATGGGCTGCAATCCATGGAGTTGCAAAGAGTCAAGACATGACTGAGCAACTGGATAGCAACAAGAACAACTCACTTTAAATATAGTAAAATAAACCCTGATTATACAGTTTAAGATTTTTAATATCCTCCTTTGGTTAAATGTCTTTGCTTAATGTTTTCTGGAGGTCAAAATAATGGATAACTATCTATGTTGACTGCAGAGAAAGCTACCACTCATTTTAATCTATGTTTGAAGGTTTTTAGGAAGATATTCCTAGCAGTTGCTGCAGTTGGCTTCTTCAAATTTAAATGGAAACCAAGATTCTGAAGTGATTTTGAAAGACCTGTGGGGGGGAGTCTGGGGGAAAAAAAAGGCCCTTGGTTAAGCTGAATCTGGCTGAGATACTTGAAAGGCTTGGGAACATATTTAGATAAGGATTATTTCTTAACTTATCAAGTCACTGTCAGAGGAGGAGGCCAGAATCAAAGAAGAGATCAGGATCAGAAAGGTCAGAGAAAATCAAACTCAGAGAATTACTAGGTATTAGGCAATAAACTGGGCATAAAAGCAAGAATGATGTTTGAGGAAAAGTTATATACCATTTATTGAGGAATTTTTCTAAGTCCTGAACACATTGCCTCATTTACTTTCACTTTACCTTATTAAAAAAAAAAAAAACTTACTAATGTTAAATTGAGTTAGAGTGGTTAAATAATTTGCCCAAATTCTGTGACTAAAAATTAGTGTCAGTGAGATTCAAACCTAAATACGCTTTCCACGAGAGCCATTCCTCTTAATCAAGAACCGTGAACTGTCAGAAGCTGAAAGTGTGATCTGGAACACAGTAGATCAGAATCAGGCTGATGAAATCAATTAAAAGGTGTATGAGAATAGAGTTGGGAGGGGAAAGAGAAGCACCATGTATACTTCAGGCCTAAGAGTCTGGGAGGGTAGAAGAGAGGCAAATTGTTAACATGGAGAGTCTCTGGCACATTAAATAGCTCTTCTTGCAGGTTAACATCTGCTAAGAATTTTTCTTTTTTATAGTCATGGTTTGAATTATTAATGTGATTCTGATACTGTGATTGGGAGTTATTGAAAATAGAATTTGGGAGCATAGGGAAAAAATATAATCTTTACCTGAATGGGAAATATCAAGGTAGCTTTATAGTAGTTATAAAGTTTTTTTGTTGGGGAGGGGAGAGAGGAGGGAGATGGGGGGATACTATAGCAAGTAATGGTATTGTAATTTCTGGATTTTTTTTTTCTAATTTTATTTTATTTTTAAACTTTACATAATTGTATTAGTTTTGCCAAATATCAAAATGAATCCGCCACAGGTATACATGTGTTCCCCATCCCGAACCCTCCTCCCTCCTCCCTCCCCATACCATCCCTCTGGGCCGTCCAGTGCACCAGCCCCAAGCATCCAGCATCGTGCATCGAACCTGGACTGGCAACTCGTTTCCTACATGATATTTTACATGTTTCAATGCCATTCTCCCAAATCTTCCCACCCTCTCCCTCTCCCACAGAGTCCATAAGACTGTTCTATACATCAGTGTCTCTTTTGCTGTCTCGTATACAGAGTTATTGTTACCATCTTTCTAAATTCCATATATATGCGTTAGTATACTGTATTTATGTTTTTCCTTCTGGCTTACTTCACTCTGTATAATAGGCTCCAGTTTCATCCACCTCATTAGAACTGATTCAAATGTATTCTTTTTAATGGCTGAGTAATACTCCATTGTGTATATGTACCACAGCTTTCTTATCCATTCATCTGCTGATGGGCATCTAGGTTGCTTCCATGTCCTGGCTATTATAAACAGTGCTGCGATGAACATTGGGGTACATGTGTCTCTTTCCCTTCTGGTTTCCTCAGTGTGTATGCCTAGCAGTGGGATTGCTGGATCATAAGGCAGTTCTATTTCCAGTTTTTTAAGGAATCTCCACACTGTTCTCCATAGTGGCTGTACTAGGTTGCATTCCCACCAACAGTGTAAGAGGGTTCCCTTTTCTCCACACCCTCTCCAGCATTTATTATTTGTAGACTTTTGGATCGCAGCCATTCTGATCTTAAGAAATAATTTTTTTAGTCATCTGAAAAAGATTTCAGAATGAAATCTTTGTATGGATGGGATTGCATTCTGTACCTTCCCATTTTCATCAGATTCTGGTTTCATTTCTTATTTCCTTTGAAGAATGTGATGATGGGACAATATCCATATTATCATATGGATCTGTGCCCGGCCCATTAGAAATATTGCAATTATGAGACTTTCCAGAACGTATTTTATTGAATGTAGAAAGGCTTGCATGTTTCAATGTGTATGATAAGTCAATGTAGGAAGAGATACATAGATGTCTTTCATTATGGGATTATGGTTCCATAGTGCTTACCCTGGATCAGTCCTAAGAAACTTCCATGTGTTGTTTTTGTTGAAGTGCTTGTTTGCATCTCATAACAATGATTTTTGTTATTGTTGCCTTTTTAAAACTCTGAAATATTCCAAGTTTTGGCATGGTACTTCTTGCACTCTTAGGAGCACTATCTGGATTATTTACCTATGCACATCCCTGAATATTTTAGAGATGACAATTCTGTTACTGGTGATCACTATCAGTACATTCTTGCAGTGAAGATAGAAAATTCCCAATACTTTGTTCCTGTAGATTCCTGCATTAGGAATCGAATGATGAGGAAGATAGACAGGCTCTGTGTATCCTACCTCTGTTATATTTTTTTGTCCTTATTGGACTCAAAGTTGATGTTCAATTAAGCCAAATAATTGGTTGTGTTGAATTGGAGGAGGTCTATAATCACAGGTGGCACAGTGGTAAAGAATCTGCGTGCCAGTGCAGGAGATGCAAGAGACGTGGGTTCAATCGCTGGGTCAGGAAGATCCCCTGGAGTAGAAAATGGCAACCTACTCCAATATTCTTGCCTGGAAAATTTCATGGAAAAAGGAGCCTGGCAAGCTACAATCCATGGGATCACAAAGAGTCAGACATGACTGAGCACACACACACATAATCACTCAGTTTAGTTCATTTGCTCAGTCATGTCCGACTCTTTGCGACCCCCTGAACTACAGCACACCAGACCTCCCTGTCCATCACCAACTCCCAGAGTCCACCCAAACCCATGTCCATTGAGTCAGTGATGCCTTCCAACCATCTCATCCTCTATCATCCCCTTCTCCTCCTGCCTTCAATCCTTCCCAGCATCAGGATCTTTTCCAATGAGTCAGTTCTTCGCATCAGGTGGCCAAAGTATTGGAGCTTCAGCTTCAATATCAGTCCTTCCAATGAACACCCAAGACAGATCTTCTTTAGGATGGATTGGTTGGACCTCCTTGCAGTCCAAGGGTTATATATAATGTCAATAATCCATATAGGTGTGAGCTTCCCTGGTGGTTCAGATGGCAAAGAATCTGACTGCAATGTGGGAGACCTGAGTTTGATCACTGGGTTGGGACGACCCCCTGCAGGAGGACATGGAAACCCACTCAAGTATTCTTGCCTGGAGAATCCCATGGACAGAGGAGCCTGGTGGGTACAGTCCAAGGGGTTGGACTGTAGAATTGGACACAACTGAGTGAATAAGCACAGCACAATATCAGTATAGGTGTAGGTTGTGGCTGAAACTATTCTACGAATTGACTACTACATTGTGCCTCAAAGAGTGGGCTCCTTGGGCTATCTGCATTAGGATCCCCTGAGATGCTTAATAAAAACACTAAAATATCTGAGGCAATGCTTTGAATTTGCCTTTTTTTTTTTAGCATTCAGTTTATTTATTTGTTTTTTAAAATTTATTATTATTATTTTTCTTACTTTACAATATTGTATTGGTTTTGCCATACATCAACATGCATCCACCACGGGTGTAACACGTGTTCCCCATCCTGAACCCCCCTCCCACCTCCCTCCCCATACCATCCCTCTGGGTCATCCCAGTGCACCAGCCCCAAGCTTCTTGTATCCTGCATCGAACCTGGACTGGCGATTCATTTCTTATATGATATTATACATGTTTTAGTGCCATTCTCCCAAATCATCTCCCCTCCTTCTCCCAAAGAGTCCAAAAGACTGTTCTATACATCAGTGTCTCTTTTGCTGTCTCGCATACAGGGTTGTTGTTACCATCTTTCTACATTCCATACATACGCGTTAGTATACTGTATTGGTGTTTTTCTTTCTGGCTTATTTCACTCTGTATAATAGGCTCCAGTTTCATCCATCTCATTAGAACTGATTCAAATGTATTCTTTTTAATGGCTGAGTAATACTCCATTGTGTATATGTACCACTGCTTTCTTATCCATTCATCTGCTGATGGACATCTAGGTTGCTCCCATGTCCTGGCTATTATAAACAGTGCTGTGATGAACATTGGGGCACACATGTCTCTTTCAACTCTGGTTTCCTTGGTGTGTATGCCCAAGTGGGATTGCTGGGTCGTATGACAGTTCTATTTCCAGTTTTTAAAGGAATCTCCACACTGTTCTCCATAGTGGCTGTACTAGTTTGCATTCCCACCAACAGTGTAAGAGGGTCTGCTTTTCTCCACACCCTCTCCAGCATTTATTGCTTGTAGACTTTTGGATCTCAGCCATTCTAACTGGTGTGAAATGGTACCTCATTGTGGTTTCGATTTGCGTTTCTCTGATAATGAGTGATGTTGAACATCTTTTCATGTGTTTGTTAGCCATCTGTATGCCTTCTTTGGAGAAATGTCTATTTAGTTCTTTAGCCCATTTTTTGATTGGGTCGTTTATTTTTCTGGAATTGAGCTGCAGGAGTTGCTTGTATATTTTTGAGATTAGTTGTTTGTCAGTTGCTTCATTTGCTATTATTTTCTCCCATTCTGAAGGCTGTCTTTTCACCTTGCTTGTGACTGCAGCCATGAAATTAAAAGACGCTTACTCCTTGGAAGGAAAGTTATGACCAACCTAGATAGCATATTCAAAAGCAGACACATTACTTTGCCAACAAAGGTTCGTCTCATCAAGACTATGGTTTTTCCTGTGGTCGTGTATGGATGCGAGAGTTGGACTGTGAAGAAGGCTGAGCGCCAAAGAATTGATGCTTTTGAACTGTGGTGTTGGAGAAGAGTCCTGAGAGTCCCTTGGACTGCAAGGAGATCCAACCAGTCCACTCTGAAGGAGATCAGCCCTGGGATTTCTTTGGAAGGAATGATGCTAAAGCTGAAACTCCAGTACTTTGGCCACCTCATGCGAAGAGCTGACTCATTGGAAAAGACTCTGATGCTGGGAGGGATTGGGGGCAGGAGGAGAAGGGGACGACAGAGGATGAGATGGCTGGATGGCATCACTGACTCGATGGACGTGAGTCTGGGTGAACTCTGGGAGTTGGTGGTGGACAGGGAGGCCTGGCATGCTGCGATTCATGGGGTTGCAAAGAGTCGGACACAACTGAGCGACTGATCTGATCTGATCTGATCTGATAGTTTCTTTAGTTGTGCAGAAGCTTTTAAGTTTAATTAGGTCCCATTTGTTTATTTTTGCTTTTATTTCTAGTATTCTGGGAGGTGGGTCATAGAGGATCCTGCTGTGATGTATGTTGGAGAGTGTTTTGCCTATGCTCTCCTCGAAGAGTTTTATAGTTTCTGGTCTTATGTTTAGATCTTTAATCCATTTTGAGTTTATTTTTGTGTATGGTGTTAGAAAGTGTTCTAGTTTCATTCTTTTACAAGTGGTTGACCAGTTTTCCCAGCACCACTTGTTAAAGAGATTAAAAAAAAAAAAAAAAGTCAAATTAATAACCTAACTCTACACCTAAAGCAACTAGAAAAAGAAGAAATGAAAACCCCAGGGTTAGTAGAAGGAAAGAAATCTTAAAAATTAGGGCAGAAATAAATGCAAAAGAAACAAAGGAGACCATAGCAAAAATCAACAAAGCCAAAAGCTGGTTCTTTGAAAGGATAAATGAAATTGACACACCATTAGCCAGACTCATCAAGAAACAAAGGGAGAAAAATCAAATCAATAAAATTAGAAATGAAAATGGAGAGATCACAACAGACAACACAAAAATACAAAGGATCATAAGAGACTACTATCAGCAATTATATGCCAATAAAATGGACAACGTGGAAGAAATGGACAAATTCTTAGAAAAGTACAGCTTTCCAAAACTGAACCAGGAAGAAATAGAAAATCTTAACAGACCCATCACAAGCACGAAATTGAAACTGTAATCAGAAATCTTCCAGCAAACAAAAGCCCAGGTCCAGACGGCTTCACAGCTGAATTCTACCAAAAATTTAGAGAAGAGCTGACACCTATCCTACTCAAACTCTTCCAGAAAATTGCAGAGGAAGGTAAACTTCCAAACTCATTCTATGGAATTTGCCTATTAACAAGCTCTCCATTTGATCCTATTGCACCTCAGTAACTATGATACTAGGCAACATTTATTGAGTAGTTAATATACCAGGCAGTATGTTAAGCACCATATATATCACCATATCAGGGACTTCCCTGATGGCTCAATGGTAAAGAATCTACCTGCAATGCAGGAGACTTGGGTTTGATCCCTGGGTCAGGAAGATCCCGTGGAAGAAATGGTATCCTGCTCCAGTATTCTTACCTGAAAAATTCCATGGATAGAGAAGCCTGGTGGACTATAGTCCAATGGGTCAAAAAGTTGAATATGACTGAGCGACTAATAGTGTGTATACATATATATATATACATACACATATAAAATCCTCATAACAGCCCTGATATTGGGTCTTTTTGTTGCTATTAGGCAAGGAGCCTAAAGCACAGAGACATTAAGAAACTTTTAGAACCACAAGTGATCCTATTTGAATGGAGCAAAATATGCCACTCTAAAACATGCCATTTTGTGTATTGTTTCTTTGAAATAAAGTTACTTAAGAAGCATCCATTGCAAGAGAGACACTATGACCCTGCTTTGTCCTTCTGAAAGCAGGATATAAATCTCCCATGTGAAATGTAGCTTCCCTGTACCAGGAGGGTAGAAGGCATTCTTCTCACCAGATACAGGAGACTGTATAAGCAAAAAACCATTGCTGTTTCATCACTAATATCCTATCTGAAGCCCAAATTTGTTTGTCTTGGCAGTTCTTCACAGCTTCATTTTTTTCTTTGTCTAAAATGTGTAAAATCCACCTGCTTTGGGCACTTCCTTGAATCACATATTTCTGTGAACTCTCTTGTGCATGTGAAACTAAATTGGTTTTTCTCTTGTTTAATTTTGGCTGCACTGGGTCTTCATTGTGGTGTATGGGCTTTCTCTAGTTGCATCCTGCATGAACTTCTCTAGTTGTGGCACCAGGGCTACTAGTTGTGGTGCACGGGCTTAGTTGCCCTGTGGCATGTGGGATCTTAGTTCCATGACTGGGAATCAAATCTGCTTCTCCTGCATTGGAAGGTGGCTTCTCAACCATTCGGCCATAGAGAAGTCCCAGACTGCTGATTCTTAACTATTGATATTTTAAAGCAGTAGAGTGTAATAGAAGTGACACTTCATTCTATATCTCTGTGACCTTGGGAGGACAGTTGACTTGAGGATCAGAAATGAAATCACAGACGATATATGTGAGGCTGATCCCTATAGCTTAGGTCACTTTCTCAGTCCATCTGGATACAGCATGCAGGAGAGGAAGTGTTCAGAGTCTTTCCCTTTGCATATAAAGAAGACTAGTACAACATTTTAATGTGTCTTGTTAACAAAGAACACATATTTAAATGGAAGCATATTTGATGAAAGAATGGAAAGGATAGTCGCTCAGTCATATCTGATGAAAGAATCATTACCATGCCTGCTAATCTCTCTCATAAGTATAGAGTTCATTAAAGAGAAAGTCATGGAAAAATAATTTTAAGGGTGTATAAAATTATTTGATGGTATGCTCTTTATTTTGACTATTAACAGCTTTAATTGCCCCATTTGATTAAGAGTAGCTATAATCTAGGTTCCTTGCACAATAAAGTGTGAATTGTTGAGTTGTCCCTTATTTATTCTTGTAGTATCTTCATAAAATAATTCTCTATGTGTGCTGATCAGACACTGGAGTTCCTTAGAAATGTTTTATGATTTGTTACATGGATAATTAATTAATTTAGAAAGATTAAATAAAAAAGATTATACTCTACCCAGATTGTTAGTGGCTGGGATATTAAATGCACTAAGAAATGAAAGTCATTTTGTCTTAATAAGCATAACAGGTAAGAATCAATGTCATAGTAGTGTGAATTTCAAAAAAGAAAATGAAGTATACTCAGTAGAAATAAAATCTATTTGCTGTGTATGAAAAGATTATTTTGATGAGTGATTCAACAAGGTTCATTTTGGATGAGTGAAAATATTTAAGGGAGTGATATCTCTTGTATATAATTAAAATTATTATATAAAGTTAATATCATATATAGGCACACTTATGCATCAAAACCAGAGATTAGCTTTCCTTCTTGATCATTGGAATTCAGAATTGATTTGTAGTAACTGTTATAAAGGAAACCATCAGTTCAGTTCAGTCGCTCAGTCATGTCTGACTCTTTGTGACCCCATGGACTGCAGCATGAGAGGCCTCCCTGTCCATCACCAACTCTCAGAGTTTACTCAAACTCATGTCCATCGAGTCAGTGATGCCATCCAACCATATCATACTCTGTCGTCACCTTCTCCTTCTGCTTCAGTCTTTCTCAGCATCAGGGGCTTTTCAAATGAGTCAGTTCTTTGCATCAGGTGGCCATAGTATTGGAGTTTCAGCTTCAGCATCAGTCCTTCCAATGACTATTCAGGACTGATTTACTTTAGGATGGACTGGTTGGATTTCCTTGCAGTCCAAGGGACTCTCAAGGGTCTTCTCCAACACTACAGTTCAAAAGCATATATTCTTCGACGCTCAGCTTTCTTTATAGTCCAACTCTCAGATCCGTGCATGACTATTGGAAAAACCATAGCTTTGACTAGATGGACCTATGTTGACAAAGTAATGTCTCTGCTTTTTAATATGTTGTCTAAGTTGGTCATAGCTTTTCTTCCAAGGAGCAAGTGTCTTTTAATTTCATGGCTGCAGTCACCATATCTGCAGTGATTTTGGAGCTCCCCAAAATAAAGTCTGTCACTGTTTCCATTATTTCCCCATCTATTGGCCAAGAAGTGATGGGATTGGATGCCATGATCTTAGTTTTCTGAATGTTGCGCTTTAAGCCAACTTTTTCACTCTCTTCTTTCACTTTCATCAAAAGGGTCTTTAGTTCTTCTTCACTTTCTGCCATAAGGGTGGTGTCATCTGCATATCTGAGGATATTTATCTTTCTCCCAGCAATCATGATTGCAGCTTGTGCCTCATCCAGTCCAGCATTTCTCATGATGTACCCTGCATATAAGTTAAATAAGCAGGGTGACAATATACAGCCTTGACGTACTCCTTTCCTGATTTGGAAGCAGTCTGTTGTTTCATGTCCAGTTCTTACTGTTGCTTGCTGACCTGCATACAGATTTCCCAGGAGGCAGGTCAGATAGTCTGGTATTCCTAACTTTTAAAGAATTTTCCACAGTGTGTTGTGATCCACACAGTCAAAGGCTTTGGCATAGTCAGTAAAGCAGAAGTAGATGTTTTTCTGAAACTCTCTTGGTTTCTTGCTGATCCAAGAGATGTTGGCAATATGATCTCCAGTTCCTCTGCCTTTTCTAAATCCAACTTGAACATCTGGAAGTTCACGGTTCACATATTGCTGAAGCCTGGCTTGGAAAATTTTGAGCATTACTTTGCTAGCGTGTGAGATGAGTGCAGTTGTGTGGTAGTTTGAGCATTCTTTGGAATTGCCTTTCTTTGGGATTGGAATGAAAACTGACCTTTTCCAGTCCTGTGGCCACTGCTGAGTTTTCCAGATTTGCTAGCACATTGAGCTCAGAACTTTCACAGCATCATCTTTCAGGATTTGAAATAGCTCAACTGGAATTCCATCACCTCCATTAGCTTTTTTTGTAGTGATGCTTCCTAAGGCCCTCTTGACTTCACATTCCAGGACGTCTGGCTCTAGTGAATGATCACACCAATGTGATTATCTGGGTCAATAAGATCTTTTTCGTATAGCTCTTTTGTGTATTCTTGCCACCTCGTCTTAATATCTTCTGCTTCTGTTAGGTTCATACCATTTCTGTCCTTTATTGTGCCCATCTTTGCATGAAATATTCCCTTGGTATTTCTAATTTTCTTGAAAAGATCTCTAGTCTTTCCCAATCTATTGTTTTCCACTGAGCAAGGCTTTTTATCTCTCCTTGCTATTCTTTGGAACTCTGCACTCAAATGGCTGTATCTTCCCTCTTCTCCTTTGCCTTTCACTTCTCTTCTTTTCACAGCTGCTTGTAAGACCTCCTCAGACAGCCATTTTGCCTTTTTTCATTTCTTTTTCTTGGGAATGGTCTTGATCCCTGCCTTCTGTACAATGTCATGAACCTCCATCCATAATTCTTTAGGTACTCTGTCTGTCAGATCTAATCCCTTGCATCTATTTGTCACTTCTACTGTATAATCTTAAGGGATTTGATTTAGGTCATACCTGAATGATCTAGTGGTTTTCCCTTCTTTCTTCAATTTAAGTCTGAATTTGGCAGTAAGGTGTTCATGATTTGAGCACAGTCAGCTTCCTGTCTGGTTTTTGCTGACTGAATAGAGCTTCTCCATCTTCGGCTGCAAAGAATATAATCAATCTGATTTTGATATTGACGATCTGGTGATGTCCATGTGTAGAGTCTTCTCTTGTGTTTTTGGAAAAGAGTGTTTGCTATTACCAGTGTGTTTTCTTGGCAAAACTCTATTAGCCTAGGAAACCATAGGTCTTAACATTTTGGCTCTACACATCAACATAAGTAAGACTGTAGCTCATTCAAAGAACTTTCCACAATAAACCAGAGCAAAATAAGATTAATGTTGATATTAGATTGTATATGCAGATTGTATAAAGGACCAAAATTCTCGAGGGTGTTAATTGTATATGATATCAAACAAAACAGCTGGTTGAAAAGCTTAAAAAAATTAAACTATTTATTTTGTGTACTGTAAAACAAAGAAATAAAGCTTGTTTCACTGCATCAAATCTTTTAGAAAATTGAATTTCCTCAGTAGGTATGTGTAGACATGATACAAATTACATGATAATTCCTAATACATATTAATATATATTTTGAAGCTGCAATAATTAACACAGCTAGGCACTGCAAAAGAACTGTGCAAGAAGTAAATGAATTACAATAAAGACTCCATAAAAGATCAAAATAATCTGTGGAAATTTGATCTATATTAACACAGTCATTTCTTGGCAAGAGAGAAAAGATAACTGGTTTTGAGACAAGAGGAAAAGAAATATACATGGATTCTTACCTCTTGATTTGCCCCAAAACAAATTTCAGATGAATCAAATTCTTAAATATAAGTCATAAAAGTACTGAAAAAAAGTGAATTTGTGTATTTATATCTTGAAGTTTGGTAGATATTTATGACTAGAACCTAAAAACCCACAAGCCATGCATTTGTCTATATAAAAATTAAAATACAAAGCAATGGAAATAAGTTGTAGTGTAAAAGTGAAAAAAGTCTAAAAGTCTAACTGGGAAAATAACTTGTATACATATGACAGAGGACTTTTTTTTTTTAATTTACAGGATACTCCTATATGCCAATAAGCAAAACGATGGGCAACATCATAGAAACAGGCTGCTTACAGTAAAGGATATATAAATTTAAAAGAGACATATGAAATGATGCTCACCTTTGTTCATAATTAAAGGGTTGCAAAGTAAAACAGCAATGTAATTCCATGTCACCTAGATCAGATTTAAAAAGATTAATAAATATCATGATTAAAAAACATAGTACTTATTATTGGAGAGGTATAGGAAGCGGATGCTCTATGTATGATTGATAGTAATATAAACTGGGGCAACATTTATAGAGAGCTATTTTGCAATAGCTATTAAAATTCAAAATCGCTTGAATCTCTCAATTCCACAATTAGGAATTTAAATGATACACTCATAAAAGTGTGCCAAATATGCCCACAGGAATGTTCACTGCAGCATTATCTATAGTAATAGTAAACTGAAAAATTTGAACGTCCATCAATAGGGGATTAGTAAATAAATTATGGTATACTAATATAATGCAGTAATAGAAAAATGAGTTAGATCTGCTTATGCAGTTATGGGGTGATATCTAAAATATATTAAGTGAAAACTGTAAGCCACAGCATAGTGTGATCCCATTAGTAAGTAGCTGGTCCAAGAATGCTGGGAGCAACCCCCACAAGGGAGCTCCTTTGGGATTGCTGGGCTACCTGAGGACCACTTTTGCCCAAACTGCAAGAGCAACTCCACAACCCAGATTCCCACTGGCCTAATAGCTTCTCTCCAACATGAGGGTTTCTATGTTACCATGGGTTCCAGGCTGTCTAGATGCTTTGCATCTGGGGTTTTTCAGCACTTCTTAAACAGCTGACACTCACGCCCTTCTCTGCTGGAGCTCACAGTATTTTTTCCTGTCTCTAGAAAAGCCATTTTTGTGCTGACATCCCCCAAAATAGGAAGCAGCAGTGGTCCTGGTCCCTTTCCTGGGACACAGCCATGGTATTTCCAACAGACAGTAGGTTTCTCTGTTGGATGTCAATGGAGGAAAAACCTCATGATTTTTCTTGCTATCACTTGGCTTCTCCAGTAAAGCTTTTTCCTTAATTTATCCCACATTGCTAATGCTAAGTCACTTCAGTCGTGTCCGACTCTGTGCGACCCCATAGATGGCAGCCCACCAGGCTCCCCCGTCCCTGAGATTCTCCAGGCAAGAACACTGGAGTGGGTTGCCATTTCCTTCTCCAATGCATGAAAGTGAAAAGTGAAAGTGAAGTCTCTCAGTCGTGTCCGACCCTCAGCGACCCCATGGACTGCAGCCCACCAGGCTCCTCCATCCATGGGATTTTCCAGGCAAGAGTACTGGAGTGGGGTGCCATCGCCTTCTCCGTTATCCCACATTACACCATTGAATTTGCGCTCACTAACTCTGCTATAATATGTATTTGCAATTATGTACAAAATGTTTTCTGAAGAATATCCAAAAAACTGTTACCAGAGATTAGGGAGAGAGAAGAGTGATTTGTGTAGGCAAGGAGACTTAAAATTTTCTACTCATTTAAGCAGAGTTGATTTCTTAGTTGTTTCTTTCACTTTATCCTTAACTTCCTAATTAGATTGAAAGTACAAAATAATAATGCTTGCTGCTAAGTCACTACAGTCGTGCCCAACTCTGTGCGACCCCATAGATGGAAGCCCAACAGGCTCCCCCGTCCCTGAGATTCTCCAGGCAAGAACACTGGAGTGGGTTGCCATTTCCTTCTCCAATGCATGAAAGTGAAAAGTGAAAGTGAAGTCTCTCAGTCGTGTCCGACCCTCAGCGACCCCATGGACTGCAGCCCACCAGGCTCCTCCATCCATGGGATTTTCCAGGCAAGAGTACTGGAGTGGGGTGCCATTGCCTTCTCCAATAATGCATAAAAAGCATATAAAATAAAAAAAATTAATAATCTTCCACCCCACCAGAATTCTTTTGCTATTCCCTTCTAGATAACCAATGTTAAGAGTTTGGTGTGTCCAGTTTCATGCCTTCTATGTTCATGCATACATATACGTGCATATATTTTCTTTTGGAAAATTTGTTTTTGCAAATTGTTTTTAAATATTATTTATTTATAATGTATTTATTATTTTTTCTGTGTTTGGTCTTCGTTGCTGCTTGGGCTTTCTCTAGTTGTGGGGAATGGGGGCTACTCTGTAGTTGTGATGTGTGGGCTTCTCACTGTGATCACTTCTGTTGTTGTGGAGCATAAACTCTATGGTGAACAGGCTTCAGTACTTGTGGCACCTGGGCTTAGTACTTGCAGTTTCCAGGCTCTATAGCATGCAGGCTTCAGTAGTTGTGGCTTGAAGACTTAGTAGCTCCATGCCATGTGAGATCTTCCAGATCAGTAATCAAAACCTTGTATCCTAATTTGGCAGGCAGATTCTGTGCCACTGAGGCACCAGTCAGTCAGTTCAGTTGCTCAGTGGTATCTGACTCTTTGCGACCCTGTGAACTGCAACACACCAGGCCTCCCTGTCCATCACCAACTCCCTGAGTTTACTCAAACTCATGTCCATTGAGTCGGTGATGCCATCCAGCCATCTCATCCTCTGTAGTCCCCTTCTCCTCCTGACCTCAAACTTTCCCAGCATCAGGGTCTTTTCAAATGATTCAGCTCTTTGCATGAGGTGGCCAAAGTATTGGAGTTTCAGCTTTAACATCAGTCCTTCCAATGAACACCCAGGTCTGATCTCCTTTAGGATGGACTGGTTGGATCTCCTTGCAGTCCAAGGGACTCTCAAAAGTCTTCTCCAACACCACAGCTCAAAAGATTCAATTCTTCAACATGCAGCCTTCTTTATAGTCCAACTCTCACATCGATACATGACTACTGAAAAAACCATAGCCTTGACTAGACAGAATTTTGTTGACAAAGTAATGTCTCTGCTTTTTAATATGCTCTCTAGGTTGGTCATAACTTTCCTTCCAAGGAGAAAGCGTCTTTTAATTTCATGGCTGCAGTCACCATCTGCAGTGATTTTGGAGCCCAGAAAAATAAAGTCTGACACTGTTTCCACTGTTTACCCATCTATTTGCCATGAAGTGACGGGACCGGATGCCATGATCTTAGTTTTTTGAATGTTGAGCTTTAAGCCAACTTTTTCACTCTCCTCTTTCAGTTTCACCAAGAGGCTCTTTAGTTCTTCTTCGCTTTCTGCCATAAGGGTGGTATCATCTGCATATCTGAGGTTACTGATATTTCTCCCAGCAATCTTGATTCCAGCTTGTGCTTCCTCCAGCCCAGCATTTCTCATGATGTACTATGCATATAAGTTAAATAAGCAGGGTGACAATATACAGCCTTGACATACTCCTTTTCCTATTTGGAACCAGTGTGTTGTTCTATGACCAGTTCTAACTGTTGCTTCCTGACCTGCATACAGATTTCTCAAGAGGCAGGTCAGGTGGTCTGGTATGCCCATCTCTTTCAGAATTCTCCACAGTTTATTGTGATTCACACAGTCAGGGTCTTTGACATAGTCAATAAAGCAGAAATAGATGTTTTTCTGGAACTCTCTTGCTTTTTCAATGATCTAGTAGATGTTGGCAATTTGATCTCTGGTTCCTCTGCCTTTTCTAAAACCAGCTTGAACATCTTGAATTTCGTGGTTCATGTATTGCTGAAGCCTAGCTTGGAGAATTTTGAGCATTACTTTGCTAGCATGTGAGATGAGTGCAGTTGAGCAGTAGTTTGAGCATTCTTTGGCATTGTCTTTCTTTGGGATTAGAATGAAAACTGACCTTTTCCAGTCTTCTGGCCACTGCTGAGTTTTCCAAATTTGCCACCAGGGAGGCCCACAAATTATTATTTTCACTTCTATACCTGATTGATTCTTGCATATAATTTTTAACTAGTTTCTTGTAGCTGCATGATATCTCATAGTATAGTTTCCTTTACCACTCCTCATTGATGGATATTCTATACAATAAGCAGGATAGCCAATGGGATTACTGGGTCAATGGTTTTATATATAGCTTTTAATTGATTTGGCTGGAGTATTGACTTCAGTGTTTAGCAATTCTTTCTCATACCAAAAATATGTGTCTGTTTTTCTACAGTTTAACTGCACTAAAAGTTATCAATTTTTGAAATGCTTCTCAACAAGGTGTAGGATGGAAATGGTATATCATCATCTTTATTTGTAACTCTGAATGAATAAAATTGAACAGCATTTCAATATATTAATTGACCAATTTAAATTTGCCTTCAAAAGCAACAGATCCAAATTGTTTTTATAAAATTTCAAAAAGAAAAATTTCCCATTTTACAAATAATTCCTGTTATTTCAAAAGGGTAAGATTTCCCTGATTCACTTTTTACAGATAAATATAATACCAAAACTGATAAGCACAAAAAAGAAAATTAGGTCAGTGGTATTTAGTGATAGTTACACAGTATAATCATTTGGTGAACTTTTGACAAATGCACCTATGGACACCTTATCTTTGACAAAGGAGGCAAGAATATACAATGGAGAAAAGACAATCTTTTTAACAAGTGGTGCTGGGAAAACTGGTCAACCACTTGTAAAAAATATGAAATTAGAACACTTTCTAACACCATACACAAAAATAAACTCAAAATGGATTAAAGATCTAAATGTAAGACCAGAAACTATAAAACTCCTAGAGGAGAACATAGGCAAAACACTCTCCGACGTAAATCACAGCAGGATCCTCTATGACCCACCTCTGAGAATATTGGAAAAAAAAACAAAAATAAACAAATAGGACCTAATTAAAATTAAAAGCTTCTGCACAACAAAAGAAACTATAAGCAAGGTGAAAAGACAGCCTTCAGAATGGGAGAAAATAATAGCAAATGAAGCAACTGACAAACAACTAATCTCAAAAATATATAAGCAGCTCCTGAAGCTCCATTCCAGAAAAATAAATGACCCAATCAAAAAATGGGCCAAAGAACTAAACAGATATTTCTCCAAAGAAGACATACAGATGGCTAACAACACATGAAAAGATACTCAACATCACTCCTTATCAGAGAAATGTAAATCAAAACCACAATGAGGTACCATTTCACACCAGTCAGAATGGCTGCTATCCAAAATTCCACAGACAATGAATCCTGGAGAGGGTGTGGAGAAAAGGGAACCCTCTTACAGTGTTGGTGGGAATGCAAACTAGTACAGCCACTATGGGGAACAGTGTTAAGATTCCTTAAAAAACTGGAAATAAAACTGCCTTATGACCCAACTGGAAAGCATCTATTTCTGCTTTATTGACTATGCCAAAGCCTTTGACTGTGTGGATCACAATAAACTGTGGAAAATTCTGAAAGGGATGGGAATACCAGATCACCTGATCTGCCTCTTGAGAAATCTGTATGCAGGTCAGGAAGCAACAGTTAGAACCGGTCATGGAACAACAGACTGGTTCCAAATAGGAAAAGAGTTCGTCAAGGCTGTATATTGTCACCCTGTTTATTTAACTTATATGCAGTGTACATCATGAGAAATGCTGGACTGGAAGAAACACAAGCTGGAATCAAGATTGCGGGAGAAATATCAATAACCTCATATATGCAGATGATACCACCCTTATGGCAGAAAGTGAAGAGGAACTAAAAAGCCTCTTGATGAAAATGAAAGTGGAGAGTGAAAAAGTTGGCTTAAAGCTCAACGTTCAGAAAACGAAGATCATGGTGTCCGGTCCCATCACTTCATGGGAAACAGATGGGGAAACAGTGGAAACAGTGTCAGACTTTATTTTTCTGGGCTCCAAAATCACTACAGATGGTGAGTACAGCCATGAAATTAAAAGACACTTAGTTCTTGGAAGGAAAGTTATGACCAACCTAGATAGCATATTCAAAAGCAGAGACATTACTTTGCCAACAAAGGTTCATCTCGTCAAGGCTATGGTTTTTCCTGTGGTCGTGTATGGATGTGAGAGTTGGACTGTGAAGAAGGCTGAGCGCCAAAGAATTGATGCTTTTGAACTGTGGTGTTGGAGAAGACTCTTGAGAGTCCCTTGGACTACAAGGAGATCCAAGCAGTCCATTCTGAAGGAGATCAGCCCTGGGATTTCTTTGGAAGGAATGATGCTAAAGCTGAAACTCCAGTACTTTGGCCACCTCATGTGAAGAGCTGACTCATTGGAAAAGACTCTGATGCTGAGATGGATTGGGGGCAGGAGGAGAAGGGGACGACAGAGGATGAGATGGCTGGATGGCATCACTGCCTTGATGGACGTGTGTCTCAGTGAACTCCAGGAGTTGCTAATGGACAGGGACGCCTGGCGTGCTGCAATTCATGAGGTCACAAAGAGTCACACACGACTGAGTGACTGATCTGATCTAATCTATGACCCAGCAATCCCAGTGCTGGGCATATACACCGAGGAAACCAGAATTGAAACAGACATGTGTATCCCAATGTTCATCGCAGCACTGTTTATAATAACCTGGACATGGAAGCAACCTAAATGTCTATCAGCAGACAAATGTATAAGAAAGCAGTGGTACATATACACAATGAAGTATTACTCAGCCACTAAAAAGAATACATTTGAATCAGTTTAATGAGGTAGATGAAACTGAAGCCTATTATGCAGAGTGAAGTAAGCCAGAAAGAAAATCACCAATACAGTATAATAACATATATATATGAAATTTAGAAAGACGGTAATGATAACCATGTATGCAAGACAGCAAAAGAGACACAGATGTATAGAACAGTCATTTGGACTCTGTGGGAGAGGGAGACGGTGGGATGATTTGGGAGAATGATATTGAAACATGTACATTATCATATGTGAAATGAATTGCCAGTCCAGGTTTGATTCATGATACAGGGTGCTCGGGGCTGGTGCATTGGGATGACCCAGAGGGATGGTATGGGGAGGGAGGTGGGAGGGGTGTTCAGGATGGGGAACACATGTACACCCGTGGCGGACTCATGTTGATGTATGGCAAAACCAATACAACATTGTAAAGTAATTAGCCTCAAATTAAAATAAATAAATTTATATTAAGGAAAAAAATGAAAAATGCTCATGTCTAAGACCCACCAAAGAGTTTCTGATTTTTTTTTGAGCTATAGCCTGAGAATTATATTTCTAATGTACTACAAACCTTATTCTTCTACCTTATTCTTATTCTTCTACCAGATTCTAAATGAAATGCTAGCAGATTGAATCAGTTCATTAAAGGAAAATACCTCATAATTGCATACAGTTTATAGAAAAATAAAGAGGCTTCAACATGACAAAATTTATGAACATAGTTCATTACCCCCCTCCCCAAGTTGAAGGAGAAAGACCATATAGTTATATCAGTAAATGTGTAAATGATGTTTACTAAAATTCTGCCAGCATTTCTAAAACCATCTCAGGGTATATTTGAACTAGAAACCATTATCATAGTAAAACTACTTATCACGAACAATAGAAATATTATAAAGTGAGATATACTAATGTTATTAAATTCCCATTAAAGTCAGGATCAAGTCAGGAATGTTCATTTTAAGCAATAGTAAGCATTATTTTGGAGATCTGGCTAATGCACTGAAGCAGTGAAGAAGTGATACAAATTTTGGAAATGAAGAGACATATACAAGCATGTCATGCAGTTGTATGTATTAAAAATCCAAAAGACAATAAAACACAGAAGCATTTGCAAGTTAATTTTATAAAGTAAAAAGGATAAATTGTAACTATGGAAAATAAATAGCTTTTATTTATACTAGGAAGAAGTAGTTAGAAAACCACATGGAAAATATATCACATTTGTAATAATTATAAAAATATAAAATACCTGAGATTAAATTTAGTAAAGAAACTTTTAAGACCTACATGAAAAGAGCTATAACATTTTGTTGAAAGATTTAAAAAAGGTCTCCCCAAATGGAAAGTGATACCATGTTTCTGTACAAAAGACTATTTTAAAATGTCAGTTACATCCCAGTGAAATTTAATACATTAAAACACACATGCAAACATGTGCACATGTACTCATACACTATCCTGAATATTTTTAAGTTGAAATTAGATGGGATTGTTTAAGTTCAAATGGAAGAATTAATGCCTGACAATATTTAAGAAACCTATGATAATAAGAATGCTTCATTGGGATTAGCTTTGTCAGATATTAATAATACCATCAGAATAGATGGATAGGTGATAGATAAATATTATCTGTCTACATAGATGCTCCCCTTCATGGATCATAGCCTTGCCATGGTGAAGGGGCTTGTTTAAATCAGTGAGCCATGTCTTGCAGAGCCATCCAAGACAGCTGGGTTATAGCGAAGGGTTCTAACAAAACATGGTCCACTGGAGGAGAGAGTGGCAAATTACTCCAGTATTCTTGCTCCAAGAACCCCATGAACAATATGAAAAGGAAAAAACATATGACACCAGAAGATGAATGCCCCCAGCTAGGAAGGTGTCTGACACACTACTGGGGAAGAGTAGAGGGCAATTGATAATAGCTTCAGAAAGAGTGAACTGGCTGGGCCAAAGTGAAAATGCCACTCAATTGTGGATGTTTCTGGTGGTGAAAGTAAAGTCTGATGCTATAAGAACAATTTTGCTTAGGAACCGGGAATGTTAGGTCCATGAATCAAGGTAGATTGGCTGTAGTCAAGCAAGAGATGACAAGAGTGAACATTGACATTTTAGAAATCAGTGAACTAAAATGGACTGGAATGGGTGAATATAATTCAGATGACCATTATATCTACTACTATGGGCAAGAATCCCTTAGAAGAAATGGAGTGGCCCCTCATAGTCAACAAAAGAGTCTGAAATGCAGTGCTTGGGTGCAGCCTCAGAAACGACAGATTGATCTCGGTTCATTTCCAAGGCAAACCATTCAGTATCACGGTAATCCACTTCTATGCCCTGACCAGTAATGCTGAAGAAGCTGAAGTTGAATGGTTCTATGAAGACCCACAAGACCTTCTAGAACTAACACCAAAAAAAAAAAAAAAGTCCTTTTCATTATAGGGGATTGGAATACAAAACTAGGAAGACAAGAGATACCTGGAATAGTAGGCAAGTTGGCCTTGGAGTACAAAATGAAGCAGGTCAAAGGCTAACAGAGTTTTGTCGAGAGAATACACTGGTTATAGCAAACACCCTTTTCCAACAACACAAGAGACAGCTCTACACTTGGACATTACCATATGGTCAGTACCAAAATCAGATTCATTATATTCTTTGCAGCAGAAAATGGAGAAGCTCTATATAGTCAGAAAAAAATAAGACTGGGAGCTGACTGTGCTCAGATCATGAACACCTTGTTGCAAAATTCAGACTTAAACTGAAGAAAGTAGGGAAAACCAGTAGGCCATTTGTGTATAATCTAAATTAAATCCCTTACAATAATACAATGGAAGTGACAAATAGATTCAAGGGATTAAATCTGATAGACAGAGTGCCAGAAGAACTATGAATGAAGGTTCATAACATTGTACAGGAGTCAGTAACCAAAACCATCTCAAAAAAAAAAAAAATGAAAGAAGGTAAAGTGGTTGTCTGAGTAGGTCTTTGAAATAGCTGAGAAAAGAAGTGAAAGGCAAGGGAAAAAGGGAAAGATATACCCAACTGAATGCAGAGTTCCAGAGAATAGCAAGGAGAGATAACAAGGTCTTCTTAAATGAACAATGCAAAAATAGAGGAAAACAATAGAATAGGAAAGAGTAGAGATGTTTTCAAGAAAATTGGAGATATCAAGGGAATATTTTATGCAAGGATGGGTATGATAAAGGGCAAAAATTGTAAAGAAATAAGAGAAGCAGAAGAGATTAAGCAGAGGTGGCAAGAATAAACAGATGGACTCTACAAGAAAGGTCTTAATGACCCAGGTAACCATGATGGTGTGATCACTCACCTAGAGCCAGTTATCCTGGAGTGTGAAGTCAAGTGGGCCTTAGGAAGTATTACTATGAATGAAGCTAATGGAGGTTATGGAATTCTAGCTGAGCTATTTCAAATTCTAAAAGATGATGCTGTGAAAGTGCTTCACTCAATATGCCAGCAAATTTGGAAAACTCAGCAGTGGCCACAGGACTGGAAAAGGTCAGTTTTCATTCCAATCCCAAAGAAATGAAATGCCAAAGAATTTTCAAACTATGTAAAATTGTGTTCATTTCATATGCTAGTGAGGTTATGATCAAAATCCTTCAAGCTAGACTTCAACAGTAGGTGAACTGAGAAATTTCAGATATATAAGCTGGGTTTAGAAAAGACATAGGAACCAAAGACCAAATTGCCAACATCCCTTGGATCATAGAAGAAGGAAGGAAATTCCAGAAAAACATCTATTTCTGCTTCATTGATTACACTAAAACCTTTGACTGTGTGGATCACAACAAACTGGAAAATCCTTGAAGAGATGGAAATAGTAAACCACCTTACCTGTCTCCTGAGAAACATGTATGTGTGTCAAGAAGCAACAATTAGAACCAAACATGGAACAGACTAGTTCAAAATTGAGGAAGGAGTACTACAAGGTTATATATTGTCATTTTGTTTATTTAACTTGTATGCAGAGGACATCCTGCAAAATGCTGAGCAGGATTAATCACAAGCTGGAATCAAGATTGCTGGGAGAAATATCAACCTCAGATATGCACATGATACTGCTCTAATTGTAGAAACCAAAGAGCCTTTTGATGAGAGTGAAAGAGGAGAGTGAAATAGCTGGCTTAAAACTCAACATTTCAAAGACTAGGATCATGGCATCCAGGCCCATCATTTCCTGTCAAATAGAAGGGGAAAAGAGGAAGCAATGACAGATTTGATTTTCTTGGGTTCCAAAATCACTGCAGACTGTGACTGCAGCCATGAAATTAAATACACATGCTCCTTGGAAGAAACACTATGACAAACCTAGACAGCATATTAAAAAGCAGATACATCACTTTATCAACAAATGTCCGTATTGATGCTTTTGAACTGTGGTGCTGGAAAACACTCTTAAGAGACACTTGGACTGAAGTGAAATCAAATAAGTCAATCATAAAGGAAATCAACCCTGAATATTCTTTGGAAGAACTGATGCTGAAGCTGAAGCTTCAATACTTTTGCCACCTGATGCGAAGAGCTGACTCATTGGGAAAGACTCTGATGCTGAGAACAATTGAAGGCAAAAGAAAAGGGGACGACAGAGGATGAAATGGTTATATAGCATCACTGACTTAATGGACATGAATTTGAGCAAGCTCTGGGAGATAGTGAAAGACACGGGAGCCTGGAGTGCTGCAGTCTATGGTGTCGCAAAGAACCAGACACAACTTAGCAACTGAACAACAATCTAGATCCTCTCCTTGACCAAAATTTTGTCAGGTCCTCTAAGTCCTCTTCTCAGTGAGGCCTTGGACTTGGACTTTAGTGTCCCTCCTCATTGGGCTTGCATTGCCCAGTTTTAGAAAGAATCTTTCTAAGTCAATTTAGAGAGAATCCCCTACCATTGATATCTGATCAAATTTCTCATTTCCTGCCATACCCCAGGTCTTATCTTATCGCCTTGGCCTGCTTTCACCACAAATCTTATTAGGTCAGTATAGCAAGAATTCCCCCTACCCTTACTGAATCCCCTTATTAATTTTGTATCACCAACCCAGCTGCCACCCGACCCCCAGCCTACTCCTTACCTGTAATTCCTCACTTGTCCTTGGTGTATTTGGATTTGAACTCAGTTCTATACTGAAGTTTCTTTTCTCTTATTGCAATAATCTTGAATAAAATCTATATTTACATCTTTAAGCCTTGTCAGGTTCTAACTGCTTTTAGCAATAGTAGCTGGAGGGCATCATCAAATCCAGTAACAAACCTAAGGTATAAATGTTGGAGGGCTTCCCTGGTGTCTCAACAGTAAAGAGTCCACATGCCAAGCAGGAGATGCAGATTTAACCCCTGATTCAGGATGACCTCCTGGAGGAAGGAATGGCAACCCACTGGGAAATCCCTTGGACAGAGGAGTCTGGCAGGCTATATATAGCCCATGGGGTTGCAAAAGAGTCAAACATGACTTAGTGACTAAACCACAACAATATATGTTGTAACTGAATATTTGACAAATATTATCTTTTTCTTCTGTATGGAAATGATGGTTTTCTGAAATAATGGTGTTGGCATAATTTCTTACTCATGTAGATAAAATAAATATATATCCTTATTTCACAACATATACAAAATTTACTTCCGTTCATTCAAAATGAAATGCTGAAATAAATGTCAAGAAATAGAATATGGTACTATTAGAGGGAAGTTTGCAAGCTATCTTGCTACAGTTGTGTCCAATTCTTTGCAACCCTATGGACAGAAACCCATGAGGCTCTTTTGTCCAAGGGATTCTCTGGGCAAGGATACTGGAGTGAATTACTATGCCCTCCTCCAGGGGATCTTCCTGATCCAGTGATTGAACCTGAGTCGCTGGTGGCTCCTGCATTGTAGGTAGATTCTTTACCACTGAGCCACCAGGGAAACACAGAGGGAAGTTTAGTGGTTTTCAAAAAAATCTTTAGGTGAGAGAGTAGCTACAGATATTATAAATGAAATTTTTACTGGGTTTTTTAAGTAAACAATTAAAACTCATATCCTCCAAAAATGCAGTAAAATTAAAACCATGAACAGTTTCAAAAGAAAACTGAGAAAATATTTGCAATTATTTTAGCAGATTGCTATCCTTAATAGATGGAGAGCTTAATAAAAAGAATAGAAAGCAAAAGTCAAATAATGTAAATGAAAAATAGGCAAATAATATGAAGGAAAGATTCATTGAACAGGAAATGATGTAATTCTTTGAATTGTTAAAACCATATATATGCATGCCAAGTCGCTTCAGTCGTGTCTGATTCTGTGCGACCCCATGGACTGCAGCCTACCAGGCTTCTCCGTCCATGTGATTCTCCAGGCAAGAACACTGGAGTGGGTTGCCATTTCCTTCTCCAATATATATGCATAACTTATGTGTAAACCACAATATATTGATGTTTTTCTATCAAATTATTCCTGAATGGAAATATATACATATTTCAGATATGGCTTGTATCAGATATAATTCTTCATTTAAGTCTGATTTTATGAAAGGTGTAGGGAGAACCTGGATTAAGTAGGGAGAAGATTTGAAGTTTTAATTTTTATATTTGAATTTATGACAATATGTCTACTATGAAGGTTTAGACATATGAATTTTTCTCAGTTATATTGTTTTAAAGCTTCCCCAGTGATATCAACTATTTATTCAGCACTTAAGATGTGCTACTCATAGAACTGTACATACTTTACCTCATTTAATCCTCAGAACAATTTATAAGATAGGTACAATTATTCATATTTTTACATTAAATATAGGAGCATGAGGCTCAAAGAGACTAAGTAACTTGCCTGATATCACATAGTGGTGAAACAGGGCCTCATACTAAGTTTTTCTGAAAGTTATGACCAACCTAGATAGCATATTCAAAAGCAGAGATATTACTTTGCCAACAAAGTTTCGTCTAGTCAAGGCTATGGCTTTTCCTGTGGTCATGTATAGATGTGAGAGTTGGACTGTGAAGAAGGCTGAGCGCCGAAGAATTGATGCTTTTGAACTGTGGTGTTGGAGAAGACTCTTGAGAGTCCCTTGGACTGCAAGGAGATCCAAGCAGTCCATTCTGAAGGAGATCAGCCCTGGGATTTCTTTGGAAGGAATGATGCTAAAGCTGAAATTCCAGTACTTTGGGCACCTCATGCGAAGAGTTGACTCATTGGAAAAGACTCTGATGCTGGGAGGGATTGGGGGCAAGAGGAGAAGGGGACGATAGAGGATGAGATGGCTGGATGGCATTGCTGACTCAATGGAAGTGAGTTTGAGTGAACTCTGGGAGTTGGTGATGGACAGGGAGGCCTGGCGTGCTGCGATTCATGGGGTCGCAAAGAGCCAGACGGGACTGAGCGACTGATCTGATCTGATCTGATCTTGTTAACTGCATGTGTTCTAAATGACAATCACATGGAAACCATACCATGTTCTCAGCCTGGATCTCTGAACTATTTATGCATCAGTGCTTCTTTAACTTTTTTTTTTTTTTTTTGGCCTCATGATCTGTGGGAGAATTTGATGAAATATATGAATCTATTGTTGAAGATGATGCTGTGAAAGTGCTGCACTCAATATGCCAGCAAATTTGGAAAACTCAGCAGTGGCCACAGGACTGGAAAAGGTCAGTTTTCATTCCAATCCCAAAGAAAGGCAATGCCAAAGAATGCTCAAACTACCACACAATTGCACTCATCTCACACGCTAGTAAAGTAATGCTCAAAATTCTCCAAGCCAGGCTTCAGCAATATGTGAACCATGAACTTCCTGATGTTCAAGCTGGTTTTAGAAAAGGCAGAGGAACCAGAGATCAAATTGCCAACATCTGCTGGATCATCAAAAAAGCAAGAGAGTTCCAGAAAAACATCTATTTCTGCTTTATTGACTATGCCAAAACCTTTGACTGTGTGGATCACAATAAACTGTGGAAAATTCTGAAAGAGATGGGAATCCCAGAACACCTGATCTGCCTCTTGAGAAATTTGTATGCAGGTCAGGAAGCAACAGTTAGAACTGGACATGGAACAACAGACTGGTTCCAAATAGGAAAAGGAGTACGTCAAGGATGTATATTGTCACCCTGTTTTTTTAACTTATATGCAGTGTACATCATGAGAAACGCTGGACTGGAAGAAACACAAGCTGGAATCAAGATTGCTGGGAGAAATATCAATAACCTCGGATATGTAGATGACATCACCCTTATGGCAGAAAGTGAAGAGGAACTAAAAAGCCTCTTGATGAAAGTGAAAGAGGAGAGTGAAAACGTTGGCTTAAAGCTCAACATTCAGAAAACGAAGATCATGGCATCCGGTCCCATCACTTCATGGGAAATAGATGGGGAAACAGTGGAAACAGTGTCAGACTTTATTTTTCTGGGCTCCAAAATCACTGCAGATGGTGACTGCAGCCATGAAATTAAAAGACGCTTACTCCTTGGAAGGAAAGTTATGACCAACCTAGATAGCATATTCAAAAGCAGAGACATTACTTTGCCAACAAAGGTTCGTCTAGTCAAGGCTACGGTTTTTCCTGTGGTCATGTATGGATGTTAGAGTTGGACTGTGAAGAAGGCTGAGCGCTGAAGAATTGATGCTTTTGAACTGTGGTGTTGGAGAAGACTCTTGAGAGTCCCTTGGACTGCAAGGATATCCAACCAGTCCATTCTGAAGGAGATCAGCCCTGGGATTTCTTTGGAAGGAATGATGCTAAAGCTGAAACTCCAGTACTTTGGCCACCTCATGCGAAGAGTTGATTCATTGGAAAAGACCCTGATGCTGCGAGGGACTGGGGGCAGGAGGAGAAGGGGATGACAGAGGATGAAATGGCTTAATGGCATCACTGACTTGATGGATGTGAGTCTGAGTGAACTCCAGCAGTTGGTGATGGACAGGGAGGCCTGGCGTTCTGCGATTCACGGGGTCGCAAAGAGTCGGACACAACTGAGCGACTGATCTGATCTGATCTGATTGTTGAAGAACCTGCAAATGTGTGTGCACACATGCATACATACACATACTCACAACTTTGCATGCTATTTCCAGGAAATCATGGCCCTCCTGGAGCTTACCCTGGATCATCTGCATGTTGTCAACTTCTGTTCTAACTGAGGAATATCAGGAGATCGATTCATGCAAAAGTAGTTTTTAGGGGCACTGTACTGACCTATTTTTTAAAACTTTATATCATGATTTATTTTATGTAGATATAGAATAAAATGGAAATTTGGGGTTGATTATTAAAGAAATTGGTTGGGGGATGACAAGCTAAAGAAGAAATAAAAATTACTCCTATGTGCTAGACCTTCATCTGCCCAGAGAATAAATGGAGCAAGTCATATGTTTGAATTGTTTGTTAATAGTACTGTTGAGAACACAGAATACTCTTCTTATAACTGTATTGTTACATACACAATTATGCACCAAATAGTCATCTTTAAGAGGCTGACTTTATGTACCTTTCTTATGTTAAGTTTAACCAAGGATTTACTTGCCAGTCCTTAATATGGGTCTTAAAATATCTAAAGGGTTTTTAAATTTCAGTCCAATGCTGAAATAATGTATTTTCCATGTGCACCATATTGTTACAACTAGCGGACAGCTACTTTTGAATATCATTGGCCATTTCAGAAGAAAACCAATACCTATGACCTCATAAGTTATGATGGTTCCATTACTGACAGATGGGTATACAGATGGTAATTGTGCGACCTATATGGAAAAGTTTGATTAACCAAAATGTCTTCTACATTGAACTCTAATACTGTTTTTCTTTAGTCATATAATTGGTAAGAAAATCTAGGACAGTGTGTTGTTATTGTTGAGAGTGAGTAAGGATAAAAGCTACTCCAAACAGTACTAAGTGTGAGTTATAGAAAGTGATCGGATTTTAAGTGTGTAGGTAGTGATGGATGCCTTTGTGTTAACTGAGAGTGGGTGAAAATACAGCCTTGATGAATAGGCATAAATTATATAGTCTGTTAATTTTCGCTTTGCTCTTTTCTCCTTCACACCTGTGTATCTTGCCAAAAAAATTCAACCAGAAAATTTATCCAGCAGTGCCACTATATATCAATGAGTTTCCTTTGAATGTGATTGCACAATGCTATTGAAGCATACAAAGAAGTAATGATAACCTCAGAATGAAGTATTCACTGTAAAATAATTAACTGCATCTTGTAGGCTTATTGGGCTTCCCAGGTGGTGCAGGGGTCAAGAATCCACCTGCCAATGCAGAAGACGATGAGATGCAGGTTCTATTCCTGGGTAGGGAAGATCCCCTGGAGTAGGAAATGGCAACTTATTCCAGTATTCTTGCCTGGAAAATACCATGGACAGAGGAGCCTGGTGGGCTACAGTCCATAGGGTCACAAAGAGTCAAACATGACTGAGCTCACATGCATGCATATAGTTACAAGCTTCTTACCATATGTGGCTGGGTCTTGTCCTGGATTGCTTAGGTCATGGTCATCTGTTTAAAAGTTGAACATGAAAGTGCTTTGTTTCTGTGTACTTAAGCGCACTAGAAGATTTTCTTTTGATAATCTCAGTTTGCTATAATTTCAGTTTCCCATATTCTATTTTACCTTTATTTCAGTTCAGTTAAGTTCACTCAGTTGTGTCTGACTTTTTGTGACCCCACGAATCACAGCATGCCAGGCCTCCCTGTCCATCACCAACTCCCAGAGTTCACTCAGACTCACGTCCATCGAGTCAGTGATGCCATCCAGCCATCTCATCCTCTGTCGTCCCCTTCTCCTTCTGCCCCCCATCCCTCCCAGCATCAGAGTCTTATCCAATGAGTCCACTCTTCGCATGAGGTGGCCAAAGTACTGGAGTTTCAGCTTTAGCATCATTCCTTCCAAAGAAATCCCAGGGCTGGTCTCCTTCAGAATGGACTGGTTGGATATCCTTGCAGTCCAAGGGACTCTCAAGAGTCTTCTCCAACACCACAGTCCAAAAGCATCAATTCTTCGGTGCTCAGCTTTCTTCACAGTCCAACTCTCACATCCATACATGACCACAGGAAAAACCGTAGCCTTGACTAGACGGACCTTTGTTGGCAAAGTAATGTCTGCTTTTCAATATGTTATCTAGTTTGGTCATACTTTTCTTCCAAGGAGTAAGCATCTTTTAATTTCATGGCTGCAGTCACCATCTGCAGTGATTTTGTAGCCCCCAAAAATAAAGTCTGACACTGTTTCCTCTGTTTCCCCATCTATATCCCATGAAGTGATGGGACCAGATGCCATGATCTTCGTTTTCTGAATGTTGAGCTTTAAGCCAACTTTTTCACTCTCCTCTTTCACCTTCATCAAGAGGCTTTTTAGTTCCTCTTCACTTTCTGCCATAAGGGTGGTGTCATCTGCATATCTGAGGTTATTGATATTTCTCCTGGCAATCTTGATTCCAGCTTGTGCTTCTTTGAGCCCAGCATTTCTCATGATGTACTCTGCATATAAGTTAAATAAACAGGGTGACAATATACATCCTTGACGTACTCCTTTTCCTATTTGGAACCAGTCTGTTGTTCCATGTCCAGTTCTAACTGTTGCTTCCTGACCTGCATACAGATTTCTCAAGAGGCATGTCAGGTGGTCTGGGATTCCCATCTCTTTCAGAATTTTCCAGTTTATTGTGATCCACACAGTCAAAGGCTTTGGCATAGTCAATAAAGCAGAAATAGATGTTTTTCTGGAACTCTCTTGCTTTTTTGATGATCCAGCAGATGTTGGCAATTTGATCTCTGGTTCCTCTGCCTTTTCTAAAACCAGCTTGAACATCTTTACTTAGGCTTTCATAATTCTTTCACTGGTGAAACAGTATCTAAATTCTTGAATTTTCCAATTAATTTTGCATTTATTTTGGACCTAGAAAAAAAAATCTCATCGTATTTAGGAAATCTTGTGAGTGAGCGAAGTTGCTCAGTCATGTCTGAGTGTTTGCAACCCCATGGACTGTAACCTACGAGGCTCCTCTGTCCATGGGATTTTCCAGGGAAGAGTCCTCAAGTGGGTTGCCATTTCCTTCTCCAGGGGATCTTCCCAACACAGGGATTGAACCCGGGTCTCCTGCATTGCAGGCAGATGCTTTACCATCTGAGCTACCAAGGAAGCCCTAGGTTTTCGTATAAAATCTCATACTCAGTCTGTTTTCAATAAGTCATTATTCATAGTCACTAAAGCACCTCTTGTCATCTTAGGTTGGTGTCACTTAGTGGGTAGACTAAACAGTGCATTTCTTTGGCCAAGAGTGCAGGATCAATGAGTATGTAAATGGAGGATTTTATAAGATAACCTAAATTCTCATATTCCTATTCTGTGTTTTTTTTTTTTTTTTGAATGTGTACAGCTTCCCATTTTTTGGGAGAAGTTAGTTTTTTGAAAGATTCTTGAATTTCTACCTTAGACATGTGCCTACACTGCATAGGCTGCAGGTGGCTGCTATTTTGATCACTGAACCTTACTTGGTTTTCCCTAATCGAAAGTTCCTGTATGATATTACTGCGTGAATTGGTGGCTCATTTCATCTCAGCATCAGACAAACCAACCCAAGCTCTGATGCACTGATGTTAAGGGATAGCCATTACTTTTCCTCTCTAAATTTTATGATAGGCAAATACTATTGCTGTGAAGATTCACATTCACCCTATCACCTCTCTTGGTTGTAATGCTCTCTTGCATGATAATGCACTTATCCCACTAAGCAAAATCCAGTAAAAAGCAGCTTTCTAGTATTCCAGGTATTTAGATACATCTCCTTAATCCTTACCAACATAAGATGAGACAATTGATATGAAAATTCCTTGTATATGTATGTGTCTTTGTGTATGTGCATGTGTGTGTGTCTTTGTTCCTAGGCTTGAGACCAGTAAAAGATCCTTTACATTCTTAAGGTAAATTTGCTACAGTTAAGAAATAGTGAGCAGATACAACCAAATGAACCATGTGTTATATTTCTAAAGTTATGAAATGAGTCAAAATTTCTATTCTTCCCTGAAGCCTCAATGAACTTTTTATTTGATGAAAGGCCTGTAAAACTGCTCAGATTTGTTTCTAGTATTCTGGGAGGTAGCTGGTTCCTTTAGTTTAAAATTGGTGCTTGAACTCTATTCTGTATGCTGCATGAATTGAAATGAATCTTGGATTATATTGAAGTTAAATGTCTGAAATGCAGTACTTCCAACAGTGCATACATGCTGCCCCCTTCACTCACTGAATTTCCATAAATAATAATAAATGGCTTTAACTATGAATAAGACATTTGTGAAAAGTGCACTAAACCAAGGATCAGAGACTAATATTCTGATCAAAACTTTGCTGTATGGATGATTTTCACTTTCTTTCACTGGATATTTAGATGTTTAGTTTTGATTTAATATAAAAAAATTGACAAATAGACTCACACATGTACAGGGGGAAAGGGGAGGCAGAGGGATAATTTGGAGATTGGGATTGACATGTATAAAGTAGATAACTAATAAGGTCCTACTGTATAGTACAGGTAACCTTTCAATACTCTGTGATGACCTATATGGGAATAGAATCTAAAAAAGAGTGGATATATGTATATGTATAACTGATTCACTTGCTGTACACTTGCAATTAATACATTTTAAATCAACTATATTGAAATACATTTTTTAAAAAAGAATGAAATAATGACATTTGTAGCAACATGAATGGATCTAGAGTTTATCATATTAAGGGAAATAAGCGAGACAGAGAAAGGCAAATACCATATGATGTCACTTATATGTGGAATCTAAAAAAAAGAAATAAATGAATGTATATACAAATTGCCAAAGGAGAAGGGCTGGGAGAGATAAATTAGGAGTCTGGGATTAACCTATACATAAAATAGATAACCAACAAGGACCTACTGTATAGTACAGGGAACTATACTCATTGTTTTGTAATAATATATAAGGGAAAATAATCTGAAAAAAATACATATATAAGTATGTATAACTGAAACACTTTGTTATACATCTAAAACTAGCACAACCTTGAAAATCTACTACACTGTAATGAAAAAAAAAGATTGTAAAATTGGCAAGAAGAAAAAAAGCAGACATATTACACACATACAAAGAGATTTATAATTTTTATGTTCTTTATTATCTCTGAATATCTGTGATCTATTGCTTTAAGACTACCTTTATCATATAATAGAATTTGTTATTAGGTTCTGGTTTTCAACCTCTCTAGAAGAATATTTTTGATTTACTTACAGAGTTATAACAGCCATCTTGAAGCCCTCTGTTCTCTTTTGTCATCTTAAGAAACAAATCAGCCTTGAAGTATTATAATATCTATATCTTTTAAAATCTTGAAACTCTTCAGCTGTGCAGTAATAAATAAGCTGACAGATTTATTGACAAAAGAACAATAGTTCATTGTTTGTATGAGTTAATCTTTTCTGTGATACATTAATGTCCTTCAATAAAGACCATCTAATTTTGTTCCCACACATCAAGAGAGAGGTTTAGAATATGTTTCAGACAATAATGCTTCGTTCAATGAGTCAGTATCAGAGGAATATATGGAACATCCCAGAAGAAAATTTAAAAAAAAATCACTGTTCCAAAGGGAGGGTGCTGTGGTAGAGACACCAGATACTCAGAGCAAAAAGGGAAAGGATTAATTTTTCTTTCTTACTTTTGTTTCCAGATTTTTCAATTAGAGTGCCTCCTAATGATATTGTTTATGCTAGCAGGCATGGGGATAACACAAAGAGTTGCTGTTGATAAAGGTAAGATAAAGGGAATAAGTTTGATTTATATGGCTGAGTTTTATACATTACTTCATTCACTCATTCATCAAATATCCAGTATATCTAAGTACCAAATGACATGCTTGGACTTATATACAGTTCATATCAATAACTTAGTGTGTTTTTTCCTTCTTTTAAAAAATTCTGAGCTATATCTGTTAGAGAGGAATAGATGACCACTAAATCAATAATTTTGTGCATACCTCTAAGCCTTACCTTTTTTTTTTTTTTGGTATTTGATCCAGATATTTTCTGAAACAAGTAAAATAGAGATGTTTTTCCTGTTCCTGGGGGCAGGAGGAGAAGGGGACGACAGAGGATGAGATGGCTGGATGGCATCACTGACTCGATGGACGTGAGTCTGAGTGAACTCCGGGAGTTGGTGATGGACAGGGAGGCCTGGCGTGCTGCAATTCATGTGTCCGCAAAGAGTCGGACACGATTGAGCGACTGAACTGACTGACTGATTACTTTCATATATTCCCTAGAGGTAACCAGCAACCTTCATTTTTTATATATTTTCATACATATGCATATATCTATATCATTTATAAGATTGGTTTGCATATTTTAAAATCGTATATAAATTGCATATGAATAGTAACACTCCAGCTGTATCATTCTGTAACCTAGCTTTTTTTTGCTCAAGCTAATGTTTTGAGTTAAATCTATATTTATACAAGTAGCTCTAGTTCTTACATTTTAATTACTATGTACTGCTCCATTGTTTGCATATTCCACAGTTTGTTCTCTTGTTGATGGACTTTTAGGTTCTTCCAATTTTTTTTTTAGGTATTTCTAGTAGCTCTACAAGAAAAAGAAAAAAGTATTGTAGGGATATTATTTACAAATGTATTAAGTGTTTATCTAGTTTTATACCTAATACTGATATTGTTGAATCAAAGGGTATATCTATCATCACATTTGCTAGATATTGCCAAATTGCCATCCAGATAATGTATGGATATTCCTTGTTTTTTGATGGGATTGCATCCTGATAAATCCATCATAGGTTGAAAATATTGTATGTTGAAGATGCAGGTAATATACCTAACCTACCAAACATCATAGTTGACCTCATCTACCTTGAAAGTGCTCAGAACTCTTACATAAGCCTACAGTTGGGCAAAATCATCTAACATAAAGCTTGTTTTATAGTAAAGTATTGAATGTCTCATATAACTTGTTGAACACTCTACTGAAAGTGAAAAACAGAATGATTATATGGGTTCAGAATGTCCTAAGTGTATCGATTTATTTCCCTTTGTGGTCATGGGGCTGACTGGGAGCTGCTGCTCCCTGCTGTCACCCAGCATCACAAGTATGGTACTGCATATTGTTAGCCTGGGAAAAGATCAAAATTCAAAGTACAGTTTCTACTTAATGCTTATCACTTTTGCACCATCATAAAGTCAAAATTTGTAAGTTGAAGCATCGTATGTTGGAGACTGTTGTACATGCAGTTATTTACATTTGCATCAGGTTATGTCTTTTTGTACAGTTCATGAAGTTCTCATGGCAGGTATACTGGAGTAATTTGCCATTCCCTCCTCCACAGGATCACATTCTGTCAGAGCTCTCCTCTATGACCGTCTCTCTTGGGTGGCCCTACATGGCATGGCTCATAGCTTCATTGAGTTATGCAAGCCCCTTCACCACAACAAGGCAGTGATCCATGAAGTGCATAAAACTAGAAGAAAGCAACAGAAGGGGAAAGACTCTCTTTAGGAAAATTAGAAATATCAAGGGAACATTTTGTCTTAAGATGGGCACAATAAAGGACAGAAATGGTTAGAGTCTTAGTAGATGCTGAAGAGATCAAGAAGAGATGGAAAGAATACACAGAAGAACTACAAAAAAGATCTTAATGAACCAGATTACTATGATGATGTGATTAGTCACCCAGAGCCAGACATTCTGGAGTGTGAAGATAAGTGGCCTTAGGAAGCACTGCTGTTAATAAAGCTAGTGGAGTTGATGGAATTCCAGTAGTGGAATTCCAGTAGTGGAGGTGATGGAATTCAAAACCCTAAAGGATGATGCCATCAAGGTGTTGCATTCAATATGTCAGCAAGTCTGGGAGACCTACCAGTGGCTACAGGACTGGAAAAGATCAATCCTTATCCCAATTCCCAAGAAGGGTAGTACTAAAGATGTACTAACCATCAGACAATTGCACTCATCTCCCATGCTAGTAAGGTTATGCTTAAAATCTTGTATTCTAGGCTTCAGCATCATGTGAACTAAGAACTTCTAGATGTCCAAGCTGGGTTTAGAAAAGGAAGAGGAAGCAGAGATCAAATTGCTAGCATTTGCAGATCATAAAGAAAGCAAGGGGATTCCAGAGAAACATCTACCTCTGTTTCATTGACTATACTAAAACCTTTGCCTGTGTGGATCATAACAAGTTATGGAAGGCTCTTAAAGAGCTGGGAATACCATTCCACCTTACCTGTCTCCTGAGAAACCTGTATGCATGTCAAGAAGCAATAGTTAGAACCCTGTGTGGAGCAACTGATTGGTTCAAGATTGAGAAAGGAGTATGACAGGGCCGTCTGCTGTCACCCTGTTTTACCAATACACTGAGCACATCATGATGGTGACTGCAGCCATGAAACCAGAAGACTATTGCTTCCTGGCAGGAAAGCTATGACAAATCTAGACAGTGTGTTGAAAAGCAGAGACATTACTCTCCCAACAAGGCTCTGTGGTCTTCCCAGTGGTCATGCATGGCTGTGAAAGCTGGGCCATAAAGAAAGCAAAATGCCAAAGAATTGATACCTTCAAGCTGTGGTGCTGGAGAGGACTCCTGAGAGAATCTTGGACAGCAAAGAGATCAAACCAGTCAATCTTAAGAGAAATCAACTCTGAATACTTGTTGGAAGGATTGATGCTGAAGCTAATGCTCCAGTATTTTGGTCATCTGAAGAGCCGACTCATTGGAAAAATCCCTTATGCTGGGAAAGATTGAGGGCAGAAGGAGAAGAGCACCTCAGAGGATGAGATGGCTGGATGGCATCATCGATGCAATGGACATGAACTTGGGCAAAATTCGGGATATCGTAAGGGACAGGAAGGCCCGGCGTGATGCAGCCCTAGGGGTTGCAAAGAGTTAGATACAACTGGGTAACAGAACAACAGCAACAGGCAGTGTATGCGTGTTCTTTTTGCTATACAACTTTACTAGCAAGTTGTGGCTTTTCTTTACTTCCTTGTTCTTAGAATATTTCACATAAAATAGAGATTCTTGTTCCCTTGATTTTTAAAAAAAAGTGTCTTTATTTTTTAATATCTAAATAATTTATTTATTTTTGACTGCATTAAATCTTAGTTGAAGCACATGGGCTCTTCCTTGCAGTGCATGAGCTTCTCTCTAGTTGTGACACGTGGACTCCAGAGCGTGTGGGCTCTAGTTCTGGCATGCAGGGTCATAAGATGGGGCGCATGGATTTGGTTGTGGCATGTGGGCCTAGTCGCCCTGTGGCACGTGGGATCTTAGTTCCGTGACCAGGAAATGAACCTGAGTCTCCTGCACTGGAAGGTGGGTACACTTCATTACTCTTCAGTTCTGTTTTTCTGGGACATTACTGACCTCTTTTGTCTGTCTTAGCCGTATCTTTTTTATTTTCCATATTTTCCTGTTAAAGATATATTTACATGAATCTACTCCACCATCTTCACTGGAGATCCCCTTTGCTCTCTTTCAGTTCAGTTCAGTCACTCAGTCGTGTCTGACTCTTTGCGGCCCCATGAATTGCAGCACACCAGGCCTCCCTGTCCAGCACCAACTCCTGGAGTTCACTCAGACTCATGTCCATCGAGTCGGTGATGCCATCCAGCCATCTCATCCTCTGTCGTCCCCTTCTCCTCCTGCCCCCAATCCCTCCCAGCATCAGGGTCTTTTCCAATGAGTCAACTCTTCGCATGAGGTGGCCAAAGTACAGGAGTTTCAGCTTTAGCATCATTCCTTCCAAAGAACACCCAGGACTGATCTCCTTTAGAATGGACTGGTTGGACCTCCTTGCAGTCCAAGGGACTCTCAAGAGTCTTCTCCAACACCACAGTTCAAAAGCATCAATTCTTCGGTGCTCAGCTTTCTTCACAGTCCAACTCTCACAGTACAGATTACTTTCATATCCGAGACTTTATTAAGATGAGCAATTAGAAAACACAGAATAGTCAATATCTACAGTCAAGTCTCTGCAGCAAGTTGATTAAAATGAAGGAGAGTACTGAGTCAGTTATGTAGATAATTGATCTAAGCATTGACAAATATGAGAATGGACTTAGGGAATGAAAGAGCAAAGATCATTTATGTTGTTAGTGTAGTTAGGAGGTCTAAGTCCCTAGTTCCCAATAGAAATTAATATAAAGTCAATTCAGAATGATATAACTCTCCTAATCTCTGCATAGATGGTGATTCTAAACATTCCCTTAGGCAGACTTAAGGAATATAGCAACAGCCTGTAGAAGGACCATTCTGTCTGACCTACAGATAGGGATAGATATGTGCAACTGAAATTCAGAATATATACCTAATAACTGAATGAAGACCATCCCCATGGAAAAGAAATCCAAAAAAGCAAGATGGCTGCCTGAGGAGGCCTTGCAAATAACTGTGAATAGAAGAGAAGTGAAAAGGCAAAGAAGAAAGGAAAGATATAAGCATCTGAAATGCAGAGTACCCAAGAATAGCAAGGAGACATAAGAAAGCCTTCCTCAGTGATCAGTGCAAAGAAGTAGAGGAAAACAACAGAATGTTAAAGACTAGAGATCTCTTCAAGAAAAGTAGAGATATCAAGGGAACATTTCATGCAAAGATGGGCTTGATAAAGGATAGAAATGGTATGGACCTAACAGAAGCAGAAGATGTTAAGAAGAGGTGGAAAGAATACACAGAAGAACGTACAAAAAAGATTTTTATGACCTAGATAATCATGATGGTGTGATCATTAACCTAGAGCCAGACATCCTGGAATGTGAAGTCAAGTGGGCCTTAGAAAGCATCACTGTGAACAAAGTTAGTGGAGGTGATGGAATTCCAGTTGAGCTATTTCAAATCCTGAAAGATGATGCTGTGAAAGTGCTGCACTCAATATGCCAGCAGATTTGAAAAACACAGCAGTGGCCACAGGGCTGAAAAGGGTCAGTTTCATTCCAATCCCAAAGAAAGACAATGTCAAAGAATGTTCAAACTACAGCACGATTGCACTCATCTCACACACTAGTAAAGTAATGCTCAAAATTTTCCAAGCCAGGCTTCAGAAATATGTGAACTGTGAACTTCCAAATGTTCAAGCTGGTTTTAGAAAAGGCAGAGGAACCAGAGACCAAATTGCCAACATCTGATGGATCATGGAAAAAGCAAGAGAGTTCCAGAAAAACATCTACTTCTGCTTTACTGACTAAGCCAAAGCCTTTGACTGTGTGGATCACAATAAACTGTGGAAAATTCTGAAAGAGATGGGAATACCAGACCACCTGACCTGACTCTTGAGAAACCTATATGCAAGTCATGAAGCAACAATTAGAACTGTACATGGAACAACAGACTGGTTCCAAATAGGAAAAGGAATACGTCAAGGCTGTATATTGTCACCCTGCTTATTTAACTTATATGCAGAGTACACCATGAGAAATGCTGGGCTAGAAGAAGTGCAAGCTGGAATCCAGATTTCTGAAAGAGATCAATAACCTCAGATATGCAGATGACACCACCCTTATGACAGAAAGTGAAGAGGAACTAAAGACCTTGATGAAAGTGAAAGAGGAGAGTGAAAAAGTTGGCTTAAAGCTCAACATTCAGAAAACGAAGATCATGGCATCTGGTCCCATTACTTCATGGGAAATAGATGGGGAAACAGTGGAAACTGTTTTAAAATTTATTTTGGGGGGCTCCAAAATTACTGCAGATCGTGATTGCAGCCATGAAATTAAAAGACGCTTACTCCTTGGATGGAAAGTTATTACCAACCTAGATAGCATATTCAAAAGCAGAGACATTACTTTGCCAACAAAGGCCTGTCTAGTCAAGGCTATGGTTTTTCCAATGGTCTTGTATGGATGTGAGAGTTGGACTGTGAAGAAAGCTGTGGACTAAAGAATTGATGCTTTTGAACTGTGGTGTTGGAGAAAACTCTTGAGAGTCCCTTGGACTGCAAGGAGTCCTAACCAGTCCATCCTAAAGGAGATCAGTCCTGGGTGTCATTGGAAGGAATGATGCTAAAGCTGAAACTCCAATACTTTGGCCACCTCATGCAAAGATATGACTCATTGGAAAAGACCTAGATGCTGGGAAAAATTGAGAGTAGGAGGAGAAGGGGATGACAGAGGATGAGATGGCTGGATGGCATCACTGAGTTGATAGACATGAGTTTGAGTGACCTCTGGGAGTTGGTGATGGACAGGGAGGCCTGGCGTGCTGCCATTCATGGGGTCGAAAAGAGTTGGGCACAACTGAGTGACTGAATTGAACTGAACTGATTGAAATTTATGTATCCATTTGTCTCTGGTGATTTGATTTTTTCTCTTTGAAAAAGTAAGAGATTTGTCTACTTTAGAGTACCCCTCACTTTAGAATGGTCTGCTCTGTTGATCACTTTGAGAAGAAGTTCATCTTAATAATATTGCCTTTCAGTATGTAAACATGGTTTGTCTTTTTTTCTATCCCCACAAATTATTTATTTTATAACTGCAAGTTTGTACCTCTTAATCTCCCTCACTTATTTCACTCAACCCCTCACCCACCTTCCCTTTGGCAACCATCAGCTTGTTCTCTGTATCTGTTAGTTTGTTTCTGGTTTATTATATTTGTTTTGGTTTTTAGATTCCACATTATAAGTGAAATCATACAGTGTTTTTCTTTTTCTGATTTATTTCACTTAGCATAATACCCTCCAGGTTCATTCATGTTTTTGTAAATGGCCAGATTTCATTCTATTTTATGGCTTCCATTTGTGTGTGTGTATGTTTGTGTGTACCACATCTTTGTTATCCATCCATCTACCAGTGAACACTTAGATTGCTTCCATATCTTCTCTATTATAAATAATGCTGCAATGCACATAGGTTTAGCATATAATTTTCTGTATTATAGTTTTTTTTTCCTTTGGAAAAATACCCATAAGTGGAATTGCTGCATTATATGATAGTCCTTGTTGGCTCAGATGGTAAAGAATTCTCCTGCAAAATGGGAGACCTGGGTTTGATCCTTGGTTTGGGAAGATCCCCTGGAGAAGGGAATGGCTACACACTCCAGTATTCTTGCCTGGAGAATTACATGGACAGAGGAGCCTAGTGGGCTACATACAGTCCATTGAGTTGCAAAGAGTCAGGTGTGACTGAGCGATTAACAGTTTCATTTTCACATGGTAGTCTTATTTTTAATTTTTTGAGGAGCCTTTTACTCTTTTCCATATAGCTGCACCTATTTACACTCTGACCAATAGTGCACAAAGGTTGCCTTTTCTCTATTGCTTCATCATCATGTGTCATTTATTGGCTTTTTGATGATAGTCATTATAAAAATTGTAAGGTAGTTTACCTGATTTTGATTTGAATTTGTCTGATGATTAGTCAAAATTCTCCAAGCCAAGCTTCAGAAGTATGTGAACTGTGAACTTCCAGATGTTCAAGCTGGTTTTAGAAAAGGCAGAGGAACCAGAGATCAAATTGCCAACATTCGCTGGATCATGGAAAAAGCAAGAGAGTTTCAGAAAAACATCTATTTCTGCTTTATTGACTATGCCAAAGCCTTTGACGGTGTGGATCACAATAAACTGTGGAAAATTCTGAAACAGATGGAAATACCAGACCACTTGACCTACCTCTTGAGAAACCTATATTCAGGTCAGGAAGCTACAGTTAGAACTGGACGTGCACCAACAGACTGGTTCCAAATAGGAAAAGGAGTATGTCAAGGTTATATATTGTCACCCTGCTTATTTAACTTATATGCAGAGTACATCATGAGAATCGCTGGGCTGGAAGAAGCACAAGCTGGAATCAAGATTTCTGGGAGAAATATCAATAGCCTCAGATATGCAGATGACATCACCCTTATGGCAGAAAGTGAAGAGGAACTAAAGAGACTCTTGATGAAAGTGAAAGAGGAGAGTGAAAAAGTTGGCTTAAACAGCAACATTCAGAAAACGAAGATCATGGCATCTGGTCCCATCACTTCATGGGAAATAGATGGGGAAACAGTGGAAACAGTATCAGACTTTATTTTTCTGGGCTCCAAAATTACTGTAGATGGTGATTTCAGCCATGAAATTAAAAGACACTTACTTCTTGGAAGGAAAGTTATGACCAACCTAGATAGCATATTCAAAAGCAGAGACATTACTTTGCCAACAAAGGTATGTCTAGTCAAGGCTATGGTTTTTCCAGTGGTCATGTATGGATGTGAGGCTTGGACTGTGAAGAAAGCTGAGCACCGAAGAACTGATACTTTTGAACTGTGGTGTTGGAAAAGACTCTTGAGAGTCCCTTGGACTGCAAGGAGGTCCAACCAGTCCATTCTAAATGAGATCAGTCCTGGGTGTTCTTTGGAAGGAATGATGCTAAAGCTGAAACTCCAGTACTTTGGCCACCTCATGCAAAGAGTTGACTCATTGGAAAAGACTCTGATGCTGGGAGGGATTGGGTGCAGGAGGAGAAGGGGATGACAGAGGATGAGATGGCTGGAAGGCATCACCATCTCGATGGATGTTAGTTTGAGTGAACCACAGGAACTGGTGATAGACAGAGAGGCCTGGCGTGCTGCAATTCATGGGGTCGCATAGAGTCGGACACGACTGAGCAACTGAACTGAACTGAACTGATGATTAGTGATACTGGTCATTTTTTCATGTGCCTGTTAGCTATCTTCATGTCTTCTCTGGAAAAATATTTATTCCTGTACTCTTTCCATTTTTAAACCCAATTGTGGCTGTTTATTTTTTGATGCTGAGCTGTTTGAATTCTTTGTATATTTGGGATATTAACCCTTATTCAGAGATATAGTGTTTTAGTTCAGTTCAGTCTCTTAGTTGTGTCTGACTGTTTGCAACCCCGTGGACTGTAGCATGCCAAGCTTCCCTGTCCATCACCAACTCCTGGAGCCTACTCAAACTCATGTCCATTGAGTTGGTGATGCCTTCCAATCATCTCATCCTCTGTCATCCCCTTCTCCTCCCGCCTTCAATCTTTCCCAGCATCAGGGTCTTTTCTTTACAAATATATTATCCGATTCAGTGGGTTCTCTTTTTGTTGATGGATGCTTTTTGTTCGACAAAGTTTCATTTGTTTATTTCACTTTCAATTTCCTTGCCAAAGAAGACATGTCCAAAAAAGCATTGCTAAGACCGATGTTAAACCCCTTACTGCTTATGTTCTTCTAGGAGTTTTATGGTTTCAGTTCTTATGTTTTGGTCTTTAATCCATTTGAGTTTATTTTTTGTATATGGTATGAACAAGTAGACCAGGTCGATTCTTTTGCATGTAGCTGTCCAGTTTTCCCAATACTATTTACTGAAGAGGCTGTCTTTTCCCCATTCTATATTCTTGCCTTCTTTGTTTTAAATTAATAAGCCTTATAATTGTGAGGTATTTCTGGGCTTTCTCTTTTATTCCATTGATCTGTACATCTGTTTTTGTGTCAACACCAGACTGTTTTGATTATTGTAGTTTTTTAAAAAAATATAGTTTGAAATCAGCATGATTCTCTCAGCATTGTTCTTTCTCAAGATTCTTTTGGTTATTCAGTGTCATTTGTGTTTCCATGCCATTTTAGAATTATTTGTTGTCCTAGTACTGTGAAAAATGCCCTTGGTATTTGAATAGGGATCACACTGAACCTATAGATTGCCTTGGGTTATTGTTGTCTATTGTTCAGTCATTAAGTGATGTCTGACTCTTTGTGACTTCATGGTCTGCAGCACACCAGGCTCCTCTGGACTCCACTATCTCCCAGAGTTCACTCAAATTCGTGTCCACTGAGTCAGTGATGCTATCCTCTGCTGCCCCCTTCTCCATTTCCCTTTAATCTTTCCCAGCAATAGAGTCTTTTCCGGTCAGCTTTTTCATCATGTAGGCAAAGTATTGGAGTTTCAGCTTCAGCATCAGTCCTTCCAATGAATATTCAGGGTTGAATTCCTTTAGGATTGACTAGTTTGATCTCCTTACAGTCCAAGGGACTTGCCTTGGGTAGTATTGTGATTTTAACAATATTAATTCTTGCAGTCCATGTGTGTGTTAGGTTTCTTATCTCCACTTTTAGTTTTTTTTCTGATGTCACATTTTGTTCCTTTGTTTGGAACATTTTCTTATGTATTCTCATTTTGTCCAATTTTCTGCACTTATTTCTTTGTGTTAGTTAAGTTGGATTCATTTCCTAATCTTGGAGAAGTAGTTCTATGTAGAAGACATCCTATGAGTCCAGAAGCACACTAACCTCTGGTCACCAGAGTTTATATTCCAGAAGTTCTCCCTATGTGGGCTGTGTATGTCCTTTTGTTGTTGTGGGGCTGACTAATATAGGCATTCTCATAGGCAGGACTGGCTCTGGCCTAGTTGGCTACAAGATTGTGCCTCATGCAGTGGCTGCAGTCCTACTAGAAGGGAGAGTAGACTTCTCAGGTGGCTGTCTGTGTAGCTCAGGGAGACTTGGAGCTAGTGGCCACTGGGAGGTGGAGCTTGTTCCCTATGTGGCTGTTTGCATGACCCATGGGCCCAGGCTCAGAGCTGGTTATGGCCCCCTGCTTTATGGGACTGGGTCCTGGGGGTGGCTGGCTGCAGGGGTTGGGTGAGGTGGGATTATGCCGGCACACTGCTGGGCAAAACTGGGTCCCAACATCTCACTGGCTGCTCGGTTGGTGTGGAGGCTTGAACCTGGTAGTGGCCCACAAGTAGCTGGGGCCAGGTCCCCAGATGGCTGCCTACTTGAGCCCAAGCATCAAGTTGCCAGCTGTTGTTGGGCAGGTAAGTCCCAGTGCTAAAATGGTACAGGGAAGAATCCAATATGGTGATTGCCAGCACCAGTGTCCTCTTGGTAGAACAAGCTCCTCCAAATGTCTGCTGATATGTCTGTGTCCCCAGGAGAGTTCCCAGTTGCTTGCTGATTGTTCAGAAAGCTCTACAAGATCAATTAGTGAGTCTGACTAGGCTCCTTTCAAATATATGCATCTGCACTGGGACTCAGGGTATGTGAGATTTTCTTGCCACTTTAAGAGTAGCCTCTGTTTCCTACAGACTTTTCACTCTTTTGTTTTCATGCCCCACTGGCCTTCAAAGCCAGATATTCTGGGGACTCATCTTCCTAATACAAGACCTTTGGGCTGGAGAGCCTGATATAGGGCTTAGACTCCTCACTTTTTTTTGGGAGAACCCCTGCAGTTGTGATTATCCTCCTATTTGTGAGTTGCCAACCTCGGGGTGTGAGGCTCAACTGTATTGCATCTCCATCTTTTTTCTAGCCTCACTGTGATTCCTTCTTTATATCTTTAGTTGTGGAAAATCTTTTTTTGCTAGTTGTTTTCTTAGGTTGTTGCTCTGTTAATATCAATAGTTATAATGTTGGTATGCCTGTGGGAAAAACTGAGCTCAGGACCTTCTTACTCAGCCATCTTGGCCACCACCCCCAAGTTGTTTTTCCTTTTCTATGTATCATTTTAAATGTCTTTCACTTCATTGTTTTAATTTATTCAGAAATATTTTATTCTTATTGATTCTAGTGATTTTTAAAAATTTCCTTTTCAGATTTTTTCATTGTTAGTATGAGAAATGCAACTGATATTTGTCTTTTGACTTTGTGTCTTATAACTTTGCTGAATTTATTAGTTATATTTGTGTGTGTGTGTATGTATAATTTTTAGGAATTTTCTACTTATAAGATCATGTCATCTGTAAACAGAGAATTTTACATTTTCCTTTCCAATTTGAATGTCCTTTTGTTTCTTTTCTTGACTAGAAATTCCATTATTATGTTGAACAGAAGTGGTGAAAGTGGTCATCTTTGTCTTGCTCCTGTTGTTAGAGGAAAAGCTTGCTTTCTTTCACCTTTTAGTATTTTGATAGCTTTGGGTTTTTCATATGTGGCCTTTATTATGTTGGGAAAGTTATATTTCTAGTTTTTTTTTTTTTTTTTATTATCATGAATAGGTATTAGAAAGGAAAGTGAAGTTGCTCAGTCGTGTCTGACTCTTTGTGACCCCATGGACTGTAGCCTACCAGGCTCCTCCATCCATGAAATTTTCCAGGCAAAAGTACTGCAGTGGGTTGCCATTTCCTTCTCCAGGGGATCTTCCCAATCCAGGGATCGAACCTGGGTCTCCCGCATTGCAAGAAGACGCTTTACCATCTGAGCCACCAATGCTTTTTTTGCACCAATTGTGATAATCATGATTTTTTCCTTGAATTTTATTAATATATTATTTTCGTATGTTGAATTATCCTTGCATTTCAACAATAATTTTCACTTGATCATGATATATAATCTTTTTAACATACTGCTTAATTATTTGCTAATATATAGTTGAGAAGCTTTATATCAGCATCCATGTGGGATGCTAGTCAGTGGTTTTCTTCTAATGTGTCTGATTTTGGTATCAGGATAATCCTGTCCCCATGGAATGAATTAGGAAGTGTTCACTCCTCTTCAATTTTTGGAGAGATTTAGGAAAAATTGAAAATATATCCTTTTTAATATTTTCATAGAATTCACAAGTGAAGCCATCTGGACCTAGGCTTCTCTGTGTTAGAGGTTTTGGATTATGGATTCAAACTCCTTACTTGTTACGGATCTAGTCAAAATTTCTATTTGTTCTTGAGTCACTTTTTGTAGTTTGTGTATTTCTAGGAATTTGTTCATTTCATCTATGTTATCTAATCTTTTGTTGTATAGTTATTCATAGTGTTCTCTCATAATTCTTTTTTTTTGTAATATTGTTAGTAATATCCCTGTTTTCATTTATGATTGCAGTAATTAGTTTTCTCTCTTTTTTTTAAAGAAAATGAATCTAAATTTTGTCAATTTTGTTAATCATGTCAAAGAATCACCTTTGGTTTTGTTGAATATCTTATTGTTTTCCTAGTCTTTATTTTATCCATTGGCACTTAATCTTTATTATTTCTTTCCATCTGCTACCTTTGGGTTTAATTAGTTTTGTTTTTTTTTTCCCCTAGTTATTTAAGGTGTATGCCAACAAAGGTTCGTCTAGTCAAGGCTATGGTTTTTCCTGTGGTCATGTATGGATGTGAGAATTGGACTGTGAAGAAGGCTGAGTGCCGAATAATTGATGCTTTTGAACTGTGGTGTTGGAGAAGATTCTTGAGAGTCTCTTGGAATGCAAGGAGATCCAATCAGTCCATTCTGAAAGAGATCAGCCCTGGGATTTCTTTGGAAGGAATGACGCTAAAGCTGAAACTCCAGTACTTTGGCCACCTCATACGAATAGTTGACTCACTGTAAAAGACTCTGATGCTGGGAGGGATTGGGGGCAAGAGGAGAAGGGGACGACAGAGGATGAGATGGCTGGATGACATCACTGACTTGATGGACGTGAGTCTCAGTAAACTCCGGGAGTTGGTGATGGACAGCGAGGGCTGGCTGCTGTGATTCATGGGGTTGCAAAGAGTCGGACATGACTGAGCAACTGATCTGATTGGATAGTTAGCTCTTGATTTGAGCTCTTTCTTTCTTTCTTTTTTTTTTTCAGTGTATGCGTTTAAAAATGTAGTTTTTTTCCGATAGTACTACTTCAATTACATCTTTTTTTTTAATTTTATTTTATTTTTAAACTTTACATAATTGTATTAGTTTTGCCAAATATCAAAATGAATCCACCACAGGTATTCATGTGTTCCCCATCCTGAACCCTCCTCCCTCTTCCCTCCCCATACCCTCCCTCTGGGTCATCCCAGTGCACTAGCCCCAAGCATGCAGTATCGTGCATCGAACCTGGATTGGCAACTCCTTTCTTACATGATATTTTACATGTTTCAATGCCATTCTCCCAAATCTTTCCACCCTCTCCCTCTCCCTCAGAGTCCATAAGACTGTTCTATACATCAGTGTCTCTTTTGCTGTCTCGTACACCGGGATATTGTTACCATCTTTCTAAATTCCATATATATGCATTAGTATACTGTATTGGTGTTTTTCCTTCTGGCTTACTTCACTCTGTATAATAGGCTTCAGTTTCATCCACCTCATTAGAACTGATTCAAATAATACTCCATTGTGTATATGTACCATGGCTTTCTTATCCATTCATTTGCTGATGGACATCTAGGTTGCTTCCATGTCCTGGCTATTATAAACAGTGCTGCGATGAACATTGGGGTACACGTGTCTCTTTCCCTTCTGGTTTCCTCAGTGTGTATGCCCAGCAGTGGGATTGCTGGATCATAAGGCAGTTCTATTTCCAGTTTTTTAAGGAATCTCCACACTGTTCTCCATAGTGGCTGTACTAGTTTGCATTCCCACCAACAGTGTAAGAGGGTTCCCTTTTCTCCACACCCTCTCCAGCATATATTATTTGTAGACTTTTGGATTGCAGCCATTCTGACTGGTGTGAAATGGTACCTCATTGTGGTTTTGATTTGCATTTCTCTGATAATGAGTGATGTTGAGCATCTTTTCATGTTTTTGTTAGCCATCTGTATGTCTTCTTTGGAGAAATGTCTATTTAGTTCCTTGGCCCATTTTTTGATTGGGTCATTTATTTTTCTGGAGTTGACCTGGAGGAGTTCCTTGTATATTTTTGAAATTAGTTGTTTGTCAGTTGCTTCATTTGCTATTATTTTCTCCCATTCTGAAGGCTGTCTTTTCACCTTGCTAATAGTTTCTTTGATGTGCAGAAGCTTTTAAGGTTAATTAGGTCCCATTTGTTTGTTTTTGCTTTTATTTCCAGTATTCTGGGAGGTGGGTCATAGAGGATCCTGCTGTGATGTATGTCGGAGAGTGTTTTGCCTATGTTCTCCTCTAGGAGTTTTATAGTTTCTGGTCTTATGTTTAGATCTTTAATCCATTTTGAGTTTATTTTTGTGTATGGTGTTAGAAAGTGTTCTAGTTTCATTCTTTTACAAGTGGTTGACCAGATTTCCCAGCACCACTTGTTAAAGAGATTGTCTTTAATCCATTGTATATCCTTACCTCCTTTGTCAAAGATAAGGTGTCCATATGTGCGTGGATTTATCTCTTGGCTTTCTATTTTGTTCCATTGATCTATATTTCTGTCTTTGTGCCAGTACCATACTGTCTTGATAACTGTGGCTTTGTAGTAGAGTCTGAAGTCAGGTAGGTTGATTCCTCCAGTTCCATTCTTCTTTCTCAAGATCGCTTTGGCTATTCGAGGTTTTTTGTATTTCCATACAAATTGTGAAATTATTTGTTCTAGCTCTGTGAAGAATACTGTTGGTAGCTTGATAGGGATTGCATTGAATCTATAAATTGCTTTGGGTAGTATACTCACTTTCACTATATTGATTATTCCAATCCATGAACATGGTATATTTCTCCACCTATTAGTGTCCTCTTTGATTTCTTTCACCAGTGTTTTATAGTTTTCTATATATAGGTCTTTAGTTTGTTTAGGTAGATATAATCCTAAGTATTTTATTCTTTCCATTGCAATGGTGAATGGAATTGTTTCCTTAATTTCTCTTTCTGTTTTCTCATTACTAGTGTATAGGAATGCAAGGGATTTCTGTGTGTTGATTTTATATCCTGCAACGTTATTATAGTCATTGATTAGTTCTAGTAATTTTCTGGTGGAGTCTTTAGGGTTTTCTATGTAGAGGATCGTCATCTGCAAATAGTGAGAGTTTTACTTCTCTTTTCCAATTTGGATTCCTTTTATTTCTTTTCCTGCTGTGACTGCTGCGGCCAAAACTTCCAAAACTATTTTGAATAATAATGGTGCAAGTGGGCACCCTTGTCTTGTTCCTGACTTTAGAGGAAATGCTTTCAATTTTTCACCACTGAGGATAATGTTTGCTGTGGGTTTGTCATATATAGCTTTTATTATGTTGAGGTATGTTCCTTCTATTCCTGCCTTCTGGAGAGTTCTTATCATAAATGGATGTTGAATTTTGTCAAAGGCTTTCTCTGCATCTATTGAGATAATCATATGGTTTTTATTATTCAATTTGTTAATGTGGTGTATTACATTGATTGATTTGCGCATATTGAAGAATCCTTGCATCCCTGGGATAAAGCCCACTTGCTCATGGTGTATGATCTTTTTACTGTGTTGTTGGATTCTGTTTGCTAGAATTTTGTTAAGGATTTTTGCATCTATGTTCATCAGTGATATTGGCCTGTAGTTTTCTTTTTTGTGGGATCTTTCAGGTTTTGGTATTAGGGTGATGGTGGCCTCATAGAATGAGTTTGGAAGTTTACCTTCCTCTGAATTTTCTGGAAGAGTTTGAGCAGGATAGGTGTTAGCTCTTCTCTAAATTTTTGGTAGAATTTGGCTGTGAAGCCGTCTGGACCTGGGCTTTTGTTTGCTGGAAGACTTCTGATTACAGTTTCAATTTCCGTGCTTGTGATGGGTCTGTTAAGATTTTCTATTTCTTCCTGGTTCAGTTTTGGAAAGTTGTACTTTTCTAAGAATTTGTCCATTTCTTCCACGTTGTGCATTTTATTGACATATAATTGTTGATAGTAGTCTATTATGATCCTTTGTATTTCTGTGTTGTCTGTTGTGATCTCTCCTTTTTCATTTCTAATTTTATCGATTTGATTTTTCTCCCTTTGTTTCTTGATGAGTCTGGCTAGTGGTTTGTCAATTTTATTTATCCTTTCAAAGAACCAGCTTTTGGTTTTGTTGATTTTTGCTATGGTTTCTTTTGTTTCTTTTGCATTTATTTCTGCTCTAATTTTTAAGATTTCTTTCCTTCTACTAACCCTGGGGTTCTTCATTTCTTCCTTTTCTAGTTGCTTTAGGTGTAGAGTTAGGTTATTTATTTGACTTTTTTCTTGTTTCTTGAGGTGTGCCTGTATTGCTTTGAACTTTCCCCTTAGGACTACTTTTACCATGTCCCACAGGTTTTGGGTTGTTGTGTTTTCATTTTCATTCGTTTCTATGCAAATTTTGATTTCTTTTTTGATTTCTTCTGTGATTTGTTGGTTATTCAACAGCATGTTGTTCAGCCTCCATATGTTGGAATTTTTAGTAGTTTTTCTCCTGTAATTGAGATCTAATCTTACTGCATTGTGGTCAGAAAAGATGCTTGGAATGATTTCAATTTTTTTGAATTTACCAAGGCTAGTTTTATGGGCCAGGATGTGGTCTATCCTGGAGAATGTTCTATGTGTACTTGAGAAAAAGGTGAAATTCATTGTTTTGGGATGAGGTCTAACTGGTCTATTGTATCGTTTAAAGTTTGTGTTTCCTTGTTAATTTTCTGTTTAGTTGATCTATCCATAGGTGTGAGTGGGGTATTAAAACCTCCCACTATTATTGTGTATTGTTAATTTCTCCTTTCATACTTGTTAGCATTTGTCTTACATATTGCGGTGCTCCCGTGTTGGGTGCATATATATTTATAATTGTTATATCTTCTTCTTGGATTGATCCTTTGATCATTATGTAGTGACCTTCTTTGTCTCTTTTCACAGCCTTTGTTTTAAAGTCTATTTTATCTGATATGAGTATTGCTACTCCTGCTTTCTTTTGGTCCCTATTTGCATGGAAAATCTTTTTCCAGCCCTTCACTTTCAGTCTGTATGTGTCCCCTGTTTTGAGGTGGGTCTCTGGTAGACAACATATGTAGGGGTCTTGTTTTTGTATCCATTCAGCCAGTCTTTGTCTTTTGGTTGGGGCATTCAAACCATTTACATTTAAGGTAATTACTGATAAGTATGATCCCATTGCCATTTACTTTATTGTTTTGGGTTCGAATTTATACACCGTTTTTGTGTTTCCTGTCTAGAGAATATCCTTTAGTATTTGTTGGAGAGCTGGTTTGGTGGTGCTGAATTCTCTCAGCTTTTGCTTGTCTGAAAAGCTTTTGATTTCTCCTTCATACTTGAATGAGATCCTTGCTGGGTACAATAATCTGGGCTGTAGGTTATTTTCTTTCATCATTTTAAGTATGTCTTGCCATTCCCTCCTGGCTTGAAGAGTTTCTATTGAAAGATCAGCTGTTATCCTTATGGGAATTCCCTTGTGTGTTATTTGTTGTTTTTCCCTTGCTGCTTTTAATATTTGTTCTTTGTGTTTGATCTTTGTTAATTTGATTAATATGTGTCTTGCAGTGTTTCGCCTTGGGTTTATCCTGTTTGGGACTCTCTGGATTTCTTGGACTTGGGTGATTATTTCCTTCCCCATTTTAGGGAAGTTTTCAACTATTATCTCCTTAAGTATTTTCTCATGGTCTTTCTTTTTGTCTTCTTATTCTGGAACCCCTATGATTCGAATGTTGTATTGTTTAATATTGTCCTGGAGGTCTCTGAGATTGTCCTCATTTCTTTTAATTCTTCCTCTTTTATCCCCTCTGATTCATTTGTTTCTACCATTCTATCTTCTAATTCACTAATCCTATCTTCTGCCTCTGTTATTCTACTATTTGTTGCCTCCAGAGTGTTTTTAATTTCATTTATTGCATTATTCATTATATATTGACTCTTTTTTATTTCTTCTAGGTCCTTGTTAAACCTTTCTTGCATCTTCTCAATCCTTGTCTCCAGGCTATTTATATGTGATTCCATTTTAATTTCAAGATTTTGGATCAATTTCACTATCATTATTCAGAATTCTTTATCAGGTAAATTCCCTATCTCTTCCTCTTTGGTTTGGTTTGGTGGGCATTTATCCTGTTCCTTTATCTGCTGAGTATTCCTCTGTCTCTTCATCTTGTTTAAATTGCTGAGTTTGGGGTGTCCTTTCTGTATTCTGGCAGTTTGTGGAATTCTCTTTATTGTGGCATTTCCTCACTGTGTGTGGGTTTGTACAGGTGGCTTGTCAAGGTTTCCTGGTTAGGGAAGTTTGTGTTGGTGTTCTGGTGGGTGGAGCTGGATTTTTTCTCTCTGGAGTGCAACGAAATGTTCAGTAATGGGTTATGAGATGTCTATGGTTTTGGGGTGACTTTGGGCAGCCTGTATCTTGAAGCTCAGGGCTGTGTTCCTTTGTTGCTGGAGAATTTGCTTTGTATGTCTTGCCCTGAAACTTGTTGGCCCTTGTGTGGTGTTTGGTTTCAGTGTAGGTGGAGGCGTTTGATGAGCTCCTGTCAATTAATGTTCCCTGGAGTCAGGAGTTCCCTGGAGTCAGGGTTTGGACTTAAGCCTCCTGTTTCCAGTTATCAGTCTTATTTTTACAGTAGTTTCAAAACTTCTTCTATACAGCACCATTGATAAAACATCTACGTTAAAGATGAAAAGTTTCTCTACTGTGAGGGTCACTCAGAGAGGTTCACAGCATTACATGGAGAAGAGAAGAGGGAGGAGGGAGTTAGAGGTGACCCAAATGAGATGAGGTGGAATCAATAGTGGAGAGAGTGGGCTAGCCAGTAGTTACTTCCTTATGTGCACTCCACAAGTGGACCACTCAGAGATGTTCACAGAGTTATACAGAGAAGAGAAGGAGGAAGGTGACAGAGGTGGCCAGAAGGATAAAAGGGGGGAATGAAAAGGAGGGAGACAGATCCAGCCAATAATCAGTTCCTTAAGTGTTCTCCACTGTCTGGAACACACAGAAATTCACAGAGTTGGGTAGAGTAGAGAGGGGTTAGGGAGGAGACACCGGCGACCTGGTGGAGAAAAAGGAGAGTCCAAAGGGAGAGAGAGCAGTCAAGCCAGTTATCTCGCTCCCTAGTGAAAAATGGGTCCTGAAGATTGCGTTCTTAAAGGTACAAAATTGGTAACAAATACATAAAAGCAAAAATTAAAATCTAGAGTAGAGTTTGGAATTTCAAAAATACAATGTTAAAGAAAAGAAGAAGGAAAAGAAAGAGAGAAAAAATGAACAAACAAAGCAAACAAGGTCGTGAAAATTATAAAGAAAATACAGGTACAAAATTGATAACTAATACCAAAAAGCAAAAATTAAAAATCTAGAGTAGAGTTTGGAATTTCAAAAATACAATGTTAAAAAAAAGAAGAAGAAAAATAAGGAGAGAAAACAAACAAACAAACAAAAACAAACAATGTCACAAAAATTATAAAGAAAATACAGGTACAAAATTGATATCAAATACCAAAAAGCATAAATTAAAAATCTAGAGTAGAGTTTGGAATTTCAGATATACAATGTTATATGAAAGAAGAAGAGAAAGAAATAGAGAAAAAAAACGTCACAGAAATTATAAAAAAAAAAAAACTACAGGTACAAAATTGATAACATATACCAAAAAGCTAAAATTAAAAATCTAGAGTAGAGTTTGGAATTTCAAAAATACAATGTTAAAGAAAAGAAGAAAAAAAAAAGTCAAAAAATTATAAAATATGTGTATATATATATATATATATATATATATGAAGTTTGCTGAAGAAGAAAAAAAGGGTCTTTTTTTTTTTTGCTATGTAATAGGTTATAAAATTGAAAATTAAAGGAACAATAGAAGACTTAAAATTTTTTTTAATTAAAAAAAAAAGAAAAAATGATAGTAAAAATAGTAAAAATATATCTAGGACTTTCTTTGGTTTTGTTGTGAGTATTGTGGGTTCAGTTCATTTTTGGCTAGTTCCTTGGTCCGACTTAAATTTCTCAAGATCTATAGGCCCCTTCCTATGTAGTCCGTAGTAACCACAGGGTTTTATCTATTGCCTGTAGCTTCCAAGGCGTTTCCCTCTGTTACAACGTCTTCTGTTTGCTGGTCTCTTCAGTGTCTGGTTTCTGCCCTGACACAAAGGGGATGGTGGAGGACACTTTTTTTTTTTTTTTTAGGCTCACTTGTTCAGTCGTGCTGTGGGAAGGGAGGGAGGGAGGGGTGCTGCAAACAAATAACACTGGTGTGCGCTCGCAGTGCCTCAGCCACACTGGGTCTGCCCCCGCTCACGGCACGTGTCGCCTCCCTGCCCACACTACTCGGGCTCTAGGTTGTTCAGCCGGGAACAATCCGAGGCCGGCCCTGGGCTGCATGTACCTCCCAGGTCCAAGCCGCTCAGGTTCAGGCACTCAGGTAGCCCTCAGATGCGCAGACTCATTTGGGCCTGTGTTTTGTGCTCTTCCCAGGTCTGAGCAGCTCAGGTGATGAGGTGTTTGGCGAGTGCCAATGCTGCGACTTATCGCCTCCCTGCCACTCGGTTATCTGGGTGTAAAACCAGCGCACCTTCTCAGGCAGATGTTGACCGTTCAGACCCCCAATAAGTTTTACTTAGCAAAGAAGCCTGCTTACAGTTTTATAGATAAAGTCTCTCTGGGGCTGCTATTGCCCCCTTCCAGCTCTGGCTGCCTGTCACCGGAGGGGGAAGGTCTGCAGCTGGCTATCTCTGTTCAGTCCTTTGTTCCGTGCGTGGGCCTGGCGGTGTCTTAGGTTAGGGCTGGCTTTTCGCGTGGTAGATATCCCACAGTCTGGTTTGCTAGCCCAAATTATTTTGCTCAGATAGCGCTCAGGGTATTCAGGCCAGATTCTTACTCTCAGCGATGCAGCCCGCGCCACGCCTCCCTGCCCAGCCCCCGCTTGCTAATGGCGTGTGCAGGCGTCTGCGCTGCTTCTCGGGTAGGGGAGTTACCGTAGGGCTCGCAATCTGCGAGTTTTAATTGTTTATTTATTTTTTCTCCCTGTTATGTTGCCCTCTGTGCTTCCTAAGCTCGGCACAGATTCGGCAGTGAGAAGGTTTCCTGGTGTTTGGAAACTTCTCTCTTTTTAAGACTCCCTTCCCGGGATGGAACTCTGTCCCTCCCTCTTTTGTCCCTTTTTTTTTGTTTGTTTTTTATATGTTTTCCTACTTCCTTTCGAAGAGTTGGGTTGCTTTTCTGGGTGCCTGATGTCCTCTGCCGGCATTCAGAAGTTGTTTTGTGGAATTTACTCTACGTTCAAATGCTCTTTTGATGAATTTGTGGGGGAGAAAGTGTTCTCCCCATCCTACTCCTCCACCATCTTCTCAATTACATATTGTAAGTCTTGATATGTTGTGTTTTTATTTGTCTCAAGGTATTTTCTAATTTCCTTTAGAATTTCGTTTTTTACTCATTGATTGTTTATTAGTGTGTTGTTCAATTTCCACGTTTGTGGGTATTTTTGTTTCTTTCTGCTACTGATCTAGTTTCATTTCATTGTTTTAAGGAAAGATACTTTGTATGACTTCAGACAATTAAAATTTATTAAGAAAATGAAAACACAACAACCCCAAACCTATGGGACACTGTAAAAGCAGTGCTAAGGGTAAGATTCATAGCAATACAGGCTTACCTCAAGTAGCAAGAAAGAAGTCAGATAAATAACCTAACTCTACACCTAAAGCAACTAGAAAATGAAGAAATGAAGAACCCCAGGGTTAATAGAAGGAAAGAAATCTTAAAAATTAGGGGAGAAATAAATGCAAAAGAAAGAAAAGAGACCATTGCAAAAATCAACAAAGCCAAAGCTGGTTCCTTGAAAAGATAAATAAAATTGATAAACCATTAGCCAGACTCATCAAGAAACAAAGGGAGAAAAATCAAATCAACAAAATTAGAAATGAAAATGGAGAGATCACAAAAGACAACACAGAAATACAAAGGATCATAAGAGACTATTATCAGCAACTATATGCCAATAAAATGGACAGCTTGGAAGAAATGGATAAATTCTTAAAAAAGTACAACTTTCCAAAACTGAACCAGGAAGAAATAGAAAATTTTAACAGATGCATCACAAGCATGGAAATTGAAACTGTAATCAGGAATCTTCCAGCAAACAAAAGCCCAGGACCAGACAGCTTCACAGCTGAATTCTACCAAAAATTTAGAGAAGAGCTAACACCTATGCTAATCAAACTCTTCCAGAAAATTGCAGAGGAAGGTAAACTTCTAAACTCATTCTATGAGGTCACCATCACCCTAACACCAAATCCTGACAAAGGTGCCACAAAAAAAGAAAACTACAGGCCAATATCACTGATGAACATAGATGCAAAAATCCTTAACAAAATTCTAGCAAACAGAATCCAACAACATATTAAAAAGATCATACATCATGACCAAGTGGGCTTTATCCCAGGGATGCAAGGATCCTTCAATATCTGCAAATCAATCAATGTAATACACCACATTAACAAATTGAATAATAAAAACCATATTATTATCTCAATAGATGCAGCGAAATCCTTTGAAAAAATTCAACATCAATTTATGATAAATACCCTCCAGAAAGCAGGAATAGAAGGAACATACCTCAACATAATAAAAGCTATATATGACAAACCCACAGCAAACAGTATCCTCAATGGTGAAAAATTGAAAGTATTTCCCCTAAAGTCACGAACAAGACAAGGGTGCCCACTCTCACCACTACTATTCAACATAGTTTTGGAAGTTTTGGCCACAGCAATCAGAGCAGAAAAAGAAATAAAAGGAATCCAGATTGGAAAAGAAAAAGTAAAACTTTCACTGTTTGCAGATGACATGATCCTCTACATGGAAAACCCTAAAGATTCCACCAGAAAATTACTAGAGCTAATCAATGAATATAGTAAAGTTGCAGGATATAAAATTAACACAGAGAAATCCCTTACATTCTTATACACTTGCTATGAGAAAACAGAAATAGAAATTAAGGAAACAATTCCATTCACCATTGCAATGAAAAGAATAAAATACTTAGGAATATATCTACCTAAAGAAACAAAAGACCTATATATAGAAAACTATAAATCACTGGTGAAAGAAATCAAAGAGGACACTAATAGGTGGAGAAATATACCATGTCCATGGATTGGAAGAATCAACATAGTGAAAATGAGTATACTACCCAAAGCAATCTATAGATTGAATGAAACCCCTATCAAGCTACCAACGGTATTTTTCACAGAGCTAGAACAAATAATTTCACAATTTGTATGGAAATACAAAAAGCCTCAAATAGTCAAAGCAATCTTGAGAAAGAAGAATGGAACTGGAGGAATCAACCTGCCTGACTTTAGGCTCTACTACAAAGCCATAGTCACTAAGGCAGTATGGTACTGGCACAAAGACAGAAACATAGATCAATGGAACAAAATAGAAAGCCCAGAGATAAATCCATGCACCTATGGACACCTTATCTTTGACAAAGGAGGCAAAAATATACAATGGAGGAAACACAATCTCTTTAACAAGTGGTGCTGGGAAAACTGGTCAACCACTTGTAAAAGAATGAAACTAGAACACTTTCTAACACCATACAAAAAAATAAACTCCAAATGGATTAAAGATCTAAATGTAAGACCAGAAACTCTAAAACTCCTAGAGGAGAACATAGGCAAAACACTCTCTGACCTAAACCATGACAAGATCCTCTATGACTCACCTCCCACAATATTGGGAAAAAAGCAAAAATAAACAAATGGGACCTAATTAAAATTAAAAGCTTCTGCACAGAAAAGGAAACTATAAGCAGAATGAAAAGACAGCCCTCAGAATGGGAGAAAATAAGAGCCAACAAAGCAATGGACAAAGAACTAATCTCAAAAATATACAAGCAACTCCTGCAGCTCCACTCCAGAAGAATAAATGACCCAATCAAAAAATGGGCCAAAGAACTATAATGACATTTCTCCAAAGAAGACATACAGATGGCTAACAAACACATAAAAAGATACTCAACATCACTCCTTATCATAGAAATGCAAATCAAAACCACAATGAGGTACCATTTCATGCCAGTCAGAATGGCTGCTATCCAAAAGTCTACAGGCAATAAATGCTGGAGAGGGTGTGGAGAAAAGCAAACCCTCTTCCACTATTGGTGGGAATGCAAACTAGTACAGCCACTATGGAGAACAGTGTGGAGATTCTTTAAAATAGTGGAAGTAGAACTGCCATACTACCCCGCAATCCCACTGCGGAGCATACACACCGAGGAAACCAGAATTGAAAGAAAAACGTGTACCCCAATGTTCATCACAGCACTCTTTATAAAAGCCAGGACACGTGTCTCTTTCCCTTCTGGTTTCCTCAGTGTGTATGCCCAGCAGTGGGATTGCTGGATCAAAAGGCAGTTCTATTTCCAGTTTTTTAAGGAATCTCCACACTGTTCTCCACAGTGGCTGTACTAGTTTGCATTCCCACCAACAGTGTAAGAGGGTTCCCTTTTCTCCACACCCTCTCCAGCATTTATTGCTTGTAGACTTTTGGATCGCAGCCATTCTGACTGGCATGAAATGGTACCTCATAGTGGTTTTGATTTGCATTTCTCTGATAATGAGTGATGTTGACATGTATGAAACGAGTCGCCAGTCCAGGTTCAATGCACGGTACTGGATGCTTGGGGCTGGTGCACTGGGATGACCCAGAGGGAGGGTAGGGGAGGGAGGAGGGAGGAGGGTTCAGGATGGGGAACGCAGGTATACCTGTGGTGGATTCATTTCGATATTTGGCAAAACTAATACAATATTGTAAAGTTTAAAAATAAAATAAAATTAAAAAAAAAATAAAATAAAAGCCAGGACATGGAAGCAACCTAGATGTCCATCAGCAGATGAATGGATAAGGAAGCTGTGGTACATATACACAATGGAGTATTACTCAGCCATTAAAAAGAATACATTTGAATCAGTTCTAATGAGATGGATGAAACTGGAGCCTATTATACAGAGTGAAATAAGCCAGAAAGAAAAACACCAATACAGTATATTAACGCATATATGTGGAATTTAGAAAGATCGTAACGATAACCTTGTATGCGAGACAGCAAAAGAGACACAGATGTACAGAACAGTCTTTTGGGCTCTGTGGGAGAGGGCGAGGGTGGGATGATTTGGGAGAATGACATTGAAACATGTATAATATCATATATGAAATGAATCGCCAGTCCAGATTGGCTGCATGATACAGGGTGCTCAGGACTGGAGCACTGAGATGACCCTGAGGGATGGGATGGGGAGGGTGGTGGGAGGGGGGCTCAGGATGGGGAACACATTTACACCCATGGCAGATTCATGTCAATGTATGGCAAAACCAATACAATATTGTAAAGTAAAATAATAAAATAAATAAATAAATAAAATTTATTAGATATATTTTGTGGCCTAAATACTGTATATCCTGGGGAATTTTTCAGGTGCACTTAAGAGAAATGTGTATCTCTTTTTATTGTGTGAAGTGGTCTTTGTCAGCTCTAATTGGCTAATAGTGTAGTTAAAGTTTTGTATATTCTTATTGATTTTATATATGATTTATACATTATTAAAAATGGGAGTATTAAAATTTCAAGTTATTATGGACTTTTCTATTTTCCTCTGCAATTCTGTCCATTTTTCTTCATATATTTTGCAGCTTCTTTGTTGTTGTTCAGTTGCTCTGTCTTGTCTGACTCTGTAACTCCCTGGGCTGCAGCATGCCAGGTTTCCCTGTGCTTCACTATCTCCCAGAGTTTGCTCAAACTCATTTCCATTGAGTCAGTGATGCCTTCTGACCATCTCGTCCTCTGTCTTCCCCTTCTCCCCCTGCCTTCAATCTTTCCCAACATCAGTGTCTTTTCCAGTAAGTCGAGTTGTGCCTATTTATAATTTTTAGATATCTTGTATTGACCTGTTCTTTCATAATCTTTTCTGACTTAATGTCTCTTTTGTCTGAACAGTTCTCTTTTGGTTACTATTTGAATGGAATATCCTTTTCTTTGGGTTTTCCTGGTGGCTCAGTGGTAAAGAATCTGCCTGCCAATGCAGGGGATGTGGATTCGATCCCTGGGTTGGGAAGATCCCCTAGAGAAGGAAATGGCAACCCACTCCCATGGACAGAAGAGCCTGGTGGGCTACAGTTTATGGGTTGCAAAAGAGTCAGACATGACTTAGTGGCTAAACAACATTTTTTTTCTATGCTTTTAATCAAATCTGCCAATCTCTGTGCTTTAATGGAATAATTAAATCTATTTATATTTAATGTGATTAACAATAAAAAAATTTATTTCTTCAATTTAGCTATATTTTCTGCATGCCATATATTTCTGTTCTTCACTTCTTCCATTACTGACCTTGTAAAATTTACTTTCCATACTGTTTTGATTTCTTTCTTTTTTCCTTTTTTGTATGTTTTTTTATTATTTTCTTGTTGGTTAATTTGGGGATTACAATTTACATCTTAAACTTACAGCATTCTAGTTCAAATAATGCCAACTTAATTTCAATACTATAAAGATACTCCGTTCCTATATGCCTTATTTAGTTCAGACATTGTTTTCTCAATTTCCTTTTGTTCTTCTTCTTGGTTTCTTTTAGTTTATCAAATATATTTAATGCAGTTGATTTAATATATTTAACTAATATTTCCAATGGGTGATGATTTCTGTTTAATTATTTTTTCCCTGTGAATAGGCCATTATTTTATGTTCCTGTGTATGGTTTGTAAATTTTTATTGAGGTTTGGACATTCTGAGTATTATGTTGTGGTAACTCTGGAAATCTAATTTTCTCATTCCTCCTAGATTGCTGTTTTTTTTGCTTGTTGAGAGGTGAAACTATCCTTTCATGATTTTCTGACCTATTTTTGTAAAGTGTGTATCTTTGTTTTATGTGGTCACTGGAGTTGCTCTTTCATTTTTTTTCCCCCCTGCAGTCAACTGGTGACCTGGCAAGATTTCCTTAAATATCTGGCTCTCAGTAGTGAATGAAGTAGTCTTGTGTCTTTTAAATCCCCTGTGGCTAGGAAGGCATGTTAGCCCTTTGGTGTTGAAACAGTGGCTGATCTCTGTGCCAGTCTCTCAGTGATAAAAAGCAGCAATCAGCAATCAAATTTCAAAATCTGTATCCCTAGGGAACAAGTTTTTACTGCTCATCTATCTGGCTCTAGCAAGTACTATCAGGATTATGGGGTGTATTCTGCATAGTTGCCTGCCATAGTGTTAGTGGTTGGAGGATAGTAGCTAATAACTATGATGGCCAAAATTGACTGAAATTTACTATCCTCTTCATCAAACTTTCACGAAGCTCTCCCCTAGATGCTGCAAGTATTATTTGGAAATCAATTCAGATTTCCAAAATAGTTGCTTTAGACAGTTCCTTACAGTTTGTTATTTCTGTGGAAGGATGGATTTCTGAAATATCATGCTTTATTATCTTCTCTCATGTCACTCATGGATTGCTTTTTGTTCTTGATTTTTTTTGTCCATTTTAAATTTGAATGTTAGTAAGTTTATTATGAACTTTTTAAAAAGCTTAATATATAAAGCTTATGAGCTTTTGTCTGAAATATTTTTCTATTTTTGTCCTTTAAGTTTTTTGCTATTAATGTTCATTTTATATGTTTTGCTATCTGTTGATTTTTTTCTTTGAGATTTAGAAGGTCCTTCCCTTTTCAAGATTGATTACATATTTACCAACATTTTCTTCTAGATGTTATTATTTCATTTTTCGTATTTTATCTTTTAAACCATGTGGAATTTATTTGAATGTATTTATTATATGTGGTAAAGATCTAACCTGATAGTTTTTATGAATTGTGAGCTAAAGTTCCCAACATCTTTTATTTACTAACCTGTACTTTACTTGTTTCTTTTAACTTGTGTTATTAATTAATTTATTATTTTTGGCTGTACTGGGTCTTCACTGCTGTGCTTGGGCCTTCTGTAGCTGTGGCGAGTGGGGGCCACTCTCTAGTTGCATAGCACAGGCTCTCAGTGCTCAGACATTAGCAGTTTTGGTGCTCAGGCCTAGTTGACCTCAGGCATGTGGGATCTTCCAGGACCAGGGATCGAACCAGTGTCCCATGCCCTGCAGGGTGGATTGTCAACAACTGAACCACCAGGGAAGCCTCACTTTGGTTTTGAATAGTGCCTTTTGTTATAAATTAAGTTGATACTCCTCTGTCTTAATTTGGCCTATAATTTTGTTCCAATGATATGCCTGCCTGTGCCTTCACCTATGCAACTTGCTTTTAAAACTTAATATTTGCGGTAGATTGTATCATTCCAAATCTTTTTTCTATACTTTGTGATAAGATTATATAATCACATCTTTTGCCATGAACTTTGCAGTGCCCTCCCATTGTCATTCTGGGGTTGGCCATGACTATGGCCCATCTGATTTTAGAAAATATGTTACAGAGAGGGACCTGAAAAGTGTTTCCAAATTTAGACTTGTTCTCCTTCTTCCCATAGAACTGCCATAAGAAGAGCATACCTTGCTAGACCCAAGAGGAGAATGAAAGACATACAGAAAGGAGCTGCCTTAGCTAAGCTGCCCCAGCTAGGCTTAGACTAGAGTAAGTAAACCTTAGTCAACTGAAAGATATTTAAGAAAGCCCAGCCAATTCCCATATGGTGAATAGCCTCTACTATACTATATTAGCGAGTTCCTAAATTTATTTTTTTGGGCTCCAAAATCACTGCAGATGGTGACTGCAGCCATGAAATTAAAAGACGCTTACTCCTTGGAAGGAAAGTTATGATCAACCTAGACAGCATATTCAAAAACAGAGACATTACTTTGCCAACAAAGGTCCGTCTAGTCAAGGCTATGGTTTTTCCTGTGGTCATGTATGGATGTGAGAGTTGGACTGTGAAGAAAGCTGAGCACTGAAGAATATATGCTTTTGAACTGTGGTGTTGGAGAAGACTCTTGAGAGTCCCTTGGACTGCAAGGAGATCCAACCAGTCCATTCTGAAGGAGATCAGCCCTGGGATTTCTTTGGAGGGAATGATGCTAAAGCTGAAACTCCAATACTTTGGCCACCTCATGTGAAGAGTTGACTCATTGGAAAAGACTCTGATGCTGGGAGGGATTGGGGGCAGGAGGAGAAGGGGATGACAGAGGATGAGATGGCTGGATGGCATCACTGACTCGATGGATGTGAGTCTGAGTGAACTCCCGGAGTTGGTGATGGACAGTGAGGCCTAGCATGCTGCGATTCATGGGGTTGCAAAGAGTCGGACACGACTGAGTGACTGAACTTAACTGAACTGGTTCACAACCATGTGAAATAAAAAAATGCTTGTGAGATTTTTGTGGTTGCTTATTATTCAGTAATAACTGACGAGTTCAACAATGTATTTTAGGATATAGTAGAACTTCAACTCATTTTATTTATTTACTAATTTGCAAAAGTAGTTCATAGCTATTCTTGACTATTTACCATGGTTTGCTTAGTAATGTAATTATTTATTTGCATATCTTTTATTTCATCATGATCCAGTCTAATTCTAAGAGATGTTTGACAGCAGAGACTAATTTATTCTTTCTTAGTAGTGTCCACCACAATATCTAGCTCAAACTGTCTTTGCTCATGATGATAATATTTACTCATTGTTGAATTAAACTGAAAAACTAGAAATTAAATTCTTGAGGCATATAGTAAATCCCTACATTCAGTTGAGTTTAGTCACTCAGTTGTGTCTGACTCTTTGCAACCCCATGAACTGCAGCATGCCAGGCCTCCCTGTCCATCACCAACTCCTGGAGTCCACCCAAACCCATGTCCTTTGAGTCAGTGATGCCATCCAACCATCTCATCCTTTGTTGTCCCCTTCTTCTCCTGCCCTCAATCTTTCCCAGTATTAGGGTTTTTGCCAATGAGTCAGCTCTTCGCATCAGGTGGCCAAAGTATTGGAGTTTCAGCTTCAACATCAGTCCTTCCAATGAACACCGAGGACTGATCTCCTTTAGGATGCACTGGTTGGATCTCCTTGCAGTCCAAGGCACTCTCCAACACCACAATTCAAAAGGATCAATTCTTTGGTGCTCAGCTTTCTTTATAATCCAACTCTCACATCCATACATGACCACTGGAAAAACCATAGCCTTGATTAGATGGACATTTGTTGGCAAACTAATGTCTCTGCTTTTTAATATGCTATCTAGGTTGGTCATAACTTTCCTTCCGAGGAGTGTGGCTAAGTTGCTTCAGTCATGTCCGACTCTGTGCGACCCCATGGACTGGAGCCTACTAGGCTTCTCCGTCCATGGGATTCTCCAGGCAAGAACACTGGAGTGGGTTGCCATTTCCGTCTCCAATGCATGAAAGTGGAAAGTGAAAGTGAAGTCGCTCACTTGTGTCTGACTCTTAGCGACCCCATGGACTGCAGCCTACCAGACTCCTCCATCCATGGGATTTTCCGGGCAACAGTACTGGAGTGGGGTGCCATTGCCTTCTCCCTTCCAAGGAGTAAGCATCTTTTAATTTCATGGCTGCAATCACCATCTGCACTGATTTTGGAGCCCAGAAAAATAAAGTCAGCCACTGTTTCCACTGTTTCCCCATCTATTTGCCATGAAGTGATGGGACCGGATGCCGTGATCTTAGTTTTCTGAATGTTGTGCTTTAAGCCAATTTTTTCACTCTCCTCTTTCACTTTCATCAACAGGCTCTTTAGTTCTTCTTCACTTTCTGCCATCAGGGTGGTGTCATCTGTGTATCTGAGGTTATTGATCTTTCTCCTGGCAATCTTGATTCCAGCTTGTGCTTCATCCAGCCCAGCATTTCTCATGATGTACTCTGCATATAAGTTAAATAAGCAGGGTGACAATATGATGTATTGACAATATGATGCCTTGATGTATTCCTTTTCCTATTTGGAACAAGTCTGTTGTTCCATGTCCAGTTCTAACTGTTGCTTCCTGACCTGCATACAGGTTTCTCAGGAGGCAGGTCAAGCAGTCTCATATTCCCATCTCTTGAAGAATTTTCCACAGTTTGTTGTGATCCACACAATCAAAGGCTTTCGCATAGCCAATAAAGCATAAGTAGATGTTTTTCTGGAACTCTCTTGCTTTTTTGATGATCCAAGGGATGTTGGCAATTTGATCTCTGGTTTCTCTGCCTTTTCTGAATCCAGCTTGAACATCTGGAAGTTCACAGTTCATGTACTGTTGAAGCCTGGCTTGGAGAATTTTGAGCATTACTTTACTAGTGTGTGGGATGAGTGTAATGGTGCAGTAGTTTGAACATTCTTTGGGATTGCCTTTCTTTGGGATTGGAATGAAAACTGACTTTTCCCAGCCCTGTGGCCACTGCTGAATTTTCCAAATTTTTTGGTATATTGAGTGCAGCACTTTCACAGCATCATCTATTAGGACTTTATTTAATTTATTTATTTTAATTGGAGTCTAAATACTTTACAATATTGTAGTGGTTTTTGCCATACATTGACATGAATCAGCCATGGGTGTACATCTGTTCCCCATCCTGAAACCCCCTTCCACCTCCCTCCCCATCCCATCCCTCAGGGTCATCACAGTGTAACAGCCCTGAACACCCTGTCTCATGCATCGAACCTGGATCAGTGATCTGTTTCACATATGATAATATACATGTTTCAATGCTATTCTCTCGAATCATCCCACCCTCACCTTCTCTCACAGAGTCCAAAATATTGTTCTATACATCTGTGTCTCTTTTGCTGTCTTGCATATAGGGTCATCGTTACCATCTTTCTAAATTCCTTATATATGCGTTAGTATACTGTATTGGTGTTTTTCTTTCTGACTTCTTTCACTCTATATAATAGGCTCCGGTTTCATCCACCTGTTTAGAACTGATTCAAATTCCATCACCACCACTAGCTTTGTTTATAGTGATGCTTCTTAAGGCCCACTTGACTGCGAATTCCATGATGTCTGGCTCTAGGTGACTCATCACATCATGATTATCCGGGTCATGAAGATCTTCTTTGTATAGTTCTTCTGTGTGTTCTTGTCACCTCTTCTTAATATCTTCTGCTTCCATTAGGTCCATACCATTTCTGTCCTTTATTGTGCCCATCTTTGCATGAAATGTTCCCTTCGCATCTCTAATTTTCTTGAAGAGATCTCTAGTCTTTCCCATTCTACTGTTTTCCTCTATTTCTTTGCATTGACCACTGAGGAAGGCTTTCTTATCTCTCCTTACTATTCTTTGGAACTCTGCATTCAAATGGGTATATCTTTCTTTTTCTCCTTTGCTTTTTGTGTCTTTTCTTTTCTCAGATATTTGTAAGGCCTCCTCAGACAACCATTTTGCCTTTTTTCATATCTTTTTCTTGAGGATGGTCTTGATTACTGCCTCCTGCACAATGTCATGAACCTCTGTCCCTAGTTCTTCAGGCACTCTGTCAATCGGGGCTAATCCCTTGAATCTATTTTTCACTTCCACTGCGTATTTGTAAGGGATTTGATTTGGGTCATACCTGAATGGTCTAGTGGTTTTCACCACTTTCTTCAATTTAAGTCTGAATTTGGTAATACGCAGTTCATGATCTGAGCCACTGTCAGCTGCCAGTCTTGTTTTTCTTGACTACATAGAGCTTCTCCATATTTGGCTGCAAAGAATATAATAAATCTGTTTTTGGTATTGACCATGTGGTGATGTCCATGTTAGAGTCTTCTCTTGTGTTGTTGAACGAGTGTCTTTGCTATGACCAGTATGTTCTCTTGGCAAAATTATGTTAGCCTTTGACTTGCTCATTTTGTACTCCAAAGTCAAAGTTGCCTGTTACTCCATGTATCTCTTGACTTCCTACTTTTGCATTCCAGTCCTCTATAATGAAAGGGACATCTTTTTTGGGTGTTGGTTCTAGAAGGTCTTGTAGGCCTTCATAGAACCATTCAACTTCAGCTTCTTCAGCTTTACTGGTTGGGGCATAGACTTGGATTACTGTGTTTACTGTGTGTAAAGAGTTTACAGCAGGTGGAATATATTGATTCAGTCCTGTAAGTAAGAATGCTTGCAGTTTTTTATGGGGTTTTGGTAACCTCATATGTAATGTGTTTGAAGATTGTCAGAATAGATTCATTTTTTTAAATTTTATTTTATTTAACTTTACAATATTGTATTGGTTTTGCCATATATCAAAATGAATCTGCCACAGGTATACATGTGTTCCCCATCCTGAACCTCCTCCCTCCTCCCTCCCCATACCATCCCTCTGGGTCGTCAAGGGCTTTCCTCATAGGTCAGTTGGTAAAGAATTCTCCTGCAATGCAGGAGACCCTGGATCCATTCCTGGGTTGGGAAGATCCACTGGAGAAGCGATAGGCTACCCACTCCAGTATTCTTGGAGTATTCTTCCCTTCTGGTTCATCTGGTAAAGAATCACCTGTAATGTGGGAGACCTAGGTTTGATCCTTGGGATGGGAAGAGTCCCCTGGAGAGGGAGAGGGGACTCTTCCCCTCTCCAGTATTCTGGCCTGGAGAATTCCATGGACTGTATAGTTATGAGGTCACAAAGAGTCAGATGGGACTGAGTGACTTTCACTTTCACTTCAGAATAGATTCATGATATGTACCTTATGTATTAAAAGTCAAAATTTTTCTGGCTTTGATTTTGCTAGAATTAGGAAAAAAAAGTGGGGCAGAATATCAGGGTCTGGTCATTATCTCACCAACATAATGAGATTATTTTCTTGAGTTTCAATGTATTTTTAATCTTTCTATCTAGATTTGTTAGAACAATATTCCCTTTATTATTTATCACACAGAGATCTTATTGATGGTGCTTTATCTTTTTGCTGCACCTTTCCCTCTTTCCATCTGTTTGTGGGGCATTTTAATTGCCTTTACAGTTCTCCACAATAATTAAATATTTTCAGAGGCAGCCTATGATAGATGGTTCTCCTATTGTGTTTAATCATTCCCATTAAATATTATACTAAAACACAATTATAATTAAACTAAAGAAGAATATATTACATTAGTTTTCATTTAGTTGTGTTGTTGTGAAGTTACTCAGTTGTGTCTGACTCTTTGTAATCCCATGGACTATAGCCTACCAGGCTCCTTCATCCATGGGATTTTCCAGGCAAGAACACTGGAGTGGGTCACCATCTAATTTGTTTGCATTTAATAAAGTTAACCTATTAAATCATTTGTCCAAAGTTTCAAAAACATGGCTCCCAAAAACAAAGGAGTTAAAAAAAATGTAACTAAATTACTAGTGTGATGATAGCATTTTCAAGGCAGTCTAGTCTTGTGTTTTAGGATATGTGAGAAGCATGGAAGTCAATTCCCTAATTTTTATTCAGGGAAACTATTCTCATGACCTTGTGCAGTGCATATGACCTTGTCAAAGTCTCTGAGCATCTGGTTTTTAAAGTTTTTATTTTCCAAACTATTTATCTTACTCTGTACATGGTAAAAGGAGGTATGGATACTCTTTTAATAATGATTCTCTTGGGATATTTACAGTACAATCATTATAAAAGTATATATTAAGATAGAGTCAATATGCCACTCTCCTCCTGTCTCCTGAGCCATGCAAATATATCTGACTTTGTGTAATGAATATAAGTGACCTCTTGAAATTACCTACATCTGACTGGTATATGTGGTGAAACATGGTTGTCTGGCCCACTTTGTCTATTGTGTAAATAAACACTCAATAAATGTTTATTGTATTAAATTTTTACTTTCAGAAAAAGAATTCTCTGACCAGGTATGATTAGATATACCTGGTTACATATATGAGCATTGGCAGGGATTTTTCATAATTGATGCTAAAATTATCTCCAATCAGAAAGCATGTATCTCTTGCTTATTATTCATATAAATCTGAGGAAAAGACATGTCTTGGTAGAAATTATCTCATATTTCCACCTTGAGTTAAAAAGATAGTCTGTGAAGACAGGTACACACAGGCAAATCCAATGATGATTATTGAAATAGTTGAAGGAAAATCCTGTTATTAGGGCTGTTATAAATTTTAGCTATTGACATTAATTAAGAAAAGCAAACAGTATTCTCTTTGTTTTTCTCTCTTCAAAATGGTTGCCATATTGAAAGCACAAGCAGTGGCAGTTTCCTTTGGCTCCCCTTAATCTTCACATCTACCCATATCTTCCAACCATTACTTTTTTCTTGTTTCCATTCTCAATGCAGAATATACCTTACCTACTTTTAAGATTTATCATGAGAAATTCTAACCTGCAGGCCAGGTGCTGATGTTTTGACAGAAAAAAAAAAAAAAAAAAATCAGAATCAAAAACTAGTCAATAAACTGCCACTATCCAAAAACCCAGTACCATGGAATGAAGTAGATTTCAAATCCAAAAGGAAAAGTAACAAGTAAAGGGACAAAATAACAGTGTTCACTATGGATATGAGAATAAGGAGAAATTTTGTTGGAGGAACACTTTCCTCATACTCTTAGTCTCTTGCCTCTTTTGTGAGCTTGAGGACAACTGATTCCATTTCTGTGTTGATGTTCAGAAGAAAGCAGATATGGTGTTCTTCATATGCGTCTACAGGGGGTGTTGCATTGCTGATATTAAATGACAATCCTAGAGGCCTAGAGGCAAGTTACAGAGACCAACAGACTGTAAGAATGATGTAGTCTACCTTCATGCCTCCTAGGCTTCCTGCATGCATGCGTGCTAAGTCGCTTCAGTCCTGTCTGACTTTTTGCAACACTATGAACTGTAGCCTGACAGGCTTCTCTGTCCATGGGATTCTCCAGGCAAGAATACTGGAGTGGGTTGCCATGCCCTCCTCCAGTGGATCTTCCTCACCCAGGGATCAAACCTGCATCTCCTGCTACTCCTGCATTGCAGGAGGATTCTTTACTGCTGAGCCACCAGGGAAGACCTCTTAGGTTTCCTACTACCTCTATTTTCTTAGTTTAACACATTTGCTATGAAGAATGTGTGATATAGAAGATTTTCAATGGTGGAAAAAGTTAAAGTTCTCTATACATTTGGACAGACAATCTGCATATGGGATACTCCATAATGACATGGCTAGAGCCAACCATGTATGTAAAAAGTTAAAATTTTTGTCCACTATCCAATGTTTGGCCCACATTATACCAGTTCTGCCAGTACTTGATAGTATCAGGGAAACGTTCCACTGCCTTCCAGACTCTGTTCCTATTGGCCTCTGAGGCTGCTGGAATATTAGAATACCTCTGTTGATAGTTTAACTCCCTGCCTTAGCAAGGGAACAAATGAATGAGGGCGCTTGTCATAGGAACTCTCGAGGTCCCTCTGCTTAATCTATGCTTCTTCCAAACACTCTATAAGTCACTTGGGGCAATAAGGAAAGACAACTACTTCATTAGATTATTTCTGAATCCATATGGGCCAGAATTTGGGCAAGGTAAATGAATGAGAACATTTGAAAAAGATAGATACATTTGCACAGATGGGACAAGCATTAGAGGGATTCAACTGGCAGCCAAAAGTCCATTTACGTAGATGGTATAGTCAGACAGAATCAGACGATCCAGGGTTTTAATAGGCTCTGATTACTAAGTCCTGTGACCTTGGGTGATGGCTTAACTTCTTTGAGTCTTATCTGTGTTAAATGAGGATAATATGTAGCTCACAGGTTTCTATAAGAAAGAAATGAGATAGAGCATATAGTAAGCATTAAAATAAATGGAATTTAGTTTATCTTAGAACTTAGTATCTGTAGGCTGTGAAAGATGCCAGAACAAGGCAGCAGTCATCTTCAGGGTTATAGGGTGCCTTAAACAGCCTGAATTGACTGAGTGATTGAGAAAGAAGAAGACTTGAAGTTGGAAGGAACAACACAAGCAAGGGAATAATGGTATAATAAAGCGAAGCCTCTTAGATCAGATTTTTGAAAAACAGAGGAGCAAACAATCTCTGTCTTCTGCAGGCAAATCCCAAGAAAAATAAAGGAACTGTTTTAAAATCAGCTCCAGACATTACTTTTTATGTTTACCATTCCTGTTGCTGGAAGCCTGATTAAGTTGGAAGTGCAATCAGTTGTCTTAGGAAATGGTATTAGTGTTAATTAGTATGGTGTGAAACTAGCAGGTTTTGAGTATCAGTGGGGTCAATGGAAATTTTAGTCACTGCAACTTTGAGAGCATCTCTTAAACCATGAAGTGTGAAAACTTTTCCACATATCCCAAATTAAAATAAAATAAAACTATTAAGCACAGAACCAGCTATTAACAGGATTACTGTCCATGATGCTTTCAGAACGTGGCAGGGTCGGGGGGGGGGGCGCGGATGGAGGTACAGAACTACTTAAAGATTACCACTGCTAACCCCAAAGAGAAGGAGAAGGAACATATGATGTATTTCATTATTTGTATACAATCTATGCAGTGTTAGTTCAATTTTTTTCATTATATCCTAAACTGTGCTTTTAGTGTTTTAAAGGCCCTCTGGAATACATTACTGTCCATATTGCTGTCAATAAAGGGATTGTAAGGATATTGTGTTCCTTACAATAATGGAATTGTATCTCCAAATAGCTCCCTATTGGTGCCTGCAATAATCATTAATCACTCTTTTGACTTGAAATTTTGATCGTTCCTGTTAAGTTGCTAATAACTTTGGGAGGGATAACAGTATTAAACTATGAAGTCTTGTTAAACCTTAAGTGAGAATTAATTGATCAGATCTTTCCAACAACAACAACAACAAAAATCTGTTGAAAAGAGATTTTCTAAGAGAGTATACAGGGAACTATCTGGTGGGAGTGGATTTGATTAGAGAGTATTTGGGGCATGCAGAAAGAAGACACTATAGGGATACCTGGAAGATGGTATAAAAGTATTTGTGAGTCAGAAAAATAGCTGGAAGAAGAGGAATAAAGTTTCTTGGGGAAATTTTAGCAAGAGTTTACCATGTCCTGGGAATTAGGTCAAGGACACTCACTTTTTTTTTTTTCCTTATACACTGAAGTTTTATCTAGTCAGCTCTGCCTATAGATCTAGCTATTATTTTAAGAATTTGTTTTCTTATAAATTTTGATTCAATTTCTCTTCATAGTTCTTATATTTGACTTTTCAAGTGTAAGGACCAGTAAAAATAAGACAAAATTCCCTAGTGAACACTGTTAGCCTTCCTTCAGGGAAGGGATTAAACACTATTTGATCAGTTGTATCCTGATGAAAGGGAAACATTGCACTGTAACTTTTTTCTGATTATTCTAAAAGGATCTAGCAAACCCTTCACATCCTCCTGCCTTATGTGTGAAGGTATGAAGATAATTATAGATGTTGCATTCTAGCCAAGGAATACATTTTAGTGAAAACTGAGGCTCAGTAATGAGTTTTTAGAGCAGAAATACTTATCCTACTCTTTCAACCTGTGCTTGTACATTTTGGTGTTAGATAAACAAGAGAGGAATTTTTTGTTTTATAAAACGGACACATGGCAAATCTTACCGTGGGTAAAGATTTCTTTTAAGCTTAGTGTTTTAATGATCAACAGTGGACTTAGAAGTGATTTTATTTTATATAATTTTTCTCTAGAGCATTACATCCCAGTAAATAACAATAAATAAGAAAGATTTAGCTTTGTATGCATGAGAGTAAGACTTTAACCTTAGAATTTCAGCCTTCTGGGCTGTGTTTTCTCACCTGTGACTCTATTTTTTTTTAAATTGAAGTATAGTTGATTTACAATGCTGTGTTAGTTTTCAGGTGTATAGCACAGTGATTCAGTTATATGTACATACATATTTTTTTAAATGCTTTATCCTTATCATCTGTAACTCTTCTATGATTTGTGCTCTACTATACTGTAAGTTCCCCTATCCACAAGTCTCTGGATTAATTAGGATCTGCATATATGAGGTTATAGAAAATCTATACAGCAAATACAGCAAAGTGTGCACTTAGAACACATTAGCTACTCATAACTATGACCTCAGTTTGACTCTTGAAAAGAACATAATTCTGTGCCAATCAGCAACAAAAGAACTTTCCATTGTTTTTTAAAGAGTAAGGTGTTAGAAAAATAAGCATGTTGATGTCAGGAATTATATATGCCATCAAATTCATTTCTGCCAAGTACAGTTATGTATGATTTTAATCATTTGTTTTCAAGTAAATCAGCTTAAAGACTTTGACCCAAGCCTAAAAAGGTAACAGATTATCATTAGCTTTCTGCACCACGTAAGATCTCAGGGGGGAGATGCTAAATGTTGCATAGCTGAAACTGGGGGTCTCTTGACAGCTCGCCAAAACAAAAGCACCTACATGAAAACTCAACTATTATTGTAATCAGAAGTGAATGAACATACTTCTCCTTATGTGGATTTAAATATAATTCAATGAAATCACTTCATATTAAAAGATCTTCTTAAAAAGAATATTTGGGAAACTGAAGGCAATAATAGGGGATGAATGAATTGCATTGAATTTTGCCATGAGGTGATTTCTGTTCAGAGATAAAAATTTGTCATTTAGAATGTAATAACAGGTCTATACTATTTTCTTAATGGTAAAATTTATAGTTCCCTACTCTCAAAGACATGACACTATTTATAATAAAAGAAAATTCCTTTGAGCATATGAAAGTGCTTTATAATAATAATAAGTAAAACTGAAGAATCCACCACTCCCTTGAAAAATGTGGAACTTGTTTTATTGGTTCTGCTACAAGGAAAAAAATATTTTCATAAGTATTGGAGAAATCAGAATTTATGCAAGATAAAAGATATGTCTTTTTTATAATCCTTCTAAATAATGTTAGAGCAAAGACTGGTAGGGCTGTGTAATTATTTTGCTGCCATAAGAAGATTAACATATAATCTTAATTATATTTCAACCTGGTTATTTATTTGAGTGAGCACATATCTTTGGGAGAGGCATCTAGTGAAGTGAGGGGGGAGGTAGACACTTGCTTAGATAGTTATATGTCCAGATACAGTCCTGGTGACCAATGTGGTGAGAACCAGATTTCATCTCATTCATCTGATTATAAAATATGACAGTATTATTAAATGAATGCTATTCATGTACAAAATTTGGTATGATATGCATAATGATTTTATGTGCACCTGAGACTGCTTTCTTAAAATGATGTTTTGTATACATGTATTATCATTTCCGGGAGATCTCAAGTCACTGAAATAGAGAAAAGATCTCATTATCTCTATTTAATAGCATATTTTTAATATTAAAATGGAGAAACTATTTCTGACAAGTTACAGCATATCTATTTAGGTGGCTCTAAATTCTACATTTTCAGCTTAGACCTCTCCTCAGAATTTCAGTTCGGTGTGGCCAAATGTCTACTGGGTATCTCTGCATATCCCACTGGTCCCTTAAATCAACATGTCCAAGTCCAACATGGAAACCATGCTTCTTTGCCCAAGCTTTGCCATGTCTCCCAGGTCTCTACATACTCACCCTTTCCCTTAGGTCCACCTGTAGTGGAAATATAGACTTTCATATTAAATTTGAAACCACTTCCTAATAATTCTATCTCCTTAATAATAATAAGCATTTTTCATATATGGCACCTCCTTTACCATGACCACATTGTCCCTGAGTAGTTTTGTCTTCTTTCATACCATTCACTTATCAGCATTTTTTAAATTTTATTCCAAAACAGTTCTTTGGGAAGGGCCCCATGTATCCAACGAGACACATTTTTTGGAGTGTTTAGAGGAAAAATGAATGAAAAGACATGATGTCTGGCTTAGGCTGGGAGAAGTGGCACATTGTGGGCTCTGCACTAATCCAGATCGGGGGACTAGTCCTAGGAAGGTCACTTCGTCAGTTCATGAACTTGAGAAATTTGCAAGTTATCCATCCATAAATGGAGTGCTAAATCTGATCCTGCATGAATTCTGGAATGCATGTTCTACATATAAAGCAGTGGCATACTGATTAAGTATTGGTTTGTAATAAGTGGAAGTTACGATTACTATGAACCCCTCAAATACCACCTTCCCATCTGAGTTAACTTTTAATCCAGGAGAGAACAGAGAATATGCAGTGAATTAGGACAAAAGAAACAAATATTCTTAAATGAGCTAAATAAATCAAAGTATTTTTTATTTTTCCTAAAATAAAGTTTAAAAGAAAGAGGGTAAACCACAACTTAAAGACTTTTTACTCTATTGTTTTCTCCATTTTCTTTATGATTCTCAAAAGTTTCTGTAGTCTTCTTTCAAATTAGCATGAAAATCACTCTTGCAGTGCTATGTTACCTACTTTCAGATCATAAAGACAATATAGATGGCTCCTGAATTTCTTTTATATCTAACAAAACTGTACCTTTAAAACTTTTAAAACAGCAATGAACGTAACAGCAGTATCATTACCAAATTAATACTCTGAGGAAAAACAACCTCTTAGAAGTAAAAATATTTGAAAAAAAAATGAAACAAATAATATGTAGAAGTTACTCTTGTGAAACAGAAAGAGAAATGTGATTGAAAGAAATGTGATGTAACCCCCACTACCATGCACTCTTTAGAAGCTTGACTAGTCTTCAAGAAAAATTCTCTTCTAATGTCATGTTATCTTGTTTTCATTCAATATATTCAGTACTTTCAGTGTGTTTTACAAATACACAAACTTTTAAAACATTAAAACAGCTGAAAACTATGATTTATATGATTCATACATTTGAATTCTGAAGCACAATAAACCTTATCAAAAGTAAGAACATTTGAAAATACTAAACACCTCCTTCACCTCTTTACATTTCTAATTTAAATCGTCGTTCATTAGGTATTTCTCATGTGAATACAAGAAAACAGATATATATTTTGTTAAAACAAACTAGACCTAAACTCGCTTACCATTTAAACTGCAAGAAGATATGGGTTTTGTTCCCTCCACCCCTACTACTCTGCACTATTTAGAAGCTTCACTGCTCTCTTTCAACACAAACGGAACAAAGTGCCCTGCCCCCCTCCCTAGATATGGGAGGAGCTGCAGGACTTGGCCCTGGAAGGGGCACTGGCCTCAGCCTTGGTTGGAGCCCTGTCCGCACCTCTCAGCCCTGATCCCTCCGCCTGATCTCTCAGAGCCTCGTCATACAGGTCTGGGAAGGAACTAGGGACCCTACGTTGAACTTGGCTAGAACCTCCAGTACCTTCATCTTACTGGTCTCAAAACAAGCTCTCAGGCCCCACAGGAACTCGTAGCACAGAGGATCACTATTGGGTACCCTGTGGAAGTTCAGGTACTCCTTCTGCACCAGATCTTTGGTGATGAGCCTTCTGGGCTCCCCAAAGATGCAGTGCCTCCTCCCAGCATAGACCCCCAACATACTGAGGAATTCCCAGATCTCCTCCTCATTGGCGCGGTTACCATTCATGAAGATGACCCCCAGGAGCACCATGAGGAGACGGGACTTGGGCAGTGCCCCCTCATCACGTGGACAATCGTTTCCCCCGAAGTTGAGCTTCCTGATGAGGGTGTAGATGTTCCCTCTATGGTCGACTTCCTTCATCTCCAGGCCAAAGACCAGCTCCATGTGCTCACGGACTGAACTGAGGATCTCAGGGAAGTGCTGCCTGTACTTCCTGCTGACGATTTTCATCAGGGCATTCTGCGTAATGGGCTCCTTCTTGGTGTACTTCTCCAGCAGGAACTCCACAAGTATCCTGGCCTTCCTGGCCAGAAGATCTTTGCGAGGGCTCTGAGTGGCAGGGGCTGCCTGGAAGGCACCTGCACTTCCCTCCTCGGGGCCCTGGGCACCTTCACCAGATCCTGCACATGAAGGCCCTGCATCAGGAGAGCTAGGGACCATGGCTCCCTGAAGCTCCTGGCGCTCGCCAGCAGTAGGGGAGCTCCGGGGAGAACCCTGAGGGGCAGAAGAGGGGGAGGATGAGCACTGCTCCTTTGGGGCTTCAGCAGCACTGGCCTGGGCCTCCTGAGTGTCCCCCCGGACCTGGTGGCGTTTCCCACGGGCATGGGACTTGCTCTTGTGCCTCCGAGGCATGGTGACAGCAGGTCAGGGACCGCAGGTGGGAGTGCGGGCAGGAAAGCAGGCAGGAAGGCACCTGGAGGAGGGACAAGGACATGCTGTGAGAACCTTCAGTGAGGAGAGTCCTCCCTGGCTTGAATGGTAGCCGCCTCTGAGGGGTCCTCGAGGCCAGTGCTCTAGGACCCACAGGGCTCCTGTTCTCCTGGTCAGCCTGTCCCCTGAGACCACTGAGTAGCAATGGAGAGTGAGCCCTGGGGCACAGCAGACAGTCCTGCCTGGGAGTTAAAAGGGGGACCAGTGGGGGCTGGCAGGAGAGGCAGGTCCTCTCAGCTGACATTCAGAGTCAGGATGAAAACTGGTGCGAGACACCCCCATATCCAACGCCCCCTCTCCCGGACCCAGCCTGTTCCCTCTCCTGTGTGAAATTGATGCTGCCACCTTCCCTGTCACCCCAGACGAGGAGAGGAGGGCATACTCAGCCCCTCACTGAAGGGTCCCAGGACCTTCCCTTCTGCTGTCTCATGGCTGCCCCTTCACAACAAGGCTCCAAGCTCTCTTCTCAGACCGCCATTCCCCTTCCCGATGTTTGGCCGGGGGAAAGTGCTGAGTAGAGGGGAGGTTCCTGAGTCGCCCGTTTGTCGGGGAGGATGGCCCTCATCCTGACTCTTCCCTAACCCTGACATCCTCACTCTACTGACCAGCTGCCAGCCCCTCAGACCAAAGTCCCCTCTTCTCCAAGTGTCCCGTGTCCGAGGTGGCAGTGAGGGAGCCCCTCAGCCGGATAATCCGCAGCCAAATTGCGGTGAGTGGGGGTTACACATGGCTGCCGTTCTGGTGTATGGAGGCCCTCAGTCCCCCAGAGGGTCCCTCCTTCACTCAACAGGGCTCGTGGCTCTTCCTCTACTGAGCGGAGCTGGGGTCCAGCAGAGCCTGACCGAGGCATTCTTTCCCGAGACCCCCTAGGGGTTAGTGGATGGTCTTGGGGCCTAAGAGCTAGGCTGGATCCTCCGGTCTGAGTGCAGGGGTAGGGTGGCTGGAGGCTGTGTAGCCCCCTCTTTTCAGAGGGAAAAGAAAATGGGGGTACAGAAACGTGTCCCTGCATTCGTAACTCACGTCACCTCCAATCTTGACACCCGACGACACTTGGGACTGCTCCCTCTGGCCACTGTCAACGGCAGTTCTCAGAGACAGCGGCACTGTCAAGGATGGCGTCACTCCCCCAGCATGCTTAGGAGGACGTCACTTCCTGTCATGGGCATCTGGGCTCCAGGAGGACAGCAAGGGTGGGACCTGGACAGGCCGGGTTCTGGGGGAGCCTCTCACAGGATTGGCACGTGGACTTTCCCTTGACTCTTAAGGGGTCCTGGGACGTCCCTGTCCTGAACTGTCAGCTGGCTCACTCCATGCATCTCACTTGTGTCAGCACTCCCAACAGGAAGAATTGGGGAGCCCAAGCCTAACAGCCTTCCTGGAGCCCATGAGACCAACACCGAAGGCTCTCTTGGGCTCTCTTTGCTATAGTAAGCGATGCTCTGTCGTTTTCCATGCCTTGCCTTAACCCCTGTAGATGCTGGGATAAGTCCCATCTGCTGACCTGAGGCCAAGGCCTCATATCGAAGATGTGAACCCCCGAGTCTCCTGGTATGAAGTGCACATATGTCTCATCTTGCCATTTCTACTGGAGGCTTCCTGGAAATGGCTGCTACAGGTAAGATGAGCTGAGAGGGAAGGATGGGAGACTGTCTTCTGTGGTGTGGAACCCCTCACATCTCACTCAGAAACTTTATTCATATTGACTGCTGACAGGGCCTGGAAATCCTTCCCTTTCTGGTATAAGTCCACCCCTGTCCCCAACCATGCTCATACAATTCCAGAAGAGCAAGTGAAGGGCCTCCTTAGCCTGACAGTTCTCACTGTGGGCTGTCAGTCGACTGCAGGGTCATTGATCAAAAGTTCTGAGATGATGTTTGTTGTTTTGTACAATTACTGTGATACTAACTTTTCTCTTTTAGTCCCTGGGTGATAGTCTATTAAGGTGATCATTTAAAGGGCCAGTTCTCATCCACTAGCATTCCCTGGTGGCTCAGACAGTAAAGAATCTGCCTGCGGTCTGGGAGACCTGGGTTCAATCCGTGGGTTGGGAAGATCCCCTGAAGGAGGTCATGGCAACCCAAGCTGGTAGTCTTGCCTGGAGTTTCCCCTTGGACAGAGGAGCCTGGTGGGCTACAATCCATGGGGTCACAAAGAGTCGGACACAACTGAGTGACTAAGCACGCACACAACAAACTTTGTGCTGGTTATTTCATGATCTGGGCTGTACTGCTACATCCAAGCCAAACTTTGGTGCCCCATAGTCCTGGCATGGGGCCTTGGAGATGCTGCCTCAGATTCCTTCAGTGAAGCAGTGGAGATTCATGATCCCAGGGCAGAGTGGAAGAATCCAGGGCTCAAGTTTAAAGCCTTTTGCAACTGATCCTGTTGTCTGCTTCCCTTGCAGCCTGCACATCTGTGCCAGTCTCTTAAGTACTCCCCAACTTGGGCACACATAGGGTACGTTCAGTGGAGACTTACTGTACATCAGGGATTATTTAATTTTATATTTTCACTTTTGTTAATAGTTTTCTTCATTCTTTCCATAAGATTTCTGTGGTTACTTCTGAGTACAAAAAGCCGCAGACCGTGTTTCACTGTGGTCTCAGCTACCCTGAATGTGGTACTAAATCTGTAAAAGAGTGACAGAAAATTGACAGTCTTACAATATCTATTCTAAGTTCAGTCTCTACTTATTTTTCCAGCTCGTCTACTTGTTTCCAGTCTTGCCTTCTTCAAAACTATTCAGTCCACTCTACAGCCTGCGTTAGCCCTTATGGAATGTATATCTGACTGTGTTACTCCCATAACTAAAGTACTTCAATGGGACTTCTAGATAAACACATCAGTTTATACGTGTGTTTATCTGAACCACTTTTTGAAACACATAAAATCATGGATAGTAAAAGCAACTAAAAAAAGTAGAAAACCACAAAGACAAAGAGAATGGAAAAGGAAACCCAGAAGACTAGACACATCCACAAATTTTGGGAGATGGAAGGCAAATGGATGAGCAATAATTTATGTAACAGAATGACTACTTCCCTGGTGGCTCAGCTGGTAAAGAATCCACCTGCAATGTGGGAGACCTGGGTTCGATACCTGGGTTGGGAAGATCCCGTGGAGAAGGGAACAGCTACCCACTCCAGTATTCTGGCCTGGAAAATCCCAAGTCAGACACAACTGAACGACTTTCACATAACATAACATAACGTAACATAGCATAACATAACATAACGATTAAAGAGATAAAACTCAAACACATGCACAGGGAGAAGTGAATTCTGTAATAAAATAGAAGAACTCAGAAACTAAAAGGCAGCAGTTAATTCTAGAGGCAGAGATTCTGGTTTTTAAATAGAAATAAGAAGATTGCACACCAGTCAGAATGGCTGCGATCCAAAAGTCTACAAATAATAAATGCTGGAGAGGGTGTGGAGAAAAGGGAACCCTCTTACACTGTTGGTGGGAATGCAAACTAGTACAGCCACTATGGAGAACAGTGTGGAGATTCCTTAAAAAACTGGAAATAGAACTGCCTTATGATCCAGCAATCCCACTGCTGGGCATACACACTGAGGAAACCAGAAGGGAAAGAGACACGTGTACCCCAATGTTCATCGCAGCACTGTTTATAATAGCCAGGACATGGAAGCAACCTAGATGTCCATCAGCAGATGAATGGATAAGAAAGCAGTGGTACATATACACAATGGAGTATTACTCAGCCATTAAAAAGAATACATTTGAATCAGTTCTAATGAGGTGGATGAAACTGGAGCCTATTATACAGAGTGAAGTAAGCCAGAAGGAAAAACATAAATACAGTATACTAACGCATATATATGGAATTTAGAAAGATGGTAACAATAACCTGGTGTACGGGACAGCAAAAGAGACACTGATGTATAGAACAGTCTTATGGACTCTGTGGGAGAGGGAGAGGGTGGGAAGATTTGGGAGAGTGACATTGAAACATGTAGAATATCATGTAAGAAACGAGTTGCCAGTCCAGGTTCGATGCACGATACTGGATGCTTGGGGCTGGTGCACTGGGACGACCCAGAGGGATGGTGTGGGGAGGGAGGAGGGAGGAGGGTTCAGGATGGGGAACACATGTATGCCTGTGGCGGATTCATTTTGATATTTGGCAAAACTAATACAATTATGTAAAGTTTAAAAATAAAATAAAATTTAAAAAAAATTAAAAAAAAAGAGAAAAAGGAATCATTTATAAACAGTCCTCAATGAGATCAACAACTGATTTCTCACTATAAACTATGAGGCCAGAAGGCAGTAGACCAATATATTCAAAGGCTGAAAAAATATATATGTCAAACAATAATTCTATATTTACCAAAATAATCCCTCAAAAATGAAAGAGAAATCAAGACGTTTCTAGATAAGTAAATAACTGTGTCATTAGTAGACTTCCCCTATAAGAAATCCTAAAAGGAGTCCTTCAGGCTGAAATGCAAATACACTAGTCAGTAACTTGAATCCACATGAAGACTTAGTGGACACCAGTAAAAGTAACTTCATAGGTAAATATAGAAAACAAATTAATCTGTTTGCAATTCCTATTTTTTCCCACCTGATTTAAAAAACAACTGCATATATCATACAACTTAACATCAAAGAAATAAACAACCTGATTGAAAAGTGGACAGAAGAACTGAATAGACATTGTTGCAAGGAGGAAATGCAGATGGCCAACAGGCACATGAAAGGGTGCTCAACATCACCAGTCATCACGGAAATGCAAATCAAAACCATAAGGAAATATCACCTCATACCTGTTAGGAGGACTGTTTTCAAAAAGATAAGAAATAACAACTGTTGGCGAGGACGTGGAGAAAGGGGATTCTTGTGCAGTGGGAATAAAATTTGGTGTAGCCACTAGGGAAAACAGTATAGTGGTTCTTAAAAAAATTAAAAATAGAACTACCATCTGATCCAGCAATTCTCCTTCTCAATATTTATCTAAAGAAAGCAAAAACACTAACTTGAAAGGATATCTGTACCCATGTTAACTGCAGCACTATTTATAATAGTCAAGACATGGAAACAACCCAAGTGCCCATCAATGGATAAATGGATAAAGAAAATGTGGTATATATTCAAGAGAATATTTATTATTCAGCCATGAAAAAGAGAGAAGGCTTGCCGTTTCTGACAACATGAATAGACCTTGAGGGCATTATGCTAAGTGAAAAACTCAAAGACAAAAAAATGTGTGATCTCACTTAAACGTAGAATCTAAAAAACCCTCCAAACTCATAGATACAGACAGCAGACTGGTGGTTATAAGAGGTGGACGCTGGGGCTGGGTGAAGTGGGTAGAGATGGTCCAAAGTTACAAACTTCCAGTTATAAAATGAAATAAGTCCCGAAGAAAAATACAAAATAAAAAAACGAAAAGAACAGGCTTAAATGTTTTAATAGAGATCAAATTGCCATAAAAAAAAAAAAAAAAAGAAGATTGGTTGAAAATTTGGGAAAGTAGTAAGATCCCAGATCTTCTTAAGAAACTCATATCCCTTCTTTTAGGCAACAGATCTGGAGAAGAATATATATTTATTTTTCAAAAGTACTTTAATACCTTTAAATACACATGATACATGTGTGAAAATATTCATATAATTTCATTACAATGCACACAAAACTTATAGTCAATTGATAGCCTGAGCAATTGCGATTCTCTTCTACTGTTGTTCTCTTGCAAGCTTTGTGTGGCCTTTCAGGCAGCACAGTTTTCAGAAAGTAGACTTTTAATAAATACTTCATTGACTTTCAATAAACTATGTACAAGTTGGCTTTTTTGCTGAGCAAGGTTTAAGGGATAGGAGATTTCTAGAACCTTTAACCTGAAAAATCTTGGATAATCTTTATTAATGGGGTATTTGAGATTCTATGATAGCGTCGTAATTGATATTTAAGAAGTAGCAGATGGAAACCATACCTAAGTGGTGAGGATGAAGAGACTTGGGAGAGGTGACAAACTGTAGGTAATATACACTGGAGAATTATGTAACATGTTTAAAACCTGCCTTGTATTTTGATGGGTTGCAGAGATAGACTAGTGCAGCATGGAGATAGGGTACAGAAAATTCAGTCTTTGGGAACCAAAAAGATAATAAGGCTGAGATAAAATGTAGGTAAGTTATAAAATAGGATGGAATTTTGTTTCCTTTGAGCATGGTATCTGTTGTCATTTTGAAGCCTTTTCAATTTTCATATCTTTTTAGTGCCAACTTGGGAGACATATTATCATGACTGAATTGGAGAACTGACAGCCTACCAGAAAGTGTCATTGTATCATTTGGGACTAGTGAAGATGAAAATAATATACATATATATTTTTTGCACAAGCACCCCAGGAAATTAACCTCCAAATACAACTGAGTAGTAGGTACTGCTATGACTTCTTTATGGATCAGCAAGCAGATGAAATATGGTGAAGCTATATAAGTAGACCAAAGATGTACAAGAAGACACACATTGAGTAGAAAATAAATTTGAACCCACTTATCAACTCTTGATTTGACCAGGGACAGTTCTATCTCAAACATGAGATTCTATATAGAAGCATGAGGGAATTAGGAAGTAAAATCTGATGAGTATTTTTCCTGAAATATTACAGCTGTCATTCCAAGGGCCCTAGTCCTGAAATAATGGCAGGTTAAGATATTAAATTTTTCTGAGAACTCTTCATGGACTGTTATCAGTGACAATGCAGACAGAAACCCAGTAATTTTTAAAGAGCATGCTGTTTGGTGTATCCTTTGTGTAGTACAACTAACTACACTCAGAGCAGCTAGCAATGTTCATCTGAATTCTTTATTATTTGTCAAAGGAAATACTGTTTTCTGACATAATCTTTATTTTCTGAGAAAAGAAAATAATCAGTGGTGCCTATTGTAACTATGATTTAACATCTGACCTTTTCTCCTAAAGACCAAAACATCAAGATGACCCCAAAAGAAAGAAAGTGATATGGATATAAATCAAGTATTTTTAAATGTAAAAACCTGACACCCTGTTTCTCTCTTTCTTCTTTTAATGCATTAAGCATCATCTCATACAAGCATGAACATAAACCATGACCAGTTTACTAAGTTAAGCTATAATCAAAAGAACATACAATGATATATTTGTCTTTTCTTTCTTGTCTTTGCATTTAATTTTCATATATATCTATGTTTGTGCAGGGACTTTGTCTCCTGGAGGCAGATACCCCTGAAAGTTTAACACTGAAGACAGATGAGGGGAATACGTGACTGTCGAGGCTATGTTGGGTAGTGTGGACAGGGCCAGAGTGTATTGGATGAGTAGGGAAGCAGGGTTCTGATACCAAAGGGAGCTAGAGTTTGCATCTTTGTTTGCTGAGGAAACTAGCTCAGAGATAAGGAACTGTCTTTTGATGATCTTCTCTTTATATATGAAAGATATGCTTTCAAATAAATTCCTGTAAGGACTTTTCATTATAGTTTTGATAATGGTCATAGCGACATATTGTGTTTCAAGACTAGAAAAAAGACAAGTTTGAGAGACTATGTCTAATATTTGTGTCTACTGCACCAGTCTCCCTCTGCTGAGCTCTGGGGTTTGTTATGTTGGGGGATGAGATAGTCAAGATGATTCTGGAGGTAAATATTTGCCATAATACTTAAAAAATTTTTATTTTATTGACATGTAGTTGATTTACAATGTTGTGTTCATTTCTACTGTACAGCAGAGTGATTCAGTTATACACACACATATGCACACGCACACACACACACACCTTTTTTGCTCTAATACTTTTTGCACAGCAAAGTAGTACAAGGTCTTTTTTAGTCTGTTAAATAAATTAGATGTGTATCCTCGTAACATCTATAATTACGTTAGGTAGTTAGAATAGGAAAAAGGAGTCCAGAATGGCAGTGGTTAAAAGACAAAGAAGGGAAAAGCCCTTGAAAATAGAACAAAGAAAGGTCCGAGGACCTCAGGTAAAACAAACAGCCCTCCTGGCTAGCCCAATTTACATAGGGCAGGCCCAGAGGGAGGAGAAAAAAAACATACAAAAAGAGGAGTAAAAATTGAGTGCGGGGTGGGGGTGGGGATGGGGTGGGGGTTGCTTCTCTTCTCTTTGTGTCTTTTGGGTTGGTGGCCTGTCCTCACGCCTTGAGAATGTATTTTCCTTTGCTTGCAAATAAAAGTGAGCTGTAACACGGAGGGGTAACACTGGTCCATCCACTGCTTCAAATTTTTGCTGTGGCAAGACAGAACCAAGGAAATTACACACTCCCCTGACAATTAGAAAAAATAGATTCAAAGAATAAAAGGAATGAGTTTTAAAAAATGTACTTGGTAATGCCAATACCCACACGACTGCCAAAATGTTTTGCACTTCCTATGTGCCACATATTCGTCTCACTACATTTATCATCTCATGTACACATGAGTACAGAAAAACTCGGTGAGCTAGGTACTAATATCATCATTTTGTAAAAGAGGCAGATTGGAGATTCAGTTCCAGGCAGGGTGGTTCCAGAGTGTGCCCTCTTTAAATCTGTATAGTACTGCCACTTCTAAAACAAGGCTATTAAAAAAAAAAATATTGGACAGCAAAGTGAATCAGTTATACATATATCCACTCTTTTTAGATTATTTCCCCATATAGGTCATTACAGAGTACTGAGTATGCTGTGCCATACAGCAGGTTCCTATTAGTTATCTGTGTCGTTAATAGAAGTGGGTATATGTCAGTCCCAATCTCCCAATTTATTGCTCCCCAAGGCCAAGTTTTTTGACTTGGCTTTATGACAAGACCATGGCTTGGATATCTTTGTGAGCTGGTGGAGTTTGTGTCTGGCACAACTCAATCATCCTTTTCTCCACCCTTTCCTAACTTTTATAGTGGGTCTCCCACCCTGTAGTCTCATGCTCTATCACTTCCCTACACTTTTGTTCTAATGGGAAAGCACATGATAAAATGTATTATCTAAAAATGTTATGTTATTCCTCTCAAAAATATATTCCTTCAAGTATAGAAAACATTAACTCTTCCCAATATATTTTGCATTTTAAAAGAGGAAGCATGGAGAGGAGATTGCAAGCATATTAAGTAGATATTGATCAGATTTCTAAATGCTCCTCAAATCGTAAAAAAAAAAAAAGAAAGATAATTACATACTTCCCTACCTTTATGGAAAGACTGACTTTATAGTGCTATCAGTACTTCCTTGCCAGATGTGAAGGTCAAAAGAAATTGGATAGTTTTAATATCACTTCAGAGTCTCCTGCTTCCTCTACTCATCCTGAATTCATTACTATCCTCTGAATTTCTGTGAAAAGGAAAAATCCCTATTATTTGTACTGTAATTTGGGGTTAAATTCTGGCTTATTGTACTGCTAGGTTTGGCAAAAATTAATACATGACCCATACTAATTTGAATCTCATATAATGAATGATTTTTAGTGTAAATACATCCCATGCAATATTTGGGACTTATATGAAAATTATTTGCTGTTTATCTGAAATTTGAATTTAATTGGACACTTTGTGTTTTTACCAGGTAATCATACTTGGAGTGGTTGTCTCTAGGAAAAAATAAAAATAAAAAAACTTCTGCTTATGGATATCTTGTAGTAATTTAATTACTAAATGGTAAAAATATGAAACAGAGTGCTGGATATGGAGAAAGGGACAAATCCATACATGCAATGGAAGAAGAATAAAAATGTGGTGAATACTTGCCTGAACTGTGCTGATGAGCCAAGGTGTCTTATAGAGAAGTTATGAATATAAGTAACAAAGGAAAATCATTATAAAAGAGTAAATCCAGATATCCAGGGATTTTGGTTCAGTTTTTGGATGAAAAAAGGGTGTATAAATTAATCAGAGCAAAGAATAGGTTAAGTCCAGGAAGTTGAATAAAGTTTAGGATATTAAGCAAAACTTAAATGTTATTTCAGGCAATTATTCCAAAATCTCAAGGTCTGTTAATTTGCTATTGAATATCTTACAACTAGAAATATCACACTGAAGAGAAAGTGCTAATCTTCTGACATTACATAGTCATAATCCTGCTTCTCTCTTTCTTCTTTAATGCATTAAGCATCATCTCATACAGGCATGAACATAAACTGAACAGTTTGCTAAGTTATGCTATAATCAAAAGAACATATAATGATGTAGTTTCCTTTCTTGTCCTTGTTCTTGTCCTTGTTGTTCCTTTCCTTTCTTGTCTTTGCATTTAATTTTCACAATCACAGAATACTAATCAAACTGATCACATGGACCACAGCCTTCTCTAACTCAGTGAAACTATGAGTCATGCCATGTAGGGCTACCCAAGATGAATGGCTCATGGTGGAGAGTTCTGACAAAATGTGGTCCACTGGAGAAGGGAAAGGCAGGCCACTTGATTATTCTTGACTTGAGAACCCCATGAACAGTATGAAAAGGCAAAAAAATATAACAATGAAAGATGAAATCCTCAGGCTGGTAGGTGCCCAGTATGCTACTGGAGAAGAGTGGAAAAATAACTCCAGAGACAATGAGGAGATGGAGCCAAAGCAAAAATAATGCCCAGTTGTGGATGTGACTGGTGATGGAAGTAAAATCTGATGCTGTAAAAAGCAATATTGCATAGGAACCTGGAATGTTAGGTCCATGAATCAAGGTAAATTAGAAGTGGTCAAACAGGAGATGGCAAGAGTGAAGATCAACAGTTTAGGAATCAGTGATCTAAAAAGGACTGGAATAGATGAATTTAATTCAGACGACCATGATAACTAGTACTGTGGGCAAGAATCCCTTAGAAGAAATGGAGTAGCCCTCATAGTCAACAAAAGAGTCCGAAATGCAGTACTTGAATGCAATCTAAAAAAAGACAGAATGATCTCTGTTCGTATCCAAGGCAAATCATTCAACATCAGAGTAATCCAAGTCTATGCCCCAAACAGTAATGCTGAAGGAACGATTCTATGAAGACTTACAAGAACTTCCAGAACTAACACCCAGAAAAGATGTCCTGTTCATCATAGGGGACTGGAATGCAAAAGTAGGAAGTCAAGAGATACATGGAGTAACAGGCAAAGTTGGCCTTGAAGTACAAAATGAAACAGGGCAAAGGCTAACAAAGTTCGGCCAAGAGAAGGCACTGGCCAAACACCCTCTTCCAACAACACAAGAGAAGTCTCTACACATGGACATCACCAGATGGTCAACACCAAAATCACCAAAATCAGACTGATTATATTCTTTGTAGCCAAAGATGGAGAAGCTCTCTACAGTCAATAAAAGCCAGACCAGGAGCTGACTGTGGCTCAGATCATGAATTCCTTATTGCCAAATTCAGACTTAAATTGAAGGAAGTGGGGAAAAGCCCTAGACCATTCAGGTATGACTTAAATCAAATCCCTTATGATTATACAGTGGAAGTGAGAAAGAGATTCAAGGGATGAGATGTGATAGACAGTGTTCCTAAAGAATTATGGATGGAGGTTTGTGACATTGTACAGGAGGCAGTGATCAAGACCATCCCCAAGAAAAAAAAAATGCAAAAAGGCAAAATGGTTATCATAGGAAGCCTTACAAATAGCTGAGAAAAGAAAAGACACAAAAGGCAAAGGAGAAAAGGAAAGCTATACCCACTTGAATGCGGAGTTCCAAAGAATAGCAAGGAGAGATAAGAAAGCCTTCCTCAGTAATCAGTGCAAAGAAATAGGGGAAAACAATAGAATGGGAAAGACTAAATATTTCTTCAAGAAAATTAGAGATGCCAAGGGAACATTTCATGCAAAGATGGGTGCAATAAAGGACAGAAATGGTATGGACCTAACAGAAGCAGAAGATATTAAGAAGAGAAGGCAAGAATACCCAGAAGAATTATACAAAAAAGAGCTTCACAACCCAGATAACGATGATGTTGTGATGAGTCACCTAGAGCCAGACATCCTGGAATGTGAAGTCAAGTGGGCCTTAGGAAGCATCACTACGAACAAAGCTTGTGGAGGTGATGGAATTTCTGTTGAGCTATGTCAAGTCCTAAAAGATGATGCTGTGAAAGTGCCACACTCAATATGCCAGCAAATTTGGAAAACTCAGCAGTGGCCACAGGACTGGAAAAGGTTAGTTTACATTTCAATCACCCAAAAGGGCAATGCCAAAGAATGTTGAAATTACCACATACTTTCACTCATCTCACATGCTAGCAATGTAATGCTCAAAATTCTCCAAGTGAGGCTTCAACAGTACATGAACCAAGAACTTCCAGACGTTCAAGCTGCATTTAGAAAAGGCAGAGGAACCAGAGATCAAGTTGCCAACATCTCTTGGATCATAGAAAAAGCAAGATAATTCCTGAAAAAACATCTACTTCTTCTTTATTGATTACGCCAAAGGCTTTGATAGTGTATATCACAAAAAAGTGTGGAAAATTCTTCAAGAGATGGGAATACCAGAACATGTTAACTGCCTCCTAAGAAATCTGTATGCAGGACTAGAAGAAACAGTTAGAACTGGACATGGAATGACAGACTGGTTCCAAATTGGGAAAGGAGTACATCAAGGCTGTATATCGTCACCCTGCTTATTTAACTTATATACAGAGTACATCATGGGAAATGCAGGGGTGGCTGAAGGATAAGCTGGAATCAAGATTGCTGTGAGAAATATCAATAACCTCAAATATGCAGATGATCCAACCCTTCTGGCAGAAAATGAAGAACTAAAGAGGCACTTGATGAAAGTGAAAGAGGAAGTGAAAAAGTTGGCTTAAAGTTCAACATTCAGAAAACTAAGATCATGGCACCCTGTCCCATCACTTCATGGCAAATAGATGGGGAAACATTGGAAACAGTGACAGACTTTATTTTCTTGGGCTTCAAAATCACTGTAGATTGTGACTGCATCAATGACATTAAAGGACCTGGAAGAAACACTATGACTAACCTAGACAGCATAGTAAAAAGCAGAGACATTACTTTGCCAACAAAGGTCCATCTAGTTAAAGCTATGATTTTTCCAGTTGCTGAGTGCCGAAGAATTGATACTTTTGATCTGTGGTGTTGGAAAAGACTCTTGAGAATTCCTTGGACTGCAAGGAGATCAAACCAGTCAATCCTAAAAGAAATCAGTCCTGAATATTCATAGGAAGGACAGATACTGTAACTGAAACTCCAATACTTTGGCCATGTGATGCAGAGAACTGACTCATTGGAAAAGACCCTGATGCTGGGAAAGATTGAAGGGAGGAGGAGAAGGGGAAAACATAGGAGGGAATTGTTGGGTGGCGTTTCCGACTTGATGGACATGAGTTGAAGCAGGCTACGGGAGCTGGTGATGAAAAGGGAATTCTGGCATGCTGCAGTCTATAGGGTCGCAGAGTTGGACACAACTGAGCGACTGGACTGAAGTGTCATACTGCTAATGAATAAAGAATATACCTTATATTTAACATTTAATTAAGATGATTGGGCAAAGTGATTATTCACAAGCAAAACTAAAATTGCAAAATACCACATACATAGTCTGTTCTGGAAAAATTCTAATCATTTAGTGCTGTTTTCTGATGTCACCAAATACTTCAAGTATAAAATATAATCCAGTTTCATTTCCCATCGGGTTATGAGTTTGTTCCCCTCTTAAGAAATGATTCTTCAAATAGAAGACAACTAGAAGCTAAGTTCAGAGAAGGCGATGGCGCCCCACTCCAGTACTTTTGCCTGGAAAATCCCATGGACGGAGGATCCTGGTAGGCTGCAGTCCATGGGGTCGCGAAGAGTCAGACACGACTGAGTGACTTCACTTTCACTTTTCACTTTCATGCATTGGAGAAGGAAATGGCAACCCACTCCAGTGTTCTTGCCTGGAGAATCCCAGGGTTTGGGGAGCCTGGTGGGCTTCCATGTTTGGGGTCACACAGAGTCATACACGACTGAAGCAACTTAGTAGCAGCAGCAGCAGAAGCTAAGTTAGGAAATACAAGTTTGATTTACAGAATTGACAATCACGTGTATTTTATTTTCTGTTCTAGCTAGAGTGCCCATTAGCTATTTTTTTTTTTTTTTTGGACGAATGTAGATTTATTAAAAAATTTAAAAAAGCAAAGCTTTCTGCCAGATTAAGGGTACATTTTAGGGGCTGGGAGAAGTGAACTGACAGATAAACAGTTACTCAACATAAGTCAGTAGAACCTAAGAATGGTCCTGAACAAGTATATTAGCAAAACTTTATCTGATCTCAATCCTTGACGGGAGAGAGGGAGGAGTAAAGATGGGCAAGCAAGCAAAGAGCCCCATTAGCTATTTTGATTTGCTTAATTTTAGTTTGATTTTAAAACTTAAAATCATCATTCATATGGTAAGGTAAATATTTAATCAGACAGCTTTTGCAAGATCCTGAAACTAAGAATTGGAATACAATGTAAGAAAAACAAAAACCAGTACAATATTGTAAAGTAATTAGCCTCCAATTAAAATAAATACATTAATTAGAAAAAAAGGAAAACATTTTCAATGTAAAGATTGGGATATAGGGCATACACAGTCAGAGAAGAACAGGGTTACTGTGGGAACTGTAATCCTGGATTTCACGATTTGTTTTGTGTGATTACAAATTTAATGCTGTAGGAGGATTGTGTGACTTTTTCCTTTATTTTTACTATGATTTATTTGTGAATAATCAGGGAAGGATCAGGCTTAGATGTGACCTGAATCTGCCCAAACTAGGAGGACCCTGCATCTTTTAGGTAGACAGAAGGGGAAAAAAAACAGTATGGGAAGGTGACCTCTTCAAAAGTACACAAGTTCAGGACACTGTGAGCTTTCATTGTAGAAAATGACAGAAAACGATTTTGCACTTTGACTTCATTTGTAGCTGAAGATTTCCAAAATGCTTTACAATGGACACAGAAGCTTTAGAGAGTTTGTTGAAACTCTGCAGGACTAGTCGTGACAGTGAATGAATTTCAGAGGATAGCTCGCAGCTGAAACTGACAACAGAAGGGAAGAGAAGCTAGGGGAGCATACTTTTGCATGGATTTACTAAAGTATAGCTTACCACAGTGAAGCATATGTACAGTTCTTTGAGAAATAGCAGACAGGCAAAGTGTATAGCAGTCAATGTATGAGTTGTTTTGTTTTTAGAAAAGGTTTGGAGTCACATATGAGGATAAGATTGCATGTATACACAAAGATCTGTCAAGCTGATCACACATCAGCCTGATTCCTGCGTCATCACATCATGCCTTTTGATGGAAAGGGAAATATACAGTCAATTAATAAGGCCTTGTTACTCCAGTTCTGATAGAGTTGGGTATTTGACATACTTTTTATATTGATTACCTTATTTTTCTTCGATATTGCCAGAAATGTTAGTTTTCCAGGCTATGCCAATTTAGGTAATAGATATTCCAGATGATAACCTTTATTGTATTCAGTGTGTACTAAACAACTGGTAAGACACAAAAGACATGCATACACTCACACATTGGTGGAGGTCACATAAATCTCAGGGTCCTTTTGGTTCCTTTTGAAGAAGGATTTAATGTAAGTTTTGCTGCCTAAACAAATTTGGCTGAAATTGATATGATAATTAGTATTAACACTAATACTTTCTGATTTCATCTATTTTTAGCTCAAGATATGCCATTCCTAAAGTCAATCTATCTAAGCCTCTGAAGCCTGCAAATGCAGTATGTATGCTATGGGAAAAAAAAATATTGTTCTAAATGATAAATAAGGAAGCAAATGGTGAATGGAAGCCAGTCTTAGAGCAGGAAACATATAAATAAATAAAAAGAAATTAAATGAAATCTTCCCTTCAAGTTATGGAGTATCAAGCATATCAGAGAAAGAACCTGCTTAATGGGGGAAAAAAATCTATTAAAAGTTTGAAAGGGTGCTTAACATCAGTATAAAGATGCAAACAATGGTAAATGAATTAAAATGTAGACTATCAGTCAAAAAGAATCATTCCAACCTTTTAAGTGTAAATAGTCACAAAAATGATTATCCTGATTTGGATCAACATAATAAAAGCAGATTAGCCTAGAGAGGAATAGAAAAGGAGAGACAAACAAAAAGTAGTCAAGTTTTAGGTTTTCACTGAACACATCTAGATTGATATGAATAATAAAAGAAACAAAGAGATGTAAGGCTGAGACAAAAACCAACAAACCCAAAATATTTTGAGTGTAATACATGTTGTATGAATAGACTCTACTATCAATGAAATGCTTAAAGCACTTTTGCATGTGAGAAATAAAATGTCAGAAAACTAGAATTTGATTAACATTTGGCATAATGCAGTATAGTTATTTTGCCTGAGTTCTTGTTCACCATTTTCTCATGAAATTTCTTACCTTATAGTAGAAAAGCAGTGTTTTAATAAGAGAGCCATGACTACTTTCATAATTGAAACCCAAAAGATGAGCTCTATTTCATCATATTGATGTAAATCAGAGCTCTATGAAATGAAAAAGGAAAGGAAAACATATTTCTCTGTATGAGAATGATTTAGAAATAAATGCACTATTAAAACTGATAAAAAGGGAAAATTTGTTTAAATATAAGTTAAAATGAGAAAACAGAAAGAGAAATTAAGGAAACAATTCCATTCACCATTGCAACGGAAAGAATAAAATACTTAGGAATATATCTACCTAAAGAAACTAAAGACCTATATATAGAAAACTATAAAACACTGGTGAAAGAAATCAAAGAGGACACTAATAGATGGAGAAATATACCATGTTCATGGATTGGAAGAATCAATATAGTGAAAATGAGTATACTACCCAAAGCAATTTATAGATTCAATGCAATCCCTATCAAGCTACCAACAGTATTCTTCACAGAGCTAGAACAAATAATTTCACAATTTGTATGGAAAAACAAAAAACCTCGAATAGCCAAAGCGATCTTGAGAAAGAAGAATGGAACTGGAGGAATCAACCTGCCTGACTTCAGGCTCTACTACAAAGCCACAGTTATCAAGACAGTATGGTACTGGCACAAAGACAGAAATATAGATCAATGGAACAAAATAGAAAGCCCAGAGATAAATCCATGCACATATGGACACCTTATCTTTGACAAAGGAGGCAGGAATATACAATGGATTAAAGACAATCTCTTTAACAAGTGGTGCTGGGAAATCTGGTCAACCACTTGTAAAAGAATGAAACTAGAACACTTTCTAACACCATACACAAAAATAAACTCAAAATGGATTAAAGATCTAAACATAAGACCAGAAACTATAAAACTCCTAGAGGAGAACATAGGCAAAACACTCTCCAACATACATCACAGCAGGATTCTCTATGACCCACCTCCCAGAATATCGGAAATAAAAGCAAAAATAAACAAATGGGACCTAATTAACCTTAAAAGCTTCTGCACATCAAAGGAAACTATTAGCAAGGTGAAAAGACAGCCTTCAGAATGGGAGAAAATAATAGCAAATGAAGCAACCAACAAACAACTAATCTCAAAAATATACAAGCAACTCCTACAGCTCAACTCCAGAAAAATAAATGACCCAATCAAAAAATGGGCCAAAGAACTAAATAGACATTTCTCCAAAGAAGACATACAGATGGCTAACAAACACATGAAAAGATGCTCAACATCACTCATTATCAGAGAAATGCAAATCAAAACCACAATGAGGTACCATTTCACACCAGTCAGAATGGCTGCGATCCAAAAGTCTACAAATAATAAATGCTGGAGAGGGTGTGGAGAAAAGGGAACCCTCTTACACTGTTGGTGGGAATGCAAACTAGTACAGCCACTATGGAGAACAGTGTGGAGATTCCTTAAAAACCTGGAAATAGAACTGCCTTATGATCCAGCAATCCCACTGCTGGGCATACACACTGAGGAAACCAGAAGGGAAAGAGACACGTGTACCCCAATGTTCATCGCAGCACTGTTTATAATAGCCAGGACATGGAAGCAACCTAGATGTCCATCAGCAGATGAATGGATAAGAAAGCAGTGGTACATATACACAATGGAGTATTACTCAGCCATTAAAAAGAATACATTTGAATCAGTTCTAATGAGGTGGATGAAACTGGAGCCTATTATACAGAGTGAAGTAAGCCAGAAGGAAAAACATAAATACAGTATACTAACGCATATATATGGAATTTAGAAAGATGGTAACAATAACCTGGTGTACGGGACAGCAAAAGAGACACTGATGTATAGAACAGTCTTATGGACTCTGTGGGAGAGGAAGAGGGTGGGAAGATTTGGGAGAATGGCACTGAAACATGTAAAATATCATGTATGAAACGAGTTGCCAGTCCAGGTTCGATGCACGATACTGGATGCTTGGGGCTAGTGCACTGGGACGACCCAGAGGGATGGTATGGGGAGGGAGGAGGAAGGAGGGTTCAGAATGGGGAACACATGTATACCTGTGGCGGATTCATTCTTATATTTGGCAAAACTAATACAATTATGTAAAGTTTAAAAATAAAATAAAATTAGAAAAAAAAATGAAAGTAACATATATGGAAGTAATAGGAAGAGGATAGTGAAACTGATTCATCTATAGGTAAAGCAAATGAAAGGAATGAATATCAAGGTATATTGGTGCTCAGATAGTTTAAGGTTGTCAGAAATTCCTTGAACATCCTGATTTGCAGTGGGATTTAGAACTTAAATGTAATGTGTGAACTCTCTCTGTGCACAAAGGGGATTCTTATAGCTTATTCTCAATTTAGAAAAAAAAGATAAACTGGCCCCTTTGGCTCTTTAAAGTAGTTGCTACAGAAGCTTTTGTATAGTTTAGATATTGCTTTTCTCACTTGTAAAAAACAAAACAAGCTTTCTGATCATATTCAATTTATCCTGAATTTTGGAGCCTGCATTAAAAATTATGTGATGCATACCTGAACTAAAAAAACTCTTTTCTATCTATAAAACAGAACTGCAAAAAATATGAATATCAGTAACATACATACGTCTTTACTTACCTAAAAATGAAACTGAATTTTATACATAATTTTTAATGATCTTAGAATAAACTCTAGAAATGAAGTTCAGAAAGATCTCTTACATTTTCCCCATTTTGACCAGTATTTCTATTCTGTAATTCTGCCTGGCTGTCATATGAGATTAGAAAATTAGACACTTATAGTAAGAATTACTTAAAAGAATATTTCAAAGAAATGTTTTGATTTCATTTTAAATGAACAGTTCATTTCAGTCACTCAGTCGTGTTCGACTCTTTGCAACCCCATGAATCACAGCACGCCAGGCTTCCCTGTCCATCACCAACTCCCGGAGTTTACTCAAACTTATGTCCATTGAGTCGGTGATGCTATCCAGCCATCTCATCCTCTGCCATCCCCTTCTCTTCCTGCCCCCAATACCTTCTAGCATAGCAATGGAATTTGACATGCTACCTAAAAGAGACTTCTGCCTTTATAAGCCTAGTCTGTCACCATGCATAACAGACTTTTATCAAAAGCCTCCTTAATGACAGAGTATCAGTATGTCCATCACATGTGTGGAGAGTTCAGAACCTCTTCTGATATCACTTTCCCCACCAAGTGTGACCTCTATGACTCTAATCAACTGTATTTCAATTCTCAGTATTTTAGAGTATCATTTTATTACATTTTATTGAATAGGTCATTATCCAGCTGGTGGATTACCTGTTAAAATGTTTTTCTTATATTTCTCCTGCTAGATTACTATATTTTTAGTATTTTACTCTATTTCAAGTTGGTGGTGTTAGTGGTAAAGTATCCGCCTGCCAGTGCAGGAGACACAAAAGATGTGGGGTTCTATCCCTGGGTCAGAAAAACCCCCTGGGAGAGGAAATGGCAACCCACTCCAGTATTCTTGCCTGGGAAATCCCATGGACAGAGGTACCTGGTGGGCTAAAGTCCATGGGATTGCAGAAGACTTGGACATGACTTAGTGACTAAACAACAACAAAGTTAAGTAAACTAGTAATCAAAAATGTTACTAAAAACAAGAGTCCCTGGTCTTAAAGAAGTAATATTCTATTGTAGAAATACAAATAATGAATGTTTAGAACATTATATGGGCTTCCCTGGAGAAGATTCGATCCCTGGGTTGGGAAGATCCCCTGGGGAAGGGAATGGCTACCTGCTCCAATATTCTTCCCTGGAGATTCCCATGGACAGAGACTGGCTACAATCCATGCAGTTGCAAAGAGCTGGACATAACTGAGCACACACAGGCTTGGCTAGCTAAACTTGTTATCTATTTTTTAAAATAATATTTATTTATTTATTTATTTATTTTTGGCTGTGCCTGGTCTTTGTTGATGTGTGGGCCACTCTCTAGTTGTAGTATGCAGGCTTCTCATTTCAGTGGCTTCTCTTGACGTGGAGCATGGGCACTAGGGCACATGGGATTCAATAGTTGTGGCTCCTGGGCTCTAGAGCATGGGCTCAATAGTTGTAGTGCATGGCGCTAGTTGCTCCATGGCATGTGGGATCTTCCTGGACCAGAGATTGAACCCCTGTCTCCTGCACTGGTAAGCTGATTCTTCACCACTGAGACACCAGGGAACCCCAGAAAGATGTTTATTTTATCTTTCAGTTCAGTTCAGTTCAGTGGCTCAGTCATGTCCGACTCTTTGCGACCCCATGAATCACAGCACGCCAGGCCTCCCTGTCCATCTCCAACTCCCGGGGTTCACTGAGACTCACGTCCATCGAGTCAGTGATGCCATCCAGCCATCTCATTCTCTGCCGTCCCCTTCTCCTCTTGCCCCCAGTCCCTCCCAGCATCAGAGTCTTTTCCAAAGAGTCAACTCTTCGCATGAGGTGGCCAAAGTATTGGAGTTTGAGCTGTAGAATCAGTCCTTCCAATGAACACCCAGGACTGATCTCCCTAAGAATGGACTGGTTTGATCTCCCTGCAGTCCAAGGAACTCTCAAGAGTCTTCTCCAACTCCACAGTTCAAAAGCATCAATTCATCAGCGCTCAGCTTTCTTCACAGTCCAATCTCACATCCATACATGACTACTAGAAAAACCATAGCCTTGAATAGAAGGACCTTTGTTGGCAAAGTAATCTCTCTGCTTTTGAATATGAAATCTAGGTTGGTCATAACTTTCCTTCCAAGGAGTAAGCATCTTTTAATTTCATGGCTGCAATCACCATCTGCAGTGATTTTGGAGGCCCAAAAAATAAAGTCTGACACTGTTTCCACTGTTTCCCCATCTATTTCCCATGAAGTGATGGGACCAGATGCCATGATCTTCGTTTTCTGAATTTTGAGCTTTAAGCCAACTTTTTGACTCTCCTCTTTCACTTTCATCAACAGGCTTTTTAGCTCCTCTTCGCTTTCTGCCATAAGCGTGGTATCATCTGCATATCTGAGGTTATTGATATTTCTCCTGGCAATCTGGATTCCAACTTGTGCTTCTTCCAGCCCAGCATTTCTCATGATGTACTCTGCATATAAGTTAAATAAGCAGGGTGACAATATACAGCCTTGACGTACTCCTTTTCCTATTTAGAACCAGTCTGTTGTTCCATGCCCAGTTCTAACTGTTGCTTCCTGACCTGCATATAGGTTTCTCAAGAGGCAGGTCAGGTGGTCTGATATGCCCATCTCTTTCAGAATTTTCCAGTTTATTGTGATCCACACAGTCAAAGGCTTTGGCATAGTCAATAAAGCAGAAATAGATGCTTTTCTGGATCTCTCTTGCTTTTTTGATGATCTACTGGATGTTGGCAATTTGATCTCTATTTCCTCTGCCTTTTCTGAAACCAGCTTGAACATCTGGAAGTTCACGGTTCACGTATTGCTGAAGACTGGCTTAGAGAATTTTGAGAATTCCTTTACTAGCGTGTGAGATGAGTGCAATTGTGCAGTAGTTTGAGCATTCTTGGCATTGCCTTTCCTTGGGATTGGAATGAAAACTGACCTTTTCCAGTCCTGTGGCCACTGGTGAGTTTTCTGAATTTGCTGGCATATTGAGTGCAGCACTTTCACAGCATCATCTTTCAGGATTTGAAATAGCTCAACTGGAATTCCATCACCTCCACTAGCTTTGTTCATAGTGATGCTCTCTAAGACCCACTTGACTTCACATTCCAGGATGTCTGGCTCTAGGTGAGGGATCACACCATTGTGATTATCTGGGTCCTGAAGATCTTTTTTGTACAGTTCTTCTGTGTATTCTTGCCGCCTCTTCTTAATATCTTCTGCTTCAGTTAGGTCCATACCATTTCTGTCCTTTATCGAGCCCATCTTTGCATGAAATGTTCCCTCAGTATCTCCAATTTTCTTGAAGAGATCTCTAGTCTTTCCCATTCTGTTGTTTTCCTCTATTTATTTGCATTGATCGCTGAGGAAGGCTTTCTTATCTCTCCTTGCTATTCTTTGGAACTCTGCCTTCAGATGCTTATATCTTTCCTTTTCTCATTTGCTTCTCTTCTTTTCACTGGTTATTTGTAAGGCCTCCTCAGACAGCCATTTTGCTTTTTTGCATTTCTTTCCCATGTGCATGGTCTCGATCCCTGTCTCCTGTACAATGCCACAAACTTCCATCCATAGTTCATCAGGCACTCTATCAGATCTAGGCCCTTAAATCTATTTCTCACTTCCACTGTATAATCATAAGGGATTTGATTTAGGTCATACTTGAATGGTCTAGAGGTTTTCCCTACTTTCTTCAATTTTAGTCTGATTTGGCAATAAGGAATTCATGATCTGAGCCACAGTCAGCTCCTGGTCTTGTTAACTGTATAGAGCTTCTGGAAAAGGTCAGTTTTCATTCCAATCCCAAAGAAAAGCAATGCCAAAGAATGTTCAAACTACTGCACAATTGCAGTCATCTCACATGCTAGTAAAGGAATTCTCAAAGTTCTCCAAGCCAGGCTTCAGCAATATGTGAACCATGAACTTCCAGATGTTCAAGCTGGTTTCAGAAAAGGCAGGGGAAACAGAGATCAAATTGCCAACATCCACTGGATCATCAAAAAAGCAAGAGAGATCCAGAAAAACATCTATTTCTGCTTTATTGACTATGCCAAAGCCTTTGACTGTGTGGATCACAATATACTGTGGAAAATTCTGAAAGAGATGGGCATACCAGACCACCTCATCTGCCCCTTGAGAAACCTATATGCAGGTCAGGAAGCAACAGTTAGAACTGTACATGGAATAACAGACTGGTTCCAAATAGGAAAAGGAGTATGTCAAGGCTGTATATTGTCACCCTGCTTATTTAACTTATATGCAGAGTACATCATGAGAAACCTGGGCTGGAAGAAGCACAAGCTGGAATCCAGATTTCCAGGAGAAATATCAATAACCTCAGATATGCAGATGACACCACGCTTATGGCAGAAAGCGAAGAGGAACTAAAAAGCCTGTTGATGAAAGTGAAAGAGGAGAGTCAAAAAGTTGGCTTAAAGCTCAACATTCAGAAAACGAAGATCATGGCATCTGGTCCCATCACTTCATGGGAAATAGATGGGGAAACAGTGGAAACAATGTCATACTTTATTCTTGGGGGCTCCAAAATCACTGCAGATGGTGACTGTAGCCATGAAATTAAAAGATGCTTACTCCTTGAAAGAAAAGTTATGACCAAGCTAGATAGCATATTGAGAAGCAGAGACATTACTTTGACAACAAAGGTCCTTCTATTCAAGGCTATGGTTTTTCCAGTGGTCATGTATGAATGTGAGAGTTGGACTGTAAAGAAAGCTGAGTGCTGAAGAATTGATGCTTTTGAGCTGTGGTGTTGGAGAAGCCTCTTGAGAGTCCCTTGGACTGCAAGGAGATCCAACCAGTCCATTCTAAAGGATATCAGCACTGGGTGTTCTTTGGAAGGAATGGTGCTAAAGCTGAAACTCCAGTACTTTGGCCACCTCATGCGAAGAGTTGACTCATTGAAAAAGCCTCTGATGCTGGGAGGGTTGGGGGCAGGAGGTGAAGGGAACGACAGAGGATGAGATGGCTGGATGGCATCACCGACTCGATGGATGTGAGTTTGAATGAACTCTGGGAGTTTGTGATGGACAGGGAGGCCTGGAGTGCTGTCTTTCATGGGGTCACAAAGAGTCTGACAGGACTGAGCGACTGAACTGAACTGAACTGATAGAGCTTCTCCATCTTTGGCTGCAAAGAATATAATCAGTCTGATTTCAGTGTTGACCATCTGGTGATGTCCAGGTGTAGAGTCTTCTCTTGTGTTGTTGGAAGAAGGTGTTTTCTATGACCAGTGCATTCTCTTGGCAAAACTCTATTAGCCTTTGCCCTGCTTCATTCCGTACTTCAAGGCCAAATTTACCTGTTACTTCAGGTGTTTCTTGACTTCCTACTTTTGCATTCCTGTTCCCTATAATGAAAGGGACATCTTTTTGGGTGTTAGTTCTAAAAGGTCTGTAGGTCATCTTAGAACCATTCAACTTCAACTTCTGCATTCCTGGTTGGGGGCATAGGCTTGAATTACTGTGAAATTGAATGGTATGCCTTGGACATGAACAGAGATCTTTGTGGCATTTTTGAGATTGCATCCAAGTATGCATTTTGTACTCTTTTGTTTAGCATTTTTTAAATCTATAGGATAATTCATAAAAGATATGAGATGGATGTAAGTGAAAATAAGAATATTATAAATATTTATCTATTGACCTCCAGTGTAGGACACTTATTCATAGGCATGGTATTTCCTCCTGTTGGCAGTGATAAATGATAAATAAGGCCAATGTACTGAGCTTTAAACAAAACTTAAAATAATTTGATTTATATTCATTAAAATTACTTATATTTTGTCTCTAGCATTTGTTAAATGTTAAAAACAAAAATTTAATTTGAGATTTAATTCTTCCTTTTTATTCTCAAAATGTATTACTTTAGACATCAGTGAAAATGACAAAGTGTGTCACTCCAATGGCCCATTCCTCCATAGAAATATCAAAAACTCAAGCAGTAATGATCAGAATAAAGGAAAACAGTCAAAATTTAAAACAACCAAGCCAATGCTGAATCAAGAAAAAAGCAAATTAAAATGGTAGGAAAGTTTTGAGGCATTTTATTTGCCCTTACTCCATATTCTTTCTCTGGGCAGCAATAGTCACATTCTCAGTCTGAAAATGTGGACCCTATTTTCAGAAGGATAAGAGCAATCCTCCTACTGATAGAATTGTCTTTGTTCTAACTTGTCCGGTGGCTACATGAAGGACTGATTCAAGGCCTTTGTTCACCCACCTTGGATCTCAGGGCACCAAAATGGTGACCATTTCTTTAAAATACTGCAAACCAAAAGAACAACAATATGGTTAATTCTGAGATGCTCCCAGTACCTCAAAACGTGACATTGTTTGAAAAGGGTCTCAACAAGTCAGAAATGACTGAAGTGACTTAGCATGCATGCATGCACAGGACCTTTGCAAATGAAATTAATTAAGATGAGGTTATAGTAGATTAACTGCTGCTGCTGCTAAGTCGCTTTAGTCTTGTCTGACTCTGTGTGACCCCATAGACGGAAGCCCACCAGGCTCCCCTGTCCCTGGGATTCTCCAGGAAAGAGCACTGGAGTGGGTTGCCATTTCCTTCTCCAGTGCATGAAAGTGAAAAGTGAAAGTGAATTTGCTCAGTTGTGTCTGACTCTTCGCGACCCCATGGACTGCAGCCTACCAGGATCCTCTGTCCATGGGATTTTCCAGGCAAGAGTACTGGAGTGGGTTGCCATTGCCTTCTCCAGATAGTAGATTAGGGTTGGCCCTTAATCCACTATGATTGGTACCCTTTAAGAAAAGAAGAAGAGATATAGAAATACAAAAGCAGAATGCCATGTGATGATGGATATGCAGATTGGAAGTACATCTACATATCAAGGAGTGCAAAGATTGTCAGGACTTCCAGAAGCTGGAAGAGACAAGGAGGAAATTTTCCATAGAGCCTTTGGGGAGGGCATGGCCTTTTCAACACCTTGTTATCAGATTTTTAGATTTCAGAACTATGAAAGAACAAATTTCTCTGTTCTAAACCACCTAGTTAATGGTAATTTGTTATGGAAGATCTAGAAATCTATATAGATTATGGTATCAGGGAGAGAAGTTGCTGTTGTAACATATGTGTAAAAATGTGGAGTTGGTTTTGGAATTGAGTAATTAATAGGAACTAGAAGAATTTTGAGATGCTTGATAGCAAAATCATAGGTTGCCTTGATGGTCAGTAGAAATATGAACATTAAGTGTACTTTTGGTGACTCCTTACATATAAATGATAGACATATTTTTGGACACTGGAGGAGATGTCATTTTGATATACAGTGGCAGAGCATTGAGTTATGTTCTATCATTGGGAAGAAAGTGGAACTTGTAAACAATGCACTTGGATATTTGGTCAAGGAGATTTATAACCAAAGTGTGGAAAGTTCAGCCTGGTTTCTCCTTGCAGGTGATAGAAAATGCAAGAAGAAGGATAAATTAAGCACAAGGGCACCAGCACCTGGTGATATGGAAAATTCTCTGCCTGTCTATACAGTGTGCTCTGGAAGGAGAGCCAAGTGTGTGGCTGGACAACTTGCTAAGAGATTAGACACATGACTTATGGATTCAGTCAACTATCTCAGCAGAATCCATAAACAAATATGTGGTTATCCAGGAAGTATCCATGGAGAGTCTCCTTGTCTAATGGCTTGGACCCCTGTACAATTAAATGGGACAAATAAGTTTTGAGAAATTATTTTACTCACAAAAAATGCTGCCAGCCTGGATTGAGAGGGACAGAGATGGGGGAAAAATGAAGGAAACGTTACTGTAAGGGCAGAGCCATGGATGCAGAGGACAGAGTTTTGAGTCACAGAGAATTATTCTCAGAAATCAAACGGAATTTTCCCTGCTGAGTTTTGGGCTTGCTTGGACCGTGTAGCCCCTTTGATTCCTATTTCTCCCTTTTGGAATGGAAATGTCTAGTCTATGCCTGTCTTACCATTGTATTTTGGAAGATAATGTGCTTCCTGATTTCATAGGCCCACAAGTGGAAAAGAATATTACCCCAGGACTTGACAGGCCCAGAGTCTCATCCATGATGAATTTACTTATTTAGATAAGAATTTGGACTTATTTAAATTTAACAAAATTAAACACTTTGGTGAACAAAAGATTTATTAAGAAAGTTAAAAGACAGCCTACAAAATAGGAAAATATATTTATAAATCACCTATCTGATAGAGATGTAGTGGTGGTGGTTTAGTTGCTAAATAGTCTCTGGCTATTGTGACCCCATGGACTGTAGCCCACCAGGCTCCTCTGTCCATGGGGAATCTCCAGACAAGAATATTGGAGTGGTTTGCCATTTCCTCCTCCAGCGGATCTTCTGACCCGGGGATCGAGTCCATGTCTTCTGCATTGCAGGTGGATTCTTTAATGACTGAGCCACAGGGAACTATCTGATAAAGATCTAGTAGCCAAATAGCCAGATTATGTATATACAAACTATTACAACCAAGAGCAAAAGGACAAACAATCTAGTTTAAAAATTGGCAAAGAGATTGAATAGGCTAAAAACCATTTTATATTGAATTGTACACTTTATATTGTTAACTTGCAATATATAAATTATATCAATAATGCTGTGGTATTAAAAAGCAAAATTTAAGAGAAATGAGTGGGGACTGTGATCCTCAATTTAGTAATCAATTTCTTAGATATGGTAAGTAAGCACAAACAACAGAATTAAACAATGAATTGAACCTCATCAAAATTAAGTACTCTTGTGCAAATGATACCATCAAGAAAATGAAATGAAAACCCACAGGAGAAAATATTTGTAAATCATGTATCTGAAAAAGTATAATATCCATAATATATAAAGAAATCTTAAAACTAAATGATAAAAAGCAAACAACCCAATTGAAAAATGGGCCAAGGATCTGAATACATATTTCTCTGAAGATATACAAATGGCTAACAAGCACAAGAAAAGATGTTCAATACCATGAACCATCAGGGAAATGCAGTCAGTCACAAGTCCAAATTACAGTAAGATACCACTTCACACCCACTAGCATGCTTGTAATAAAAAAGAAAGATGACCACAAATGTCAAGGGTGTGGAAAAATAGGAACTCTCAAACATTGCTGGTGGGAATGTGAAGTGGTACAGCCACTGTGGAAAGCAGTTTGGCCGTTCCTAAAAAAATTAACATAAAATTATCATATGATCCAGCAGTTCCCTTTCTAGGTATATATCCAAGAGAAATGAAAACATATATCCCCACTAAAATGTGCACACAAATGTTCATTGCTGCAATATTCATAATAGCCCCAAAGTGGAAACAACCCAAATAACCTTCAACTGATAAATGGATAAACAAAATATGGTGTGTCCTTTTAATGGAGTGTTATTGGGCAATAAAAAAGAATGAAATAGTGATACATGAAACAACACTGAAGATCCCCAAAAACATTATGCTAAGTGACAGAAGTCATTCACAAAGGAATACATAAGTGAAAGATTCCATTTGTATGAAATGTCCAGAGTAGGCAAAGCTTTAGTAACCGATATCAGGTTGCTGGCTGCTTAGAGCTGGGGTGTTGTGAGGTAATGGAGAATGTTTGCTAATAGATATGAGGTTTCTTTTAGGGGGTGATGAAAATGTTTTAAAATTCAATTGTGTTTTTCTTTCTGGCTTACTTTACTCTGTATAATAGGCTCCAGTTTCATCCACCTCAGTAGAACTGATTCAAATGTATTCTTTTTAATGGCTGAGTAATACTCCATTGTGTATATGTACCACAGCTTTCTTATCCATTCATCTGCTGATGGACATCTAGGTTGCTTCCATGTCCTGGCTATTATAAACAGTGCTGTGATGAACATTGGAGTACACGTGTCTCTTTCAATTCTGGTTTCCTTGGTGTGTAGTATGGCAAAACCAATACAAATTTGTAAAGTAAATAAAAATAAATAAAACAGGCTTCTGGAAAAAAAGTTCAATTGTGATGATTGCACAACTCTGTGAATATACTTAAATCTACTGCATTGTAGTTCAAAATTATGTGAATTATACACTCACAAAGCTTTCTAAAAACCAGATTGTGATGATTTCAGGGACTGTTCGTCAGTAATGAGGTCAAATTTGTGGTTATGATTCTAATTGAAAGTGAATAGAGACAAAACTGCTTTTAATCACTAAAAAAATAGAAAACTTATAAAACCTGGAAAATGTTTTTATTTATTTATTTCACTGAGGTGTAGTTAATTTACCTCAGTGAAATAATATTGTGTCAATTTCTGGAAAAATACATTTAACTAAAAATACAAGATAGTCCTATACCATTTCTAGCACGTTTCTAGTATGTTTAATAAATGCTTCAGGGAAATACTATAGCAGCATCAATATTCCAGTGCTAATACATACACACACACACTCACAGAGACCTATGTATTTCTCATGCATGAGGGTGGGTATCCGAAACTAACTGAATAACTTCTCTGCGAAATATATGTAGTTTAGGTTATTTTTAATACAAATAAGATAGCTAAAAAGTCATTTTTTAATTCATATAATCATGTTATTTGAAAATCTGTGGGATAGGACAGGGGTTATTAGGCCCAATGAAATGTGTGGTTGCCCTGTACACAGTATAGTATAAGAAGTGTCGCAAACCTTTGTCTCGCTGGCTACTTCAGAGCCTCAAATTCCCACTTTTATTTGGAGTTACTCTTTTGGGCTTGGGGAGAACAATAATGCCCTATATCTATGTAGTATATTACAATTTTTGAAGTGCTTTTACATATATTATCTCAATGAATTCTCACAACTTTAGAGGTACTGTTATATTATTTTTGTAGCTAGAGAAAACTGATGCTCTGAGCGCAGGCAAGTAAGTCATGAGAAAGCTAAAGACTGAACGTTGATGGTCCAGTTTTAAGTGCACTTTCCATGATATCCAAGCGTTTTTAAAAGTTCAGTGCATTTAGAAACATCTATTCAAATGGGATTCCCATATGGGCAACAGAGGAGAGGGAAGTAACATAGGATCCCATTCATACTATAGAAATCTTTAGAGTGAATTCCTTTCTTAGACTCACTAGCTGTCATCCAGGTCAGAGTGGGGCCTTGAGTTATGGAAGTTTTTATGTGAGAGGAAGGAGACAAGGCTTGAGGAACAGAGTCAAATAGAAACATAGTTTTAACTCAGAGTATAAAAATAAACATTAAGAAAATATATGTTCATTAAATATTAGTATTCCTAGGATATTTTAATAGCACACAAAATAACTTTTAATTAGAAATATATATTTTATTTATTTTATTTTGTTTCATTTCAGTCATTTAGATGAGCCCCAGCTATGCTGTATATAAACATGTTAGCAAGATGTGCTCTGTGACTGTGTATATGTATCTTTGATTGTGTTTTGTTTGGAGAATTAAATTAAGAACCTTAGAGGGGTTATACAGTTTACATGTGCTGTCTTCTCAGGTAGAGCTCTAAATTCTCTGTCTTATTCTTACTACAAAGAGTTTAGGCCTTGAATTCTTCACTTCTGATTTTCTTTTGATAAAGCCCTGCTTTTCATTGCATTTCCTTTATTTCTCCTTCCAAATAACCCTGTAATATGGCTCTGTAACATCTTCTTTATCCATTTCTGCAAATGAAATTAGTTTGCCTCAGGTCCCACATAAATAAGTCAGAAACAATTGTGAATTGTGACTCTTTCTCCTCTTGGATGCTTATGTGGCCCATTGCTTTGGAATACCTTTTTCTTTCTTTCTTTCTTCTTATTCTTTTTAAAGGTATTGTTCAGGAGCCACTTCGGTGTTCAAAGACTGATACTCAGCCAGTTCATTTCCTTCCAATGAGGAAGGACAATGCCCTCTTACTTATCTGGCCTCATTTCTTTTCTTAGGAGATACGTGTTATAAAACGTATATTTTATTTTTTCACAGTTGCAGATAAACTAACCCTGCTTTTCAGTATATTGTATGTTCCCATTGTATTTCTTTTCTGGCAAGAAATGAGATTCAGTATACTTGTTAAAAGGACAGACGATCAATCTGTGCCTGAATTCTGATTCTAATTCTGTTTTGAATTCCATCTGGTCATTTCTATCAAATACTTCAGAGTGGATGAGTTGATTTTTTGTTGTTGCTTTGGTAACCTCTATTTCTCATTTGCAAAGTAGGTAGTATAATGTTACTGTATTTGTATTTCAGGGGTATATAAAAATAGTGAGGATTGCTATTATTTAGCATAGCTACATTTTCATAAGTGTTAGAAGCAATCCATATTGTGTATATTACTTATAAAGTTGAAACTTTATACGTGTCTACATGTGCAAAATCAAGTGAATAAATAAGCCCAATTAAATATTCATAAAATTAAAAGTAGCATTTTATAGTTAAAATCATCTTTTCATATATTATATAATAAAATTATTTTATTACTTTATTCATTTCACATGTGCCCATGTTCTTGCTCTCACAACATATCATATACAACTCACAAATTTTCATAATAGGAAAAGAAAATTCAGGCAAAAGTGCATTGTTCAGATAATTATCTCTATTTTCCATTTCAGATTGCATGAGGACACATAGATTTGAAGTACTGTTTTTCTTTTCATTTAAGCTATGTTTATATCAAACGGAGCCAATTTAAATCCAGTCTACTTTAGGTCTTTACAGTGGTTTACCTTCCATTCTTAATTTGATGTGAATCAATAATTTTGTTTTGAGTTGCTATTTACTATATGGAAAATGTCCAGCCACAGAGTTACCTAGTTATTCTTTAGTGAGTTGCTTCCCAAGGCTGCTATAGCAGTACAGTTATCAACTTGAGTGACATCAGCTTTAAGTAATGAAAAAGCTAGACAAAAGTGGGCTAAATAATAAATCTACTTCCTCCATTAAAAGAAATTCGGAGTAGGTGTAGACTGTGTAGGTCATTATATTGGTTCAGTGACATCGTCAAGGACTCTGGTCCTTTCCATTTTTTATTCCTGATGTCTTCGGTGTGCTAGCTTTTTGTGTTCAAGCTATTTTCCCTCATGGTCACAACATGGCTGCCCCAGAAAGAACAATGTCCAATGAAATAATTTTCTTCCTTGGGTCTCTTTTTAAGAAGAAAGATTTCTTTACCAAAAGAAGCCTCTCATCAGCCAAAAGGAAATAACATGCTCACCTATGACTCAAATCTTGGCCAGAGTTAAGAGATCATTGGAAATAGATTAAATAACTTAGGACTTATCCATGAGTCACATGGTGGAGGGGTAGGATTCCTGTATTAAATTCTGATTCTAGCAGCAAGTAGGAAGGGAATGCTATCAGATAGGAGGCCAACAGAGTCTGCCCTTTCTAGGAATTGTCAACTTCCCTCTAAGCTTCTTCCTGAGAATCTTCCATGAGGGCATTTTCCTGGCAATCTGTTCATTTAGTCTTTGCTAATGGTTTTAGAAAAGGCAGAGGAATCAGAGATCAAATTGCCAACATCCGCTGGATCATGGAAAAAGCAAGAGAGTTCCAGAAAAACATCTATTTCTGCCTTATTGAATATGCCAAAGCCTTTGACTGTGTGGATCACAATAAACTCTGGAAAATTCTGAAAGAGATGGGAATACCATACCACCTGATCTGCCTCTTGAGAAATTTGTATGCAGGTCAGGAAGCAACAGTTAGAACTGGACTGAACAACAGACTGGTTCCGAGTAGGAAAAGGAGTTTGTCAAGGCTGTATATTGTCACCCTGTTTATTTAACTTATATGCAGAGTACATCATGAGAAACGCTGGACTGGAAGAAACACAAGCTGGAATCCAGATTGCCAGGAGAAATATCAATAACCTCAGATATGCAGATGACACCACCCTTATGGCAGAAAGAGAAGAGGAACTAAAAAGCCTCTTGATGAAAGTGAAAGAGGAGAGTGAAAAAGTTGGCTTAAAGCTCAACTTTCAGAAAACGCAGATCATGGCATCTGGTCCCATCACTTCATGCAAATAGATGGGGAAACAGTGGAAACAGTGTCAGACTTTATTTTTCTGGGCTCCAAAATCACTGCAGATGGTAACTGCACCCATGAAATTAAAAGACGCTTACTCCTTGGAAGGAAAGTTATGACCAACCTAGATAGCATATTGAAAAGCAGAGACATTACTTTGCCAACAAAGGTCCGTCTAGTCAAGGCTATGGTTTTTCCTGTGGTCATGTATGGATGTGAGAGTTGGACTGTGAAGAAGGCTGAGTGCTGAAGACCTGATGCTTTTGAACTTGTTGGAGAAGTTGGAGAAGACTCTTGAGAGTCCCTTGGACTGCAGGGAGATCCAATCAGTCCATTCTGAAGGATATCAGCCCTGGGTGTTCTTTTGAAGGAATGATGCTAAAGCTGAAACTCCAGTACTTTGGCCACCTCATGCGAAGAGTTGATTCATTGGAAAAGACTCTGATGCTGGGAGGGATTGGAGGCAGGAGGAGAAGGGGATGACAGAGGATGAGATGGCTGGATGGCATCACTGACTCAATGGACGTGAGTCTCAGTGAACTCCGGGAGTTGGTAATGGACAGGGAGGCCTGGCGTGCTGTGATTCATGGGGTCGCAAAGAGTCAGACACGACTGAGCGACTGATCTGATCTGAATGGAGTTTCCTTTGAGAATTTCCTATAGTTCTCTGAAAGTAAGCCTAAAAAAAGGTCCCAAAACTTTGTCTTCATGTCACTCATATTAACTGATTTGTATTAAAATAAACTTACTCCTTGGAAGGAAAGTTATGACCAAACTAGGCAGCATATTAAAAAGCAGAGACATTACTTTGTCAACAAAGGTCCGTCTAGTCAAGGCTATGGTTTTTCCAATGGTCATGTATGGATGTGAGAGTTGGACTGTAAAGAAAGCTGAGCGCCAAAGAATTGATGCTTTTGAACTATGGTGTTGCAGAAGACTCTTGAGAGTCCCTTGGACGGCAAGGAGATCCAACCAGTCCATCCTAAAGGAAATCAGTCCTGGTTGTTCATTGTTAGGACTGATGTTGAAGCTGAAACTCCAATTCTTTGGCCACCTGATGTGAAGAGCTGACTCATTTGCAAAGACCCTTATGCTGGGAAAGATTGAGGGCAGGAGGAGAAGGGGACGACAGAGGATGAGATGGTTGGATGGAATCAACTATTCGATAGACAAGGGTTTGGGTGGACTCTGGGAATTGGTGATGGACAGGAAGGCCTGGTGTGCTGCAGTTCATGAGGTCGCAAAGAGTCGGACACGACTGAGTGACTGAACTGAACTGAATTGCTTATATGCATTAAAAAAAAAAAAAAAACTTTTTTTGAGGTACAATTTGCATACAGTAATGTATGTTTTAAATGCCAGTTTGGTTAGTTTTGACATATGTGTATGCAAGATCAAACCAGTCAATCCTAAAGGAAATCAACCCTTAATATTCACTGGAAGGACTGATGCTGAAGCTGAAGCTCCCATACTCTGTTCACCTGATACGAAGAGCCGACTCATGGGAAAAGACCCTGGTACTGAGAAAGATTGAAGGCAAGAGAAGAGGACGACAGAGAATGAGATGGTTGGATGGTATCACCAACTCAATGGACATGAATTTCAGCAACTCAGGGAGATGGTGAAGAACAGGGAAGCCTGGCATGCTGCAGTTCATGGGGTTGCAAAGAGTCTGACACAAGCTGGAGAATGAACAACAGCAATGCCTGTGTAGTCATCACAATAATAAAAATATACAACATTCTCATAACTCAGAAATTCTCTTTTTACTTATATCGCTCCAAACCTAGCCATAGGCATCCAGTGACCTTCTTTCTGTAACCATAGGTTCATTTTTTCCCCCTAGAATTTCATATAAATGAAATTGTACAGCACTTACTATTTTGTATGACATTTCACTAAGCATATTTTTAGATTCATACACATTTACATTAGTAGTTTGGTCCTCTTTATTATGACTAGCATTCCAATTTATAGTTCTATGACAGTTTCTTTATCTATTTACCTGTTAATGGATTTTTAGATTGTTTCCAGGTTTTAGCTATTAGGAATGAAGCTGCTATGAACATTCACTTAGAAGTCTTTGTGTTGACATGAGTTTTCCTTTAATTTAGTTATGTTAATATTTAGGAGTGGGATTGCTGCATCTTATGGTAAGTATGTGTTTTACTTCATGTAATCCTGTCAAACTGTTATCAAAAGTTATACCATTTTACATTCCCAACAGCAATGTACAGAGTTACAGTTGTTCCACATCCTTCTCAACATTTGGTATTGTCAATCTTTTGAAAATTTTAGCTGTTATAATTTCATAACTTTATTGTATGTTTAATTTTCATATCCTGGATGACGAATGGTGGTTTTCATTTTCTCATGGACTTATTGTTTATGTACATATCTTCTGTTGTTGAAGTCTCCTCAAAATGTCACAATTTATTGTGTTCTTTCTTTTTAGTATTAAATTGCATTTGTACATTCTGGATATAAATCCCATGACAGATAAGTGAATTATAAATCTTCTTTTCCCAATATATGGCCTTTTCATTTTCTGGACAGTATTTCAAAGAGTTGAAGTTTTTAATTTTTATGAGTTACAATTTTTTGATTTTTTTTATGATTTGTGCTTTTTATATACTATACAAGAGTGCTTTGCCTATCTCTGAGTTGCAAAGAAATCCTCCTTTATTGCCTTCTATACTATGCCAGGAAAAATTTTTCCTTAAAGGGTCAGATAACAAATATCTTAGGTGTCTGACTCTGTGTGATCCTATGGACTGTAGGTGTTACTAGAGGGAATCAGAGGGCAGACACACTGAAACCATAATCACAGAAAACTAGCCAATCGATTCACACGGACCATAGTCTTGTCTAACTCAATGAAACTAAGCCATGCCATGTGGGGCCACCCAAGACGGGAGGGTCATGGTGCAGAGGTCTGACAGAATGTGGTCCACTGGAGAAGGGAATGGCAAACCACTTCCGTATTCTTGCCTTGAGAACCCCATGAACAGTATGAAAAGAAAAAATGATAGGATACTGAAAGGGGAACTCCCCAGGTCGGTAGGTGCCCAACATGCTACTGGAGATCACTGGAGAAATAACTCCAGAAAGAATGAAAGGATGGAGCTAAAGCAAAAAGAATACCCAGTTGTGGATGTGACTGGTGACAGAAGCGAGGTCCAGTGCTGTAAAGAGCAATATTACATAGGAACCTGGAATGTCAAGCCCATGAATCAAGGCAAATTGGAAGTGGTCAAACAGGAGATGGCAAGAATGAATGTTGACATTCCAGGAAGCAGTGAACTAAAATGGACTGGAATGGGTGGATTTAACTCAGACGACCATTATATCTACTACTGTGGGCAGGAATCCCTTAGAAGAAATGGAGTAGCCATCATGGTCAACAAAAGAGTCTGAAATGCAGTACTTGGATGCAATCTCAAAAACGACAGAATGATCTCTGTTCATTTCCAAGGCAAACCATTCAATATCATGGTAATCCAAGCTTATGCCACAACCAGTAATGCTGAAGAAGCTGAAGTTGAACGGTTCTATGAAGACCTACAAGACCTTTTAGAACTAACACCCCCAAAAGATGTCCTTTTCACTATAGGGCACTGGAATGCAAAAGTAGGAAGTTAAGAAATACCTGGAGTAACAGGCAAATTTGGCCTTGGAGTACGGAATGAAGCAGGGCAAAGGCTAATAGAGTTTTGCCAAGAGAACGCACTGGTCATGACAAATGCTCTCTTCCAACAACACAAGAGAAGACTTTACACATGGACATCACCAGATGGTCAACACCAAAATCAGATTGATTATATTCTTTGCAGCCAAAGATGGAGAAGCTCTATACAGGATTCTTCAGGCAAGAATACTGGAGTGGGTTGCCATGTCCTCCTTCAGGGGGTCTTCCCGACCTGGGAATCGAACCTGCGTCTCTTACATCTCCTGCATTGGCAGGCATGATTTTTTTTACCACTAGCACCACCTGGGAGCCTCTCTTTTAGATTTTGCTTTTTCAGTGTTTGCTCTCTAATTTTGGGTTTTGCTTTCCCATATGAATTTTAGTATCAACTTGACTCAAGAAAAGAAGAAAAATTTCCTGATTTTTTTTGGGATTGTCTTTATTTTATAAATTAATATAGAGAGAATTGTTAAAACTATTAGAGATGTTTTAACCAATAAAAAGGGTATTTTTTTTTTAACTTGCTTGAGCATACTTTGTTGAAGCTTTCTGGAGTATTTTAAAAATTTCCTCATAGAGATCCACAGATTTCATGTTAATTTTATTCCTAAGTATTTCATCTTTTTTTTTTTTTTCCTTTGGGAATTTCTTTACCATTATCCTGTCTAGCTGTTATTATTTATGATTTTAAACGCTATTGAATGCTATATGATGAATTTGTATCTTGCTACTTTACTGAACTATTTTATTGGTTTTATTTGGTTTTAATGTTGAATCTCCAAGTTTTTCTGAATATGCTATCATATCACCCTGCAGGAGGAAATGGCAACCCATTGCAGTATTCTTGCCTGAAGAATCCCATGGACAGAGGAGCCTGGTAGGCTACAGTCCATGGGGTCGCAAAGAGTCAGACACGACTGAGCAACTTCACTTTCATCTGCAAATACAGGTAGTTTTCCTACTTTTTAAAAACTGAAGTGTAGTTGACATACAGTATATCAGTTTCAGGTGTATAACATAATCATTTGATGTTTCCATTGATATATATTTCAAAATTACCACCACCATACATCTAGTTAACAGCTATCACTGGATGTAGTTTGTTTGTTTGTTTGTTTTTGGTAATGAGAACTTTTAAAATTTACTCTTTTGGCAACTTTCAAATATGCAATACAGTATTATTAACTGTAGTCACCTATACATCATATATCTAGGACTTATTTATTTTGTACCTGAAAGTTTCTACTTTTTGTCTACCTTGGTTTAGTCTACCTTGGTTTAGTCACTAAGTCGTGTCTGACTCTTGTGTCTACCTTGGTTTGTCTACCTTGGTTTAGTCACTAAGTCGTGTCTGACTCTTGTGACCCATGGATTGTAACCTGCCTGGCTCCCCGTCCATGGGATTCTCCAGGCAAGAATACTGGAATGGGTTACCATTTCCTTCTCCAGGGGATCTTCCCGACCCAGGAATCAAAGCTGGGTCTCCTGCATTGCAGACAGATTTTTCACCAACTGAGCTACAAGGAGTTCTCTACCTTAAGGAGTTTGATTACCTTAAGAAGTTTTTAATTTCAGTTATTATTACCTCTAATTAATTTATCTTTTCTTGTTGCATTGAGTGATACCTCTGTACAGTGCTGAATAATAAAGGAAGTAGTGGGCGTCTTTGCCTATTCTTGATTGTAATTGAAATGGTTGTAGTATTTCCTAATTAAATAAGATGCTAGCTTTAATGCTAAAAAAGTACAAGTGGAAGCAAAAAGACTAGTTGGGAAGCTATGGCAGTAGAAACGGTAGAAGTCACCTAGTCAGGGTGATAGTAGTGGGGATGTAGAGAAGCAGACAGATTTGAGATATATTTTAGGTAGCAGCAACTGTGTCTGAAAGTACTTGTGTCATAGAAGAGAAAAGGAAAACATTAATTTGAATACTTTTAGTTCAACCAACCTGTGCATATATTATCTCCTCATCTACACTGTAGAATCTTTGATAGTAAGTAGTTATAGTATCGGAGAAGGCAATGGCACCCCACTCCAGTACTCTTGCCTGGAAAATCCCATGGACGGAGGAGCCTGGTGGGCTGCAGTCCATGGGGTCGCGAAGAGTCGGACGCGACTGAGTGACTTCACTTTCACTTTTCACTTTCATGCATTCGAGAAAGAAATGGCACCCCACTCCAGTGTTCTTGCCTGGAAAATCCCATGGATGGAGGAGCCTGGGAGGCTGCAGTCCATGGGGTCACTAAGAGTCGGACACGACTGAGTGACTTCACTTTCACTTTTCACTTTCGTGCATTGGAGAAGGAAATCGCAACCCATTCCAGTGTTCTTGCCTGGAGAATCCCAGGGACGGGGGAGCCTGGTGGGCTGCAGTCTATGGGATCACACAGAGTCAGACACGACTGAAGCGACTTAGTAGTAGTAGTAGTTATAGTATATTGGTTAAAATTTTGTATTTTACAAACTTATGGTTAACAGGGGGTAAGGGGGAGAGATAAAATCAGAAGATTGGGATTGACATATACACACTGCTGCTGCTGCTGCTGCTGTGTCACTTCAGTCGTGCGACCCCATAGATGGCAGCCCACCAGGCTCCCCTATCCCTGGGATTCTCCAGGCAAGAACACTGGAGTGGGTTGCCATTTCCTTCTCCAATGCATGAAAGTGAAAAAATAAAGTGAAGTTGCTCAGTCGTGTCCGACTCTTAGCAACCCCATGGACTGCAGCCCACCAGGCCCTTCCATCCATGGGATTTTCTAGGCAAGAGTACTGGGGTACCATTGCCTTCTCCACATATACACACTACTATATATAAAATAGGTAATAAGGACCTACTGTAAAGTGCAGGGAACTCTACTCAGTACTCTGTAATAATCTATATGGGAAAAGACTCTTAAAAAGCATGGATATATGTATATGCATAACTGATTCACTTTGCTGTACACCTGAAATAACACAACATTGTAAATCAACTATGTGTGTGTGAATGCTTAATCACCCAGTCATGTCCAACTCTTTGCAGCCCCATGGACTGTAGCCCACTAAGCTCCTCTGCCCATGGAACTTACCAGGCAAGAATACTGGAGTGGGGTACCATTTACTACTCCAGGGGGTCTTCCCGACTTGGGGATCAAACCCATATCTCTTGTGTCTCCTGCACTGGCAGGTGGATTCTTTACCACTAGCACCACCTGGAAAGCCCATAAATCAACTATACTCCAATAAAAATGATAAAGTAAAATAAAATAAAATTTTGTGTTTTGGAATCCAATTTCCTGAATTCAAAATCAGGCTTCAACATTTGATATATGGCCTTGCACAAGTTACTTAATCATTCTAAGACTCGATTTTCTTCCACATACATATAAAAAGTGATAATAATACCTATCTCACAAAGTGTTTATGGGAATTAAATGAAACAAGAAAAACATAAACACTAAAAAGAAGAATATACTTTAGCATAGTGTTTATACATATAAGGGCTTAATAATTATTAATGGTAATGACAATGATGATAATGATAGTTGTGTATTATTAATACCACCTGATATCTATCAGGTATTCCATAAATGCCATTCAGTCAATGATTTGGCCCAAAAATACCTGTTGATGTAAGACATCCATTTTAGGTCATTGTCTTATGAGTTCTGGTGAATATTCTGCTTTATGTTATATTAGTGTTTAGTTTTTAGAGTGATGGAATTTTTAAGACACAGTAAACTAAAGGTATCCTAAAATATCTTAGGCTGTTTCTCTGTTGAGACCAGATAGTTGATAAATATACCTGGTAAAAGGTATTAGTAAGATGTAATCAGGTCAATCAACTCAAAACCTGTATTTGTGTCAATGAACAGAATTTTGCCTGAGACACATAGACCTTGTTATTTAAAAAATGGCAAAGTTTTCTCTGGCACCAAATCAAAAAGGTGAATGTCTTTTAATGTATTCTCATTTGTGTGGTTGACAGGGAGCTAAGAGTGGAAATGATCATTATGTACTTTTTTGTGAACTTAAATAACAGTTACACTTCTGAGCAATGGTTTGCATTTTGTTCTTTACTTGGTTGAATTCCCATTAAGAAAAGAAAAATTTACTGTACATTATTCTTTTTTATTATAAATTTATTTATTTTAATAAGAGGCTAATTACTTTAAAATATTGTATTGGTTTTGCCATACATCAACATGAATCCACCACGGGTATAAACATGTTTCCCATCCTGAACCCCCCTCCCACCTTCCTACCTGTACCATCCCTCTGGGTCATCCCAGTGCACCAGCCCCAAGCATTCTGTATCATGCATCAAACCTGGACTGGTGATTCATTTCATATATGATATTATACATGTTTCAATGCCATTCTCCCAAATCATCCCACCCTATCCCTCTCCCACAGAGTCCAAAAGACTGTTCTGTACGTGTGTGTCTCTTTGCTGTCTCGCATACAGGGTTATTGTTACCATCTTTCTAATTTCCATATATATGTGTTAGTGTACTGTATTGGTGTTTTTCTTTCTGGCTTACTTCACTCTGTATAACAGGCTCCAGTTTCATCCACCTCATTAGAAATGACTCAAATGTATTCTTTTCAATGGCTGACTAATACTCCATTGTGTATATGTACCACTGCTTTCTTATCCATTCATCTGCTGATGGACATCTAGGTTGCTTCCATGTCCTGGCTATTATAAACAGTGCTGTGATGAACATTGGGGTACACATGTCCCTTTTAATTCTGGTTTCCTCAGTGTGTATGCACGGCAGTGGGATTGCTGGGTCATATAGCAGTTCTATTTCCAGTTTTTAAAGGAATCTCCACACTGTTCTCCATAGTGGCTGTACTAGTTTGCATTCCCACCAACAGTGTACGAGGGTCCGCTTTTCTCCACACCCTCTCCAGCATTTATTGCTTGTAGACTTTTGGATAGCAGCCATTCTGACAGGTGTGAAATGGTACCTCATAGTGGTTTTGATTTGCATTTCTCTGATAAGGAGTGACGCTGAGCATCTTTTCATGTGTTTTTTAGCCATCTGTATGTCTTCTTTGGAGAAAGGTCTGTTTAGTTCTTTGGTCCATTTTTTGATTGGGTTGTTCATTTTTCTGGAATGGAGCTGCAGAAGCTGCTTGTATATTTTTGATATTAGTTGTTTGTCAGTTGCTTCATTTGCTATTATTTTCTCCCATTCTGAAGGCTGTCTTTTCACCTTGATTGTAGTTTCCTTTGCTGTGCAGAAGCTTTTAATTTTAATTAGGTCCCATTTGTTTATTTTTGCTTTTATTTCCAGTATTCTTGGAGGTGGGTCATAGAGGATCCTGCTGTGATGTATGTTGGAGAGTGTTTTGCCTATGTTCTCCTCTAGGAGTTTTATAGTTTCTGGTCTTACATTTAGATATTTTTTTCTTTCCTTTATTTTTTTAAATTTTATTTTATTTAACTTTAAAATATTGTATTGGTTTTGACATATATCAAAATGAATCTGCCACAGGTATACGTGTGTTCCCCATCCTGAACCCTCCTCTCTCCTCCCTCCCCATACTATCCCTCTGGGTAGTCCCAGTGCACCAGCCGCAAGCATCCAGTATCATGCATCGAACCTGGACTGGCAACTCGTTTCATATGTGATATTATATATATTTCAATGCCATTCTCCAAAATCATCCCACCCTCTCCCTCTCCCTCAGAGTCCAAAAGACTGTTCTATACATCAGTGTCTCTTTTGCTGTCTCGTACACAGGGTTATTGTTACCATCTTTCTAAATTCCATATATATGCGTTAGTATACTGTATTGGTGTTTTTCTTCCTGGCTTACTTCACTCTGTATAACAGGCTCCAGTTTCATCCACCTCATTAGAACTGATTCAAATGTATTCTTTTTAATGGCTGAGTAATACTCCATTGTGTATATGTACCACTGCTTTCTTATCCATTCATCTGCTGATAGACATCTAGGTTGCTTCCATGTCCTGGCTATTATAAACAGTGCTGCGATAAACATTGGGGTACACGTGTCTCTTTCAATTCTGGTTTCCTCAGTGTGTATGCCCAGCAGTGGGATTGCTGGATCATAAGGCAGTTCTATTTCCAGGTTTTTAAGGAATCTCCACACTGTTCTCCATAGTGGCTGTACTAGTTTGCATTCCCACCAACAGTGTAAGAGGGTTCCCTTTTCTCCACACCCTCTCCAGCATTTATTGCTTGTAGACTTTTGGATTGCAGCCATTCTGACTGGCGTGAAATGGTACCTCATAGTGGTTTTGGTTTGCATTTCTCTGACAATGAGTGATGTTGAGCATCTTTTCATGTGTTTTTTAGCCATCTGTATGTCTTTTTTGGAGAAATGTCTATTTAGTTCTTTGGCCCATTTTTTGATTGGGTCATTTATTTTTCTGGAGTTGAGCTGTAGGAGTTGCTTGTGTATTTTTGAGATTAGTTGCTTGTCAGTTGCTTCATTTGCTATTATTTTCTCCCATTCTGAAGGCTGTCTTTTCATCTTGCTTATAGTTTCCTTTGTGGTGCAGAAGCTTTTAATTTTAATTAGGTCCCATTTGTTTATTTTTGCTTTTATTTCCAATATTCTGGGAGGTGGGTCATAGAGGATCCTGCTGTGATGTTTGTCGGAGAGTGTTTTGCCTATGTTCTCCTCTAGGAGTTTTATAGGTTCTGGTCTTACGTTTAGATCTTTAATCCATTTTGAGTTTATTTTTGTGTATGGTGTTAGAAAGTGGTCTAGTTTCATTCTTTTGCAAGTGGTTGACCAGTTTTTCCAGCACCACTTGTTAAAGAGGTTGTCTTTAATCCATTGTATATTCCTGCCTCCTTTGTCAAAGATAAGGTGCCCATAGGTGCGTGGATTTATCTCTGGGCTTTCCATTTTGTTCCATTGATCTATATTTCTGTTTTGTGCCAGTACCATACTGTCCTGATGACTGTGGCTTTGTAGTAGAGCCTGAAGTCAGGCAGGTTGATTCCTCCAGTTCCATTCTTCTTTCTCAAGATTGCTTTGGCTATTCGAGGATTTTTGTATTTCCATACAAATTGTGAAATCATTTGTTCTAGCTCTGTGAAAAATACTGTTGGTAGCTTGATAAATCTCCTTATTTTCAATAAATAGCCCATTATAAAAAAAAATAAGTAGGTTATACTCATCAAATTTTGAATCTGAGTATGATTCTCTTAGCAAGTTATTCTCTTAAAAAGGTAGTGCTACTGAGGCCCTGCTAGCTCTGGAAAATAAGTCCATTCATAGTTATACTTAATATCAGTATTTGTACATTCTTATGTATAGAAATGAAAAGAAAGGATGCAAATTCATTTTGAAATCGACATATCTTTATAAATTGTTTATGTGATACCGTTCCATAAAAGTGTGATTATTTATTGCCTTTGAGTTGCTAGTTAAATCTACTGTCATTAAATCTACTGTCAAGAACAAAAAGAATGAGGGTCATATCCTGCTGTTGTTTTGACTATGATTATTCTAATTGAAGTCAGTGGTTGTTTGGGTTGTTTGGTGAAATGATGACAGTCTGTAAACTTTGATAATTTGATTCAACTGTAACCTTCAACTTTGTCTTCTGAAGCATACAGCAAGAGTGACATCTGAGGAAATTTTTCAGTGAAAAACTACAACTTTCAAATATATTTTGTCTTGTACATCCTTGGGACAAGATTATTAATCAGTTTTCCTTTGATTGATCAGAAGTACATTAGTAATGGACACTGTTATTCTTTTGCTTCTCATTGTCATATTGTGCATGGATGTTGCATTTCATTCTGCTTGTAATATAAACTGTCATGTAAGTGTTGAAAATATTATGTTTCAGAGTTTAAAGTGGTTATCTCTAGCAAACAGAAAGCAATTTCCCTAGCTATGATTATGCTTAATTGTTCATAAATGTATGCATAATAATGCTCTTGTTTACTTATCCTCCTTGTTTATTTTTATCCCTGCTAGTTATTCTTTAAGGCCCCTTGTATAATGAAAATTAGTCATTCTATATCCTTAAACCAGAGTGTTGAATTTACGTTAGATTATCTTGCTGCCTTTACTCTAATCACTTTTCAGATACTTTGAAATAAACTGACCCAGTTTTCAAATGGATTCTAATATTGCAGTTAAAAAGAAAGATGTAAATGCATATTATTTTATCTACATCATTGTGATAATAAAAATGCACCTATTGTTAAAATTGAGTAGAATTTTAACACCTATTGTTAAAATTAAAAACAACAAATATAATAAAAATAAGTAGAAAAGGCGGTTTTTCTACAAAACACTGTTACAAAAGCTGCTGCTGCTAAGTTACTCCAGTTGTGTCCGACTCTGTGAGACCCCATAGACGGCAGCCCACCAGGCTCCTCTGTCCCTGGGATTCTCCAGGCAAGAATACTGGAGTGGGTTGCCATTTCCTTCTCCAAAGCATGCATGTATGCTAAGTCGCTTCAGTCATGTCAGACTCTATGTGACCCCATGGACAGCAGCCCACTAAGCTCCTCTGTCCACGGAATTCTCTAGGCAAGAATACTGGAGTGGGTTGCCATTTCCTTATTCACTTACAAAAGCTACTTTCACATTACTTTTAAACAAATATAGCAAATTTAATAATTACCTTGCAATAAAAACCTTGTCTGTGTGTATGTTGACTTTGCAATCACAGAAAGGATCTAAAGAACAATTGTTTCTAGAAACAAACATTAGTGTTTTGACTTTTATTTCTTGGTGGAGGGGGAGGAGGATTTTTGTTTCTTTAGACAGATCATCACAATAGCAAATAGATCCTAATACAGACCTTGGAGGCTTATAATCATAGATCAAAGATCTGGGTAAGAATTAAATCAAGAAGAAAGACTTATATTAAACCAACATCCCATGCAAGGTTGATTTTGAAATAAGACAGCTCAAAAATATGGTTGAACACATTACTATGAAATACAAAGACACCCAATTTGAATCAATAAAGCAAGACTCAGAACCAAGATTTCTGACATTAAATTCTCCCCTGTGAAGCCTTTCTGCTTTCAGTAAAGCAGATCCCATTTCCAATTTATACCTATCATAAGTTTTCTAGGGCTTCCCTGAGAGCTCAGTTGGTAAAGAACCTGCCTGCAATGCAGGAGACCCTGGTTCGATTCCTGGGTCAGGTAGATCCACTGGAGAAGGGATAGACTACCCACTCCAGTATTCTTGGGCTTCCCTTGTGGCTCAGTGGGTAAAGAATCTGCCTGCAATGTGGGAGACCTGGGTTCAATCCCTGGGTTGGGAAGACTCCCTGCAGAAGGAAAAGGCTACCCACTCTAGTATTCTGGCCTGGAGAATTCCATGGAATGCATAGTCCATGGGGTCACAAAGAGTTGGACACAACTGAGCAACATTCACTTTTTCATTTTCACCCTCTGTCCAGAATCCTTGGTTCAGGGCATGTAACCTAAGCTGTCTCAAGCAGGGGGAATTGCTGTGACAAAAGAATTTTGTGGGGAGGGGTCTGGAAAATATGTTATGTATTGTGAAGCTTGGAATTGCATTAGCTGTTTCACCATTATGAAATAAGCCAGCCTGAGGAAAAAGCACACTTTAAAAGATCAGAACTGAGAGAATCACTGATCAAATCATACCTGAAGCCTCAAATCACACCTGAAGCCTATCTTGCCTTTGAACTTTCAATTACACAAGCTAGTGTGCCTGCACCGGAGAAAGCAATGGCACCCCACTCCAGTACTCTTGCCTGGAAAATACCATGGACGGAGGAGCCTGGTGGGCTGCAGTCCATGGGGTAGGTAAGAGTTGGACATGACTGAGCGGCTTCAGTTTCACTTTTCACTTTCATGCATTGGAGAAGGAAATGGCAACCCACTCCAGTGTTCCTGCCAGGAGAATCCCAGGAACAGGGGAGCCTGGTGGGCTGCCGTCTATGGGGTCGCACAGAGTCGGACACGACTGAAGTGACTTAGCAGCAGCAGCAGCAGTGTGCCTGCATGCATGCTAAGTTGTTTCAGTCATTTACAACTCTGCGACCCTATGGACTGTAGCCCACCAGGCTCCTCTGTTCATAGGATTTCTCAGGCAAGAAAACTGGAGAGGGTTGTCATTTCCTTCTGTAGGGCATCTTCCCAAACCAGGGATCAAACTCGGGTCTCCTGCATTGCAGGCAGATTCTTTATCATCTGAGCCACTGGGGAAGCCCAATGTTTTTGAAACATGAAATCAGATTTTAAAGTGAGAATCCCTGACCCCTTGCCCCGGTAGAAAGTATCAACCATTTTTTGACCCTCTACTATTAGTATAATTGTTACAGGTACTAATACATCTTCTTGCTAGATTTTAGTCCTTTCACTTCTATGTTTTTTTTTTTTTATATCAAACAGCAATAATGATTGCAAACTATTTTATTTTTTAAATATAAATTTATTTATTTTAATTGGTGGCTAATTACTTTACAATATTGAATTGGTTTTCCCATACATCAACATGAATCCGCTTTGGGTATACACGTGTTTCCCATCCTGAACCCCCCTCCCACCTCCCTCCCCATACCATCCCTCTGGGTCGTCTCAGTGCACCAGCCCCAAGCATCCAGTATCATGCATCGAACCTGGACTGGTGATTCATTTCATATATGATATTATACATATTTCAATGCCATTCTCCCAAATCATCCACCCTATCCCTCTCCCACAGAGTCCAAAAGACTGTTCTATACATCTGCGTCTTTTTTGCTGTCTCACATACAGGGTTATCATTACCATCTTTCTAAATTCCATATATATGAATTAGTATACTGTATTGGTTTTATTCTTTCTGGCTTACTTCAGTCTGTATAATAGGCTCCAGTTTCATCCACCTCATTAGAACTGATTAAAATGTATTCTTTTTAATGGCTGAGTAATATTTCATTGTGTATATGTACCACTGCTTTCTTATCCATTCATCTGCTGATGGACATCTAGGTTGCTTCCATGTCCTGGCTATTATAAACAGTGTTGTGATGAACATTGGGGTACACGTGTCTCTTTCAATTCTGGTTTCCTCCATGTGTATGCTCAGCAGTGGGATTGCTGGGTCATAAGGCACTTCTATTTCCAGTTTTTAAAGGAATCTCCACACTGTTCTCCATAGTGGCTGTACTAGTTTGCATTCCCACCAACAGTGTAAGAGGGTCTGCTTTTCTCCACACCCTCTCCAGCACTTATTGCTTGTAGACTTTTGGATAGCAGCCATTCTGACCGGTGTGAAATGGTACCTCATTGTGGTTTTGATTTACATTTTTGTAACAATGATTGATGTTGAGCATCTTTTCATGTGTTTGTTAGCCATCTGTATGTCTTCTTTGGAGAAATGTCTATTTAGTTCTTTGGCCCATTTTTTGATTGGGTTGTTTAGTTTTCTGGAATTGAGCTGCAGGAGTTGCTTGTATATTTTTGAGATTAGTTGTTTCTCAGTTGCTTCACTTGCTATTATTTTCTCCCATTCTGAAGGCTGTCTTTTCACCTTGCTTATAGTTTCCTTTGTTGTGCAGAAGCTTTTAATTTTTATAAGGTCCCATTTGTTTATTTTTGATTCTGATACAAACTATTTTAACAAATAACTTAAGGCACTCAGAAATGGTGTATAAGCAACTGCATATGTGAGTCTGGAGCAACAGTTGTCAAACTCATAGGAATCACCTATGGAAGTTTTAAAATCCTAGACCTCATATCCAGGCTAATCTCATGCAAGTAGTCATTTCATAGTTGGAAGAACTGACTTAAGAAAGGTCAGCTAGTATTTCTTATATATTTTAATGGATCTAGATTCCTTACGCTGGAATATTTTGACTCGAATAATATAGTATTTACAATAAATAGGAAATAGTCATTTATATTTTCTTGTAAGTCATTTGTGTAATTGATTATATTAATTCTTGATTCCATTAGCATAGCTTCAGTTCAGTTCAGTTGCCCACTGGTGTCTGACTCTTTGTGACCCCATGGACTGCAGCATGCCAGGCTTCCTTGTCCATCACCACTCTTGGAACTTGCTCAAACTCATGTCCATCGCTTTGGTAATGCCATCCAACCATCTCATTCTCTGTCATCCCCTTCTCCTTCAATCCTTCCCAGAATCAGGGTCTTTCTCAATAAGTCAGTTCTTTGCATAAGTTGCTAAGTACTGGATTTTAAGCTTCAGCATCAGTCCTTCCAATGAATATTCAGGGCTGATTTCCTTTAGGATGGACTGGCTGGATCTCCTTGCAGTCCAAGGGACTCTCAAGAGTCTTCTCTAACACCACAGTTCAAAATACTTCTGTAAAGTGACATTTTAAATCAGTATCATGTATAAAAAGGGGCAGAATTTTGATTTAAGATAGATCTAGATTCTAAACCTGATTACTTAGACAGTATTTAACTAGATTCCACCTAATTTTTTTCATTTCTAAAACGAAAATCATTAGGCTTCCTCAAAAGATTTTGAGGAGAAATAAAATAATGAAAGTACACACCTACTATATGACCAACCTAGATAGCATATTAAAAAGCAGAGACATTACTTTGCCAACAAAGGTCTGTCTAGTCAAGGCTATGGTTTTTCCAGTAGTCAGGTATGGATGTGATAGTTGGACTGTGAAGAAAGCTGAGCGATAAAGAATTGATGCTTTTGAACTGTGGTGTTGGAGAAGACTCTTGAGAGTCCCTTGGACTCCAAGGAGATCCAACCAGTCCATTCTAAAGGAGATCAGTCCTGGGTGTTCTTTGGAAGGAATGATGCTAAAGCTGAAACTCCAGTACCTTGGCCACCTCATGCGAAGATGTGACTCATTGGAAAAGACTCTGATGCTGGGAGGGATTGGGGGCAGGAGGAGAAGGAGACAACAGAGGATGAGGTGGCTTGATGGTGTCACCAACTCGATGGATGTGAGTTTGAGTGAACTCCGGGAGTTGGTGATGGAAAGGGTGACCTGGCGTTCTGCAATTCATGGGGTCGCAAAGAGTGAGACATGACTGAGCGACTGAACTGAACTGAACTGACACACCTACTATAGAATTTTGTATAAAGTAGAAACTAGTATATGTAGTTGTTGTTACTTGAATTCCTTGGCTACTTAATTCTCATGTATAATTTAAAAAATTTTACTTATTTAGAATGGTTATGGAAAATTACTAATTTGGAGCGACTTGGTATAGTAATGATAGATCCATCAGTTTAGTTCTTTGAGCCCCAGCTAGATTGTTGGTGAAAGGAAACTAAAGGCTTAGTGCCTTAAACCTCCCCAGAGTAGCCTAGTGATCTTTAAAAATCTGTTGCCTGCTAGGATTTATATTTATCCTGAAACAGAAATTATGTGAAAAAGAAAATAAGGGAAAAGGTCATAGTTGTGCATTATGTGTATATTGTTGACAAGCCACAACAGTACTCACATTTGATGAAGTGATAAGACAGTGAATATGGCAGTGATCGATTAAGCATCCATCATTGTAAGCATCCATACAATAAGGGTCTAAAGACTGCAGGTAAAGTTATACAGTTAGATTTATTCAAATCTGTTGTATAGTATGTTATAACTATCATTCACCATAAAACTGTGCCCTAGATAACCTTAATTACAAAATAAATGATTAAATAAGAATGCAGTACTAGATGAAATATTATGCTGCAACAACTTTTCACCTCCTACATGATAATTTGAAAACAATTCAGATGAGAAATAAAGCGTATTATTCTCAGTCCAGTGTTATTTTCAACTTGTTTAAAAATACCGTTACTATCTGTCTAGCATCTCTTAAGCATCCTGAAAGTTTATTAATTTTCTTAATATAGGAAAAGAAAGAACATGGGACTCAAGAGGACTATGGCCAGGATCTTAACATTTAATTTCAAACTAGTATAAATAAGGAGATATCATATTTTACTGTCAGTGGTTGTTCCTGGTCATTATATGATTATTGAAAATCCAAATTGGATAAAATAGATTTTCTTGGGACTTAAATTTTTTACTTATGAGGTCACTATGGAAACCAGAAGTTTTGTTGACATGGTTTAGTTGACTATTTCCACAAAAGATATGTTTTAATCTCTGCTTTGATATTTTCATCATTAACTTTTCTTTAGTTTATGTTGTTAATAATTTCAAATACTGCCTATTATTTTGTGTTTTCTTATTGATGAGCCCTTAACCATAACCCATTAAGATATTATATTCACTTAAAGTTTATTTTCAGCATCTATTTATTAAATATATTTTGTCTCCTCCAACTTTTTCTTTTGTTCAAAGCAATAAGGAACTTAAAACTAAAATTCATCACTATTCAATATGAAACACAGGAAATTGCACTAGTTATATCAAGCAGGAAGAGATTTAGTACAAGGAATTAGGTGTACAAGGGAGAAGGGAATGGCAGCACACTCCAGTATTCTTCCCTGGGAAATCTTAGGGACAGAGAAGCTTGGTGGACTAGTCTATGAGATTGCAGAGAGTCGGACACAACTTAACAACTAAACCACCACCACATTAGGTGTACAAAATCGTCAGAAAAATGGTGGACTGAATGTCAAGGGTGATGTTACTAGTGTTCATGCTCACTGCCACAAGGAATCAGAGAGTAGCTATCACTAAGAATTAGGAAACTAAATTCAAATGAATCCTCTGAATACATCTCAGCTACTCTTCAATCTTGAGAATGGTGAATGGGAGGAGAACACAAAAGTAACTTCAAACAACTCGAATCTGGGAGGTCCAAACGTTTCCACAAGTCAGCATACAATATCCATCACAGTCCTTTCTTTTGGTAAATAGCATCTATATCCATGCTTGTGTTTAAATTCTTAAGCAAACACCTATTCCACCAAAGCGATTGCAGCTATCCCTCATAGAAAGGGAGACCCCAAATTTTATCAGTCACAATATCTGTCTCTATTGTATGTTAATTCCTCTTCTGGCAGAGCCACATGACACTTTTGATATCCTGCAGCCTAAAGACTGAACTATAAGACAGCAGCCATTAATACTTCTTCACTTAATAGGGGAAGGAGAGGGACAAAATAAAAGATTGGTGTTTGCCAAATACACAAATATACACAAAGAAAGGAAGGATGTCTACTGCATCCCTCATGTCTTCAGTAGTTCAAATTAAGAGCTTCTTTAGTACCCATTTCTTGTTCATTTGTAGTCAGCAAAATGTTTTGTTTTGTTTTGTTTTGTTTTTGATCATGGTTACTTGATGATCCTGTGAGCCAAGACTTCATTCCTGAAGAGTCCCAGTTCTTAGTGATGCTGCTGGTACTGGATATTTGGTCTTCTTCCCTTAACTTATACTATTGGGCATGCAAGTATTTCGGAAAAGGGAATGGCAACCCATTTCATTATTCTTGCCCAGAGAATCCCATGGACAGAGGAACCTGGCAGTCTACACTCCATTGGGTCACAAAGAGTTGGATACAACTGAATGACCAACACACACACATGCAAGTATTTACTCAGAGGCACTCTATGAAATCCTCTAGTTTGCAGACATCTCTGTTTTGAGAAGCAGCAACTCTATTTCCCATTGATAGACAGAATCAATCATCCAATTTATCACAATATTTTAATATGGTGATGCTAAATTTTGACAATAATTATCATAGTACTTGTATTTTCTTTTTTTCTCCATGTTGAGTTTACATGATGCCAATATATCCATATTCGATGTTGAGGTTTTCTGTTTTGATACAGGTGTAAGTCATTTTATACATTGACTTTATTTAATGATAGTTGTGTGGAAGTTTTCTACTTGAAAAGATGGGTTAGCAAATTTCAAACTAAGATAGATGTGTAGTTTTACCTGGGCTAATAAGGAAAAGCATTACTTGCTAATATGGCATTCTTTTTGCTGCTCTCTTTCTCATGTTGCTTTGCCAACAAAGGTCTGTCTAGTCAAAGCTATGGTTTTTCCAGTAGTCATGTATGGATGTGACAGTTGGACCACAAAGAAGGCTGAGCTCTGAAGAATTGATGCTTTTGAACTGTGGTTCTGGATAAGACTCTTAAGAGTCTCTTGGACATCAAGGAAATTAAGTCAGTCAATCCTAAAGGAAACTAACCCTGAATAGTCATTGGAAGGACTGATGCTGAAGCTGAAACTCCAATACTTTGGCCACCTGATGCGAAGAGCCGACTCATTAGAAAATACCCTGATGCTGGGAAAGATTGAAGGCAGGATGAGAAGGGGATGACAGTGAAAAAGATGGTTATATGGCATCACTAACTTGATGAACATGGGTTTGAGCAAGCTCTGGGAGATGATGATGGACAGGGAAACCTGGTGTGCTGCAGTCTATGGGATTGCAAAGAATTGAACATGACTGAGGGACTGAACAACAGCTCTCACATACACAAAAAGGTCTTTAGAGATAAGGAAGTACCATAGAGTTAGATATTAACTCCTTGAGTTGAATTCCACATTATAGAGAAGACATTTTGTAGATACACCAACATGAAGCAGTCTGAAAGAATATAATTTTGTTTTACAAAGTGTGTTTTTGACATGTTATGACATACAAGGTGAAAAGTTATTCAGAATAAGATTTTTTTAAATCTAACTTGGATATTAATAGGGCATTAACCACAAGCCTGATGTTTCTGAATAGTCTCTTTTTTTCTCTGAACTGTTTTCTTACAAAACTCTTATCTACATTAAAATGCTAAAGCTAAAACTTTCATCCAGAAGTCTGGAAATACAAAATATTCAGGTATTAGTACACATGTGAAAAACTGACATGAAGGATGAATAGAATTCATCACATAGATAGATATACAGGGCTTGGAATTCAGGAAAACATTCATGGAAAAGCTATGAATATAAGAATAAATGAAGGAAACTGTGTGTGGAAAGAGTGGAGAAGAGAACTTGTGAAATGTTGGGGAAGTAAATCAGAGCAGCTCTTTAAGGATCTTTTAAATGAAAAACGAAACAAAACAAAACAAAACAACAATCAGTGAAGAGTTTGTACTGTGCCAGAGAACATGGAGGATATATTGGAAGAAGTAAGCCTGGGGTAAGGTAAATCAGTTAGGTGGTTGTTAAGGAGTCCAGACAGGAGTTGAGAGTGGCTCAGACTGGGATATTGGAAGTGGAAATCGAAAAATAGACAGATTTAAGAGTTCTTTTGGAAAGTAAAATAAATAATATTTAGGACTGAGTGGATGGAATTGTCAAGACATTCCTTTGGATAGTGATAGGTGCAATACATTGGAGAAGGCAATGGCACCCCACTCCAGTACTCTTGCCTGGAAAATCCCGTGGATGGAGGAGCCTGGTGGGCTGCAGTCTATGGGATCGCTAAGAGTCGGACACGACTGAGAGACTTCACTTTCATTTTTCACTTTCATGCATTGGAGAAGGAAATGGCAACCCATTCCAGTGTTCTTGCCTGGAGAATCCCAGGGACGGGGGAGCCTGGTGGGCTGCTGTCTATGGGGTCGCACAGAGTCGGACATGACTGAAGCGACTTAGCAGCAGCAACAGCAGCAGGAGCAGGTGCAATATACAGCACAAAAGCATGTTTATCTTTAACTTTGTTCTTTGGCCCATAAGGCTGGGTAACTACAACAAGAAAACGAAGGATATATATCATTCACAAAAGGAAATCTACCCTAGAAGCAAACAAAGAAACAAACTATACAAGAAAACAGGGATATATGCCATATATTCTTTCATTAAAAAAAAATTGAAGTGTAGTTGATTTACAATTTTGTGTTGATTTCAGTTGTACAGGAAAGTGATTCAGATTCTTTTCATCTATATATCTATATATCTATCTATATATCTATATCTATATATATATCTATCTCCCAACCCCCAAGTTACCCTTTGTAACCGTAAGTTTGTTTTCTATGTCTGTGAGTCTGTTTCTATTTAATAAATAAGCTCATTTGTGACCATTATATTCTTTTTTTCCCACTTCCTGACATGAGTACATAAACACACCCTGCCTTCACTCCCCTACTCAAAACACACAGATATTTACCCGGAAATTTTAGCAGTAATTTTCTAATGCAAGTCTATCTATAAATGGGCTGAATCAGAATAATTTTGTAGGGAGGTGTGCACTGAAAATACAGATTCCTGGATACTGTATACTAAATAAGCAGTACTTATGTGGAGCCAAGGAACCTACTTTTTAAACAAGTACACCAGATACTTATGTATAGACAGGTTTCTGAAGTAAGGTAGTGAACTGTATATTGACCCTGGTCTTCTGATACCCAGTTAGTATGTGACTGCAAGAGGAAAGCAGAAAACTGTCCTTACTTGTGACCTTGCAAAGGGTATAGGTTCCATTTCATTGATTTTCCCCTCCAATCAAGAATGAAGAAACTGGATAAAATGTTTTCTCCCATTTATGGTTCTGCTGCATATAGCTGTGAGGAGAGAATCAAACAGAACCAAAAACAGAGTACATCTAAAATTATGGCTTGATTTAAAATTTTCCATTCTCTCTTAAAGCAGCCTCAGCCCTTTTCTTCATTCTTTGTCTAGCTTACTTTCAATGTTACTAACTGACTCCCCATGAAATACTTTATGTAAGGTAATAATTGTATAATTAAATAATGTTTCATTGTTTATAGTAAGTAAAGCAAAAGATGGAAGCTTTTTGAGGAAGTTCAGAACTTACCTATTTTGTTCATAGGGCTAATTATGTTTATCAGTTACTTTAGTTATGTGTTGTTTATTATGATCAATGTTCATAATTAATTGATTATTAATGCATCTTTCCCTTTGTTTTCCTTATTAACTAAATTCATGTAATATAATAAAATATATGTAATACATAACATTTATTTTAAAATGTACAGACTTTGCTAATTGTTATAATAATTCTTGCAAGATTATCAGCACTCTTTACTGAGCATTATCATTTCTTAGTTATAGAACTTTTTGTAGCTTATTCTGTGTATTTCCTCTATTATTTGAAATTTAAGAAATACATTTGCTGATTGCAGGATGGCCATGAATTGCAGTTCTTGAGAATGTGATGGGAAATGAGCGTGAGGATATAAATGTATATTTATTTATTTATTTTTATGTAAAAGGTACTGATGATTGACTAGAATTTATTGCTTTGTACTTTATTATTTTTTTCTTAGTTTTTTTAAATTTAATTCAATTTTATTTTTAACTTTACAATATTGTATTGGTTTTGCCATATATCAACATGAATCCACCACAGGTATACATGAACCTGAACCCTCCTCCCACCTCCCTCCCCATACCATCCCTCTGGGTCATCCCAGTGCACCAGCCCCAAGCTTCCTGTATCATGCATCAAACCTGGACTGGTGACTCGTTTCATATATGATATTATACATGTTTCAATGTCATTCTCCCAAATCATCCCACCCTCTCCCTCTCCCACAGAGTCCAAGAGACTGTTCTATACATCAGTGTCTCTTTTGCTGTCTCGTATACAGGGTTATTGTTACCATCTTTCTAAATTCCATATATATGCATTAGTATACTGTATTGGCATTTTTCTTTCTGGCAGCACCACTTGTTAAAGAGATTGTCTTTAATCCATTGTATATTCCTGCCTCCTTTGTCAAAGATAAGGTGTCCATAGGTGCATGGATTTATCTCTGGGCTTTCTATTTTGTTCCATTGATCTATGTTTCTGTCTTTGTGCCAGTACCATACTATCTTGATGACTGTGGCTTTGTTGTAGAGCCTGAAATCAGGCAGGTTGATTCCTCCAGTTCCATTTTTCTTTCTCAAGATTGCTTTGGCTATTCGAGGATTTTTGTATTTCCATACAAATTGTGAAATTATTTGTTCTAGCTCTGTGAAGAATACTGTTGGTAGCTTGATAGGGATTGCATTGAATCTATAAATTGCTTTGGGTAGTATACTCATTTTCACTATATTGATTCTTCCAATCCATGAACATGGTCTATTTCTCCATCTATTAGTGTCCTCTTTGATTTCTTTCACCAGTGTTTTATAGTTTTCTGAATATAGGTCTTTAGTTTCTTTAGATAGATACATTCCTAAGTATTTTATTCTTTTCATTGCAATGGTGAATGGAATTGTTTCCTTAATTTCTCTTTCTATTTTCTCATTATTATTGTATAGGAATGCAAGTGATTTCTGTGTGTTGATATTATATCCTGCAACTTTACTATATTCATTTATTAGTTTAGTAATTTTCTGGTGGAGTCTTTAGGGTTTTCTATATAGAGGATCATGTCATCTGCAAACAGTGAGAGTTTTACTTCTTCTTTTCCAATTTGGATTCCTTTTATTTCTCTTTCTGCTCTGATTGCTATGGCCAAAACTTCCAAAACTATGTTGAATAGTAATGGTGAAAGTGGGCACCCTTGTCTTGTTCCTGACTTTAGAGGAAATGCTTTCACTTTTTCACCATTGAGGATAGTGTTTGCTGTGGGTTTGTCATATATAGCTTTTATTATGTTCACGTATGTTCCTTCTATTCCTGCTTTCTGGAGAGTTTTTTTGTTTTTTTTTTTTTAGACTTGTATTTCTTTTTTTTTTTAATTTTATTTTTAAACTTTACATAATTGTATTAGTTTTGCCAAATATCAAAATGAATCTGCCACAGGTATACATGTGTTCCCCTTATCATAAATGGATGTTGAATTTTGTCAAAAGCTTTCTCTGCATCTATTGAGATAATCATATGGTTTTTATCTTTCAATTTGTTAATGTGGTATATTACATTGATTGATTTGTGGATATTAAAGAATCCTTGCATTCCTGGGATAAATCCCACTTGGTCATGATGTATGGTCTTTTTAATATGTTGTTGGATTCTGATTGCTAAAATTTTGTTAAGGATTTTTGCTTCTATGTTCATCAGTGATATTGGCCTGTAGTTTTCTTTTTTTGTGACATCTTTGTCAGGTTTTGGTATTTGGGTGATGGTGGCCTCATAGAATGAGTTTGGAAGTTTACCTTCCTCTGCAATTTTATGGAAGAGTTTGAGTAGGATAGGTGTTAGCTCTTCTCTAAATTTTTGGTAGAATTCAGCTGTGAAGCCGTCTGGACCTGGGCTTTTGTTTGCTGGAAGATTTCTGATTACAGTTTCAACTTCCGTGCTTGTGATAGGTCTGTTATGATTTTCTATTTCTTCCTGGTCCAGTTTTGGAAAGTTGTACTTTTCTAAGAATTTGTCCATTTCTTCCACGTTGTCCATTTTATTGGCATATAATTGCTGATAGTAGTCTCTTATGATCCTTTGTATTTCTGTGTTGTCTATTGTGATCTCTCCATTTTCATTTCTAATTTTATGGATTTGATTTTTCTCCCTTTGTTTCTTGATGAGTCTGGCTAATGGTTTGTCAATTTTATTTATCCTTTCAAAGAACCAGCTTTTGGCTTTGTTGATTTTTGCTGTGGTCTCTTTTGTTTCCTTTGCATTTATTTCTGCCCTAATTTTTAAGATTTATTTCCTTCTAATAACCCTGGGGTTCTTCATTTCTTCCTCTTCTAGTTGCTTTAGGTGTAGAGTTAGGTTATTTATTTGACTCTTTCTCTTGTTTCTTGAGCTATGCCTGTATTGCTATGAGCTTTCCCCTTAGGACTGCTTTAACAGTGTCCTATAGGTTTTTGGATGTTGTGTTTTCATTTTCATTCATTTCTATGCAAATTTTGATTTCTTTTTTGATTTCTTCTGTGATTTGTTGGTTATTCAGCAGCGTGTTTTTCAGCCTCCATATGTTGGAATTTTTAATAGTTTTTCTCCTGTAATCTTACTGCATTGTCGTCAGAAAAGATGCTTGGAATGATTTCATTTTTTTTTTTTTTTTTGAATTTACCAAGGTTACATTTATGGCCCAGGATGTGATCTATCCTATAGAAGGTTCCGTGTGCACTTGAGAAAAAGGTGAAATTCATTGTTTTAGGATGAAATGTCCTATAGACATCAATTAGGTCTAACTGGTCTATTGTATCGTTTAAAGTTTGTGTTTCCTTGTTAATTTTCTGTTTAGTTGATCTATCCATAGGTGTGAGTGGGGTATTAAAGTCTCCCACTATTATTGTGTTATTGTTGATTTCTCCTTTCATACTTGTTAGCATTTGTCTTACATATTGTGGTGCTCCTATGTTGGGTGCATATATATTTTTAATTGTTATATCTTCTTCTTGGATTTATCCTTTGATCATTATGTAGTGACCTTCTTTGTCTCTTTTCACAGCCTTTGCTTTAATGTCTATTTTATCTGATATGAGTATTGCTACTCCTGCTTTCTTTTGGGCTCTGTTTGCATGGAAAATCTTTTTCCAGCCCTTCACTTTCAGTCTGTATGTGTCCTCCATTTTGAGGTGGTCTCTTGTAGACAACATATGTAGGGGTCTTGTTTTTGTATCCATTCAGCCAGTCTTTGTCTTTTGGTTGGGGCATTCAACCCATTTACGTTTAAGGTAATTATTGATAAGTATGATCCCATTGCCATTTACTTTATTGTTTCGGGTTCAAATTTATACACCCTTTTTGTGTTTCCTGTCTAGAGAATATCCTTTAGTATTTGTTGGAGAGCTGGTTTGGTGGTGCAGAATTCTCTCAGCTTTTGCTTGTCTGTAAAGCTTTTGATTTCTCCTTCATATTTGAATGAGATCCTTGCTGGGTAGAATAATCTGGGCTGTAGGTTATTTTCTTTCATCACTTTAAGTATGTCTTGCCATTCCCTCCTGGCTTGAAGAGTTTCTATTGAAAGATCAGCTGTTATCCTTATGGGAATTCCCTTGTGTGTTATTTGTTGTTTTTCCCTTGCTGCTTTTAATATTTGTTCTTTGTGTTTGATCTTTGTTAATTTGATTAATATGTGTCTTGTGGTGTTTTGCCTTGGGTTTATCCTGTTTGGGATTTTCTGGGTTTCTTGGACTTGGGTGATTATTTCCTTCCCCATTTTAGGGAAGTTTTCAACTATTATCTCCTCAAATATTTTCTCATGGTCTTTCTTTTTGTCTTCTTCTTCTGGGACTCTTATGATTCGAATGTTGGGGCGTTTAATATTGTCCTGGAGGTCTCTGAGATTGTCCTCATTTCTTTTAATTCGTTTTTCTTTTTTCCTCTCTGATTCATTTATTTCTACCATTCTATCTTCTAATTCACTAATCCTATCTTCTGCCTCTATTATTCTACTATTTGTTGCCTCCAGAGTATTTTTGATCTCATTTATTGCATTATTCATTATATTGACTCCTTTTTATTTCTTCTAGTTCCTTGTTAAACCTTTCTTGCATCTTCTCAGTCCTTGTCTCCAGGCTCTTTATCTGTGATTCCATTTTGATTTCAAGATTTTGGATCAATTTCACTATCATTATTTGGAATTCTTTATCAGGTAGATTCCCTATGTCTTCCTCTTTTGTTTGGTTTGGTGGGCATTTATCCTGTTCCTTTATCTGCTGGGTATTCCTCTGTCTCTTCATCTTGTTTATATTGCTGAGTTTGGGGTGTCCTTTCTGTATTCTGGCAGTTTGTGGTGTTCTTTTTATTGTGGAGTTCCCTCACTGTGGGTGGGTTTGTACAGGTGGCTTGTCAAGGTTTCTTGGTTAGGGAAGCTTGTGTTGGTGTTCTGGTGGGTGGAGCTGGATTTCTTCTCTCTGGAGTGCAATGAAGTGTCCAGTAATGAGTTATGAGATGTCTGTGGTTTTGTAGTAACTTGGGGCAGCCTGTATATTGGAGCTCAAGGCTGTGCTCCTGTGTTGCTGGAGAATTTACTTGGTATGTTTTGCCTTGGAACTTGTTGACCCTTGTGTGGTGCTTGGTTTCAGTGTAGGTGGAGGCGTTTGATGAGCTCCTGTCAATTAATGTTCCCTGGAGTCAGGAGTTCCCTGGAGTCAGGGTTTGGACTTAAGCCTCCTACTTCCAGTTATCGGTCTTATTTTTACAGTAGTCTCAAAACTTCTCCTTCTATACAGCACCACTGATAAAACATCTAGGTTAAAGATGAAAAGTTTCTCCACCATGAGGGTCACCCAGAGAGGTTCACAGTGTTACATGGAGAAGAGAAGAAGGAGGAGAGAGTTAGAGGTGACCCGAATGAGATGAGGTGGCATCAATAGAGGAGAGAGCGGGCTATCCAGTAATCACTTCCTTATGTGCACTCCACAACTGGACCACTCAGAGATGTACATGGAGTTATACAGAGAAGAGAAGAGGGAGGAAGGAGACAGAGGTGGCCAGGAGGATAAAAGGGGGGAATGAAAAGGAGGGAGACAGATCCAGCCAGTAATCAGTTCCCTAAGTGTTCTCCACCATCTGGAACACACAGAAATTCACAGAGTTAGGTGGAGTAGAGAGGGGTTAGGGTGGAGACACAGGTGATCTGGTGGAGAAAAAGGAGAGTCCAAAGGGGAAGACAGCAGTCAAGCCAGTAATCTCGCTCCCAAATAGAAAATGGGTACTGAAGATTGGGTTCTTAAAGGTACAAAATTGGTAACAAATACCTAAAAGCAAAAATTAAAAATCTAGAGTAGAGTTTGGAATTTCAAAAATACAATGTTAAAGAAAGTAAGAAGGAAAAGAAAGAGATAGAGAGAGAGAAGAAAAAAAAAGTCACAAAAATTATAAAGAAAATATAGGTACAAAATTGATAACAAATACCAAAAAGCATAAATTAAAAATCTAGAGTAGAGTTTGGAATTTCAGAAATACAATGTTAAAGAAAAGAAGAAGAGAAATAAAGCGAGAAAAAAAAAAGTCACAAAAGTTATAGAAAAATATAGGTACAAAATTGATAACAAATACCTAAAAGCTAAAATTAAAAATCTAGAGTAGAGTTTGGAATTTCAAAAATAAAATTTTAAAGAAAAGAAGAAAAGGAAAAAAAAAGAAAAAGAAAAAAAAAGAAAAACAAGGTCACAAAAATTATAAAATATATACATATGAAGTTTGCTTTAGAAAAATAGGGTCTTTTTTTTTTTTGAAAAGTAATAGTAGGTTATAAAAGTGAAAATTAAAGGTGTAATAGAGGTCTTAATTTTTTTAAAAAAAATTTTAAAAAAAGGAAAGAAAGAATGATCACAAAAATAGTAAAAATATATCTAGAATTTTCTCTGGTGTTATTGTGTGTATTGTGGAGTCAGTTAATTTTCTGCTAGTTCCTTGGTCCAGCTTATATTTCTCAAGATCTATAGGCCCCTTCCTATGTAGTCGGTACTAACTACAAGGTTTTAATCTATTGCCTGTCGCTTCCAAGGTGGTTCCCTCTGTTATAGCTTCTTCTGTTTGCTGGTCTCTTCAGTGTCTGATTTCCGCCCTGATACAAAGGGGGCGGTGGTGGACACTTTTTTTTTTTTTTTTTTACTAGGCTCACTTGTTCAGTCGCACTGTGGGGAGGGAGGGACACTGCAAACAAATAACACTGGTGTTTGCTCGCAGTGCCTCAGCCACACTGGGCCTGCCTCCGCTCACGGCACATGTAGCCTCCCTGCCCACACTGCTCAGGCTCTAGGTTGCTCTGCAGGGAACCATCCGTGGCCAGCCCTGGGCTGCTTGCACCTCCCAGGTCTAAGCCGCTCAGGTTCAGGCACTCGGGGAGTCCTCAGAGGCACGGACTCGGTTGGGCCTGCGTTTTGTGCCCTTCCCAGGTCTGAGAAGCTCAGGTGATGAGGTGTTTGGCGATCGCGGATGCTGGGACTTATCGCCTCCCCGCCACTCGGTTTTCTGGGTGTACAACCGGCGCACCTTCTCAGGCGGATGTTGACCATCCAGAGCCCCAAGAAGTCTTAGTTAGCAAAGAAGCCTGCTTACAGTTTTGTAGCTAATGTCTCTCTGGGGCTGTGATTGCCCCCTTTCGGCTCTGGCTGCCTGTCACTGGAGGGGGATGGTCTGCAGCCGGCTATCTCTGTTCAGTCCTTTGTTCTGTGCACGGGCCTAGTGGTGTCTTAGGTTAGGGCTGGCTTTCCGCGTGGTAGCTATCCCACAGTCTGGTTTGCTAGCCCAAATTAGTTCACTCAGATAGCACTCCGGGCATTCAGGCCAGATCCTTATTCTAAGCAATGCAGCCCGCGCCTCCCTGCCCAGCCCTCGCTTGCTAGGGGCTGGTGCCTGCATTTGCGCTGCTTCTCCGCTGGGGGAGTTACTGTTGGGCTCGTAATATATGGGTTTTAATTGTTTACTTATTTTTCCTCCCTGTTATGTTGCCCTCTGTGCGTCCAAGGCTCGGCACAGACTTGGCAGTGAGAGTATTTCCTGGAGTTCGAAAACTTCTCTCTTTTTAAGACTCCCTTCCTGGGACAGAGCTCTGTCCCTCTTTCTTTTGTCTCTTTTTTTGTCTTTTATATTTTTTCCTACCTCCTTTCGAAGACAACGGGTTGCTTTTCTGGGTGCCTGATGTCCTCTGCTGGCATTCAGAAGTTGTTTTGTGGAATTTACTCAGCGTTTAAATGTTCTTCTGATGAATTTGTCGGGGAGAAAGTGGTCTCCCCGTCCTATTCCTCTACCATCTTAGCTCCTCCTCCATAAATGTATATTTAATGATATGCAGGAAGAGTAAGATTTTTATAGAGAGGGTATTTTTCTTGGCTTTTGAAGAACATCTTCTAAACACTAGTCCAACTCCTACCTGTGTGAAGCTAAAGCTATGTGTTTTTAAAAATCTCTATCTTCATTCACTCATGTCATTATGTAATTTTAAGTGCTAAGATTTTCCTTTGATTATTTAAAATAATATAGAACAACTCAAGTTGTTTTATACTTGGAAAACACAAGTAAAGTTTTATTGTTATCAATATGCCTTAACAGTATGGAAGAAGTTTGTATTTATTTTGGTCTTACTATGAATTTCTTCCTTATCCCCTTGACATGTAGTCCTAATCTATTTTTTATGTTTTCAACTTTTGCTTTTCACATTTAGATCTACACTCTATCTGGAATTAATATTTGTGTGGGGTAGCAGTTTTGTGCTGGAATCAGCTTGCAAGAGATGATCAGATGTGTCTGTTCCTGACTCTACATTCTGTGGCATAAGAGAAGTAGTTGGATTACCTATGGTGGAAGTCTTTAACCCCTCAGAAATTGGCACATGCTAAAAATCTGGCTCCAGATCCCCATGTCCCAGAGAAGAGGTCGTTAAATGTTTCCTTTCACATAATTTGAAGGTAGGAATCTAATTTGGTCTTACTTTCCACATGCAGAACCAGTTGTCATAGCATCATTTGGTGCAGAATCATCACACATTATCATCCTTTATTCACTGAGTTGTGATGCTCTCTCAATTATATACCAGAACTGTATTATGCACATATCTAAGTCTTGTCACAAGTTTAGCTGAACTGGAGAAAGCTGAGCTGATAGGTGTTGGAGTTGCCAATTAAAACAATCCAAAATGATAGTACAGTCAAGACTTTAATCACTTACTGTGACATTATAAGCAAGAAGCTAAACTAGAGAAATTGAAAACTTCCTTGTTCTCTTTCCCTCACCATGAAATGGTGAAGCAGTTGAGAGTTAAGTTTGGATTTGCACAGACATGGAATTCATCTCATTATCAAGGAAGCCCTGAACAAAAATTCCTACAGTTTTCTGGGCCTGAGGGCCAGGGGAGGGTGAGAGGAAAAGGCTAGGAATGGAAAAGTACTGGATATTGACTTAAATGGAGAAAATGTACCTCCACCTCCATTAAGAGCTCTCAGCAAAGACACCTGAGGAAGGCTTCTGTTGAAAGTCCTCTAGAAAGAATCTTTGTAATGAAGACACCCAGGCTAGAAATGCCCGTATGTGTAAGGGGATGGTGGCCCAGGGATTCTGAGTCTTCCTTCAGAGGCTAATGCAGTGACTGCATCAAGTGTGGGGTGAGGGGGACAGCTTTCTCTGCATAAGGCCTGTCAGGTAAAGCCACTGCTGGTGTCCATGGTTGGACCTGAAAAGAACCTCATAGGTTTTTGTGTTTTTTTTTGGCTAGGAGCCAGACTCCTTAAATCTGTTTCTTTATTATTATGCCACTTTGTTCTATTTTTCTATCCCTGGGTTGTTGCTAAAAACTTCAGTTTATATACATTTATATTTCTGGATATTTGGGAAGGTGATTCAGTTTTCTCCCTCTTCTTCTTGTTCTTCTTCATTTACTTATGGACATATTTTTATTTGGGTTATCTTCTGTAGAAAGGAGCTCCCCTGGTAGCTCAGTTGATAAAGAATCCCTCTGCAATACAGGAAACCCGGGTTTGATTCCTGGCTTGGGAAGATCCCCTGGAGAAGGGATATGTTACCCACTCCAGTAGGAATGTTGTGGGAAAAGTCCCTTACAGAGCTTTATGCATTTATATCCGCCATGTATTGTTACTTTTCTTTGTGTGTGTACTCAGTCATGTCCGATAATTTGTGACTCCCTGGGAAAATGTCAGTTTTCATTCCAATCCCAAAGAAAGGCAATGCCAAAGAATATTCAAACTACCACACAATTGCACTCATCTCACACTCTAGTAAAGTAATGCTCAAATTCTCCAAGCCAGGCTTCAGCAATACATGAACCGTGAACTTCCTGATGTTCAAGCTGGTTTTAGAAAAGGCAGAGGAACCAGAGATCAAACTGCCAACATCCGCTGTATCATTGAAAAAGCAAGAGAGTTCCACAAAAACATCCATTTCTGCTTTATTGACTATGCCAAAGCTTTTGACTGTGTGGATCACAATAAACTGTGGGAAATTCTTCAAGAGATGGGAATCCCAGACCACCTGACCTGCCTCTTGAGAAATCTGTATGCAGGTCAGGAAGCAACAGTTAGAACTGGACTGAACAACAGACTGGTTCCAAATAGGAAAAGGAGCACGTCAAGGGTGTATATTGTCACCCTGCTTATTTAACTTCTATGCAGAGTACATGATGAGAAATGCTGGACTGGAAGAAACACAAGCTGGAATCAAGATTGCTGGGAGAAATATCAATAACCTCAGATATGCTGCTGCTGCTGCTAAGTCACTTCAGTCATGTCCGACTCTGTGTGACCCCATAGACGGCAGCCCACCAGGCTCCCCCGTCCCTGGGATTCTCCAGGCAAGAACACTGGAGTGGGTTGCCATTTCCTTCTCCAATGCATGAAAGTGAAAAAATGAAAGTGAAGTCACTCAGTTGTGTCTGACTTTTCACGACCCCATGGACTGCAGCATACCAGGCTTCTCCATCCATGGGATTTTCCAGGCAAGAGTACTGGAGTAGGGTGCCATTGCCTTTGCTGGATATGCAGATAACACCACCCTTATGGCAGAAAGTGAAGAAGAACTGAAGAGCCTCTTGATGAAAGTGAAAGAGAAGAGTGAAAAAGTTGGCTTAAAGCTCAGCATTCAGAAAACTAAGATTTTGGCATCCAGTCCCATCACTTCATGGCAAATAGATGGGGAAACAGTGGCTGACTTTATTTTTGTGAGCTCCAAAAATCACTGCAGATGATGATTGCAGCCATGAAATTAAAGGACATTTACTCCTTGGAAGGAAAGTTATGAGCAACCTAGACAGCATATTAAAAAAGAGAGACATTACTTTGCCAACAAAGGTTTGTCTAGTCAAGGCTATGGTTTTTCCAGTAGTCATGTATAGATATGAGAGTTGGACTATAAAGAAAGCTGAGCGCGGAAGAATTGATGCTTTTGAATTGTGGTGTTGGAGAAGACTCTTGAGAGTCCTTTGGACGGCTAGGAGATCCAACTAGTCCATTCTAAAGGAGATCAGTCCTGGGTGTTCATTGGAAGGACTGATTTTGAAGCTGAAACTCCAATACTTTGGCCACCTGATGCAAAGAGTTGACTCATTGGAAAAGACCCTGATGCTGGGAAAGATTGAGAACAGGAGGAGAAGGGGACGACAGAGGATGAGATGGTTGGATGGCATCACTGATCAATGGACATCAGTTTGGGTATGCTCTGGGAGTTCATGATGGACAGGGAGGCCTGGCGTGCTGCAGTTCATGGGGTTGCAAAGAGTCGGACACGACTGAGCGACCGAACTGAACTGATGTTTTTCTACAGAAGTTGTAAGCATTTATTCTTAACTGGTTTTACTCAGTTTGTAAATTAGTTAATGATCAGGGAATATTTGAAATTATGTCTCATGCCCAGAATATTCTGTAATCAATCTTTCTTGGCAATTTAGGGATAAGGCCGACTTGTTGGGTCATTAGAAAATGTGACAGAAGTGTTTATAGAAGGTAAAAATTTTGAAAGCCATGAATTTAAAAACAAGGGATGAGTTGATAAAAAGAAAATGTAAATCTTGAGAAATATGTTCCATTTATAAAAATGATATATAATTTATTTTCAGTCATAATCTAAATTTTGTAGTATCATCTTCATCAGTTCAAGAGTGATTATATCAGGCTACTAAGTTTGCATGATTAATGAGTGTTTTGTGTAGGAAATAGAGCATAATTGTTAAAGTATCATGGCAGTTAGTAATAATTAGTGAAAATTTTCTATTTACAAATTTCTCTTTCCTTAGAACTCAGCATGATGGAAATGCTTAAACTGGCAAATAAGTGTTTTCTTTAAAAATATTATTTAAGTATTATGAAATTTGTACAGTTAGTCCTCCATAACCACAGGCTCTGTATCTGTGGATTCAATCAAGCACAGATAGAAAATATTTCGAACAAAAATCCCAGAAAGTTCCAAGAAGCAAAACTTGAATTTGTTGGATGATGGCAACTATTTACATAGTATTTACATTGTATTTACAACTATTTGCATTTCATTGTATTGTTGTTTAGTCGCTAAGTCATATCTGACTTTTTTGCGACCCCATAGACTGTAGCATGCCAGGTTCCTCTGACTATGGGATTTCTCAGGCAAGAATACTAGAGTGAGTTGCCATTTTCTTCTCCAGGGGATCTCCCCAATCCAAGGATGGAACCCGGGTCTCCTGCATTGGCAAGCGGATTCTTAACCACTAAGCCACCAGAGAAGACCTTCATTGTATAAGGTGATATAATTAACCTAGAGATGATTAAAGTTGATGTGAGGGTGTGCATAAGTTATATGCCAAATGCTATGTCATTTTATTTTATTATTATTATTTTGCCACGCAGCATGTAGGATCTTAGTTCCCTGAAGTGAAGTGAAGTTGCTCAGTCATGTTTGACTCTTTGCGACCCCATGGACTGTAGCCTATCAGGCTGCTCTGTCCATGGGATTCTCCAGGCAAGAATACTGGAGTGGGTTGCCATTTCCTTCTCTAGGGGAACTTCCCAACGCAGGGATCGAACCCGGGTCTCCCACATTGCAGGCAGATGCTTTACCCTCTGAGCCACCAGAGAAGCCTGACCAGGGCACAAATCTGTGCCCACTGCATTGAAAGCACTTGACTACCAGGGAAGTTCCAACTATTCATTTTATATAAGGCACCTGAGCATCTGTAGATGTTGGTATCCACAGAGTCCTGGAACCAATACTCCATTGATATTGAGGGACAACTGTTTTAAATATTGGAGCATTTGGTGTGATTGTAATTTATGTTATATATCTGTTCCTCTATAACAGTGTAGCAAGATTCTATGAAGACTTTTAATCACTAAATTTTTCCAAGAGCAAAGTTTCACAAAATTGTAGCAAAAATGTTTAATATGTGGCCAGGATAAGGTAATTTATAGACTATTCTAACCAAATTCAGCAACATATCATGTGCCTGATCAGTGATGAAACTTTTAAATGAGATTCTTGGTTCTCTTGAATTAATGAAATATTTTGTGCAGTATTTTATTGAAATTCTGCCATTAGCTTTAGGACTTTTGTGTGGTAGAAAGAACATTTGATCAGCTCAAGAAATCATTTCTAGTCCATATTTGATACTCATTCACTAATTATGTTGCATTGGACAAAGTACCTTGCCTTGCCTTTCATCTGTAAGATGAAACATAAATTCATTCTATGAACTATATCTCATGAGGAATAAAACTGTCACATAATATGCTCTATCTTCTATTATTCAAGCAATCAACCTTTATTTAGTGTGAGGGAGCCTGGTGGGCTGCTGTCTATGGGGTCACACAGGATCAGATACGACTGAAGTGACTTAGCAGCAGCATTCCATCCACCTGCTGGGAACCAATGTATCATTTTGTTTCTTGGCTGTGTATTAGAACCACTGGTTAGCTGTTTTAAAACTAGACTCCTAAGCCCCATCCTAGACTTTTTAAAAAATATATTTATTCATTTATTTATTTGACTGTGCCAGGTCTTAGTTGAGGCATGTGGGATGTTTAGTTGCAGCATGCAAACTCTTAGTTGCAGCAGGTGGGATCTATTCCCTGACCAGGGACCAACCCAGGCCCCCTGCACTGGGAGTGCTGAGTCTTAGCCACTGGACTGCCAGTGAAGTTCCTAGCCTTCTTGAGTTAGAAAATCTGGGTGTTACACTGTGGGATCTATATTTAAAAAAAAAAAAAAAATACAACTTCCCAGATGCTTCATTCTTATCTGTAACTGAGTTAAGTATAACTCCCTTAGGGCATGAAGAGTAATTAATAAATTATGCAAAAATTTTTAACCTAGTTGGGGATATAAATTCAGTACTGAATATAAAGCAAAGGCTAAATATATATATAAATATAAGTATTAAAGAAGGGTCACAATAAGTACGTGGAGTAAGTAGGGAATGAAGGGTTTAAATTGAGTTGAAGTTGGAAAAGGGAGGGAAAAAGAAAAATTATTTTCATGAAGGAAAATTTGAGTAGTGATGGCATAAAGATGAAATAAGATTAGTTGTCTTTTACTACAGTGAAGTCTGACCAGATTAGAGAGAAAGCCTGGTGAAAATAAGAAATCTGCTTCCTGGCTTCTTAAGGTCTTTGGTTGTTGTCTGATCAATTTTTTTTACAAAGTGTATTTAATTTGCTATTACAATTACATATAATGATTTAATCACATGTGTTATAAATAATATATTAAATTGTTCTCTTTTCTATTTCATTAATAATGTTATTTTAGTACTTTATATGCATCTTTGACACATCATACGAGCTCTTTTGTGTCTTGCTTTTTTTGGCTCAATATTATGAGTTTCGTCCATGTTGCAAATATCTGTAGTTAATTCATTTTCATCATTAAATAACATTCAATTGGATGAATAGTCCACAGATAATGTATCCATTCTACTGTTCATGGGTGGACATTTGACTTGTTTTCAATTATTGGCTATTTCAAACAATGCTGCACTTTACCTGTTGCGGGAGGGGAATTGATGAATCACAGGAAATGAGTATCTTCAGCTTCAGTAGATAACGGCAGTCTAGATTCTAAAATGGTTTTCATATTACCACTAACAGTATGTGAAAATTCCACAACACCATGTGGAATTGTGTATCTTTTAATTTTTGCCAAGCAAATGTGTTTGTTATAGCATGAATCTGTTCCCTGTTGACTAATAATGTTGAGCATCTTTTCAAAAGTTTATTGGTCATTCAGATATCCTCTTTTGAAAAGTGTCTGTTCAAGACTCTTACCCTTTTTTCTAGTATTTTTTACTTTTTGTAAGTATTTTTTAATATATCCTGAATATGAATCTCTTGTTAGTTATATGTGTTGCAAATATTTTTTCTCACCATGAGTTTACCCCTTTACTCTCTTAATTGCGTCTTTTGATGAATAGAAATTCTTACTTGTAATGTAATATACTTTATCCATCGATCTTTGAAAAATTTATGATTCCTGCTTAAGAAATTCTCTCCTACCCCAAGATCATGAAGATAATCTCATATGTTTATGATCTAGAAGCTTCATTGTTTTACTTCTCACATTTAGACATACAATTACTTCCCTGCTTTGATTATTATCATTTTTCTTACCTGTAGCTACTGAATTCTTCCTCTGCTGCTGCTGCTGCTAAGTCATGTCAGTCGTGTCCGACTCTGTGCGACCCCATAGACGGCAGCCCAACAGGCTCCTCTGTCCCTGGGATTCTCCAGGCAAGAATACTGGAGTGGGTTGCCATTTCCTTCTCCAATGCATGAAAGTGAAAAATGAAAGTGAAGTCGCTCAGTCGTGTCTGACTCTTAGAGACCCCATGGACTGTGGCCTACCAGGCTCCTCTGTCCATGGGATTCTCCAGGCAAGAGTACTAGAGTGGGGTGCCATTGCCTTCTCCAGTAATACTAAATACTTACTTTTCTAGATACTCTTTTTGATTTTCTTGTATTATCTGCTTGTCTTCCTATTTTTCATCCTTTCTAAATCACTATAAGGAATTCAATATAAAAATTATATTTACCTATTTCTTTAAATTGGCCAGCAAGTTCAAGTGAAATATTTCATTTGGTATTTGCCGTTTATACACAATTTGGATAAACTTGACCCAAAGTCTCTAAAAAATAATTAAATCTTCTCTTTCCTGATCATGAGGTAATTCCTTTTAATTTAATGAAAGAAATGGTGTTACTTAGTGAAGAGTACACATTTTAAATTCCACACAAGGGAAAATATCATTCTAGTGCTAGGTATGATAGAATAATGGGGTGGTGTTAGTGGTAAAGAACTCGCCTGCCAATACAGGAGACAAGAGACGCATGTTCGATCCCTGGGTCTGGAAGATTCCCTGGAGGAGGGCATGGCAACCCACTCTGGTATTCTTGCCTAGAGAATGCCATGGATTGAGGAGCCTGAAGAGCTGTGATTCACAGGGTCACAAAGAGTCAGACACGAATGAAGTGACTTAGGGTGGACGATAACAGAATAATAGTATTTGGGATAGTTAATAAGTCTGAACTACCAGAAGTCAACATATCTGAATTTTAAGCAAAATGATTCTCTCAGCTAATATCCTAATAAATTGTAGATTTTTTTGAAAGTGTTTAGTGGATGAATGACCATGTAAAAGCCCTCTGCATACTCCTACTCCCCTCCCCTACTCATTTAATCAATGATCATAATACTAGCAACTTTCCCTTTGGCATGTCCTTAAACAGAGTTTATGAATATCTGATAATATTAAAAGCATGAAGAATTAGGATGGGGAATATGCCTTTCCAGTTGAATACTTGGAGAGTGTTGGCTTGATTATCTTTTTTTGCTCTGGCTCTTTTGTTTTGATTGTGTAAAAACTATCATCATCCAAATTTCTGTTCCATTTCATGAAGGGGAAGATATTCCCTGTAGCATCCTTCATGCCATTTGTGCATCCAATTGATTGCAGCTGTATCCAGAAGAAAGGGAACAAATGTTTTGCTGATTCTACTGCCAAGAAGTAGATTAAATTTGGAAACATATCATTGATGGATGATTAAAATTCAGAAACATAGGATTTGCTAACTTAAAGCCAGGAAGCAAAGGTAAGAGACATCACTGTGCTTTCAGACATGGTTCTGGTTTAGGTGACTATAGTCTGAATATTTAGACTTAACATTTAATGGGAAAGGTTTATTTTTCAATCATTTTTGTTCATTTTCTAGAGAATTGATTCCTTCCTATAGTGGCATATTTAAATTATCTTTTTCAAAGATATAGTTTATATACATTAAAAGCAAGACTCATCTGTTTGCAAAAAGTTTACATCTAAAACCTACCTGTGTGCATGCCCTCCCCCACTACAAACACACATATAAACAGAGTTGTATTTTAAATGTGTTTTGTGAAATGACAGTAGAAAAGGGGGTTTTCTGAATCAGATTTTTTGAGATAAGAATAAAAATCCATTTTATTTGAAATGTATTGTGCCAGAGTAATTTCTCAAAACAAACAGAAAATGTAATCTGTTTACTTGTTAACTTTAGAACTTTGAGTATCATTTATTTTAGGATACCTAGGTCTCAGACATGGGAAAAGTCCCTAAACCTCTTTTCAAATGATGTTCTTGCCTTGCTTTTTCTCTTCCTCTGTTGGAGATTTGGCCTAACTCTGTAGAGTGCTTGATTATCTCTATTTGAGGGGCTTCTCTCATCAGAAGAAATGTGTTATAGATCATCACGCTGTCAGAAATCCATGCCTCTTCAATTTGATGAAGGCACTGGCAATATTTGAGGCTGGATGGATATCCTGAAGGTTTCTCAGAGAAATCTGACAAATACTTGGCAGAGTGGTCACCATTTCTAACAGATTTTATCAGCACTGCTCTTTCAGATGGAGGAACATTTAGACACCAAAAGGGTATATGGAACACCAGAGCTGCAGAACTGGCAGCATCGCATACATTTGTGAGAGAACATTGGGATGAACTTGCAACAATCATCAAACAGCTTCAATCAACACCCATGTCATGGGAACACATTTTTCTTCTTACTGCAACATGTCAAAACAAAAACCCATCACCAGAGGCCAATGGGAAAACTGTATGAATCCCAGGATTTAGATAATTGGGTAAGGTTTTGAGAGTCCATTTGAAAGTCCACCTTTGAAAAAAAAATAATGTATTGAGTGTGAGACACGTGCATGCTTAAAATGCCCCCTCTTCTACTTTAGAGCTAGTAGATAGCTTTTCAGTAAATGCCAGCTTTTCTTCTCTTAATAGCTTACCTCTGATTTCTCCTTTCTTTCTCAATACTCTAGCTGTTTTTCAAGGCCTAGTTGGCAAAACAGAAGATAATTACATCTTTTCCCTGAGACTTGTGTCATAATTTGACTTTTGTGGATGACCCTTGTATCAGGGTCAAAGAATAGTGCTATAGGGTTCTGGGAGTTTCTGTAACATAGACGGTAGTTCCTTTTTAGAATGAGCTGCTTTTATCTGTTATATCATCTCTTAAAAACGTATATCAAAATGACATGGAGAATTTAAGTGAATAGAAACATAATCTGGGATTCCCTGGTGGCTCAGTGGTAAAGAATCTGCCTGCGGTGAAGGATAACTGGGGTTTGATCCCTGGGTCAGGAAGATCCCCTGGAGAAGGGAATGGCAACCCATTCCAGTATTCTTGCCTGGCAAATCCCATGGACAGAGGAGCCTGGTGGGTACAGTCCATAGCATCCCTAAGAGTCAGACATGAGTGGGCATGCATGCAAAGCAAAGTAATGATACATGATGAGTATAAATACATAAAGTTTACCAGAAATCACAATGTTCTTTACTGGAAAAAAAATTCCTTCCAAATATAGACCACGGTGAATGAGAGTTTAAGGTAATCTACTATTAGATGAAGATTTTCTTTAGATTTCTTTAGATCAAAGGAGATAATTAGAATTCCTTTGTTTCATACATAAAAAATAGAAATTACTTTGAAGAATTGAATTTTTGTTTATCAAAAAATGATTTTTGAAATATTTAGCAACATAATTAAACCAAGGGTAATCTTGTAGTTAATGACATTAGTGTGGTTGTTAGTGATTTGATATAATAGTATGCACGGCCAATGGTGAGTGATAAGCAATAAAATCTGGAATGATGCCCCTCCTTCAAAATCAGGATTTAAAAGTAGATCACCATTAACTAGATAAAGCTCTGTGAACAATGAGCTGTTTTATAGCCTTTCCAAATATTTGGAAGTAAATATTTGTTTGCACATAATCTCTAGATGAGATAAAATCTACAACTTGCTATGGCTATGAAACAGTAGAATTTCTTCATGCCATTTAATCTATAGAAAATCTAACTAACTGTCTTTTCCCTGATTGAGTGGTCTTGACATCCTTGGTTAAGATCATTTGGCCAAAAAGTTAGGGTTTATTTCTGGGCTCTCTATTTTATTTCATTGGTGTATTTATCTGTCTTTATTTCAGCACTACAGAGTTTTGATTACTATAGTTTTGTAATACATTTTGAAATCAAGTGTGAGTTTTCCAACTTTGTTATTCTTTTTCAAATTATTTTCGCTATTTGGAGTCCCTTGAGGTTTCATATTAATTTTGAAATTTTAAAAATTTCTGTAAAAAATGCCATTGGGTTACTGATAAGGATTGCTTTGAATCTGTAGATTGCTTTGTGTAGTATGGATATTTTAACATTAGTCTCCCAATCCATAAACATGAGGTATATTTCTATTTACTTCTGTCTTCTTTAAATTTTTTCAGCATTATTTTGAGGTTTTAGAATTTTCTTGATTTCTTTTTTGGACAGTTAATTGATAGTGTACAGAAACATAACTGATTTTCATATGTTGATTAATTCTGTTTTGTGTGTGTGTGTGTGGAATCTTCAGAATTTTTCTACATATAAGATCATTCATCTGCAATCAGGGATAATTTTACTTCTTCTTTTCAGATTTGCATGCATGCTTAGTTGTTCAGTCATGTCCTACTCTTTGTGACCCCATTGACTGTAGCCTGCCAGGCTCCTCTGTCCATGGGATTCTGCAGGCAAGAATACTAGAGTGGGTTGCCATTTCCTCCTCCAGGGGATTTTCCAGACCCAGGGATCAAACCTAAATCTCCTGCATTGCAGGCATATTCTTTACCACTGTGCCACCTGGGAAGCATTTTCAGATTTGGTTGCTTTTTATTTATTTTCTTGACTTATCACTCCAGCTAGGACAGTCAGTGCTATGTTCAGTAGAAGTGGCAGGAGTAAGAATCTTTGTCTTGTCCCAGATCTTAGAGGAAAAGCTTTCAATTTCTCAGTATTGAGTATATTAGCTGTGGGTTTTTCATATATGGTTTTTATAGTGTTGAGGTAAATTCCTTCTATACACTTAATTTGTTGACAGTTTTTATCATGAAAGTATGTTAAATTTTGTCACTTGCTCTTTCTGCATCTATTGAGATGACCTTATGATTTTATCTATCATTCTATTAATGCAGCATATCACAATGATTGTTTTGTATGTGTTGAAACATCCTTGAACCCCAGGATAAATCCCTTTTGGGCATGGTGCATGATCCTTTTAATGTGCTGTTCAGTTTGGTTTGCTAATATTTTGTTGAAGATTTTGCATCCATGTTTATCAGAGATATTGGTCCATAGTGTTTTACTGGTATCTTTGCCTGGCATGGTATCAGATTGATGCTGGCCTCATAAAATGGGTTTTTAGTGTTCCCTCATCTTCTGTTTTTTGGAAGAGTATAAGGAAGATTAATATTAATTCTTTGCTTATTTGGTAGAATTCACCTGTGAAGGCATTTGGTCCTGGATTTTTCTTTGTTGGGAAATTCTTTATTACTGATTCAATCCCCTTTTTATTGGTTTATTTGGGCTTTTTGTGTTTTCGTGATTCAGTCTTGATATGTTGTATGTGTCTAGGAATTTATCCATTTTATCTAGGCTGTCCAATTTTTTGGCATACAATTACTAATAATAGCTGCTTTTTATCTTTTATTTCTATGCTATCTGTTGCAGTGTTGTAAAGGTTGTAAAGCCTTGTAGCTTCTTAGCCCACCAATTTGCTGATGTATCCTTGTATTTACACATCACATACATGTGTAAATTTTATACATACATACATGTGTAAGATTAAATATACATGTGTGTATATTTAATATTGTTTCATTTTGCATTTTAAATAAATAGTATATCATATACACATATGAACATATATCTTTCTGAAATTTGCCTTTTAAACGCACAATGGTTTTGAGATTTATCCATGTAAAATATACAGCTCTAGTTCATTCATTCATTTTTTGCTGTTGTTTCACAGTATTGCGTTATATGAATATGCTTCTATTTATTCAATCAATTTCTGTTGCTGTGAGTTTAAGTTGTTTTCTCTCTGTCACTATTACAATGTTACAATGAGAAAGGTTCCCACTTGTGATAGTTTTCTAGGTTTTACAGCAAAAAGTAGACTTGCAGAGTCACACACTACACATGTCCTCAAATATAGTAGCTATTCCCAAATTTCTCCCCTAATGGATATACAATTTGCACTCCTGTAAGCAGAGTATGATAATCTCTCTTCTGCATTCTCACTAATTGGTATTTTGCATTCAATTGTTATGAATCTGAGGAATATAAAATCACATCTTAATTTGCATTTACATAATTAATAATTTACATAATTAATACTTTACATAATTAATGAGATTGAACCCATGTTATCTGGCTATTGGTATTTCCTTTATATTCTATAAAATTCCTGTTAGCACAAATTTTATAAGCATAAATTTAGGGTTATATTACTAAAATTTAGGGTTATCTTGCTTAAACCGTTATACTGGTGCTGCATGAGATGATACATAGGTAACCAAAGTAGCTATACGTTCTCCAATTTTCTGGATTCACTTTTTTCCCTTATCCTTTCCTTTACTTCTGTGCTCAGGCAAATTAAATTTATTCCCACATTTCATATATTGTTGGACTATTGTCAAGCTCCACAATATTTCCAAGCATTCATGAAAAGAGCAGATCCGTGCATATGTGTGTGTGTGTGGTTCATATATGCATAATAGTGTTCTGCTCTCCTATTACTCTCTCCAAATTGTTAGTGAACATTTGTTTCCAGATTCCTGGTGTCATTTTGTTTCCTGTATCTGCTACACAGTGTCTGGTCTATATCATTCTAATTAAGGAAATTAATCTAGTTAATCTCTTCTTCAAAAAGAGTTTATCAAAAAGCTGCTGTGTATAACCAAAATGCATGAGATGATTTACAGAAATGATAGGTAAGTTTGCCCAAGAAGGGAAAGTATCTAATGAAAGTTATATATCACTGTTCAAAAAATTTTACTGGCAGTTTCCTTCACCTGAGAAATGTAATATGTCTGCCCTTAGGAACACATCTGCTGACATTTTGCTAGACTCCCAGAGCCACCTCTCATCTCTTTCCTTGATGATTTTTCTGATATTCTTTGAATTTCACTTTCAATCCTCTGATAACAAATCCAAAGTTATTGTTCTGCAGTACAGAGATTATATATTTGTCTGTGTCTCAAAACTCTCAAATTATTGTGAGAGGAACATTCTGGGTCAGGAATGGCTTAGTTTCAACTACAAGGGCCAATCATGAAGTGTTCTTAAAGCAAAATGTACAATCTAACCTGAGTATATGCAGCCCCAAATCCCCAACATATTTAAAACTTACTGGAAAAAACAGAGGTAAAATATTTATTTATACTAGAGAGCCAAGCCAGTGTAGTAAGGTAAGAAATAAATATTACAAAGCATAAAGATGTGAAAGGAAAAAGTAAAATAACTATTAACATACATTATCAATTTTAATGTAAAATATTATATTAAAATATAATGTTTAAAGTTAAAGCATGACTCACGTTAATAATAAATACAAGTCACACATTTATTTGACTCATTAATGAAAGAGGGATCCAGTAAGTTTTTAACAGTGGTGCAAAAGGAAAACTGAGAGACAAAGATTTACATAGTCAAAGTCCTACTAAGACAAATTTGCTAATAAATGCAAAATAGTTAATATCCCAAATAAAAATAAACTATATTTATCTTTTCTACTGGGTAGAAATGAATTGCATCTGGCTGCATAAAATTCATGTGCATGCCATGAACATGAATCATTTGCATTATCCTCTGACAAGAATTATTTTAATTGTTATTTTTTCTACAAGGTAACTTCTACCTCTATAGAGATAAAAAATAACAATCAATAGAATCATTAAGAGGTACAGGCATACCTTGTTTTCTTATGCTTCACTGTATTCTACTTCACAGATACTGAAGTTTTTACAAACTGAAATTTTCTGGCAATCCTGTATGTAGTTGAGTAAGTCTATCAGTTAGCCAAATTGTGAATACAAAGGAAATTTTCTTAAAGAAAATTAAAAATGCTAGTCTAGTGAGCACATAAATGAAAAGAAAGTAAAATGGGCTTATTGAAAATGTGGAGAAAATTTTAATGATCTAGATAGTAGATCAAACCAGCCACAACATTCCCTTAAACCAAAGGCTAATCCAAAGCAAGGCCCTAACTCTCTTCAATTCTATGAAGGCTGAAAGAGATGAGGAAACTGAAGAATAATGGCAAAACCAATACAATATTGTAAAGTAATTAGCCTCCAATTAAAATAAATAAATAAATAAAATATTTGAAGCTAGTAGATATTGGTTCATGATGTTTAAGGAAAGAAGCTGGCTCCATAACATGAAAGTACAAGGAGAAGCAACAGATCCTGATGTTGAAGATGCAGCAAGTTTCCCAGAATATCTAGCTAATAGAGTGAAGGTGGCTACATTACACAACAGATTTTTGATGTAGATGAAAGAGCCTTCTTTTGGAAGTAGACCCCATCTAGGACTTTTGTAGCTAGAGAGGAGAAGTCAATGCCTGACTTCAAAGTTTCAAAGGATCGGCTGACTCTCTTGTTAGGGGCTAACACACCTGATGATTTTAAGTTGAAGACAGTGTTCATTTACCATTCTGAAAATCCTAGGGTCCTTAAGAATTACACTAAATCTTGACTGTACTCTCTAAATGGAACAACAGAGCTTGGATAACAGCACTTATATGTTTATAACATATATTATAAACATTAATAACAAATATTTTAAGACCACAGTTGAGATCATAAAAAAGATTCCTTTCAAATTATTACTGCTTATTGACAATATATGTGGTCTCCCAGGATCTCTGATGGGGATGGACAAAGAGATTAATATTGTTTTCATGCCTGCTAACACGGTATCCATTCTGCAGGCTATGGATCAACAAGTAATTTTGACTTTCAAGTCTCATTATTTCATAAGAGTATTTCTGCCATAGAGAGTATTTCCTCTGATGGATCTGGGCAATGTAAATTGAAAACTTTCTGGAAAGCATTCACCATACTAGATGCCATTAAGAACATTAATGATATATGGGAAGAAGTCAAAATACCAATGTTCACAGAATTTTGGAAGAAGCTGATTCCAACCCTCATGGATGACTTTGAGGGAGGCAGAACTTCAGTGGAGGAAGTCACTGTATATGTGGAAATATAGAAATAGAACTAGAATTCTAAGCTGAACCTGAAGATGTGATTGAATCCCTGAAATCTCATGATAAAGTCTTATGGACTCTGTGGGAGAGGGAGAGGGTGGGAAGATTTGGGAGAATGGCATTGAAACATGTAAAATATCATGTAAGAAACGAGTTGCCAGTCCAGGTTCGATGCACGATACTGGATGCTTGGGGCTAGTGCACTGGGACGACCCAGAGGGATGGTATGGGGAGGGAGGAGGGAGGAGGGTTCAGGATGGGGAACACGTGTATGTCTGTGGCGGATTCATTTTGATATTTGGCAAAACTAATACAATTATGTAAAATTTAAAAAAAAATAAAATTAGAGAAAAAAAAACTTGAAAGAATAAGGAGTTACTTCTATGGATGAGCAAAAGAGGTGGTTTCTTGACACGGAAACTGCTGGTGAAACAACTGTGAAGATTTTTGAATGACAACAAAGAATTCAGAATATCTCTTAAACTTAGCTGCTAAACCAGAAGTAGGGTTTTAGAGGATTGACTCCAATTATGAAAGAAGTTCTACTGTGGGTAAGTGCTATCAAATAGCTTTGCATGCTACAGAGGAATGAGAAGAAGAGTAAATTGATGGGGCAAATTTTATTGTTGTCTTATAGGAATAATTTTCCCTAGCCACCCCAGTCTTCAGCAACAACCGCCCTCATTGGTGAGCAGCCATCAACATCAAGGCAAGAACCTTCACCAGCAAAAAAATTATAATTTGCTGGAGGCTCAGATTATGGTTAGCATTTTTTATAAATAAAATATTTTTAATGAAGATGTGCATTTTTTAGACATAATGCTATTGCACACTTAATAGAGTATAGTATAGTGTAAACAAAATTTTACATGACCTGGGAAATGAAAAAAAAATTCACATGACTCATTTTATTGAGATATTTGTTGTATTGCTGTGGTCTGGAGCTGAATCTACAGTATCTCTGAGGTCTACCTGTATATTTATACTTTAAACAGTTAATCCCCAGAGGTTCTGCTAAACTAGGAATCTGAAATCTCTAGTTCTATAGCCAAATCTGTTTTTATAAGTAAAGTGTTATTGTTACACAGCCACAGTCTGTGTTGTCCATAGTTGCTTTTGGAATATAGTGACAGATTTTAGTGGTTGTCACAGAGGTTGTATGCCCCTAAACCTAAAGTATTTACTATTTTACCTTTTACAGAAAAAAGTTGCTAACCCTTGCACAAGACATTACACAGAACTCCATTGAAAAGGCATCCAGCCATCTCTTTTACCCATTTCCAAAATTTGGATGAATATTCTTTAAAATCCTATGGATATTGAAATAGAGTGAAATTAGCAATGTCACAACATACAAATCAAAATGAAAAAAGTGTATCTCTCTATAGTAGCATAAAAAAAATGGAAAATAAATATTAGGGACAGGAGGGTGAGTGTGGCTATAAAGGGGTAGCACAAAGGAGCCTTATGGGGATGGAAGAGTTCTAGATCTTGACAGAGTTATGGTTTCATGAATCAACACATGTGATAAGCCTGCATCAGACTACACACACACATACAAGTACATGTAAAACTGGTGAAGTCTTAATAAGCTCTGTGGATTATATCAAAGTCTCTTTCCTGGTTTTGATATGATTGTGCTATCATTCAAGATGTCACTATTGGGGGAAGTTGTGAGAAGTATACATAGGATCATGTATTTATTTGAAAAGTCCTATAAGTTTATATTTCAAAATAAAAACTACATATATGCTCAAAAAATCATAGTTTTCACAAAAGAGTTGTTCTTCTAGAATGTTCGTACCAGCTTTATTAACAATAGCAAAAACCTGGAAAAAACTCAAATATCCATCAGCTGGAGAATGGATAAAGGGATTATAGTGTATTCATTAATGGAATACTACTCAATAATGAAAAGAACTTCTGATACATGGAATAACATCAATAAATCACATGGATATTATGTTCAGGAAAAGCTGAACTCAAATATATCCATACTATGTGATGCATATATAGCTCTAAAACAGGTTAGAAACACAATATAAGAAACGACATATGGTTGTCTTTAGATAAAGGTGGGGTGGTGGGATTGATTTAGAAGGGGCAAAAAGGAACTCTCTCAGGATATAGAAATATTTTGTATCTTGCTAAAGAGTAGGTTACATAGATGTAAATTTTACAAAAAGCATTAAAAAATAAGTATTAAGGTTAGAAAATTTTCATTGTTGGTGGTATATTTTAGACTGGAGCCAATGAATAGATAATTTGAGCATAATGAAACCAGTGTTTTCAAAGTAGAGAACAGAGGTACTAATATGCAAAGGGGGGATATTAGGACATACTTTGTAATTTTTTATTGGGTTTCAACATATTATTTATATATATATATGTATATCTATATATATCTATATATCTATATCTATATCTATATCTATATCTATATCTATATCTATATATCTGTGTTACCTCTATGGGCCTGGAAGCAATTCCACACTGACACCAATGAGCACAACTAGGTCCCAGATCTTTAGTTATAAATTCCAGATAGTACAAGATGACCCAGGAATAGCTCATTGTTCCAAAAAGTAGGGAAGACCCCCCAAAACGATGGAGACAAATCAAAATGACACTGAAGCTAGCTGGGAGTGTTTTCACTAGACAAATCTAGAATGATTTGAAAATCAAAACTAATAATGAGGTTACTGGTTTGTAGCCCATTGAGTAAAATAAGAATCTATGAATAAATACTGATAAAAGTAGTCAGTTATTTAATAAGCCAGTGAATGAGAAGGAAAAGCTCTTTCTTACAGTAGATTTCCATTAGAAAGCATGATTGAGTAGGAAATCATCAATAAATGTTAAAATTACTGGGCAAAACTTTGATGAAAAACAGGATATATGCATAATTTCAACACATCTCTCCACAAATCATTAATTGTAAGTGAAAGATTAGTAAATTTATAATGAAGAAACTTGGCATTCATTAAGTTAACTAATTGATCAAAGTTATTATCATCAATTATGGAGCATATCAACATCATGTACTTCCTGATATTATATGCTGAGAAGGATATTAATCCCTCTGCAGTATTTCTGCCAAAGTATATAGCTTGAATATATTCATGAGGACACATCCAACACATCCAAATTTAGAAATATCCTACAAAATAATTGTCCCATACTATTAAAAAATTAATTAAAAAATGTCAAGGTCAACGAAGGTAAAGAAATACTGGGAGACTGATTTAGATGAAAGGATACAAGGCAAATAAATACAATGTTTGATCTTAATTGGATCCTGGACTAGGAAAAATAGATAAAAATGTTACTTCACTGAGACAATTGACACAATATGGTTATGACAAGAATTTTGTGTTTTTAGGAAAAACATACTAAAATGTTTAGGGATAAAGTGGTAAAAAATATCCATAGTGATTCCAGCTTGCTCTCAAACAGTTAAAAAATTTTTTAAAATGTGCATGTGTGTATATATATGTGTGTGTGTGTAGGGAGAGAGAGAGATTATAAACAATCAGTGAATCTGGATACAGAATATACAGAAATTCCTAATACTGCGTTCAATGCTTTACTTTAAATGCAAAATTATATAAAAATACATAGTTACAAAAATCAAATACTTGCTTAGCTCTTCATGGGTCATTTTCTTAGACATCAGAACTTTGGTACCAATAGTTTGCAAATGGAAGAATGGGGAGAGAGTATTAATAGACACTGATTTCCCTCTGAGCTCTAGGAGGCATTTTGATGTTTTTCCCTGGTACATACATAAAGTATTTGCCACATAATAAGTACTTGATGACATGTAAGCTGTTGATATTATTACGGATATTAAGATAGCAGATTTGTTTTCATTTCCTATACAGTGGGCCTAAAATAAGTGCTCTTTGTCTCTAGGCTCTTCATTTATCTTGGTGGAGAATTACATGGTCTTCTTAAGTTGTATCATCTCAGTGCTCCTACTGAGTAACAGTACTCAGTACTCCAGTAACAGTAACTCAGTACTCCAGGCTGAGTAACAAACTGCCTCAAACATAATGATGTAAAACAATAAGTATTTTATGTTTCATGGACACTGTTAGATCAAGTATTAGGAAAGGATGCAGGGAGAACAGCTTGTCTCTGCTGTATAATATTCAGGACCTCAAGTGGGAAGGCTGACAGGCTGGCTGTAACTTGATTTTGGGGAATCAGGATCATTTGAAGCTTAGGATGGTCAGTGGGAGCATCTACATGTGGCTTGTCTGTGTGGCTTGGTTTCCTCCCAGCATGGAGGACTCTGGGTAGTCAGACTGTCTGTGGTGCCTCAGGAATCCAGACAGGTGTCTTCTGAGAACAAGGTGGAGGTTGCACTGCCTTTGCTGACCTCGCCTCAAAAGTCAGGAACTCATGTGGCTCCTCTTCTGCAACATTCTTTTGATTACAAGGAAGTCAAAAACCCACCTAGATTCAAGGGAAGTGTACATAGATCCCCACCTCTCAATAGGAGGAGCATCAAGTTTATATCATAGAAAAGCAGGTAGGATGGGAATTATTGTTTAAGTCATTTTGGGAAAATGCAATCAATCACACCAAATATTTTTCATTTCAAGGAACCACTCATCTGCCTTAGACCATTTAGATTTCTCACCATTTGCTACAATTTCTTCTTAATTTTACTGAAAGATTCCAGAAAAGCTGTTCTCTAAAGACTTTCTATACGATATCAATGGTAACTATATCAATCCTTCAAAAATCAATCTAAAAAAATTTGGTAACAGAGAGTGACCAAAAGAATGTAGATCTATTGAATGTATTATAGATGCATTCCTTTAAGTTGCAAATATATTCCTATTCTACTGATGTAAGAATCTATGGGATGGGACTTATGAATCTATCATGTAATAGCTTTTCTAGCATCACTTGGGAGCTTATAGAAATGCAGAATATTAGGTTCCCTCCCAGATACACTGAATCAGAATCTACATTTTAACAGGATCCTCAGGAAATTGGTATGCACTTGAAAGTTTGGGATGCTCTTGCTAAGTAGTTATGATAATCTTCAAGGTATGAAACCAATTTATTTAAAAGCAGTGCTCATTAGAATGTGGTTTACCAGGACCACCTGCAGCAGAATCATTATAAGCTCTACAAGTTGATGCCTTGAAATCTAACTCAGTCAGTTATGAATCTGCCTGTAATAGGGGAGACCTGGTTCAATCCCTGGGTGCAGAAAATCCCCTGGAGAAGGAAATGACAACCAACTCCAGTATTCTTACCTGAGAAATCCCATGGACAGAGGAGCCTAAGGGGCTACAGTCCATAGGGTTGCATACAGTCCATGGGGTCGCAAGAGTTGGACACAACTTAGTGACAAAGCCACCACCCCCACCTCAAGTGATTCTTATGTAATTGAGGTTGGAGAACCACTTTTCTTAAGCAGTGTTCTCAGCTTGGGCATCACACCAGCAGCATTAGTATCACCTGAGAACTTAGAAATTCATTCTTTTAAAATTTTTTGTTGTAGTTGACTTACAATGTTATGTTAATTTCTGCTATACAGCAAAGTGATTCATATATATATATATATATATATATATATATATATATATAAATAAAGTGAAGTCGCTCAGTTGTCCGACTCTTTGCGACCCCATGGACAGTAACCCACCAGGCTCTGCTGTTCATGGGATTTTCCAGGCACGAATCCTGGAGTGGGCTGCCATTTCCTTCTCCAGGGGATCTTCCCAACCCAGTGATCGAGCCCGGGTCTCCTGCATTGCAGACAGACGCTTTACCATCTGAGCCACTAGAGAAGCCGTATACACACACACACACACACTTTTTCATATTCTTTTCCATCATGGTTTATCACACAATATTGAATATAGTTCCCTGTGCTATACAGTGCATGTGTGCTAAGTCATTCAGTTGTGTCCAACTCTGCGACCTTATGGACCATAGCCCACTAGGCTCTTCTATACATGGGGATTCTCCAGGCAAGAATACTGGAGTAGAATGCCATGCCCTCCTCCAGGGGATCTTCCTAACCAAGAGATCGATCCCGCATCTCTTATATTCCCTTCATTGGCAGGTGGGTTCTTTACCAGTAGTGCCACCTGGGAAGCCAAGTGCTATATAGCAGGACCTTGTTATTTATTCTTTCTATATATAATAGTTTACACCTGCTAATCCAAAACTCCCAGTCTTTACCTCCCCCACCCCACCCACCCCTTGGCATCCATCAGTCTGTTCTCTATGTCTGTGAGTTTGTTTCTGTTTCCTAAATACATTCGTTTGTGTTGTATTTTAGATTGCTCATATAAGTGATATCATATGATATTTGTCTTTCTTCATCTGGCTGACTTACCTTAGTATGATAATCTCTAGGGCCTTCCATGTTGCTGCAAATGGCATTAAGAAATGTACATTCTTAGGAGTGATTCCAGACCAACTGGATCAGAAACTCTAGGAGTTAGGCCCAGCAATCTGTTTTAACAAGCCTTCTGGATGAATCTCATGTCCACTAATCTGACAAACACAAGTCTAGGCAATGTACCCAGAAGTGGTTAATGTCAGATTATTAGTTTACCAGACCCCAGTTTGTATTGCTGACAGTAAAGGATTTCACTTAGTTTTCTGAACATTGTTCATTACTTTAGCGAAAAATTATGAAAAAATATTTTTTATCATGGCAGTGCTTCTATAGGAAAACCAATCTATTGTCATGATTACATTTTGGCTGAGTATTTTCATTTAAATTTTCATTCCAGGTATAGTTTTGCTTTTTCCAGTTTGTCATATGCACTTCATGAATATTGAATAGCATACAATATTGGCATATAACCCATTTCTGTCATATAATTTACTGTTACAGATGAGTGACAAGTGTAGTCCTTTCAAATCATATACAAGTAAATGGTAGCCCACCTGTATCTGTTGTCTACCAACTGTTTGGTTGTCACGGTGTGACAGTGTGTTGAAAAGCCTGAATAGACCCAGTGTTAATGAAAAGGAACACCTGAGAAGAGCAGAGTCTCTGATCTTTACCCCATCAGTTGAAACAGCTGTGATCTACAGCCTGCCAAGAAAAGGTCAAGAAGGGCAAGCAAGCTTTGTTAGAAAGAAAAAAAATAAATTAAAAGAGGACACAGCTTACACTCCTCTAAGTAAACTGGTCCCACTGAATATGAGAGAATGACTGTAAAATGTTCCAAGAGGTGTCTCTGGAGAATGGGTTTAAAAAGAAATGCAACACTCTGTAGACATGAAATATATTCTTGAGTAGAGGAGATCCTACCTCTGTCTCCACTGCATATGCATTTATGACATCATTATAATACTTGTGGTATACCACATTTCAAGGTTTTATAGAATTATCACTGTTTTGTGTTTCATGGTTTAGATAACCAGCTGTGAGGTTGCTGTGTGTCTGATAGCTGGTATTTTACCCAAAGTTCTGCCTGGTGGATATGTCTGGGATGAAATACATTATTTGGATATGATAGAAAACTGAGGTGCAGCAGTGTGAGATGGTCTAGATATGGTTGGTAAAATGAAATGGATAGTAAAATATCCATTTTATAAAAATAGATGTATGTGCCCTGAAAAAAGACTGGAAGTAAATAGAGCCATATGTGAGTAATAGTTATGTCTGAATGGTCAGATTATGTTAATTTAGTCTCTTGACTTATCTGGCTTTCCAAGTTATCCATTAAAAAAAAAAAGTATGACTACTGTCACTTCTTTACAGAATTTTGTTGTTTTCTGTCAAACCTCAACATGAATCAGCCATAGGTGTACATATATCCCCTCCCTTTTTAACCTCCCTCCCATCTCCCACCCTTCTAAATTGATACAGAGCCCCCATTTGAGTTTCCTGAGCCATACAGCAAATTCCCGTTGGCTATCTATTTTACATATGGTAATATAAGTTTCCATGTTACTCTTTCCATACATCTGACCCTCGCCTCCCCTCTCCCCATGTTCATAAGTCTATTCTCTGTCCATAAGTCTATTCTCTATGTCTCTTTCTCAGTTGATCTCCTATAAATAAACTCCTCAGTACCGTTTTTCTAGATTCTGTATATATGTGCTAGAATATGATAGTATAACTTTCTCATTCTGACTCACTTCACTCTGTATAGTAGGTTCTAGGTTCATCCATCACAGAAGGCAATGGCAACCCACTCCAGTACTCTTGCCTGGCAAATCCCATGGACGCAGGAGCCTGGTAGGCTGCAGTCCATGGGGTCACTAGGAGTTGGACACGACTGAGCGACTTCACTTTCACTTTTCACTTTCATGCATTGGAGAAGGAAATGACAACCCACTCCAGTGTTCTTGCCTAGAGAATCCCAGGGACAGGGGAGCCTGGTGGGCTGCCATCTATGGGGCTGCACAGAGTCGGACATGACTGAAGTGACTTAGAAGCAGCAGCAGCAGGTTCATCCATTGCTTCAGAACTGACTCAAAAGTATTTCTTTGTATGGCTGAGTAATATTCCATTGTGTATATGTATCACAGCTTCTTTATCCGTTCATCTATCGCTAGACATCTAGATTGTTTCCATGTTCTAGCTATTGTAAATAGTGCTGCAATGAACAATGGGGTACATGTGTCTTTTTCAGTTTTGGTTTCCTCAGGTTATATACCTAAGAGTGAGATTGCTGACTCATATGGTGGTTTTATTCCTAGTTTTTATTTTATTTTTTATTATTATTATTTTTTTACTTTACAATACTGTATTGGTTTTGCCATGCATCAACATGCAACTGCCACGGGTGTACACATGTTGATGCTCAACATCGCTCATTATTAGAGAAATGCAAATCAAAACTACGATGAGATATCACCTCACACCGGTCAGAATGACCCTCATCAAAAAGTCTACAAACAATAAATGCTGGAGAGGGTGTAGAGAAAAGGGAATGCACTTGCACTGTTGTTGGGAATGTAAATTGATACAGCCACTATGGAAAATGGTATGGAGATTCCTTAGAAAAACTAGGAACACATGTTCAGGATGGTGAACACTTTTTGATGAGGGTCATTCTGACTGGTGTGAGGTGATATCTCATTGTAGTTTTGATTTGCATTTCTCTAATAATGAGCGATGTTGAGCATCTTTTCATGTGTTTGTTTTAGCCATCTGTATGTCGTCTTTGGAGAAATGTCTGTTTAGGTCTTTTTCCCATTTTTCGATTGGGTTGTTTGTTTTTCTGGTATTGAGTTGTATGAGCTGCTTGTATATATTGGAAATTAATCCTTTGTCCATTGTTTCATTTGCTATTATTTTTTCCCATTCTGAGGGTTGTCTTCACCTTGCTAATAGTTTCCTTTTCTGTGCAAAAGCTTTTAAGTTTAATCGGGTCCCACTTGTTTACTTTTGTTTTTATTTCCATTACTCTCGAAGGTGGGTCATAGAGGATCTTGCTTTGATTTATGTCATTGAGTGTTCTACCTATGTTTTCCTCTAAGAGTTTTATAGTTTCTGATCTTACATTTAGGTCTTTAATCCATGTTGAGTTTGTCTTTGTGTATTGTGTTAGGAAGTGTTCTAATTTCGTTCTTTTACATGTAGCTATCCAGTTTTGCCTGGGCTCCAAAATCACTGCAGATAGTGATTGCAGCCATGAAATTAAGACACTTACTCCTTGGAAGAAAAGCTGTGACCAACCTAGATAGCGTATTCAAAAGCAGAGACATTACTTTGCCAACAAATGTCTGTCTAGTCAAGGCTATGGTTTTTCCAGTGGTCATGTATGGATGTGAGAGTTGGACTGTGAAGAAAGCTGAGTGCCAAAGAATTGATGCTTTTGAACTGTGGTGTTGGAGAAGGCTCTTTAAGTCCCGTGGACTGCGAGGAGATCCAACCAGTCCATTCTAAAGGAGATCAGTTCTCGGTGTTCTTTGGAAGGAATGATGCTAAAGCTGAAACTCCGGTACTTTGGCCACCTCATGGCAAGAGTTGACTCATTGGAAAAAACTCTGATGCTGGGAGGGATTGGGGGCAGGAGGAAAAGGGGACGACAGAGGATGAGATGGCTGGATGGCGTCACTGACTTGATGGATGTGAGTTTGAGTGAACTCCGGGAGTTGGTGATGGACAGGGAGGCCTGGCATGCTGCAATTTATAGTCGCAAAGAGTGGGACGTGACTGAGCGACTGAACTGAACTGAACTGATCCAGTTTTTCCAGCACCATTAGAGGCCATCTTTGCCCCATTGTATCTTCTTGCCTCCTTTGTCAAAGATAAGATACCCATAGATGCATAGGTTTATCTCTGGGCTTTCTATCTTGTTCCATTGGTTTATATTTCTGTTTTTGTGCCAGTACCATACTGTCTTGATGACTGTAGCTTTGTAGTATAACCTGAAGTTAAGAAGGTTGATTCCTCCAGCTCCATTCTTCTTTCTCAGGACTGCTTTGGCTATTTGAGGTCTTTTGTGTTTCCATATGAATTGTGAGTTTATTTGTCCTAGTTCAGTGAAAAATGCCATTGGTAATTTGATAGGGATCACATTGAACCTGTAGATTGCATTTGGGAGTATAGTCATTTTCACAATATTGATTCTTCCTATCCAGGAACATGGAATATCTCTCCATCTGTTTATGTCATCTTTGATTTGTTTCATTAGTGACTTATAATTTTCTGTATACAATTATTTTGTCTCATTAGGTAAGTTTATTCCTAGATATTTAATTCTTTTGTTGCAATGGTGAATGGATTGATTCCTTAATTTCCCTTTCTGATTTTTCATTGTTAGTATATAGAAATGCAAGTGATTTCTGTGCATTGATTTTGTATCCTGCAACTGTGCTAAATTGATTAGATCTAGTAATTTTCTGATACTATCTTTAGGGTTTTCTATTTATGGTATCATGTTGTCCGCAAACACTGAGAGCTTTACTTCTTTTCTGATCTGGATTCCTTTTATTTCATTTTCTTCTCTGATTGCTGTAGCTAGGACTTCCAGAATTATGTTGAATAATAGTGGTGAAAGTGGACACCCTTGTCTTGTTCCTGATCTTAGGTGGGGATGCTTTCCATTTTTCACCATTGAGAATAGTGTTTGCTGTAGGGTTATCATATATTGCTTTTACTATGTTAAAGTAGATTCCTTCTGTGCCCGTTTTTTGAAGTTTTGATCATAAATGGGTACTCAATTTTGTCAAAGCCTTTTTCTGAATTTATTGAGATGATCGTATGGTTTTAATCTTTCAATTTGTTAATATATTGTATCACATTGATTGATTTGCATAAATTGAAAAATACTTGAATTCCTGGAATAAACCCAACTTGATCATGGTGTATGAGCTTTTGGATGTGTTGCTGAATTCAGTTTGCTAAAATTTTGTTGAGGATTTTGCATCTATGTTGATCAGTGAAACTGGTGTAGTTTTATTATTATTTTTTTTTTTTTGCTGTCTTTGGTTTTGATATCAAGGTGATTGTGGCTTCATAGAATGAGTTTGAGTTTCCACATTGTCTGTTGTACCTCTCCTTTTTCATTTCTAATTTTGTTGATTTCATTCTTCTCTCTGTTTTTGTTGATGAGTCTGGCTAAAGGCTTGACAATTTTGTTTATCTTCTCAAAGGACCAGCCTTTAGTTTTATTAATCTTTACTATTGTTTTTTTTTTTTTTTCATTACTTTTTCATTTATTCCTGATAGGATCTTTATGATTTCTTTCCTTCTACTAATTTTAGGGTTTTGTTGTTGTTGTTGTTGTTATTTTTTTCCCAGTTGTTTTAGGTGTAAAGATAGGTTGTCTGGTCGATGTTTTTCTTGTTTCTTGAGGTACAATTGTATTGCTATAAACTTCCCTCTTAGAACTGCTTTTGCTGCATCCTATAGGTTTTGAATCATTGTGTTTCCATTGTCATTTATTTCTAGAAATTTTTTGATTTCCCTTTTGATTTCTTCAGTAACCTGTTGGTTATTATAGAAACGTTTTGTTTAATCTCCAGTGTTTGTGTTTCTTACAGATTTTTTTCCCTTGTAATTGATATCTAGTCTCATAGCATTGTGGTTGGAGAAGATGCTTGATATGATTTCAGTTTTCTCAAATTTACTAAGGTTTGATTTGTGACCATGATGTGCTCTATCCTGAAGAATGTTGCATGTGCACTTGAGAAGAAGGTGTACTCTTTTGCTTTTGGATGGAATGTCCTGAATATATCAAAGAGATACATCTTATCTAATGGATCATTCAAGACTTGTGTTTTCTTATTAATTTTCACTTTTGATGATCTGTCCATTGGTGTGAGTGCAGTGTTAAATTCTCCTACTATTATTGTGTTACTTTCAATTTCTCCTTTTATGTCTGTTAGTGTTTGTCTTATGTATTGGGTGCATAGCTATTTACAATTGTTATGTCTTCCTCTTGGATTGATCCCTTGATCATATGTAGTGTCTTCCTTATCTTTTGTAATCTTTATTTTAAAGTCTATTTTGTGTGATATAAGGATTGCTAATCCAGCTTTCTTTTGCTTCCCATTTACATGGAATATATTTCTCCATCCTCTCAGTTTCAGTCTATATGTGTCTTTAGATCTGAAGTGGGTTTCTTGTAGATAGCGTGTATATGGGTCTTGTTTTTGTATCCATTCAGCCAGTCTGTGTCTTTTGGTTGGAGAATTTAAACCATTTACATTTAAAGTAATTATTGATATATATGTTCCTATTACCATTTTCTTAATTGTTTGGGCTTGATTTTGTAGATATTTATTTTCTTCTGTTATATTTCTTGGCTATATATATCCCTTTAACATTTGTTGTAAATCTGGTTTGGTGGCACTGAATTCTCCTAACTTTTGCTTATCTGAAAAGCTTTTTATTTCCCCATCAATGTTAAATGAGATCTTTGTCGAGTACTATAATCTTGGTTGTAGATTTTTCCCTTTCAGTACCTTAAATATATCCTGCCATTCCCTTCTGGCCTGCAGAGTTTCTGCTGAAAGATCAGCTGTTAAGCATATGGGGTTTCCCTTGTATATTACTTGTTGCTTTTCTCTTACTGCTTTTAATATTCTTTCTTTGTATTTATTCTTTGTTAGTTTGATTAGTATGTGCCCTGGCATGTTTCTCCTTGGGTTTATCCTGTAAGGGACTCTTCGTGCCTCCTGAACTTGATTGACTATTTCATTTTCCATATTGGGGAAATTTTCAACTATAATCTCTTCAAAAATTTTCTCATACCCTATCTTTTTCTCTTCTTCTTCTGAGACCCCTATAATTCAAATGTTGGTGTGTTTGATATTGTCCCAGAGGTCTCTGAGACTATCCTCAGTTCTTCTCATCCTTTTACTTTAATCTGTTCTTTGGAAGTTATTTCCAACATTTTATCTTCCAGCTCACTCATTGGTTCATTTACTTCAGATATTCTACTATTGATTCCTTCTGGAGTATTTTTAATTTCAATAATTATTTTGTTTGTCTCTGTATGTTTATTCTTTATTTCTTCTAGGTCTTTGTTAATTTATTCTTGCATTTTCTCCATTTTGTTTTCACAGTTTTTGATCATTTTTGCTATCATTATTCTGAATTCCTTTTCAGGTAGTTTGCCTATCTCCTCTTTATTCATTTGGACTTCTGCATTTCTAGATTGTTCCTTAATTTGTGTAGTATTTCTCTGCCTTTTTTCATTTTTAAAAAACTTAATGTGTTTGAGGTCTCCTTTTCCCAGGCTTCAAGGTTGAATTCTTTCTTCCTTTTGGTTTCTGCCCTCCTAAGGTTGGTCCAGTGGTTTGTGTAAGCTTTGTATAGGGTGAGATTTGTGCTGAGTTTTTGTTTGTTTGCTTTTCCTCTGATGTGAAAGGCTGAGTGAGGTGATAATCCAGTCTGCTGATGATTGGATTTGTATTTTTGTTTTGTTTGTTGTGTAAAAAAGGAGTCCTGCACAGGGTAATACTGGTGGTTGGGTGATGGCAGGTCTTGTAGTCAAGTGGTTTCCTTTGTGTGAGTTCTCACTATTTGATACTCTCTAGGGTTAGTTCTCTGGTAGTCTAGGGTCTTGGAGTCAGTACTCCCACTCCAAAGGCTCAGTGTTTGATCTCTGGTCAGGAGCAAAGATTCTACAAGTGGTTTATTATGGTGTTAAGTGAGATTAAAACAAATATCCAAAATCGAGAAACCAAAGATGAACCCCACACAAATAGCAGTTACAAAATCAGGCAAATAATAACTAAAATAATAGAATATACACATATAAATATACACCCATGAGCAAAGTCAAAACAGTCTGACAGAAATAAAGTATAGTAGATTGACTGGTGAACAAAGGAAATTAAAAATTATATTTACCAGTTAAGAACAAAACTAACTAAAGCACAAACTGGAAAACGAAACTAAAGCAAGGTTCCAAGTGGGAAATAAAGCAATGAAAACAAAACTGACAAATATGTTGAGAGGAAAGGATAGAAAGAAAAGAAATAAAGAATAGATATGCAAAGTTATATAGAGGTAGATTATATAGAGGTAGATGAAGAAGATTTATATACATTAAAGATTAATTGCAAGGGGGAAAGAACAGTAGGAAAGGCAAACAAAGGAATAAATGTAGAAAAAATATGATAGGTTTAAAAAAATTAAAATTTAAAAAAAGAGAAAAGGAAAACAAACAAACAGAAGAAGAAAGAAAAAAGGAAAACTCCACAGAGCTGAAAAAGCCCAACGTGGAGACAGAGGTTTATAGCAACAATAAAGAGTGTGACTGAATATACACACATACATATACACCCATAAGCAAAATCAAGACATTCCAACAAAAATAAAGTACAGTAGATTGACCCAGCTAACAAAGAAAACCAAAAATTATATCTACCAGAACAAAACTAACTAAAGCACAAACTGGAAAACAAAACTAAAGCAAGGTGTCAATTGGGCAATACAACAATGAAAATAAAGCTAATAAAATGTTGAGAGGAAAGGAAAGAAATAAAAGAATGGAAGAATAGATATGCAAAGTTATATAGAGGTAGATGAAGAAGATTTATATACATTAAAGGTTAACTGCAAGGGGGAAAAGAACAGTAAGAAAGGCAAACAAGGGGATAAATGTAGAAAAAATAATAAAAGGTTTAAAAAATTTAAACAAGAGAAAAGAAAAAAAAAAAAAAAGGAATACTCCACAGAACTTCAAAAGCCCAACATAGAGGCAGAAGTTTATAACAATAAAAAATGTGATTGAGAAAAAGAAAAAGTAAAAGCTCAAAAGCTTAATTAGATTTCATAGTGTCAATAAAAACAACTACAACAGAGGGGGAAAAATGAAAGAAAAAAAAAAAAAGAAAAATCCAGAAGAATCTACAGAGCAAGTCAAAACATAAGAATAATAAATGTTTTTCTTGAGTCACTGTTGTTAGAGTCCTTTCCCTCGCTGGGAGTCACCATCCACCTCACCTCCCTAGGATGCCCTTCAACACTGTGCTGATCTCTGGATCTGCTGTGGGGGCGACTCAGATTCCAATCTGGTCCTATTCCTATGTGTTCTTGCCTCCAATGTCCACAGCTATCAGAACTAGTGTGTTTTCTTTTGTGGGAGCTCTCAATGACCTTTTATATATTCCATAGACACACAATCTGCCTAGTTGATTGTGTAGATTTAATCTGTAGCTTGTATAGCTGGTGCGAAGGTTTTGGGTCTTCATCCTTAGCCACACTGCCCCTGGGTTTTAATTGTGGTTTTATTTCCACCTCTGCATGTGGGTCATCCACTGGGGTTTGCTCCTGAGGCTGCCCTGGAGGACTTGGGTTTGCCCCGGTGAAGGTCAGGTGTGGAGTTCGTGGAGCTGCTTAGGTCGCAGGGGTTTTGGCAGCACCAAGTACTCAGGGGAGTTGGCGGCTAAGGCAGCAGGAAATATAGTGCTCTAGAAGGGTATGGCCAATATACTCCAGTATTCTTGCCTGGAGAACAGGCCCCCCACCCCCCCACCGCCCCGACAGAGAATCCTGGCAGGCCACAGTCTACAGGGTCAAGAGTCAGATACTACCGAAGTGACCCTGCATGCACAGATGCAAGACTTCTGTGGCAGCTCTGCCCCAGTGAGAATTGAGCATGAAGGTGGTGCAGCTGCTTGCCTTGCAGGGACCCTTGCAGCGTCAAGTGTGCAGGGACACGGACTGCCTCCACCATAGGAGTTATGGCACTATCAGAGTATTAATTTTTGAGTCTCTTGTAGGTGGCGATCAGAAAGCCTCTTTGGTCAGTCTTTCTCTGTAACTCTGCCTGTTCAGGCACTTAGAGGGCTCCCTTTCCTGGGGTCCTTCTCTGTTGTTTGGTATGTCAGGCACATAGAGGGGCCCCCCGGCTGGGGTCTTACTCTGTAGTTTGGGGCACCAGTCACTTAAACGAGCACCTGGGTAGGGTCCTGCTCTGTAGTTCAGTGCATCAGGCGTTTGATGGGCCAGCCTCTCTATTGTTCAGCTGTCAATGCTGGCGTGTGGGGAGAGAGAGGCTATGGTGATGGCTCCACCCTGTACGCATGACTCAGCAGTATCACCTTGCTTCCATGGCTGCCTGACTTTCCCCCGCAGGCATTTCCCACCACAGTCTCTTACCTCACTTCCCCTCGATTGGTCTCCATGCAGTCAACAGCAGCCCTACCTCTGGGATTGCTCAAAAACCCCTAAACTTCAGCTCCCAGCTGCTGTGCCTTCCAGGAAACTTGCATCCCTGTCCGGGGTATGTATGGCTGTGGCAAGTACTGTCTGATTCTCATTCCATTTAGGCTGCCACAGATCAGCTGTTTCACTCTCAGCCTTAAATGTTTCTACTCTGACTCAGACAATTGCCCCAATGTGGGGATCAGACCCCTATTTCAGTTCCCCCACCAGCTGAGGGCAGGTCCAGTCCTACCCTACTACTACTCCTATTTCCCCACCTCGTTTCTTCATCCTACTGAATTTTGCATGGTTCTGTATATTCTTTTCCTCTGGTCAGGTACTCCTGTCTGCTCTCAGCTGGTATTCTGCATGCACTTTTGTGTCTGAAGATGTATTCCTGATGTATCCGTGGAGAGTTGTACTCCACATCCACCTACTCCTCCGCCATCTTGTTCTCTGTCATTTTTACAGTATAATTTTATAAGATAACCTAGTTTTGCTTAATGAAAAAAGGTACATGTTTCAAAACTGCTAAATTACATGTAGTGTCTTCTCTTCACTATATGTATAGTGAGATCTTGAGCCAGGAGCAATGACATCACTTGGAATGTTATCTGTAGAAATGCACCCAAGTATAACTGAATCAGAATCTTCAATTTTATGAGATTCCCAGGTGATGTCTGTGCACAAAAATTTTGGAGAAACATTGAGGCATTAGTCTCATTAGCCTTAGGAAAGAGAATCATCTTTGCTAAAAGTGTTTAATTCCTGTATCAGGTATGGCTTTCAGATAAACTCTACTGAAAGTAGAATTTTCAAATTGAGTTAGTCTACTTAATTTAAATGTTACCTATACATAAGATGTATGCATGTGTTCTAGGTCGCTTCACTCATGTCCAACTCTTTGTGACCCTGTGGACTGTAGCCTGCCAGCTCCTCTGTCCATGGGATTCTCCAGGCAAGAATACTGGAGTGGGTTGCCATTCCCTCCTCCAGGGGATCTTCCCGACCCAGGGATGGAACCGATGTCTTTTATGTCTCCTACAATGGCATAAGTGTTCTTTACCACTAGCACCACCTGGGAAGCCCATAAGATGTTTAGGTTAAAGGAAATTAAAGAATCTATAGTAGAGAAAATGTATTAAGGAGGGAAAATGAGACCAGATGCAGCCTTTTTTTCTCATTTGGTTTTCTTTCTCACTAACATCCCTTTGGATTGCAGTGGCCTAGCACCTGGAAATAAAGTTTACTGCCAAACAAAAGTAATGGTAAATGTATATAAATATCATGAATTCCCATGGCACCCTCGTTTCTGCTGTTTCAGGGAAAATAGCTTATTGAAAAGCTTGGATTATAATTATTATAGCTGGTGGGTTTTCTAACGCCACAGCTATTCAAGAATCATTTGTAATTGCTAATGTACTTATTACCAAAGTGTGGAGCACAGCAAATCCAGACTCTTGCTTTTTAAAATATGATTTATGTCTCTATTCTTTCTCTTTTTATGCTCTCCTATAAGCCTAATGTAATACATTCCATTTCCCCCCAAATATTTCCCTAATGTGTTATTTAGTAAACACTTCAGAATCTCAATAGGTGATAGAATATATATCTATGCAGTTTTAAAGACCCGGTTTACAAATGCATCCAATATTTACATAGGTTGTTGGAAAAGAAAGGTGTATTGCTACATTTTTAGTAGATAGATACTTACAGTGCTTCCTCTCCCCTAACCCCTATTCTGTGTGTGAGTATGTTTGTGTGTTTGACTGAAACGGAAGGAAAACAGCATGTTGTGTAGCCTAATACAGTGCTTTTCCAATTTAATGTGCAAGGAAGCACCTGGATATCATGTTAAAGTGCAGACCCTGAACATTTCCTTAGCAAGATTGTAAAGGAAAGAGCCCAGAACTCTGAGGCAAGAGAAGACCAAAATTGAACAAACAAACAAACCAAAAAAACCCTCAAAAAACAACAACAAAAAACCCCACACAACTTAGCCCAGGTAATTGATCTTGTGTAAGACCCTGAAGCTGGAAAATATTGAAGGCAGGAGGAGAAGGGGATGACAGAGGATGAGATGGTTGGATGGCAGCTCAGTGGACATGAGTTTGAGCAAGCTCTGGGAGTTGGTGATGGGCAGGGAAGCTTGGTGTGCTGCAGTCCATGGGACTGCATAGAGTCGGACATGACTGAGCAACTGAACAACAAACAAGAACAAAAGTTACTTCAATTCTCTGATTAACTCTTGGATTTCATCATCTGTAAAATGGGGTTAAAAATTGTGAGGATTCAAAAAACAAAACACCATTTGTAAAGCATCTGACACATGAGAGAAACACAGTAAATAGTCATTGCATTATTGCCATTAGATGAGTGGTCTGGGATTTCCAGTAGATTGAAGGGAAAATAATGAATGAAACATTCAAATGAAACATCTAATGTATGTCATGATGTAAAATCTCAAACTTGCTTATATTTGATCCTTTCTGGTTCCATTAACTGCAAGAATTACCCCCTGGGATATGAACTGACAGAGAAGAAAAATGGGACACTAATATCATTTCAGCATTCCCAAGTTCAGTCCAGAGCCTGGATTGCACCAATATCAGTTTCAGATATCATTTTTTGAGGGATCTTAGTTCCCAGTACGGGGATCGAACCCATGCCCCCTGATGTGGAAGCACAGAGTCCTAACCACTGGACTTGTAGGGAAGTCACTTGGATATCATTTTTATTCTCCTTTAACAATGAATAGTAGTGTTGAGCTGCACTCCACAGGCCTACAAGGCTTGTGTTTGCCCAGCTTCAAGACCTAAAAAAGAGCCCAGAGTCAGTAAGAGACATCAGTGGTTTAATGGATGGGGGAGCTTAGGTCCTGAAGCAAGGTCCTGAAGAGATACCCCGTCCCTTGTAGTGAATAGCAGGCAGGACATGGTGGTAGTCTTCACTCCTGGCGAGAAGGGGAGACTACCATTTATAGGGGAATTGAAGTCAGGTGTGCTTATTAGTTACCAAGAAAACCAGTAGAGGGGCACTTCCCTCATCACCTCTTTGATAAAAGCAATCACTAGCTGGGGCCTGGGACAAGTATGTAGGAAGGTCAGCCATGTGAGTAGAGTATGGGTAAAGTAGGCACTGTTTGGAGAGGAGATGTACAGAGAGCAAGAGAACAACCATCGTGAGTGGCCTGACCATACAAGTAACACCTAACCTTTTGGACTTCATAAACTTCTAATTTTCTTTACTATAACCTCATATTACTTTTGTTTTTAGTTTTTGTTCTTTTTGTTTCTTGGTTTTGGATAAGAATTAGATTTCTTCCTCTGGCTAAGTTGCCTTAGGCTTCCTTGCAATTCCAGAAATACTCCAGTTCCAACTCAGGCTAATCCTATGATAGTCCTTGGGTTTACCCCAATACTTGGAGACAACCAGATTGTTTTAGACCTGCCAGTTTGAGTAGAATTATCAGGCAACTATTTCAGCCTCTGGTTGCACATAGAAATGCCCACACAAAATTCCCTGAACATTTGCAAAATCATTCCCTCATGCATCCTGTTTGTATTATACTAGAATGGCACACTCAAAAGACAGGAAGGGTAAGAGAGTGAGTTTCAGCCTTGTATGTTGGTGGTTTGCTTCCCAGGAGTTCTATTTCCTTGGACTGATTTTATACAATATAGGATTAGTACTCAGGTAGCCTTCACACATTGAGATGTTGTGAGTTAAAACTGTACTTTTTTCTTAGTCAGGGTTGAGTGTCTGATTTCTCTTTTGACATCTAACCTTCAGTGAATTGTTCTGAAATCTCATCAGTTGGGTATCTTATTAGGTCCAGAATGGCTAGTTGGATGCATTTTTTATTTAGCTCTCGTTGGACTTATTCATGTTAAGTAGTGTTAAAACTTTTCTCACATTTGTCCTATTTTTCTGGTAAACTGAAAGTCGCATTTTTCATTTTCCATAATCACACATATGACTTAGTTTTATTTTACTTCTGACTGACCTACTGGCAAACAGTTATCACTCTATCTACAATTATTATGATGCATCTATTGAAAATTTATCAAGGCTTAATACTAATATTAAACATCACATGCTGCAGTCCATAGGGTTGCAAAGAGTCAGATATGACTGAGTGTCTGAAGTGAACTGAACTGAACTGAATATTATCTATACTAATACAATTGGTATTGCATTATCGCTAGCCATGAACACTATTGTTTTTTTAATGTTTATTTATTTTATGTGTTGGAACTTAGTTTTGGAGCATGGGATCTTTCCTTGTGGCACATAGGAGTAGTTGCCCCTTGACATATGGGATCTTATTAATAGTTCCCCAACCAGGGGTTGAACTCATGTCCCCTGCATTGCAAGGCAGATTCCAAACCACCAGGGAAGTCCCAAACACTATTATTAATATACAAGCATAACTTGTGCTTTGCTTTATTATGATTTGAAGATACTGTAATTTTTATTTTTAAATATAAATTTATTTATTTTAATTGGAGGCTAATTATTAAACATTGATATGAATCTGCCACAGGTGTACATGTGTTCCCCATCCTGAGCACCCCTCCCACCTCCCTCCCTATCCCATCCCTCTGGGTCAACCCAGTGCACCAGTCCCGAGCATCCTATATCATGCATCAAACCTGGACTGGCGATTTGTTTCACATATGATAATATACATGTTTCAATGCCATTCTCCCAAATCATCCCACCCTCACCCTCTCCAACAGAGTCCAAAAGACTGTTCTATACATCTGTGTCTCTTGCTGTCTTGCATACAGGGTTATTGTTAACATCTTTCTAAATTCCATGCTGCTAAGTCACTTCAGTCGTGTCCAACTCTGTGCGACCTCATAGACGGCAGCCCGCCAGGCTCCCCCGTCCTTGGGAGTCTCCATGCATATGTGTTATTATACTGTATTGGTATATTTCTTTATGGCTTATTTCTCTCTGTATAATAGGCTCCAGCTTCATCCATCTCATTAGAACTGATTCAAATGTATTCTTTTTAATGGCTGAGTAATACTCCATTGTGAATATGTACCACTGCTTTCTTAACCATTCGTCTGCTGATGAATATCTAGGTTGCTTCCACGTCCTGGCTATTATAAACAGTGTTGAGATGAACATTGGGGTACATGTGTCTCTTTCAATTCTTGTTTCCTCAGTGTGTATGCCCAGCAGTGGGATTGCTGGGTGATATGGCAGTTCTATTTCCAGTTTTCTCAAAGAATCTCCACACTCTTCTCCATAGTGGCTGTACTAGTTTGCATTCCCACCAGGAGTGTAAGAGGGTTCCCTTTTCTCCACACCATCTCCAGCATTTATTACTTGTAGACTTTTGGATAGCAGCCATTCTGACTAGTGTGAAATGGTACCTCATTGTGGTTTTGATTTGCATTTCTCTGATAAGGAGTGATGTTGAACATCTTTTCATGTGTTTGTTAGCCATCTGTATGTCTTCTTTGGAGAAATGTGTGTTTAGTTCTTTGACCCATTTTTGATTGGGTCGTTTATTTTTCTGGAATTGAGCTGCAGGTGTTGCTTGTATTTTTTCAGATTAATTCTTTGTTGGTTGCTTCATTTGCTATTATTTTCTCCCATTCTGAATGCTGTCTTTTCAACTTGCTTATAGTTTCCTTTGTTGTGCAGAAGCTTTTAAGTTTAATTAGGTCCCATTTGTTTATTTTTGCTTTTATTTCCAATATTCTGGGAGGTGGGTCATAGAGGATCCTGCTGTGATGTTTGTCGGAGAGTGTTTTGCCTATGTTCTCCTCTAGGAGTTTAATAGATTCTGGTCTTATGTTTAGATCTTTAATCCATTTGGAGTTTACTTTTGTGTATGGTGTTAGAAAGTGTTCTAGTTTAATTCTTTTACAAGTGGTTGACCAGTTTTTCCAGCACCACTCGTTAAAGAGATTGTCTTTTCTACACTGTATATTCTTGCCTCCTTTGTCAAAGATAAGGTGTCCATAGGTGCGTGGATTTATCTTTGGGCTTTCTATTTTGTTCCATTGATCTATATTTCTGTCTTTGTGCCAGTACCATACTGTCTTGATGACTGTGGCTTTGTAGTAGAGCCTGAAGTCAGGCAGATTCATTCCTCCAGTTCCATTCTTCTTTCTCAAGATTGCATTGGCTATTCGAGTTTTTTTGTATTTCCATACAAATTGTGGAATTATTTGTTCTAGTTCTGTGAAAAATACCATTGGTAGCTTGATAGGGATTGCACTGAATCTATAGATTGCTTTGGGTAGTATACTCACTTTCACTATATTAATTCTTTTGATCCATGAACACGGTATATTTCTCCATCTATTAGTGTCCTCTTTGATTTCTTTCTCCAGTGTTTTATAGTTTTCTATATATAAGTCTTTTGTTTCTTTCAGTCAGTTCAGTTCAGTTCAGTTGCTCAGTTGTGTCGGACACTTTGCGACACCATGAATCGCAGCACTCCAAGCCAGCCTGTATATCACCAACTCCCAGAGTTCACTCAAACTCACATCCATCGAGTCGGTGATGCCATCCAGCCATCTCATCCTCTGTCGTTCCCTTCTCCTCCTGTCCCCAATACCTCCCAGCATCAGGGTCTTTTCCAATGAGTCAACTCTTCGCATGAGGTGGCCAAAGTACTGGAGTTTCAGCTTTAGCATCATTCCTTCCAAAGAACACCCAGGACTGATTTCCTTTAGAATGGACTGGTTGGAACTCCTTGCAGTCCAAGGGACTCTCAAGAGCCTTCTCCAACACCACAGTTCAAAAGCATCAGTTCTTTGGCTCTCAGCTTTCTTCACAGTCCAAGTCTCACATCCATAAATGACCACTGGAAAAACCATAGCCTTGACTAAACAGATCTTTGTTGGCAAAGTAATGTCTCTGCTTTTGAATATGCTGTCTAGGTTGGTCATAACTTTCCTTCCAAGGAGTAAGCATCTTTTAATTTAATGGTTGCAATCACCATCTGCAGTGTTTTTGGAGCTCCACAAAATAAAGTCTGACACTGTTTCCACTGTTTCCCCATCTATTTCCCATGAAGTGATGGGACCAGATGCCATGATCTTTGTTTTCTGAATGTTGAGCTTTAAGCCACTTTTTCACTGTCCTCTTTCACTTTCATCAAGAGGCTTTTTAGTTCCTCTTCACTTTCTGCCATAAGGGTCGTGTCATCTGCATATCTGAGGTTATTGATATGTCTCCCAGCAAACTTGATTCCAGCCTGTGCTTCTTCCAGTCCAGCGTTTCTCATGATGTACTCTGCATATAAGTTAAATAAGCAGGGTAACAATATACAGCCTTGACGTATTCCTTTTCCTATTTGGAACCAGTCTGTTGTTCCATGTCCTGTTCTAACTGTTGCTTCCTGACCTGCATACAAATTTCTCAAGAGGCAGGTCAGGTGGTCTGGGATTCCCATCTCTTGAAGAATTTTCCACAGTTTATTGTGATCCACACAGTCAAAGGCTTTGGCATAGTCAGAAAAGCAGAAATAGATGTTTCTCTGGAACTCTCTTGCTTTTTCAATGATCCAGCGGATGTTAGCAATTTGATCTCTGCTTCCTCTGACTTTTTTAAAACCAGCTGGAACATCTGTAAGTTCACGGTTCACGTATTGCTGAAGCCTGGCATGGAGAATTTTGAGCATTATTTTACTAGCGTGTAAGATGAGTGCAATTGTGTGGTAGTTTGAACAATCTTTGGCATTGCCTTTCTTTAGGACTGGAATGAAAACTGACCTTTTCCAGTCCTGTGGCCACTGCTAAGTTTTCCAAATTTGCTGGCATATTGAGTGCAGCACTTTCACAGCATCATCTTTCAAGATTTGAAATAGCTCACCTGGAATTCCATCACCTCCACTAGCTTTGTTCATAGTGATGCTTTCTAAGGCCCACTTTACTTCACATTCCAGAATGTCTGGCTCTAGATGAGTGATCACACCATTGTGGTTATCTTGGCTGTGAAGATCTTTTTTTGTACAGTTCTTCTGTGTATTCTTGCCACCTCTTCTTAATATCCTCTTCTTCTGTCAGGTTCATACTATTTCTGTCCTTTATCGAGCCCATCTTTGCATTAAATGTGCCTTTGGTATCTCTAATTTTCTTGAAGAGATCTCTAGTCTTCCCCATTCTGTTGTTTTCCTCTATGTCTTTGCAGTGATCACTGAGGAAGGCTTTCTTATCTCTCCTTGCTATTCTTTGGAACTCTGCATTCAGATGCTTATATATTTCCTTTTCTCCTTTGCTTTTGCTTCTCTTCTTTTCACAGCTATTTGTAAGGCCTCTCCAGACGGCCATTTTGTTTTTTTGCATTTCTTTTTCTTGGGGATGGTCTTGATCCCTCTCTCCTGTACAATGTCACGAACCTCCATCCATAGTTTTTCAGGCACTTTATTTGTCAGATCTAGTCCCTTAAATCTATTTCTCACTTCCACTGTATAATCATAAGGAATTTGATTTAGGTCATACCTGAATGGTTAGTGGTTTTCCCTACTTTCTTCAATTAAGTCTGAATTTGGCAATAAGGAGTTCATGATCTGAGCCACAGTCAGCTCTTGGTCTTGTTTTTGCTGACTCTATAGAGCTTCTCCATGTTTGGCTGCAAAGAATATAATCAGTCTGATTTCAGTGTTGACCATCTGGTGATGTCCATGTGTAGAGTCTTCTCTTGTGTTTCTAGGTAGATATATTCCTCAGTTTTTTATTCTTTTTGTTGTAATGGTGAATGGAATTGTTTCCTTAATTTCTATTTTTATTTTCTCATTATTAGTGTATAGGAATGCAAAGGATTTCTGTGTGTTGATTTTATATCCTGCAACTTTTCTATATTTATTGATTAGCTCTAGTAATTCTGGTGGAGTCTTTAGGGTTTTCATGCCATCTGCAAACGGTGAGAGTTTTACTTCTTCTTTTCCTATATGGATTCCTTTCATTTCTTTTTCTTCTCTGATTGTTGTGGCTAAAACTTCCAATACTATGTTGAATAGTAGTAGTGAGAATGGGCATCCTTGTCTTGTTCCTGACTTTAGGGCAAATGGTTTCAATTTTTCACCATTGGGGATAATGTTTGCTGTGGCTTTGTCATATACACCTTTTATTATATTGAGGTATGTTCCTTCTATTCCTGCTTTCTGGAAGGTTTTTTTTATCATAAATGGATGTTGAATTTTGTCAAAAGCTTTCTCTGCATCTATTGAGATAATCATATGCTTTTTATCTTTCAATTTGTTATCTTACATTGATTGATTTGCAGATATTGAAGAATCCTTGCATCCCTGGGATAAAGCCCCCTTGGTCATGATGTATGATCTTTTTAATGTGTTGTTGGATTTTGTTTGCTAGCATTTTGTTAAGGATTTTTGCATCTATGTTCATCAGTGATATTAGCCTGTATTTTTCTTTTTTATGTGGCATCTTTGTCAAGTTTTGGTATTGAAGGTTTGTAGCAACACTGTATCTTTCAAAAGTCTATCAGTGCCGTTTTTCCAAAAGCATTTGTTCATTTCATGTATATGTGTCACATTTTGCTTATTCTCACAATATTTCAAACCTTTTCATTATTATTATATTTGTTATAGTGATCTATAATGTTACTATTGGATAAGATAATGACTTGCTGAAGGCTCAGGTGATTCCATGTTTTAGCAATACCTATTTTTCAGTTATAGTATGAACATTTTTTAGGCATTGTGCTATTGAACACTTAATAGACTATAGTATAGTGTAAACATAGCTTTTGTATACACTGAGAAACCACAAAATTACATCTACTATATTACAGATCCAGAGCTAGAAGCCAAGGATATGTAGAGATTTCAAAGTTCAGGCCTCTAAGAAGCTTATAGTCCAGGTGGGAAGATAAAGCACATCAAAAATCAGAAAATACGTGGGTGGAAAAAGCCCCTGTCTTAGTACGAACAAGTTGCTTTAATGAAATACCACAGAGTGAGTGACTAAACAACCTACATTTATTTCTTATTGTTCTGGAAGCTGAGAAGTCTGAGACCAAGGACCAACAGATTTGGTGTCAGGTGACAGCCCAATTCCTGGTTTGTAGACAGCCAGCCTTCTCACTGGAGGCCAACATGATCTTTTCTGGATGTGTGCTCATGGGAAGGGGGTGGGAGGGGAAGGAGAGAGATAATTGGTCTTCTTCCTCTAACGGCACTAATCCCATTATGTGGTTCCCACACTCATGGCCTCAATCTTCTTTACATCCCAAAGGCCCCACGAAATACCATCACATTGAGGGATAGGCCTTCAACATATGAATTTTTAAGGGACAAAACTTTTAGCTCATAACAGTCCATAACGTTTATTTTGCTCATCTGATACTTAAGTCCTCTCTACAACCGCATAAAATAATCACATAATCTCTTATTAAGTATTCCCAATAGCAGTTGTTGTTATTCCATCACTGAGATATGTCCGACTCTTTGTGGCCCCATGGACTGCAGCATGCCAGGCTTCCATGTCCTTCACTATCTCCTGGAGTTTGCTCAAACCATGCCCTTTGAGTTGATGATGCCATCAAGCCATCTCATCTTCTGTTTTCCCCTTCTCCTCAAGCCTTCAGTCTTTCTCAGCATCAGGGTCTTTTCCAGTGATTCAGCTCTTCACATCAGGTGGCCAAGTATTGGAGCTTCAGCTTCAGCATCAGTACAGCCATTGAATATTCAGCGTTGATACCCTTTACAATTAACTGGTTTGATCTCCTTGCTATCCAAGGGACTCTCAAGAGTCTTTTTCAGCACCACAGTTTGAAACCAACAATTCTTTGGCACTCAGCTTTCTTTATGGTCCAACTCTCACATCTATACATCACTACTGAGAAAAACATAGCTTTTACTATACAGATCTTTGTTGGAAAAGGGATGTCTCTGCTTTTTAATATGCTATCTAGGTTTGTCATAACTTTTCTTTCAAGGAGCAAGCATCTTTTAATTTCATGGCTGCAGTCACTGTCCACACTGATTTTGGAAGCCAAGAAAATAAAGTTTGTCACTGTTTCTGTTTTCCCCACATCTATTTGCCATGAAGTGATGGGACTGGATGCAATGATCTTAGTTTGTTGAATATTGGGTTTGAAATCAGATTTTTCTCTCTTCTTTCACCCTCACCAAGAGGCCCTTTAGTTTCTCTTAGCTTTTTGCCATTAGAGTGGTATCATTTGCATGTCTGAGGTCATTGATATTTCTCCTGGCAGTCTTGATTCCAGCTTGTGATTCATCCAGCCCAGTATTTTGTGTGATGTAGTATGCATATAAGTTAAATAAGCAGGGTGACAATATACAGCCTTGTCGTACTCCTTTCCCAATTTTAAACCAGTCTATTTTTCCATGTCTGGTTCTAACTGTTGCTTCTTGACCTGGATACAGGTTTCACAGAAGGCAGGTAAGGTGGTCTGATATTCCCATCTCTTTAAGAATTTTCCATACTTTGTTGTGATCCACACAGTCAAAGGCTTTAGTGTAGTCAATGAAGCAGAAGTAGATGTTTTTCTGGAATTGTCTTGCTTTTTTCTATGATCCAATGGATGTTGGCAATTTGATCTCTGGTTCCTCTGCATTTTCTAAATCTAGCTTTCCTCAATAGCAGGGACTTTTATCTACTGAAGTAGTGGCCAATTCTGTGTTGAATCACTTCTGACTATTAGAAATTTCCTTTTCGACTTGAGTTGAAAGTGATTCCCAGTAGTTTTTCACCATTGGCCCATGTTCTATCTTTTGGAGCCTTGAGAACCCCTGTATTTACCCCACATACAGGAGTACTTAGAACAGTCAAAAATAATGAGCATACTGCCCTTTGCAATAGCTTTTCTTGTAAGATTCCTCAGAAATTCATTTTGTGCAAAGTCATGGTTTTAATTTTTCTAAGGCTCCTGGACGCTGGCCTTTCTGCATGTGTAAAATGTCAAATAATAGTAGGAGAGTGTATACATTAAGTGCCTAATAAGTAATTCATACAATGAGATTTATGGGAATTCAAAGACAGAATATAATCTGAGGACCAAGTGATTGGGCAGGGTTTAGTGGATGAAGTCATTCTTTCATTGTTCCTTAGACACATGAAAATAAGAGAGGGTAATGTGAAAAAAAGGCCCCAAAGTTGCATTGTTTGTGTCTATTTCAGGAACCAAATTCAGATCAGTTTGCCTCAGTCGTGTACCAAGTATGGGCATTGAATCATTTCACTGAAATCCAGGTAAAAAAATATCTGTACCACAGAATTGAAAGAGACATATGTACCCCAGTGTTCACTGTAGCACCACAATGTTCACAGTAGCTAGGTCATGGAAACAACCTAGATGTCCATCAGCAGACAAATGGATAAGGAAGTTGTGGTACATGTACACAATGGAATATTACTCAGCTATAAAAAGGAAAACATTTTAGTCAGTTCTAATGAGGTGGATGAAACTTGAGCCTATTAGTCAGAGTGAAGTAAGTCAGAAGGAGAAACAAAAATACTGTATATTAACACATATATATGGAATTTAGAAAGAGTAATGATGATTCTATATATAGGTCTGCAAAAGAGACACAGATGTAAAGAACAGAGTTTTGGACTCTGTGGGAGAAGGAAAGGGTGGGATGATTTGAGAAAATAGCATTGAAACAGGTATATTACCATATATTAAATAGATGACCAGTGCAAGTTCTATGCATAAAGCAGAACATCCAGAGCTGGTGCTCTGGGACAACCCAGAGAGATGGAGTGGGGAAGAGGTGGGAGGGGGGTTCAAAGTGGGGGGACACATGTGTATATGTGGCTGATTCATGTCGATGTATGGCAAAAAACATCACAATATTGTAAAGTAATTATCCTCTAATTAAAATTAATTAATTAAAATGTTATAACACAAAAAAAAATCTGTATCAAAGTTTAATTTGTCCTACATTTTCCTTAATTAATAGTCAATTTTCTATGTAAAGAAAGAGGCAGATGTATCTAAATTTCAGTGACTTATCTCAGTTTTAAGAACACCTCAGGAAAGTTTTAAATGGATTATTTTGAGTGGGGTGATTTCCTTGTGATGTGATTTCCTATGTAGAGACCTTCCCTACCATGATTTAGATTAGGGCTTCTCTGGTGGCTCAGATGGTAAAGAATCCATTTGCAATGCAGGAGATAGATGTGGGTTCAATCCTTGTGTCAGGGAGACCCCTGGAGGAGGAAATGACCACCCACTCTAGTATTCTTGGCTGGGAAATCCCGTGGACAGGGGAGCCTGGCGGGCTAAATTTGGGGTCACAAAGAGTTGGACACAACTGAGGATTAAGCACATACAACATACAAAGAAGAAGGTTCTGATGAAAACACCAAATTTTCTAAGCTTTGGTTTCAATGGAGTCCAGTCAATTCAAGACCTAAACATATATGACATATTCAAGGAAACTTTCACTGACTTTCACCAGCTGGAAGTACAAATTACTAAGGAAAGGAAAGAGAATATGGGGTCATGATGAGCAAGGATACATTAGTGTACTTATGGGGTAAGCTTTGGGTAGAATACATGTACTGTGCTAGAACATATGGTCTTCAAAAGCTGGGTTTCATGTTTCGACATGGGATAGTATTTTTATGATATATGTTGTGTAGCCTGTGTGGTGGAGTCATGTATCTGGCAATGGCAGCGCATATGTTAGATTTATCTACTTAGGTCAGAGGATAGCTGTCTGTATTGGGATGCGTGAACTATGTTTTTAACATTTTATTGAAGTATAGTTGATTTACAAAGTTGTGTTAATTTCTACTGTACAGCAAAGTGACTCAATGATATACTTATATATGTATAATTTTTCAGATTTTTTTCCCTTATCACTTGTCACAGGATATTTAATATAGTTCCCTGTGCTATACAGTAGGAGCTTGTTTATTCAGCCTATATATACTAGTTTGTATCTGGTAATCCCTAACACCCAATCCTTCTTTCATCCAGACCCCCCTCTCCCTTGGCAACCACGAGTCTGCTCTCTATGTCTGTGTGTCTGTTTAATAAATATATTCATTTGTGTCATATTTTAGATTCCACATATGAGCAATATCATATGGTATTTGTCTTTTACTTAGTATGATAATCTCTAGTTCCTTCCATGTTTCTACAAATGACATTATTTCATTCTTTTTTAGGACTGAGTAGTATTCCATTGTTCCACATCTTCTTTATCCACTCATCTGTCAAGAAACATTTAGGTTGTTTCCATGTCTTGCTTACTGTAAATAGTGTTGCTGTGAACATCGGGGTTCACATATCTTTTTGAATTGTAGTTTTGTCTGAGTATATGTCCCATGAGTGGGATTGCTGGATCATAAAGTAACTCTATTTTTACTTTTTAAGGAACCTTCATACTATTTTCCATAGTGGCTACATCAGTTTACACTCCCACCAACAGTGCAAGAGTGTTCCCTGGTAAACTATTTGAATGAAAATCTAAGAAGTAGCTTGTCAGAAGGGCCAAGTTCAAGCTACTGATATTGTGTGAAGGATGTCATAATAAATCTCTTCCTGTAGCTTGAAAGCATTTGTTCATTACTTGCCAAATAATAACTGACCATTTCTTCTATGTCAGCAATCTAGTAGACCCTGGAGATGGTGAACCAAAACAGACAAATCTCTCTCTTCAAGGTTCTCATGGTTGAGCATGAGAGACAGGCATTCATATGATAATCACATGAAGAACTGTTAACCTAACTGTTCCAAAGAAAAAGAAAAGGTGCTATGAGAATAGCATGACTTGTGTTCTTTGTGTGTTCTGTGTATTCTCTACTGAGAGACACCAGCTAGGTGCTGCTACAGACCTCAGTGGGGTGACCCTCAATTGGCTGCTGCTTTATTTGGGCCCTCACAATACCCAAGCCATGTCATTCTTAATTTATGATACTGACTCGGATGTTAGTGTAATTAGCCATTTACACATTGTCTCCCCAAGTAGAATGAGAGCACCTGGAAAGATGTTCATGTATATCAGCCCTGTATTCCTAGCCCAATTCTTGGCACACAGTAAGGGGCCAATCAGTGTTAGCTGGAGGACTAAATAAATCCTATTGCAATATTAACCAGCTTAAAATTATATCCTGAGCCAGCATTTTTTCAACAATAATGCAGAACCACCAGACCTTTTTACCTTAGTTATGTTCTCATTTTCCTGTATATCCGATGGTACTGTTTCACTGTAGAATGAAACTTCATAAGTGCCATTCTTTTTAACTCTATGCTCAATCTCAAAGTATGCATTTGAAGCTCAGTTAGAGATCTATACATCAAAAAATATTTAAAGATATCATTTAGAAAATCCGTGCTTTTTATTAGAGAGTGAAGTTCACTTAATTATTGGTTTGGGAGTAAAGCTTTAAAATGCCAAATAAATTCCGAATGTCTTCAGTGAATGTATTGGGCAGATTGTGATGTTGCTAAATGTAAGCTTGATTGGGAGTGTGGTGATGGGTTTGAAAAATTTACACCATGATTAATGTTTCTTTTTTTTGCGGGGGGGGGGGGAGGGAGTTAATTGTTTTTAATAGACATCCAGTTTACTGCTTCATCAGCCCTTTTGCATTTCAGTTTTACTAATAATACTTCTTCTGAAAGTCTTTCCAGAGGCTAAAATGTGTCTGCATACATCCAGTATATTTAACTTATACCCCAAGATGAGACTGGGCTATTACAGAAGCAGGACTGTGAAAAGAATTTAGAAAGGTACATTTTTTATGGCTGGCCTGCCATAATAAATATGGGTAATTCAGTAGATGATTATACCACAATAAGTGTGCTAAAAGACAACTCTGATTCAGACAGTGACATGGCCTGTGAGACTCTTGACCCTCATGATGGAGACCTCAATTCATCAGCCAGCTTGAGTTCGGTCAAGGAAATAATAGACTCCCACAGAAGCAAAATTCTCCTTAATGAGCTGTTAATTGTTTACATGTATCAGAAGTTGCCTGATATTTCTTTTAATTTAATGTATTCCTGGCCCTGCTGCTTTGATGGCCTCAGGAAAACTCTTATCATAAAAATGCAGGTGTGCTTAGCAGGTATAATAAAAGTATAATAAAAGTGCAGATGTGCATAGCAGGTTTGTCAGTTGATATGCTCATATCAGCTTAAAAGAATTTCACATTTCTATAAATTAAGAAATGAATCAGTGCTGTGCTGATTCTCTGATTGCCCTCTCTTCATCATTTTCTCTGCAGGCCCAGACTGACTAGGCTATTTTATGGGAGCTGGAGATGACTCATTACCTCACATTACTTTGTCTCACAGATGGCATCATTTTATCTTAGGCACAAAGAGACTGACAAGTGACATTGTTGCAGTGATTTTATTGTATTAGGCTGTGGAGAGCACTGGATGTGATGAATATATAATGTGAGGCTGGAGTTTGCATTTGAGACTTGGGGCTTTGGTAGGATAGAGGGAGATAAAAAGGGAGATTTTCAAAAAGGGCATACAGAGGGTGGAAAGGAAGAAGTGTTAAGAGAGAACGTATTCCTCCATAAGCAAGATAGTATTTTCTATACATCAGGAAATACTGAAGACCCACAGATAGTTCTCAGGATAATCCAGTAATTTGGCACTGAAAAATGGTTTTTAAACCATGCTTAAACTGTTGACCCAAGGCTTTTCAATTCCTGCCTATAGTTATAGATTTGCTGGTAATTTTCATAAAGCCAAGGAACCTAGGGATGCTGTAGGGCTCAGCTAAAGGTTGGCTTCTTGCCAATGCTAAAATGATAGGGCAGTAATTTCCACCATGAGGTCAAATATAAGAATCCTCTAAAATGTTTATGTGTATGTGTGGTTGTGTGAGTGTGTGTGCATGTATGTGTTTATGTGCATGCTTTTCTGATTGCATGTGTGGAAGGAGTAGGAATATGTGGAAATTTAAAAGAAATACAAATTTTATCTGATCAGGTAGGAAGAGTCAAGAATAATTTTGTACTTTCTTCTGACATATTCAGGGGTGAAAACTTTCAACTAGGTAGAATCCTCTGTCTAGTTCTTCTGTTGGAGAGCTATATTTTTTGTTATAGGTACTCGCCATTGAGCGAATGGAATTGTCAAAGATTGCTGTTACACAAAAAGGGCCCATTATTCTCAGCAAAGCATGAAAATACCAGCATAATTTACTATCATAGCCAATAACAAAGTGCTCTTTTAAGAAACTTAATGCCACCTGTTAAAACTCAGGTTTTCCAGATCAGAGCCTGAGATGCTTTCCTGCTAGTATATCAGGTATTAATTTTACTCCATCACAAGATTTCTGGATACAAGAAATATCCTATTATTTTCTAAACCAAATTAAATCTGACATGAGGTCCCATTTGTGGGGACTGTAGAATGATCTAATATCACTCATTATCGGATCTCCCGTCCCACCTCCCCAGGGTTATGGGAAAGCTATAGGGGATTATTCAATCCAAAGTTTGAGAAAGTCCCTGAGTTTCCCAAGTGGCTCAATGGTAAAAAAAAATCTTCCTGCCAATGCAGGAGATGAAGGTGACACATGTTCCATCCCTGGGTTCAGAAGATCTTCTGGAGAAGGGAATGGGTACCCACTCCCGTATTCTGGCCTGGAGAATCCCATGGACAGAGGACCCCTGGTGGGGTCACAAAAAATTTGACGACTGAGCATGCACACACACAGTGTCTTGGTCCACAAAGTTTCCAAGCCTTCATTTTCCATTGGGAAGGAGAGGTGGTGCTGCTGCTTCTTTGACTGGGGCACAGGATTTGGAACTGGGATGGAAGGACTAGTGTATTCATTCTCTTGATGGAACTCACCTGAGGTTCCATCTCTTCCCTATTGACTTAGGGATTAAAAGCATATGTCCCAGCCCTGTGGGGACACAAGAAGCACAGTCACTTTCCAGTCTCGGAGACTCTCTCATAGACCCAGAGTTGTCTATTTTGTCTGCCTGTCTCTATAAACACTTCTAATTCATCCTGTCTCTCTTTGGGATGATTTTTAATAATCCCTTCCCAGTGAGACATATTTGCCACTTTCTCCAGTGGGAGAGTGGGGCTAGAAATATTGAAATCAGTCTGTTTCATTCACATTATCTGATCCTAATAGCAGTAGTTACCTGAACTCAAAAACAGTGGCTCTTATCACTGCAAAGTGAATAATTGTTCATGACAGAGAGGTAGACAGTGTCTCAGACTAAAAGCTCTTGGAGAGTAATATTCCCAAGACATGGCACCTTTGCACCACTCCCCTCCTTAAAAAATTAGTGTTCAACTGAAACAGAATCAAAGACATAGAGAACAGACTTGTGATTGCCAAGGGGGAAGGGTGTGGGAAAGAGATGGACTGGAGTTTGGGTTAGCAGATGCAAGTTATTATATATAGAATAGAAAAATAACAAGATCCTACTGTATAGCACAGGGAATTATATTCAATATTCTGTGATAAACCATAATAGAAAAGAATATGAAAAAGAATGTGTATATATACTGGGCTTCCCTGGTGTGGTTCAGTAAAGAATCTGCCTGCCAATACTTGCGAGTGCAGGAGATGCGGATTCACTCCTGGGTTAGGAAGATACCCTAGAGAAGGGAATAGCAACCCACTCAATTATTCTTGCCTGGAGAATTCCATGAATGGAGGAGCCTGGCAGGCTACAGTTCATGGGTTGCAAAGAGTCAGACATGACTTAGTGAGTAAACAACAACAGCAATATATATGTATATATGTAACTGAATCGTTTTTCTGTAAAGTAGAAATTTGTACAGCATTGTGAATCAACTCTACCTCAAAAAAGTAATTTTTAAAAAAATTAATGTTTCTCATTGACTATCAGAATGAAGCTATTCTCACCTCTTCAGCATAGTTTCAACTTACCTTTTCAGGTTTTTTTAGCAGTTTAAAAGATTTTTAAATATAAATTTATTTAATTTAATTGAAGGCCAATTACTTTGCAATATTGTAGTAGTTTTGCCATACATTGACGTGAATCCACTACGGGTGGACATGTGTTTCCCATTCCGAAACCCCGCCCACCTCCCTCCCCATCCCATCCCTCTGGGTCATCCCAGTGCACCAGCCCTGGGATGGGATACAGGGAGCACCCTGTATCATGCATCAAACCTGGACTGGTGATCTATTTCACATATGATAATATACATGTTTCAATGCTATTGTCTCAAAACATCCCACCCTCACCCTCTCCTACAGAGTCCAAAAGACTGTACTATATATCTGTGTCTCTTTTGCTGTCTCATATATAGGGTTATTATTATCATCTTTCTAAATTTCATATATATGCATTAGTATACTGTATTGGTGTTTTTCTTTCTGGCTTACTTCACTGTGTATCAGTTCAGTTCAGTTCAGTCGCTCAGTCGTATGTGACTCTGTGGCCCCACGAATTGCAGCATGCCAGGCCTCCCTGTCCATCACCAACGTGCAAAGTTCACTCTGTATAATAGGCTCCAGTTTCACCCACCTCACTAGAACTGATTCAAATGTATCCTTTGTAATGGCTGAGTAACGTTCCATTGTGTATATGTACCACTGCTTTCTTATCCATTCGTCTGCTGATGGGCATCTAGGTTGCTTCCATGTCCTGGCTATTATAAACAGTGCTGCAATGAACATTGGGATACACGTGTCTCTTTCAGTTCTGGTTTCCTCAGTGTGTATGGCCAACAGTGGGAGTGCTGGGTTATATGGCAGTTCTATTTCCAGATTTTTAAGGAATCTCCACACTGTTCTCCATAGTGGCTGTACTAGTTTGCATTCCCACCAACAGTGTAAGAGGGTTCCCTTTTCTCCACACCCTCTCCAGCATTTATTGCTTGTAGACTTTTGGATAGCAGCCATTCTGACTGGCATGAAATGGTACCTCAGAGTGGTATTGATTTGCATTTCTCTGATAATGAGTGATGTTGAGCATCTTTTCATGTGTTTGTTAGCCACCTGTATGTCTTCTTTGGAGAAATATCTGTTTAGTTCTTTGGCCCATTTTTTGATTGAGTCATTTATTTTTCTGGAATTGAGCTGCAGGAGCTGCTTGTATATTTTTGAGATCAATTCTTTGTCCATTGCTTCATTTGCTACTATTTTCTCCCATTCTGAATGCTGTCTTTTCAACATGCTTATTGTTTCCTTTGTTGTGCAAAAGCTTTTAAGTTTAATTAGGTCCCATTTGTTTATTTTTGCTTTTATTTCCAGTACTCTGTGACATGGGTCATAGAGTATCCTGCTGTGATTTATGTCTGAGAGTGTTTTGCCTATGTTTTCCTCTAGGAGTTTTATAGTTTCTGGTCTTACGTTTAGATCTTTAATCCATTTGGAGTTTATTTTTGTGTATGGTGTTAGAAAGCGTTCTAATTTCATTATTTTACAAGTGGTTGAACAGTTTTCCCAGCACCACTTGTTAAAGAGATTTTCTTTTCTCCATTGTATATTTTTGCCTCCTTTGTCAAAGATAAGGTGTCCATAGGTGTGTGGATTTATCTTTGGGTTTTCTATTTTGTTCCATTGATTTATATTTCTGTCTTTGTGCCATTAACATACTGTCTTGATGACTGTGATTATGTAGTAGAGCCTAAAGTCAGGCAGGTTGATTCCTCCAGTTCCATTCTTGTTTCTTAAGATTTCTTTGGCTATTCGAGGTATTTTGTATTTCCATACAAATTGTGAAATTATTTGTTCTAGTTCTGTGAAAAATACCATTGGTAGCTTGATAGGGATTTCACTGAATCTATAGATTGATTTGGGTAGTATACTCATTTTCACTGTGTTGATTCTTCCAACCCACAAACATGGTATATTTCTCCGTCTATTTGTGTCCTCTTTGATTTCTTTCATCAGTGTTTTATAGTTTTCTATATATGGGTCTTTTGTTTCTTTGGGTAGATTTATTCCTAAGTGTTTTATTCTTTTCATTGCAATGGTAAATGAAATTATTTCCTTAATTTCTCTTTCAGTTTTCTCATTGTTAGTGTATAGGAATGCAAGGGATTTATGTGTGTGAATTTTATATCCTGCAACTTTACTATATTCATTGATTAGCTCTAGTAATTTTTTGATGGAGTCTTTAGGGTTTTCTATGTAGAGGATCATGACATCTGCAAACAGTGAGAGTTTTACTTCTTCTTTTCCAATCTGAATTCCTTTTATTTCTTTTTATGCTCTGATTGCTGTGGCTAAAACTTCCAAAACTATATTGAATAGTAGTGGTGAGAGTGGGCACCCTTGTCTTGTTACTGACTTTAGGAGAAACGCTTTCAATTTTTCACCATTGAGGATAATGTTTGCTGTGGGTTTGTCATATATAGATTTTATTATGTTGAGGTATGTTCCTTCTATTCCTGCTTTCTGGAGTGTTTTTAATCATAAATTGTTGTTGAATTTTGTCAAAGGCTTTCTCTGCATCTATTGAGATAATCATATGGTTTTTATCTTTCAATTTGTTAATGTGGTGTATTACATTGATTGATTTGTGGATATTGAAGAATCCTTGCATCCCTGAGATAAAGCCCACTTGGTCATTTTGTATGATCTTTTTAATATGTTGTTGGATTCTGTTTGCTAGAATTTTGTTAAGGAGTTTTCCATCTATGTTCATCAGTGATATTAGCCTGTAGTTTTCTTTTATTGTAGCATCTTTGCCAGGTTTTGTTATTAGGGTGATGGTGGCCTCATAGAATGAGTTTTGAAGTTTACCTTCCTCTGCAGTTTTCTGGAAGAGTCTGAGTAGGATAGGTGTTATGTCTTCTCTAAATGTTTGGTAGAATTCAGCTGTGAAGGCGTCTGCTCCTGGGCTTTTGTTTGTTGGAAGATTTCTGATTACAGTTTCAATTTCCGTGCTTGTGATGGGTCTGCTAAGATTTTCTATTTCTTCCTGGTTCAGTTTTGGAAAGTTGTACTTTTCTAAGAATTTGTCCATTTCTTCCAAGTTTTCCATTTTTTTGGCATAGAGTCCTGATAGTATTCTCTTATGATCCTTTGTATTTCTGTGTTGTCTGTTGAGGTTTCTCCATTTTCATTTCCAATTTTGTTGATTTGATTCTTCTCCCTTTGTTTCTTAATGAATCTGGCTAATGGTTTGTCAGTTTTATTTGCCTTTGTTGATTTGTGCAATGGTCTCTTTTGTTTGTTTTGCATTTATTTCTGCCCTAGTTTTTAAGATTTATTTCCTTCTACTAACCCTGGGGTTCTTCATTTCTTCCTTTTCTTGTTGCTTTAGGTGTAGAGTTAGGTTATTTATTTGACTTTTTTTCTTGTTTCTTGAGTTAAGCCTGTATTGCTATGAACCTTCCCCTTAGCACTGTTTTACAGTGTTCCATAGGTTTTGGGTTGTTGTCTTTTCATTTTCATTCCTTTGTATGCATATTTTGATTTCTATTTTTATTTCTTCTGTGATTTGTTGGTTATTCAGCAGTGTGTTGTTCAGCCTCCATATGTTGGAATTTTTAATAGTTTTTCTCTTGTAATTGAGATCTAATCTTACTGCATTGTGGTCAGAAAAGATGCTTGGAATGATTTCAATCTTTTTGAATTACCAAGGCTGGATTAATGGCCCAGGATGTGATCTCTCCTCGAGAAGGTTCCATGTACACTTGAGAAAAAGGTGAAATTTATTATTTTGGGGTGAATGTCTTATAGATATCAATTAGGTCTAAGTGGTCTATTGTATCATTTAAAGTTTTTGTTTCCTTTTTAATTTTCTGTTTAGTTGATCTATCCATAGGTGTGAGTGGGTTATTAAGGTCTCCCACTATTACTGTGTTAGCTTTTCAGTTTTGTCTCCTGTCCATACTCCTTACTCAGTCAAAATGGACTCTTTTAATCTGAATATTCTGATATCTGATCAGTATCACCTGCAGGCCTTTGTTCTTGCTTTTTTGACACAAATGCCCTCCCTTTATATTTGCCTTTTGAGATCCTACTCATTACTCAAAGTTCAGCCAAGATGCTATTTTCTGCAGGGATTCTTTCCTGATTCCTTTTATTTGACTTTCTTTCTCCTTTGAACCTGAGAACGTTTAGTTTGTCCTTGTCTTTTTATAATTCTCATATTCTTACACTGTAGACTGTAGTTGGTTATATTTTTTACTCTAACTTTTCAGTTGGATTGAACATTTCCTGATGGTAGACACTGTGACCAAGGGCTGACTGATTTCTTAGCAAAGTGCCTTGAGATGCTAGATATTTGACAATTATTTTGAAATTAGTTGATCATATCCCAAGCTATTTTTAGGTCAGACATTGTTTTCTCTTTCTTCTCATAGCGCCTCCAGATGTTTAAGGCTCTGTTTTTATACATGTGAATTTCTCCAACATTTTTTTTACACCTTGGCCTCCTGCATAGTAAAAACATACCTAGCTGTTTGTACCTGGTTGGTTTTTTTTTTTTAATTTTATTTTATTTTTAAACTTTACAATATTGTATTAGTTTTGCCAAATATCGAAATGAATCCACCACAGGTATACCCGCGTTCCCCATCCTGAACCCTCCTCCCTCCCCTACCCTCCCTCTGGGTCGTCCCAGTGCACCAGCCCCAAGTATCCAGTACCGTGCATCGAACCTGGACTGGCGACTCATTTCATACATGATATTATACATGTTTCAATGCTATTCTCCCAAATCTCCCCACCCTCTCCCTCTCCCACAGAGTCCATAAAACTGATCTATTGTTTTTGTTAGAGCTCTCCTTGTAGTTTCTGTTCTGATTTTTTATTGACAAACCTTTTCTTTGTCCCTTTTGCTATGTTTCTCTTGGATGTCATTCCATTGTATTGGAATAGAAGAGGTAATTCTAGACTCCACATTTATCTAACTTTTTAAAAAAGTTGACATAAACTTCTAGGCATCACAAGAATAATTCTAAAACAAGCAAGCAAGCAAAATAACATTGTAGCTTTTTATTTGAAAGGGGGAAAGAGAACTGTTCCAAACTAGAAGGACCTTAATTTTTACCTTTGTGAATGCTGGCTCCCCTGCTTTTCATACTATTCTTTTCCACCTTGAAAACTCTTATACATGTTCCTGTTCAAGTAACCTTTTTAGTAAAATTAGTTCCATTTGGTGTGTGCTACTACTTTACCTTCTATTAGTACGAAATATAACAAGTATCACATTGTACTGTCTCTTTAAAATACTCCTATTTTTAAAAAAATATTTTATTCATATATAGTTAATTTACAGTGTTGTGTTAATTTCTGCTGTACAGCAGAGTGATTCAGCTATACATATGTTTATGTATGCATTCTTTTTCATATTCTTTTCCATTATGGTTTATCACAGAATATTGAATATAGCTCCCTGTACTATATAGTAGGACCTTGTTATTTATCCATTCTATATATAATAGTGGGAACCTGCTAATCCCAAACTCCCAATTCATTTCTCCTCCAGCCCCCTCTTGCCTGGCAACCAACAGTCTATTCTGTAGGTCTGTGAGTGTGTTTGATAAATAAGTTTATTTATGTCATATTTTGTATTCCATATATAAGTGGTTCCTTATATAGCATTTGTCTTTTTCTTCACTTAGAATGATTATCTCTAGGTTTGTTCACGTTGCTACAAATACTCCTCACTGTTGTAATGAATTATTTTATGAATATTATTTAAACATAGACACTGCCATTAGACTATGATTCCATAAGGTAGATAGCACTTCTCTTTGTCAGTTAAAATCCCAAGTGCTTGCCATTTAATGGACTATTCATAACAGTTTGTTGCATAGGATGTGCCAATATTTCTTTTGTTTACTAACTTTTCTTCCCTATTCAGCCTTACAGTCATTATCTTCATTTTTGTTGTATGCCGAGCACCTAGTTCAGCACCTAAAACATAGACAACACTTAGCATGTGTTTGATAAAAGACATATTAGTGAATTATAAGATATGTGTATCAGGTCTAAAATATTTCTTTCACCAGAGTCATTGCTTTTCAAAGGTATGGTTGGACCCAACTCGTTTTTGTTTCTCTCCAGAATGTAACATAGAACCTAAGGAATTGATGGTAATCAATAAAGATTAAAGAACCTCTAATTCTAAATTCTAATGCTAATCTGCTCTGTATCTCAGTAAATCATTTACTTAGTACATATCAATTCAGTGTTTACTGGGTGGAAGGCCCTTTACTACCTTCTAAATTTTCCTATGTTTCATAAATGAAGAAAATATTTTCTGGATTTTGTATAGTCTGGGATATTATGTAATATTGAAGATACTGCTAGCAATATTTTGAAAGTAGGGAAAGTGTAGCAAATAGTGAACTTGCCGTAACCTGAGTATTTTGGTTAATTTCATATTCATGATAGTTAAATGTTGCCATATACACAGTTTCCATTTCTCAAACCATTGAAATAAAACAACAGAACTTAACCCTAATACTATCATGAGTTCATTTTTTTTGCTTTTGATTTTGAAGGATTTCTGAACACCTGCCAATGCAGGAGTCATAAGAGCCATGGATTAAATCCCTGGGTCAGGAAGATCCCCTGGAGAAGGGCATGACAACCCACTCCAGTATTGTTGCCTGGAAAATACCATGGACAGAGGAGCCTAGTGGATTACAGTTCATAGGGTCGCAAAGAGTTGGACATGACTGAAGAGACTTAGCATGCATGACTGAAGAGACTTAGCATGCATGCACTGGATTTTAGAGTACTTCTGAGGCATGTCAGAACTGGATGATTTGTCACTAGCTTGATTTTCAATCTATAGACCTAGCATGCATAATCTTGGGAAGACAAATCCTTGGTTTTTCTAAGCTAGAGCAATAATGATTTAACCCCATGTACTGCCCCTATGTACTGCTGTGAGGCCCCCATGTAGCAACCTTTCCCAAGCATGTTATACATAAGAAGCAAATCCATACTTTTGGCCAGTGCATAGCCTTTGACTGTGTGGGTAAATTGCTAACAATCTTAGATAAGCCTCTCTATAATACAAAAGGAGAAAAGGTCTGGAAATATAGATATCTGAGCCCTTCTGTGTAAAGAGGTCTGTTGAGAAGTTTAACTCATGCTGTAAAAAGCCAAACAACAAAAAATTGTGTAAAAGAAAACAGTCTCACATACCAAAAGAAAAGAGTTCTGTTTGCACACTATAAAACTTCCAATGTTGTGCCATTAATCACCCCAACAGTTTGCTTTATTCAAAACTAAAAGTCACATGTCATGATCATAATAGCCTGAAGAGGGAGGGAGGAAGGGAGACAACATTAAACATAATCATTATGCAAAAAGTCACTTTATATAACGGGTAATGAACATTTATGATCATCCAGAGACAGAACCTCTGGTGAGAATGAGGCAGTGCTAAATGCATGCTAAACAAATGATAGGTGCAGAATCTTGATTTGAGTTAGTGAAGTCGCTCAGTCGTGTCTGACTCTTTATGACCCCATGGACTGTAGCCCACCAGGCACCTCCCTCCATGGGATTCTCCAAACAAGAGTACTGGAGTGGGTTGCCATTTCCTTCTCCAGGGGATCTTCCCAACCCAGGGATCGAACCCGTGTCTCCTGCATTCCAGGCAGACGCTTTAATCTCTGAGCCACCAGGGAAGTTGAATCTTGATTTAATACCATTTAAAAATAAGCCTCTGTGATGCCAAATGAGCATCTAACTATGAAATATTGTTAACATGTTTCACAAAGAGTGAGAGATTTATTTGAAACCATATTTCCATTGCAAACACAGAGGCCCAGTATTTCAAGAATGAAAAACTTGTTTCCCTATCTGGCTAATATACCCATTTTAATTAATTTAATTGTATTTTATGCATTTACTAATCTCTATGTGGAAAAACGTTCAGGATTAGAATCATCTAATCACCAAATGAAACTATTACTGGTTTCATTTTACATTTTCTTGGTTTTCATATAATCCAAGGAGAGATTTTTTTAAATCTAAATTCCTTAAAAGTTGAAATAATGAAGTGTACAATATGTACTATTTCTATAAGTAATCCTTATGGATTACTCATGGATTACTGTTAACCTTAAAAGTTGAAATAATGAAGTGTACAATATGTACTATTTCCATAAGTAATCCTTATGGATTACTCATGGATTACTGTTAACCTTATAATGGAAGTAAATATTAAAATGCAGACTCTGTTACTGAGGAGATTAAATATGATTTTATTGTAAAACTAGTGAAATTAATCAAAATTTCAATGTTATTCTGACCTTGATATAATGATAATATATGAACACAAGCCATAGTATATGAACACAAGCCATCAACATGTTTTTCATCTTCTATTTTTAGTTTTTCTTTTTTATTTAAGAGAAATGAAATTTGAAGTTAAAATGGGGTATTAGTAAAACTTGTTCATTCTGGAAAAAGCCCCAAGCTATATAGGTCCTGTTTCTGTCGTTAACTAGTATATATGGCTTTGAATAAGTCCCATCTCATTCTAAGTCATTTTTTCATTTATAAGTTTATTCTTGAAATACCAATATTCCATAATTCTAAATACATGAGAAGACTAGGGCTTTGCTCTCCTGGCAATACTTAAAGAATGGTAGAAACATCTTATGGTAGGAACATCTGGGTAGGTACTTTACCTGACTGAATTTTTCTTGAAAGTCATTGATGTTGAAATCTCAGTTTCTCTGTGTACCAGTGCCAAATCAAATCTGAGACTGAGTTTTTCATGATGTAGAAGAGAATAGCTATTTGCTTTTCCAGGCAAAAGGGGACACAGTGGTCTCCTGCCCCAACCAGGAAAGATTTGGTTAGGAGTTTTATAGCCATGGTTTTTGGGTGGGGTTGCTAATAAAGATTAGGATGTGTCCAGGCCCTGCACTCCTTTAATCTCGTCTCAGGTGGTCTCCTGATGAGCTTCTCTGGTTATCAAACTGATCTCTGGAATGAAGAATTCTAGCATCTTCCATTTGTTGGGGGAGTTTAGTTCTGTAAAGGCCTCAGATACTGTTATGTGTATCCCTTGAGGTAGAACCAGAATATTGCCCCAAGGCTACACTACTGTTTCTTAACTGCTCTCCCCTTGTCTCTGTGTCCCCTTCCTTCCCTGATTAGCAACTGCTTAAAAGACTACCCTGCCCAGGAGCTCCACAGGATCCTGCTTGGTTTCACTGGGTCAGAGCTGGGTTCCCTTTTAATTTGTTTTCTGAAATTTCCCTAACACCATTTTGGACCCCATATTCTTAATTTAAAACAAATGAGGTGTTTTACAGCTTGTTTTCAATGCTTAACACCTTCAATGAATTAGGTTCCCTAAATAGCTCTCCTTATGGGGCCCTTTTAGAACTAACACCCAAAAAAGATGTCCTTTTCATTATAGGGGACTAGCATGCAAAAGTAGGAAGTCAAGAAACACCTGGAGTAACAGGCAAATTTGGCCTTGGAATACAGAATGAAGCAGGGCAAAGACTAATAGAGTTTTGCCAAGGGAACGCACTGGTCATAGCAAACACCCTCTTCCAACAACACAAGAGAAGAATATACACATGGACATCACCAGATGGTCAACACCAAAATCAGATTGATTATATTCTTTGCTGCCAAAGATGGAGAAGCTCTATACAGTCAGCAAAAACAAGACTGGGAGCTGACTGTGGCTCAGATCATGAACTCCTTAATGCCAAATTCAGACTTAAATTGAAGAAAGTAGGGAAAACCACTAGACAATTCAGGTATGACCTAAATCAAATCCCTTATGATTATACAGTGGAAGTGAGAAATAGATTTAAGGGACTAGATCTGATAGATAGAGTGCCTGATGAACTATGGAATGAGGTTTGTGACACTGTACAGGAGACAGGGATCAAGACCATCCCCATGGAAAATAAATGCAAAAATGCAAAATGGCTGTCTGGGGAGGCCTTACAAATAGCTGTGAAAAGAAGAGAAGTGAAAAGCAAAGGAGAAAAGGAAAGATATAAGCATTTGAATGCAGAGTTCCAAAGAATAGCCAGAAGAGATAAGAAAGCCTTCCTCAGCAATCAATGCAAAGAAATAGAGGAACACAACAGAATGGGGAAGACTAGAGATCTCTTCAAGAAAATTAGAGATACCAAGGGAACATTTCATGCAAAGATGTGCTCGATAAAGGACAGAAATGGTATGGACCTAACAGAAGCAGAAGATATCAAGAAGAGGTGGCAAGAATACACAGAAGAACTGTACAAAAAAGATCTTCATGACCTAGATAATCACTATGGTGTGATCACTGACTGAGAGCCCGACATTCTGGAATGTGAAGTCAAGTGGGCCTTAGAAAGCATCACTACGAACAAAGCTAGTGGAGGCGATGGAATTCCAGTTGAGCTATTTCAAATCCTGAAAGATAATGCTGTGAAAGTGCTGTACTCAATATGCCAGCAAATTTGGAAAACTCAGCAGTGGCCACAGGACTGGAAAAGGTCAGTTTTCATTCCAATCCCTAAGAAAGGCAATGCCAAAGAATGCTCAAAGTACCGCACAATTGCACTCATCTCACATGCTAGTAAAGTAATGCTCAAAATTCTCCAAGCCAGGCTTCAGCAATATGTGAACCGTGAACTTCCAGATGTTCCAGCTGGATTCAGAAAAGGCAGAGGAACGAGAGATCAAATTGTCAACATCTGCCGGATCATCGAAAAAGCAAGAAGGTTTCAGAAAAACATCTATTTCTGCTTTACTGACTATGCCAAAGCCTTTGACTGTGTGGATCACAATGAACTGTGGAAAATTCTGAAAGAGATGGGAATCACAGACCACCTGACCTGCCTCTTGAGAAACCTATATGCAGGTCAGGAAGCAACAGTTAGAACTGGACATGGACCAACAGACTGGTTCCAAATAGGAAAAAGAGTATGTCAAGGCTGTATATTGTCACCCTGCTTATTTAACTTAGATACAGAGTACATTATGAGCAACACTGGGCTTGAGGAAGCACAAGCTGGAATACAGATTGCCTGGGGAAATATCAATAACCTCTGATATGCAGATGACATCACCCTTAAGGCAGAAAGTGAAGAGGAACTAAAAAGCCTCTTGATGAAAGTCAAAGAGGAGAGTGAAAAATTTGGCTTAAAGCTCAATATTCAGAAAATGAAGATCATGGCATCTGGTCCCATCACTTCTTGGCAAATAGATGGGGAAACAGTGGAAACAGTGTCAGACTTTATTTTTTGGGACTCCAAAATCACTGCAGATGCTGACTTCAGCCATGAAATTAAAAGACGCTTACTCCTTGGAAGAAAAGTTATGTGTGGCAAAATCAGTACAATATTGTAAAGTAAAATAAATAAATAAATACTAAAAATAGGCAAGAAAAAAAAAGTAAACTTATGACCAACCTAGATAGCATATTGAAATGCAGAGACATTACTTTGCCAACAAAGGTCCATCTAGTCAAGTCTATGGTTTTTCCAGTGGTCATGTATGGATATGAGAGTTGGACTGTGAAGAAAGCTGAGCACTGAAGAATTGATGCTTTTGAACTGTTGTGTTGGAGAAGACTCCTGAGAATCCCTTGGACTGCAAGGAGATCCAAGCAGTTCATTCTGAAGGCGATCAGCCCTGGGTGTTCTTTTGAAGGAATGATGCTAAACCTGAAACTCCAGTACTTTGGCCACCTCATATGAAGAGTTTACTCATTGGAAAAGACTCTTATGCTGGGAGGTATTGGGTGCAGGAGGATAAGGGGAAGACAGAGATGAGATGGCTGGATGGCATTACCGACTTGATGGACATGAGTTTGAGTGAACTCCGGGAGTTGGTGATGGACAGGGAGGCCTGGCGTGGTGTGATTCATGGGGTCACTAAGTGTCAGACATGACTGAGCGACTGAAATGATGGGGCCTACAGCCATGAAATTAAAAGTAACTTGCTCCTTGGAAGGAAAGCTATGATAAACCTAGACAGCATATTGAAAAGCAGAGACATCACTTTGCTGACAAAAATCGCTATAGTGAAGCTATGGTTTTTTAAAGTAGTCATATATGAATGTGAGAATTGGACCATAAAGAATGCTGAGCACCGTAGAATTGATGCTTTCAAATTGTGGTGTTGGAAAAGACTCTTGAGAGTCCTTTGGACTGCAAGGAGATCAAACCAGTCAATCCGAAAAGAAATCAACCTTGACTATTCATTGGGAGGAGAGATGCTGAAGCTCTAATACTTTGCCCACCTGATGCAAAGAGCCGAGTCATTGGAAAAGACCCTGATGTTGGGAAAGATTGATGCAGGAAAAGGATTGATGCAGGAAAATAGAGGATGAGATGGTTGGCTGGCATCACTGACTCAATGGATCTGAATTTGAGCAAACTCCAGGAGACAGTGAAGGACAGGAATGCTGCAGTCCATGGGGTTGATAAGAATCGGAATTGACTTAGTGACCGAACAACAAAGAAATGGAATCTGAGAAGGCATTTTTGTCATTAGAGGGTCAATATCCAATACATAGGGACAGATTTCTGCTTTGGTGATGGAAGACACAGTTTTTATGATAGCATTTAGGGTTTCTCACTGTGCCTGGGGTACAACTTGATTATACTTCTTCCACCCCAACCTCAATCCCCACCACCACACAAACACATTCTTTTCAACCTATTAGGTATCTGAAACTATAAACTACAAATCAATATATAAAATAGAAATGTAAAAGTGAATATGTTACCTGAAGACACTGTCTTTCTAGATATGACTTTTATAACTACTGGTCCTCAACTGCTATAATTGTATTAATACTTCTAAAGAATTGAGTTCTTATATAAAGAAAATGTTTCCTTTGATTGCAGTTAGAAACAAATATATTATAATTGAATGTAAATACTTAGAATGACCTTTTCCTTCATATATATTAAGATAGTTTCTTTCATCTGAGAATCACTGGTTACCATCATAAGATTCATAAGGATATCACAAGGATAATGGTAGTAGAGTTAGGAGGAAGAAGTCCAGAAAGAAAAATTATATTCTGTAAACCTTTTTTTTTTTTTTTTTGTACAAAGGTGCCATTGTATTACAGTCAGAGAAAAAGAAAACTTTCCTCTACCCTTCTAGGTTCTTCAGGCTAGTTAAGTATTCAATTGACATGAGACAGATTGAAAGGAAAAAATCAAATTTACATTAATATATACAGAAACCCCACATATATGAGATCATCAGAGATCCCACATTCATGAGAGGCTCAGAGACAGACAGGTAACATTATATATATATATATATATATATATATATATATATATATATATATGCCATCTTGAGCTGCAGAATAGGATAGGGGCCTGAGACTTTCAAAGACAGGTGGGTCATTCACAGGACCATGGTGTTAACAAACAAAGTTCATATGTTCAATGCACTGTGAGGCCAAATAAACTGAAATACTGGAATCTGGAGCAGTGTGCTGTGTGCTAAGTTGCTTCAATCATGTCTAACCCATGAACTATAGCCTGTCAGGCTCCTCTGTCCAAGGGATTCTCCAGGGAAGAATACTGGAGTGGATTTCCATGCCCTCCTCCAGGAGATCTTCCTGACTCAGGGACTGAACCTACATCTCTTATGTCTCTTGCATTGTCAGGCAAGTTCTTTACCACTAGTGCCACCTGGGAAGCCCAATCTGAAGCAGAGAAAGGTTTATTGCAGGGCCATGCAAGGAGCTCATTCTCAAAACCCCCAAACTCTGCAATGGACTTGGGGGAAATTTTTTATAGGCAAAATTTGAGATTAGGGCTGCAAGTTGTGTGGCTTTCTCCTGATTGGTTGGTGGTAAAATAATAGGGTGGTCCTCTAGGAGTCTTGTGTTCAGTTTGAAGTTACCAGCCTCAACCTGGCAGGGAAGCCTTAGTTCCTGCTGAAGAGCTCAAAGATATTATCATGTATATTCCTTGAGGAGTAACCAGAACCCTGCCCTAAGGCTGTATCCCCACTTGACTATTCCTCCCCCATTTCTGCCTCCCCTCCCTTCCCTGATGAGCAGCTGTTTGAATCTGCCCTTTGAAACTCGAGGAAGGTCATGGAAGCTGAATAAAGCCTATTTCCTACAAACAAGAAGCAGGGCATACAGAAAGGATTTGTACCCAAAAGTTTTGTTGGGTCATACTTGGCTTCAGTAAGAAAAGCAGATGTCTGGTGGTTAGATGTTTGCCTGGCTATACAGTTGGTAGATAAATTTTTTCTCTGATAATAACTCTTTTTTTTTTTTTCTGGGAAAATCCCCAATTTAAATTCTTCTAGGTAGTTACATGCATACTAAGTCACTTCAGTTGTGTCCAACTCTTTGTGACCCTATGGACTGTAGCCCACCAGGCTCCTCTGTCCATGGGGATTCCCCAGGCAAGAATATTAGAGTGGGTTGTCATGCCCTCCTCCAGGGGATATTCCTGACCCAGGGATTGAACCCACATCACCTGTGGTTCCTGCATTGCAGGCAGATTTTTTACCACTGAACCACAGGGGAAGCCCCAGTCAATATTCCTCCTCCTCCAAAACTTGCCTGATAGGGAGTGACATATAGTCCCATGTTTCAGAGTATACTAGAGAAAACTTTTAATTAAAGTTTGAAAATACATTATTAGTTAGCTTTGACTATGATTGGTACAAAATGAAAGAGGTTTGTAACTATTTATTTATTTGTAGTTGTTTACTTATATTCTAGGCTGATTCCTTTAAAACTATTTAATGTATTTATAAATATATTAATTATGATTACATTAATTTATTTATTTTACTCAGTAATTGTGTTTAACTTCAGTTCTTAAAATAGCAATTTTATTAATTTTTAAAACTAATGTATGTAACATTTTTATTTCAGTTTAAACTTCTGTTAAATTTTATGATTTGTAGTTCAAATGTAGACCTATATCATTCAGTTAAGTTCAGTCGTGTCCGACTCTGTGATCCCATGAACTGTACCACACCAGGCCTCCCTGTCCATCACCAACTCCCGGAGCTTACTAAGACTCGTGTTCATTGAGTCTGTAATGCCATCCAACCATCTTATCCTCTTTCGTCCCCTTCTCCTCCCACCTTCAATCTTTCCCAGCATCAGCGTCTTTTCAAATGAGTTAGTTCCTCGCATTAGGTGGCCAAAATATTGGAGTTTCAGCTTCAGCACCAGTCCTTCTAATGCATATACAGGACTGATTTCCTTTAGGATGAACTGATTTGATCTCCTTGCTGTCCAAAGGACTCTCAAGAGTCTCCTCCAACACCACAGTTCAAAAGCATCAATTCTTATGCACTCAGTTTTCTTTATAGTCCAAGTCTCATATCGTTACATGACTACTGGAAAAACCATAGCTTTGATTAGATGGACCTTTGTTGGCAAAGTAATGTCTCTGCTTTTTAATAAGCTGTCTAGGTTGGTCATAACTTTTCCTCCAAGGAGCAAGCATCTTTCATGGCTGCAGTCACAATCTGCAGTGATTTTGGAGCCCCCTCAAATAAAGTCTGTCACTGTTTCCATTGTTTACATTGTTTACATTGATATATCACTATTGGTGACAATATATTCTGAAGCTGATAGAAAATCAAATTGGGAAAGAAAGATCTCATAAGAATTGAAAGTGTATTCTAAAACTATCAAGTGACAGAAACATTACAGCATGTGTGAAAATGAATGTATACTTCAAAATCTGAGCTGAAGTAAATATAACAATGTTACATGTGCTGTGCTGTGCTGTGCTTAATCACTCAGTTGTGTCCAACTCTTCATGACCCCATGGACTGTAGCCCGCCAGGCTGCTCTGTCTATGGGGATTTTCCACACAAGAATGCTGGAATGGGTTGCCACATGCTCCTTCAGGGGATGTTCCCAACTCAGGGACTGAACCCAGGCCTCCCACATTGCAAGCAGATTCTTTACTGTCTGAGCCACCAGGGAAGCCCATGTTCCGTACTTGACTGAAATATATTGGTGGCCTTTGAGGGTAATAATAAACATTAGCAATCAACAAAAATATCCCAATCTCTTTATGTAGTGAATAGTAAAGTTTTTAACTGTGCATAATCAGCATGACATTTTGCAACTTTAATAATTAGCTCAAGTTCAAAGCAATATTCCTCCAAATTGTTGTCTGTCTTCAACTCCTAGTTGAGTTTTCCTGTGGAAGAAGATAGTCTTTGAAGTCACTGAAGCTCTGCAAGAATGATGATGAAAATTTAGTCATTTATATTTAACAAAACAGATATTTCGAGTGCCACTATCTTTGCAAGCTTTATTGAAATCCTTAGATGTCTTCTTTTTCCCAAGTTCTAAATGAACAATATGCTACCAACTTAACTAAGCAATAGTGTATGCTTTCATGAATTGTCAAATAGCTGAAGTACTCTTTTAGTGGAAAATATTTTTCTTTTGCCTGTGCTAGCTAAAGAGTGTGGTATACATAGTAAACATAGTCCCAGGGCTGGGAGTAACTCACTGTGTGACTTTAGGAAAGCTGCCTTCTCAGGTTCTCTGGGTACCCATTTGTGAAATGAACAGGTTGGACAAGTCAATCACTTCAATTCTTTTCAGTACTAATATTCTATGACTATATTGTTCAGTGTTTCAGATGATAGGTGGCCATCAAGTAATAATGAGAATCTCTCTCAATTAAAAATTTCATGGTTTGATCACAAAATAAAAAACAAGAGCACCACACAAAACAGATATATAGTTTAATGAGTTATTGTAAGTGGAGCAGGTGTGTACCCACCATCTGGTTCAAGAAATAAAACACTGACAACCTCCCCCATGAACATTTTCGTGTGTTGCATCTCAATATCAGTTTCATCTTTCTTCCTCTTCAAAATAACCACTATCTTCACTTTTAAAATACTTAGTCATTCTCTTGCATCCATTCAATTCAATGGTTATCTATACTTTGTAAATCAACTTTATTGATGCATGATTTGCTAATGATAAAATGCACTTATCATAAGTGTTTGGTTGCTTTTAATGAATGTATGTACTTATGTAACCAGCAGCCAAATCCTTATGTAGAACATTTATTTTGATAGAGCCTAAATGATTTCTTTTTACTCTTTTGCAATCAGTTTACCTCCCTTCTCCATTCTCAGTCCCAGGCAATCTCTGTTCTCTTTGAGAACATTCTATGTGAAAGTCACTGTTTCAGAGAGTAAAATAATGAATTCATCCAGGCTTTTCCATCAAGAAACTTGTAAGACAATTGCCATTTCTATTTTTCTCACCAATGTATCACCTAACACCAAGTATTGTTTAGTTGTCAAGTTGTGTCTGACTCTTTTGCAACCCCATAGACTGTAGCCTGCCAGGCTTCTCTGTCCATGGGATTTTCCAGGCAAAAATACTGGAGAGGGTTGCCATTTCCTCCTCCAGGGAATCTTCCTGACCCGGGGATCAAAGTTGCATCTTCTGCATTGGCAGGTGGATTCTTTACCATTGAACCACCAGGGAAGCCCAACACCAAGTATCAGTTCAGTATAGTTCAACTGCTAAGTCGTATCCGACTCTTTGCGACCCCATGAATTGCAGCACGCCAGGCCTCCCTGTCCATCACCAACTCCCGGAGTTTACCCAAACTCATGTCCATCCAGTCAGTGATGCCATCCAGCCATCTCATCCTCTGTCGTCCCCTTCTCCTCCTGCCTCCAATCCCTCCCAGCATCAGAGTCTTTTCCAATGAGTCAACTCTTCATATGAAGTGACCAAAGTATTGGAGTTTCACCTTTAGCATCAGTCCTTCCAAAGAACACCCAGGATTGATCTCCTTTAGAATGGACTGGTTGGGTCTCCTTGCAGTCCAAGGGACTCTCAAGAGTCTTCTCCAAACCACAGTTCAAAAGCAACAATATTTCGGCGTTCAGCTTTCTTCACAGTCCAACTCTCACATCCATACAAGACCACAGGAAAACCATAGCCTTGACTAGATGGACCTTTGTTGACAAAGTAATGTCTCTGCTTTTGAATATGCTATCTAGGCTGGTCATAACTTTCCTTCCAAGGAGTAAGCGTCTTTTAATTTCATGGCTGCAGTCACCATCTGCAGTGATTTTGGAGTCCAAAATAAATAAATAAATAAATAAATAAAGTCTGACACTGTTTCCCCTGTTTCCCCATCTATTTCCCATGAAGTGATGGGACCAGATGCCATGATCTTCGTTTTCTGAATGTTGAGCTTTAAGCCAACTTTTTTGCTCTCCACTTTCACTTTCATCAAGAGGCTTTTTAGTTCCTCTTCACTTTCTGCCACAAGGGTGGTGTTATCTGCATATCTGAGGTTATTGATATTTCCCCCAGCAATCTGGACTCCAGCTTGTGCTTCCTCCAGCCCAGCGTTTCTCATGATGTACTCTGCATATAAGTTAAATAAGCAGGAATAGCAAATGTCAATAACAACTACTCAATAAATATCTATAAAATGATAGTTCAGGGAGTCTACAGATAAATACACAGTAGAATGTTACAAAAACTATAAGAATGAAACAAACAAAAGTTTTACATTAGGCAAGACATAAAATACATGACAGCATTTCCCCAGTGGCTCAGTGGTAAAGACTTTATCTGTCAATGGAGGAGACACAAGTTCTATCCCTGGGTTGGGAAGATCTTCTGAAACAGGAAGTGACACTCTCTCCAGTATTCTTGCCTGGAAAATTCCATGGACAGAGGAGCCTGGCAGCCTATAGTCCACGGGATCACAGAGTTGGATGTGACTGAGCACACACACACACTCAGACACACATGCACAAAATACAGGAAAGATTTGAGGTAAGGCTAAAAAAATAGATGGAAGCTTATATAATGAACAGCTTTGAAAATTATACTCGTTTTCTTTATTTCTAAGTAGTGGGACAATCATTGAAACTTACGGACAGGGAAGTGATATAATTACATTTATACTTCAGGAAGATGAAATATGTGGCAGGGTATAGGATAAATCAGAAAGGAATAGACAGTTGGCAAAGACTAGCAAGGAGATAATTATGGTTGCCCAGACATGAAATCGGAGACAGCAATGGCACCCCATTCCAGTACTCTTGCCTGGAAAATCCCATGGACGGAGAAGCCTGGTAGGCTGCAGTCCATGGGGTCATGAAGAGTCGGACATGACTGAGTGACTTCACTTTCACTTTTCACTTTCATGTATTGGAGAAGGAAATGGCAACCCACTCCAGTGTTCTTGCTTGGAGAATCCCAGGGACGGGGGAGCCTGGTGGGCTGCCGTCGATGGGGTCGCAGAGAGTCGGACATGACTGAGCGACTTAGCAGCAGCAGCAGCAGCAGACAGGAGATAATGAGGGACCAAACTTTGTAGTAGGAGAGGATTTTGAGAAGATGCACTCTATAGACCATTGTTCCTACCATACAGAAATCTTCTCCACTGAGTGGCCATTTTTTTCCTTCAACTAGAAGAATACTGGGTAAAACTATGAACATTTTTCTAATTCAGTAGTTTTACATCTATGCTGTTGTTGTTGTTCAGTTGCTAAGTCTGGTCTGATTCTTTGTGACCCCATGTATTGCAGCATGCCAAGCTTCCCTGTCCTTCACTGTCTCCTGCAGTTTACTCAAACTCATCTCCATTGAGTCAGTGATACCATTCAACCATCTCATCCTCTGCCACCCTCTATTCCTCCTGTCCCTAATCTTTCCGAGCATCAGGGTCTTTTCCAATGTCAGCTCTTTGCATCAGCTGGCCAAACTATTGGAACTTCAGCTTCAGCATCAGTCCTTCCAATGAATATTCAGGGTTGATTTGCTTTACAGGGTTGATTTGATCTCCTTACTGTCCAAGGGACTCTCAAGTGTCTTCTCCAGGACCACAATTTGAAAGCATCAATTCTTTGGTGCTCAGCCTTCTTTATGATTCAACTCTCATATCTGTACATGACTACTGGAAAAACCATATCTTTGACTATACTGACCTTCATCGGTGAAGTGATGACTCTGCTTTTTTATATACTGTTGAGGATTGTCATGGCTTTTTTCTTTTTTTTTCCCCCAAGAAGCAAGCATCTTTTAATTTCATGGCTGCAGTCACTGTCCACAGTGATTTTGGAGCCTAAGAAAATAAAATCTGCCACTGTTTCCACTTTTTCCCATTCTATTTGCCATGAAATTATGGGATCAGATAGAATGATCTTAGTTCTTTGAATGTTGAGTTTTAAAGCAACTTTTTCATTCTCCTCTTTCAGCCTTATCAACAAGCTCTTTAGTTCCTCTTCACTTTTTGCCATTATGGTGATATTATCTGCATAACTGAGGTTATATATATTTTTCTGGCAATCTTGATTCCAGCTTGTGATTCATCCAGTCCAGCATTTTGCATGATGTAATCTGCATATAAGTTAAACAAACAGGGTGACAGTATTCAGCCATGTCATACTCCTTTCCCAATTTTGAACCAGTCAATTGTTCCATGTCCAGTTCTAACTGTTGCTTCTTGACCTGCATACAGGTTTATCAGGAGGCAGGTAAGGTGGTCTGGTATTCTCATATCTTTAAGAATTATAGCTATAGTGCATATCTAGTTTCTCAACGAAAATATTGGTGTCATTTTCTTTTCTAGCTATATAGGCTGCAGATATATACCATGACACCCTTGCAGACTCCCCAAGGATTTTCCCTTAAACATAGTAATGAATTATGAAAATTCTTCCTGTATTTGCCAAAATTTTACAGTGTGGCATTTCAGAAATTTGTATCCCCTTCCCCCTGAAATAACCTCTTTTTTTCAATCTTGTAAAATCCGGGTAAGTTACTTAACCTATATGAGTCTCCGATTTTTTTTTTCTATTTATAAAATGTAAATGATATTTTCTAACTTAGAGAGCTATTTAAAGATTAAAATTATTCTTCTAAAGTGCTGAGCCTGCTGAGCAGCATGTTTTGCATACAGCAAAAGCTCAGGAAATCTTAAATACTATTGATATTGTTATTATTTTTTTTCACTGTTAATCATGTAGCAAAAACAATTCACACAACTTCTATTAGTATGAGCACAGCATGTAAAGAATTGGGCATTGGTAATCAAGTCTCTTTGTTCTCAAAATTAAAATTCTCATCATCAGTGGAGCTAAAATATACCTCGTAATGATCACTGTCTTTTGTTTAGAGGAAATATGTCAGGGTAATAGTCACAGTTATTTTTTAAAATAACTTCGTTTACTTTTGGAAGATAGAGAAAATGAGAATATTTACGTTTTTTTCTCTTTTCCCTGTGCTTCTAGTTCTCTCATTGTCATCTGTTCATTTTCTCCTTTTGTGACAAACAGGTTGGTGTCAAGTTTGAAAATCAGTTTTCTAGAGCTATTTCTTAAAACACAGATTTTTCATGACTTGGATAGAGGTGGGCTAGTTCAATATCTCATGAAATCAATTGGAATTCCTCTGAATATAATAATGCTTTTTTTGGACTCACTAATGCACTTTATTTTATTTTTTTAATTTATTTATTTATTTTAATTGGAGGCTAATTACTTTACAATATCATAGTGGTTTTTGCCAAATATTGAAATGAATCACCCATAGGCATACATGTGTTCCCCATCCAGAACCTGGCTTCCACCTCCCTCCCAATCCCATCCTCCAGGGTCATCCCAGTGCACCAGACCTGAGCACCCTGTTTCACGCATCGAACCTGGACTGGCGATCTGCTTTACATATGATAATATACACGTTTCAACGCTACCCTCTCAAATCATCCCACCTCACCTTCTCCCACAGAGTCCAAAAGACTGTTCTTTACATCTGTGTCTCTTTTGCTGTCATGCATATAGGGTCATCATTACCATTTTTCTAAATTCCATATATATGCATTAGTACACTGTATTGGTGCTTTCCTTTCTGACTTACTTCACTCTGTATAATAGGCTCCAGTTTCATCCACCTCATTAGAATTGATTTAAATGCATTCTTTTTAATGGCTGAGTAATACTGCATTATTCCATGTTCAAGGTCATGGGCATCGGCAGAGAGGAGCTACCTCACGTCCAAGGTCAGGAGCAACAGCTGCACTTTGCTGGAACAGCCGTGAAGAGATACCCCATGTCCAAGGTAAGAGAAACCCAAGTAAGACAGTAGGTGCTGAGAGAGGGCATCAGAGGGCAGACAGACTGAAACCACAATTACAGGCAACTAGCTAATCTGATCACACAGACCACAGCTCGTCTAACTCAGTGAAACTAAGCCATGATGTGTGGGGCAATCCAAGACAGACGGGTCATGGTGGAGCAGTCTGACAGAATGTGGCCCACTGGAGAAGGGAATGGTAAACCACTTCAGTATTCTTGACTTGAAAACCCCATGAATAGTATGAAAAGGCAAAAAGATAGGACACAGAAAGATGAATTCCCCAGGTTGGTAGGAGCACAATATGCTACTGGAGATCAGTGGAGAGATACCTCCAGAAAGAATGGAGGGATAGAACCAAAGCAAAACCAGCACCCAGTTGTGGATGTGACTGGTGATAGAAGCAAGGTCTGATGCTGTAAGAGCAATATTGCATAGGAACCTGGGATGTTAGGTCCATGAATCAAGGCAAGTTGGAAGTCGTCAAACAGGAGATGGCAAGAGTGAATGTCGACATTCTAGGAATCAGCAAACTAAGATGGACTGGAATGGGTGAATTTAACTCAGATGACCATTATATCTACTGCTGTGGGCAGGAATCCCTTAGAAGAAATGGAGTAGCCATCATAGTCAACAGAAGAGTCTGATATGCAGTACTTGGATGCAACCTCAAAAACTACAGAAATGATCTCTGTTTGTTTCCAAGGCAAACCATACAATATCATGGTAATCCAAGTCTATGTCCCAAACAGTAACGCTGAAGAAGCTGAAGTTGAACGGTTCTAAGAAGACCTACAAGACCTTTAAGAACTAACACCTAAAAAAGATGTCCTTTTCATTATATGGGACTGGAATGCAAAAGTAGGAAGTCAAGAAACACCTGGAGTAACAGGAAAATTTGGCCTTGGAGTACAGAATGAAACAGGGCAAAGGCTAATAGAGTTCTGCCAAGAGAATGCACTGGTCATAGCAAACACCCTCTTTCAACAACACAAGAGGATACTCTACACATGGAAATCACCAGATGGTCAACACTGAAATCAGATTGACTATATTCTTTGCAGCCAAAGATATAGAAGCTCTATACAGTCAGCAAAAATAAGAATGGGAACTGACTGTGGCTCAAATCATGCACTCCTTATTGCCAAATTCAGACTTAAATTGAAGAAAGTGGGGAAAACCACTAGACCATTCAGGTATGAACTAAATCAAATCCCTTATAATTATACAGTGGAAGTGAGGAATAGATTTAAGGGACTAGATCTGATAGACAGAGTGCCTGATGAACTATAGATCGAGGTTTCTGACATTGTACAGTAGAGAGGGATCAAGACCATCACCAAGAAAAAGAAATGCTAAAAAGTAAAGTGGCTGTCTGAAGAGGCCTTACAAATAGCTGTGAAAAGAAGAAAAGTGAAAAGCAAAGGAGAAAAGGAAGAATATACCCATATGAATGCAGAGTTCCAAAGAATAGCAAGGAGAGATAACAAAGCTTTCCTCAGTGATCAATGCAAAGAAATAGAGGAAAACAATAGCATGGGAAAGACTAGAGATGTCTTTAAGAAAATTAGAGACACCAAGGGAACATTTCATGCAAAGGTGGGCTCAATAAAGGACAGAAATGGTATGGACCTAACAGAAGCAGAAGATATTAAGAAGAGGTGGCAAGAATACACAGAAGAACTGTACAAAAAAATATCTTCACAACCCAGATAAGCAACCTAGACAGCATATTAAAAAACAGAGACATTACTTTGTCAACAAAGGTCCGTCTAGTCAAGGCTATGGTTTCTCCAGTAGTCATATAAGGATGTGAGAATTAGACTATAGATTCATTTTGATATATGGCAAAACCAATGCAATATTGTCAAGTTAAATAAAATAAAATAAAAAACCCAAAAAACTCACACACAAAAAAATTTTTTTTAAAAGTGAAAAAAAAAAAAAAAAAAAAAAAAGCTAAGTGCTGAAGATATTATGCTTTTGAACTGTGGTGTTGGAGAAGACTCTTGAGAGTCCCTTGGACTGCAAGGAGATCCAACCAGTCCATCCTAAAGATATTAGTCCTGGGTGTTCATTGGAATGACTGATGTTGGAGCTGAACCTCCAATACCTTGGCCACCTGATGCGAAGAACTGAGTAATATGAAAAGACCTTGATGCCTGGAAAGATTGATGGTGGGAAGAGAAGGGGATGAAGAAGAATGAGATGGTAGGATAGCATCACCAACTCAATGGACATGAGTTTGGGTGGACTCTGGGAATTGATGATGGACAAGGAGACCTAGCTTGCTGCAATTCATGGGATCGCAAAGAGTCGGACATGACTGAGTGACTGAACTGAATTGAATATTCCATTGTGTATATGTACCACAGCTTTCTTATCCATTTGTCTACTGATGGACATCTCGGTTGTTTCCATGACCTGGCTATTGTAAACAGTGCTGCGATAGACACTGGGGTACACATGTCTCTTTCAAGTCTGGTTTATTTGGTGTGTATGCCCAGAAGTGGGATTGCTGGGTCATATGGCAGTTCTATTTCCAGTTTTAAGGAATCTCCACTGTTCTCCATAGTGGCTGTACTGGTTTGCATTCCCACCAACAGTGTAAGAGGGTTCCTTTTTCTCTGCACCCTCTCCAGCATTTATTGTTTGTAGACTTTTGGATTGCAGCCATTCTGACTGGCGTGAAATGGTACCTCATTGTGGTTTTGATTTGCATTTCTCTGATAATACGTGATGTTGAGCTTCTTTTCATGTATTTGTTAGCCATCTGTATGTCTTCTTTGGAGAAATGTGTGTTTAGTTCTTTGGCCCAGTTTTTGATTGGCTCATTGATTTTTCTGGAATTGAGCTGCAGTAGCTGCTTATATATTTTTGAGATAATTCTTTGTCAGTTGCTTCATTTGCTATTATTTTCCCCCATTCTGAATGCTGTCTGTTCACAGCAATGATTTTTGATGAATGAATTATACTAAAATTTTTTCCAAACTATATATTTGCAATGCTGTTTATGAACCAGAGATAGTTATTATTTGCTATAGAAAGACATAGTTTGGGTTCATGTCATGTAAAAAAAAAAAAAAGACAAAAGTATAGGTGAATAACCCAGGTTGTACAGACAGTCATTAAATTAACACTGTTAAGTTCTGTTTGTTTCTTAAATACAATTTTGGAGAATATCAGTTATGGATAATTTAGAAACATTAGAGTGAGCTAATTATGCAAACTTTCATGGTCAATTTCAACTTGCATATGTTAATATTAAATGCAATTTGATTTCTACACATTTATTATAATTGTGTATGATTTATCGGTGATGATTATCCCAGCAAGGAAAAATCAAAAATTAAAAGAAAATGAAATATACATATTTAATATTCAAAGTCCGTATTAACTCTAGTCTCCCTTTTGAGACTATATAATAAAGGTAAAATGCCACAATAAAAGCTTGGGGAACTAAATCCGATTAGGGTAGTATATTTAAAGGATAAATGAGCTCATTTTATAAGAATCTAATAAAATATCATAGTGGAAAGAAATGTTTCTTCCTCCCCATTGATGTCAATTGTCAGATTAGTTCTAGATTTTAAACTTAAATTTGTTCTTGCTGGTTTTGAAATTTTGTTTAAAGTTGAGAGTTTTTATCTTTTGTTGACCTATGCTGTCATGGATGGGATGCTTTTGATTTTGCTTCCAGCTTCTATAATGGAGCTTTTCTTTTTGGAACCTGGTAATTTTAAGATTAGAATTCTTTGTTCGAAAGGAACCAACCATTGGCTGACCTCAACCCTTTTCATTTTTGATCTCAGGTTCATCTAAACCCCATGATAGCACCAAAGTCCAAAGTTTTTAAAGATACAAATTTCTTTTATTCTCTATTCTCCTTTAGAGAAAATAACGTCAACTAAAAACTCCTTCTGTCTGAAATTCTTCCTCTTTGTGTTTGAGGAAAGTTAAAATGGCTCTTAAATCTCTTTATGCAAAGGTGTTATTTCAGTGTCTTGACCCTCGAGTCTTCAGCTTCAGTTAGAGCAAGTGCTTTATTGTTAAAAGATGATTCATTCTTCAATACTAATTAATGTGGAAATTTAGTTAAAATATGTGAAATATTCTGTAATTAGAGGTAGAACTTCTAAAACACAATTTCATGATGGTCTATAATTTCTGGAAATGGATAAGAGCAAATCACGTTACAAATACAGGGTTTAAGCTTTTAAAAATAGTATTGTAAACATTTTTTAAAAATATCAAAGAACTTGCTAAATAGGAAAACAGGAATGAATCAGTGTATCAGTAATCCACAGGCCTGAAGCCCACAATTCACCTGAAATTCTGTCTGGAACAAAAGGAAGTATAAGAGAAAAAAATTAATAGATAAACAACATCGATTCACAAGTTCCAAGATAACTATGAATGGCATTCTTTGAATATAAACAGAATAGAAGAAATGAAATAAAGAGTAATAAAAGAATACATACATTAATTCCTTTATTAAAAAAAAATTAATACCATATCCCGGGTACTGTTCCAGACTCAGGGAAACACTGATAATAGTATTAAATAGTCAGACAAAAATATCTGCATTACATTCTTACATTCTTCTTGGTGCTTACATTCTTCTTGGAAAGACCTACACTAAGCAGGTTAAATAAATAAAACATAAGATATTAGAGTATGAAATGGGACAAGAAGAAAAAAATAAGTGAAGATTAAGAATTTGAGATAGTGAGGTAATTTTTTTGTTTTGGATATGATAGTCAAGAAGTTCTCACTTACCTAGAGACACATGGGCATTGATGTAATGTGAGGACATGAACCATGCTGCAGTCTATAGGAAGGGCATCCCAGATAGAGGTAATTATGAGTATGAAGACCCTTGAGTCAAGAGCTTATGAAATATGTTCAAGGAACAGAAACGCGTTTCACTCTGGAGAGAACTAGGGAAGAGTAGTAGGAGATAAGGACTTCCCTGATAGTTCAGATGGTGAAGAATCCGCCTGTAATGCAGGAGATGAGGGTTAGAATCCCAGGTTGAGAAGATCCCCTGGAGAATGGAATGGAAACCCACTCCAGTTTTCTTGCCTGGGAAATCCCATGGACAGAGGGGCCTGGCAGGCTACAGTCCATGAGATCACAAAGAGTCAGACATGACTGAGCGACTAAGTGCACACACATACACACACACACACACACACACACACACACACACACACACACACTCACACACTCACACATATACTGTATGTAGGAGGTAATGTCAGAAGAAAGGAAGGACAGCTTGTGTAGTTTTGGTTGTCACAGTAAGAACTTTGACTTAATATGAAAGCCATTGTAGGTTTTTGAGAAGAGGTGTGACAGTGTCTGAAAGGTGTTAACAAGATTATAGATCATAGCTCAACATAATAAAACCTATTTATGGCAAATCCACAGCCAACATAATACTCAACAGTGAAAAGCTGAAAGCCTTCCCACTAAAATCTGGAACAAGACAAGGATTCCTAGTCTTACCACTTCTATTCAATGTAGTTTTGGAAGTCCTAGTCACAGCAATCAGACAAGAAAAAGAAATAAAACATATATATGTTGGAATGGAAGAAGTAAAATTGTCATTACATGCAGATGACATACTATATATGGGATCAGAGACAACTCTTTAATTTTTTTTTTTTATAAAAAGAAAGAGATGTAGCCTGGTAGCTAGAGGGGAAATGGGTCAGAGAAGTTTTGTGTGTGTAATGGGAGAAGTAACAATTTATGTACCAATGGGAATTATTCCATAAAGAAGAAAAAAATTCATAATAAAAATGGGAGGATGTCCGGAGCAATGTTTTTGGATGGTAGAGTGAAGCAAAGGGCTTATTCACAGGGAGAGACATAGGCTAGGAGGATGTGTAGTCTATTTATAGAAATAGAATGGAAGTAGAATATATGGGTAGAGATAACAGTAAGTAAATAAATGTGGTGGTGAGAATACATTGAAGGTCTCATCTGATTATTTTCTCAAAGGAATAGTTAGTTTTCTCAATACAATAGGAAGCAAAGTCATCATCTGAGCATGAGGATGGGAGAACAGACACTAAGGGTTTAAGAGCAGAGCAAATATATTAATAGAATAGTCAGCTAGAAGTGTTGGGAGTGAATGCACTAGGGGAAATATGGCATGCTACCCATTCAGCATTAAGGGCTTTTGTGAGGTGGATAGTCATGAATTAAATGTGAGACCATTCAGTGTGACTGTGTGTTTCCTATGGCCATGTCCAGCTGTAGGGGTTGCAAGTATAATAAGTAGCTGGAAATTTTGATTTCATCAAGGTTTTAGTCTCACCAGCTGAGTAAAATTAAGTGAGAAAGCGAGACACTGGAGGTAAAGGGAAGACATAGAATATGCATAAGATTCATTATAGTAATTGACTTTGGAATTTAAGTTGCATCATGAGGGAAGGTGAGATTTCAAGGGGGTGATGGTCAGTGAAAAGGTTTGTGCTTCTTACTTCAATGGAATGATTGTTGGGGTCAAGGTAGCAGAGGAAGTTAGGTGGAAAGATAAGAATTTGTGGCTTAATATTGGAATGTTTGAAATGAAAATTATGGAGTAATTTCAGTTATTTTAATTCTAAGATCAAACTTATAACTACAGAATTAAAGTGATTGGATAGGATGGAGGAGCAGATTCTGGGAGAGAAGAATGTCTGGAAACTGAGAGACTGATTTATTGGAACAATTTTCTAGGTGAAATTTTAAATCTCCAAGAATTATGACAATTAGTGTTTGAAGGTGGCAGTCAGGCAGGAGCTAAAGAAATGAGAGTGAGTGAACTGGAGATCTGCAGACTACTAATATAAGAGTGTAAGTAGGTGTTTTTATGGGGATAAAAAGAGTATGATCTCAAAGAGTCTAGATAATGGTAATGAGGAAGGGGTGCCACTGTCCCAACTCCAAGCCCTATGAAATGAGAATTATAGGAGCAAAACCATGTGTGTACTCTGGTTTTGTTTATTTATGAAATAATAAAATTGTTTATTCATTTGTAGTTGAATAGCTGAAATAGGGGGCTTCCCTGGTGGCTCAGATAGTAAAGAATCTGCCTGCAATGTGGGAGACCTGGGCTCAATCCCTGGGTTGGGAAGATCCCCTGGAGAAGGAAATGGCAACCCACTCGATTATTCCTACCTGGAGAGTTCCATGGACAGAGGATCCTGTGGTGCTACAGTCTATGGTGTGGCAAAGAGTCACACACAACTGAGCAACCAAACACAACAGCTGAAATAATTCATAATCTGCAATAAAAGGACATTAAAAACACTCAGACTAAAAACAGAACCTGTCCGCCAAAATTAGACATGATATTTGCCTCATATAAGACCAATTCATATACATGTGTAGAAATATGATTTATTGGGGAGTTTTCAGGGTTATTGATGAGTCAACTAAATGCTTGTAGGGAATCTGCCTAGAAGAAGAAAGCTATGCTTTTCTTTAGTTACAGTGGCTTCTACCAAAACTGTTTGGCTAGCTTTGCACTCCTGTGACAAGGTTCTCCTGAGGGTGTAAGCTAATGATTTTTTTGCCTTGTAGACAAATTTACCTGTGTGAACTTGACTGTGTCATTTAAGTTTGAGAATATCTTAACTGCAGTGCTTTCCCAAGTAGCAATTCTTGTATAAACCTCAGACTGGCTGCTCAAACCTCAATCCTGCCTACAGCTGAAGCTCTACTATTTCTAGTTTTGTTTTTTTTTTCTCCCTAGTTTTGAAATATTTCCACACTATTAAATATAGAATATTTGTGGACCTTTGTGGTAGCTCTCTATGATTGTGGGGGTTTTGTGGCTATTATTACTATTAAAATGTTTTATGTCTTCATTTATTGAGTACTATTTTATTTATTTCCCATTACTCTTTTTTAAATTTTTTAAAACATATTTTTTGATAAAAATGTAGTAGGAATACAATTTTATTATTATTGTATTTATTTATTTTTCTGCTTTACAATATTGTATCGGAATCCACCACGGGTGTACATGTGTTCCCCATCATGAATCCCCCTCTCACTTCCCTCTCTGTACCATCCCTCTGGGTCATCTCAGTGCACCAGCCCCAAACATCCTGTATCCAGCATCGAACCTGGACTGGCGATTCATCTCTTATATGATATTTTACATGTTTCAATGCCATTCTCCCAAATCATCCCACACTCTCCCTCTCCCACAGAGTTCAAAAGAATGTTCTATACATCTGTTCATCGCAGCACTGTTTATAATAGCCAGGGCATGGAAACAACCTAGATGTCCATCAGCAGATGAACGGATAAGAAAGCTGTGGTACATATACACAATGGAGTATTACTCAGCCATTAAAAATAATACATTTGAATCAGTTTTAATGAGGTGGGTGAAAATGGAGCCTATTATACAGAGTGAAGTAAGCCAGAAAGAAAAACACCAATACAGTATACTAATGCGCATATATGGAATTTAGAAAGACAGTAACGATAACTGTGTATGCGAGAGAGCAAAAGAGACACAAATGTATAAAACGTATTTTTATTGAGTTTTTACTGAAGTATAATTGACATACTGGAGACTTCCTAGGGGACCAGTGGTTAAGACTCCATGCTGCTGACTCAGGGAGTGCATGATTGATACCTCTTCAGGGAACTAAGATCCTGCATGCTGCAGGGCACAGCCAAAAAGATTAAAAAAAAAAAAAAGATAAAAATGTGTATATATATAAACAATTTACCAAAAAATCTGTTAACTGACATATAGGACTGTGTAAGTTTATAAGGTGTGCAACATAATGACTTGACACATATATTATGAAGTGATTATCACAATAAATTTAGTGAATATTTGCTGCGCGGGCACAGGAGGGCCTAGAGGAGCTATCCCATGTTGAAGGTCAGGAAGGGGGGCGGTGAGGCAATACCCCTCGTCTAAGGTAAGGAGCAATGGCTGCACTTTGCTGGAGCAGCCGTGAAGAGATACCCCACGCCCAAGGTAAGAGAAACCCAAGTAAGACCATAGGTGTTGCAAGAGAGTATCAGAGGGTAGACACACTGAAACCATACTCACAGAAAACTAGTTAGTCTAATCACACTAGGACACAGCCTTGTCTAACTCAATGAAACTAAGCCATGCCTGTGGGGCAACCCAAGATGGGCGGGTCATGGTGGAGAGATCTGACAGAATGTGGTCCACTGGAGAAGGGAATGGCAAACCACTTCAGTGTTCTTGCCTTGAGAACCCCATGAACAGTATGAAAAGGCAAAATGATAGGATACTGAAAGAGGAACTCCCCAGGTCAGTAGGTGCCCAATATGCCATTGGAGATCAGTGGAGAGAAATAACTTCAGAAAGAATGAAGGGATGGAGCCAAAGCAAAAAGAATACCCAGCTGTGGATATGACTGGTGATAGAAGCAAGGTCTGATGCTGTAAAGAGCAATATTGCATAGGAACCTAGAATGTCAGATCCATGAATCAAGGCACATTGGAAGTGGTCAAACAAGAGATGACAAGAGTGAATGTTGACATTCTAGGAATCGGCAAACTAAAATGGACGGGGATAGGTGAATTTAACTCAGATGACCATTATATCTACTACTGTGGGCAGGAATCCTTCAGAAGAAATGGAGTAGCCATCATGGTCAACAAAAGAGTCCGAAATGCAGTACTTGGATGCAATCTCAAAAACGACAGAATGATCTCTGTTAGTTTCCAAGGCAAACCATTCAATACCACAGTAATCCAAGTCTATGCCCCAACCTGTAATGCTGAAGAAGCTGAAGTTGAATGGTTCTATGAAGACCAACAAGATCGTTCAGAACTAACACCCCAAAAAGATGTCCTTTTCACTATAGGTGACTGGAATGCAAAAGTAGGAAGTCAAGAAACACCTGGAGTAACAGGCAAATTTGGCCTTGGAATATGGAATGAAGCAGGGCAAAGACTAATAGAGTTTTGCCAAGAAAATGCACTGGTCATAGCAAACACCCTCTTCCAAAAACACGAGAGAAGATTCCACACATGGACATCACCAGATGGTCAACACCAAAATCAGATTGATTATATTCTTTGCAGCCAAACATGGAGAAGCTCTATACAGTCAGCAAAAAACAAGACCAGGAGCTGACTGTGGCTCAGATCATGAACTCCTTATTACCAAATCCAGACTTAAATTGAAGAAAGTAGGGAAACCCACTAGACCATTCAGGTATGACCTAAATCAAATCCCTTATGATTATACAGTGAAAGTGAGAAGTAGATTTAAGGGACTAGATCTTATAGACAGAGTGCCTGATGAACTATGGAATGAGGTTCATGCCATTGTACAGGAGACAGGGATCAAGACCATCCCCATGAAAAAGAAATGCAAAAAAGCAAAATGGCTGTCTGGGGAGGCCTTACAAATAGCTGCGAAAAGCAGAGAAGTGAAAAGCAAAGGAGAAAAGGAAAGATATAACATCTGACCACAGAGTTCCAAAGAATAGCAAGAAGAGATAAGAAAGCCTTCTTCAGCGATCAATGCAAAGAAATAGAGGAAAACAGCAGAATGGGAAAGACTAGGGATCTCTTCAAGAAAATCAGAGATACCAAAGGCACATTTATTGCAAAGATGGGCTCGATAAAGGACAGGAATGGTATGGACCTAACAGAAGCAGAAGATATCAAGAAGAGGTGGCAAGAATACACAGAAGAACTGTACAAAAAAGATCCTCACGACCCATATAATCTCAGTGGTGTGATCACTGACCTAGAGCCAGACATCCTGGAATGTGAAGTCAAGTGGGCCTTAGAAAGTATCACTACAAACAAACCTGGTGGAGGTGATGGAATTCCAGTTGAGCTATTCCAAATCCTGAAAGATGATGCTGTGAAAGTGCTGCACTCAAAAGGCCAGCAAACTGGGAAAACTCAGCAGCGGCCACAGGACTGGAAAAGGTCAGCTTTCATTCCAAACCCTAAGAAAGGCAATGCCAAAGAATGCTCAAATTACTGCACAATTGCACTCATCTCACATGCTAGTAAAGTAATGCTCAAAATTCTCCAAGCCAGGCTTCAGCAATATGTGAACCGTGAACTTCCTGATGTTCAAGCTGGTGATAGAAAAGGCAGAGGAACCAGAGATCAAATTGCTAACATCCGCTGGATCATGTAAAAAGCAAGAGAGCTGCAGAAAAACATCTATTTCTGCTTTATTGACTATGCCAAAGCCTTTGACTGTGTGGATCACAATAAACTGCAGAAAATTCTGAAAGAGATGTGAATACCAGACCACCTGACCCGCCTCTTGAGAAATTTGTATGCAGGTCAGGAAGCAACAGTTAAAACTGGACATGGACCAACAGACTGGTTCCAAATAGGAAAAGGAGTATGTCAAGGCTGTATATTTAATGTATATGCAGAGTACATCATCAGAAACTCTGGGCTGGAAGAAACACAAGCTGGAATCAAGATTGCCGGGAGAAATATCAATAACCTCAGATATGCAGATGACACCACCCTTATGGCAGAAAGTGAAGAGGAACTAAAAAGCCTCTTGGTGAAAGTGAAAGACGAGAGTGAAAAAGTTGGCTTAAAGCTCAACATTCAGAAAACGAAGATCATGGCATCCGGTCCCATCACTTCATGGGAAATAGATGGGGAAACAGTGGAAACAGTGTCAGACTTTATTTTTTTTGGCTCCAAAATCACTGCAGATGGTGACTGCAGCCCTGAAATTAAAAGATGCTTACTCCTTGGAAAGAAAGTTATGTCCAACCTAGATAGCATATTCAAAAGCAGAGATGTTACTTTGCCAACAAAGGTCCGTCTAGTCAAGTCTATGGTTTTTCCTGTGGTCATGTATGGATGTGATAGTTGGACTGTGAAGAAGGCTGAGCGCCAAAGAATTGATGATTTTGAACTGTGGTCTTGGAGAAGACTCTTGAGAGTCCCTTGGACTGCAAGGAGATCCAACCAGTCCATTCTGAAGGAGATCAGCCCTGGGATTTCTTTGGAAGGAATGATGCTAAAGCTGAAACTCCAGTACTTTGGCCACCTCATGCGAAGAGTTGACTCATTGGAAAAGACTCTGATGCTGGGAGGGATTGGGGGCAGGAGGAGAAGGAGACGACAGAGGATGAGATGGCTGGATGGCATCAGTGACTCAATGGACGTGAGTCTGTGTGAACTCCGGGAGCTGGTGATGGACAGGGAGGCCTGGCATGCTGCGATTCATGGGGTCGCAAAGAGTTGGACACGACTGAGTGATTGAACTGAACTGAATTTATAAATTCAAAATTAAAGGAATAGAAAACAAATGTTTTCCTTGTGATGAGAACTCTTAGGATTTGCTGTTTTAACAACTTTTCATTTATTACATACAACAGTGTTAATTGTATTAATTATGCTTTATATTTAGTCCATAGTACTTATTTTATCTTGTAACTGGACGTTTGTACCTTTTTACCACCTTCATCCAACTCACCCTCCCTTCAAATTCCACCTCTGGTTACCACAAATCTGATCTTTACTCAATTAATTTGTATGCTTTTGAACTATAATTGACCACTATGTTGTGTAGAAGGCACTATGTTAGTTCCTCCTACACAACATAATGATTTGATATTTCTATGCATTTCAAAAATAATTTCTATGATAAGTCTAGTTATGGTGTCACCACACAAAGATAGTCCATAGTTATTTACGGTATTCTCTGCACTGTATATTTCATGCCCACGAGTCACTTATTCAACTGGAAGTTTGTACCTTTTAATATCCCTACCAATTCTTTCCTTTTCTTTACCCTCCACTCTGGAAACCACCTGTTTGTTCTTTGTATCTGTAACTCTGTTTCTGTTATGTTTATTTATTTTTAAAATTCTACATATGAATGAAATCATACAGTACTTATTTTGTTTCCCTTAGCATAATACCCTCCAATCCATCCATATTGTTGCAAATTCATTCTTTTTTATGGTTAAGATAAATTGCATTGTGTGTGTGTGTGTGTGTGTGTGTGTGTGTGTGTGTACACACCACATCTTCTTTATTCATCCATCTATTGGTGGGCACAGAAATTGCTACCATATTTTGGCTACTGTAAATTATCCTACAATGAACATAGAAGTGCATAGATGTTTTCAAATTAGTGTTTTCATTTTGTTTAGATAGATACCAGGAGTAGAATGGCTGGATCACATTGGTAGTTCTATTTTTAATTTTTTGAGGAAACTCTACACTGTTTTCTACAATAGTTCTACCCATTTACATTATCACCAAAAGAGCACTGTGGTTCTCTGTTCTCCATATCTTTGCCAACGCTTGCTATTTGTTTTTGTTGTTTATAATAGTCATTTTGACAGGTAAGAGCTGATATCTCACTGTGGTTTTAATTTGCATTCCCTGATGATTAATGATGTTAAGCATCTTTTCCTGTGCCTCTTGACCATCTGTGTGTCTTCTATAGAAAAATATTCAGATTATTTGCCATTTTTTAATTGGGTTGTTTGGATTTTTGATGGTAAGTTGAGTTCTTTGTATATTTTGGATACTAACCAACCCTTTATTGAATATATCATTTGCAAATATCTTCTCCCATTTAGTAGGTGGCCTTTTCGCTTTATTGGCAGTTTCCTTTGCTGTGCAAAAGCTTTTTAGTTTGATGTTGACTCATTTGTTTATTTTTGCTTTTGTTTTCCTTGCTTGAGGAGACATAGCCAAAAAAATATTACTAACACCAACATCAAAGAGTGTACTTCCTATGTCTTCTTCTAGAAGTTTTATGGTTTTAGATCTTACATTTAAGTCTTTAATATATTTTGAATTTATTTTTGTGCATGGCATGAGAGAGTAGTCCAGTTTAATTCTTTTACTTGTAGCTGTCCAGTTTTCCCAACATCACTTATTTAAGTGACTATGTTTTCTCTATTGCATAATCTTGCATCTTTTGTCATAGATTAATTGAACATAAGTGTGTGGGCTTATTTTTGGGCTCTCTATTCCTCACCACTGATCGATGTGTCTGATTTTGTGCCAGCTCCATACTCTTTTGATTACTACAGCCTTATAGTATGGTTTTAAATCAGGTAGTGTGATACCTCTAGCTCTGTCCTTCTTTCTCAAAACTGTTTTGGGGTATTTTAGGTTTCTACAAAAAATTTAAAAATCATTTACTTTAGTTATGTGAAAAATGCCATTAATATTTTGATAGAGATTACACTGAATTTGTAGATTGCCTTTGGTAGTATTGTCACTTTAACATTAATTATTTTAATCCATCAACATGGTTTGTCTTTCCATCTTTTTCTGTTATCTTCAATTTTTTTCATCAGTGTCATAGCTTTCCAAGTATGAGTCTTTTACCTCCTTAGATTTTTTCCTAGGTTTTGTATTCTTTTTGATGAGATTATAAATGTGATTGCTTTCCCCATTTTCTCTAATAGTTCATTATTAAGTGTCTAGAGATGAGAAAGATTATGCATAGAAATGAGACAGATTTCTGTATACTAATTTTATATACTCAGTTTAAACAAATTCATTGATGAGTTCTATTAGGTTTTTAGTGGTGTTTTTAGGATTTTTTACGTATAATATCATGTCATTTGCAAACAGTGACAGTTTTATCTATTCCTTTCCAATTTGGATTCCTTTTATTTCTTTCTCTTGTCTTATTCCTGTGGCTAGAACTTGCAATTGTATGTTGAATACAAGTGGTAAGAGTGGGAATCCTTATCTTGTTTTTGACTTTAGAGGAAATTATTTCAGCTTTTCAATGTTGAATGTGATGTTAACTGTGGATTTCATTTCTTGTTTAGTTGCTCAGTCATGTCCAACTTTTCCATGACCCCATGAACTTTAGCCCATGAGGCTCCTCTGTCCATGGAATTTTCCAAGCAAGAATACTGCCATTTCTTACTCCAGGATATCTTCCCCATACGGGGATCAAACCTGAGTCTCCTGCATCGGCAGGCGGATTCTTTACTGCTTTGTGTTGATGCATGTTCCCTCTATATTTGCTTTGATGAGAGTTTTTTCATCATAAATAGATGTTGAATTTTGTCTACCATTTCATCCTTGGGAGAAATCCCATTTGATTATGGTGTATGATCCCTTTAATGTATTGTTGAATTTGGTTTGCTAATATTTTATTGAGGGTTTTTGCATCTATGTTCATCACTGATATTGATTTGTAATTTGTATGTGTGTGTGTGTGTGTGATATCTTTGTCTGATTTTGGTATCAGGGTGAAGTTTACCTCCAAGAATGAATTTGGAAGCATTTCTTCCTCTGCAATTTTTCAGAACTGTTTGAGAAGTATAGGTGTTAACTCTTCTCTAAATGTTTGGTAGAATTCAACTGTGAAGCCACCTGGTCCTGGACTTTTGTTAGTTGGGAATCACTTTATTACTAAGTCAGTTTGATTACTGATATTAAACTGCTCATATTTTCTATTTCTTCTTGGTTATTTCCCCCTTACACTTTTATCACTGTAAAACGGGGAATACAAAATGTAGTGCAGAAAGTCAAGGAAGAACAATTCATGACCAATCAATGGAAGTCACTTGTCATACTTTTTCCCTCTGATTAGGTCTTCAAAGATTTTTCCTGAACTTCCAAAGAGACTTCTCTAGGTAAATTTTATTTCTCTGTAAAGTTTACTTAGGCACTTAGTAATAGCTAATCACATTATCTAGGTGAATCAGAAGAACATCAGCCATAATAGCTGAAACAATTCATTCTTTTTAAAAAGGTATTCAGTATATCTATCTGTAAGGATATACATGAACTAAAAATTATGGAGTTTGATACATACACACACACATACACACACGTATATATATATATATTATATGTGTATATATATATATATATATATATGTGATATGTATATATAGCTGATTCAGTGGAGAAGGCAATGGCACCCTACTCCAGTATTCTTGCCTGGAGAATCCCATGGATGGAGGAGCCTGGGAGGCTGCAGTCCACGGGGTCGCTAAGAGTCAGACACGACTGAGCAACTTCACTTTCACTTTTCACTTTCATGCATTGGAGAAGGAAATTTTTGCCTGGAGAATCCCAGGGACGGGGGAGCCTGGTGGGCTGCCGTCTATGGGGTCACACAGAGTTGGACACGACTGAAGTGACTTAGCAGCAGCAGTAGCAGCTGATTCAGACAGTTTTTCTAAGGAGTCTACACACAGATAGATAAGGAAGTAGGAGAAAAAATTAGTATAGAAGGATCCTGCAATGATACTACAACAGCCTTTATACAAGAGAAGAACAATGCAGTTTGAAACATCCTTTGAAACAAAACAATAGACAATAAACTTTATGACTATAACTAGGCTTTTGAAATTTCTTTTATGCTTGCCTGTCTTTATGATAAAGTGAACTGAAAATCAGAGATGCAAAAGAATTATACTTTTGTGTATGAATTTTCAGTACTTCTAGTAATCTTAAATAAGAAGAGCCTAGGTATGGCTGAAACCATCTTCAGTAGAGATTTTTAGAAAGGTGGTTGTTTTTCAACTTATGTCTCTCTGCCTCATGAAAATTTTCTATGATTAAAACCTGAATAGAATGCTAGACTGAAAATTCAAGGTGCCTTTTGACCCTATGATCATCTTCACCCTTCTCAAAATGAGAATAGGATATCCTAGAGGTCTACAAAAGATGATTAATCAAGGCTTTAAGCCTTGGCATTCATTCTCCCGATAAAAAGCCTTTTTACCCAAGTGAACTTATCAAACTTCAACTCAAATTTCTCTTCACTACTCCATCTAGAACACTGTTTTACCTGTGAATTTTTTAAAGTTGATAGCTGTTAACATCTCAAAATATGATCACTATTTTTTCCCCACGCTCTCTTTTGCTCAAACTTCTAGAAGTGAAGTGAAAGTGTTAGTTGCCCATTCATGTCCTACTCTTTGCGATCCCATGCACTGAAGCCCACCAGGCTCCTCTGTCCATGGAATTCTCCAGGCAAGAATGCTGGAGTGGGTTTCTGTTTTCTACTCCAGGATGTCTTCCTGACTGAGGGATTGAACCCGGGTTTTCTGCATTGCAGGCAGATTTCTTACTGTCTGAATCACCAGGAAAATGCTTGAAGCTATTAATATTTTACTTCCTCATCCATTTTCACTCTGAGAATTACCAAAATATCAGTCTTCAGAGGCTATTAACTACAAAGGAATATACCTTTGTTCCTTCAATCAGATCAGATCAGAGCAGATCAGCTGCTTAGTCGTGTCCGACTCTTTGCGACCCCATGAATCACAGCACGCCAGGCCTCCCTGTCCATCACCAACTCCCGGAGTTCACACAGACTCACGTCCATTGAGTCACTGATGCCATCCAGCCATCTCATCCTCTGTCGTCCCCTTCTCCTCTTGCCCCCAATCCCTCCAAGCATCAGAGTCTTTTCCAATGAGTCAACTCTTCACATGAGGTGGCCAAAGTACTGGAGTTTCAGCTTTAGCATCATTCCTTCCAAAGAAATCCCAGGGCTGATCTCCTTCAGAATGGACTGGTTGGATCTCCTTGCAGTCCAAGGGACTCTCAAGAGTCTTCTCCAACACCACAGTTCAAAATCATCAATTCTTCGGCGCTCAGCCTTCTTCACAGTCCAACTCTCACATCCATACATGAGCACAGGGAAAACCATAGCCTTGACTAGACGAAACTTTGTTGGCAAAGTAATGTCTCTGCTTTTGAATATGCCATCTAGGTTGGAAATAACTTTCTTTCCAAGGAGTAAGCGTCTTTTATTTTTTTATTTTTATTTTTTTTAATTTTATTTTATTTTTAAACTTTACAAATTGTGTTAGTTTTGACAAATATCAAGATGAATCTGCCACAGGTATACATGTGTTCCCCATCCTGAACCCTCCTCCCTCCTCCCTCCCCATACCATCCCTCTGGGTCGTCCCAGCGCACTAGCCCCAAGCATCCAGTATCGTGCATTGAACCTGGACTGGCAACTCGTTTCATACATGATATTATGCATGTTTCAATGCCATTCTCCCAAATCTTCCCACCCTCTCCCTCTCCCACAGAGTCCATAAGACTGTTCTATACATCAGTGTCTCTTCTGCTGTCTCGTTCACAGGGTTATTGTTAGCATCTTTCTAAATTCCATATATATGTGTTAGTATACTGTATTGGTGTTTTTCTTTCTGGCTTACTTCACTCTGTATAATAGGCTAGAGTTTTATCCACCTCATTAGAACTGATTCAAATGTATTCTTTTTAATGGCTGAGTAATACTCCATTGTGTATATGTACCACTGCTTTCTTATCCATTCATCTGCTGATGGACATCTAGGTTGCTTCCATGTCCTGGCTATTATAAACAGTGCTGCGATGAACATTGGGGTACACGTGTCTCTTTCAATTCTGGTTTCCTCAGTGTGTATGCCTAGCAGTGGGATTGCTGGATCATAAGGCAGTTCTATTTCCAGTTTTTTAAGGAATCGCCACACTGTTCTCCATAGTGGCTGTACTAGTTTGCATTCCCACCAACAGTGTAAGAGGGTTCCCTTTTCTCCACACCCTCTCCAGCATTTATTGCTTGTAGACTTTTGGATCTCAGCCATTCTGACTGGCATGAAATGGTACCTCATAATGGTTTTGATTTGCATTTCTCTGATAATGAGTGATGTTGAGCATCTTTTTATGTGTTTGTTAGCCATCTGTATGTCTTCCTTGGAGAAATGTCTATTTAGTTCTTCAGCCCATTTTTTGATTGGGTCATTTATTTTTCTGGAGTTGAGCTGTAGGAGTTGCTTATATATTTTTGAGATTAGTTGTTTGTCAGTTGCTTCATTTGCTATTATTTTCTCCCATTCTGAAGGCTGTCTTTTCACCTTGCTAATAGTTTCCTTTGATGTCCAGAAACTTTTAAATTTAATTAGGTCCCATTTGTTTATTTTTGCTTTTATTTCCAATATTCTGGGAGGTGGGTCATAGAGGGTCCTGCTGTGATGTATGTCAGAGAGTGTGTTGCCTATGTTCTCCTCTAGGAGTTTTATAGTTTCTGGTCTTACATTGAGATCTTTAATCCATTTTGAGTTTATTCTTGTGTATAGTGTTAGAAAGTGTTCTAGTTTCATTCTTTTACAATTGGTTGACCAGATTTCCCAGCACCACTTGTTAAAGAGATTGTCTTTAATCCATTGTATATTCTTGCCTCCTTTGTCAAAGATAAGGTGTCCATCGGGTGCATGGATTTATCTCTGGGCTTTCTATTTTGTTCCATTGATCTATTCTGTCTTTGTGCCGGTACCATACTGTCTTGATAACTGTGGCTTTGTAGTAGAGCCTGAAGTCAGGTAGGTTGATTCCTCCAGTTCCATTCTTCTTTCTCAAGATAGCTTTGGCTATTCAAGGTTTTTTTTTGTATTTCCATACAAATTGTGAAATTATTTTTTCTAGGTCTGTGAAGAATATTGTTGGTAGCTTGATAGGGATTGCATTGAATCTATAAATTGCTTTGGGTAGTATACTCATTTTCACTATATTGATTCTTCCAATCCATGAACATGGTATATTTCTCCATCTATTAGTGTCCTCTTTGATTTCTTTCACCAGTGTTTTATAGTTTTCTATGTATAGGTCTTTAGTTTCTCTAGGTAGATATATTCCTAAGTATTTTATTCTTTTCATTGCAATGGTGAATGGAATTGTTTCCTTAATTTCTGCTTCTGTTTTCTCATTATTAGTGTATAGGAATGCAAGGGATTTCTGTGTGTCGATTTTATATCCTGCAACTTTACTATATTCATTGATTAGTTCCAGTAATTTTCTGGTGGAGTCTTTAGGGTTTTCTATGTAGAGGATCATGTCATCTGCAAATAGTGAGAGTTTTACTTCTTCTTTTCCAATTTGGATTCCTTTTATTTCTTTTTCGGCTCTGATTGCTGTGGCCAAAACTTCCAAAACTATGTTGAATAGTAGTGGTGAGAGTGGGCACCCTTGTCTTGTTCCTGACTTTAGAGGGAATGCTTTCAATTTTTCACCATTGAGGATAATGTTTGCTGTGGGTTTGTCATATATAGCTTTTATTATGTTGAGGTATGTTCCTTCTATTCCTGCTTTCTGGAGAGTTCTCATCATAAATGGATGTTGAATTTTGTTAAAGGCTTTCTCTGCATCTATTGAGATAATCATATGGTTTTTATTTTTCAATTTGTTAATGTGGTGTATTACATTGATTGATTTGCGGATATTGAAGAATCCTTGCATCCCTGGGATAAAGCCCACTTGGTCATGGTGTATGATCTTTTTAATGTGTTGTTGGATTCTGATTGCTAGAATTTTGTTAAGGATTTTTACATCAATGTTCATCAGTGATATTGGCCTGTAGTTTTCTTTTTTTTGGGATCTTTGTCAGGTTTTGGTATTAGGGTGATGGTGGCCTCATAGAATGAGTTTGGAAGTTTACCTTCCTCTGCAATTTTATGGAAGAGTTTGAGTGGGATAGGTGTTAGCTCTTCTCTAAATTTTTGGTAGAATTCAGCTGTGAAGCCGTCTGGACCTGGGCTTTTGTTTGCTGGAAGATTTCTGATTACAGTTTCAATTTCCGTGCTTGTGATGGGTCTGTTAAGATTTTCTATTTCTTCCTGGTCCAGTTTTGGAAAGTTGTACTTTTCTAAGAATTTATCCATTTCTTCCACGTTTTCCATTTTATTGGCATATAATTGTTGATATTAGTCTCTTATGATCCTTTGTATTTCTGTGTTGTCTTTTGTGATCTCTCCATTTTCATTTCTAATTTTGTTGATTTGATTTTTCTCCCTTTGTTTCTTGATGAGTCTGGCTAATGGTTTGTGAATTTTATTTATCCTTTCAAAGAACCAGCTTTTGGCTTTGTTGATTTTTGCTATGGTCTCTTTTGTTTCTTTTGCATTTATTTCTGCCCTAATTTTTAAGATTTATTTCCTTCTACTAACCCTGGGGTTCTTCATTTCTTCCTTTTCTAGTTGCTTTAGGTGTAGAGTTAGATTATTTATTTGACTTTTTTCTTGTTTCTTGAGGTATGCCTGTATTGCTATGAACTTTCCCTTTAGCACTGCTTTTACAGTGTCCCACAGGTTTTGGGTTTTTGTTTTTTTCATTTTCATTCGTTTCTATGCAAATTTTGATTTCTTTTTTGATTTCTTCTGTGATTTGTTGGTTATTCAGCAGCGTGTTGTTCAGCCTCCATATGTTGGAATTTTTAATAGTTTTTCTCCTGTAATTGAGATCTAATCTTACTGCATTGTGGTCAGAAAAGACGCTTGGAAATATTTCTCTTTTTTTGAATTTACCAAGGCTAGATTTATAGCCCAGGATGTGATCTATCCTGGAGAAGGTTCCATGTTCTCCTGAGAAAAACTTGAAATTCATTGCTTTGGGATGAAATGTCTTATAGATATCAATTAGGTCTAACTGGTCTACTGTATCATTTAAAGTTTGTGTTTCCTTGTTAATTTTCTGTTTAGTTGATCTATCCATAGGTGTGAGTGGGGTATTAAAGTCACCCACTATTATTGTGTTATTGTTAATTTCTCCTTTCATACTTGTTAGCATTTGTCTTACATACTGCGGTGCTCCCGTGTTGGGTGCATATATATTTATAATTATTATATCTTCTTCTTGGATTGATCCTTTGATCATTATGTAGTGACTATCTTTGTCTCTTTTCACAGCCTTTGTTTTAAAGTCTATTTTATCTGATTTAAGTATTGCTACTCCTGCTTTCTTTTGGTCCCTATTTGCATGGAAAATCTTTTTCCAGCCCTTCACTTTCAGTCTGTATGTGTCCTCCGTTTTGAGGTGGTCTCTTGTAGACAACATATGTAGGGGTCTTGTTTTTGTATCCATTCAGCCAGTCTTTGTCTTTTGGTTGGGGCATTCAACCCATTTACGTTTAAGGTAATTACTGATAAGTATGATCCCGTTGCCATTTACTTTATTGTTTTGGGTTTGAATTTATACACCGTTTTTGTGTTTCCTGTCTAGAGAATATCCTTTAGTATTTGTTGGAGAGCTGGTTTGGTGGTGCTGAATTCTCTCAGCTTTTGCTTGTCTGAAAAGCTTTTGATTTCTCCTTCATATTTGAATGAGATCCTTGCTGGGTAGAATAATCTGGGCTGTAGGTTATTTTCTTTCATCATTTTAAATATGTCTTGCCATTCCCTCCTGGCTTGAAGAGTTTCTATTGAAAGATCAGCTGTTATCCTTATGGGAATTCCCTTGTGTGTTATTTGTTGTTTTTCCCTTGCTGCTTTTAATATTTGTTCTTTGTGTTTGATCTTTGTTAATTTGATTAATATGTGTCTTGGGGTGTTTCGCCTTGGGTTTATCCTGTTTCGGACTCTCTGAGTTTCTTGGACTTGGGTGATTATTTCCTTCCCCATTTTAGGGAAGTTTTCAACTTTTATCTCCTCAAATATTTTCTCATGGTCTTTCTTTTTGTCTTCTTCTTCTGGGACCCCTATGATTCAAATGTTGTAGCGTTTAATATTGTCCTGGAGGTCTCTGAGATTGTTCTCATTTCTTTTAATTCGTTTTTCTTTTATCCTTTCTGATTCATTTATCTTTGCCATTCTATCTTCTAATTCACGAATCCTATCTTCTGCCTCTGTTATTCTACTATTTGTTGCCTCCAGAGTGTTTTTAATTTCATTTATTGCATTATTCATTATATATTGACTCTTTTTTATTTCTTCTAGGTCCTTGTTAAACATTTCTTGCATCTTCTCAATCCTTATCTCCAGGCTATTTATCTGTGATTCCATTTTGATTTCAAGATTTTGGATCAATTTCACTATCATTATTCAGAATTCTTTATCAGGTAGATTCCCTATCTCTTCCTGTTTTGTTTGGTTTGGTGGGCATTTATCCTGTTCCTTTATCTGCTGAGTATTCCTCTGTCTCTTCATCTTGTTTAAATTGCTGAGTTTGGGGTGTCCTTTCTGTATTCTGGCAGTTTGTGGAGTTCTCTTTATTGTGGCATTTCCTCGCTGTGTGTGGGTTTGTACAGGTGGCTTGTCAAGGTTTCCTGGTTAGGGAAGCTTGTGTTGGTGTTCTGGTGGGTGGAGCTGTATTTCTTCTCTCTGGAGTGCAATGAAGTGTCCAGTAATGAGTTATGAGATGTCTATATTTTTGCGGTGACTTTGGGCAGCCTGTATCTTGAAGCTCAGGGCTGTGTTCCTTTGTTGCTGGAGAATTTGCCTGGTATGTCTTGCCCTGGAACTTGTTGGCCCTTGTGTGGTGCTTGGTTTCAGTGTCGGTATGGAGGCGTTTGATGAGCTCCTGTCAATTAATGTTCCTTGGAGTCAGGAGTTCCCTGGAGTCAGGGTTTAGATTTAAGCCTCCTGCTTCCAGTTATCGGTCTTATTTTTACAGTAGTTTCAAAACTTCTCCTTCTATACAGCACCATTGATAAAACATCTACGTTAAAGATGAAAAGTTTCTCTACCATGAGGGTCACCCAGAGAGGTTCACAGCATTACATGGGGAAGAGAAGAGGGAGGAGGGAGTTAGAGGTGACCCGAATGAGATGAGGTGGAGTCAATCGTGGAGAGAGTGGAGTAGCCAATAATCACTTCCTTATGTGCACTCCACAACTGGACCACTCAGAGATGTTCACGGAGTTATACAGAGAAGAGAAGACAGAGGAAGGAGACAGAGGTGGCCAGAAGGAAAAAAGCGGGGAATGAAAAGGAGGGAGACAGATCCAGCCAGTAATCAGTTCCCTAAGTGTTCTCCACCATCTGGAACACACAGAAGTTCACAGAGTTAGGTAGAGTAGAGAGGGGTTAGGGAGGGGACACAGGCGACCTGGTGGAGAAAAAGTAGAGTCCAAAGGGAGAGAGAGCAGTTAAGCCAGTAATCTCATTCCCTAGTGAAAAATGGGTACTGAAGATTGGGTTCTTAAAGGTACAAAATTGGTAATAAATACATAAAAGCAAAAATTAAAAATCTAGAGTTGAGTTTGGAATTTTAAAAATACGATGTTAAAGAAAAGAAGAAGGAAAAGAAAGAGAAAAAACAAACAAAAACAAACAAGGTCGTGAAATTTATAAAGAAAATAAAGGTACAAAATTGATATCAAATACCAAAAAGCAAAAATTAAAAATCTAGAGTAGAGTTTGGAATTTCAGATATACAGTGTTATATAAAAGAAGAAGAGAAAGAAAGAGAGGGGAAAAAAAAGTCACAGAAATTATAAAAAAAACTATAGGTACAAAATTGATAACAAATACCAAAAAGCTAAAATTAAAAATCTAGAGTAGAGTTTGGAATTTCAAAAATACAATGTTAAAGAAAAGAAGAAGAAGAAGAAGAAAAAAAAAAACAAGGTCAAAAAATTATAAAAATATATATATATGAAGTTTGCTGAAGAGAAAAAAAAATAGTTGTTTTTTTTTTTTTTTGCAAAGTAGTAGGTTATAGAACTGAAAATTAAAGGAATAATAGAGGACTTAAAATTTTCTTTAAAAATTAAAAAAAAAAAAAAGAAAGAATTATCGTAAAAATAGTAAAAAAATATATCAAGGACTTTCTCTGGTTTTGTTGTGAGTATTGTGGATTCAGCTCACTTTTGGCTAGTTCCTTGGTCCGACTTTTATTTCTCAAGATCTATAGGCCCCTTCCTATGTAGTCGGTAGTAACCACAGGGTTTTAATCTATTGCCTGTAGCTTCCAAGGTGGTTCCCTCTGTTATAGCTTCTTCTGTTTGCTGGACTCTTCAGTGTCTGGTTTCCGCCCTGACACAAAGGGGACGGTGGAGGACACTTTTTTTTTTTTTCTTTTTAGGCTCACTTGTTCAGTTGCGCTCTGGGGAGGGAGGGAGGGATGCTGCAAACAAGAAACACAGCGTGTGCTCGCAGTGCCTCAGCCACACTGGGCCTGCCCCTGCTCACGGCCCGTGTAGCCTCCCTGCCCAACTGCTCAGGCTCTAGGTTGTTCCACTGGGAACCATCCGTGGCCGGCCCTGGGCTGCCTGCACCTCCCAGTTCCAAGCCGCTCAGGTTCAGGCACTCGGGTAGTCCTCAGAGGCGCAGACTCAACTGGGCCTACGTTCTGTGCCCTTCCCAGGTCCAAGCAGCTCAGGTGATGAGGTGTTTAGCGAGCGTGATTGCTGCGACTTATCGCCTCCCCGCCACTCGTTATCTAGGTATAAAACCGGTGCACCTTCTCAGGGAGATGTTGACCGTCCAGACCCCCAAGAAGTTTTAGTTAGCAAAGAAGCCTGCTTACAGTTTTATAGATAATGTCTCTCTCGGGCTGCGATTGCCCCCTTCCGGCTCTGGCTGCGTGTCACCGGAGGGGGAAGGTCTGCAGCCGGCTATCTCTGTTCAGTCCTTTGTTCCCTGCGCGGGCCTGGCGGTGTTTTAGGTTAGGGCTGGCTTTTCATGTGATAGATATCCCACAGTCTGGTTTGCTAGCCCAGATTATTTCGCTCAGATAGCGCTCAGGGTATTCAGGCCAGGTCCTTACTCTAATCGATGCAGCCCACGCCGCGCCTCCCTGCCCAGCCCCAGCTTGCTAATGGCGTGTGCAGGTGTCTGCGCTGCTTCTCAGCTGGGGGAGTTACCGTAGGGCTTGCAATCTGCAAGTTTTGATTGTCTATTTATTTTTTCTCCCTGTTATGTTGCCCTCTGTGCTTCCAAAGTTCGGCACAGATTCAGCAGTGAGAAGGTTTCCTGATGTTTGGAAACTTCTCTCTTTTTAAGACACCCTTCCTGGGATAGAACTCCGTCCCTCCCTCTTTTGTCTCTTTTTTGTCTTTTATATTTTTTCCTACCTCCTCTCGAAGACTTGGGTTGCTTTTCTGGGTGCCTGATGTCCTCTGCTGGCATTCAGAAGTTGTTTTGTGGAATTTACTCCACTTTTAAATGCTCTTTTGATGGATTTGTGGGGGAGAAAGTGTTCTCCCCGTACTACTCCTCCGCCATTTTGGCTCCTCCTCCGCATCTTTTAATTTTATGGCTGCAGTCACCATCTGCAGTGATTTTGGAGCCCAAAAAAAGAAAGTCTGACACTGTTTCCACTGTTTCCCCATCTATTTTCCATGAAGTGATGGGACCGGATGCCATGATCTTAGTTTTCTGAATATTGAGCTTTAAGCCAACTTTTTCACTCTCACCTTTCACTTTCACCAAGAGGCTTTTTAGTTCCTCTTCACTTTCTGCCATAAGGGTGGTGTCATCTGCATATCTGAGGTTATTGATATTTCTCCCGGCAATCTTGATTCCAGCTTGTGTTTCTTCCGGTCCAGCATTTCTCATGATGTACTCTGCATATAAGTTAAATAAGCAGGCTGAAAATATACAGCCTTGACGTACTACTTTTCCTATTTGGAACCAGTCTGTTGTTCCATGTCCAGTTCTAACTGTTGCTTCTTGACCTGCATACAAATTTCTCAAGAGGCAGATTAAGTGGTCTGGTATTCCCATCTCTTTCAGAATTTTCCACAGTTTATTGTGATCCACACAGTCAAAGGCTTTGGCATAGTCAAAAAAGCAGAAATAGATGTTTTTCTGGAACTCTCTTACTTTTTCCATGATTCAGCGGATGTTGGCAATTTGATCTCTGGTTTCTCTGCCTTTTCTAAAACCAGCTTGAACATCAGGAAGTTCACGGTTCACATATTGCTGAAGCCTGGCTTGGAGAATTTTGAGCATTACTTTACTAGCGTGTGAGATGAGTGCACTTGTGCGGTACTTTGAGCATTCTTTGGCATTGCCTTTCTTAGGGATTGGAATGAAAACCGACCTTTTCCAGTCCTGTGGCCACTGCTGAGTTTTCCAAATTTGCTGGCATATTAAGTGCAGCACTTTTACAGCATCATCTTTCAGGATTTGGAATAGCTCAACTGGAATTCCATCACCTCCACTAGCTTTGTTCATAGTGATACTTTCTAAGGCCTACTTGACTTCACATTCCAGGATGTTTGGCTCTAGGTCAGTGATCACACCATCGTGATTACCTGGGTCTTGAAGATCTTTTTTGTACAGTTCTTCTGTGTATTCTTGCCACCTCTTCTTGATATCTTCTGCTTCTGTTAGGTCCATATCATTTCTGTCTTTTATCGAGGCCATTTTTGCAATAAATGTTCCTTTGGTATCTCTAATTTTCTTGAAGAGATCCCTAGTCTTTCCCATTCTGTTGTTTTCCTCTATTTCTTTGCTTTGATTGCTGAAGAAGGCTTTCTTATCTCTTCTTGCTATTCTTTGGAACTCTGTGTTCAGATGTTATATCTTTCCTTTTCTCCTTTGCTTTTCGTTTCTCTTCTTTTCACAGCTATTTGTAAGGCCTCCCCAGACAGCCATTTTGCTTTTTTCATTTCTTTTCCATGGGGATGGTCTTGATCCCTGTCTCCTGTACAATGTCACAAACCTCATTCTATAGTTCATCAGGCACTCACTCTATCTATCAGATCCAGTCCCTTAAATCTATTTCTCATTTCCACTGTATAATCATAAAGGATATGATTTAGGTCATACCTGAATGGTCTAGTGGGTTTCCCTACTTTCTTCAATTTAAGTCTGGATTTGGTAATAAGGAGTTCATGATCTGAGCCACAGTCAGCTCCTGGTCTTGTTTTTTGCTGACTGTATAGAGCTTCTCCATGTTTGGTTGCAAAGAATATAATCAATCTGATTTCGTGTTGACCATCTGGTGATGTCCATAGACTGATTCAAATGATTACAACTTTGATAAAAACTGGTAAATGACCTACATCTGTTCAGAAATATTTGCCATCAATAACATACTCATAGTATCATCTGTTTCCAAAGATCTATATATCTGACATATAAATTCTTTCTTCTTAATATCCTTAGACTTTTAAACAATTTAACCACTTGACAAAGTAATATGGTAGACTGATAAGTTGATGCCTATAATGATAAATGGTAATTTCTATGTTATCTGGTATTTACAATAATGACAGTTCATTTTCATTTAGACTCTACTCATTGATAAAATAGACATGACAGATCTTAGCTTACATAAGAATATCTGTGTATCAAGATGGATTCATATCTAGCCCAGTTATTTGTCCACATGAAACTGTTTTAGTTGTCTTTACCTAAAATTTTGGGTGTTGAGAGCAGGAGGAGAAGGGCATGACAGAGGATGAGATGGTTGGATGGCATCATAGACTCAATGGACATGAGTTTGAGCAAACTCAGGCAGATAGTAAAGGACAGGAAAGCCAGGTGTGCAGCAACCCATGGGGTCGCTGAGAGCCGGACAAGACTGAGTGACTGAACTACAAGAGCAACTGATGAGAAGCATGATGCTAAGCAATATGCAATCACAATCTTCTCCTATAATCATTGTGCTACTGTATTAGCTATGAGGTACAGAAGGAGCAGCTGAGGCTCAGAGAAATTAAATATCTTATGGAAGATCACACAATTCACTGGAAAATCTCAAATAGGAAATAAGTCTCGAATTTGTCTTGCTTAAATCCATGCTTATTGCACTACATCTTCCTCTCGCCTACTTGATAATTCCTTGGTGGCTCAGTTGGTAAAGAATCTGCCTGCAATGCAGGAGACTTGGGTTTGATCCCTGAGTTGGAAAGATCCCTTGGAGAAAGGAATGGCTACCCACTCCAGTTTTCTGGCCTGGAGAATCCCAAGGACTGTATAGTCCATGGGTTTGCCCAGAGTCAGATATGACTGAGTGACTTTCACTTTCAGATTTCTAGGACCAAGGATGATGCTGCTAAAATTCCAAGTATAATACACATGAACTGGAAAAATGACTCAATTGAAGGCCATGCTTCTACAGACACACATCAAAGAAAGAGGATACATTTATTAAATTTAGTGTATGTGAAGTAGCAGTGAATTCAGTAGAGTTGCTAGGTAAAATACACCCAGTTAAATCTGAATTTCAGATAAATGAGTATTTTTTTTAGTATAACTATGGCCCATGTAATATTTAGCAAATGCTTGTATTTTAAAACATTTTCCGTTGTTTATATGAAATAAAAATTTAAATGTACATCCTGTATTTCTAATTGCTAAATATTGTAATCCTATGAATAAAGCAGTTGAAGTTAGAGCTTCCAATTTCAAGGAACCATTTGTTTCTGTTTTTCTTGAGCCTTTTAGAAAAAAAGCCTTGATATAGTGCATGGTGATTGGATAATGGCGTCAATACTGTGCTGTGAAGTAGGGAAAGGGTTTTGTTTAGGGTGGAGGGCAATAAATTTAATGATATCCTGAAATTTTGTTCCATGCTGAATTATTTGAAAATTTCGTACAAACAGTTTCTGGAATGGATATCTTGTATATTATGGCACATTGCGCCTGAATTTTATAATAAAATTCACTGATGACCCTGAACTACTGGAAAAAGAAAATAACCTTTTATAGGCCATGTCTTTTTTGCTCCATAATTATGCAGTATGGTAGAAAAAAGTACTGACCTTGAGATAGATGGAGTAGCCATCGTAGTCAACGAAAGAGTCCGAAATGCAGTACTTGAATGCAATCTCAAAAATGACAGAAAGATCTCTGTTCGTTTCCAAGGCAAACAATTCAGTATCACAGTAATCTATGTCCTAACCTATAATGCTGAAGAAGCTGAAGTTGAACAGTTCTATGAAGACCTACAAGACCTTCTAGAACTAACACCCAAAAAAGACGTCCTTTTCATTATATAGGATTAGAATGCAAAAGTAGGAAGTCAAGAAACACCTGGAGTAACAGGCAAATTTGGCCTTGGAGTACAGGATGAAGCAGGTCAAAGGCTAATAGACTTCTGCCAAGAGAACACACTGGTCATAGCAAATACCCTCTTCCAAAAACACAAGAGAAGACTCTACACATGGACATCACCACATGGTCAACACAAAAATCAGATTGATTATATTCTTTGCAGCCAAAGATGGAGAAGCTCTATAGAGTCAGCGAAAATAAGACTGGGAGCTGACTGTGGCTCAGATCATGAAATCCTTATTGCCAAATTCAGACTTGAAGAAAGTAGGGAAAACCGCTAAACCATTCAGGTATGACCTAAATCAAATCCCTTACGACTATACAGTGGAAGTGAGAAATAGATTCAAGGGATTAGATCTGATAGACAGAGTGCCTGAAGACCTATGGACGGAGGTTCAGGACATTGTACAGGAGGCAGTGATCAACTATTCCCAAGAAAAAGAAACACAAATAGGCAAAAACAGCTATGAAAAGAGGAGAAGTGAACGGCAAAGGAAAAAACGAAAGATATACACATCTGAGTGCAGAGTTCCAAAGAATAACAAGGAGAGATAAGAAAGCCTTCCTCAGTGATCAGTGCAAGGATAGAGGAAAACAACAGATTGGGAAAGACTAGAGATCTCGTCTAGAAAATTAGAGATACCAAGGGAACATTTCATGCAAAGATGGGCACAATAAAGGACAGAAATGGTATGGACTTAACAGAAGCAGAAGATATTAAGAAGAGGTGGCAAGAATACACAGAAGAACTATACAAAAAAGATACCCAGATACCCACAATGGTGTGATCACTCACTTAGAGCCAGACATCCTGGAATGTGAAGTCAAATGTGCCTTAGGAAGCATCATTACAAACAAAGCTAGTGGAGGTGATGGAATTCCAGTTGAGCTATTTCAAATCCTAAAAGATGATGCTGTGAAAGTGCTGCACTCAATATGTAAACAAATTTGGAAAACTCAACCATGGCAGCGAATTTGGAAAAATCAACCATGGTGACAGGACTGGAAAAGGTCTGTTTTCATTCCAATCCCAAACAAAGGCAATGTCAAAGAATATTCAAACTACGGCACAATTACACTCATCTCAGTTCAGTTCAGAGGCTCAGTCGTGTCCGACTCTTTTCAACCCAATAAACTGCAGCACGCCAGGCCTCCCTGTCCATCACCAACTCCCAGAGTTCACCGAAACTCATGTCCATTGAGTTGGTGATGCCATCCAGCCATCTCATCCTCTGTTGTCCCCTTATCCTCCTGCCCCCAATCCCTCCCAGAATCAGAGTCTTTTCCAATGAGTCAACTCTTTGCATGAGGTGGCCAAAGTATTGGAGTTTCAGCTTCAGCATCAGTCCTTCTAAAGACCACCCAGGACTGATCTCCTTTAGAATTGACTGGTTGGATCTCCTTGCTGTCCAAGGGACTCTCAAGAGTCTTCTCCAGCATCACAGTTTAAAAGTATCAATTCTTCAGTTCTCAGCTTTCTTCACAGTTCAACGTTCACATCCATACATGACCACTGGAAAAACCATAGCTTTGAGTAGAAGGACCTTTGTTGGCAAAATAATGTCTCTGCTTTTGAATATGCTGTCTAGGTTGGTCATAACTTTCCTTCCAAGGAGTACACATCTTTTAATTTTATGGCTGCAATCACCATCTGCAGTGATTTTGGAGCCCCCAAGAATAAAGTCTTGGGGGCTCCAAAACAGATAGGGAAACACTGTTTCCACTGTTTCCCTATCTATTTGCCATGAAGTGATGGGACAGAATGCCATGATTGAGAAGGTAACAGGCAGGAAGGCCAGGGGTCTCCAAACAGAGGAAATAGCCTCCAAGTGTCAGACATTTTTATCTCTCTTAAGCGGCAGGAGGAGACAAACTAGCAATTTTTTTTTTCCTTCTCTATACAAATTTAAAAGGAGGTTTCTCTTAAAATACTGTGTTGCCATAATGACACCTGGTTTCACCTGAAGTTGACTATTCTCAAACATTGAGATAACCAATGCATTTTTAATTGAAATGTTTGTCTTAAGCTATGCTAACGTACTGTACATTTACCACAAACTCTGTCTTCAAGTCGGTCTTGTCTAATGGCTCAGAATCTAGACAAACCAGTATGTTACACTCAGATATTGTTGACCTAATCTATGTAAATGAAACTATTTGTATGGTAATCTGTCCTTCTACAAGATTCAAGTTAATCATTTTTATGGCCCAGGATGAAGCATTTGGTGCCAAGATTATCCCAAAATATATCTTATGGTTGAGGGGCCTGGTGCCATTCTGAGTTTTAAGACATTCCTTTCTTTTACTAACAGACTGCTAGTGACTATATAATATCCAGCTGAATACTAGCAGGGGGGCACTCTTTCTGCCCCCTTCTGATGTCTATGTCAGAAGCTTTCTCTGTCTCCTTTATACTTTAATAAAACTTTATTACACAAAACCTCTGAGCGATCAAGCCTCATCTCTGGCCCCGGATTGAATTTTTCTCCTCTGGCGGCCAAGAATCCCAGCATCTTTGAGTAATTCAGGAACAATCTTTCATGATCTTATTTTCCTGAATATTGAGCTTTAAGCCAACGTTTTCACTCTCCTCTTTCACTTTCATGAAGAGGCTCTTTAGTTCTTCTTCACTTTCTGCCATAAGGGTGGTGTCATCTGCATATCTGAGGTGGTTGATATTTCTTCCGACAATCTTGATTCCAGCTTGTGCCTCCTCCAGCTCAGTGTTTCTCATGATGTACTCTGCATATAAGTTCAATAAGCAGGGAGACAATATACAGCCTTGACGTACTCCTTTCCCTATTTGGAAGCAGTGTGTTGTTCCATGTCCAGTTCTAACAGGTGCTTCCTGACCTGCATATAGGTTTCTCAAGAGGCAGGTCAGGTGGTCTGGTATTCCCATCTCTTTCAGAATTTTCCACAGTTTATTGTGATCCACACAATCAAAGGCTTTGGTATAGTCATTAAAGCAGAAATAGATGTTTTTCTGGAACTCTCTTGCTTTTTCCATGATCCAGAGGATGTTGGCAATTTGATCTCTGGTTTCTCTGCCTTTTCTAAAACCAGCTTGAACATCTGGAAGCTCACAGTTCACGTATTGCTGAAGCCTGACTTGGAGAAGTTTGAGCATATTTTACTTGTGTTTGAGATGAGTGTAATTGTGCAGTAGTTGAACCTTTCTTTGGGATTGGAATGAAAACTGACCTTTTCCAGTCCTGTGGCCACTTCTGAGTTTTCCAAATTTGCTGACATATTGAGTGCAGCACTTTCACAGCATCATCTTTTAGGATTTGAAATAGCTCAACTGGAATTCCATCACCTCTACTAGCTTTGTTCATAGTGATGCTTCCTAAGGCACATTTGACTTCACATTCCAGGATGTCTGGCTCTAGATGAGTGTGAGTGATCACACCATTGTGATTATCTGGGTCGTGAAGATATTATTTATACAGTTCTGTGTATTCTTGCTACCTCTTCTTAATATCTTCTGCTTCTGTTAGGTCCATACCATTTCTGTCCTTTATTGAGCCCATTTTGCACGAAATGTTCCCTTGGTATCTCTAATTTTCTTGAAGAGATCTCTAGTCTTTCCCATTCTATTGTTTTCCTCTATTTCTTTGTACTGGTCACTGAGGAAGGGTTTCTTATCTCTCTTTGCCATTCTTTGGAACTCTGCATTCAAATGGGTATATCTTTCCTTTCCTCCTTTCCTTTTTGCTTCCCTTCTTTTCACAACTATTTCTAGGGCCTCCTCAGACAGCCATTTTGCTTTTTTGCCTTTCTTTTTCTTGGGGATGTTATTGATTCCTCTCTCCTGTACAATGTCATGAACCTCCATCCATAGTTCATCAGGCACTCTATCAGGTCTAGTTCCCTAAATCTATTTCTCACTTCCAGTGTTTAATCATAAGGGATTTGATTTAGGTCATACCTGTATGGTCTAGTGGTTTTCCCCACTTTCTTCAATTTAAGTCCGAATTTGGCAATAAGGAGTTCATGATCTGCACCACAGTCAGCTCCCAGTCTTATTTTTGCTGACTGTATAGAGCTTCTCTGTCTCTGGCTGCAAATAATATAATCAGTCTGTTTCTGGTTTTGACCATCTGGTGATGCCCATGTGTAGAGTCTTCTCTTGTGTTGTTGGAAGAGGGTGTTTGCTATGACCAGTGCCTTCTCTTGGCAGAACTCTATTAGCCTTTGACCTGCTTCATCCTGTACTCCAAGGCCAACTTTCCCTGTTACTCCAGGTGTTTCTTTGCTTCCTACTTTTGAATTCCAGTCCCCTATAATGAAAAGAACATCTTTTGGGGGTGTTAGTTCTAAAAGGTCTTATAGGTCTTCATAGAACCGTTCAACTTCAGCTTCTTCAGTGTTACTGGTTGGGGCATAGACTTGGATTACCGTACTATTGAATGGTTTGCCTTGGAAATGAACAGAGATCATTCTATTGTTTCGGAGATTGGATCCAAGTACTGCATTTCAGACTCTTTTGTTGACTATGATGGCTACTCCATTTCTTCTAAAGGGATTAAGGTCTTTTCAAAACGCTTCTAAGGAGGCCCTCTGATGGTCAGACATTGCTTGACATTGGTAATTAAGTAATCTTAGCCTTTCATTTGCTTTCTTCAAAGTATCAGTGGTGCTTAGCAACAGCCATCCAAAACCAGTCTGAATAGTTACTAAGCTCTGTATATTTTGCATACACCAGAGACTTAACAAAAGCTAGCGCATCTCTGAATTCCGCCTACCACTACTAATGAATACTACTCACCATTTATCCACGGAGATGCTTTTCTACATCCTCTTGTGATACTAACTGTATTAGTTCTTATTTCATCGAAGATAGCCTGAAATGTGATTTTTGAGAAATTGATTTATTGAGGGATCACTTGCCAGTAAATCCTTTAAGGGAGTGAGGAAAACCGGTTACATGGAGGAAGATCCATGGCAAAGATGTGTAGTCTAGCTTGCTCCAAGTGTAAAGCCCAGGAACATGAATGATACCACAGAGTTATTCCACCTTGAGACAGTGGTCTGACATTTTGCACTATAAACTCCCAGGCATTTCCAGGAAAGAGCTTCTTGCTGCTAAGCATATTCTCAAGAGGAGACAGATATATAAAACAAAAGGTACAGTACATTATGACTTATTCAACATAGAGTGAGAACATAATAGATGTTATTGTCAATTTTACCTAGTTTAGCAGGAAAGTCTTTTTCTGAGATTATGGTGGAGATAACACTGAAGATGAATCTTCAGATCTGCATGCATGTTTGGCAGGCAAGCAAGAAAAGACCCTTGCAGGCAGAAAGAGCAGCATGAACACATCTCTCTGTAGGTGTAGTGGTGGAGATTGCTAATTGACCCCTGAAAATTCATTCTCACTTTCATATATAGGAATGGAATTTTTGTTGGGCACATGATCAACATAAATGTCAAAGACTACATTTTATGGGCTCTGCGATAGTTCTGTAAGGCTAGCCATGTGACCAGATTTTGGTCAATGGAATATGAACAGAAGCGATGTGTCTCATGTCTAGACCATTCATTTAAAAGAAAGGGAAATCTCCTGTCTTGTGTCTTTATGTCCTTCCTTTAGGCTGGAATGTAAGCATGATAACAGGAGCTATAAGACTTTCCTGGACAAGTAGATGGTAGCTATGTATTGATGATATCTGATCAGTATGCTTGAAGGAACCAGGATCCCTGCTGATTTTGAAACTGCCTACCCAAGTTCTGATGTGAAAGAAAAATAAATCTCTCTTATTTAAGCAGCTAGTATTCAAGGTTTTACTTTATAACAGCCAACACTGTATTTAATATAACATAGGCACTATTTCTAGAAAAGGATTAGAAGAAATTCTTAGTGATTGTGGACTTGTCAATAAGTGAACCAACAGATCAAAATGAGAATTCTGCATTGGTAACCTTGGCAAAGGCTCATAAAACAGAGAACTCTGCTGTAGCATCTCTCTCCATGTATAATGGAGAAAATACTTAAAGCAGATTTTATTTTCATAGTTGAAATTTGTCAAATTACACAGGAAATATTTTTCATGTATTGACAGAATTAACACTAAAATAAATGTAGTAGTTACTGGGAGGGAATTTCCCCAATGTGGCATGAAAATAATATATAAAATTAAACATATGTATTGATTAATCTACTTCTGACCTATTGTTAAGAAAAAGTAAAAAGAAAAATAATCATCTCAGTGCCATTCTAAGCCCTTAGAGGGATGTCTTCATACTTGCAAGGAGCAGAGGACTTTGTGCCTGATAATTTTGCTCAGAATGATCAGTAGGAGAAAACGGAGGTTTTGAATTTAACAGATGGCTTTAAAATTTCTCCTTTTGACAAGGAAAGCAAAGCAAGCTGAAAATTTATCAACAGAAATGTTGATCTGTAAAGGTAGTACAGCTGGGTGAACTACTATAGGATGAATCAATAATTAAAGGATGATTTCCATTTTTCTGTGATACACAAAGCAATAATTGACTGTTGAGATTAATTAATAATTAACTTGAAATAAAAGGTTTTAATCTACCCTGAATGCTGCTTATTGTAAGCATACCACAACCAAACACACATATCAAAACAGAGAAAATTCTATTCAACTAGCAGGTTTGGGAAACATCATACTTACTTTCTGAAAAGTATCCCAGGGAGATGCTGATTAGTCAAAAAAAAAAAAAAATGACTGATCAAATGTATAGTTAAAAGAGGGAACACTTTTTAAAAATATCAGCTCAAAAGACTGAATTATGTTTGATAAGGGATTTGGAATGAGTGATTATTTTAGAAATGATATTATTTAGGTCTTTTGTATAATTGGTGATTTAAAATATCCATTGCAACCAATTGAATACAATTAGAGTTCTTTGAGCCTTTGATGCTGCAAATAAATCATTGGTTATATGGAGAAGTAGTGTCAGCATTAGTTGTTGTTTTTTAGTTTTGGTTGTGTCTGACTGTTTTGCGACCCCATGGAGTGTAGCCCACCAGGCTCCTCTTTCTGTGGGGTTTCCCAAGCAAGAATACTGGAGTGGATTGTCATTTCCTTCTCCAGTGGATCTTCCCAGCCTAGGGATCAATCCTGCATCTCCTGCATTGGCAGGTGAACTCTTTACCACTGAGTTACTGGGGAAGACCTTCAGCAGTAGAGAAAACACTAAAATGGGAAAACATGAAGCCGAGGGTCTTGTCCTAGCTCTGCCAATAACTCAGTGTTGCCAAAGGTCTCTTCTAATTTTGAATTCTGTGATTTCCAAAAGAAATCTTAGTCTTGCCAATGATAAAATTTTGTTATGTATGTTCCTGAATTTGAAATTTGCATGGAAAAGGATTTAGAAAATTTATTCCGCTACCCATTATGATTCAGATCTTAAAATTCAGACCTCAATTAATGAATGAGAGAATAATTTTTCTGGTTAAGGTTGATAAAGAGCCAATTAAAACTGTATTTACCTGATTGGGACCATTCGTAAATACAAACAACTCTATTTTAGGAGAGCAAAAGAGGTTACATCTGCTTATTATAGGGGGAAATGACTTGTGTTTTATTAAAAACAATAGCTTGCTCATAAGTATTATGAATAGCATACATGGGTTTGCTTTTCTCAGAGATTTAAGAGTGAAATGATACTTAAAACACTGGAATGTGGCAAAGCATTTGATTTTGAAGAAAGGAATTTTTATGTTTCAGGTTTTCCGGGCTTTTGGTTTTTAGGAGAACTTCATTAAATGGACTATAACCATATATTCTCAACTCACAGCCCACATAATGAGCGATTCCATAAAGTCACCCTTCTTTATATGATTGTAAAGTATTAAACCAGAGAAGGCAATGGCACCGCAGTCCAGTACTCTTGCCTGGAAAATCCCATGGATGGAGGAGCCTGGTAGGCTGCAGTCCATGGGGATCGCTGAGTCAGATACGACTGCGTGACTTCACTTTCACTTTTCACTTTCACACGTTGGAGAAGGAAACGGCAACCCACTCCAGTGTTCTTGCCTGGAGAATCCCAGGGACCGGGGAGCCTGGTGGGCTGCCATCTATGGGGTCGCACAGACTCTTTGGACACGACTGAAGCGACTTAGCAGTGGCAGTAAAGTATTAAACAGAGTGGTGGCCTGGTATCATTACTATTATCTACTTGTGATCATTGAAGAATCATTGAAGAACTGAAAAACTCTCACTATCCTACCACAGAACACTACATGAGAAAGATAAGAGGATACCACGAATTATACTTTTATTTACATGAGCTAATTATTTTCTTAAAACAAGGGCTGAAAGGTATTCGCTTAGAACTAGTCCCAGTAATAGAGTGACAACTCCATATATTCCTTCTAGACTCTTATTTTATAATGATACTAACTTTATTTCATTAGCAGAGAAGAATACCCTGAAAGTTGCCTTAGTACTTGGCAACATTCAAAGTCGCACCAATCAGTGGCAGCTACTTCTGTCAATCTTTAGAAGCAAAAATTAAATTAAAATGAATTTTACCCCTCAACTGTCATATTCCATGTCAGTAGTATTCTTTATTTGCCAAGATACTTTTTAACTGAGTTAAACAGATGGTTGTCTCTCTTTGAAATACATGGCAAAAAGCCAAAATAAAAATTACCAAAATAGCATGCTTCTATTAGAAATAGGAATTTTGGGATTTTCTATGTTTGAAGTATATTATCTGGAGGCTTAAAATATCATTTTTAAAGAAAAATAAGCTTATAAATCCAAACGTATAAGATGCAGACTCATACCTTGTTAAACTTGAAGCTTAGGGTACTGTATGCATAATAATAGTGTGAATTATAAGCTACAGAGCTAAATCAGAGTGTTATGGGTTCAGTTAACCCCTCCCCCCCAAAAAAAGAATAATGAAGTTCTAACTCGTAGTACCTGTAATGTGACTTTATTTGGAAATAGGATCTTTGTAGATTTAATCAGCATAAGTTGAGGTCATACTGGATTAGAGTGAGACCTGAACCCCATGACTAGTGCCTTTGTAATGGGAGAGATATTTAAAGATGACATGCGAAAAGGGAAGAAGGCTATGTGAGGACAGAGGAAGAGATTGGAGTGATGTTACTATAAGTCAAGAAATGCCAAGGATTGCATTAACCACCAGAAACTAGGAGAGGAGCGTGGGACAGAGTCTCCCTCAGAGCCCCTAGAAAGAACCAGTCCTGCCCACACCTTGATCAGATTTCTGAACTCCTGAAGAGTTAAGATACTACTCTTTTGTTATTTTAAGCCACCTGGTTTGGAGCACTTTGTTGAGGCAGCCCTACCAAACTAATACTGAAGATATTTAGCTAAAGAATACTTAGGGAATGGGGGCTTCCCCAGTGGCTCAGCGGTAAAGAATCTACTTGCAGTGCAGAAGCTGCTGGAGACGTGGGTTTGATCCCTGCATCTGGAAGATCCCCTGGAGGAGGGCATGACAGCACACTCCAGTATTCTTGTCTGGGAAAACCTATGGACAGAGGAGCCTGACGGGCTATAGTCCATGGGGTCACAAAGAGTCGGACATGACTGAAGCGACTAAGCATGCATGCACTTAGGAAGTGAGTGGGGAGAAGGAAGGAGAAAATTTAAAGATTGTATGCCTATAGTATTTGTCTTTCTGTTACTGGCTTATTTCACATAGCATGATGTCTTCCAGAATTATCCATGTTGTCACAACTGGCAGGATATCCTTATTTTTCAAGGCTACATAATGTTCTATTGTATGTATATAGCATACTTTTTTGATCCATTCATCTGTCAGTGGACATTTAAATTGTTTACATATTGTGATTGTTGCCGATATGGCAATAAACATGGGAAAGCAACTATCTCTTTGATATCCTGACTTCTATTCTTCTATATACCCAGAGGTGGGTATACAGCTGGATCGTATTTTTAATTTTTAGAGAAACCTACTTTTACTGTTTTCTATAGCTGATCTAGCATTTTACATGCATACCAATAGAGTACAAGAGTTCCAAGTTCTCTACACTTTTGCCAGCACTTACTTTTCATTTTTATTTAGCATGGTTTTGATTGGCATTTCCCTGATGATTGGTGATGGTGCACACCTTTTCATGTACCTGTTAGGGCATCTGGATATCTTCTTTGGAGAAATGCCTATTCAAGTACTTTGTCCCATTTTTAGTCAAGTTATTTGGACTTTTGAATTATAGGAGTTTATTTCAGACATTAACTCCTTATCATTTATATGGCTTGCAAATGCTTTCTCTCATTCCATAGATTGCCTTTTCATTTTGTTGATTAGTTCTTTTGCTGTGCAGAAACCTTTTAGTTTGATATAGTTCCTTTTCTCTATTTTTGGTTTTATTGCCTGTGCTTTTGGTGTCATAGCTAAGAAATCATTGCCAAGACTAATGGTTCCATTTGTATGAACTTGTTGCTGTTGTTCAGACACTAAGTTATGTTCTACTCTTTGTGACTGCATGGAATGTAGCATGCCAGGCTTCTCTATGTTTCACTATCTCCCAGAGTTTGCCTATATTCATGTCCATTGAGTTGGTGATGCTATGTAACCATCTCATCCTCTGCCACCCCCTTCTCCTTTTGCCTTCAGTCTTTCCCAGCCTCAGGGTCTTTTCCAGTGAGTCAACTCTCTGCATCATGTGGCCAAAGTATTGGAATTTTAGCTTCAGCAACAGAACTTCCAATGAATATTCAGGGTTGATTTCCTTTAGGATTGATGTGATTTGGTCTCTTTGCAAGGGACATTCAAGATGCTTCTCCAGCACCACAATTCAAAAGCATCAATTTTTCAGCACTCAGCCTTCTTTATGTTCCAACTCTCACATACATATATGATTACTGGAAAAACCATAGCTTTGACTATACAGATCTTTGTCAGCAAAGTGATGTCTCTGTTTTTTAATATGCTGTCTAGATATGTTGTAGCACTCCTTCCAAGGAGCAAGCATCATTTAATTTCATGGCTGCAGGCATGGTCTGCAATGATTTAGGAGCCCAAGAAAGGAAAATCTATCACTGCTTCCACTTTATCCTTTTCTAATATTTGCCATGAAGTGATGGGGCCAGATACCATGTTCTTAGTTTTTTTGAATATTGAGTTTTAAGCCAGTTTTTTCACTCTACTTTTTGACCCTCATCAAGAAAGTCTTTGGTTACTCTTCACTTTATGCCATTACACTTGTATTATCTGCATATCTGAGGTTGTTGATATTTCTCCTGGCAATCTGGATTCCAGTTGTGATTCATCCAACAAGGCATTTCACATAATGTATTTTACATATAAGTTAAATAAGCAGGGTGACAGTATACAGCCTTGTTGTGCTTCTTTCCCAATTTGGAACCAGTCTATTGTTCCATGTTTGGTTCTAGCTGTTTCTTCTTGACCCACGTACATGTTTCTCAGGAGACAGGTAAAGTGGTCTGGTATGCCAGTCTCTTTAAGAATTTTCCACAATTTGTTGTGATCCACACAGTCAAAGGATTTAGCATAGTCAATGAAGCAGAAGTAAATTGTTTTCTGAAATTATCTTGCTTTCTCCATGATCAAGCCAATGTTGGCAATTTGATCTCTGGTTCCTCTGCCTTTCCTAAATGCAGCTTGTGCATTTGGAAGTTCTTGGTTCATGAACTGCTAAAACTTAGCTTGAAGGATTTTGAGCATAACCTTGCTAGCATGTGAAATGAACATAATTTCCAGTAGTTTGAACTTGCTTTGGCATTGCCTTTCTTTGGGATTGGAATAAAAGCTGATCTTTTCTAGTCCGTGTCAGCTGCTGAGTTTTCCAGATTTGGTGACATATTGAGTGCAGCACTTTTAAGGCATTATCTTTTAGGATTTTATTTTATTTGTAATTTTAATTTTATTTTATTTTTAAACTTTACATAATTGTATTAGTTTTGCCAAGTATCAAAATGAATCCATCACAGGTATACATGTGCTCCCCATCCTGAACCCTCCTCCCTCCTCCCTCCCCATACCATCCCTCTGCTCATCTGAAATTTCATCACCTCTACTAGCTTTGTTCATAGCTGCTGCTGCTGCTACTGCTAAGTCGCTTCAGTCGTGTCCGACTCTGTGTGACCCCATAGACGGCAGCCCACCAGGCTCCCCCATCCCTGGGATTCTCCAGGCAAGAATACTGGAGTGGGTTGCCATTTCCTTCTCCAATGCGTGAAAGTGAAGTCGCTCAGTCATGTCCAACTCTTAGCGACCCCATGGACTGCAGCCTACCAGGCTCCTCCGTCCATGGGATTTTCCAGGCAAGAGTACTGGAGTGGGGTGCCATTGCCTTCTCCATGCTTCCTAAAGCCCACTTGACTTCACACTCCAAGATGTCTGGTCCTACGTGAGTGACCACACCATCATGGTTCAGTTCAATTCAGTTGCTCAGTAATGTCTGACTCTGCAACCCAATGGACTGCAGCATGCCAGGCTTCTCTGTCCATCACCAACTCCTGGAGCTTGCTCAAACTTATGTCCATCGAGTCGGTGATTCCATCCAACCATCTCATCCTCTGTCGTCCCCTTCTCCTCCTGCCTTCAGTCTTTCCCAGCATCAGGGTCTTTTCCAATGAGTCGGTTCTTCGTGTCAGGTGGCCAAAGTGTTGGAGATTCAACTTCAGCATCAGTCCTTCCAATGAATATTCAGGACTGATTTCCTGAATATTAACCATCATGGTTATCTGGGTCATTAAAACTGATCTTGTATAGTTCTTCTGTGTATTCTTGTCACCTATTCTAATCTCTTCTACTTCTATTAGGTTCTTACTGTTTCTGTTCTTTATTTTGCCCATCTTTGCATGAAATGTTCCCTTTATATCTTCAATTTTCTTGAAGAGATCTCTAGCCTTTTCCAAATATCTTGCTTTCTTCTATTTCTTTGCATTGTTCATTTAAGAAAGCCTTTTTATCTCTTCTTGCTATTCTCTAGAACTCTGCATTCATTTGGGTATATCTTTCCCTTTCTCCATTGCCTTTCACTTCTTTTCTTTCTTGAGCTATTTGTAGAGCCTCCACAGACCACCACTTTGCCTTCTTGCAATTTTTTTTCCCTTTGAGATGGTTTTGTCACTGCCTCCTATACAATGTCATGAACCTCTGTCCATACTTCTTCAGGCACTCTGTCTACCAGATCTGATCCCTTGAATCTATTTATCAACTGCACTATATAAACATAAAGGATTTGATTTATGTCATAACTCAATGGCCTAGTGGTTTTCCCTACTGTCTTCAGTTTAAACCTGACTTTTCCAATAAGGAGCTGATGATCTGAGCCACAGTCAGCTCCAGGTCTTGTTTTTACTGACTGTATCAATATCTAAAATTGTCAACTCACAGAAGCTGAGAATACGATGATACTTGCCAGCAGCTGGAGGGATAGGGAAATGGGGAGTTGTTGTTTTATGGGTATAAAGTTTCACTTATGTAAGATGAATAAATTCTAGAGACCTACTGGCACCCTACTCCAGTACTCTTGCCTGGAAAATCCCATGGACGGAGGAGCCTGGTGGGCTGTAGTCCATGGGGTTGCTGAGAGTCGGACATGATTGAGTGACTTCACTTTCATTTTTCACTTTTCACTTTCATGCATTCAGAAGGAAATGGCAACCCACTCCAGTGTTCTTGCCTGAAGAATCCCAGGGATGGTGGAGCCTGGTGGGCTGCCATCTATGGGGTCACACAGAGTCAGACACGACTGAAGCGACTTAGCAGCAGCAGCACTGTACAAGAATGTCCCTATATCTAACAAAACTGTATGGTGGGAGTGGTGGAGGAAAGAAATAGGTGGGGGAGATTAAGAGGTACAAATTTCCAGTTGCAAAATAAATGACACACAGATATAAAAAATATAGTGTGGAAGATATACTAAATAACTATGTCATATATTTGTATGGTGACAGGTAGACTTGTGGTGATCATTTTGAAATGTATAGAAATATTGAATCACTGTGTTGTGTAATGGGAACTAACATAGTACTGTAGGTCAACTATACTTACAAACAAATAAACAAACTCATAGAGAAAGAGTTCAGATTTGTGGTTACCAGAGACAAAGATTGGGAGAAGAGGGAATTGGATAAATGCAGTCAAAAGGTACAAATTTCCAGTTAAAAGATAAATAAGTACAAAGGATGTAATGTACAACATGCTAAAGATAATTTATGCTGCTGTATACTACATATGAAAGTTGGTAAGAGAGAAAATCCTAAGAGTTCCCATCAGAAGGAATTTTTTCCCCCATTTCTTTAATTTTGAATCTATATGAGATGATGGATGTTCAGTAAATTTAATATGATCATCTTCATGATGTATGTAAGTCAAATCATTATGCTATACACTCTAAACTGTATGTCAATTATATATCAATAAAATTAGAAGGAAAAAACATGGAATATAAAAAAAATGAACAAGAACAAAAGCCCCACTAGGAAACTTTTGGAGGGGATACATATGTCTGCTACTTTGATTCATGATGGTTTCATGGGTGTATGCAAAAGTCCAAACTCATTATATTGTATATATTAAATATGTGCAGTTTATTATATATCAATTATGGCTTCAAAAATCTATCAAGAGATCATATACTTTATAATTCAGTTCATATAACAGTCTTTGTTTTGGGGATGTGTACATCCAATTTCACCAGCCTATGGTTGAAAGAGGAGGTGGTTTATTTTATATTTTACATAGATATATTTTTATTTTGGGAAGACTCTTTGCCCTATAAACATCTACTTCATGCTTGTTAAGAATTTTGGCAAACTTAAATTCATAGTAATCTACCAAGCCTTTCTTACTTCCAAGGATATTATATCACTTCTAAGTGGAAATATTACCACATTGGCCTGGAAAATTCAAGCCACAAAATGGTGTGTCTGTCTGTCTATCTATTTGTCAGTCTATGATCTTGGGTTTTTTAAATGTAGACTACTCTATAATTGGAATAAGGCCCTTAATTGTGTTTCCTGTTCCACTTTTGGTGACCTCATGTAATCACTCCCCATATTTGCCATGTGTTTGAATTTGTATACATAGACATAAAAGTATCATAGTGAGTCTGTTAAAAATCTTTATTGAGCACCTATCATGGTACAGATGCTTTCTAGGTACTAAAGACCCTGTGCTAAGGATTCAAGATGGACTTGGTCCCTGTTCTCAAGGAACTTACATTTCAGTGGGAAAGACAGAGCATAAAATGCAAATAAATGAGAATATTTCTAGCTCTTAAAGTAATAAGAACTGTCATACTTTTGCAGAGGTGGCCAATTTAGCCAGGGTGGTTGGGAAAACCCTTTGTGGAGAAATGGTGTTTTACTTGAGACTGGAAAGATGAGAAAGAGGCAGCTATGTAAATATCTGAGGAAAAAATCATCCAAGCATAAATATCTCTTTCTGTATATCAAAATATATATATTTGATATATATTTCAAAGTCAGGTGGCGCTAGTGGTAAAGAACTCACCTGCCAATGCAGGAGGCATAAAAGATGCAGGTTCAGTCCCTAGGTAAGGAAGATCCTGTGGAGAAGGGCATGGCAACCCACTCCAGTATTCTTGCCTGGAGAATCCCATGGACAGAGGAGCCTGGCATGCTACAGTCCATAGGGTCATGCAGAGTCTGACATGACGGAAGTGACTTAGCACACACAGCACATTTCATATATATTTATTTATTCTATTTCAAAGTCCCTGAAACATAAATAAACTTACTATGTAAGAAGAACCAATCTAACTGGAGCATAATTAATGAGGGGGAGGGAGTGTAGATACAGAAAGAAGCTATATCACATACAAGTTGTAGTCCAAGATAAAGAGTTTGTATTTTATGTTAGGTTTCATGGAGAGACACTGGGAGGTTTTAACCTGTGAAGCACCATAGTTTTCACAAAATTATGGGAGGTATTATAAAGAAGATAAGTTGTATGGGGAAATAAATAGAAACAGGGAGACAAATTAGGGGACTATTTCAGTAGTCCAGATGAGAGATGATAGTGCCGTGGACTGGTATTTTAAAATCCAGTGGAAACGAATTTGAAACATTTCAAGGGTAGAAATTCCTTTGGAAATTGATTTTTGGAGATATGACAGGACTTACTGATGGATAGACCTGAAATTTGATGGAAAAAGAAGAATCAAGGAAGACTCCTACATTTTGTTTTAGTCTCAAGAACTGGGTGTTTACTCAAAAGGAGATGGGTTGGCCAGGAGCAGATATAGAAGTAAAACTCTGTAATCCTATTTGCATTTTATTAAGGTTGAGAGGTCCATTAGACTTTTCAAGTGGCAATGTGGAGTAGGGAGTTGTGTATATATGATATGATTTCTAAAGTTCAGGAGAGCAGTGCAGGCTGGAGCTATAGATTTGACAGGCATCAGTGTATAGATTTGAACTCTTGGTACTGGATGAGATAGCTTAGGGAGAGTGTATATAGAGGAAATGAAGGGTAAGGAAAGACTCCCGAGGTACTCTAACTTCTAAAAGTCTTATCCAGAAGGAGACTGAGAAAAAGTATCTAGTGAGATAGAAAACAAGACAATGATTAAAAAAAAAGCCAAGTGCTATTCATGGGTCAATAAAATTAGTCAGAGATCTCTGCATTGGCTTGGGCAAAATGTAAGTCATTGGTTTCTTTGGTGAGAGCTTTTACAAGACAGAAGGGATTGAGTTACTGAATATAGATAAATATGTGGAAGAGAATTTCAATACCATGTTTTGAAAAATAAATGAAGAAATTTAGTTAGTGAGTAGAGACAAATATTTGGAGAATTTGTACCATAGAAGGAGAGATTTAGAGATTTTTGTTTGTCATGTTTTTAAAGTGTATGTTGCTGCTGCTGCTGCTAAGTCGCTTCAGTTGTGTCCAATTCTGTGTGACCCCAGAGACAGCAGCCCACCAGGCTCGCCATCCCTGGGATTCTCCAGGCAAGAACACTGGAGTGGGTTGCCATTTCCTTCTCCAATGCATGAAAGTGAAAAGAGAAAGTGAAGTTACTCAGTCATGTCCGACTCTCAGCGACCCCATGGATTGCAGCCCACCAGGCTCCTCCATCCATGGGATTCTCCAGGCAAGAGTACTGGAGTGGGGTGCCATTGCATTCTCCAGTTAAAGTGTGATAGTGATACATATTTGAATGACAATGAGAGGAAGAAACTGATAGTTGAGTAGAGGTAGGGAAGATCCCCTGGAGAAGGGAATGGCAACACACTCCAGTATTCTTGCCTGGAGAATCCCATGGACAGAGGAGCCTGTCAGGTTACAGTCCATTGGATCACAAAGAGTTGGACATGATTGAAGCCACCTAGCATGCACTTGACATAATTACAGGAGTAAAGTCTTTCAGAAGGTAAGAGGGGTTGAGATTCAAGGAAGGCACAAGGAAGCATACTCCTAGAGGACTCTTCTATAATAGCAGCAAGACAATTGAGTATGGAGTTGAGTTAGTCTGGAGGCAGACTTTCTGGGTTCAGATCCTATGTTTGCCATCTGTGGTTTGTCTGTTTGTTTGTTTTTGGTAAACCTAGATGAATGCTTTCATTTCCTCATCTCTAAAATGGGGCTGATACATGGTATCTGAAAAAAAAAAAAAAACATATCAAAACAGAGTTAGGGTTACTGTTAGATTGGTGGTTGCACAAGACAGTGGGTGGGGGAACTGGGTGAAGGTGGTCAAAAGGTACACATTTCTATTTAAAAGATAAATAAGTACTAGAGATGTAATGTACAATGTTGTGACTATAGTTAGCAGTCTTATATATTTGAAATTTGTAAGAAAGTAAATCTTTAAAGTTCTTATCACAAAGAAAGAAACTCTTTTTAACTATGTGAAGTGATGGATATTAACTAAACATATTATGTCACCATTTCACAATATATACATATATCAATCATTATGTTGTAAATCTTAATCTTAAAATATTATATGTCAATTGTGTCTCAATAAAAGTTGAAAAATTAAATACGGAGGATATAATAGCACTTACCTCATAGAGTTATAAATGTTGAATAGGTCAAATTGGATCAAGTGCATGGTCTTCCCAGGTGGCACTAGTGGTAAAGAACCCTCCTTCTATGCAGGAGACATAAGAGATGTGGGTTCTATCCCTGGGTCAGAAAGATCCCCTAGAAGAGGGCACAGCAACCCACTCTAGTATGCTTGACTGGAGAATCCCATGGACAGAGGAGCCTGGTGGACAATAGTCCATAGGGTCAAAAAGAGTTGGATACTACGGAACACAACACAGGGATGGATGAAGTGCATAAAGTAGTACTTGGCAAATGGCAAGTTCTCAGTAAAACCCAGCTATTGTTGTTGTTGTCGCTGCTGTTATATGGGAACAGATGCAACTGTGTGGGTGAAATTGTTGATGGGAAGATGAGGCAGTTATCAGCTGACTGTACCCATTATGTCTAAGAAGAATGCCATAGGATTGTCAGATGAATTAGTGGGAAAAAAGTTGAAAATTTAAAGAGAAAGGAGAAGGTATTAAATGGTTATTTTTTTCTAATTAAGTAATTCTAGTATCATTGAGACTAATCTAGTACTAGGAACTCTGTATCATTGAATTGTTATGAGGAATAAATGAGATAATGTTTAAAAACACTTTAAAAGCACCATATAAGTGGAATTATTATTTTGTCAGCATAGGTAGTTGTAAAGTGAAATGTCTCCTCAATCAATATGAGTAAGGAAATGGTAAGGGACATTGTGTAATTGGTTTGATTTTGCTCCCTGATTCATCAAACTATTTTTTAACATTTCATAAACATTAACTATATTACAGGATATCTTTTCTCATTCATATAGATTTCATTTTTACTAAGTTTGAGCAAGAAATAAAGTCCATAAATTCAACATTTATTTAGGTAATGAAGGATTACAGTCTCAAAATATAGAATATGCCACTTAGCATTTGCAGTTCTTTTATACTCCAAATGTGACTATTTAACAGGCTAAGTTTATTTTAAAACAAGACTTAGGTATTCATGTTTGTAGCAGATAAAAGGCATCTAAAACTTCTGCCAAAGTTACCATTTTGACAACATGAAATTTTCCCATCCAGCTGGTCATTAGGCCTTTCCAACTGTCAATGTCTTTTGCAATCTGCTTTAATAGTAGCATATAATTAGCTTTATACAGATCAGAGACATCGGGGGGTAATATTCCAATGCAAATATCAAAATCCCAAGAAAGCTAACTCAAAGAGACATATGTCCCCACCATCCTTCACGACAGTCTTTAGCTCTGAAGGCTGTAGCAGTTGATTTGTGTAAGGTACTTTGAATCATAATTTGGAAATATTGTAATTAAATACCTATTGGAGTTCTGGAAAATATATTCAGGAGAGTGATATAAGTAGCAATATGTTATTAATGTACATTGTCTTTGCATATATAGTTCAGTAATCACTTCAAAGAAATGTGCCAGATAATTGGGGAAAAATGATTTCTAATGCTAGAGTGAATTTTTCAAGGTTTGATTATATGGGGAGTTTAAAATAAGCACAACTTTATTTTTAAGGTAATGTATTGTCTGACTGATTTAAAATTAATCTAATTTTAATGTATCACAGTGAGTTCTGTGTACATTTCCACACCTATACACATAGACACATGAAAGCTCTCTAGGTTCAAAATATGTCACTTTAAAGGGGACAAGATTGTTATGCTCAAATAGAATTTGAGACATCTTTTTATCTCTTGAGTTAAGGAATTCCATTTTGTAACTTTAAGAATTCAGCACCTAATGTCTTTAATTCTCCTTTAATAAGAATGTCTTCATCCTTGAGTAGTTTTGCACTTCCGTAGAAAGGTTTCTGCCTTTATGAGATTAATCTTTAGAGTGTCTAGTAGGTAGAACTAGTCGGCTGTTTTCCAGACTGTTTAGGTGGAAGTATTCACAATAGTTCTTTGTGAAAGTGTTGTCTAAGCAGAGGACTAATGGCAAAACTGTGAATAAGACATATCATGTGTGTGCAGAATATGACTTTTCACTAGCAGAGAAAAGAGAGAGTTTCTGTTGCTTTGCAAGAAATTCATTTGAGGACTATCAATAATTAAATATTCCTGTTCAGTGATAAATGGAATCTACCAGACTTCAAACCTGCCCATAGGAAACTTGCTGTTTAGCAGAACAAGTCCAAGACACCAACCGTGTGTCTCAGCTTATTACTTAGCCAGGTCCATAATGCCAACTCACACGAGAGTAGTGAGTTTACCATATACTGAAGACTAGCATTGGCTTTATTACAGTTGCTAATGATGAATTGGGCAATAACCAGAACCCATTGACAGTAAGAAGGAAACTGCAGTCTGGAATTTACATGTGAATATCATAAGTGAAAAATGTTCACTAATAAAGTCTGAAGTAAATGTCAGATGGGATTTGCACTGGGACGACCCAGAGGGATTTCTTTATTCCTTCTGAGTTTTTCATAAGCCCATTGCCTGTACCCCAGAGAGATGACAAGAAATTCCTGACTTGAGTTTCTCATCCTCCATCTATTTATTTGTGTCCCTTGATGTGTATACTTTTGTCATAAAACCATACTCATTTTCTGGCTAGGATCTTAAAATTTGTTTACAAACTCATTTGTGTTTCTGTATAATCCACATATTCTAGCTCCTGGTAGTCCCTATAGTGGACTAAGGATGTGAAGGACAAGCATTCTCATTCATCTTTGATGCTTGCTGGTAGCTCATTAGATGCTCGAGTGACTGAGATTTTAGACAAGTCAGGACAGGCAAGGGACAGAGCAGGGATCTTATATTAATTTCCCCACTTGATGGCTGAAAACTGGGAAACACAGAAAAGATAAGTGATTTGTCAGAGGTAAATTATTAGTTGCATTCAAACACTCATTAGGAAATAATAGGTTCTAGTTTTGATTATTTTCCATCACTTTATTTGACCTTTAATATCTTATGGCAACATATAGCGAGCCTACTGTGCTACATACAGTTCATAGGGTCTCAAAGAGTTGGACATGACTGAAGCGACTTAGCACACACACAAGTACAGCTTATTTCCATCCCTGATTTCTCAGTCACAATTCAAGAGTGTATTCTATGTAGACAATATATCCCCAAGGAGGGGGGATGATTTGGGAGAATGGCATTAAAACATGTATAATATCATATAAGAAATGAATTGCCAGTCCAGGTTTGATGCAGGATACAGGAAGCTTGGGGCTGGTGCACTGGGATGACCCAGAGGGATGGTAAGGGGAGTGGGGTGGGAGGGGGATTCAGGATGAGGAACACATGTACACCCGTGGCAGATGCATGTTGATGTATGGCAAAACCAATACAATATTGTAAAGTAAAAAATAAATAATAATGATAATAAATTAAAAAAAAAACAATGAAAATAGATCCCCCTAGTTTCAGTGAACTATAGAATATAATGATTGCCTTGCAGTAAATGGGCTTCCCTGATAGCTCAGCTGGTAAATAATCCATCTGCAATGCAGGAGACCCTGGTTCAATTCCTGGGTTGGGAAGATCTGCTGGAGAAAGGATAGGCTACCCACTCCGGTATTCTTGGGCTTCCCTTGTGGCTCAGTTGGTAAAGAATCCACCTGCAATACGGGAGACCTGAATTCAATCCCTGGGTTGGGAAGATCCCCTGGAGAAGGGAAAGGCTACCCACTCCAGTATTCTGGCCTAGAGAATTCCACGGACTGTATAGTCCATGAGGTCACAAAGAGTCTGACATGACTGAGAGACTTTCACAATTGCAATAAATAAACCCTAATATAAATTCCACAAATACTGCAACATGTGAATATATTAATGAAAGATTTAAAATCTTCTACTAAAAAAGTTATTTTTTTGAATATTCTGTTACCAGGCCATGACACATGCCACCTAATTGATGATTCAGCTGATATAGCTGTTAAGCTGGATGTCCTCCTGCTTCCCTTAAGATTCCTGCTGAAGCCACATACACTTCCTAGTGTTGCTTTTTTGGTCATAGTTCCGTATACCTTGAGCAAGTGATAAGCATATATAAATATTGAGAAGATTACAGACCTTCCAATTACATAGCACTTATAGTCTCCCAGAGATCACGGCAGTTCACTAATTTCACCTCCAAAGGACACAATTATACAATGGTTAAGTGCATAACTTCCAGAGTCAAATGGCCCTGGGTTTAAATCTGAACATAGGTTGATCTCTTTATTAGCTGTCTGACTTTGACCAAGTTACTTAATCTCTCTTGTTCTTCTTTTTTTTTTTTTATCTGCAAAAAGGGAAAAAGACTGGTAGCTGCCTCTGAGCATTGAGGAAAAAGGTAGCTAATTAATTATTGTAAAGGGTTGAGCAAAATACTAAGTATGTATTATGTAGTCAATATCTAAATGATAGCTGCTGTTGCCACCACCACTGCTGCAGCTGTTCTTGTTATTAGAGCATCATTAGAAATCCCACAGAAGCAAATCAGGAAGGGAAAAGGACAGGCAGAGAATAAGGAATAAGTAGAAGAAAATAATGGTTTATTAGCTAATTTCATGAACTTTCCCACATCATTCTGAAGACAATAAAGTGCCCTTTCTGGGATTCAGCAAGCATTTTTGCTTTTCTTTTAAAGTATATGCCACATGCTTAGAAGAAATTTAATCAATTGATGATGATTCACATATTCCTAAATCTTCACAACTGAATATGGGAAAGTCTTTTGATAGTCAAGAGAGCTTTTTACTCTTGTTATAATCAGACAATCTCTCCTACGGAAAAGTAGGTTATATTTCTTAAATAAATGTATTTAACATGAATGATTCAGTTTCAAACTCTGAATTTATTGATTAGGGGGTGGAGGGGACACGGGTGAGTTTTGAACATTGTAGAATGAGCATTTCTATCCATAAGAAAGAATTCTGATAGACAGATTGCTTGAGTATGAGGCGATTATACAACAGAAACTTATTTCCTGTCTCTTTCTTCTCCTGAACACCCACAGGATACTTAGAAACATCCATCTGAAGGTATTTTAACTAACCTAGTGGCACAGAATGTCACAGACAAACACCTGAGTGACAAAGTAATTGTAAATGGACAAGACTGGTATAAACATGTAAAAGAGCAGGAATAATGGTGCTTATGCCAAGCAACTGATACTTAAGATCATAAGAGGAAGTTGAAGAACAAGTCAAAATCTGTATAATTACGATGTTTTGTCATGGATAGTGGGGCTTCCTAAGTAGTGCTAGTTGTAAAGAACCCGCCTGCCAGTGCAGGAGATGTAATAGCCTGGAGTTTGATGTCTGGGTCAGAAAGATCCCTGAAGGAAGGCATGGCAAACCATTCCAATATTCTTGCCTGGAGAATCCCATGGATAGACAGAGCCTGGCAGGTTACAGTCCATAGGGCTGTAAAGAGTCGGACACAACTGAAGTGACTTAGAACGCACGTCATGGATAGAATAATACCTTAAAAAAGGAGCTTTTGACTGCAGAAATACTCTTTGTATGGTATGGGGAGACATTTATTATTTGACATAACTCCGAACACGATTAAGTGCCCACAAAATGATAGGTCTAGTCCATTTATTTCCTGGGCAAGTACGATCTTTTACCCTCTGTGAAGTCTTTACCAAGATTTTGTTCCAAGGTCCTGCCAAGAAACATGATTGGTATAAAATTGCTTCCCCTAGTCTAGCAGCCTATATTCTTCTAAGTGTTCCTCAATACATTAGGTATTATAGTATAGAATTTCAAAATAGTAAGAACAAGCTACAGGTAGTCCAAGGCCTTGCCTTCAGAATCTTGTTGTTAATAACACACCTAAAGAAGACAAATATCTCAAGAAAGCACTTCTATTTAACCAAGTCATAATAGCAAAAACATAATGGCTATTTATTAGTTTGCAGTGATTAAAAAAAAAATAATCACAGTTACTGGAATATTTGAAGCCTGTATATTCCCTCTTGTTAGCACTTATATGAAACCCAAGTTATAGTCAGAAAGTTGCTTGGCAAGAATGGAATTAAAATGAGACATTAAAGTTTTGATGTTATCAAGCTGAAATAGATAATCACAATAAAATGGATCTTACTAATAGAATTAAAATTATTGACTCTGGGGTCAGCAATATCCTGTCTCCATTTTCACACTGGAAATAGCTGTAAATATGAAAAGTTATGATTAAAGACCCTTTCTCTATTGGCCAGTGCTGTACAGTCTCTACCCACCTTTGCCATTGTGGTGCTCCTTCTCCATTTCAGTGACTCACCTTTCCTTACCACCTTCTCATTTAACTTCAATTTGACAATAACTTCAAGCAAATTAGAATAAATCCTGTGGGCTCTGGAGTTGTATCAGTCAGGGCTTCAAGAGATAAGACCACACTTTAGATGGTTCAAATGAAGAAGCATTAATAAATGGATGTAAATTACACAGAAACTATCACTAGTTAAAGGGCTTCCCAGGTGGCACTTAGTGGTAAAGAGTCTGCCTAATGACACAAGAGATGTGGGTTCAGTTCCTGGGTTGGGAAGATCCCCTGGATGAGGAAATGGTAACACACTCCAGTATTCTTGACTGAAGAATCCTATTGACAGAGGAGCCTGGCAGGCTAGAGTCCATGGAGTCACAAAGAGTTGGACACAACTGAGTAACTGAGCACACACCACTAATTAAAAGTTGTTGAAATATGAAAAAAGTGAAAGTGTTAGTCCCTCAGTCATGTTCAACTCTTTGTGACCCCATGGACTGTAGCCAACCAGGCTCCTCTGTCCATGGAATTCTCCAGGCAAGAATCCTATAATGTTTACCCATTCCCTTCTCCAGGGGATCTTCTTGACCCAAGGATTGAACCTGTGTCTCTTGCATTGCAAGCAGATGCTTTGCCATCTTAGCCACTAAGGAAGCCCTAAAAATTATTACAACCACTAATCTTAAAGGTACTGAAGGTAGCTGAATAAAAACAGGAACCTTGGAGGACACACTTAAAGGCAGAAGGTGAAATCTCTGAGGGGCTTTAGTACCTCTAGTGACAAGGTGCTGAAGTAAGAAGGTCTGAGGGAAGGACTCTGACCTTTTAATTCTCCTACCCTAACATTTCCTGCTAGTGCCTCCTGTTTGCCTAACCTCATGGAAAGGTAGCTGGCAAGGGAGCATGAGCAATTTAGTCCATAGAAGTCAACCTCCCAGGAAACAAAGCAGGAAAGAAAAGGGTGGAAGTGGATATTGCTGGTGATTGTGAGAGAGGAACAAAACATAATAACCAGCGTAGGAGACATAGTCCATGTTTCTAGAGACCTTTTTCTCTTAGTTTGCTATGGCTTCTCTAAAAGTCTGGGTATTATACCATAGCCTAGGTGACTTATAGACAGTAAAATTTATTGTTCATAGTTTTGGAGGCTAGAAGTGCAAGATCAAGGTGCCATCATGCTCGGGTTCTGGTGGGTGCTCTCTTCTGAGTTGTAGGCTGCAACCTTATTGCATCCTCACATAGTGAAAAGGGACAAGGGCGCCTTAGGGATTAGGATTTCAACATGTGAATTTATGATGGACATAAACATTTACATCACAGTGCCCTTTTTATGATCATCTGGCTCACTGTGTCCTGATCTTATGTTCTCTCAAAGGAAAGTCTTGTTTATCTCATATCTGATGTCTTTATCACATGTTTACTGTAGTCCCTCAAACACTGAAATCATAATCTATAAGAATATAACTGGTTCATAACTGAGAACCATAGAACTAGTGAACATTGGGAGCATATCTAAAAGCCAAAGCTAAATTTGCTTATTTTCTAATCTAGAACAGAATAGAAGAATTAGAATGATAGAAAGGAAGAAGATGGGTATGGTGGTTAGAATACATGTGTGATGGGAATGAATGTGATCCATGGGCCTGAATCATCATTGCCCATCAAGACACAGGAGTTTTTGTCTGCTTTAATTGTGCGGTAACTAGTACTCTGCAGTCCTACATACTCAGAGATTCTCAAGCAGAGGAGAGAAAAGAGAGAAAAAATGATAGGGTTTGTTGGAAAGACAAAACCACTGAGTGAATTCTAGGGAGAAAAATAGAGAAACATTGATTTTGACATTGCTTTCAAATAATTATCATGCAAGCCCACCACTACTGTTGGCTGAAATACGCAATGACCAAGGCAGGGAATGTTTCCTATTTTTAACTTCTTTCAAGTATAATCATATCCTCCTACATAACATATACTCTAACCAAGCTGGATTTTTTGTCATTTCCTTGCTTTCTCTACTCTAATACATTTTACTCATTTTGTTTCTTCATCTTTATCTATTGAAATTCTGTCCATCCGTAAAGATTTATTTCAATATTACTTTTGATCTTTGGTGAAACCCCCTAGTGGTTCAGATGGTAAAGCGTCTCTCTGCAATGCAGAAGACCTGGGTTCGATCCCTGGGTTGGGAAGATCCCCTGGAGAAGGAAATGGCAGCCCACTCCAGTATTCTTGCCTGGAAAATCCCATGGATCTTGGAGCCTGGTAGGCTACCATTCATGGGGTCACAAAGAGTCAGACATGATGGAGCGACTTCACTTTCACTTCACTTCTGGATCAACTTGTATTACTATGTATTCTTCCTATGCAATTGATCACTTTTTTCATTATTTTAAAGTTTACTGTAAGATCTTTGAGAGTGGAAGCAGTATCGAATTAATCTTTGTTTTCTCTGCAACCACTAGCATAGTGCCTAGGATACACATCTTTGGTGTAAAGAGCCTGTTGTTGTTCAGTTGCTAAGTCCTGTATAACTCTTTGTAAACCAATGGACTGCAGCACAGCAGGCTCCTGTGTCCTCCACTGTCTCCCAGAGTTTGCTGAGACTTATGACCATTGAGTCACTGATGCCATCTAACCACCTCATCCTCTGTTGCCTCCTTCTCCTCTTGCCCTCAGTCTTTCCCAGCATCAAGGTCTTTTCCAATGAGTTGGCTCTTCACATCAGGTGGCCAAAGTATTGGAGCTTCAGCTTCAGCATCAGTCCTTCCAACATAGTGGGTGTAGCTTTTTGTTAGTGTGATGGACAACTGTGGAATCATTATGTATGTTAATAGAAACCATGAAAGATGTTCTTAGGAGTAAGGATTTAAAATGTCAGTGGATATGGATGATTTGAAAACATCTGTCTTCATAAGACTGAGTTTCCCTCACAGAATGCTAACACTTCTGTTACTTTTATGAGCACTTTTTTCCTTATAAATCACCTATTTCATAAAACTTTTTAAAGTTATCCTCAAGTTCTACAAAGAATAAAAAATGAAGATGATGTTCTTTTCTAATTTGGGACTGTTCACCAGCATGATTCCCAGTTCGTTACTTACACCCTAGCAGGTATTCTCTATCACAGGATCTATTTACAAGAGATAATATGCATTCTAACTGGATCCTTGTTATCTATCTAAAAACTGCAAATGAAATAACTACTTAACATTCTGCCTTCAACATTTTATCCATTTTCAATGACTAAATTCTTTCACATTAAAAAATTTAGCACTTATCAGCAATTATGAATATAAAAATAAAGTCTAATGATGTAATAAAATACAGTACATAAAATAGTGCAGAAATGTAACTGGTGGTTAATTAAGAGATAATGCCTGCAGTACTGAATAGTGTCATCCTTTGGCACAAATGTTTAGGTGAAAGAAAGAAAGAAAGTGTACTCAGTCATGTCCAACTCTTTGCGACCCCATGGACTGTGGCCTATCAGGCTCCTCTGTCCATGGGATTTTCCAGGCAATAGTACTGGAGTGGATTGCCATTTCCTTCTCCAGGGGATCTTCCCGACTCAGGGATCAAACCCAGGTCTCCTGCATTGTAGACAGACGCTTTACCACCTGAGCCACCAGGGAAGCACCATGTGAAAGAAAGTCATTATTTTAAGAGCAGAAAAGTAATTTATAAACATATTTATGCTGCAGCCTGATTTAGGAATACCACTGGATGACAAAGACAAGGAGGGTTATGTAGAAGAATGGTGTTCTTGTGCCCATCTACTCTGCAACAGAATGCTTTTCTATTCTAATACAAAGTGCTCTATCTTGACTTGAATTTTCTTCTTTGTAAAATAAAGAACACATCTCTGCTTTAATTACTTCATATGATTTTTATGATTTCAAACTAAAGAAAAAGAGAGAATATTGACAAGTTAAGCAATGTTATATAAATGTGAGAGAAGGCACATGCACACACACATACACACAAACACAGAACAGATGTAAGCTGCACTGGTATTGGTTTTTCCTTTTTTTTTTTTTTGAATTGAAGTATAGCTGATTTACAATATTGTGATAGTTTCAGGTGTATAGCAAAGTGATTCAATTATAAATATGTATCTATTTTTTCAATTTATTTTCAATTATAGGTTATTATAAGATATTGAATATAGTTTCCTGTGCTATATGGTAGGTTCTTACTGTTTATCTGTTTTATATTTAGTAATGTGCATCTGTTAATCCCAAGCTCCTAATTCATTCCTCCCCTGCCTTTCACCTTTGGTAACCATAAATTTCCTTTCTATGCCTGATTCTTTTTCTATTTTGTAAATAAGTTCATTTTTATCATTTTGTAAGATTCCACATATAAGATATCATATGATATTTGTCCTTCTCTGTCTGACTTACTTCACTTAGTATGATAATCTTTAGATTTGGTTTGTAAAAGGGCTGTTTTAGTCCTTTAGAAGACAATGTATGCTTCACAGTAATTTTCTTAACTATTCCCTGGTATTTGCTCTGGGACACATATATGACTAAGATTTAAGGTAAAACAGAGAGTACTTAAAGTTACCCATTCCTGAAAAAAATATATGAACTCACTAGGGACTTGAATGATATATTTCCTAGGTCACTTGTAAGATGGACTCCCCAGGTCATTTCCAAGATTCAAAATCCCTAATTTTAGTTAAAAAATAATATTTGAAATAATTTTAGCACAGGATTATAAAGAATATAAAATTATATAACAAATATTAATATATGAGATCAAGCCAATAAGGTGACCAAATATAGAGCAATTAAATATGTCCTTTAAATGATTTTCAAAAACACTGTAGTGAATCAAAGACCAGTTTAAGAAAGGCTTTCTAGGTGTGAGTTGAAATTTTATTTATATATCTATTATAGGTTGAAATATTATGATTTCAAGGGGAAAATATGTATATATATTTGGTAATTCAGATGACCAAAATATATTTCTCATATATATTTGGTCTTCATTCATATTTCCAGGCTTATAGCTCCCCAAACCCTTAGAATTTCCTGAGCAATAAGACCAAAGGGAGCATCTCTTGTTATAATATTTGGTGTCTTTTCCTCAGTTCTTGAAATCACTTCAGAGCCATAAAGCTGAAATGGGTATCATGTTACTTTTACAAGTCCCTTTCCACCATAACTGGGCTTGTGTTTATGAAGATAACTTTTGGAAAGAAACTAAGGATGGGGGCTGGTTGCCAGGGTAACTAATCATGAATAAAGAGTTGAAACTTTCAGTCCCACCCCTTGATTTCCAGAGAGGGGCAAGGAGCTGCAGGTTGAATCAATCAGCAATTGCCAATGAGTTCATCGACTATGCCTATGTAGTGAAGCCTCCATAAAAATCCAAAAACAGGGGATTTGGAAAGCTTCTAGATCAGGGAACCAGAATGTTTTCATGTGCGATTGTGCTGGACCCAAAGCTCCACTAGGACAGAAGGTGCTTTGTTTAGGACTTCACCCTATGTATCTCTTTATCTGGCCATTGATTTGTATCCTTTAATACCATTTGTAATAAATTGGTAATCTTGTGAGCAATAGAGTTTCCAGGGTTTCCCCCATGGCTCAGCAGTAAAGAATCTGCCTGCAATGCAGGAGATGCAGGAGGCCTGGGTTTGATCCCTGAGTCAGGAAGATCCCCTGGAGGAGGGCATGGCAGAAGTTGGTTATCAACCTGGAATCATGATTGGCATCCTGAGTTGGAGGAAGTCATTGGAAGCTCCAATTTGTTGCTGGTAGGTCAGGTAATATCCTGAGCTTACAATTGGTGTTTGAGGTGGAGGGCAATCTTATGGGACTAAACCTTTTACCTGTGGAATCTGATTCTATTTCTGGGTAGATAGTTTCAGAATTGACTTGAATTCTCAGATATCTTGAATTCAGTGTCCAAGGATTGCTTGTTGGTGTGGGCAAGGCTCCCTACACATGTTGGAATTGGGTCCAGGAACCAAAAAAAACTAATCATTTAAATCAAATAAATATCTAGTATTTATAATAATACTAGTTTTGATATATTAGTCAGTGATTAACCTGTTGTTTGACAATCAGTTATAACAACAAAAAGAATCAACAATGATAATGATCAATGAATACGTATAGATATGGCACTTGAAAGTCTGTAATGTGTTATAATCAGATACCATATAATGAGGTTTAATAAGTTTTTTGAATGAATAAATAACCATTAGAGATTCTCATCACTCATTCAGCAATTTTGTTTCTGTTTTCATGTGTTATACTTCCTTGCAATAAATAGAGTACATATAAATACATATGAGTGCAGGTATACAATCTCATGGGGGTAGATGTATTTTGAAATTCAGAAGTTTATTTTAGAAAAGTGATACGGAGTATACTGATTTGGGGTAACAGCTCAAGTGGGTCTGAATCAGCACCTCGTCCAAATATTTACAGTATATGGGAAACATAAAGTTTATGAAATACAAACCTCAGTCAGTATCAGTTCAAATTTTGCTGAACTGAATATGTTGGGCACCAAATTTGAAGAAACCCTCTTTTCAGAGCATTTTATTTTATTTATTTATTTTGCTTCTTTTTTTTAATATTTTATTTTATTTTTTAACCTTACAATATTGTATTGGTTTTGCCATATATCAACATGAATACGCCACAGGTATACACGTGTTCCCCACCCTGAACCCTCCTCCCTCCTCGCTCCCCATACCATCCCTCTGGGTCATCCCAGTGCACCAGCCCCAAGCATCCAGTATCGTGCATCGAACGTGGACTGGTGAATCATTTCATATATGATATTATACATGTTTCAATGCCCTTCTCCAAAATCATCCCACCCTCTCCCTCTCCCACAGAGTCCATAAGACTGTTCTATACATCAGTGTCTCTTTTGCTGTCTCGTATACAGGGTTATTGTTACCATCTTTCTAAATTCCATATATATGTGTTAGTATACTGTATTGATGTTTTTCTTTCTGGCTTACTTCACTCTGTATAATAGGTTCCAGTTTCATCCACCTCATTAGAACTGATTCAAATGTACTCTTTTTAACGGCTGAGTAATATTCCATTGTGTATATGTACCACTGCTTTCTTATCCATTCATCTGCTGATGGACAACTAGGTTGCTTCCATGTCCTGGCTATTATAAACAGTGCTGCGATGAACATTGGAGTACACGTGTCTCTTTCAATTCTGGTTTCCTCAGTGTGTATGCCCAGCAGTGGGATTGCTGAGTCATGAGATAGTTCTATTTCCAGTTTTTTAAGGAATCGCCACACTGTTCTCCATAGTGGCTGTACTAGTTTGCCTTCCCACCAACAGTGTAAGAGGGTTCCCTTTTCTCCACACCCTCTCCAGCATTTATTGCTTGTAGACTTTTGGATTGCAGCCATTCTGACTGGCATGAAATGGTACCTCATAGTGGTTTTGATTTGCATTTCTCTGATAATGAGTGATGTTGAGCATCTTTTCAAGTATTTGTTAGCCATCTGTATGTCTTCTTTGGAGAAATATCTGTTTAGTTCTTTGGCCCATTTTTTGATTGGGTCATTTATTCTTCTGGAATGGAGCTGCAGGAGTTGCTTGTATATTTTTGAGATTAGTTGTTTGTCAGTTGCTTCATTTGCTATTATTTTCTCCCATTCTGAAGGCTGTCTTTTCACCTTGCTTATAGTTTCCTTTGTTGTGCAAAATCTTTTAAGTTTAATTAGGTCCCATTTGTTTATTTTTGCTTGTATTTCCAATATTTGGGGAGGTGGGTCATAGAGGATCTTGCTGTGATGTATGTCGGAGAGTGTTTTGCCTATGTTCTCCTCTAGGAGTTTTATAGTTTCTGGTCTTACGTTTAGATCTTTAATCCATTTTGAGTTTATTTTTGTGTATGGTGTTAGAAAGTGTTCTAGTTTCATTCTTTTACAAGTGGTTGACCAGTTTTCCCAGCACCACTTGTTAAAGAGATTGTCTTTAATCCATTGTATATTTTTGCTTCCTTTGCCAAAGATAAGGTGTCCATAGGTGCATGGATTTATCTCTGGGCTTTCTATTTTGTTCCATTGATCTATATTTCTGTCTTTGTGCCAGTACCATACTGTCCTGATGACTGTGGCTTTGTAGTAGAGCCTGAAGTCAGGCAGGTTGATTCCTCCAGTTCCATTCTTCTTTCTCAACATTGCTTTGGCTATTCGAGGTTTTATTTGTATTTCCATACAAATTGTGAAATTATTTTTTCTAGGTCTGTGAAAAATACCATTAGTAACTTAATAGGGATTGCATTGAATCTGTAAATTGCTTTGGGAAGTATACTCATTTTCACTATGTTGATTCTTCCAATCCATGAACATGGTATATTTCTCCATCTATTAGTGTCCTCTTTGATTTCTTTCACCATTGTTTTATAGTTTTCTATAAAACTTTAGTTTCTTTAGGTAGATATATTCCTAAATATTTTATTATTTTCTTTGCAATGGTGAATGGAATTGTTTCCTTAATTTCTCTTTCTATTTCCAAAACTGGACCAGGAAGAAATAGAAAATCTTAAGAGACCCGTCACAAGCACAGAAATTGAAACTGTAAACAGAAATCTTCCAGCAAACAAAAGCCCAGGTCCAGACGGCTTCACAGCTGAATTCTACTAAAAATTTAGAGAAGAGCTAACACCTATCCTACTCAAAGTCTTCCAGAAAATTGCAGAGGAAGGTAAACTTCCAAACTCATTCTATGAGGCCACCATGACCCTAATACCAAAACCTGACAAAGATGCCACAAAAAAAGAAAACTACAGGCCAATATCACTGATGAACATAGATGCAAAAATCCTTAACAAAATTCTAGTAATCAGAATCCAAAAACACATTAAAAAGATCACACACCATGACCAAGTGGGATTTATCCCAGGGATGCAAGGATTCTTCAATATCTGCAAATCAATCAATGTAATACACCACATTAACAAATTGCAAGATAAAAACCATATGATTATCTCAATAGATGCAGAGAAAGCCTTTGACAAAATTCAACATTCATTTATGATTAAAAACTCTCCAGAAAGCAGGAATAGAAGGAACATACCTCAACATAATAAAAGCTATATATGACAAACCCACAGCACAGTATCCTCAATGGTGAAAAACTGAAACCATTTCCCCTAAAGTCAGGAACAAGACAAGGGTGCCCACTTTCACCATTACTATTCAACATAGTTTTGAAAGTTTTGGCCACAGCAATCAGAGCAGAAAAAGAAATAAAAGGAATCCAAATTGGAAAAGAAGAAGTAAAACTCTCACTGTTTGCAGATGACATGATCCTCTATATAGAAAACCCTAAAGACTCCACCAGAAAATTACTAGAGCTAATCAATGAGTATAGTAAAGTTGTGGGATATAAAATCAACACACAGAAATCCCTTGCATTCCTATTTTCAGAGCATTTTAGATTTTGGAATTACAGATGAGGTATAGTGCCCTGTATGGTAATGAATCTACCTGAAAATGCTGGAAACGAAGGAGATGTCAGTTCAATCCCTGGGTCGGGAAGATCCCTTGGAGGAGGAAATGGCAATCCACTCCAGTATTCTTGCCTGCATAATCCCATGAACAGAGTATCCTGGCAGGCTATGATCCATGGGGTTGCAAAGAGTTGGACGTGACTGAGAACACACACAGAGAGAGGGTAGCTAGTGAGTGCTGCGTTAGGTTGCTTCGGTCATGTCTGACTCTTTGCGACCCCGTGGACTATAGTCCATCAGGCTCCTCTGCCTGTGGAACTCTCCAGGCAAGAATACTGAAGTGGGTAGCCATTTCCTACTCCAGGGGATCGTCCCAACCCAGGAATCGAACCCACGTCTCTTATGTTCACTGCATTGGCAGGCGGGTTCTTTACCACTAACACCACCTGGGAAGCCCAGAAATTCTTACCAAATCTAATTGAAATGACTAGTATGATTATGTTGGCTTTGTTTCAATCTTTGAAGTTTTGTTAACCCCTTTTTTAGCTGAAGGAGAAGGGCTTCAAGTTGACTTGAGATTCCTTTGGAATATGAAGGGGATGGTTTGGAGTCCTTCTGATGGTGCCAAAGGCAGAATCAGAGGCAACTCTTTCCATGAGGGGATCTCAGTGAACCAGCTTGAGAATGCCACAGAGTGGGAGAAAGACAATTTCTCCGTTTTTGCTCGGAACACACCATGGCTCAGTCAGACCCGAGTCCTGAAGCCTGAATATGGAACAGTGCTATTTCTGCACCTCAAAATGTTGTGCTGCTTTAAGAAGCACAGGGAGGCAGCACTGCAGTGGTGAGACCACTCTCAAGTGGATTTGACCAGTAGTGCACATGGACAAAAAAAAAAAAAAAAATCCTTAAATTACCATGAGAAAAGATTTTCCCTGCAGTTGGAATAGGGATGGGGGGCTCTCAGGAATTTCCAGAAGTGGGTGAATTTGGTGGGAGCTTGAGATCTAATTGTGGTTTGGTGAATGTAAAAAGCTAGTAAGATTTGAGCATTAATGTTATTATGACTCTTTAATACAGTGCAAATTGGAAAATCCTGAGGAAGTTTTGGTTACAAATACACTTCCAAGAATTGCATGTTTAGGCTTAAAATGCAACTTTCATATCATCATAAACTAAAGTTATTGACAATATGATTATTTAGCAGATGTGGTGGCAGAGGCGTGGGTGAGTTGCAGAACTGTTTGTTGTTGCTCAGTCTCTCAGTCATGTCCAACTCTTTACAACCCCATGGACTGTAGCACGCCAGGCTTCCCTGTCCTTCACTGTATCCCAGAGTTTGCTCAAACTCACCTCCATTGAGTCGTGATGCCATCTAACCATCTCATTCTCTGTTGCCCCCTTCTCCTCCTGCCTTCGATCTTTCCCAGCATCAGGGTCTTTTCCAGTGAGTTGGCTCTTCCCATCACTTGGCAAAAGTATTGGAGCTGCAGCTTCACGATCAGTCCTTACAATGAATACTCAGAGTTGATTTCCTTTAGGATTGACTAATTTGATCTCCTTGCTGTCCAAGGGACTCTCCAGCACCACAATTCGAAAGCATCAATTCCTCAGTGCTCAGCCTTCTTTATGGTCCAACTCTCACATCCTTACATGACTACTGGAAAAAACATAGCTTTGACTATACAGACTTTGTCAGCAAAGTGATATCTTTGCTTTTTAATATGCTGAATAGGTTTGTCATAACTTTACTTCCAAGGAGCAAGAATCTTTTAATTTCATGTCTGCAGTCACCATTCACAGTGATTTTGTAGCCCAAGAAAATAAAATCTGTCACTGTTTCCATTGTTTCCCCATCTATTTGCCATGAAGTGATGGGACTGGATGCCATGATCTTAGTTTTTTGTATGTTGAGTTTTAAGCCATCTTTTTCACTGTCCTCTTTCACTTTCATCAAGAGAATCTTCAGCTCCTCTTCACTTTCTGCCATAAGGGTGGTGTCATCTGCATATCTGAGGTTGTTGATATTTCTCTTGGCAGTCTTGATTCCAGCTTGGACTTCATTCAGCCCGGCATTTCACATGATGTACTGTGCATATAAGTTAAATAAGCAGGGTGACAAGATACAGCCTTGACAAACTCCTTTCCATTTTGAACCAGTTCATTATTTCATGTTCGGTTCTAACTATTGCTTTTTGACTTACATACAGGGTTCTCAGGAAGCAGGTAAGGTTGTCTGATATTCCCATCTCTTTTAAGAATTTTCTGCAGTTTTTTGTGAGCCACACAAATACTTTATCATAGTCTATGAAGCAGAAGTAAATGTTTTTCTTGAATTCTCTTGATTTTTTCTATGATCCAACAGATGTTGTCAATTTGACCTCTGCAGAACCATACTGCCACCTAAATGAGAACTTCCATTTGGTTAATAATTATTTTAGAATAAAAATTATATGGGACCAAAGAAAATGTTACACTTCTCCCATCCCCAAAGTAACCAAACAGAAAAACAGTCAAAAATACTGTCAGTGTGAATATGTGGGTTAAGAAGGAGGGATGGACTTGTGCTTGGCCAGTGACCATCCAAATGTTAATCTGGTGTTTAAAACAATCATTTAGTTTGTTATTCCATTAGTATTCACTCTCTAAGTAATAGTTATCCTTCTAAGAATCATGATTGACCAATTTTGTTTTGTGGGGGCATTTTTATCTCATTCAGTTCAGTTCAGTTGCTCAGTCATGTCCGACTCTTCATGACCCCATGAACCTCAGTACGTCAGGCCTCCCTGTCCATCACCAACTCCCGGAATCCACCCAAACCCATGTCCATTGTGTCAGTGATGACATCCAACCATCTTTACCTCATTATTGAGTACATTTAAGAAAAAAGAAACATATTCAGAGGGAATGATCAGGGTCATTTCCATGATATCCTAAGTAATACAAATGAGTAATAAAAGACATTGATTAAAGTCTTTTAAGACAAATTGAATAGAATAATTTGGAATTTTAATTTCAGAAAGTTATTGAAGCAATATAAAAATCACTGTGTTCATTTGTATTTAGTTGAATGTGAATTAATAATGTATATTTATTTTATTCCCTGTAAAAGATTTTTAATACCAGCAATTATAATCTTAGAAATATGGAATTCCATTAAGAACTAATTTTTCCTCTAAGTATCAAAGTCATTTTCAGTATATAAGAAACATTTTCTTTTTTTTTAATATAAATTTATTTATTTTAATTGGAGGCTAATTACTTTGCAATATTGTATTGGTTTTGCCATACATCAACATGAATCCACCACGGGTGTACACATGTTCCCCATCTTGAACCCCCCCTCCCACCTCCCTCCCCATACCATCCCTCTGGGTCACCCCTGTGCACCAGCCCCAAGCATCCTGTATCATGCATCAAATTGGATGCAACTGTTTATATGAACAGAACAAGCTAAACCAAAAAAACATGCAAAGACATATTTTAATTTGAAAAAAATGTCAATGGAAACAACCTTATAAAGATATATCAGTTTGCAGCCAAAAAAGCCAATTCTAATGTCAGGAAAATAAAATTCCACAATAAGAATTTATTTAGGAAAGAGTGGCGTTACCTTTAGAAGTTCAATTACATATTCACTGAATGCAATCATTTGTTAAAACTCTAGTCTGTCTGTTCTAATTTGTTTTTGATAAGCCACTAATATGGTTCCTATCACTTCTCTTCAAAGCTCTTTTTATGGGGTTTTCTCTTTGTTCTACAACATTACCATTAGTAAGAGATTTCAATTGTGTAAAAGAAAGAATGGCTAAAAATTCTGTTGATTCATTGTTAACCGGAAAGCACTGAAGAGTCACCTGAAAGTTATGTGGAATGGTAACAGATTTGAGACTGAAAAGAAAGAAAGAAAATAAATGTAAATATTAGTGAACTCATTTTCCCTATAGGAGTATTGATTTCATTCATCTTGCTTGATAAATGGGATGGCTAAGCAAAAATCCAAATCTAAAGCCATCAATTGAACAGGAATCAGGAGTGGAGTAGAGGAAGGGTGAAATGATGAATGTTACTTTGTTCAAAGAAGAAAAAATGCAATCCTTCTTGATGAGGGATTCATCATTTTTCTTGTTTTCAAGCCACTTAATAAGCATTTGATAAATGCCCATTTAGGTATAAGAGAAAAATTATGTTTAAAACTTAGTTCATGGGTCATCTTTCAAATATTTCATTATAATAAATAAAACAACTTTATCACATTCCCTGTATGATTATTTAATGCCTTGGCTTTAACTTTTCTAATAGTAATAGAGAAATACTAAGAAATTTCATCATGAACAATAGCAAATTTATGATAAAATAGTGTGTCATATGTATTTCCTTAGCAACATTGAGAACAGTTTGTATGAAACTTTCACCACAGATATTGGTCTCAGTAGATAGCACATTATTCCAACTGCATATATGCAGAGTTAAGATGACGCTATTCTCACAGGAATTCTATAATATTAAAATGTGGGGGGTTGTGAAAATTATAAAATCTGTGGAATGAAGTTTGAGAATACAAATGTTTACAACTGTTAGTGGGCATGCCAGCTATCATAGACATACATATGGAAGTTTCAGAATTAATTGGAAGGGATAAAAGAACAATCATGGTTTCTCTCATTTCATATAGAATGCTGCTGCTGCTAAGTCACTTCAGTCTTGTCCGACTCTGTGTGACCCCATAGACGGCAGCCCACCATGCTCCCTTTTTCCTGGGATTCTCCAGGCAAAAACATTGGAGTGGGTTGCCATTTCCTTCTCCAATGCATGAAAGTGTAAAGTGAAAGTGAAGTTGCCAGTCGTGTCTGACTCTTAGCGACCGCATGGACTGCAGCCTACCAGGCTCCTCTGTCCATGGGGTTTTCCAGGCAAGAGTACTGGAGTGGGGTGCCATTGCCTTCTCCAATATAGAATGCTAGTCTTTCCATTTATATCCATTGAGTAGGTTGTCTATTCCAGATAGTTGTGCTAGAAGACATTTTTCTAGCAAAATTGTATTATATTCAGCATGAAAATAAAAGGATAAACAAAGATTTATTTAAGTTTTTATTGGCCAGATTGGGAAGATATAATCTATTTGAAAAAAAAAAATACATGTAAAAGTAAGATATTATGTGCACAACCTAAAAGTCTTCAGTGGTATCTAAACATTTGTTCCCCTGATTGCAATAGTACACATTTAATGTCTAAGCAAATAACCAATATTTTGTATAACTTTACTGAGAAAAATATAGCATTTGATCTGACCACATCCCTAATAAGTACAACTATGAGGGAGTGAGAAATGAATAATCTGTTTGCAAAGGCATCTTTGTTAAGTAGGAAAATAAATATAATTTGGATGACATTCCAGGCAACAGCTACTCTGAATTTAGTTCCTATTCTGTGGCAGGAAGTTTACAGATTTAGAATATGTAATTATCAAAATATTCCAGCAAGGTATTACGAGTACCCCTCCTTTTTGAAAGTATGCTTTAAGTAATTTCACTTTACTTAAAAGCTACATTAATACCAGTTTTCTCTAATGGAAAGAAATCCAAAGAAGGTTTTACTTTTATGGGAAAAAAGTGAAAAGCAAAAATAGTGCTCAGTATTTGCTTTCTAGCAAGCTAAAGGCAGCACAAACCCTGAGCAAGAGAAGTGGCACTGCCAAGCTCCTTCCCAGACAGATACACTTGGCCTCTCAGCATTAAGTCACCAGAGCTTTGAACTGTGTCTCTGAGCGTTTGTGCTTTGTCTTGATTTATTTTGTGTATCTGTTAGCAAGATGTGATAAAATCATTGCTTCTTTGCTTTATGCCATTTTGGAGTAGGGCATGGGAGAACCTGTGTTATTATTATCAATGTTGTCTCCAAATTACAAATCTGCTATAGAAGCTCAGAGAGAGCACATGACTTGCCCACGTTTGCATAGCTAGTCAATGACAGAGTTGGAATTCAGACCCAGATGTTATTCAACTAAGTTTGCCTGAAAGCAAGTACCTTAGCTTTTAACAGTGAGACATCAATCTTGGGGAATGGGTATAATGCAGGGTTATTTGAGAGCAGGGAGAGAGCATTAGGTCTGCAGTATTTTGAATTTTCCCATTGTTTAAGGGAAATAGAGTAAAAACGTCAGCCTTCTTACCTGGAAATGTTTATCTGAAATGAAGTAAACTAGCTGAAATTCCTACATGGGTCTTTGCGATATGAGCACACACAGATGACAAGGGAAAAGTCATTCTGGGGTTGCAGAGCATCATCAAATATTTTGCAAAAGACTGAAAATGTAATAATAATAATACTTTTTCCAAGATAGATTTAGGTGGTCAGAGATAATTTGTTCATTAAGTTAGAGAGTCACCTAGTGACCCATCTCTAGTGGGTTTTAGCAGCTGGACCTATTTAATTTGTGTCATCTAGACATGACTTTCTCAGTAAACTTACAGACAAATAAAACTACTTTTTAATGGCATGCATGATCACTAATTACAAAAGGCAGCTGATGTTCCAAGAATGTTATATGTATTTCACCTCACTTAATGAAACCATAGTATTTCCTTTGTATTTCTCATTCAAAATTACAAACACCAGCTCTGGATATGCATTTGCAGTGTTGTATGCAGAATAATTTGCACAAGACAATGTGGATGTTTGACTACTTTATTTAGTCAAATTTGATCTAGTTAATTAGTACTGTTGTACCATTCTGTTTCATATGGAAAACAATTCATTGTGGGGGAGCTGTTGCTCACCCTTGGATCTCTTGCTAATATTTTTGATTGAAGAGAGATTCTACTAATTTTGGAAAATCCCTTACACATTTACTTTAATATGATGAGCACTTTTAAAATTAGAGTGAGGAAATCTTACAAAAGCAAAATTGACCACCTGTGGCTATCTCCTTATAACTACTTCTTAGATGAATTACACTTACTGGTAAGTTAGGATGCCCTAGAATTCCTGGTTCTTACCCTAATAAGTTCATGAGGTAAATATGACCAAAGGCAGGATCCAACTTTAATCATGTGCTTGTGTGCCAATATATTTGTAAAATTTGTAATGTGTTCCTTACAGCACGTTGGTGCTGGGAAGCACTGTTAATGTAACTTAATTAGAGGAAAATGAGGTCCACAGAAGCTGGTTTGTGACAGAATTAGGACCAGAATCAATAATTTCTCTCTCCCCATCCAGAATGTATTATATGTTGAACCTTTTAAATTTTATTTGAAGATATGGGAAACATAATTATCTATTTTCTTTGTACTATTTATTCATTTAAGAAATGTGCTCATGTAAAATATTTCCTGAAAAATGTGATTTAAGATACAGTTTCTGAGGACAATTTAGGTTTTATTTTAAGCATCCTTTTTATTGTAATACTCTTCTGCATCCTAGGGAATGCTTCTATATGTTTATTATTGAAATTCATTTCTTACACTTAACATTCAGGTGCTTATTACATAATTTATAAAGATTCATTGAAAGAGAAATATTTAATTTTTTTAATCTATGGAACAAAGAAAATGATCATCAAACAAAATCCTAAAATATTTATGGAGTATAGTGTCCCCTTTCGGAAAGGATTAAGGACAATGGAAAAAGGAGGGGAAAAGCCCTTTGTTTTCTGATATTGAATGAAAATACTAAATGATAATGCTTGTTTTGCTTAACTTCATGTCATTTCATGTATGCTTCACAGTATTACTATACACTGACATTAAATGCCTCAGGATCCCATCCCCAATTGAATGTTTCTTATATAAGTGAAAATAATTCATAACTTTATGAATATGGATGATTGGTGTAGAAAATGTGCAGCTTAGAATTTGCCATTTGGGGTTTTATAACATTCTAAACATACATATTTCAGGCTCTTCTCTTTGTAAATGCTCTTTTGCTTAATTCCATCAATGCTTTTCTTTGAAATACTCTTTTCTCATCTTCTCTCCTTTCCTTCTCCCTTCTCACATCTCCTGTATATGCTAGTGTTTCCATCAGTCAGTCCTATTAGATTCCCTTTACTTCCTTCCTTTGATATTTTCTTATTGAAGGTCCTAGATGCTGTGGTGATTAAGGGCTCTGAATTCACAGGATGGCTAAGATAGATAGGTTTATCACACATTAGCAGTGGAGCCAGTTACACATTCTTAGTGCCTCTGAAGTGGAAATGGCTTCATAGTATAGTAGCCCAAGTCGTCCTTTGAAACAGGTGCCCTTAATTTTTCTTCAACTAAATGCAGTATGGCTTTATTGATATGGCTTAAATTTCTTTGATTCAGGTTTCTGACAGGCACATCTGAGGGGTTTCTGGATTCAAAGGGGGAAGGGGACTAGAGAGATAGAAATGATTAAGATTTTTAAAGAAGCATTGGCAGATACACAAAATAGAACCTCCATATCAACCAAAAAGAGTCCCTGAACCAGTTAGATGACAGACCAATAAACAGAGGTGAGAGAAATTTCAAGTAAGACATGTACACATGTATTTTGATGGTCCAGGCTTAATAACATTACCACTCACTTCAGACCTGTTGGCCTTGTAAATAATAGAATCCAGAATTAAAGACTGACTGACCTGATTGTTATCAGTAGGAATGAGCTTAAATAATACATCCGTAGGCATTTTACTCTGAATCCTCAGTATCCAGAAGAGGCCAAAGCCTTTTCCCAACCAACCACTGGATATTCTCGGACAGGACTTTTCTCTCTTAAATAAAAATAGTATGTACCTTTGTTTCAACAGTTGTAAAGATGACACTTGTTAACATAGGAAATTGTCCAGAAAGGGTTGTGGGTAGCCTTTCAGTTCAGTTCAGTCACCCAGTCATGTCTGACTCTTTGCGACCCATGAATTGAAGCACGCCAGGCCTCCCTGCTGCTAAGCCGCTTCAGTCGTGTCCGACTCTGTGCGACCCCATAGACAGCAGCCCACCAGACTCCTCTGTCCATGGGATTCTTCAGGCAAGAACTCTGGAGTGGGTTGCCATTTCCTCTTCCAATGCATGAAAGTGAAAAGTCAAAGTGAAGTCGCTCAGTCATGTCCGACTCTTAGCGACCCCATGGACTGCAGTCTACCAGGCTCCTCCGTCCATGGGATTTTCCAGGCAAGAGTACTGGAGTGGGGTGCCATTGCCTTCTCCAAAGGCAGGCATTGCCTGCCTCCCTGTCCATCACCAACTCCTGGAGTTCACTCAAACTCATGTCCATCGAGTCAGTGATGCCATCCAGCCGTCTCATCCTCTGTCGTCCCCTTCTCCTCCTGCCCCTAATCCCTCCCAGCCTTTAAGCATTCATTTCTTTGCTCCTTGTAAATAAAGTTTGTGTTATCAGAAGGCCTTTTTTTTAGAAGACCTTTCTTCTTACACTCCTGTGTTCTTAAAAATGTGACCTGATCTATTAAATTAAATCATCATCAAAAACGTTTCGGGTTGAGTGGCATTTAAAAATACTCATAAACACTGTACTGCATTGTTCTTTTAGAAATGAAACAATATTGGGCTTGTGGAAAATAATAATGCCATACTTGATTTATCTCACCTTAAGACTCAGATGCCAACATATGGGAACATAGAAGCTAAGATATTCTTGTTCCTTTGTTTACGTACAGTATTAACTTACTGTTTATTGATCATACTTTGTGTATCATCTTCTTAGTAATTATATTACTAAGCTTATTATGTTTTATATAGTAGAACTGACATATTCACAAGCACATTTTCAGTAAAATAAAGATGACTTCCATGATCAGTTCAGTTCAGTTCAGTCACTCAGTCCTGTCCAACTCTTTGCGACCCCATGAACCACAGCACAGCAGGCACAATGGCACTCATCTCACGCACTGGTAAAGTAATGCTAAAAATTCTCGAGGCCAGGCTTCAGCAATATGTGAACCGTGAACTTCCTGATGTTCAAGCTGGTTTTAGAAAAGGCAGAGGAACCAGAGTTCAAATTGCCAACATCCACTGGATCATTGAAAAAGCAAGAGAGTTCCAGAAAAACATCTACTTCTGCTTTATTGACTATGTCAAAGCCTTTGACTGTGTGGATCACCACAAACTGTGGAAAATTCTGAAAGAAATGGGAATACCAGACCACCTGATTTGCCTCTTGAGCAACCTGTATGCAAGTCAAGAAGCAACAGTTAGAATTGGACATGGAACAACAGACTGGTTCCAAATAGGAAAATGAGTACGTCAAGGCTGTATATTGTCACTCTGCTTATTTAACTTATATGCAGAGTACATCATGAGAAATGCTGAACTGGAAGAAGCACAAGCTGGAATCAAGAATGCTGGGAGAAATATCAATAACCTCAGATATGCAGATGACACCACCCTTAAGGCAGAAAGTGAAGAACTAAAGAGCCTCTTGATGAAAGTGAGAGAGGAGAGTGAAAAAGTTGACTTAAAGCTCAACATTCAGAAAACTAAGATATTGGCATTCAGTCCCATCACTTCATGGCAAATAGATGGGGAAACAGTGGCTGACTTTATTTTTCTGGGCTCCAAAATCACTGCAGATGATGATTGCAGCCATGAAATTAAAAGATGCTTACTCCTTGGAAGGAAACTTATGAGCAACCTAGACAGTGTATTCAAAAGCAGACATCAGAGACATTATTTTGCCAACAAAGACCCATCTAGTCAAGGCTATGGTTTTTCCAGTAGTCATGTATGGATGTGAGTTAGACTATAAAGAAAGCTCAGCACCAAAGAATTGATGCTTTTGAACTGTGGTGTTGGAGAAGACTCTTGATAGTCCCTTGGACTGCAGGGCGATCTAACCATCCTAAAGGAGATCAGTCGGTTGTCCATCCAACCATCTGGACATGGAGATCCAGTCCATCCTAAAGGAGATCATTCCTGGGTGTTCATTGGAAGGACTGACGTTGAAGCTGAAACTCCAATATTTTGGCCACCTGATGCGAAGAGCTGACTCATTGGAAAAGACCCTGATGCTGGTAAAGATTGAGGGCAGGAAGAGAAGGGGACGACAGGGGATGAGATGGTTGAATGGCATCACCAACTCAATGGACATGAATGTGGGTAAACTCCGGCAGTTGGTGATGGACAGAGAGGCCTGACTTTCATGATAGTTATATCTATATAAGCTTAATTGAAACTATTTAGACCTAATTTGTCTTCAAACTGCCATGAATTGTATACATCTTCCCACTCTATTGTTACTGACTGAAACTGTAACTCGTAAATGGCATTCACACCTTTAAATTGCCATAATCAACTTTACAATTGCTTGTGATTGTAATTTATCTTTGAATACTGCTTGCATTTATTGTAGAAGTGAAACTGAATGGAAACCATGAAAGTAAATAAATGAAGTGAGTAAAATATATCTTTCTAATATATATTCTCAATTATCTAGAACAGATTGCTAATTTAATTTTCTTTGGTCCTTTTAAAAAAAGGTCACTTTTGGGTCATCTTTTCTTCTCTCTTTGTATTCTCTCTCTAGTTAAAAGATTACATCTGTCATACAGCATTATCAATTGCTGCATGCCTGCCTCTCCATGTATACTGTGTCATCTAGTTTATTATCACATCTTGTTCTGGATACTTATTGCTTCATAAAAAATACTCTAAAACTTGATGGTTTAAAGTGGCTTGAAACAACAACATTCTTCTTCTCTTATTCTGCTGCTTCTTGTTAATACTAGTGGTAGTAAGAGTTGTAGTTGTAATAGTGTTATATTTTATGAATTTGTGGGTGAAAAATTTGGCAAGAGCTTGGCTGGGTGGTTCAACTCTGACCTACATGGCATAAGTCTAGGCAGTTGATGCTGGACGACCTATGTAAAATATGATTTCTTGACACAAATATCTTCTGATATCTTGATGCTCCTTGACTTCTCCCTCTTTCTTCAACTGGTGTCTCATTTAGTCAGGACTTCTCTGTGTGGCCTGGGCTTCTCACAGCGTGGTAGTCTCAGAGTGATCACGCTTCTTATATGGTAGCTGGCTTCCCCAGAGCAAGTGTTCCCAGAGGCCCAGGCAGAAGTGACAAGACTTGCTTTGACCTAGCTTCAAAACTCTTAGAACATCACTTCTCCCACACTGAATTAGTAAAATGTGTTTTTAAGCCAGCTTTCATTCAAGAAAAGGGGAGAAATAATTTCTGCCTCTCCATAAAAGGATGGTGGATGAGCTTCCCAGGTGGCGCTAGTGGTGAAGAACCTGCCTGCCAATGCAGGAGACATAAGACATGCAGGTTCAGTCCCTTGGTTGGGAAGCTCCCCTGGAGGAGGGCATGACAACCCACTCCAGTATTCTTGCCTGGAGAATCCCATGGACAGAGGAGTCTGGCGGGCTACAGTCCATAGGATTGCAAAGAGTTGGACACGACTGAAGTGACTTTGCACACACATGAAGGGAGGGTATACACATATAAGGAAGGGAAGTAATTCATGATGGCCATCTTGAAGACAAGCTGCCACACATCTCCAACTTTTTGATGGCAAAATGCTGTGTTATTATTCATCTTTATTTCTTCAGTGCCTTGTAGAATGCTGGTATATCCTTGGGTTCAGTAAATGAATAAGTGACTGACTATAGTTCTCAGAAAATGCAATATCCCTCCCAAAAAGAGTTACTGAATTTACAATTGCCTACTGAATACCTCTATCTGGCATCTCTTTCTGGTGTCTAAAATTCTACAGGCCCAAAATGGAGCTCATGAAAATAGCTTCTCTTATCTCACCATTTTCCCAATCATTCTGGCTCAATATATAAGAATCCTGGAGTCCACCATTCTTAAAGCCTTTCACGTTCATCGGCTTCTTTTGATTGACCCTTCTCTCATCTGTCCCCTCCTTTCCATTCCTTTGGCTACTGAATCACCTCACACCCTCCTAACTTCTCTTTTCAACTATTATGGTAGCCTTCTAATTTTCTTTCTCTCCACCCTGACTTCTAAAATTTATCCTGTACTGTCAATTAAAGTTTTGTAATCCATATCTCTGATCATGTCACTTCTCAACTCCATGTTATTGTGGGTTACAGTACTCAGTCATGCATGATCATGCTTTGTGTTTGTGTGAAAGTCCTGTTTGCTGCCAATTGGTAGGTGAATGCTGAAGCCCTCAATCTTGTTAGATAGCAAGTGAGCCTTCTAGAGGTCCCCATAGCAAGCTGCGCTGTGTTTTGTAGTGCCATTTTGTTTCTGTGTCCCTTTGTCTCTATGTCTCTCACTGTCTCTTTCTTTCTCTGGATCTCTCTGCCTTTGTCTCTCACTTTGTCTGTGTGTGTGTGTGTGTGTGTGTGTAGGTGTATGTGTGTGATTTCTTCACTGAACATTAAGGGAGGGACTATATTGTGTGTGTTTATGTTTTAAGGGCCAAACACAGTTCCTTACACATAATAGGTATATAAAAATATGTGATAGAAAGATAAAAAAATAAATGGTGGCATATTATTACCTATGCCTGGATAAATCATGTATGATGGATAGGCATCAGGGACAACTGCGTTGGGAGAGAGGTGCTTTTGAAAGCTTCCATTCTCATCTTTCAGTGCCATAGTTCATGGGCCTTACCCTGGCTTCTCAGGATTCTCATTAGTGTGTGCCAGTTGATGGATTCCTTGGAGGTAGCCAATAATACATTAAACTATATTTACGATTGTGTGTACTCATGTCCCTCAGCTAAGGATGAGCATCATCATGGTACAGGGGGCACTGGACTTCTCCCAGTTTTGAGACTCTGTGGCAAAAGAGGGATGGCAATTGGATGGTGAGAAATACCTGGCAAAGTTTCTCCTTTTCTTACCCAGAGTCCACCCTCTTTGCCTGATTTGCAACCCAGAATCTTTTAGATGCCAAATTGTCTGCATTCAAACATCTCTACCATTTCTCCATGCATAAATTTTCACTCCTGTTCTGCTTTCCCTTTCTTCTCTTTTTCTAAATCCTTTATTACTAAAAGTGTCACATTTCACTTCAAAACCAGAATAACAATATCAATAAGTGGTCATTCACTCTGAGGGGTTGGCTGTTGTTATTATTTTAACATTTAATAAAGTTTATATACTTTCAAAAATTGTGTTTATTGTGTGTGTTTCTAGTATATAGCATAATAATTTGATATTTCTATATATTGTATTATGAAAATCCCCACAATTAGTTTAGTTATCACCCATCACCACACAGTTTCAATTTTTTTTTCTTGAAATGAAAACTTTTAATATTTACTCTTTGAGCAATTTTTAGGTATTCAATACAGTATTATTATCTATAGTTACTATGTTGTATATTACATCCCCAGGACTTATTTATTTTATAACTGGAAGTTTGTACATTTTGACTCACTTCACACATTTCCCCCACCCTCATCCCCATCTCTGGCAACCACCAATTTGTTGTCTATATCTATTAGGTGTTTTTATATTTTAGATCTTACATATAATTGAAATCATATGGTATTTGTCTTTCTCTTAGCATATTTCACTTAGCATAATGCCCTTGAGAAGGTTTATCCATGTTGTCACAAATGGCAGGGGTGCTTTCTTTTTATTTCTGAGTAACATTTCACTGCATATGCATATATATATATATATATATATATATATGTATATATGTCTGTGTATGTGTGTATATGGCACATGTTTATCCATTCATCTTTCAACAAGTTGTTTCCATGTCTTGGCTACTGTAAATAATGCTACAACAAACACAGGAGGATAGGTATCTTTTCAAATTAGTTCAATATATTATTATGTTAATATCATAAATATCACCCTTGTTATGTCAGAAAGACATGACCTAAAATGGTATATCTTTATCTATTATAATTTGTAATGTCTGGTAGTGTGTTATATACAGGTATATTTTATTTGAATCTCAGCAATATCATATACTAGTTATCACTTTTTATCTCTGAATCTCAGTTTTCATGTCTGAAAAAAATGGGGACAATAATACCAATTACAAAATATTTTTATGGAGAGTAAATTAGGTAATATATATAAACCACTTACGGTACACGTTCATTTCTATTAAGTGTTAGTTCTCACTTAGACTAGTTGAAAATATATTTATTTAACTGTTCTGTGCCTTAGGTCTTCTTCTGTATAATGTGAAACATGAATGAGAAAACAGATATAAAAACCTTAGAATAGTGCCTTGCAAACTATAGTGCCTTGCAAACTCAACAAATGTTAGGTATTGGTATCAGTGTTATGGCAGATTGGACTTTGCACATATTGTCATACTTCTGTTTTTTTTTTTTTTCTAATATGCATTCTTTGTAGTTTACCATAAAGATCAAAATATCTTACATTTTTATCAGTGTCTTACAAAGATTTTGTCACAGTGAGGCAATAACTACCGATGATGAAGAGTGTCACTTCTACATGCATATGCTTTTACATTTTAGCAGAAATAGCAAATATAGTATTTTATTTGCCTTATATTGATACTTAAGTTAGAAATCTTATACATTTTTATTTAATGTTGACTTCTATTTACACTTGTCTTTGTGAGAACAAACATTTAAGAAGAAATGACTAAAGGGAATAGGAAAGGAGCCGTGGAGGAAAGTCAGAATTTTCAAGAGTTGCTATAATCTTAGGAAAGTTCCCTGAATTTTTTAGTTCAGTAGTACTACTTTTAAAATCAGCCACCTTCTTTAGCCAGGCTGATTTGCAAAATGTCAGAGAGAGTGTCATTTTGCTTTTTTCACCTTTTTTTAAAAAATAAAAGTTGTATATATTTAATGTTTAAAACATGATGCTATTTTTATATAAATACATATAGTGAAATGATTGTTACAGTAAGGCTAATTAGTATATCCATCCCTCACATAGTTACCATTTTGTGTGTATGTGTGGTAAGAACAACTGACATCTACTTTTATTGTTTTAATTTTATTGAAGTATAGTTGATTTACAATGTTGTTTTAATTTTTTCTGTACAGTAGAGTGATTGAATAATGCATATATTTATTATTTTTCATATTATTTTCCATTATGATATACCACAGGATATTCCCTGGTGGCTTATACAGTAAAGAATCTGCCTGCAATGTGGGATACACAGGTTTGATCCATGGGTTGGGAAGATCCCCTGGAGAAGAATACCACTCTGTATTCTTGCCTGGAGAATTCCATGGACAGAGGAGCCTGGTTCATTATAGTCCATAGGGACACAAAGAGTCAGACATGATTAAATGACTAACACTTTCACTTTCATTGATTGTAGTTCCCTGTGCTATACAATAGGATCTTGTTGTTTATCCATCCTATATAAAATGAGTCTGCTAATTCCAAACTTCCAATTCTTCCCTCCCTCACCCTACTCCCTCTTGGTAATCAGAAGTCTGTTCTCTATGTATCTGACTCTGTTTTTATTTTGCAGGTATGTTCATTTTTGTCATATTTTTGATTCCATATATAAGTGATATCATATTGCATTTGGCTTTCTCTTTCTTACTTTGTATGATAATCTCTAGATCAATCCATGTTGCTGTAAGTGAAATTATTTCATTCTTTTTTATGGCTGAGTAGTATTCCCCTGTGTATATGAGTGTATATGCTGTTGTTTTTCAGTCACCAAGTCGTGTCTAACTCTTCATGACCCCACAGACTGCAGCACACCAGGCCTCCCTGTCCCTCACCATCTCCCAGAGTTTGTCCAAGTTCATGTCCATTGCATCAGTGATGCCATCCAGCCATCTCATCCTCTGTCATCCCCTTCTCCTCCCACCTTCAATATTTCCCATCATCAGGGTCTTTTCCAATGAGTCAGCTATTCAGATCAGGTGGCCAAAGTTATTGGAGATTCAGCTTCAGCATCAGTCCTTCCAAAGAGTATTCAGGGTTGATTTCCTTTAGGACTGACTGGCTTGATCTCCTTGCTGTCCAAGGGACTCTCCAGAAAGTCTTCTCCAGCACCACAGTTATTTATTTATTATTACAAGTAGAAATATGTAATTTTTATTTACATATAAATCCAGCTTTGCCTGGATATATGCCCAGGAGTTGTTGGATATATGCCCAGTATTGCTGGATCATACAGTAATTCAATTTTTAGATTTTTGAAGAGCCTCCATACTGTTTCCATAGTGGGTGCAATAATTTATATTACCACCAATAGTGTAAGAGGGTTCCCTTTTCTCTACAGCCTGTCCTGCATTTATTATTTGTAGAATTTTTAATGATGGCCATTCCGATTGGTGGGAGGTGATACTTCATAATAGTATTGATTTACATTTCTCTAATAATTAGTGATGTTGAATATTTTTTATGTGCTTGTTGGCCAGCTGCACTGAAGTCTACTCTTTTACTAAAAGTAAATTTCTCAGCTTTCTTTTGAGGTTTCCATGATGATAGCAAGGTTTCATTCTTGTGGTTGTTACCATCCCTTATTATTATCCATTTTTACTTTTCTAGATAATACACAGAATAATACTCATGGGGGCCAATGAAATGTACCTCAGAGTGATGTGTTACAGGAGGTTGCATTTCTATTGTAATGATACAGAGTTTCTTCTTCATTTTCGTAATAAGACACAGTGAACTAGATTTGTCTTTAATTATGAAAATATCCGTCCATAGTTCTTCAGGCACTCTGTCTACCAGATCTAATCCCTTGAATCTATCCCTCACCTCCAGTGAATAATCATAAGGGATTTGATTTGGGTTATATCTGAATGGCCTAGTAATTTCCCCCATTTTCTTCATTTTGAGCCTGAATTCTACAATAAGGAGCTCATGATCTGTGCCACAGTCAGCTCCAGGTCTTGTTTTGCCAACTCTATAAAGCTTCTCCATCTTTGGCTGCAAAGAACATAGTCAACATGATTTCAGTATTGATCATCTGGTTATGTCCATGTGTAGAGTCATCTCTTGGGTTGTTGGAAAAGGGTATTTACTATAACCAGTGCATTCTCTTGAAAAACTCTGTTGGCCTTTGCTGTGCTTCATTTTGTACTATAAGGGCAAACTTGCCTGTGGCTCCAGGTATCTCTTGATCTCCTACTTTTGCATTCCAGTCCCCTATGATGAAAAGGACATCTTTCTTGGTGTCAATTCTAGAAGGTCTTGTAGGTCTTTATAGAACTGGTCAACTTTAGCTTCCTCAGCATCAGTGGTTGGGGCATAGACTTAGGTTACTATGATGTTGAATGGTTTGTCTTGGAAATGAACTGAGATCATTCAGTCATTTTTAAGGTTGCACCTAAGTACTGTGTTTTGAACTATTTTGTTGACTCTGAGGGCTACTCCATTTCTTCTAAGGGATTCTTGCAAACAGTAGTAGATATAATGGTCGTCTGAACAAAGTTTGCCCATTCCCATCCATTTTAGTTCATTGATTCCTAAGACATTGATGTTTAGTCTTGCTATCTCATGATGACCATGTCCAATTTACCTTGATTAGTGGACCTAACATTTCAGGTTCCTATACAATATTGTTCTTTACATCATTGGACTTTACTTTCACCATCAGGCACATCCATAACTGAGTGTCACTTCCGTTTTGGGCCAGCCTCTTCATTCTTTATAGAGCTGTTAATAATTGCCCTCTGCTCTTCTCCAGTAGCACATTGGACACCTTCTAACCTAAGAGGCTCATCTCATCTTTGCCTTTTCATACTGTCAATTGGGTGCTCTATGCAAGAATACTGGAGTGGGTTTCCATTTCCCCCTCCAAACAAAGCTAACCTCCAAACAAAGCTAATGGAGGTGATGGAATTCCAGTTGAACTATTTAAAATCCTAAAAGTGATGCTGTTCTAATGCTGTGCTTAATATGTCAGAAAATTTGGAAAACTCAGCAATGGCCACAGGCCTGGTAAAAGTCAGTTTTCATTCCAATCCCAAAGAAGGGCAATGCTTAAGAATGTTCAAACTACCATACAATTGCATTTATTTCATATACCAGCAACATAATGCTTAAAATCCTTCAAGCTAGGCTTCAGTAGTACATAAACTAAGAATTCCAAAGGTACAAGCTGGGTTTTGAAGAGGCAGAGGAACCAGAGATCAAATTGCCAACATTTGTTGGCTCATGGAGAAAGCAAGGGAGTTCCAAGAGAACATCTGCTTCATTGACTATGCTAAAGCCTTTAACTGTGTGGATCCCAAAAAGCTGTGGAAAATTCTTAAAGAGATGGGAGTACCAGACCACCTTTCCTACTTCCTGAGAAACTTGTAATGAGGGTCAAGAAACAACAGTTAGAACCAAACATGAAACAATGGACTGATTCAAAGTTGGGAAAAGTGTACAATAAGTCTGTATATAATCACCTTATTTAATTTCCCTGGTGGCTCAGACAGTAAAGCTTCTGTCTATAATGCGGGAGACCCTGGTTCGATCCCTGGGTTGGAAAGATCCCTTGGAGAAGGAAATGGCAATCCACTCCAGTACTATTGCCTGGAAAATCCCATGGACAGAGGAGACTGGTAGGCTACAGTCCATGGGGTCGCAAAGAGTCGGACACGACTGAGCAACTTCACATTCACATTCAATCACCTTATTTAACTTCTGTGCAGAGTACATCATGTGAATTGCCGGGCTGGATGAATCACAAATTCAAATCAAGATTGCTGAAAGAAATATCAACCACCTCAGACATGCAGATAATACCACCCTAATGGCAAAAAGTTAAGAGAACCATAGAGCCTCTTGATGAAGGTGAAAGAGGAGAATGAAAAAGCAGGCTTAAAGCTCAACATTCAAGAAACTAAGATCATGGCATCAGTTTCCATCATTTCATCACAATAGAATGGCAAAAAATTGGAACCAGTGACAGATTTTATTTTCTTGGGCTCTGAAATCACTGCAGATGGTAACTGCAGCCATGAAATTAAAAGACACTTGCTCCTTGGAAGTAAAGCTATGACAAACCTTGATATTATATTAAAAAGCCGAGACATTCCTTTGCTGATCAAGATCTGTGTAATCAAAGCTATAGTTTTTCCAGTAGTCATGTATGAATGTGAGAGTTGGACCATAAAGAAGGCTGAGCACCAAAGAATTGATGCATTCAAACTGTTGTGCTGGAGGAGATTTTTGAGAGTCTCTTGGACTGCAAGGAGATCAAACCAGTCAATCCTAAAGGAAATCGACCCTGAATATTCGTTGGAAGGACTGATGCTGAAGCTGAAACTCCAGCACTTTGGCCACCTGATACAAAGAGCTGACTCATTGTGAAAAGACCCTGATCCTGGACAATTTTAGGGCAGGAGGAGAAGGAGGTGACAGAAAATGGGATGTTAGATAGCATCACCAACACAATAGACATGAGTTTAAGCAAACTCTGGGACTTCCCAGTTGGCACAGTGGTAAAGAATCTGCCCACAAATGAAGGAGACTTGGGAGACTCGAGTTCAATCCCTGGGTCAAGAAGATCCTCTGGAGTAGGAAATGGCAACCCACTCCAGTATTCTTGCCTGTAAAACTCTATGGACAGAGAAACCTGGCAGGCTACAGTCCATGAGGTCGCAAAGAATCAGATATGACTAAGAGACTGAGCATGCATGCACTGGGAGATAGTGGAGGACTGAAAAGCCTAGTGTGCTTCAGTCCATGGTGTCACAAAAAGTTGGACATGACTTGACTAAACAATAGCAATGAAAATATCACAATAGCATTTGCCTCAAAAGTAATCTGGGTTATATCTTTCTTTCTGATTTGTCTTCCTCACCTACAAGGTCCTGTATGTCTGGCCTATGCCACCCTCTTCACATTTATCTCCTTACTCCTCCTGAGAGCCTCCCTGACCATCCTCTGTCTTTCCAGTTCCCTGAGCACCTCGCTTCCTTATGACCATTGTAGATGCTATTCTCTCTCCCTGAAAAGCTTTTCCCTTCTTTATTTGGCTAAGATCTTTTTCTTTTTTTTAACTCAAGTAAACCATCTGTTCCAGACTTTAAAATTGTGTACTTGTTAGTTTCTAAGTAATTCTTTTTTTTAATTGAAGTATACTTAATTTACAATGTTGTGTTAGTTTCAAGTACTCAGCACAGTGATTTACTCGTGTGTGTATTCTTTTTCAGATTCTTTCCCATTACAGGTCATTAAAGAATATTGAGTAGACTTCCCTGTACTATACAGTAGGTCCTTGTTACCTATTTTATATATAGTAGTATGTATATGTTAATCCCAAACTTCTAATTTGTTCTCCTTCATCCCCTGCTATCCCTGTGATAACTGTAAGTTTTTTTTCTATGTCTGTAAATGTGTTTTTATTTTGTAAATACTTTAATTTGTATCAAACTTTTTTAGATTCCACATCTTAACTTCCTTTTTGTCTTAACTTAAATGCTGCTTTCTTCAGAATGTCTTTCTTGGTCTCACAGAATAGAAAAAAATTCCCAGTTATCTGCTCACCTCATTTTGCTAACACAAATTGTAACTCTTCTGCTGTTTATGCAAATCATTATTTAATGTCTTTCTTCCCCATTAAATTCTGAATTTCAGGAAGGCAGAGACTCTCCTTGTCTTGTTCATAGCGCTATCCCCGGAAACTCCCACGGGGCCTGGCATTGCAGCAGTGTTCAATAGGTATTTGTTGTATGAATGAAAGAGATTGTGGAAGAATTACAGTCTATTCCACTGTGCTTGGGTTTATACTCAGGGCATCTGCTGTTTTCAAAGGTATTAATATAGTTTACACTAAGGGTAATGAGAGATTTTCTATCATTCTCTGAGTTCAGGTGGAAAAGCCCTAATTTCACATTCATATGATACAGGCAGATATAAGCAAGTAGGATGAATAATATATTTAATTTATAACAGAACCAATTTTATGAAGGTATTTAAAACATTTAAGACCTTTTTTCCTTTTAGCTTAAGCCCAGTTCTCATCTAATATAATTCATTCACTCATTACATTAATTAAATTGGTAACAACAGGAAATGTAAGACACCTGATTTTTTTTAAAGGCACTTGTTTCATCACTAGGTGTTCCTTCAGCATGGCTCTTCAGTGCCATTGAAAACTGCCAGGCCTAAGGTATTAGCAAATAATAAGAAAAAAAATAGAAGTGGTTAAGTTATGAGAAATGAAAGAATAGATTTGGGAGTCAGATCTGAGTTCAAACTACAGATCCTCCTTTACTTGTTGTGTGACTTGGGAAAGTTACTCAACTTTTTTAAACCTTGGCTTTTACATTGGCAACCCATTCCAGTATTCTTGCCTGGAGAATCCCATGGACAGGGGAGCCTGGTGGGCTACAACCCACCTGGTCGCAAAGAGCCAGACATGACTGAGCGAATTCACTTTCACTTTACATTTATGAAATGGGCTTACTAAAATTTGCCTTCTCTGCTCATTGTGAAAAGCATAATAGATTATATGAAAGATTAGGGAGCCTAGCATTTTATATAATAGTAACTCTTATTACAAATGAGGCAAGTTAGAGGAAAAGGAAAAATAATTCAGAGACATTTAGAAAAAGGAAAAGATGAAAGAAAATGGTGCATTTGGTTTGGAGCAGGATTAGTTTGAAGAGGCAAGTAAGCAGTTACTGAAGTGGGAGGAGACAACAGGTTAAGGTTTTACAAGTTCAGTTATAACAGGTTATCCAGCACTCTTGCCTGGAAAATCACATGGATGGAGGAACCTGGTAGGGTGCCGTCCATGGGGTCACTAAGAGTCGGACACGACTGAGCGACTTCACTTTCACTTTTCACTTTCATGCATTGGAGAAAGAAATGACAACCCACTCCAGTGTTCTTGCCTGGAGAATCCCAGGGAAGGGGAGCCTGGTGGGCTGCCATTTATGGGATCGCACAGAGTCGGACACGACTGAAGCGACTTAGCAGCAGCAGTAGCAGCAGCATGCTAGAGTGAGGTAGAAACCATTGTCATGGACTCAGTTGTATCTATCTTTAAAGTACCAATATTGTTGACTTTAAAAAAATGCACAACGTGAGAGCTGCGAGTTAAGCTTTATTTGGGGCAAAATGAGGACTGCATCCCTGGAGACAGCATTTCAGATACTTCTGAGAAATTACTCCAGATAGGTAGGGGAGGTCAGTGTATATGTGATTTTGGTGGTGGGAAAATACATGCAGTCAAGCACATATTTTTCCAGAAAATTTCTTCTAATCTGATGTAGCCTCCTGCTAGTTATGGGAAACAGTCATCACCATGAAGGATTTTAGTGCTTTTGTAGATATCAGGAGATACAAGAATTGGGCTCATAAAATCAGCTACTGAAAATGAACTGTCTGAAGACCTGTCCTGCTAGTCCCCCTCTCCACCCCCAGCACAGAGTGACTCATTTCTTCTCTCCACCCTGAACTCCTTTCAGGGGACGTTGAAAATCAGCACCTGCTACCATCCAGTATCTCAGAATGTGACTGTAATTGGAGATCAGGCTTCTAATGAGGTAATTAAGGTAACACGATGTCATAAGTTGTTATTCAGCCTCTAAATCGTGTCCAACTCTTTGTGATCCCATGGACATGGGGTCAACATGTCAGGCTTCCCTGTCCTTCACCATCTCCCAGAGTTTGCTCAAACTCATGTCCATTGAGTCAATGATGCCATCTAACCATATCATCCTCTGCTGCCCCTTTCTCCTCTTGCCCTCAATCTTTTTCAGCATCAGGGTCTTTTCCAATGAGTCAGCAATTGTATTGGAGCTTCAGCTTTGGCATCAGTCCTTCCAATGGATATTCAAGGTTAACTTCCTTTAGAATTGACTGGTTTGATCTTCTTGCTGTCCAAGGGACTCTCAAGAGTATTCTCCAGCACCACAGTTCAAAAGCACCAATTCTTTGGCACTCAGCCTTCTTTATGGTCCAACTCTCACATCCTTATATGACTACTGGAAAAGCCATAGCTTTGCTTACATGGACCTTGCCTGCCAAAGTGATTTCTGTTTTTTAATATGCTGTCTAGGTTTGTCATAGCTTTCCTTCCAAGGAGCAAGCATCTTTTAATTTCATACGACTGGTCCCTAATCCAATAGGATTGTGTCCCTATAAGAAGAGGAGATTAAGGTACAGACAACAGGAGAGATGGGTGATCATACGAGGACACAGGGAGAAGGTAGCCATTTGCAAGCCAAGGAGAGGGGCCTCAGAATGGAACTAATCCCATGAACACCTGGACCTTGGAGTTTCAGCCTCCGGAAATGCAAGGAAATTAATTTATATTCTTTAAGTCATCCAGCCTGTGGTATTTGGTTATGGAAACCATAGCAAACTAATATAATTCATTTTTAAAATGATCCCATGAGAGATAGGGCTTCCCTGGCAACTTAGATGGCAAAGAATCTGCCTGTAATGCAGGAAACCTGTGTTTGATCCCTGGGTCCAGAAGATCCTCTGGAAAAGAAAATGGAGCCTGGCAAGGTACAGTTCATGGGATTGCAAAGAGTCTGACACCACTGAGCAACTAACACTTTCACTTTTCATGAAAGATAACACATGTGAAAATATCTACTACAGTGCTAATTTCATAGGAAATGCTCCATAAATACTGATTGAATCTTTTAGCAAGCAGAATGTTCTAAAGGAAAGGTCGTATGTTGGTGTCAGGAGTAATGACACTTTATTCCCTGTTGTGTTGCTAACTAACCTTAGGATCTTCATTTCCCTGGACCTCAGAACTTTCACCTGCAAAAAGAATGAAAGTGAAAGTGTTAGTTGCTCAGTCATGACTCAGTTGCTCAGTCTGACTCTTTGTGATCCTATTGTAGACCACCAGGCTCCTCTGTCTAAGGACTTCTCCAGGCAAGAATACTGGAGTAGGTAGCCATCCCATTCTCCAGGGGATCTTCATGACCCAGGGATCAAACCTGGGTCTCCTGCACTTCAGGCAGGTTCTTCACCATCTAAACCACCAGGGAAATCTACAGAAAGAACAGTTTAGAGCAAACAGGTTTTACTTTTCTGTAGAATTTTAGAATCAAATTGGAAAATCTGGATTTCCTAAATGTGTTAACAGTAGAGATGAACCTTGAAATAGATCTTCGGATTCTCAGAGCAGTGTTCTTTCTTGCTATAAATTTTCTGCAACCGTGAAATGTACTTTTGAGACTTAGAGGGGGATACTCCTGCTTTTATTTTTTAAGATTAAAATTTTTCAATACCAGAAAGTTGTCATTGTGTTTGCTGTGGAAATCTTCTGATTTCAATAAATACGTTGTTGAAATATTCGTTGACTGTGCTGTATTAAAGATTGCTTTCAAGAGGGCTAATTTAAATGAAATCAACATGTAAAAGAAGCCACAAGTGTGTCTGCTTTCTGATTAAGAAATTTACTTCTGTAATTGCATAGCCAAAAGAAAGGAGGGAAAACCCATTGCTGTGACCTACTTCTGCCTCAGTCAGAAGCAGCTGTTTATATTTTGAATTGATGTTATCTTGGTGATAAGGCCTCCAGGTCCAACCATGTACTGTTGCAAGATAAATTAGTGACAACTGTTAGTTTATCCAAGAAAAAGTAATATTTAACCCTTCAATTTCATCATATAAAATATTTTTTGGCTCTACAGTAATGTCAAAGTTTGTGTTTATTCCTAAGTGGTGACTGCAGCCATGAAATTAAAAGATGTTTACTCCTTGGAAGGAAAGTTATGACCAACCTAGACAGCACATGAAAAAGTAGAGACATTACTTTGCCAACAAAGGTCCATCTAGTCAAGGCTATGGTTTTTCCAGTAGTCATGTATAGATGTGACTGTTGGACTGTAAAGAAAGCTGAGCACTGAAGAACTGATGCTTTTGACCTGTGGTGTTGGAGAAGACTCTTGAGAGTCCTTGGACTGCAAGGAAATCCAGCAAGTCCATCTTTTTTTTTTTTTTTTGAGTTTTAGAGAAAGTTTATATATTTTAATTAATTAATTTATTTATTTATTTTAAATCTAATTTAAATTTATTTATTTTAATTGAAGGCTAATTACTTTACAATATTGTATTAGTTTTGCCATACATCAACATGAATCCACCACAGGTGTACATGTGTTCCCCATCCTGAACCCCACCTCCCACCTCCCTCCCCGTACCATCACTCTGGGTCATCCCAGTGCACCAGCCCCAAGCATCCTATATCCTGCATTGAATCTGGACTGGTGACTCATTTCTTATATGATATTATACATCTTTCAATGCCTTTCTCCCAAATCATCCCACTCTCGCCCTCTCCCACAGAGTCCAAAAGACTGTTCTATGCATCTGTGTCTCTTTCACTGTCTTGCATACAGGGTTATCATTACCATCTTTCTAAACTACATATATATGCGTTAGTATACTGTATTGGTGTTTTTCTTCCTGGCTTACTTCACTCTGTATAATAATCTCCACTTTCATCCACCTCATTAGAACTGATTCAAATGTATTCTTTTCAGTGGCTGAGTAATACTCCATTGTGTATATGTACCACTGTTTTCTTATCCATTCATCTGCTGATGGACATCTAAGTTACTTCCATGTCCTGGCTATTATAAACAGTGCTGCGATGAACATTGGGGTACACGTGTCTCTTTCAATTCTGGTTTCCTCATTGTGTATGCCCAGCAGTGGGATTCCTGAGTTGTATGGAAGTTCTATTTACAGTTTTTAAGGAATCTCCACAGTGTTCTCCATAGTGGCTGTGCTAGTTTGCATTCCCACCAACACTGTAAGAGGGCTCTCTTTTCTCCACATTCTCTCCAGCATTTATTGCTTGTAGACTTTTGGATTGCAGCCATTCTGACTGGCGTGAAATGGTACCTCATTGTGGTTTTGATTTGCATTTCTCTGATAATGACTGATGTTGAGCATTTTTTCATGTGTTTGTTAGCCATCTGTATGTCTTCTTTGGAGAAATGTCTATTTAGTTCTTTGGCCCATTTTTTGATTGGGTCATTTATTTTTCTGGAATTGAGCTGCAGGAGTTGCTTGTATATTTTTGAGATTAGTTCATTGTCAGTTACTTCATTTGCTATTATTTTCTCCCATTCTAAAGGCTGTCTTTACACCTTGCTTATAGTTTCCTTTGTTGTGCAGAAGCTTTTAAGTTTAATTAGATCCTATTTGTTTATTTTTGCTTTTATTTCCAATATTCTGGGAGGTGGGTCATAGAGGATCCTGCTGTGATTTATGTCGGAGAGTGTTTTGCCTATGTTCTCCTCTAAAATTTTATAGTTTCTGGTCTTATGTTTAGATCCTTAATCCATTTTGGGTTTATTTTTGTGTATGGTGTTAAAAGTGTTCTAATTCATTCTTTTCCAAGTGTTTGACCAGTTGTCCCAGCACCACTTGTTAAAGAGATTTTCTTTTCTCCATTGTATATTCTTGCCTCCTTTGTCAAAGATAAGGTGTCCATATGTGCGTGGATTTATCTCTGGGCTTTCTATTTTGTTCCATTGATCTATATTTCTGTCTTTGTGCCAGTACCATACTGTCTTGACTGTGGCCTTGTAGTAGAGCCTGAAGTCAGGCAGGTTGATTCCTCCAGTTCCATTCTTCTTTCTCAAGATTGCTTTGGCTATTCGAGGTTTTTTTGTATTTCCATACAAATTGTGAAATTATTTGTTCTAGCTCTGTGAAAAATAGCGTTGGTAGCTTGATAGGGAAATCTATAGATTGCTTTGGGTAATATACTCATTTTCACTCTATTGATTCTTCCGATCCATGAACGTGGTATATTTCTCCATCTATTAGTGTCTTATATGATTTCTTTCACCAGTGTTTTATAGTTTTATGTATATAAGTCTTTAATTTCTTTAGGTAGATATATTCCTAAGTATTTCATTCTTTTCATTGCAATGGTGAATGGAATTGTTTCCTTAATTTCTCTTTCAGTTTTCTCATTATTATTGTATAGGAATGCAAGGGATTTCTGTGTGTTGATATTATATCCTGCAACTTTACTATATTCATTGTTTAGCTCTAGTAATTTTCTGGTGGAGTCTTTAGGGTTTTCTATGTAGAGGATCATGTCATCTGCAAACAGTGAAAGTTTTACTTCTTCTTTTCCAATTTGGATTCCTTTTATTTCTTTTTCTGCTCTGATTGCTGTGGCCAAAACTTCCAAAACTATGCTGAATAGTAGTGGTGAGAGTGGGCACTCTTGTCTTGTTCCTGACTTTAGGGGAAATGCTTTCAATTTTTCACCATTGAGGATAATGTTTGCTGTGGGTTTGTCATATATAGCTTTTAAGATGTTGAGGTATGTTCCTTCTATTCCTGCTTTCTGGAGAGTTTTTATCATAAATGGATGTTGAATTTTGTCAAAGGCTATCTCTGCATCTATTGAGATAATCATATGGCTTTTATTTTTCAATTTGTTAATGTGGTGTATTACATTGATTGATTTGTGGGTATTGAAGAATCCTTGCATCCCTGGGATAAAGCCCACTTGATCATGGTGTATGATCTTTTTAGTGTGTTTTTGGATTCTGATTGTTTTAATTTTGTTAAGGATTTTTGCATCTATGTTCATCAGTGATATTGGCCTGTAGTTTTCTTTTTTTGTGGCATCTTTGTCAGGTTTTGGTATTAGGGTCATGGTGGCCTCATAGAATGAGTTTGGAAGTTTACCTTCCTCTGCAATTTTCTGGAAGAGTTTGAGCAGGATAGGTGTTAGCTCTTCTCTAAATTTTTGGTAGAATTCAGCTGTGAAGCCATCTGGACCTGGGCTTTTGTTTGCTGGAAGATTTCTGATTACAGTTTCAATTTCCATGCTTGTGATGGGTCTGTTAAGATTTTCTATTTCTTCCTGGCCCAGTTATGGAAAGTTGTACTTTTCTAAGAATTTGTCCATTTCTTCCACGTTGTCTATTTTATTGGCATATAATTGTTGATAGTAGTTTCTTATGATCCTTTGTATTTCTGTGTTGTCTGTTGTGATCTCTCCATTTTCATTTCTGACTTTATTGATTTGATTTTTCTCTTTGTTTCTTGATGAGTCTGGCTAATGGTTTGTCAATTTTATTTATCCTTTCAAGGAACCAGCTTTTGGCTTTGTTGATTTTTTCTATAGTCTCTTTTGTTTCTTTTGAATTTATTTCTGCCCTAATTTTTAAGATTTCTTTCCTTCTACTAACCCTGGGGTTCTTCATTTCTTCCTTTTCTAGTTGCTTTAGGTGTAGATAGGTTTTTTGTTTTACTTTTTTCTCGTTTCTTGAGGTAAGCCTGTATTGCTATGAACTTTCCCTTTAGCACTGCTTTTACAGTGTTCCACAGGTTTTGCGTTGTTGTGTTTTCATTTTCATTCGTTTCTATGCATATTTTGATTTATTTTTTGAAATCTTTTGTGATTTGTTGGTTATTCAGCAGCGTGTTGTTCAGCCTCCATATGTTGGAATTTTTAATATTTTTTATCCTTTAATTGAGATCTAATCATACTGCATTGTGGTCAGAAAAGATGCTTGGAGTGACTTCAATTTTTTTTAATTTACCAAGGCTAGATTTATGGCCCAGAATGTGATCTATCCTGGAGAATGTTCTGTGTGTGCTTGAGAAAAAGGTGAAATTCATTGTTTTGGGGTGAAATGTCCTATAGATATCAATTAGGTCTAACTGGTCCATTGTATCATTTAAAGTTTGTGTTTACTTGTTAATTTTCTGTTTAGTTGATCTATCCATAGGTGTTTAGTGGGGTATTAAAGTCTCCCACTATTATTGTGTTATTGTTAATTTCCCCTTTCATACGTGTTAGCATTTGTCTTACATATTGCAGCACTCCTATGTTGGGTGCATATATATTTATAATTGTTATATCTTCTTCTTGGATTGATCCTTTGATCATTATGTAATGTCCTTCTTTGTCTCTTTTCATAGCCTTTGTTTTAAAGTCTATTTTATCTGATATGAGTATTGCTACTCCTGATTTCTTGTTCTCTATTTGCATGGAATATCTTTTTCCAGCCCTTCACTTTCAGTCTGTATGTGTCCCTTGTTTTGAGGTGGGTCTCTTGTAGACAACATATATAGGGGTCTTGTTTTTGTATCCATTCAGCCAGTCTTTGTCTTTTGGTTGAGGCAGTCAACCCATTTATGTTTAAGGTAATTATTGATATGTATTATCATGTTGCCATTTACTTTATTGTTTTGGGTTCGAGTTTATACACCCTTTTTGTTTTTCCTTTCTAGAGAAGATCCTTTAGCATTTTTTGGAGAGCTGGTTTGATGGTGCTGAATTCTCTCAGCTTCTGCTTGTCTGTAAAGCTTTTGATTTCTCCTTCATATTTGAATGAGATCCTTGCTGGGTACAGTAATCTGGACTCTAGGTTATTTTCTTTCATCACTTTAAGTATGTCTTGCCATTCCCTCCTGGCTTGAAGAGTTTCAATGAAAAATCAGCTGTTATCCTTATAGGAATCCCCTTGTGTGTTATCCACCCCCCCCACACACACACTTGGTGCTTTTAATATTTGTTCTTTGTGTTTGATCTTTGTTAATTTGATTAATATGTGTCTTGGGGTGTTTCGCCTTGGGTTTATCCTGTTTGGGACTCTCTGGGTTTCTTGGACTTGGGTGATTATTTCCTTCCCCATTTTAGGGAAGTTTTAAACTATTATCTCCTTAAGCATTTTCTCATGGTCTTTCTTTTTGTCTTCTTCTGGGACTCCTATGATTCGAATGTTGGGGCGTTTAATATTGTCCTGGAGGTCTCTGAGATTGTCCTCATTTCTTTTCATTCGTTTTTCTTTTTTCCTCTCTGATTCATTTATTTCTACCATTCTATCTTCTACCTCACTGATCCTATCTTCTTCCTCCATTATTCTACTGTTTGTTCCCTCTAGAGTGTTTTTGATCTCATTTATTGCATTATTCATTATATATTGACTCTTTTTTATTTTTTCTAGGTCCTTGTTAAACCTTTCTTGCATCTTCTCAATCCTTGTCTTCAGGCTATTTGTGATTCCATTTTGATTTCAAGATTTTGGATCATTTTCACTATCATTATTTGGAATTCTTTTTCAGGTAGGTTCCTTATCTCTTCCTCTTTTGTTTGGTTTGGTGGGCATTTATCCTGTTCCTTTACCTCCTGGGTATTCCTCTGTCTCTTCATCTTGTTTTAAATTGCTGAGTTTTGGGTGGCTTTTCTGTATTCTGGCAGTTTGTGGAGTTCTCTTTATTGTGGAATTTCCTCACTGTGGGTGGGGTTGTACTGGTGTTTCTTGGTTAGGGAAGCTTGTGTCGGTGTTCTGGAAGGTGGAGCTGGATTTCTTCTCTCTAGAGTGCACTGAAGTGTCCAGTAATGAATTATGAGATGTCAATGGTTTTGGAGTAACTTTGGGCAGCCTGTATATTGAAGCTCAGGGCTGTGTTCTTGTGTTGCTGGAGAATTTGCATGGTATGTTTTGCTCTGGAACTTGTTGGCCCTTGGATGGTGCTTGGTTTCAGTGTAGGTATGGAGGCTTTTGATGAGCTCCTATCGATTAATGTTCCCTGGAGTCAGGAGTTTTCTCATGTTCTCAGGATTTGGACTTAAGCCTCCTGCTTCTGGTTTTCAGTCTTATTTTTACAGTAGTCTCAAGACTTCTCCTTCTATACAGCACCATTGATAAAACATCTTTTGAAGACAATGGGCTGCTTTTCTGGGGGCCTGATGTCCTCTTCTGGCATTCAGTACTTGTTTTGTGGAATGTACTCAGCATTTAAATGTTCTTTTTGATGAATTTGTAGGGGAGAAAGTGGTCTCCCTGTCCTATTCCTCTGCCGTCTTAGGACCGCCCCCACCAAGTCCGTCTTAAAGGAAATCAGTCCTGGGTGTTCATTGGAAGGACTGATGTTGAAGCTGAAACTCCAGTACTTTGACCACCTGATTTGAAGAGCTGTTTCATTTGAAAAGACCCTGATGCTGGGAAAGATTGAGGGCAGGAAGAGAAGGGGATGACACAGGATGAGACGGTTGGATGGCGTCACTGATTCAGTGGACGTGAGTTTGGTTAAACTCCAGGAGTTGGTGATAGACTGGGAGGCCTGGCATGCTGAAGTCCATGAGCTCACAAAGAGTCGGACAAGACTTAGCAACTGAACTGAAGTTATATTAGTTGTTAACCTCTGGTTTTGAAACTTACAAAAGGTAACCCCTATATATACAGGGATGAAATTTACCCATTTGATCTTAACCTGGAAATATGGAATGATCTTACAAGCTTTATAACTTACTCTGTCTTGTGTGAGTTTGATTAAGTTTGAACTGCATGTATTCAGGATGGCAAAAGCCTTTGGGCTCCTTTCTTTGATTATATTACTTTTTAAAAGTCAAAATAAGGAAGAGGGGGGAGGTGGTCCTAAGATGGAAGAGGAATAGGATGGGGAGACTACTTTCTCCCCCACAAATTCATCAAAAGAACATTTGAACGCTGAGAAAATTCCACAAAACAACTTCTGAATGCTGGCAGAGGACATCAGGCACCCAGAAATGCAGCCCATTGTGTTCAAAAGGAGGTAGGACAAAATATAAATGATAAAAAGAGAGACAAAATATGTAGGGATGGAGATCCGTCCTGAGAAGGGAGTCTTAAAAGAGAAGTTTCCAAACACCAGGAAACACTCTCACCAAGGGTCTGTGGGGAATCTTGAAATCTCAGAGGGCAACATAACCGGGAGGAAAAATAATTAAATAAATAATTAAAACCCACAGATTACGTGCCTAACGGCAACTCCCAGTACTCGCAGCCGCCACCAGCAAGCGGGAGCTGAACAGGGAGGTGCGGACTGCATTGCTTAGGGTAAGGACCAGGTCCGAATGCCCTGAGGGCAATCTGAGGGAGCTAACGTGAGATAGCAACCTAAACTGTGGGATAGCCAGAGAGAGAGAGAGAGAGAGAAAGAGAGAGAGAACTATCCTGCAAAAAGCCTTAACCTGAGGCACTGCCAGGCCCACTCACAGTAAAAAGGACTGAGCGAATACCAGAGAAGAGCTAGCAGGCTGGGGACCAGCCCATCCCCCGCAGGAGACAAGCAGGCGGTGGGGGGTGGGGTGTGGCAGCCAGAGCCAGAAAGGGGCAATCATGGCCCCAGAGAGGCATCCTCTACCAAACTGCAAACAGGTTGCTAATCAAGAATTCTTGGGATTTTGGACGGTTGACATCTGTCAGGAGGGTTGCAGCCAGACATCAGCTCCCCAGAAGAGACACACAGCACATCTGAAAAGGCACACCTGTTGTACACCCAGAATACCAAATGGCTGGTACGGGGGAGGTGATAAGACACACTGCCCACTTGGGGGTGACTGTGCTCACCAAGCACCTGGTCACCTGAGCTGCTCGGACCTGGAAAGGGCACAAAACGCAGGCCCAACTGAGTCTGCCCCTTTGTGGAGTATCCAAGAACCTGAACCTGAGTGGCTTAGACCTGGGAAGTGCATGCAATCCAGGGCCTGCCACAGACAGTTCCCGGCAGAGCAACCTAGAGCCTGAGAAGTGTAGACCATGAAAACACACACATCCACTGTGAGTGGGGGCAAACCCAGTGCAGCTGAAACACTGTGAGCACTTCCCACACACGTGATATTTGTTTGCAGTGTTCCTCCCCGCTCATAGGACAACTGAACAAGTGAGCCTAAATAAGTGACCACCTTCACCCCCTTGTGTCAGGGTGGAAATTAAACACTGAAGAGACCAGCAAACAGAAGGAGCTAAAATAAACAGAGGGAACCACTTTGGAAGTGACAGGTGCAACAGATTAAAACCCTGTAGTTAGCACCAACTACATTGGAAGGGGCCTACAAATCTTGAGAAGCATAAGCTGGATCAAGGAACTATCTGAAACTGAACTGACCCCACACTGCCTGCAACAGCTCCAGAGAAATTCCTAGATATATTTTTACTACTATCATTTTTTTAATTTTTAAGTTCTCTATTACTTCTTTAATTTTCATTTTTATAATCTACTATTACCTTGCAAAAAAAGACCTTATTTTTAAAGCAAACTTCATATATATATTTTATAATTTTTGTGACTTTTTTGTTTTTTTTAATATTGTATTTTTGAGAGTCTAACCTCTACTCTAGATTTTTAATCTTTGCTTGCTGGTATTTGTTATCAATTTTGTACCTTTAAGAATCCAATATTCAGTACCCATTTTTACTTGGGAATGTGATTACTGGCTTGATTGCTCTCTCCCCCATTTGACTCTACTTTTTCTCCACCAGGTCACCTCTATCTCCTCCCTCCCCCTTCTCTTCTCTACCTAACTCCATGAATCTCTTTGTGTGTTCTGGGCTGTGGCGAGCATATAGGGAATTGATAACTGGCTAGCTTGCTCTCGCCCCTTTTGATTCCCCCGCTTCTCCTCCTGGCCACCTTTGTATCCCTCCTCCCTCTTCTCTTCTCCATGTAACTCTGTGAACCTCTCTGGGTGTCCCTCACTGTGGAGAAACTTTTCATCATTAACCTGCATGTTTTATCATTGGTGCTGTATAGATGGAGAAGTCCTGAGGCTATTGTAAGAATAAGACGGAAATCCAGGGACAGGTGGCTTAAGTTCAAAACCTAACACCAGAGAACTCCTGACTACAGGAAACATTAATCAATAAGAGCTCATCCAAAAACCTCCAGGGCGGTTCAGGATGGGGAACACATGTACACCCGTCCCTGATTCATATCAATGTATGGCAAAACCACTACCATATTGTAAAGTAATTAGCCTCCAATTAAAATGAATACATTTATAAAAAATAATAAATAAGTACTTTGGAAGAAAATTTTTTTTCCAAAGAAAAATAAATAAATAAAAGTCAAAATAATAATTGCTCATGTTTGTATTTCGCTAATCATCATCTTGATACTTCTCTACCAAGTGATGCTAGTCATAAAGAATCATCCTGCCAATGGAGGACATGGGTTAAAGTGATGGGCTAAATGAAATTTGTTTTCTTTATCATAAACTTCTCAGGGCCTTTAATACACTTAAAACATGGTCCAAATCTCCAAGAAGGGAGCTTCCCCAATGACTCAGCAGCAAAGACTCTGCCTGCCAGCGTAGGAGATGCAAAGGACACAGGTTTGATCCCTAAATCGGGAAGACCCACTGGAAGAGGCCACAGCAACCAACTCCAGTATTCTTGCCTGGGAAATCCCATGGACAGAGAAGCCTGGTGGGGTACAGTTCATGGGGTCACAAAGAGTTGGATATGACTGAACACAGCTCTACATGTTTTAACTGTGTTAACTCATTCATTCTTCACAGTAAATCATTTAATCCTCACAAATGTGAAGTAAGAGGTATGTGACAAGCTCAAGGTCTCAAAACTCGCAGTGGCAGAATTGAAATCCAGGCAGTTTGACTCGAATCCAGGATTAGAGAATTACTTTGTGAGCTGTTTTCAGGCAACACTCTTCAGTTACCAATATCCCACATGCAATAGCTCAGTCTTTTGCTGATCTTTTTGATTTTACTTCCTTAAGACTTGATAATCCTCAGACAAGTTATGTGTTCAGAGTTATATTTGAAGAACAAAGTATGAGATAGAAAGGAACATTTGTTCCTTACTAATAACTTGAAAGTGATTCTACAAAGCTGATATTTGGGCATCCAAATATGAATTGCCAATACTTCCAATCAGCCTCAGCTCCAGCTGGTCTGCTATAATTCACAAATTAGGATCTGAGTTCAGATTGCATGAAAGAGAAGATTTGAGATGATGTCCATTTTAACTGCCACACAGGCTCTACATCTGATTAGCAGAGGGTGGCTATCTTATTACATTTTTTTCTCCTGTTAGAAATAACCTTAACACACATCTTTGAAAATTTGAAGAGAGAAAATTCACACGTATCAAAATTTAGATTGTTGGCTTAATTAGATATATGACATTTTCTTTCCAAACTCACTTTATTGAATGTTTGAATTTATTTTTACCAAAAATTTTCTATCAGCAAAATGTAATGAAAACTTTAATTAAATATTTTATAAACCATATATCAGTTCAGTTCAGTTCAGTCACTCAGTCATGTCCGACTCTTTGCGACCCCATGAATCGCAGCACACCAGGCCTCCTTGTCCATCACCAACACCCGGATTTCACCCAGACTCACTTCCATCGAGTCAGTGATGCCATCAAGCCATCTCATCCTCTGTCGTCCCCTTCTCCTCCTGCCCCCGATCACTCCCAGCATCAGAGTCTTTTCCAATGAGTCAACTCTTCGCATGAGGTGGCCAAAGTACTGGAGTTTCAGCTTTAGCATTATTCCTTCCAAAGAAATCCCAGGGCTGATCTCCTTCAGAATGGACTGGTTGGATCTCCTTGCAGTCCAAGGGACTCTCAAGAGTCTTCTCCAGCACCACAGTTCAAAATCATCAATTCTTCGGTGCTCAGCCTTCTTCACAGTCCAACTCTCATATCCATACATGACCACAGGAAAAACCATAGCCTTGACTAGACGGACCATTGTTGGCAAAGTAATGTTTCTGCTTTTCAATATGCTGTCTAGGTTGGTCATAATTTTTCTTCCAAGGAGTAAGTGTCTTTTAATTTCATGGCTGCAATCACCATCTGCAGTGATTGTGGAGCCCCCCCAAAATAAAGTCTGACACTGTTTCCACTGTTTCCCCATCTATTTCCCATGAAGTGATGGGACTGGATGCCATGATCTTCGTTTCTGAATGTTGAGCTTTAAGCCAACTTTTTCACTCTCAACTTTCACTTTCATCAAGAGGCTTTTTAGTTGCTCTTCACTTTCTGCCATAAGGGTGGTGTCATCTGCATATCTGAGGTTATTGATATTTCTCCCAGCATTCTTGATTTCAGCTTGTGTTTCTTCCAGCCCAGTGTTTCTCATGATGTACTCTGCATATAAATTAAGTAAGCAGGGTGACAATATACAGCCTTGACGTATTCCTTTTCCTATTTGGAACCAGTCTGTTGTTCCATGTCCAGTTCTAACTGTTGCTTCCTGACCTGCATACACATTTCTCAAGAGGCAGGTCAGGTGGTCTGGTATTCCCATCTCTTTCAGAATTTTCCACAGTTTATTGTGATCCACACAGTCAAAGGCTTTGGCATAGTCAATAAAGCAGAAATAGATGCTTTTCTGGAACTCTCTTGCTTTTTCCATGATCCAGCGGATGTTGGCAATTTGACCTCTGGTTCCTTTGCCTTTTCTAAAACCAGCTTGAACATCAGGAAGTTCATGGTTCACGTATTGCTGAAGCCTGGCTTGGAGAATTTTGAGCATTATTTTCCTAGCATGTGAGATGAATGCAATTGTGCAGCAGTTTGAGCATTCTTTGGCATTGCCTTTCTTTGGGATTGGAATGAAAACTGACCTTTTCCAGTCCTGTGGCCACTGCTGAGTTTTCCAAATTTGCTGGCGTATTGAGTGCAGCACTTTCACAGCATCATCTTTCAAGATTTGGAATAGCTCAACTGGAGTTCCATCACCTCCACTAGCTTTGTTCATAGTAATGCCTTCTAAGGCCCACTTGACTTCACATTCCAGGATGTCTGGCTCTAGGTGAGTGATCACACCATCGTGATTATCTGGGTCATGAAGATCTTTTTTTTACAGTTATTCTGTGTATTCTTGCCACCTCTTCTTAATATCTTCTGCTTCTGTTAGTTCCATACCCTTTCTGTCCTTTATTGAGCCCATCTTTGCATGAAATGCTCCCTTAGTATCTCTAATTTTCTTGAAGAGATCCCTAGTCTTTCCTATTCTGTTGTTTTCCTCTATTTCTTTGCTTTGATCGCTGAAGAAGGCTTTCTTATCTCTTCTTGCTATGCTTTGGGACTCTGCATTCATATGCTTATATGTTTCCTTTTCTCCTTTGCTTTTCACTTCTCTTCTTTTCACATCTATGTAAGGCCTCTCCAGACAGCCATTTTGCTTTTTTGCATTTCTTTTCCATGGGGATGGTCTTGATCCCTGTCTCCTGTACAATGTCACGGACCTCTGTCCATAGTTCATCAGGCATTCTATCTATCAGATCTAGGCCCTTAAATCTATTTCTCACTTCCACTGTATAATCATAAGGGATTTGATTTAGGTCATACCTGAATTGTCAAGTGGTTTTCCCTACTTTCTTCAATTTAAGTCTGAATTAGGCAATAAGGAGTTTATGATCTGAGCCACAGTCAGCTCCTGATCTTGTTTTTGCTTAATGTATAGAGCTTCTCCATCTTTGGTTGCAAAGATTTTATATACTTGTATTTTGTTTTTTTAAACCTTCTGTTTCAAAAATGTAAAACTAGAGTGAATCTATAAAATATATGAATATTTCCACAAAGTTGGAAGATTTCATATCTGTATTTGTGTATATGGGGCTTCCCTTATGGCTCAGATGGTAAAAAATCTGCCTGCAATGCAGTAAACCCAGGTTTGGTCCCTGGGTCAGGAAGATCCCCTGGAGAAGGGAATGGCTGTCCACTCCAGTATTCTTGCTTGGAGAATTCCATTGTCATAGGAGCCTGGTGGGCTATGGTCCATGGGGTAGCAAAGAGTCAGACATGACTGAAAGACTAACACATGTGTATATATAATATATATATATATATATATATATACATATGTAACATGAGTTAAATATAAATAATTGAATGTATTTTTCCCTTTTGATATTTGAGTAGTCACAACATTTCAGTATGAGCTATTCTAGTCAATTAGATACTTTGTGCTTGCTCAGTCCCCTTGGGGCAAACATTTGGATTTCTGGAGTTAATGAATGGCTATCCTCTTATTTAGGATCATTCTTTAGATAGGTCTCTTGCCTCTATCAGCTGTACACTGGCACCTTCTAACTAGTAGCTTACTGGTTAAAATCATCCTCTTCATTCAGTCTTTCAATCTCCACTAATTTCATATTCTTATCATCCCCAGCCACTTTGAGGATACCAGGGAAGCTGTATATATTGATTTGGTGCCAGAGGCCCCAGGCCTACTCCAGATCTGAAGTTCAGACTTGACCAAGGCAGAAAATATTACAAAGGCCTTGTTGTTGTTCAGTCACTAAGTTGTGTCTGACGCTGTGCAACACCATGTATTGTAGCATGCCAGGCTTCCCTGTACTTCACTGTCTCCTAGAATTTGCTCAAACTCATATCCATTGAGTTGGGGATGCCATCCAACCATCTCATCCTCTGCTACATGCTTCTCCTGTTGTCTTTAATCTTTCCCAATATCAGGGTCTTTTACAGGGTCTTTTCATCAGGTGGCCAAAGTATTGGAGCTTCAGCTTCAGCACCAGTCCTTCCAATGAATATTCAGGGTTGATTTCCTTTAGGACTGACTGGATATCCTTGCAGTTCAAGGGACTCTCAAGAGCCTCCTCTAGCACCACAATTCGAAAGCATCAATTCTTCATCACTCAGCCTTCTTGATGGCACCCCACTCCAGTGTTCTTGCCTGGAAAATCCCATGGATGCAGGAGCCTGGTGTGCTGCAGTCCATGGGGTCACTAAGAGTCAGACACGACTGAGCGACTTCACTTTCACTTTTCACTTTCATGCATTGGAGAAGGAAATGGCAACCCACTCCAGTGTTCTTGCCTGGAGAATCCCAGGGATGGCGGAGCCTGGTGGGCTGCCGTCTATGGGGTCGCACAGAGTCGGACACTCCAGAAGTGACTTAGCAGGAGCAGCAGCAGCCTTCTTGATGGTCCAGCTCTCATATCTGTACTTGACTGCTTTAAAAACCATAACTTTGACTATACAGATGTCTCTGCTTTTTAATATGCTTGCTAGGTTTGTTACAGTTTCCCCCCCTCCCTCCCAAGGAGCAAGCATCTTTTAATCTCATGGCTTCAGTCACTGTTCACAGTGATTTTGGAGCCCAAGAAAGTAAAATCTAACCCTGTTTCCACTTTTCCCCTTTTCCCCCATTTTACTTGCCATGAAGTGATGGGGTCAGATGTTATGATCTTAATTTTGTCAATGTTATGTTTTAGCTTGAGAATTAAAATCATGTTTCCCTAAATGGAGTTTCTGCTGTGATCTGGGGTATGTAGCCTCCAATCCTCTTTAATGCCAATACTCACTGCCACCAATGCCTAGCTTCTCACTTGGCTCAATATATATATAGTTGAGCTTCAATTTCAGTTTTCCTGTATACCATTCAAGTTGTCTATTAGAATTTAAGCCTATTTTAAGTCACAGTCCAACTATCCGGTGATTTAATGCTCTTGAAATTTCACCTACCAATATCATGAAAAGTAGATTCAATTGTCCATATCCTGAGTTTTTGGTGGAATCCTACCTTGAATTGACCCAGTACTGGCACCTTAATGATACCCCACATATCACTAATAATTACTTTAAAATTTTCTTCCCAGTGGCTCACTTTTGAGGCAAGATAATTTTCTCTGACTCAGAACTATCACTAAGTCCAAGCAAGTATAAACCTAGAGCCCCTCACCATTGTGCTATGAAAGATTTTTTTTTCTACTAAAATATGCATGACATAGAATTTACAATTTTAACCACTTTTAAGTGCAATTCAGTGGCATTAAATACATTTACATTGCTGTGCAACCATCACCACTATCCTATTCCAGAATCCTGAACTGAAACCCTGTACTTCCCATTCTTTCTTCTCCATCGGTCTCTGGTTACCACTGTTGTACTTTCTGTTTCTATAAATTTGATTATCCTTAGTACCTCATCTAGGTAGAATCATAATATTTTTACTTTTGTAACTGGCCTTTTTCACTTAACATCATGTCTTCAAAGTTCAACCATGTTGTAGTATATCAGAATCTCATTCATTTTTAAAGCTGAATGGGCTTCCATCGTGGCTCAGCTGGTAAAGAATATGCCTGCAATGTAGGAGACCTGGGTTCAATCCCTGGGTTGGGAAGATCCCCTAGAGAAGGGAAAGGCTACCCACTCCAGTATTCTGGCCTGGAGAATTCCATGTAGAGTCCATGAGGTCACAAAGAGTCGGACACGACTGAATGACTTTCACTTTCAACATTCTAAGCAGGTGCTACATTTTGTTTATCCATTTATCCATAAATGTATAGTTGGATTGTTACCACCATTCTCATTGAAGTATAGTTGATTTATAGTGTTTTATTAATTTCAGGTGTACAACATAGTGATTCAGTAATCATAGATTATGCTTTATTAAAAGTTATTACAAGGACTTTGCTGGTGGTCCAGTGCTTAAGAATCTGTCTGCTAATGTTGAAGACACGGGTTTGATCCTTGGCCCAGGACGATTCTGCAAGCCATAGGGAAACAAAGCCCATGAGACAGAATTACTGAAGCCCACACATACTAGAGCCCATCCTCTGCAACAAGAGAAACCACTGGATTGAGAAGCCTGCACACCACAACTAGAGAATAGCCCCTACTTGCCACAACTAGAGAAAGCTCACATGCAATGACAAAGACCCAGTGCAGCCAAAAATAAATAAATATTTTTAAAAAGTTATTACAAGATAGTGGCTAATAATTCCTGTTATGCAATACAGCCTTGTTGCTAAACATAGTAATTCCCCTTCCCTCTCCCCACTAGTAACCACTAGTTTGCTTTCTGTATCTGCATGTTTCAGTTTTGCTATATACATTTGTTTGTATTATTTTTTTGATTCCACATACAAATGGAATCATACAGTATTTGTCTTTCTCTTTCTCATTTATTTCATTAATCATAGTATTCTCTAGGTCTATTCATGTCACTTCAAATGGCAGAATTTCATTCTTTTTATGGCTGAGTAATGGTCTATTGTGTGTATAGACACACATATATATACATATATACTGTATCTTCTATATGCATTTGTCTGTTGATGGACACTTATGTTGCTTCCATATCTTAAAAAAAATTTATTGGAGGATAATTGCATTACAATGGTATGTTGTTTTCTTCCATACAACAATGTGAATCATAAGTATACATATATCTTCTCCCTCTTGAACTTCTATCCTGACTCCCCACCCCATCGCACTTCTCTAGGTTGTCAGAGAACACCAGGTTGAACTTTCTGTGTTATACAGCAATTTCCCACTAGCTATCTGTTTTACATGTAGTAATATATATGTTTCAATCTACTCTCTCAATTTGCCCTTCCCTCTCCTTCCCCCGCTGCATCCAGAAATCTGTTCTGTATGTCTACACCTCTATTCCTACCCCACAAATAGGTTCATCAGTACCATCTTTCTAGAATCAATATATATGTGTTAATATATGATATTTGTTTTTCTCTTTCTGACTTCACTCTGTATAACAGGCTCTATGCTCATCCACCTCAGTAGAACTGACTTAAATTTATTACTGTTCATGGCTGAGTAATAATCCATTGTATATATGTACCACAACTTATGCTTCCCTATCTTGAATTGCTAATTATTAGAGAAATGCAAACCAAAAGAAGATTGAAAATCACATCTGTCAGAATGGCTATCATCAAAAAGTCTACAAATGTTGGCGAGTATGTGGATAAAAAGCCACCCATGTGCACTGTTGTTGGGAATGCAAATTGGTGCAGCCACTATGGAAAACATATGAAGATTCCTCAAAAACAAACAAACAACAATAAAGATACCATATGATCCAGCAATTCCATCCCTGATATTTATCTGAATAAAACAAAAACACTAATTTGAAAAGATACATGCACCCCAATGTTCACAATAGCACCATTTACCATAGCTAAAATATGGAAACAACCCAGGTTTTCCATACCTGGGATACCTTTTGAATATTGTGAATAATGATGCTATGAATACGGGTGTACAAATGTCTGTTTGAGTCCCTGATTTAAGTTCTTTTGGGTATATAATCAAAAGTGGAATTTTTCAATCATATGGTAATTCTGTTTAAGTTTTTGAAACTGTGATGTTTTGTACTGCGGCTGCACTATTTTATATCCCCACCAGCAAAACACAAGGTTTCCTGTTTCTCCACATCCTATCTTATGCTTGTTATTTCTATCTTATTTTTGTTTTTATTTAAAAATTTTTGTAATAGCCATCCTAATGGAATTGCAATGGTACTTCCTTATAGTTTTTAATTTGAATTTACCTAATAATTAGTGATGTTGAGCATCTTCTCAAATGCTTATTGGACATCTGCATATATTTGGAGAAATATCTATCCAAGGTCTTTGCCCATTTTTCAGTTGGGTTGTTTGTTTTCCCTTTGTTCTTGAATTGTGGTGGGTGGCTCAGACAGTAAAGAATAAAGAATGTGCCTGCAATGTGGGAGACATGGGTTTTATCCCTAGGTTGAGAAGATCCCATGGAGAAGGGAATGGCTACCCACTCCAGTATTCTTGTCTGGAAAATTCCGTGGACAGAGGAGCCTCTCAGGCTACAGTCCATGGGATTGCAAACAGTTGGACATGACTGAGTGACTAACACTGTCACTGTTTTTTCTGTATATTCTAAATAGTAATCCCTGATCAGGTGTATGACTTCAGGATATTTTCACCCATTCTCTGGGTTGCTCTTTCACTTGTGGATAGTGTCCTTTTGATACAGAAAAGTTTTAATTTTGATGAAATATAATTTGTCTATGCTTTTAGTATCATACCAAGAAATTACTACCAAATATAATGTTATAAAGCTTTCCCTCTATGCTTTCCTCTGAAATGTTTATATCTTTAGGTGTATGTTTAGCTCTTTGATCTACTTTCTTTCTATATTAGATTAGGATCGAGCTTCTTTCTTTTGCACGTAGATATCCCATTTTCCAAGCACAATTTGTTGAAAAGTCTGTCCTTTTACCATTCAGTTGTCTTGGTACTTTTATTAAAAAAAAATCATTTCACCATATACATATATGTATGTGTGAGGGAGTGGGTTTATTTCTGAGTTCTCTATTCTGTCCCAATGATCTGTATCTCTGTCTTTATGCCAGTGTCACACTGTGTTGATTACTGTAGATTTGTAGTAAGTTTTGAAATCGAAAATCATGAGTCTCCCGATTTTGTTTTTTGTTTTGTTTTGTTTTGTTTTAAATATTTTTTGTCTGTTGTGGTCTCTTGAGATTCCATATACACTTTAGTATGAATTTTTTTATTTCTGAAAAAAGTCATTGAGATTTTGATAGTATTGCATTAAATGTGTAGATTTCTTTCAGTAGTTCAGTTCAGTTCAGTTCAGTCACTCAGTTGTGTCTGACTCTTTGCGACCCCATGAACTGCAGCACACCAGGCCTCCCTGTCCATCATCAACTCCTGGAGTTCACCCAAACTCATGTGTATTGTCATCTTAATGTTAAGTCTACCAAGCCCATTACCATGGAATGTCTTTCCATTTATACATGTCTTTTAAAATTTCTGTTAGCAGTGTTAGTAGTTTTTAGTGTATGAAGTTTTCAACTCCTTGGTTATGCTTATTCCTAAGTATTTTTGATGCTGTAGTGAATGGAATTGTTTCTTTTAAGATAGTTTAAGTGTACAGAAGAGCAGTCATTTTGTATCTTGTAACTTTGCTGGATACATTTATTAGTTCTAACAGGTGTGTGTTTGTGTGTGTGCGATATTTAGGGTTTTATATGTAGAAATGGTGAAAACGGGCTTTCTTGTCTTATTCATGATCTTAGAGGAAAAGCTTTCAATTTTGTCACTATGGAGTATGATTTTAGCTGTAGGTTTTTTAATATATGGCCTTTATTATGTTGAGGCAGTTTCCTTTTATTCTGTTTGTTGAAAAGTTTTATCATGAAAGGATGTTGAATTTTGTCAGAATTATTTAGCGCACCATGTTTTATTTTTTTTCATTCTGTTAGTGTAGTGTATGACACTGATTGATTTACATATGTTCAAACATCCCTGAATTCCAGAAATATATCTCCCTTTGTCATGGTGCATAATCCTTTTAATATGCTTCTGAATCTAGTGTGCTAATATTGTGTTGAAAATTTTACATCAGTATTCATTAAGAATAATGGTCTGTAGTTTTCTGTAGGATCTTTTTCTGGCTTTGGTTTCAGGGTAAAGCTGGCCTGATAGAATCAGTTAAGGAGTATTTTTTACTTTACCCATGTATTTATCTTTGCTTGAGATGGGAAATAGATGGGGAAACAGTGGAAACTGTCATACTTTATTTTGGGGGGCTCCAAAATCACTGTAGATGGTGACTGCAGCCATGAAATTAAAAGACTCTTACTCCTTGGAAGAAAAGTTATGACCAACCTAGATGGCATATTAAAAACCAGAGACATTACTTTGCCAACAAAGGTCTGTCTAGTCAAGGCTATGGTTTTTCCTGTGGTCATGCATGAATATGAGAGTTGGACTGTGAAGAAAGCTGAGTGCCGAAGAATTGATGCTTTGAATGGTGGTGTTGGAGAAGACTCTTGTGAGTCCCTTGGACTGCAAGGAGATCCAACCAGTCCATTCTGAAGGAGATCAGCCCTGGGATTTCTTTGGAAGGAATGATGCTAAAGCTGAAACTCCAGTACTTTGGCCATGTCATGAGAAGAGTTGACTCATTGGAAAAGACCCTGATGCTGGGAAGGATTGGGGGCAGGAGGAGAAGGGGACGACAGAAAATGAGATGGCTGGATGGCATCACCGACTCAATGGACATGAGTTTGAGTGAACTCCGGGCGTTGTTGATGGACCAGGAGGCCTGGTGTGCTGCGATTCATGGGGTAGCAAAGAGTCGGACATGACTGAGTGACTGAACTGAACTGAACTGAGATCATTATATCTCTATAGTGAGTTTCTGTGTGTTATTTCATTTCAACCTGAAGGACTTCTTTAGTCATTTCTTATAGGGCAGGGTTAGTGGTAATGAACTCCCTAAGCTTTTGTTTTTCTGGGGATGTCTTATTTTCAAACTCATCTTTAAAAAACAGTTTTGTTGGGTATATAATTCTTAGTCGGCAGATTTTTTTTTTCCTTTTGGTACTCTTAAAAATATCATCCTGCTGCCTCTGGCGTCCAAGATTTTGGGGAATCCAAACCAGCCACCTCTTCCAGTTTATGTGGATTGGCTCTGTACTAGAGCAGTCGAGTACTTATTAGCTGGATATGCTTTTGGTTTTAGGAAAAGCCCCAGATGAAGGCTGAAGCTATTCTCAAGTCTTTTCTTATCTTGTCTGAGCCTGTATATGGGTTTTTGATTCCTTTATGTATATGTATGCATGTATGTATGTGTGTGTATGTATATATATATATATATACACACATACATACATGCATATATATATATGTGTGTGTGTGTGTGTGTACATAAAATATGGTTTTGAAAGTCTAAATTTCCCAAAGAGGTCCCCTTCCCATCATCCCCTAATGAGTTTAAATGGCTTATTTTATGCTTCCACCTGTGTTCTGTTGCCCTAAACCTGTGCAGGTCTGTTGCTCCCTTGCAACTTTTGTGACCAATGCTTACCACTTTGTCTCTTTTTCCACTCTGAGATCCAAGTTATCCTGCTTTACCCTGTCTGAACTATGTGTTAGGTAAAAGAGAGACTAGTTCATCATGCAACTCTCAGACAGGTTAGAAGATTACAGATAAAGTATGTTCTACCTCCTCTGTTTTGAGACTAATTTGAAACCAGATTTCAACCTTTTCCAAAGAAGATTGTGCCATACCAGGGAGGGGCTGGGACCAAGGCAGGTGAAAGTGCCACAACTACTCTACCAGCTTGAATGTGGCTTTCTCTTAATTGGGCATTTGCTTGATTGCTGAGAACTTTTACTATCTTCAAGAGTGCTTATAAAGCAAGCGTTTTTCTCCTCTCTCTCTGATCAAATATAAATTAAAACCACAGTATGACTCAGCACATACCCACCAGAATGGCTAAAATAAAAAGATGGAAGATACCAAGTATTGCAAAGGATATGGGACAACCAGAACTCACATACTACTGAGGTGAACATGTAAATTATTATAAGTTGTTTTGGTAGTATACAATAAAATTAAATATAGGCATAACTAAGACCCAGAAATTCTATTCTTAGGTATATACCCAAAACAAAGTCATACCTATGTACCATACATATGTACCAAAAGGTATATACTAGAATTTTCAAAACAGATCTATTTGTTACACACAAAAACTGGAAAGTGGCCCAATATCTCTGAATATAGAATGGGTCAATTGGTTGCGGTATGGCCATACAATACAATGCTCCACAGCAATAGGAATAAAGGATTTATGACTACACTAAATAATATGGATGAACATCAGAACCTTGAAAACAGCAAGACACAAAAGAGTAAATACTATATAACTTTATCTGCATTGAGTTCAAGAAAAACCAAAACTAGCCTCTGTTTTCGGAGAAGGCAATGGCACCCCACTCCAATACTTTTGCCTGGAAAATCCTGTGGACAGAGGAGCCTGGTAGGATGCAGTCCATGGGGTCGCTAGAGTCGGACATGACTGAGCAAATTCACTTTCACTTTTCACTTTCATGCATTGGAGAAGGAAATGGCAACCCACTCCAGTGTTCTTGCCTGGAAAATCCCAGGCACGTGAAAGCCTGGTGGGCTGCCGTCTATGGGGTCGCACAGAGTCGGACACGACTGAAGCGACTTAGCAGCAGTAGCAGCAGCAGCAGCCTCTGTTTTAGACTCAAAACTGTGGTTGTGCTAAGAGGAGGAAGTAACTGGACAGAACATGAGAAGGATGGGTTTTCAGTTCCCAATACTTAAGTTTCTTAACCAGACTTGTGAAAAAAACATCTATCTGTATACTTTTTATCTTTCCATTTTCCTATGTGCATTTTATTTCAATAAATAAAAACAAAGTTATAAAGTAGAATTTAGAATAACCTAAATTTAAACTCCAACCATACCACTTGCTAATTTTATGAGTCTGATAACATTTCTTAATTCCTCTACAATTCACAGTATCCTTAACTGTATGATGTTGTTGATGGTGATAATGATAGAAAGAGATACAATTACTTTGTGTCAATTTCATTCCCACAATAACCCTGTTAAGTAAATAATAGGTAATAATGTTATTTCCATGTAACAAATGAGGAAAGCTGGGCACACAAATGTTAAAAAATAAATAAAATAAGCCATTGCATCCTGATCCAGAATTCAGATCTAGGCACTCTTGGTCAAGAGTCCATACTCATATCCACTATATCCTTCTCCAAGTAAGGCATATATATATTTAAAAGAATTTAGAAAACTATAACCAAATAAAAATAGGTTGCTGCTGCTACTGCTGCTAAGTTGCTTCATTCGTGTCAGACTCTGTGCAGCCCCATAGATGGCAGCCCACCAGGCTCCCCAGTCCCTGAGATTCTCCAGGCAAGAACACTGGAGTGGGTTGCCATTTACTTCTCCAATGCATGAAAGTGAAAAGTGAAAGTGAAGTTGCTCAGTCTTGTCCAACTCTTAGCGACCCTTCAGGCTCCTCTGGCCATGCGATTTTCCAGGCAAGAGTACTGGAGTGGGTTTCCATTGCCAGGCCTCCTTAATTTCCATTAATGAGAAAACATTTCTTCTACCTCTCCTTCTCATGCCCATTTTTCATAGTTGTACTTAACTGTATCCCACAGATAGCTGCTCCATTATTCCTTTGCCCACAGTTCTGGAATCCCCTCTTTCTGGTAGTGAATTGTTCCTCAAATGCCCTTTGAGGAAGCATGGTGAAGAGGTTACACTTTCCTACTTAATGCCAGTTACTTTCCACAATTACATATAGACATTTTTTATCTACTCCACAATCATATGTTTAAGGGCAGAAAACTTTTAAGTCTATATTTTCAGTTCCTAGCTGATGGTTTAGAATATATTAGGTGCTCAGTAAATGTTTGTTGAATTTTTAAATTCAAATTAAAGATCTACTCCTTAGTGACCTGTCATTATATATATGTGTGTATACACACACACACACACACACACACACACACACACACACACACACATATATATATTCTTGATTAAAGACATTTTCTAATGCTATTAAACTCAAAGAATTGCTGGCGACTAGAAGGCAATGTTGTAGGTTCTTTGGAGCAGACAGGTTTTTTTTTTTTTTTTTTTTTTTTAAGCTCTAAATCATACTGTTTTGGTAATAACTTATTTAGTCTATAAACGCAGTACCAACTCAGCTAGTCACCAAAACTTTTGAATTCAGTCTGTTAAAATATCTTTTTGCTGGGCACTTATCTCAAATTTTATAATGGAAACCAATGGCAATGTAAGATTTATTTTACATAAATTAGTTATACAGCCACATTTTTGGAAACACATCTCTTCCACAAAGAAAAAGAACTTTACTTATTGCAATAACTTGCTTTATGCAATGTGAATGATATTGTCTCTCTTGTGTTTAATGAACTTTCCCATTATCTACTTGTCAGTTGGATATAGATATTAGCAATTTTGGATCATGGCTCCAAATCTGGTATCATTCCTATACTCTGAAATCCTTGGCTGAACATCATGTTACAGTGCAACTTATTGCATTCCTTGTCAGCAAAGATAACCACAGAGCCATTCTAAATTTTGCAATTGATAAATTTCCTCTCAAAGTTTTGGTAGACTGACTGGGAGCCATCTGTAGTGTGCTTTCCTGGCTACTATCAAGTTTTCCATTTGCCAGTATTTTGCACTGCCTAGATATAAACTCATAAGCTAAATAGCTCTCTCAACTCTATAACTATGTTATAGGGGCAAAAACCTGAAATGATCCATGTTTTAATTAAATTAAGAAAGAAAATAAATGGAAGAAATTGAAATTATTTGCCTGCCTTATCTCTGAGAGTTACTAGCACTTCAATAATAATTTGAGTTCTGAGAGGAAGCTTCTTTTTCTGGCCTTGGAAGAAAGCCACTTGAAAAATTAGAGTGATGACACAGGAAAAGCTATGTTTTAACTCATGAATATTCAGCTGAAGTGATTGGGGTTCTGTTTGTCATTTCTAAATGTCAGGGTGTGTGTGTTGGGGGTTGGTTTTTGCTTCTTGGGGTAAGGTTGTAGTTTTTCCTGGGGAAAACCATGGATATTATAATTGAATGCCAGTGGCCATGGAAGCTATGGCTTTTAGAAACTTACCAATAACTATGGTTTAGAACAATGCTTTTCAAGCTACAGTTTGAAAACTATTAGAGGATTATAAAATCTATTATGTAGGTTACAACTAGCATATTTAAAAAGTAGAATAGAATAAAACATATCAGTGTGCATCACATATAAAGTTCTGATTTCTAAAACCTGGTTTCAGGGGTACATGCAAAGGTATGCAGATACACATGCATGTGTACTAATTCACAATGTAAAACAGTCTCTTCATGATAAAGTAAAAAATTTTGAGCTCCTCAGATTTAGAAATTAAGAGCCTTTGTCCACCTTTCACACTCTTGTCAGAATAACAGATGATACAATTTCTCCTGAGTTGAAAGGGTTGAAAAAACACTAGTATTAACTTGTTAAAATGGATTATACATTTTCTTTTGGTGCTGAAAAATATCAAGATAATCTAAGATTTCTCTCAATTAATTCATGAGTTATATATTGAATATATATTGATGTTTCAAATCCTCTTTCTAGAAAAACTCTATTTTTAACATAAACAATAATCTGGGTAAATTAAAATTTCTGGGAGTTCTTCAGAACCCCAGGAATTTTCCAATTGCAGGAGCCTGCCTGAAGCAGAAATAGAGCTCTCCTCCTGACGGCCCTCCCCCACCCCAATGCCTGTGCCCGCGTGCGCACACACACACACACACAAATTGTTGGCTGCAGTCATCATGAAGTTGCCTGTCTAAACCCACAGTTCCAGCAGGGTTTGAACTTTTCCTTGGGCTCCTGTGATGTTCCTTTGAGGTCTCTTCAATGTAATGCTGGTGCAGCTACTCATAGCATACCTCAAGCTATTTTAGTCTTCAGTTATTTTCATTTCAATGAGAAAATTGAGTAGGCTATTTGATGATTCATTCGTTTTTGACATCCATGGTCTGAAACCAATCAGGTTTTTCTAGTCTGCAGTGCCTGTGCTAGTGTCCATCTATCTATCAGCTGTCTTTTCTAACTCTTCATTCAAGTATATGTACTCCCTGACTTCCAGATGCAGACAACTTCTAAACCCACAACTGCTTTCACCTGAATTAATAAAAAACACTTTGATTCTGTCCACATGATGTCAGATTATAATCGTGAGTAACATTTACTTTTTTTTTCAGCTAGGCTTGCTGTTTTGTAGAAACAGTCTGAGATATTTGAGTATAGTTATACTTATGTGGCAACTGTTCTGTCTGGCACTGACAAAGTAAAGTAGCATTTTGAATGGCAAAACCATTTGTTTGCTAGTCTTGCTTATCCAGAGGATCAAAGAGAGTATGACTCTGCCAGTAGCCACAAAATAAATGGTGTATGGAAATTAAAATGCATTCATTTTATATTGCCTCAGTGATCAATGAGGATCACCACTTAATTGATCCAGGTGTGGTGATCAGAATTGATCAGGAAAATGGCTGAAATTAATGGACTGACAGTGCTATGGTATGAATTTGCCACTACCTAAAGCTACTCCTAAATCATTCAAAGAACACTCCACTTATGGTTTATTTTACTTTATTGGTATTTTTACTCAATTTTACTGTTAAAATGGGCATGTATTTTATAGTGACAATAAGCCCATTACTATGATAAATATAATAATGTAAAAGTCTCTGATTGCATTTGTAATGACCATCAATTTTCCTCTCTAATTACATTAATTGCAGCGTTACATATCTTTGAAATTTGTACAGGATTGTACTCAATTAGGTTCATGTTGTATTTCAATAAAGCATATTTTCCACCATCATAAATCTTTGGAACACTAAGTCATGGAGGTAGTAGCAACCGAAGATTGATCTGCAGTGTTGGAATTCAGAGGGAAATCATGTCTTGTTATTGATTACTAAAAGAGTCATTAATTTATGGAAGCTGGTTGGAGATTTTGGCAAGTTTAGAACTTATTTCAAAATCATTCCCAATTCGAACCACAGCTTTTCTCAGAGAGACAGAGTGAGGAAGGGAGGGAGGTAGAGGGAGAGGAAGAGGGCAAGGGAGGTGAGAAAGAAGAGAGAAAGAGAGAATATAAATTAAAATTTTAAAATTACAAAATGATTCTGTGTTACATTTTGTTAAACAGAGTAGGGTGAAGCATGTGTATGTAGTTATATCAAGGTCAATAGCAACCTGATATTAGCAGGCCGCAATCAGGTTGAGTAATTGGTTTCTGACAGTAATCTTTCTTCTCTCATAAATGTAACTGACAGAAAATATCTAGCTCTTCAGTCTAAAAGCAGATGGCTTGCTGTAAGAATTCAAGTAGAAGGTGAAAAACAGCCCAGAGTAACCTCTTTCCTTGCTTTCAAAATGGAAATATTCTTTAAAGGTACAGTCCTGTTTTCAGACACTAATTAAAATGGTATAGAAAAGAATCTAGAAGAGTTTGTAAAAGGAAGGCAGACTTCACGCCTAGGGATTTTATAATTTGTCATTCAGCTTATGATACAGTTTTTGATTTTGGTCATGAATAATACCATGTAATAGAAGTCTTGTTTATCTCCAGGTTTCAAGTGTATGTTTTATTTACCTTATCTTCATTTAGGGCTTTGAAGTACCTGTGACTAATTATGTAAGTTGACAGATTGGATATAAATAACCCTCGCTCTTTTTTTCTTCTTCTTCTTCTCATTTTTAAATTCTGAAAATGTGTTTGGAATAGTATAGGTTATGTAATGACAGGAAGCTTCTGAGCTTTTATCCTCAGGTGGAAGATTTGAACACCAGCGATGCAGCATGGCTGATAAAGAAAAAACCTAGTATTATTGTTGCTAGATTTTTATTTCTATGGTAACCATGATGTCACTGGTGCCTGCAATGCTTAAACCTTCCATCTCTAATAACTTGAGCTGATCTGGTAGGACAGAAATGTAAAAATGAAAAAAATTCTAATTAATAGGATGTAATCACCAGATGCGATGGTACAAAAAATGTTTGGGAATGTAAATGCTGAATCTTGGCTAGGACCGAAAGAAAAATGTAGCATAGGGTTTATTTATTTTTTTTTAAAGAAAAAACATTTTTTTAATATAATGACTATGACATGAGTGTAAAGGAGATTAAAAAATACAGTAGAGAAGAAGCTATCCATATGCTCCAGGCTTTATTATTTGTAGCTAGAGAAGAAGACGGACTGGGATGGGGGGAATCATGTGTTGGGGATTAACGCTTAATTCCTGTTAAGAAATGCAGAAAATAAGTGACATGCATATAATACAACAGTAATATTGTTGAGAAGCATATTAATGATTTTATTATATTGCAGATGATTGTTTTCTATTTATACTCCTTTTCTTAAACTACCTTCATTCTCTCCCCAGTGCTACAGGAAACTTTTTTTTTACTCTTACCATGTTTGTCAAAGAATAAGCAGCCATTTGCTTGCTGAGCTCTAATCTATCCTCTCAGGGAGGAGTGAACTTCTTAACTGCATGGGCTTGGAAAGAAGAAAAGATATTCCAAGCCCACATTTTAAGGGAGAAAAAATAATATTGGAGGTACTAATAATAACCAGAAATCTCCCAGAGTGTTTATGAAGGAGACGGCTGAGTGACTAGGAGTGGGGCTTGAACTCCATTGTCTTCAGAGTGATCTTTCTTATTCCTCAGCAAAGGAGTTTTTTCTAGTCAAGCCAGGGTGGAAAAAAAAAATCACAAGTTTGCTGTGCCGGTCTTTCTCATTCTGGCCCCTGCCCTGCTTTATTCTCATGGCCAGGAAACTTGGTTCTCAAGTCCAGAAGAATAAGGGTGTCACACTGTACTGCCTCATCTACTTCATCTATTCATGGTAATTGTGGTTAAGGTGGAGCCGAGAGTAGGAGTGGCATGCCAGGGGACTGGCCTTCCATTACCTTTTAACTAGCATCATACTGGTGGAGAGTTTGAGCAAAGTCCAGGAGATAGTGAAGGACAGGGAAGACTGGTGTGCTGCATGCAGTCCATGGGGTCACAAGGAGTCAGACAGTACTGAGTGACTGAACATACTGGTAGAGGGTAGGGAGGGGGTGGGTTCTAGGTGGGTCAAAGTTTGACACTCTCTTCTGGGATGCTTTTGTGAAACCACTCTACTGCAGTACTGGCTGAATTTCCAAACTAATGAAATTCCTTATTTTGGTTCTAATGTTTTAAATACTCACAGTGGATAATTCTTCCCCATTAAAGAGAGAGAATTGACTTAACTTGATCATATGCCTGCCTACTAGCACTGTTACTATTCTATTGTTATCTGATTGCAGCTATGTAGACACTAGAGTGATAGAGGGCTTCCTAGGTGGCGCTGGTGCTAAACAACCTGCCTGTCAGTGTAGGAAACATAAGAGACATGGGTTCAATCCCTGGGTGGGGAAGATTCCCTGGAGGAGGGGATGGCAAGCCACTCCAGTATTCTGGTCTGGGGAATCCCCATAGACAGAGCAACCTGGCAGGCTATGGTCCATAGGGTTGCAAAGAGTCAGACACTACTGAAACGACTTAGCACACAGAGTGATAAAAATGAATCTGGTTGACATACAAGCTGAAATTCTCATGAACAAGATGCAACATTTCCCTAAAGAAAATATGGACTTGTATTTCCGGGTTTAATTGTACCAAGACTTAAAATTACCTCTCGCTTATCATTTATAAATCTATGTATCCTAACAGTAGAGACATAAACTATTTTACATGTAAAGAGATCACTAATTGTACAATGAAAACTACCCTATATTAATAATACTGATTATAGCTGACATCTATTTAGCCTTATAAAATTGTACTTTTCAAACACCAGGTGTCTGAGATTACATACTAGGCAGAGGACAGAGAAAATGACATGGACTTAATCTTTGCCTGCACTGAGAAAGGAACTAAAAAATTTCTGGCATGGTTTGCATGCAGCATCATCTAGAAAGGAAAATTAAAGACTCTATCTCTTTCATAATGCTCTCTAATTATACTAACACTCTACACTATGCACTTTAAATGAGTCAATGTGGTACAGGGTAGAGATTAAGAGGATATGCTTTAGAGACAGACTTCTGAGTTCCAACCCCACCAAGTACTGAAGTACCAAGGACAGTTTAACACTGGGCAACATTTTCAACCTCTTCATGCCCATTCTCTTAGCTGTAAAAGGAAGATCTACTTCAGAATATTGTTATGTGGGTTAAATAATTAATGCAAAATTCTAATGGAAGTGTCTGGTCCAGTTTGTGTTCAACAAATGTTAGCTACTTTTATTAACTTTTTGTTTCATTGGATCAAAATTGCCCAAGTTTGAAAAACTGGTGGGAGGACAGGAAGGCAAAGAAAAAAAAAAGTACTTCATATTTCAAAAATATTAAACTGCTATATATGTGCTTAGTATGCTAATAGGATTTTGGAAAAGTTTCTCATCTTGCCCTCTCTGTCTTTTCCCTTGCCTTTAGCTTCTCAAATTATTATTATTATTATTATTTTACTATCCCCAACCTTAAAATATCAGCTTGTTGCCACATACGGCCATCTATTTCCTATTATAGAGATCAGAATGGCCCATTTCACATTGTTCTCATTGCCCAGTGATGGACATAGTGAAATTTTTTTCTAGCGTCTCATCCTTTGACCTAGAATCTTCTCCATGCAATTCTGCCCATGCCTGACAGACACATTACCATGTAATTATGCTATTATTGCTAGTTGAATGATTTGTCAAGAGTGATATTCTCTGTTGGTGTTGTGTCATTGCCATTTTTTGCTAACTGTGTCTTTCATATAGTGTCACATGTTTCTAGCCTCTTTTTAGATTATTAGCAATCCGATGGAAAAGCCCTTTTTCCGTGTATCAAGCAGACTCCAGAATGCCAATAACTGTTTTGGGAATAAAAGTAAAGGAAGCCCATAGAAGTGACCACCAGATATGAGACCAAATGGTTCTAGGGAAGAAAATAAAACCTAAAGGGAATCCTATGTATTGTCACACATAATAAAGATCAGTATGTAGAGTCCATATTTGACTGTGTTGCTTAATATTTGAATGATTTCATACAAAGTAGCTAAATTCTCTGAACCTTGATTGTCTATTCTATAAAAGGGGTCAGTGATTCTACCTGTCTTTTAGAGTTGTTGTAGGGCATCAAATGAGATGACGATTAAGAAACTGCTTTGTAAACTATGAAGTGAAGTGAAGGTCGTTCAGTCATATCCAACTCTTTGCAACCCCATGGACTATATGGAATTATGGACCCCATGGACTATATGGACCCATGGAATTCTCCAGGCCAGAATACTGGAATGGGTAGCCTTTCCCATTTCCAGGGGATCTTCCCAACCCAGGGATCGAACCCAGGTCTCCAACATTGCAGGCAGATTCTTTACCAGCTGAGCCACAAGGAAAGCCCTTGTAAACTATACATTTGTCAACAAACATTTGCTGTGGTGGCGATGGTACTTCATGCCTTAGCCTACAATGGAAGTGACACTTCTGTCAGATTTTGGTGACTAGTCCCCATGTTCCTTCAATGATGTACCACTTCTCTATTGCTGTGTAACAAACCAGCCCTGAACTTCATGGCCTGAAACAACAGCAAAAATCTGTGATTTGGGCAGAATTGGTGAGGGCAGCTAATCTCTGTTTTGCTTGATATCAGCCTGGGGAGGTTTGAAGGCTGGCGTCGCCCGAAAACTCACTCACATGTCTAACAGTTGCTGCTGGCTGTAGGTTAGAAGTTTTCATGGTTACATGAACTGGAACACCTACATATGCACCGACAGAGAGGCAGAGAGTGAACATATGAGGAAGAAGCTATATATGCTCGCTCATATTCAGGGAAGGAGGATTCATTTTCCAAGTCTTGGTGGGAGGAATGTCAAATAATATGTAGACCACCATAGATATTACCTCCTCCCAACCACTACTAGCTAGCATTTTTTGAGTATTTAATACATGCCAGATACAATGCTGCATTATATTATTTAATTCCTACCAAATATCTATGAGGTTAACACCATTGTACCCATTTTAGTGATGACAAAAAATGACCTTCAGAATGTTAAAAAGCTTCCCAAAGTTACATAGGGAAGGCACTAGGACTAAATTTGAAGTCATGCCATTAATCACTACAATGTATATCCTTTCTCTTTGACACTACACTTGTGTGATGATAGGAATGCATTTTTTTTGTGGAATAGGAACTTACTGCTATGTAATGAGTCAGTTAATAAAATTCATTTGGCTTTATTGCTCAGATAGAGGAACACATTTGGCACCTTTAAATGATGCTGCATTAAAATAAGAACCTGCCAGCAGCTCTCTCTGAAATGAATGCCTAACTCTGGTCAGTAGAAAACAGTTGAAAATTCTTAGAGTCAGTACCCTTTGAATAATAAGCTCTCAAGAATTTATAAGATACTTAGTGTTAGAGAAGCTATCCAAAATGTAAGTGTCTAACTCATCACCAGTCAGAAAGCCTTGGGAGTATGTGGTTTAAAAATATAGAGAAAATGAAACTCAATGGCTCAGTTTCTTGGTTACTTGAGTTCTGTGCTTCAGTAACTACAGAAAGTAGGACCCTTCACTGGATGATGGCCAGAGACGTTGAATACAGTGACTGTGATGGTTTGTTTCTATTACCAATACTGAGGATTGCCTTGTGATTACAATAATCATTGCCAGTGCCATTCAACTTATGAACTCTGCCCAGCCTTGTTTATAGAGCTAAAACGTTGCACACTTATTTGTTGGCTTTGAAAAATCCCAACATGTTGCCCCTGCCTGAATTGCCTTGATTGACAGTAGAGATGTAGTTAATTTAGCTAAATAAGTGCGAGGCCCTTTGCTTTTCTTGGCTCTCTCAGCATAGCCTCATGGAGGATGGTAATTATGTGTGGTAGGCAAGCAGCTGTATATGGTTGTCCTTGAATGTGGAATGAATTTGGAAGGAGAAAGAGACCCACAAAGGAGAGAGAGATGAATTTCAAAGGATGCTGTCTGTAATACACAGTGTCAAATGAAACGGGTGAAATGAGATTGATAGCATCATTAGTTTGCCTTGCCTTTTGGGACATTCAGATTCAAAACTGCAAAAAATGCAAAAAAAATTGTTGTACAGGTAGAATCATACATTTGTATTCATATTCTTGCTTTACTCAAATTCAGCTGTACTGTCACTGCAAGGAATATTCCCTTTTTAAAAATTCATGTATTAAAATAAGTAAACTATTTAAGCCATGGTCCAGATCTCAGTCTTTTGGTTTTGTTTTTGGTTATGGTGAAATTCAAGTGAAGCAAAGTAATACTCTTTCATACATGAGCTAAACATTTTTGAACCATCAAGTCAACTAGTAAAGACCATTTCTATAAGACTATGGTTTGTCTTAATGGAATGTTTGCTCCAGGTTGGACAAAAAAAATTCTAGAATAAAATATGTGGGGAGAAGAACATCAGTACATGAAGATGCTATAGTATCTGTCATTTCTTCCTCTTGCTCAAACCTTTGTTTCTTGAAAGAAGAAACTTATTTAAACAGAAAGGATAAATCCATTGTAGGCTTATGCAGCTTGCTATCTTTTTTTTTGCCTGCTAAGCATGAAATAGTTTGTAACCTGTTAAGTGAAGTTTAAAATGGGCAGTTATCCATGAGAACAACACATGTTTTTACTCCACAGAGGAAGATATTTAATGACCATATGGGCATTTGATGAACACATAATTATCTTTTAAACATTTGTTTTGTAATGTTTTCAACAAAAATGCTACTTTTAAAGAGAGCAAGAGAAGTGCATTTGTTGGTTTGTCACTATAAGTGTATTATTTCATGCCAAGATTAAAGAGGCAAAAGCAGATGCTGTACCTATCTGCCAAGCCATAGCTGTTTATTTCCAGATGACTTCTGTTTTGATAGATCTCTTAAGAAACTGCATTCAATTTTTCACTGTATCCATATAACTCCAAATATCTAAGCACTTAAGTTTCAGAAGTCAGGCCCTGGGAATCTAGACTACAGGTTTAATATTGTGGAAAATTTTAGATGTTATTAAATAGCAAGCGGCTCTTAAATTTTCTCAAGGTTTATGACTATAGCAAATGAAAAATGGAGCACAGATGAGATGTTTAGTGATATATACTCTGTAGAGAAAATCAGCCAAGGTGTGCATCATCGTTAACTATTTCATCCCACAAAATGGCTATACTCAAAAGCCTATATTATATTGATTGATTCAGAGCTGTCTTAAGAATTCATGATGGCATCACCGACTCAATGGACATGAGTTTGAGTAAACTCTGGGAGTTGACTATGGACAGGGAGGCCTGGTGTGCTGCAGTTCATGGTGTTGCAAAGGCATGACTGAAGTGAACTGAATTGAATGTGATGAGGGTATGTAATAAAGTATAAAGAATACAAATTTACTCATCAAGACTCTTCTCAAAGACTTCTCAAGAGAAAAGGATTCAGAATGTAGGAAGTATGTTTCCCAGTATAGACTTATGCACCGAAGTATCAGGAATAAATGTAAGAAGCATGGAGCTGCTGGGTCCTCCAGCTGTCCTAGAGTGACCCCATATGGCCTTTAAGAGTGAGCAGAGCACACACGAAGGGAGGCAAGACTGGTGTAATGAATAGTGTCTACCTCCATGACAAAAACTAAAACTGTTTAAGGAAGTCAAGGCAGATGTAAATGTGAGAAGATAATAGAAATGCTTGATGCCCACCATGTAGCTAAATACCTGGTTTTATTGGTCCAGCAACCCATATGTAATGATTCGCTTGTAAACTCTCTATGCAGTTGTCCTAAGAGAGAAGACTTTACAATAATCCTGCACACAGATGTCTCTCAGCTCACTATTAAAATGTCTGGTTTAAATGTGAATCCTGTTTTGCATTTGACCTGTTTTATTTTTTTTTAATAAGAATAAATAGACTATTCAGACAAACCTCACTAATTCACACCACAGGTTCAGATTAAGTCTGAGTTTAGGCTTGTCTTTTCACTAAGAATAAAGACATTTCAATGAATGATCACTAAAACAAAATTAGAAGATTCAACTACAAATGGAAAAACTGACTTTCTTTATGTTCAAAAGAATTGCTGTGCAACAAACAAAAATAATCCTATTTTATGTATGTATGTACTCAGTCTATATGTGTGCTCAATAAATATTCATTAAAAATCTGAGTTCACTGAAAAAAAAAAAAAAGAATTCATGGCATTAAGATTGTACTTCTCTCAAACCTAATAATGTTGTAGCCACGCGTCCTGGGAAACAAACTCACTCAGAAGGACAATGCAGATAGTGGAGTGCAGTTTATTACACTGGCAAGCCCAAGGCAGAGTCTCCTCTTAGCCAAGGACCCTGACCAGTTTTTGTGAAAACCTTATATACCCTAAACACACGTGCCTAAACCCATCTCTCCAAATTCCCTGAAGCTAGTCTGAACAAAGGAAAAAGAAAGATACAATCAAAGTCAACCTGTGATTCATATGCCTTAAACCTAGGTAGTTAACAGTGGACAATTATCAATAGGTTTGTGGTCATTCCCCAATAAGTATAATAGAATGTATGATTCTATTCGGTCACACAGATAATTAGGCAAGGAAAAGCACTGGGGCTCTTCCTTCCGGGGGCTTGGTTTTCCATTTGGTATGTCATTTCCATAGATACTGGGCATCTAGCTCAAAGTCCAGTCCAGCCCAAGATGGAGTCCTGCTTTCAAGATAGAGCCTGTTCTGTTTCCTCCTTCAGTAAGATTTCCATATAAATATTTTATTACTGCTGTATCTATGTATACTCTAACTAGACGATTTGCTTTTATGTGCTAGGGCAATGGATTTCTGTGTAGATTTGGAGGAGAGGATGGGTATATGAAATGTTTTATGTTCACAGCCCAAATCTAAGTTTTCCACTTGGATGTCTATACCTGCCCCCAGGGGCTTCCCTGGTGGCTCAGTGGTAAAGAATCCATCTGCCAATGCATGAGACATGAGTTCGATCCCTGGGTTGGGAAGATCCCTTGGAGGAGGGCATGACAACCCACTCCAGTATTCTTGCCTGGAGAATCCCATGGACAGAGGAACGTAGAGGGCTACACAGTCCATGGGGTTGCAAAAGAGGTGGACACGACTTAGCGACTAAACAACAACAACCTGCCCCCAGAGAGTTTAAGATAATTACTATATAATATTTGGCTAAAAGTAATCAACTCATAGTTTTTCAGGTCCCACAAAATGGTAAGTATTAGCATGGCTATAGGAATACCTCAAATACATGCTTTCCTTTAGTTATTTTGAAAATAGAAGAATAATGCATTTGGCCCACAAATATTTTTGGTTGTCTAACCTGTGCCACTTTTGAGTAGTTCATTGCACTGATTTATAATTATTGTTTACCTTTTCCCCTATGTTATTTAGCAGAAGAGAGATTATGCCTTAATCATCTCTATTCTCTCCTTACTGAGCACAGTGAATGACACATTATGTGTTCAATAAATGAATGGTAAATGTGACGATGTAAATAAAGGCATAATCACATGACTGAAAAATCTGATCAACCTTGTAGCAATGGGTACAGAGACATAGAATAGGGAAATATTACTTCAGGCTTGGAGAAGGGAATGGTAGGAATACCAGGAAAGACATTGGGAATGGGGTGACACTTGAACTGGACCTTAAAGAATAGGTAGGTGGTCATTAGATTTGTTTACCAGTTCTTTGTCACTTTAGAAAACAGTTTCAGTGACATTTTTAGAACAAACAGCAGTTTGAAAGAGGCTAAAATTGGGGTAGGTATGAAAAAATAGAGATATAACCTCTCTGTGTAAATAATTTTATGATGAATATTTAGCTCTGAAATGAGGATGATGCTATATTTGTAAATGAGAAACTAGGTAGGCAAGTATAGCATTTGTTGTAAATACTCAATAATTAAGCTCCAAAACGAACAAGGGAAAGGAGGGTAGCAGGAGGGAATAGCAGATTAGAATAAGGAAATATCTTTTTTACCAAGAATGTTGAGATTTCAAATTAGTGACAGTGATTTTCTCATAGTAAAATCTTACATAAGATTCCTTGATATTTCCTAAATCAAAAGTTTTAGCAATCAAGCAAATGACTTTATTTGACTTTAGTGTCCCTCCTGTTCTTGTCTGTTTACCTTTTCCCAGTGCCTTTAAACTGTCGAGTCTCTTTCCTAATGAGTTTCTATACTTCCAGTGTTTTTCATATCTGTCCAACCTGCTTTGAAATGTACCTATGATATATCTTTAGGATCATACTATAAGAATTACAAGGTGGGTTACTCTATTGGATCAGTGGCCTGACAATGCAGGAGGCACAGGTTCGATTCCTGATCCAGGAAGAGCCCACATACTGTAGAACAACTGAGCCACTGCTCTACAATTACTGAGTCTATGCTCTGGAACCTGGGAGCTGCAACTACTGAGCCCATGTGCCGCAGCTACTGAAGCCCCTGTGCCCTAGAGCCAGTGCTCAACAATAAGAGAAGTCATGGCAATGAGACGCCCACATACCTCAACTAGAGAGTAGTTCCCACTCACCACAACTAGAGAAAAGCCCCTGCATCAACGAAGACCTAGCAGAGCCAAAAATAAATAAATAAACTTAATTTTTTTTAATTTTCAAAAAAAAAAAAAAGAATTACAAGGTAACAAAATCATATTAATGTCACTTTTTCAAATACTATTTTTGAATTTCACAAGTGGTTTTAGAGAGGCCCAAAGAGTTGGACATGACTGAGTGATTAACATTTGATGGCTTAAGCCATTTGCCTGTTGATAATTTATATTTTACCAGTTTCCAAAAGGGATATGTAATGTGACAGTAAGCTAAACCAGTGATTTTGATTAGTGATGAGAATTTTAGATGTGATTTTACTCATTAGTTTTAGTAGGAGCTCCTTGGATAGATTTGCTAGGAATCTGATTCAAGCCTACAAGAGAGCCATTTGTTGGAAAATAAGTGTCTCAGTGAGTTTCAAAACATATCCTACTCAGGTTTTCCCAGTGGATTATCTCTGGACCCCATATGAAAGGACTACATTCTGTTTTAAAATTTGCTGCTTCTAAGTTTCAGTATTTTTGTATAAATATTATTGGGGTGGCTTATGAACAATCAGTGCAGCTGCGGCCGGTGTGCTAAGCACAGGCAGCCGCGAACGGCATGCTAACCACAGGCGGCTGCGACTGGAGAGCTAAGCGCGGCCGAGAGGAGCCACCCCAAGTCTGAGGTCAGGGGCAGAAGCCGGGAGGACTCCATGCCCAAAGGGCGGAAGCCAAGAGGAGTTACCCCACGTCTGAGGTCAGGGGCAGCAGCCAGAGTACCAGACTGCAATGGCACAGGAATGGCCAAGAGGAGCTACCCTGCGTCTGAGGTCAGGGGGGGCGGCTGAGAGGAGATAACCAGCATCCGAGGTCAGGGGCTGTGACGAGAGGAGTTACCCCGCATCCAAGGACAGGGGCAGTGGCTGGGAGGAGATACCCCATGGCCCTAAGCCCAAGGCCAGGGGCAGCAGGAGGGAGGAGCTACCCCATGCCCCCACACCTGAGACCAGAGGCCGCGGCCAGGAGGAGCAACCCCACGTCCAAGCAGCCGCGGCTTCGCAGGTGCAGGAGGGCCTAGAGGAGCTATCCCACATTGAAGGTCAGGAAGGGAGGCGGTAAGAAGATACCCCTCGTCCAAGGTAAGGAGCAATGGCTGCGCTTTGCTGGAGCAGCCGTGAAGAGATACCCCACGTCCAAGGTAAGAGAAACCCAAGTAAGATGGTAGGTGTTGCAAGAGGGCATGAAAGGGCAAACACACTGAAACCATACTCACAGAAAACTAGTCAGTCTAATCACACTAGGACCACAGCCTTGTCTAACCCAATGAAACTAAGCCATGCCCGTGGGGCAACCCAAGATGGGCGGGTCATGGTGAAGAGATATGACAGAATGTGGTCCACTGGAGAAGGGAATGGCAAACCACTTCAGTATTCTTGTCTTGAGAACCCCATGAACAGTATGAAAAGGCAAAATGATAGGATACTGAAAGAGAAACTCCCTAGGTCAGTAGGTGCCCAATATGCTACAGATCAGTGGAGAAATAACTCCAAAAAAAAAATGAAGGGATAGAGCCAAAGCAAAAACAATACCCAGCTGTGGATGTGACTGGTGATAGAAGCAAGGTCCGATGCTGTAAAGAGCAATATTGCATAGGAACCTGGAATGTCAGGTCCATGAATCAAGGCAAATTGGAAGTGGTCAAATAAGAGATGGCAAGAGTGAATGTCGACATTCTAGGAATCAGCGAACTGAAATGGACTGGAATGGGTGAATTTAACTCAGATGACCATTATATCTACTATGGTGGGCAGGAATCCCTAAGAAGAAATGGAGTGGCCACCATGGTCAAAAAAGAGTCCAAAATGGAATACTTGGATGCAATCTCAAAAACGACAGAATGATCTCTGTTCGTTTCCAAGGCAAACCATTCAATATCACAGTAATCCAAGTCTATGCCCCAACCAGTAACGCTGAAAAAGTTGAAGTTAAATGGTTCTATGAAGACCTACAAGACCTTTTAGAACTAACACCCAAAAAAAGATGTCCTTTTCATTATAGGGGACTGGAATGCAAAAGTAGGAAGTCAAGAAACACCTGGAGTAACAGGCAAATTTGGCTTTGGAATACGGAATGAAGCAGGGCAAAGACTAATAGAGTTTTGCCAAGAAAATGCACTGGTCATAACAAACACCCTCTTCCAACAACACAAGAGAAGACTCTACATGGACATCATCAGATGGTCAACACCGAAATCAGATTGATTATATTCTTTGCAGCCAAAAATGGAGAAGCTCTATACAGTCAACAAAAACAAGACCAGGAGCTGACTGTGGCTCAGATCATGAATTCCTTATTGCCAAATTCAGACTGAAATTGAAGAAAGTAGGAAAAACCACTAGACCATTCAGGTATGACCTAAATCAAATCCCTTATGATTATACAGTGGAAGTGAGAAATAGACCTAAGGGCCTAGATCTGATAGATAGAATGCCTGATGAACTATGGACAGAGGTTCGTGACATTGTACAGGAGACAGGGATCAAGACCATGCCCATGGAAAAGAAATGCAAAAAAGCAAAATGGCTGTCTGGGGAGGCCTTACAAATAGCTGTGAAAAGAAGAGAAGTGAAAAGGAAAGGAGAAAAGGAAAGATATAAACATCTGAATGCAGAGTTCCAAAGAATAGCAAGAAGAGATAAGAAAGCCTTCTTCAGCGATCAAAGCAAAGAAAGAGAGGAAAACAACAGAATGGGAAAGACTAGGGATCTCTTCAAGAAAATCAGAGATACCAAAGGAACATTTCATGCAAAGATGGGCTCAATAAAGGACAGAAATGGTATGGACCTAACAGAAACAGAAGATATTAAGAAGAGATGGCAAGAATACACAGAAGAACTGTACAAAAAAGATCTTCATGACCTAGATAATCATGATGGTGTGATCACTGACCTAGAGCCAGACATCCTGGAATGTGAAGTCAAGTGGGCCTTAGAAAGCATCACTACGAACAAAGCTAGTGAAGGTGATAGAATTCCAGTTGAGCTATTCCAAATCCTGAAAGATGGTGCTGTGAAAGTGCTGCACTCAATATGCCAGCAAATTTGGAAAACTCAGCAGTGGCCACAGGACTGGAAAAGATCAGTTTTCATTCCAATCCCAAAGAAAGGCAATGCCAAAGAATGCTCAAACTACCGAACAATTGCACTCATTTCACACACTAGTAAAGTAATGCTCAAAATTCTCCAAGCCAGGCTTCAGCAATATGTGAACCATGAACTTCCAGATGTTCAAGCTGGTTTTAAAAAAGGCAGAGGAACCAGAGATCAAATTGCCAACATCTGCTGGATCATGGAAAAAGCAAGAGAGTTCCAGAAAAGCATCTATTTCTGCTTTATTGACTATGCCAAAGCCTTTGACTGTGTGGATCACAATAAAATGTGGAAATTCTGAAGGAGATGGGAATACCAGACCACCTGATCTGCCTCTTAAGAAATTTGTATGCAGGTCAGGAAGCAACAGTTAGAACTGGACATGGAACAACAGACTGGTTCCAAATAGGAAAAGGAGTATGTCAAGGCTGTATATTGTCGCCCTGTTTATTTAACTTATATGCAGAGTACATCATGAGAAATGCTGGACTGAAAGATACACAAGATGGAATCAAGTTTGCCGGGAGAAATATCAATAACCTCAGATATGCAGATAACACCACCCTTATGGCAGAAAGTAAAGAAGAACTAAAAAGCCTCTTGATGAAAGTGAAAGTGGAGAGTGAAAAAGTTGGCTTAAAGCTCAACATTCAGAAAATGAAGATCATGGCATCTGGTCCAATCACTTCATGGCAAATAGATGGGGAAACAGTGGAAACAGTGTCAGACTTTATTTTTCTGGGCTCCAAAATCACTGCAGATGTTGACTGCAGCCATGAAATTGAAAGACGCTTACTCCTTGGAAGGAAAGTTATGACCAACCTAGATAGCATATTCAAAAGCAGAGACATTATTTTGCCAACAAAGGTCCGTGTAGTCAAGGCTATGGTTTTTCCTGTGGTCTTGTATGGTTGTGAGAGTTGGACTGTGAAGAAGGCTTAGTGCTGAAGAATTGATGCTTTTGAGCTGTGTTGTTGGAGAAGACTCTTGAGAGTCCCTTGGACTGCAAGGAGATCCTACCAGTCCATTCTGAAGGAGAAAAGCCCTGGGATTTCTTTGGAAGGAATGATGCTAAAGCGGAAACTCCAGTACTTTGGCCACCTCATGCGAAGAGTTGTCTCATTGGAAAAGACTCTGATGCTTGGAGGGACTGGGGGCAAGAGGTTAAGGGGACGACAGAGGATGAGATGGCTGGATGGCATCACTGACTCGAAGTACATGAGTCTGAGTGAACTCCAGGAGTTGGTGCTGGACAGGGAGGCCTGGTGTGCTGCAATTCATGGGGTCGCAAAGAGCTGGACACGACTGAGCGACCGAACTGAACTGAACTGATTATAGGTATTTGGATTGTTTCCAGTTTTAGGCACTCTGAATAAAGCTGCTATGGACATGCATGTACAAGTGTTTTGTGGACATATATCTTGATTTTTCTGGGATAAATATCATTCATGGAACGTGGATAGGGTATATGATAGGTGTATGTTTGATTTTTTAAAGTAATTGCTGACCAGTTTTCTAAACTGCTGTAATATCCATTCTCACATGGACATTGCAATAGTTCTATTCAATCCACATCTTTGCTACAATAGTTTCATTCAATCCACATCCTTGCTAATTTGTGATATTTTTCTTTTCTTTTTATAGCATTAGATTTCTAAAAGTTTTATAGTGTATCAGTTCAGTTCAGTTCAGTCACTCAGTCGTGTCCAACTCTTTGCAACCCCACGAAGCACAGCACACCAGGCCTCCCTGTCCATCACCAACACCCAGAGTCCACCCAAGCCCATGTCCATTGACTTGATGATGCCGTCCAACCATCTCATCTTCTGTTGTCACCTTCTCCTCCTGCCCTCAATCTTTCCCAGCATCAGGGTCTTTTCCAATGAGTTAGCTCTTTGCATCAGGTGGCCAAAGTATTGGAGTTTCAGCTTCAACATCAGTCCCTCCAATGAACACCCAGGACTGATCTACTTTAGGATGGACTGGTTGGATCTCCTTGCAGTCCAAGGGACTCTCAAGAATTCTCCACCACCACAGTTCAAAAACATCAGTTCTTCGGTGCTCAGCTTTTTTCACAGTCCAACTCTCGCATCCATACATACCACTGGAGAAACCATAGCCTTGACTAGATGGACCTTTCTAGGCAAAGTAATGTCTCTGCTTTTTTAATATGCTATCTAGGTTGGTCATAACTTTCCTTCCAAGGAGTAAGTGTCTTTTAATTTCATGGCTGCAATAACCATCTGCTGTGATTTTGAGCCCCCCAAAGTAAAGTCAGCCACTGTTTCCACTGTTTCTCCATCTATTTACCATGAAGTGATGGGACCAGATGCTATGATCTTCGTTTTCTGAATGTTGAGCTTTAAGCCAACTTTTCTACTCTCCTCTTTCACTTTCATCAAGAGGCTCTTTAGTTATTCTTCACTTTCTGCCATAAGGGTGGTGTTATCTGCATATCTGAGGTTATTGATATTTCTCTCAGCAATCTTGATTCCAGCTTGTGCTTCCTCCAGCCCAGCATTTCTTATGATGTACTCTGCATATAAGTTAAATAAGCAGGGTGACAATATACAGCCTTGAAATATTCCTTTTCCTATTTGGAACCAATGGTATGTTTTTCTCTTAATCTGCATTTCTCTGATGTCATGTATCTCCTCATATGCTTACTGGCTAATTATGTATTTTGTGAAATGTCTGTTTAAACTTTTTGTTCATGTTTTATTGTTTTTGCCTTGTGATTATTTGAATGATTTTATATTCTAATGTAAATCATTTCTCAGAAAAATGTAATGAAAACATTATCTCCCATTTTGCATCAAGTTTTTCTTGGTATCTTTTGAAGATCAACATTTTTAAATTTTTAAAGGGTAGAGTTTATCAATTGTTTATTTTACCATTTTTGCTTTTCATTTGTATCTTTAAGAAGCCTAACTTAAATGTCACAGAGATTTTCTCCCATGTTTTCTTCTAGAATAAAACTGTTCAATAGAACTTTCTGATTGATGGAAATAGTCCATAGCTGCCCTGTCCAAAATGGAAACTGCTAGCTAATTTTGGCTACCAAGCACTTGAGATATGATTAGTGAGACTGAAGAGCTTATTTTTTAATTTCACTTTATTTTTAACATTAAATATAAATTGAGATATATGATTGTTGTATTAAACACTGTAATTATAGAGGTTTTATAGATTTAACTTTTATATTTAGATTCCTGAGGCACACATTAATTATGGTATATTGTATAAGGTGAAGGTCTATGGTCATTACTTTCCATTTGAACATCCAATTTTCCTAGTACCATTTGTTGAAAAGACTTTCCCTTCTCTGTTGAAATAGTTTGGCACTTTCATTGAAAATTAATTGATCGTATATTTATAAATCAATTTTTAGATTCTGTATTATGTTCTGAATTCTGTATTATGTGGATCTGCCTACAAGCTAGGGGTGTCATTACTGGATTATTCGGTAAGATGATATTTAATCTTCTGAAAGTGAAAGTCACTCAATCGTGTTCCTGACTCTTTGCAACCCCATGGACTTTGCAAAGTCCATGGAATTCTCCAAGCCAGAATGCTGGAGTGGGTAGCCTTTCCCTTCTCCAAGGGAGCTTCCCAACCCAGGGCTTGAACCCTGGTCTCCCACATTGCAGGTGAATTCTTTACCAACTGAGACATAAGGAATGCCCAAGAATACTGGAGTGGGTACCCTATTCCTTCTCCAGCGGATCTGCCTGACCCAGGAATCAAACTGGGGTCTCCTGCATTGCAGGCATTTTCTTTACCAACTGAGCTATTAGGGAAGACCTTTAACTATGCAGGAAACTGCAAAATTATCTTCCAAAATGGTGGTAACTTTGTGCATTCCCACCAAAAATGAATGAGATCTCCTATTATCCCATATCCCTTCAGCATTTGATATTGTCAGGTTTTTATTATTTCAGTCATTCTAGTGAGTATATAGTAGTATCTCATCATTTTAATTTAAATTTTCTAATATCATATTATGTTGAGCATCTTTTAATATGTTTATTTGCAACCCTATTTGTAGAAATACCTATTCACATCTTTTGCCCATTTTTTAAGTGAGTTACTTGTTGTATTATTGTTGAGTTTAAAGTGTTCTTTTCATATTCAGGATATAAGTTCTTTATCAGATATACATTGTTCAAATATTTTTCCCAGTCCTTTTTTAGTCATTATCTTATGGTGTCTTTTTAAGAACACATATTTTTAATTTTCATGAAGTGCACTGATCAGTTTTTCCTCTCATGAGTCATACATTTTTTTTTAAATCTAAAAAGCCTTTTATGGTTCAAGATGGCAGAATAGAAGGACATGTGCTCATGCCCTGTTAGAGTATGAAAATCATAACTAGCTATTGCACAACCATTGGCAAGAAGATGCAGAAACTTATGAAAACAAACAAAGAAATAAACAAACATACCCTACATCAGAGTCAAAGGAGAAGCCACAGCAAGATAGTAGAAGGAGTGCAATCATGATAAAATCAAATCCCATACTGGCCAGGTGGGTGACCCACAAACTGGAGAATAATAATACCAAAGAAGTTCTCCCACTGTTGTGAAGGTTCTGCACTCCACATGAGGCATCCCAGCCTGGGGATTGAGCAAAGGTACTAGGGACCCCAGGGAATAAGACTTTGAAGGCCAGCAGGATTTGATTGCAGGACTTCAAAAGGACTGGGGGAAATAGAGACTCCAATCTTGTAAACAAAATCTTACATGCACGAGGACCCAGGGGAAAGGAGCCATGACCCCACAGGAAACAACCAGACCTACCTGTTGGTGTTGAAGGGTCTCCTGTGGAGGCATGGGTCAGCAGTGGCTTACTGCATGGATGGAGGCCCTGGCAGCAGCAATCCTGAGAGATCCCCCTTGGAGTTAGCCCTCTACTGTGGACAAGAATCCCTTAGAAGAAATGGAGTAGCCATCAGAGTCAACAAAAGGGTCCAAAATGCAGTACTTGGATGCCATTTCAAAAACGACAGAATTATCTCTGTTCGTTTCCAAGGCAAACCATTCAATATCACAGTAATCTAAGTCTATGCCCCAACCAGTAATGCTGAAGAAGCTGAAGTTGAATGGTTCAATGAAGACCTACAAGACATTCTAGAACTAACACCCAAAAAGATGTCCTTTTCATTATAGGGGTGCTGGTGCTAAATCGGGTCAGTCGTGTCTGACTCTGTGCGACCCCATAGACGGCAGCCCACCAGGTTCCCCCATCCCTGGGATTCTCCAGGCAAGAACACTGGAGTGGGTTGCCATTTCCTTCTCTAATGCATGAAAGTGAAAAGTGAAAGTGAAGTCTTTCGGTCATGTGCGACTCTTAGTGACCCCCATGGACTGCAGCACACCAGGCTCCTCCATCCATGAGATTTTCCAGGCAAGAGTACCGGAGTGGGGTGCCATTGCATTCTCCTCATTATAGGGGACTGGAATGCAAAAGTAGGAAGTCAAGAAACACCTGGAGTAACAAGCAAATTTGGCTTTGAAATGCAAAATGAAGCAGGACAAAGGCTAATAGAGTTTTGCCAAGAGAATGCACTGGTCATAGCAATCATCATCTTCCAACAACACAAGAGAAGACTACACATGGACATCACCAGATGGTCAATACCGAAATAAGATTGATTATATTCTTTGCAGCCAAAGAGGGAGAAGCTCTATAGAGTCAGCAAAAATAAGACCAGGAGCTGACTGTGGCTCAGATCATGAATTCCTTATTGAAAAATTCAGACTTAAATTGAAGAAAGTAGGGAAAACCATTAGACCATTCAAGTCAGTCACTCAGTCATGTCCGACTCTTTGTGACTACATGAATCACAGCACGCCAGGCTTCCCTGTCCATCACCTACTCCCAGAGTTCACTCAAACTCATGTCCATCGAGTCGGTTCTGCCATCCCAGCCATCTCATCCTCTGTCGTCCCCTTTGCCTCCTGCCACCAATCTTTCTCAGCAACAGGGTCTTTTCCAGTGAGTCAACTCTTTGCATGAGGTGGCCAAAGTATTGGAGTTTCAGCTTCAGCACCAGTCCTTCCAAAGGACACCCAAGACTGATCTCCTTTAGGATGGACTGGTAGGATCTCCTTGCAGTCCAAGGGACTCTCAAGAGTCTTCTCCAACACCACAGTTCAAAAGCATCAATTCTTTGGCGCTCAGCTTTCCTCAGAGTCCGACTCTCACATCCATACATGACCACTGGAAAAAGCATAGCCTTTACTAGACGGACTTTTATTGGCAAAGTAATATCTCTGCTTTTCAATATGCTATCTAGGTTGGTCATAACTTTCCTTCCAAGAAGTAAGCGTCTTTTAATTTCATGTCTGGAATCACCGTCTGCAGTGATTTTGGAGCCCCCCAAAATAAAGTCAGTCACTGTTTCCACTGTTTCTCCATCTATTTCCCATGAAGTGATGGGACCAGATGCCATGATCTTCAATTTCTGAATGTCGAGCTTTAAGCCAAATTTTTCACTCTCCTCTTTCACATTCATCAAGAGGCTTTTTAGTTCCTCTTCACTTTCTGCCATAAGGGTGGTGTTATCTGTATATCTGAGGTTACTGATATTTCTCCCGGCAATCTGGGTTCCAGCTTGTGCTTCTTCCGGCCCAGTGTTTCTCATGATGTACTCTGGATATAAGTTAAATAAGCAGGGTGACAATATACAGCCTTGACGTACTCCTTTTCCTATTTGGAACCAGTCTGTTGTTCCATGGCCACTTCTAACTGTTGCTTCCTGACCTACATATAGGTTTCTCAAGAGGCAGATCAGGTGGTCTGGTATTCCCATCTCTTTCAGAATTTTCCACAGTTTATTGTGATCCACACAGTCAAAGGCTTTATGACCTAAATCAAATCCCTAATGATAATACAGTGGAAGTGAGAAATAGATTTAAGGGACTAGATGTAATAGACAGAGTGCCTGATGAACTCTGGATGGAGGTTCATAACACTGTACAGGAGACAAGGATCAAGACCATCCCCAAGAAAAATAAATGGCAAAAAGCAAAATGGCTGTCTGGGGAGGCCTTACAGATAGCTGTGAAAAGAAGAGAAGTCAAAAGCAAAGGAGAAAAGGAATGATATACCCATTTAAATTCAGAGTTTTAAGAATAGCACAGAGAAATAGCAATAAGAAAGCCTTCCTCAGTGATCAGTGCAAAGAAATAGAGGAAAACAATAGAATGGGAAAGACTAGAGATCTCTTCAAGAAAATTAGAGATGCTAAGGTAACACGTCATACAAAGATGGGCTCAATAAAGGACAGAAAAGGTACAGAACTAACAGAAGCAGAGGATACTAAGAAGAGGTGGCAAGAATACACAGAAGAACTGTACAGAAAAGATCTTCACAGCCCAGATAGTCATGAGGGTGTGATCACTCACCTAGAGCCAGAGATCCTGGAATGTGAAGTCAAGTGGCCCTTAGGAAGCATCTCTCTGAACAAAGCTAGTGGAGGTGATGGAATTCCAGTTGGGCTGTTTCAAATCCTGAAAGATTATGCTGTGAAAGTGCTGCACTCAATATGCCAGCAAATTTGGAAAACACAGCAGTGGCCATGGGACTGGAAAATATCAGTTTTCATTCCAATCCCCAAAAAAGGAAATGCCAAAGAATGCTCAAACTACCGCACAATGTACTCATCTCACATACTAGTAAAGTAATGTTCAAAATTCTCCAAGCCAGACTTCAGCAATACGTGAACCATGAACTTCCAGATGTTGAAGCTGGATTTAGAAAAGGCAGAGGAACCAGAGATCAAAATGCCAACATCCACTGGATCATGGAAAAAGCAAGAGAATTCCAGAATAACATCTACTTCTGCTTTATTGACTATGCCAAAGCATTTGACTGTGTGGATCACAATAAACTGTGGAAAATTCTGAAAGAGATTGGAATATCAGACCACCTGACATGCCTCTTGAGAAACCTGTATGCATGTCAGGAAGCAACATTTAGAACTGGACATGGAAGAACAGACTGGTTCCAAATAGGAAAAGGAGTATGTCAAGGCTGTATATTGTCACCCTGCTTTTTGAACTTATATGCAGAGTACATCATGAATATGCTGAGCTGGATGAGGCACAAGCTGGAATCAAGATTGCTGGGAGAAATATCAATAACCTCAGATCTGCAGATGACACCACCCTTATGGCAGAAATTAAAAAATAATTAAAGAGCATCTTGATGAAAGTGAAAGAAGAGAGTGAAAAATTTGGCTTAAAGCTCAACATTCAGAAAACTAGGATATTGGGATCCAGTCCCATCACTTCATGGTAAATAGATGGAGAAACAGTGGAAACAGTGACAGGCTTTTTTGGGGGGGCTACCAAATCACTGCAGTTGGTGACTGCAGCCATGAAATTAAAAGATGTTTACTCTTTGGGAGAAAAGTTATGGCCAACCTAGACAGCATATTAAAAAGCAGAGATGTTACTTTGCCAACAAAGGTTTGTCTGGTAAAGGCTATCATTTTTCCAGTAGTCGTGTATGGATGTGAAAGTTGAACTATAAAGAAAGCTGAGCACCGAAGAATTGATGCTTTTGAATTATGGTATTGGAGAAGCCTCTTCAGAGTCCCCTGGACTGCATGGAGATCCACCAAGTCAATCCTGAAGAAAATCAGTCCTGAATATTCATTGAAAGAACTGATATTGAAGCTGAAACTCCAATACTTTGCCCACCTGATGAGAAGAGCTGACTCATTGGAGAAGTCCTTGATGCTGGGAAAGATTGAAGGTGAAAGTAGAAGGGGATGACAGAAGAGATGTTTGGATGGCATCACCGACTCAATGGACATGAGTTTGAGTGAACTCTAGGAGTTGGTGATGGACAGGGAGGCCTTGCATGCTGTAGTCCATGGGGTCCCAAAGAGTTGGACAAGACTGAAAGACTGAACTGAATGGAAGTGATAGCCTGTAGAATGAGTTGTCTCAGGTAAAACATCTACCATGGATGGAGCACAACCCTACCCATCAGCAGACAACTGGATCACCATTTTACTTAGCATGGCCCTGCCCAACAAAACAAGATCCTGTTTTTCCTACCACCAGCCCCTCCCAACCTATCTAGTTATGTCCAACCTAGATAGCATATTCAAAAGCAGAGACATTATTTTGCCAACAAAGGTCCGTCTAGTCAAGGCTATGGTTTTTCCTGTGGTCATGTATGTATGTGAGGGTTGGACTGTGAAGAAGACTGAGCGCCGAAGAATTGATGCTTTTGCACTGTGGTGTTGGAGAAGACTCTTGGGAGTCCCTTGGCCTACAAGGAGATCCAACCAGTCCATTCTGAAGGAGATCAGCCCTGGGATTTCTTTGGAAGGAATGATGCTGAAGCTGAAACTCCAGTACTTTGGCCACCTCATGCGAAGTGTTGACTCATTGGAAAAGACTCTGATGCTGGGAGGGATTAGGGGCAGAAGGAGAAGGGGAGGATGAGATAGCTGGATGGTATCACTGACTCGATGGACGTGAGTCTGAGTGAACTCCAGGAGTTGGTGATGGACAGGGAGGCCTGGTATGCTGCAATTCATGGGGTCGCAAAGAGTCGGACACGACTGAGTGACTGAACTGAACTGAACTGACAGTCCGCCCCATCAGGGAGCCTCTTAGCCTCATCCACCAGAGGGCAGGCAGCAGAAGCAAGAAGAACTACAATTCCACAGGCACCACATGGAAACTACATCGCAGAAAGTTATTAGAAAAAAATTCACATAGGGTCATCATTACCATCTTTCTAAATTCCATATATATGTGTTAATATACTGTATCGGTATTTTTCTTTCTCAGTTACTTTACTCTGTGATGCATGAAAAAGGGCATTCAAAGCCAGTGCCCTGGGACAACCCAGAGGGATGGGAGGGAGAGGGAGGTGGAACAGGGATTCAGGATGAGAGGACACATGTACACCTGCAGCTGATTCATGTCAATGTCTGGCAAAAACCACCACAATATTGTAAAGTAATTTGCCTCCAATTATAATAAATAAATTAATTTTTTTTAATGCAGAGAATTATGTCCCAGATGAAAGGACAAAATAAAACCCCAGAAAAACAACTAAATTAAGTGGAAATAGGCAAGCTTCCAGAAAAAGAATTCAGACTAACCATAGTGAAGATGATCCAGGATCTCAAAAAAAGAATGGAAAAGATGTAAGAAATGTTTACCAAAGACTCACAAGAACTAAAGAACAAACAGAAATGAATACTACACTAGAAGGAATCAAAAGCAGAATAATTGAGACAGAATAACAGAAAAGTGACCTGGAAGACAGAATGGTGGAAATCACAACTGCAAAACAGAATATGGACTAAAGAATGAAAATTAATGAAGAGAGCCTAAGAGACCTCTGGGACAACATGAACCACACCAACATTCACATTGTAGGGATCCTAGAAGGAGAAGAGAGAAAGGATCTGAGAAAATATTTGAAGAGATAATAGCTGAAAACTTCCCTAACATGGGAAAGGAAATAGTTAAATAAATCCAAGAATCACAGAGAGTCCCAAACAGGATAAACCCAAGGAGAAACACATCGAGATACACAGTAATCAAACTGATAAAGAAAATTAAAGACAAAGATAAAATATTAAAAGTAACAAGGGAAAAGCAGCAAATAATATACAAGGGAACTCCCATAAGGTTATCAGCTGATTTCTTGACAGAAACTCTGTAAGCCAGAAGGGAATGGTAATATATCTTTAAAGTGATGAAGAGAAGAACCTATACAAGAATATTCTACCCAGCAGCCCCTCTCTCAGATTTGATGGAGAAATCAAAAGCTTTCCAGACAAGCAAAAGTTAAGAGAATTCAGCACTATCAAACCAGTTTTACAATAAATGCTAAAGGGACTTCTCTAGGCAGGAAACACAAGTGAAGAAAGACACCTAAATAAAACAAACCCAAAACAATTAATAAAATGATAATAGGATTGTACATATTGATATATATGATTGAGCTTCCCTGGAGGCTCAGACGGTAAAGCATTTGCCTACAATGCAGGAGACCCAGGTTCAATCCCTGGATCGGGAAGATCTCCTGGAGAAGGAAATGGCAACCCACTGAAGTATTCTAGCCTGGAAAATCCCATGGATGGAGGAGCCTGGTAGGCTACAGTCCATGGGGTCACAAAGAGTCAGACACAACTAAGCGACTTCACTTCACTTCACATATTGATAATTACCTTAAATGTAAATGGATGAAATGCACCAACCAAAAGACATAGACTGCCCAGGCGGATGAAAACCTATACATGTATGCACTTCCACTTATCACATCACTCTACTTAACCCCCAATTTGTATGTAATTATTTCATATTATTAGGTTAATCATGTTTCCATTATGGCTTGGGATTGTAATTATCTTTTATTTTTTATCTGACCGTTGGCTGTGAAAACTGATAAACATCTTTTACTATTGTGAAAAAAAGCCATAGGCAAACCAAATGAATAGGGGTTTCCCCCACACCACCAAGCCGTTCTTCAACATTGTCTGGATGTACTACAATTAACTTCAATTCTGACACAAAGGGTTCAGTCCTACAAGAATGTCCTCCTACTCCCTGCCCTTCATATATGAAATGGAAGTCCAGGTTATCGCCTGAGCTTCTATCCAATTGGCTGTACATCAGAGGCGCAAACCCAGGACATTTTCCCCAGGTTTGACTGATTTGCTAGAGCAGTTCACAGAACTCAGAAAGATTTAACATACTAGATCATCAGTTTATTACAAAAAGATGAAACTCAGGAACAGCCAGATGGTAGAGATGCATAGGGCAAGGGTGAGAAGGAGCAAGGAGTTTCCATGCCTCTTTAGGCATGTCACTCACTGTCCCAGCACTTCCATGTGTTCAGCAACCCAGAAGTTCTCCAAACACTGTCCTTTTGAGTTTTAGTGGAAATTTCCCATGTGAGCTGTTGGAGATTGGTTCAAACCTCTAGCCACCTTTTGGTGGAAGAGGGGGACAAGCAATCAGTATCCATCCCTAGGTGGGGTCCAAGATACCTCATTAACATGAAAAAGACACCTTTTAGCACTCCAACTACTTAGGAAATTTTTAAAAAGTTTTAGGAGTTATGCGCCAGAAACAGAGATGAAATCCAAATATATATTTCTTATTATAAATCATAATATCACAATTACCTCCTAGAAATTTTATATTTTGCATTTTACATTTAGGTTTATACTTTATTTTCAGTTAAAATTTTGATAATTAGTCTGTGTGTAGATTCATTTTTTGCATGTGAGAGTTGTTATCCCATCATCATTTATTAAAAAAAAAACATCTTTCTCCATTGAATTGCATTTGCTCTTTTGTTAAAGTTTGGTTATCTATATGTGTGTGAGTCCATTTCTGGGCTTTCTATTTTGTTCCATTGATGTATTTGTCTATTCTTTCACCAATATCACACTCACTTGATAATTATGGCTTTATAGTAACTCTTCCTTGGAAGGAAAGTTATGACCAACCTAGATAGCATATTCAAAAGCAGAGACAGTACTTTGCCAACAAAGGTTCATCTAGTCAAGGCTATGGTTTTCCTGTGGTCATGTATGGATGTGAGAGTTGGACTGTGAATAAGGCTGAGCGCCAAATAATTGATACTTTTGCACTGTGGTGTTGGAGAAGACTCTTGAGAGTCCCTTGGACTGCAAGGAGATCCAACCAGTCCATTCTGAAGGAGATCAGCCCTGGGATTTCTTTGGAAGGAATGATGCTAAAGCTGAAACTCCAGTACTTTGGCCACCTCATGCGAAGAGTTGACTCATTGGAAAAGACTCTGATGCTGGGATGGATTGGGGACAGGAGGAGAAGGGGACGATGACAGAGGATGAGATGGCTGGATGGCATCACTGACTCGATGGACGTGAGTCTGAGTGAACTCCGGGAGTTGGTGATGGACAGGGAGGCCTGGCGTGCTGCGATTCATGGGGTCACAAAGAGTCAGACATGACTGAGCTACTGAACTGAACTGAAATTGAATAGTATCAATTTTCTGACTTTATTCATCTTCAGTCTTGTGTTAGCTATCTGCATTTTGTGCCTTTGCATATAAACTTGATAACCTGTTTGTCAGTATCCACAAAATTAATAATTGAACTTTTGTTTCAGTTAATACTGAATATTGGGAAGAATCAACATTATAATAATACTGAGTCCGCCTATCCATGAACACGGAATATTTCCTCATCTATTTAAGACTTCTAAGTTTTCTGTCAATAAGATTTATATTTTTTCTCATATAGATATTGCATATATTTTATTAAATTTATTCCTAAATAATTTTTGAAGTGCTAATAAAATGGTATTGTGTTTTAAGCTTCAAATTCCAATTATTCATTACTAGTATATAGGAAAGCCACTGATTTTGTATATCAGTCATGTATCCTACAAATTTGGTATAATTACTTATTAGTTCTGGGAGATTTTTGTTGTTGATTCTTCGCATTTTCTACACAATTATGTCATCTGGAAACAGTTTTATTTTTTCATTCCCTCTCTGTATATTTTTCATTCCCTTTTCTTGTCTTGTTACACTAGTTAGAAGTTTCAGAACAATGTATAATAGGTGTGATGAGAGGGTACTTCCCTGTCTTGTTCCTGATCTTAATGAGAAAGCATTTAGTTTTTCACCATAATATAATGTTAATTTTAGTGTGTGTGTGTGTGTGTGTTTTGTAGATTTAAAAAAGAATCAACTTGAAGAAGTTCCTCTCTTTCTAATTTGCTGAGAGTTTTTATCACGAATGACTGTTGGGCTTATTTCATCTAGTGAAAAGATCAGGTAATTTTTCTTCAATTGCCTGGTAATATGATGGATTAAATTAATTGAAATTTAAATGTTGAATTAACCTTGAACACTTCGAATAAATCCCATTCAGTCATGGTGCATAATTCTTTTATGCATTGTTGGATTTGATTTACTAATATTTTGTTGACTTTTGCAGCTATGTTTATGAGAGAGATTGGTCTATTGTTTTCCTTTTTTATAATGTGTTTTTTCGTATTAACCAGACCTCATAGAATGAGTCAGGAGTTGTTCACTGTGCTGCTATTTTTCAGAAGAGGTGTACAGAATTGATGTTTTTTTCCTTAAATATTTGGTAGAAGTTACTAATGAAACTATCTGGGCTTAGTGTGTTCTTTTGAAAGGTTATTAATTATTGATTGAATTTCTTTAATAGATGTGAGAAAAACAGATTGGCCATTTTCCCTTCTGAGTTTTGGTAGATTTTGTCTTCTACTAACTGAATGTTTGTATCTCATCAAAATTCAGATGTTGAAATTTATTTGCCAATGTTTTGTTGTTCGGAGGTAAGGCCATTTAGGAGGTTAGTAGTTCATGAAGACAAAGCCTTGATAAATGGGATTAGTGAGCTTATAAAGAGACCCTAGAAAGCTCTCTTGCCCCTTCTGCTGTGTAAACACACAGTGAGGAGACAGTCATTCATCTATGAACCATGAGGTCCTCACTAAACACTGAATCTGTTGGCACCTTAGTCTTGGACTGCCCAGCCTCCAAAATTGAGAAATTTCTGATGTTTATAAGTCACCCAGTTTATGGCAGTTTGTCATGGCAGCTCAAATGGATTGAGACAACGTTTTTCACTGTCTTTCCAATTTCAACAGAAATTCAACTAAGTTGTTGAATGTATGGGCATAATATTCCTTAATGTCTATGTGATCAGTAGTGATGATCTCTCTTCACTTCTGATATTAGTAACTAGTGCAATCTCTTTTTTCTTGATTATATTATAATAGACTCTAGCCAGGGTAGTTTGTTAGTCACTCAGTTGTGTCTGACTCTTTGTGACCCCATGAACTGTCAGATTCCTCCATCCATGAGATTCTTCAGTCAAGAATACTGGAGTGGGCAGCCATTCCCTTCTCCAGGACACCCTCCAGACCCAGAGATTGAACCCAGGTCTCCTGCATTGCAGGCAGATTCTTTACCATCTGAGCCACCAGAGAAGCCCAGCCAGGCTAAAATCAGATCAACTGTTTTATTTATCTTGTCAGAGAACTTTTAATTTTGTTGATTTTTCTCTATTGTTTTCTTTACATTTTATCATTTTTATTATTTATTTTCCTCTTCTTTCTTTAGATTTTCTTTTCTTTCTCTTGTTTCTAAGGTGTATACTTAGATTATTGATTTCAAATCTCTTTTCCTAATATACATACATACACAGGCACACGTGTGTGTGTGTATATCTATATAATTATATATATATATATATATACACACACACATATATATAGTGCTATAAATTTCCATCTAAGCACTGGTTTCACTGTATCCTACACATTTTGATAAGCTGCATTTCCATTTTCATTTAATTCAAAATATTTTTAAACTATCTATTATATACACATTCATAGTATGCATTTGTGTGTGGGTGACTTACTGTATATCCTTACTTATTTGCTTCCTGCTGAATTGGTCAATTACTTATAGAAGTATGTTGACATGTCCCAACTCTAGTAGTGGATTTGTGTATTTTGCGTTGCAGTTCTATCAACATTTGCCTCACATATTCTCATGTTCTATATCTAGGTACATACATATCCAGGACTGTTAACTCTTTCTGGAGAATCTACCCCTTTATCATTATGTAATACCCCCATTTAGTCTTGATGATTTTCTTACCTCTGAAATCTTTTTTTTTTTTTTTATAAAATTAATATAGCTACTCCATCTTTCATTTGATTATGTTACCTTGGTATATATTTCTCACTTTACTTTTATTCTATCTGGTTAGAATGCAATACTACCAAACTGATAAAGAAAATCAGGTTGAACTATTTTGAACAGAGTATACTATGATAGGTTTTGGAAAATTGGCTGTTATAATTTATCTATCCCATATTACATACTTTTGTAATTTGACTCTGCTGCTTCTCTCAAGAGATAGACTCTATATCCATTTCCCTATGAATTTAGGCTAAAATTTTGACTTGCTTAGATTCATAAAATGTGGTGGAAGTGATTTTTGGAGTTCTAACCTTAACCCTATGAACTTCTGCTCTCACTATAGTGCTGCCTTGAGACTTTCCTGTCAATAAAGCCTGGGATGATGTCTGAGGATGCGATCACATGGTCCATTTTACAGCTCATATCAACTTCCAGACAAATGAGTGAGGCCATATGGAATGATTCATTCTCAGCTGAATCAATAGGAAGCTGAAGTTGATAGCATCAGAGGGATCGCCTAACTGAGACCATCCTATGGAATCATAAATATATAAAATAGTGGTTTTATTAAGCTTCTCAATTTGAAGATGCTTTATTATACATGACTGAAAACTGATATTCCTTTTCTATGAGCAACAAATTCCTCTTTTCTCATTTTGTTTTCTTCACTTCTTTATCTTAACTAAAACCAGGCTCTTTGCAGTTTTCTCAAATTCAAAGAAACTGTTCTTATACCACATAAACCTTAGGTAAAAGACATTGAATAATTATATTCCTTGATCCCCATTGTTCTTTATAGATCATTATTCCTCTGTTCTCCTATTTAATACTCTCTGCATTTTTTACTTTCATGCTATAATGCTGTCACCTACTGTCATCTGCTAATACTTCTTCTTTTCATCTACATCTACTGGGGAAGAGCAGAGGGCAATTGCTAATAGCTGCAGAAAGAATGAAGCAGCTGAGACAAAGTGGAAACAATGCACAGTTGTGGATGTGTCTGGTGGTAAAAGTAAAGCCTGAAGCTGTAAGGAGCAATACTGCATAGGAACCTGGAATGTCAAATAAATCAAGGTAAATTGCATGTAATCAAGCAGGAGATGGCAAGAGTGAACATCGAAATTTTAAGAATCAGTGAACTAAAATGAACAGGAATGGGCAGATGTAATTCAGATGACCGTTATGTATACTACTGTGGCAAAGGATCCCTTAGAAGAAATAGACTAGCTCTCATAGTTAACAAGACAGTCCAAAATGCAGTACTTGGGTACAGTCTCAAAAATGACAGAATCACCTTGGTTCATTTCCAAGGCAAACCATTCAACATCACAGTAATCCAAGTCTATGCCCCAATCACTAATGCTGGAAAAGTTGAAGTTGAATGGTTCTGTGAAGACCTGTAAGGCCTTATAGACTTTATAGAGCTGACTCATTGGAAAAGGCCCTGATGCTGGGAAAGATTGAGGGCAGGAAGAGCAGTGGGCAACAGAGGATGAGCTGGTTGGATGGCATCACCAACTCAATGGACATGAGTTTGAGCAATCAATGGGAGATGATGAAGGACAGGAAAGCCTAGAGTATTGCAACCAATGGGGTCACAGAGAGATGGAGGGGACTTACTGACTGAAAAAGAAGAATCAACATCCTAGTCAAACTCCCTGAATCATGCATCCTGCACACTTTCCTACTCCTTATACCTAAACTTTTTATGATTTCTAGTTTTACATACCTTTCTGAATCATTCTGAATGATTCAGTAACTCAATCCCTTGATCTCACTCTCTTCCAGAAATCTTTTCATACACTTTATCGAAGTTACTGTTTGCAGTGATCATGCTACTGCTGCTGCTGCTAAGTCACTTCAGTCGTGTCTGACTCTGTGCGACCCCATAGACGGCAGCCCACCAGGCTCTGCCGTCCCTGGGATTCTCCAGGCAGGAACACTGGAGTGGGTTGCCATTGCCTTCTCCATTGTGTGAAAGTGAAAAGTGAAAAGTGAAAGTGAAGTCCCTCAGTTGTGTCCAACTCGTAGTGACCCCATGGACTGCAGCCTACCAGGCTCCTCCATCCATGGGATTTTCTAGGCAAGAGTACTGGAGTGGCTTGCCATTGCCTTCTCCGGCAGTGATCATAACCTGGATCTTATATTCATTCTTTCGTACTGAATTTTACTTCTCCACAAATCCTCTAAATGTTAGCATAACTTAGGGCATATTCTTAGGTACTTTTAAAACCCATGTTGGTTTAAAACCCAAGTTGGTCTTACTGATTTTTATTTATTAATTAAATGCTGCATTGGATGTATATTCCCTACTCGTATATCTTCCTGAGCCACTGCCTACTTGACATTTCCACTTGCATGTCTTGAAAACATCTTAAATGTACTGTCCAAAGTATACTCTGTTTTTCCCATTTAAGCTGATCTCCCGATTCAGTAAATCTATGGTACCCAGCTCTACAAGGCAGAGACTAGAGTGTTTGTTATTGCCTCATTCTCCTCATATTTATATCTAATTCTTCATCAGTATGATTTAAACTTCTTTTGGAATATATTTTATTAAGTCTGTATTGAATTTATTACAACATTGCTTCTGTTTTATATATTTATTTGCTTGCAAGGCATGTTGGATCTTAGCTTAGTGACCAGGGATCAGACCCACAAACCCTGCATTGGAAGACATAGCCTTAATCACTGGACCACCAGGGAAGACCCTGTAATATATCCTGTATGCATGCTAAGTCGCTTCAGTCGTGTCTGACTCTTTGTGACCCCGTGGACTGTAGTCCACCAGGCTCCTCTGTCCATGGGATTCTCCAGGCAAGAATACTGGAATGGATTGCCATGCCCTCCTCCAAGGGCTCTTCCTAACCCAGGGATTGAACATCTCCTGTATTGGCAGGTGTGTTCTTTACAACCAGTGGTACCTGGGAAGCCCAGAATATATTTTAAATCCATACAATTATCTACATTTATAGTTCACATCAAGAGTCCCTTACCTGGACTATTCCAACAGCCATCTAACTGATTATCTGTTTCAATTTTTTATAACTCTATAGTTTATTCTATGCAGAGAATTCTTTTTTAAAAAAATTGAATGAAGTCACACCACATTGCTATTTTAACTCTTCAATGGCTACACATTGAACGTACAATAGATGCTGTGGTCTTTAATGTGGCCTAAAAAGGCCCTCTAGAATATGGCCCCTGTCTACCTCTCTGACCTTATCCATCATGATTCCCCTCATTTACAATGTTCTGATCACAGCAGCTCTTTTTTCTGTTCCTGAAACTTATAAAGCTTTTGCCAGGTGTAGATCATTTTTACTAACTACTCTTACTGCATGCAGTCATCTGCCCCGAACCTTCTATTCTAAATCTTCACATGGCTTTCATTACCACAAGTTTCAACTAGCTTTCCCCCCTTACTCCCTGTTTTAGCCTTCTTTATTTCTTTCACAACTTTACTATTTTAATTATGTACTGTAACAACATTTTCTTGTTTTCGTTTCTTTCCTTCATGATAATATAAGAGCAGGCACTGTGTGTCTCATGTTTAATGCTGTATTCTCGGTGTTTAACCTACTAGCACAGTGTTTCTCACATAGTACACACTCAGAAAGTATATAATGAAAGAATGAATAAATTGAGTGACTGTGGTATTGATTGTATCGGTTGCTTCAGCATTACCTCCTAGATAGAGCTTAGGATTGTGGGGTTAGAAAACAATCTATGCCATCATTAATAATTACTGAATAGCAGCTGTAGGAGTTGTGGGAGGATTTAATGTGTCCAATAAATATAGGATAAGTGATTTAGTATGTATGAGGGATTTTGCTAAATATTGTGTATTCAGTGGTAAATATAAGAAATGAGATTTATGACCTTATGGAAACTGTAGTCTTGGAAGCTTTTCAGGGAGCATTTGGTAATCTTTTCCTGCATATCACTGCTGTATACAGGTATGAGAGGGAGCATTGATTTGTGGGGCTGGCGGCTCAGCAGTAAAGAGTCTTCCTGCATTGGAGGAAGCACAGGACATGCGAGTTCGATCCCTGTGTTGTGAAGATTCCCTGAAGGAGGAAAATGGCAACTCACTCCAGTATTCTTGCCTGGGAAATCTCATGGATAGAGGAGCCTAACAAGCTATAGTCCATAGGATTGCAAAGAGTTGTACATGACCAAAGCAACTTAGCGTGCACATAGGAAATAGGAGTTGGTGTAAAATTTGAGAAACAGAGAAAAATGAGCTACTAAGAGAGGTAGGACTAAAACATCATTTATTCATTCTCTGAATCTTTCATCCTATATTCTCCCAGCACACACATACACATAACACAAACACACATACAATTTACCTTTTCCTCTACATGCTAGGTTGCACAGTGTGAGGAGAAAGAGTTGATACCTAAAGTAGTTTGGTGAATTCCCTACAGATTTCTGAAAGCTCAGGTACTGGGACATTGGAGTTACTATTGGAAAAGTAACTAATTATGTGCTCAGAATCTACAACTATAGGGTCAAGAAAAGGCTGGGAAAAGGTGAGTGATATCTGATGGTAAAACTTGAGGAAAAAAGCAGAACTAAGTTTTTAGGTGGAGAGATTAAAGGATCAAGAAAAATAGATGCTCATGGAACTAAAAATGATTTTTATGATGAGTGTCTTTTGTTTGCTGAAAAAGAGAATCATATCAAGGATAAAAAATATAACTAGTTGAAAGGAGAAAAGTAACATTATTTGTAGAAAATATAATTATACACCTAAAAACCCATGAAAATAAAGTGTAAAATTGAGAGTGACATTGCAGTAAACGGCCCATTACAAGATATATATATATATATATATATATATATATATATATACATAAATAAATCAATGTCATTCCTATATACCAATAATAGTAGCTCGAGTAGGTGTAACCTTATATTTACAAAAACACAATATGCCTAGGAATACCCCCAAAACAGTAAGAAATGAAAAATAAAATTCATAGCTGAAATACATTTAAATTTTTTGAGAAAAAGAAATATGCCATGTCTTGGGTAAGAATATTAAATACAATAACCAAATCAGTTTGTAGGATGTATAGAATTAACACAATCCCTGAAATTGTTCTAAAGTCAATCTTGAAGAATACCTAAAGGAATTTTGTAAAATAAGTTATGAAGAAAGTACTTATCTTACCACAAAATATGACCTTTTCTTAAATATAATAATTAAAATCATAGCACAATAGTGCTACAATACAATAAATTGCCATATGAGAGTAGAATAGACAAGAATTTAATATATGACAACAGAAGCATTATAAACCAATAGTAAAGGTTAGTTGAGAGTGGAAATTTGTCCATGTAATTGGCCAAAAAACATCCAGTAAGATTTTCACTTCTACCATATATTACCTCCAAATAAATTCCAAAAAGATAACATTTTGAAAATTAGTTAAATATAGGTCAGTCTAGAATGGATAGGAACTTTTTAAAACCTAAGTCATGAAAAAAGATACAGATTGCATGATAGAGTGAACTATGTGAAGTATTGCAAGTTTCTGAATACTGAAAAACACCACGAATCAACTCAAAAGGCAGGGGACAAATGAGGAACATAAATGAGGCAAATGAAAGGTTAATACCTATAACATAGACAAAGTGCATACAGTTAAAGGGGGAAAAAGGTCTTTAATACTCACATATAAAAGGTAGGCAAGGAGCACAGATGGCTAATAAACATGGATACACAAATTCCATGCCACTAGTAGTAGTTAAAAAAAGTACAAATTAGAACAGAAAAGTATCGTGTTCTTGACCAGCATATTGGATTGTTTTTGTCTCTTGTATGAGTGTTCAGTAGTACCAAGGATAATAATGGGGAGTTTAAATTGATAGTTTCTAAAATATCAAAGAAAATTATGTGTCAAGAATTTCAAAAAGGTTTTTGCCATTTAACCAAGATTCTACTTGTATGAATATATTCTAAGGAAATACATTAAAGGTGTGGACAATGATTATATATATATACGCACACACACAGATATTCACAGCATTTAAATTGCACAAAAATTAAATTAAAACCATTAAATATTTGAAAACAGTTTGGTTAAATAAATATGGCAGATCTATATTTTCAAGTTATAAGCATCATATTTTTAAAATTTTAAAGGATGAAGACAAATGCTTTTAAAGATATATGATCCAGAATGTTTTAAATGGGTCATAAATTCATAAATTAAAAAAAAATACAGTACTGGAAGTACAAAATGTTAACAACAACTGTTTCTTGGATCATTATATTGGCTGATTTTACTGATTTTTGGATTGATATTTAGTCAGAAAGAAATGCATTATTTACCCTTCACATATCTTACTTTATGTGATACTCCCAATAATTCAGTGAGGTAGAGTATTGAAATTATTATATTTATTTTACATACAATGAAGAAGGAATTGATAAATCAATTGATTTATCTAAGGTCTTACAGTTCCTAAGTGAGGATCTTTTATCTCTTGTGTAGTACCTGGTATATCATAAGTACTCAATATATATCTGTTGAATGACTTAGCTAAAAGTTATTCTATAAACATACATGTAGGGTTCTATTGTTGCTCAGACTTATAAAGTAACTAATCATGGTTCAGACCTTCAACATTTGACCTTTTCTGGACTTCTTTTAAAAATATTACTATATTTTATTTGCATTCATAGAGCATATACCTGGAGCCAGAAAATTTGAGTGCCATTATGTTTCATCAATTTGGTTTGGTTATAACAATAATGTTTTAGTGATTTAGAAAGTAATTGCCTCAAGATCAGGGGTTGTGCCTTCTCTATGTCCAAGTCTATACTGAGTTACTCAATTGGCCATGGCACAATCTGTTGGGTGGTTTAGACTTTCTTAATGATTGCTTGTATGGCAGTCCATTAGTTTGAATGTGCTTTGATCCAACTGGATTGTTGAAATGGACAAAAACATTGGATTGACTATGCCATGGTACATTAATTTGGAGTCATAGGCAATGTCCTGTAAAGCATCTAACATAATGCCATGAAAATTAGAATACTCAATAGATAAATGTGATAATGATGGTAAAGGCAACTTACTGACAATTATAACTTATTTTTTCTAAATAATTAACAATTCTGCTTTGAAAATGGAAGATCATAAATAACGTTTTTTTAAACTCTTTAATTTACATCTTCAGAAATGCCAGCTGAAAGTATAACCCTGTATGTGAGACAGCAAAATAGACACAGATGTACAGAACAGGCTTTTGGACTCTGCAGGAGAGGGAGCGGGTGGGGTGATTTGGGGGAATGGCATTGAAACATGTATAATATCATATAAGAAACAAATCGCCGGTCCAGGTTTGATACAGGATGCTTGGGACTGATGCACTGGGATGACCCGGAGGGATGGTATGGGGAGGGAGGTGGGAGGGGGGTTCAGGATGGGAAACACGTGTAGGCCCGTGGCGGATTCATGTTGACGTGTGGCCGAACCAATACAATATTGTAAAGTAATTAGCCTCCAATTAAAATAAATAAATTTTTTAAAGTTATATGCTTAGTATTTTATTGTTTTATTTGTTTGTTTTCTTTATCATGGAGGCACGCTATTTTGACACATTTTACTTTTGTAACAAGGTCCAAGTGGAGTTTTGTTAAACCTCATATCATGATAGCATTTATAACAGTCTCTACAGATTTCTATTTAAATTATCATGAGACTTTAATGCATTATTTATATCAAATATCTGTTAAAAGCTTATGCTTTTGAGAAAATGTGACACACTTTACATAATTCAATGTAATTATTTCTTACAAAACAAAAAACATTTCAAACCAAAATTTTAAGCCATTTAATAGAGGTAAATGACTTGGATGACTATTCAAAGAGGAATATTGCAGTGAGGAAAGAAGTATGCCAATATTTTAGCATAACACCAGAAAGCGCATATTACAGCAGTAATAATACTCCCCTACAGGATGTTATAAACAGAAGTGCTGCAAGTTGCTTCAGTCGTATCCGACTCTGTACGACCCCATAGACGGCAGCCCACCAGGCTCCCCCATCCCTGGGATTCTCCAGGCAAGAACATTGGAGTGGCTTGCCGTTTCCTTCTCCAGTGCATGAAAGTGAAAAGTGAAAGTGAAGTCACTCAGTTGTGTCTGACTCTCAGCGACCCCATGGACTGCAGCCTACCAGGCTCCTCAGTCCATGGGATTTTCCAGGCAAGAGTACTGGAGTGGGGTGCCATTGCCATGTTATAAACAGGAGTGTGTCCCCTTAAAATATATATATTGAAGCCATTAACCCCATTGTGACTATATTTGGAAACAGGGCCTTTAAGGAGATAATTAAGGCTAAATTTGTTCATAGTAGTGGGGCCCTAATCTGGTAGGACTGATGTCCTTATAAGAAAAGGAAAAGATGCCAGTGCTCCCTGGCTTGCTCTTGCTCAAGCTCATGCTTGTGCTTATGGTCACTTTCCTCATGTGCACAAAAGGCCATGTAAAAATACAGTAAGGAGGCAGTTATCTGCAAGCCAGCAGGAAAAGCCTCACCAGAAACCAAGCCTGTTGGCACCTTGATCTTGAAATTCCAGCTTCCAGAACTGTGAGAAAATCAGTCTCTGTTGTTGAAGTCACCTATTCTATGGTGTCTTGTAATGGTGGCCCAAGCTGGTTAATATTCCAGAACTTGTGATATGAATACTACATATACTATTACAGGACTGTAATACTACAGGACTTCTTCAACTACTTACTTAAAATCAGAGTTTTTACCCAAACTAAGGATCACATTTCTTTTTTTTTTTATTAGTACTAATGTTTATTATGATCTTAAAATGTTCAAGGAGTCAAGAAGAATATAATACTTGCATTTATATAATGTACTGGAAAGAAGTATGTGTTCTTTAAAAAAATGTTAATGAATGTTCTGCATTTCCATATTTTAAAGTACTTCTGTTTGCAATTTTTTCACATATATCCCCCTGAGGTGATCATTTGCAGTGTTGCTGAGGCATAGATTTGAATTTAAGGTGCTGCATTAGGAGAGCTGGAACAAGTAGATTATTTGGTAAGTGAGGTTAGCTGCTACCACGAAGCACATCACAATTTGGCTCTGTGATTCTCTACTTATTAGATATGTATGTAATATTTCTTTTTTTTTTTTTAAACAGGTTTTAAATTTTATTTTATTTTTAAACTTTACAATATTGTATTAGTTTTGCCAAATATCAAAATGAATCCGCCACAGGTATACCCGTGTTCCCCATCCTGAACCCTCCTCCCTCCTCCCTCCCCTACCCTCCCTCTGGGTCATCCCAGTGCACTAGCCGAAAGCATCCAGTACCGTGCATCGAACCTGGACTGGCAACTCGTTTCATACATGATATTACACATGTTTCAATGCTATTCTCCCAAATCTCCCCACCCTCTCCCTCTCCCACAGAGTCCATAAGACTGATCTATACATCGGTGTCTCTTTTGCAGTCTCGTACACAGGGTTATTGTTACCATCTTTCTAAATTCCATATATATGCGTTAGTATACTGTATTGGTGTTTTTCTTTCTGGCTTACTTCACTCTGTATAATAGGTTCCAGTTTCATCCATCTCATTAGAACTGACTCAAATGTATTTTTTTAATGGCTGAGTAATACTCCATTGTGTATATGTACCACAGCTTTCTTACCCATTCATCTGCTGATGGGCATCTAGGTTGCTTCCATGTCCTGGCTATTATAATCAGTGCTGCGATGAACATTGGGGTACACGTGTCTCTTTCCCTTCTGGTTTCCTCAGGGTGTATGCCCAGCAGTGGGATTGCTGGATCACAAGGCAGTTCAATTTCCAGTTTTTTAAGGAATCTCCACACTGTTCTCCATAGTGGCTGTACTAGTTTGCATTCCCACCAACAGTGTAAGAGGGTTCACTTTTCTCCACACCCTCTCCAGCGTTTATTGCTTGTAGACTTTTGGATCGCAGCCATTCTGACTGGCATGAAATGGTACCTCATAGTGGTTTTGATTTGCATTTCTCTGATAATGAGTGATGTTGAGCATCTTTTCATGTGTTTGTTAGCCATCTGTATGTCTTCTTTGGAGAAATGTCTATTTAGTTCTTTGGCCCATTTTTTGATTGGGTCATTTATTTTTCTGGAGTTGAGCTGGAGGAGTTGCTTGTATATTTTTGAGATTAGTTGTTTGTCCGTTGCTTCATTTGCTATTATTTTCTCCCATTCTGAAGGCTGCCTTTTCACCTTGCTAATAGTTTCCTTTGTTGTGCAGAAGCTTTTAAGTTTAATTAGGTCCCATTTGTTTATTTTTGCTTTTATTTCCAATATTCTGGGAGGTGGGTCATAGAGGATCCTGCTGTGATGTATGTCGGAGAGTGTTTTGCCTATGTTCTCCTCTAGGAGTTTTATAGTTTCTGGTCTTACGTTGAGATCTTTAATCCATTTTGAGTTTATTTTTGTGTAAGGTTTTGTAAAGTGTTCTAGTTTCATTCTTTTACAAGTGGTTGACCAGTTTTCCCAGCACCACTTGTTAAAGAGATTGTCTTTAATCCATTGTATATTCTTGCCTCCTTTGTCAAAGATAAGGTGTCCATATGTGCGTGGATTTATCTCTGGGCTTTCTATCTTGTTCCATTGATCAATATTTCTGTCTTTGTGCCAGTACCATACTGTCTTGATAACTGTGGCTTTGTAATAGAGCCTGAAGTCAGGCAGGTTGATTCCTCCAGTTCCATTCCTCTTTCTCAAGATAGCTTTGGCTATTCGAGGTTTTTTGTATTTCCATACAAATTGTGAAATTATTTGTTCTAGCTCTGTGAAGAATACCGTTGTTAGCTTGATAGGGATTGCATTGAATCTATAAATTGCTTTGGGTAGTATACTCATTTTCACTATATTGATTCTTCCAATCCATGAACATGGTATATTTCTCCATCTATTAGTGTCCTCTTTGATTTCTTTCACCAGTGTTTTATAGTTTTCTGAATATAGGTCTTTAGTTTCTTTAGGTAGATATATTCCTAAGTATTTTATTCTTTCTGTTGCAATGGTGAATGGAATTGTTTCCTTAATTTCTCTTTCAGTTTTCTCATTATTAGTGTATAGGAATGCAAGGGATTTCTGTGTGTTGATTTTATATCCTGCAACTTTACTATAATCATTGATTAGTTCTAGTAATTTTCTGGTGGAGTCTTTAGGGTTTTCTATGTAAAGGATCATGTCATCTGCAAACAGTGAGAGTTTTACTTATTCTTTTCCAATTTGGATTCCTTTTATTTCTCTTTCTGCTCTGATTGCTGTGGCCAAAACTTCCAAAACTATGTTGAATAGTAATGGTGAAAGTGGGCACCCTTGTCTTGTTCCTGACTTTAGAGGAAATGCTTTCAATTTTTCACCATTGAGGATACTGTGCTGTGGGTTTGTCATATATAGCTTTTATTATGTTGAGGTATGTTCCTTCTATTCCTGCTTTCTGGAGAGTTCTTATCATAAATGGATGTTGAATTTTGTCAAAGGCTTTCTCTGCATCTATTGAGATAATCATATGGTTTTTGTTTTTCAATTTGTTAATGTGGTATATAACATTGATTGATTTGCGGATATTGAAGAATCCTTGCATCCCTGGGATAAAGCCCACTTGGTCATGGTGTATGATCTTTTTAATGTGTTGTTGGATTCTGATTGCTAGAATTTTGTTAAGGATTTTTGCATCTATGTTCATCAGTGATATTGGCCTGTAGTTTTCTTTTTTTGTGGGATCTTTGTCAGGTTTTGTTATTAGGGTGATGGTGGCCTCATAGAATGAGTTTGGAAGTTTACCTTCCTCTGCAATTTTCTGGAAGAGTTTGAGCAGGATAGGTGTTAGCTCTTCTCTAAATTTTTGGTAGAATTCAGCTGTGAAGCCGTCTGGACCTGGGCTTTTGTTTGCTGGAAGATTTTTGATTACAGTTTCAATTTCTGTGCTTGTGATGGGTCTGTTAAAATTTTCTATTTCTTCCTGGTCCAGTTTTGGAAAGTTGTACTTTTCTAAGAATGTGTCCATTTCTTCCATGTTGTCCATTTTATTGGCATATAATTGCTGATAGTAGTCTCTTATGATCCTTTGTATTTCTGTGTTGTCTTTTGTGATCTCTCCATTTTCATTTCTAATTTTATTGATTTGATTTTTCTCCCTTTGTTTCTTGATGAGTCTGGCTAATGGTTTGTCAATGTTATTTATCCTCTCAAAGAACCAGCTTTTGGCTTTGTTGATTTTTGCTATGGTCTCTTTTGTTTCTTTTGCATTTATTTCTGCCCTAATTTTAAAGATTTCTTTCCTTCTACTAACCCTGAGGTTCTTTATTTCTTCCTTTTCTAGTTGCTTTAGGTGTAGGGTTAGGTTATTTATTTGACTTTTTTCTTGTTTCTTTAGGTATGCCTGTATTGCTATTAACTTTCCCCTTAGCACTGCTTTTAAAGTGTCCCACAGGTTTTGAGTTGTTGTGTTTTCATTTTCATTAGTTTCTATGCAAATTTTGATTCCTTTTTTTATTTCTTCTGTGATTTGTTGGTTATTCAGCAGCGTGTTGTTCAGCCTCCATATGTTGGAATTTTTAATAGTTTTTCTCCTGTAATTGAGATCTAATCTTACTGCATTGTGGTCAGAAAAGATGCTTGGAATGATTTCTATTTTTTTGAATTTACCAAGGCTAGATTTATGGCCCAGGATGTGATCTATCCTGGAGAAGGTTCCATGTGCGCTTGAGAAAAAGGTGAAATTCATTGTTTTGGGATGAAATGTCCTATAGATATCAATTAGGTCTAACTGGTCTATTGTATCGTTTAAAGTTTGTGTTTCCTTGTTAATTTTCTGTTTAGTTGATCTATCCATAGGTGTGAGTGGGGTATTAAAGTCTCCCACTATTATTGTGTTATTGTTAATTTCTCCTTTCATACTTGTTAGCATTTGTCTTACATATTGTGGCGCTCCCATGTTGGGTGCATATATATTTATAATTGTTATATCTTCTTCTTGGATTGATCCTTTGATCATTAGGTAGTGACCTTCTTTGTCTCTTTTCACAACCTTTGTTTTAAAGTCTATTTTATCTGATATAAGTATTGCTACTCCTGCTTTCTTTTGGTCCCTATTTACATGGAAAATCTTTTTCCAGCCCTTCACTTTCAGTCTGTATGTGTCCCCTATTTTGAGGTGGGTCTCTTGTAGACAACATATGTAGGGGTCTTGTTTTTGTATCCATTCAGCCAGTCTTTGTCTTTTGGTTGGGGCATTCAACCCATTTACATTTAAGGTAATTACTGATAAGTACGATCCCATTGCCATTTACTTTATTGTTTTGGGTTCGAGTTTATACACTGTTTTTGTGTTTCCTGTCTAGAGAATATCCTTTAGTATTTGTTGGAGAGCTGGTTTGGTGGTGCTGAATTCTCTCAACTTTTGCTTGTCTGAGAAGCTTTTGATTTCTCCTTCATATTTGAATGAGATCCTTGCTGGGTACAATAATCTGGGCTGTAGGTTATTTTCTTTCATCACTTTGAGTATGTCTTGCCATTCCCTCCTGGCTTGAAGAGTTTCTATTGAAAGATCAGCTGTTATCCTTATGGGAATTCCCTTGTGTGTTATTTGTTGTTTTTCCCTTGCTGCTTTTAATATTTGTTCTTTGTGTTTGATCTCTGTTAATTTGATTAATATGTGTCTTGGGGTGTTTCGCCTTGGGTTTATCCTGTTTGGGACTCTCTGGGTTTCTTGGACTTGGGTGATTATTTCCTTCCCCATTTTAGGGAAGTTTTCAACTATTATCTCCTCAAATATTTTCTCATGGTCTTTCTTTTTGTCTTCTTCTTCTGGGACCCCTATGATTCCAATGTTGTAGCGTTTAATATTGTCCTGGAGGTCTCTGAGATTGTTCTCATTTCTTTTAATTCGTTTTTCTTTTATCCTCTCTGATTCATTTATTTCTACCATTCTATCTTCTAATTCACTAATCCTATCTTCTGCCTCTGTTATTCTACTATTTGTTGCCTCCAGAGTGTTTTTAATTTCATTTATTGCATTATTCATTTTATATTGACTCTTTTATTTCTTCTAGGTCCTTGTTAAACCTTTCTTGCATCTTCTCAATCTTAGTCTCCAGGCTATTTATCTGTGATTCCATTTTGATTTCAAGATTTTGGATCAATTTCACTATCATTATTCGGAAATCTTTATCAGGTAGATTCCCTATCTCTTCCTCTTTTGTTTGGTTTGGTGGGCATTTATCCTGTTCCTTTATCTGCTGGGTATTCCTCTGTCTCTTCATCTTGTTTAAATTGCTGAGTTTGGGGTGTCCTTTCTGTATTCTGGCAGTTTGTGGAGTTCTCTTTATTGTGGCGTTTCCTCGCTCTGTGTGGGTTTGTACAGGTGGCTTGTCAAGGTTTCTTGGTTAGGGAAGCTTGTGTCGGTGTTCTGGTGAGTGGAGCTGTACTTCTTCTCTCTGGAGTGCAATGAAATGTCCAGTAATGAGTTATGGGATGTCTATGGTTTTGGGGTGACTTTGAGCTGCCTGTATCTTGGAGCTCAGGGCTGTGTTCCTTGCTGCTGGAGAATTTGCTTGGTATGTCTTGCCCTGAAACTTGTTTCACCCAGAGAGGTTTATAGCATTATATGGAGAAGAGAAGAGTGAGGAGGGAGTTAGAGGTGACCTGAATGAGATGAGGTGGAATCAATAGAGGAGAGAGTGGGCTATTCAGTAATCTCTTCCTTATGTGCACTCCACAACTGGACTGCTCAGAGTTGTTCACAGACTTATACAGAGAAGAGAAGAAGGAAGAAGTGGCCAGGAGGATAAATGGGGGGAATGAAAAGGAGGGAGACAGATCCAGCCAGTAATCAGTTCCCTAAGTGTTCTCCACCGTCTGGAACACACAGAAATTCAGAGTTGGGTAGAGTAGAGAGGAGTTAGGGAGGAGACACAGGCGACCTAGTGGAGAAAAAGGAGAGTCCAAAGGGAGAGAGAGCAGTTAAGCCAGTAATCTCGCTCCCTAGTGAAAAATGGGTACTGAAGATTGGGTTCTTAAAGGTACAAAATTGATAACAAATACATAAAAGCAAAAATTTAAAATCTAGAGTAGAGTTTGGAATTTCAAAAATATGATGTTAAGGAAAAGAAGAAGGAAAAGAAAGAGAAAAAATGAATAAACAAGAACAAACAAGGTCACATAAATTATATTTAAAAAAAAAATACAGGTACAAAATTGATAACAAATACCAAAAAACATAAATTAAAAATCTAGAATAGAGTTTGGAATTTCAGATATACAATGTTATTTAAAAGAAGAAGAGAAAGAAACAGAGAAAAAGAAAAAATAAAAAAGGGTCACAGAAATTATATAAAAACAAAAACAAAAAAAACCTATAGGTACAAAATTGATAACAAATACTAAAAAGCTAAAATTAAAAATCTAGAGTAGAGTTTGGAATTTCAAAAATACAATGTTAAAGAAAAGAAGGAAAAAGAAAAAAAAAGGTCAAAAAATTATTAAAAAATATATATATATGAAGTTTGCTTTAAAAAAAATAGGGTCTTTTTTTTTTTTGCAAAGTAATCGGTTATAAAAGTGGAAATTAAAGGAATAATAGAGGACTTAAATTTTTTTTTTTTTAATAGGCTCACTTGTTCAGTCGCACTGAGGGGAGGTAGGGAGGGATGCTGCAAACAAATAACACTGGCGTGTGCTCGCAGAACCTCAGTCACACTGGGTCTGCCCCCAGTTCACGGCGCGTGTAGCCTCTCTGCCCATGCTGCTCAGGCTCTAGGTTGCTCCGCCGCGAACCATCCGCGGCCCGCTCTGGGCTGCCTGTACTTCCCAGGTCCAAGCCGCTCAGGTTCAGGCACTTGGGTAGTCCTCAGAGGCGCAGACTCTCAGTTGGGCCTGCGTTTTGTGCCCTTCCCAGATCCGAGCAGCTCAGGTGATGAGGTGTTTTGCGCGCATGATTGCTGCGACTTATCGCCTCCCCACTGCTCGGTTATCTAGTTGTGTACCGGCACACCTTCTCAGGCAGATGTTGACCGTCCAGACCCCCAAGAAGTTTTAGTTAGCAAAGAAGCCTGCTTACAGTTTTATAGATAATGTCTCTCTGGGGCTGCGATTGTCCCCTTCCGGCTCTGGCTGCCTATCACTGGAGGGGGTTGGTCTGCCGCCAGCTATCTCTGTTCAGTCCTTTATTTCGTGCGCGGGCCTGGCGGTGTCATAGGTTAGGGCTGGCTTTTTGCGTGGTAGATATCCCACAGTCTGGTTTGCTAGCCCAAATTATTTCCCTCAGATAGTGCTCGGGGTATTTAGGCCAGATTCTTGCGATGCAGCCCGCGCCGTGCCTCCCTGCCCAGCCCCCGCTTGCTAATGGCGTGTGCAGGCGTCTGCACTGCTTCTCTGCTGGGGGAGTTACCGTAGGGCTCGCAATGTGCGGGTTTTAATTATTTTTCCTCCCTGTTATGTTGCCCTCTGTGCTTCCAAGGCTCAGCACAGATTCGGCAGTGAGAAGGTTTCCTGGTGTTTGGAAACTTCTCTCTTTTTAAGACTCCCTTCCCAGGACGGAATTCCGTCCCTCCCTCTTTTGTCCCATTTTTTGTCTTTTATATTTTTCCCTACCTCCTTTCGAAGACTTGGGTTGCTTTTCTGGGTGCCTGATGTCCTCTGCCGGCTTTCAGATGTTGTTTTGTGGAATTTACTTGGCGTTTAAATGTTCTTTTGATGAATTTGTGGGGGAGAAAGTGTTCTCCCCATCCTACTCCTCCGCCATCTTAGCTCCTCCTCCAGGATCACATTTCTTAAAGATGGGTGGAAACATGCCAGAACAAGTCTCCAGAAATTATTTTCAAGAGAACCATAAAATACAATATTTTGCTATTGATCCTAGGAAAGTGTTAGTCACTCAGTCATGCCCAACTCTTTGCAAACGCATGGACTGCAGCCCACCAGTCTCCTCTGTCCATAAGATTTTGATCCTAGTAAGGTGAAAAAGGAAGTGATATAAATTCACAAGAAATCTTCCAGAGCTCCAATATAGATATCTTCTTAAAATCGAAAATGCTCATTTATAAGGACAAAAATTTTATATTAAGTGTGGAAAACACTAATTTTGTGTATTTTAGTTGTACTGAGAGTGAGGCTGATATTAATTTGTGCTGGTATAATCATTTGATTTATATAAACTATTCTAACTATTCAATGTCAGTATCATCAGTCAGTTCAGTTGCTCAGTCCTGTCTGACTCTTTGCCACCCCATGAATCGCAGCATGCCAGACTTCCCTGTCCCTCACCAACTCCCGGAGTTCACTCAAACTCACGTCCATTGAGTCAGTGATGCCATCCAGCCATTTCATGCTCTGTCGTCCCCTTCTCCTCCTGCCCCCAATCCCTCCCAGCATCAGAGTCTTTTCCAATGAATCAACACTTCACGTGAGGTGGCCAGAGTACTGGAGTTTCAGCTTTAGTATCAGTCCTTCCAATGAACACCCAGGACTGATCTCCTTAAGAATGGACTGGTTGGATCTCCATGCAGTTCAAGGGACTCTCAAGAGTTTTCTCCAATACCACAGTTCAAACACATCAATTCTTTGGCACTAAGGTTTCTTCACAGTCCAACTCTCACATCCATATATGACTGCCGGGAAAACAATAGCCTTGAATAGAAGGACTTTGTTGGCAAAGTAATGTCTCTGCTTTTGAATATGCTATCTAGGTTGGTCATAACTTTCCTTCCAAGGAGTAAGCATATTTTAATTTCATGGCTGCAGTCACCATCTGCAGTGATTTTGGAGCCCCCAAAAATAAAGTCTGACACTGTTTCCACTGTTTCCCCATCTATTTTCCATGAAGTGATGGGACCAGATGCCATGATCTTAGTTTTCTGAATGTTGAGCTTTAAGCCAACTTTTTCACTCTCAACTTTCACTTTCATCAAGAGGCTTTTTAGTTCCTCTTCACTTTCTGCCATAAGGGTGGTGTCATCTGCATATCTGAGGTTATTGATATTTCTCCCGGCAATTTGGATTCCAGCTTGTACTTCTTCCAGCCCAGCATTTCTCATGATGTACTCTGCATATAAGTTAAATAAGCAGGGTGAAAATATACAGCCTTGACGTACTCTTTTTGCTATTTGGAACCAGTCTTTCTCCATGTCCAGTTCTAAGTGTTGCTTCCTGACCTGCATACAGATCTCTTAAGAGGCAGATCAGGTGGTTTGGTATTCCCATCTCTTTCAGAATTTTCCACAGTTTAATTTGATCCATACAGTCAAAGACTTTGGCATAGTCAATAAAGCAGAAATAGATGTTTTTCCGGAACTCTCTTGCTTTTTCCGTGATCCAGCGGATGCTGGCAATTTGGTCTCTGGTTCCTCCGCCTTTTCTAAAACCAGCTTGAACATCTGGAAGTTCACGGTTCACGTACTGCTGAAGCCTGGCTTGGAGAATTTTGAGCATTACTTTACTACCATGTGAGATGAGTGCAATTGTGCGGTAATTTGAGCATTTTTTTGGCATTGCCTTTCTTTGGGATTAGAATGAAAACTGACTTTTTCCAGTCCTGTGGCCACTGCTGAGTTTTCCAAATTTGCTGACATATTGAGTGCAGCACTTTCACAGCATCATCTTTCAGGATTTGAAATAGCTCAACTGGAATTCCATCACCTCCACTAGCTTTGTTCATAGTTATGCTTTCTAAGGCCCACTTGACATCACATTCCAGGATGTCTGGCTCTAGGTGAGTGATCACACCATTGTGATTATCTTGGTCATGAAGATCTTTTTTGTACAGTTCTTCTGTGTATTCTTGCCACCTCTTCTTAATATCTTCTGCTTCTGTTAGGTCCATACCATCTGTCCTTTATTGAGCCCATCTTTGCATGAAATGTTCCCTTGGTATCTCTAATTTTCTTGAAGAGATCTCTAGTCTTTCTCATTCTGTTGTTTTCTTCTTTTTCTTTGCATTGATAACTGAGGAAGGTTTTCTTATCTCTCCTTGCTATTCTTTGGAACTCTGCATTCAGATGCTTATATCTTTCCTTTTCTCCTTTGCTTTTGGCTTCCCTTCTTTTCACAGCTATTTGTAAGGCCTCCTCAGACACCCACTTTGCTTTTTTTGTATTTCTTTTCCACGGGGATGGCCTTGATCCCTTTCTCCTGTACAATGTCACGAACCTCCATCCATAGTTCATCAGGCACTGTGTCTATCAGATCTAGTCCCTTAAATCGATTTCTCACTTCCACTGTATAATCTTAAAGGATTATATTTAGGTCATACCTGAAATGTCTAGTGGTTTTCCCTACTTTCTTCAATTTAAGTCTGAATTTGGCAATAAGGAATTCATTATCTGAGCCACAGTCAGCTCCTGGTCTGTCGGGAGCCGCGTTAGGCATTACTGACAAAATGGAGGCACGGCCCTAAACCTCCTCCCTTTGTTCCATAGGCACGGATCTGGAATGAAGGAGTTAGGCTTTGTAATTCTGCCTTGTTTTTTCCTTTCCTCGGTTGAGTTGACTGAAGAGAATGTTAAGGTGCTTATTGTTTTTGAGAGGAGCATGAGAAGGCATAAAGCCTTCTGCAGCTGTGTTCAAAAAATAATTCATAAAGTTAATCACTGACATTTGTTCAAGGACTTTTACAAAAAAGTGTTCCAGGGTGAGCACACAGGCCGCAGCTTGAGGCCTTGGGACGGATTGCTATCTGAAGCCCATTTGTGAGAAAAGTGTTTATGGCAAAGGAGTGTGCTAAATTTAGGGCTTAGGAATAATTAAAATAGTTAGAAGCTAAAGATTTAAGGATTGCTGTAATGTTAGCATATTCTACTATAGCTTATAGAAATTAGAGACTTTAGAGATATTATTAGCTAGAAGCCCTTTCTAAGAAATAGTGAGCTTAGGATACTAGGGGCAAACAGGACTTAGAAAGATAAGAATTAAACTGAGGAATATGGTATGCAGCCCAGACATTAGCATGAGTTACAGTGTATTCACAAGGACACATGAGAAAAAGTAGATAAGAGAATCGCTGAGGAAGGAACTCCTTTTGAGGGGCAACAATGATTTTTGGAGAAAAATAAATCTGGGTCAATGGGAACTAAAAATATCAAACCTCAGACCTAATGCTTTTGTAAAAGTATAAAAGAGAATCATAAGCTTGAAATAAACAGGCAGTCCAATAAACATGAGAGGCTGCCTCAGTTTTTCGCCAACACTGCTCACCCCTTCAGATTGAATCCCTGGCTGCTGGAGCTGGACTCTGGCACCAGTCTTGTTGTTGCTGACTGTATAGAGCTTCTCCATCTTTGGCTGCAAAGAATATAATCAATCTGATTTCAGTGTTGACCATCTGGTGATGTCCATGTGTAGAGTCTTCTCCTGTGTTATTGGAAGAGGGTGTTTGCTATGACCAGTGCATTCTCTTGACAAAACTCTATTAGCCTTTGCCCTGCTTCATTCCATACTCCAAGGCCAAATTTGCCTGTTACTCCAGGTGTTTCTTGACTTCCTACTTTTGCATTCCAGTCCCCTATAATGAAAAGGACATCTTTCTTGGGTGTAAGTTCTAAAAGGCTGTGTAAGTCTTCATAGAACCATTCAACTTCAGTTTCTTCAGCGTTACTGGTTGGGGCATAGGCTTGGATTACTCTGATATTGAATGGTTTGCCTTGGAAAGGAACAGAAATCATTCTGTCGTTTTTGAGATTGCATCCAAGTACTGCATTTTGGACTCTTTTGTTGACCATAATGGCTACTCCATCTCTTCTAAGGGATTCCTGCCCACAGTAGTAGATATAATGGTCATCTGAGTTAAATTCACCCATTCCAGTCCATTTTAGTTCACGGATTCCTAGAATGTCGACATTCACTCTTGCCATCTCCTGTTTGACCACTTCCAATTTGCCTTGATTCATGGACCTGACATTCCAGGTTCCTATGCAGTATTGCTCTTTACAGCATCGGACCTTGCTTCTATCACCAGTCACATCCACAGCTGAGTATTGTATTTGCTTTAGCTCCATCCCTTCATTCTTTCTGGAGTTATTTCTCCACTGATCTCCAGTAGCATATTGGGCACCTACTGACCTAGGGGAGTTCCTCTTTCAGTATCCTATCATTTTGTCTTTTCATACTGTTCATAGGGTTCTCAAGTATCATATGAGTTGTTAATTTTTCAACTATAATTGATGTTTGGAGCAAGAACAAAAAGAGGAAGATTTGGTGAATAGCTATGTAGATACCTCAATACAGAAATCTGACCTGGTTGACTCCTTTTTCGGTCCAGTCTTCCTTTTCAAAATAAATGATTACAGATAGGGAAAAAGTCAGAAAAACTTTGATATAAGAGAAATGATTCTCATTCTGGTGAAAGATGCTCAACCTTATGAAGAAGAATTGTCTTTAAGAGCTTTTTTAATCTAACCTTCAAGTTCACAGTTTTGCCACTATTGAGAATGCCCATGATAAAGCTACTCAACATTAATTGAGTGATATTATATGTAAGCTATTAGGTTAAGCATCTGATGATAGATCAGACTCAATGCCTACACTGAAGGAATTTATATTTTGTATAATGATGATCAAAGTATGATGATTTACTAGCTATTGAACAAAGTAGCTAATGAATACTGCAAAAACATGCCTAGAATTTGTTTATTTTCAGAGTTAAATTAGGGATACAAATCTAAACTGCCCTTAGCCTTAGAGGTCAGGAAAAGAAACTCTAATCCAGCAGTGTTCAAGAGAAACATAATATAAGCCACTATTGCAATTACACATGTGTAGTTTTAACTTTTCTAGTAACCATATTAAATAAAAGAAAATGCTTAAATATTCATTTGAATATTTTTATTTATTCTCTATACACAGAATATTTCAACATGTCAGTATTAATAATGAAATGTTTTGTATTTTTTGAACTCTTTGAAATCTTATGAATATTTTACACTTACTGAATGTTTTCATTTCAACTAGGTGCTTACAAGGCACAAATAGCTAGTGGCTATCATATTAAAGTTTACAAGTCTAATTCATATGATCCTGAACTGCTCTGGGATTTTGCATATATTGTATTCTTTCTCAAGCTTGTCTTTCAGATGACCCCAATGATGAACTTTTTCTGAGATGCCAGTGTCAGTTTATTAACTCAGTTGGATAATGTATACAGATTTGATCCCAATAAGAGCTCCCTACAAAGAAGCACTATTCCACTTCTTTAGAGTCTCTTGAAACCATCAACAGTCATCTTTTGAATGTTTTATTTTATGATTTACTGGACATACTTCTATTATAGCACTCATAAAACTTCAGGGCATCTATTGAATAAATATGTCTTTTTCTATATAGCACAATATAAAAAGAGGTAAGGTTTTCACTCACACTGACCTGGATTCTAATCCCAGATCTGCCATGTGGCAAGTTTCCTAACCTCTTTAAACCCTTCTAGTCTTTAAAATGAGGATAGTATTAATACTTATTTATTATTGTAAAAGATACATGAGATAATGTTTACAATTTTACATAAAACACTTAGCACATTGAGTATCACTAGTAAGCATTCCATAAATAGTATCCTCTATTATTGTTAATGATATTAATGAAACAATGCCCTTTTAATTTTACATTTTTTATGCCTAACAGCCTTTTAATATATTTTATTGAATTAATTAGTCAAGGTGCACCAGATAAGATAATGTATAAACTTGCTCAAGCTTTTAACTTTCCAAAAAATGGAAACCTTAGAATTATTACTGCTAAGCAATTAAATTGAACAGTCTTGGCTTAAAGTTTAGGAAATTAGCTCATAGATTATATTATTTCTCTAACACTTCAGGAAACAAGTTTTGAACTTACTTATTCAGAGAAAGTAACTAAAGCAGCCAAAATTCTGTGGGCCTACCATGGCCTTAGTGTGTATTCAGGAGCAAATGTAGTTCTTGATCTATTACTATTGTCTATTGGAAATGGGGAAGATTCTTTAGTAACCTCTTACAAAGTGAAGTAAAAGTCCCTCAGTCGTGTCTGACTCTTTGCGACCCCATGGACTATACAGTCTATGGAATTCTCCAGGCCAGAATACTGGAGTGGGTAACCTTTCCCTTCTCCAGGGGATCTTCCCAACCCAGAGATCGAACCCAGGTCTTGATTCTTTACCAGCTGAGCCACAAGGGAAGCCCTTGTGATAAAACACTTGGTCAAAGCAAAAAGAAACAACGGAAAAATCAAAGATGAATTTTCTGACTTTAAAAAGAGTGTTCTCATTTCTTAGAAATAAAGTCTTGCTGGGAGAATAGTGTTACTGTTTAGAATCAAAGAAGGCTGAGGTCTTGTTAGAAACAGACATACTATACTCATACATTCACGTCCATTCAAAGGCATGTACAGTGTATGCACAAGCACTCAGACACACACACACACGAGCATACAGGCTGACACCTGCTGGAATTATCTTATATTTTCAAGAATCATTAAGCAATCTGGCAGGAACTTCTTTGACTATTCCAATGTTTTAGTGGTGAACTTACAGGTTGAGTCACTGAGAAGTTTACTTCATTTTACCCTCATTACTTTGGCTCTTCTGCAGCAATGTCTAGTACAGTAGCAAACTCTGAGCTACTGTTGTCACAGTAAATGATGTGGTGGTAGGTAGACTGGACACACTCTCAAAGGCTGCTCATTCAGATAAGCCTAGTCTGGAAATAGGCATTTAAACATCAAAAAAGGCCCACAATCATACTAGTTTTCCTCCACCCCAAATGCAAATGTTCAATTTTGAATATTAAAAATGACATCATCCTGAAGGATAAACACTAAAATTTTCCTCAGCCACAGCTGCATTTTTTTGCTACTTATTTATGTTCTCAGATTGTAAAGCCCTTATGTATATGGATGAAATTCTCAAGTGAAGGGCTAACCCACTGGGGATCAGATAGACTAAGGAAAATGAATCTCCTTATTACGTTTGATAAGAGGAGGTATTCAATAATGTTTTTGAACACTAGCTGTAGGGTCAGGTTTTTATAATTATTTAATGTTATCATTAACATTATTCTATATAGATCAGCTCTGTCACTAATAATTAGGTATAATATTACAATAAATTACAGCTTTAGGCAATTAGTAAAGCCTGGAATGACATTTCCACAGGTGCCTGGCAGGATAAAACACATGTAACAAGTGTTGACAATTCATTACTCTGGGTGATGGGTATATGGGAATTTCTTATACTATTTTTGCAGTTTTTCTGTAAGTTTATAATTGAATCAAAAATATTAAAAAGTTACAAATCTATCTAAATATGTAACACCTTTGAATTCCTATAGTGTGTTTGCCTCTAGGCAACAACCCAGAAACCAGAAACCAGAAGGTCATGGTGACCCTAAGAATTTGCAATTCATTTGGTTATAAATAGTCTGAGTACAGCACCTTTATTGGGTTTTATGCTTGTCAATACATTTGTTTTATTGCTATCATTTCTCTAACACTGAGGGAGTGGAGGGTTATCCCAATAATAATGATGTTCTCATTTTAAACACGTTTGCATCAGTGCCTCAGGGTAAAATAATGACCTCAGCTGGTGGCTTTCTCTGTGGTGTGTGGCCTTTCTGAAGTCTGGGACTCCTTTCTGCCCTGAAAAGCCCTCTAGCTGATTCCCCACCCTACCCCCATAGTTTGACCAAGGTTCTAAATAAAAAGACTGCTCATTGCAGTGTCCCTTTTCCAGCCTCCCTATCAGCTAGAAAAACACCGAAGCTTTTGAATAAATTCTCTTCCAGCCTGGAACTCTTTACCTAGAAAAGTTTTTTAACCTATTATAGAGTTTTCAAGAATAAATCTAAAACAACCATGAAAGTGCCTTTACATTGCAAAGAAAGCTTTGAATAAACTTTTCATGTGCTTCCAAATTCCCTTTCCTCAATAAATCAGACAAGGGCTGTGAAGATTCACAAACATGTCAAGGCAAACTATGCTGGTTTGATTTCACTTTTGAATTTAAAATGGGATCATCCTTGGCTGTGAAGGTCAAATTCCAGACATTAAACCCTTTGGAATATCTCCAGAAAGGCAGTGTTGTGTAGTACTTGGATATAAGAAAAAGAACTGACTGATATTTCTGTCTGTCTCGGTTTCTGTGAAAAAGCCACTTGGTTGAATCATTTCTATCTGGGAGAGATAATCAGACTTGTCTTTTGCCTATATGGAAATAGTTTGTGAGGACAAAAGCTATAAAAAGTGTTTGGGTATTTGCTTTCAGAAATACATAATGTAATTTTTTTTTTTTTTTTTGCAACACCAGAAATTTTTGAAGTCTCTGTGGAAGTCCATTCAAGGAAATTCGATAGAAAAGATGTGCAAAGTTTTCATCACATGTCCAAAGTTTTCATCACATCACAAGTTTTTCTTTCTTGATAAAGAAATTTCTTGTATTTTTATCAGGAGCCTCACAATCCTAATTATTATTATACTTTTGTTGTGAACTGGGGGTAGAGAGCAAGTCCTTAGTGTTATTTATTTGAGAAAAAGAGCTAGCTACCTTTGATAAATCTTTGAACCCCTCTGGCCGCATAACACCTAGGACAGAGTAAGTCTTACTAAATAAACTAAACCTTTATCAAATGCCCATACAAATTAGCATTGTAAAAGCATCTGGGATTTCTTTCTAAGGTGTGTGGTCATCATGCAATATTGATAGATAATACAACTTAAAGTTTGGTTTTGAGCTTCTGGGTTCTAAACAATTTTCTTTACCTCTAATTTGTGGCAGAGGATGGCACCTCAATCCTCAATCCTGTAATGTTCTCAGTGAACATAATATACATTCTATTTTAATAGCTTTTTATAGTTTCCATTTTTTAATACATCCTGAATATACTGTGCTTTTTATTGTGAATAACAATAAAGGATGGCAGTAAAAATAGTCATAACACTATTTTCTTCCATATTTTTATCTCCCACTGTAAACTTAGATGCCGCTCAGAAATGCAATTAAAGTAAAATGAACTCACAAAGAAAAAGATTAAGGGCTGCAACAACAGCTCATTCAGTTCCCCATGGCTTCTTTCACTGGACATATTCATAATAGCACAATGTTTGCTTGGCTTATTTCTATATATAATCTTCCTGATTTATAATTTTCTAATATCAATTATTACAAATTATTTATAGAAACTGAAGACAGGCATTTCATAGATATCTTAACTCCTAGGATCCTGGTGAATAGTAGTTACTTGTAGTGAGGGGAAAACGTTACTCTGAGACACAAATATTTCTGAAGGGTGAGTCAGTCCCTTGGAATTCAGGAGAACATTAAATGATTCCTGTCTATTAAGTTACATTACCCCTTAAATATGTTATCAGCGAATACTAAATAATCACTTATTATGTGCAAGGTATTTTTTTTTTCATGGTACAGTCCTGGTCTTCAGGCAAGGTATAATCTGAGGGAAAATAGTTGAGTAAACAATTAATATACATAAGCAATACTAGTTTCAAACTCACAGACGAGAAAGAATCTTACTTGACTTATTTTCCAAGAAAGGTTTCAGTATTAAAGTGGGATTTGGGCCAAATCTGGGTCAATTCATAGGGGTCAGCTAAATGTAGAGTAGTAAAATGACCTTGCATGTTCCAAAAGTAGGAAGGCAGGAGTGTGTTTAGGAGGACCAAAAGGAAAATATCCCCACCTCCCCCCCCCCTTTTTTTTTTTGCAGGAATAGAGACACATACACCATGAAACCAAAGAGAAGGCTGGAAAAGAGAGGTCAGGCTAGATTAGAGATTCTTGAGTGCAAGACTGACAAATTTAGACTTAATCCTGTAGCTTGTAGAAATCCCATGGAGGGTTTTTAAGCAGAAGAGAAAGATGATTTAAGAGCAGCACATAGTGATGTGTCTAGGAGAAGGCAATGGCACCCCACTCCAATTCTTTTGCCTGGAAAATCCCATGGAAAGACGAGACTGGTAGGCTGCAGTCCATGGGGTCGCTAAGAGTCGGACACGACTGAGCGACTTCACTTTCACTTTTCACTTTCATGCATTGGAGAATGAAATGGCAACCCACTACAGTGTTCTTGCCTGGAGAATCCCAGGGATGGAGGAGCCTGGTGGACTGCCGTCTATGGGGTCACACAGTAGTTGAAGCCACTTAGCAGCAGTAGCAGCATAGTGATGTGTGAGATTGGGGGAAGGGAAGAAACTGAAAGCAGGGAGGCTAGCAAGAGTTGTACTGCTTTGGACCAAGCAGGAGGATGCCCTGGAAGAGTGATATACTGAAGAATATAGGGGTGTTACTGACACTTGGGATCCAGTTCTCAGGGCTGAATACCTCCTTCCATGACCAAATAGCTATTTGTTTCTTTTATTATTTGTTATTTTGGTTTTATATCCCCAAAAAATAATTGGCTAACCCAAAGTCATGAAAATTCAATCTCTATTTTCTTCTAAGAGTTTTGTAGCTTTAACTAATATATAGGTTTTTGATTTATTTTGAGTTATGAAGTTTGCTTTTCAGTTGTACCACTTTTACTTTGTCTTATATGTATGTATATATATGTGTTTGTATATGTATATGTACTTTTAGACATAGACACATATTAATATATACATACATATAAACATATATTAATGTATACATGCATATACATAGACATATGTTAATGTATACATATATATATATATATATATATATATATATATATACACACACACACACACATATATAGATATGTTGTTGCTTAGTCACTAAGTCATGTCCAACTCTTTTGCAACTCCATGGACTATAGCCCTCCAGGCTTCTCTGTCCATGGAATTCTCTAGGCAAGAATAGTGGTGTGGGTTGCCATTTCCTTCTGCAGGTAATCTTCCCAACTCAGGGATTGAACCTGAGTCTCCTGCATTACAGGTGGATTCTTTACCACTGAGCCACCAGGGAAGCCCTATACATATACATGTATGCACATATTAATGTATGTATACACACATGTGCATATTAATGATTACATGTATACCTATGCACATTTACATGTTTGTATACAGTTATATCGGAGAAGGCAATGGCACCCCACTCCAGTACTCTTGCCTGGAAAATCCCATGGATGGAGGAGCCTGGTAGGCTGCAGTTCATGGGGTCTCGAAGAGTCGGACACGACTAAGCGACTTTACTTTCACTTTTCATATTCATGCATTGGAGAAGGAAATGGCAACCCACTCCAGTGTTCTTGCCTATAGAATCCCAGGGACAGGGGAGCCTGGTGGGCTGCAGTTCATGGGGTCGCGAAGAGTCAGACGTGACTGAGCGACTTCACTTTCACTTTTCATATTCATGCATTGGAGAAGGAAATGGCAACCCACTCCAGTGTTCTTGCCTGGAGAATCCCAGGGACAGGGGAGCCTGGTGAGCTGCCATCTATGGGATCGCACAGAGTTGGACATGACTGAAGTGACTTCGCAGCAGTAGCAGCAGCATACAGTTATATAATTTTTTGCTAGTATTTCTGAATATACACTGCTGTAGGACTCTGTTTGATTAGCCTTGGAAATATTTTGCTGTAGTTCACACACAAGATCCCTGCACCAATTTGAGCTGTGTTTTGCAGGCATTATGTTTGCATTTGTAGTTTATAGCCAAGGCTTGTTTTCAATGAAACATGATTTGTATGGTTTTATACATTCATTTTTTGCATTATTATTATATTCAGGAGGGAAAAAAGAAACTTTTTTATACTGCCCTAAACATACTGAAAAATATCCTCCCTCAACTTTTCCAGTCTTCTACCACCCCTGCCTTATTCCTCATTTATAATAAAGAGTAGCTTTCTTTTTCTATTTTTTAAGCAAAAATCAAAGATACAAGTGTCTTCATAAACCTTGCAACAAGCTTATCAAGTCTTTTGTCTACAATTTAGCCATGGTTGTGAGCAATATATCAAGTTGCAGTATCCAGCAGTCTTCTCTGGTAGTTCAGCTGGTAAGGAATCCGCCTGCAATGCAGGAGACCCTGGTTCAATTCCTGGATCAGGAAGATCCTCTGGAGAAGGGATAGGGTATCCACTCTAGTATTCTTGGGCTTCCCTGGTAGCTCAGGTGGAAATATCCAGCAAACAATTAGAGATAATGACTTAAGACTTGGAAAAAGGCCAAGGTTAGGAATATATCCATAACCATTAATAATGAGAGTAAGAAGAATCACTCCCGGAACCTTTGTGGAGCACTACTCATGCTCAGATTAGTTAGCATGTCTAACCTTATGTATAAGTGAAATAGTTGATCACCTCTCTACATGGGATTATTTTCTTCAACAATGATTTCTCCTTATGATCTGTGATAATATCTTAAATTATGTGTTTAGGATTTATTCCATTTGATTAAGTATTGTCCCTTGTTAAAATGTAAACTCTGTATCACAGGCAACATAATCCTCTATGTCCCAAAGTGTGTTGTTTGGAATACTATATCCAAAAGCTGTTGGTTGTTTTCCCATGATAAATAAATTTGGAGAAACTATAAATAAAATTAAGCAAGTGTCTTTTTCGGGGAGACTTCTTAGATCTTGTAGTCAGTGCACTGTGATACGTCAAAAAAAGTAAAATATTGATATGTATCAATTCCAAAGCCTATGTGATCATGAAGGCTTTTTAGAACAAATCATATATTATACTTCTGTTCTTGATATAGTTTTAGAAATTCTTGACAGTATAAGATCATTTTTCACTGACAGAATTCTGAGATAAGGCTGCTAAATGGAATATAAAACATTTATGTTTTGATATATGGGTCAGAGGATAAGAGTACAGGAGAGAGATTAGGATCTCTATGATCCAATCATGCAGCAGTGTTGGACCCGGCTTAGGTCTGTACCATTGTCCTATTTTGAGTGGCCAGTAGGAAAGAGGGGCACTGGCAGGCACGTGGGAAAATATCAGTTACACCTTTTGGAACTATCATTTTCATGGTATCAGGAAACTATTAATAGTACGGATGACAGATTAGTAGCCTTTGGATTTATGTAAATCTTCTGCAACTCTTCAACTTGGAAGTCATTTAGAAATATCTCTTATTACGGTGACATTCACTAAGTATATTCTTTCTAATTGGTAAAATTGACAGGGAAATAATTCATATTAGGGAACATTATTTCTATTTTTAGTCAATGAAACCATCATTCTCCCAGTAACTCCGCCTTAAAAATTTGAAATCATCTATGACATTTATGTCTCCCTTGCCCCCATATTAAATCTATCACTGAGTCATGCTTCAGTAATTTTCTTACATTCTTTCCACAGTTCTTACAGCAAACTCTCATCTCCCCATTGAAAATCATTCTTCATATTATGGTCAGCTTTATCTTCATGAAAAACCTCCCCCACACCCCTCCCCACTGCCATTTTTAACAGTCTCTTGTTCAAGCACCTTCATAGATACATTATCCAAGTTCTTTCAGATAGCATTTAAGGACTTTCATTTCTTAGCCTATGCATACTTTTCTAATACTATATTCCACTGTCCTTTAATAGGATTCCTTTGCTCCTGTCAGTAATCTAAGCATTCTTTTCCTACTCATTTCCTCCTTTTTCTTACTTCTTCCCCTAAAATTGACCCATTCTTCAACACTCAGAACAAATACTATAGCTGGAAAGACTTTTACCCCGCTGTACTAAATGAGCATTTCCCACTTCTACCACGGATTTGGGACCAAGTCCCATATGTCTTGGATTATTTGTACCTTATCTAAAGTAGATGACAAGTTCCTTGAAGGAAATAATTCTACCTTATATTTCTTTAAATCCTCTAAAATATAGAAAATGTTTTGAAGAATTCTACTAAAACAAATACAAGTTTTCATAAGTAAAAATGCTTTAAGTGACTGTATAGATCTCTGAACACAAAATGGAGAATAATAAAAAGAACTCCACTTTTTGTTTTCCTGAAAAATTAAACATTTCTCTGTATTCTGGTTTTATATCAGTTCTTGAAATTGCATCTATTTTCCCTTGAAATATTATTTACATGTGTGATGTTGCTTTCATGCCAAAGCCTCTGATTAATAATTGATGACATTCCCATTTTTATCAGTGATTTTTGTTAAAGAAAAAGACTAGAGAAATAAATTTTTTTCTGTTGAATTTTAAAAGAGAATGTGATGCTTTTATGACATAGAATCTCCCAAACTTAGCACTTCTTTGTCTCAGAGAACTTCCTATTTCCCTAACTGCCAAATGAATAATTCATATTTGTCATAAGCAGAGATGTTGTTCTTTGTTGGGGGAGAGAGGAACTCATTTTTGATGATCTTAAATTGTTTATCAAAATCATCTTGAAAAATGTTGCCTTGATTTCCTTATTGACTAATTATAATTTGAACGTGTTTTGGCACAGCTTACTGTACATGGTCTGACTGCAGATGTCTAGTATAGCAAACTTGTCCTTTCTTTCTCATTTTTTGAAAAGTAAAATCTCTCAGAAAATGCTAGCATTTGAAGTACTAATATGAAATATGTGTCTCCCAGCAAAATTTCAAGGAAAATTAGAAGGCAGCTAGTGTGTGTGTGTGTGTGTTTGTGTGTGTGTGTGTGTATGTGTGTGTGTGAGCGTAGGTGAAGGAGAGTGCTGTGAAGGAAGAAGGCTAGAACCAGAGCTTCCCTTAAAAAGCATGGAAACAGTTCATTATTAATATGCATATGAGACAACATCATGGTAGTTGCCTGGAAACAAGTAACAGAGAGTCAAATAATGAAAAGGACTCTGATGCCCCAGTGAATCAAATTGAACTTTAAAACTACTGGGAAAGGGGTGGTGACCAAATTAGCTTACACAATTCAGTGTTTGAAAATGTGCTTTTAAAAAAACCTTGCATTTAATTTGCCTGTCATCTTATCAGATTTTTTCCAAATGGAATACTTAGAGGTAGTGCTAATTGGCCACTCAGAGTTTAGGGAAATAGAATGGTAAAAGAGGAAGTAAATATTTTACATCAAGATTTAAAATCTTGTAAATGATAGGGCATTTCTGAGGGCAACCCCTCACACTTATAACCCCATCCCTAAATATTCTGTCCTATTGAAGGAGGTGCCTGTTCATTTGACAGTTTAAGGCAATGCTTAAAAATTCCCTGTAATGACTGTTCAGAATGGCCATCGTTAAAAAATCTGTGAATAACAAATATTGCAGAGATTGTGGAGAAAAGGGAACCCTCCTACACTGTTGGTGGGAATGTAAGTTGGTGCAGCCACTATGGAAAACAGTGTGTAGGTTCCTCAGAAAACAAAGCATAGGAGTACCATGTGATCCAGCATTCCTACTCCTGCAGCATATACCCAGTCAGAACTGTAATTCAAAAAGATACATGCACCCCTATTTTCACAACAGAACTATTCACAATAGCCAAGTCATGGAAACAACTTAAATGTCTATCAACAGATGAATGGATAAAGACTATGTGGTACATATATATATAGTGCAATACTACTCAGCCATAAAAAAGACCAAAGTAATGTCATTTGCAGTGACATGGATGCAGCTAGAGATTATTATACTAAGTGAAGTAAGTCAGAAAGAGAAAGGTAAATACCATATCACTTACACATGGATCTAAAATATGGAGCAAAACCTATCTACAAAAGAGGAAAGACTTGTGGTTGCCAAGGGGGAGGGGTGTAGGGGGAGGGGAGAACTGGGAGTTCAGGATTAACAGTTGCAAGCTGTTACATATAAGGTGGATAAATGACAAGGTCCTACTGTATAACACAGGGAACTATATTCAATATCCTGTGATAAAACATAATGGAAAAATAATATTAAAAAAGAATATATGTGTATAACTGAATCACTTTGCTGTGCAGTAGAGATTGACACAACATTGTAAATCAACTATACTTCAGTAAAAGCAATTCACTGTAATGACAATATGAGACAAATGGCTTCAGAAAGTTTGGGGTGACTTCTACAATTCTGCTCTGTGATTTTCAATGAAGGATACAGAGTATCACCCAGAGGGTTGAGAAGGTCCTTTTGGCTAAATGCCTTCCCTGATAAGCACACAGGATAATCTATGTATCAAACTTAACAGGGATAAGAAAGAAAAATGCATATGCTTTTATAGAAACACCAGATCATTTAAGTGTGAGAAAAAAGTTTAATGGAAAAAAATTAACAGAAGTTCTAACATTTTATTGCTCAAAAGTGAAATTTATGCATGGCATTATGTTTTTTCATGTTAATAAATATCTCTTTTTAAAGTACTGGAAGTGTGTTAAGACTAATACATTTTTTGCTTATTATCATTATGATAGAGTATCAATTCTCATCTATTCAATAAGTATTATTATCAATTATGTACTGAGAATCTGTTGTGTTCAGGGTACTGGTCAGGGAGAGATATGATGATGTAAGCTTCAGTGCCTAAAAGCTGGAGTTCTTAGACTACACTGGAGGTGAAGTTATATAAGTAAATAACTATAATAATGTAACAAGTGCTAAAATTGAATGTTGCACTAAGTTGTTTCAAAACACAGAGGAAATAAATTATTTTCTCAGGAAGAATTAGGAAATTTCACAAAAGAAGGTATTTGAGTTGGAGCTTAAATAATGAATAAGATATTTTGCCTAGAGAGAAAAGGGGAAAGGTTGCCTAAGCAAGATACTATCACATAAAATAAAAATCACAGAAGTCTGAAAAAAATAAGATAAAGAAGGAAGGGTGAAAATTTGACTAAAGTGTTGGAAATCTCTGGTTGCAACTATTGAAGAGTTTTAGTAATCAGTGGAACCCAAAGCTTACTAATTATAGTAAAAAAAAAAAGTCTTCTGAGAGCTTTGTAATACATATTGCCTCATGTAAACATTCCCCCAAATCTTAACCCATTTTAGAATCTACTCTGGGCTTCCCAGGTGGCCCTAGTGGTAAAGAACCTGCTAACCAATGCAGGAGACGTCAGAGAAGTGGATTCAATCTCTGGGCCGGGAAGAGCCTCTGGAGGAGGGCATGGCAGTTGATTCCAGTAGTCTTGCCTTGGGAATCCCATGGACAAAGGAGCCTGGAGAGCTATGGTCCATAGAGTCAGACATGACTGAAGTGACTTAGCAGCAGCAGGATCCACTCTAAGTCCAAAAGTGAAAAGTGAGTGTTAGTCACTCAGTTGTGTCTGACTCTTTGCAACCCCGTGGACTATATCTCGGCAGGCTCCTCTGTCCATGGAATTCTCCAGGCAAGAATACTGGAATAGGTAGCCATTCCCTTCTCCAGGGGATTTTCCCAACCCACGGATCAAACCCAGATCTCCTGCATCGCAGACAGATTCTTTGTTCAAATGGTAAGTCCAAAAATTGCATCTAAATATAATCAGCTCAGAAAATGCCAACTATCATACTCCAATCACAGCAACCTTCTTTGTGAAGTACTATTACTATCTCTATTTTATTTTTGTAAGTCTTATCTTTTTTTTTAACTGAAGTATAGCTGATTTACAAAAATTATATTAGATTCAGGTATACAGCAGAGACATTCAATATTTTTATGGATTATACTCCATTTAACATTATTACAGAATAGCAGCTGTAGTTCTCTGTGCTGTACCATATATCCTTGCTGCTTATTTATTTCATACATAGTATTTTGTATCTTATAATCCCATACCCTTGATTTGTTCCTTCCCCTTTCCCTCTCCCCACTGGTGTCCACCAGTTTGTTATCTATGTCTGCAAGTCTATTTCTGTTTTGTTATATACATTTGTTTATTTTTTATTATTATACATATAAGTGATAACACAGAGTATCTTTGTCTCTGTGTGTGACTTATCAATAAGCATAACACCCTCTAGGTCCATCTGTACTGTTGTAAATGACAGAATTTCATTCCTTTTAATGGCTGAATAATATTCCATTATACATGTACCACATCTTCTTTATCCATTCATCTGTTGATTGGCACTTAGATTGCTTCCATATCTCGGCTAACATAATACCTAAATAATAGTGCTATGAACATTGAGGTACATGTAATTGGTACACGAGAAGGATATGAACTTTGGGGGACCAGAGGGCAGACTGTTGTGGGTGAAATTGTGTCTCTCAAAAATGTTCAAGTTCTAATGCCAAGTACCTGTGAATGTAATTTTATTTAGAAATAGAGCCTAGGTGAGAAAACCATGGTGCTGTTTAACTGTAAATAGATTGATATAAGTTTGGACCAATATGTGATGTGTACAATTTTAGTATGTAGGATTTTTGTGCTTTAAAAAAGTTCAAAAAACAAACAAAAGAGGAATAAAGCCTTTGCAGATATAATTAACATGAGGTCATACTGGACTAGAGAAAGCCTTGTCTACTTAAAATGACTTGTAAACTTAAAAGAAGAGGGGAATTTGGATACAGCCAGATAAGGAAGAAAAATGGCCATGAGAAGATAAAGGCAGAGATTGGAATTATGTTTCCCTAAACCAAGGAATACCAAAGATTGTGAAGGGTTAGCGTAACTGTGGAAGGGTCCTCCACTAGAGAGAAATATGGTCTTGGCAAAATCTTGATATTTTATTTCAAAGCTCCAGCACTATTAGAGGATATAATTTCTGTTTTAAACCACCCAATATGTGGTACTTTGTTACAGTAGTGCTAAGAAACTAGAACAGTTCATATCCCTTACTGAAAAAGCTTCAATGATTTCCCATTATTCTCAAGATGAAGGCAAAAACCTTTAGCAATTTTTGTCAGATTCTGCATTTTTACTTTGTCTGCCTGAGTTTGACCCTGCCTACCTCTCCAACTTCATCTCACACAACTGTCTCCTTAATTTCCCACACTCTGGACACACTAGCCTTTCCAATGGTCAGATGAACCATGGCTAGCTCAGTGATTATGTCTTATTGTTATCCCTCTCATGGCACTTTCACAGATATGAATTTACATTTTTAATGTGATCTTACAATTAACATTTTTTTTGTTTTGTTTCACTACTAGATGGTAAGCTGCATAAAGGCTGAGGATCATGCCTGTTTTTGCTCACAACTGGTATTCCAGTGCCTAGCATAATGTCTAGCTTATTGTAGAATTTTAGTACATTTTTATTAAATAATTTACTAGATGAATGAATAATAAGGCATTTTCCATAGTGCAATGGTTTTAAAGAGGTCACTGCATCTATCAATTATGACATCATTGGTGACCTTAGAAATATCAGTTTAAATAGGACTGATTACGTTCAGTTCAGTTCAGAGGCTCAATCGTGTCTGACCCTTTGAGACCCCATGAACTGCAACACACCAGGCCTCCCTGTCCATCACCAACTCCCGGAGTTCACTCAAACTCATGTCCATCGAGTTGGTGATGCCATCCAGCCATCTCATCTTCTGTCGTCCCCTTCCCCTCCTTCCCCCAATCCCTCCCAGCATCAGAGTCTTTTCCAATGAGTCAACTCTTTACATGAGGTGGCCAAAGTACTGGAGTTTCAGCTTTAGCATCATTCCTTCCAAAGAACACCTAGGACTGATCTCCTTTAGAATGGACTGGTTGGATCTCCTTGCAGTCCAAGAGACTCTCAAGAGTCTTCACCGACACCACAGTTCAAAAGCATCAATTCTTTGGCACTCAGCTTTCTTCACAGTCCAACTCTCACATCCATACATGAGTACTGGAAAAACCATAGCCTTGACTAGACGGACCTTTGTTGGCAAAGTAATGTCTCTGCTTTTTAATATGCTATTTAGATTGGGGGAAAGATGGAAATTAAGGACATATGTATATAATTAATTTTAACCATATTGAAAGAACCATGAAAAGAGGTCAGTAAGTTGAGGAGGTCAAAGTCTAACAGAAGCAGGTCAAAAGCTAACAGAGTTTTTCCAAGAGAATGCAGTGGTCATAGCAAATACCCTCTTCCAACAACAAAGAGAAGACTCTACAAATAGACATCACCAGATGGTCAATACCAAAATCAGATTTATCATATTCTTTGTAGCCAAATATGGAGAAGTTCTATACAGTCAGCAAAAATGAGACTGGGAGCTGACTGTGGCTCAGAGCATGAACTCCATATTGCCAAATTCAGACATAAATTGAAGAAAGTAGAAAAGACCACTGGACCATTCAGGTATGACCTAAATCAAATCCCTTACAATTATACAGTGGAAGAAGGAAATAGATTCAAAGGATTAGATCTGACAGAGTGCCTGAAGAACTTTGGACGGAGGTTTGTGACATTGTAAAGGAGGCAATGATCAAGATCATCCCCAAGAAAAAGAAATGGAAAAAGGCAAAGGGTTGTCTGATGAGACATTACAAAGAGTTGAGAAAATAAGAGAAGTGAAAGGCAAAGGAGAAAAGGAAAGATATACCCATTTGAATGCAGAGTTCCAAAGAATAGCAAGGAGAGATAAGAAAGCCTTCCTCGATGATCAATGCAAAGAAATAGAGGAAAACAATAGAATGGCAAAGACTAGAGATCTCATCAAGAAAGTTAGAGATACCAATGGAACATTTCATGCAAAGATGAGCACAATAAAAGATAGAAATGGTATGGACCTAACAGAAGTAAAATATATTAAGAAGTGGTGGCAAGAATACACAGAAGAACTGTACAAAAAAGATCTTCATGAAACAGATAACCATGATGGTGTGCTCATTCACCTAGAGCCAGACATCATGGAATTCAAAGTCAAGTGGGCCTTAGGAAGCATCACTGCAAACAAAGCTGGTGGAGGTGATGGAATTCCATTTGTGCTATTTCAAATCCTAAAAGATAATGCTGTTAAAGTGCCACACTCAATATGCCATCAAATCTGGAAAACTTAGCAGTGGCCACAGGACTGGAAAAGGTCAGTTTTCATTCCAATCCCAAATAGAGGCAATGCCAAAAATGCTCAAACTACTGCGCAATTGCACTCATCTCACACACTAGCAAAGTAATGTTCAAAATTCTCCACATCAGACTTCAACAGTACAAGAAGCATGAACTTCCAGATATTTAAGCTGAATTTAGAAAAGGAAGAGGAACCAGAAGTTGCCATCATCTGCTGGATCATCGAAAAAGCAAGAGTTCCAAAAAAACATCTACTTCTGCTTTATTGACCACGCCAAATCCTTTGACTGTGTGAATCACAACAAACTGGAAAATTCTGAAAGAAATGGGAATACCAGACCACCTTACCTGCCTCCTGAGAAATCTGTATGCAAGTCAAGAAGCAACAATTAGAACTGGACATAGAACAAAAAGCCTGTTCCAAATCAGGAAAGGATTACATCAAGGCTGAATATTGCTACCCTGCTTATTTAACTTATATGCAGAGTAGAGCATGGGGAATGCCAGGCTGGATGAAGCACAAGCTGGAATCAAGATTTCTGGGAGAAATATCAATAACCTCAGATACACAGATGGCACCACCCTTATTGGCAGAAAGCAAAGAAGAACTAAAGAACCTCTTGATGTAAGTGAAAGAGGAGAGGGAGAAAGTTGGCTTAAAACTCAACATTCAGAAAACTAAGGTTATGGCATCCAGTCCCATCACTTCATGACAAATAAATGGGAAAACAATTAAAACGGTGAGAGACTTTATTATTTTGGCCTTAAAATCACTGCATATGGTGACCTCAGCCATGAAATTAAGACGTTTGCTCCTTGGAAGGAAATCTATGACCAACCTAGATGCCATATTAAAAAAGCAGATACATTAATTTACCAACAAAGGTCCATCTAATCAAAGCTATGGTTTTTCCAGTAGTCATTTATGGATATGAGAGTTGGAGTATAAAGAAAGCTGAGTGCCAAAACTGTGGTATTGGAAAGATGCTTGAGAGTCCCTTGGACTGAAAGGAGATCAAACCAGTCCATCTTAAAGGAAATTAGTCCTGAATATTCATTGGAAGGACTGATGCTGAAGCTAAAACTCCAATACTTTGACCACCTGCTGCAAAGAACTGACTCATTGAAAAAGACCCTGATGGTGGGAAAGATTGAAGGCAGGAGGAGATAGGGGACAACAGAGGACGAGATGGTTGGATGGCATCACTGATGTGATGGACATGAGTTTGAGTTGGCGCCTGGAGTTAGTGATGCACAGGGAAGCCTGATGTGCTGCAGTCCATGGGGTTGCAAAGAGTCGGACATGACAGAGCGACTGAACTGAGCTTAAGTTGAGGAGAATGTAGCATCTATGTATGAATGGAGACTGGTTCCTAGAATAAGCAGAAGGAACCAATAAGGAGGGCACATGAATGGTAGAAGAAAGGAATAATCCAGAAGCAGTAGGAAGATAGGAATAAAGACCACAAATAAAAGAAATTTTACAACGAAGGGAACCTTATCCTCCAGCACACAAGCAGGAATTAAAAACAGGTGCATAACACTCATTCTACAGGGCCACCATCACCCTGATACCAAAAACAGACAAAGACAACACACAAAAAGAAAACTGCAGGCCAATATCACTGATGAACAAAGATGCAAAAATACTCAACAAAATTTTAGCAAACAGAATTCAGCAACACATCAGAAAGCTCATACACCATGATCAAGTTGGGTTTATTCCAAAATTCAAAGATTCTTCCATTTATGCAAATCAATCTATGTGATACATTATAATAACAAATTGAAAGACAACCACATGATCATCTCAATAGATGCAGAAAAAGCCTCTGACAAAATTCAGCACCCATTTATGATTAAAATTCTTCAAAAAATGGGCATAGAAGTAACCTCCCTCAACATAGTAAAGGCCATATATGATAAGCTTACAGCACACATTACTCTAAATGGTGAAAAATGGAAAGCACCCCCCCCCCTAAGATCAGGAACAAGAAGGTGTACTTTCACCACTGTTATTCAACATAGTTCTGGAAGTTCTAGCTACAGCAATCAGAGAAGAAAAAGAAATAAAAAGAATCCAGATCAGAAAAGAAGTAAAGCTCTCACTGTTTGCAGATGACATGATACTGTACACAGAAAACCCTAAAGATAGTATCAGAAAGTTACTAGAGCTAATCAGTGAATTTAGCAAAGTTGCAGGATACAAAATCAATACACAGAAACCGCTTGCATTTCTATATACTGACAATGAAAAATCAGAAAGAGAAATTAATGAATCAATCCCATTCACCATTGCAACAAAAAGAATTAAATATCTAGGAACCAACTTACCTAAGGGGACAAAAGAACTGTATGTACACAGAAAATTATAAGACTAATGAAAGAAATCAAAGCTGACATAAACAGATGGAGAGATATTCTGTGTTCCTGGGTAGGAAGAATCAATATTGTGAAAATGACTATATTCCCAAATGCAATCTACAGATTTAATGTGATCCTTTGGCATTTTCCACAGAAATAAAACAAAAAAATTCACAATTCATATGGAAACACAAAAGACCCCGAATAGCCAAAGCAGTCTTGAGAAAGAAAAATGGAGCTAGAGGAATCAACCTTCCTGACTTCAGATTATACTACAAAGCTACAGTCATCAAGACAGTATGGTACTAGTACAAAAACAGAAATATAGACCAATGGAACAAGATAGAAAGCCCAGAGATAAACCCATGCACCTAGGGGTACCTTATTTTTGACAAAGGAGGCAAGAAGATACAATGAGACAAAGAGAGCCTTTTCAATAAATAATACTGGGGAAACTGGACAGCTACATGTAAAAGAATGAAATTAAAACACTTCCTAACACCATACACAAAGATAAACTCAAAATGGATTAAAGACCTGAATGTAAGACCAGAAACTATAAATCTCTTAGAGGAAAACATAGGCAGAACACTCGATGACATAAATCAACACAAAATCCTCTATGACCCACGTCCTAGAGTAAGGGAAATAAAAACAAAATAAATAAGTGTAACCTGATTAAACTTAAAAGCTTTTGCACAGCAAAGAAAACTATAAGCAAGGTGAAAAGACAACCCTCAGAATGGGAGAAAATAATAGCAAATTAAACAATGGACAAAGGATTAACTTCAAACATATACAAGCAGCTCATACAACTCAATGCCAGAAAAAGAAACAACTCAATCAAAAGTGGGAAAATGACTTAAACAGACATTTCTCCAAAGAAGACATGCAGATGGCTAACAAACACATGAAAAGATGCTCAGCATCACTCATTATTAGAGAAATGCAAATCAAAACTACAGTGCGATATCACCTCACACCAGTCAGAATGGCCATCATCAAAAAGCCTACAAACAATAAATGCTGGAGAGGGTGTGGAGAAAAGGGAATGCTCTTGCACTATTTGTGGGAATGTAAATTGATACAGCCACTATGGAAGACGATATGGAGACTCCTTAAAAAACTAAATAAAACCACCATATGACCCAGCAATCTCACTCCTACGCATATACCCTGAGGAAACCAAAATTGAAAAAGACACATGAATCCCATTGTTCATTGCAGAATTATTTACAATAGCTAGAACATGGAAGCAACCTAGATGTCCATAGACAGAGGAATGGATAAAGAAGTTTTGGTACATATACACAATGGAACTCATCCATAAAAGGGAACACATTTGAGTCAGTTCTGATGAGGTGGATGAACCTATAACCTATTATACAGAGTGAATGAGTCAGAAAGAGAAAGGTAAATATCAGATTCTAACGCATATATAAGGAGTCTAGACAAATGGTACTGAATAATTGATTTTCATGACAGCAGTGGAGAAACAGACATAGAGAATAGACTTATCGACATGGGGAGAGGGGAGGAGAGGATGAGAGGTATGGAAAGAATTACATGGAAACTTACATTCAGTTCAATTAAGTCGCTCAGTCGTGTCTGACTCTTTGCGACCCCATGAATCGCAGCACACCAGGCCTTCCTGCCAATCACCAACTCTTAGAGTTCACTCAAACTCACGTCCATCGAGTCGGTGATGCCATCCAGCCATCCTTTCCTCTGTCGTCCCCTTCTCCTCCTGCCCCCAATCCCTCCCAGCATCAGAGTTTTTTCCAATGAGTCAACTCTTCGCATGAGGTGGCCAAAGTATTGGAGTTTCAGCTTTAGCATCATTCCTTCCAAAGGACACACAGGACTGATCTCCTTTAGAATGGACTGGTTGGATCTCCTTGCAGTCCAAGGGGCTCACAAGAGTCTTCTCCAACACCACAGTTCAAAAGCATCAATTCTTTGGTGCTCAGCTTTCTTCACAGTCCAACTCTCACATCCATACATGAGTACTGGAAAAACCATAGCCTTGACTAGACGGACCTTTGTTGGCAAAGGTCTCTGCTTTTGAATATGCTATCTAGGTTGGTCATAACTTTTCTTCCAAGGAGTAAGTGTCTTTTAATTTCATGGCCGCAATCACAATCTGCAGTGATTTTGGAGCCCAGAAAAATAAAGTCTGACATTGTTTCCACTGTTTCCCCATCTATTTCCCATGAAGTGATAGGGCCAGATGCCATGATATTAGTTTTCTGAATGTTTAGCTTTAAGCCAGCGTTTTCACTCTCCTGTTTCACTTTCAAGAGGTTTTTTAGTTCCTCTTCACTTTCTGCCATAGGGGTGGTGTCATCTGCATATCTGAGGTTATTGATATTTCTCCTGGAAATCTTGATTCTTACATTAAAATGGATAGCCAATGGGAATTTGCTTTATGGCTCAGGAAACTCAAACATGGGCTCTGTATCAACCTAAAGTGATGGGATGGAGAAGCAGATGGGAGGGAGGTTCAAAAGGGAGGAGATATATGTACACCTATGACTGATTCATGTTGAGATTTGACAGAAAACAACATTTTGTAAAGCAATTATCCTTCAATAAAAAATAAATTTAAAAAAGACAGGTGCATAAATACATACATATACACATAGAGGTAGGAGAGAGGCATGTTGACAAAATTGATCACTTACAGTCTCATTTTCCTTTCACAAAATAGATGCTAGCTCACAAGCTCTGGAGAGGAGTTATGCAATTTTCCTTAGTAACTCTTTAACAATTCTTTAGCGAGAGATAGAAAAGCAAATGTTAGTGTTAATTTAGGATTAGAGAGTGGTAGGGCAGGTGGGATAGAAAGACAAAGTACTAAATATATCTACTTTGAGTTTATATTTGTATTAATATAATTGTCATAAATATAATTATCATATATATCATATAATTGCTAAAGTAATTGCCCAAGGGCTCCCATATGATATATTTTACATTCTGACATTATTGTATATGATTGATTTTCAAAATATTCTGAACACTGGGTAACCCTAAGAGAATGACTGCCACCCAAGTTTGTGTTTTTCTAGACATCTTCCATTAAAATATATCAACCAAAAAATCAAATAAAACCTCAAATAAGTCAAACCTTTAGAATAGCTAGAAGACAGAGAATACTCTGAACTTCAAATTACTTGAAAATAGAAAAATGTTTAGTCAGCAAACCTCTCTCAAGCTCCTACTGAAAGTCTTTTCAGAGAGTAAGGGGAGTCTTGAAAAATTATATTAAACAGAGAAAAGCAGTGCTAGACTCACTCCCAGAATAAGAAAGCCCACCAAAAGTGTGAAACTTCTCAAAATATAGTAGGTAAGCAAAGTAACTGACCTTGGAATTGTGTAGGACTCGAATCTCAGCCGGAGAAGGCAATGGCAACCCATTCCAGTACTTTTGCCTGGAAAATCCCATGAACGGAGGAGCCTGGTAGGCTGCAGTCCATGGGATCGCTAGAGTTGGACACGACTGAGTGACTTCACTTTCACTTTTTACTTTTCACTTTCATGCATTGGAGAAGGAAATGGCAACCCACTCCAGTGTTCTTGCCTGGAGAATCCCAGGGACGGGGAAGCCTGATGGGCTGCTGTCTATGGGGTCGCACAGAGTCAGACACGACTGAAGCGACTTAGCAGCAGCATCAGCAGCATATCTCAGCAGGCCTTACCTCTGGGAATAAAGAGATTAAAAGAAAAGGGAAGGTGCTCTTATAAGACAGGACATTAAAGGGGAGAAAATAGAAGGGGAAAATCTTGAAAACAAAACAAGCAAATAATTATAGAACACAACTTATTCCCTCATCACTGTCACCACCACCTCCAACAAAAGATCAAATCTATTTACCAAAGAATTTACACTTGCTGTACAGGGCTTCCCAGGCGGCTTGATGGTAATTAATCTACCTGCTGATGCAGGAGACACAGGAGACGTGAGTTCAATCACTGGGTCAGGAAGCTTCCCTGGAGAAGGAAATGGCAACCCACTCCAGTATTCTTGCCTGGAAAAATCCATGTATAGAGGAGCCTGGTAGGCTACAGCACACAGGTTGGCAAAGAGTTGGACACAACAGAACAACTGAGCATGCATGCACACATGCATACTTAAAGAGAGGGACACTTTTGAATTAAAAATCTTATAAACCACCCTAGACATCCACCCCTGCCTATAAAATGAATATGTGAAATCTATTTGCATCTATAAAAAATTTATTGTAATAATAAACAAGAAACTGAGTCAAAACATTTCAGGTGCTAACCCTGCTTCCTCCAACTAAAAAGTAAAAGGAATTTATCTAAAAATACTTCAGACTAGACTGAATTAAATATCCTCAATCACTTGGAGAAATGAAAATGCACCTGGAATCTAAATTCAAAAGCTGCAAATAGAAATGGATAAGCAATAGGAAGAAATGAAATTATGGTTGAACTCATGAAAGAAATCAAAGAGAAGGACAAAATCTCAGAAATCAAGACTATATTTCAAGCTATTGTGCTCAAAGCATTCTGAATGTCCAGTAATATGGTGTTTAAAAGTAAATAAATAAAGGCTATCTATTTAATAGAAACTACGTGGCCCCTAGATATAACATAGCAGAAAAATGTTTTCAGTCTGCTCTCTGAAGACTTAGTGATTACTCAGTGTGATATAAAAGGTTCCAAAAAATGAAGTGAAGACAGGTTGTCAGGTACTTTAGACCCCTATGCAGCAGTCCAAATACATCACTCCTGTTTTTATCTACTTTACAGATGGGTTCATTCTGAGAATTTTTTAATAGAGAAATGTTTTCAAAGCAAGAAGAACATTAAATATCACTTAAAGGTTTTCATGATATATTGACACAAAACAGGATGTAAAACAGTATGTATTTGCTCTCTGTCTGACTTTGACCAGGTATTTGACCTCTCTTTTCCTCACAGTCATTATTTGAAAATGGAGTTAATAATTGTATTTATCTTTTAGTATTATTTTGAAGATTAAACTATCTAATTAGCACCTGGAATTTAACAAGTGCTCTATAACAGAAAAGTTTCTCAAAGAAATATATCAAATGCATACAGTAATTAACTCAAATTATGAGATTGCACATAATTACTTCCTCCATTGGCTTATCTCAATTTTATTATTTTTTCCTACAGTGGTCACAACAAAGGCATAATAGATGTTGTAGAAAGGAATAAAGACACGTCCATGAGCAGGCAGCACTGTCTATGCTGTACAATGACAATGATTGTCTCTATGATTTTTGTTACCATCAATAGAACTCATCACTGAATGGAACTGTTTCTTTGCCTGGTAAACTTGAAAATAGCAACTTCCTCTGTGATTGAAATGAACAAAAAATGTCCTGCTACACTGAATGATCATGTTTTGCAGTTGTGTTTGAGAGTTTGTTGGGACTCTCTTTCAGTTCAGTTCAGTTCAGTTGCTCAGTCGTGTCCGACTCTTTGTGACCCCATGAATCGCAGCACGCCAGGCCTCCCTGTCCATCACCAACTCCCGGAGTTCACTCAGACCCATGTCCATCGAATCAGTGATGGCATCCAGCCATCTCATCCTCTGTCGTCCCCTTCTCCTCTGGCCCCCAATCCCTCCCAGCATCAGAGTCTTTTCCAATGAGTCAACACTTCACAGGAGGTGGCCAAAGTACTGGAGTTTCAGCTTTAGCATGATTCCTTCCAAAGAAATCCCAGGGCTGATCTCCTTCAGCATGGACTGGTTGGATCTCCTTGCAGTCCAAGGGACTCTCAAGAGTCTTCTCCAACACCACAGTTCAAAAGCATCAATTCTTCGGCGCTCAGCCTTCTTCACAGTCCAACTCTCACATCCATACATGACCACAGGAAAAACCAAAACCATAGCCTTAACTAGACAAACATTTGTTGGCAAAATAATGTCTCTGCTTTTCAATATGCTATCTAGGTTGGTCATAACTTTTCTTCCAAGGAGTAAGTGTCTTTTAATTTCATGGCTGCAATCACCATCTGCAGTGATTTTGGAGCCCAAAAAAATGAAGTCTGACAGCCCAAAAAAGTGAAGTCTGACACTGTTTCCACTGTTTCCCCATCTGTTTCCCATGAAGTGATGGGACCAGATGCCATGATCTTCGTTTTCTGAATGTTAAGCTTTAAGCCAACTTTTTCACTCTCCATTTTCACTTTCAGCAAGAGGCTTTTTAGTTCCTCTTCACTTTCTGCCATAGGGTGTCATCTGCATATCTGAGGTTATTGATATTTCTCCCAGCAATCTTGATTCCAGCTTGTGCTTCTTCCAGCCCAGCGTTTCTCATGATGTACTCTGCATATAAGTTAAATAAGCAGGGTGACAATATACAGCCTTGACGTACTCCTTTTCCTATTTGGAACCAGTTTTTTGTCCCTTGTCCAGTTCTAACTCTTGCTTCCTGACCTGCATACAGATTTCTCAAGAGACAGGTCACTCTTTACCCCACAGTCAATCAATAATGACTTCACAGTGTAACATTAAACGTCTGTATGTAAAGTACTGTGACAGCATTTTTTATAGCTTAACTGAGTCAAGGATCTTATTATTATTGAAATAGATCACATGGTTATGGAAAAAAAGAATGTCCCCCTTCAAATGTTCAATATTTTCATGACTTTTTTTTAATTTTTATGACTCTTTTAGCTCTCATTTTCTATCTTTTCCATCTGTATATTGAAATTCAGTTTAACCCACTTCTACGCTCTCAATTCTCTTGCACAAGGCTGCTGGCAAAAGAAACCACATTTATTTCATTCATGGTTACTGCATAATTATATGGTAAGAAATAGGTAAACAGGCATACAAACTAGGTTAATTTCTAAACCCAGAAACATTTTTAATGTTTTTTTTTTTCCCCCTAGGTGTAGTCTTCTAGATTGAAAGATTTTTTTTATTTTATTACTTTAGACATATTGCTTCACTATCATCTCACTTTCATTGTTTCTGATGAGTGATCTTCTATAATTTTTATCTTTTATCCTCTCTACATAATGTGCCCCCCCCCCCAAGCTAATTAATTTTTTTTTGTCACTTATTTGGAGTAGTTTGATTATGATATGCCTTGATATAGTTTCTTAGAATGAGGTAATGATAGTTTCTCCAGTATCCAACTGTTTGTCAGGTGCTGTTTCTACATTATGGGAGGGAGGAAGTGATAAGAAGGCATGGAGGCAGGCAGTATTCTTGCCAAATCAGAAGTCCATCCTTTCTACTGATGACTCTTGACCCTTGGATGTTGACTCAGTGCTAACATTGTACTGGTTGTTCATAGGCTTATTGTAAAAATTAAATTGGTTAATACATGTGGAGTGTTTAAAAGGCCCTCTTATTGATACTGCAAAATTTATTTTCTATGTAGAATAGACATTATCTTGAATGACAGCTTATTCATTTTACCTTGATACTATAGAAGACCTCCAACATTTTGCTGTTAGATCAGATCAGTCGCTCAGTCGTGTCCGACTCTTTGCGACCCCATGAATCGCAGCATGCCAGGCCTCCCTGTCCATCACCAACTCCCGGAGTTCACTCAGACCCACATCCATCGAATCAGTGATGCCATCCAGCCATCTCATCCTCTGTTGTCCCCTTCTCCTCCGGCCCCCAATCCCTCCCAGCATCAGAGTCTTTTCCAATGAGTCAACACTTCGCATGAGGTGGCCAAAGTACTGGAGTTTCAACTTTAGCATTATTCCTTCCAAAGAAATCCCAGGGCTGATCTTCTTCAGCATGGACTGGTTGGATCTCCTTGCAGTCCAAGGGACTCTCAAGAGTCTTCTCCAACACCACAGTTCAAAAGCATCAATCCTTCGGCACTCAGCCTTCTTCACAGTCCGACTCTCACATCCATACATGACCACAGGAAAAACCATAGCCTTGACTAGATGAACCTTTGTTGGCAAAGTAATGTCTCTGCTTTTGAATATGCTATCTAGGTTGGTCATAACTTTCCTTCCAAGAAGTAAGCGTCTTTTAATTTCATGGCTGCAATCACCATCTCTAGTGATTTTGGAGCCCCCAAAAATAAAGTCTGACACTGTTTCCACTGTTTCCCCATCTATTTCCCATGAAGTGATGGGACCAGATGCCATGATCTTCGTTTTCTGAATGTTGAGCTTTAAGCCAACTTTTTCACTCTCCACTTTCACTTTCATCAAGAGGCTTTTTAGTTCCTCTTCACTATATGGTTTCTGCCAAACTCTTTTTCTTCTCAAATATCAAGGTTATGCTAAGTGTAGGCACCCTGAAGCAAGAGAGTGTAGGTATTCTAGCAAAACCAAATAGGCTAGTGTGGATGGTGGATGGTAAGCTTAGAGCACTGTGGAAGGAAATTAGCCCGCACAGGTAGTTCTGGGGCTATAGATATTATGGTTCACTCATAAAGCATATAAAGCCATATTCAGGAGATTGGTTTTTACACTGAAGTAAGAAATCATTGGAAGATTTCAAAAGTGAAGAGACATGATATGATTTATGATATTTTAAATAATTACTCTAACTACTCTGTGAAGAAAATAGTATATGAGGAGCTAGAATGAAAGCATAAAACCTTTTTGGAGCTGTTGAAGATATTGAACTGTTAGGTCTTAATTGTTTGGTCTGTGGTGTTGGTATTGAGAAAAATAAGTGGTCAGGGTCTTGATATGCTTTGAAGATAGAGCCAATGGGATTTGCTACTGGATTAAATATGAAGTGTGATGAAAAGAGAGGAGTCGGGATGACTACAAGATTGTTTGTTTTTAAATCTCACCAGTTGAACAAATGGAATATAATTTACTATGATAAGGAAGAGGGAGAGACAGTCATGTAATAAGGTGTTATACTGAGATGCTTACAAGACAACCAAGTGAAAATATCTCATAAGAATTTGGCTGCATAAGTCTGGACATCAGGGGCACAAAGAAGGAAAATTTGGTAAAATAGAAGAATTAAGAGAGGAGTCTCAGAACCAGATGAAAAAACTGTTCAAGAAGAAGGGAGTGTCAAACTATACTGCCAGGCTGATATTACAAGATAAATATTATAAGAATTAGGAAATAACCATTGCATTTGTCAAAATATAGCTCATTGGTGACCCTAGGTGAATAGGATGGTGAAAGCCTGATTGAAATAGAGAGAAAATGAGACTTCATAGTACACTGCATAAAATCAAATGCATCACACATCCACAAAGTAACTCTAAAGATTAATAGAACAAATTAAGCTGCCCATAACTCATTTCCATTACAAGAAAACAAAAAATACTACAAATAACAGATTATGAAGCTAGAAAGAATGGTATGAATTAGAAATGTGTCAGACACCACCTTAGCTAAGAGTGGTAGTATTAGGGATAAATTAAGAGCTTGGGATAAAAATATACACACTGCTATATATAAAATAGATAGCTAATAAAGACCTACTTTACAGCAAAAGGAGCTCTACTCAATATATTGTAATAACCTATAATAGAAAAGAGTCTAAAAAAGAATAGATACATTTATACATATGTATAACTGAACCACTTTGCTGAAACTAGCAGAACATTATAAATCAACTACATTTCGATACAAATAAAAAAAAAACGTTGAAGAATGTAAGAAAAAGAATAAATGAAGGTTAAAAAAAAGAGTAGTATTATTGCCAACATTGCATAACATGGAGTTTGTCATTACGAATCATCAGAAAACCTGAAACCAAGCAAATTTTACAAAATAGCTGGCCTATATTCTTTAAATATATTAAGGTGAATAAAAATTAAGTGAGACTGAAGAACTATTCCAGATTAAAGAAGATTAAAAGACATAACTAAATGCAATGCATGATCCAGATTTGGATCTTGAATGGAAAAAACAATCGATAAAAGATATTAGTCAGTCAATTGGCAATATTTGCATTAGAAAATAATGTTTCATGAAGTTTAACTTAATTTTTCTGATGATTGTATTGTAGTTATGTAAGAGAATGTCTTTGTTCCCAGGAAATGCACACTGAAATATGTTTGGATAAAAGAACATAGTGTTGATAACTTACTCTTAAGAGGTTGTTTGGGAAAAATATGTATTTATGCATATGCATATAATTTTTTTTTTTAGTCACTAAGTCGTGTCCATCTCTTTTGCAACCCCATGACTGTAGCTCACCAGGCTCCTCTGTCCGTGGAATTTCCTAGGCAAGAATACTGGAGTGGGTTACCATTTCCTTCTCCAGGGAATCTTCCTGACTCAGAGATCAAACCTGGGTCTCCTGCATTGGCACGTGAATTCTTTACCACTGAGCCACCTGGGAAGCCCCATGTTCATATATATTATGTGTTTAAAAAGAATGATAAAGCAAATGTGGCAAAATGGTAGCAACTGGTGAATCTGGGTAAGGGTAGAATAGACAAAGGGCTTCTTTGTACTCATCTTGCAATTTTCTGGTAAGTTTTATATCAGCATAAAAAGTTAAAATGGGAAGAGAGGAAGTAAAGATAGCAAGTATTGGCAAATTAAGAATTTGCTGTGAGGAGGAGCAGACAAAGGGGGCATTTACTGAAGGGGAATATGACATCAAATGAGACTTTAAAAAATAGTAATAGGTAGAATAATAATACTGAAATAGCCCTTACCAAGCCCCAAGTATAGTTCTAAGTGCTTCACATATCTGATTCATTTAATTCACACACACCCACACCCCCACACACAGAGATGTATATTAATAAGGAAACAGAGGCACAGAGCAGTGAAATAACTTGCTGAAGGCCATACTGCAGTATGTGGTAGCAACTGGATATTGCAGAATGTTTGTATGCTGATGAGAATGATCCAAAGAGAGAAATAAGAGACAAGGCCATCAGCTGAGAGTTAAGGATGAGAAAAGAGATATTAGAGGTTTGAAAAGAGAAAGCATAAAGTGTGGTTTAATCTTCATGGAGGGTGGAAGAGTGAACTGACCAGCAAAACGTAGTAAGATTGCAAAGCAGCTCTAATGGCTGACTTGAGGCTATATATATATATATATATATATATATATAAAATTGAAAATGAGATGAACTGTCATGGTTGTAATTTTCTCCAGCCATGTTCAATCACTGGTATAGCACAGAGTAGATACAAAATTATGGGTTTTTTTCCCCACATGATGGTAGAGGGATAAGGAAACAAGGGATTTGAGAGTATGAGCAAAGGATTTGGAATATTTAAATAGAATTTAAATAGGATAAGAAGGAAAATGAGGATTTGATGGTGAGAGGTTTTGAAAAGATAATAGGATACATACATTTTGGGCCCTAGAAAGATACAACACTCGTTATTATTGAAGAACTAATGGGAATAAGTTGGAAAGATAGAAGATAGTGGTTAGAGATGTAGATATGTGAATTTGAGATTATGGAGGCATTGCTGTTGTTGTTGTTTGGTAGCCAAGTTGTGTCTGACTCTTTTGTGACTCCTGGACCACTCCAGTACTCTTTCCTGGAAAATCCCATGGACGGAGGAGGCTGGTGGGCTGCAGTCCATGGGGTCACTAAGAGTCAGACACGACTGAGCGACTTCACTTTCACTTTTCACTTTCATGCATTGGAAAAGGAAATGGCAACCCACTCCAGTGTTCTTGCCTGGAGAATCCCAGGGAGGGGGGAGCCTGGTGGGCTGCCATCTATGGGGTCGCACAGAGTTGGACACGACTGAAGTGACTTAGCAGTAGCAGTAGCAGGACTGTAACTCACCAGGCTCCTTTGTCCATGGAATTTTCCAGGCAAGAATACTAGAGTGGGTTGTCATTTCCTTCTCCAGGGGATCTTCCTGACCCAGGGCTCTAACCCTGGTGTCTTGCTTAGCAGGAAGATTCTTTACTACTGTGACACCTGGGAAACCCGTGGAGGCATTGTAGTTAGTGGTAATGACAAGATCTAGGGTTATATATCCATGGGACTTGACAGCTGAAGTAGGTTACAAGACAAGCTAATTGGAGGAAAGATAAGAAATAGGGAAGCCATGATATTAGAAGGATCATCCATGTGTATATTGAAATCACTGAGAATATGAGTCAAAACTAAGTACTCATTCTTTTGGTAATTAATTCATTTATTCACTTAGTAAATCATCACTGAATAGTTTTTAATACATTAGGCACATTACCAGGTGCTAGCAATACAGTGAAGAAAAAAAAGGTCCAGTTCTCTAAGGAGCTTATATTTTTGTTGGAAAAATAATAAATATGTAATGTGAGGTAATGATAATGCTGTGAAGAAAAAATCTAGAATAAATGGATATTTTAATAGATATGGTAGCTCACACGGTGAAGAATCTGCCAGTGCAGGAGATGCTGGTTCAATCCCTGGGTTGGGAAAATCCCCTGGAGAAGGGAATGGCTACCCACTCAAGTATTCTTGCCTAGGAAATCCCATTGACAGAGGATCCTGGCAGGCTACAGTCCATGGGGTCACAAAGAGTTGGACACAACTTAGAGACTAACATTTTCATTTTTACTTTAATAGGTATAAGCATGGATTAATACACTATTTTAGATGGGATTTGTGTCAAAGAGCAAGGCATGCAAAAATCAGTGAAAATGCCTTTAGGCAGAGGGAAAAACAAGTAAAATGATCACAGAGGTGAGAATGAGCTTGACCTAGTCAAGGCTACTGTAACTAGAGTAAAGCAAGCAAGTAGTAGAGCACTAGGAGACAGTGTTGGAAAGAAAGATAGGGCACAGCTACTTGGAAATTTTGACCAGGACAATCATGTAATCTGAGTAATGCTTTTTAAAAAAGATTTACTTTTGTTGCTGTGTGAACAGTTTAAGGATGGCACAAGTAGAAACAGATAGATTGTTTATTTTGGAGGCCATTTCTATAGTCTGGGTGAGGGATGAGGAGGAGGAGGATGTTGATGATGTTTTACCACAATATTTTAAGTTAGTTCAAAAATATTTAGTATCTAATGTAGGAAAATAAAAGACCAAATCTGTTAAGTGGAGAGCTGCCTTATCTGAAAAAATGTGTCAAAAGTACTGGGGTCACCAGTTTTACTGTTAAAATCCAAATCTATATAAATTCTTCATGCAAAAATTGAGGTTGTGACATTGTACATGGAGCAGTAATCAAGACCATCCTGAAGGAAAAGAAATGCAAAAAGGCAAAATGGTTGTCTGACGAGGCCTTACAAAGAGCTGAGATAAGAAGAGAAGCTGAAAGCAAAGGAGAAAAGGAAAGATATACCCATTTGAATGCAGATTTCCAAAGAATAGCAAGGAGAGATAAGAAAGCCTTCCTCAGTGATCAACGCAAAGAAATAGAGGAAAACAATAGAATGGCAAAGACTAGAGATATCTTCAAGAAAATTAGAATAACAAGGGAACATTTCTTGCAAAGATGAGCACAATAAAGGAGAGAAATGGTATGGACCTAACAGAAGTAAAATATATTAAGAAGAGGTGGCAAGAATACACAGAAGAACTATATAAAAAATATCTTCATAAACCAGATAACCATGATGGTGGGCTTATTCACCTAGAGCTATATATCCTGGAATGCAAAGTCAAGTGGGCCTTAGGAAACATCACTACAAAAAAGCTAGTGGAGATTATGGAATTCCAGTTGCGCTATTTCAAATCCTAAACGATAATGCTGTGAAAGTGCTGCACTCAATATGCCAGCAAATCTGGAAAACTGAGCAGTGGTCACAGGACTGGAAAAGGTCAGTTTTCATTGCAATCCCAAATACAGGTAATGTCAAAGAATGTTCAAACTACTGCACAATTGCACTCATCTCACACGCTAGCAAAGTAATGCTCAAAATTCCCCAAGCCAGGTTTCAACAGTACATGAAATGTGAACTTCCAGATGTTCAGGTTGCATTTAGAAAAGGCAGATGAACCAGAGATCAAATGGCCAACATGTGTTGGACTGTAGAAAAAGCAAGAGAGTTCCAGAAAATTTCTGCTTTACTGACTATGCCAAAGTTTTGACTGTGTGAATCACAACAAACTGTGGAAAATTCTGAAAGAGATAGGGATACCAGACCACCTTACCTGCCTCCTGAGGAATCTGTATGCAGGACAAGAAGTAACAGTTAGAACTAGACATGGAACAATGGACTTGTTCCAAATCGGGAAAGGAGTATGTCAAGGCTGTATATTGTTACCCTGCTTATTTAACTTATATGCAGAGTACAGCATGGGAAATTCCAGGCTGGATGAAGCACAAGCTGGAATCAAGATTTCCAGGAGAAATATTAATAACTTCAGAAACACAGATGACACCACCCTTAAGGCAGAAAATGAAGAAGAACTAAAGAATCTCTTAATGGAAGTGAAAGAGAGTGAAAAATTTGGCTTAAAAAAAAAAAAGACTAAGATCATGGCATCCAGTACCATCACTTCATGGCAAATAGATGGGGAAACGAAACAGTGAGAGATTGCTTTTTTGGGCTCCAAAATCATTGCAGATGGTGATTGCAGCCATGAAATTAAAAGACGCTTGCTCCTTGGAAGAAAAACTATGACCAACCTAGATAGCATATTAAAAAGCAGATACATTACTTTGCCAACAAAAGTCAAGGCTATGGTTTTTCCAGTAGTCATGTATGGGTGTGAGAGTTGGACTATAAATAAAGTTGAGCACTGAAGAATTGATGCTTTTGAACTGTGGTTTTGGGGAAGACTCTTGAGAGTCCCTTGGTCAGCAAGGGGATCTAACCAGTCCATCCTAAAGGAAATCAATCCTGAATATTCTTTGTAAGGACTGATGCTGAAGCTGAAACTTCAATACTTTGGCCACCTGATGCAAATAACTGACTCACTGGAAAACACCCTGATGCTGGGAAAGACTGAAGGTGAGAAGAGAAGGGGACGACAGAGGATGAGATGTTTGGATGACATCACTGACACGATGGACAGGTGTTTGACTCTGGGAGTTGGTAATGGACATGGAAGCCTGGTGTGCTGCAGCCCATGGGGTCACATAGAGTCGGACACAACTGAGCGACTCAACTGAACTGAAAAGCTGTAGAGTGAGAAGTCTAAAATAAATAATAACATTAGCTAAGCTAATAATGGGATCACATAGGTAATCTCTGCCATATTAAGAGGGACATACCAGGGGAGTTGGAAGTTTCTTATCACACTGTCTTGAAAGAATAATTGTATCATATTTTTAAAATCTTGAAGTGCTATATAAATGTTAATATGTTTTGTCCTTATCTTGTTAACTGAAGTATAGTTGATTTAAACTGTAGTTTCAGGTATATATGGAGAAGGAAATAGCAACCCACTCCAGTATCCTTGCCTGGTAAATCTCATGTACAGAGGAGCCTGGTGGGCTGCAGTCCATGGGGTCGCAAAGAGTCATGCACGACTGAGCGACTAAGGTATACAGCAAAGTGACTCAGCAAAGTGATTCAGCTATGCATGTGTGTGTGTGTGTGTGTGTATACACAGATTATTTTCCATTATAGATTGTTACAAGACATTCAATATAGTTCCATGTGCTGAATAGTAGGTCTTTGTTGTTTATCTATTTTCTAATATATATAGTTGTATCTGTTCATCAGAAACTCATAATTTATTCCCCTCCATTCCCATTTGGTAAGGATAAGTTTATTTTCTATATCTGTGAGTTGATTTCTGTTTCATAAATAAGTTCATTTGTATCATTTTTTGAAGATTTGATATATAAGTGGTATCATATGATACTTGTATTTTTCTGATATCACTATTATGATTTCTAGATTCATTCATGTTGCTGCAAATGATATTATTTCATTCTTAATATGCATGAGTCATATTCCATTGTGTATATATACACCATATCTTCTTTATCCATTCATCTGTCAATGGATATTTAGGCTGCTTCCATGTCATGGCTATTGTAAATAGTGCTCCTATGAACAATGAGGTGCATATATCTTTTTGAATTAGCGTTTTCATCTTTTCTGAATATATGCACAGGAGTGGGGTTACTCAATCATGTGGTCACTCTATTTTTAGTTTTTTAAGGAACCTCCATACTGATCTCCATAGTAGTTTCATCAATTTACATTCCCACCAGCAGTGTAGGGGGTTTCCCTCTTCTCCACACCCTCTACAGCATTTATTATTTGTAGATTTTTTGATGCTGACCATTCCGACCAGTGTGAGGTGATACCTCACTGTAGTTTTGATTTGCATTTCTCGAATATTTAGTGATGTTCAGACACATTTTCATGTGTCTAAAGGCCATCTGTATGTTTGTTTTTTTGAAGAAATGTCAATTTAGGTCTCGTGCCCAGTTTTCAATTAGGTTGTTTGTTTGTTTGTTTTTTGATATTGAGCTATTAAAGCTGTTTGTATATTTTAGAAATTAAACCCTTATTTTTCACATCATTTGCAAATATTTTCTCTCATTCTATGTTATTTTTTGTTTATGGTTTCCTTTACTGTGCAAAAGCTTTTAATTTTAATTAGTTTTTTATTTTTGCTTTTATTTCTATTACTCTAGGAGATGGATTTAAAAAATATTGCTGCAATTTATATCAGAGTGTTCTGCCTATGTTTTCCTCTAGGAGTTTTATAGTATCTGGTTTTACATTTAGGTCTTTAATTCATTTTGAGTTTATTTTTATTTGTGGTGTTAGAGAATGCTCTAATTTCATTCTTTTATGTAGGTGTGCTAAGTTGCTTTAGTTGTGTCTGATTCTTTGCAACCCTATGGACTTCAGCCTGCTAGGCTCCACTGTCTGTGGGATTCTCAAGGCAAGAATATTGCAGTGAGGTGCCATGCCCTTCTCCAAGGAATCTTCCCAACTCAGGGATTGAACCCCACATCTCTTATGTCTCCTGCATTGACAGGCAGGTTCTTTACCACTAGCACCACCTAGAAAGCCCTCTTTTACATAAAGCTGTCCCGTTTTCCCAGCAGTACTTATTGAAGAGACAATCTCTCCTTCATTGTATATTGTTGCCTCCTTTGTCACAGATTAATTGACAATAAATACATGAGTTTATATCTGAAAGCTTGAAATGAAAAAGGAGAAACTGGAAGTAAATGTACTACTGTCTCAAGCAGCAGAAAATGGCTATTCTACAGATCTATGCATCTGTTTTTGTGCCAGTATGACATTGTTTGGATTACTGTAGCTTTGTTGTGTAGTCTGAAGTCAAGGAAGATAATTCCTCTAGCTCCATTTCTTTCTCGAGACTGTTTTGTCTGTTGCAGGGTTTCTCGTGTTCCCACACAAATTTAAATTTTTTTTCTAGCTCTGTGAAAAATGTTCTTGGTAATTTGATAGGGATTGCATTGAATCTATAGATTGCCTTGGGTCTTATGGTCGTTTTAACAGTATTATGATTTTTCTAAGCCAAGAACACGGTGCAGCTTTCCATCTATTTGTGTCTTCAGTTACTTTCATCAACATCTTACAGTTTTCAAAGTACAAGTCTTTTGCCTCTTTATTCCTACATATTTTACTCTTTTTGATTTTATGGTAAATGGGATTGTCTCTTAAATTCTCTTTCTGTAGTTTTGGTGTTAGTATACAGAAATGCAACAGATTTTTGTGTGTCAATTTTCCATCCTGAAAATTTACCGAAGTCATTAATGAGCTCTAATAATTTTCTGGTGGTGTCCTTAGGATTTCCTTTACATAGTATCATATCATCTGCAAATAGTTTTCTTCCTCTCCAATGTGGACTCCTTTTATGTCATTATTTGTTAAGATTCTGATTTGGAAGGAGAAAAGTTCATTTCTGATAAATAAATACAACAATATGATTTTTCTGTCTTTGGATTTTCTGGTATTAGATAAGGACAGTGTTGGATAAAGAGTGTAATTGTTCCAATGGACAAATTCTTGGAAAAGTATAACTTACCAAAAGTGAACCAGGAAGAAATAGAAAATATTAACAGGTCCATCACAAACAAGGAAATAAAAACTGTAATCAGAAATCTTCCAACAAACAAAAGCCCAGGACCAGATGGCTTCACAGCTGAATTCTACCTATAATTTAGAGAAGAGGTAACACCCATCTTACTCAAGCCCTTCCAGAAAATTGCAGAGGAAGGTAAATTTCCAAACTCATTCAATGAGGCCACCATAACCCTAATGCCAAAACCAGACTACGATGCCAAAAAAAAAAAAAAAAAAAACAAAGGCCAATATCACTGATGAACATAGATGCAAAAATCCTCAACAAAATTCTAGCAAAAAGAACCCAACAACATATTAAAAAGATCATATACTAATGCATATATATGGAATTTAGAAAGATGGTAACAATAACCCTGTGTACGAGATAGCAAAAGAGACACTGATGTATAGATCAGTCTTATGGACTCTGTGGGAGAGGGAGAGGGTGGGGAGATTTGGGAGAATAGCAGTGAAACATGTATAATATCATGTCTGAAACAAGTCACCAGTCCAGGTTTGATGCACGATACTGGGTGCTTGGGGCAGGTGCACTGGGACGACCCAGAGGGAGGGTATGGGGAGGGAGGAGGGAGGAGGGTTCAGGATGGGGAACACAGGTATACCTGTGGCGGATTCATTTCGATATTTGGCAAAACTAATACAATATTGTAAAGTTTAAAAATAAAATTAAATTAAAAAAAAAAAAGATCATACATCATGACCAAGTAGGCTTTATCCCAGAGATTCAAGGATTCTTCAATATTCACAAATCAGTCAATCTGATACACCACATTAACAAATTGAAAGATAAAAACCATATGATTATCTTAATAGATGCAGAGAAATCCTTTGACAAAATTCAACATTTATGATAAAATCTCTCTAGAAAGCAGGCATAGAAGGAACATACCTCAACATAATAAAAAACATATGTGATAAACCCACAGCAAACATTATCCTTAATGGTGAAAAATTGAAAGCATTTACCCTAAAGTCAGGAACAAGACAAGGGTGCCCACTCTCACCACTACTATTCATCATAGTTTTAGTCACAGCAATCAGAAAAGAAAAAAGAAATAAGGGGAATCCAGATTGGAAAAGAAGAAGTAAAACTCTCACTGTTTGCAGATGACATGATCCTGTACATAGAAAATCCTAAAGACACCACTAGAAAATTACTAGAGCTAATCAATGAATATAGTAAAGTTACAGGATATAAAATTAACACACATAAATCCCTTGCATTCCTATGCACTAACAATGAGAAAACAGAAAGAGAAATTAAGGAAACAATTCCATTCACCATTGCAACGAAAAGAATGAAACATTTAGGAATAAATCTACCTAAAGAAACATGAGTTATATATAGAAAACTATAAAACACTGATGAAAGAAATCAAAGATGACACAAACAGATGGATAAATATACCATGTTCTTGGATCAGAAGAATCAATATAGTGAAAATGAGTATACTACTGAAAGCAATCTATGGATTCAAGGCAATCCCTATCAAGTTACCAACAGTATTTTTCACAGAACCAGAACAAATAATTTCACAATTTGTATGGATATACAAAAAACATCCAATAGTCAAATCAATCTTGAGAAAGAAGACTGGAACTGGAGGAATCAACCTACCTGACTTCAGACTATACTACAAAGCTACAGTCATCAAGACAGTATGGTACTGGCACAAAGACAGAAATATAGACCAATGGAACAAAATAGAAAGCCCAGAGATAAATCCACGCACCTATGGACACCTTATCTTTGACAAAGGAGGCAAGGATATACAATGGAGAATAGACAAACTCTTTAACAAGTGGTGCTGGGAAAACTGGTCAAACACTTGGAAAAGAATTAAACTAGAACACTTTCTAACACCATACACAAAAATAAGTTCAAAATGTATTAATGATCTAAATATAAGACCAGAAGCCATAAAACTCCTAGAGAAAAACATAGGCAAAACTCTCTCTGACGTAAATCACAGCAGGATCCTCTATTACCCACCACCCAGCGTAATGGAAATAAAAGCAAAAATAAGCAAATGGGACCTAATTAAACTTTAAAGCTTTTGCACAACGAAGGAAACTATAAGCAAGGTAAAAAGGCAGCCTTCAGAATAGGAGAAAATAATAGCAAACGAAGCAACTGACAAAGAATTAAACTCAAAAATATACAAGTAACTCCTGCAGCTCAATTCCAGAAAAATAAACAACCCAATCAAAAAATGGGCAAAAGAAGTAAACAGACATTTCTCCAAAGAAGACATACAGATGGCTAACAAACAGATGAAAAGATGCTCAACATCACTCATTATCAGAGTAATGCAAATCAAAACCACAATGAGGTACCATCTCATGCTGGTCAGAATGGCTGCTGTCAAAAAGTCTATGAAGAATACATGTTGGAGAGGGTGCCAAAAAAAGTTAACCCTCTTACACTGTTGGTGGGAATGCAAACTAGTACAGCGACTATGGAGAACAGTGTGGAGATTCCTTAAAGAACTGGAAATAGAACTGTCATATGACCCAGCAATCCCACTGCTGGGCATACACACCAAGGAAACCAGAACTGAAAGAGACATGTGTACCCCAATGTTCATTGCAGCACTGTTTATGATGGCCAGGACACGGAAGCAACCTAGATGTCCATCAGCAGACGAATGGATAAGAAAACTGTGATATATATATGAAACGGAATATTACTCAGCCATTAAAAAGAATACATTTGAATCAGTTCTAATGAGGTGGATCAAACTGGATCCTAATATACAGAGTGAAGTAAGTCAGAAAGAAAGAAAACAATATAATATATTAATGTATATACATGGAATTTAGTAAGATGGTAATGATGACCCTATATGTGAGACAGCAAAAGAGACACAGTTGTAAAGAATAGACTTTTGGATTCTGTGGGAGAAGGTGAGGGTGGGATGATTTGAGGGAATAGCATTGAAACATGTATATTATCATAAGTGAAATGGATCACCAGTCCAGGTTCCATGCATGAGATAGGGGGCTCAGGGCTGGTGCACTGGGACAACCCTGAGGGATGGGATTGGGAGGGAGGTGGGAGGGTCCTTCAGGATGGGGGATACATGTACACCCATGGCTGATTCATGTGAATGTATGGCAAAACCACTACAGTATTGTAAAGTAATTATCCTCCAATTAAAATAAATTAATTAATAAAAAAAAATAAGAGCATAGTTGTTCTGAAGAGGAAAGCCTGAAACGAAAAAGGAAAAACTGGAAGTAAATGTACTGCTGTCTCAAGGAGCAGAAGCTGGCTGTTACCGGCTGATTTGGGTGCAAAAGCTTTTATAACACCAGAGCCAGAGAAGTAGAAAACAAGGGTTTATGATTTTCCAAAAAAAGAAAGGTTTTCAACTGAGCTGTTGTAGCAATGGAAAGTGTCAGTATGGTTCTGATTTTTTTTTTTTTTTTAGTATTTCCCCATTCTTACTTTCAGTTATCCTTAATTACTGCATCTCTTTAATGTCACATGTGTTTAATGTCAAGTAATACTTTATTTTTAATTTTAAGTAATATTTTAATTGCCAGTTTGTCCAATAAAAAGCAATGTTGAGTGTATACCATGCTGAAGTGAGGAAGGATTTGAAAATTACAAAAGTTAAAATAAGATCTCTGTCCTCTGGGACCTCAAAATTAAGAGAACAGTGGTCATTTCTAAAGATATTATTGAAATGGGAACTTTTACTTATATAGACCAAAATATGTGGTAATGTCATAAAGATAATTGCCTTAAACTCTTCAATCAAGAGCCCAGAGGTCTTAGGGTCATGCCTGCCTGATTTAGTTATGTATAGTGACTCAGACTTTAAGACCTCAGAATGTTTGTGTGTTTCAGTTGCCTGGAAAAAGTAACTGCCAATTTTTCTCATAGTGCTCCTTTTGACTTCTTCTGAGTGCCTCAGAGAACTATATTTTTGAGAGAAATACCCATTTTTTTATGGTTACAAGCTGGTTCAATAAACAGGAGTAAGCTAGATGAAACTGAAGAGCAAATGAAAATCTATGGAATGCCTATTGGTAATAATCTATATTGCAACTCATATTTATTTACATTATATTTCAAGGGATATTTGCATATTTTGCCAACATTTTACATGAAGAACTGGAAATTTTGACCAAAAATAAGATTTAAGCCAGGCATTATAGCTAAAATGCAATGGAAATTGAAAATTAACACCTTAGTAAATGAAAACGTAGAGCAAGATTTACTGACTCAAGAAGGTCTGATCTGAGGCTGTCTTTCCTTTTTATCTTCATTCATGTGGTGATTTGCTAGATCCTGTCACAGTGAATTATAGATTTACCATTTCCCCCTAAAATAAATATTATTAAGTTACTTTTGACAAACACACACTAATGAAGAAAAGCATGGGGAATGATAATACTCCCTATTTTTATGGAAAAAATAATGATATAACCCACACATTGCTGCTTGATTACTTAAATGCCAGAAGTCACCCAAGTTGAAACAAAATAAACAGCAAATTCCTGTTGACTTTCCACTGGGCGTGACCAAATCCTATCTCTCTCCAGCCTGAGGTTTTGAATAAAGACACTAAAAAAGAGGAATTTGGTTAATTCTTTGAAAACAGCTATGGAATGTAAAAAACATGTAGCCCATCTTCTTGTTATGAACAGGAAATGTCTAGGGTACAGAAATAGTCTGTCTTGCAACATTACATAATGCCTTAACCATATGCTGTTTTATTTTTTCCTGCTCCTACTTGTTTTATATTTCTCATTTTAATTTTCATATAAAGGTGTAGTATTTTCTGGTTTTTAGAAAACTGACAAAGGAGGGAATATATTACATGTTAATAATTAATTTTAGTGTTTATTTATATAATTGAGCACAAGGACTACATGAAATTGCTCAAGTTTTGAGATACCATTAAATTTTCCTTCTTTCAGTGTCTTCTCTAAGGCTCTCCTGGGTACAGAAAATGTCTGGTCACTCTGCCCATGAAGGCTCCTTTTAACCATATCCTTTAATAATAAGGATCATGTGCATTGTCTGTTTCATTTGCTATGTTTTTTTCATCCGAGTTGCAGATGTTTAAAATCCCAATTTCCTGTCTTAAGTTTCTTTCTTTCCTTTCTTGTCTCCACAAGCCTGTATAGCTCGGTATTTTCTGCTTGATTTTCATCCTTTACTTTCAGTCAAGACACTCCTTTGTATATTTTGAGTGCTTACGTGTGCTCAGTCATGTCCCACTCTTTGCAACTCCATGGACTGTAGCCCACCAGGCTTCTCTGTCCATGGGATTTCCCAGGCAAGAATACTGGATTGGCTTGCTATTTCCTGCTCTAGGGAATCTTTGTGACCCAGGGGTCAAACCTGTGTCTCTTGCATCTCCTGTATTGGCTTGCAGATTCTTTACCACTTGAGCCACCTGGGTCTTATATCCTTCTAAAGCGATTGTTCATAACTTGAAAACCTTTCAAGGTATGGTGCCTGCATTGGTGGAAGGGCCATGCAAGGAGAGGAGTCATCATGCGTATCATGGTTAGAGTTAGTTGTCAGTTTCCCAAGGACAGTAATTCAGTCCTAGACATATCCCTGCCAGTTGTTTATAGCGTAAATGTTTGTTGACCACATAGTGCCTTTGTATTAGGCTTCTCCAGAGGAACAGAACCAGTAAATGTATACATCCTATTTGTTCTGCTTCTCCAGAGAACCCTAATGATAAATCACAGCCCTTATAATAAATGAACAAATAAATTTCAGAGTTACATATCATAGTCCTTATAATAAATATATATATTTATCAAAAGATAAGGTTTTATATATAATATATTTTTATCCTAAAAACTATTATTTATTATATGGAATAAGTCTCAATATTTGGTGAAAGAAAAGACAAACTGGAGAGGTGGGAGATCTGACGGTTTAGTTCTAGTTCCACTAAGAAGGCTTGAAAACCTGGAAAGCTAAAAGTGGAGTTCTGGTCCAAACGTCCACAGTCTTGAGAGTCTGGAAGAACCAATATTTCAGTTTGACTCTTGAAGGCTGATAAAAAGCCAGCGTCCCAATTTGAAGCTAGTCAGCCAGGAAGAATTTTCTTACACAGAGAAGCATCGGCCTTTTATATTTCTATTTAGGACCTCAGCTGATAAGGTGAGGCCCACTCATATTGGGGATGGCAATCATTTTATTCAATCTACAGATGCAAGTGTTAATCTTATCCAAAAACACTCTCACTGACATAGAATAATATTTGACCATATATCTGAACATCCCATGGCCCAGTCAAGTTGACATATAAAATTAGCCATCACATAGCCCTAGTAACTGATTTTAATGATTCTGACCATTAAGGAGAAAGTGAATTGTTATTCCATAATGGAAATAAGAAATAGTATGTCTGAATGGTATAAAGGAGATCCCTTAATATCTCTTAATATTATGCCCTGTGATTAAGGTCAATGGAAAACTATAACAATGCAATTTTGGCTGGATTACTAATGAATTGCAGGCAGACACTTTACCCTCTGAGCCACCAGGGAAGCCCAAAACCTTTAAAAAATTGTGAACCACTATGTTGTACACCTGTAACTTATGTAATGTTGTACATCAACTATGTCTAAAGTTTTAAAAATTAACTTGAAAAAAATTGCTACAAGTCTTGCTTGTTAAATTGTTTGATCTGTGGTAGGCACTTCCTTCTCACGCTACTCAAAGATCTGGTGTTTACTATTGCTTTATATAGTTTATTGCCATTGTAGCAACCTCAACTCAGTTAAAAATCTCCAGTGTTAGAGATTAGTCAGATTCCTAAAAGTGTGTCTGGGGACCATCTGCATGGAAATCGTATGAAATGTTTGTTAAAAATTTCAATTCTGGGCCCCATCCTCAGTTCTGCCCAACTGACTCTGGGAGTACCATCCAGAGATTTGCCTTTAACAAGCTTTCAGATGGTTATATTATACCCTGAAGCTTAAGAACCACTGATTGAGAATGACTCTATAACTTGAAAAATGTATACTTCTAAAAGAAAGGAAATAATTATGGGCCAATACTGTAAAACTCCAGGGAAATGGACACTGAAATAACAAATCAGAATTCTGGGGTTTAGTGTAATTTCAGTTTTGCCATATTAAAATATGTTTAGTTATTTCCCATTATGGAACTCAACTTGCTAAATGTGTTAAAAAAGTAAGTCAAAGAAAATGTATTGTTGTGCACCAGATTTTATTTTTTGATTATTATTTTAATTTTATTTTTAATTAATTACTTTATTTTAATTGGAAGATAATTACTTTACAATATTGTAATAGTTTTTGCCATACATCAACATGAATCAGCCATAGATATACATGTGTCTCTCCCATCCTGAACCTCCCTCACACCTCTCTCCTCACCCTGTCCCTCTAGGTCGTCCCAGTATATATATATATATATATATATTTTATCTTATCTGTTCCTCAAAACATTCTGTGAGCTAGGTACCATTTTACAGATGTGAAAACTGACTCTCAGGGACATGGAGTAACTTTCCCAAGGTTGCATAATCTGAGTGGCAGAGATATGTTTCAAATATAGGTGGGCCTGACTCCAAAGCCAGTCTTCCCTCCACTATGCATGGCTGCCTTTTATTTTTTTTTATTATTCTTTTTTTTAATTTAATTTTATTTTTAAATTTTACAATATTGTATTGGTTCTGCCATATACCAAAATGAATCCACCACAGGCATACATGTGTTCCCCATGCCTTTTAAACTTGAACTTGAAATGGTTTAAGTTGGTTTCTTCCACGTCATAACATTCTGTGCTGTTAGGCAATAGTTCTGTGATCAATGCTGTTACAATTCAGATAATAATGTACTTATTAGTTTTACTATAAATATGAATTTTATATTAGATAATTTTAAAGATTAAATTCATCAGAAAACTATGAAATAGTGGTCAAATTACCAGTCAAATAAGGCAGCAAGTAATGGGTGAGTAAAGTACTGATGACCATAAACCAAGTTTATCTAAGCAATTAGCTATTTTTGCCTTTGCTTATCTCAGAAACTGATGTTTGGCAAGCAAATTAAACTACTTCTTTTGAATACTCAATACAATTCATATTCACTTATAGTATAGTCCATTTTAAGTGATAGATATTTGCATTTTCTCTAGTAATAACTTATATAGATGCTCCACCCTCAACTCCCCATTCCTCTAGTGTGGGCTGTGCATAGTCATTTCCTGATGTCAATATGGAAAGGGTCAAAAAAGCGCACCTTTGTAGTGAATAATGCTAAGCAGCACTACCTGACCAGGTAATCGTGGTTAGCATTATCACTGACATGTTGTGTTGATGGTGTGTGCTCTTGCTGTGTGATGGGAATGGCACTTTACCTATGTGAGCTTCCTCCCCCAAATCCATAACCCTAATCTAATAATGAGAAAAGCATCAGACAAATCCCAGTTGAAGGATATTCTACAAAATATGTGACAGGTACTCCATAAAGCTCTCAAGTTCATTCAAAATAAGGAAAATCTGAGATTCTGTCACAGACAAGAAGTACATGAGGAGATATGATAACTAAATGTAGTATGAAACCCTGGATGGGATCCTGGAATGGAAAAAGACATTAAGCAAAAACTAAGAAAATATAAAGTGAGGACTTTAGTTAGTTATAATATATCAGTATTGGTTCAATGATTGTAACAGCTGTACCATACTAATATAAGATATTGATAATAGGGGAAATTGGTTGCAGGGAATGCAGTAACTCTCTGTACTAGTCTGTTATAATTTTTCTATAAATCTAAAATACTCATTTAAAAATTCAGCTGGCCAAAGCAAAAAAAGATTTGCTGTATGATTCAGCAATCCCACTCCTGGGCATATACCAAGACAAAACTATAGTTCAAAAAGATACATGCACCCTATGTTCATAGCAGCACTATTCACAGTAGCCAAATCATTGAAATAACCTAAACACCTATTGACAGATGAATGAATAAATAAAATGTGATTATATATATATATATATATATATATATATATATATATATATAATGGAATACTACTCAGCCATAAAAGAAAATGACATAATGCCATTTGCAGCAACACGGATGGACTTAGAGATTATTATACTAAGTGAAAGTGAAGTAATTAAGAAAGAGAAACACAAATGCCATATGATATCACTTATATGTGAAATCTAAAATATGACACAAATGAACTCATCCCTGAAACAAAACCAGACTCACAGACATACAGAAGAGATTTGTGATTGCCAAGGGTGAGTGAGGGGAAAGGATGGAGTGGGAGTTTGGTGTTAGCAGATGTAAGCCATTATATATGAAATGGGTAAACAACAAGATCCTACTGTATAGCACAGGGAACTGTATTCAATATCCTCTGATAAACCATCATGCTGCTGCTAAGTCACTTCAGTCATGTCGGACTTTGTACGACCCTATAGACGGCAGCCCACCAGGCTCCGCCATCCCTGGGATTCTCCAGGCAAGAACACTGGAGTGGGTTGCCATTTCCTTCTCTAATGCATGAAAGTGAAAAGTGAAAGTGAAGTCACTCAGTCATGTCCGACTCTTAGAGAGCCCATGGCCTACCAGGCTCCTCCACTCATGGGATTTTCCAGGCAAGAGTACTGGAGTGGGTTGCCATTGCCTTCTCCAGATAAACCATCATGGAAAAGAATAAAAGAAAAAAACACATATCTATATTCTCTCTATATATGTAGAGAGATACACACACACACACACACACACACACACACACACACATGGGCTTCCCTGGTGGCTCAGATAGTGAAGAATTGGCCTGCAATGCAGGAAACCTGAGTTCGACCCCTGGGTCAGGAAGGTGCCCTGGAGAAGGGAATGGCAATTCACTCCAATATTCTTGCCTGGAGAATTCCATGGACAGCAGAGACTGGCAGGCTATAGTCCACGGGGTCGCAAAGGATTGGACGTGACTGAGCAACTAACACTTCCACTACTTTTCACTTTATACATATATATAATATATGTATATATATGTGTGTGTGTGTGTGTGTGTATATACATATATATATACACATATATTACATAATATAATTATATATATTGTGTGTAATATATAATATACATACATTATATATATAATATATATATGTGTGTGTGTCTTGTGTGTCACACACACACACACACAGAGGTCTTCCAAGGTGGTGTTGGTGGTAAAGAACTCACCTACCAATGCAGGAGACATAAGAGACGTGGGTTCAACCTCTGGGTTGGGAAGATCCCCTGGAGGTGCGCATGGCAACCCATTCTAGTATTCTTGCCTGGAAAATTCCATAGGGTCACAAAGAATCAGACATGACCAAAGTGACTTAGCATGCATGCACATATATATATATATATATATACATATAACGAAGTCACTTTTTTGTACAGTAGAAATTAAGACAATATTGTAAATCAACTATACGTCAATAAAAATTCAATTGACCATAAAAAAGTTTTTAGAAAATCGACTAAGGTTACTCATATTACATAAGTTTTATGCCATAGAGTCATTAGCATGAAAAGAATGGTTTATCTAGAACCTTAGTAAGCAATTCCTAATTTGAGCTGCCATCAAGAAATTGAAGAAGCATAATTCCTAACTTCTGATAATTTTAACTCAACTAAAAACGAACTTCTGGTAATAATTAAGCAGCCTGTCTGTTCTCTCACCTTTTCATTGTGAGCAATTCCAAGGGCACATCAAATCCAGACCATATGTGTTGCTCGTCATTTCTTCTCCTAGACACATAGTGCTGAATGCAGTCTAAGTGTGCTACATCCAGTGACCTTGTATATGTTGTAGTTATCTCACTCTGGCTAACCATAGGAAAGCATTTCTACTTTAAAAAATTGATGAAAAATTATTCAAAATCTTCTAGGAAAACATCATCTTTTTGATACACTGTTGTGTAGAACTCTTAGATTTGGAGTATGTGAGTGGATCCAATGTCGCTTTTTGTGAAAAGCCTTGGTCCTACCATCATATATCCTTATAGCCTTTTTCTGAGATGAGAAGATATGATTCTACAAATAAGCTAGAAGACAAATCAGATACTTCTGTTTTCAGAACAAAGCATTAAATAATCCACAAATAATCCACAAAATTCTCCTATTAAAATACAGTTATTTTAACCAAGTTGTTGAGCAGTGGAATTGTAGCGAATTCTGACAAACTACTCTCAGCTCTCCAGAGGCTACTCTCAGCTCTCCAGAGATTGATTGTCAGTTCAGTTCAGTTGCCCAGTCGTGTCCGACTCTTTGCGACCCCATGAATCGCAGCACGCCAGGCCTCCCTGTCCATCACCAACTCCCGGAGTTCACTCAGACTCACGTCCATCGAGTCAGTGATGCCATCCAGCCATCTCATCCTCTGTCATCCCCTTCTCTTCCTGCCCCCAATCCCTCCCAGCATCAGAGTCTTTTCCAATGAGTCAACTCTTCACATGAGGTGGCCAAAGTACTGGAGTTTCAGCTTTAGCATTATTCCTTCCAAAGAAATCCTAGGGCTGATCTCCTTCAGAATGGACTGGTTGGATCTCCTTGCAGTCCAAGGGACTCTCAAGAGTCCTTAAGCATATTGATTGCACATACAGAAGAAATAACTGTCATTAAGATACAAGCAGTTGTTCCTTTTGGGAAAGAGTGCTGGGGATAGGCCTCATTCTCAGTGATCTTGAAAGGTAAATGGGAGGTGACTAATGGCAGGAATTTCAAAAGATGATTCCATAAAACAAATGCCAGGACATTAATCCTTATGATTAAGAATCTTTGATTAAGTAATTTTTAACATAATTAGCCCCCAAATTTCAGGAATCAGTTTACTTTTGAACATGAGTCATAACAATAAACCTTCTCAAGACAGTTTACAGGAGTGTCTCCTGTATGTTTTCATTTGATCATCACAACAAACCTGTGCAGCCAGTAGGAAACCAATATAGAGGAAAATGTTGGTGCAGTTGTGTGAAATATATTCAGTTCAGTTCAGTTCAGTTGCTTAGTCATGTCTGACTCTTTGCGACCCCATGGACTGCAGCACGCCAGGCTTTGCTGTCCATTACCAACCCCAGAAGCTTGGTCAAGTTCATGTCCATCGAGTCAGTGATGTCACCCAACCATCTCTTCTTCTGTTGTCCCCTTCTCCTCCCTCCTTCAATCTTTCCCAGCATCAGGGTCTTTTCCAGTGACTCAGCTGTTTGCACTGGGTTGCCAAAGTATTGGAGCCTCAGCATCAGTCCTTCCAATGAATATTCAGGACTGATTTCCTTCAGGATTGACTGGTTTCATCTCCTTGCAGTCCAAGGGACTCTCAAGAGTCTTCTTCAGCACCACAGTTCAAAAGCATCAATCTTCAGCACTCAGCTTTATTTATAATCCAACTCTCACATCCAAACATAGCTACTGGAAAAACCATAGCTTTGACTAGATGGACTTTGTCAGCAAAGTAACGTCACTGCCTTTTAATATGCTGTCTAGGTTGGTCATAGCTTTTCTTTCAAGGAGCAATCGTCTTTTAATTTTATGGCTGCAGTCACCATCTGCAGTGATTTTGGACCCCAAGAAAATAAAGTCTGTTGTTGTTTCCATTGTTTCCCCTCTATTTGCCATGAAATGATGAGACTGGATGCCATAATCTTAGTTTTTCTGAATGTTGAGTTTTAAGCCAGCTTTTTCAATCTCCTCTTTCACTTTCATCAAGAGGCTTTTTAGTTCCTCTTCACTTTCTGCCATAAGGCTGGCATCATCTGCATATCTGAGGTTATTAATATTTCTCCTGGCAGTCTTGATTCCAGCTTGTGCTTCATTCAGTCCAGCATTTTGCATGATTTACTCTGCATATAAGTTAAGTAAGCAGGGTGACAATATACAGCCTTGACATACTCCTTTCCCAATTTGGAACCAGTACTTTGTTCTGTGTCTGGTTCTCACTGTTGCTTCTTGACCTGTATACAGATTTCTCAGGAGGCAGGTAAGGTGGTCTGGTATTCCCATGTCTTTAAAATTTTTTTACAGTTAGTTGTGATCCACACAGTCAAAGGCTTTGGCATAGCCAATAAAACAGATATTTTTCTGAAACTGTCTTGCTTTTTCTATGATCCAATAGATGTTGGCCATTTGGTCTCTGGTTCCTCTGCCTTTGCTAAATCCAGCTTGAACATCTGGAATTTCTCAGTGAAATATATTTCCTGTGCTATAATTTCTGCATTCACATTTAGTGCAAATTTAAGACTTGAATTCATTTTTTCCTTTACATGTTACATGAGCATTTTGTGAGGTTTGAAAATAATATGCTGGTTCTGAATGTAATCCAGTTGAAGTTCTGAGATTTTTAAAAATATTTCTGAATGCTTAGTTTTCATTATTTCATTATTTATAAGAGCATTTTCTACAATTGTGAATAAAAGTGATCATCCTATAATAAAAATGTCATAATTTACCATGTTCTAGGTCAAAAGCCAAAGCCCAGACCTTCAAAGGCATAGTGAAGCAGAACTGAATGTATCAGATAACATTTATCAAGTAATGCAGAATCCTTTATTCTCACCTTCATACTTATTTGCTGTATTGGGATAAATAACTGATTTAATCTTCTGCTTTACCTCATCTGAGGAAATATCAGTTCCCAAATACCTTTATTTGCCCCAAATGTGTAGTATCTAGCAGATTCTCTGGCTAAATTTAAGTGCTCAGTATTTGTTGCATGTGTTAGATGATATCAGCCCATGATGACTTGAACCACAAATTGTGAAGAAGAGGTTCTCAATCCTAAAGAATATGTTAATAATTTCCCTTGAAACTGTAAATTTTTATTACATTCGCAGTGCCTGGAGAACATCGATAGATTTCATTAGATTCTTCAAAGAGACCTTCTATTAAAATTTTGTTAAGAAGAATAAGAAACAGCACAATAGATCTAATCCCATATCATCTCCATTTTGCACTGATACATACCAGGTGGTTAGGAGGAAACCAGTGCTATCTGGGCAACATCTTTCATAGTTAAATAACTTAGTGTTACTTTCTAGTCTATACTCAAATATTGCCTTATGAAAGAAATCTCTCCTGACCAACTTTCATAAGATGATAACTGCTTTCATTCTCTTATTTTCACCACAATTTATTTTTTTTAAATAATATAGTAGCAACTGAAAATACATTTTTTTGTTTGTGTCTCCAAATTGCCCCCTTTATTAGAATGTACAAGTTGCCCTAATAGAGACTGCATTGCTCATTCTCTTATCTTTAGAGCCCAAAACTCTGTATGGGGAAAAAGCAGAAGATCAATAAATGTACATTGATAAATACATGAATTGATGCTTGGAAAAAAAAAAACTGTCAACTCTTGAGAAAACAAATGTGTATGAAGCTTAATAATCATGAAGTGACCAGTAAAATTTTGAACTTTACTTTGCTAACATTTGAGATGAGTGCAATTGTACAGTAGTTTGAATATTCTTTGACATTGCCCTTCTTTGGGATTGGGATGAAAACTGACCTTTTCCAGTCCTGTGGCCAGTGCTGAGTTTTCCAAATTTGCTGACATGTTGAGTGTAGCACTTACACAGCATCATCTTTTAGAATTTGAAAGAGTTCAACTGGAATTCCATCACCTCCACTAGCTTTGTTAATAGTGATGCTTCCTAAGGTCCACTCGACTTTGCATTCCAGGATGTCTGGCTCTAGGTGAGTGATCACACCATTGTTGTTATCTGGGTCACAAAGATCTTTTTTGTACAGTTCTTCTGTGTATTCTTGCCACCTCTTCTTACTATCTTCTGCTTCTGGTAGGTCCATACCATTTCTGTCCTTTATTGTGCCTATCTTGGCATGAAATGTTCCCTTGCTATCTCTAATTTGTTGAAGAGATCTCTAGTCTTTCCCATCCTATTGGTTTCCTCCATTTCTTTGCATTGATCAATGAGGAATGCTTTCTTTTTTTTATTTTTTAATTTTATTTTATTTTTAAACTTTACAATATTGTATTAGTTTTGTCAAATATCGAAATGAATCCGCCACAGGTATACCTGTGTTCCCCATCCTGAACCCCCCTCCCTCCCCATACCCTCCCTCTAGGTCATCCCAGTGCACCCGCCCCAAGCATCCAGTATCATGCATCGAACCTGGACTGGCGACTCATTTCATACATGATATTATACATGTTTCAATGCCATTCTCCCAAATCTCCCCACCCTCTCCCTCTCCCACAGAGTCCATAAGACTGATCTATACATCAGTGTCTCTTTTGCTGTCTCCTACACAGGGTTATTGTTACCATCTTTCTAAATTCCATATATATGCATTAGTATACTGTATTGGTGTTTTTCTTTCTGGCTTACTTCACTCTGTATAGTAGGCTCCAGTTTCATCCACCTCATTAGAACTGATTCAAATGTATTCTTTTTAATGGCTGAGTAATACTCCACTGTGTATATGTACCATGGCTTTCTTATCCATTAATCTGCTGATGGGCATCTAGGTTGCTTCCATGTCCTGGCTATTATAAACAGTGCTGCGATGAACATTGGGGTACACATGTCTCTTTCCCTTCTGGTTTCCTCAGTGTGTATGCCCAGCAGTGGGATTGCTGGATCATAAGGCAGTTCTATTTCCAGGTTTTTAAGGAATCTCCACACTGTTCTCCATAGTGGCTGTACTAGTTTGCATTCCCACCAACAGTGTAAGAGGGTTCCCTTTTCTCCACACCCTCTCCAGCATGTATTGCTTGTAGACTTTCGGATAGCAGCCATTCTAACTGGCGTGAAATGGTACCTCATAGTGGTTTTGATTTGCATTTCTCTGATAATGAGTGATGTTGAGCATCTTTTCATGTGTTTGTTAGCCATCCGTATGTCTTCTTTGGAGAAATGTCTGTTTAGTTCTTTGGCCCATTTTTTGATTGGGTCATTTATTTTTCTGGAGTTGAGCTGTAGGAGTTGCTTGTATATTTTTGAGATTAGTTCCTTGTCAGTTGCTTCATTTGCTATTATTTTCTCCCATTCTGAAGGCTGCCTTTTCACCTTGCTAATAGTTTCCTTTGTTGTGCAGAAGCTTTTAAATTTAATTAGGTCCCATTTGTTTATTTTTGCTTTTATTTCCAATATTCTGGGAGGTGGGTCATAGAGGATCCTGCTGTGATGTATGTTGGAGAGTGTTTTGCCTATGTTCTCCTCTAGGAGTTTTGTAGTTTCTTGTCTTATGTTTAGATCTTTAATCCATTTTGAGTTTATTTTTGTGTATGGTGTTAGAAAGTGTTCTAGTTTCATTCTTTTACAAGTGGTTGACCAGTTTTCCCAGCACCACTTGTTAAAGAGATTGTCTTTAATCCATTGTATATTCTTGCCTCCTTTGTCAAAGATAAGGTGTCCATATGTGCGTGGATTTATCTCTGGGCTTTCTATCTTGTTCCATTGATCAATATTTCTGTCTTTGTGCCAGTACCATACTGTCTTGATAACTGTGGCTTTGTAATAGAGCCTGAAGTCAGGCAGGTTGATTCCTCCAGTTCCATTCTTCTTTCTCAAGATAGCTTTGGCTATTCGAGGTTTTTTGCATTTCCATACAAATTGTGAAATTATTTGTTCTAGCTCTGTGAAGAATACCATTGGTAGCTTGATAGGGATTGCATTGAATCTATAAATTGCTTTGGGTAGTATACTCATTTTCACTATATTGATTCTTCCAATCCATGAACATGGTATATTTCTCCATCTATTAGTGTCCTCTTTGATTTCTTTCACCAGTGTTTTATAGTTTTCTATATATAGGTCTTTAGTTTCTTTAGGTAGATGTATTCCTAAGTATTTTATTCTTTTCGTTGCAATGGTGAATGGAATTGTTTCCTTAATTTCTCTTTCTGTTTTCTCATTATTAGTGTATAGGAATGCAAGGGATTTCTGTGTGTTGATTTTATATCCTGCAACTTTACTGTAGTCATTGATTAGTTCTAGTAATTTTCTGGTGGAGTCTTTAGGGTTTTCTATGTAGAGGATCAAGTCATCTGCAAATAGTGAGAGTTTTACTTCTTCTTTTCCAATTTGGATTCCTTTTATTTCTTTTTCTGCTCTGATTGCTGTGGCCAAAACTTCCAAAACTATGTTGAATAGTAATGGCGAAAGTGGGCACCCTTGTCTTGTTCCTGACTTTAGAGGAAATGCTTTCAATTTTTCACCATTGAGGATAATGTTTGCTCTGGGTTTGTCATATATAGCTTTTATTATGTTGAGGTATGTTCCTTCTATTCCTGCTTTCTGGAGAGTTTTTATCATAAATGGATGTTGAATTTTGTCAAAGGCTATCTCTGCATCTATTGAGATAATCATACGGTTTTTGTTTTTCAATTTGTTAATGTGTTGTATTACATTGATTGATTTGTGGATATTGAAGAATCCTTCCATCCCTGGGATAAAGCCCACTTGGTCATAGTGTATGATCTTTTTAATGTGTTGTTGGATTCTGATTGCTAGAATTTTGTTAAGGATTTTTGCATCTATGTTCATCAGTGATATTGGCCTGTAGTTTTCTTTTTTTGTGGCATCTTTGTCAGGTTTTGGTATTAGGGTGATAGTGGCCTCATAGAATGAGTTTGGAAGTTTACCTTCCTCTGCAACTTTCTGGAAGAGTTTGAGCAGGATAGGTGTTAGCTCTTCTCTAAATTTTTGGTAGAATTCAGCTGTGAAGCCGTCTGGACCTGCTTTCTTATCTCTCCTTGCTATTCTTTGGAACTCTGCGTTCAGATGGGTATATCTTTCCTTTTCTCCTTTGCCTTTAGCTACTCTTCTTTTCTCAGCTCTCTGTAAGGCCTCCTCAAACAATCATTTTGCCTTTTTGCATTTCTTTTTTCTTGGGGGTGGTCTTGATCACTCCTCCTGTACAGTATCACAACCTCCATCTATAGTTCTTCAGGCAGTCTGTCCATCAGGTCTAATCCCTTGAATCTATTTGTCACTTCCACTGTATAATCATAAGGGATTTGATTTAGGTCATACCTGAATGGTCTAGTGGTTTTCTCTACTTTCTTCAATTTACATCTGATTTTGGCAGTAAGGAATTAATGATCTGAGCTACAGTCAGCTCCTGGTCTTGTTTTTGCTGACTGTATAGTACACAGTGTATGAAGCACAATTGCTCTCATCTCACACACTAGCAAAATAATGCTCAAAATTCTCCATGCCAGGCGTCAGCAGTACATGAACCACGAACTTCCAGATGTTCAAACTGGATTTAGAAAAGGCAGAAGAACCAGGAATCAAACTGCCAATATCTGTTGGATCATAAAAAATGCAAGAGAATTCCAGAAAAAACAACTATTTCTTTTGTACTGATTATGCCAAAGCCTTTACTGTGTAGGTCACAGCAAACTGTGGGAAATTCTTAAAGTCCTGGGAATATCAAACTACCTTACCTGACTCATGAGAAATCTGTATGGAGGTCAAGAAACAACAGTTAGAACCAGACATGGAACAATGGACTGGTTCCAAGATGGGAAAGGATTACGTCAAGGCTGAATATTGTTACCCTGCTTATTTAACTTATATGCAGAGTACAGCATGTGAAATGTGAAGCTGGATGAAGCACAAGCTGAAATCAAGATTCCAGGGGAAATATTAATAACCTCATATATGCAGATGATACCACCCTTATGCCAGAAAGCAAAAAAGAACTAAAGAGCCTCTTGATGAAGGTGAAAGAAGAGAGTGAAATGTTGGCTTAAAATTCAACATTCATAAAACTAAGATCATGGCATCTGGTCCCATCATTTCATGGCAAATAGAAGGGGAAACAGTGACAGACCTTATTTTTGGGGGCTCCAAAATCACTGCAGATGGTGATTGCAGCCATGAAATAAAAAGACATTTGCTCCTTGGAAGAAAAGCTATGATAAACCTAGGCAGCATATTAAAATGCAGAGACATTACTTTGTTAACAAAGGTCAGTCTAGTCAAAGCTATGGTTTTTCCAGTAGTCATGTATGGATGTGAGAGTTGGACTATAAAGAAAGCTGAGCACCGAAGAATGGATGCTTTTAAAATGTGGTGTTGGAGAAGACTCTTGAGAGTCCCTTGGACTGCAAGGAGATGACACCAGTCCATCCTAAAGGAAATCAGTCCTAAATATTCATAGGAAAGACTGATGCTGAAGTTGAAGCTCCAATACTTCAGCCACCCAATGCAAAGTACTGAGTCACTGGAGAAGACCCTCATGCTGGGAAAGATTGAAGGTGGGAGGAGAAGGGGATGACAGAAGATGAGATTGTCAGATGGCATCACTGACTGGATAGACATGAATTTGAGCAAGTTAGGGGACTTGGTGATGGACAGGGAAGCCTTGTCTTTTGCAGTCCATCAGGTCACAAAAAGTCAGACACGACTGAGTGAATAAACTGAACTGACCAGCAAAATACCATAATCCATCAGAAACAATGTCAGGAATAAGTATCATCTGTTTCAAAACAGGTCTAAAATGATTAGACAACACTAGGTTCTTTTGCACTGTAGATTTTGGTATGGTTCATTGTGGGAGACCTTTTCAGCTCTTTCCAAGGTAAAAATATGCTTTAAAAATTAGAAGAAAGTGGCTTCAATGTAAATTCTTGTATTGATTTAGTAGAGTCAGAAAAACTGCAGAATTGAACAGAAAGACATATCAAGAATATATGACTCAAAGAGCCCTCTGACTTGAAGGGGTACATTACTGCCTGAATGTGATTCATAGGTTGAAAATTATCTACAGCAGGAATTTTGTAAAGTGCATTAAAGTAGAACAAACATTCAGAAATTTCACAGCAGAATTGATCTTGGCAGTTACTATGGCTAGAAATATAAGTGAAGAGCATACTAGAAGTCTAAATTCTGAATGACTACATATCAAAAAAAGTACAAGAAAATATGAAGTACATAGGCCTAAATTTAACAGAAAATATAGTCTATATGATGAGGACTATAAAACTTTCTTCAGAAAAACATAATAAAAGTTTAAGAAATTATAAACCTTATTCTCACTGCAGTTTTATCAGTTTTTGCTTTCTGTATTTTGAAGTTCTATTATTAGATGCCTAAACATTTAGAATTGTTTTGTATTCTGGTTGAATAAAACCCCTTTATCACTGTAAAATGAACGTCATCCTTACTAATCTTTGCTCTGGAATGGACTTAGTCTCTCCAGTTTTATTTTAATTCAAGTTAGCAAGGCATATTTCCCCCCATATTTTTGTGCTTGTTTTTGTGTTATACATAGTGTGAGGTTTTTTTTTTTTTTTTTTTGCTGGGGGAATATATTTGGGTCTTGCTTTTTATCCAATCTGAAAACGTCTGCCTCTTAAGTGGGATGTTTAGACAATTTGTATGTGTTAGTCACTCAGTCGTGTCCAACTCTTTGTGACCCCATGGACTGTAGCCCACCAGGCTGCTCTGTCCATGGAATTTTCCAGACAAGAATACTGGAGTGGGTTGCCATTTCCTTCTCCAGCTTAGACAATTTAGATTCAATGCAATTATTGACATATGTTTAAATTGATCATCTTATTATTTATTTAGTGTCTTTCTGTCTTTTTTCAGCTAATTATTTTCTTTTATGATTTATTTTATCTTCTTGTTGGCTTATTAGCTAAAACTTTTTGTTTTGTTACTTTAGTGGTTGCCTCTGGATTGAACAAAGCTAGTGGAGGTGATAGAATTCCAGTTGAGCTATTGCAAATTCTGAAAGATGATGCTGTGAAAGTGCTACACTCAATATGCCAGCAAATTTGGAAAACTCAGCACTGGCCACAGGACTGGAAAAGGTCAGTTTTCATTCCAATCCCAAAGAAAGGCAATGCCAAAGAATGCTCAAACTACTGCACAATTGAACTCATCTCACACGCTAGGAAAGTAATGCTCAAAATTCTCCAAGCCAGGCTTCAGCAATACGTGAACCATGAACTTCCAGATGTTCAAGCTGGTTTTAGAAAAGGCAGGGGAACCAGAGATCAAATTGCCAACATCCGCTGGATCATGGAATAAGCGAGAGAGTTCCAGAAAAGCATCTATTTCTGCTTTATTGACTATGCCAAAGCCTTTGACTGTGTGGATCACAATAAACTGTGGAAATTCTGAAAGAGATGGGAATACCAGATCACCTGATCTGCCTCTTGAGAAATTTGTATGCAGGTCAGGAAGCAACAGTTAGAACTGGGCATGGAACAACAGACTGGTTCCAAATAGGAAGAGGAGTACGCCAAGGCTGTACATTGTCACCCTGCTTATTAAACTCATGTGCAGAGTATATAATGAGAAACGCTGGACTGGAAGAGGCACAAGCTGGAATCAAGATTGCCTGGAGAAATATCAATAACCTCAGATATGCAGATGACACCACCCTTATGGCAGAAAGTGAAGAGGAACTAAAAAGCCTCTTGATGAAAGTGAAAATGGAGAGTGAAGAAGTTGGCTTAAAGCTCAACATTCAGAAAATGAAGATCACGGCATCTGGTCCCATCAGTTCACGGGAAATAGATGGGGAAACAGTGGAAACAGTGTCAGACTTTATTTTTCTGGGCTCCAAAATCACTGCAGATGGTGATTGCAGCCATGAAATTAAAAGACGCTTACTCCTTGGAAGGAAAGTTATGACCAACCTAGATAGCATATTCAAAAGCAGAGATATTACTTTGCCAACAAAGGTCCATCTAGTCAAGGCTATGGTTTTTCCTGTGGTCATGTATGGATGTGAGAGTTGGACTGTGATGCTTTTGAACTGTGGTGTTGGAGAAGACTCTTGAGAGTCCCTTGGACTGCAAGGAGATCCAACCAGTCCATGCTGAAGGAGATCAGCCCTGTGATTTCTTTGGAAGGAATGATGCTGAAGCTGAAACTCCAGTACTTTGGCCACCTCATGCGAAGAGTTGACTCATTGGAAAAGACTCTGATGCTGGGAGGGATTGGGGGCAGGAAGAGAAAGAGACGACAGAGGATGAGATGGCTGGATGGCATCACTGACTCGATGCACGTGAGTCTGGGTGAACTCCGGGAGTTGGTGATGGACAGGGAGGCCTGCCGTGCTGCAATCCATGGGGTTGCAGAGTCTGACATGACTGAGCGACTGAACTGAACTGAACTGGATTGATAGTGTATACATCTTTAACTTTTCACAGCCAAGCTTCAAATGATATACCACTTAGCAAACACAATTATGTATAGAATATGTAAGAAAGTTTATAATTTGTAATTTTTTTTAGTCAATCAGTTATCTTTGGAAGAGATTTAAACAATAAGGATAAAAAAAAAAATCCTTACTATCTACCCAAGTTGTTGCCATTTCTAGTATTCTCCTTTTCTTTCTATAGACCCAGATTGTCATCTGGTATATTTCCCTTCTTCCTGAATGACTCCTTTCGATATTTCTTATAGTATGGGTCTGTTGCATCTAAATTCTTTCAGCCTTTATATGTCTGAAGTCGACTTTTTTTCGCCTTTATTTTTGCCAGATAAATTCCTGGAGTACAGAATTCTGGGTTGATTTTTTTTTTTCTGCCTTTTAGTATTTTAAAAATGTAGCCCCACTGTCTTTCTTCTCACTTGCATTGTTTCTAGCAAGAAATTGGCCATCATACGACTGCTTTTGACATTTTCTCTACATCAGTGGTTTTGAGCAATTTGTTTATTACATGTCATGTTGTGGCTTTCTTCATGTGTTTATGCTCTTGGGACATTGTGCTTTTTGCATCTATAGAATTATGAAAAAGTTAAAGTGTTAGTCACTCAATGGTATCTGACTCTTTGTGACCACATGGAATGTAGCCGGCCAGATTCCTCTGTCCATTGAATTCTCCATGCAAGAATACTGGAGTGGATAGCCATTCCATTCTCTAGGGGATCTTCCCAATCCAGGGATTGAACCCTGGTCTCCTGCATTGCAGGCAGATTCTTTACCATCTGAGCAATCAGATAGTTTTCACTAAATATGGGAAATTTGTAGTCATTATTTCTTCAAATATTTTTCTGTCTCCCCTTTGACAGCTCCATTACATATATATTATACTGCTATAACATGTTCTACAAATCACTGATTATTTATTATTCTTTTTTTAAAATTTTATTTTCCCTATGTTTCATTTTAGATAGTTTTTATTGTTATATCTTCAAGTTTGTCACTTTTGTCTATAATATCTAACCACTCATGTATTAATCTAATATACTTATTATATCAAATATTATAGTTTTCATCACTAGAAATCTAATTTGGGCCAGTTAAAATATCTTCTATGTTTCTACTAAACTTTTGAACATGTGGAATGTAGTTATAATAATTATTTTAAAGTCCTTATCTACTAATTCTAATACCTGTGTCATTTCCAGTTTGCCTTTCATGAACTAACTTTTGTTTTCATTATTGGTTTTATTTTATTGTTTCTTTTCATACCTGGTAATATTTGAATGGATGTCAGACATTATCCATTTTATCTTTTTGGATGCTAGATATTTTTGCATTCCTATAAATGTTCTTGAGCTTTGTTTTTTTTTTTAACTTTTTTAAAAATATAAGTTTATTTATTTTAATTGGGGGCTAATTACTTTACAATATTATAGAGGATGTGGAGAAAATGAAACCCTCTTACACTGTTGGTGGGAATGCAAACTAGTACAGCCACTATGGAGAACAGTGTGGAGATTTCTTAAAAAAACTGAAGATAGAACTGCCTTATGACCCAGCAATCCCACTGCTGGGCATACACACTGAGGAAACCAGAATTGAGCTTTGTTGTGGATAGCAGTTAAGATAATTGGAAACAGTTTGATCTTTGGGGCATGTGCTTTTAAGATTTTTCAGTCAGGACAAGAGTAATATTCAGTCTGAGGCTAATTATTCCACACTACTGAGGAACGGTACTTACTACGATTCTCAACACACCATGCATCATAAGGTTTTCCTGTCTTGCTGGTAGCTGCAGGCTCTATTCTCAGCCCGGTGTGAGTACAGTATGCCATTACTCCAAATCCTTTATGGTGCTGCTCTTCTTATTCTTGTGTAGTTTTCTAACATACTGATCAATAGCCACTGAATACTTGAGCAAGCTTTTGTGGATCTCTGAATTTTTCTCTCTTTGTAGTGCTCTCATCTCTATTGCACTGTTCTGCAAATTCAAGCTGCTTGGATCCCTCCAAACTCTCAGCTCTGTTTTGTCAACTTACAGAGTTTGCCAGTCTTCACCTGTGTTCTCCCTCCATGTTGAAATCTGTAACTCTCTCAATAGAGTAATCTTGAGAAGTCATAGACCTCAATTAGTTTAATTTCTACCTCACAAGAATTATTACATTTCATTATAAGGATTATTATATTTCATTGTCTGTATATGGTGTCCTAATAACCACTGTTCCATATATTTTTGCATTTTTTTTTCCCACAACTGCTTCAAGTGGATGAGTATATCCAGTCTTTGTTACTCCATGCTGGTTGGAAGCAAGCATCTGAGTCCTTTAGTTTCACTTTTAATTACTATTGGATTAAATGCTTATTTTATTGATTTTTTTTCTCACTAAAAGTGAAACTCAAGGCTATGTATTTGCTTCTGTATATAGTTTTCACTAAATCTCAATTTGTCTTTATGTTTTTATTATGTTATTTGAGATTATTTTTCAAATATTGATACTTGAAGGTTCTTTAAATATTCTCAGTTTTATTGGTTTTTAATCAAATAATGTGACTTGAATTTTTTTCTCATTGACTTTTTATTTTTTAATTTTTTTTAAATTAATTTTATTTTATTTTTAAACCTTACATAATTGTATTAGTTTTGCCAAATATCAAAATGAATCCACCACAGGTATACATGTGTTCCCCATCCTGAACCCTCCTCCCTCCCCATACCATCCCTCTGGGTCGTCCCAGTGCACCAGCCCCAATCATCCAGCATCGTGCATTGAACCTGGACTGGCATCTCGTTTCATACATGACATTTCACATGTTTCAATGCCATTCTCCCAAATCTTCCCACCCTCTCCCTCTCCCACAGAGTCCATAAGACTGTTCTATACACCAGTGTCTCTTTTGCTGTCTCGTATACAGGGTTATCATTACCATCTTTCTAAATTCCATATATATGCGTTAGTATACTGTATTGGTGTTTTTCCTTCTGGCTTACTTCACTCTGTATAATAGGCTCCAGTTTCATCCACCTCATTAGAACTGATTCAAATGTATTCTTTTTAATGGCTGAGTAATACTCCATTGTGTATATGTACCACTGCTTTCTTATCCATTCATCTGCTGATGGACATCTAGGTTGCTTCCATGTCCTGGCTATTATAAACAGTGCTGCAATGAACATTGGGGTACACGTGTCTCTTTCCCTTCTGGTTTCCTCAGTGTGTATGCCCAGCAGTGGGATTGCTGGATCATAAGGCAGTTCTATTTCCAGGTTTTTAAGGAATCTGCACACTGTTCTCCATAGTGGCTGTACTAGTTTGCATTCCCACCAACAGTGTAAGAGGGTTCCCTTTTCTCCACACCCTCTCCAGCATTTATTATTTGTAGACTTTTGGATCGCAGCCATTCTGACTGGTGTGAAATGGTACCTCAGAGTGGTTTTGATTTGCATTTCTCTGATAATGAGTGATGTTGAGCATCTTTTCATGTGTTTGTTAGCCATCTGTATGTCTTCTTTGGAGAAATGTCTATTTAGATCTTTGGCCTATTTTTTGATTGGGTCATTTATTTTTCTGGAGTTGAGCTGGAGGAGTTGCTTGTATATTTTTGAGATTAGTTGTTTGTCGGTTGCTTCATTTGCTATTATTTTCTCCCATTCTGAAGGCTGTCTTTTCACCTTGCTAATAGTTTCCTTTGATGTGCAGAAGCTTTTAAGTTTAGTTAGGTCCCATTTGTTTATTTTTGCTTTTATTTCCAATATTCTGGGAGGTGGGTCATAGAGGATCCTGCTGTGATGTATGTCGGAGAGTGTTTTGCCTATGTTCTCCTCTAGGAGTTTTATAGTTTCTGGTCTTACGTTGAGATCTTTAATCCATTTTGAGTTTATTTTTGTATATGGTGTTAGAAAGTGGTCTAGTTTCATTCTTTTACAAGTGGTTGACCAGATTTCCCAGCACCACTTGTTAAAGAGATTGTCTTTAATCCATTGTATATTCTTGCCTCCTTTGTCAAAGATAAGGTGTCCATATGTGCGTGGATTTATCTCTGGGCTTTCTATTTTGTTCCATTGATCTATATTTCTGTCTTTGTGCCAGTACCATACTGTTTTGATAACTGTGGCTTTGTAGTAGAGCCTGAAGTCAGGTAGGTTGATTCCTCCAGTTCCATTTTTCTTTCTCAAGATCGCTTTGGCTATTCGAGGTTTTTTGTATTTCCATACAAATTGTGAAATTATTTGTTCTAGCTCTGTGAAGAATACTGTTGGTAGCTTGATAGGGACTTTTTAGATAGGATCTTTGTTGTTTAATGTAAGATCAAGTCTTCTTAGGATATATGAATCTTTACACTGAGTATACATATTAGTTTTGTTAACCTAGTCAAGTCCAAGCTAAAAATTACTGCATATATTTTTTAACACTTTATCTTCAGAGTCTCTCTACATATCGTAATAAATAAGTTTCTGAACCTCCTCATGGAAATTGTTGTTTCCCCATTCCTCACATAAATAATAACTTCAAACATTATAGGGCAAGTGATTTATATATGATTACCTCATTCAAAGCTCTGATTGGCTTACTATGCAATCCCCACCCCTACCCCCCCCACACCCCCAGCAATAGTGATTGGTTTAAGGGCGGTTAATTTAGGTCATTTGGAAGTAGTACAATTTCTACCACAAAGGACTTTGTTATTCCCTTTGAGAGCATGAGACAAGAATATGAGGCTTAAAAAAAAAAAAAAAAAAAAAAAGAATATGAGGCTTGCAGTTGCTAAAGCAATTTTATAGCTATAAGGCAGGAGTCTGGATTTGACAGGTACAGAAATTTCACTGTAGAACCTGAGCATCAAAAACACTAGGAATCAAATTTCCCTGAAGCTAGCCCAACTCTGTTTTCATTAATTAGAAACAATAGATTTCTTTCCTTTCCCCTTTTTTCCCTAGTTATATTTTATTTTTGTTGTTGTTACTTGTAACCAAAGTATACAGATATAGATCTTGACTGATGTTTTCAACCAGGATGATCATATTCAGAGTGGGCAAAATAGGTGAGCAGTACCCATTACAGAAGAATTATGGCTTCCTGGGGTTTGCAATATATTACATGTGCTATAATATTTATGTATTTTATAAATAACATAGTTTCTTCAGACCCTGGTTCAGAGTCTTTTGCCTTCTTTTCAAATGACACAAAAGCTTTATTTGGTTTCTAAAACCATTAGCAGGAAAGAAGCTGCAAATGAGGAAAGGGAAATGCTACTATTATAGGCAGGCTCTCTGATGACAGGAAAATCATAGTGAATTTTCTTATATTCAGGAGGAAATGAACAAAATGCACAAATCATAGTAATCTTATGGGGGCACAGACTCCTACTACATACACCTTGAATTCATTAAGGTGATCCTTAATCATCAGGAACAGTAAAATTCTATTTATAATCTTCTAAATATTATATATATTTAGTATATTAGTTTTAAACACTTATTTAGTAATAATAAGAGTTTGAAACCTAATGATGATTCTAGGTAATCAATTTTCTAATTATGAAGTTTTTAAAAACTGTGAGCTTTTTCTGTAAACTCTTTAGAGGATAAGAATAAAAGAAGGAACGTCCTTAGTCACATGACTGTGAGTAGGCATATTTCTTAAATAATTTTTGTAACATCGCCATTCTATTTGCTTATAACTTAGCCCTTGTTCCATTTTCTCTTTAGATTTGCAAGAAATATTCGAATAGGCTCCCTTTCCTTCATGAAAAGAAAAAAAAAAAAAAAACATAAAATTGTACTGATTGAACTGTTTCCCAGAGGAAAAAAAGAACGGGCATATTTTGCCTTGAAACTACTTAAGGAAGTACATTATAGTTGAAATTGAAAGACATTTTTTAAAGTGGTGGTGTGATAGCTGGTTGCATACATTTTTGTTTGTTTTTTGTTGTTGTTTTGGGGTCAATCCCACTTAGAACACTGTAGCAGCTCAATACTCTATTGAATATTCATTACTTCACAAGTAGCCTGGCTTTTGCTGAATCCTAACAGAAAATTAGGTGTGCTTGGCATACTGCAGTCCATGGGGTTGCAAAGAGTTGTACATGACTGAGTGACTGAACTAACTGAAGAGAAAATTATCTGGCATAAAATATAACCATTTATATTTTCTTTTATCTTCTTAGATTTGTTGGTTTCTCCCATGGAGAAGGTTGTATTCTTTCCCAAAGAGCTAACCTCAAAGAAAGAAGATGCTGATATCAGTTATAATTTCAAGTATCAGTCAGGTACTTGGCGTTTCTAACATAAGATCAGGCTCAACGGTAAAGAAACATTTCAAATCTAAGCTGTAAAAAACATGTGCATATGTTTAAATGATTAAATGGAAGTAAACATTTCAGTCACAAAACTGTCTTAGAATGCCCATCAAATGTTTAAAGAGAGATAAATAGGCAAATTGGGTTTCCATTTAATCTCTTAAGGACACCATTGATTACACTATTTGACTGCAATATCTGTCCAAAAAGATGGTACACTCCTTAATCAAATAATCACTTGTATTTTAACAGTGACCTATAAAGAGAATCTTATTGATATAATGGCTTTTCTTTCTCCAACACATAGATCTGATTTATATATCCATGGTTGAAAGAACTGTCAATTTTCACAAGAAGTTGGATGGCTTTGTTTTGCACTTGGTTCATGTTGGATCAGGGTAGTTGTTTTCTGATTTTTTTTTTTTTAATGGTCTTGTTCCTAAAGAACCTAAGGAGATGTGAAGCAAGTCACTCAATTATTTTGATGCTTCAGTAGTATGAAGATACTGATGTATTCACTCACAAAATTGTTCCTTAAGTTGATCTGTTTGTTTGGCTCTGTGTAAATAATCATATAATTGTGAAACCATTATTTTAAAACAGAAATCCCAGTTTGCTTTAATTCAGTGTCGTGTTGAGATGTGACCTCATCTAAATTTTGACCTTTATATTCTGAACCATGTTATGAAATACAAGGCATAAGTTGTAGGTATGGATAGTGTATTGTTTCAATTAGCAGATAATTCAAAGACAAGAATCTGTGTCATTTTCCATTGTGAAAATGTTTTAAAAACTGTGTGTGTATGTTAGTATGTGCATATATCTGTATCAGTTAGGGTTCTCCAGAGAAAGAAACTAAACCATAAAGAGATTTTGTATGTGTGGGTGTGCATGTGTGTGGGGGGGGGGGGAAGAGAGAGAGAGAGAGAGAGAGAGAGAATGTGTGTGTGAGAGAGAGAGAGAAAAAAAAAAAACCTTAAAGAATTGGCTCACATAACTGTAGGAGCTAGCAAGTCTGAAATTTGAATAGAAAGCTAGCAGGCTGAAAACTCAAAGAGTATCTACTGTCTTGAGACAGAATTTCTTCTTGCTGGGAAACCTCACTTTTTGCTCTTAAGGTCTTTCAACTGATTGGATGAAGCCCACCTACATTATTGAGGATAGTCAGCTTTACTTAAAATCAACTGATTGTAGAGGTTAACCATGTCTACAAAGTACCTTCACAGCTCCAGCTAGATTTTGATTAAATATCTAGGTATTACAGCCAACTGAAGTTGACATATGAAACTAGCCATCACAGTATTGAAGAGGTGGAAAAAATTTCCCTTCTTTCCTTCTAGATTCTTTTTTCTTTTTAAATTCAGGTACTACTGTGGGCAGGAATCCCTCAGAAGAAATGGAGTGGCCATCATGGTCAACAAAAGAGTATGAAATGCAGTACTTGGATACAATCTCAAAAATGGCAGAATGATCTTTGTTCATTTCCAAGGCAAACCATTCAATATCACAGTAACCCAAATCTATGCCCCAACCAGTAATGCTGAAGAAGCTGAAGTTGAACGGTTCTATGAAGACCTTTTAGAACTAACACCCAAAAAAGATGTTCTTTTCATTATAGGGGGCTGGAATGCAAAAGCAGGAAGTCAAGAAACACCTGGAGTAACAGGCAAATTTGGCCTTGGAATACGGAATGAAGCAGGGCAAAGACTAATAGAGTTTTGCCAAGAAAATGCACTGGTCATAACAAACACCCTCTTCCAACAACACAAGAGAAGACTCTATACATGGACATCACCAGATGGTCAACCCCGAAATCAGATTGATTATATTCTTTGCAGCCAAAGATGGAGAAGCTCTAGACAGTCAGCAAAAACAAGACCAGGAGCTGACTGTGGCTCAGATCATGAACTCCTTATTGCCAAATTCAGACTTAAATTGAAGAAAGGGAAAACCACTAGAACATTCAGGTATGACCTAAATCAAATCGCTTATGATTATACAGTGGAAGTGAGAAATAGATTTAAGGGCCTAGATCTGATAGACAGAGTGCCTGATGAACTATGGAATGAGGTTCATGACATTGTACAGGAGACAGGGATCAAAACCATTCCCATAGAAAAGAAATGCAAAAAAGCAAAATGGCTGTCTGGGGAGGCCTTACAAATAGCTATAAAAAGAAGAGAAGCAAAAAGCAAAGGAGAAAAGGAAAGCTATAAACATCTGAATGCAGAGTTCCAAAGAATAGCAAGAAGAGATAAGAAAGCCTTCTTCAGCCATCAAAGCAAAGAAAGAGAGGAAAACAACAGAATGGGAAAGACTAGGGATCTCTTCAAGAAAATCAGAGATACCAAAGGAACATTTCATGCAAAGATGGGCTCAATAAAGGACAGAAATGGTATTGACCTAACAGAAGCAGAAGATATTAAGAAGAGATGGCAAGAATACACAGACCTGTACAAAAAAGATCTCCACGACACAGATAATCACGATGATGTGATCACTGACCTGGAGCCAGACATCCTGGAATGTGAAGTCAAGTGGGCCTTAGAAAGCATCACTACAAACAAAGCGAGTGGAGGTGATGGAATTCCGGTTGAGCTATTCCAAATCCTGAAAGATGATGCTGTGAAAGTGCTACACTCAATATGCCAGCAAATTTGGAAAACTCAGCAGTGGCCACAGGACTGGAAAAGGTCAGTTTTCATTCCAATCCCAAAGAAAGGCAATGCCAAAGAATGCTCAAGCTACCGCACAATTGCACTCATCTCACATGCTAGGAAAGTAATGCTCAAAATTCTCCAAGCCAGGCTTCAGCAATATGTGAACCGTGAACTTCCTAACGTTCAAGCTGGTTTTAGAAAAGGCAGAGGAACCAGAGATCAAATTGCCAACATCTGCTGGATCATCGAAAAAGCAAGAGAGTTCCAGAAATACATCTATTTCTGCTTTATTGACTATGCCAAAGCCTTTGACTGTGTGGATCACAATAAACTGTGGAAAATTCTGAAAGAGGTGGGAACACCAGACCACCTAATCTGCCTCTTGAGAAATCTGTATGCAGGTCAGGAAGCAACAGTTAGAACTGGACATGGAACAACAGACTGGTTCCAAATAGGAAAAGGAGTTCGTCAAGGCTGTATATTGTCACCCTATTTATTTAACTTCTATGCAGAGTACATCATGAGAAATGCTGGACTGGAAGAAACACAGACTGGAATCAAGATTGCTGGGAGAAATATCAGTAACCTCAGATATGTAGATGACACCACCCTATGGCAGAAAGTGAAGAGGAACTCAAAAGCCTCTTGATGAAAATGAAAGTGGAGAGTGGCAAAGTTGGCTTAAAGCTGAACATTCAGAAAACGAAGATCATGGCATCCGGTCCCACCACTTCATGGGAAATAGATGGGGAAACAGTGGAAACAGTGTCAGACTTTATTTTTCCTGGCTCCAAAATCACTACAGATGGTGACTGCAACCATGAAATTAAAAGACGCTCACTCCTTGGAAAGAAAGTTATGACCAACCTAGATAGCATATTCAAAAACAGAGACATTACTTTGCCAACAAAGGTTCGTCTAGTCAAGGCTATGGTTTTTCCTGTGGTCATGTATGGATGTGAGAGTTGGACTGTGAAGAAGGCTGAGTGCTGAAGAATTGATGCTTCTGAACTGTGGTGTTGGAGAAGCCTCTTGAGAGTCCCTTGGACTGCAAGGAGATCCAACCAGTCCATTCTGAAGGAGATCAGCCCTGGGATTTCTTTGGAAGGAATGATGCTAAAGCTGAAACTCCAGTACTTTGGCCACCTCATGTGAAGAGTTGACTCATTGGAAAAGACTCTGATGCTGGGAGGGATTGGGGACAGGAGGAGAAGGGGACGACAGTGGATGAGATGGCTGCTTGGCGTCACTGACTCGATGGACGTGAGTCTCAGTGAACTCCGGGAGTTGATGATGGACAGGGAGGCCTGGCGTGCTGCGATTCATGGGGTCGCAAAGAGTCGTACACGACTGAGCAACTGATCTGATCTGATCTGATAGTTGCTTTACAATGTTGGGTTAGTTTCTACCTTACAATGCTGGAGTCCAACTCCAGCAGCTAGGGATTCAACCTGAAGAGATGAATGGTGTTGGAGATGAGATGGCCTCTCATTTTTCTATGGACTGCGTGTTTATTTCAAGTTTAAGATTCTGTTTTATACTTTTACAGAAACATTAGGCCAGAGGTTTGACATTTTCAGTTCCCCCTCTCCCAGATTTATTATCTCCATAAATCAATGTTGCTCTTCAAACAGAGTTCCCACTTCAGTGATTCTTATCATCTATTATCTACCTCTTCTTATGTGTCCTATAGTTAACTTGTGATTTCACTGTAACTCATGCTACATTCCTCAGTTTACTACTTATCTTCATAAATCCTGTTTGCCCCTGACATCTGAACTCACTATCTCTTAACAAGGCTTCTAGCTATAGTGTCTCTAAAAATCCCTAACTTCTATAAGCTATAGTAAAATATGCTAACTTTAAAACATTCCTTAAATCTTTAACTTCTAACTTTAAAATTATTTCTAAGCCCTAAATTCAGTAAACTCCTTTGCCATAAACATTCTCCTCACAAAGAGGCTTCAGATATCAATCCCTCCCAAGGCCTCAAGCTACGGCCTATGTAGCTTTTGAACAGTCTTTTGTAAAAGTCCTTAAACAAATGTCAATGATTAACTTTATGAATTATTTTCTGAGCATAGCTGCAGAAGGCTTTGTGCCTTCTCATGCTCCTCTCAAGAACAATAAGAACCTTAATGTTCCTTTTCAGTCAACTCGGCTGAGGAGAGGAAAAGACAAGTCAGAATTGCAAGGCCTAACTCCTTCATCCTGGGACAGTGCCTGCAGAATAAGGAGAGGGGTCTGGGGCCATGCCTCCATTTTGTCAGTAATGCCTAACGTGGCTCCTGATGTCTCCCCCTTTTTTACTTTTTAGAGCATAGGTATGAAACTCAGTAGATAGAGCAGAAACACTTTGGTTGAGTATTCTGAAAAGGCATGGGGCTGTTACACAAATCAGAACTAACAGGCATAAGCACATGGCTGCATTAATCATTATTGTAGAAAAGGATCCATGGGAAAGATACCCCTCCAGATTTTCCAAGAGGGAATTTTAAAAAGCCATTGAGAGGAAAAGTCAGACTCTACCTGCTTCATATTCTGAATATCCTGATGTAACTTATCCTGATGTAACTTAGAAATATCAATACTAAAATCTGAATGATTCCAGACACCTAAAATATGATTTCTAATACGTTCCCAAGAGTGCATGGACTAATTCACCTGTAGAGGCGTATCGCACATCCATTTAAATTCAGCATGTGTGTAAAGTTTAAAAATAAAATAAAATTAAAAAATAAATAAATAAATTCAGCATGGCACCTTAAAGACAATTTAATTTTTAAATTTGTAATTTCTTGCCCCATAAGCAGAACTGCTTCTTCTAAAGAATTGACCTTATTTTCTATTTTCTTATCTATAATTTCCTGCATAGTAAGAGCTACAGAGACATTTTTGGACAGCTGATTGACAAACGAGGCCATATGCACTTCTTTTGACAGGGCAATAGCAGAAACCGTAACTGATGCAATTGTGGCAATCAAGGCAGTTATTCCCATAACCAGAGCTGCAATGAATCGCTTAGGTTGAGAAATTAAGCCATTAAGTTCATATAAAACTTTCAATGTATAATCATCAAACCATTGTCCCTCTAATTTTACAGTAACCATCAAATATGGTGGTTACTTTACAATCATCACAGCCTTATAATAATATAATCATTCCCATCAACACAATTTGATATAAAACAATTCACACATATAACATTGTAAACAATTTCTCCTTCAGAAACTTCCAAATCACTCTGATTTCTGGCCAACAAAAAGGCATAGGGAGAATGCATGCAGGCCCATACAATATACATTTGTTCATTTAAAGGTCCATGTAAAATCACAGGTTCCATAGCAGCCAATGCTTTCCATAACTCAGGCTGCATGGGACCCGTTCCATCGAAGCTCACTAAAGGAGGAACCCATCCATTAGCATGCCACCTGGTAATTACTAAAGGCATAGGGAGAAATGAATTATTCCATGTGGACCTATAAAGTTCTACATAAATCAAGCCCTATCGTTGACTTGAAAGATAGGGGCACCCCCATTCGGTCATAAAACGTCTGGTGGCAGCAATGGGAATAGATAACTTTATGGTGTACATGCATTCTTTCCAATGAGGAAAGCCAGAAATTCTGCTTATGCTTTCCCAGGCCTGTAGTCCTTGTTCATCAGAGTCCGAAGTGGGGAATGCACAGCTCAGATAGTCCTTTAAATGAGGGGCTGCCTTTTTTAAGGCATCAAATAGTCTTTCTTGCACCCCCGGCATCAGCAGCTGTAAAGACCAAAAGTCTCTCTTGCCATTGCTTCTTGGAGAATCAGTAAGCATGCCTTTCAAGGAAGTGCTAACGCATCCATTCAAAACTGGAGCTGCTTCTTGTAAAGAGGAAGGTATGGCAAAGCAAATATGTGGATAAATGGACATGCCTGAAAAACTGAAGGGGGTGCTGACCACTGTTTTAATATTATTAGGATAGATGGAAGCCCCATCCAAAAGAAGAGTATCATTAAAACAAAAAACAAAAAACACAAATGGTCTCATTCATCCAATCAACAGGCTGGAAAGAAGGTGGATTAGGCAAATAGGCCCAATAAACTTTTTCTGTGCTGGAGGGCCTGGGCTGACAAGCCAACACAGCAAGCACAGCCACAAACATTACCATAGGGGTGGCCTCATATCTCTCCCTTTCTATTAATTCTTCAGCCCACTGAGCGAGATGTTTTAGCTGGCCCCAAGTTGGTACTGTGCTGGAGGTGGTTGTTTAAGTACGATGACAGAGACGAGATGGGGCAGAATACGGTTGAACTCAATCAGCATGTCTCTCCTGAAGCTCCAGGTGCCTGAAGTGATGTACTAGCAGTGAAGCCTGAGGTGAAGAGTCATTCGCCCTTTGGCTTTTCCTTGGCTCCCTCAGGTCTGGACTCAATGAGCTTCTGGTCTCCCCATCTTTTTTCAGTCCTAGACTCCAGGACCCCAGGGATTTTAGTAACCTCAGGGGTCCAAACAGAAGAAGTGGAATCCTGTGGAAACACACAAGCATACCCTCTCCCACAAGTTAGCAGTATATCTGGCCCTTTCCATGCTCTAGTAAGGAGGTCCTTTCACTTAACCAGAGTAATGGTTAAGTTCCGCGTTAGGCAAGTTCCGCATTAGGCAAGTTCCGCTTTTAGGCAAGTTCCACGTTAGGCATTACTGACAGTACAAGGAAATAATCAGGTATATGTATATGTATATCCCCCTTACGCTTGGATCTCCCTTGCCCAACCTCAATCCCATCCATCTAGGTCACCACAGAGCACTAAGCTGAGTTCCTTGCACTATACAGCAGCTCCCCACTAGCTTTCTGTTTTACACATGGCAGTGTCTTTTGCTGGTCTAATAATCAAATTGACATAAGACAGATTAACAGGATAAAAACAAAAATTTAATAACATACATACTTCTTGTATAGGTGAGATAGACCCGAGAAAATAACATAATTCTCTGAAATAGTCAAAGCCATCACCTTAAATACCATCTTCAGCTAAAGACAAAAGAAAATGTTTTGGGTGGAGAGTCAGTTATGGGAAGTGATCAGGAAAAGCAAAGTAAGCAAGGTTATGATTTTTATGCAGATTTAAGTCCTTGCCTTCTTCACTGCTAAGAGTTTCTTCCTGGTACAGAGAGGGAGGTATCCTTACAAATGGACATTTCCCTTATAAATGTAAATGTTGATTATAAAATGACAATTTTAAGAGCTTATTTTATGTCTGTTTTTTTTTTTTTTTTTTTTAAGATAAATCTACCACAGACGCTTTGGCATAGTCAATAAAGAAGAAATAGATGTTTTTTCTGGAACTCTCTTGCTTTTTTGATGATCCAGCAGATGTTGGCCATTTGATCTCTGGTTCCTCTGTCTTTTCTAAAACCAGCTTGAACATCTGAAAGTTCACAGTTCACGTATTGCTGAAGCCTGGCTTGGAGAATTTTAAGCATTACTTTCCTAGTGTGTGAGATGAGTGCAATTGTGTGGTAGTTTGAGCATTCTTTGGCATTGCCTTTCTTTGGGATTGGAATGAAAACTGACCTTTTCCAGTCCTGTGGCCACTGCTGAGTTTTCCAAATTTGCTGGCATATTGAGTGCAGCACTTTCACAGCATCATCTTTCAGGATTTGGAATAGCTCAACTGGAATTCCATCACCTCCACTAGCTTTGTTCGTAGTGATGCTTTCTAAGGCCCACTTGACTTCACATTCCAGGATGTCTGGCTCTAGGTGAGTGATCACACCATCGTGATTATCTTGGTCTTGAAGATCTTTTTTTATATAGTTTTTCTGTGTATTCTTGCCACCTCTTCTTAATATGTTATGCTTCTGTTAGGTCCATACCATTTCTACCCTGATGGCAGAAAGTGAAGAGGAACTAAAAAGCCTCCTGATGAAAGTCAAAGAGGAGAGTGAAAAAGTTGGCTTAAAGCTCAACATTCAGAAAATGAAGATCATGGCATCTGGTCCCATCACTTCATGGCAAACAGATGGGGAAACAGTGGAAACAGTGTCAGACTTTATTTTGGGGGGCTTCAAAATCACTGCAGATGGTGATTGCAGTCATGAAATTAAAAGACGCTTACTCCTTGGAAGGAAAGTTATGACCAAACTAGATAGCATATTGAAAAGCAGAGACATTATTTTGCCAACAAGGTCCGTCTAGTCAAGGCTATGGTTTTTCCAGTAGTCATGTATGGATGTGAGAGTTGGACTGTGAAGAAAGCTGAGCACCAAAGAATTGATGCTTTTGAACTGTGGTGTTGGAGAAGACTCTTGAGAGTCCCTTGGACTGCAAGGAGATCCAACCAGTCCATTCTGAAGGAGATCAGCCCTGGGTGTTCTTTGGAAGGAATGATGCTAAAGCTGAAACTCCAGTATTTTGGCCACCTCATGTGAAGAGCTGACTCATTGGAAAAGACTCTGATGCTGGGAGGGATTGGGGGCAGGAGGAAAAGGGAGCGACAGAGGACAAGATGGCTGCTTGGCATCACTGACTCGATGGACGTGAGTCTGGGTGAACTCCGGGAGTTGGTGATGGACAGGGAGGCCTGGAGTGATGCGATTAATGGGGGTCGCAGAGAGTCGGACACGACTGAGTGACTGAACTGAACTGAACTGAACCAAAGAGGCATATTTTGGAGCTGCAAAATCTGCTCCCCTTTAATATCTTACAGGGACATACAATTCTTAGTTTCAGGTTTTTGAAATTGATTAGTTTCTTAAGCAATCATTTATTACATAGATAAATTATCCTTATTTCATTCTCTAAATCACTGAGTGAATATTCTTCATAGGAATTAAATTTATTATCTCTAACATTTTTCTTCCTGGGAAGAAGCACCATCACACTTACTACTGTCTTCCACTTGGTAACTCAATGTAACCTGTTTCTGATCATATACATGTTTTTGCAAGATTTTGGTGGGAGGCGGGGGCTTAGGTGACTTTGGTATACCTGTCACTTCACTGTTTCCAAACTGGAGAAACAACAGCTCACTAGAGCCTCATGGGCAAAGGGCTATTTAGAAAAAGTTCATCTTTCTTTTATGAAACAGTTATGACAGAGGAAAACACATCCCATTTTCAAGCAGGTTTATTCTCTGTTCCTTTTATTTCTGCTTTTGATCCTAAGAGCCTGCCATAATCCATAATAAGCATATGATTTTTAACATGTGTATGTGTTGTGTGTTAAGTCGTTTCAGTCATGTCTGCCTCTTTGTGACCCCATGGACTGTAGCCCACCAGACTCCTCTGTCCATGGGATTTTCCTGGCAAGAATACTGGGGTGGGTTGCCATGCCCTCCTCCAGGGTCTTCCCAACCCAGGGACTGAACCCTGGTCTCTTATGTCTCCTGCATTGGCAGGCAGATTCTTTACCACTAACACCACCTGGAAAGCTGTTTAACACCATGGTCATTAACTTACACAGTATTCTGTTCTTTCCACATTTGTGAGAAACTGCCTCCTGTTGCTTTGATGACGGTGGCAAAAGTAACTTTATTCATAATTCTAGCTCTATTTTATAAAAGTCTTGATATTGAAAAGTCATTCTCTTGAAGATATGTTATTTTGGATTGTGAGTTGTCCAATAGATTGTGCCACTTTACTATGACCAAAGATAAAATTAAGTAATATCTAGCAGGTTTTGGTAGTCTTGGGCTCTTTATAGCTAGATGAAAATAATGAATTTTTTGTTCTCTAATTACATTGGATAAGTAATGTAAATATAGATGTTATTCCAAAACATAACTTATGCCTTGTTTCTCCTTAACCAAAAGAAAATAGCCTTCAAAATGGGCCAGACATACTTTCTCATAAGATTGATTTATGAGATTTGAAGGAAAAAAGAAAAGAATCCAGTAATAATGTTAAGTACATGCTGTTGCCTTCAAGAAGGATGCATCAAATTGTCCCAAGCATTTACAAGTTTTACATTTTAAGATCTTTAGGGGAAAATCACCTTCACTAATCCATTTTAATGTTTAAATGCCCTAAAAATGCAGGTACACAGCAGACACCTGTTGTTATCAATTAGCTCTGATGGTATTATACCAGAAAGTGCTTGCTTTCATGAATAATCAACAGATCTAGCAATACTTTTCTTTGAACTTGTTAAGCTATGCCCCATTTTTAAAGTTAGTATTTCAGAAGATTATGCTACAGGCATTCTGAAGTCTCAAATCTAATGCTGTGGTTGTTAGATAGACTCTATAGTACATCTTGAATCAATAGTGACCTTTAGCAAAATTTCATACAATTTAAGCAAGGAAAAAAATTTTACCTAAGTGATTGGAAAGGTGTCTGGTTAAATTTCTGTACTTTGTCTTTTAGGTAGTATATCCATTAGTACATGTTTTATAACACAGATGGCTTTATAATGATGTATGATGGAGTAAAATTTTGTGTAGCATGATTTCATCATAGATCCTGATTTCAAAAAGAAAAGATTAAGCCATAGGAGTTAGTTTCATCTCTAATATCTCAATTCACACTTGAATTCATTCATGTATGTGCTAAGTCGCTCAATCGTGTCCAACTCTTTGCAACCCCATGGACTGTAGACTGCCAGGCTCCTCTGTCCATGGGATTCTCCAAGAAAGAATACTGCAGTGGGTTGCCATTTTGTCCTCCAGGGGATCTTTCCAACCCAGGAATCGAACTCATATCTCTTATGTCTCCTGCATTGACAGACAGGTTTTTTTTTTTTTTTTTTTTTTTTACCACTACTGCCACCTGGGATTTCATTCATAGCACTGATAAAAATGCTGTATTGAGGATTCAGAATACAGGATGTTAATGATTGTATTTATCAATACAGATCTAAAAGTGGCAGTAGAAGAATTAAACTACTTTTAGAAAACTGTACAACTGTATTTAAGAAAAGAAAAATAAAATCATCAAGATAGGTCAAGGTGCTGTGTTTGATTTGTGTACCTTTACCTATGCTACTTAAAAGATTAATGTATTAAATACATCTTTGCCTTTTAACCCAGTAAAAGAAAATTTCTCAAGCTTTTGAGAAAGCATGTACACAAAATATTCTGCAAAATAAGGAAGAAAGTAATTTTCAGTTCATTTCAAAGTCTTTGTATAGATAATGGAAAGAAAAGATGATTGCCAAGTCATGGACTTGATGTGCTATAATTAGAAATAAGACATAATTTAAGTTATTTATTAACTAGAAATACATTCAGGATCATAAAGCTTGAATGTAATGTATTTTCCTATGTGATGAAAATAAACATTCTGGTAAGCTGCCTTCTTTTTTTAATATAAGTGGTGACAAAATAAAATAACTCCAAATCACACAAATGCTCCAGAGATTTTCAAGCAGATAGGAAGGTGGGTTTGTTCATTTTTAAGCATACCATTCTATGGCACTGGGAGGAACCCAAATGAGTTTGCCTCATTCTTTGATATGGATTATGTTGACTATTGTGCTGATTGCATTTTGATCTTTGCAACAGAAAGCTATATTTTACACAGTAAGTAATAAAGCTGTTCTGCACTGATTCATAAAACAGCAGCAATTCATGAAATTCTTATACTACTTAATGATTCACTCTCCCACCCAATGAACTGGGCTTTTCCCAACTATACCCCAGAGAGCAGCACTGTCCACTGTTTGATGTCACTTGGGAGATCAATTTGACTTTCAAGGTCACTAAGTTCAAAGCCATTCAGTTATATGAACAGAAATGACATCATTCTGAATTTGTACTGTATGTAGCAAAATTGAAATACATCAAAATTATAAAGTGGATGAGGTTAATCTGTAGTTGCCTGTTACCTCCACATTTAGAACCCCTTTCTCCTTTTCTGATAGTAGTCTAAGACTCAAAGGACAGTCTGTCTCATGGTGGAGTATATATCTTTGGGTTTTACAGGTTCCCATATTCTACTTCTACCTCACTGAGAAAAGCTCACTGCTTCTAGAAAATTCCCTGAGAAAAATCATTAAACGTAATCTTACTAAGAAGTAATATGCATTATAATTATTTGTAAAATTCACTCTAGCACAATGGATAATTTACAAAATTCACACTTATGTAAATAAGTAAGCATGTAAATAAGGCAAGACAACCAATTAAAGAGATGTACCCATTATGTGACTGGTGTAACTGGGTTAAGCACATAGATAAGATCATCAGCAAAGACCTGCACTCCCAAGTATACAACTTTCTGTGTGGTTAAGCAATGACTTCCATAGCTTGCCATTAGAAATAAAGCTATGAGGCCACCATCACCCTAATACCAAAACCAGACAAAGATGCCACAAAAAAGAAAACTACAGGCCAATATCACTGATGAACATAGATGCAAAAGTCCTCAACTAAATTCTAGCAAACAGAATACAACAACATATTAAAAAGATCATGCATCATGACCAAGTGGGCTTTATCCCAGGGATGCAAGGATTCTTCAACATCCACAAATCAATCAATATGATACACCACATTAACAAATTGAAAAATAAAAACCATATGATTATCTCAATAGATAAAGAGAATGTCTTTGACAAAATTCAACATCCATTTATGATAAAAACTCTCCAGAAAGCAAGCACAGAAGAAACATACTTCAACATAATAAAAGCTATATATGATAAACCCACAGCAAACATTATCCTCAATGGTGAAAAATTGAAAGCATTTCCCCTAAAGTCAGGAACAAGACAAGGCTGCCCACTCTCACCACTACTATTCAACATAGTTTTGGAAGTTTTGGCCACAGCAATCAGAGAAGAAAAATAAATAAAGGGAATCCAGATTGGAAAAGAAGAAGTAAACTCTCACTGTTTGCAGATGACATGGTCCTCCACATAGAAAACTTTAATGACACGACCAGAAAATTGCTAATCAATGAATATAGTAAAGTTACAGTATATGAAATTAATACACAGAAATCCCTTGCATTCCTACACACTAAGAATGAGAAAACAGAAAGAGAAATTAAGGAAACAATTCCATTCACCATTGCAACGAGAAGAATAAAATACTTAGGAATAAATCTACCTAAAGAAACAAAAAACCTATATATGTGAAGTCACTCAGTCGTGTCCGACTCTTTGAGGCCCCATGGACTGTAGCCTACCAGGTTCCACCGTCCATGGGATTTTCCAGGCAAGAATACTGAAGTGGGTTGCCATTTCCTTCAAAACACTGATGAAAGAAATCAAAGATGACAAATAGACGGAGAAATATACCATGTTCATGGATTGGAAGAATCAGTATAGTGAAAATAAGTAACTACCCAAAGCAATCTATAGATTCAATGCAATTCCCATCAAGCTACCAATGGTATTTTCACAGAACTGCTGCTGCTGCTGCTAAGTTGCTTCAGTCGTGTCCGACTCTGTGCAACCCCATAGACGGCAGCCCACCAGGCTCCACCATCCCTGGGATTCTCCAGGCAAGAACACTGGAGTGGGTTGCCATTTCCTTCTCCAATACATTAAAGTGAAAAGTGAAAGTGAAGTCGCTCAGTCATGTGTGACTCTTCACGACCCCATGGAGTGGAGCCTATCAGGCTCCTCTGTCCATGGGATTTTCCAGGCAAGAGTAGTGGAATGGGTTGCCGTTGCCTTATCCATTTCACAGAACTAGAACAAATCATTTCACAATTTGTATGGAAATACAAAAAACTTTGAATAGCCAAAACAATCGTGATAAAGAAGAAGAGATCAACTGAAGAGATCAACCTGCCTGACTTCAGAGTATACTACAAAGGTACAGTCATTAAGACAGTATGGTACTGGCACAAAGACAGAAATATAGACCAATGGAACAAAATAGAAAGCCCAGAGATAAATCCACACACCTATGGACACTTTATCTTTGACATAGGATGGAAGAATATACAATGGAGAAATGACAATCTCTTTAACAAGTGGTGCTGTGAAAACTGGTCAACCACCTGTAAAAAAATGAAACTAGAACACTTTCTAACATCATACACAAAAATAAACTCAAAGTGGATTAAAGCTCTAAACATAAGACCAGAAACTATAAAACTCCTAGAGGAAAACATAGGCAAAACTCTCTCTGACATAAATCACAGCAGGATCCTCTATGACCCACCTCCAAGAATAATGGAAATAAAAACAAAAATAAGCAAATGGGACCTAATTAAACTTAAAAGCTTTTGCACAATGAAGGAAACTATAAACAAGGTGAAAAGACAGCTTTCAGAATGGGAGAAAATAATAGCAAATGAAAGTGAAGTTGCTCAGTCTTGTCCAACTCTTTGTGACCCTATGGACTGTAGCCTACAAGGCTCCCCAGTCTATGGAATTTTCCAGGCAAGAGTATTGGAGTGGGTTGCCATTTCCTTCTCCAGGGGATCTTCCCAACCCAGGGATCAAACCCAGGTCTTCGGCATTGCAGGCAGCTGCTTTACCATCTGAGCCACCAGGGAAGCCCCAGTAGCAAATGAAATGACTAACAAAGAATCAATCTCAAAATATACAAGCAGCTCCTGCAGCTCAATTCCAGAAAAATAAACGATCCAATCAAAAAACAGGCCAAAGCACTAAGCAGACATTTCTCCAAAGAAGACATACAGATGGTTAACAAACACACGAAAAGATGCTCAACCTCACTCAATATCAGAGAAATGCAAATCAAAACCACTATGAGGTACCATGTCATGCTGGTCAGAATGGCTGCTATAAAAAAGTCTACAAAGAATAAATGCTGAAAAGAGTGTGGAGAAAAGTTAACCCTCTTATAATGTTGGTGGGAATGCAAACTAGTACAGCCACTATGGAGAACAGTGTGGAGATTCCTTAAAAAACCAGACATAGAACTGCCACATGACCCAGCAATCCCACTGCTGGGCATACACACTGAGGAAACCAGAATTGAAAGAGACACATGTACCCAAATGTCCATCAGAGCACTGTTTACAATAGTTAGGACATGGAAGCAACGTAGATGTCCATCAGCAGACGAATGGATAAGAAGGCAGTGATACATATCCACAATGGAATATTACTCAGCCATTACAAAGAACACATTTGAATCAGTTCTAATGAGGTGGATGAAACTGGAGCCTATTATACAGAGTGAAGTAAGTCAGAAAAAAAACCCACCAATATAGTATATTAATGGATATATACTTATTTATTTATTTCAAATAAATTTATTTATTTATTTTAAAAATATTGTAGTGGTTTTGCCATACATTGACATGAATCAGTCATGGGTGTACATGTGTTCCCCTTCCTGAACCCACTTCCCACCTCCCTTCCCTTCCCATCCCTCAGGGTCATCCCAGTGTACCAGCCCTGAGCGCCCTGTATCATGCATCAAACCTGGACTGGTGATCTGTTTCACATATGATAATATACATGTTTCAATGCTATTCTCCCAAATCATCCCACCATTGCCTTCTCCCACAGAGTCCAAAAGACTGGCATTTAGAAAGATGGTAATGATACTCTATATGTGAGACAGCAAAAGAGACACAGATATAAAGAACAGACTTTTGGACTCTGTGGGAGAAGGCGAGGGTGGGATGATTTGAGAAAATAACATTGAAACACGTATATTACCATATGTGAAATAGATCACCAGTCCAAGTTTGATGCATGGAACAGGGCACTCAAAGCCGTTGCACTGGGACAACAATGAGGGATGAGATGGGAAGGGAGGTGGGAGGGAGGTTCAGGATGGGGGACACATGTACACGCATGGCTGATTCATGTCAATGTATGGCAAAACCCCCCACAATGTTGTAAAGTAATTAGCTTCCAATTAAAATAAATTAATTAATTAAAAAATAAAGTGAGAAGAAAAGTATATTGCAAATATAAAATTCCTAAGGCAAAAAAAGAAATAAAGCTTATATAGACTTGAAGAATATAAAAATTGGTTACAGGATGATTGCAAACTTAAAAACTGAGTGGGTCTTTAAAATCCATACCGTAAGTTAACACAGGTGTCAACACTGCTATGACTACATACATTTCTTGAAGCCATAGGAAAACTATCCTTTTTGCCATGCTTGACTGTTTAGCAGAGCCATGGTAAATCTAACTGCATTTAATAAGGCTTCTGCTATTACTCTAAGCAGTTAAAACATTTTGGCATATCTCCTATTCAGTTTTGGTCCTTAAGTCATCTCCCATTCGCAGAGGTTTTTCCATATTAATATCCATGCCTTCTACTGGCTTTCCTTGTTCTTTCAACTGATGTCTTATTAGTTAACAAAATTTAAAGAAGAAATTGCCTAATCAATCTTTTTATAGTACTAAGAACTTGGGAAAGGTTTTTTTTTTTTATTATATGCATATAATGCATGTCTGGGCTTCCCTGGGGGCTCAGATGGTAAATCGTCTGCCTGCAATGCAGGAGACCCGGGTTCGATTCCTAGGTCAGGAAGATCCCCTGGAGAAGGAAATGGCAACCCACTCCAGCACTCTTGCCTGGAAAATCCCATGGATGGAGGAGCCTGATAGGCTATAGTCCATGGGGTCACAAAGAGTCAGACACGACTGAGAGACTTCACTTTCACTTTCAATGCATGTCATCAAAATCAGCAGCATTGCTAATAAGAATGAGCTCACCACACAGTCACTTGAAGAGAGGAACTATTTCTGCCCTTACTTTATGACCATTATACAGAAAGGAGAAACAAACACAGATAGTCAACATCTGTAAAGTGAATTTTCCAAATTTATAATGGAATTAATGCCTTTAAAGCTATAAATATCAAAATGTGGCTCTACATCTGCTAACATGCTTTTTGACAACAAGCTGTGCTGAAAGGCAGTCAGTTGGTGCTGCAGGTGAACACCTTGGGCTGTGGGTTGCAACTTGTTTATTGCTTCCTTGTGCACATCCATGGGCCATATGGTCAGGGTCTTCATGGAAACAAATTGTCCATAACTGTCTTCCAGCATGAGGATAGGATAAAGTTTTTCAGAGCTGTAGAACGACCTCAACAAAACCTGTTAATTGTACAGATTGTTTGAGGGTGGACATAATCATTCACCTCATCTACTGTCTGCATATAACTCAGACTCAGGAATGTGTACTATTGCAACTAGTATATCAGAGATAGTTTGTGCCATCTTCTCCAGGACTTAGATGCTTTTCTTTCTGTCAAGGCAAGAACTGAGTAGTGTACCTCCTGATCTTTCCCAGAGCCCAGGAAATCTAGCTTAGAAGAATAATCAAACTCACTATAGTTGTTTAAAACTAGTTTAAAACTGTAATAGAGTTGTTACAAGGACTCAGAACATATATCTTTTCCCACCACAATGAATTTATGTTTTCACATTTGTTTTTTTTCAATTTTGTAGTTGTATGTTGCTAGTATCACCGATTCAGAGTACTACCCTGGAAACATGGGGAACACATGTATACCTGTGGTGGATTCATTTTGATATTTGGCAAAACTAATACAATTATGTAAAGTTTAAAAATAAATAAAATATGAAAAAAATAGCATTTCATTTAAAAAAGTCTTTTCTAATTCAATAACTTAGTGTATATCATTATAATGGAAGTCAATAAGAAAAGTTAGGACAGATAGAGTAAATATCAAAGCACCGGGTGCTTTGCACATTGTTAAAAAGATATATAACATGGAAATCAAGTGGTTTTATAAAAATGATATATATTTAATCTTCATAGATGATAGTGATGAACAGTATAGGTACCGAGCTTTGAGTTGTTTAGTCAAAAGCATGATGATGCTGTGTGCAAAATAATTTTCATTACTTTTGTCTTATGACTTGTGGCACACAGTTGCAATATAGCCAACTAACTGAGGGTGGCTTCTCTAATCAGAATGTGAAGTGAAACCTACTGGCCTATGTGGGAATTTGCTCCATAATGTGGATCTTTTTTATACTATGCTGTAACCAATACCACAAATAAGTTCTAGTTCAAAGCAGAAATAAAGAGTATCTATTGTCCAAAATGCCCATAATTATTTCTATGATTGTAATTCTAAAATTCTAGTGAGTGAAAAAATAAAGGGATTAAACATCACAGGAGAGGCAAAGAATTTTTGTTCCATATAAAATGTAAAGTAAAACAACATGGTGACATCCTTTATTTTATGGTACTTGAAAAATTATTTGAAATGAAAATTATTAAATTGCCTGAAAATGAATCTGACTGAATTGTCTATAAATGCAAAGTGTTGGGACAGTTGCTTTTACATCTTCTGACTTGAGTAGCATTAAGTTAAATGTACCCTCAGGTTTTTATGTTGCAGCAGAAAGTCTAAGGCTTTGTAATCACTGCTGCCATTCCCTCTGAAAGACCACCCACCTTGGTAATAGCAAGTGCTCCACAGTGAAAAGATGTGTGGATTTTCCCCTTTATTTAACTTTGTCTTAAAAGGATTTGAATGGTAATTTTAACTAGTAAGTTGTTACAACACATATTATATCACCAGTCACATTCATGTGCTATTTAAATTTGTGATGAAAAAATATGCATATACTTGGATTTGGCTGAAAATAATATTATGCTTATCCAGATCACTTAGGTTTGATAACATGAGCATAATAGCTCAATCTCACAAGAGCAATTTACCATGAGATTTCCAGATTGTACACCTGTGCTCTTAGCTGTGTATCTTGTAAGAACTGCCTGGATTGTACATTTCATCTTGGGTTTACTTGGCATAAACATGCACTTTCTAAAACTGTTTTTAGTTACCACCTCTGATATGCACATATCTTTTTGTCTATACCTCATGTTAACAATTGATAAGTTGTTAGTTAACTAGTTAATAGTTTATACGTTGGAAAGTTCATTTTCTTTTTAGAGAGGGTGATTATATCACCATATTTATCCTAGATGTTTGTTAGAATTCTGGAGAGCAAATATCAAGTGAGTTAAAAGCTGTAGCAACCAAAAACTTATTAAAATGCTATCGTGTATAAACGTATAAAGCACTATTACTGCACTTTACTGGCAATACAGAGATATATGTGATATTTCTGGGAGGGGGGTATAAAAATCTAGATGTGGATTAGTGAGGCCTGTAAAAATATCACATAGAGGTTGGAGACTGAATTAGAAATTGCAGAAAAACAGACCTAGGCAAGCAGCAGAGAATGATGGGACAGAATGAAAGGCAGAGTATTTGGGTCCAGAAAATGACAGGAGCAAAGTGTAAGGTTTTTGCGAGCTTCACATGGCACCTCACACAGGTGCTAAGAAAGGCTCTTTTACATTAATCTTGCTGTTAGTTGCATGTGTGTATACAATTCCATAGAAGCTATTGTGGATTGACTGCAAAGTGGTATCACTGTTATTGTAGTTATTTCTGACAGAATTCTCTTTAGATGAGAATTAGTATTTCAGGCAAATTTTGGTTCACATGACTATCAATGTATGAAAAGTGCCCACATATGTATTTTGCAATGTTTGCCTCCTGGTGGGAGGAGGGATAGGAGGTGAACTAAGGGGTTGCTGTGGTCAGTCCAATAGCCGTTACTGACCCCTCCTTTTTCATCTTCTCAAACAGTGCCAATACCTACTAATCCCTAAAACTAGGAAGATGTAAAATCTTCCATATCTCCTGCTAACAAAATGTACACAAAACAGCGTGTTCCAACAGACCTGCAAGTTCAAAAAGAAGGAGTAAGACATTGAGATGAGGTAGCTTATAGGTGTGTACATGAAACCATCCTTGTTACCTCTTGTTAACACCCTCCAGGAATATTTATGTCCTCTTTGTTTTCCTCCATCAATATCTAAAATACTGCTTTTCACTTGTTAATTTAAAGAGAGAGATTAGGCATCAGCTCTTGTGGATGTTAAGAAAATAGCACAGAATAAAAATTAATTCTGAAGTCTCATTTTCATAATAATGAGATTTATACCTTTTCCCTAATGAGTATAATTGTAATCTCCCTGACATAGGATTTCAGAAAGCATTCTCCTTTTTGGTCAATAAATCAACAGTGCCCTGACACTGTTTATTATTAGGTGTATTAGGTGGTCAACAGAGGGTCATTCAGTAAAGTCTGTGTTAGGCAGGTACTCTGCTATCAGTTCAGTTCAGTTCAGTTCAGTCGCTCAGTTGTGTCCGACTCTCTGCAACCCCATGAATCACAGCACACCAGGCATCCCTGTCCATCACCAACTCCCGGAGTTCACTCAGACTCACGTGCATCGAGTCAGTGATGCCATCCAGCCATCTCATCCTCTGTCGTCTCCTTCTCCTCTTGCCCCCAATCCCTCCCAGCATCAGAGTCTTTTCCAATGGGTCAACGCTTCGCATGAGGTGGCCAAAGTACTGGAGTTTCAGCCTTAGCATGATTCCTTCCAAAGAAATCCCAGGGCTGATCTCCTTCAGAATGGACTGGTTGGATCTCCTTGCAGTCCAAGGGACTCTCAAGAGTCTTCTCCAACACCACAGTTCAAAAGTATCAGCTTTCTTCACAGTCCAACTCTCACATCCATACATGACCACAAGAAAAACCATAGCCTTGAGTAGACAGACCTTTGTTGGCAAAGTAATGTCTCTGCTTTTCAATATGCTATCTAGGTTGGTCAAAACTTTTCTTCCAAGGAGTAAGCGTCTTTTAATTTCATGGCTGCAATCACCATCTGCAGTGATTTTGGAGTCCCAAAAAATTAAGTCTGACACTGTTTCCACTGTTTCCCCATCTATTTCCCATGAAGTGATGGGACCAGATGCCATGATCTTAGTTTTCTGAATGTTGAGCTTTAAGCCAACTTTTTCACTCTCCACTTCCACTTTCATCAAGAGGCTTTTTAGTTCCTCTTCACTTTCTGCCATAAGGGTGGTGTCATCTGCATATCTGAGGTTATTGATATTTCTCCCGGCAATCTTGATTCCAGCTTGTGCTTCCTCCAGCCCAGCATTTCTCATGATGTACTCTGCATATAAGTTAAATAAGCAGGGTGACAATATACAGCCTTGACGTACTCCTTTTCCTATTTGGAACCAGTCTGTTGTTCCATGTCCAGTATAGGGTTCAGTAATTAGAGAACTCCATCATTTGAATTTAACCTGCCTCTCTTTCATTCCTAACAACTTGAGCCATTTCAACTGTGTTATGCCATTGCATTAAAAGGTCATGTTTCCACTGCCAGAGTGAAAAGTGAAGAACTGAAGAATTCAGCTTCACAAATTATCCAGAATTTGGCTTTTATTTTTCATTTTTGCCTAAAATTGCCTAAGTATTTATTCCATAGTGTTTTGAACTCAGAATATATTTACCGACAAGAAAACGCAGATTAAATAAATCCTAATGATATACAGAACTCTTGTAATCCTTTGTTACAACGAGGTTGAGAATGTGAAATGGAACTGTGCCATGGGGAAAATCTAACCAATCAATACAAGCTGTAATGTAATGCAATTATATATAGTATTCTGTTTGTACTTGACGGAATATATTTTGGGAGCTACATCTTACTTCTTCATTCATGGCCATCATATTTCCACCAAAAAAAAGAGGCATTTAAGCAGCTCCTATCTCTATTCCCTGTGGCTGACTGTATAAGTGATGAGAAATTTTCACTGATCTCTTCTGTATTTGTCTCAGGATCTTCTTTTTCTTGTTTGATTTAAGCCCTAAGGAGCTGTTGTTGAATGCTGATGAGACATTGGGTAAAGCCTCCAGCCAGTTTTTTTGTTTTGACTTTTTTTTTTTAACTTTCATTTTGGCAAATTTGTTTCAAAAAGTTAGACACCCATCTTGCTCTTAATAGGGAACCTCTACTGTCAGTTAAAACCATTTCCCATAGCTGTTTAAAATGTGCTTGTGACTGCCTGACCAGGTGAATAGGTAAACATTTCAGTCATTGCTTTGGGAGAATAAATCACCTTGCTTGGATGGGGCTTGGAGAGAAAAATGAACCAAATGTCACAGAGTCTTAGCTGTAGCTGTCTCTGTGCTTGGCGGAATGCTCCCATCTTTTATGATGCAAATAGTAATTTATTTTTGCCCAACAGCAGGTCAGCCACAAGGATTTAGCTTCCTTCCAAGGTGGGGGAGCTGATTTGACCTGCCGTTATGCTTTTCTACAAGATTCTTATTTACAATTTCTTAATGAGTTATGTCACAGTAGCTGCTGGTATGATCCTCTTGATATGAGGACCTGTGAAGCAGAATGGTTAATGATGCACACCTTGCTAGTTTCAGCGGAGAACATTACCGAATGACTGTAGTACGCCAAGCTCATAATAAATGGAACACTGCCACCTTTTGGTCATAAAATAGGGAAACAAGTTAGTATAGCTGGGATTCTGCATGTCAAAGAGATGGTTTCCAACTATTTGTGACTGATCTGGTGATCACACAATCTATACAAGTAATACTAACCTAATTCTTTTCTCTCTTTTCTTTTGTTCTTTTATTCCCCTTTGTGACAGCACCTATGGTTTGACTATATGCATTTCATATAATGACCTTGGGATGCTTCCGGAGAAACTGAAGTATACTACATTCTAATTATGTTTTGCATAGGAATGAATTACACATGCAATATGCAGATAATGTGAAGGATTCCATGGTTACCATTGTACACATGGCACCTTCTTTCATACAGTGACAATTAATCTGAGGAAATATTTGGGAAGAATTTTGAAAGAAGGAAATTTAATTGAGCATTGCAGTATTTATTTAGGATTGTAATTTGGACATTGATTTTAATTAAAAACTTTTTGAGGGAGTTTGCCTTGTTCTTTCCTTACATAGCCTCTCTCATGATGCAATAAAATGCCAATTAATTGAATCATAATCATTCAAATATTGACATTCACTTTTTAAATTAATTTTTTAGAAGAAAGAAGCAAATTATTATACTAGAAAGCAGGAACTTAATTTAAAAAAAAAGGAAAATCCTAGGGTACATCCTGATAGATATCTATAAGCAATCAACCCAGTCTCCTATACAGGTCAGTGTAATGGTGATTGACATCAAGAATATTCAAGATCCAAACTCTAAAAGAAACATAAAAATATATTCCTTGGGGACCAACTCTCCTGGTAGCTCAGCTGGTAAAGAATCTGCCTGCATTGCAGGAGACCTGGGTTCAATCCCTGGATTGGGAAGATCCTTTGGAGGAGGGCATGGCAACTCACTCCAGTATTCTTGCCTGGAGAATCCCCATGGACAGAGGAGCCGGTGGGCTACAGTCCATGGGGTTGCAAAGAGTTGGACACGACTGAGGGACTAAGCACAGCAGCACCAACTAGAACATTTTTTTTTAGATTAAAATTAGTGTCCACATCACAAGCCTTAAAAAGTAGTGTAGCATTGAATTAGAATTTCCTTCTTTTAAAATTGTTCCCAAATATTTAATATTAATTGTACTAAAAGAAGTTTCTGTGTGTATACAGAAACATTTTCAAAAGAGTTTTCAGCTTTTATTAAATGAGAGATTTAATCTGCATCTTAATGATGAATTATTGGAGATAGTTTTTCTCAACATAAAGGAACAAATACTGTAACTTTAAGCATATCATCAAGGTTGGTAAAAAAAAAAAAAAAAATATATATATATATATATATATATATATTCAGATGCCATGTTCTTTATTTTCTGAATGTTGAGTTTTAAGTTAACTTTTTCACCCTCCTCTTTCATCAAGAGGGTTTTTTTAAATTTAAAGTTATTTATTTTAATTGGAGGCCAATTACTTTACAATATTGTATTGGTTTTGCCATACATCAACATGAGTCCACCACGGGTGTACACGGGTGTACACGTGTGTACATGGGGACATCCTGAACCCCCTCCCACTTCCCTCCCCGTACCATCCGTGTGGGTCATCCCAGTGGACCAGCCCTGAGCATCCTGTATCCTGCACCAAACCTGGACTGGCGATTCCTTTCTTATATGATATTATACATGTTTCAATGCCATTCTCCCAAATCATCCCACCCTTGCCCTCACCCACAGAGTCCAAAAGACTGTTCTATATATCTGTGTCTCTTTTGCTGTCTCGCATACAGGGTTATCGTTACCATCTTTCCAAATTCCATATATATATGCATTTGTATACTGTATTGGTGTTTTTCTTTCTGGCTTACTTCACTCTGTATAATAGTCTCCAGTTTCATCCACCTCATTAGGACTGATTCAAATGTATTCTTTTTAATGGCTGAGTAATACTCCATTGTGTATATGTACCATGCTGTGATGACCATTGGGGTACATGTGTCTCTTTCAGTTCTGGTTTCCTTGGTGTGTATGCCCAGCAGTGGGATTGCTGGGTCATAAGGCAGTTCTATTTCCAGTTTTTTAAGGTATTATTAAACAGTTGGGACTCCCCAGCAGTGAAAGTTGATGCTTATTCCACTGGGCCTAGGATTACCCTTTCCAAAGTAAGGGGAGATGAAGACTGTTTCATTGGTGAAAGGTTTGCTTTATTGGCTATTCAAATGCTATGCCCAATTTATGCCTTCTTTGACAGTGAAGCATTCACTGAGGATCCTTGGGTCCTCCTGGAGCATTTCCATACAGATTCTTTGTTTTGGTTGTTATCCTTCCAAAAAAAGGTTTAAAACAGCCAAAATATTTGCTTTAAAAATACAAAAAATAATCAATATTATATCAGTTCAGTTCAGTTCAGTCACTCAGTCGTGTCCGATTCTTTGGGACCCCATAAATCGCAGCATGCCAGGCCTCCCTGTCCATCATCAACTCCGGGAGTTCACTGAGACTCACGTCCATTGAGTCAGTGATGCCAACCAGCCTTCTCATCCTCTGTCGTCCCCTTCTCCTCCTGCTCCCAATCCCTCCCAGCATCAGAGTCTTTTCCAATGAGTCAACTCTTTGCATGAGGTGGCCAAAGTACTGGAGTTTCAGCTTTAGCATCATTACTTCCAAAGAAATCCCAGGGTTGATCTCCTTCAGAATGGACTGGTTGGATCTCCTTGGAGTCCAAGGGACTCTCAAGAGTTTTCTCCAACACCACAGTTCAAAAGCATCAATTCTTCAGCACTCAGCTTTCTTCACAGTCTAACTCTCACACCCATACATGACCATAGGAAAAACCATAGCCTTGACTACACGGACCTTTGTTGGCAAAAGAATGTCTCTGCTTTTGAATATGCTGTCTAGGTTGGTCATAACTTTCCTTCCAAGGAGTAAGTGTCTTTTAATTTCATAGCTGCAGTCACCATCTGCAGTGATTTTGGAGCCCCCAAAAAATAAAGTCTGACACTGTTTCCAATGTTTCCTCATCTATTTCCCATGAAGTGATGGGACCAGATGTCATGATCTTCATTTTCTGAATGTTGAGCCTTAAGCCAACTTTTCCACTCTCCACTTTCACTTTCATCAAGAGGCTTTTTAGTTCCTCTTCACTTGCTGCCATACGGGTGGTGTCATCTACATATCTGAGGTTACTGATATTTCTCCCAGCAATCTTGATTCCAGCTTGTGCTTCATCCAGCCCAGCATTTCTCATGATGTACTTTGCATATAAGTTAAATAAGCAGAGTGACAATATACAGCCTTGATGTACTCCTTTTCCTATTTGGACCCAGTCTGCTGTTCCATGTCCAGTTCTAACTGTTGCTTCCTGACCTGCATACAGATTTCTCAAGAGGCAGATCAGGTGGTCTGGTATTCCCATCTCTTTCAGAATTTTCCACAGTTTATTGTGATCCACACAGTCAAAGGCTTTGGCATAGTCAATAAAGCAGAAATAGATGTTTTTCTGGAACTCTCTTGTTTTTTGTTTGTTTTTTTTTTTTTTTTGATAATCCAGCAGATGTTGGCAATTTGATCTCTGGTTTCTCTGCCTTTTCTAAAACCAGCTTGAACATCTGGAATTTCAAGGTTCACATATTGCTGAAGCCTGGCTTGGAGAAGTTTGAGCATTACTTTATTAGCGTGTGAGATGAGTTCAATTGTGTGGTAGTTTGAGCACTCTTTGGCATTGCCTTTCTTTGGGATTGGAATGAAAACTGACCTTTTCCAGTCCTGTGGACACTGCTGAGTTTTCCAAATTTGCTGGCATATTGAGTACAGCCCTTTCACAGCATCATCTTTCAGGATTTGATATAGCTCAACTGGAATTCTATCACCTCCACTAGCTTTGTTGGTAGTGATGCTTTCTAAGGCTCACTTGACTTCACATTCCAGGATGTCTGGGTCTAGGTGAGTGATCACACCATCATGATTATCTTGATCATGAAGATCTTTTTTGTACAGTTTTTCTGTGTATTCCTGCCACCTCTACTTAATATCTTCTGCTTCTGTCAGGTCCATGCAATTTCTATCCTTTATCGAGCCCATCTTTGCATGAAATGTTCCCTTGGTATCTCTAATTTTCTTGAAGAGATCTCTAGTCTTTGCAATTCTATTTATTTCCTGTATTTCTTTGCATTGGTCGCTGAGTAAGGCTTTCTTATCTCTTCTTGCTACTATTTGGAACTTTGCATTCAGATGCTTATATCTTTCCTTTTCTCCTTTGGTTTTTGCTTCTCTTCTTTTCACAGCTATTTGTAAGGCCTCCTCAGACACCCATTTTGCTTTTTTGCATTTCTTTTCCATGGGGATGGTCTTGATCCCTGTCTCCTATACAATGTCATGAACCTCCGCCCATAGTTCATCAGGCACTCTATCTATCAGATCCAAGCCCTTACATCTATTTCTCACTTCCACTGTATAATCATAAAGGATTTGATTTAGGTCATACCTGAATGGCCTAGTTGTTTTCCCTACTTTCTTCAATTTAACTCTGAATGTGGCAATAAGGAGTTCATGATCTGAGCCACGGTCAGCTCCTGGTCTTGTTTTTTTTTTGACTGTATAGAGCTTCTCCATTTTGGCTGCAAAAAATATAATCAATCTGATTTTGGTGTTGACCATCTGGTGATGTCCATGTGTAGAGTCTTCTCTTGTGTTGTTGGAAGAGTGTGTTTGCTATGACCAGTGCATTTTCTTGGCAAAACTCTATTAGTCTTTGCCCTGCTTCATTCCATATTCCAAGGTCAAATTTGCCTGTTACTTCAGGTGTTTCTTGACTTCCTACTTTTGCATTCCAGTCACCTATAATGAAAAGGACATCGTTTTGGATGTTAGTTCTAAAACGTCTTGTAGGTCTTCATAGAACCGTTCTACTTCAGCTTCTTCAGCATTACTAGTTGGGGCATAGACTTAGATTACTGTGATATTGAGTGGGTTGCCTTGGAAATGAACAGAGATCATTCTGTCATTTTTGAGATTACATCCAAGTACTGCATTTCGGACTCTTTCGTTGACCATGATGGCTACTCCATTTCTTCTAAGGGATTCCTGCCCACAGTAATAGATATAATGGTCATCTGAGTTAAATTCACCTATTCCAGTCCACTTCAGTTCTCTTATTCCTAGGATGTTGACGTTCACGCTTGCCATCTCTTGTTTGACCTCTTCCAATTTGCCTTGATTCATGGACCTGACATTCCAGGTTCCTATGCAATATTGCTCTTTACAGCATCGGACCTTGCTTCTATCACCAGTCACATCCACAGCTGGGTATTGTTTTTGCTTTGGCTCCATCCCTTCATTCTTTCTGGAGTTATTTCTCCACTGATCTCCAGTAGCATATTGGGCACCTACTGACCTGGAGAGTTCCTCTTTCAGTATCCTATCATTTTGCCTTTTCATACTGTTCATGGAGTTCTCAAAGCAAGAATACTGGAGTGGTTTTCCATTCCCTTCTCCAGTGGACCACATTCTGTCAGACCTCTCCACCATGACCTGCCCATCTTGGGTGGCCCCAGAAGCATGGCTTAGTTTCATTGAGTTAGACAAGGCTGTGATCCTAGTGTGATTAAATTGGCTAGTTTTCTGTAAGTATGGTTTCAGTGTGTCTGCCCTCTGATGCCCTCTTGCAACACCTACCATCTTACTTGGGTTTCTCTTACCTCGGGCGTGGGGTATCTCTTCACAGCTGTTCCAGCAAAGTGCAGCCATTGCTCCTTACCTTGGAGGAGGGGTATCTCCTCACCGCCGCCCCTCCTGACCTGGAACACGGACTAGCTTCTCTAAGCCCTCCTGTGCCCATGCAGCCACCGCTCCTTGGACATGGGGTTGCTCCTCCTGGCCGCTGCCCCTGGCCTTGGGCTGTGGGGTAGCTCCTCCCAGCCGCCTCCCCTGACCTCAGACATGGGGTAGCTCCTCTCGGCCGTTCCTGCGCCATCGCAGCCTGGCACTCTAGGCCACTGCCCCTGACCTCAGATGTGGGGTAACTCCTCTTGGCTGCCGCCCCTCGGGCATAGGGTCCTCCCGGCTTCTGCCCCTGACCTCGGATGTGGCTAGCTCCTCTTGGCTGCTCCTGCGCTATAGCAGCCTGGCAATCTTGGCTGCTGCTCCTGACCTCAGATGCGGGGTAGCTCCTCTTGGCTGCCGCCCCTGACCTCGGACGTGGGGTAGCTCCTCCCAGCCGCTGCCCCTGACCTCAGACGTGGGGTAGCTCCTCTCGGCCGTTCCTGCACCATCTCAGCCTGGCACTCTTGGCCACTGCCCCTGACCTCGGACGTGGGGTAGCTCCTCTCGGCTGCACTCTGTGCGCTGTCACAGCTGCCCACGCTCTGTGTGCTCTGTGGAAATTTCTTACCATTTCTTACAATAATGTTTCTAATGAGACATTAGAAGACTTGATACCTCAAAACTATATAATTAATCATATTTCCTGCTGTGCCTTACCTGCTAGAAAACAGAGAGAATTTCAGTCCCAAACAGTAGTAATTAGCATATCTCAGGTACCTAAAGGCTTCCTGGTGGCTCAATCGGTGAAGAATCAGCCTGTAATGCAACAGACTGCATGCTATGCAGGAGACCCAGGTTCAATTCCTGGTTCAGGAAAATCCCCCTGGAGAAGGAAATGGCAACCCACTGCAGTATCCTTGCATAGGAAATCCCATGGACAGAGGCGCCTGGTGGGCTATAGTCCATGGGGTTGCAAGAGTGGTACATGACTTAGCAATTAAACTACTACCACTACTACAGGTACCTAAGAACATTTAGTTTCTCTAGATCTATTTAATTATTCTCTTCTGTTTTAACCTTTAAATATCATGAATTACTTTACATTATTTTGATAATATCTTAGCTTGGGCTACTATAACAAAATGTCATAGACTGAGTGGCTTAAACAACAAATTTATTTCTTATACTTTTGGAGGGCAAGAAGTTTAAGATTAAGGTGCCATGAAGGTAGGTTTTATTCTGAGATCTCTTCTCTTGGCTTGTGATCTCATCTCTCATCTCATTGTGTGCTTATATGACCTTTTCTTTGTGCATCCTGGGAGACAGGGGAAAAGAAAGCTTGCTGGTGTCCCTTAGAAGGGCACAAGTCCTATAACGAGGGCCCCACCCTCACGCCCTCATCTAACCCTAATTATTTATAAGAGGTCCCATCTCCAAATACCATCATATTGGGATTTAGGATTTCAACACATGGATTTTGGAGGGACACAAACATTTAGTTTATAACAAATAGCTTCTTCATATCTTTTAGGGAAAAAAAAAGCCATAAATGGTTTTAACTATAAAACCATAAATATCACATATGTAACACACTATATTAGGGACTATCACATATGTAACACACTATATTAGGGACTACAGAGGATAGAAATACAGTTAATAAGGACTCTACATTTGAAGACTTTTCATCATTAAAGCAAATGCAAATAAGTATAGTTCAGTTTGCTTTGTGAATTAAACTTACTTTTTGAAAGTAACATTTTTACATCATATAAAATATATAATATTAAAGCCAATGAAACATATTTCAAATGTAATTTTTATCTTCTACTTGCATAAAATGTGTTCAATTCAATATGTTTAGATATAGAAATGTTCTTATTGTTGCAGGAAACTGAATATATTTAATTTTCTCCCTTCTACCTTGATTGAAAATACTATAAATTAGTTCCATTCATTATCTTGATGTAGTTAGAACATATTGTTATATTTGATATACTTTGTGCATAGACAAAATATGCTATGTGATATATCAAAGATAATGAATTGTTACCCCTGTAGAAAATGTACCAAATTATGGAAATTAGAAAGGTTACATATACACTCCTCTTCAAGTCAACATATATTTAATTAAATGTAATATTCTACTTAAGGAAACTCTCAGAGTTGAGGAATCATAAGTGTTGAGTTTGTTTCCTTTCTTAAATGTGTTGAAAATTCTTATAATTTTATTTTTCTGCATATATTTATTTTCCTTTCTGAGGAACTTATTTTAAACCTTCTTAAAAACCTCCTTTACTGCTTCCTAATGTGTCATAAACAAAGAGAATGTCCTTTCCTCAAATAGGCTAGGCTCCTAGAAGATAGCACTGGTGAACAAAACAAAAATCAAGAATATGCTTTTTCATTAACATTTTCAAGCCCCATCCAGAAGTAAAAGACTTGTAGCAAAGGCATATGATAGTCCAAAAGTTAGACTTAATTTCCCTGACTCACTCCTCTCAGATTGCAAACAATGCACCAGCAGAAACCAAGTCCCCCTCTGCTTTGATCTTATTTCCTCTTCTTGAGCCATGGTTTCTCCCATCTTTGGACAGAAATTTGCTGAGTCATAAAATGTTGACAGTTGTTAATGTTCATTAGATAGGATCAGTGCATGGTCAGAGATCTATACTGTCTTCTTGACTCCAAATTAACTCCCCCACTTGGTCTGACTGAGTCTTTACCAAGAAAGACCCTCCAAGACTTAGTTGGCCATTGAAAAGTAAAGTTTAATATTCTTTAATAGCATTAATGCATTCAGGTTTTCAGATATAATATATTTAAAAATTAAAAAGAGAACACAGCTAAGAAGAGAATTGGAAAGAAAACTTTCCATAGTGGAGGGTGATGACTTGGTTCATAAATGCTGAATCTAGGAAGGTATTCTATAGGAGTTATTTTGGAGTAAGTGTATATGTGTGGGTCCAGACCCTGGGTAAGGTGGTAGAAAAGGTAAGAAGAGAGAGATAGTTTTACAAAATATCAATGAGCCTTCTTCACAGTTTTGCCCAAGATTGAATTTGCTCTATGCTGCTGCTGCTGCTGCTGCTAAGTCACTTCAGTCGTGTCCGACTCTGCGTGACCCCATAGGCGGCAGCCCACCAGGCTCCCCCGTCCTTGGGATTCTCCAGGAAAGAACACTGGAGTGGGTTGCCATTTCCTTCTCCAATGCATGAAAGTGAAAAGTGAAAGTGAAGTCGCTCAGTAAGTGTCTGACTCTTCATGACCCCATGGACTACAGCCTACCAGGCTCCTCCATCCATGGGATTTTCCAGGCAAGAGTACTGGAGTGGGGTGCCATTGCCTTCTCCAAATTTGCTCTATATCTGTCAGTAAATCATAAACTGAAGGACTGGCTCTTGGAAAACTGTAAGCAGAAAGGGAACAGTGGGGAACCAGGTTTTATGGGACCCCTATACTACATTCTCTGAGAAGGCAATGGCACCCCACTCCAGTACTCTTGCCTGGAAAATCGCATGGGCAGAGGAGCCTGGTAGGCTGCAGTCCATGGGGTCGCTGAGAGTTGGACACGACTGGGCAACTTCACTTTCAGTTTTCACTTTCATGCATTGGAGAAGGAAATGGCAACCCACTCCAGTGTTCTTGCCTTGAGAATCCCAGGGACGGGGGAGCCTGGTGGGCTGCCGTCTATGAGGTCGCACAGAGTCAGACACGACTGAAGCAACTTAGCAGCATACTACATTCTCAAATGATCTGAAAATTGCCAGATTTATTCCCAAAAAATACTAACATGTGTGTGCTGAAAGAGTTTGGCCAATCAGTTATTTCTTCCAGTATGCATATTTATATAAACAAATTGCATTATGTTTTTCTGTTTTAAAATTTATTTTTCTTCAGGATAATTAATGCACATGACAGGTATTGTACTAGTCAAAAAGTTCAATGGTGGCAAATATGTCTCACATACCTAATCCTCGTGCTTTCAGTTCCCTGTTCCCCAGAGAAAATCTATATTACTGATTCCCTGGATATTCTTCCAGAGATATTCTATGAATATGTAATCATATCTATGTGCATGAATCTTCATTTGTTTTAACAATAATGGGAGCTCACTCCTCACTCTGTTGTGCATCTTCCTTTTTAAATTAAAAATATATGTTGACTATAGTTCTATTTTAGTATAAACAGAGTTTTCTATTCTTATTAGCAGTTGCATGGTATTCCATCTTATGGATGTACTATAATTTATGTAACCTATCACCTACTGAAGGACTACTTAGGGCTTTTTCAATCTTTCTGTGCTATAGAAAGCTTTGCAATGAATCTTCTTGCATGTCTACCTTTGTGTGCATATGCAAGCGTATGTCTAGGTAAATTCTTAGAAATGCTTCAAAGGGGATCAGTCAGTCAGTTGAGTCGCTCAGTCATGTCTGACTCTTTGTGACCCCATGGACTGCAGCAATCCAGGCTTCCCTGTCCATCACCAACCCCTGGAGTTTACTCAAACTCATGTCCATTGAGTCAGTGATGCCATCCAACCATCTCATCCTCTGTCATCCCCTTCTCCTCCCTCCTTCAATCTTGCCCACCATCAGGGTCTTTTCAAATGAGTCAGTTCTTTGCATCAAGTGGCCAACGTATATGCATTTTAAATTTCAATAAACATAAATCACAATTAGGTACCAATATTATGTGTATTAGATAACATGGTGGACATCCAACATTGAAGGATAACTGCAAAAATCAGTTGCTTTAAGCTCTAATTTGTTCCACATGTATTAGGAAAAAGTTTATTAAGCATCTACTATTGGCACACTAAGCACAGGCGGCTGTTCGGCACACTAAGTGCGGCCGAGAGGAGCTACCCCATGTCCGAGGTCAGGGCAGAAGCCGGGAGGCCCCATGCCCGAAGGGTGGCAGCCAAGAGGAGTTACCCCACGTCCATGATCAGGGGCAGTGGCTGAGAGTGCCAGACTGTGACGGCACAGGAACGGCCGAGAGGAGCTAACCCACATCCGAGGTCAGGGGCAGCAACGAGAGGAGTTACCCCGCGTCCGAAGTCAGGGGCAGCAACTGGGAGGAGTTATTTCATGCCCCAAAGTCCGAGGCCAAGGGCAGCAGCCGGGAGGACCAACCCCACGTCCAAGGAGCCCTGGCTGCATGGGCGCAGGAGGGCCTAGAGAAGCTACCCCACGTTGAAGGTCAGGAAGGGCAGCAGTGAGGAGATACCCCTCGTCCAAGGTAAGGAGCAGTGGCTGCACTTTGCTGCAGCAGCCATGAAGAGATACCCCACGCCCAAGGTAAGAGAAACCCAAGTAAGATGGTAGGTGTTGAAAGAGGGTATCAGAGGGTGGACACACTGAAACCATACTCACAGAAAACTAGTCAATTTAATCACACTAGGACCACAGCCTTGTCTAACTCAATGAAACTGAGCCATGTCCGTGGGGCAACCCAAGATGGGCGGGTCGTGGTGGAGAGGTCTGACAGAATGTGGTCCACTGGAGAAGGGAATGGCAAACCACTTCAGTATTCTTGTCTTGAGAACCCCATGAACAGTATGAAGGGGCAAAATGATAGGATACTGAAAGAGGAACTTCCCAGGTCAGTAGGTGCCCAGTATGCTACTGGAGATCAATGGAGAAATAACTCCAGAAAGAATGAAGGGATGGAGCAAAAGCAAAAACAATACCCAGTTGTGGATGTGACTGGCGATACAAGCAAGGTCCAATGCTGTAAAGAGCAATGTTGCATAGGAACCTGGAATGTCAGGTCCATAAATCAAGGCAAATTGGAAGTGGTCAAACAAGAGATGGCAAGAGTGAATGTCGACATTCTAGAAATCAGCGAACTCAAATGGACTGGAATGGGTGAATTCAACTCAGATGACCATTATATCTACTACTGCGGCAGGAATCCCTCAGAAGAAACTGTGGGCAGGAATCCCTCAGAAGAAATGGAGTAGCCATCATGGTCAACAAAAGAGTCTGAAATGCAGTACTTGGGTGCAATCCTAAAAATGACAGAATGATCTCTGTTCATTTCCAAGGCAAGCCATTCAATATCACAGTAATCCAAGTCTATGCCCCAACCAGTAATGCTGAAGAAGCTGAAGTTGAACGGTTCTATGAAGACTTACAAGACCTTTTAGAACTAACACCCGAAAAAGATGTCCTTTTCATTATAGGTGACTGGAATATAAAAGTAGGAAGTCAAGAAACACCTGGAGTAACAGGCAAATTTGGCCTTAGGAATACGGAATGAAGCAGTCCAAAGACTAATAGAGATTTGCCAAGAAAATGCACTGGTCATAACAAACACCCTCTTCCAACAACACAAGAGAAGACTCTACACATGGACATCACCAGATGGTCAACACCAAAATCAAATTGATTATATTCTTTGAAGCCAAAGATGAAGAAGCACTATACAGTCAACAAAAACAAGACCAGGAGCTGACTGTGTCTCAGATCATGAACTCCTTATTGCCATATTCAGAGTTAAATTGAAGAAAGTAGGGAAAACAACTAGGCCATTCAGGTATGACCTAAATCAAATCCCTTATGATTATACAGTGGAAGTGAGAAATAGATTTAAGGGCCTAGATCTGATAGATAGAGTACTTGATGAACTATGGACAGAGGTTCGTGACATTGTACAGGAGACAGGGATCAAGACCATCCCCATGGAAAAGAAATGGAAAAAACCAAAATGGCTGTCTGGAGAGGCCTTACCAATAGCTGTGAAAAGAAGAGAAGCAAAAAGCAAAGGAGAAAAAAAAAAAAAAAAGATATAAGCATCTGAATGCAGAGTTCCAAAGAATAGCAAGAAGAGATAAGAAAGCCTTCTTCAGTGATCAATGCAAAGAAATATGCCGGGGACCAGCCCCGGCTGATCCAGGGTGTTCGAAGGAGAGATGGTGTAGGCGAAAATCAGGAAACAACTGCTTAATTAAACGTTAATTAAGGATATAAAGAGTAATAGAATGAGGATAGCTTAGTAAAATTCAGTGAAGAAAAGAGGCTGAAATAAGGATAGCTCAGCGAGGAAATTTAGTGGAGAAAAGAGGCTGAATAATTCAGCCAGAAGGTAAGAGAAAGAACGACATGGTGAGACCAAGTTTCGGTGAACAAAGCCCGCACTTTATTTTTCAAAGTAGTTTTTATACCTTAAGTTATGCATAGAGAATAATGGGGGAAGGGGTAGAGTCTTGCAGCAAACCAGGCTTTCTTCCTGCAAACTTATCATATGCAAAAGCTTAGGTGATTTGCATCATCTTCTGGCCCGGAGGCCTGTTAACATTTTAAGACCTTTTCTTCAGAAAACTTATTTTTCTCTAAAGGTGATTGGTCAGGAGCCACCCTCCAAAAGCATTAGATAAAGTTGCATTCCTACAGAGCAAAGGTGTGGTGGGCTATAACAAGAAAAAGAATTAACTCAAGGGTCCCAGGTTACAAACATTAAAGCGACTACTTACACCAATTATATTAATCAATACACTGCCAGGGACACAGCAGGTAAGGGGTATGGAGACTTAGCAGCAAACATTGGCCCAACAAGTGAAAATCCCTTCACCAATACAATTTCTAATCAATCTTTTAACTGCTCAAAGGAATCTGTATTTAGACAGTTTAGAACATCTCCTGCCTCTCACAGTTGGGAGGCTCTGAACAATCACATGTGGCCGGAAAAACCTATTCAGGCAGGCTAGAGGATTTCCAAAGGAGTTTGTAGGTTAAACAGTGTCACACTCAGGAATTATTAACTGGAGCTGTAAGCTAACTCTTTTTTCAGAGAGGTAGTGGGGGACAGCCCCCCGTAAAGTCAGAGGTGTAGGTGAAAGCACAAAGCAGAAAGTAGGCAGACTCTGGTTTTGGGGGTATATGCTCGAGAATTTCCAGGGGGACTCCTGAAGCTCGATCCCGCCTTTGCGTATGCCGAGCCTCCTTCCTCATGACCTTTGTCATGGGCGGAGTTCCTCACGCTGGCTACCGGCAGTGATAGAATTCCAGTTGAGCTATTCCAGATCCTGAAAGATGATGCTGTGGAAAGTGCTGCACTCAATATGCAATATGCCGGCTCCCGGCAGAAATAGAGGAAAACAACAGAACGGGAAAGACTAGAGATCTCTTCAAGAAAATTAGAGATACCAAGGGGATATTTCATGCAAAGATGGGCTCAATAAAGGACAGAAATTTTATGGATCTAACAGAAGCAGAAGATATTAAGAAGATGGCAAGAATAAACAGAAGAACTGTATAAAAAAGATCTTCACGACCCAGATAATCACGATGGTGTGATCACTCACCTAGAGCCAGACATCCTGGAATGTGAAGTCAAGTGGGCCTTAGAAAGCATCACTATGAACAAAGCTCGTGGAGGTGATGGAATTCCAGTTGAGCTATTTCAAATCCTGAAAGATAATGCTGTGAAAGTGCTGCACTCAATATGTCAGCAAATTTGGAAAACTCAGCAGTGGCCACAGGACTGGAAAAGATCAGTTTGCATTCCAATCCCAAAGAAAGGCAATGCCAAAGAATGCTCCAACTACCACACAATTGCACTCATCTCACATGCTAGGAAAGTAATGCTCAAAATTCTCCAAGCCAGGCTTCAGCACTATGTGAACCGTGAACTTCCTGATGTTCAAGCTGGTTTTAGAAAAGGCAGAGGAACCAGAGACCAAATTGCTAACATCCGCTGGATCATGGAAAAAACAAGAGAGTTCCAGAAAAACATCTATTTTTGCTTTATTGACTATGCCAAAGCCTTTGACTGTGTGGATCACAATAAACTGTGGGAGATTCTGAAAGAGATGGGAATACCAGACCACCTGATCTGCCTTTTAAGAAATCTGTATGCAGGTCAGGAAGCAACAGTTAGAACTGGACATGGAACAACAGACTGGTTCCAAATAGGAAAAGGAGTATGTCAAGGTTGTATATTGTCACCCTGCTTATTTAAGTTATATGCAGATTGCATCATGAGAAACGCTGGACTGGAAGAAACACAAGCTGGAATCAAGATTGCCGGGAGAAATATCAATAACCTCAGATATGCAGATGACACCACCCTTATGGCAGAAAGTGAAGAGGAACTCAAAAGCCTCTTGATGAAAGTGAAAGTGGAGAGTGAAAAAGTTGGCTTAAACTCAACATTCAGAAAATGAAGATCATGGCATCTGGTCCCATTACTTCATGGGAAATAGATGGGGAAACAGTGGAAACAGTGTCAGACTTTATTTTTGGGGACTCCAAAATCACTGCAGATGGTGACTTCAGCCATGAAATTAAAAGACGCTTACTCCTTGAAAGAAAAGTTATGACCAACCTAGATAGCATTTTGAAAAGCAGAGACATTATTTTGCCAACAAAGGTCCGTGTAGTCAAGGCTATGGTTTTTCCTGTGGTCATGTATGGATGTGAGAGTTGGACTGTGAAGAAGACGGAGTGCTGAAGAATTGATGCTTTTGAACTGTGGTTTTGGAGAAGACTCTTGAGAGTCCCTTGGACTGCAAGGAGTTCCAACCAGTCCATTCTGAAGATCAGCCCTGGGATTTCTTTGGAAGTAATGATGCTAAAGCTGAAACTCCAGTGCTTTGGCCACCTCATGTGAAGAGTTGACTCATTGGAAAAGACTCTGATGCTGGGAGGGATTGGGGGCCAGAGGAGAAGGGGACGACAGAGGATGAGATGGCTGGATGGCATCACTGACTCGATGGACATTAGTCTCGGTGAACTCCGGCAGTTGGTGATGGACAGGGAGGCCTGGAATGCTGCGATTCATGGGGTTGCAAAGAGTTGGACACTACTGAGTGACTGAACTGAACTGAACTGATATATCAGACAGTAATCTAAGTACCAGTTGGACAGAACATTGTTTCCCCTCAGTTGCATTGTAGTAGCGAGCTTACATGGATGATATGAGGTCACTTTACACATTTACTCTCGTTTATTCAGGCACAGGGCTTAGTGAAAGCTAGACCTAGCTTCTTGCATTGCTCCTATTTTGCATTTCCTTTTTCCCCAGTGCTACTGTTGGGCTTCCCAGGTGGTGCTAGCGGTAAAGAACCCACCTCCAATTGCAGGAGACATAAAAGATGTGGTTTCGATCCCTGGGTTGGGAAGATCCCCTGGAGGAGGGCATGGCAAGCCACTCCAGTATTCTTGCCTGGAGAATTGCATGGACAGAGGCGCCTTGTGGGCTAAAGTCCATGGAGTCGCAAAAAGTTGGACATGACTGAAGCAACTTAGCACACATGCACACTGTTATAGGAATTAGTCTTGAGGCTAAAGAGGAGTATCCAGAAAATCCCTAAGGACATCACTGTAAATGTCACACTTCTCTCAGCAAGCTGTATCCCCAGATCAGTGGTAATAAAAAGCAATTGTAAACAGTACCTTCCCAATATCAATAATCACTCCTAATCTGAGCACTTTTGCTGGGTAGTAGACCTCCTCGGGTATTCACGATCTTTCACATTTGTCACCTCTTAATATTTACCTCCATATTGCAGATACATGTTCCATGTGTAAGCAAATGTGTTGTCCCCATTGAGTTTTCAGGGAGTACAGCTGCTTCTAGTCAGCAGTAATAAAATAATCCTACACCCAATTATATGACCAAGCAATTAGCACCAGCCTGTGTACTCAATAAATTGTTGGTTGGTTTCTGGCTCTATCAAGAAGCTGAGAATGGTAATTATGACAGAGGCATATTTCAGCTAGTGATACAACAAGCAAAATGAGGAAAGCATTTGTTTAGAGCAGCTGGTTCTTTGGATGGACAGAAACACAGATGGAGTAGTTCCGAGTGACTGAGCATTAGCAAGGTTATGTAGCATTCTGGCACACAGCCATCTCTGCTTTGGGAACATTTCAGTGGGGTCTTTGCAGTTAAGAACTTGGAACAAGAAGCTAGAAAATAAAGAAAATACTTTGAATGAAAAAAAATTGATTTAAAAACTGAATGAATAGCATATTTATCCCAGGTCATGGCTTAATGTTTTTTAGGCACACTCTAGCTTTTTTAGAAAGTATAAGCAAAACTAATTGTAGATTAGATTTATAGTGAAATTTATGTAATTAAAATACATTTTACAAACCATTATATATAGAATGGATAAATGAAAATATCCTACTCTATATCACAGGGTTAGGGTTATTCAACATCCCGTGATAAACTATAATGGAAAAAAATATGAAATAGAATGTGTGTGAGTGTGTGTATACATACACATACAAATATGTATAACTGAGTCACTTTGCTTTATAGTAGAAATTAACACAGCATTGTAAATCAGTTATATTTCAGTTAAGTACATTTTATTTTACTCTGGATATAAATAAGGCCATATTGACTTTTATTTTGAATGAAATAGGGTGAAAACCAAATTGAAATTTGTACAATGTATATTCTTAAATATAAATAGAGAGTTGGAAAATAAAGATAGTTGTCATAGCCTGGTGGTCCCTCTATTCAGGTTTCTAGATGTTTTGGGGGGAGAGTTTCTCTGGTATGAGGTATGTTTCTCAGAGGAGTCAGAAAACAACTTTTGTGCATCAAGACCCAGCTGTCTATTAATCAGTAAAGATTTCATATAAAATAGAGTTTTCTGAGAGAATGTAAAAATTCTCCAGAAATTATATATTCCTATAAAGAGAAAAGTGGCTATCATAATTTTGGATTTCTCTTGTGGAATATCATCCCCTGAATATATTGAGAATTTGGATATATTTTGTTATATTTATTGATTTATTTGCATTTATTGATGACTTAACTGGGTATCAGTTAAGTACTGTTAATATGATTTCAGTAGCCAGAAATATTTATGGTCCTTTTGCTTCTTAAATTGGTGCAACTGCTTGACCATGCAGTCCATTGCTTGGTGCTGAAGCACTAGGATAATTAAAACACTGTGTTTGAAATTCATTATCATGAAGTCTGTGTTCTACCCATGCAGTCTCTTAAAAAATCAAGTATTTGCAAAAGATTATGTGAAGAAGTGATGTAAAAAGTGAATCTCTCATTTAATAAAGAGTTTCCTTATTTTAAGCCATGAGATAGTATAAACAAAAATGAAATGAGATAAATTTCATTCAGTTAAAAGGCCATGTAAAATTTAAAAAATTGTCTCAGGGGTGCAAATTTGTTGTTAGCTTTTCCATCTCCTTCCATTCATTACATTATACCTGGCCAAATCTAGAAATTACCACACTTACTTATTTTCCTTTCTCTTATATAGATCCACATTTTTCGTTTCTCCTGCATAGTACCAATACTGAAGATAGTTTGGGTAAAAATTTTTTTATAATTACATAAATCATAATCTTTTACAATTACACAAATTCTGTATTTCTGTAAAACTAGGAGGTAAAATCTTTTTTTTTTTTTTTTTTAAATTTCTCTCGCCGCGCGCCCTTCCTCCTCCTCCTCGCCCTCCTCCGCTCCGCCCAGTGACGCCGCCGGGGCCGCCCAGGCCCGCGCGCCCGCCGCCCGGGACCCACCTGGGCGCGCACGGCGGCCCTGCTCGGGCGGCGCCGGGACTCTAAAATCTTGTTTGATGTTTCTCTCTGCCCTAGTTTTGGAGGGAGGTGGTCTGTCTCTCCCAGTTTCCACACATACTGTATTCCCAACAATCAGCATGGTACCACCCTATTCTGCTGGTTTTCTTGAAGATAGTTGTAATTTGTGGAATGCTTTTCTCTTACATTTCCCCAACATTTCTCAAGGGAGTTTAGTATGCCAATGAGTAAGTAACATTTAGATAACTCTCTAAATTTCTGATTTTCCAGAGGACTTCTGATTCTTGTGACCATAAAGCCTGACGTTAGAATTTATACTAAAAATTGCTTGATTGTCAAAATAAACCCTGTCGAGGCAGTATATTTGTATAATTATACTGTTAAAATCTCAGGGTTAATGGTAAAGTTTTTAAGGGTAAACTATGGTAACAGGGGCTTTTATTAATGTTGCTTGAAATAGTGTCTATACATTTATCTTTCAAGTCATTATGCCACCACATGCATGCTAAATTGCTTCAGTCCTGTCCGATTCTTTACGACCCTATGGACTGTAGCCTGCCAGGCTCCTCTGTCCATGGGGTTCTCCAGGCAAGAATACTGGAATGGGTAGCCATTCCCTTCTCCCAATCCAAGGATCGAACCTACATCCAATCCAGTGTTGGAATCTACCCAATCCAGGGATAGAACCTATATCTCTTATGTCTCCTGCATTGGAAGGCAGGTTCTTTACTACCAGTGCCACCTGAAAAACCTACTAGTAGTTGTTAAAAATATTTTGATAACCCAAAATAATTAGTATCCTTTTGCCCAAATTATTGCTTATCAAGCATATTTTTCTTCCCTTAAATCCAGTTGAAGTTTAGAGAAGTAGTTCTTAAAAAAACAAAGTATTTTCTAGGTGCTTCTAGACTCTTTTTCAAAGTTGTCACTATTTGAATATAACAATATGTAACAGATGAGATATAACAATCAGAATAGGTTTGAGATAGCTATATTATCAGAACACTGAAAATGATTTCTAGAAATGAGAATGACAGCAAAATCCATAGCTCCAGACTCCAACTACTGTATTTTCTCCACTAGAAAAACTGTACAGATCTTCAAGGTTGACAGTGAACTTTATTGGAGTATATAGGCAAATATCTAATAATCTTATACATGTCTAATCCTTCTAATACTCCCATTTGAGCCCTGATATGAAGTCAAGTGGACATTAGGAATCATTACTAATAAAGCTAGTAGAAGTGATGGAATTCCAGCTGAGTTATTTCAAATCCTAAAAGGCGATGCTGTGAAAGTGCTGCACTCAATATGCCAGCAAATTTGGAAAATGCAGCAGTGGCCACAGAACTGGTCAGTTTTCATTCCAATCCCAAACAAGAGCAAAGATGAAAAATGTTCAAACTACCATACAATTGTGCTTATTTCACATGCAAGCAAGGTAAAGCTCAAAATCCTTCAAGCTAGGCTTCAACAGTACGTGAACTGAGAACTTCAAGATGTTCAAGCTGGGTTTAGAAAAGGCAGAGGAATCAGAGATCAAATTGCCAACGTGTGTTGGATCATAGAAAAAGCAAAAGAATTCCAGAAAAAAACATCTACTTCTGCTTCATTGACTACACTAATAGAAAATACTTAAAGATATGGGAATACCAGACCACCTTACCTGCTGCCTGAGAAATGTGTATGCAGGTCAAGAAGGAACAGTTAGAACCGGATATGGAACAACGGACTGGTTCCAAATTGGGAAAGGAGTATGTGAAGGCTGTGTATTGTTACCCTGCTTATTTCTGCTTATTTAACTTTTACGCAGAGTACATCAGGTGAAATGCCAGGCTGGATGAATCACAAACTGGAATAAAGATACTGGGAGAAATATGAACAACTTCAGATATGCAGATGATACCACCCTAATGGCAGAAAACGAAAAGGAACTAAAGAGCCTCTTGATGAAGGTGAAAGAAGAGAGTGAAAAAGCTGCTTTAAAACTCAGCATTCAAGAAACTAGGATCATGGCATCTGGATGGTAAATAAATGGGGAAACTATGGAAACAGTAACAAATTTTATTTTCTTGGACTCCAAAATGACTGCAGATGGTGACTGCAGCCATGAAATTAAAAGATGCTTTATCCTTGGAAGAAAAGCTGTGACAAACCTAGACAGCATATTAAAAAGCAGAGACATCATTTTGCCAACCATGGTCTGTCTAGTCAAAGCTATGGTTTTTCTAGGAGTCATGTATGGATGTGGGAGTTGGACCATGAAGAAAGTTGAGTGCCAAAGAATGGATGCTTTCGAACTGTGGTCCTGGAGAAGACTCTTGAGTGTCCCTTGGACAGCAAGATATCAAACCAGTCAATCCTAAAGGAAATCAGTCCTGAATATTCATTGGAAGAACTGATGCTGAAGCTCCAGTAGTTTGGCCACCTGATGCAAAGAGCTGACTCATTGGAAAAGTCCCTGATGCTGGGAAAGATTGAAGGCCAGAGGAGAAGGGGGTGACAGAGGATGAGATGATTGGATGGCATCACTGACTCAATGGACGTGAGTTTGAACAAACTCTGGAAGATGGTAAAGAACAGGGAAGCCTATCATGCTGCAGCCTCTGGGGTCACAAAGAGTCAGACAGACACGACTGAGTGAACAACAAATCGTCCATAAGAGGCTTCACAGGTGGTGCTGGTGGTAAAGAACCCACCTGCCAATGAAGGAGATGAATGAGATATGGGTTTGATCCCTGGTTCAGGAAGATTCCCTGGAGGAGGTCATGGCAACCCACTCCAGTATTCTTGCCTGGAGCATCCCATGGACAGAGGAGCCTGGTGGGCTATGTTCCATAGAGTCACAAAGAGCTGGACTCTACTGAAATGACTTAACATGCATGCATGCATCTTTCATGTACTATGGAGAGGGAGAACTTCAGATATATTTTTAGCCTACATAGCAATTTGGTTATAAAAATATTCCAGAGAATTCACCATCGATTATAAATTATATCTGAATTTCAATAAGTTTCCTTCCCTGAAGCAGAACTCCTATGTGTTTTTATCCCTCAGAGGTACTGCTTTCATATTTGGGACAACTGACTGTAAACTCTAAGATTCTGTTTGGTAAAGTTCAGTGCTTCTGTGGTTATACTGTCTGCTGCCTATTATTTCCTTACTAGTGGAACAACATCACAAGATTTTTTAACTACATAGGAAAGGCAAATTCAATGGGTTTCTAGTTTTGTGCCAAGATTATACTGCTTTTCTTAGGTTGACAGTCGGCTTTGGCATTTGGCTGTTCTCCAGGTATGTTTTTGAGAGACACTGCTTCACACAAAAAGTGTGCTTCACACTACATCAATACAAGATGGCAAACTGCCCCTAGAAATTTTGCTTCAGCTGCTAAGCTAGAGTTTAATCTTGCTTACCAAATTCACTGTTCTTCAAAAAATTGTAGCAACTATTTTTTCATCAAAGTCCCTGATGCTGGGGAAAATTGAAGGCAGGAGGAGAAGGGGATGACAGAGGATGAGATGACTGAATGGCATCACCAACTCAATGGACATGAGTTTGAACAAACTCTGGGAGATGGTAAAGGACAGGTAAGCCTGGCATGCTGCAATCTGTGGGGTCACAAAAAGTCAGACATAACTGAGTGACTGAACAACAAATTTTCCATATGGGGTTTCCCAGGTGGTGCTTGTGGTAAAGAACCCACCTGCCAATGCAGGAGAGAAATGAAATATGGGTTTGTCTATTCTTTTAAAAATTGTGAGGAATTCTATTCTTTAAAACATTGTATTCAACATTGAGAATATACAAAAGAATGCATTATTTGTAAATTATATGTAAGATACAATGCACTATAATTAACACTTTTTTCTCACCCAGTTTAAGAAGAAGAATATTATCATTTCTTTCAAGTTCTCTGAGTGCCCTACCCATCCCTCCTTTTATTGACATTCTCTATCCTAAATTTTTTATTTATCATTTTCTTACTTTCTTTCTACTCTTACTGTATGTTTGTTCAGTTCAGTTCAGTTCAGTCGCTCAGTCGTGTCCGACTCTTTGTGACCCCATGAATCGCAGCACGCCAGGCCTCCCTGTCCATCACCAACTCCCGGAGTTCACTCAGACTCACGTCCATCGAGTTAGTGATGCCATTGAGCCATCTCATCCTCTGTCGTCCCCTTCTCCTCCTGCCCCCAACCCCTCCCAGCATCAGAGTCTTTTCCAATGAGTCAACTCTTCGCATGAGGTGGCCAAAGTACTGGAGTTTCAGCCTAAAACTGAAACTTAATTCCTTCCAAAACATCATTCCTTCCAAAGAAATCCCAGGGCTGATCTCCTTCAGAATGGACTGGTTGGATCTCCTTGCAGTCCAAGGGACTCTCAAGAGTCTTCTCCAACACCACACTTCAAAAGCACCAATTCTTGGGTGCTCAGCTTTCTTCACAGTCTGACTCTCACATCCATACATGACCACTGGAAAAACCATAGCCTTGACTAGACGGACCATTGTTGGCAAAGTAATGTCTCTGCTTTTCAATATGCTATCTAGGTTGGTATGTTTGTATCCCTCTGTAATCTTTTTAGTTTTGCACAGTTTAATTTTTATATACAGGAAATCCTACTGTAGGCATTTTTCTGTGACTAGTTTTTAAGACAAATAATGTGTTCTTAAGACATTCTTGTTTCATGAAGTTTTAACTCATTACTATTTGCTGTTGTATAGAAAATTCCATTATGTGACTACTCAAGAATATATTTATTAATTCTACTACTGATGGACAGTTGAGTTATTTACCTTTTTTTTTTTTCACTATTACAAAAAGTGCTGTTATGAACATTCCTGTAGCTAGCTCCTGGTGCACGTCTGCAAGAGTTTATCCAGTGTACTAAGAGTGTGTTACTGGGTCATAAGATATGTGTGACTTCAACTTCACTAGATAATGCCAGTTTATTTTTCAAAATGGTTATGCATAAGTGCTTCAGTTATTCTGCATCTTTTACAACACTTAATATTGTCAAATTTAACGGTTGAGTTTCTTTCATATGCTTTGTGACCATTTGTATTTCTATTAATATAAAGTGACTGGCCAAGGTTTTTGCCCATTTGTCTATTAAAGTTTTGTAGTTTTCTTATTGTTTTTAAAAAATACACTTTAGACCTTATTCCTTTGTCAATTATGTGTTGCAGATATCATCTCTCAGTTTGTGATTTGTCTTTTCATTTCGATGACATGTTTCAATAAACAGAAGTTTTAAATGTAGGCATAACCAAATTTGATAATCTTTTTCTTTCTGTCTTTTCTTTGTGTGTTTTTATAAATTCTTCTCTACCTTAAGTTCATAAAGATATTTTCCTACATTGTTTGTATTATTGCTTTTTACATTTAACTTTCTAAATCTATTTGGATTTTTGTTTGTTTATGGTGTTAGGTAGGGATTCAGTTCCCAAAAGCAGAGCAAGTTGTTCTAGAATTGTTATTGAGATGGTCATCCTCTCCTCATTGATCTGCAATGCCAAGTTCATATATATATATATGGGTGTTTTTCTGAGCTCATAATTCTATTTCATGAATTGATTTGTCTATCCTTCTATTAGTACTAAATTATTTTAATTATTATAGTTTTATAAAAATTCTTGATCATTACTTTTTCTACTTATGGATTGTTATGACTATTCTTGATCTTTTTGTTCTTCCATATACATTTTTGAATCATATTTATAAATTATACATTCGTGCAAACACACACACACAAACACCTACCTGTTAGGGTTTGATTTGGTATGGTGTGAAATCTCTATTTTAATCTGAAGTGGATTGACATTACTATAATATTGAGTCGTCCAATCCATAGCAATAATTTATCTCAATTTTAAGTTTTTTTCTAAAATGTTAAGATTATCTCCATAAAATGTTTTCAATTTATTTGGTTTTATTCTTAAGTATTTGATATTCTTTATACTTTTGTTTAAGGTAGCTATTTTTACACTTTCAAACAATTTGTTACTGGGATATAGAAATACAGTTGATTTGGGTATTTGATTTTCAGCTATCTTGCTAAACTGTCTTATTCTAAATATTTATCTGTAGATTACATTTGGTTTCTTTAAATACAATCTGATCACTTGTAAATAATGGCAATTTTATTTCTTTATTCCTGATCATTATTCTGCACCACTCCTTTTTGCTTGCCTTATGTAGTAGCAAGGATTTCCTGTGAAATATTGGAGAGAATTTTTGAAAGCAGCTTTCATTTCTTGTTCCTAATCTTAAAAGGAATAATTTTAATATTTTGCCAATGAATATCATGTTTGTTGAAGGAATTCTTTAAAATATTCTTTATAAGGTTAAAGAAGTTTTCTTTGTTTCTTAGTTTGTTAAGTTGTATCTTAAAAAACATTGAATTTTATTGTAAACTTTTTTTCTAAAGCTCTTTAAATGATTTTTCCCTTTTACTTGTTAATGTGGTGAATTATCATATTGTATACCACTTAGCCACACATTCATATCTTTTAGTCTACCTTTTACTCCACTCCTTGTGGTGACAGGCAGAGCAACCAGCTTTTGCAAGTGTAACCTAGCAGCACTCACCTCTGTTATACTTCTATACTTCTTTTTTCTTTAATATTCTTTAATTTAATAGTTGATATACAGTATTGTGTTTGTTTCAGATATACAGCAAAGTGATTCAGTTTTATATATATATACATACATACATATATATATATACACACACACATATATATATACACACACATTTTTTTTTTCATATTCTTTTCCATTATAGGTCATTACAAGATATTGAGTATAGTTCCCTGTGCTATGCAGTAAATCCTTGTTGCATATCTACTTTATGTATTGTAGTTGGTATCTGTTAATACCATACTCCTAATTTATCCATCTCTCCCCTTTCCCTTTAGCAACACTCTTTGCTGTATTTCCTATCTCTCATCCTTTACCCTGGGGACTTCTCAGTGCCATGGTATAGAAAGCTGTGGGTACCTTCTTGGAGATTATGTACAGAATAAGAAAGAGTTAAAGCCCCTTGAGGTAACTGAAGCCAGTGAAGATGTATTTTCATCTTCTTTGTTTGGAATGGATAATTCTAAGGTGTTTTCTTTGTGGCTCCACAATGGTCAAAACCAAGTTGTCCACAGTTGAGAATGCTCCATTATACTGTCTGTCCATCTTTTTCATGTTCAATTTCCCCATTTGCATGCAAATGTTTATGCATGGGTGGAGGATGGGGCCAAATGAGGACTAAAAATAATTGTTGTTTATTGAGTGTTGATCAACTTTAAATTCCAGGATAAGCCCAACTTGGTTATGGTAGCTAATGTTTTGTGCAGTGAATTTGAGTTACTGATAATTTGCTTATTTTGTTGTTGTTTGGTCTCTAAGTCATGTCTGACTCTTTGTGACCTTATGGAACATAGCCCACCAGGCTCCTCTGTCCATGGGATTTTTCAGGCAAGAATACTGGATTGGGTTGCCATTTCCTTCTTTAATGGATCTTCCCAACCTAGAAATCAAACCCTGTCTTATGAATTGGCAGGCAGATTCTTTACCACTGAGGCACCAGAGAAACCTCCAATTATTATTTTGAATCAATTTCATGAGGCATATTGGCTTATAAATTTCCTTTTCCTTCTAAGTCTCATATTATGGTTGTGCTATCTCAGGGAAATGAGCCAGGGGTGTTTCCTCTTTTTGGTACTCTGAAATAGTTTGTGAAATATTGAGGTTGTTTGTTTCTTGATTCTTGGGAGTCTCCTGGACAGCAAAGAGATAAAACCAGTCAATTCTAAAAGAATTCAACCCTGAATATTCATTGGAAGGCTTGATGATGAAGCTGAAGCTCCAATACTTTGGCCACCTGATGCAAGGAGCCAACTCATTGGAAAAGACCTTGATAATGGGAAAGACTGAAGGCAGGAGGAGAAGGAGGCAACAGAGGATGAGATGGTTGGATGGCATCACTGACTCAATGGACATGAATTTCAACAAATTCTGGGAGATAGTGAAGGACAGGGAAGCCTGGTGTGCTGCAGTCCATAGGTTGCACAGTCAGACATGACTGAGTGACTGAACAACTGATTGCTTGAGAGATCTCACCAGCACAACCACCTGGTCCTGAAGTTTTCATTGTGAGACTATTTTAAACTATTGATTCCAATTACTTAATATTTGGATATTTTCTTTTTTTCCCAAGATGCTTTTATTAAGTCTTTATCTAAGCCTTTTAATTTATGAAGATAGTTATTTCCAAAATCCTATTTCTGTCTTTTTTATTCCATATGCTTTTTATTTGTAACTTTCTTTTTTACTCCCTCCTTTTTTTTCTCTTTGGCCATTTTAGGTTTTTATTTATCTGTTTTGGGTTAGACTTACTGGTCTCTTCAAAAAACATTTTTCTTTTTACCTTCTTTCTTCTAAGTTTGCTTTCTTAGAATAAAGTTCATTTCTTTTTTAATATAAATTTATTTATTTTAATTGGAGGTAAAGTTCATTTCTGCTCCTATATTTTTCCTTGTATTTTATTTGGGTTTATTTTTATATTCTCTTTCTCATTTCTTAAACTTTCTCATTTCTTATTCAACCCATTAATTTTCAGCCTTTATTCTTTTCTAATGTCATCAATTAAGAGAATAAATTTCTGAGGAGGAGGAGCCAAGATGGCGGAGGAGTAGGACGGGGAGAACACTTTCTCCCCCACAAATTCATCAAAAGAGCATTTAAACGTCAAGTAAATTCCACAAAACAACTTCTGAATGCCGGCAGAGGACATCAGGCACCCAGAAAAGCAACCCAACTCTTCGGAAGGAGGTAGGAAAAAATATTAAAGACAAAAAAAAAAGAGACAAAAGAGGGAGGGACGGAGCTCTGTCCCTGGAAGGGAATCTTAAAAAGAGAGAAGTTTCCAAACACCAGGAAACCTTCTCACTGCCAAATCTGTGCTGAGCTTTGGAAGCACAGAGGGCAACATAACAGGGAGAAAAAATAAATTAACAATTAAAACTTGCAGATTGAGAGCCCTACGGTAACTCCCCCAGCGGAGAAGCAGCACAGACGCCTGCATCCGCCATTAGCAAGCGGGGGCTGGGCAGGGAGGCGCGGCGCGGGCTGCATCGCTGAGAGTAAGAATCTGGCTTGAATACCCTGAGCGCTATCTGAGCGAAATAATTTGGGCTAGCAAACCAGACTGTGGGATATCTACCACGCGAAAAGCCAGTCTTAACCTAAGACCGCCAGGCCCGCGCACGGAACAAAGGACTGAACAGAGATAGCCGGCTGCAGACCTTCCCCCTCCGGTGACAGGCAGCCAGAGCCGGAAGGGGGCAATCGCAGCCCCAGAGAGACATCATCTATAAAACTGTAAGCAGGCTTCTTTGCTAACTAAAACTTCTTGGGGGTCTGGACGGTCAACATCTGCCTGAGAAGGTGCGCCGGTTTTACACCCAGATAACCAAGTGGCGGGGAGGCGTTAAGTCACAGCATTGGCGCTCGCCAAACACCTCATCACCTGAGCTGCTCGGACCTGGGAAGAGCACAAAATGCAGGCCCAACTGAGTCTGCGCCTCTCAGGACTACCCGAGTGCCTGAACCTGAGCGGCTTGGACCTGGGACGTGCATGCAACCCAGGGCCGGCCTCGGATTGTTCCCAGCGGAACAACCTAGATCCCGAGCAGTGTGGGCAGGGTGGCTACATGCGCCGTGAGCGGGGGCAGACCCAGGGTGGCTGAGGCACTGCGAGCCCACGCCAGTGTTATTTGTTTGCAGCATTCCTCCCTCCCTCCCCACAGCGCGACTGAACAAGTAAGCCTAAAAAAAAAAAAAAAAAAAGTGTCCTCCACCGTCCCCTTTGTGTCAGGGCAGAAACCAGATACTGAAGAGACTAGGAAACAGAAGAAGACATAACAGAGGGAAACGCCTTGGAAGCTACAGGCAATAGACCAAAACCCTGTGGTTACTACGGACTACATAGGAAGGGGCCTATAGATCTTGAGAAATATAAGTCTGACCAAGGAATAAGCCAAAAATGAACTGAACCTACAACAACACCAAGAAAGTCCTAGATATATTTTATTATTTTTACAATCATTCTTTCTTTTTTTTTTAATTAAAAAAAATTAAGTCCTCTATTGTTCCTTTAATTTTCACTTTTATAACCTATTACTTTGCAAAAAAAAAGACCCTATTTTTTTCTTCTTCAGCAAACTTCATATATATATATTTTATAATTTTTTGACCTTGTTTTTTTTTTTCTTCTTTTCTTTAACATTGTATTTTTGAAATTCCAAACTCTACTCTAGATTTTTAATTTTCGCTTTTTAGTATTTGTTATCAATTTTGTACCTATAGTTTTTTTTTATATAATTTCTGTGACTTCTTTTTTTCTTCTCCTCTGTTTCTTTCTCTTCTTCTTCTATATAACATTGTATATCTGAATAATATCAATTTTGTACCTGTATTTTCTTTATAATTTTTGTGACATTGTTTGTTTTTGTTTGTCTGTTTTCTCTCTTTATTTTTCTTCTTCTTCTTTTTTTTTTTAACATTGTATTTTTGAAATTCCAAACTCTACTCTAGATTTTTAATTTTTGCTTTTTGGTATTAGTTATCAATTTTGTACCTGTACTTTCTTTACAATTTTTGCGACCTTGTTTGTTTTTGTTTGTTCGTTTTTTCTCTCTTTCTTTTCCTTCTTCTTTTCTTTAACATCGTATTTTTGAAATTCCAAACTCTACTCTAGATTTTTAATTTTTGCTTTTATGTATTTGTTACCAATTTTGTACCTTTAAGAACCCAATCTTCAGGACCCATTTTTCACTAGGGAGCAAGAATACTAGCTTGACTGCTCTCTCTCCCTTTAGACTCTCCTTTTTCTCCACCAGGTCGCCTGTGTCTCCTCCCTAACCCCTCTCTACTCTACCCAACTCTGTGAATTTCTGTGTGTTCCAGACGGTGGAGAACACTTAGGGAACTCATTACTGGCTGGATCTGTCTCCCTCCTTTTCATTCCCCCCTTTTATCCTTCTGGCCACCTCTGTCACCTTCCTCCTCCTTCTCTTCTCTGTATAACTCCGTGAACATCTCTGAGTGGTCCAGTTGTGGAGTGCACATAAGGAAGTGACTACTGGCTAGCCCACTCTCTCCATTATTGATTCACCTCATCTCATTTGGGTCACCTCTAACTCCCTCCTCCCTCTTCTCTTCTCCATGTAACCCTGTGAACCTCTCTGAGTGACCCTCATCGTAGAGAAACTTTTCATCTTTAATGTAGATGTTTTATCAATGGTGCTGTATAGAAGGAGAAGTTTTGAAACTACTGTAAAAATAAGACGGATAACCGGAAGCAGGAGACTTAAGTCCAAACCCTGACTCCAGGGAACTCCTGACTCCAAGGAACATTAATTGACAGGAGCTCATCAAATGCCTCCATACCGACACTGAAACCAAGCACCACACAAGGGCCAATAAGTTCCAGGGCAAGACATACCAAGCAAATTCTCCAGCAACAAAGGAACACAGCCCTGAGCTTCAAGATACAAGCTTCCCAAAGTGACCCCAAAACTATAGACATCTCATAACTCACTACTGGACATTTCATTGCACTCCAGAGAGAAGAAATACAGCTCCATCCACCAGAACACCGACACAAGCTTCCCTAACCAGGAAACCTTGACAAGCCACCTGTACAAACCTACACACAGCGAGGAAACGCCACAATAAAGAGAACTCCACAAACTACCAGAATACAGAAAGGACACCCCAAACTCAGCAATTTAAACAAGATGAAGAGAAAGAGGAACACTCAGCAGATAAAGGAACAGGATAAATGCCCACCAAACCAAACCAAAGAGGAAGAGATAGGGAATCTACCTGATAAAGAATTCTGAATAATGATAGTGAAATTGATCCAAAATCTTGAAACTAAAATGGAATCACAGATAAATAGCCTGGAGACAAGGATTGAGAAGATGCAAGAAAGGTTTAACAAGGACCTAGAGAAATAAAAAAGAGTCAATATATAATGAATAATGCAATAAATGAAATTAAAAACACTCTGGAGGCAACAAATAGTAGAATAACAGAGGCAGAAGATAGGATTAGTGAATTAGAAGATAGAATGGTAGAAATAAATGAATCATAGAGGATAAAAGAAAAATGAATTAAAAGAAATGAGGACAATCTCAGAGACCTCCAGGACAATATTAAACGCTACAACATTCGAATCATAGGGGTTCCAGAAGAAGAAGACAAAAAGAAAGACCATGAGAAAATACTTGAGGAGATAATAGTGGAAAACTTCCCTAAAATGGGGAAGGAAATAATCACCCAAGTCCAAGAAACCCAGAGAGTCCCAAAGAGGATAAACCCAAGGAGAAACACCCCAAGACACATATTAATCAAATTAACAAAGATCAAACACAAAGAACAAATATTAAAAGCAGCAAGGGAAAAACAACAAATAACACACAAGGGAATTCCCATAAGGATAACAGCTGATCTTTCAATAGAAACTCTTCAAGCCAGGAGGGAATGGCAAGACATACTTAAAATGATGAAAGAAAATAACCTACAGCCCAGACTATTGTACCCAGCAAGGATCTCATTCAAGTATGAAGGAGAAATCAAAAGCTTTTCAGACAAGCAAAAGCTGAGAGAATTCTGCACCACCAAACCAGCTCTCCAACAAATACTAAAGGATATTCTCTAGACAGGAAACACAAAAACAGTGTATAAACTTGAACCCAAAACAATAAAGTAAATGGCAACGGGATCATACTTATCAGTAATTACCTTAAACGTAAATGGGTTGAATGCCCCAACCAAAAGACAAAGACTGGCTGAATGGATACATAAACAAGACCCCTACATATGTTGTCTACAAGAGATCCACCTCAAAATAGGGGACACATACAGACTGAAAGTGAAGGGCTGGAAAAAGATTTTCCATGCAAATAGGGACCAAAAGAAAGCAGGAGTAGTAATACTCATATCAGATAAAATAGACTTTAAAACAAAGGCTGTGAAAAGAGACAAAGAAGGTCACTACATAATGATCAAAGGATCAATCCAAGAAGAAGATATAACAATTATAAATATATATGCACCCAACACGGGAGCACCACAGTACGTAAGACAAATTCTAACAAGTATGAAAGGAGAAATTAACAATAACACAATAATAGTGGGAGACTTTAATACCCCACTTACACCTATGGATAGATCAAGTAAACAGAAAATTAACAAGGAAACACAAACTTTAAATGATCCAATAGACCAGTTAGACCTAATTGATATCTATAGGACATTTCATCCCAAAACAATGAAGTTCACCTTTTTCTCAAGCGCACATGGAACCTTCTCCAGGATAGATCACATCCTGGGCCATAAAGCTAGCCTTGGTAAATTCAAAAAAATAGAAATCATCCCAAGCATTTTTTCTGACCACAATGCAGTAAGATTAGATCTCAATTACAGGAGAAAAACTATTAAAAATTCCAACATATGGAGGCTGAACAACATGCTGCTGAATAACCAACAAATCACAGAAGAAATCAAAAAAGAAATCAAAATTTGCATAGAAACGAATGAAAATGAAAACACAACAACCCAAAACCTGTGGGCCATGGTAAAAGCAGTCCTAAGGGGAAAGTTCATAGCAATACAGGCACACCTCAAGAAACAAGAAAAAAGTCAAATAAATAACCTAACTCTACACCTAAAGCAACTAAAAAAGGAAGAAATGAAGAACCCCAGGGTTAGTACAAGGAAAGAAATCTTAAAAATTAGAGCAGAAATAAATGCAAAAGAAACAAAAGAGACCATAGCAAAAATCAACAAAACCAAAAGCTGGTTCTTTGAAAGGATAAATAAAATTGACAAACCATTAGCCAGACTCATCAAGAAACAAAGGGAGAAAAATCAAATCAATAAAATTAGAAACGAAAATGAAGAGATCACAACAGACAACACAGAAATACAAAGGATCATAAGAGACAACTATCAACAATTATATGCCAATAAAATGGACAACGTGGAAGAAATGGACAAATTCTTAGAAAAGTACAACTTTCCAAAACTCGACCAGGAAAAAATACAAAATCTTAACAGACCCATCACAAGCAAGGAAATTGAAACTGTAATCAAAAATCTTCCAGCAAAGAAAAGCCCCGGTCCAGACGGCTTCACAGCTGAATTCTACCAAAAATTTAGAGAAGAGCTGACACCTATCCTGCTCAAACTCTTCCAAAAAATTGCAGAGGAAGGTAAACTTCCAAACTCATTCTATGAGGCCACCATCACCCTAATACCAAAACCTATCAAAGATGCCACAAAAAAAGAAAACTACAGGCCAAAATCACTGGTGAATATAGATGCAAAAATCCTTAACAAAATTCTAGCAATCAGAATCCAACAACACATTAAAAAGATCATACACCATGATCAAGTGGGCTTTATCCCAGGGATGCAAGGATTCTTCAATATCTGCAAATCAATCAATGTAATACACCACATTAACAAATTGAAAAATAAAAACCATATGATTATCTCAATAGATGCAGAGAAAGCCTTTGACAAAATTCAACATCCATTTATGATAAGAACTCTCCAGAAAGCAGGAATAGAAGGAACATACCTCAACATAATAAAAGCTATATATGACAAACCCACAGCAAACATTATCCTCAATGGTGAAAACTTGAAAGCATTTCCTCTAAAGTCAGGAACAAGACAAGGGTGCCCACTTTCGCCATTACTATTCAACATAGTTTTGGAAGTTTTGGCCACAGCAATCAGAGCAGAAAAAGAAATAAAAGGAATCCAAATAGGAAAAGAAGAAGTAAAACTCTCACTATTTGCAGATGACATGATCCTCTACATAGAAAACCCCAAAGATTCCACCAGAAAATTACTAGAAATAATCAATGACTATAGTAAAGTTGCAGGATATAAAATCAACACACAGAAATCCCTTGCATTCCTATACACTAATAATGAGAAAACAGAGAGAGAAATTAAGGAAACAATTCCATTCACCATTGCAACGGAAAGAATAAAATATTTAGGAATATATCTACCTAAAGAAACTAAAGACCTATATATAGAAAACTATAAAACACTGGTGAAAGAAATCAAAGAGGACACTAATAGATGGAGAAATATACCATGTTCATGGATTGGAAGAATCAATATAGTGAAAATGAGTATACTACCCAAAGCAATTTATAGATTCAACGCAATCCCTATCAAGCTACCAATGGTATTCTTCACAGAGCTAGAACAAATAATTTCACAATTTGTATGGAAAAACAAAAAACCTCGAATAGCCGAAGCGATCTTGAGAAAGAAGAATGGAACTGGAGGAATCAACCTACCTGACTTCAGGCTCTACTACAAAGCCACAGTTATCAAGACAGTATGGTACTGGCACAAAGACAGAAATATAGATCAATGGAACAAAATAGAAAGCCCAGAGATAAATCCACGCACATATGGACACCTTATCTTTGACAAAGGAGGCAAGAATATACAATGGATTAAAGACAATCTCTTTAACAAGTGGTGCTGGGAAATCTGGTCAACCACTTGTAAAAGAATGAAACTAGAACACTTTCTAACACCATACACAAAAATAAACTCCAAATGGATTAAAGATCTAAATGTAAGACCAGAAACTATAAAACTCCTAGAGGAGAACATAGGCAAAACACTCTCCGACATACATCACAGCAGGATCCTCTATGACCCACCTCCCAGAATATTGGAAATAAAAGCAAAAATAAACAAATGGGACCTAATTAACCTTAAAAGCTTCTGCACATCAAAGGAAACTATTAGCAAGGTGAAAAGACAGCCTTCAGAATGGGAGAAAATAATTGCAAATGAAGCAACTGACAAACAACTAATCTCAAAAATATACAAGCAACTCCTCCAGCTCAACTCCAGAAAAATAAATGACCCAATCAAAAAATGGGCCAAAGAACTAAATAGACATTTCTCCAAATAAGACATACAGATGGCCAACAAACACATGAAAAGATGCTCAACATCACTCATTATCAGAGAAATGCAAATCAAAACCACTCTGAGGTACCATTTCACACCAGTCAGAATGGCTGCAATCCAAAAGTCTACAAATAATAAATGCTGGAGAGGGTGTGGAGAAAAGGGAACCCTCTTACACTGTTGGTGGGAATGCAAACTAGTACAGCCACTATGGAGAACAGTGTGGAGATTCCTTAAAAACCTGGAAATAGAACTGCCTTATGATCCAGAATCCCACTGCTGGGCATACACACTGAGGAAACCAGAAGGGAAAGAGACATGTGTACCCCAATGTTCATCGCAGCACTGTTTATAATAGCCAGGACATGGAAGCAACCTAGATGTCCATCAGCAGATGAATGGATAAGAAAGCTGTGGTACATATACACAATGGAGTATTACTCAGCCATTAAAAAGAATACATTTGAATCAGTTCTAATGAGGTGGATGAAACTGGAGCCTATTATACAGAGTGAAGTAAGCCAGAAGGAAAAACATAAATACAGTATACTAATGCATATATATGGAATTTAGAAAAATGGTAACAATAACCTGGTGTACGAGACAGCAAAAGAGACACTGATGTATAGAACAGTCTTATGGACTCTGTGGGAGAGGGAGAGGGTGGGAAGATTTGCGAGAGTGACATTGAAACATGTAGAATATCATGTAAGAAACGAGTTGCCAGTCCAGGTTCGATGCGCGATACTGGATGCTTGGGGCTGGTGCACTGGGACGACCCAGAGGGATGGTGTGGGGAGGGAGGAGGGAGGAGGGTTCAGGATGGGAAACACATGTATGCCTGTGGTGGATTCATTTTGATATTTGGCAAAACTAATACAATTATGTAAAGTTTAAAAATAAAATAAAATTTAAAAGAAAAAAAAATTTAAAAAAAGAGAGAATAAATTTCCTTCTAAGTACTGTTTTAGATATAGTTACTGTTGTTCTCTCTCTCTCCCTCGCTCTGTATTTGTGCACACTGCCTTTCAAAGTACTGGTTGTTAGGTATTTTTCAATGTATAGTAGCAATAGGACAGTTAGACTTATGTGGTTGCTCAGGAGTTCCATAGACTGAAACAAGCTTTCCAATTCCTAAAGATGAAGCTTGGACCTAACAAAGCAGCACTTCTACCCTACTGTATTGGCCAAAGCAATCCTAGTCCATCCCAGATTCAAGACGATGGGAAAATATGGGGAATGAGGCCCATTAGCTCAATGGGAAGACTGTCAAAAATTCTGAAGCCAATTTTAATGTGATATAAGTTCTGTCTCTGAAATTTTAATGTGTGGTATTTCATTATTAACTTGGTACATTTTCTAATTTTAACTCTGATTTCTTCTTTGGCCTAAGAGTTACTTAATTTTTAAAGAAACATATGGTTATTTTCTAGTATATTTTCATGTCACTGATTTATAATTTAACTGTATTTATTATCAGCGAATTTCCTCTGTAGAATGATAATATATAATGTGTTTATTGAGACTTGGATTTTTCCTCAGAATTTACATTATTTTTTCCCTAAGTGTGTTTAAAGTAACTGGTACTCTCAGATGTTCTATATTCATCTATTAGATAAGATTTGATAATTAAATTGTTCTATACTATTCTACACCCTTACTGAATTCTTTACCTTTTTGCTTTTCCAAATAATGAGAAAGAGGTTAATTTAAAATATCCTACCATAATTGTGGATTTTAAAATTTCTCCTGTAAGTCTGTCAGTTTTTGCTTTATATAATTTGATGCTATGTTATTGATACATACATATTTAGAATTGTTATATCTTCTTGGTGAAGTGACCGTTTATCATTATGTAGTTGCCTTTTTTATCACTTTATCATAAAACATTTTATTTGATATCAATATAGGTAAACTAGTTATATTTAAAATAGTATTTGTTATACTTTTTATCATAATTTTACTTTCATTCTATTTGTCTTACATTTTTAGTTGAATCTCTTATGAACAACATATAGCTCTATAGAAAAAAAGTCCAATGATCTTTAACAGGACTATTTATATTTTCCATTTATATTTATTATAAATATTGGTATATTTAGATATTTTTCTACTAAATTATTTTACACTTTCTATTTGCCCCAACTTTTGTATACTTGTTTTTTCTCTCTTTTCTTGACTTCTTTCAGTCTTTTTTCCCATCCCCTTTTTCTCCATTTTAGAATGTATATGCTCTGCACCCATTCCTTAAATGAGAGCCACAGGAAATTTAACATGACTAAATTTATGAATTCCTAAATTAATATCTTTAAATTCCTCCAATCAGTTAAGAATTTTAGAGTACATTAAGGGCAACCTTCCCTTCCGACTTATACGTTATTGTTGTGCTTTTTATTTCTATATTATGACTATATAATTTTTATAGAATCAATATTTACCACTATCTTTGCTATTCTTTCTTTCTTTATCTCAGACATTCCATGGGGGACACTTTTTCTTCTGCTTAAAATACTTCCTTAAGCATTTGTTTTAGTGATGGTGTGGTAGTATAAATCTCAGTACATTTAGGTTAGCTTTAAACAGCCTTTATTTTGCCCTCATTCTTAAAATATATTTCTTCAGAAAATAGAGTTCTTGGTTGACATCTATTTTTCCTCAGCACAAAGAAGATACAAATCCACTGTCTTCTGGTTTCTACTTTTGCTTTTGAAAAGCCAGCCATTAGTATAACTACATTTTTTGTATGTGATTTTTCTTTTCTTTTCCAGTGGCTTTAAAAACCTTCACTTGCACTCTGATGTGCATGAAAGTGGATCTCTTTTTATGTAAACTCTGAGAATTATTAGTGTTAGTCGCTCAGTCGTGCCCAAATCTGCGACTCCATGGACTACGCAGTCCACCAGGCTCCTCTGTCCATGAGATTTTCCAGGTAAGGATACTGGAGTGGGTTGCTATTTCCTTCTCCAGGGGATCTTCCCAACCCAGGGAACGAATCCGGGTCTCCTGCACTGCAGGCAGATTCTTTACCAACTGAGAATTATTATGCTTGTTGAACTCATAGATTCAGATCAGATCAGATCAGATCAGTCGCTCAGTCGTGTCCGACACTTTGAGACCCCATGAATCACAGCACTCCAGGCCTCCCTGTCCATCACCAACTCCCGGAGTTCACTGAGGCTCACGTCCATCGAGTCAGTGATGCCATCCAGCCATCTCATACTCTGCCATCCCCTTCTCCTCCTGCCCCTAATCCCTCCCAGCATCAGAGTCTTTTCCAATGAGTCAACTCTTCGCATGAGGTGGTCAAAGTACTTGAGTTTCAGCTTTAGCATCATTCCTTCCAAAGAAATCCCAGGTCTGATCTCCGTAAGAATGGACTGGTTTGAACTCTTTGCAGTCCAAGGGACTCTCAAGAGTCTTCTCCAAAACCACAGTTCAAAAGCATCAATTCTTTGGTGCTCAGCCTTCTTCACAGTCCAACTCTCACATCCATACATGACCACAGGAAAAACCATAGCCTTGACTAGACGAAACTTTGTTGGCAAAGTAATGTCTCTGCTTTTGAATATGCTATCTAGGTTGGTCATAACTTTCCTTCCAAGGAGTGAGCGTCTTTTATTTCATGGCTGCAGTCACTATCTGCAGTGATTTTGGAGATCAGAAAAATAAAGTCTGACACTGTTTCCACTGTTTCCCCATTTATTTCCCATGAAATGATGGGACCGGATGCCATGATCTTCATTTTCTGAATGTTGAGCTTTAAGCCAACGTTTTAACTCTCCACTTTCACTTTCATCAAGAGGGTTTGTAGTTCCTCTTCACTTTCTGCCATAAGGGTGGTGTCATCTGCATATCTGAGGTTATTGATATTTCTCCCGGCAATCTTGATTCCAGCTTGTGCCTCTTCCAGTCCAGCATTTCTCATGATGTACTCTGCATATAAGTTAAATGAAGAGGGTGACAATATACAGCCTTGAGGTACTCATTTTCCTGTTTGGAACCAGTCTGTTGTTCCATGTCCAGTTCTAACTGTTGTTTCCTGACCTGCATACAAATTTTTCAAGAGGCAGGTCAGGTGGTCTGGTATTCCCATCTCTTTCAGAATCTTCCACAGTTTATTGTGATCCACACAGTCAAAGGCTTTGGCATAGTCAATAAAGCATAAATAGATGTTTTTTTCTGGAATTCTCTTGCTCTTTTGATAACCAGTGGATGTTGGCAATTTGATCTCTGGTTCCTCTGCCATTTCTAAAACCAGCTTGAACATCTGGAAGTTCATAGTTCATGTATTGCTGAAGCCTGGCTTGGAGAATTTTGAGCATCACTTTACTAGCGTGTAATATGAGTGCAATTGTGCAGTAGTTTGAGCATTCTTTGGCATTGCCTTTCTTTGGGATTGGAATGAAAACTGACATTTTCCAGTCCTGTGGCCACTGCTGAGTTTTCCAAATTTGCTGGCATATTGAGTACAGCACTTTCACAGCATCATCTCTCAGGATTTGGAATAGCTCAACTGGAATTCTATCACCTCCACTAGCTTTGTTGGTAGTGATGCTTTCTAAGTCTCACTTGACTTCACATTCTGGATATCTGGCTCTAGGTGAGTGATCACACCATCTTGATTATCTGGGTCGTGAAGATCTTTTTTGTACATTTCTGTGTATTCTTGCCATCTCTTCTTAATATCTTCTGCTTCTGTTAGGTCCATACGATTTCTGTCCTTTATTGAGCCCATATTTCCATGAAATGTTCCTTTGGTATCTCTGATTTTCTTGAAGAGATCTCTAGTCTTTCCCATTCTGTTGTTTTCCTCTATTTCTTTGCATTGATCGCTGAAGAAGGCTTTCTTATCTCTTCTTGCTATTCTTTGGAACTCTGCATTCAGATGTTTATATCTTTCCTTTTCTCCTTTGCTTTTCACTTCTCTTCTTTTCACAGCTATTTGTAAGGCCTCCCCAGACAGCCATTTTGCTTTTTTGCATTTCTTTTCCATGGGGATGGTCTTGATCCCTATCTCCTATACAATGTCATGAACCTCATTCCATAGTTCATCAGGCACTATATCTATCAGATCTAGGCCCTTAAATCTATTTCTCACTTCCACTGTATAATCATAAGGGATTTGATTTAGGTCATATCTGAATGGTCTAGTGGTTTTCCCTACTTTCTTGAATTTAAGTCTGAATTTGGCAATAAGGAGTTCATGGTCTGAGAAACAGTCAGCTCCTGGTCTTGTTTTTGATGACTGTATAGAGCTTCTCCATCTTTGGCTGCAAAGAATATAATCAATCTGGTTTTGGTGTTGACCATCTGGTGATGTCCATGTATAGAGTCTTCTCTTGTGTTGTTGGAAGAGGGTGTTTGTTATGACCAGTGCATTTTCTTGGCAAATCTCTATTAGTCTTTGGACTGCTTCATTCCGTATTCCTAAGGCCAAATTTGCCTGTTACTCCAGGTGTTTCTTGACTTCCTACTTTTATATTCCAGTCACCTATAATGAAAAGGACATCTTTTTCGGGTGTTAGTTCTAAAAGGTCTTGTAAGTCTTCATAGAACCGTTCAACTTCAGCTTCCTCAGCATTACTGGTTGGGGCATAGACTTGGATTACTGTGATATTGAATGGTTTGCCTTGGAAATGAACAGAGATCATTCTGTCGTTTTTGAGATTGCATCCAAGTACTGCATTTCAGACTCTTTTGTTGACCATGATGGCTACTCCATTTCTTCTGAGGGATCCCTGCCTGCAGTAGTAGATATAATGGTAATCTAAGTTAAATTCACCCATTCCAGTCCATTTCAGTTTCCTAATTCCTAGAATATCGATGTTCACTCTTGCCATCTCCTGTTTGACCACTTCCAATGTGCCTTGATTCATGGACCTGACATTCCAGGTTCCTATGCAATATTGCTCTTTACAGCATCAGACCTTGCTTCTATCACCAGTCACATCCACAGCTGGGTATTCTTTTTGCTTTGGCTCCATCCTTTCATTCTTTCTGGAGTTATTTCTCCACTGATCTCCAATAGCATATTGAGCACCTACTGACCTGGGGGGTTTCTCTTTCAGTATCCTATCATTTTGCCTTTTCATACTGTTCATGAGGTTCTCAAGGCAAGAATACTGAAGTGGTTTGCCATTCCCTTCTCCAGTGGACCACATTCTGTCAGATCTCTCCACCTTGACCCACCCATCTTGGGTGGCCCCATGGGCATGGCTTAGTTTCATTGAGTTAGACAAGGCTGTTGTCCTAGTGTGATTAGTTTGACTAGTTTTCTGTGAGTATGGTTTCAGTGTGTTTGCCCTCTGATGCCCTCTTGCAACATCCCCCGTCTTACTTGGGTTTCTCTTACCTTGGGCATGGGGTATCTCTTCACGGCTGCTCCAGCAAAGTGCAGCCATTGCTCCTTACCTTGGATGAGGGGTATCTCCTCATTGCTGCCCTTCCTGACCTTCAATGTGGGATAGCTCCTCTAGGCCCTTCTGTGCCCAAGTTTTGGAAACTTCTTAACCATTCAATCTTCAAATATTACCTCTACCCCTTTCTCTCCCTCCTCTATTTTTGGAACTTCAATTATATGGATGTTAAAACTTTTACTCCATGTTCCATGTCTCTTAAATCCTTTTTGTATATTTTACATGTCTGTCTTTCCATATGGCATACTAATGATTTATTTAGGTCTATCTTCCAGCTTTTTATGTTGTTAGGTGCCTTTAATGGGACTTCCCTGGTGACTCAGTGGTAAAGAATCTTCCTGTCAATGCAGGAGACCCTGGTTCAATCCCTGGATTAGGAAGATCCTCTGGAGAAGGAAATGACAATCCATTCCAGTACTCTTGCCTAGGAAATCTCATGGACAGAGAAGCCTGGTGGGCTACAGTCCATGGGGTTGCAAAAGAGTTGGATGTGAAGTAATGACTAAACAACAACAAGGTCCCTTTAATGCTTTTACTCATGGTTGAGATTTTTTTAATTATTAAATTATAAAATATAAATTAAAAAGCTTGAAAATTTTTCATATTTAGATATCTTGCCATTATTTTTGTTTTCAAGGCTCTCCTTTATTTTTTGAAACTTTAAACACAATTATTTAATATCATGTGTTTTATAGTTCCAATTCCTTAATTCTTATTTGATTACTATTCTATTGTCTGTTTCTGTTGGTTCTGTCATATTACTTTGCTCTTTGGTTTTCTTAAAAAAAAAAAAAATCGTCATAGCTCTGGAAATGAAAGTCCCATAAAGTCTATTGATATTTCACAGGAATTCATCAGCATGTAAAGAAAATTGGATTCCTTGATAGATAGGGATAACTGCCTATGTAAAGATGTACCTCTAGGGAGTTCCCTGGTGGTCTAGTGATTATGATTATGGGCTCTCAATAACATGTCCTGGGTTCAATCCCTGGTCAAAATAATACTCAATTGATTTTAAATATCTCAGAAATTGGTGTGCTATAAAGTTGGACTGTACATTGGGTTCAAAATTTGGGGGTTAAAATGAAATACTCCTCCCCAAATTTTGAGGAACAAGTTAGGCTGCCAGCTTTTGATTTTGCTAAGAAAGTATAGTGTTTAAGACACATGCTATCATACACTTATTTCATATAAGAAAGGATATATTAACATCAAAAAAAAGTAGAATAAAATGAGTAATCCTTTTGAAAAAGTGACAGTGGGTGATTAAATTGACTATATATAAAATTTTGCTTTTTGCAATTTCACTACAGATGAGTAAAAAAAGAGACCTTAACCAGCACCATGACCCATTAATTAGCATTTGAGAATCATTATGTTAGAAACCAAATCTGGAAATTTGAAATTTAAGAATTAAATCTCCATGGAGATCAGTTACCTTTCTCCATTCAAATAATATAGAGTCTATCTCTAACTCCATCTATATGTCTCCTAAGGCATGTTACTGATTGTGGAAGATTACTAGTGACAAAATGTGGCTAGACTGGAGATAATCTATCCTTCTACCTAAAAATATACATATAAAAAATCATTTGAAAATTGCACCATAATACATATAGATCATCAGTACCCTTTCCTGTCAGAAAAGTAGCTCTTATTCAGTATCATCTTTTTACTTTTAGTTTTGGATACTCAGGAGCCTAGGTGTGCTGATTATAACGTAAATATATTGTCCTTATTGCATAATGCAAGCTCTGGGAAATAGCACCCAGTCACGTCTAACAGTTCCTTACTATCCCTTGAAAAAGCAGAATATCTAAAGTTCTTTCTATAGTTGTGCCGATCTTAGCATTAAAGTGGAAAAACACTCTTTCTTTCTTTCACCATCTTTCCTTCCTTCTGTACCAACAGACAGTTGAAACCCTTCATCACTGCTTTATCTTATCTCTCCATCAAACACATTTTTCCTGAGATGCTGTAACTGCTCAGCTTTCTTGTTTGTGGGATGAAAAATCAGGGAGATTGTTCATTTTTTGCTTCTTATTTTCCAGTAGTCAGAGAAAGAACACCCTAAGTGTGATAATAGTGATTGTCTCTTTGTGCTACCTCCATCTCCACCTACCCTTACTCCAGGCAGCTAGAAGGAAATTTTATTATGTCCTAGACTTTGAAGAGAGCCTTTGCTGACATTAGTTTTGCCTTTGTAATACAATAAAAAGTACCCTTCTACCTCTTGGCAAATAAAGACCTCATTATCTTTAATTGTACAAGTTTACTTCATATATGCTGAAATAAATGGGAACAATAAGAGCAGGTCCAGCTGTACTGCAGCATTTATTTAAGACCACAGTTGTATCATTTAAATTCTTCTAAGAGTTAATCAAACTTTTCTAGGTGTGCAGTTAAAAAGCTTATGTCAATATAATAGGAAAGAAAAAAAGTGATAATATTTATATGCTGGAGACCATAAGTCCTAAGTCATAAGTAAAGTATGAGTCATATCGCTTTACCCTTTTACTTAACTAAGTTCACTAATTAACTAAGCTGCCTGGCTTAGTTCGTTCTGTAGGTAACAATCATAACATACTTTATTGAATTAATACAATTAGAATATGTTTGCTTAACATAACCTCTGTCTCCTCTTGCACTGCTTCTTTTTAAGCATACAAATATAACACAATTTATAAGTTTATCAGTCTGATAAGCTCAAAGAATCTTTGAAAATAATTGAAATGTTTTTATATTGACTAAACATTAATTGGAACATTTAATTGTCTTTCTTTTTTTCTCAATTATAACACTAATAATTCTCCAGATGTCTTAGATATTCCACCAACTAGACTATTTCATTCTTCTTAAGCCTCTGGTAATGTTCTCTTTTTCAGATTATATTAGCCTGAATCAGAATTTCCAAAAGATGTTTGTTCTGTAGAACATTGGTTCCTTTAGATGTTTAATATGTGTTACATAAGAAAATAATACCACAATCAAACAATTTTTGGAACACTTGGTTAAAGCAAATGTGAAGAGGGTTATTTATTTATTCATTAATTCAATGAATATTTATTCTCCAAGTATTGTTTAATCAGTGTTCAACAAGACAAAATAAGGCCTTACCATCATGACACTGAGTCTTTAGGGAAAGATATAAATGAACAAGTATGTTAATACTTGTTATGTCATGTTAATACTACATAGATAAAACTGCTGTGAAGAATATTAAAGCAGGATAGATGATGAAGAGTGATGGAGTTTCGAGGTTCATTTTAGACAGGAGGTAAAGAAAGACCTCTTAGAGAAGCTGTTATCTGAGTAGAAACTTGAATTTCTTGGAAAAACTTGGAGCCAATTGTGCTATGATTGAGTGTGGGGTGAGGAGAGTTTTCAAAATAGTGCATGTGTGCTCAGTCATGTCTGACTTTTTGAGACCCTGTGGACTGTCACCCACCAGGCTCCTCTGTCCATGGGATTTTCCAGGAGAGAATACTGGAATGGGTTGCAATTCCTACTCCAGTTTCGAAGTAGAGGAAAATGCAAATTCAAAGGGTCTCATATGGGAATATGCTCGATGTATTTGGGGACCAACATAAGGCCAGTGTGACTGGAGCATAATTGTAAGGTGAATTGTGGTGGGGAACAAGGTGCAGTGAAGGTCTAGATTACATAAAGCCTGTTAAACCATAGTAAGTATTCTAGATTTTATTACTCGGAGACTTCTCAGGACTTTCAAAGCATTAATATGGCATGAAATACTGTGAAGCAACAGTCGGGTATTATATATGCTTTCCCAAAGTTATATAGCCATGGATACCTCTTTTAATTGGATATCTCTCAGGATTAGGCATTAAGTATGATCCTTGAAACACACTTTGAGAAAGACTACAGTAGGTGCTTCTGAACTACTGGTTTTAGGTAGAATATATGAATCAGTGTGATTGACCAAAATGTAAAGTATAAAGAATTCAATTCATATTCATACTTATATTCTTACATCCCTGCATAAGTATGAGCTTCATTTCAGTCCAGTTTTCAAACTTAATTCACTTTATTTTTTTTCTAATTTTATTTTATTTTTAAACTTTATAATAATTGTATTAGTTTTGCCAAATATCAAAATGAATCCGCCACAGGTATACACGTGTTCCCCATCCTGAACCCTCCTCCCTCCTCCCTCCCCATACCATCCCTCTGGGTCGTCCCAGTGCACCAGCCCCAAGCATCCAGTATCGCGCATCGAACCTGGACTGGCAACTCGTTTCTTACATGATATTTTACATGTTTCAATGCCATTCTCCCAAATCTTCCCACCCTCTCCCTCTCCCACAGAGTCCATAAGACTGTTCTATACATCAGTGTCTCTTTTGCTATCTCGTATACCGGGTTATTGTTACCATCTTTCTAAATTCCATATATATGCATTAGTATACTGTATTGGTGTTTTTCCTTCTGGCTTACTTCACTCTGTATAATAGGCTCCAGTTTCATCCACCTCATTAGAACTGATTCAAATGTATTCTTTTTAATGGCTGAGTAATACTCCATTGTGTATATGTACCACAGCTTTCTTATCCATTCATCTGCTGATGGACATCTAGGTTGCTTCCATGTCCTGGCTATTATAAACAGTGCTGCGATGAACATTGGGGTACACGTGTCTCTTTCCCTTCTGGTTTCCTCAGTGTGTATGCCCAGCAGTGGGATTCTGGATCATAAGGCAGTTCTATTTCCAGGTTTTTAAGGAATCTCCACACTGTTCTCCATAGTGGCTGTACTAGTTTGCATTCCCACCAACAGTGTAAGAGGGTTCCCTTTTCTCCACACCCTCTCCAGCATTTATTATTTGTAGACTTTTGGATTGCAGCCATTCTGACTGGTGTGAAATGGTACCTCAGAGTGGTTTTGATTTGCATTTCTCTGATAATGAGTGATGTTGAACATCTTTTCATGTGTTTGTTAGCCATCTGTATGTCTTATTTGGAGAAATGTCTATTTAGTTCTTTGGCCCATTTTTTGATTGGGTCATTTATTTTTCTGGAGTTGAGCTGTAGGAGTTGCTTGTATATTTTTGAGATTAGTTGTTTGTCAGTTGCTTCATTTGCTATTATTTTCTCCCATTCTTAGGGCTGTCTTTTCACCTTGCTAATAGTTTCCTTTGTTGTGCAGAAGCTTTTAAGTTTAATTAGGTCCCATTTGTTTATTTTTGCTTTTATTTCCAATATTCTGGGAGGTGGGTCATAGAGGATCCTGCTGTGATGTATGTCGGAGAGTGTTTTGCCTATGTTCTCCTCTAGGAGTTTTATGGTTTCTGGTCTTACGTTTAGATCTTTAATCCATTTGGAGTTTATTTTTGTGTATGGTGTTAGAAAGTTTTCTAGTTTCATTCTTTTACAAGTGGTTGACCAGATTTCCCAGCACCACTTGTTAAAGAGATTGTCTTTAATCCATTGTATATTCTTGCCTCCTTTGTCAAAGATAAGGTGTCCATATGTGCGTGGATTTATCTCTGGGCTTTCTATCTTGTTCCATTGATCAATATTTCTGTCTTTGTGCCAGTACCATACTGTCTTGATAACTGTGGCTTTGTAGAAGAGCCTGAAGTCAGGTAGGTTGATTCCTCCAGTTCCATTCTTCTTTCTCAAGATCACTTTGGCTATTCGAGGTTTTTTGTATTTCCATACAAATTGTGAAATTAAATTTCCTTTGAAACAAATGAGCAAATTCATCTTAATGAGAATTTTTGGAGGAAGAGATACTTTGGGAAGGTAGTCTGTTTAAATATTGAAAAACTTGTTATTTTTATTGAAATGCCATTTTCCTTGTTTTCTTTTCATAAGCTTTTTATTTATTTATTTATTTATTTATTTTAGATTCAAGAACCATATAATGTCTTATTTTTTTATATTATGAATTAAGAATTGGTGCACTCTAGAATAACTTCATCTTCTGTTTCTTATAAAACACTTTTAATCATGGGACAAATGAAATTTATTCATTAGAATAGTTATCTCCCATATTCTTTAATATCTCTTATCTACCTGAGCCTAAAATCATGATTTGATGTATTTACTCAGCACTTTCATGTATATGGTACTGTATAAGGCATTAGAGAGTACAGCTCAATAAGTCACAGGTCTTTTTATCTGTTTCTTGTTGAAGATGGGCTACACTGGATGTAAGCATACATTTATAGCATATTTAATACATGAAAGTGGTCTCTTAGAAGAGTATAGTTATAGGAAACGGATGCTAAAATTAGTAAGGAGATTTTTGTACCTATATATTTGTTGTTTTTGACTAAAGATGTTAGCCTCCTGTCTAACCATGAAAAAGGAGTGAATTTCTACTATCTAGCAATTTGGGAAAGTTAGTAGGGAAGAGAAAGGGTCAATTAGTCTCCCATAAATTAATGCTCCCAGGAGCCCCTAGAACTTGGAAATAAGAGGGTTACATCTGTTTAAAGATCTTTTAGAAGTTTAATAGTTTCATTTTAGTCCTGCAAAATCTGGTCAGTCAGTGTGGGAAAAGCTGCAGCATTTGTGTTCTGGCCTGAGGCAGCCACCATTTCTGCATAGTATAAATGAAAACTGGTCTCCCTGCTAGGAACAGAGATGAAAAAGTTCATCAGGAGGTGATCTTGTCTTGTTCTCTGAGCTACAGATGCATATATTAAGTAGTTTACTTGACATTGCCACTTTGAATAAATCAAAAGTACTACCTCAAACTCAATACAGTATGCTCAAAATAGAATATGTAGGATGTTCACAACATGTTCTAAATATGGTTCTCTTCACATTTCCCTAGTTTTCTGTATGAAACTACTGTGAATGTAGTTGCATAAGCCAAAAAGATGGAGTTACTCTCAATCTCTCTTATAACTTTTACTTCTACTTCCAATCTGTCATTAAATCCCATTTATTTTACCTCTTCCTAAATCTCTCTTGAAATCACCCATTTGCTTCCACCCCCAATTAAACAAACCATTCAAACTATTTAAAATTTTACCTTTATGAATGAAAAGCATCACCTACCACATCAGTAAGCAAAGGATATTGTGGTGATCAAGACATTGCCCACTGAAGATGCCCCTGAATGTGTACCTTGGGGAGATTCAGCATGGAGAAAAATGGGATACTGGCATTAAATAGTTAAGATGTATATCAGTGGTGTGGTTTCAAAAAGCCCAGACTCTTGCATCTTCCCATGCATAGAAAAGCACCAAATTCATTAACTTCAGATGTCTATTTTTTCTTTAATTAATAATAATATTCTTTTTTTTAATTTAATTTAATTTAATTTTTTAATTTTACAATATTGTATTGGTTTTGCCATATACCAAAATGAATCCGCCACAGGTATACATGTGTTCCCCATCCTGATGCTCTGACTACCTGTTTTTTTGTTTGTTTCTTTGCAAAAATTCCAATATATTCTGGCTCCTCCCTACCTCTTCAGAACAGCCCCTCACAGTTATCTGAGAGCCTGTCTCCTGGGCTTAAGTCCTCAGTGTGTCTGCTGAATAAAACATAATTCTCAACTTTTAGGTTGTGCATTTTTTTTTCCTATCTATACTTTCTACTACATAAAGTAAGAAACTTCTAAAAGCATCTACTTTGAGTCTCACTTTCTTTCTCATCCATTCCTAACAGCCTAATAAAAAGGAGAATGGATAAATAAACTAATATGTACAACAACATTGCTGTTGTTTTTCAGTTCCTAATGTGTCCAACTCTTTGTGACCCCATGGACTGCACAATGCCAGGCTTCTCTATCCTTCACTATCTCCCAGAGTTTACTAAAACTCATATCCATTGAGTCGGTGATGCTATCTAACCATTTCATTCTCTGTCACCCCCTCTCCTCCTACCCCCAATCTTTCCCAGCATCAGGGTCTTTTCCAATGAGCTGGCTCTTTGCATTAGATGTCCAAAGTATTGGAGCTTCAGCTTCATCATCATTCCTTCCAATATCTATTCAGGGTTGTAGATGAGACATATTATGAACACTTCTCTTATAAGTATATAGTTATAGAAAACAGATGCTAAAATTAGTATGTTGAGTGAAAGAAGTTTCTTTGAAGATTATGTATTGCATGATTCCACTTACATTAAGTACTGAGGTAGGCAATACTAACCTAAGATGATAGATCAGTGGTTGGGCTTCCCTGGTGGCTCAGCTGGTAAAGAATCCATCTGCAATGCGGGAGACCTGGGTTCAATCCCTGGGTTTGGAAGATTCCCTGGAGAAGGGAAAGGCTACCTACTCCAGTATTCTGGCCAGCAGAATTCCATGAACTGTATAGTCCATGTGGTTGCAAAGAGTCAGACACGACTGAGTGACTTTCACTTCACTTCACTTCTGAGATTTAAGGATTGACGGGGAAGGAGCACAGGGAATTTTCTGGCATGATGGAGCAATTCTGTGACTTGATATGCATTCATCAGGACCCTTAAGATATGAGTATTTAATTGTGTGAGATGAAAAAATTGTGCATATCTGATCATTTACCATCCTTGCCCCACACCCAAATTCAGTGTTTTCTTTTGTTGTTGTTGTTCAGTCACTAAGCTGTGCCCAACTCTTTGTGACCCCATGGGCTGTAGCCCACCAGGCTCCTCTGTCCATGGGGTTCTCCAGACAGGAATATTGGAGTGGGTTGTCATTTCCATATCCAGGTTTCTCTTGTTATTAAGATACAATTAAAATCATTTATATGGTTTATAGTTTTTGGCTCTTGCTTTCCTCTGCCGTCTTTGGCTCTTGCTTTCCTCTGCCCTCAACTTCCACCATACTTCCTGTATTCCAGTCATTCTAATTTTTTTTTCAGTTTATCAAAATATCTTTGTACTCCCTGGCTCCAGATGCCTGTGTATCTTTTTCTTTCTACTGGGTTTTCCTTTAACTCCCTATGTTTTGCTTGCTTGATATTCATTCCTCATATTTCTGTTTAGATATCACTTTGTCAGAGAAGCCTTCCCAGACCTCCCTAACTAGAACAACCCCTTCTATTAAATGCTGCTCAATGCTCCTCTCCTTCAAAGCCTTAGTATTCTTTCAGGTTTTTTTTTTCTTTAAATAATAACTTTTTAATAAGATCTGTCTTGGTGATGACACAGTGATCTTCATTATATCATAGTCCATGTCTATTTTTGTTTACATTTTCCCCCCAGAGTCCAACACAGTGCTTGGCATATAATAGACACTCCATATTTATTGAAAGGATGGGTGGATTAATGAGCTTGAAGAGTGAGTTCCTGATCTCTGGTATACTTGATAGGATGAAGGAGCCCAATACTAAATGAAGCAATGATCATAAAGAAATGGACAATGAAGATCATCCTAAGAAGACAGGGCACTGAAATCATTATCAATATTGTAGTGAGTCTGGTGTGACAGAGAGAAGAAAGTGGAGCAGAAAGTCAGCAGCACTGGAGTTATGTCATGGATCTACTTTTGATGAAGCAGGAATGTTCCCCATGATGGGAACAATAACTGAAAAAAATAAAAATACTTAGGAAACACAGGCTACCAATTAGAAAAGTAAGAGTATGTAGAAGTTGTGGAGAAATCTGTTTTATTTTACTAGTTGGAAGAAATTTTCCATCATTAAATGTTCCTATCCATTGGATAGGCTGCCTCATAAGAAAGAAATTATTTGAGCACTGTTTATATTATTATCTGTGAATAATATTAGAAAAAAAAAAAAAACAGCTTCCTGTATTATATGGGAACTAGTACAAGATGAGTTCTCTTCTGTATCAAAATTCTATGATTTTTAAGACATGATGTTTTCTCCTTCTGGCAATAATTATCCAGTGAGGAGATATAGTGAAAATATGAAGAAGCATATGATAAATGTCTAAAGACATAAATGAGATACTATTGAAGTTGTGAAGACCAAAGATTTCTTCTGGATAGGGATACCAAACCATTTTTATTGGAGAAGGTGGAATTTGAGCAAGGCCTTAAAAATGGATGAAGTATTCAATATACATAAAAAGAAATAAATTAAAAGAAAATGTATAGTCATGACAAAGGGATGGTGGTGGGAATGCACATACTCAAGAGATAATAAGCTTTAGAATGGTTAAAGTGTAGAATATGTATTATGAGATTGCTGAGAGATAAGCTTATAAAATAAAACCAAAGTTATATGAAATTGAATTTAGAAGGATCCTCAGAAATCTTCTGGTTTAAAACCATTCATTTTATAGAAATCAATGGAGATCCCAAAACATCAATTGACTTATTCAATACTATCTTGCTACTATGTGACTAAGCATAGCCTGGTACCCAAATCTGTTTGATTTTAAACTAATAGTTTAAGAATCTCTCTTTCCACTATACCTCACTACCAGACTTGGGGTAACTATAAGAGTCAGATGGAGGCATTTGACCTTTTACCTAACACACAAGGGGAGCTATGGGAAGATTTGAGCAATGTATAAGTAATATGAATAGACTTGTGTTTTAGAAATATTCATCTTATGGTTGGAGGAAGAAATAACGAAAACCAAAGAAGAAACTTAGATTTGGAAAGGAAGCAATGTTCAGCATGACTTGCTACCAAAAACAGCTATCACTAGAATTACACTGTAGACAACATGACATATGGGACTAAAGATCAGCGTTGTTAGTTCTGGAGAAAAATCGGGGTCATCCAAATAAAAAATGATAGAAAGTTTAAGGCACAAGTAAATGGCCTTTAGAAAGAAAAGTATGATAAATAAAAATTAAAACAGTCAAAGGATAGATCCTTTAGTATTCATATTTCTGTGTGGGAGGAGGAAAGGAAACCTGTGATGGAGATAAAGTATAGGTAGCAGAGAGGAAAGAGGAGGTATATAACTTGCCACACAAAGCCAAGTTTTAAGAAAACTGAACTTGTTGGCCTGAAATGAATAGACAGCCAAATATTTCACCAGTGAAGATAGGTTTATTTGTGATCAGAAGGTAAATTGAAGTTTGGGCTCTGCAATCATGGTGAGCTACATGCAAGACCCTATCCAGCAAGGGAAAGAGAATGCTTTCATAGGAAGGAAAAGAAAGTTAGGAGGTCTACAGTAAACAGAGTCCATGGTTTTCATTGGCTGAGCCCTTGCCAGAAAAGGAGTCTTTCCTCTTCCTGTTGTGCTCTATTATCATTTCAAGGTGTGAGAGCTCCCCCATCTGGTCTGCTCTATTATCATTTCAAGGTGTGAGAGCTCCCCCATCTGGTCTCTCAACCCTAAGTTTCAGTTTATTAATTTGTTAGAGACTTGTAGGACAATTTCCTATTGTGCAAAGAGATGGAGGAATATGAATGTCGAATAAAGACTGTTGATGAGACATTCACAAGCACTTTTAATAATGATTCCATATTCACAGAATACTCTGACCCAGGCAAAGAGAGAAGCATTTTGTGCTTCAATGGGACTTGAGCCTGTTTAAGTAGAGAATTGCTCAGCTGTCATCAGGGGCCACCAGCTAAACAGGGTACTAGATATGTCCAAAAGCTGTTTAGGAGACTGTTGTATCTGAATCTTAGTGGCAGCAGATGCATGTATTACAAGGAAAAATGTGTTTCATTTTAGTACCCTGACTGTACTAGTCCCTATATAGAGGGCAAATTGAATGATATGCTGCCATGAGATTTTCTGACTTTCTGGATTGGATTTCTCTGGCATCTATCCTCCTCTTCATTCAATTTTTTGAATTATCAGGGTGTAGAAATCATAATCTTAAAAGGTCCTCTTTGCTATTTTCCTTTCTTTCCCATTCTACCATTTCTTTCTTTGTTTTATAATAAAAAGGTGAAAGCATTTCCACTGTAACTCACAGTATGATTAAGAGAAGATTTAACGTGATTATGGCTAATCCTTTCATTTTACTTTATTTGGTTTTCGTTGTTTCCTTCCCACCCTTCTGAATTGTTTTATTTTATATACGTCTTATGAAAACTTGACATTTATTAAAAATACATGATTATTATAATGGAAATAAAGTGCTTTCCTTTTATACTATAATGGACCCACTCCTGTATTTTAACTTCAATTGTCTCATTGTGTGAATCAAAATGCAACATCTATAGATCATAGATGCTTTTTCAAATGTGTTTTTCTTCAAATTTCAATTTTTTCAAATGGGGTTTGTACATGCATAAATTTGCACCAAATTATCTATGCAACAGTTGTTATTAGAATAAGGATATAGCAAATAGAGAACAAAGCAAAATTGTGTGACTTAGAATTACATTTTTTTTAGAGTTAAGAGTTAATTTTCTAATCAGAAAAGCACTTCATTTCATTACCTATGAAATGCCTTTTTAAAGTCATTAAATCATATTCACATACAGGTATATGATTTAGTTCAGTGGGTTAATCAATGGGAATCATGAGATTAACATCTCTGCTCCATTATTAGCTTAAGCCAGTGGTTTTAATGAGAGGGTTTTTGCCCTGACAGGGAAATTTGGCAATGTCTGGAGACAATTTTGGCTGCCAAAACTGGGGCATGAATGGGCCATACTTCTGGAATCTAGTGGGTAGAGATGCTATTAAACATCTTCCACAACGAAGAATTATCCAGCCCAAAATGTTAACAATACTGAGGCTGAGAAACCTTGGGTAAAGCCCAGTTCTCTAGAAAGATCCCCCATTCTTTTCACTGTAGCCAATCTTTTCACAAATACATGGTATAAATTATTGGGACACCTGAAGATGTTAGTCCAAATATCTCCTTGTAAATCTTTCCCACTAGAGAAAGGATAGGGGTTATGGAGAGGCAATTCTAGAAAATAGGGTACTTATAAGAGCTCCCATATACCAGACACTCTTATTAGGTGTTTTACATATATTGTTTGACTTAATCCTCACACAGATATCTTATGAGATAGGCCTCATTTTTGTAGGCCATATTTTTATAGATGTTCAAAATGTGAGACTCAGAAAAGTGAGAATAACTTCCCAAGGTCATACTGTGCATCTGAAGAATTGCAATTTGCCACACTACAGTGCTTGTTCTCCCACTAACTGGAAAGGCCATGCAAAGTACTTACTGTAGATAGTACAGCAATGGTATAATATTCCTAAAAGAAATTCCCTCATTATTATTCAGTAAGAGTATTGACACACTGAAAAAAATTTGCTTGCAAAAACTGATTCAAGAACATATCAAATTCTTTCCTATCTTTGACAAAAAAGGAAGAGAAGCTGAAAATCTTGCCTTTATAATAGAAAATTATTTGTTCAGCGAAAATGAAGGTCTTTTCAAAGCACAGTTTGTTTCATCGTACTAGATGTGAACAAATTAGATAATCTCTCTAAGTATTTTCCAGTCTTAAGAGAGTATGGTCACCCAAACTTTCTTTATCCCTCCAGTTTCTGTGCTTAAGTCTGAACTTGCTATTTCATAAACAAGCAAATATTCAGGAGTAGGCACTCAAAGAAAGACAGAGAGAGAGACACAGAGATGGAAAGTGTAAACATGCATGTGTCTAAGAGTGTGCTTTTAGGATACTTCTGTACTAAGTTGTGGCTATATCGGACTTATAATGAAAATAAACTGACAATGTTTTTGAAATAGCATTCATAGGCAGTCTCCATGATAGGACCAGCTAAATTAAACAACAAAGTCCTACTATATATCCCAGGGAACTGTACTCAATATCCTGTGATAAACTATAATGGGAAAGAATATGAAAAAGATTGTGTGTGTATATATGTATATAAAACTGAGTCACTTTGCTGTACAGTAGAAATGACACAACATTGTAAATTAATGATACTTCAATAACATAAATTTTTTTGAGAAAAATGTAATATTTATTAGACAGAAAAGAGGATACAAATAAAAGGTGTCAGACGGTTTCATTTCTTTTAGAAAAAGAATAAAAAGAAACAATCATGTTGACCTTTGTTCAAACGCAGTTTATTCAAAACCCAGTGTCTGTGTTAGCCTGGCGTCTCATTCAGCAGGCAGCTTCCCTGGCAGTTACGAAAACAAAAAGGTTGTTAGGAGCAGAATAACCAGATAAATGGATAAACATGTAAGAAGTTAAAACAACTGAAGTTCAATTAATCACTTTGTTGTTATTTAGTTGCTCAGTCGTGTCCAACTGTTTGTGACCCCGTAAACTGCAGCATTCCAGGCTTCCCTGTCCTTCACTATCTCCCAGAGTTTGCTCAAACTCGTGTCCATTGATTGAGTCAGTGATGCCATCCAACCATCTCATCGTATGTTGCTCCCTTCTCCTCTTGCCCTCAATCTTTCCTAGCATCAGGGTCTTTTCCAATGAGTCGGCTGTTGTCATCAGATGACCAAAGTGTTGGAGCTTCAGCTTCAGCACCAGTCCTTCCGATGAATATTCAGGGTTGATTTCCTTTAGGATTGACTGGTTTGATCTCCTTGTAGTCCAAGGGACTCTCAAGAGTCTTCTCCAGCACCACAGTTTCAAAGCATCTATTCTTCAGCGCTCAGCCTCCTTGTTTCTACTCTCACATCTGTGTATGACACTAGAAAAACCACAGCTTTGACTGTACAGATGTTTTGTCAGCGGAGTGATGTCTGCTTTTTAATACACTGTTTAGGTTTGTCATTGGGCTTCCCTCATAGCTCAGTTGGTAAAGAATCTGCCTGCAATGCAGGAGACCTGGATTCCTAATCCTGAGTCAGGAAGATCCCCTGGCAAAGAAAACGGCAACCCACTCCAGTATTCTTGCCTGGAGAATCTCATGGACAGAGGAGCCTGGCAGGCTACAGTCCATGGGGTTTCAAGAGTCAGACACGACTTAGCAACTCAACCACCACCACCTAGGTTTGTCATAGCTATTCCTCCAAGGAGAAAGTCTTTTAATTTCACGGCTGCAGTCACTGTCCACGTTGATTTTGGAACCCAAGGAAATGAAATCTGATCCTGTTTCCACTTTTTCTCTATCTATTTGCCATGAAGTGATACTGGATGCCACGATCTTCATTTTTTGAATGCTGGGTTTTAAGCCAGCTTTTTTGCTCTCTTTCACCTTCATAAAGAGGCTCTTTAGTTTTTCTTCACTATCTGCCATTCAAGTGGTATCATCTGCATACCTGAGGTTGTTGATATTTCTCCCAGCAATCTTGATTCCAGCTTGTGAGTCATCCAGCCCAGCATTTTGTATGATGTACTCTGCTTATAAGTTAAATAAGCAGGGTGACAATATATAGCCTTGTATATTCCTTGTATACTCCTTTCCCAATTTTGAACCAGTCCACTATTCCATTTCCAGTTCTGTTGCTTCACTTTAGGTTTTTGGCTTTTTATAAGCAGTTTTTAGCACAGTTTATCCCTGGAGAAGGGAATGGCAACCTAAAAATTAAAAACTCCTATATCCTACCATCTTGGAGATTGATAACAAAAACAACCACAAAAGCCTAGTCGGTGGAATAGATTTTGCCATAAAGTGTGCAGATATCTGGCATTTAGCAAGTATTCCCATAATAGAAATACATCCCCGTATTTAATACACACACTTTAGTTTAAAAATATCTAATCAGCATTCTTATGACAACTATTTCATTGAATTGATTTGCAAACTATTTTGTGGGAGAATGGGCTTGTTCCCAATCCTGCTCAGAGCTGATGTGGAAAGGAGCTATCTGCCCTGTCTGCCTCAAGGACTTCACTTAGATCTCTAAGATTAGTGATTAGTGACTGTTTTCGATGAACAGAGATATTCTGTCAGATTCACTATTTTATGACCCATACATACCCTGGCCTTGATTTTTGAAATAATTTCTACACATCATACAGCATAATTAGAAAATGCTTACATTGAAAGTCTCTCAGACTGAAAGTGGAGTAATTGAGGTGAGAGCTATGCATATCACAAAACATTATTTCTCCTCTCTGTAGCTCCAGAGGACAAAACAGAGATGCTGCAGTGTGGCAGTTTTTCTCTGTTCCTTTATAAGGGGAGCATTTGCAAAAAAGACTTTGGGGAGGGGCTAGTTTTGGCAGCATGTTCTTACACTAGATATTTTAAGTCCACCAGGGATTCATAAATAAGAAGTTTTAACCCCTAGACTACTTTTAACGAAGATGCCCTAGGAAACAAAGCACCCTTGGATGCAGAATGCTGATCAGGCCAGAGAAATAAATGTTCATGTAATGCTGGTATTTGGGTTCTTGAAATGACTTTTTCATCTTGCTTTCAATTCATGCTGTGATAAAGGAAAAATAAAAACAGCATTGAAATTGGAATGTAAGAGATTGCATAGAGACAGCTGTTTATATTTTAGAGTTAATCTAATCCAGAGTCAGAGAGAGGAAAAGCAACTATCACTGAAATACCCTAAAGTCAAACAAAAAATCAAATATTTGAGTTCAGTTTTAAACACAGAGACACAAATGTATAGATTTAAGAAATGTGGTATTTTACTGTCCTATGAAGCACTGCAGTAACATTTCTTTACAGCCATAAGGTTGGCCATTTATAAGGTGCAAATGCACAGCCCATTAGGATCTTGTTTAAGTCCTTTATGGTCTCCCTTTCCATTTGCATCCAGTTTTACAGTTTTAAATCCACCATATATATCAGTGACTTGAATTTGAAATGCAATAGAACTAAATTTTATTGGAATGAGCCTTTATTAAAGGTCGATATTAGAACTTTAATATTCTTCATATTGACGTCTAAAATCTAGGTAAGTTTTAGTGAGAGAAAGATGGGAAAAAATGACTCATCCCACGTATTTAAAAGATGAAAAAAGATGATCACGAAATTCACTGATGTAAAATGCAGAAATGTCTTTGCATTTTGTATTAGTGTCATCGCCTCCTAATTTCCAGGGTGTGTCTGTTGCTCTCAAGAGACCCATCTTTAAGTAAGGCTACACTGTGTCTGCAGAGTAATCTACAGCAAGCTGACAGCCTATTGAGGAAATCCTGCACTGTGAATATTTATGACACCTCTGATTATTTAAAAATATATTGACTTTTAACTTTTATTATAATCCATGAAATGCAGGCTATGTACCTGCATATGGATGGTGTGGACATAGACATGTCCTTGTATATCATGTCACTTGAGTTAGAAACAGAAAGTTCTATCTTTATTAAGAACACTGTAGTAGATTATTTCTTGAAGCTCACCAGTAGTAGTTTTGTGAAGTGGAAATTATCATCCAAATGACTAAAACTCCCACAGAGATGATGTAAGATATTTGTTATGGCTTTGGCAGGTTAATTATAAACATGAGGATGATAATGGTAACTCTATTTGTCAACGTAAAATACAGGTATTAAACAAATAGGATGTAATTAAAATTTGAAAAAAATAGGCAATTAATGACTACTAATGGTAATCCAAACAGGTAGGAATTTAAGTGTTAAACCTTACAAAATTTGACCTGTAGACTGATTTTTGAATATACACTTTCTTATACTCAGTGTTCAAAACCCGCTGAAGCAAAAACAAGCACAAACAGAATTTATGTCAAAAGGCATAATATCCATGCAGAATACTTGGCTAATAAAGAAAATTAAATTTGCAAAGGATTTGAACATAAGGATTCAAATGATCCTTTAAAAAGTATCCCAGCACATCATCATATGTGACCATGAGGGAAAGTTGAGCTGCTCATGTTACCATAAAAATATTAGAATATAGGCATTTGAAAGTATTCTTTTTTCCAGATGAGACTATTCTAAAAAATCTGAATTCCCACAGATCAAATTCACATCAAAGAAAATAAAGGTGTTTCAAAAAGCAGGGTCTGCAATCCCTCTGACAGCATAATCCTGTGACAAAGAATGTAGCAATTTTAGCAGCATGCAGACAGCTGCACACAGTCCCAATATGCCTAATGGTCTGTCAGCTCCCAGTGCTGCAAAGCTCTCACACATTTTGACACTCAACTTTACCAAGGCCCATCCAGGCTGGCTGCATGACCACCAGGTCTAGTCTGTGCTTTTGGGGCTAAGGGAAATGGAATCTGAAACTGCAGGGAAGGATATGTGCCTTATTTAAAAGAGTTATTTTAAACCAATTCTGTTTTTGACTAATTTGAGAACTTATCACATGATTGCCTTTGAGGCAGAAAGTATTTCAGCATTCATATAAGGAAGCTGAATATTAAAGTATTCAGTGCTTTTCTCTTTATGGCTATAAGTACATAAAGGCATACTTCTCCGTGGTTTGAAACAGATGTGTATTTTGCAGTGATAATGGTCAATCTTTGCTAAGATAGAGGATGTTGTCTGAAACACCTGATGGACTCTTTGGTATATTGTGGAATAGGTTGTGGAATGTGGGTGAGGGAAATTCATACCAAATAGTATGAATCTAGATACTGAAACGGAGAAGGCAATGGCACGCCACTCCAGTACTCTTGCCTGGAATATCCCATGGACGGAGGAGCCTGGTAGGGTGCAGTCCATGGGGTTGCTAAGAGTCGGACACGACTGAGCGACTTCACTTTCACTTTTCACTTTCATGCATTGGAGAAGGAAATGACAACCCACTCCAGTGTTCTTGCCTGGAGAATCCCTGGTGGGCTGCCGTCTATGGGGTCACAGAGTCGGACACGACTGAAGCGATTTAGCAGCAGTAGCAGTAGCAGATACTGAAAATGATATCTACATTTTTAAAAAAGAAGCATTATGTATTTGATTACCATTAGAACATCAAGAGAAACTTAATGTGAAGGTACTTTGTTAAAATAAGTAAATTTGACAGAAATGTTTGGTTGTTTTATCTACGTTACCCAGGGAATTGACAAAAGTGTGCCAATTTCCATAGTAATCTATATCCATCCTAAGTTCAGACAAATACTGGAATATATAAGGCCCAAATCAATGCTACTAAGCCCCGGAAAAGCATGAGTGAACTATTCTAATAATTTAGACCCCCTATTTCTCCAAATTCTTGGCAGAAAACAATAGGGATTATTAACAAATATAGGTTGTTATAATGTGCTAATGATAAAATGTATATTTAAATATATACATATATTTGTTGTTGTTTAGTCAATAATTCAGGTCTGACTCTTTGCAACCCCATGGACTGCAGCACACCAGGTTTTCCTGTCCTTCACTATCTCCCGGAGTTAGCTCAAATTCATTTCCATTTTCAGTGATGCCATCTAACCATCTCATCCTCTGCTGCATCCATCTCCTTTTGCCTTCAGTCTTTCCCAGCATCAGGGTCTCTTCCAATGAGTCAGCTGGCTCTTCACATCAGGTGGCCAAAGTACTGGAGTTTCAGTGTCACGTGTATTTATACATACATGTATACATACGTATATGTAATTGTACCTGCCTAAAGATTGCTGGGAAAAATATCAATAACCTCAGATATGAAGATGACATCATCCGTATGGCAGAAAGTAAAGAGGACCTAAAAAGCCTCTTGATGAAAGTGAAAGAGGAGAGTGAAAAAGTTGGCTTAAAGCTCAACATTCAGAAAATTAAGATCATGGCATCCGGTCCCATCACTTCATGAGAAATAGTGGAAACAGTGGCTGAATTTATTTCTGGGGGGTCCAAAATCACTGCAGATGGTGATTTCAGCCATGAAATTAAAAGGCACTTACTCCTTGGAAGGAAAGTTATAACCAACCTAGACAGTATATTAAAAAGCAGAGACATTACTTTGCCAACAAAGGTCCGTCTAGTCAAGGCTATGGTTTTTCCAGTGGTCAGGTATGGATGTAAGAGTTGGACTATAAGGAAAGCTGAGTGGCGAAGAATTGATGCTTTTGAACTGTGCTGTTGGCTAAGACTCTTGAGAACAAGGAGATCTAACCAGCCCGTCCTAAAGGAGATCAATCCTGAGTGTTCATTGGAAGGACTGATATTGAAGCTGAAACTCCAATACTTTGGCCACCTGATGCGAAGAGCTGACTCTTTGGAAAAGTCCCTGATGCTTGGAAATATTGAGGGCAGGAGGAGAAGGGGACGACAGAGGATGAGATGGCTGGATGGCATCACTGACTAGATGGACGTGAGTCTGAGTGAACTCTGGGAGTTGGTGATGTACAGGGAGGCCTGGCGTGCTGTGATTCACGGGGTCGCCAAGAGCCGGACACGACTGAATGACTGAACTGAACTGAACTGAAAGGACCAGCAATTGCACCTGACCCTTCGAGGATATGGCAATCTCTTCACTTCTAGATAAGGTGAGTTCCCGATAAAATAGTATTTCCTGCAGTTGGGAAGGGACCTTTTAGGATTATAGCTGTAACTCTTCATTCCCCTTTCCCTCTTCTGGTTGTAAACTGACTTCCTGGGCACCCCATTCTAGTACTTTTGCCTGGAAAATCCCATGGACAGAGGAGCCTGGTAGGCTGCAGTCCATGGGGTTGCTGGAGTCGGACATGACTGAGCGACTTCACTTTCACTTTTCACTTTCATGCATTGGAGGAGGAAATGGCAACCCACTCCAGTATTCTTGCCTGGAGAATCCCAGGGACGGGGAAGCCTAGTGGGCTGCCGTCTATGGGGTCGCACAGAGTTGGACACAACTGAAACGACTTAGCAGCAGCAGCAGCAGCATGTTCTCAATTGGACTTCCCTGGTGGCTCAGACGATAAAGCTCATCCACGCCTCATTGAAGATGCCAATTCAGAGGATAAGTGTTTGGAATATGAGGACCATGTTTAACTCTGAGTATTTGTGCAACTGTATACTGTGTATTAATGATCACTTAATATTTTTAGATAAAGTGATCAACATATATTGAATGTTAATGAGCCCTACTAAGAAGCAGATACTATGCTAGAAACTGGGAATAGATGGGTGAACAGATAACATCCCAGCTTTTACATTATAGGGTGGGGAAAGACAAATAATAAACCAGTAATGTTCTGATAAGTGACATGGTTGAACTAAGACTGATTTGTCTAGTTTGTGGCAGTCTTCTTATTTGCATTTTGATCTTGTTCCTATAACTCGATTTTTGAGCAGAAACACATTTGCCTTTTTTTTTTTTTTCTTTTAAATGTAACATTAATCATGGCCTATAATTTTGCTTTAGATTAAGTAGGATATAAGCAAATTTGGTCTTCTGATGCTTTGGAGAAGTTATAAGAATAAAGAAAAGAAAAATGATCATGTCGTTAAGGTCAGTAAACTTATATGAACTACATTTTAAATAAAATGCTTGGTTCAAGACTTGGACGAAGGTTCATTGCAGGTCTTACTTTATTTGAACAAGTTTTCTGCCTCTAATCATATCCCTACAATACTTGATGCACACCAATAAAATATATTTAAAGATCTTTCTCACTGTTCCTTAGCCAAACAGTACTATATATCTCTTTCTAGAGCTCTGGAAAAATATTTATTTATTTATTGTTTTTGTCTTAGAATTCACAGCCAGCTTTGATTTGTTTCAGGAAGATGCTAGATTTTACATTCAAATGGGTATCTCCCATTAAGCTCGAAAGTTCTTATAAATTCTAAAATGATAATATCATTTTCCTGATTAAAATCCACTAATGGATCCTCACTGTCATTAGAATTAAATCTTAAATCCTAACTGTGGTTTACAAGATTCTACAACTTCCTGTCCCTTTGGTTTCATGCTGTCCCCTTCTCACACTCATTCCCTTTGTTAGAACCACCCCGGCCTGCTTTCTGCTCCTTGAACAGGTTAAACTTTTTCCTACTTTAGTGTATGTGCACATGGTACTTTTAGGTCTCAGTGTAAATGTCACACATCTGTAAAGTTGTGTATCCACTCTCACCCACTATCAAATAGGGATATTTTAATTTCCTATTAACATTTACCAATATAATAGCTTGAAATTAACAGATACATACTTTTATGTATAAAATAAACAGCAAGGTCCTACTGTATAGTACAGGGAACTATTTTCAGTATCTTATAATAAACTATAATGGAAAAGAATCTGAAAAAAAATTATATGGAACTGGATCACTTTGCTATACACCTGAAATTACAAACAAAATATAATGTTATTTTTTTCTTTTTTAAAATATTGAAGTATAGTTGATTTGCAATGTCATGTTAATTTCAGGTGTACAGCAAGGTGATCCAGTTACATATATATTTTTTCAGATTCTTTTCCACTGTAGTTTATTATAAGAAACTAAAAACAGTTCCCTGTACTATACAGTAGGACCTTGTTGTTTATCTATTTCATATATAGAAGTTTGTATCTGTTAATTCCAAACTATTAATTTATCCCTCCCTCCTTTCTCCTTTGGTAACCATAAGTTTGTTTTCTCTGTGAGTCTATTTTTCAACAAATGTTTCTTGAATGAATCCAAGAATGAACAAGTTTGTTTGTTGCTTTGGATAAGTGTATTGCTACACCACCAAATGTCATCTGTCTTTGTCCTCAAAGTAATAAACTTTCACAGTTGTTTTTTCATTTTCAATTTCTTGAAAATCTGCCATGAGAAATCAACTCCAGGAGCCCACAAATCTGTAAACTTCCTTTCAAACACAGATTCATACTGTGACACATGTTTTAAGATAGATTGTCCATTGCCCTGCAACGGTATCTTTATGAACATAGATATACCAATTTAGATGGTCTCCTGACTGATTTCCTTATGAAAATGATATTTTCAGCATTGCATTTGCTTATTGTTTGGTTGCCTCAGTGGCATTAATTCAGTATTGAATTATGTGTTGAGGATCTTAGTACATCTGTGACTGAAAGATTAATAAGTACTCTTTTCTCTTGAAGACCTCACAGTCTAGTGTAATGGAGATTAGTACAAAATAATGTTTCAGTACTACAGTAGCATGGGTAATCTTGCACTTTCCTAACTAGGACCCTCAAATAATTTGAATTATTTTAGATACTAGTGTGAAGCTATTTACTCTGGAGAGAGTCTGCCTATTATTTAAAATTTACCTCTGCTCCTTGTCATCAGTGAACTTTGGGCAAACTGCTGAACTTTCATGTGTTATTTTCCTCATCTGTAAAATTGGGGACAGTACCTACTTCATAGATAATTTAATGATGTAATTCATGCAAAACACTTAAATTAGCACAGAGCCTAACACATATGTTCTCAGTAAGTGATGATGATTACTATTTTAGAAGTTCTGTCATCCAGACAGTCTGATTCATTTGACTGGGGGGAAAAAAAATTTCCATCTAAACACCTGATACAGTCTGCATTGATTAAAATCATCATGATTTTGCTTGTCCTGTTTTCCTTAGTATCTTATTTCATCAAGAATGAAGGGATATTCATATATTCATATATCAGCTTTTTGTAATTTTTTCTTATTTTTTGTTTCCAAGTTGTTTGCCTTGATGGAATTAAATTGAGCTGTGTCTTGAAGGCAGTTTAGCAGTGTTACAAGCTGAATTAGCATCGTGAAGTTGTTTAATCTAATTCTGACATTTTTTTTTTGACATGGATTTGAACTGGGAGGGTTGGTTTACACATGTATTTTGTTTTCACTAAATGCATACTACAATACTACACAGGCCATGGTTGGTTGACTCTGTTACTGTGGAATCTCTGATGTGGTGAGTCAAGTGCATTTAGAGATTTTTTACTACACAAAGAGTTGGTGCCCCTAAGCCCACCTTGTTCAAGGGTCAACTGTATTTGTCAACCATGTAGTTTGCAAATGGTCTGTGAGGCAGAGATCTGGAGTCTTGGAACAATAATGGTGGGTTTTTTGGTTTGTTTGCTTTAATATTTTAAATATTTAGTATTTTAGGAAATTAAAAAGTAGAGAAAGGAAATTTCAGAGTCTGATACAGAATCATGTTAAATATGTTCTAAGGATTTGTAAATATAGTTATTTATACAATTCTTCCTTTTTATTTAGCTTAGAGTTGGAAAGTTTGGGGCAGAAATCTAAAATCTAGAAAAAAAAGGAACTGGGAGGAAGGAACGTTACTTATAGCAATACTTTACTAAGACAGTGTGAGGGAATTTGGTATATTTTAACATAAGATCATTTTTTACCATTTACCTGTAGTCATAAATGGTTTAAGTGACCCTTATTTGACCAAATGTCACATTTCCTCAAGCATTATGATCAAAAAGATGTTATACTTTATATCAATTTCAAGTAATAATGTTCATAGATATTTCTTAAATGAATAAAATGCTTAGTGAAATATTAGGTAGTTGCTATAGAAGACCACAACATATAAAAGAAAGCATCTGATTAGCTTAGGAGCTAGCACAGAGTAATAACTCAAACCTTGTTAGCTAGTATGAAAAATTATAATGATGGTACTCTTGCCTTTAAGGAAATTTTCTTGAAAAGAACAGCCACAAAACAGATATACCTACATAGAATTAATTTATTCACTAAGCCTTAATTATTTTTTAGTTTTTTTTTTTATTTTAAATTTGCTTTTTAACTGAAGCATAATTGCTTTACAGAATTGTGTTGGTTTCTGCCAAACATCAACATGAATCAGCCTTAGGTATACATATGTCCTCTCTCTTGAACCTACCTCCCCATCCTATCCCTCTTAAAGAATGTATGCCATGTTTAAATTACTGGCTGAGAGGAAATGAAGAAGTAAAGATCAATTAAATAAATACAATGGACAAAAACTCACAGTCTACTTGGTGATGTGTGAGGGACTAAAAAAAAATATTTATTGACCAGCTTACATTCTCATCTCATTTAATTCTTAAAATTTTATCAGCTAAGCATAACTATACCTATTTGACACATACTGAAATTGAGGCTCAGAGAGGTTAAAGAGCTTAACCAGTCACATAAGTAGTTGAATGGTAGAATCTGAATTCCAACTCATATCTGTCTCAATCTAAGTATGGTATTCTTTTCATTGTGCAGTAGGTGCCTTCATGGCAGAGACTATGAAAACAAAAAATTAATATGATGCTGAACAAAATATATTATAAGGGCCTTTAAAATGTATAAAGTTCAATCCTCCTATGAGGATCCAGAGTGAGGGCAAGATAAAAGGACAGTGAGTATATTTTGGGCTCTTATTAATTGCCCAATTTATTGTATACTCCTGGAGGAAGGCATGGCAACCCATTCCAGTACTCTTGCTTAGAGAATCCCCATGGACAGAGGAGCCTGGTAGGCTATGGTCCATGGGGTCCCACGGCTAAAATGACTTAGCATGCACACATGCACTATGCTAAGCACAAAATGCAACTCCAATATACTATTCTCTGGACTTCCCTGGTGCCTTAGTAGTAAAGAATTACCTGCCAATGAAGGAGATGTGGACTTGAACCCTGGGTTGGGAAGATCCCTTGGAGGAAGAAATGGAAACCCACTCTAGTATTCTTGCCTGGGAAATGCCATGGACAGAGGAGCCTGTGGGCTACAGTCCATAGGGTCACAAAGAATCAGACATGACTTAGTGACTAAAGAACAACAAGATTTTAATATTATGTATTTAGTTTTGAGTTAATTAAAAGCATTTTGAAGCAATGGTGTTTTCTGTGTGTGTGTGTGTGTCTTAAGCTTTTTTAAAAGCAAAAAGAATGCAGTTTGAAGAGAATGGGTAACTGAGATTATATAAATATATTTTTTCCGTGAAAATATACCAAGAAAGCAAGTTTTCTCACCTTGAAGATTATTGACTATTGGGTGTGATCAAGGAGAGAAAAATACTAGATGTAGGGAAGAATCAGCTGAGAATATTTTTAAGTGACTTATTCAAAGTATTTATTCTGGAAATAAGAAGCCATGAAAAGAGAAATGGCCATCTTGTCTCAGGAACATAAAAAATTATCTGTGTTTACCCTAAGCAAAGAAGACAATCATGAGTGGTGCAGAGACTCCTTTTGGAAACTAATGATAGACACTTCTATATGACAAAATAATGCACAAGTGGCTTTTTCTTTTTCAAAATTCAAATTTATGAACTTCATTAGATATTGATTGTTTAATATTCTTAAGTGGTTGGCTAATTTCCGTGTATCACATACTTGGAACCATAGCCCTGTTCTTTCTGACACATCACTCAATCAGTATAATTTATAGAACAAGAGCAGCAACCAGCAGCTGCTATAGTTTTGAGAGGTGGATATTTCAGATGGAAATCCATAAGTGCAGGTGACTTTTAAAATTTTATCTCAAATATGATTTGTGTTGGGGCTTCCCTGGTGGCTCAGTGGTAAAGAATTTGCGTGCAATGCAGCAGACCAGAGTTTGATCCCTGGGTCGGAAAGATCCCCTGGAGAAGGAAATGACAACCCACTCCAGTATTCTTGCCTGGAGAATTCTATGGACAGAGGAGCCTGGTGGGTTACAATCCATGGGGTCACAAAGAGTCGGACATAATTTAGCAACTCAACAACAATGATTTGTGCTGAAACTTGCAAACCTCATTAAACAAAATCAAAATATTCAAGTCTTTCACTGCAGAGCATTTGAGGACCAGTAGAATTCTCTTCCTAGCTAATACATTTTAATTTTCTAATTTTGATTAGAACTTTTGCATTTTGATTCCTTTTCAATTCAAAAATATATGTAAAGAGAAGACTATTTTCATAACAACATGCCTCCTCCCCCAGCAGTCTTTTCATTATTGAAGAGTTTCTAATGTGTTTCTAATAATATTTTCCAGAAGCAAAACTGAATCAGGAAATGCAAATTTCCAGAATTTCATTAGGGAAACAACATTATTTTATTTGTTTTTAAGAAATCTTTTGATGTACAAGATAGTATATTTGATACTGATAATAATTTTACTATGATGATCTCTCTACTAATAGAACATATTGCATTAATAAAATTTCATGGGTTTTATTTTCAATGAGAGTTATTAGGGAAGAACTACTCTGAGGTATTTGATTATAATATAATAATTTATCTTTTAGAAAGTGAGTAAAATGTTGATTGTGATTATATATTTCAAATTTATTAATGATCACTATTATTTTATTGAAAATATGTTAAAATCTCAAGCATTTTAAGTTCACATTTAATACTAATATAAAATGATACTTTTCATTATTATACATTTTACAATTATTTTCTACATAGCTACAGTTATACTATCCTTATTGCTTATTTTCTTCTTCTCTCTTAATATTGTATCAGGAATAGAGTTCAGTGTTTCTAAAGTTTTTAAAAATTATTAGAATTTTAATGCAGACTTAGTAGCTTACGTTGCTGATATGCCATTATTTATTAAGCTGTTTTCCTAGTCATGTAGGTTGCATCATAATTTTTACTGATTTAAATAGTACTGTAGACCAGCAGTCCCCAACCTTTTGGGCACCAGGGATCAGTTTTGTGGAAGATAATTTTTCCATGAACAGAGGGGTGGAGGGTTTGGGGATGATTCAAGTATATTACATTTTTTGTGCACTTTATTATTATTACATCAGCTCCACCTTAGATCATCAGGCATTAGATCCCAGAGGTTGGGGACCCTTGCTATAGAGAATTTTGATGTTTCTTTTTTGCTTTTAAGATTTTTTTCTCTTTTTTTTTTTTTTTTTGAGAAGAAACAGAAGTAACTTTATGTCTTTCATCTGTAAGAAATTATATTTAAATAGTTGAAATAACTATAAAACTTGTAATTAGCAAAATGGCAGACAATACCATTCAACAGTTTTAATTTTACAACATGTGTCTCACTTTACCAGTCCTCTTACTTTTACCCTGCCTTGTAAGTATCTGAAGTCATAGAGGACACCATCTCATATAAATGCCTTCTATTTGATACATTCAAAATTTATTTTTACTTTTTTAAAAGCAGAGTTCATGTGTAAACATAGTACATAGTACAGACTTCCATGGCAGCAACTGTTCTGCATCAGTTTAACTCCCCACAAAGAATTGATCAGCAGGGATGTTCCTCACCAATTTAATTCCTTTGCATTCTGAAACAGATGAACTTGATATCTTTTTGTCACCTCCTCTCTTAGCCTCCAAAGTCTTTTCTACCTAAGTGGTAGAGATGGTACTGGAGAGGGGTGCCATTGCCTTCTCCACAATACATGTTTGGTTCTTCAGAAATACAGATGGCAACCTGGGACCTATGACTGGCATGTAAAGCAAGGGAAGTCTTGTGGGATAGAGCCCTTAAACTGTGGAGTCTGTGCTAACTATAGATAGTTAGTGGCAGAATTGAATTGAACTATAAGACACCCAGTTGGTGTCAGAATTAGTTTATGTGGGGCAAAAGTCCTCACATATTTAATGCCAGAAGAGTTATGAAGTTAAAAAAAAAAAAAAAGTTCCCCTTCCTTTCCTTCATTCTTTTCCTCCCAGGTTGGAGAGCCCAGTGACCTGTCTCTTAGCTGGCCACTTCTTCCTGCAGGGAATAGTCAGTCAATCTCTCCAGAGGTGGGGGTCTATATCCAATGAATTAATTTTGTTTCTGTTCTGAATGAAGCCATCAAGTCCCATCTCCTCTTCTCCTTCTGGAATACCCATTATCCTTATGTTGCCTTTTCTAATAGATAGTTCTCACAGAGTTTCTTTATTAAAAACAAAAACAATTAGTTCACCCTCCCTTTATACCCGAATCCTATCTAGACTTCTCTCTTTAAGCTTGCTAATTCTCTCTTCCATATAGTCAGTTCCATTTCCGTTGCTTTCTGATGCTTTCTTTCATTATTGAGTTCTTCAGCTCCAGAATTTCTGTTTGATTCTTTTCTAGTTTCAGTCTCTTTGGTGAAATTTCCTTCTGTTCATTAATTTTATTCCTAAGCTCATTAAACTGCCTTTCTGAGTCTTCCTGTAGCTCATTGTGTTTTTTCATGGCAGCTAGTTTGAACTCTATCAGATCACAATCTTCCATGACTTTAAGTTTGGTTTCTGCAATATTCTCATTTTTTTCTTTGTGATACTGAATTACCATGGGTTTTTTTAAACTTGCGTATTTTTCATTTTGTGTAATTTAATTTCAGAACATATTTAAAAAAATAACATGATACACAGCATTCAAACCTCTGGCAAATGTGGAAAGGAATAGGGCCTGAGGCCCTTATACACTGCCTTAGACAGAAGGGCAGAAATAAATTCACTAGACATCAGTAGAGGGGACCTGGTAAGCCAGAGCCACTGCGGCTGCTCCTGGGGAGCCATGGGGACACTATACAGAGGGAACAAAATTTGTAGGCAGAAACTCCTAATTTACTTCTATTCAAGAGGCTTCCTCATCACACTCAAGGGGGAATCTCATCAGGAACAGCAGCCCTGGGCTCCTCTGCTGTCACATTATCTTCGTCAATGCCCAGGCCTAGCTTGATAATGCCATAGATGAAGTTGGAGTGGGTCTAGGGAGCTACCATGGTTTTTACTGGTGCTTGATGAGTTGTTTCTCTGCCAGTGCATTTGAAGTAGTGAACACTTTTCTTATTTAAGTAAAATCGTGTTTATATTTATTTTGATTCTAACAGTTCAACAAGTTTGTAATTAGAGGCTCTTTTTAAATTTTTCAATAGGTGGCACCATAGCTGAAGTTTTTGTTTTTTCTTACCTGAGCTGCCTCTGGCTATATTTGAGAATGGGCACTTTCCATCCTGCCTCTGCAAGAGGTATCACTGGTGTCCTCTTCATCATTGCCTGTGACTCCAGTGTTACTCGTGCCTTGTTATAGACAATGTTGCTGGTATTGCTGGTGTTGCTACCCTGGGTACTGGGATGGCTGGCGCCTCCACTGTGTCTGGGTTTGCCTGGGTCACAGGCACCAGTGTTGTGGTGGAGGGGGAGGAAATGGGTAGAGAGATAGAGGGAGTCATGGGTGTCACCACAGTCCTGGGGTTGTGGGCCCCATCATATTGCTGCCTGAATCCCTATGGCCATGAGTACCATTGTAGCCTGGAGGCCAGAGAGTTATGTACACCACCTCTGTTGCTGGGATTATGTGAAAAGCTGCCAAGGCCAAGGGATGGACATTATAAGTGCCAATTCTGCTGTTCTCTCAGTTCTGCCTCCTCTATGTGTTCCAATCCAGGGAACTTCAGATATACATACAAATGTGTATGTGTCTGGCATCCTGGTATATTGGGCAATGGAACCACTTTTGAGTTATGAATGCTTTACTAGTTGTAGATTGATGCATATGTGCATGCTTAGTCGCTCAGTCATGTCTGACTTTTTGTGACCCCATGGACTGTAGCTCGCCAGGCTCCTCTGTCCATGAGATTCTCCCAGCAGATATACTGGAGTGGCTTGCCATTTCCTCCTCCATGGGATCTTCGCGACCCAGAGATTGAACCTGCGCCTCCTGCTGCTCTTGTAGTGGCAGGCAGATTCTTTACCACTGAGCCACCTGGAAAGCCCATAGATTGATAGGGAGAGACAAAAGGAATATATCATGCCACCATGATGCTGATGTCAGTCCCTATTGGAGTTTTTAACCAAGAAAATGTTTTAATTAAAAAAATTATAATATATTTATAAATTAAAATTTGAAACTATATACATGCATAGAACTTTGTGCATGCTTAGTCACTTTGCAACCCCATGGACTGTAGCCTGCCAGGCTTCTCTGTCCATGGGATTCTCTGGGCAAGAATACTGGAGTGGGTTGCCATTTCCTTCTCCAGGGGATCATCCTGGCCAGAGACTGAACCCGAGTCTGCTGCATTGCAGGCAGATTCTTTACTGTCTGAGCCACCAGGGAAGTCTTCACCCACTGTTTCAATTCTGCAGTTCACCCCTGTCAAAGTCCTCTGCACACCAACTTCTACAAGGTTCTATCCTTAGTTTTTCAATATATATCTCTTGCTAAGGCCACTTGACACACCCCCTTTCTTCAGTTATCTTCTATAATATGTCTCCTCAGCCAGATATTTTTCCTGAACTCTAGATTCATAATTCTCAAATGAACATTGAGCATCTCCACTTGGAAGTTCCACAGGCACCCCAAACTCAAATTGTTCAAACCAAGATTCTTGCCTTTCCTCTATCAAAACTAGTTTTTCATGCTTAAAAAATAGAAGGTTAATAGATGGAGAAATATACCATGTTCATGGATCAGAAGAATCAATATAGTGAAAATGAGTATACTACCCAAAGCAATCTATAGATTCAAAACAATCCCTATCAAGCTACCAACGATATTTTTCACAGAGATAGAACAAATAATTTCACAATTTGCATGGAATTACAAAAAACCTCGAATAGCCAAAGCAATCTTGAGAAAGAAGAATGGAACCAGAGGAATCAACCTGCCTGACTTCAGGCTCTACTACAAAGCCGCAGTCATCAAGACAGTATGGTACTGGCACAAAGACAGAAATATAGACCAATGGAACAAAATAGAAAGCCCAGAGATAAATCCACGCACATATGGACACCTTATCTTTGACAAAGGAGGCAAGACTATACAGTGGAGAAAAGACAATCTCTTTAACAAGTGGTGCTGGGAAAACTGGTCAACCACTTGTAAAAGAATGAAACTAGAACACTTTATAACACCATACACAAAAATAAACTCAAAATGGATTAAAGATCTAAATGTAAGAGCAGAAACTATAAAACTCCTAGAGGAGAACATAGGTAAAACACTCTCCGACATACATCACAGCAGGATCCTCTATAACCCACCTCCCAGAATATTGGAAACAAATGCAAAAATAAACAAATGGGACCTAATTAAACTTAAAAGCTTCTGCACAACAAAGAAAACTATAAGCGAGGTGAAAAGACAGCCTTCAGAATGGGAGAAAATAATAGCAAATGAAGCAACTGACAAACAACTAATCTCAAAAATATACAAGCAACTCCTACAGCTCAATTCCAGAAAAATAAATGACCCAATCAAAAAATGGGCCAAAGAACTAAACAGACATTTCTCCAAAGAAGACATACAGATGGCTAACAAACACATGAAAAGATGTTCAACATCACTCTTTATCAGAGAACTGCAAATCAAAACCACAATGAGGTACCATTTCATGCCAGTCAGAATGGCTGCTATCTGAAAGTCTACAAGCAATAAATGCTGTAGAGGGTGTGGAGAAAAGGGAACCCTCTTACACTGTTGGCAGGAATGCAAACTAGTACAGCCACTATGGAGAACAGTGTGGAGATTCCTTAAAAAAAACTGGAAATAGAACTGCCATATGACCCAGCAATCCCACTGCTAGGCATACACACCGAGGAAACCAGAATCGAAAGAGACACGTGTACCCCAATGTTCATCGCAGCACTGTTTATAATAGACAGGACATGGAAGCAACCTAGATGTCCATCAGCGGATGAGTGGATAAGAAAACAGTGGTACATATACACAACGGAGTGCTACTCAGCCATTAAAAAGAATGCGTTTGAATCAGTTAGAATGGAATTTGGAAAGATGGTAATGATAACCCTGTATGCGAGACAGTAAAAGAGACACAGATGTATAGAACAGTCTTTTGGACTCTGTGGGAGAGGGAGAGGGTGGGATGAATTGGGGGAATGGCATGGAAACATGTATAATATAATATAAGAAATAAATCACCAGTCCAGGTTTGATACAGGATGCTTGGGGCTGGTGCACTGGGATGACCTGGAGGGATGGTATGGGGAGGGAGGTGGGAGGGGGCTTCAGGATGTGGAACATGTGTATGCCCATGGCGGATTCATGTTGATGTGTGGCAGAACCAATACAATATTGTGAAGTAATTAGCCTTCAATTAAAATAAATAAAAGTAAATAAAAAATAAAATGTCAGATAGGATTCAGATTTTCTCATGCTATCTTGCATAAACTACCAACTATTTCCAATATGTGACATACAAAAGTCTAAGTTCAGAAGTAACATACTTTTCTAGATCTTTGAAAAATAAATACAAAACATTTTAAACAAACAAACAAAAAAAATAGAAGGTTAAGATAAATTTTACTACTGTTTCCCCTTCATCCCCTACTCCAGATGGCATTTTTTCCATTATGCACACTGCCTTTGGGGCGAATCAGTTCAGTTCAGTTCAGTTCAGTCCCTCAGTCCTGTCTGACTCTTCACGACCCCATGAATCGCAGCACTCCAGGCCTCCCTGTCCATCACCAACTCCTGGAGTTCACTCAGACTCACGTCCATTGAGTCAGTGATGCCATTCAGCCATCTCATCCTCTGTCGTCCCCTTCTCCTCCTGCCCCCAATCCCTCCAAGCATCAGAGTCTTTTCCAATGAGTCAACTCTTTCATGAGGTGGCCAAAGTACTGGAGTTTCAGCTTTAGCATCATTCCCTCCAAAGCAATCCCAGGGCTGATCTCATTCAGAATGGACTGGTTGGATCTCCTTGCAGTCCAAGGGACTCTCAAGAGTCTTCTCCAACACCACAGTTCAAAAGCATCAGTTCTTCAGAGCTCAGCCTTCTTCACAGTCCAATTCTCACATCCATACATGACCACAGGAAAAACCATAGCCTTGACTAGACGGACCTTTGTTGGCAAAGTAATGTCTCTGCTTTTAAATATGCTATCTAGGTTGGTCATAACTTTCCTTCCAAGGAGCAAGCGTCTTTTAATTTCGTGGCTGCAGTCACCATCTGCAGTGGTTTTGGAGCCCAGAAAAATAAAGTCTGACTCTGTTTCCACTGTTTCCCCATCTATTTCCCATGAAGTTATGGGACCGGAGGCCATGATCTTTGTTTTCTGAATGTTGAGCTTTAAGCCAACTTTTTCACTCTCCACTTTCACTTTCATCAAGTGGAGTCAAAAAAAGCATGAAGAGACATGGATGAAAGAGGGGTGGGCTGATTTTTTTCATAGGCTTTGTAGGTCTCTTTGACTTTAGAAATATGTACCTTGATTAACATTATATATGGTTTCTTTTTTTTTATGGGATGTAAAACAATGTAAAGATTATCAAAGTTTTCTTTGAACATGTCACACATTGCATAAAATATTAAGAGTAGTGAAATTTATCCTGACGCTTATAATGGAATAAATTAAAGATTCTAGGTTGAGGGTCATCACAAGGGAAGGTTGGTGATGGAGTCAGATTTACATATGAGAAACAAAACTCTGATGATTTGGCAGGCAAAGCTAGAATCAAGTAGTATAAGTAAGGACATTCCTACAAGGTGGAGGGGAAAGAGATTGAGGACCTTACCTGGAGTAGAAAAGTTGAGATGAAGCAAAATTGGAGTGCATATTTTTTTCTTAAAAATTTGAATTGGAGTCAATAGGATTTAGAGATTTTTAGGGTTGAAGGCAGTTATCAACCACATGTATGTTACTCTTTGCGTTCCCTTTATGTGAATTGTCAATATATATTCATTTCCCTTTTAACCATTAAGAACTGAAAGTTTCTCTTACAGTTATAAATTACCATGTTATATTTTAGATTACTCCTATGTCATACTTGATATAAATAATTCTCTGCTGTTCATTTGGTTTATTTTTGATTATCTATTAATATAGACTGTTTACACTTTAATTTTAGATTCTTAATTTTCATTCGTTTATATGTCCTTTTATTTCAAAACAGAAAACTCAGCTCTCCACAGCGGTAGTAGTGAACATTCTGTCCTGTCTTTGCTAGTCTTTCTATATTTTAACTTTTCCATATTTCAATTCTTTAATACATCTGTAATTTATTTTCTTTTATGGTACAAGGATGAGTATAATTCATTTTTGGCTGGCCTAATAATTAAATTGACAGAAAACAGATTAATGGGAGGAAAACCAGCAAAACTAATTTTATTCATAGGGGAACCCCCAGGGATATGAGATTCTCCAACAGTCAGGCAATTGAGGCTTATATGCCATCTTAAGCTAAGGAGAAGAGGGTATGGGTCTCAGACTTCAAAGGAAAGGAAAACAATTGGAAGATGGAAAGAGCAGATGTTTGGTAAACAAATATTTGCTGTGAAGATAACTTTTCTAATGTAAAAAGTTGGTAATAGTTTTCTTTCTAGTAACTACAGGCTTCCCATCCAAGTTATTTTAGGCATTTATGAGACATATTAAAAAAAAAAAAAAAGCTATTCCTGAGTCTGTTAGGCCTTGATTGCCTTCAGCTAAGAATAATACACATGCCAAAGTGGCATATTTGGGGATCATGTATTTAGCAACCCCTCACTGTTCAGTTATCTCAACATCATTTTTTGAATAATCTCCAAATAACCCTTATTTTGTAAAGCATACTTTATCATGTGATGTTATGATTTATAATAAGAAATATACATATTTGGTCTTCCTCCCTACTTCTGGCACAGAGATAGGATTGTAAAACCCTTGGAATTTCCTAAATGATGAGGGCCAGTAAGATGTGTTCCATTATGCTAATGAGGTAACTTTTGCAAAGCTTCTAAAGATGGAGGCTGATTGCCAGGGGAATGAATCAAGTGATTAGAGGTTTGGAACTTTCAGTCCCAGCTCACTCCCCTGACTTCCTGGGAGGAAGGAGGGCCTGGAATCTGAGTTCAGTAGTCAATGGTCAAGGGTTAAACCAATTATGACTATGTAATAAAGCCTCCATAGAAACTCAGAAGGAGGAGGTTCAGAGAGCTTCTGGGTTTATGAACAAATGGGGATTTAGGGAGAGTAGTGTGCTCAGATAGGGCATACAAGCCCCATGCCCTTTCCCCATACCTTGCCTTGTACATCTCTTTCATCTGACTACTGCTGAATTATATCCCTTTATAATAAACCACTAATCTAGTAAATAAAATATTTCCCTGAGTTTTGTGAGCCATTCTAGCAAATTAATCTAACCCAGGGAGGAAGTTATTACAACCTGGACTTGCAACTGGCATCTGATGTGGTGGGGGGCAGCTCTGTAGGACTGAGAACTTAATCTGTGATAGTGTCAGAATTGTGTTGAATTGTAGGACACCCAGTTGGTATTGGATAATTGCTTGGAATTGGGTGCAGAACCTTTAATCATATATTGCTTTTATATGATTGCATCTATTTATGGGCTTTTAATTCTGTTCCACTGAACTGTATCTCTTTCTGCCCCAGGATGAATTTTATTTCTTGATATTTTTAAAAATGTAAAAGAAATGTTTTAAAATACAAAAAGGCTGTAATGCCAATCCTCTCTTCAACCACAGTGCTTTTTATTCTTAATGTCTTTGTATATTCTTATCATGCATTATTTCATGTAATTTTGAAAATCATTTCACAGACTTATCCTGTCTCTAGATCTGATCCTGGTATGATTTTTATGGTAATTATATTAAACATATAAATTAATTTGGAGTATATCACATTTTTACTTCATCTTCTCACTCAAGACACTCCTTTTATGAATTTATGAGGTTTTACATTACATTTGAAATTACATTTTATAAAGACCCAATACATATCTCTTTAAGTTTATTCCTAAGAATTATTGTCATTATTAATAAAATCTAGCGGTTCTTGATGCTTTTTAGCAGCATAGTGCTGATAGACAAGAAAGTGCTTGACTTTTCAACATTTTCTTATGCATGACTACACTAAAACAAACAAAAAAAGACTTTCATTTTAAAGAGCAGTTTTAGGTTTACAACAAATTTGAGAGGGAGGTACAGAGATTTTCTGTATATTCCCTGGCCTCACATATGTTAGAGCTCCCCCCATTATCAACATCCCTAAGCATAAGGTACATTTTTTCATTAAGGATTCACACACCATAATCACCTAAAGTCCATAAAGGATTCACTCTTGATGTTGTACTTTCTATCAGTTCAGTTCAGTTCAGTCCCTCAGTCGTGTCTGACTCTTTGCGACCCCATGAATCACAGCACGCCAGGCCTCCCTGTCCATCACCAACTCCCGGAGCTCATTTAGACTCACGTCCATCGAGTCATTGATGCCATCGAGCCATCTCATCCTCTGTCGTCTGCTTCTCCTCCTGCCCCCAATCCCTCCCAGCATCAGAGGCTTTTCCAATGAGTCAACTCTTCGCATGAGGTGGCCAAAGTACTGGAGTTTCAGCTTTAGCATCATTCCTTCCAAAGAAATCCCAGGGCTGATCTCCTTTAGAATGCACTGGTTGGATCTCCTTGCAGTCCTGGGACTCTCAAGAGTCTTTTCCAACACCACAATTCAAAAGCATCAATTCTTCAGTGCTCAGCTTTCTTCACAGTCCAACTGTCACATCCATACATGACCACTGGAAAAGCCATAGCCTTGACTAGACAGACCTTTGTTGGCAAAGGTCTCTGCTTTTGAATATGCTATCTAGGTTGGTCATAACTTTCCTTCCAAGGAGTAAGCATATTTTAATTTCATGGCTGCAGTCACCATCTGCAGTGATTTTGGAGCCCAAAAAAATAAAGTCTGACACTGTTTCCACTGTTTCCCCACCTATTTCCCATGAAGTGATGGGACCGGATGCCATGATCTTCGTTTTCTGTATGTTGAGCCAGTTTTTTCACTCTCCATTTTCACTTTCATCAAGAGGCTTTTTAGTTCCTCTTCATTTTCTGCCATAAGGGTGGTGTCATCTGCATATCTGAGGTTATTCATATTTCTCCCAGCAATCTTGATTCCAGCTTGTGCTTCTTCCAGCCCAGCATTTCTCATGATGTACTCTGCATATAAGTTAAATAAGCAGGGTGACAATATACAACCTTGACGTACTCCTTTTCCTATTTGGAACCAGTCTGTTGTTCCATGTCCAGTTCTAACTGTTGCTTCCTGACCTGCACACAGGTTTCTCAAGAGGCAGGTCAGGCGATCTGGTATTCCCATCTCTTTCAGAATTTTCCACAGTTTATTGTGATCCACACAGTCAAAGGCTTTGGCATAGTCAATAAAGCAGAAATAGATGTATTTCTGGAACTCTCTTGCTTTTTCGATGATCCAGCAGATGTTGGCAATTTGATCTCTGGTTCCTCTGCCTTTTCTAAAACCAGCTTGAACATCAGGAAGTTCACGGTTCACGTATTGCTGAAGCCTGGCTTGGAGAATTTTGAGCATTACTTTACGAGTGTGTGAGACGAGTGCTATGGGTTTAGACAAATGTTAAATGACATGTAATCATCAATAATATTACACAGAATATTTTCATTGCCCTAAAAGTCCTCTGTGCTGTGCCTATTCATCTCTCTCCTCTACCCACCCATGACAACCATTGATCTTTTTTATTATCCCCATAATTTTGCTTTCCCCAAAATGTCATAGAGTTGAACTCATACAGTATGTAGTCTTTTAAATTGGTTTCTTTCACTTAGGAATATGCATTTAAGGTTCATTCATCTTTTCATGACTTGAGAGTAAATTTAATTTAGTGCTGAATGATATTCCATTGCCTGGATGTACTACAGTCAAATTATCCATTAACCTACTGAAGGATATCTTGGTTGCTTCCACATTTTGACAATTGTGAATAAACCTGCTATAAAAGTCCATGAGCAGGTTTTTGTGTGAACATAAGTTTTCAGCTTCTTTAAGTAAATACCAAGGGGCACAATTGCTGGATCTTGTGGTAAGAGTATACTGACTTTTGGAAGAAACCACCAAACTGTCTTCCAAAGTGACTATGTGTTAGTTAGTCAGTCGTGTCTGACTCTTTGCAACCCCATGGACTGTAGCCCACCAGGCCCCTCTGTCCATGAGGATTCTCCAGGCAAGAATACTGGAGAGGGTAGCTATTCCCTTCTCCAGGGGATCTTCCTGATCCAAGGGTTGAACTCAAGTCTCCCACATTGCAGGCAGATTCTTTGCTGTTTGATCCACCAGGGAATTCATTATGCATTTTCACTAGCAATGAATGATAGTTCCTGTTGCTCCATAGTTTTAACATTTAGTACTGGCAATGTTTCAGATTTTTGCCATCCTAATTGGTATGTAGTGATATCTCATTGTTTTAATTTCCTTCATGACATGTGATGTGACAACTTTTAATATGATTATTTGCCATCTGCACATCTTCTTTCATGAGGTGTCTGTTAAAGTCCTTGACTCACTTTTTAATCAAGTTGGTTATTTTCTTATTGTTGACTTTTAGGATTTCTTTGTATATTTTGAATAACAGCACTTTCTCAGATGTGACTTTTACAAATATTTTCTCCCAGTGTGTGGCTTGTCTTCTCATTCTCTTGACTTTGTCCTTTGCAGGGCAAAGGTTTTAATTTTAATGAAGTCTTCCTTATTGATTATTTCCTTCAAGGATTGCATCTTTGGTGTTTTATATAAAAAGGCACTAGCATCCCTAAGGTCATCTAGATTTTCTCCTAAGTTATATTCTAGGATTCTATAGTTTTTCATTTTACATTAAGATATGTGATCCATTTGAGGTTCATTTTTTGGAAGGATGCATGTGCAGTTGTTTCAGCACTATTTATAGAAGAGACTGTCTTTGCTCCACTGTATTGCTTTTGCTTCTTTGTCAAAGATCAGTTGACTATGTTTATGAGGGTCTATTTCTGGGCTCTTTTCTGAACTATTGATCTGTTTGTCTATTTTTTCACCAATACCACACTGCATTGATTACTGAAACTTTATACTAAGTCTTCAAGTGTGTAGCATCAGTCCTCAAATTTTGTTCTTCTCATTCAATATGTCATCTAAAAAAAAATATGCACAACCTAAAAGTCGAGAGTTAGATTTTATTCAGTGAGAATGTTAAGACTCGAGCCCAGGAAACATTATCTCAGGTGACCCAGAGTGAGCTGACTCTGAGGAGGCAGGGGAGGAGCCAGGCTATATATAAGTTTGTAGCAAGGGGCAGGTAATCTGAATATGAAAAGATTACTGTTAATAAAGAGAAATTTAAATCTCACACATGAAGAGTTTTAATGATCTTCTATGTATGGGAAGATGCAAGCATCCAGGTTTGCTGAAATCATGTCTTTCATATGCCTCTAGCTATCTGGGTCCAATCCTGTTTTCTCTATTGTTCACATATTAATTTCTCATTTACCCTAAGAGATGGTGAATGTGGCAGATGGCCTTCTCTCACATCCCCCACAGCTCCTCAGCACTTACCAGGGAGGAAGTAGCTGATGGCTTCCAAATTGTTGACTTTGTTTTTTGGACTCATATATTTGCATTTGGGAAAGGCTTGTTCACTGGTAGAGCCTAAAGCATAAAACATTTCATTTCACAGTTGTTCCCCTTGGTCGAAATATTGGGAGATATTTCATGACCATTGTTTCTTTTTGTTCCACTGTGCTGCGAGGCTTATCCCAGATCAGGCAAAAGTTCTTCATTGATAAATCGCTCTAGGTGTTAATTTCTGGATTAGGCCCATTGATAGATAATAAAAGATTCTCTGGATCCTCTATCTTCTAATCTAATAGGACCCAGGAGATATTTCCCTGTTGCTTCTTCTCATACCTAGAATCACACTATTACAATTATTTTACATTATAAATGTAATCTATTTCTTCAAGATGTTTAGTTATCATTAACTTGTCTGGGGGCCTTGTTATACATCGTGTAGTACAAGAAACAACAATCTTATAAAAATAAACATTATAAACAATGCAGCTAATAATGTTGTTAAAGTTACAAGTAGGGATTTAAGCCATGAGCTCCCAGAACCAAGCCATCTTCCTAGTGAAGAGGAAAAGTTAAAATTTTACATAACATCCTGCTCCTTCTGCCTCTGTAACTCAGCTTGCTCCTTGCAAAGTCTGGATCACGTACGTCACGTAGTCTCAGAAAGTGGAGACTCACAATACTAGGAACTGGATCTTATCTCACTCACTCTTGTCCTGCTCTTTGCAATTGTCTAAACCCTGCAAACCTCCTTAATCATCCCTGTCCATGTATAAAAATTCTTTGGGGCTCAGATCTTAGAGTGTTAACTCCTCTGGGCCCACTGGCATAATAGACCTGAGTTCTTCAACTCTCTGAGTGTGGTGCTTGGTCTCTCCAGTACTGGTTTCTGCAACATTTCTGGAGGCTGCAGTGAGATTCCAACCACACCAGTCCCTTAAGCCACCAGACTGGTGGCTTGGCTGGGTCAGATTGGAGGAGCCTCAAGATGAACAAGGAGGTGTACCACCTGACGGTATTCTGGGTTCTCTTTTGGACCGGTGTTCTGACTCTCTGGGCGGCTGCTCTGATTGGATTCATTGGAGGGACGGACCATCTCACCAGGAATAGCCACAGGATCAGGTAAAGCCCCTGGGCCAGTCCGCAGTCAGGTCCTACCCCAACAGGTAGAAGAGGAGACTGATCACCTCCTTGGAGCTCCCAGGAAGGGAGCATCAGATAGGGAGGCCTAGGGACTTGGGAAAAGGGAGGTATTGTTATAACTTCTGAGTGATTGTGTATGCATGATTGCTGACTGAAGGAAGTGAAGGTGAGCACCACAGTCCTCGGACTACAGAGCCTGAGAGGGTCCACAGCCTGCAGTTACTTGACAACCTCATAAGGCTGAAAGGCAGGGCCAGTCTCCAGGGGATTTGATCCCTCCCTGCAAGGCTGGTCCAGGTCAGGGGTTTATACTGACCTGTCACTGCTAACAGGAATCTTAAATCTCCCTCGGGAGAGCAGGCAGGTGGACAAAAAATGAATGTGAACAACTGTGCAGCCTGATTCGCTTGCTCTTCGGGCTCGATTGTGTGGCTTCATGGCCTTCGTGACTACAGAGTCCGAGTGGGCCCTAACTTGCGATTCCATGGTGATCTCATATGGCTCAAGGCAGTGTCTGCCTCTCTGGGGCCCAGTCCCTCCCTGCGAGACAGATCCAGATCAGGGGTTTATATTGCTCCACCAATGCTAAGAGGCACCTAAGTTCCCCCTGGGGACATGGCCAAGCAGGAACCTGAATGGTCTCCTCTTTTGAGGGGGCACCCACACTTGTTTGTCTTTGCACTGCCAACTCAGGGCAGGATACACAGGGAGGGAGAAATTATTGGTTACTGGTTATTTTTCTGTTGACTGACTCCTTGAGCCGACATCTAAGAGATTAGGTTTTCCTCAAAATCCTGCCAGATAGGGTTTGTCAACATGGGTGGAAGTTCCTCTAAGCCAACAGTATTAAATTTCATGATAAAAAACTTTAACAAGGGCTTTGCAGGAGAATATGGAGTCAAAATGATCCCCAGGAAGGTTTGCAACTTATGTGAGCTCGATTGGCCATCCTTTGATGTTGGATGGCCACCAGAGGGCACTCTGGACCTGCCCACTGTCCAATCAGTGCACCAGGTAGTCTCTGGGACTCCAGGACATCCAGATCAGTTTCCTTACATAGGATCCTGGCTTCTAATAGCACAGACCCTGCCCCCATGGGCAAGATTTTGCATGAATGGACAGGGACAGAATAGAGTATCTGTGGTCCAACCACTCCGAAAAAAGAAAGAAGGGGGAAAAAACCTGTATTCCAGGGAGATCCAATGGAGGACCCACTGCTGCCCCCACCATACATTCCCCTGACTCCACAAGCCCTGGCACAGCCAGAGCTGGACCCATTGCCAGGCAGTCCACCTTCTTCCATGTTCCCTTCACCACCTCATGAGCAAGACTCCAGCTCCAAGCCAGTAGGGAAGCGGCTCTGTTCCACCAAACAATCTAACCAGCTGGCCACAGCCCATCAGATGCCACTGGAAGAAACTCAAGGTCCTCAACAAATGAATGAGGATGGCTCAGTCCAGCCTGATCGTTCCATTCTCTATTACCAGCCCTTCAGCACTATTGATCTTCTAAACTGGAAACACCATAATCCAGCATACTCTGATAAACCACAGGCTATTATTGACCTCCTAGAGTCCATTTTCCACACCCACCAGCCTACATGGGATGACTATCGCCAGCTCCTATATCTCTCTTCACCACTGAAGAAAGGAAACACATCTCGACAGAAGCCCAAAACTGGCTCAGATTACAAGCCCCTGCAGAGGTCTTAGATGTAGAGGGATGGGCATGAGAAGCAATGCCAGAGATGAGACCTAATTGGGATTTCAATACCAGAGAAGGACAAGAAACCCTGGATCACTACCATGATGCCCTTCTACATGGACTTTGAGTGGGAGCCAAAAAGCTCACCAATATGTCCAAAATTACAATGATAATCCAAAAAGCAGAAGAGATTCCCACTAATTTCTATGAAAGACTGTGTGAAGTGTTCTGGACATACACCCCATTTGACCCTGAGACACTCAAGAATCAACAGATGATTAACTCTGCCTTTGTGGCTCAATCCTATGCAGACATCCAATGAAAGCTCCAAAAGTTGGAAAGCTTCACTAGGATGAATGTCACACAGCCACTGGAGGTAGCAAATAAAGTCTTTGTGAACTGAGACCATGAAGCCCAACGAGAAGCAGATAAAAAAATGAAACAGAAAGCAGCCCTGCTAGCAGCGGCATTGAGGAGCTCAGATCAAATGAAACAGTGTTCCCTTGTGGAAATGGGAATCTAAGAAGAGACCACCACTACGCCACAACCAGTGCACCTATTGCAAAGAGATGGGACACTAGAGGAATGAGTGCCCCCATTACAGAGGGACAGCTAAAGGGTCAAAGAAGTTCAGTTGACACAACAAAGAAAAGTACCATTCTGAGCTGACTGTCCAAAATCTTATCAGCCTGGCTGGAACAGAACAAGACTAGGGAAGACCAGGCTCCCTGATCCTGGACCCCTGGGAGCCCATGGTCATGCTGAAAGTAGGTGGCCAATCAATGAATTTTATGGTGGATACCAGAGCTGAACACTCCGTGGTAATCACACCTGTGGCTTCCCTCATAGGCTGAACAGCAACTATTGTTGGGGCCGCAGGGGACATGGCAGCCTGCTCATTTTACAAAGCCCGTTCATGTCAGCTAGGGGGTCATCTGGTGACTCATGAATTTCTCTACTTACTGGAATGCCTCATTCCCTGCTGGGTAGAGACTTACTGACAAAGCTGGAGGCACAAATCACTTTTGCCCCTGGAAAGTCTGCAGGCCTCACCCTGGGGAGCCAATCAGCTCTGATGATGGCTGTGACCATGCCCAGGGAAGATTAATGGTGTCTCTGTTCCTCAGGGAGGAAACAAGTAACCCCACCCCAGAATGATAAAATAATTCCCTGGTGTCTGGGCAGAGAAGGAGTCCCCAGGTTTGGCCAAAATCCATGCCCCCATTGTAGTGGACCTGATGCCAGGAGCTACTCCTATTAGACAGAAACAATATCCAGTACCAGGGGAGGCACGTCTGGGAATTTGAGACCACTTCCAGTGCCTATGAGATGCCGAGATCCTAAATGAATGTGACTCTCCCTGGAACACTTCACTGTTACCAGTCAAAAAGTCTGGAGGGAATGAGTACCCCACGTCCAGGACCTCCACACCCTCAACAGTGCAATGATCACCGTCCATCCAGAGGTCCCAAATCCCTACACTTTCCTGAGTCTCTTTCCTACTCAGGCAAGCTGGTTCACCTGCCTTGACCTCAAGGATGCATTCTTCTGCCTCTGGCTGTCACCAGCCAGCCACACCTTGTTTGCCTTTGAATGGAAAGACCCACATACCAGGAGAAAGACACAGCTGACTTAGACCTGACTGCTGTAAGGCTTCAAAAACTTACCTTACCCTGTTTGGTGAAGCCCTGGCTGTGGACCTTGCTGCCTTTCCCAGAGAAACTTTCAACTGCACCCTACTCTAGTACATGGATGACTTGTTGCTAACCAGTCCCACCCAAAGGGACTGCTGGAGAGGTACCAAAGCCTTGTTGGCTCTACTTTTCACCACAGGGTACAAGGTGTCATGGAAAAAGGCTCAGATCTGCAGACAGGGTGTCAAGTACCTTGGGTCTGTCATCTCAAAAGGACATTGGGTGCTTGGACATGAGAGGAAGCAAGCCATCTGTTCAATACCTTGGCTGAACACCACGAAAGAAGTCTCTGTGAGTTCCTTGGGGCTGCTGGATTCTGCCAGATCTGGATACTGGGTTTCTCTGAAATTTCCAAGTCTTTGTTTAAAGCCACAGCAGGGTCTGGGGAAGACCCCTAGGAGTAGGGACCTGAACAGGAAAAGGCCTTCAAGGAGATAAAGATACTCTTGACCAGTGCTCCAGCATTAGGGCTTCCAGATGTGACACGGGACTTTAACCTCTTTGTACATGAGAAAAATCACACTGCACTGGGGATCCTCACAAAAACAGTTGGGCCATGGCAGTGCCTGGTCACATACCTGTCCAAACGACGAGATCCAGTGGCTGTGGGATGGCTGCCATGCCTCTGGGTATTAGCTGCCACTGTGGTTTTGGTCAAAGAAGCAGATAAGCTTACTCTAGGACAAAATATATATTTAAAGGTTTCCCATGCTGTTATTGCCCTAATGAACAGCCAGGGGCATAAGGGCTGACCAACTCCAAGATGATTCACTATCAAGGACTGCCTTTCAAAAACCCACAGGTCCAACTCAAGACTGTGTGGACACTGAACCCTGCCACCTTTTTACCTACAGAAGCAGGAACCCCCCATCATAGTGGTGAGGAGGTCATAGATGAAATTTACTTGAACAGGCCAGACCTGACAGACATTCCCCTCCAGAACCCAGAACTGGAACTGTTCACTGATGGAAGCAGTTTAATCCAAGATGGGCAGTGCAAAGTAGGTTATGCCATAACAACAACTGACGAGATAGTGAAGGCTGAGGCCTTGCCACAAGGGTGGTCAGCACAATGGGCTAAGCTATGGGCACTCGCCCAGGTACCAACGCATGCCAAAGGGAAATGAGTCAACATCTATACTGATTCAAGGTATGCCTTTGCTACTTAACATGTTCATGGAGCCATTTATAAAGAAAGGGGACTATTGATAGCAGGGAGAAAGATTAAAAACAAAAAAAGAAATCCTTCAGCTGTTAGAAGCAGTCTGGAACTCTTCCCAAGTGGCAGTCATCCATTGTAAAGGCCATCAGAGAGGAACATATCCAATCAGCAAAGGAAATTGGTTGGCTGACGAGGCTGCCAAGGAGGCAGCGACCAACGAAGCCTCGCAGTGAGCCCCGAGTCAATCTTTAAGGTCCTCTTGGCCCCAGAATTGCCTCCGTCCCTGAGATTGGCAGTCCCTTATTGGCAGTATGAACCAGGTTACAGAGTTAACTTCCCCTTAGACCCTCGTGTGTACCAGGTTCTCAGTGCAACTGATCACCTTCTTAATGACACCAACCCCCAACTGGTCAGGGATGGCTGCCTTTGCTTATCCTTAGGAGCTCCATCATACTTATCTACACCAGTACCATGAAATAATGCAAAAGCCATGGGAACTCCTATAGATCCATGCTTACAAGGGTCAGTCTTAAATAGAATTAACTCAAATGGCTCCAGAATGCTTTAAAAATGATGAAGGAACTGAGCCTGTAGGCAATTCAGCCAGGGACGAATGTAATCAAACTTTAAAAGGTGAGTGGCCCACTCAGTTCAGTTCCAACGCTCAGTCGTGTCCGACTCTTTGTGATCCCATGAATTCCAGCATGCCAGGCCTCCCTGTCCATCACCAACTTCTGGAGTTCACTCAAACTCACATCCATCAAGTCGGTGATGCCATCCAGCCATCTCATCCTCTGTCATCCCCTTCACCTCCTGCCCACAAACCCTCCCAGCATTAGAGTCTTTTCCAATGAGTCAACTCTTCACAAGAGGTGGCCAAAGTACTGGAGTTTCAGCTTTAGCATCATTCCTTCCAAAGAACACCCAGAACTGATCTCCTTTAGAATGGACTGGTAGGATCTCCTTGCAGTCCCGGGACTGAAGAGTCTTCTCCAACACCACAGTTCAAAAGCATCAATTTCTTTGGTGCTCAGCTTTCTTCACAGTCCAACTCTCACATCCATACATGACTACTGGAAAAACCATAGCCTTGACTAGACGGACCTTTGTTGGCAAAGTAATGTCTCTGCTTTTTAATATGCTGTCTATGATGGTCATAACTTTCCTTGCAAGGAGTAAGCATCTTTTAATTACAGGTTGGTCATAGCTTTCCTTGCAAGGCATAAGCGTCTTTCAATTTCATGGCTGCAATCACCATTTGCAGTGATTTTGGAGACCAGAAAAATAAAGTCTGACACTGTTCCCATTGTTTCCCTATATATTTCCCATGAAGTGATGGGACCAGATGCCATGATCTTCGTTTTCTGAATGTTGAGCTTTAAGCCAACTTTTTCACTCTCTACTTTCACTTTCATCAAGAGGCCTTTTAGTTCCTCTTCACTTTCTGCCATATGGTGGTATCATTTACATATGTGAGGTTACTGATATTTCTCCCAGCAATCTTGATTCCAGCCTGTGCTTCTTCCAGCCCAGCGTTTGTCATGATGTACTCTGCATATAAGTTAAATAAGCAGGGTGACAATATACAGCCTTGATATACTCCTTTTCCTATTTGGAACCAGTCTGTTGTTCCATGTTCAGTTCTAACTCTTGCTTCCTGACCTGCATATAAGGTTTCTCAAGAAGCAGGTCAGGTGGTCTGCTATTCCCATCTCTTTCAGAATTTTCCACAGTTTATTGTGATCCACACAGTCAAAGGCTTTGGCATAGTCAATAAAGCAAAAATAGATGTTTTTCGGGAACTGTCTTGCTTTTTCCATGATCCAGCGGATGTTGGCAATTTGATCTCTGGTTCCTCTGCCTTTTCTAAAACCAGCTTGAACATCAGGAAGTTCACGGTTCATTTATTGCTGAAGCCTGGCTTGGAGAATTTTGAGCATCACTTTACTACCATGTGAGATGAGTGCAATTGTGTGGTAGTTTGAACATTCTTTGGCATTGCCTTCCTTTGGGATTGTAATGAACACTAACCTTTTCCAGTCCTGTGGCCACTGCTGAGTTTTCCAAATTTGCTGGCATATTGAGTGCAGCAATTTCACAGCATCATCTTTCAGGATTTGAAATAGCTCAACTGGAATTCCATCACCTCCACTAGCTTTGTTCATACTGATGCTTTCTAAGGCCCACTTGACTTCACATTCCAGGATTGCTGACTCTAGGTGAGTGATCACACCATCATGATTATCTTGGTCATGAAGATCTTTTTTGTACAGTTGTTCTGTGTATTCCTGCCACCTCTTCTTAATATCTTCTGCTTCTTTTGGTCCATACCGTTTCTGTCCTTTATCGAGCCCATCTTTGCTTGAAATGTTCCCTTGGTATCTCTAATTTTCTTAAAGAGATCTCTAGTCTCTCTCATTCTGTTGTTTTCCTCTATTTATTTGCATCTATCGCTGAAGAAGGCTTTCTTATCTCTCCTTGCTATTCTTTGGTACTCTGCATTCAGATGTTATATCTTTCCTTTTCTCCTTTGCTTTTCACTGCTCTTCTTTTCACAGCTATTTGTAAGGCCTCCACAGACAGCCCTTTTGCTTTCTTGCATTTCTTTTCCATGGGGATTTTCTTTATCCCTGTCTCCTGTACAATGTCACGAACCTCCACCCATAGTTCATCAGGCACTCTATCTATCAGATCTAGTCCCTTAAGTCTATTTCTCACTTCCACTGTATAATCATAAAGGATTTGATTTAGGTCATACCTGAATGGTCTAGTGGTTTTTCCCTACTTTCTTCAATTTAAGTCTGAATTTGGCAAAAAGGAGTTCATGATCTGAGCCACAGTCAGTTCCCTGTCCTGTTTTTGCTGACTATATAGAGCTTCTCTATCTTTGGTGCAAAGAGTATATCAATCTGATTTCGGTGTTGACCATCTGCTGATGTCCATGTGTAGAGTCTTGTCTTGTGTTATTGGAAGTGGGTGTTTGCTATAACCAGTGTGTTCTCTTGGAAAAACTCTATTAGCCTTTGCCCTGCTTCATTCCGTATTCCAAGGCCAAATTTGCCTGTTATTCCAGGTGTTTCTTGCCTTCATACTTTTGTATTCCAGTCCCCTATAATGAAAAGGACATCTTTTTGGGGTGTTAGTTCCAGAAGGTCTTGTAGGTCTTTATAAACCATTCTACTTCAGCTTCTTCAGCATTACTGGTTGGGGCATAGACTTGGATTGCTATGATATTGAATGGTTTGCCTTGGAAATGAACAGAGATCATTCTGTTGTTTTTGAGGTTGCATCCAAGTACTGCATTTCGGACTCTTTTGTTGACTATGATGGCTACTCCATTTCTTCTAAGGGATTCCTGCACACAATAGTAGATATAATGGTCATTTGAGTTAAATTCACCCATTCCAGTCCATTTTAGTTCGCTGATTCCTAGAATGTTGACGTTCACTCTTGCCATCTCCTGTTTGACCACTTCTAATTTGCTTTGATTCATGGACCTAACATTCCAGGTTCCTATGCAATATTGCTCTTTACAGCATTGGATCTTTCTTCCATCACCAGTCACATGCACAACTGGGTATTGTTTTCACTTTGTCTCCATCCCTTCATTCTTTCTGGAGTTATTTCTCCACTGATCTCCAGTAGCATATTGCCACCTACCGACCTGGGGAGTTCCTCTTGCAGTATCCTATCATTTTGCCTTTTTATACTGTTCATGGAGTTCTCAAGGCGAGAATACTGAAGTGGTTTGCCATTTTCTTCTCCAGTGGACCACATTCTGTCAGACCTCTCCACCGTGATCCGCCCATCTTGGGTGGCCCCACAGGGCATGGCTTAGTTTCATTGAGTTAGACAAGGCTGTGGTCCATGTGATTAGATTGAGTAGTTTTCTGTGATTTTGATTTCAGTGTTTCTGCCCTCTGATGCCCTCTCGCAACACCTACCATTTTACTTGGGTTTCCCTTGAACGTGCCATAAACACAATATGGTGCCACCCCCATCAAAGCCTTTTATTTGTGGGACAGATACTTACTTATGTCTACCAGTCATTTGGATGGGTATTTGCACCTTAGCTTTCTTCACTCCCCAGATGAATATTGTCTCTAACAAACAGACTCTCACCATACCTCTGGCAGCACATATGCGGTCAAAAAGAGTCATTCAGTTTACATGCCTACTAGTTGGTCTGAGAATTATGGCTGGGATAGGTATGGGGATAGGAAGAATTGCTTCATCAAACACCTTCTACTATACACTATCCAAGGACTTCACAGACTACATTAAGAGAGTAGCCAAGTCCTCTGTCCTTAATTGGTATTATTGCTGGGCTCTTTGTTACAGGACCAACTAGATTCCCTGGCTGAGGTGGTTTTTACAGAGTAGGCGAGCACGAGACCTACTGACAACTGAAAAGGGAGAACTCTGCCTCTTCTTGAATGAAGAATGCTGTTTTTATGTAAACCGATCAGCAATGGTCAGGGACATGGCCCAACATCTAAGGGAACAAATCACAAAAAAAGAGAGAGGAACTAGCAAATTCCCAGGGTAATTGGAAAAATATCTGGAGCTGAGCATCATGGCTTCTCCCTTTAACAGGTCCTCTCTTCATGCTCTTTGCAGTGCTCTTGTTTGGCCCTCATATTCTCCATGCAATTACCCAGTTCATAACCTCTTGGATTGAATCCATAAAGTTACAAATGGTAATAGCTCAATAGAGCCCCGTAAACAATGGGGAGCTCTGAATGTCCTACCAAAACATGAGATGATGCTTTCTACAATGAGTGATAGAAACATCAAGAGGGGAATTTAGAGGAAAAGTTAAAATTTTACATAACCTCCTGCCCCTTCTGCCTCTGTAACTCAGCTTGCTCCTTGCAAAACCTGGATCACGTAGGTCACATAGTCTCAGAAAGTGGGGACTTATGATACTAGGAACTGGAGGTTATCTCACTCATCCTTGTGCTGCTGTTTGCAACTGCCCAACTCCTGCAAACCTGCTAAATCATGCCTGTCCATTTAAAGGTCAGGGATCCCCCTCCTGCCTTGACCACTGTTCCCATGCATACAAAACCTCTTAGTTTAAATCAGCCTATTAGCAGCTAGTTTTGCTCACTATAGTCTGTCTATAAAATCTCTGTAACCCCTTTGCTCTGGGCTCAGAGCTTGGAGTGTTAACTCCTCTGGGCCTGCCAGCATAATAAACCTGAATTATCCAATTCTTTGAGTGTGGTGCTTGGTTTCTTGATTACTGGCTTCTGCAACACAAGTACACCTTCCTAGCCATCCTGGTGGAAGCCAGGGCCGTAAATTGGACCCAAAAAGCCATTGTGTCTTATTAGGTGCTGGCCAGTATATTTCTGGATGTCTGACCCAGTCTGTTCCATACCAGTCACAGTCTTTAAGAGAAATTGGACTTTGACAGCTTTTATAGGACGTCCAATCTAATTTTCTAGTGTTATTAGCTTAATTATCTTTGGTATGATTTAATTTTCCCAGCAAAGTGGGACCTTTAGGTTTACATGATCATAGCCTGGTGTTAGCCAGATAAATCTGAGAGAGTCAGTTCCTAGGCAGGTTGATAAGAAGTCTGGGGTCCCCCAGGAGAAAGGGGCCTGAGGCTTTTGAGGAGGAGATAGGGGTCTGGAATTCTCAAGAAGGAAAAGACAAATGTCTTTTTTTCCTCTACATTCCTTAGCCTTAGTCACATAAAACATTTTTTTTTTTTTTAAGCTGGGAACTGATGATTACACAACAAACAACTCTGTTTAAACTCTGTACTAAGGATTATATAACAACAATAATGTATCCTGCTTGAGGACAGTTTCCCTTTCTTGAAAACCTTTTAACTAATCCTGTTATTTTAGAATGTATATTATGGGAGTGGATCTGGTAAGATCTTTCTATTGTTAGTTCTAATCCTGTCATTTTAAAATGTAAATTGTGGGAGTGGGTCTAGTAAGAGCTTTGCAAATCTGAGACATTCTTTCAATTTATTGTAGTAACCAATTTAAAAAGTATATAACTCCCTTGCTAAGACTAGCGAGTGGGGGCACTCTCTGTCCCCCTTCTGATGTCTGTGTCAGAAGCTTTCTCTGTCCTTTTTCATTTCAATAAAACTCTGCTACATGAAAGCTTTTGAATGATCAAGCCTGGTCCCCAGTCCCAAAACTAAATCTTCTTCTTTGGAGATCACGAATCAGACATCATTCATCTTAAGCTATCAAATCCATCCCATAACAGAGGAAGCATCCCTCTTAATAGTGTAGAGTTTATTTATTTATTGGACTGGAATTTATATTCTGACTGAGCTAGAGTGCCTTAAGAGAAAATTCATATTTATGGCCACGGTTAGAATAAGTATATTTGATTGGCCAAGTGAATGGGTCTTATCTAGCAATATAAGTAATAGCCCAGACAGAACTATAATTCCTTTATTCTAAAATAAACTTCCTAACAGCCATCCAATCAGAGCCCTTGTGGAAAGATACCCACCAAGGTAAACCAGAGGTACTGGATGCAGGTAATTGACCATAACCTAACAATTTGATTGATTTATAAAATTTGCCAAGATTGTGCCCATAATAGAAAAACATTTATGTGCTAGTGTCCAAGAGACCAAGAATAAACCTTTATGAGCAATCATACAAGTCGGGTCCAGCATCTTGGGTGAGCTGTCTACTTCTAATGTCTTCTTCTCGTCCTGGTGTTGGTGTTTCCTTATTATCAGAGCATTGCTTTAAGGTGAGTTTGAGGGCAGCAGTTCTTTCTATAGACCAGTCTTGTGCAGGAGCCGTTTTTAGGTGGGAAATATGAACCCAAGAGTCAATTCCTTTCAGTTTTGCTGTGCATGAGCTAGTCAAAATAACCCAATAAGGGCCCTTCCATCTAGGTTGGAGGGAGTCCTCTAAATTATGTCAGGTTTGAGGGAATCCTTTAAGTGATGTCTTTTCTAGTATACATAATCTCCTGGTTGTAAGTCATGGGACATTTGATCTTCATTTGAGGATAGATTACTATGATAAGCTTCAGAAACAAGTTTAGATGACTTGCAATAATTTGATTAAACCCTTGCAATAATTTATCTCCCTTAAGTAATATAGGATCATGTAGTCTTTTATCCAATCTCATTGATATCCCTATAATAATTTCACAGGAGACAAATGATGTTTGCCAAAAGGAGTGGATCTGAAGTTAAGGAGAACCGGTGGAAGGGCCTTAGGCCAAGGTAAGGAATGAGCATCCATAATGTTAACCAACTGAGTTTTAATTGTCCCATTTGATTTTTCCACTAACCCAGAAGGCTGGGGGAGATAGGCACAATGGAAATATTACATAATAGGCCAAATTTCCTCAAAAATTTGTCCAGTAAAATGGGTACCTCTGTCACTATGTAGTTCGAAGGGGATTCCCCAGATGGGAATCACTCTTTCTAAAAGCAGCCTCCCTATAATTTTGCCATGGCCCTTCTGCATGGTTAACTATTTAAGTACTATGTAGTTAGGAAACTTGGATATTTTTGCAACATAAAACATTTTAGTAAAATCACTAGAATTTTGACTGATAACATTATATTGAGACATATCAGATGTTAGGGATTCCATATAAATTTTAGAATATCTCTATTAGTGATATTTATCTATATATTACAGCCTAAAGCTCACTTTTAATCACTTGACAAAGTTTTTGAATTACAAATACCAAATAAATTTAGCTTAACATTTGTCTCTGAGGTTCCGCAGAGATGTTTCTTTGATACATCCATCCCAGAGTCAACTGGAGGCTAAAGAGCTTAGTTAGATTTTGATTTGGGGAAGTTTGTTAGAAATATCAAAAATATTTTAAAACACAGGATCATAGGTCACTGAAATAATACCCATTCATTTAACCAAGGTCACAAAGAAAATAAATATAGATCATTTAATGGCACAGAAACTCACACAATCTATTATCAAAAGGAGCACTTATAACAGACAGAAACAAAATTTCCAGTCTTGCACTTACCTCACTTAACAGAGTCCATTCACTTTGGTTAACTTAAATCTAAATTTAGTTAATCCTGAAAAGTCAAAGTGAAAGTCGCTCAGTCATGTCTGACTATTTGTGACCCCATTGACTGTCCATGGAATTCTACAGGCCAGAATACTGGTGTGGGTAGCTTTTCGTTTCTCCAGGGGATCTTCCTAAACCAGGGACTGAACCCAGGACTCCCACATTACAGGTGGATTCCTTACCAGCTGAGCCACAAAGGAAGCCCTTAGTTGATCCTGACTATGTATAAAACCTTTTCCACAGGATTCCTCTTCATAATCTCTTATTACTTTTTGTATCTAGCCCATCTCTCATTTTTCATACAAATAAAATTAACCAGCACATTTTTTTTTTGCTAAAATGTAATTTCATTCCTCATATCTTCTTTACTGAAAACATAAATTTTATTTCCTTCTATTTCAGAAAATTTACCGTATTATTTCTAATAGCTTTAATTATGTTTAAATTAGAATCCTCAACTCTTAAAATCATAATTTTAGAAAAACGATGAAGTGTGAAATGAAAATATCTCCTGCCATATTAATAAACAAGAAATGTCACACCATCAGTGATTTCTGGCCTCCAGATTTGAATGAGAGCTCCCGAAACTTTGATCCAAAGGATGATGCCAAACCCCAACATGGTGATTGCTGAGGAGCCGGGGGAATACAAGAAGCAAGGTGAATAAGGAAACAGGTTTGGCCCAGATAGCTGAGGTGCATATGAAAGGAATGAATTCAGTGAGCCCAGAGTGCTAAATTCCTTAACTTGATACCTGATCTTTAATGTCCAGATTGCCTGCTCTCTTTGTTGCAAACTTGTATAAGGCCTGACTTGCCCTCCTACCTTCTTGGAGCAGTTTTCTCAGAGCTACTGAGATGCTCCCTCCTGCACTCAGAGTCTTAAACACTCCCGCCTAATAAAATAATGTTGCAGGGAGGAAGCCAATTATGATTCCATGTTGGAAACTGTTTCTTTGACTTGCTTTTATTTTTTTTTTATTATTTATTTTTTTAATTGGAAGCTAATTACTTTACAATATTGTGGTGGGTTTTGCCATACATTCACATGAATCAACCATGGGTGTACATGTTTTCCCCATTCAGACCCTCCCTTCCACCTCCCTCCCTATCCCATCTCTCAGGGTCATCCCAGTGCACCAGACCTGAGCACCCTGCCTCAAGCATCAAGCCTGGACTTGCAATCTATTTCAGATATGATAATATACATGTTTAAATGCTATTCTCTCAAATCATCCCACCCTTGCCTTCTCCCACAGAGTCCAAAAGTCTGATATTTATATCTGTGTCTTTTTTACTGTCTCACATATAGGGTCATCATTACCATTTTTCTAAATTCCATATATATGTGTTAATATACTGTATTGGTGTTTTTCTTTCTGACTTACTTTGCTCTGTATAATGGGCTCCAGTTTCATCCACCTCATTAGAACTGATTCAAATGTATTCTTTTCAATAGCTGAGTAATATTCCATTGTGTATTTGTACCACAGATTTCTTATCCATTCATCTGCTGATGGACATCTAGGTTGCTTCCATGTCTTGGCTATTGTAAACAGTGCTGTGATGAACATTGGGGTACATGTGTCTCTTTCAATTCTGGTTTCCTCGGTGTGTATGCCCAGCAGTGGGATTGCTGGGTCATAAGGCAGTTCTATTTCCAGTTTTTTAAGGAATCTTCACACTGTTCTCCATAGTGGCTGTACTAGTTTGCATTCCCACCAACAGTGTAAGAGGGTTTCCTTTTCTCCACACCCTCTCCAGCATTTATTGCTTGTAGACTTTCGGATAGCAGCCATTCTAACTGGCGTGAAATGGTACCTCATTGTGGTTTTGATTTGCATTTCTCTGAGAATGAGTAATGTTGAACATCTTTTCATGTGTTTGTTAGCCATCTGTATGTCTTCTTTGGAGAAATGTCTGTTTAGTTCTTTGGCCCATTTTTTGATTGGGTCATTTATTTTTCTGGAATTGAGGTATAGGAGTTGCTTGTATATTTTTGAGATTAGTTTTTTGTCAGTTGCTTCATTTGCTATTATTTTCTCCCATTCTGAAGGCTGTCTTTTCACCTTGCTTATAGTTTCCTTTGTTGTGCAGAAGCATTTAATTTTAATTAGGTCCCATTTGCTTATTTTTGCTTTTATTCCCAATATTCTGGGAGGTGGGTCATAGAGGACCCTGCTGTGATTTATGTCGGAGAGTGTTTTGCCTATGTTCTCCTCTAAGAGTTTTATAGTTTCTGGTCTTACGTTTAGATCTTTAATCCATTTGGAGTTTATTTTTGTGTATGGTGTTAGCAAGTGTTCTGGTTTCATTCTTTCACAAGTGGTTGACCAGTTTTCCCAGCACCACTTGTTAAAGAGATTGTCTTTTCTCCATTGTATATTCTTGCCTCCTTTGTCAAAGATAAGGTGTCCATAGGTGCATGGATTTATCTCTGGGCTTTCTATTTTCTTCCATTGATCTACGTTTCTGTCTTTATGCCAGTACCATACTGTCTTGATGACTGTTGCTATGTAGTAGATCCTGAAGTCAGGCAGGTTGCTTCCTCCAATTCCATTCTTCTTTCTCAAGATTCCTTTGGCTATTCGAGGTTTTTTGTAATTCCATGCAAATTGTGAAATTATTTGTTCTAATTCTCTGAAAAATAGCTTGATAGCTATTTGGGTAGCTTGATAGGGATTGCATTGAATCTATTCATTGCTTTGGGGTAGTATACTGATTTTCACTATATTGATTCTTCCAATCCATAATCATGGTATATTTCTCCATCTATTTGTGTCATCTTTGATTTATTTCATTAGTGTTTTATAGTTTTCTATATATAGGTCTTCTGTTTCTTTAAGTAGATTTATTCCTAAGTATTTTATTCTTTCCGTTGCAATGGTGAATGGAATTGTTTCCTTAATTTCTCTTTTTATTTTCTCATTATTAGTGTATAGGAATGTAAAGGATTTCTGTGTGTTAATTTTATATCCTGCAACATTACTGTATTCATTAATTAGCTCTAGCCATTTTCTGGTAGAGTCTTTAGGGTTTTCTATGTAGAGGATCATGTCATCTGCAAATAGTGAGAGTTTTACTTCTTTCCCTATCTGGATTGATTTTATTTCTTTTTCATCTCTGATTTCTGTGGCCAAAACTTCCAGAACTATGTCGAATAGTAGTGGTGACAGTGGGTAACCTTGTCGTGTTCCTGACATTAGGGGAAATGCTTTCAATTTTTCACCATTAAGGATAATGTTTGATGTGGGTTTATCGTATATGACTTCTATTATGTTGAGGTTTGTTCCCACTATGCCTGCTTTCTGGAGGGTATTTATCATAACTGGATGTTGAAATTTGTCAAAGGCTTTCTCTGCATCCATTAAGATAATCATATGGTTTTTGTCTTTCCATTTGTTAATGTGGTGTATTACATTGATTGATTTGTGGATATTGAAGAATCCTTCCATCCCTGGGATAAAGCCCACTTGGTCATGATGTATGATCTTTTTAATATGTTGTTGGATTCTGTTTGCAAGAATTTTGTTCAGGATTTTTGCATCTATGTTCATCAGTGATATTGGCCTGTAGTTTTCTTTTTTTGTGGCATCTTTGTCAGGTTTTAGTATTAAGGTGATGGTGGCCTCATAGAATGAGTTTGGAAGTTTACCTTTCTCTGCAATTTTATGGAAGAGTTAGAGTAGGATAGGTTTTAGCTCTTCTCTAAATTTTTGGTAGAATTTAGCTGTGAAGCCTTCTGGTCCTGGGCTTTTGTTTGTTGGAAGATTTCTGATTATGGTTTCCATTTCTGTGCTGGTGATGGGTCTGTTAAGATTTTCTATTTCTTCCTGGTCCAGTTTTGGAAAGTTATACTTTTAAGAATTTGTCCATTTCTTCCAAGTTGTCCATTTTATTGGCATATAGTTTCTGATTGTAGTCTCTTATGATCCTTTGTATTTCTGTGTTGTCTGTTTTGATTTCTCCATTTTCATTTTTAAGTTTGTTGATTTGATTCTTCTCTGTTTCTTGATGAATCTGGCTAATGGTTTGTCTATTTTATTTATCTTCTTGAAGAACCAGCATTTAGTTTTGTTCATTTTTGCTATGGTCTCTTTTGTTTCTTTTGCATTTATTTCTTCCCTACTTTTTGTGATTTCTTTCCTTCTACTAATGCTGGGGTTCTTCATTTCTTCCTTTTCTAGTTGATTTCAGTGTAGAGTTAGGTTATTTATTTGATTTCTCTCCTATGTCTTGAGGTGGGCTCATATTGCTATGAACGTTCCCCTTAGTACTGCTTTTATTTAATCCCATAGGTTTTGGGTTGTTGTGTTTTCATTTTCATTCGTTTCTATGCATATTTTTATTTCTTTTTTGATTTCTTCTGTGATTTGTTGGTTATTCAGGAGTGTGTTGTTTGCATTCCATATGTTTGTATTTTTCATAGTTTTTTTTTTTTTCCTGTAGTTGATACATTGTGATCAGAAAAGATGCTTGAGATGATTTCAGTTTTTTTTTTTTTTTTAATTTACCAAGGCTAGATTCATGGCCCAGGATGTGATCTATCCTGGAGAAGGTTCCATGTGCACTTAGGAAAAGGTGAAATTCGTTGTTTTAGGGTGAAATGTCCTATAGATATCAATTAGCAGGTCCATTGTATCATTTAAAGTTTGTGTTTCCTTGCTAATTTTCTGTTTAGTTGATCTATCCATTGATGTTAGTGGGGTATTAAAGTCTCCCACTATTATTGTGTTACTGTTAATTTCCCCTTTCATATTTGTTAGCATTGCATTGCATATTGCGGTGCTCCTATGTTGGGTGCATATACATTTATAATTGTTGTATCTTCTTGGATTGATCATTATGTAGTGTCCTTCTCTGTCTCTTTTCATGGCCTTTATTTCAAAGTCTATTTTATCTGATATGAGTATTGCTGCTCCTGCTTTCTTTTAGTCTCCGTTTACGTGAAATATCTTTTTTCCAGCCCTTCACTTTCAGTCTGTATGTGTCCCTAGGTTTGAGGTAGGTCTCTTGTAGACAGCATATATAGGGGTCTTATTTTTTTTATCCATTCAGCCAGTCTTTGTCTTTTGGTTGGGGCATTCAACCCATTTACATTTAAGGTAAGTATTGATAAGTATGATCCCATTGCCATTTACTTTATTGTTTTGGGTTCACGTTTATAATCCTTTTTTGTGCTTCCTGTCTAGATTTGTTGGAGAGCTGGTTTGGTGGTGCTGAATTCTCTCAGCTTTTGCTTGTCTTTAAAGCTTTTGATGTCTCCTTCATATTGAATGAGATCCTTGCTGGGTGTAGTAATCTGGGTTGTAGGTTATTTTCTTTCATCACTTTAAGTATGTCCTGCCATTACCTTCTGGCTTGAAGAGTTTCTATTGACAGATCAGCTGTTATCCTTATGGGGATCCCCTTGTGTTGGGAGCCAGAGTGAGGTACTCTGCCCGTGGCAAAGGTCATGAGGAAGGAGGTTCGACACACGCAAAGGCGGGATCGAGCCTCAGGAGTCCCCCTGGAAATCCTCGAGCATCTACCCCCATAACCAGACCCTGCCTACTTTACTACTTTGTGCTCATCTACACCTCTGACTTTACGGGGAGCTGTCCCCCACCACCTCTTTCGGAGAAGGAGTTAACTTAAAGCTCCAGTTAATAAAAACTCCTGGGCATGACAAGAGTGTTTTAACCTACAAACTCCTCTGAAGGTTCTCTAGCCTGCCTGACAGGCTTGTCCAGCCACATGTGATTGCTCACAGCCTCCCAACTGTGAGAGGCACGAGATGCTTTAAACCTTCTAAAAACAGGTTCCTTAGAAAAGTTAGAAAACTATTAGTATAAGTATAATGGGCTGATTAGAAATTGTATTGGTGAAGGGTTTTTCATTTGTTGAGCCAATGTTTGTTGCTAAGTCTCCACATCCCCTGCCCTTACACACATTAATGAATATATAGAAGAAATAAGTATTAACCTTTGATATAAATCATGTTAGACCTTAGGCTAAGTAAATTCTTTCCTTAACTAAAACCCACTATACCCTCACCCTATAGGAATGTAACTTTATTTGGGTGGTGTTTGTTTTAAGAATAATCACCCATGGAGAAATAAGTGTCCTGGTTGACTGACTGCTGTCACAAGGAGAGGGTCATAAATTGTCAGCAGGCCCCCTGGCCAGAAGATGATGTAACACCCCTAAGACCTCTGTATACATTTGTATGAAGCACCTGACTTTGATGAAAGTCAGGACTGCTGACCCCACATGACTTTTGCATAACATCTCAGTGTATAAAAGTAGACCATGGAAAATAAAGAATTGGGATCAGTTTCTCGAAATACTGGTCTCCCCATGTCTCTCTCTCTCTCTCTCACTCTGGCTGAATCTCCATCTGGAGCACGGAACCCACCAAGCTTACTAATTTTGCCTGGGCTTCTAAGATCCGACCGGGGAGGCCTCAGTGTCTCCTCTCCTTCGGGAGAATGGAAGGACGCCTGCGGCCTATGTAAGTGGTGCAAGCTTCTTGTCTTGAAGTTTTATTGGTCTCCCACATAAACCAAGCCACTCTGCCTCTTTTCTCCACTGAGTTTTCCTACTGAGCTGTCCTCATTCTGTTACTCTTTATATTTCTAATTAATATCTAATTGAAGCTATTGTATCCTGATCCTCGCCGACGCCGTCCCCGCTTCGAACTCCCTGGATCAGCCGGGGCTGGACCCTGGCACCCTTGTGGGTTAATTGTTGTTTTTCCCTTGATGCTTTTAATATTTGTTCTTTGTGTTTGATCTTTGTTAATTTGATTAATATGTGTATTGGGGTATTTCGCCTTGGGTTCATCCTGTTTCAGACTCTCTAGGTTTCTTGAACTTGTATGGCTATTTCCTTCCCCATTTTAGGAATTTTTCAACTATTATCTCCTCAAGTATTTTCTCAAGGCCTTTCATTTTGTCTTCTTTTTCTGAGACTCCTATGACTCGAATGTTGGGGCGTTTGACATTGTCCCAGAGGTCTCTGAGGTTGTCCACATTTCATTTAATTATGTTTTGCTCTCTGCTTCATTGATTTCCACCATTCTATCTTCCACCTCACTTATCCTATCTTCTGCCTCAGTTATTCTACTGTTGGATCCCTCCAGAGTGCTTTTGATCTCAGCTATTGCATTATTCATTATTGAATGACTCTTTTTTATTTCTTCTAGTTCTTTGTTAAACTTTTCTTGCATCTTCTCAATCCTTGTCTCCAGACTATTTATCTGTAACTCCATTTTGTTTTCAAAATTTTGTATCATTTTTACTATCATGATTCTGAATTCTTTTTCAGTTAGACTCCCTATCTCCTCCTTTTTTGTTTGGTTTGATGGGCTTTTATCATGTTCCTTTACCTTCTGAATATTTCTCTGCCTTTTCATCTTGTTTAGGTTGCTGTGTTTGCAGTGGCCTTTCTGTATGCTGGAAGTTTGTGGCTCCTCTTTTTTGTGGAGGTTCCTCCCTGTGGGTGGGGTTGGACAAGTGGCTTGCCAAGATTTCCTGGTTAGGGAAGCTGGTGGGTGAAGCTGGCTCTCTTCTCTCTTGAGTGCAATTAAGTGTCCAGTAGTGAGTTTTGAGACGTCTGTGGTTTGGTGTGACTTTTGGCCGCCTGTATTTTTGTGCTCAGGTTTATGTTCCTGCTTTGTTGGAGAATTAGCTTGGTATGTCTCGCTCTGAAACTTGTTGGCTCTTGGGTGGAGCTTGGTTTCAGTGTAGGTATGGAGGCTTTTGGATGAGCTTTTGTTGATTAATGATCCCTGGAGTCAGGAGATTTCTGGTGATCTTAAGCTTTGGTTTTAGGCCACCTGCCTTTGGCTTTCAGTCTTATTCTTGTAGTAGCCTCAAGATTTCTCCATCCATACAACACCAATGGCAAAACATTTAGGTTAATGGTGAAAAGATTCTCCACAGTGAGTGACACCCAGAGAGGTTCAGAGTTACATGAAGAAGAGAAGAGGGAGGAGGGAGATAGAGAAAACCAGAAGGAGAAGAGAGGGAATCAAAAGTGGATAGCAGTCTAGCCAGTAATCAATTTCCTATATGCTCTCTACAGTCTGAACACTCAGAGAGGTTCATGGAGTTCCATAGAGAAGAGAAAAAAGGAGGAAGGAGATATAGGTGACCAGAAGGAAAGGAGGGGGAGTCAAAAGGAGAGAGACCAGTCTAGCCTGTGATCAGTTCCCTAATTTTTCTCCACAGCCTGGAGCACCCAAAGAGATTCACAGAGTTAAGCTGAGAAGAGAAGGGGAAGGGAGGAGATAGAGGTGACCTGGGGGAGAAAAAGGAGAGTCAAAAGGGGAGAGAGCAATCAAGCCAGTAATCACACTCTTAAGTGAAAATGGGTACTGAAGATTAGATTCTTAAAGGTACAAAATTGATTAAAAAATACCAAAAAGCAAAGATTAAAAATCTAGAGTAGAGGTTAGACTCTCAAAAATACAGTATTAAACAAAATTGCAAAAGTTATGTAAAAAATGCGAAATTTGCTTTAAAAATAGGGTCTTTTTCTTCAAGGTAGGTTTTAAAAATGAAGGTTAAAGATTAATAAAGAACTTTAAAATAAAACAATTAAAAAGAAGTTAAAAAATTATAATAGTAAAATATATCTGGGAATTTCTCTGGAGGTGTTGAGGGCAGTGTGTGGTCCGTTTTGTTTCAGATAGTTCTTTGTTCCACCTTATACTTCTTCTCAAGGTCTATAAGTCCCTTCCAATGTAGTCAGTATTAACTACAGGGTTTTAATCTGTTGCACCTATCACTTCCAGAGCTGTTCCCTCTTCTTTGTTTGTTTTGGCTTCCTCTGTTTGCAAGTCTCTTCAGTATCTAACTTCCACCCTGACACAAGGGGGCAAAGGTGGTCATTTATTTAGGCTCAATTGTTCAATTGTGCTGTGGGGAGGGAGGAACACTGCATACAAATATCACTGGTGTGTGTGGGTAGTGCTCGCAGTGTCTGGGTCACACTAGGTTTGCCCCCACTCACGGCGTGTGTGCTTTCCCAGTCTACACTGCTTAGGCTTCAGGTTGCTCTGCTGGTAACTGTCTGAGGTGGGCCCTGGGTTGTGTGCACTTCCCAGATCTATGCTGCTCAGGTTCAGGTTCTTGGGTACTCCACAAAGGCACAGACTCAGTTGGGCCTGAGTTTTGTCCCCACGTTTTGTGCCCTTCCTAGGTCCGAGCAGCTCAGTTGACCAGGTGCTTGTCGAGTGCACACTCCCCAGGTGCACTGCATCTTATCACCACCCCAGTCCCAGCCGCTCAGTATCCTGAGTGTACAGCTGCATCTCACGTGTGCCATGTGTCTCTTCAGGGGAGCTGATCTCTGGCTGAGACCCTCCTGATGGATGTCAACCACCCAGGATCCCAGGAAGACTTGGTTAGTGACTGAGAGCCTGCTTGCAGTTTGGTAGGGGATGCTGTCTCTGAGGCTGAGTTTGCCCCTTTCCTTCCAGCTCTGGCTGGTGCCTGCCTGCCTCCTTGCCTCTGGCGGGGGATAGGCCAGTCCGCAGTGGGCTAGCTGTCCTCTGGTATTTGCTCAGTCCTTTGTTCTGTGATCGAGCCCAGCAGTGCCTTAGGTTAGAGCTTTTCATGGAAAAGTTTTCTCTCTCTCTTTCCTCTTTTTTTTTTTTTTTTTCTCCCTCTCTGGCTATCCCATGGTTTGGGTTGCTATCTCACGTTAGCTGCCTCAAATCTCAGATTGCCCTGAGGGCATTCAGGCCGGGTCCTTACCCTAAGGAGTGCAGCCCGCACCTCCCTGTTCAGCCCCCGCTTGCTGGTGGCAGACATGAGCGTCTGGGTTACTTTTGCACTAGGAGTTGTAATTGGACCCGCAATCTGTGGGTTTTATTTATTTATTTATTTTTTTCCTCTCCATTATGTTGCCTTCTGAGATTCTAAAACTCCCCACAGGCCCACCGGTGAGATAGTCTCCTGGTGTTTGGAAACTTCTCTTTTAAGACTCCTTCCTTGAGATGGTTCTCCATCCCTAACTCTTTTATCTCTCTTTTTATCTTGTATATTTTGTCCTACCTCCTTTTGAAGAAAATGGGCTACCTTTCTGGGTGCCTGGTGTCCTCCACCAGCATTCAGAAGTTGTTTTGTGGTATTGGCTCAGCATTCAAATGATCTTTCGATGTGTTTTTGCAGGAGAAAGTGGTCTCCCTGTCCTATTCCTCTGCCATCTTAGGGCCACATCCCTAAATATATAAAACTTTTAAAATTATCATTCAATAAATCTGAAGGAGAAGGAAGAGAGGAAAGGAAGGATGGAGGAAGGGAGGAATAGAAAAACCACCAGACAAACAGGAGTTCTCACCCATGGATTTCCAAAAAGATTTCAAAGTCAAGACAAAAGGCCAATATCTTTGACTTACTTTTATTATCATAATCATACTCAATGGCTTGCCTGGAGGACCCTGCCCCTCTGCTTGACTATAAACTAAAATGCCTTTGTTTAACTTGAGAGTTTCGAGTTAAGCTTTATTTGAAGCAAAATGAGGACTGCAGCCTGGGAGGCAGCATCTCAGATAGCTCTAAAGATTGCTCCAAAGCAGCAGTGGGGGAAGGTCAATATATGAGGTTTTGCTGAAGAGGGAGTTCAATATCATGAAGCACTCATTTAACAAAAGGTTTTTTTTTTTTTTTAGTTATGAGAATCTGATGTCACCATGAAGGGATTTATTGCTTCTCTAGATATGAGGAGATGTAATAATTGAGATCATAAAATATGTTCCTAAAAGCCTAAAGGCCTGTCTTACCAGATTCCCTGGAGCATATTGTGCCTCACTCCACCTTGAATTCCCTCAGGGATTGTTGAAAGTCAACAGCTATAGCAGCATGGGGTTCAATCTCCATGGCAAATGGCAAATACCTTTGTTGTTCAGTCATTGACTATGCTCTTGTTAAGTGCCAATTTGTAGTTGACATAGCCCCCTTGTGGTCATAAATCTGACTATACTTTGGGTGGGGGGAGCATTTCATGACCATTTTGTCTGGCATTGCTCGGAAGGCTCGTTCCCAGTTCTGAAAAAGGTTTTTGCTGGTAGGCCACTCAATGTGCTATTGCTGGATTAGATCTTGGTTAAAGATCTCTGGACACCTGTCTTCTAGTTATGATCCAGGAAAGTATTCCCTTTCATTGCATCTTCCCATATCTAAAGTTACACTATTACAATCATTGATCATATATCAAGCTATACATTTGATTAACTGCTTCAAGTCTAGTCATCATTATTTTCATTGGAGGGTCAGTCATACACTTGGTAATATAAGAAACAATAATCTTGTGACATAAATATACAAATAGTATATTTTGTGATATTACTATACAAATATTTGTGATATTACTATAAAAATAATAATCTTGTGATACAAATGTACAAATAGTAACTATACTGGAATTAAAGTAAATATTTTAGCCATGAGCCTTACTCACAAGCCAGTTTTCTAAAAGATCATCAAGACTAGGGAATGGGTCACTTAAAGCAGAAATCTGATTTTTAATATGGTTCATCAAGTGTGATACATTAAAGGATTTATCAGGAATGAAAATATAGAATTCACTTTGAATTATAGTGCAAATATCTCCCTGAGATACTGTAAGGGGTCAAGGACCTTGCAGTTGTGTAGCACTTCCTTTCTCATCATAGAGATCTCAGAATTCAATAGGCTAATAGCTCAGTTACTACCATTTAAAGCTTATGAAAGTTGTTAAGGCTTCAATATGGCAAATTACATCCTTCAACCCCAGTGAAGGCACGCACACACACACACACACACACACACACACACACACACACACACAAAGCTGCTAAATGGTCATACCAGAATACAGATCTTTGACCCATTGGTATCATACCAATCATAGATTGGTTGGGGTTACCTCTAATTTTTTAACATGTATGACCTTAAATTTATGGGAATCCCAGGACACACATTTGCATCCATCCCTGTAGATATCAAGGCCATAAAAGTGCCACAAATCCACTGAGTTCCATACCAACCACTCTCTCTAAGGGTAATAATAGGCATAGTTCATAAAGTACCCAGCCTTGTCCCATAATTAATGTGTTGATCATTTTCAGTATGATTTAACTGTTTCAAACATAGAGGACCTTTTAAACTTAAATGACCATAGCTTGGTGTTAACCATATAGATCCACCCCATAATTGTGGGAGTTTTCCTTTTAGTAAACGAGGGGGTTTTATTTTTTTTTTTTTTAATTTGAGACTTAGCTTGTCACTCTGATTGAGTTTGAATGATCCTAAGAGAAAACTTAAATTTATGGCCAGAATCAGAGCAGGTATTATTAATTGGCCAGATTAGAGGATTCCCATCTAGTAACATTGTGAATAGATAGGACGGAGCTGAACTTTCATTTAAAATAAATTTCCTAGAGGGTATCTAATCAGAGCCCTGAAGGAGAGACATTCACCATGGTAACCCAGAAGTACTAGAGATAGGAAATTGGCCACAACTCAACAATTGGATTGAGATTTAAACTAGCATAGAATCGTGTCCATGATAGAAAACATTTGATGTGTAGGCACAGGTCCAAGGAGTTAAGAAAACATTATAAATGATCATATGAATCAAGTCCAGCATCTTGGGCAAGCTGTCTACTTCTGACGTCATCATATTCTCATTCTAGGGTAGTGCAGCTTTCTCTTTGAGACTCGTTATAAGGTGAGATTGAGGTCAGCAGGCCTCTCTTTAGACCAGTCCAGCTTAGGGGCCTTTGGAAGTGGGAGTTAATTCAAGAGTCAATTTCCTTGCACTTTCACTGTGCATGAGTCAGTTAAGAGTACTCAAGAGAAAGGTCCTTCCACCCAGGTTGGAGACAATTTCTTAAATTATGTCTTTTTCCAGTCTTGGTTGGAGGTCGTGCGTGAGGCATCTAATCTTCATTCAAAGATATATTACTGAGATAAGCTTCAGAAGCTAACCTAAGTTCAGTTCAGTTCAGTCGCTCAGTCCTGTCTGACTCTTTGTGACCCCATGAATCGCAGCACACCAGGCCTCCCTGTCCATCACCAACTCCTGGAGTTCAGTCAGACTGACGTCCATTTAGTCAGTGATGCCATTGAGCCATCTCATCCTCTGTCGTCCCCTTCTCCTCCTGCCCCCAATCCCTCCCAGCGTCAGACTCTTTTCCAATGAGTGAACTCTTTCATGAGGTGGCCAAAGTACTGGAGTTTCAGCTTTAGCATCATTCCTTCCAAAGAAACCCCAGGGCTGATCTCCTTCAGAATGCACTGGGTGGATCTCCTTGCAGTCTCCTTGCAAGGGACTCTCAAGAGTCTTCTCCAACACCACAGTTCAAAAGCATCAATTCTTTGGTGATCAGCTTTCTTCACAGTCCAACTCTCACATCCATACATGACCACAGGAAAAACCATAGCCTTGACTAGACTGACCTTTGCTGGCAAAGTAATGTCTCTGCTTTTGGATATGCTATCTAGGTTGGTCATAACTTTTCCAAGGAGTAAGCATCTTTTAATTTCATGTCCGCAATCACCATCTGCAGTGACTTTGGAGCCCAGAAAAATAAAGTCTGACACTGTTTCCACTGTTTCCCCATCTATTTCCCATGAAGTAATGGGACCAGATGCCATGATCTTCATTTTCTGAATGTTGAGCTTTAAATCAGCTTTTTTGCTCTCCACTTTCACTTTCTTAAGAGGCTTTTTAGTTCCTCTTCACTTTCTGCCATAAGGGTGGTGTCATCTGCATATCTGAGGTTATTGATATTTCTCCTGGCAAACTTGATTCCAGCTTGTGCTTCTTCCAGCCCAGCTTTTGTCATGATGTACTCTGCCTATAAGTTAAATAAGCAGGGTGACAATATACAGCCTTGACGTACTCCTTTTCCTATTTGGAACCAGTCTGTTGTTCCATGTCCAGTTCTAACTCTTGCTTCATGACCTGCATATAGGTTTCTCAAGAGGCAGTTCAGGTGGTCTGGTATTCCCATCTCTTTCAGAATTTTCCACGGTTTTTTGTCATCCACACAGTCAAAGGCTTTGGCATAGTCAATAAAGAAGAAATAGAGGTTTTACTGGAACTCTCTTGCTTTTTCCATGATCAAGCGGATGTTGGCAATTTGATCTCTGCTTCCTCTGCCTTTTCTAAAACCAGCTTGAATATCTGGAAGTTCATGGTTCATGTACTGCTGAAGCCTGGCTTGGACAATTTTGAGCATTACTTTACTAGCGTGTAAGATGAGTGCAATTGTGTGGTAGTTTGAGCATTCTTTGGCATTGCCTTTCTTTGGGATTGGAATGAAAACTGACCTTTTCCTGTCCTATGGCCACTGCTGAGTTTTCCAAATTTGCTGGCATATTGAGTGCAGCACTTTCACAGCATCATCTTTCAGGATTTGAAATAGCTTAACTGGAATTCCATCACCTCCACTAGCTTGTTCCTATTGATGCTTTCCAAGGCCCACTTGACTTCACATTCCAGGATGTCTGGCTCTAGGTGAGTGATCACACCTTCGTGATTATCTTGGTCATGAAGATCTTTTTTGTATAGTTCTGTGTATCCCTGATATCCCTGATACTAAGAAGCCACCTCTTCTTAATAACTTCTGCTTCTGTTAGGTCCATACCATTTCTGTGCTCTATCGAGCCCATCTTCACATGAAATGTTCCCTTGGTATCTCTAATTTTCTTGAAGAGATTTCTAGTTTTTCCCATTCTGTTGTTTTCCTCTATTTCTTATCATTGATCTCTGAGAAAGGCTTTCTTATCTCTTCTTGCTATTCTTTGGAACTCTGCATTCAGATGCTTATATCTTTCCTTTTCTCCTTTGCTTTTTGCTTCTCTTCTTTTCACAGCTCTTTATAAGGCCTCTTCAGACACTCATTTTGGTTTTTTGGATTTCTTTTCCATGATGATTGTCTTGATCCCTGTCTCCTGTACAATGTCTCGAACCTCCGACCGTAGTTCATCAGGCACTCTATCTGTCAGATCTAGGCCCTTAAATCTATTCCTCACCTCCATTGTATAATCTTAAGGGATTTGATTTAGGTCATACCTGAATGGTCTAGTGGTTTTCCCTACTTTCTTCAATTTAAGTCTGGATTTGGCAATAAGGAGTTCATGATCTGAGCCACAGTCAGCTCCTGGTCTTGTTTTTGTTGACTGTATAGAGCTTCTCCATTTTTGGTTGCAAAGAATATAATCAATCTGATTTCAGTGTTGACCATCTGGTGATTTCCATGTGTAGAGTCTTCTCTTGTGTTGTTGGAAGAGGGTGTTTGCTATGACCAGTGCATTTTCTTGGCAAAACTCTGTTAGTCTTTTAGTGCCCTTTAATAATTTAATTAAATTTTACATTAATATACCTTAACAGCAAAACTCTACCCAGGAAATGAGTTTTAGTAATTGCAGATCTCCATTAGCAAAGTGGGATTTAACAGTCATTGAAACATTGTTTTTCCCTAAAATCAGTGTCATTTTCACCAACTATTATAACCAAATTAAGAGTTGTTTGTGATATAGTTCTGGTCTCAGTAGACTTGGCCTGATGATTTATTTAACCGTAATTGATCATAGACTTTTTTGCTTTGCTGTAACTTTTATTTTTATTTTTTAATTTAAATTTTTGTATTTTAATTAGAGGCTAATTACTTTACAATATTTTATTGGTTTTGCCATACATCAACATGAATCCACCACGGGTGTACACGTGTTCCCAAACCTGGACACCCCTCCCACCTCCCTCCCTATACCATCCCTCTGGGTTATCCCAGTGCACCAGCCCCATGCTTCCTGTATCCTGCATCAAAACTTTTAGAGCAAGGAACATCACACCAAAGGCTTGTCACAGATTTGCCTATTAGATCTAAGTTAATTTCGCCCTTCTCAAGGTGTCCAAAATTCCTTGATATTTCTGTACCTGTTAATGAGATAATCTTCCTAACTTATCTTAATAAGTTAGGAATAAATAAAGTTACTGGAAACTAAAAGATTCCAATCTCTGGAGGGTTCAGATAGAGAGAAAAGATTAAATGTTTTAATTTGTTTACAAAACATAATCTTACCGAATTACTATCATAATTAGTTTGAGGGGAAGGTTTTTCTTACACCTGGAAAACACAGATTCAAATCAGCAATTTTTCAAATAGAAACCTTAAAAATTATGAGCATATTCACCATTTCAATCAGTCCTTTTGTTAAACTTTGTGAAGTCATCAGGTTTTCCATTAGAATCCTTACCCAGTTCAGAAACTTGTATTTTTCCAAAAGTCCTTTCTATAAATCTTTGTGAAGAGGAAGCATTTTTGTCAAACTTGGTTACTGCTGTGACAATAATTTTGAGATACTAACTAGAATTATGACTAATAACATTTTATCCAAACCTATCAGAATTTTAGGAACACCATATAGTTTCTAGGAATTCTATGTTAGTAATTACCATACAATATAACCAGAGATGTATTACTCACTTGACAATACTTCCCATGTAATATTGTATGCAGTTCAGTTCAGTTCAGTCGATCATTCATGCCCTACTCTTTTTGACCCCATGGAGGGCAGCATGCCAAGCCTCCCTGTCCATTACTAACTCCTGGAGGTTACCCAAACTCATGTCCATTGAGTCAGTGATGCCATACAACTGTTGAGGTCCTTAAATGGACCAGAACCTAGTGGTCCGGAGTTGACCAATAAGAAAGTAAAGGAGAGAGAAAGAGGCTGATATTCCTTGGTTTACACAGAAAGCCAATAAAGCCCCTGCACGGGGCTTGCATTGTTCACGAAGGCCTCAGGTGCCCTCTCAATGGGGTGAAGGTGCTGAGCACCTTCTCGGGAGGGTCTTAGAAGCCTGGGCAAGAAAGTGAACTCAGAGAGCATCTGCGCTCCAGGGGATCAGCCTGAAAAAGAGAGAGAGGGAGGGAGGGAAGGAGAGAGAGAGACACGGGGAACAGAGCTCTGATGGAGCAAAGGTATTTTAATTTACATGGTGTGGGCATATATACTGTCTTACAAGGTAGTTATTCTCAGCAAAGATAAAGATTGAAATTCCAGTCTTACAAAACATAGGCGATCAATATTAAAGAGAGAGAGAGTTGTAAACAATCACTTTTACCATATGGATCACAAGAAGAAAGAGGGTACTTATTACCATATGGAAACACTAATGAAGGAAATGCCTGGATTCCTCAGTCCCCTGGAGAGGCTTGCCTCTCCTCTAAGGAACAGAGAATTCTTGACAGATTCAAAACAGCACACAGGAAGCCTCCTGTTAAATGCTTCCTGACATCCAACCATCTCATCCTCTGAGGTCCACTTCTCCTCCCGCCTTCAACCTTTCCCAGAATTGCGTTTTTCAAATGAGCCAGTTTTTCACATTAGGTGGCCAAAGTATTGGAGTTTAAGCTTCAGCATCAGTCCTTCCAGTGAATGTTCAGGACTTAATTCCACTAGGACGGACTGATTACATGGAGGGACTTTCAAGAGTCTTCTCCAACATCACAGTTCAAAAGTATAAATTCTTCTGTGATCAGCTTTCTTTATAGTCCAACTCTCACATCCATACATGACTACTGGAAAAACCATAGTTTTGACTACGTGGATCTTTGTTGGCAAAGTAAGGTCTCTGCTTTGTGTTAAACTGTCTAGATTGGCCATAACTTTTCTTCCAAGAAGCAAGCATCTTTTAATGTCATGCCTGCAGTCACCATCTACAGTGATTTTGGAGCCCCCCAAAACAAAGTCTGTCACTATTTCCGTTCTTTCCCCATCTACTTGCCATGAAGTAATGGGACCAGATGCCGTGATCTTAGTTTTCTGAATGTTGAGTTTTAAGCCAACTTTTTCCACTCTCCTCTTTCATTTTCATCAAGAGGCTCTTTAGTTCTTCTTCACTTTCTGCCATAAGGGTGATGTCATATGTATATCTGAGGTAATTAATATTTCTCCTGGAAATCTTGATTCCAGCTTGTGCTTCATCCAGCCCAGCATTTCTCATGATGTACACTGCATATGTTAAATAAGCAGAGTGACAGTATACAGCCTTAATGTACTCCTTTCTCGATTTGGAACCAGTCTGTTGTTCCATGTCCAGTTCTAACTGTTGCTTCTTTACCTGAATACACATTTCTCAAGAGGCAGATCAGGTGGTCTGGTATTCCCATTTCTTAAGAATTTCCCACAGTTTGTAGTGAGCCACACAGTCAAAGACTTTGGCATAGTCAATAAAGCAGGTGTTTTTCTGGAACTCTCTTGCTTTTTCAATGATCCAACAGATGTTGGCAATTTGATCTATCATTCATCTGCCTTTTCTAAAACCAGCTTGAACAACTGGAAGTTCATGGTTCATGTACTGTTGAAGCCTGGCTTGGAGAATTTTAAGCATTACTTTCCTAGCATGTGAGATGAGTACAATTGTGTGGTAGTTTGAGCATTCTCTGGCATTGCCTTTCTTTAGGATTGGAATGAAAACTGACCTTTTCCAGTTTTGCTGAGTTTTCCAAATTTGCTGGCATATTGAGTGCAGCACTTTCACGGCATCATCTGTTAGGATTTGAAATAGCTTAATGAGGATTCCATCACTTATATTAGCTTTGTTTATAGTGATGCTTCCTAAGGCCCACTTGACTTCACATTCCAGGATGTTCGACTCTAGGTGAGTGATCACACCATCATGAATATCTGGGTCATGAAGATTTTTTTTTTTTTTTGGTATAGTTCTTCTGTGTATTCTTGCCACCTCTTCTTCATGTCTTCTGCTTCTGTTAAGTCCATACCATTTCTGTCTTTTATTGAGCCCATCTTTGCCTGAAATGTTCCCTTGGCATCTCTAATTTTCTTGAAGAGATCTCTAGTCTTTCCCATTCTATTGTTGTCCTCTATTTCTTTGCACTGATCACTGAGGAAGGCTTTCTTATCTCTCCTTGCTATTCTTTGGAACTCTGCATTTAAATCGATATATCTTTCCTTTTCTCCTTTGCCTTTTGCTTCTCTTCTTTTCACAGCTATTTGTAAGGCCTCCTTAGGCAACCATTTTCTCTTTTTGCATTTCTTTTTTTGAGAATGGTCTTGATCCCTGTATCTTGTACAATGTCACAAACCTCCATCCGTATATCTTCAGGCATTCTGTCTATCAGATCTAATCCCTTGAATCTATTTGTCACTTCCATTGTGTAATCCTAAGGGATTTGATTTAAGTCATACCTGAATATTCTAGTGGTTTTCCCTACTTTCTTTAAGTGTGAATTTGGCAATAAGAAGTTCATGATTTTAGCCACAGTCAGCTCCCGGTCTGGTTTTTGCTGACTGTATAGAAATTCTCCATCTTTGACTGCAAAGAATATAATCAATCTGATTTCAGTATTGACCATCTTGTGATGTCCATGTGTAGTCTTCTCTTGTGTTGTTGGAACAAGGTGTTTGCTATGACCAGTGCATTCTCTTGGCAAAACTCTATTGGCCTTTGCCCTGCTTCATTCTGTACTCCAAGGCCAAATACTCCAGGTATTTCTTGAGTTCCTACATTTGCATTCCAGTCCCCTATAATGAAAAGGACATATTTTTTTGACTGTTTGTTGTAGAAGGTCTTGTAGGTCTTCATAGAACCATTCAACTTCAGTTTCCTCAGCATCACTGGTCAGGACATAGACTTGGATTACTGTAATTTTGAATGGTTTGCCTTGGAAACAAACAGAGATCATTCTGTTGTTCTTGAGACTGCATCCAAATACTGCATTTTTAACTCTTTTGTTGACTATGATGGCTATTCCATTGTTTCTAAGGGATTCTTACCCTCAGTGATAGATATAATGGTCATCTGAGTTAAATTCACTGATTCCAGTCCATTTTCGTTCACTGATTCCTAGAATGTCGACATTCACTCTTGCCATCTCCTGTTTGTCCACTTCCAACTTGCCTTGATTCATGGACCTAACATTCCAGGTTCTTATGCAGTATTGCTCTTTACAGCATCAGACCTTGCTTCTTTCACCAGTCACATCCACAACTGTGTGTCGTTTTGCTTTGGCTCTGTCTCTTCATTCTTTCTGGAGTTATTTCTGCACTGAGCTCCAGTAGCATGTTGGGCACCTACCAACCTGGGGAGTTCATATTTCAGTGTCATATCTTTTTGCCTTTTCCTACTGTTCATGGGGTTCTCAAGGCAATTGCTATTCCCTTCTCCAGTGGACCACATTTTGTCAGAACTCTCCACCATGACCTGTCTGTCTTGGGTGGCCCTGCATGGCATGGTGCAAAGTTTCATTGAGTTAGACAAGGCTGTGGTCCCTGTGATCAGATTGGTTAATTTTCTGTGATTGTGGTTTTCATTCTTTCTACCCTCTCATGGAGAAGGATGAGGCTTATGGAAGCTTCCTGATGGGAGAGACTGACTGAGGGGGAAACTGGGTCTTGTTCTGATGGGCAGGGGCATGCTCAGTAAATCTTTAATCCAATTTTCTGTTGATGGTTGGGGCTGTGTTCCCTCCCTGTTATTTGATCTGAGGCAAAACTATGGTGGAAGTAATGTAGATACTGGCAATCTCCTTCAAAAGTCCCATGCAGGTACTGCTGTACTCTGTGCCCCCAAGCCTGCAGTAGGCCACGGCCAACCCATGCCTCCACCAGAGACTCCTGGACACTCCTGGGCAAGTCTGAGTCAGTGTCTTGTGGAGTCACTGCTCCTTTCTCCTGGGTCCTGGTGCACACAAGGTTTTGTTTGTGCCTTCCAAGAGTCTGTTTCCCCAGTCCTGTGTAAGTTCTGAAGGCTCTATGGTGGGGTTAATGGTGACCTCCTGCAAAAGGGCTTATGCCATACCCAGGTCTACTGCACCCAGAGCCCTTGCCCCTGCAGCAGTCCACTGCTGACCTGTACCTCCGCAGGAAACACTTAAATACAGTTCTGTCTCAGTCTCTGTGTGGTCTCTGGGTCCAAGGTTTGTTTGAACCCTCTGAGTGTCTCTGGCAGGTATGAGGTTTGACTCAATTCTAAACATGATTTTGCCCCTCCTACTGTCTTGCTGGGGCTTCTCCTTTACCCTTGGTCATAAGGTATCTCCTCAAAGTCACTTCAGCACTGTGCAGCCACTGCTCCAGCACTGCACAGCCAATTTTGTATACAAAATGAACCTAATTAATGTAATATCTCTCTTTGGGATATTTCAGGGACCCTCTGAAGCATCCTAAAGTTAGCTATAAATCAAGTTGTTCATTAGAATGATTTAGGAAGCTTTGTTAAAGTGAAGTCGCTCAGTTGTGTCCGATTCTTTGCGACCCCATGAGCTGTAGCCCACCAGGCTCCTCCCTCCATGGGATTCTCCAAGCAAAAGTACTGGAGTGGGTTGCGATTTCCTTCTCCAGAGGATCTTCCTGACCCAAGGATCAACCCGGGTCTCCTGCATTCCAGGCAGATGCTTTAAACTCTGAGCCACCAGGGAAGCCCCTGCCTGCCGCCTAGTCTCTTCAGCCGTGTCTGACTCTGTGCAACCCCATGGACTGCAGCCTACCAGGCTTCTCCATCCATGGGATTCTCCAGGCAAGAACACTGGAGTGGGTTGCCATTTCCTTCTCCAAGGGAAGCCCCAGGAAGCTTTGTTAACAAATATCAAAAAGGTTTAGAACACTCAGTCAGATAGGATTAAAATAAAGGTCATTTAGAAATAATAGCTATTCACTTAGCCAAAGTTATAATAAAGGATTTCAGAACAGATCATTTAAGAGATAAAGAAACTTAAATCTATTATCAAAGGCAGTTTAATATCTGAAGCAAATGTGTCCCCTTAACAGAGAGAAGTTAAATTCAAGTTTTTTCCCCAGCTTACTTTACTTAAAAGGTAAACTTAATTAACTTTATTTGAAAGTTAGTCCTAACCATGTACAAAACTCTTTCCTCATGGTTCAGTTTCCACAAACCTTATCAATTTCTGTATCCATTACTCTGTTCTTTCATCCTAAAAAAGCCACCTGTAAGTCAGGCTTACTTCCTTTTCCCTTCACAAAATACAGTTCTATTCCTCATACCTTCTTTACTGGAAACACATTTCATACTTTCCTTTAGCAACCAAGAACTGTCTTTTATTAGCATTTATAGATTGGAGAGCATAAATAAGAGTAATAATTTCTAAAATGAAACAAAAGAAAAATTTGCTTTCTTATAGAGAACTTCTCAGGATGGCACAAAACACTATTCATTAATAGTCCATAATCTCTAGTTTCTCTGTAAGAGGAAGTTAGTGTTAAGTAATGAATATTTCAGAATCTTATTTTATTTGGAAATGACCTAGCTGTTCAATAGACTTCCAACACTTAGCTAGCACAGCCCTTAGAAATTCAAGTTACCCCACTCTGGAGAGACTACTTTAGACAGATATTCCTAAAGCATAATTATTCTTAATAGATTTTGTGTACAGCTCATATCCCATTTACATTTTTTAGAAGTTTCTTCACTCGAGGTAATTTCCTTGTTGACAAAGTTGTAACAGATATAATATTTAACTTCTATTAAACCTAGGTACAATGAAAATATTCTACTTAATGTTAATTACTCTAAGATACATCTATATTAGTTAGATCAACAAACAAACATTAATATAAGGTATTTAATACTGAATATTTCCCAGTTCACATGAACCTGAAATTCATTTAGGTTAACTTATCTTCTATTTAGAATTATTTGGTTTGTAAGCACTTACTTTTTTTTTTAAAGGCCAATTAGATTAAAGCTCATTTACAAACTGATCTCAGCAATGAGCAATATTATTCCCCAAAACAAAGACACACACTGAGACATACATATATCCAAATAGACATGACAAGAGATCCTATAAATTTGTTTTTCAAACTTAGTTATGAATCAGATAGCACAATATGAAACTCACTGCTGCTGCTGCTGCTAAGTCGCTTCAGTGGTGTCTGGCTTTTCACGACCCCATGGACTGCAGCCTACCAGGTTCCTCCATCCATGGTGGAGTGGGTTGCCATTGCCTTCTCCATGAAACTCACTAGTTGTAAACAAATGATTGGAATAAGTTTTTAAAAGGTTTTGTCCCTCCTTTTTTTCCCCTTTTGGTTTCAGGAATTAGGGATGGTCTAGATAAGTGATCCAGAGAGCTCTGGTCTAAAGGTATAGGAGGAATTATTTCCTCAGGGAAAGAATTCTTAAAGAGATTTTTTTTTTCTTCAAACTTTCTCTGGAGTCTAAAGAATATTGCGACAACATTGTCAAAAATCGTATTTTTCTGTGATAATAGTTTTATAGCCAGAATTTAGACCAGATAGTGTTCAAATTGGCCCTGATTACAATTGCAGATTGATCCCAGCAGGGACTGCCCCTCTGGGGAAGTGGGGGTCTCAATTTGATCAGCCCAAGGCTGTTGATTATAGGAGAAAGTCTTGGACATAACTTCAGTCCATTTTCCTATGTCAATGAAGTTCTAATATTTTCAGCCATTTTTCTTGTAATTGGATCAAAGCTATAGATTGACCAGTCAAAAAAAAACTTTTTTTCTCCCAAAGGATTCCCAGGTGGAATGTGGAACCTTAGAGTGAGCAATTCCCATATTAGCTCCAGCAGTTTGTACCAGATGTCTGTGCACTCAAACCAAACTAACAATACCAAACTGAACCAGAACTTCACCAGACAGGAGTCACACTGCAAATGAAACAAAAGGCAAAGAGATGCCCAGAAATCAAAAGCCAAGAGGCAAGAATACCCCCAAAAGATGGTAAAGTGATGCCCAGAAATCAAAAGCCAAGTGGCAAACATGCCGAACATGATTTCCCAGTTCCACTAGACCTGCAACCTAGCAGAGTCAGTGTTAGCAGCCTTTTTAGTTCTGATATAGTTTCAAGCAATTTCTTGTTGGCTTCCTGTGAAGAAGTTACTCTATCATTTCCTCATTTAGAAGTTTCTAGATACCAGTCAAGGAAGCATGATTGGCCTTTTTAAATTGTGCATGCAAAAATACCAATTTTGGAATATCAAAAGAATCCCATTTTGGCCATTTTAGGTTGAGATCTCTTGCAGTATAATTTCTTCAATTAACTAGGTACTTGCAAGTATGAGCTCTGTACGTATTGTACGTAAATCTGGCTGGACTGTTAGTCAGAGACTGGCTTTCTGACACCCCTTTGTTTCCGTTTTTGAGAGTTTCTGTTTCCCATTTTAGGTTGAATTTGTCAGGGATAAAAATCACTAGTGAACTCTGTAGTGGGCCTGTGTGCTGCTTGTGAGCTTAACTCCTCCAGGAGTCACCCTAGAGTCATTTTAGCTTGTCTTACACATCTCGGATTCTGCCTCCAGCAATCTAAGACCACCATGGCTGCTCAGGTCGCTAAATGGCCAGTTCTTATGTGCAACCTTGGGATGAACATGTATTTTAATTAATGAGACCACTGCATGGTATGAGGACTAGGCCTCCACCACTCCTGTAAATTTTTCAGTCACCTGTGAAGACCGAAACCAGCCAGGAGGAGACTTGTCCTTTTTCTCTGGACCAAAGCTCTTCCATATTCTCCTCACTTTTATCCTGACAAATTCTATAATGGCAGTCGAATTGAGGGAAAATGTCAGATCAGCCTCTTACTTAACCACTCAGCCAATACCATTCAGTCCACTACAATGGAGTGACCTTGGCATCTTTCAGCTGAACCCTGGGTATTCTTTGATTTTTTTCCCCCAGTCGAGCCCCCCTACCCAGTACCTTTCCACTGGGTGGGTAATTCACCTGGTGCCTTTCAGCCAGTCCCCTATCCAGTATCTTTTGCCTGGGTAGGAATTTCTCAGTATCTTTCAACTGAGTCCCACTCAGTGTTTAGACCAAAAGTGTGTATGCCCCGGATGTTTCATCCCTCCCCCCATATCTTTCCTACTAGGAGGGGACAGGTAACCTGCTCCACTGCCAAATAAAATTCAGAATCTCAACCAATATGGGAAATTCAAGAACCAGGAAAGACTTACTCAAATTCATTTCCACTCCCCAAGGAGGCAGATGGGCACAAGGGGCCACTGCTGGTACCATAGTTTCAGTTCCTCCTGGAGTCCAGTCGAAGTAAGAAAGTCCACTCTGGGTCCCTTCATTATCACAATAATTGTAAACTAAAAAAGATGTGCAACTTGGGAGTTGCAAGTTAAGTTTTATTTCAGGCAAAATAAGGACTACAGCCTGGGAGGCAGCATCTCATATAGCTCCAAGAGACTGCTCCAGAGCGGCAGTAGGGGAAGGTCAATGCATAAGGTTTTGGTGAAGAGGGAGTTCAATACCATAAAGCACTCATTTTACAAAAGGTTTTTTGTTAGTCATGAGGATCTGATGTCACCATGAAGGGATTTAGTACTTCTCTAGATATGAGGAGATGCAAAGATTGAAATCATAAAATCTATTCCTAAAAGCATCCAACTATCTAAAGACTGTCTCACTAGATTCTCTGGAGCACAGAGTACCTCACTCCACCTTGAATTCCCTCAGGGGTTGTTGAAGGTCAACAGCTATAGCAGCATGGGGTTCAATCTCCATGGCAGATGGCAAATGCCTTTGTTGTTCAGTCATTGGCAATGCTCTCAGTAAGTGCCAATTTGTAGTTGACATATGTTAATTTCAATCCACAGACTTAAACATCAGGTATCAACTTAATAGTGAATATTTCCCATTCACTTGAACCTGAAAGTCATCTTGGCCAGTTTTCTTTAAATGTTAAGTGCTTTTTATTAAAATTAAATAGAGCTCTTTATAAATATGATTCTAATAATACCTTTCAGAAGTAGAGATATCTCATATGTATAATGTGTACACAGACATAGACAATCTAGAGATCTCATGGCTTCACTAAAAGCTTAGATATGAACCAGATATTACAATATTGATATCAACTTACAAACAGTTAAACAGTTGGAATAATTTAAAGTTACTTGTTCATATGATTAAGGCTTACTATCTGTAAGGTTTGGCTGAGGGAACATACTCAGCAGTTTCAATTTAAAACTGCCACTTTTCCCCCCCTTGATTTCTCAAGTCTTGATTGCTTAATTGGACTTAGTCTTAGCTCCTAGATGCCTTATTCATATTCTGGTTTAGACATATGTGAGACAAAAGCAGTTTTCCAAAGAACCTTTCTGCCATCTAAAGTTACTAAAATCAGAAGTAAGATTTTTAATCAAACTGAAATTTAATTTAAGAAATAATTAGCCTCTAATTAAAATAAATAAATAATTTTTAAAAAAGAAGTTCTATGCTTTAAAACTTTCGTAACTTTTTTTTAGAGGCTTCCCAGGTGGCGCTAGTGGTAAAGAACCCATCTGCCAATGCAGGAGACATAAAACATGTGGATTCGATTCCTGGGTTAGGAAGATCCCCTGGAAAAGGGCATGGCAACCCACTCCAGTATTCTTGTTGGAGAATCCCACAGACAGAGGAGCCTGGCAGGCTGCAGTCCATGGGGTCACAAAGTCAGACACGAATGAAGTGACTTAGCACAAACAAACATGTTTTATAACTTTAGAGTTTTAATTGATTATGTCTTCAAAGGTTTGTATAAGGCATTTAAAAAAGATGTCTCTGAGTTTATAAATTAAATCAATGCAAAATCATTATTAAAAAAAAATATATTAACCCTTACATGTTAGTTCTCAGTTTACTTACTTTGTATTACTCAGGTAACTGTTGGTTTCCTTGGTACGATTAGTTAATAGTTCCTTAGTGGCAATCTATATGCCTTGTTTATTCCACAATATAATTAAATAAGAGCTATAACGACTTTATGTCAAGCCCCTTTAAATCTACTAATTTATATACCTTTATCTAAATTCTACCAACTTCTATACCTTTAACATTAGTTTTCGTAAGGATCCAGTTAACAAGCTTTGCTTGATCTTAGAAGAGAGTTTAGAAGGTTTTTTTGTTGTTGATCCTTATTTTACCTACTTTTATATAGAAAGCTCTGGGATTCTCAGAGTAGGTTAGAGCAAAGGAAGTCAGGCCCTTTGGCCTAACTGTCCCAAAATAATTGTTGGTCAGACATTTCAGTGTAAATTTTTCTAGCCCCTTAAATATATAACTGTAAACTGAGTAAATAGAACAAACTTTTTTGGTTTTTAATGTTGGGGACCAGTAGGGGGGATCTCTCTTGGCTTATTAACTTTAGGTAGTGCAGTAATATCAAATCTTATTTTAATCACATAAATGTCTATTTTATTTACACCATTCTAAATACCATCCGAAGAATGTTTTAAAATTCATTTTGGGTAACTCCTTTTTAATTTTTTTAAACGTCATTGAAATAATAGCTAGACTTTTTCCCCCCAAGCTTTTTGGTGATATTCTCAATTGCTCTTATTGCATCTGTAAGGCTCATTGAGGAGAAGGCCTCAATGAGGCTTCCTAAGCCAGTTTCTCATTTTAAAATAAAAAGTTCTTGGGTCAATTTGACTTTTGTTTTATAGGTTCAAACAAAACAATTGTTTACAATGAGAGTGCTCTGGATTTAAGAATTTGTTAATTTCTCTAATTTTCAAAGGATCCCATTTGGCCCCCAATAAATTATATCTCCAGAGAGATGCAAATGATTAAGAATGCAAAAAGACCTCTTATAGGCCTAACACAACACACAATAGAACAACCTAGGAAGATCAGACAGAACATTTACAACTCAAAGACACAGAGAAATCTGAGCTTCCCCCTAGAATGCCTTGTTTAAGGTTTTACCAAGCTGGCTTTTTAAGTTTTGACTACTTACACACTAAAGAGCCCCCTCAATATTTAGGGAGAGATTTAATTTCTCCAGTTAACTAGGTACTTGCAAGCATGAGCTCTGTTCCTCATGTCTTTCTAGAACAGAACCACCTCAGTGTTTCTCAACAGAGCCCCAGATATTTCTCCTTAACATACGACTGAGCCTGCCTTCACCAGTGCCTTTCTACTGGGTGGGTATTTTATCAGTATTCTTCAACTGAGCCCCACCCAGTATCTAGGTCCCAGGTGGGTATGTCCTGGTGGTCTTTCAGCTGGGCCCACTACATTTCTTCAAATGAGAGGTGGGCAGGTACCTGCTATACTCCACCAAATAAAAATTCAGGATCTCAACAAATATGGGAGATCGGAGGATCAGGACAGACTTCTCAAACCCATTCCAAACTCCCAAGGAAATGGATGGGCACAAGGGGCCTCTGCTGGTACCATGGCTCTGATTTCTCATAGAGTTCAGGTGGAGGAGAGAGATCTACTCTGGGTCCCTTCATGTTGGTTGCCAAAACTGTCAACTAAAAAAATACAAACTAAAAGTTGAGAATTAAATTTTATTCAGTGAGAATGTTAAGACTTGAACCCAGCAAAAGTATCTCAAGTGAGCCCAAGAGAGCTGACTCTGAGGAGGCAGGGGAAGAGCCAGGCTATATACAAGTTTTCAGCAAGGGGCAGGTAATCTGAGTATGAAAAGATTACTGTTAATAAAGAGAAAACTAAATCTCACACATAAAGAGTTTTAGTGATCTTCTATAAAAAATACCCAGTTGTGGATGTGATTGGTGATAGAATCAAGGTCCGATGATGTAAAAAGCAATACTGCATAGGAATCTGGAATGTCAGGTTCATGAATCAAGGCAAATTGGAAGTGGTCAAACAAGAGATGGCAAGAGTGAATGTCAACACTCTAGGAATCAGTGAACTAAAATGGACTGGAATGGGTGAATTTAACTAAGATGACCATTATATCTACTACTGTGGGCAGGAATCCCTCAGAAGAAATGGAGTAGCCATCATGGTCAACAAAAGAGTGCAAAATGCAGTACTTGGATGCAACCTCAAAAACGACAGAATGATCTCTGTTCCTTTCCAGGGCAAAACATTCAATATTACAGTAATCCAAGTCTATGTCCCAACCAGTAACGCTGAAAAAGCTGAAGTTGAAGGTCTTGTAGGTCTTGTATGAAGACCTACAAGACCTTTTAGAAATAAAACCCCAAAAAGATGTCCTTTTCATTATAGGGGACTGGAATACAAAAGTATGAAGGCAAGAAACACCTGAAGTAACAGGCAAATTTGGCCTTGGAATACGGAATGAAGCAGGGCAAAGACTAATAGAGTTTTGCCAAGAAAATGCACTGGTCATAGCAAACACACTCTTCCAACAACACAAGAGAATACTCTACACATGGACATCACCTGATGATCAACACCAAAATCAGATTGATTATATTCTTTGAAGCCAAGGTGGAAAAGCTCTATACAGTCAACAAAAACAAGACCAGGAGCTGACTGTGGCTCAGATCATGAACTCCTGATTATCAAATTCAGATTTAAATTGAAGAAAGTAGGGAAAACCACTATACCATTCAGGTGTGACCTAAATCAAATGCCTTATGATTACACAGTGGAAGTGAGAAATAGATTTAAGGGCCTAGATCTGATATATAGAGTGCCTGATGAACTATGGACTATGGAATGAGGTTCGTGACATTGTACAGGAGTCAGAGATCAAGACCATACCCATGGAAAAGAAATGCAAAAAAGCAAAATGGCTGTCTGGGAAGCCTTACAAATAGCTGTAAAAAGAAGAGAAGCAAAAAGCAAAGGAGAAAAGGAAAGATATAAGCATCTGAATGCAGAGTTCCAAAGAATAGCAAGAAGACATAAGAAAGCCTTCTTCAGAGATCAATGCAAAGAAATAGAGGAAAACAACAGAATGGGAAAGACTAGAGCTCTCTTCAAGAAAATTAGAGATACCAAGGGAATATTTCATGCAAAGATGGGCTCGATAGAGCACAGAAATGGTATGGACCTAACAGAAGCAGAAGTTATTAAGAAGAGGCGGCAAGAATACACAGAAGAACTGTACAAAAAAGATCTTCATGACCCAGATAATCACTATGGTGTGATAACTGACCTAGAGCCATACATCCTGGAATGTGAAGTCAAGTGGGCCTTAGAAAGCATCACTATGAACAAAGCTAGTGGAGGTGATGGAATTCCAGTTGAGCTATTTCAAATCCTGAGAGATGATGCTGTGAAAGTGCTACACTCAATATGCCAGCAAATTTGGAAAACTCAGCAGTGGCCACAGGACTGGAAAAGGTCAGTTTTCATTCCAATCCCAAAGAAAGGCAATGCCAAAGAATGCTCAAACTATCGCACAATTGCACTCATCTCACATGCTAGTAAAGTAATGTTCAAAATTCTCCAAGCCAGGCTTCAGCAATATGTGAACCATGAACTTCCAGTTGTTCAAGCTGGTTTTAGAAAAGGCAGAGGAGCCAGAGATCAAATTGCCAACATCCGCTGGATCATGGAAAATGCAAGAGTTCCAGAAAAACATCTATTTCTGCTTCATTGACTATGCCAAAGCCTTTGACTGTGTGGATCACCATTAACTGTGGAAAATTCTGAAAGAGATGGGAATACCAGACCACCTGATCTGCCTCTTAAGAAACCTATATGTAGGTCAGGAAGCAACAGTTAGAACTGGACATGGAAAAACAGACTGGTTCCAAATAGGAAAAAGAGTGTGTCAAGGCTGTATATTGTTACCCTGCTTGTTTAACTTATATGCAGAGTACATCATGAGAAATGTTGAGCTGGAAGAAGCACAAGCTGGAATCAAGATTGCTGGGAGAAATATGAATAACCTCAGATATGCAGATGACACCACCCTTATGGCAGAAAGTGAAGAGGAACTAAAAAACCTCTTGATGAATGAGAAAGTGAAGAGCGAAAAAGCTGGCTTAAAGCTCAACTTTCAGAAAACGAAGATCATGGCATCCAGTCCCATCACTTCATGGGAAATTGATGGGGAAACAGTGGAAACTGTGTCAGACTTTATTTTTGGGGGCTCCAATATCACTGCAGATGGTGACTGCTGCCACAAAATTAAAAGATGCTTACTCCTTGGAAGAAAAGTCATGACCAACCTAGATAGCATATTCAAAAGCAGAGATGTTACTTTGCCAACAAAGGTCCGTCTAGCCAAGTCTATGGTTTTTCCTGTGGTCATGTATGGATGTGAGAGTTGGAATGTGAAGAAGGCTGAGGGCCGAAGAATTGATGTTTTTGAACTGTGGTGTTGGAGAAGACTCTGGAGAGTCCCTTGGACTGCAAGGATATCCAAGCAGTCCATTCTGAAGGAGATCAGCCCTGGGATTTCTTTGGACGGAATGATGCTAAAGCTGAAACTGCAGTACTTTGGCCACCTCATGCAAAGAGTTGACTCTTTGGAAAAGACTCTGATGCTGGGAGGGATTGGGGGCAGGAGGAGAAGGGGACGGCAGAGTATGAGATGGCTGGATGGCATCACTGACTCAATGGACGTGAGTCTGAGTGAACTTCGGCAGTTGGTGATGGACAGGGAGGCCTGGTGTGCTGCAATTCATGGGGTGGCAAAGAGTCGGACACGACTGAGTGACTGAACTGAACTGATGAATGCGAAGGTGCAAGCATCCAGGCTTGCTGAAATGATGTCTTGCATATGTGTCTAGCTATCTGGGACCAATCCTGCTTTTTCTATTGTTCATATACTAATTCCTCATTTACCCTAAGAGATGGTGAATGTGGCAGACAGCCTCCTTTCACATCCCCAACAGCTCTTCAGCACTTACCAAGGAAGAGATAGCTGATTGCTTCCAAATCGTTGACTTTGTTTTACTTGGGCTCATATATTTGCGTTTGAGAAAGACTTGTCCACTGGTAGAGCCTAAAGCAGAAAACATTTCATTTCACAAATACCATTGTGTGTGTTTTGCCTCTCCATGTAAACTTTATAATCAATTTGTCAATATCCATAAAATAACTTGCTAGAATTTTGATTGGGATTTCAGTGAATCTATAGATCAATTTGGAAAGAATTGACATTGTCACAATATTGATTTTTTTCCTATCAATGAATATGGAATATCTTTACATTTATTTAGTTCTTTTTTTATTCATTTCATCAGAACTTTTTATTAGTAGTTTTTCTTATATAGATCTTGCATACATTTTATTAGATTGGCACCTAAGTTTTTTGCTTTGTTGGATGCTAATGTAAATGGCATTGTGTTTCAGTTTCAAACTCCACTTGTTCATTGTTGATATATAGGAAAATAATTGATTTTTGTATGCATGTATTAATCTTGCAAAATTGTTTTAATAGCTTATTAGTTTCAGGATTTTTTTGGTCAATATTTAAGATTTTTTTATGTAGATGATCATGTCATCAGCAAACATAAACAGTTTTATATCTTCTTTCCCAATTTGTATACCTTTTATTTCCTTTTCTTGCTATGTTGCATTGGCAAGGACATCTAGTACAATACTGGAAAGGAGTAGAGAAGAGAGGGGACATCCTTGCCTTGTTCCTGATCTTAGTGGCAGAGTATTAAGCTTCTCATCATTGCATATGTTAGCTTTGAGTTTTTGTAGATAGTCTCAATCAAACTGAGAAAGTTCTCCCCAATTTTTAATTTGCTGAGAGGTTTTATCATGAATGACAGGTTTTGTTAAATGCTTTTCCTGCATCTATTGATATGATCGTGTTATTTATTCTTTTTAATCAGTTGATATGGTAGATTATATTACTTGATTTTCAAATATTAAACCAGTCTCCTATACCTAGGGTAAGTTCCACTTAGTCACTGTGAGGCTTTTATAATTTTTTTTTCTTTTTTTTTTTTATATTTGATTTGATAATATTTCATTGGGAATATTTCCAACTGTGTTCATAATACATTGGTTTGTAGTACTCTTTTCTTGTAATGTCTTGTTTGGTTTTTAGATTAAGGTAAAACTGGCCTCAGGAAATGAGTTAGGAATTATTCCCTATGCTTTTGTCCTCTGAGAAAAGATTGTAGCTAATTGGCATAATTTCTTCTTTAACTGTTTGGTACAATTCAATAGTAAATTTATCTGGGTCTGATACTTTCTCTTTGGGAAGGTTATTATTTATTGGTTCAGTTTTATTAATGGATATAAGCTTAGTCTGACCATCTCTTTTTGTGTGTTTTGGCAGACTGTGACTTTCATAGTATTACTAAATTTCATCTAGGTTATCAGATTTGTGGGCATAGTCTTGTTTGAACTATTATTGTCGTTTTGATGTTCATGGAATCTGTAGTTAGTCATTTCATTTCTGTTATTGGAATTTGTGTCTTATCTCTTTTCTTATCCTGGCTAAAGGCTTATTGATTTACTGATCTTTTCAAATTACCAATTTTTGGTTCTGTTAATTTTTTTCCATTATTTTTCTGTTTTCAGTTTCATTGATTTCTGCTCTGATTTTTATTATTGCTTTTCTTTTGCTTGCTTTGGGGATTTAATTTGATTGTTTTCTAGTGGAAACAGATGATTGATTTTAGACCTTCCTTCTTTGCTAATGTATATATTCAGTGTTAGAAAAATTTTTCTAAACACTGCTTTCACTGCATTCTACAAATTTTGATACATTGTATTTTCATTGAATTGAAAATACTTTTAAATGTCAACTGAGATATCTTCTCTGAGTTATGTGTTATTTCAAAGTATTTTGTTTAATATTTGACATATTGGGGCTTTTCAAGTTTTATTTTTGTTAATGATTTCTAGCTTAATTCCATTGTGGTGTGATGGAAGACATTGTATGATTTATCTTCTTTTAATTTGTTCAGCTGTGTTTTATGACTTAGAATGTAGTTTATCTTAGTGTATATCCCATGTGAACTTGAGAAAAATGTATATTCTGCTGTTGTTGAATGAAGAGTCTATAGATATTGATTATATCCAGTTGGTTGATGGTATTGTTGAATTCAACTATGTACTTATTGATTTTCTATGCACTGGATCTGTCCATTTATGAGAAGGGTGTTGAGTATCCAACTATAACAGTAGAGTCATTTATTTTTCCCCATGGTTCTATCAGTTTGTGCATTACATAGATTGATGCTCTGCTGTTATACACATTAAGGACTTTTATGTCTTTTTAGATAACTTGATCCCTTTCTCACTATATAATGGCCTTTAACCCTGGTGACTTTCCTTACTTTGAAGTCTACTTTGTCTGAAATTAATATAGCTATTCCTGCTTTCTTTTGATTGGTTTGGATGATATACTTTTCTCCATTCATTTCCCTTTAATCTATATGTGTCTTTGTATTTAAATTGGGTTTATTGTTGATGACACATTTTGCATCATGCTTTTTTTAATATAAATTTGTTTATTTTCACTGAAGGCTAATTACTTTATAATATTGTATTGGTTTTGCCATATATCAACATGAATCTGCCATGGGTGTACACGTGTTCCCCATCCTGAACCCCCTTCCTACCTCCCTCCCCATACCATCCCTCTGGGTCATCCCAGTGCACCAGCCCCGAGCATCCTGTATCATGCATTGAGCCTGGACTGCAATTCGTTTCACATAAGATATTATACATGTTTCAATGCCATTCTCCCAAATCATCCCATCCTCGCCCTCTCCCACAGAGTCCAAAAGACTTACGCTTTTTAATCAACTCTTATACTAGTGTCATTTAATTTGTACATTTAAGCCACTGACATTCAAAGTAGGTGTGTGTGTTAGTCACTCAGTCATGTCTGACTCTTTGTGACCCCATGGACTTTAGCCCCTCAGGCACCTCTGTCCATAGAATTATCCAGGAAAGAATACTGGAATGATTTATCATGAGCTACAGGGAAGTCCTGATATTCAAAGTGATTTTTGATATATTTGGATTAATATCTACCATATTCATTACTACGCTTCCTGGGTCAGGAAGATCCCCTGGAGAAGGAAATGGCAATCCACTCCAGCACTCTTGCCTGGAAAATCCCACGGATGGAGGAGCCTGATAGGCTAGAGTCCATGGGGTTGCAAAGAGTCAGACATGACTGAGCGACTTCACTTATTTTGGTGTCTCAATGATAAAGAATCTGCCTGCAATGCAGGAGACCTGTGTTCAATCCCTGGGTTAGGAAGACCCCCGAAGAAGGGAACAGCAACCCATTCTTGTATTCTTGCCTAGAGAATTCCATGGACAAAGGAGCCTGGCAAGTTATAGTCCATGGTGTCACAAAGAGTTGGACATAACTGAGTGACTAACACTCAGATTCACCACTCTTTTCTATTTGTTGCCCTTATTCTTTGTTCCTAATTTTATCTTCCACTTTTTTGTCTTTTGTTGTGTTAATTGAAAATTTAATAGGATTCTATCTTCTCTTTTTTCTTAGTGTATCATATATACTTTTTTTTTTAACTTGTTTGAAATATCTAGTCTGATAATTATAACATCAGTGCCTTCTCTGGTTTGGGTGTTTGCTGGGGCTTCCTTGGTGGCTCAAATGGTAAAGAATATGGCTACCAATGCAGGAGAAGTGAGTTAAATTCCTGGAAGATCCCCTGGAAAAGGAAATGGAAACCCACTCCAGTATTCTTGTCTAGAGATCCCATGGAGAGAGGAGCCTGGTGGTCCTCCATGGGGTCCATGGAGTTGTAAAGAGTCAGAGAAATCAAAGAGGACGCTAACAAATGGAGAAATATACCATGTTCATGGATCGGAAGAATTAGTATAGTGAAAATGAGTATACTACCCAAATCAATCTATAGATTCAATGCAATCCCTATCAAGCTACCAACGGTATTTTTCATAGAGCTAGAACAAATAATTTCACAATTTATATGGAAATACAAAAAATCTTGAATAGCCAAAGCAATCTTGAGAAAGAAGAATGGAACTGGATGAAGCAACCTGCCTGACTTCAGGCTCTACTACAAAGACACAGTCATCAAGACAGTATGGTACTGGCACAAAGACAGAAATATAGACCAATGGAACAAAATACAAAGCCCAGAGATAAATCCACGCACCTATGGACACCTTATCTTTGACAAAGGAGGCAAGACTATACAATGGAGAAAAGACAATCTCTTTAACAAGTGGTGCTGGGAAAATTGGTCAGCCACTTGTGAAAGAATGAAACTAGAACACTTGCTAACACCATACACTAAAATAAACTCCAAATGGATTAAAGATCTAAATGAAAGACTAGAAACTATAAAACTCCTAGAGGAGAACATAGGCAAAATACTCTCTGACATAAATCACAGCAGGGTCCTCTATGACCCACCTCCCAGAATATTGGGAATAAAAGCAAAAATAAACAAATGGGACCTAATTAAAATTAAAAGCTTCTGCACAACAAAGGAAACTATAAGCAAGGTGAAAAGACAGCCTTCAGAATGGGAGAAAATAATAGCAAATGAAGCAACTGACAAGCAACTAATCTCAAAAATATACAAGCAACTCCTATACCTCAATTCCAGAAAAATAAATGACCCAATCAAAAAATGGGCCAAAGAAATAAATAGACATTTCTCCAAAGAAGACATACAGATGCCTAACAAACACATGAAAAGATGTTCAACATTACTCATTCTCAGAGAAATGCAAATCAAAACCACAATGAGGTACCATTTCATGCCAGTTAGAATGGCTGCAATCCAAAAGTCTACAAGCAATAAATGCTGGAGAGGGTGTGGAGAAAAGGAAACCCTCTTACACTGTTGGTGGGAATGCAAACTAGTACAGCCACTATGGAGAACAGTGTGGAGATTCCTTAAAAAACTGGAAATAGAACTGCCTTATGACCCAGCAATCCCACTGCTGGGCATACACACCGAGGAAACCAGAATTGAAAGAGACACATGTGCCCCAATATTTATCATAGCACTGTTTATAATAGCCAGGACATGGAAGCAACCTAGATGTCCATCAACAGACAAATGGATAAGAAAGCAGTGGTACATATACACAATTGAGTATTACTCAGCCATTAAAAAGAAAACATTTGAATCAGTTCTAATGAGGTGGATGAAACTGGAGCTGCGGGGAGCGAGCTCCGCCCCTGGCAAAGGTCATGAGGAAGGAGGCTTGGCATACGCAAAGGCGGGATCAAGCCTCAGGAGTCTCCCTGGAAATTCTCGAGCAATCTACCCCCAAAACCAGAGTCTGCCTACTTTCTGCTTTGTGCTTTCACCTACACCTCTGACTTTACGGGGGGCTGTCCCCCACTACCTCTCTGAAAAAAGAGTTAGCTTATAGCTCCAGTTAATAATTCCTGGGTGTGACAGTGTTTCAACCTACAAACTCCTTTGGAAATCCTCTAGCCTGCCTGAATAGGTTTTTCCGGCCACGTGTGACTGTTCAGAGCCTCCCAACTGTGAGAGGCAGAAGATGTTCTAAACTGTCTAAATACAGATTCCTTTGAGTAGTTAAAAGATTGATTAGAAATTGTATTGGTGAAGGGATTTTCACTTGTTGGGCCAATGTTTGCTGCTAAGTTTCCATATCCCTTATCTGCTGTGTCCCTGGCAGTGTATTGATTAATATAATTGGTGTAAGTAGTAGCTTTAATGTTTGTAACCTGGGACCCTTGAGTTAATTCTTTTTCTTGTTATAGCCCACCACACCTTTGCTCTGTAGGAATGCAATTTTATCTAATGCTTTTTGGAGGCTGGCCCCTGACTTTAGAATAATCACCTTTAGAGAAAAAGGCCTCCAGGCCAGAAGATGATGCAAATCACCTAAACTTTTGCATATGATAAGTTTGCAGGAAGAAAGCCTGGCTTCTGCATGACTCTACCCCTTCCCCCATTATCCTCTATGCATAACTTAAGGTATAAAAACTACTTTGGAAAATAAAGTGCGGGCCTTGTTCACCGAAACTTGGTCTCACCATGTCGTTCTTTCTCTTAACTTCTGGCTGAATTATTCAGCCTCTTTTCTCCACTGAATTTCCTCACTGAGCTATCCTTATTTCAGCCTCTTTTCTCCACTGAATTTCCTCACTGAGCTATCCTCATTCTATTACTCTTTATATCCTTAATTAACGTTTAATTAAGCAATTGTTTCCTGATCCTTGCTGACGCCGTCCCCACTTCGAATTCCCTGGATCCACCGGGGCTGGACCCTGGCAGGAGCCTATTATACAGAGTGAAGTAAGCCAAAAAGAAAAATACCAATATAGTATACTAATGCATATCTATGGAATTTAGAAAGATGGTTTACGAAAACCCTGTATGCGAGACAGCAAAAGAGACACAGATGTATAGAACAGTCTTTTGGACTCAGTGGGTGAGGAGGAGGGTGGGATGATTTGGGGGAATGGCATTGAAACATGTATAATATCATTTAAAAAATGAATCGCCAGTCCAGGTTTGATACAGGATGCTTGGGGCTGGTGCACTGGGATGACCCAGAGAAATGGTATGGGGAGAGCAGTGGGAGGGGGGTTCAGGATGGGAAACATGTGTAGGCCAGTGGTGGATTCATGTTGTTGTGTGGCAGAACCAATACAATATTGTAAAGTAATTAGCCTCCAATTAAATAAATTTAAATTAAAAAAAAATAACAGTCAGACACAACTAAGCAAGTAACACTTTCACTGTTTCTTCAATGTACTTTTTGCCTTTTGTGTATACCTTGTAGCTTTTTATTAATAGTTGGCCATGAACTATAGGCTGAGAGGAACAAATGTTAGGGGTAGAGGAAGTTTCTGTAGCCGTATGGTTAAGTCTTAGTCTTTCAGTGAGCTAATGCCTCTGGACTGTGAACTACAAAAGTATTTCTGTTTTTTTCTCCCTTCTTAAGTGGGAGAGGATGGCTACTGTGGGCTGGAATTGTGTATTTTCCTTCTTCCATGTGAGAGGCTAGAGCTGGCTAGAGTTGGGTGTTTCCTTTCCCACAGGATAGTTCAGTCACTCAGTCGTGTCCGACTTTTTGCGACCTAATGAATCACAGCACGCCAGGCCTCCCTGTCCATCACCAACTCCAGGAGTTCACCCAGACTCATGTCCATCGAGTCAGTGATGCCATCCAGCCATCTCATCCTCTGTCGTCCCCTTCTCCTCCTGCCCCCAATCCCTCCCAGCATCAGAGTCGTTTCCAGTGAGTCAGCTCTTCGCATGAGGTGGCCAAAGTACTGGAGTTTCAGCTTTAGCATCATTCCTTCCAAAGAAACCCCAGGGCTGATCTCCTTCAGAATGGACTGGTTGGATCTTCTTGCAGTCCAAGGGACTCTCAAGAGTCTTCTCCAACACCACAGTTCAAAAGCATCAATTCTTCAGTGCTCAGCCTTCTTCACAGTCCAACTCTCACATCCATACATGACCACAGGAAAAACCATAGCCTTAACTAGACGGACCTTTGTTGGCAAAGTAATGTCTCTGCTTTTGAATATGCTATCTAGGTTGGTCATAACTTTTCTTCCAAGGAGTAAGCGTCTTTTAATTTTGTGGCTGCAGTCACCATCTGCAGTGATTTTGGAGCCCCAAAAAATAAAGTCTGACACTGTTTCCACTGTTTCCCCATCTATTTCCCATGAAGTGATGGGACCAGATGCCATGATCTTTGTTTTCTGAATGTTAAGCTTTAAGCCAACTTTTTCACTCTCCTCTTTCACTTCATCAAGAGGCTTTTTAGTTCCTCTTCACTTTCTGCCATAAAGGTGGTGTCATCTGCATATCTGAGGTTATTGATCTTTCTCCTGGCAAACTTGATTCCACCTTGTGTTTCATCCAGTCCAGCGTTTCTCATCATTTACTCTGCATGTAAGTTAACATATAAGGGTGACAATATGAAGCCTTTATGTACTCCTTTTCCTATTTGGAACCAGTCTGTTGTTCCATGTCCAGTTCTAACTGTTGCTTCCTTACCTGCATAGAAATTTCTCAAGAAGCAGATCAGGTGCTCTGGTATTCCCATCTCTTTCCGAATTGCCCACAGTTTATTGTGATCCACACAGTCAAAGGCTTTGGCATAGTCAATAAAGCAGAAATAGATGTATTTACTGGAACTCTCTTGCTTTTTCCATGATCCAGCAGATGTCGGCAATTTGATCTCTGGTTCCTCCGCCTTTTCTAAAACCAGCTTGAACATCAGGAAGTTCATGGTTCACATATTGCTGAAGCCTGGCTTGGAGAATTTTGAGCATTACTTTACTAGCGTGTGAGGTGAGTGCAATTGTGTGGTGGTTTGAGCATTCTTTGACATTGCCTTTCTTTGGGATTGGAATGAAAACTGATCTTTTCCAGTCCTGTGGCCACTGCTGAATTTTCCAAATTTGCTGGCATATTGAGTGCAGCACTTTCACAGCATCATCTTTCAGGATTTGGAATAGCTCAACTGGAATTCCATCACCTCCACTAGCTTTGTTCGTAGTAATGCTTTCTAAGGCCCACTGGACTTCACATTCCAGGATGTATGGCTCTAGATGAGTTATCACACCATCGTGATTATCTGGCTCATGAAGATCTTTTTTGTACAGTTCATCTGTGTATTCTTGCCACCTCTTCTTAATACCTTCTGCTTCTATTAGGTTCATGCCTTTTCTGTACTTTATCAAGCCAATCTTTGCATGAAATGTCCCCTTGGTATCTCTAATTTTCTTGAAGAGAGCTCTAGTCTTTCCCATTCTGTTGTTTTCCTCTATGTATTTGTACTGATCGCTGAAGAAAGCTTTCTTATCTCTTCTTGCTATTCTTTGGAACTCTGCATTCAGATGCTTATATCTTTCCTTTTCTCCTTTGCTTTTTGCTTCTCTTCTTTTCACAGCTGTTTGTAAGACCTCCGCAGACAGCCATTTTGCTTTTTTGCATTTCTTTTCCATGGGGATGATCTTGATCCTTGTCTCCTGTACAATGTCACAAACCTCATTCCATAGTTCATCAGGCACTCTATCAGATCTAGGCCCTTAAATCTATTTCTCGCTTCCACTGTATAATCATAAGGGATTTGATTTATTTCATACCTGAATGGTCTAGTGGTTTTCCCTACTTTCTTCAATTTAAGTCTGGATTTGCCTATAAGGAGTTCATGATCTGAGTCACAGTCAGCTCCTGGTCTTGTTTTTGTTGACTGTATAGAGCTTCTCCATCTTTGGCTTCAAAGAATATAATCAAACTGATTTCAGTGTTGACCATCTGGTGATGTCCATGTGTAGAGTCTTCTCTTGTATTGTTGGAAGAGGGTGTTTGCTATGACCAGTGCGTTTTCTTGGCAAAACTCTATTAGTCTTTGCCCTGCTTCATTCCATATTCCAAGGCCAAATTTGCCTGGTACTCCAGGTGTTTCTTGACTTCCTACTTTTGTATTCCAGTCCCCTATAATGAAAAGGACATATTTTTGAGGTGTTATTCTAAAAGGTCTTGTAGGTCTTTATAGAACCGTTCAACTTCAGCTTCTTCAGCATTACTGGTTGGGGCATAGACTTGGATTACTGTGATATTGAATGGTTTGCCTTGGCAACGAACAGAGATCATTCTGTCGTTTTTGAGATTGCATCCAAGTACTTCATTTCAGCCTCTTTTGTTGACCATGATGGCTACTCCACAAGGTCAGGGGCGGTGACGAGAGGAGTTACCCTGTGTCCGAGCTCAGGGGCGGCAGCTGGGAGGAGCTACCACACGTCTCCAAGCCTGAGGCCCGGGGCAGCGGCTGGCAGGAGCTATCCCATGCCCCCACGCCCGAGGCCGAGTACGGTGGCTGGGAGGAGCAACCACATGCCCGAGGCTAGGGGCGGTAGCTGGGAGGACCAACCCCATGTCCAAGGAGCCGTGGCTGTATGGCCGCAGGAGGGCCTAGAGGAGCTATCCCACTTTGAAGGTCAGCAAGGGTGGCTGTGAGGAGATACCCCTAGTCCATGGTAAGGAGCAACAGCTGCCCTTTGCTGGAGCAGCCGTGAAGAAATACCCCACGTCCAAGGTAAGAGAAACCCAAGTAAGATGGTAGGTGTTGCAAGAGGGCATCAGAGGGCAAACACACTGAAACCATACTCACAGAAGACTAGTCAATCTAATCACACTAGGACCACAGCCTTGTCTAACTCAATGAAACTAAGCCATGCCTGTGGGGCAACCCAAGATGGGCGGGTCATGGTGGAGAGATCTGACAGAATGTGGTCCACTGGAGAAGCGAAAGGCAAACCACTTCAGTATTCTTCCCTTGAGAACCCCATGAACAGTATGAAAAGGCAAAATGATAGGATACTGAAAGAGGAACTCCCCAGGTCAGTAGGTGTCCAATATGCTACTGGAGATCAGTGGAGAAATAACTCCAGAAAGGATGAAGGGATTGAGCCAAAGCAAAAAGAATACCCAGCTGTAGATGTGACTGGTGATAGAAGCAAGGTCCGATGCTGTAAAGAGCAATATTGCATAGGAACCTGGAATGTCAGGTCCATGAATCAAGGCAAATTGGAAGTGGTCAAACAAGAGATGGCAAGAGTTAATGCTGACATTCTAGGAATCAGCAAACTAAAATGGACTGGAATGGGTGAATTTAACTCAGATGACCATTATATCTACTACTGCAGGTTAGGTTAGTTAGGTTCTGATAATACCCAAGCAGGTTAAGCTCTAGTTAACTAGTTTTTCCTGAGGGCAGACCTTATTAAGAGGAATAGAGAGCTCTGAAGTATTTAAAAATTGTTCCTTTTCCATTCCCACTGCTGAAAACCTGTGGGGATTTTTCTCAAGCATTTACTATGGGATCCAACTGAGCTCCTGGTGTTATACCTCACAATATTGTGGGATCCCCTGTGAGTGAATCCCTCTGTTTTCTAAGCCACAGTGAAATATTTAGCTCACATGTTTTTTGTCTTAATAGAAAGAAGAAATTATTAGTGTGTGCATGCATGTGAACCTGTGTGTACCTCTTTTTCTTCTTCCATCCTCTGCCATCTTTCCTCTCTCTGTTTTTTTGTTTTTGTGGTGTCACTGTTTTTTTTTTTTTTTAACCCTTCTCTTTTCTCTTTGCCCAGAAAGTCACTTCTGGTCTCCCCTGTAGTCACTTCCCAATCAATCTCACACACTCCAATCCCATTCTCCACCAAATTCCTGTTAAAAAATACTTTACTGATTTTGTCTGCTGGAAGTCATAAGTCATATTACATGTTAGATGAATTTTTAGTTTGTTATTGACATTAAATTTATGCCAATGTATCTTTTGATGAGTGCAAGTAAAGTAAAAAGTTGAGTTCCAGAATTGAAAGATTTTTATTTAGTAAAAAATAAGAAAATCATCATTAAACAGTTGAGGTAAACCCATGATAGCAGAACAATGAATTCAAAGAAAAGACTTTTTTCCTCTTCAAAGCTTGATGGTCCATATTGCACTATGTGAGGTGCAGGGCAATTGAATATAAATATGAAAGGTATAACTGAATAACCCCATATATAGATCACCACATGTATTTTGATAACAATCCACTTCAGATTGCTCAGAGTTCTTACAGTGAATGTCTGATTCAGATTCTCATCAGAGATGTCCAGAAATTAAAGTGAATGCTAAATGTCAGTGGTGTTGGTAAATCAACATATCCTAGTTGTCAACCCTAATATATTACTTTATAATATGACTTCTATATTAGAGCTTTTTGTGATTTTACTTTAAGTAAAACATCTTCATCTTGTAGAGTTAGAAATAAACTAGGCTTTAAATCACCAGGACTTCCCTTGTGGCTCAGACAGTAAAGTGTCTGTCTACAATGTGGGAGACCCAGGTTCAATCCCTGGTTTGGGAAGATCCTCTGGAGAAGGAAATGGCAATCCACTCCAGTACTGTTGCCTGGAAAATCCTATGGACAGAGGAGCCTGGTAGGCTACGGTCCATGGGGTCGCAAAGAGTCGGACACGACTTCACTTTCACTTTCAGGCTTTAAATCAGTCAGCAAAGGAACTTAAAATTAAAATCACACTATTCTGCATAAGTTTATCTATTCCCCTTGCAAAAATTTATCATGAAATATGGGATTGTTTTTTAACATAAACTTGATATTGTGCTCATCAGAGTTCAATAGCTTAGATTCAGAAGTACATTTCTTATTCTATTAGATTTTATGCTATCATGTGTCTAATTGGTATACAGAGTATTCAGCACCACTGACAATTTCTAGCATAGTCTCCCCCTAGTCTCAGTAGTGTAGAAAGTGGCATACTTAGCTGTATATCACCTTTGTTATTTCCTGTTTCAATTAGATGGAATAGTAGAGCCATCACTTGGGTAGGTGGACATTTTCAGATTGTGTCCCACTGATAAATACCAAAGATTTATAATTACATGTGCTATAGAAAACTAAGATCATGGCATACAGTCCCATCACTTTATGGGAAATAGATGGGGAAACCGTGGAAACAGTGGCTGACTTTATTTTTCTGGTCTCCAAAATCACTGCAGATGGTGATTGTAGCCATGAAATTAAAAGACACTTACTCCTTGGAAGGAAAGTTATAACCAACCTAGACAGTATATTAAAAATCAGACACATTACTTTGCCAACAAAGGTCTGTCTAGTCAAGGCTATGGTTTTTCCAGTGGTCATGTATGGATGCAAGAGTTGGACTGTAAAGAAAGCTGAGCGCTGAAGAATTGATGCTTTTGAACTGTGGTGTTGGAGAAGACTCTTGAGAGTCCCTTGGACTGCAAAGAGATCCAATAAGCCCATCCTAAAGGAGATCAGTCCTGGGTGTTCATTGGTTTGACTGATGTTGAAGCTGAAACTCCAATACTTTGGTGACCTGATGCAAAGAGCTGACTCACTAGAAAAGACCCTGATGCTGGGAAAGATTGAGGGCAGGAGCAGAAGGGGACGTCAGAGGCTGAGATGGTTAGATTACATCACTGACTCAATGGTCATGGGTTTGGGTGGGCTCTGGGAGTTGGTAATGGACAGGGAGGCCTGGCGTGCTGCAGTTCATGAGGTCACAAAGAGTCAGACACGACTGAGTGACTGAACTGAACTGAACTAATGCTTTATAGTGTTGTTAGGGGTTTAATTTAATGGAACTTGCAGAATCAAATGAGTCTTGTGTTGTTGCCTTAAGTACTTGAAAAGGAACTATCATCAGTTAACCAGATCACAGAATCCCTCAGACTAGCAGAGAGGAGGTAAAAATGGACATTACAAACATTTTATACAGTATGGAAAGAAGGAAGTCTTAAAATGTGTCTATTGATTAATTTCATAAAACTTTTGAGTAAGACAACCAGAATAACCTGTACTATTGCTCTGCAATATTACTATATATTTGAAATCACTTACTTTCTCCTTTCTCAAATTCTATCTTACTACTGAGGCTTGAAGTGGTAAATCCATAAATGGATTTTAACTGAAGATGGAACATTTTTAGTAAAATATTTTCTGCTGATACTGCTAAGTCGTTTCAGACATGTCCGACTCTGTGTGACCCCATAGATGGCAGCCCACCAGGATCCGCCGTCCCTGGGATTCTCCAGGCAAAACATTTTCTAATAAAATCTAAATTCCTTAGCCTGACATTCAAAACCATCACAAATTAGCCTTTATCAACCATCCCAGATTTTTTCATTTATTCTTGTATATGAACCTGTGATTTTAACATAACTCATTTACTCACTCCACTTCAGATAGGCTTGTGAAATTTCATATTTTTACCTTTGTAACAATAACAACTGCCATTTATGAAGTGTTTATCACATGCCATGCATGTACAAAGTGCTTTTCATACATTATCACCCAATGCCCTAAGCCTTCATTTAAATATCATCTCCTCTGTGAAAGCAGACACAACTTATTCTGTATGCTTCTATAGCACTTTGCTCATGCATCCGTCATGTATTTTTCATACTCCATTATAAATATTGTGACTAGACTACTATCCCCTTGAGAGGAAGCTGAATGTTTAACTTTGATGGCCCCTACCTAGTACCTAGCAAAGAAAAGTAGGACAGACTAGGTGTTCAATCAACATATGTAGGAAAGTTATCTTTAGTGAGCCACTGTGGATGATTGCTAAGGGAACATCAGCAATACTCAAAAAGTTTATGTTATGGGAGAGAAAACATGACAAATGCAAAATAACTATACTACTAGACCATAAGTAGTAAAAGCCTTCAGAGATGAAAAACTTTTTGACAAGATCAGAAAAGCAAGATATGACTTCTGATTTGGTGTGGTTAGGAGATAAAAATATTAGGAAATAGCTTAATGTTCATAAATTTTGAAGTTATTTTTGTCATCATTCAACAAATATTTCCTGAGGGTCCTCTGTGTGTCAGACACTGTGCTAGACCCACTAAGGAATAAATATAAGACATAGCTTCACTTTCTCAGAATACAAAGTCCGGTGTGGGAGAAACATGTAGAAAAGGACAATTAGAAAACAACCTGGAAACACAGAAAGAAGCACAGCATACTTGAACACCAATGGGGTTTTTCTGAAAAAACACACACAGTAGTAGCAGCCTTTTTGGTGTTAAGAAAGAATTTCTGGAATTGAGCTGTAGGAGTTGCTTGTATATTTTTGAGATTAGTTGTTTGTCAGTTGCTTCATTTGCTATTATTTTCTCCCATTCTGAAGGCTGTCTATTCACCTTGCTAATAGTTTCCTTTATTGTGCAGAAGCTTTTAAGTTTAATTAGGTCCCATTTGTTTATTTTTGCTTTCATTTCCAAGATTCTGGGAGGTGGGTCATAGAGTATCCTGCTGTGATGTATGTCGGAGAGTGTTTTGCCTATGTTCTCCTCTAGGAGTTTTATAGTTTCTGCTCTTACATTGAGATCTTTAATCCATTTTGAGTTTATTTTTGTGTATGGTGTTAGAAAGTGGTCTAGTTTCATTCTTTTGCAAGTGGTTGACCAGTTTTCCCAGCACCACTTGTTAAAGAGATTATCTTTAATCCATTGTATATTCTTGCCTCCTTTGTCAAAGATAAGGTGTCCATAGGTGCATGGATTTATCTCTGGGCTTTCTATTTTGTTCCACTGGTCTATATTTCTGTCTTTGTGCCAGTACCATACTGTCTTGATGACTGTGGCTTTGTAGTAGAGCCTGAAAAAAATGGGCCAAAGAACTAAATAGACATTTCTCCAAATAAGACATACAGATGGCTAACAAACACATGAAAAGATGCTCAACATCACTCATTATCAGAGAAATGCAAATCAAAACCACTATGAGGTACCATTTCACGCCAGTCAGAATGGCTGTGATCCAAAAATCTACAAGCAATAAATGCTGGAGAGGGTGTGGAGAAAAGGAAACTCTCTTACACTGTTGGTGGGAATGCAAACTAGTACAGCCACTATGGAGAACAGTGTGGAGACTCCTTAAAAACCTGGAAATAGAACTGCCTTATGATCCAGCAATCCCACTGCTGGGCATACACACTGAGGAAACCAGAAGGGAAACAGACATGTGTACCCCAATGTTCATCGCAGCACTGTTTATAATAGCCAGGACATGGAAGCAACCTAGATGTCCATCAGCAGATGAATGGAGAAGAAAGCAGTGGTACATATACACAATGGAGTATTACTCAGCCATTAAAAAGAATATATTTGAATCAGTTCTAATGAGGTGGATGAAACTGGAGTCTATTATACAGAGTGAAGTAAGCCAGAAAGAAAAACACCAATACAGTATACGAACACATATATATGGAATTTAGAAAGATGGTAGCAATAACCCGGTGTACGAGACAGCAAAAGAGACACTGATGTATAGAACAGTCTTTTTTTTTTTAATTTTTTATTCCTTTATTTCTCATGTGTTCCCCATCCTGAACCCTCCTCCCTCCTCCCTCCCCCTACCATCCCTCTGGGTCGTCCCAGTGCACCAGCCCCAAGCATCCAGCATCATGCATTGAACCTGGACTGGCATCTCGTTTCATACATGACATTTCACATGTTTCAATGCCATTCTCCCAAATCTTCCCACCCTCTCCCTCTCCCACAGAGTCCATAAGCCTGTTCTGATTCAAATGTATTCTTTTTAATGGCTGAGTAATACTCCATTGTGTATATGTACCACAGCTTTCTTATCCATTCATCTGCTGATGGACATCTAGGTTGCTTCCATGTCCTGGCTATTATAAACAGTGCTGCGATGAACATTGGGGTACACATGTCTGTTTCCCTTCTGGTTTCCTCAGTGTGTATGCCCAGCAGTGGGATTGCTGGATCATAAGGCAGTTCTATTTCCAGGTTTTTAAGGAGTCTCCACACTGTTCTCCATAGTGGCTGTACTAGTTTGCATTCCCACCAACAGTGTAAGAGGGTTCCCTTTTCTCCACACTCTCTCCAGCATTTATGGACTCTGTGGGAGAGGGAGAGGGTGATGATTTGGGAGAGTGACATTGAAACATGTATAATATCATATATGAAACGAGTCGCCAGTCCAGGTTTGATGCACAATACTGGATGCTTGGGGCTGGTACACTGGGATGGGAGGTACATGGGGAGGGAGGAGGGAGGAGGGTTCAGGATGGGGAACACATGTATACCTGTGGCAGATTCATTTCGATATTTGGCAAAACCAATACAATATTGTAAAGTTTAAAAATAAAATAAAATTTAAAAAAAAAGAATTTCTGAAGGAAGTAATGATTGAGCTAAATGGAACAGGGCTGGATATGAGCAAGGCATTAGTACTTAATGGCTGTATAACTTCAAAACCAGCTGAGGGATGTATGTGAGTACTAATAACTGGGTTGGCCAAAAAGTGTGTTTGGGTTTTTCCAAAAGAAGTTACGAAAAACCCAATTGCACTTTGGGTCAGCCAAATATAATTACAGGATGTTTGCAAAAGTTAAAATGGATAAAGCACATAAAGTAGGATGAACTTAGATGATCCTGTTCAATAAAGGTTATTTTCCTATCATCTTTCCTTTTTGTGAACTAAAATATTGACTGCCATATCAATAAACAAAGGATGTGCAGCCATCAAGCCACCACATTATAGCTGTGCAGATGGTGAGCCCTGAGGGAACTCAGGAAGGAAATAAAGGGTGCCACCCATCTAGCAGTCAACTGCTATAGGAAACCCCTGATGGTGTACCCTGAGGAGACAGGATGAGAAAGCACAGGATGCTGGCTCCAGATAGCTGAGATAGCAAAGGAATGATCTCAGTGAGCCTTCTGTCCATGGGATTCCCCAGGCCAGAATACTGGAGTGGGTAGCCGTTCCCTTCCCCAGGGGAGCTTCCCAACCCAGGGATTGAACCCAGGTCTCCCACATTGCAGGCAGATTCTTTACGGTCTGAGCCACCAGGGAAGCTCTCCCTAAGCCCGGACTCTTGCATCTTCCTATATGTAGAAAAGCACTGAATTGCTTCAGTTCAATTCAGTTCAGTGGCTCAGTCGTGTCCGACTCTTTACGACCCCATGAACTGAAGCAGGCCAGGCTTCCCTGTCCATCACCAACTCCCGGAGTTCACTCAAACTCACGTTCATTGAGTCCGCAATGCCATCCAGCCATCTCAGCCTCTTTCGTCACCTTTTCCTCCTGCCCCCAATCCCTCCCAGCATCAGAGTCTTTCCCAATGAGTCAACTCTTCACATGAGGTGGCCAAAGTACTGGAGTTTCAGCTTTAGCATCATTCCTTCTAAAGAACACCCAGGACTGATATCCTTTAGAATGCACTGGTTAGATCTCCTTGCAGTCCAAGGGACTCTCAAGAGTCTTCTCCAACACCACAGTTCAAAAGCATCAGTTCTTCGGTGTTCAGCTTTCTTCATAGTCCAACTCTCACATCCATACATGACTACTGGAAAAAACATAGCCTTGACTAGATGGACCTTTGTTGGCAAAGTAATGTCTCTGCTTTTCAATATGCTATCTAGGTTGGTCATAACTTTTCTTCCAAGGAGTAAGCCTCTTTTAATTTCATGGCTTCAATCACCATCTGTAGTGATTTTGGAGCCCCCAAAAATAAAGTCTGACACTGTTTCCCCATCTATTTCCCATGAAGTGATGGGACCAGATGCTATGATCTTAGTTTTCTGAATGTTGAGCTTTAAGCCAACTTTTTCACTCTCCTCTTTCACTTTCATCAAGAGGCTTTTGAGTTCCTCTTCACTTTCTGCCATAAGGGTGGTGTCATCTGCATATCTGAGGTTATTGATATTTCTCCCGGTGATCTTGATTCCAGCTTTTGCTTCATCCAGCCCAACATTTCTCATGATGTACTCTGCATATAAGTTAAATAAGCAGGGTGACAATATACAGCCTTGACATATTCCTTTTCCTATTTGGAACCAGTCTGTTGTTCTATGTCCAGTTCTAACTGTTGCTTCCTGACCTTCATATAGGTTTCTCAAGAGGCAGGTCAGGTGGTCTGGTATTCCCATCTCTTGAAGAATTTCCCACAGTTTATTGTGATCTACACAGTCAAAGACTTTGGCACAGTCAATGAAGCAGAAGTAGATGTTTTTCTGGAACTCTCTTACTTTTTCGATGATCCAATGGATGTTGGCAATTTGATCTCTGCTTCCTCTGCCTTTTCTAAAACCAGCTTGAACAACTGGAAGTTCATGGTTCATGTATTACTGGAGCCTGGCTTGGAGAATTTTGAGCATTACATTGAGATATTTGGTTTTCTTTTATAAACAATAATCTTTTGCTGTTCCTACTACCTAGTCTTTTGTTGCAAAAACTCTAATATATCCTGGGTCTCCACTTGCCTCTTTGGAACCATTTCTCAGAGTTAATAGAGATGCTGTGTTCCAGGCTTGAAGTCCTCAGAATATCCACCAAATAAAACATAACTCTCAACTTTTAGACTGTGCATTTTTTTTTCAGTCGACATTTTCTTCAGCTCAACTTGTTGCTTTCACATGTGCACATTTACATTTAGGTGCAGCAAGAATTAGACATCAGCCCTCTAAGCTGAAACATACACGTGATAAATTTCCTGTTTGGTAAATCATGTACTTTGAAAAACCCTGTCAGTGAAAGCTCTAACTATTGGTAGATTGAAATTATTTAAAAAGGAAATGTGTCAGCTGGTGTATAGAATCTACAAATAGCATCTGAGTGACGACATTGTTCATTTTTTTTTAGACTAGATATCTCCTCTTTTTTGTTCAATTCTTCAAAGACTCTTGGCTCCCTTGAACCATCTTACACTGTTATGACTGAATGAACATCTGTGCAAAGTTCAAAGATTAATTGAACCCAGGGGTGTGTACTCTGTATGTAAATTGAAATTTTATATTGAGTTTCATTTCTAAAAGAGCATGACTGTGATGTTAAGTGGAGTTGGTGTTAAAAGGTAGCAATCTTTTTTACTGAGAAGATACTGAAAAGGAAAAGAAATAATTTCCTGGTCAAGCACTTCAACCAGTCAATTAGTGTTGAGGCAGAGATGCTAACCTCTTGTCATCTAACTATGAAATGGTAGACTGACAATATTCATTAGTGATGTTCTTTGAAGAAAGCTGCAAAAAAGCATTCTCATCCTGCACATAAGCAATAAAGTCTGAAGCCTCCGAATGCCCAGTGTTCATTGTTAGCTCTGTGAAATCTTGGTTACTGGGTCACCACAGCCCAGTTTCCAGACAACTTAATTTGCAAGTCATTACCACCTGCAAATCAGTCACAAAGGATCATTCAAATTGAAATAATACAATGCAATGGAAATCTTTGCCTTTTTACTTCAGTTATTTATCATAAATGGCTTTGTTTTAAATTTTTGTTTGAAACTAAGCAGTATATTGATTAGTTTTCAACAACTCATGAATCACAGTTCAACACAAAGTACCTCAAACTGAGGCAATCAGAAAATACAGTAGACCAATTTTAGCTTAGCTGCATATATTATAGGGATTAATGATATAGAAAATTCTTGTGTTTATCTAAATGCTTCTGATTTTTCCCAAGACAAATGGCTTGTGCCTGTGATTCATAAAGATGTAAAAAGAGATAAAAGTTAAAGGCTAGACTTTGGTGGTCTGAGTGGAAGCTTTGGCAAATGAGCAGAGTAATGAGTCTGGGTTTGGTCAACAATAAATGTATTCTCTGGACTAGTTCATTTACTTATTTATTTTTAATATAAACTTATTTATCTTAATTGGAGGCTAGTTACTTTACAAGATTGTATTGGTTTTGCCATACATTCACATGGATCTGCCACAGGTGTACATGTGTTCCCCATCCTGAAACCCCCTCTCACCTCCCTCCCCATCGCATCCCTCTGGGTCATCTCAGTGCAACATTCCCGAGTACCCTGTCTCATGCATCGAACCTGGACTGGCGAACTGTTTCATATATGATAATATACATGTTTAAATGCCATTCTCCCAAATAATCTCATCCTTGCCCTCTCACACTGAGTCCAAAAGACTGTTCTATACGTCTGTGTCTCTTTTGCTGTCTCACAGATAGGGTTATTGTTACCACCTTTCTAAATTTCATATATATGCGTTCGTATACTGTATTGGTGTTTTTCTTTCTGGATTACTTCACTCTGTATAATAGAATCCAGTTTCATCCACCTCATTAGAACTGATTCAAATGTATTCTTTTTAATGGCTGAGTAATATTCCATTGTGTATATGTACCACAGCTTTCTTATCCATTCATCTGCTGATGGACATCTAGGCTGCTTCCATGTCCTGGCTATTATGAACAGTGCTGTGATGAACACTGGGGTACACGTGTCTGTTTCCCTTCTGGTTTCCTCAGTGTGTATGCCCAGCAGTGGGATTGCTGGATCATAAGGCAGTTTGTTTTTTTTTTTTTTTTTTGACTTTACAATAATGCATTGGTTTTGCCATATATCAATATGAATCCACCACAGGTATACACGTGTTCCCCATCCTGAACCCTCCTTCCTCCTCCGTCCCCGTACCATTCCTCTGGGTTTTCCTAGTGTACCAGCCCCAAGCATCCAGTATCGTGCATCGAACCTGGACTGGTGACTCGTTTCATATATGATATTATACATGTTTCAATGCCATTCTCCCAAATCATCCCACCCTCTCCCTCTCCCATAGAGTTCAAAAGATTGCTTTATACATCAGTGTCTATTGACTATGCCAAAGCCTTTGACTGTGTGGATCACAATAAACTGTGGAAAATTCTGAAAGAGATGGGAATACCAGACCACCTGATCTGCCTCTTGAGAAATTTGTATGCAGGTCAGGAAGGAACAGTTAGAACTGGACATGGAACAACAGACTGGTTCCAAATAGGAAAAGGAGTATGTCAAGGCTGTATATTGTCACTCTGCTTATTTAACTTATATGCAGAGTACATCCGGAGAAGGCAATGGCACCCCACTCCAGTACCCTTGCCTGAAAAATCCCATGGATGGTGGAGCCTGGTAGGCTGCAGTCCACGAGGTCACAAAGAGTCAGACACGACTGAGCGCCTTCCCTTTTACTTTTCACTTTCATGCACTGGAGAAGGAAATGGCAACCCACTCCAGTGTTCTTGCCTGGAGAATCCCAGGGACGGGGGAGCCTGGTGGGCTTCCATCTATGGGGTCGCACAGAGTTGGGCACAACTGAAGCGACTTAGCAGCAGGAGCAGCAGCACCAGAGTACATCATGAGAAATGCTGGGCTAGAAGCAGCACAAGCTGGAATCAAGATTGCTGGGAGAAATATCAATAACCTCAGATATGCAGATGACACACCCTTATGGCAGAAAGTGAAGAGAAACTAAAAAGCCTCTTGATGAAAGTGAAAATGGAGAGTGAAAAAATTGACTTAAAGCTCAACATTCAGAAAATGAAGACCATGGGATCCGGTCCCATCACTTCATGGGAAATAGATGGGGAAACAGTGGAAACAGTGTCAGACTTTATTTTGGGGGGCTCCAAAATCACTACAGATGGTGATTGAAGCCATGAAATTAAAAGACGCTTACTCCTTGGAAGGAAAGTTATGACCAACCTAGATAGCATATTGAAAAGTAGATACATTACTTTGCCAACAAAGGCTCGTCTAGTGAAGGCTATGGTTATTCTGTGGTCATGTATGGATGTGAGAGTTGGACTGTGAAGAAGGCTGAGCACCAAAGAATTGATGCTTTTGAACTGTGGTGTTGGAGAAGACTGCAAGGAGATCCAACCAGTCCATTCTAAAAGAGATCAGCCCTGGGATTTCTTTGGAAGGAATGATGCTAAAGCTGAAACTCCAGTACTGTGGCCACCTCATGTGAAGAATTGACTCATTGGAAAAGATTCTGATGCTGGGAGGGATTGGGGGCAGGAGTAGAAGGGGATGACAGAGGTTGAGATGGCTGGCTGGCATCACTGACTCAATGGACGTGAGTCTGAGTGAACTCCGGGAGTTGGTGATGGACAGGGAGGCCTGGCGTACTGCAATTCACGGGATCTCAAAGAGTCGGACATGACTGAGCGACTGAACTGAACTGAACTGACTGACTGATACAGGGTTATTGTTATCATCTTTCTAAATTCCATGTATATGCGTTAGTATACTGTATTGGTGTTTTTCTTTCTGGCTTACTTCACTCTGAATTATAGGCTCCAGTTTCATCCACTTCATTTTTAAGGAATCTCCACATTGTTCTCCATACTGGCTGTACTAGTTTGCATTCCCACCAGCAGTGTAAGAGGGTTCCCTTTTCTCCACACCCTCTCCAGCATTTATAGTTTGTAGACTTTTGGATAGCAGCCATTCTGACTGGTGTGAAATGGTACCTCATTGTGGTTTTGATTTGCATTTCTCTGAGAATGAGTGAGGTTGAGCATCTTTTCATGTGTTTGTTAGCCATCTGTATGTCTTCTTTGGAGAAATGTCTGTTTAGTTCTTTGGCCCATTTTTTGATTGGGTCGTTTATTTTTTCTGGAATTGAGCTGTAATGAAATTAATTCTTTGTCAGTTGTTTCATTTGCTATTATATTCTCCCATTCTGAAGGTTGTCTTTTCACCTTGTTTATAGTTTCCTTTGTTGTGCAAAAGCTTTTAAGTTCATTTAGGTTCCATTTGTTTGTTTTTGCTTTTATTTCTATTACCCTGGGAGGTGGGTCATAGAGGATCCTGCTGTGATTTATGTCAGAGAGTGTTTGCCTATGTTTTCCTCTAGGAGGTTTATCATTTCTGGTCTTACATTTAGATCTTTAATCCATTTTGAGTTTACTTTTGTGTATGGTGTTAGAAAGTGTTCTAGTTTCATTCTTTTAGAAGTGGTTGGAGCCTGGTGGGGTGCCGTCAATGGGGTCGCAAAAAATCAGACATGACTGACGTGACTTAGCAGCAGCAACAGACCAGTTTTCCCAGCACCACTTGTTAAAGAGATTGTCTTTTCTCCGTTGTATATTCTTGCCTCCTTTGTCAAAGATAGGGTGTCCATACATGTGTGGATTTATCTCTGGGCTTTCTATTTTGTTCCATTTATCTATATTTCTGTCTTTGTGCCAAAGCATAATGTCTTGATGACTGTGGCTTTGTAGTAGAGTCTGAAGTCAGACAGGTTGATTCCTCCAGTTCCATTCTTCTTTCTCAAGATTGCTTTGGCTACTCAAGGTTTTTTGTATTTCCATACAAATTGTGAAATTATTTGTTCTAGTTCTGTGAAAAATACTGTTGTTAGCTTGATAGGGATTGCATTGAATCTATAGATTGCTTTGGGTAGTATACTCATTTTCAGTATATTGATTCTTCCAATCCTTGAATATGGTATATTTCTCCATCTATTTGTATCATCTTTGATTTCTTTCATCAGTGTTTTATAGTTTTCTATATATAGGTCTTTTGTTTCTTTAGGTGGATTTATTCTTAAGTATTTTATTCTTTTCATTTCAATGGTGAATGGAACTGTTTTCTTTCTTTCTTTTTTTCTTAACATGTATTATTTTATTTTATTTTATTTTTACTTTACAATATTGTATTGGTTTTACCATACATCAACATGCATCCGCTATGGGTATACACGTGTTCCCCATCCTGAACCTTCCCCCCCACCTCCCTCCCCATACCATCCCTCTGGGTCATCCCAGTGCATCAGCCCTAAGCTTCCTGTATCCTGCATCAAACCTGGACTGGCGATTCATTTCTTATATGCTATTATACATGTTTTAATGCCATTCTCCCAAATTATCACCCCTCCCTCTCCCACAGAGTCCAAAAGATTGTTCTATACATCTGTGTCTCTTTTGCTGTCTTGCATACACGGTTGTCATTACCATCTTTCTAAATTCCATATATATGCATTAGTATATGGTATTCGTGTTTTTCTTTCTGGCTTACTTCACTCTGTGTAATAGGCTCCAGTTTCACCCACCTCATTAGGACTGACTCAAATGTATTCTTTTTAATGGCTGAGTATACCACAGGCGGTTGCTACGGGCACGTGATAGCGCAGGCGGCTGCGACAGGGGTGCCATAGCACGACCGAGAGGAGCCATCCCACGTCCAAGGTCAGGGGCAGAAGCCGGGAGGACCCCATGCCCGAAAGGCAGTGGCCAAGAGGAGTTACCCCACGTCCGAGGTCAGGGGCAGCGGCGAAGAGTACCAGACTGCAACGGCACAGGAACGGCCAAGAGGAGCTACCCCGCATCCGAGGTCGGGGGGGCAGCCGAGAGGAGATACCCAGCGTCCGAGGTCAGGGATGGCGGCCGGGAGAAGCTACCCCACGCCTCCACGCCCAAGGCCAGGGGCGGTGGTGGGGAGGAGATACCCCACGCCCCAAGCCTGATGCCAGGGGTGGCGGGCTGGAGGAGATACCCAATGCCCCTAAGCCCGAGGCCAAGGGCGGCGGTGGGGAGGAGCACCACATGACCGAGGCCAGGGGCGGTGGCCAGGAGGACCAAACTCACATCCAAGGAGCCGTGGCTGCACGGGCACAGGAGGGCCTAGAGGAGCTATCCCACATTGAAGGTCAGGAAGGACAGTGGTGAGGAGATGCCCCTCGTCCAAGGTAATGAGCAATGGCTGTGCTTTGCTGGAGCAGCCGTGAAGAGATACCCCACGCCCAAGGTAAGAGAAACCCAAGTAAGACGGTAGGAGTTGCAAGAGGGCATCAGAGGGCAAACACACTGAAACCATACTCACAGAAAACTAGTCAATCTAATCACACTAGGACCACAGCATTGTCTAACTCAATGAAATTGAGCCATGCCCGTGGGGCAACCCAAGATGGGCGGGTCATGGTGGAGAGATCTGACAGAATGTGGTCCACTGGAGAAGGGAAAGGCAAACCACTTCAGTATTCTTGCCTTGAGAACCCCATGAACAGTATGAAAAGGCGAAATGATAGGATACTGAAAGAGGAACTCCCCAGGTCAGTAGTGTCCAATATGCTACTGGAGATCAGTGGAGAAATAACTCCAGAAAGAATGAAGGCATGGAGCCAAAGCAAAAACAATACCCAGCTGTGGATGTGACTGGTGATAGAAGCAAGGTCCGATGCTGCAAGAGCAATATTGCATAAGAACCTGGAATGTCAGGTCCGTGAATCAAGGCAAATTGGAAGTGGTCAAACAAGAGATGGCAAAAGTGAATGTCGACATTCTAGGAATCAGCGAACTGAAATGGACTGGAATGGGTGAATTTAACTCAGATATGGTCAGATGACCATTATATCTACTACTGCAGGCAGGAATCCCTCAGAAGAAACGGAGTGGCCACCATGGTCAACAAAAGAGTCCGAAATGCAGTACTTAGATGAAATCTCAAAAACGACAGAATAATCTCTGTTCATTTCCAAGGCAAACCATTCAATATCACAGTAATCCAAGTCTATGCCCCAACCAGTAATGCTGAAGAAATTGAAGTTGAACGGTTCTATGAAGACCTATAAGGCCTTTTAGAACTAACAAACAAAAAAAATGTACTTTTCATTATAGGGGACTAGAATGCAAAAGTAGGAAGTCAAGAAACACCTGGAGGAACAGACAAATTTGGCCTTGGAATACGGAATGAAGCAGGGCAAAGACTAATAGTGTTTTGCCAAGAAAATGCACTGGTCATAACAAACACCCTCTTCCAACAACACAAGAGAAGACTCTATACATGGACATCACCAGATGGTCAACCCCGAAATCAGATTGATTATATTCGTTGCAGCCAAAGGTGGAGAAATTCTATACAGTCAGCAAAAACAAGACTGGGCGCTGACTGTGGCTCAGACCGTGAATCCTTATTGCCAAATTCAGACTTAAATAGAAGAAAGTAGGGAAAACCACTGTACCATTCAGGTATGACCTAAATCAAATCCCTTATGATTTTACCGTGAAAGTGAGAAATAGATTTAAGGGCCTAGATCTGACAGATAGACTGCCTGATGAACTATGGAATGAGGTTCGTGACACTGTACAGGAGACAGGGATCAAGGCCATTACCATAGAAAATAAATGCAAAAAAGCAAAATGGCTGTCTAGGGAGGCCTTACAAATAGCTGTGAAAAGAAGAGAAGTGAAAAGAAAAGGAGAAAAGGAAAGATATAAACATCTGAATGCAGAGTACCAAAGAATAGCAAGAAGAGATAAGAAAGCCTTCTTCAATGATCAATGCAAAGAAATAGAGGAAAACAACAGAATGGGAAAGACTAGGGATTTCATCAAGAAAATCAGAGATACCAAAGGAACATTCCATGCAAAGATGGACTCGATAAAGGACAGAAATGGTATGGACCTAACAGAAGCAGAAGATATTAAGAAGAGATGGCAAGAATACACAGAAGAACTGTACAAAAAAGATCTTCATGACCCAGATAATCACAATGGTGTGATCACTGACCTAGAGCCAGACATCCTGGAATGTGAAGTCAAGTGGGCCTTAGAAAGCATCAGTATGAACAAAGCTAGTGGAGGTGATGGAATTCCAGTTGAAGTATTCCAAATCCTGAGAGATGATGCTGTGAAAGTGCTGCACTCAATATGCCAGTAAATTTGGAAAACTCAACAGTGGCCACAGGACTGGGAAAGGTCAGTTTTCATTCCAGTCCCAAAGAAAGGCAATGCCAAAGAATGCTCAAACTACCACACAATTGCACACACCTCACACGCTTGTAAAGTAATGCTTAAAATTCTCCAAGCCAGGCTTCAGCAATATGTGAACCATGAACTTCCTGATGTTCAAGCTGGTTTTAGAAAAGGCAGAGGAACCAGAGATCAAATTGCCAACATGCGCTGGACCATCAAAAAAGCAAGAGAGTTCCAGAAAAACATCTATTTCTGCTTTATTGACTATACCAAAGCCTTTGACTGTGCGGATCACAATAAACTGTGGAAAATTCTAAAAGAGATGGGAATACCAGACCACCTGACCTGCCTCTTGAGAAATTTGTATGCAAGTCAGGAAGCAACAGTTAGAACTGGACATGGAACAACAGACTGGTTCCAAATAGGAAAAGGAGTTCATCAAGGCTGTATATTGTCACACTGTTTATTTAACTTATATGCAGAGTACATCATGAGAAACGCTGGACTGGATGAAACACAAACTGGAATCAAGATCACTGGGAGAAATATCAATAACCTCAAATATGCAGATGACATCACCCTTATGGCAGAAAGTGAAGAGGAACTCAAAAGCTTCTTGATGAAACTGAAAGTCGAGAGTGAAAAAGTTGGCTTAAAGCTCAACATACAGAACACAAAGATCATGGCATCTGGTCCCACCACTTCATGGGAAATAGATGAGGCAACAGTGTCAGACTTTATTTTTTCTCGGCTCCAAAATCATTGTGGATGGTGACTGCAGCCATGAAATTAAAAGAAGCTTACTCCTTGGAAGGGAAGTTATGACCAACCTAGATAGCATATTCAAAAGCAGAGACATTACTTTTCCAACAAAGATTCGTCTAGTCAAGGCTATGGTTTTTCCTGTGGTCATGTATGGATGTGAAAGTTGGACTGTGAAGAAGGCTGAGTGCCGAAGAATTGATGCTTTTGAACTGTGGTGTTGGAGAAGACTCTTGAGAGTCCCTTGGACTGCAAGAAGTTCCAACCAGTCCATTCTGAAAGATATCAGCCCTGGGATTGCTTTGGAAGGAATGATGCTAAAGCTGAGAGTCCAGTACTTTGGCCACCTCATGCGAAGTGTTGACTCATTGGAAAAGACTGTGATGCTGGGAGGGATTGGGGGCAGGAGGAGAAGGTGACAACAGAGGATGAGATGGCTGAATGGCATTGCTGACTCGATGGATGTGAGTCTGAGTGAACTCTGGGAGTTGGTGATGGACAGGGAGGCCTGGCGTGCTGCGATTCATGGGGTTGCAAGTAGTCGCACAGAACTGAGTGACTGATCTGATCTGAATACTCCATTGTGTATATGTACCACAGCTTTCTTACCCATTCATCTGCTGATGGACATCTAGGTTGCTTCCATGTCCTGGCTATCATAAACAGTGCTGTGATGAACATTGAAGTACACGTGTTTCTTTCAGTTCTGGTTTCCTCGGTGTGTATGCCCAGCAGACCCAGATATCTGGGTCGTATGGCAGTTCTCTTTCCAGTTTTTAAAGGAATCTCCACACTGTTCTCCATAGTGGCTGTACTAGTTTGCATTCCCACCAACAGTGTAAGAGAGTTCCCTTTTCTCCACACCCTCTCCAGCATTTATTGCTTGTAGACTTTTGGATAGCAGCCATTCTGACTAGTGTTAAATGTACCTCATTGTGGTTTTGACTTACACTTCTCTGAGAATGAGTGATGTTTAGCATCTTTTCATGTGTTTGTTAGCCATATGTATGTTTTCTTTGAAGAAATTTCTATTTAGTTCTTGGCCCATTTTTTGATTGGGTCGTTTATTTTTCTGGAATTGAGCTTCAGGGGTTGCCTATATATTTTTTAGATTAGTTGTTTGTCAGTTGCTTCATTTGCTATTACTATATTCATTGATTAGCTCTAGTAATTTTCTGGTGAAGTCTTTAGGGTTTTCTATGTAGAGGATCATGTCATCTGCAAACAGTGAGAATTTTACTTCTTCTTTTCCAATTTGTGTTCCTTTTATTTCTTTTTCTTCTCTAATTGCTGCTATTCCTATATTAATTTGCTATTACTATATTCATTGATTAGCTGTCTTTTCACCTTGCTTATAGTTTCTTCTGTTGTGCAGAAACTTTTTATATTAATTAGATCCCATTTGTTTATTTTTGTTTTTTTTCCAATATTCTGGTAGGTGGGTCATAGGGTATCTTGCTGTGACCTATCCCACACAAACTCTTCCAGAAAATTGCAGAGGAAGGTAAATTTCCAAACTCATTCTATAAGGCCACCATCACCCTAATACCAAAACCTGACAAAGATCCCACAAAAAAAAGAGAAGTACAGGCCAATATCACTGCTGAACATAGATGTAAAAATCCTTAATAAAATTCTATCAATCAGAATCCAACAACACATTAAAAAGATCATACACCATGACCAAGTGGGCTTTATCCCAGGGATGCAAGGATTTTTCAATATCTGCAAATCAATCAATGTAATATACCACATTAACAAATTGAAAAATAAAAGCCATATGATCATCTCAATAGATGAAGAGAAAGCCTTTGACAAAATTCAACATCCATTTATGATAAAAACTCTACAGAAAGCAGGAATAGAAGGAACATACCTCAACATAATAAAAGCTATATATGACAAACCCACAGCAAACATTATCCTCAATGGTGAAAAACTGAAAGCATTTTCCCTAAAGTCAGGAACAAGACAAGGTGCCCACTTTCACCATTACTATTCAACATAGTTTTGGAAGTTTTGGCCACAGCAATCAGAGTAGAAAAAGAAATAAAAGGAATCCAAATTGGAAAAGAAGAAGTAAAACTCTCACTGTTTGCAGATTACATGATCCTCTATATAGAAAACCCTAAAGACTCCACCAGAAAATTACTAGAGATAATCAATGAATATAGTAAAGTTGCAGGATATAAAATTAACACTCAGAAACCCCTTGCATTCCTATACACTAATAATGAGAAAATAGAAAGAAAAATTAAGGAAACAATTCCATTCACCATTGCAACGAAAAGAATAAAATACTTAGGAATATATCTACCTAAAAAAACTAAAGACCTATATATAGAAAACTATAAAACACTGGTGAAAGAAATCAAAGAGGATGCTAATAGATGGAGAAATATACCATGTTCAGGGATTGGAAGAATCAATATAGTGAAAATGAGTATATTACCCAAAGCAATGTATAGATTCAATGCCATCCCTATCAAGCTACCAACGGTATTTTTCACAGAGCTAGAACAAATAATTTCACAATTTGTATGGAAATGCAAAAAACCTCAAATAGCCAAAGCAATCTTGAGAAAGAAAAATGGAACTGGAGGAATCAACCTGCCTTACTTCAGGCTCTACTACAAAGCCACAGTCATCAAGACAGTATGGTACTGGCACAAAGACAGAAATATAGATCAATGGAACAAAATACAAAGCCCAGAGATAAATCTATGCACCTATGGACAGCTTATCTTTGACAAAGGAAGCAAGAATATACAGTGGAGAAAAGACAATCTCTTTAACAAGTGGTGCTGGGGAAACTGGTCAACTACTTGCAAAAGAATGAAGCTAGAACACTTTCTAACACCATACACAAAAATAAACTCAAAATGGATTAAAGATCTAAACATAAGACCAGAAACTATAAAAATCTTAGAGGAGAGAGAACATAGGCAAAACACTCTCCAACATACATCACATCAGGAACTGTTTCCTTAATTTCTCTTTCTTTTTTCTCATTGTTAGTATGTAAGAATTCAAGGGATTTCTCTCTGTTAATTTTATATCCCACAACTTTACTATATTCATTGATTAGCTCTAATAATTTTCTGGTGGAGTCTTTAGGGTTTTCTATGTAGAGGATCATGTCATCTGCAAACAGTGAAAGTTTTACTTCTTTACCAATCTGGATTCCTTTTATTTCTTTTTCTGCTCTTCTGGACTTGTTTAGAAGTGAAAATTTTTATCATCATGACAATGATATTATACACCTTATTTTTCCTTCACTATTAATTCTGATTGAAAGTCAGATTATCTTATATGAGAACAGACTAATATCCAAAAACTTAATTTGAGTGTTAATGCCAATTCCTTAAATGGTACTCATAATTATTCCAATGAATATTCAATTAGATCCATATATAAGTAAGTGTAAATACACAAAAAATAAACATGTGTATGTGTTACTATTCTTGAAACACATTCCTATTTGTATGTCTAATTCCTTTTAATCCATAACCAAAAAAAGCATACTGACTGCTTTGGAGAAAGAGGAGAGCAATGCTGTACCCTGTTTTCTAAAATTTGCTACGGCCCAGGTGGTGTTGCTTTTCTACTTGTATTCTCTGTTTACTTGGGAAAATATTCCTTAGTTGCTCTATGACATTTTTCTCCAATAATAGGAATACATCACAGTTCTCATTAGGTCAACAGCTAAAGTTGACTATAGAGATTCCCTTTTAGCCTGAGAGTACAGTGCCATGAGATCCATCATTCTTTAGCAAGCGTTTATTGTTTGCTTTCAGGGTCAGCCAAGCTCCCTCCTTCTATCCTTAAATTTTTAAAATTCCTATGATAGCAATAAGTTATCTCAACTAGCAATAAGTTATTAATCCTTGAAATATACAGTTATCTCTGTATTATATTTTTCTCTCTGACACTGGCACTAGTCATTATGTTCTGGTAGTATTAATTGTCTTTTGTGTACTGGGTCATATTAAATTCCTTAGCTGTTCTTGTGGGCTTCCATGGTAGCTCAGCTGGTAAAGCATCCGCCTGCAATTCAAGAGACTCTGGTTCAATTCCTGGGTCTAGAAGATACCCTGGAGAAAGGATAGGCTACCCACTCCAGTATTCATGGCTTTCCCTTATGGCTCAGCTGGTAAAGAATCTGCCTGAAATGCGGGAAACCTGGGTTCAATCCCTGGGTTGGGAAGATCTCCTGGAGGAGGGCATGGTAACCTATTCCAGTATTCTTGCCTGGACAATCCCCATGGACAGAGGGGCCTGGCAGGCTACAGTCCATGGGGTCACAAAGAGACGGACAAGACTGAGCAACTAAGCACAGCACAGCTTTTGTAGTAGTTTTAAAACTACAACAATCCTTACTACAATCAATAGTTTGACTGCAGTCTACAATGACAGATTACATATTCTTCTAGGATGGTATTATTGAGATGTTTTCTTTATTCTTTTCAAGTTAGACATATTGATCTCAGGTGGCCTCAGCCTGCAATGGCTTGAAGCCGGGCTTGGGTTCCCAGCCAGAGACTGGGGCTCGCTCACAGTGGTGAAAGCACCAGATCCTATCCACTAGACCACTGGTCAGTGACAAGAACCCTGGCCCTTTGGCTTTCCAGAAAAGAATTTCCACAAAGATGGAAAGTAGTGAAGCAAGTAAAGTATTTACTAGGAGAAGAAAGAGTACAATACATGTGGAAAGACATACAGGCAGACTCAGAAGGAGAGTCTGAGTCACCCCACATAGTAGTTTAAATCAATTATGTGCGACATTTTTTCTGGGTTTCCTTTGGTCAGTCATTTTGATTTGCCTGATGCATAGTTCATATTGGGTATATCTCAGGTTACTTCCATGTATGTGCAGGTATCTGTTAGCCAAGATGGATCCTACCAAAAAGGTCTCTGGGTAGAACACCCCTTAACATGACTCCCCTTTGGCTTCCAAGAAGCATTTTCTGTGCATGTGTGGTCAGGGAGGTCTCCTAACTTTGGGAATGAGAAATATGTGGTCTATGCAAGGCCCAGCCTCCTCCCTTAATTGCCCTACTATACTTATCTTGGAGTTTTGGTCAATAGAGAATGAATCTCCAATTACTTTACCCTGGGGAACTCATGGGGCTTCTCTCATCTGCCTCCTGCCTCAATATGGATTAGACCCTTGCTACTCAAAGTACAGTTGGTATAATCTGGTTTGTTAGCAGTGCAGAATCTGTATTTTAGAGTTTATGCATATGTATATTAAAATTTTAAAAGTACAGACGGATCAGTGTCTGGCATATAGTAGATGATAAAATAAATGCTTAATGGAATGAATGAATATAATAAAAATTACAAATGGGTGTTAGAAATTATACTATATTATTGGTTTTAACTTAAACAACAAATAAGTATTAGAATTTTTTTTTAATTCCAAACAAACTTTGAACATTGAAATGTGGAAATAAACTATCAGAAAGAGGATTTATTATTTCCAGAGACAGAAGCTTTACTTTTCTATAAGAAAATTGAATGAATTATAAATGTAGTCACAGATTTTAGATATTAGATAATATGCCCAGCTCCAGTTTATAAATTATATTACCAAATGACATAGTTTTATTAACTTTTTGAAAAATGGCACAATTGTAAAATTAATAATTGTAAGAAAGGTTTCTCTTTAAATGAAGCTAAGAGAAGGCAACGGCACCCCACTCCAATACTCTTGCCTGGGAAATCCCATGGATGGAGGAGCCTCGTAGGCTACAGTCCATGGGGTCGCTAAGAGTTGGACACGACTGAGCGACTTCACTTTCACTTTTCACTTTCATGCATTGGAGAAGGAAATGGCAACCCACTACAGTGTTCTTGCCTGGAGAATCCCAGGGACAGAGGAGCCTGGTGGGCTTTCGTCTACGGGGTCGCACAGAGTCGGACACAACTGACACGACTTAGCAGAAGCAGCAGCAGCAAGATAATTTTGATATACTATGTTTTCTACTCCAGCATGTGGCCAAATAGTGTCTCTGCTTTTTCTGTTGTACTCTGTATCTACTTCCACATTCTGGCTCTGTCCTTGGTCCATAAGGATCAAAATGTATAGCATGAATTATGACACAGAGGGGGAAGAGGACAAGCTTTTTTACAAATAAAGATTGATTTGGAGAATTAAGTAGGTGATGAAATGGAATAATAAATGGCAAAAATTGATTGAGCCATCAACAAAATGATTTATTATTAGTTTAAAAAATACACAGACAAATCTGATCAACCTGAAACCCTTAATGAATTAAGTGTAAGCATATGCTCTACTGTAAATAAATAAGCAAACAAAAACAGTATGTCAAAATTGTGTAAAATATTATTTGTATTAGCAAGGGATATTGAAAATAAATTTTAAGAGAATTCAAACTGTCATGTTTCCTGTCCAACATTCTTTTAAAGAACTCTTATTCAAAATGCAATAACTTGGATAAGCAAAGAACAAATACAATATATTGTTATGACATGTTTATGTACTTAAAAAACATTTACAGCTCCTTTTTTTCTCCACACAGCTTGGAGAGCCTTAGTTTCCCAGCCAGGTATTAAATCCATGCCACCTGCATTGGGAACACATAGTCTTAACCACTGGTCCACGAAGAAAGTCCTTTACAGCTTCCTCTTTTAAAGTAACCCATGTACCTGTAGCCTTCCAGGTTCCTCTGTCCATGAGATTCTCCAGGCAAGAAAACTGGAGTGGGTTGCCATTTGCTTCTCCAGGGGAATGTCCCAACCCAGGAATTGAAGCCAGGCCTCCCACATTGCAGGCAGATGCTTTACCTACTGAGCTATGCAGGGTTTGCTTGGTAATTTGTTCATTTAAATAGAGATTTCTGGGCCTCACTTTAGACATACCCAGCCAAAACCCTGCTTGGTACTTGAACTCACATGGCCAGGACTCAAACCCAGCCAAAACCCAGTTTGGGACTGTAATCCACATGGCCGGGACTCAGACCCAGCCAAAACCCACGATCTTCAAACTGAGGTCACCCACCTGGTTTCAGGACCTAATGTAGCTCTGGTTCTTGATGTCTCATCACAGAAAGAATTCAGTGAGAGACAAAGTGATAGATAAGTGAATTTATTTAGACAGAAACACACTCCATAGACAGAGTGTGGGCCATCACAGAAGGTGAGAGTAGCCTTGGGAGAAACATACTCCACAGACAAGAGTGTGGGCCATCACAGAGGGTGAGTGTGGCCTCAAAATGTAGTGTGGTTAGCTTTTATGGGTTGGGTAATATCATAAGCTAATGAGTAGGAGGATTATTATTCCAACTATTTTGGGGAAAGAGCAGAGATTTCCAGGAACTGGACCACGTTTTGAACTTTGATGGTTGGCCTTGGAACTGTCATGGTGTTTCTGGGTGTATCATTTAGCTTGCTGATACATTACAATGAGCTTATACTGAGGTCTCGTTGAAGCTAACTTTGCTGCCATCTAGGGTCCATTTGATTCTAACAAGTTTATGTTGTGTTCTCAGGCTATGTCATTCTTTGAAAGGTTGTGTCCTGCCTCATGTTTCAGTCCTATATATTTTGAGGGATTAAAGGATTGAGCTAAATTTTTACTGACTCTGGAGCTCCAGAACTTTGACCAAGTTGTGTGTATGTAAATATATATATATATATGTGTGTGTGTGTGTGTGTGTGTTACTGGTTTGCTCAAAATTTTGAGTATTTGAATTATGGCCTATCAATATTTTATTTGATATGCAGTAAGAAAAGACTCTGTATGTGTGAAAGAAAGAAAGAGAGAGAAAGATTGAGCTCTAAACACTCTTTTCCAAGACTTGAATAGGACCTTTCACTTATCTGTGGATATTTTTAAGGAAAATAGATCCAAAACTAAATACTTTGTGAAAAATGAAAGCCATCCCTTTGGGGAGATCTAAAGGTTAACTTTAAAAATATATATGTATTTATTTATTTATTTTGCTGCATCAGGTCTTGGTTGAAGCACAGGATATCTTCATTGTGGCATGGAGAGTCTCTCTTTGAGGCTCATAGAGAACAGTCTTCTCTAGTTGTGGCATGCAGTCACCCTGTGGCATGTGGGATCTTAGTTCCCTGACCAGGGATTGAATCTGCATCCTCTACATTGGAAGGTAGATTCTTAACTACTGGACCAGTAAGGAAGTCCCTAAAGTTTAACTTTTTTTAAAAATTCAAGAACCAAGAAAATAATCTTGCTTGAAACCTCATCAAAAAGAATAAAATACAAAGGAACAGACTTAACCAAAGAGTTGAAAGACTTATACTCTGAAAACTATAAAACACTGATGGAGGAAGTTGAAGAAAACACAAAGAAATAGAAAGATGTCTTATGTTCATTGATTGAGAGAACTAATATTGCTAAAATGTCCACACTACCCAAGTAATCTACAGATTTAACGCAATTCCTATCAGAATACTTATGACATTTTTCACAGAACTAGAATAAATAATCCTACAGTTTATATGAAACCACAAAAGACCACAAATAGACAAAGCAATCATAAGCAAAAAGATCAAAGCTGGAGGTATCATGCTTCTTGAACTCAGACTACACTACAAAGCTACAGTGATCAAAGCAGTATTGTACTGGCACAATAACAGACCCATAAATCAATGGAACAAAATAGACAGCCCAGAAATAAATTAATGCACATTTAGTTAATTAATCTATGGCAAAGGAGGAAATAATATACAATAGGAAAAAGCCTCTTCAGTAAACAGTGTTGGGGAACAGGACAGATATATTTAAAACAATGAGATTAGAACATTCTTGAATATCATATACAAAAATAAAATCAAAATGGATAAAAGACCTGAATGTAAGACTGAAATCTATAAAAACTCCTAGAGGAAAACATAGGCAGAAATCGCTTTGACATAACTTGTAGCTATAATTTATTGGATCTGTCTCTTGAGACAAAGGGAGCATAAAAATCAACAAATGAGACCTAACTAAACTTGAAAGCTTTTGCACACCAAAGGAAACCATTGAGAAAATGAAAATACAACCTAATGAATAATATTTGCTAATGATATGACTGATAAGAGGTTAATATTCAAAATATATAAACAGCTAATACAACCTAATAGCAAAAAACAAACAAACAAACAAAAAAACTGATTAAAAAAGTGGGAAGGAAATATGAATAGTCTTTTTTCCAAAGAAAACATACAGATAGCCAAGAGGCGTATAAAAAGATGCCCAACATCACTAATCATCAAAGAAATGCAATTCAGAACCTCAATGAGATATCACTTCATGTCTGTCAGAATGGTATAAAAAGAGCAAAATAACAAATGTTTGCAAGGATGTGGAGAAAAGGGAACCCTAGTACACTGTTGGTGGAAATGTAAATTGGTATAGCCACTATGAAAAACAATATGGAGTTTCCTCAAAAAAATAAATAAATAAATAAAATAAAACTACCACATGATCCAAATTGCAAGGAGATTAAACCAGTCAGTCCCATGGGAAATCAACCCTGAATAGTCATTGAAAGAACTGTTGCTGAATCTGAAGCTCCAATACTTTGGCCACCTGATTCAAAGAGCCCATTCATTGGAAAAAACTCTCATGCTGGGGAAGATAGAAGATAAAAGGAGAAACAGGCAACAGAAGTTGACATAGTTAGATAGCATCACCAACTCAATGGACATGAATTTGAGGGAACTGGGAGACAGTGGAGGACAGAGGAGCCTGGCATGCTATAGTCCATGGGGTTGCAGAGTTAGACAAGACTTAGTGATTAAACAACAATATGATCCAGCAATTCCACTCTTGGTTATATATCAGAAGGAAAAGAAAACACTAATTTGAAAAAAATACATGCACCTCCATTTTCATAGCAGTATTATTTACAATAGCCAAGATATGGAAACAACATAAATGCCCATCAAAACAAACAGATAAAGAGGATGTACACACAGACACATGTACACACACACACTCACATACACACACACTCACAATGGAATACTACTCAGCCATGAAATTTGCAACAATATGGCTGGACTTGGAAGGTAAAATGCTTAGTGAAGTTTGAATACAGAGAAAGACACATAAAGAATGGTATCAATGCAGAATCTAAACAATAAAACAAGCAGTGAATATGGTAAAATAGAAGCAAACTCATAGATATAGAGAACAAACAAGTGGTTACCAGTGGGGAGAGGGGAAAAGAGGAAGGTCAAAACAGGGGTAGGGGGTTAAGAGGTACAAACTACAATATATAAAATAAGATATAAGGATCTACTGTACAGCACAAGGAATATGGCCAATATTTTATAACTTTAAATGGAGTATAACCTATAAAAATATTGATTTACTATATGTATACCTGAAACTATATAATACAGTAGATCAACTATATTTCAATTTAAAACAATGGAAGAACCAGTGTTGAATTCTAGTTCTCAAGTATCAGTCCATAAAAAGTTTTACCAAAGCTAAATGGTAAAACTCAACATTCAAAAAACTCAGGTCATGGCATCTGGTCCCATCACTTCATGGAAAATAGATGGGGAAACAATGAAAACAGTAACCTATTTTATTTTCATGGGCTCCAAAATCACGGTGGACTGCAGCCATGAAATTTAAAGATGCTTGCTCCTTGGAAGAAAAGCTATGACCAACCTAGACAGCGTATTCAAAAGCAGAGGCATCCCTTTGCCAACAAAGGTCCATCTAGTCAAGGCTATGGTTTTTCCAATAGTTATGTATGGATGTGAGAGTTGGACTATAAAGAAAGCTGAGCACTGAAGAATTGATGCTTTTGAACTGTAGTGTGAAGAAGACTCTTGAGAGTCCCTTGGATTTCAAGGAGATCCAACCAGTCCATCCTAAAGGAGATCAGTCCTGGGTGTTCATTGGAAGGACTGATGTTGAAACTGAAACTCCAATACTTTGGCCACCTGATGCGAAGAGCTGATTTATTTGAAAAGACCCTGATGGTGGGAAAGATTGAGGGCAGGAGGAGAAGGGGACGACAGGGGATGAGATGGTTGGATGGCATCACCGACTCAATGGACATGAGTTTGGGTAAACTCCAGGAGTTGGTGATGGACAAGGAGGCCTGGTGTGCTGCAGTTCACGGGGATTGCAAAGAGTCGGACACGACTGAGTGACTGATCTGAAGGAAACTGACTCTGCCCATTATTATCTGTATATATGACTATTCAGTTTCATGCTCTAAAATCCTTATGTATTAAATATTGTCTAGCAATAACTTGCTCCAATTGTTGTTCCCCATTTGGTGTTGGTCTAGTCCTATTTTGGCTTCATTGCTTTCTTAAAATTATTTGTTCATTAGGTAAACCTCTTTTCATCCCTTGGCTTTGTTTTTTATTTGAAAAAAGATGTTTTAGGTTATTTTATATTCAAAAATTTTCAGCATATGCATAATGTATGTATCTGGATATAGTAAAAGTTATATCATATCATAATGTTGGTGCTTAATATTTAAGAATACCAATCTATAATATGATATAGGCAATTTATGAAATGGAGATTGGTCGGTTTAGTTTTTCTCTTTTCCTATTTAAATATTCATTGACCTGCTTTTTCTTTAGAATTTCTAGTCTATTTGAAAAAATCCATTTTTATATCCTTTATAGGACTACTGACTGACTGAATTACTTTTCTTCTTTTCCAACTTTACCCCTTTCTAGGAAAGCCTTGACTGACGATATTTATGTTCTGTTTTCTTCTCACTCTGCTTTCAGTAAGAATCCTCTTTAAATTGCTACAGTGTGTCCAGGCTCAATCTCTTTGTTTTATTCCATTCCATTTATAGAACTAGTGGCAATGTCTCATGAAACCTGAATGACTCTTACTTTCTTTTATTTTCTTATAAGTTGGTGACTACCACATTTTATATGATTCTTTATTTTTAGTCAGTTTAATTTTCCAAACTCTTTCTTTTGGATTTCCTCATTTCTGAAAATACTTTCATTTTATGTCCTTGTTTTGCTGTGCTATATCAACTAGTAGTTTATAAACTAGATGTAGCTATAAACCAGGTAGTCAGGGATCAGTGAGTCTGTGCTTCCTTCTCTATACACTCAGTTGCTTTTCTCTTTCAATGAATAAATAAATCCAAGTTTTATTTCCTTTGATACTTAATACTCCACTTATCTGTAATTGCTGTCTTAGCCTTTTCTCATAAATTCTGCATTGAGTCAGTCATTTCAAGCACCTTAGTACATTATCTGTATAGTATTTTCTACTCCCACCACCAGGTTGTCAATGACACAGAGAATTCCTAAACTTTATATTGACCATCATACCATAAAGGGTATCATAATAGTTTTGAACCTGACCACTTCTAATATTTATGAGGTAAGGTAGCCTACAGTGTCAACCATATCATCATTATGTAGTTCAGGTAAGTATGCCCATGACTGAACTATGACAGTACATATCCATTTCAAACCACTGTCACAGTCATGCTTTTTAAAACATTATAATTTAGTAAAGGCAAATGTGATCTGTATAAGGGCAAATTGAAAGTTAGTGATATCTGGAAAAAAACACTGGATTCCTGATTCTCTGTCTAGGTGACTATTATCATCAATAGAAACAGCAAAAATAGACAATAAAGTAGAAAGTGCCCTACACTGAGACCCCAGCTGCCCTTACTCTATAGTCCTAACTTGATTACTTAATTGCTATGTTTTGAGTACACTGTGTTCCCTGTTTGTACTTTAATTGGTATTGAAATAGGCAATTTTGCAAGTACATTCTAGCTCTAAATTTTTGTTTTTCTTTAAGAGGCGGGAATTGGATGGGTCTTAGGATGAACCCTGGTCTCTGATTGAATAAATAGCTCTTAAAATTTCTTTTTCTTTTCTGTTTATTTTAATAGCTCTTAAAATTTCTTTTTCTTTTCTGTTTATTTTTTACTATTATTATTTTACTTTACAATATTGTATTGGTTTTGCCATACATCAACATGCGTCCGCCATGGATGTATACATGTTCCCCATCCTGAACCTCCCTCCCACATCCCTCCCTATACCATCCCTCTGGGTCATCCCAGTGCACCAGCCCCAAGCTTCCTGTATCCCTCATGGAACCTGGACTGGCGATTCGTTTCTTAAAGAACTATTGCTGGACTGAGGGTTCTGGGAGAGGTATAAGAATGAGTCATCCTCTTTAGATAAATATTTTGGATTCAAATATTAGGTGAGTCAGCAGCTATCACTCTTACCAGATAAATATTTGCCTTCTCAATTTCAATTGACTGGGCATATACACTTCACTCTGGAATTTTTCTCTCATAGTTTGTCACTTTCTTGAAGTTAACTTATCCTACTTATGGTTTGTGAGACATTAGATGTCATTGGATCCTTCATGATTCAGGTCTAACAGCTGTAATTCCTTCTAATGTCTCAATTAGATATTCTTAACTTCATAATGTTGCTGGGTGCTGCTTCACAGATGTTATTATTTAGCCTGAGGATACATACATTTTAGTGTTAAATGACCTGATCCCTTTAAATGATGAAATTTGGGGACATCTTAGGTCTGTTAGATTTGTTTCTGTGATTGTGATTTATTATCCAAATTTGTTTACTATGTCTCTCTGGCTCATGACATTTGAAAAATAATATGGCTACCAATTATTAAAATGTGTTAGACTTTGCTGCCATATTTAGTATAACCCAAGGAAGGAAGGATCAGAAATGAAATGCGTGTTGATGTGCTTGCTGATCCTTTCTAAAAAGGGTATTTGTCTTACAGTGCACCAACCAGCCCATCACTTCAGTTCAGTTCAGTCACTTAGTCATGTCTGACTCTTTGCGACCCCATGGACTGCAGCATGCCAGGACTCCCTGTCCATCACCAACTGCCGGAGTTTACTCAAACTCATGTCCATTGAGTCCGTGATGTCATCCAACCATCTCATCCTCTGTCATCCCCTTCTTCTCCCATCCTCAGTCTTTCACAGCATCAGGGTCTTCTCAAATCAGTCAATTCTTCCTATCAGGTGGCCAAAGTATTGAAGTATTGAAGTTTCAGCTTCAGTATCAGTCCTTCCAGTGAGTATTCAGGACTGATTTCCTTTAGGATGGACTGGTTGGATCTCCTTGCAGCCCAAGAGACTCTCAAGAGTCTTCTTCAATACCACAGCTCAAAAGCATCAATTTTTCTGTGTTCAGCGTTCTATATAGTCCAACTCTCATATCCATACATGACTATTGGAAAAACCATAGCTTTGACTAGATGCACCATTTTTGGTAAAATAATGTCTCTGCTTTTTAATATGCTGTCTAGGTTGGTCATAACTTTTATTCCAAGGAGTAAGCGGTTTTTTAATTTCATGGCTGCAGTCACCATCTGCAGTGATTTTGGAGCCCAAGATAATAAAGTTTGTCACTGTTTCCACTTTTTCCCCTCTATTTGCTATGAAGTGATAGTTTTCTGAATGTTGAGCTTTAAGCCAACATTTTCACTCTCCTCTTTCACTTTCATCAAGAGGCTCTTTAGTTCTTCTTCGGTTTCTGCCATAAGGATGGTGTCTTCTGCATATCTGAGGTTATTGATGTTTCTCCTGGCAATCTTGACTCCAACTTGTGTTTCATCCAGCCCATCATTTCTTATGATGTACTCCGCATATAAGTAAAATAAGCAGGGTGGCAATATACAGCCTCGACATACTCCTTTCCCAATTTGGTGCCAGTCTGTTGTTTCATGTCCAATCCTAACTGTTGCTTCCTGCATACAGATTTCTCAAGAGGCAGGTCAGGTGGTCTGGTATTTCCATCTCTTTCAGAATTTTCCACAGTTTGTGGTGATCCACATAGTCAAAGGCTTTGACATAGTCAATAAAGCAGAAGTACATGTTTTTTCTGGAACTCGCTTACTTTTTCGATAATCCAAGAGATGTTGGTAATTTGATCTTTGGTTCTTCTAACTTTTCTAGATTCAGCTTGAACATCTGGGATTTCATGGTTCACACACTGTTGAAGCTTGGTTTGGAGAATTTTGAGCATTACTTTACTAGTGTGTGAGATGAGTGCAATTGTGTGGTAGTTTGTGCATTATTTAGCATTGCCTTTCTTTGGGACTGGAATGAAAACTGAACTTTTCCAGTCCCGTGGCCACTGCTGAGTTTTCCAAATTTGCTGACAGATTGGGTGCAGCACTTTAGCAGCATCATATTTTAGGATTTGAAATAGCTCAACTGGAATTCCATCACCTCCACTTTCTTTGCTCATAGTGATGCTTCCTAAGGCCCACTCAATTTCCCATTCCAGGATATCTAGCTCTAGGTGAGTAACCATACCATCATGATTAATGGTGGTATTGGTTACATCAAAGACATTCTCAGAGTCCACTTAGAATCATTCCCACAATCTTGCTAGTTTTTACAGCACTGTTGGAGCAAATTCTTGAGTTGAAAACTCCTGTCTATTATGACATAAAGTCATCTAATAGGTCATTGGAGTATTGAGTACTTGAATACAAATTTCAAATCATGTGATTCTTACTAATTGAGTATCAAAAAGTTGACCTTCCATGGTGGCTCTTTACCTAAAAAAATAAACTTCTTGTAAAACATGATTGACTCTATTGTGTTTAGCATACCCCAGATTAATGAAATGTTTGGCCGTATCTTGAGAAATTACAGTGTAGTTGACTTTGATAAATGTGTGGCTTCCTTGGAAAGACTTCCAAAGTCACAGACAAGTTATGCAGTGACTTGATGACATAAATAGAATTGTGACAGAAATCCATAATGCAAAATTCAAGATAGTCATAAGAAAAAATGTAGGATAAAGTCATATTACCTAAGGGTTTCAATAGTAATAGCAATAATAAAATCTGGAAGTATAGCTGATTGTTTAAAAAATACATTTACAGGAAATGATAGCATTCCCTTTCTGTATTTATAGAGAGGAAATATGAAATAGCTCAGTAACCACATATCAGATATTAGTTAGAAGGGATTTTGAATAAAAATTGAATAAGCATTGTGCTCTGTGTGCACACATGCTGTGTGCTAAGTCGCTTCAGTTGTGTCAGACCCTTTGTGACTATGTGGACTGTAACCCACAAGGCTCCTCTGTCCATGGGATTCTCCAGGCAAGAATACTGGAGTGCATTGCTATGTCCTCCTCCAGGGGATCTTACCTACCCAGGGATTGAACCAGCATCTCTTACATTTCCTGCATTGGCAGGTAGGTTCTTTACTACTAGTGCCACATGGGAAGCCTGAATAAGCATTAGGAAAACATTATTTTTAGTAAAACTAGTTAGGAGAAAGATCACACTTTGTAAAAATCTAAGCAAGGTGTTGCAATTAAGACATAGGAGCTAGTTTCAGAGAAGACTAATTTTGGTTACAAATTGTGATTTATATATTTGTATTTTGCATGTTTGATTACTGTGAAATGTTAGACAACTGAAAATTATAATTTAAGTATTAGAATATCTTTGGGGAAGGTGTTTGTGTTGCCTGACTGTGCTTAGCAGTATAAGATAGTAGAATCGTGTGAGGTACGTTGTTAATAATTAAATTTATATTTACATTGCATTTGCTTGACTAATGGATAATGTTTTTGTTTGGTATCTAAATTTAGATACTTATTTGAATTTAATAGTCAAACTCAATTGGAAACATCAAATGTTAAGTCATGACGTGTGCAAAGAATCTTTGTTTCTAATTCCTACAAACAAACCCAAATGTTGAAACTTGTACTTTTATATTTTCTTTTATTTTCCTGTAAAGACCTTAAATTTTAGAGTAGTTTTAAGTTTACAAGAAAATTGAGATGAAGGTACAGAGCATTCTTGTGTACCATCTATCTCCTCACATATATAGCTTCCCCCATTATTAACGTTACACACCAGAATGGCACGTTCTTTCATCAAGGGTGAACCTACATTGATATGTCATAGTCACTTAAAGTCCAGAGTTTATCTTAGAGTTTATTCTTGGTGTTGTATTTTCTATGGTTTTAGATAGATGTATAATGACATATAACCATCATTATAATATCACATATAATATTTTTACTGCCCTAAAAATCCTCTCTGCTCTGACTATTCATTTCCCTGTGCTATCCACCCTTGGCAATCATTGATCTTTTTGTTGTCCCCATAAAACTATGCTTTTTCCAGAATGTTATATAGTTGGAATTGCACATTATGCAGTCCTTTCAGATTGGCTTCTTTCACTGAGTAATACACATTTAATAATTTAATAATAGGCTACCCACTCCAGTATTCTTGGGCTTCCCTTGTGACTCAGATGATAAAGAATCCACCTGCAATGTGGAAGACCTGGGTTCGATGAAGTGTCTGTTATGGTCTTTGGCCCATAACATTTTTTAAATGGGTGGCTCATTTTCATATTGTTGAGTTTTAAGTGTTCTTTGTATATTTTGAATGACAGTACTTTACCATGTATCTTTTGCAAATATTTTCTCCTAGTCTATGGCTTGTCTTCTAATTCTCTTGCTATTACCTTTCATGGGGCAGAAGTTTCTTTATTTTTTTATTTTTAATGAAGTCCAACTTAACCATTATTTCTGAGAACCAGGAGTGCCAAGAGAAGGAGTGAGAGGACTGATGCTTCATCTCAAGAAATAAGGCAGGAATGTTTGAGGCTGACTTCTTCCTTCCTTTGTCTTTTTGAAATATGTAGGCTCTCAACAGATTGGATGATGCCTACACAAACTGATGATAGTACACTGCTTAACTGAGTTCCCCCTTTCACATACCAGCTTCACCTGGAAATTCTCTTACAGACACACTGAGAAATAACGTTTAGCTAAATATTTGGGTACTCTGTCATCCAATCAAATGGACACATAAAATTAACACTATCTGGGTAAGTTGGTTAACTGGTAATGTTTACATTTGACTTTTGAATTAAAAGTTAGATTTGATTTTGAATTAAAAATCGATGGGACTAGTGAAATTCTTAGTGTTTAATAGTCAAGGAAGTTATACTTTTATGTGCTAGTATATGTGCCATCATTAGATGTGAAAAGGAAACTATAGAGTATCAGGGGATGCAGATGGGATATTGTAATTACAGAAAATGTACTAATATTTTGTATGTTTGTTACATACTTTGAACAGTTTTCAGCATAAATGTACATGTCTTCACTTTACTTTTACATGCATTTTCTTCTTTTTTAAAAATTAATGTATTTGGCTGTGCCAGGTCTTAGTTGTGGCACATGGGATCTTTAGTTGCAGCATTTGAACTCTTAGTCATGGTATCTAGTTCCCTGATCAGGGATGTAACCCAGGCCCCCAGCATTGGGAGCACAGAGTTTTAGCCACTGGACCACCAGGGAATTCCCTACATTTTCTTCTTATGGGATAGTGTATTAGCGCCTGTGGCTGCTATAACATAGTATCACAGACTTGGGGGCTTAAAACAACAGTATTTATCATCTTACAGTTCTGGAAGTCAAGTGGGTTTCAATGAGCTTAAATAAAGGTGTTGGCAGGGCTGTGTTCTTTTCTGGAGATTTTAGGAGAGAATCCATTTTCTTGACTGGCAGCTTCTAGAGGCTACTTGCATTTCTCAACTCGGTATCCCTTCCTCCATCTTCAAAGCCTACAGTGGCTGGTTATGTCTTTCTTATGATACCATCTATATGGTTTGATTGTTCTGCCCTCTTTTATTTTTTCAATTTAAGGACCCTTTTGATTACTTTGAGCTCATTTGGAGAATCATGGATAATCTCCTTATTTTAAGGTCAGCTGATTAGGAAACTTAATTCCATCTGCAACCTTAGTTCCCCTTTGCTATGTAATATAGCATATTCATGTGTTCTGGGAATTAGGGTGTGGATATCTTTAGTAGTAGGAGGTGGAGGGGACATCAATCTGCTTTAATAAATTACCACAAATTTAGTGAATTTTAAGAAGAGAAATTTATTCTCTCACTAAAATCAGAAATCTGAAACCAATAGTACTGGGCTGAAATCAAGGTGTCAGCAGGTCTGCCCTCTCTCTGGAGGCTGAAAGGAGGAAAACTATTTCCTTGCCTCTTCCAGCTACTTGTAGCTGTTGGTATTCCTTGTCTTTCTTGCCTTGTGGCTGTATCACTCCAAGTTTCCACCTCCATGATTACATCACCTTCTCCTCTTCCATATGTATCAAAACCCCCTTCTGCCTCTCTCACTGGTGATTTGTTATAGAGCCCACATGGAGAGTCCAAAATAATCTCTCCATTTCAAGATCCTTAAAATTTAGTCCCCATTTGAAAAGACTCCTTTTTCTTATAAGGTAACATTCATAGATTCCATGGATGAGAACCAGATATCCCTGTGTGGCCATTATTCAGCCTACTACACAGTCTTTGAATGTGTGAAATTTGTAGAATCCAGTAGAGAAATGAGAAAATCTGCTTTAGAATGCTCTGTTTCCTCAATTTCAGAATCTGTGGGAAGCTTTCAACATGTAAGGATAATGAATACAAAATAACAATATAAGATAAATTACTGACATGAAATTTTAATATCAGATACCTCTATACATCAAATATACAGGTTAATTCAAGGCATTTGCTGACTTTTACAATGTTCCTATTGAAAATTTTCAAATACTATGAACTCCACCCTATCTTAAATGTCATGAAAAAAAGAAGTTGGGATCGTATTCTAACACCACCATTATTCTTCCTGGCCTCAATGTTTGGATTAGTGTTTCTATCTTTCTCTGACCCTCTCCAGTTCTTCCAGCTCAGGACAGGGATGATATGCCTATAATATATGGGAATTTAGTCTATCTACCACTCTCCCATAAGCCTGAAACAAAACTGGATTCTCAAAACATTCTATGCTTATTGAGGCATAGTCCTTCTTGAGGTACTACAAAAATTATTAACACAGTGCTCTACCTTTAGAAACATCTACATGTTGGCGTGATGGTGGTGTCTTATCATCACTATTTCTCAATTCCAGTTGAAGATTAACAGAACCCTGAATACCTTAGTCATGACCACTGTTCTATTCCTAATATGAATATAGCTAAGATCATGTCCCCCCAACCTATCAGTATATGTTAAATCCTTTTCTTGAACATGGAAGAATAAAGGAATAAATCTACGAGTCTAGCTACTTTTATATTTTCTACCTCATTTGGCTCTTTGCCTCGCTATCTCAGCTTATCTTTAATGACTTCAGTTACTCCCCTTGAAAGGAACAAAGTCTCTCTGGTCTCCTACAATGCTATTAACATCAGGAAGAGTTATGTTCCTTGTCAGAAAATAAACAAAAAGGGAATGGGATCCTAACAGTAATAGGAGCCATGATACATTGAGTAAGTGCACATCTGAAATGAATGGTAACCTCTGGATATTTATATGTACTGAATTACAGATATAAAATTGCACATCTAGTAATAACAAGGATTGAATAAATCACAAATTGAAACTTTATGAGAATTAATGTAAATCTGATCTAAAGTTTTATCAGAAAGTCTCAAATGTAATAAAGCTTATTTGCATTGGATTTTTTTTTTCCCAGAATGTTTTAACCTTTATATTTTTGCATGTTTCAAAATTATTGTTTTCTCATTTATTATATGATATTATACATGTTTCAATGCCATTCTCCCAAATCATCCCACCCTTGACCTCTCCCACAGAGTCCAAAAGACTGTTCTATACATCTGTGTCTCTTTTGCTGTCTCACATACAGGGTTATAGTTACCATCTTTCTAAATTCCATATATATGCATTAGTATACTGTATTGGTGTTTTTCTTTCTGGCTTACTTCACTCTGTATAATGGGCTCCAGTTTCATCCACCTCATTAGAACTGATTCAAATGTATTCTTTTTAATGGCTGAGTAATTCTTCATTGTGTATATGTACCACAACTTTCTTATCCATTCATCTGCTGATGGCCATCTAGGTTGCTTCCATGTCCTGGCTATTATAAACAGTGCTGCAATGAACATTGGGGTAAACACGTCTCTTTCAATTCTTGAATTGGATTCTATAACCTCAAATTTTGTAGGAGAGGTTATGATCCAAAAAACAATTAAGATTTCCTGCAGATATTTAAAAACATGTCTATAAATTAGTCTATATGTCTAGTATTCTAAACATTGAGATCACTTATTTTATTTTTATATTCAATTAACATTTTTCTTATTTTAACTTCTTGAAAAGTTTTACCTCTTTTGTCATTGATGCAGTACATTTAAATGCCACTCTTCTATTTTGTGTCAGTTTGATTAATTTCATTGATTCTAGTTTTAATATACTTTTATCATTATCCACTACAAAAATCCCAGAATGAATAAATTTATTTTTTTATCCTCACAAATCTTAAACAAAGGGTGAAAGTGAAAGTCTCTCAGTCATGTCTGACTCTTTGCCACCCCGTGGACTATACAGCCCATGGAATTCTCCAGGCCAGAATATTGCAGTGGGTAGTCCTTCCTTTCTCCAGGGGATCTTCCCAACCCAGGTCTCCCACATTGCAGGCGGATTCTTTACCAGCTGAGACACAAGGGAAGCCCAAACAAAGGGCAGCTTATAGTAAAGGTTGTTAGAATATCTCTACTTTGCATTTCAATGAGAAAAATGGCGCTACTAAAATTTACTTTGTTAGTCTCAGTATGGCTTTTAAAAAGTAAGCACTAATGATATTTTAAGTAAAATATGAGAAAATAAGAGCATAATAGTAAAATGCTATGTTCAAAATTGCTCCTAAATAGATGGACCTCTTAAATTACAGTTCTATTCTGTAAGGAACTGTATGACTTTCGAGCCATGAGAAAGTAGTCTTGAAGCAAATGTTTTCTTTGAAAAAAATTTTTGACTTCTGTATGATAACAAGATATGTGAAATATAAAATAAAAATGATGATTCTAGGAGTTTGCACTTTAGAAAACATACCCATTCTAATGCTGAAGATTTACTATCCTAGATTCATTAAGCTTTCTTTTTCTTTTCTTTTCTTTTCTTTTTTTTATGTTGGAGTTTTCCATGGTGGCTCAGTGGTAAAGAATCCACCTGCCAAGCAGAAGTTTGAGCCCTGGATCTGGAAGATCCCTTGGTGAAGGAAATTGCAACCCATTCCAGTATTCTTGCCTGGGAAATCCCATTGACAGAGGAAACTCACAGGCTGCAGTATATGGGGTCACAAAAGAGTCAGATAGAACTTAGTGACTAAAACAACAACAACAATAGTTGAATTACAATGTTGTGCTAGTTTCTGCTGTACAGCAAAGTGATTCAGTTATACATATACATACATCTATTCTTTTTCAGATTTTTTTCCCATATCGGTTATTACAGAATATTGAGTAAGGTTCCTTGTGCTATACAGTAGGTCCCTGTTGATTATCTATCTTTTATATGGTAGTATTTGTATGTTACAGAAAAGGCAATGACAACCCACTCCAGTACTCTTGCCTGGAAAATCCCATGGATGGAGGAGCCTGGTAGACTGCAGTCCATGGGTCGCTAAGAGTCGGGCAGGACTGAGCGACTTCACTTTCACTTTTCACTTTCATGCATTGGAGAAGGAAATGGCAACCCATTTCAGTATTCTTGCCTGGAGAATCCCAGGGACAGAGGAACCTAGTGGGCTGCAGTCTATGCAGTCTATGGGGTCGCACAGACACGACTGAAGTGACTTAGCAGCAGCAGCAGCATTTATGTGTTAATCCCAAACTCCCAATCCATCCTGCCCCCGATATTACCTTCTTGGTAACCATAAGTTTGATTTTGAAGTCTGTTTCTATTTTCTAAATAAGTTAATTTGCATCATGTTTTTAGATTCCATACATAAGTGGTATATTTGTCTTTGTCTGGCTTGCTTCACTCAGTATGATAATTTCTGGGTCCATCTATGTTGCTGGAAATGGCATTATTTCATTATTTTTATGGCTGAGTAATATTCCATTGTACATACATACCACTTCTTCTTTATTCATTCCTCTGTGGATGGACATTTAAGTTGTTTTTATATCTTGGCTGTTGTAAACAGCACTGCAATGAACACTGGGGTACATGTACACTTTTGAATCGTGAGTTTCTCCAGATACATGCCCAGGAATGGGATTGCTGGATCATATGGTAGCTCTATTTTTAGTTTTTAAGGAACCTCCATACTGTTCTCCATAGTGGTTGTACCAATTTACAATCCCACCAACAGTATGAGAGGGTTCCCTTTTTCCACACCCTCTCGAGCATTTGTTGTCTGTAGGCCTTTTGATGATGGCCATTCTGACTGGTGACTCACTGTAGATTTGATATACAATTCTCTGATAATTAGTGATGTTGAGCATGTTTTCATGTAATTTCCAGCCATCTCTATGTATTCTTTGCAGAAATGTCTATTTAGTTAGTATGACCATATTTTGATTAGGTTGTTGGAAAAAAAAAAAAAGTGAAAACTGAAAGTGTTAGTTGCTCAGTCATGTCTGACTCTTTGCAAACCCATGGACTGTAGACTGCTAAGCTCCTCTGTCCATGGAATTCTCCAAGCAAGAATATTGAAATGGGTTGCCATTTCCTTCTCCAGGGGATCTTCCCAAATCCAGAGATCAAACCTGGGTCTCTCACTTTGCAAGCAGATTCTTCACCATCTGAGCCACCAGGGAAGCTGATTGGTTGGTTAGTTTTTTTACATTGAAATGCACGAGCTGTTTGTATATTTTAGAGATAAATCCCTTGCTAATTTCGTTTGCAAATATTTTCTCCTATTTTGAGGGCTGTCTTTTCTTTTTGCTTATGGTTTCTTTTGCTATACAAAAAATTTTCAGTTTAATTAGGTCTCATATTTTTCATTTTTATTTTCACTACTCTTAGAGTTGGATCAAAAAACATGTTGGTGCAATTTATGATAAAGTGTTCTGCCTATACTTTCCTCTAAGAGTGTTACAGCATCTAGCATAACTTATACAATTAGGTCAGAGAAAGCAATGGTACCTCAATCCCGTACTCTTGCCTGGAAAATCCCATGGATGGAGGAGCCTGGTAGGCTGCAGTCCATGGGGTCTCTGAGGGTTGGACACAACTGAACGACTTCACTTTTACTTTTCACTTTCATGCATTGGAGAAGGAAATGGCAACCCACTCCAGTGTTCTTGCCTGGAGAATCCCAGGGATGGGGGAGCCTGGTGGGCTGCCGTCTATGGGGTCACACAGAGTCGGACATGACTGAAGTGACTTAGTAGCAGTAGCATACAATCAGGTAGATGCAAATTTTTCATATTTGCTATGTTGCATATTTTTTGACCCATATATATTTTTCAGTTCAGTTCAGTCATTCAGTCATGTCCGACTCTTTGCAACCCCATGAACTGCAGCACGCCAGGCCTCCCTGTCCATCACCAACTCCCGGAGTTCACTCAAACTCATGTCCATCGAGTTGGTGATGCCATCCAGCCATCTCATCCTCCGTCGTCCCCTTCTTCTCCTGCCCCCAATCCCTCCCAGCATCATAGTCTTTTCCAATGAGTCAACTCTTCGCATGAGATGGCCAAAGTACTGGAGTTTCAGCTTTAGCATGATTCCTTCCAAAGAACAACCAGGACTGATCTCCTTTAGAATGGACTGGTTGGATCTCCTTGCAGTCCAAGGGACTCTCAAGAGTCTTCTCCAACACCACAGTTCAAAAGCTTCAATTCTTCGGTGCTCAGCTTTCTTCATAGTCCAACTCTCACATCCATACATGACCACTGGAAAAACCATAGCCTTGACTAGATGGACCTTTGTGGGCAAAGTAATGTCTCTGCTTTTGAATATGCTATCTAGGTTGGTCGTAACTTTCCTTATTTCCATCTTTTAATTATTTTAGTCATCAGCAAAAAAGATTCAAGATGGGTTCCCAGATGCACATGATTTTACATTGTTTCTTCCCTCCTTACTGTTGTCACAACTTGTTTCTCTTTTCCTATTATTTTTGGAAAGATTAATTATTTGCTACATCAGTGATTAAAAACTATCTATCCAGTCTAGGTACTTAGTAGAACATTTAGTTAAATGCTACAAATGCCAAAAATAATAGTAGCAAATGAAATCATCTGAGAGAGAAGAGAAAATAAGAGGAGATTTTGGGGGGAGGTATCAAATTAAAAATATATATTTGCAAGTAAACACAAAGTATTTTGTAGCTCTTTTAATTTTTAGGTTAAAAAATGCAAAATAATTTAAGACCTAAATGCTACTTACTGTTGCTAAGAAATATCCATTTTATATTTAGAAGAAAGATCCTTTAAAAAAGGAAGATAGGCTCTGAAATTTAAAAGAAGACTTCTATTCATTGCTTAAATATTTTGAAATTTAAAAATGGTAGGTTTCAGCAAGGTAAAACAGGTGATCCTCTGTGTTTTTGATTTATAAAAATATGAATGTCTGTGATGCTTTTAATAGAATTGTGAAACTAGATATGAAGTATTCACTACTTTCACTGGTTTGGGGGATTATAAAGATTTTATTACAGAGTTCTTAAAAAGATGGATTAATCTTTTCTTCACAAGCAGATGTTCCTACTATAGGGCATTTGTTTAGTCAAGTGAAGCAAGAAAGAAATGAGGCAATAGGACAATTTGTCATTCAAAACTTAAACAGAATTGGAATTGTGAATTTTTATGCTACTGTAGATGAATTTTATTAACAAAATGTAAGGTTTCAGAGAATTTCCAAGAAGAAGAAGAGTTATGACTTTTGTAAATGCCAAATATATTTGACTTTTAAATTAATCTACATGGAAGAAAAAATATCAAATTACCAGATTTTAAACGGTTGAAAGAAGTTATACAAGAGCTAAGGAGACTATGTCTCTGTGGCACCAAAATAAGACTACAGTAAAAGAAAATGTGTGATATTAAGTAGCATAGAACTTTGCTATGGAACTAATTATTACATGTACAGAATCTAATTTTTTTTCTTAGGCTGGTCATATTCCCAAACCTTAAATTTTGCTTACAAAAACAACAACAACAACACTTTAAAGAATATACTGTTGAAAGGGAAAGTGAAAGTCACTCAATCGTGTCCGACTCTTTGGGACGCCATGGACTATACAGTCCATGGGATTCTCTAGGCCAGAATACTGGAATGGGTAGCCATTCCCTTCTCCAAGGGATTCTCCTAATCCAGGGATTGAACCCAGGTCTCTGGCATTGCAGGCAGATTCTTTACCAACTGAGCCACCAGGGAACCTTGAAAATATTGGGGTGGGTAGCCTATCCCTTCTCCAGTGGATCTTCCTGACCCAGGAATTGAACTGGGGTCTCCTGCATTGCAAGTGGATTCTTTACCAGCTGAGCTACAAGGGAAGTCCTCACACTGTTTGTAAGTCCTCTGATTACAATCATTTAATACATGTAGCATTAAGATTCTGAGATGATATTGAGTAAAGCTTAAGAATTTTCCAATATACAGCATGGGGGTATCTATTATGTAAATTAGTCCATCATTAAATGAATTAGGGGGAGAAAATTTTCTTAAATGAAAAGTTTTTTTTTTTTTTTTTAACTGTAGAATGAAAGCTGTTTTCTAGTTGGTGGAGACAGACACACACAATCTTTCACTATTGTTAGAAGACTAGTGTCTCGTGTGTATTAAGGCTTGGGTGGGATAGGTGAGGTGTAGGAACACAAACCCTAGAAAATGCTGAACATGAAAGAATGCCATTCATTCTAACCTGACATAAATTACCAATTCTATCAGTTTAAGACATAGGTGTTTGATTTAGATATAGTTGGTCACTTATAAACTACGAAAATAGCTTCTTCTAGCAAATACTGGTGGTATGCTGCTGCTGCTACTGCTAAGTCGCTTCAGTCGTGTCCGACTCTGTGCGACCCCATAGATGGCAGCCCATCAGGTTCCCCCGTCCCTGGGATTCTCCAGGCAAGAACACTGGAGAAGGTTACCATTTCCTTTTCCAATGCATGAAAGTGAAAGGTGAAAGTAAAGTCACTCAGTCATGTCCCACTCGTAGCGACCCCATGGACTGCAGCCTACCAGGCTCCTCCATCCATGGGATTTTCCAGCAGGGAACTAGAGTGGGTTGCCAATACTGGTGGTATGCATGATGTTAATTCAAAGTTGAGTGTTTATGCTCCTTACGTTTTACTCACAGAACTGCAAGAATGGCCTAAAAGAGTCAATATTCTACTGGCAAACCTGACTTGTTACCAGTAAATAAACAGATGCTGATGACCAATAATCCAGTGGCAAACAAGTATAGGAAATACCTATGTCAATGTATAACTTGCTTTATTTATGATTTAAATATGACCTTTCCAAAAGAATCTTGACAATAATTTGAGACTGTTGTTCACACAGAAATAATAATCAATTTAAGCCTGCTTCTTAGGGAAGGGTTTGTTCCTGCTAGGCACAGATCATGTACCTTGGTCATTCATGAGGCAAGTGCTGCTATCTATTATGGAAGCCAAGGAACAGCTGTTATATCATCCTAGTGTACAGCAACCGAAAGCTTCAGAATATTTGGAAGATGAGTCCATCATCATGGAAACAAATCAGAGGAAGCCCTGCCATGTTTTTTCTTCTAAGATTAAACAAAAAGATAAATAAAATCAATATTACCTATTACTTAATATTGGTTTCAAGTTACTGTGTGTGTGTGTGTGTGTGTGTGTATATATATATATTTCATTCACTTATTCAAAAGGTATTTTTGAATGTCTATTTGGTGCCAAGTGCTCCGCTATGATTTGAGTATGCACCAGTGAATATGATAGACAAGGTCCCTACCCTCACATAACTTACAGTTTAGGGGAAAAGACTTATGTTAAACAAATAAAGAAAACATTTAATTACAGTTTATAATGAGCTATTAGTACTAGGAAGGAATTAAATAGGAAAATCATTAGAGAATAATGTGGTGGTGGCAAAAGGTAGCAGGAAAATATTTAGATAGGATAAAAAGGGATTCCCTCTAAGGAAGTGACAGCTAAGTTGAAAGCTTTAGGGTAAAGTCAAAACTGGCTATTGAGATTCTGAAGATCTTCAATGCTTCAAGCTCTCTGCTTGTGCTTAGTCGCTCAGTCATATCTAACTCTTTGCAACCCCATGGACTGCAACCCGCCAGACTCTTCTGTCCATGGGATCCTCCAAGCAAGAAGACTGGAGTGGGCTGCCACACCCTCTTCCAGGGGATCTTCCCAACCCTGGGATCAAACTCCTGTCTCCTGCATTTCAGGCAGATTCTTTACCATCTGAGTCACCAGGGAAGCCCAAGAATACTGGAGTGGCTAGCTTGTCCTTTCTCCAGGGGATCTTCCCAACCCAGGAATCTAGCCAGGTCTCCTGTACTGCAGGCAGATTCTTTACCAGCTGAGCTACCAGATCTCTAGGAAGAAAAAAAAAAAAAAAAAAAACAGGCTATGTAAAGACTTTGAGATGGTAGAGAGCTTAGGCCTGTTTCAGAAGCTGAAATGAGGCCAGTAGTCTTGTGGTACGGTCAGCCAGGTAAAGAATAGCAAGGGATGCTTTTGGGCAGGTAGATGGGGCTCAGATGCAGCTTTACATTATAGGACATGCATTTGGGGGCATTAGTGATTTGGGGGGCTGTCAGAGCAGTAGTTTTTAAAGATAAACTTCTCCCCCCCCCCCCACTGTTTAGAAATATTTCCCATCAATTTGTTAAGGCAGACCAAGATTTTACCTACTGTTATTTTACTAATCTACCAGTGAGAAAAGTGAAAGGTTTTTCTCTCCATGGCTACTCTCTGCAGTCCCTATAACTTCTTTCTGTTCTCATAGGAAAATTTTTGATATACAAAGCAGATTACTACATGGTTAAGACATCTGTAAATTATTTTCTCCATGAACACCATCTGATGGTCTTTTTTTCCTTATTGGAGAAAACCTCTCTTCATAATTGGCATGCAAACTTTTAAGGAAATCCATTTTCCAGGTGAAAAAGAACATTATCTTATCATCTTTTTACTGCTGGAACTCTGAAGATTTTAGAATCTGTCTATCTGAACTATCAGTAGACAGTGTATTTCTTTCTTACTAGCATGTAAACTCCTTAAGAGCAGATATCAGGGCCTCATTTTATTTTGTTGTTCTTAACTCTCAGTCCTTTACAACTCTTTGTGACCTCTTGGACTGCAGCATGCCAGGTTTCCTGTGCTTCACCATCTCCCGGAGTTCACTCAACCATCTCATCCTCTGTCATCCCCTTCTCCTGCTGCCTTCAATCTTTCCCAACATCAGGGTCTTTTCCAATGAGTTGTCTCTTTGCATCAGGTGGCCAAAGTATTGAAGCTTCAGTTTCATCATCAATCCTTCCAATGAATATTCAGGGTTGATTTCCTTTAGGATTTACTGGTTTGATCTCCCTGCAGTCCAAGGAATTCTCAAGAGTCTTCTCCAACACTACAGTTCAAAAGCATCAATTCTGGTGCTCAGCTTTCTTTATGGTCCAACTCTCACATTCATATACGACTACTGGAAAAACCATAACTTTGACTATATTGACCTTTGTCTGCAAAGTAATGTCTCTGCTTTTTAATATGCTGTCTAGGTTTGTAATAGCTTTTCTTCCAATGTGCAAGCATCTTTTAACTTCATGGCTGTACTCCGCGGTGGTTTTGGAGCCCAAGGAAATAAAGTCTGTCATTGTTTCCATTGTTTCCCCATCTGTTTATGATGAAGTGATGGGACCGGATGGCAGGATCTTTGTTTTTTTAATGTTTAATTTTAAGCCAGCTTTTTCACTCTCTTCTTTCACCTATTTTATTTTACCACTCTACCAAATACAATACCTTACATAGAATGAGGTTTTCCCAGTGGCTCAGTGGTAAAGAATCTGCCTGCAATGCAAGAAACGTGGCAGGAACCGCAGGCTTGATCCCTGGGTCAGGCAAATCCCCTGATGAGGAAAATGGCAACCCACTTCAGTATTCTTGCCTGAGAAACCCCATAGAAAGAGGAGCCTGGTGGGCTACAGTCCATGGGGTTGCAAAGGGTCAGACACAACTGAGGGACTAAACACATACATATACAAACACACAGAGAATGAGCTCTCACATATTAGGAGACTTACATAGACAAGCTAGAGTGTCCAGCTATGTTTTTAGTCACATGCATTGTGACCTACTCATTCACTTCCTTTATAGGTATCTGTTTTCAGTGATTAAGAAATGGGAAGAAAAGTGATGGCTTAGGATTGTGATTACTTTCTTCAATTATATTTAAATGTTATATGTCTTCACTAAATTTTAAGCTCTAGTGAGGGCAGACACCACGGTTGTCCTGGTCACCACTGTGGCTCCCACACCAGCCTGCACCCCACCTCCCATGGAATCACTTGACTAATTATTAGGGATGGTGATTTGTTTTAAAGGGGATAGGCCTACCTAAGGCACAACTCTTCTACTAACTGAAGGTTGTTCAAATACTTGAGGAAAAACTAAATACACAGGATCCAGAGATGGAGATTTACTTCAGGATCAAAAAGCTTAAAGTTCAAAGCCCAGTGGAAATAGAATTAGGAAACAGGTAGGTTAGGAATAAGTAAGAAGGTGGGAGAGAACTCTGGGGTAAATATTTAAAATACTACTTGCTAGAAAAATGGTAGGACTGACTAAAAGCCCAGAGCTAGAATGAACAGTCATTACCTTTCTGAACAACACTGAAATTTAGTTTAGAAGTATAGGTTTTATATCTTGAAGTACTGAGAATCACTTATTTTTTCATATAACACTCCCATCTGTGAAATGTTTATGAATTCCCCAAGGCATTAGTTTCATGGAACATTTCCAGGTGGTATATTCCTCCTTTCTATGACTCCTGGGAATATATAAAATACAGGACAAACACTTTTGCCACAAAGTTATATTAGGAAATTCTCAGCAACTGCTATTATAATTATAACTCATAGATATTTCACCCCTGAACACACTTCTTTACAAATGAAATGAGGAAGGAGAATAGGCAGGATGCAAGTAAGGCCTATACTAATATAAAGGTTAAAGCTTCTTTCACTCTACTTTCTTCCAGACTGACTCTGCTCTTGGCTATGTGACTTGCTTTGGCAAATAAGATGTTAACAAGATTAATGTAGGCAGAGACTTTCAAAGTTCAAGTGCATTTTTGTTTCCTTTCTTTGACCTTTGCCAATGTCATGACAAGATGTCTGGGCAGGCTTGCTGGAAAGATGTCAGAAACAAATGGAGGAAAGTTAAGTTATCTGAGAAGATCCCATGCTGCACAAACTAGTCCCCGGTTGACCCATGAGCTGACTACACAGACATTAGTGATCCCAGTGGCAGTCGGCCACAGTTGGCCTAGATCAGCAGAACCACCCAGTGACCCATAGACTGATAAAGAGTTGTTCTTTATTTACTTTATGTGGTGGTACGCAGCATATAACCAACATTCCTACTGTATTTGGAGCCATTTTCTGTCTTTATCTTCAAGAACTTCCATCCCTGCAAACCTTGCTTAGTTCCTTAGAATTGATAAGTTGCTCTTACCTATAAGAACTTCAGATGTTCCAGTTATCTGGGCTCCTCATCCATACCCTGCCTACCTATAGCTATGTTTGAAGTTCCAGAGTCTCTGTCTTCAGTTCAGTTCAGTTCAGTTGCTCAGCCGTGTCCGACTCTTTGTGACCCCATGAATTGCAGCATGCCAGGCCTCCCTGTCCATTGCCAACTCCCGGAGTTCACCCAGACTCACGTCCATCGAGTCAGTGATGCCATCCAGCCATCTCATCCTCTGTTATCCCCCCTGCTTAAATACTGAGCTGTCTTTTTTTTCAAGTTTTCCTTTTGGAAGTTTACCTATGGAGACAGAATTGAAAACCTTCAAAAGTGGGGAAGACTTTCTATTTGATATGTTACGCAATAGATTCTTAGGTAGAGTAGTGACATGACAAAGGGTTATTTAAGTAAAATCCGTCTGGAAGCTGTAAGCCTGATGAATTTGAGTGTGAAAAGACGAGTTAATATCTCTAGTTGATAGTTTAGTTCAGATAGAAGAGGAATGATTGTACATCTGTGTCCTGGAGACGTTGGAAAAGTGAGACTGAATGAATGTATGGATCTTTGCTGGGGAAGCAAATGAGTACACTGCTTTGTTAATATTCTAATATGAAGAATTTTTTAAGAATTGTTTCTGAGTTTTTCTCTGAACTCTCCAATACAGTATATATCATTTGTAGTTTTCTAACTAGATCCTAGCCCTGGGGTTTCCATTATAAACTTTAAAATAGACTAGACTGAAATCACATAAGATTAAAATGGCAACATTCATGTGTGTAATGAATGCCAAGAAAAAGCCTTCAACCTGGAATTATTGTGATAATTTAAAACCAATCCAGCCAGCATCCTGAGATATAGATATAATGTTGAGTCCTTCCAACACAGGAATTTGCTCTACATTTGGTAGCAAAGAGTTTCACATATTCTGAAATAGATGTAAACCTAAAAGTATTAAGGTTTTGACAGTATAGCCTCAAAATTAACTAAACATGATAATAATGATGACAACTTCTAAACTTAGTCTATTGTGATTAGCAGCCTCTCTCAGAAATAGCAAATAATGAAGAAAAGGAAGTGATGGGGCAAGATATTTGGTCTGCCATTCACTACCTTGTACAGACTGAGAAATAAATGGCTTATTTGCATAGTGAAGCTCCCTTCTGTTTTCTATAAATAAACTTTCCCCCACTAATTCTTCCAAGTGAATAAATTACATTTAGAGATATTGTTGAATATTCATCCCCAGAGTTCTGTCTTGTACTTGATATTTTATAGGCAAGTCACATATATTAATTGTGTTTTTTTTGTAATTTGTTTTGATAAATAAAAGGTTGAATTGAACACCTCTTTAGGAAGAAGAGACTGATATCCAAGTTTTACAAGTGTATATATATATATATATATATATATGAGCATGGTTGAAGATTTCCTAAACAAAAATGAAACCCAAAAGATATTCAAGCATGAATTGCTCAAATTGATCATCTCTGCTATTAAAACTTCTTTGAACAATGAACCATACTTTTAGAAAATTTTTATTGTATTGATATATAGTTGATTTACAGTGCTGTGTTAATTTGTGTTGTATAGCACATATATATGTATATTATTTTTCATATTCTTTTCCATTATGGATAACTGCAAAATATTAAATATATTTCCTTGTGCTATACAGTAGAACCTTATTTTTTTAATCAATTCTATATATAATTGCTTGCATCTGCTGATCTCAAATGCCCAATTCATCCTTCCCCCATACCCTGTCCCACTTGGCAACAACAAGTCTGTTTTCTATGTCTGTGAGTCAATAAGATACTACATTTTTGTCACCCTTTCTAAATGGCCATGGTCTATTTTATAGGTAGTAAAAACAATAGATTTAGATATGAATTTTTCTAGTCTAATATACTTCAGTGATACATTTAGTAGACATATTGAATATTGTGAGTATAAAAGTAGCCAGAAAATGAAAGAGTCAATGTAGAATAATATTAGCAAAATAAGCATAGACTTATTGATATGATTCCCAAATCCTCTAGAATTGATTTGGTCAATTTGTCTGGATGTCCTTAAAATAACTTGTTAAGACCTGAGAAAGTATTTTATTGTACCAATAGCTTGAGTTCCAGAAATAAGGCAAGAGCAGATGAAGGACATTTTAATGTAGTTATGTTAATCTGCCTTATTTTTTTGAATACATGATCACTTCTCATCTGATTTGTTCTATTTGACAAGAAATTGACTGCTGTGAAAATGTGCAATTGAATATAAACTTTAGAAACAGAATATGACACAGATTCAAGGGAATGAGAAAAGAAATTGGGCATATGGAGAAATATCATGCTATCTAATGATGACCATAGAGATTTTATATTTTTATATATCTTCATACAAATTTTTGAAAACCAACTATTTATTAGGGAATATTCATTCTTACAAAGTAACTCATAAATAATCTGCATGAATTGTGAGGGAACTTAAAGTTACCCAGATCATTATGTTTTTCTAATATTGATAAATGATATTCATTTATTTATTATTTTTTAATTGGAGGATAATTCCTTTACAATGTTGCATTGGTTTCTGCCATACAACAACGTGAATCAGCCATTAAGTATACATATGTCCTCTCCATACTGTTGTCAAAATTATTTTATTTTTAATTTGAAAGTTTAATAATTTAAAAACAACAAAGACAACTGGGTGAAGAAAGTGAAAGTGTTATTTTCTCAGTAGTGTCCATCTCTTTGGGACCACATAGACTGTAATCCGCCAGGCTCTTCTGTCCATGGGATTTTCCAGACAAGAATCCTGGAGTGGGTTGCCATGCCCTCCTCCAGGGTATCTTCCTGACACAGGGATCAAACCTGGGCCTCTTGCAATAGGCAGATTCTTTACCATCTCAGCCATCAGGGAAGCCCATATAAATGGTACTTTCTCACTATGGGTGTCAAATACCTCAAGATACTGAAGATCTAATTCAATGTAATTATTTATTGAGTGCCAATAAGTATGTGTTGCAGGTGGAGTATGACAATGAAAAGGATAGCCTACCAACATCCCAAGATGTTGTAATTCAGTTTTGGATGCAGACAATTAAGGAGCAATTTCAGTAAAATTCTATTTTGGTCATTTATGAGAAATAATTTAAAATTCTGGTGAATATCTCTTCTTAACTTCCTTAATTGGCCGAATACACTGAAATTTACAGTTCCCTGATAGATGAAAGTGTTATTTGCTCAATCGTGTCTGACTCTTGGCAACCTCATAGACTGTAGCCTGCCAGACTCCTCTGTCTATGGGGTTTTCCAGGCAAAAATACTGGAGTGGGTAGCCATTTCCTTCTCTAGGGGGTCTTCCTGACCCAGGGATTGAACCCGGTCTCCTGCATTACAGGCAGATTCTTTACCATCTGAGCCACCAGGGAAGCCCTAGACTTAAGCTAAACTATCTCAGAGCTTATTATTAACTAGGATGTAAGAGTTATGGGTAGTATTTATACTGAGTCCCTTTAAACTGATCATATTCGATCCAGAGGCTGCTCCAGTTTCCAAGATCATTGCAGCTTTCGGCTTGACTGAAACAAATAAATGAAAAATAAATCACCTTCCTGGTTGTTGTTGTACAACTGATCCTAGATACATGGCAGAATATTAAAGCTATAACTTAGGCACATTAATACAGATAGGTTGTGTTGCCTGTTTACTTCCTAAAAACTGTTTCTTTTCATTTCAAAAGAAATAATACCTAACCCCTAAATATTGTTTAAGAATTTTCATTAATACTGAGGCAGAGTGGGCTACCTGATGAATCTGTTGTGATCACTTGGATAAGAAGCTAACAGTAAAGATTGGAATGTGAAAAGCATAGGTAACAGTTATAATTCAAGGATGAGTAAAAATGCCAGCATACCTAGGGTTATCAATCATTAAGATTAGAAAATCTATGAGGTAGGTACTTCAAAAGTACTTCAATATCTGGATTCAATTCAATCCTTGCCAAGTCACTTACAACTCCTAAACAAAGGACCATTTAATCAGCTTTGCATTTGATTGGACTGAGATTGCATAGCTTCGATGTAATTTTCAATTTGGCTGAACACCAATAGAGATTCATTCATTCTAGCTCATATAGTGTGTGGTGCAGTCAACTTCTTTACCATTCACTCAAAGAAAAGAAAGGAGAGGGCAAATATCCATCCCTCAGCAGATTTTGTGGTGGTGTAGATGTGGTGGTGGTTGTTGCTGTTGTTGTTTTACCCCTAAGTGTCAGCTGTATTCTTGTTTAATGGAAATAGGGGCAAAATGCTTTTGTGAGGTATAACATGTCTTTGTGAACTATGACAGGTATTTCTTGCAATTGTTTCAGTTGCTTTAAGAAGATACACATTCTACAGACTTCCCCAGTGATCCAGTGGTCAAAAATCCACCATCCAATGCAGGGGATATGGGTTTGGTCCCTGGTCAGGGAACTAAGATTCCATGTCACAGGGCAACTAAGCTCTTGAGCTGCAAGTACTGAGCTTGTGCTCTAGAGCCCTCAGACCACAACTAGAGAAGCCCATGCACTGCAACAAAGAGCTCACAGGCCCCCATTTTCCCCCACTCCCCCAAAACAAGAAGATACACATTCTAGTCTATTTGTAAAAACCTATTATGTGCTGGCCATTTTCAGTAGATGTGTACGTGTATAAGAAAGATGAACCTGAAATCCCTGAAGGCCTAAGAAAGTTATAAGAAAGATGAACCTGAAATCCCTGAAGGCCTAAGAAAGTTGTTTTTAACCTAAACTTCAGAATTTTTAGGGTTTGTGGCATTTTTCCCCAGGCTATCTGGTACCAGCTTTCAAAACTGTGAGAGATTTATCCCACTCTAAAACCAACAATTTAATTCAAGCCATGTTTCCTTCATATTTCCGTGTTAAAATAATCCATGCATAGGTATATACATATAATACACATATACATACATTTATCAGATCACCACAATAGCTCAAATAACATTAAAAAAACGAAGAAGGAATATTAAAATATAAATGATGAATGTCACAATTTTCAGAGAATTCTAGATGGAGCTTATGAAGCATTCTTAGCTGAGTATAGAACTTGGCAGTGTTTGGAGACAGTAGCAATAAGTATAGACTACAGGTCCCTGAAGTTTGCTTCATTGCACAAGGTTCCTGAGCAGCTTCCTGGGAGTCCATCAGTGAGCTAGATGCTAAGGAGAACAGAGAAAAGAACATAGTGTAGTGATAAGAACAGGAATTGGAAGTCGAGAGATTTGGATTCAAATCTTGTTACAGTCTTCCCTGAATCTCAATTGTCTCAGCATATGTACAATGAGGAAAGGTCACAGGATGAATGCCCTTTGGATTTTTACAGGCTTAAGGTCATATGATCTGACTCAAGAGAAATAGAAGACACTGATTCCTAACCCAGGCATGTAAAGCTACTTTAGAGAGGTTAGACTAGCAAATATGAAGCTATTAGTGAAGTGTTTAAAAGATAGCATGAGCAAATGCTAGATAATATAGAATATGATGTAGGATGTCAGGTAAGATTTATACTCGTGCTGTGGAAAAGAAGGTTTTTGGAGGATGCAGTCTATACTTTGGGTCTTGCTGGTTGAGTAGAGAAGAGCAGAAAATATTATTGGATTAAAAAGCCATGGAACAACATAGTTGGATTTCAACCTTAATATTTAAACTATAATTAAAATGACCTAGTCACTTATATTGGTCTACAAGAAAGGAAGACAATGTTCAGTATTTTAAAAGTGAACTAAATGTTTTTGGAACTTTGAGTTTATGTAACATCCCTTGCTATTACCTTGGCATTTCTCTTGTCTTAAAAATTTTGTTAAAATATAGTTGGTTTACTGTTGGAAGCCATATTAGGCATTACTGACAAAATGGAGGCACGGCCCCAACCCCCTCTCCTCATCTCACAGGCACGGTCCTGGGATGAAGGAGTTAGGCCTTGTGATTTTGACTTGTTCTTTCCTTTCTTCAGTTGAGTTGGCTGGAAAGAATGTTAAGGTGCTTATTGTGCTTGAGAGAAACATGAGAAAGCACAAAGCCTTTTGCAGTTGTGCCCAGAAAATAATCTGTTTAAGTATCTTTACAAAGAATGTTCCAGGATGAGCACGTAGGCTGCAGCTTGAGGCAACAGGAAGGATTATTATCTGAGACCTGTTTTTGAGGGGACTGTTTATGGTAAAAGAAGTTTGCTGGGTTTAGGGTTAATTAAGAATAACTAGAAGCCTTTTTAGGAGATACTGATCTTAAGATGCTAGGGAAAAACAGGATTTATAAAGATAAGAAATAAACTGAGGAATGTAGCTGAGGAATAAACTGAGGAATTACAATGTAATCAACAAGTTAAGTACAGTAAATCTGGGTGGGGGAAGCTAAAAACGTCAAACCTCTGACCTAATGCTTTTTTCAAAGTATAAAAGAGAACCTGAAGCTTGAAATAAACATGTAGTCCCATACTTTGAGTTAGAGGCTACATCATTGTCCACCGGATGTAGTCCTGTACTATGAGTCAGAGGCTACATCATCATCGCTGACACCGTCCATCTCTTCAGGTTGAATCCCTGGCTGCTGGAGCTGGACTCCGGCAAGTGGCGCCTGAACAGGGACACCACTTAATTTCTGCTGTACAACAAAGTGGTTCATATGTGCATATATTCTTTTTCATATTCTTTGTGATTATGGTTTATCACAGGATATTGAATATAGTTCTTTGTGCTATACAATAGGACCTTTTTATTTATCCAGTCTATATATAATAGTTTGTATCTGTTAATCTCAAACTCCAAACCCTTCCTTCCCCCACTCCCCCTTCCTTAGGAACCACAAGTCTGTTCTCTATATCTCTGAATCTATTTCTGTTTCATAGATATGTTCGTTTATGTTGCATTTGAGATTCCACATAGATGTTACATCATATTTGTCTTTCTTTGTTTGACTTACTTCACTTAGTATGATAATCTCATCAATCCAACCATGTTGCTGCAAATGACATTCTTTCATTCATTTTTATGGCTGAGTAGTATTCCATTATATATATGTACCACATCTTCTTTATCTGTTCATCTGTTAATGAACATTAAGATTGTTTCCATGTCTTGGTTATTGTGAATAGTGTTGCTAAGATATGTTCTTAAGGGTGCATGTATATTTTCAAATTATAGTTTTGTCTGGATATATGCCCAGAAGTAGGATTGCTGGATCATATGGAAACTCAATGTTTAGATTTTTGAGGAACCGCCATACTTTTTTCCCATAGTGACTACACCAATTTGCATTCCCACCTTGGTGATTCTCTTTAATACAAGTAGAAATTATGGTTGGCCTTCCAGAATATATTCTCTAGCAGTTTTCAAAGTTATAAGTAATTACTCCTTTTGGTGAACATAAAACCCAAAAAGTACTTACTAAGTTATTGATGCAAAGTCATGATACTAAATATTAAGGGAAAAATGAATTATAGCTTCAACACATATGTGATTCTTCTTCTTTTTTTTTTTTTTTTTTCTCAGCGCTCATCCTCCTGGTCCTCCCGGCGGCCCACATATGTGATTCTTAAGTGTAAGTGTGCATAATACTTTCTGCATGAATGATTTAATTTTATGAAGTCATTTAATACAATTGGTAGAGATCAATAAAAGCATGGCAAATAGCTAGAGTGAAAATTTACTCTCAGTAATTTAAGAGTATATTTGACATGTTTATCATTTTAAAATGTTCAGTCAAAATAAATAAATAAAATGTTCAGTCATTATTGCCAGCCAGAAATGTGACCATCCACTGCTCTTTTATTCTGTTTCATGATTAGAATACTTGTTTGTATTTTTTCTGGATATTTCTTAACTTTTTGAATAGAAATATGCCTTTTCTTTTTGATGAAATGCATTCCCTAGGACGTCAATAAGTTAAAATATGAAAAAAATGAGTTAAAATATGAATATGGTAACTTGTTTTTGTAATTAAAACCATGACAGAGATGACTAGTTTCATGATATATAGTCACATGGAAATTAATAATTAACTTTTACTGACTCAACATGATTTTGTGTATAGTGATACCCGTTGATTCAGTTACTAAGGAAGGAGAAGAAAACAGAGACATTTTTCAATTTTTTGAAGAACCTCCATATTGTTTTCCATAAGGGCTGGACCAATTTACATTCCCACCAATGATGTATAAGGGTTCCCTTTTCACCATATCCTCAATAACACCTTTTGTATTGTCGTCTTCATAACAGCTATTTTAACAGGTGTGGGATGACATCTCACTATGGTTTTGATTTGCATTTTCTCAATGATTAGCATCTTTTCATGTGCCTTTTGGCCATTTTGATGTCCCTCTTTGGAAAAAGAACTATTTAGTTCTTCTGCCCATTTTAATTGGATTGCTTTCTTTTTTATTAAGTTGTTTGGGTTCATTCTACATTTTTGAATATTAATTCCTTATCTGAGATATGTTTTCTTTTTCCCATTCTGTAGATTATCTTTTCATTGTGTTGTTTCTTTTGCTGTGCAGAAGCTTTTGAGTAGTCCCACTGGTTGACTTTGCCATTTCTTGATATGGAATAATTAAAATAATACTTATGTGATTTTCACATAAGGCTTTGTTTGCCAAGAATAAAATACAAACAAATCATTTTCAGTCTATGAAAGCTGAGATATATAGAATTTGACTAGAATGGATTTTAAGCAGTGGTCAATGGTTTAATGTGTGAATGTATAATCAATTTCAAATTTTTAATAAAAAACTCTTATGCTAGAAGAAGTCTACTGGAAACCCTCTGTATATTAGCTGTGTTAAGCCTGTTTAGTTTCAGAGATAAAACGGGTTTTATTTGCTTGTTTGTTTTAAGGAAGGTGTTCTTTTAGGTTCTAAGTAGGAACTATGGAACATTGTGACACGCCTTATAAGAAAAAAAAAAAAAGTAAAATTTTGAATATGGCATCAGTCTCAAATGAGGACTTTTTTTGCCCATAATACATTTCCTTAGATAATAGGAATTTGGACTTAGGAGTAACTAGACTAGGAATGGGCTTTAAGGAGGTACTGTCCTCAAATAAATAATCCACCCTTAAGATATCCCTAGAGTCTACCACACTGAAGGCTTTAGCTATTTTAAAGCAATTATTCCATCAGAGGGATCATGACTTAATTTGCTTCCAATAAATTCCTAGTTAAATCGATAGAAACATCATCTAACATAGGAACTTGGAATGTGTAGAAGGAGAGAGGATGCAATGAATACTGGTAATGGGGAAGTGAGGGGGTGCCAGGCTGGCCCTTTCACACTTTTCTGGAATTAACTACACATGTGCATGAATAACTCAGTGTACCTTGGATGGAGAGCTTTGTGGCCTTTTTAGATATGGAAGTCCTCTTGATGATCTAAGGTATCATCTCCATGTCACCTCAACTTGCAGTATGATAAAAAAATAAAGTATCCTGCTAAAAATTTTATTTAACTAGCTTCAATTCACAGTAGTGTTAAGTTTAGCAAATCCTTGTAGCACCTGCTCTGCTTTTGCCAAATTTTAATTACATGCAACTCTGCTCAGCAAAAGAGAAGCATTTTTCTGCATTTGGTGGTGGGAGAAATGCTGACTGCCTGGGGACTAGAGTGAGCTCAGCAAATATATATCTTTGCTTCTTAAAAAATGCTAGCAGAAAGTCACCAATAAAAAGCAGCAGCATACAAAACAGAAACAAAACAGAGATAATCTCGTAAAGAAGTGCAGCATGAAATTTTTGCTGAAATTCAAATATCTCTCTTCTTCATCTCTACTAGGTTAAATTCTTTTGAGCAGAAAAAGATGCTGCTCTGTTAGTGAAATTAATTTAATGTGACATATCACATCTTTGGGGGAACAGTAGAGAAGGAAATTAAAGCGTTCTTAGATCATTACCACTAGCTGTGCAATCCTAAAGCCCTGGCAGAATGCAAGACTGAATCTCAAAAAGAAAATAGAAATAAGGGATAGTAGTTCAAAGTTTTAATGGAACAAATCCTGAATTGGAGTACTTAAAAATTGAATGACATGTAGTTTCTTTTATTTAGTTTTAGTTCAAAAGGAAACAAAAATTTTATAGTCATTTTATTTTATTTTTTTTTTATTTTTATTTTTTATTTACCTGGGGTGATTGTAGGTTTTTTTTTTTTTTGTTATTGTTTGTTTTTTATTTTATTTTATTTTTAAACTTTACAACATTGTATTAGTTTTGCCAAATATCAAAATGAATCCGCCACAGGTATACCTGTGTTCCCCATCCTGAACCCTCCTCCCTCCTCCCTCCCCATACCATCCCTCTGGGTCGTCCCAGTGCACCAGCCCCAAGCATCCAGTATCCTGCATCGAACCTGGACTGGCGACTCGTTTCATACATGATATTATACATGTTTCAATGCCATTCTCCCAAATCTCTCCACCCTCTCCCTCTCCCACAGAGTCCATAAGACTGATCTATACATCAGTGTCTCTTTTGCTGTCTCGTACACAGGGTTTTTGTTGCCATCTTTCTAAATTCCATATATATGCATTAGTATACTGTATTGGTGTTTTTCTTTCTGGCTTACTTCACTCTGTATAATAGGTTCCAGTTTCATCCATCTCATTAGAACTGATTCAAATGTATTCTTTTTAATGGCTGAGTAATACTCCATTGTGTGTATATACCACTGCATTCTTATCCATTCATCTGCTGATGGACATCTAGGTTGCTTCCATGTCCTGGCTATTATAAACAGTGCTGCGATGAACATTGGGGTACACGTGTCTCTTTCCCTTCTGGTTTCCTCAGTGTGTATGCCCAGCAGTGGGATTGCTGGATCATATGGCAGTTCTATTTCCAGTTTTTTAAGGAATCTCCACACTGTTCTCCATAGTGGCTGTACTAGTTTGCATTCCCACCAACACTGTAAGAGAGTTCCCTTTTCTCCACACCCTCTCCAGCATTTATTGCTTGTAGACTTATGGATTGCAGCCATTCTGACTGGCATGAAATGGTACCTCATTGTGGTTTTGATTTGCCTTTCTCTGATAATGAGTGATGTTGAGCATCTTTTCATGTGTTTGTTAGCCATCCGTATGTCTTCTTTGGAGAAATGTCTATTTAGTTCTTTGGCCCATTTGTTGATTGGGTCATTTATTTTTCTGGAGTTGAGCTGTAGGAGTTGCTTCTATATTTTTGAGATTAGTTGTTTGTCGGTTGCTTCATTTGCTATTATTTTCTCCCATTCTGAAGGCTGCCTTTTCACCTTGCTAATAGTTTCCTTTGTTGTGCAGAAGCTTTTAAATTTAATTAGGTCCCATTTGTTTATTTTTGCTTTTATTTCCAATATTATGGGAGGTGGGTCATGAAGGATCTTGCTGTGACGTATGTTGGAGAGTGTTTTGCCTATGTTCTCCTCTAGGAGTTTTATAGTTTCTGGTCTTATGTTGAGATCTTTAATCCATTTTGAGTTTATTTTTGTGTATGGTGTTAGAAAGTGTTCTAGTTTCATTCTTTTACAAGTGGTTGACTAGTTTTCCCAGCACCACTTGTTAAAGAGATTGTCTTTTCTCCACTGTATAGTCTTGCCTCCTTTGTCAAAGATAAGGTGTCGATATGTGCATGGATTTATCTCCGGGCTTTCTATTTTGTTCCATTGAACAATATTTCTGTCTTTGTGCCAGTACCATACTGTCTTGATAACTGTGCCTTTGTAATAGAGCCTGAAGTCAGGTAGTTTGATACCTCCAGTTCCATTCTTCTTTCTCAAGATAGCTTTGGCTATTCAAGGTTTTTTGTATTTCCATACAAATTGTGAAATTATTTGTTCTAGCTCTGTGAAGAATACCGTTGGTCGCTTGATAGGGATTGCATTGAATCTATACATTGCTTTGGGTAGTACACTCATTTTCACTATATTGATTCTTCCAATCCATGAACATGGTATATTTCTCCATCTATAGTGTCCTGTTTGATTTCTTTCACCAGTGTTTTATAGTTTTCTATATATAGGTCTTTAGTTTCTTTAGGTGGATAGATATATTCCTAAGTATTTTATTCTTTCCGTTGCAATGGTGAATGGAATTGTTTCCTTAATTTCTCTTTCAGTTTTTTCATTATTAGTGTATAGGAATGCAAGTGATTTCTGTGTGTTGATTTTATATCCTGAAACTTTACTATAATCATTGATTAGTTCTAGTAATTTTTTGGTGGAGTCTTTAGGGTTTTCTATGTAGAGGATCATGTCATCTGCAAATAGTGAGAGTTTTACTTCTTCTTTTCCAATTTGGATTCCTTTTATTTCTTTTTCTGCTCTGATTGCTGTGGCCAAAACTTCCAAAACTATGTTGAATAATAATGGTGAAAGTGGGCACCCTTGTCTTGTTCCTGACTTTAGAGGAAATGCTTTCAATTTTTCACCATTGAGGATAATGTTTGCTGTGGGTTTGTCATATATAGCTTTTATTATGTTGAGGTATGTTCCTTCTATTCCTGCTTTCTGGAGAGCTTTTATCATAAATGGGTGTTGAATTTTGTCAAAGGTTTTCTCTGCATCTACTGAGATAATCATATGGTTTTTATTTTTCAATTTTTTAATGTGGTGTATAACGATTGATTTGCGGATTTTGAAGAATCCTTGCATCCCTGGGATAAAGCCCACTTGGTCATGGTGTATGATCTTTTTAATGTGTTGTTGGATTCTGATTGCTAGAATTTTGTTAAGGATTTTTGCACCTATGTTCACCAGTGATATTGGCCTGTAGTTTTCTTTTTTTTTTGTGGGATCTTTGTCAGGTTTTGGTATTAGGGTGATGGTGGCCTCATAGAATGAGTTTGGAAGTTTACCTTCCTCTGCAATTTTCTGGAAGAGTTTGAGCAGGATAGGTGTTAGCTCTTCTCTAAATTTTTGGTAGAATTCAGCTGTGAAGCCATCTGGACCTGGGCTTTTGTTTGCTGGAAGATTTTTTATTACAGTTTCAATTTCCATGCTTGTGATGGATCTGTTAAGATTTTCTATTTCTTCCTGGTTGAGTTTCGGAAAGTTGTACTTTTCTAAGAATTTGTCCATTTCTTCCTCGTTGTCCATTTTATTAGCATATAGTAGTCTCTTACGATCCTTTGTATTTCTGTGTTGTCTGTTGTGATCTCTCCATTTTCATTTCTAATTTTATTGATTTGATTTTTTTCCCTTTGTTTCTTGATTAGTCTGGCTAATGGTTTGTCAATTTTATTTATCCTTTCAAAGAACCAGCTTTTGGCTTTGTTGATTTTTGCTATGGTCTCTTTTGTTTCTTTTGCATTTATTTCTGCCCTAATTTTTAAGATTTCTTTCCTTCTACTAACCCTGGGGTTCTTCATTTCTTCCTTTTCTAGTTGCTTTAGGTGTAGAGTTAGGTTATTTATTTGACTTTTTTCTTGTTTCTTGAGGTATGCCTGTATTGCTATGAACTTTACCCTTAGGACTGCTTTTAAAGTGTCCCACAGGTTTTGAGTTGTTGTGTTTTCATCTTCATTAGTTTCTATGCAAATATTGATTTCTTTTTTGATTTCTTCTGTGATTTGTTGGTTATTCAGCAGTGTGTTGTTCAGCCTCCATATGTTGGAATTTTTAATAGTTTTTCTCCTGTAATTGAGATCTAATCTTACTGCACTGTGGTCAGAAAAGATGCTTGGAATGATTTCTATTTTTTTGAATTTACCAAGGCCAGCTTTATGGCCCAGGATGTGATCTATCGTGGAGAAGGTTCCATGTGCCCTTGAGAAAAAGGTGAACTTCATTGTTTTGGGATGAAATGTCCTATAGATATCAATTAGGTCTAACTGGTCTATTGTATCGTTTAAAGTTTGTGTTTCCTTATTAATTTTCTGTTTAGTTGATCTATCCATTGGTGTGAGTGGGGTATTAAAGTCTCCCACTATTATTGTGTTATTGTTAATTTCTCCTTTCATACTCATTAGCATTTGTCTTACATATTGCGGCACTCCCGTGTTGGATGCATATATATTTATAATTGTTATATCTTCTTCTTGGATTGATCCTTTGATCATTAGGTAGTGACCTTCTTTGTCTCTTTTCACAACCTTTGTTTTAAAGTCTATTTTATCTAAGTATTGCTACTCCTGCTTTCTTTTGGTCCCTATTTACATGGAAAATCTTTTTCCAGCCCTTCACTTTCAGTCTGTATGTGTCCCCTATTTTGAGGTGGGTCTCTTGTAGACAACATATGTAGGGGTCTTGTTTTTGTATCCATTCAGCCAGTCTTTGTCTTTTGGTTGGGGCATTCAACCCATTTACATTTAAGGTAATTACTGATAAGTATGATCCCATTGCCATTTACTTTATTGTTTTGGGTTCGAGTTTATACACTGTTTTTGTGTTTCCTGTCTAGAGAATATCCTTTAGTATTTGTTGGAGAGCTGGTTTGGTGGTGCTGAATTCTCTCAACTTTTGCTTGTCTGAGAAGCTTTTGATTTCTCCTTCATATTTGAATGAGATCCTTGCTGGGTACAATAATCTGGGCTGTAGGTTATTTTCTTTCATCACTTTGAGTATGTCTTGCCATTCCCTCCTGGGTTGAAGAGTTTCTATTGGAAGATCAGCTGTTATCCTTATGGGAATTCCCTTGTGTGTTATTTGTTGTTTTTCCCTTGCTGCTTTTAATATTTGTTCTTTGTGTTTGATCTTTGTTAATTTGATTAATATGTGTCTTGGGGTGTTTCGCCTTGGGTTTATCCTCTTTGGGACTCTCTGGGTTTCTTGGACTTGGGTGATTATTTCCTTCCCCATTTTAGGGAAGTTTTCAACTATTATCTCTTCAAGTATTTTCTCATCGTCTTTCTTTTTGTCTTCTTCTTCTGGGACCCCTATGATTCGAATGTTGTAGCATTTAATATTGTCCTGGAGGTCTCTGAGATTGTCCTCATTTCTTTTAATTCGTTTTTCTTTTATCCTCTTTGATTCATTTATTTGTACCATTCTATCTTCTAATTCACTAATCCTATCTTCTGCCTCTGTTATTCTACTATTTGTTGCCTCCAGAGTGTTTTTAATTTCATTTATTACATTATTCATTTTATGTTGACTCTTTTATTTCTTCTAGGTCCTTGTTTAACCTTTCTTGCATCTTCTCAATCTTTGTCTCCAAGCTATTTATCTGTGATTCCATTTTGATTTCAAGATTTTGGATCAATTTCACTGTCGTTATTTGGAATTCTTTATCAGGTAGATTTCCCTATCTCTTCCTCTTTTGTTTGGTTTGGTGGGCATTTATCCTGTTCCCTTATCTGCTGGGTATTCCTCTGTCTCTTCATCTTGTTTAAATTGCTGAGTTTGGTGTGTCCTTTCTGTATTCTGGCAGTTTGTGGAGTTCTCTTTATTGTGGCGTTTCCTCACTCTGTGTGGGTTTGTACAGGTGGCTTGTCAAGGTTTATTGGTTAGAGAAGCTTGTGTCGGTGTTCTGGTGGGTAGAGCTGTATTTCTTCTCTCTGGAGTGCAATGAAATGTCCAGTAATGAGTTATGGGATGTCTGTGGTTTTTGGGTGACTTTGGGCTGCCTGTATCTTGGAGCTCAGGGCTGTGTTCCTTGCTGCTGGAGAATTTGCTTGGTATGTCTTGCCCTGAAACTTGTTTCACCCAGAGAGGTTTATAGCGTTATATGGCGAAGATAAGAGTGAGGAGGGAGTTAGAGGTGACCCGAATGAGTTGAGGTGGAGTCAATAGAGGAGAGAGTGGGCTATTCAGTAATCTCTTCCTTATGTGCACTCCACAACTGGACGGCTCAGAGTTGTTCACAGAGTTAGAAGAGAAGAAGGAGAAAGGTGGCAGAGGTGGCCAGGAGGATAAATGGGGGGAATGAAAAGGAGGGAGACAGATCCAGCCAGTAATCAGTTCCCTAAGTGTTCTCCAGCATTTGGAACACACAGAAATTCACAGAGTTGGGTAGAATAGAGAGGGGTTAGGGAGGAGACACAGGCGACCTAGTGGAGAAAAAGGAGAGTCCAAAGGGAGAGAGAGCAGTTAAGCCAGTAATCTCACTCCCTAGTGAAAAATGGGTACTGAAGTTTGGGTTCTTAAAGGTACAAAATTGGTAACAAATACATAAAAGCAAAAATTAAAAATCTAGAGTAGAGTTTGGAATTTCAAAAATACGATGTTAAAGGAAAGAAGAAGGAAAAGAAAGAGAGAAAAAACAAACAAACAAATACAAACTAGGTCGCAAAAATTATAAAGAAAATATAGGTACAAAGTTGATAACTAATACCAAAAAGCAAAAGTTAAAAATCTAGAGTAGAGTGTGGAATTTCAAAAATACAATGTTAAAAAAAGAAGAAAAAGAAAGAGAGAAAAAAAAAAACAAGAATAAACAAAGTCGCATAAATTATTAAAAAAAATACAGGTACAAAATTGATAACAAATACCAAAAAGCATAAATTAAAAATCTAGAGTAGAGTTTGGAATTTCAGATATAAAATGTTATTTAAAAGAAGAAGAGAAAGAAACAGCGAAAAAGAAAAAAGAAAAAAGGGTCACAGAAATTATATAAAAACAAAAACAAAAACTATAGTCACAAAATTGATAACAAATACTAAAAAACTAAAATTAAAAATCTAGAGTAGAGTTTGGAATTTCAAAAATACAATGTTAAAGAAAAGAAGGAATAAGGAAAAAAAGTTTAAAAATTATAAAATATATATATATATGAAGTTTGCTTTTAAAAAATAGGGTCTTCTTTTTTTTGCAAAGTAAGCAGTTATAAAAGTGGAAATAAAAGGAATAATAGAGGACTTAAAATTTTTTTAATTAAAAAAATAATTTAAAAAAAAGAAAGAAAGAATGATCGTACAAATAGTAAAAATATATCTAGGACTTTCTCCGGTTTTGTTGTGAGTATTGTGGGTTCAGTTCATTTTTGGCTATTTCCTTGGTCCGACTTATATTTCTCAAGATCTATAGGCCCCTTCCTATGTAGATGGTAGTGACCACAGGGTTTTAATCTATTGCCTGTAGCTTCCAAGTCGGTTCCCTCTGTTATAGCTTCTTCTGTTTGCTGGTCTCTTCAGTGTCTGGTTTCCGTCCTGACACAAAGGGGACGGTGGAGGACACTTTTTTTTTTTAAGGCTTACTTGTTCAGTCACGCTGAGGGGAGGTAGGGAGGGATGCTGCAAACAAATAACACTGGCCTGTGCTCACAGTGCCTCAGCCACACTGGGTCTGCCCGCCGTTCATGGCGCGTGTAGCCTCTCTGCCCATGCTGCTCAAGCTCTAGGTTGCTCCACTGGGAACCATCCGTGGCTGGCCCTGGGCTGCCTGTACTTCCCAGGTCCAAGCCACTCAGGTTCAGGCACTCGGGTAGTCCTCAGAGGCGCAGACTCTCGGTTGGGCCTGCGTTTTGTGCCCTTCCCAGATCCGAGCAGCTCAGGTGATGAGGTGTTTTGCACGCACGACTGCTGCGACTTATCGCCTCCCCGCCGCTCGGTTATCTAGTTGTGCACCGGCACACCTTCTCAGGCAGATGTTGACCATCCAGACCCCCAAGAAGTTTTAGTTAGCAAAGAAGCCTGCTTACAGTTTTATAGATAATGTCTCTCTGGGGCTGCGATTGTCCCCTTCCAGCTCTGGCTGCCTATCACCAGAGGGGGATGGTCTGCCGCCGGCTATCTCTGTTCAGTCCTTTGTTCCGTGTGCGGGCCTGGCGGTATCATAGGTTAGGGCTGGCTTTTCACGTGGTAGATATCCCACAGTCTGGTTTGCTAGCCCAAATTATTTCACTCAGATAGCACTCGGGGTATTCAGGCCAGATTCTTGCGATGCAGCCCGCGCCACGCCTCCCTGCCCAGCCCCCGCTTGCTAATGGCGGATGCAGGCGTCTGCGCTGCTTCTCCCCTGGGGGAGTTACCATAGGGCTCGCGATGTGCGGGTTTTAATTATTTATTTTTCCTCCCTGTTATGTTGCCCTCTGTGCTTCCAAGGCTCGGCACAGATTCGGCAGTGAGAAGGTTTCCTGGTGTTTGGAAACTTCTCTCTTTTTAAGACTCCTTTCCTGGGACGGAACTCCATCCCTCTCACTTTTGTCCTTTTTTTTTGTCTTTTATATTTTTTCCTACCTTCTTTCGAAGACTTGGGTTGCTTTTCTGGGTGCCTGATGTCCTCTGCCGGCATTCAGAAGTTGTTTTGTGGAATTTACTCAGCGTTTAAATGTTCTTTTGATGAATTTGTGGGGGAGAAAGTGTTCTCCCTGTCCTACTCCTCTGCCATCTTAGCTCCTCCTCTCTTATAGTCATTTTAGCAGTTACCTTTATTATGTAGTTTTCTTGTTTGTGTATAAGGAGAATAAACTAGAAGATGGTAGGTTGTTTCTCTAATAAAAATGCCATTTAAAATAAATCTTGTATCAGAAGAAGTAGACAAGGTTAAATAGCACTTCTCTTCTCTCCAGGAATGCAGTAAATAATAAAGCTTCAGGAGATTTGAGAAGAGAATGTACTTTTGAGGAGGAACTGGTTAATCGATGTCTCTTAATTTGTTATCCCATATTTTCCTATTGTAAACAGTAGTGAAAATCATTTTAACAGGAGGCTCTGAACATGCATTTATAATTATGGAAACTGCATTGTAGTCCACAATTAGACTTCGGGGTTGAAGATCCAAGAAATACTATGGCTGGTGACAGCCTTAAAAAATAAAATAAAATGGGATACTTGCAAAGCATGTATATGTGAACCATATAGTGTAAGACCATTGTTGAGTGATGGGGTCTGTGGCAACCTGGAGAATGAAATGTATGTTTGAAGGCGGTCAAATTCAGATTCTTAAGAAAATAATATATTGGCCAAACAAGTGAATCTGTGGGCTAATACCCACCAACATTTGCTGTTTCACCTTGTGCCCTGCTGCTGCTGCTAAGTCACTTCAGTCGTGTCTGACTCTATGATACATAGCCAAGTGGGAAGATTTATCAGATGGATTCTCAACCACCGATCAATAAGAATGAGTATCTGTCAGGGAAAATATTTCTGGCACATTTGACGGGCAGTGGATTCTAAGTTCTATGGTCCTTTCAAACATTGTTAATCAACCATACTCCAATATAAAACAACAAGTTAAAAAATCAAGAGAGGAAATAAAATAACCATGACATAGGGATCATAAAAAAAAAAAAAAAGTATCAGAGTGAAGAGAACACTTTTATATTATCTACTTCAGCTTCCTTTTATTTCACTGATGGGGAAACTAGGATTAGGGAAGTGATATAGTATGATTACTACTACTATTACTACTACTACGTCGCTTCAGTTGTGTCCGACTCTGTGCGAACCCATAGACAGCAGCCCACCAGGCTCCCCTGTCCCTGGGATTCTCCAGGCAAGAACACTGGAGTGGGTTGCCATTTCCTTCTCCAATGCATGAAAGTGAAAAGTGTAAGTGAAGTCGCTCAGTCATGTTCGACCCTCAGTGACCCCATGGACTGCAGCCTTCCAGGCTCCTCCATCCATGGGATTTTTCAGGCAAGAGTACTGGAGTGGGGTGCCATTGCCTTATCCAATAGTATGATTAAGGTTACACAAATAAAAGAACTAGAATATTCTTTCTACTATCCCAAACTATCTCATCAAGTTTCAGGCCAGTTTCATTTTGTGTGGTTCTTACATTTGGGTTTTATTTTTGCTGATCTGTGAATTCTTGGAGTTAGGCAAGGCTGCCTATCACTTCTAAAGAGTTATGAAATTTTCTGCCAGTGAAATCCATAGTACTTGATACTCTGCAGTCTCCAGGTGTGAAGAAAGGTTCTTTCATGGGATTCTGGCTGCTGCTGCTGCTAAGTCACTTCAGTCGTGTCTGACTCTATGCAACCCCATAGATGGCAGCCCACAAGGCTCCCCCATCTCTGGGATTCTCCAGGCAAGAAGACTAGAGTGGGTTGCCATTTCCTTCTCCAATGCATGAAAGTGAAAAGTGAAAGTGAAGTTGCTCAGTCGTGTCCAACTCTTAGCGACCCCATCACTGCAGCCCACCAGGCTCCTCTGTCCATGGGATTTTCCAGGCAAGAGTACTGGAGTGGGGTGCTACTGCCTTCTCCGGGGATCTGGTTAGCCTCTGCTATTCTAGGTGAGCTGTGCAAATAATTTGACATGCATTGTAAATTAACTGTGTCATGTCTGTTACCACAGTGTTGGGCATATTGATTTACAAGTAGTCATTCACTTTTCAGTGCTGATTCATTTTCTAATCATGGGTTATCTCCCCAAATTTGCATCTAAGCAAGACTGGCCTTATTCAAAGGTAGAAGAGATAGATGCTTATGTGATGTGATTTGAAGTCCAATCCCTATGTAAATTTTCTAATTCACATGCTTAGGCTCATTCCTTAGGGATTTGCTATAGGCATATATATTTTAATAATGTTATATCTTCATTATTGATTATAGCTCATATCACTAGAAAATGACCCTCCTTATCTCCTTTAATACATTTGCTCCAAATTTTACTTTTATTATATTCATAATGCCATTCCTAACATGTTACTTTTGAGTTTGATTAATGTATCTTTGCAACATATGAATTTTAAGTGTTTTTAGACAATTTGTTTCTTAGAGAGATCACGCATTAACCAGGTAGCGTATTTAGTGAAGATGCATTTATCTAATTCAACTATTGTATTAGTTTTGTATTGCTACATTATATATATATATATCTCATAAATATTATAGTTGAAAGCAGCACACAAATTTATTAGCTCATAGTTCTGTAGGTCAGAAGTCCAGCAAAGCTCAACTGATTCTCTGCTGAGGGTTTCACAAGACTAAAATCCAAGTGTCTGTTGGGTTGAGTTCTTATCTGGATATTCTGGGGAAAAGTCTACTTCCAGGGTTTTTCAGGTGTTTGGTCACATTCATTTTCTTGCATTTGTAGGACTGAGATCCCCATTCTCTTTCCAGTTGTCAATTGGGATCGTCTGTTAGTTCCTGAAAGCGTCTCACGTTTCCTCTCCATAACCCCTTCCATCTTGAACCCAACAATGGCCAAATCCTTCTCCTGGTTCAAATTCCACATGCTTTTCTCTTACTCTCCTGCTGTCAGCTGGAGAAAGTTTTCACCTTTTAAGAGTGCCTATGATTACGATAGGCCCACTCAGATAATCTCAACTTTTTAAGAAGCAAGGCTCCTGCTAAGAGAATGTGGAACTATCTGTATATTGAAGGAGATAGGAATTATGAATATTTCTGGGGTAAGATAGGACAACAAATAGGGATGGTGGTGAAAGATAGACAGCAACATGAGGACACAGTGTGGTTGTCAGGCAGAGGGAATGAAGGGTAAGGGGAAGCATGTTGGAAAGTATGTAGGGGAAGAGCTTCTACTTTCCACTTTGTTTTCTGCCCTGGTCCAGAGGACAATGTAAATGTGCCTCAAAACCATGGAGCATCTCATATGGGTGATCCTTTCTTCAGACATGTATTCAAATTGCTATGGAAAGAGTGGTACTATTTTTTTCCTGTAGAATCTTACAGTGCCTTTTAACCACTGATAGGAAGAAATAGAGGATAAGGTAGTGGCACCCCACTCCAGTACTCTTGCCTGGAAAATCCCACGGATGGAGGAGCCTGGTAGGCTGCAGTCCATGGGGTCGATAAGAGTCAGACACAACTGAGCGACTTCACTTTCACTTTTAACTTTCATGCATTGGAGAAGGAAATGGCAACCCACTCCAGTGTTCTTGCCTGAAGAATCCCAGGGACTGGGGAGCCTGGTGGGCTGCTGTATTTGGGGTCTTACAGAGTCGTACACAACTGAAGCGACTTAGCAGCAGCAGCAGGAAGAAGTAGAAGAAATGATCATTCTTCCTGCTTCATGTAATCATAGAGGTAGATCTTCAAAGTAATACTAGCATCATTTACTTGTCATGGCAAGTTCCATTAGGCAAAATACATGTAATTAGATGGCAGCAAAGATCCCAAAGCAGTTTTGCTATTGTGAGTTTGTTGTTGTTCAGTAGCTGAGTTGTGTCTGACTCTTTGCAACCCCATGGACTGTGGCACACCAGGTTTCCTGTCCTTCACTATCTCCTGGAGTTTGCTCATACTCATGTCCATTGAGTCAGTGATGCCAAGTAGGGTAATTGCAAAAGTACCCTCAAACTTCTTGACTATAATTTCAAACTATTAGGGTGATGTGTAGACATTAGGGAAGCAACAGCAGACTGATGGACTTGGTGTCCAGCAATTGAGGTTGGGGCAGCCATCTTTAAAACAGAATCAGAATTCCCCCCAAATAGAGTCTTCAACTAGAAGTTTATTCATCTTCCAAATTGTATTTGTCATCCTGCATTAGTCTCCTCAGCTCTATAATTTAATAAACAGTAATGGCATCATCTTTGAAACATAAAAGTTAATAGGAAAAAAAGGTCAAAGAAAAAGGAGGGTTTATTTTTAGTTTGTTTGTTTGTTTGTTTGTTTGTTTGTTTAGTGGAAATTGGTTATATAATCCAAGATTAAATTGGACTGTGTCCTATGATTTGGTATCTTCAATCCTGTCATTTACTAAATCCCTTCAGAGTTGAATCAATTGATGTAGCTTCCAGTATGCCATGAATAAAGTTATTTAGTCATATCCCATACATATGATTTCTTTTTCTGTTTTTGGTTTTTACTTGCCACCAAGTAACATCATTCCAGTAAATGCTGAGGTGTTTGTTTTTACCAACAGTATTTTCTGTGGAGTTTCATTGCTTATGGATATGACAAATTAGAGTGTGCAGTAACTATAAAGGTATCTTTCTGTGAATAAGGTCAGCAATATAAATTTGAACTCTGATCTTCAGATTTTTAAACTTTTCTTTGATGTCATGCTAAATTATTTTTTGTTCTTAAAAAGAGAAAAAGGGGGTTAAGTTATTATAAAATGCTTTACTATTTAGACCATATTGAAGTGGCATTTTATGACTTTCAGAAGTGACAGTAAACCAAATTTCACTGATCTTATTTTATAAGTCACAATGAATTTTTATTTATTTTTTTTCTTTTAAATTTTATTTTATTTTTAAACTTTACATAATTGTATTAGTTTTGCCAAATATCAAAATGAATCCGCCACAGGCATACATGTGTTCCCAATCCTGAACCCTCCTCCCTCCTCCCTCCCCATACCATCCCTCTGGGTCGTCCCAGTGCACCAGCCCCAAGCATCCAGTATTACGCATCGAACCTGGACTGGCAACTCGTTTCTTACATGATATTCTACATGTTTCAAGGTCACTCTCCCAAATCTTCCCACCCTCTCCCTCTCCCACAGAGTCCATAAGACTGTTCTATACATCAGTGTCTCTTTTGCTATCTCGTACACCAGGTTATTGTTACCATCTTTCTAAATTCCATATATATGCGTTAGTATACTGTATTTATGTCACAATGAATTTTTAAAGATGGGATACCAATTCATTCTACTGAGTGTAGTTGGTTCTGTAGATGATAAATATCAAACAGGAAAAAGTAGGTTTTCTAACTATAAAACTGTTCTCACCTTGTTTCAGGAGAATTAAAGAATAAATAACTCATGAAAAAGTAAAACCAGGAGGGTGTACGTTTGTATTCTGTGTGAGATTAAAAGCACCCAGCTTTAACTATAATACTGTAGGAGCATTCAAGTAACCTATTAACTATTTTTCCATGGAATAAAAATAGATTCTCCAAAATATGCTTCCCTTTCTATATTTTTCATTTCTTCTTACTTCCTCTTCGACTAGGACTTATTTGTTAAAAGTGGTTAAGTGATATGTGGGCTTCTTTTATGGACTGGAAATGTGCTATATATGCTCCCTAAAGGAGGTTAAAATATCACCTAATCACTTTCAAGAAAAGCCTCAAAATATTATGTAGACAACCATCCTTTTATCAGGGTAATCTTCTATACTTTCTCAGATACTTGACTGTCACCTTGACTTTAGAGTTATCCCCAATAAATCCTTGTATTCTAAATTCCACACACAAAATTTCATTGGGGCAAAATGAAACATAGAATCATTTGCCCATTTTACATACACTGGGCTTGATCCTTTATTATGCCTGAATTAAGGAGAGGGAAGGTGCCTTTTAAGGCACTCAGGATAACCCAAACTCAGGCAGCAAAACTTTCAGGACAAACAAGCACAGGTCACTAATACCATTTTGGCCCCTGACTAGGCACACAATGTCAGCTTCCCTGGTGGCTCAGACAGTAAAGAATCCACCTGCAATGCAGGAGACCTGGGTTCGATTCTTGGGTTGGAAAGATCCCCTGGAGGAGGGCATGGCAACCTACTCCAGTATTCTTCCCTGGAGAATCCCCATGGACAAAGGAGCCTGTTGGGCTACAGTCCATGGGGTTGCAAAGAGTTGGATACAACTAAGCAATTAAACACAGCACAGCACAGGCATAAGATGTATCATTTCTTTTTGTAGTTAATTCCATTAAACACCTGGTGTTATTGTTCAGGTCTGGTCCATATAGATCAGGTGTATATAATTGTACTTATTGGAAGTATAGGTCCTTGTTATCTTTTCCCTTAGTCATACAGTGGAGATCTGAATGCACTTCTATAAAAAATTTTATCCCTGTTATTGGAGATAGGGCAGAGATTTATCCCCATAAGGGAATATTTCAAATGCAGATACCCTTTTTGATATAATGGATATGTAACTCACTCATGTAAACATTTGTATTCATTTGGAACTGAGATGTAGTTTCTACCCATATCAGAGTACAGGAAAGCCCTCAAATCTATCTCACAAGATGCAAGAAAGGTAAATAGTAACTAATATGAAAAGTAATGTTGAATCACCTAATGGAATGTAGCTGAAGTAAGGCACAGAGTTTTTGTTTCACCACCATCATATCAAGTTTTCATGGATGGTTTTCAAAAAAATAATGAAAATGAACCATTCACATTTTAAGACTTATACATGATGTCTTTGTAAACAACATCAAAGCACTACATATATACAAACTAGGACTACAAATTAAGCTTTGGGGGAAATAAACAGAACATTTCTGCAAGAACTGATATTAATTTTCACCCCCTATAAACTGATAAGGTAAATAAGAAGTAGTTATTGGAAGAATGGCAAGACTTTCATTAAACATAAGAAAACAAAGTAAAATAAGCATTTCTAAAGGGCTATTCTATTCTTACCCATGGAGAATTTGTGCGATAGATACTTATAATTCACAAACCTTAGGCCTTGGTTAAAGTATCTCTCCTCTTCTCCAATAATAATTGACATGAATTCATTTCCAGGAAAGTGCAAAGAAAGTTGGATTCAGGCCAGGGCAAGGAAGCTGTCTGAGCTCCAGCAAGTAGTCATGCTGTTGAAAACATTGCTAGGAAGTGGACACATTAATCCAAGTATAGGAGACTAGACCAAGATAAAAAGCTAAAGAAAATTTCCTATCTTCCAAAGACAAATCTCCATCAGAGTAAGGAGTTTGCTTAGGTGAATTGTCTTCAAGCAAAGATTAGGATCAAATTATTAGAAAACAGTGGCAGGTGTGATTGAGACTTTAGCAACAGTGAGATGTAATAAAATGATTGGGAACTTAAAGAAAATCTATGCAGATAGGAGAGTACAAACTGAACCATTTAGCTGAATGCTGGTTTCTTCTTGGTCTAATGCAATAATATGCAGCAGTGCATTGCATTAGACCAAGAAGAAACCAGCATTCAGCTAAATGGTTCAGTACATATATATACATATATACATATACATATATAAAGTAAAACCTTTAGAAAAAAGAAAGGTAAGATAAACCAGGTACAGCTTAATTTAAAAGGAAACTATCATCAAAGAACATGTAAAAGTTTACATTCTTGTGGATTTTATTCAAGACGTAGGATCTTATCCATGATTTGGAAGCCTGATCTCAAGCAACTCCAAAGCTAAGAAGGCAATGTCAAAGGCATACTAACAAATGAACATATTGATAAATTGCATATATATGGATGTTTAATTTGTTTACTTCCCACAGTAGAAGCACATCTTATTTTCCACTCACTTCACTCTGTAGCTCATTCCTAACTGATTACCTAGGCTGAATCCACCCAGCTTACCCCTTATGAATATGACTGCCCCTACCTACCCCCACACCACCTTCCCCCCGAAAAAGCACCTTGGGCAAACAATGCATGAAGTAAAACCTTTAATAAATTAGATGTCCTTATAACAGGAAATGGACAACGGTAACATGGAAATCGGAGAAGGCAATGGCAACCCACTCCAGTACTCTTGCCTGGAAAATCCCACGGATGGAGGAGCCTGGTAGGCTGCAGTCCATGGGGTCGCTAAGAGTCGGACATGACTGAGTGACTTCACTTTCACTTTTCACTTTCATGCATTGGAGGAGGAAATGGCAACCCACTCCAGTGTTCTTGCCTAGAGAATCCCAGGGATGGCAGGGCCTGGAGGGCTGCCATCTGTGGGGTCACACAGAGTTGGACACGACCGAAGCAACTTAGCAGCAGCAGCAGCAGCAACATGGAAATGTTAAGAGGAAGAACTATGTATATGGAGAGAATAAAAGTTAGTATGGTGTATAAATGGGGTACAGAAGGTAGACTTAAGACAGAAAAGATATAAGAGGAGCGATAAGGATAGAGTCAAAGGAATATAACAGCAATTCTAGCTTGTCTTCTCTGTTCTATTTTCCTGAGGGTACTTTCTCTACATCAGTCTATATCCTAAGGGTTTAGTCTTCTGTTTTCTTTTTAGCACAAACTCTTAGGTGAAAGAGAAGTCAATCTACCTGATATTTATGTAATCATTGCCTAGATTCATCATGATTAACAGGCTCCAATACACCTACTGAAGCACTAATTCTTAACCATGGCTCCTCAAAGAAGCACATGTTAGGAGATTTTACATCTGCCTATGCCTACTCCCAATAGGGGTGTGTGTGTGTGTGTGTGTGTGTGTGTGTGTGTGCACTCAGTTGCTCTTTGCAACCCCATGGACTGTAGCCTGCCAGGCTCCTCTATCCATGGACTTTTCTAGGCAAGAATCCTGGAGTGGGTTGCCATTTCCTACTCCAGGGAATCTTCCTGACCCAGGGATTCATCTCACATCTCTTGCATCTCCTGGATTGGCAGGTGGATTCTTTACCACATCACTTTGCCAACAAAGGTCTGTCTAGACAAAGCTATGCTTTTTCCAGTAGTCATTTACAGATGTGAGGGCTGGACCATAAAGAAGGCTGAGCACTGAAGAACTGCTGCTTTTGAACTGTGGCGCTGGAGAAAATCCTTGAAGGTCTCTTGGATAACAAGATCAAAACAGTCACTTTTAAAGGAAATCAACTTCGAATATTCATTGGAAGGACTGATACTAAAGTTGAAGCTCCAATACTTTGGCCACCTGATGGGAAGAGCCGACTCATTGGAAAAGACCCTGATGCTGGGAAAGATTGAGGGCATGAGGAGAAGGATGGCATCATCAATTCAATGGACATGAGTTTGAGTGAACTCCAGGAAATAGTGAAGGACAGGGAAGCCTGACATGTTGCAGTCCGTGGGGTCACAAGGAGTCAGACACGACTAAGTGACTGAACAACAACAACAGCACCTGGGAACCCCCAGTACAACAGAGTCTCCATTAATTGAGTGGGGCTTAGGGACTGGTATTTTTTTTTTAAGCTCTTTAGGTATAACTAATGGAGAGCTAGTGTTATAAACCAGTGCTAACTCATTTGTTCTAAAAATTTTATGCAGAAATAATTAGCTGGGGAGCTAGTTAAAAAGGTAGATGTCTAAGCCCCAGACTTTCACATTTAGTGTGTATGAGAATGGGCCTAGGACTTCACATTTTAAAAAGAAATGCCCAAGTGATGCAGATGCAGGCTGTCCAGGAGCCCACTTTGACAAATCTCTTCTCTGTTTAACATGCACCCAAAGCTCTCAGTTCAGTTCAGTTCAGTCGCTCAGTCGTGTCCGACTCTTTGCGACCCCCATGATCGCAGCAGGCCAGGCCTCCCTGTCCGTCACCAACTCCCGGAGTTCTCTCAAACTCACGTCCATCGAGTCGGTGATGCCATCCAATCATCTCATCCTCTGTTATCCCCTTCTCCTCCTGCCCCCAATCCCTCCCAGCATCAGAGTCTTTTCCAATGAGTCAGCTCTTTGCATGAGGTGGCCAAAGTACTGGAGTTTCAGCTTTAGCATCATTCCTTCCAAAAAACACCCAGGGCTTATCTCCTTTAGAACAGACTGGCTGGATCTCCTTGCAGTCCAAGGGACTCTCAAGAGTCTTCTCCAACACCACAGTTCAAAAGCTTCAATTCTTTGGTGCTCAGCTTTCTTCACAAAGCTCTGGTTTTCTCTATATGATATATGAAATGTGACTATAAAATAAAGATAACCAATAACCCCCACTTTAAAAAGGCCTGCCTCAATGCTATGGCTGAATAAATCAGTTTAAGGATTGCCATAGGTGTTGCCCATTTAGAATCTTGGGGGATTTTCTACTCATCTTCCTGTTATTTATTTTTTAAAATTTATTGGTTTACAGTTGATTTACAATGTTATATTTTAGTGTCAGTATAACTGATTCACTTTGCTGTGTGATTTATAGCATACAGCAAAGTGAATAAGTTACACATATACATGTATCCACTATTTTTAAAATTATTTTCCCATATAGGTCATGACAGAGTATTGAGTAGAGTACCCTTTGCTATATAGTATGTCCTTATTAGTTATCTGTTGTATATATAACAGTGTATATATGTCAATCCCAATGTCTCAAATTGTCACTCCCTCTTATTCCTCTCTGGTAACCATAAGTTTTTTTTTCTTTTTTTTAATATCTGTGACTCTATTTATGTCTTGTAAATATGTTTGTATCATTTTTTAAGATCTCACATATAAGCAGTACCATATGATATTTGTCTCTTTGTCTGAGTTACTTAGTTTGAGAATCTCTTTGTCCATCCATGTTGCTGCCAATGGCATTATTTAGTTCTTTTTTCAATGTGTAAGTAATATGTGTATATATGTACCACATTTACAATAGCCAGTATGTGGAAACAACCTAAATGTCCATCGACAGAGGAATGAAATCAAGGAGATCTTCCTGTTATTTAAGAAGAGGTTCTTAGAAGTGAGACTTCATTGATTAGAAGACTGAAAGTTTCTTAGAAGTGAAAATTCAGTGACTGGGTTAGTTTTCTGTTACTTGTTGGCCTGAAACAAATATACTGCCAGATACTTAGCAGAGAATTGCAATTCAGAATCTGCAACCATGTCAAGCCATGTGCAAATCCTGGCATGGCAAGGAAAAGAGACTGCTTCTATAGAGGGGAGAAGAAAGGTGGAAAGGCTGTAGGAAACAAAGAGTCTGTGGATTTTCATTGGGCTGAGTCCTTGCCAGGAAAGAAGAGGAGTCTCTCCTCTTCCTGTTGGGCTCTGCTATTATCACACGGCATAAGAGGTCCTGCTTCTGGTTACCTAGGTCTTTTTAACTGAGATTCCTGTTGATCAGTTTTATATGTGATAGTCGCGTCCAACTCTATGCAACCCCATGGACTATAACCCACCAGGTTCCTCTGTCCATGAACTTCTCCAGGCAAGAATACTGGAGTGGGCTGACATTCCCTTCTCCAGGAGATCTTTCTGACCCAGGGATAAAACCCAGGTCTCCTGCATTGCAGGTGGATTCTTTACCATCTGAGCCGCTAGGGAAGCCCAATTTATATACTGCTTAAAAAATTACCACAAATTCAGTGGTTTAAAAATAGCATATGTTTACTATCTCATAACTTTTCTGATTCAGGAATCTTAATATGGCCTTGAGTCACAAGATCTTTGATCTTAGTCAAAGGATCAGAGATCTCAGGGTCTCATAAGGCTGCACTCAAGGCTTGTCAAGGTTGTATCATTTCTGGAGGAAACAAGCTCTGATATTGTGACTTATAATGGAAAAACTATGTGTTTGATCTCCACTCATGGTTTCTGGCACAGAGCTCCTAAAATCCTTGGAACTTTCTAAGTGATGAGAGGCAAAAAATGTCTTTTGTTATGTTGGTGACTTTTGAAAAGCAGCTAAGAATTGCAGCTGGTTGTCTGGAGAGCCAACTCTGTTATTAGAGGGTTTAAATATTTAGTCCCAGCCCCTGACCTCCATTCTCCAGGGAGGAGAGGGTCTGAAGATTGAGTTCAATCATAGTAGCCGATGACTTATTCAATCATGCCTGTGTAATGAAGCCTCCATAGCAAACCAAAATACAGGGTTCCAAGTGCTTATGGGTTGGTGAACACATGAATATTTGGAGAGAATGGTACTCTCAGAGAAGATGCAGAGCTCTGTGCTCATTCCCCATTCATTACCTCTCCATTCATTTCTTCTATCTGGTTGTTATTGAGTTATTTATATGTTTATATATAATAAACTGGCAATCTAGTAAGTAAATGTTTCTCAGAGTTCTGTAAACCACTTTAACAAATTAATCAAACCTAAGGAGGAAATTGTCAGAAGCTCTGATTTATGGTCAATGGGTCAGAAGCACAGGTAACAACGTGGGCTTTCAATCAGCATCTGAAGTAGGGGCAGTCTTGTGGGACTGAACCCTAAACCTGTGGAATCTAATTTTAGCTCCAGATAAATAGTGTCAGAATTGAGATGAAGTGTAGGACACCCAGCTGGTGTCAGAGAATTGCTTTGTGGTGTGAAAAATCCTCACCACACATTGGAATTGGTACTAAAGTCATTTTATTAATACAAACTCGTGGTTATGGGGAGAAATCTGTTACTTGCAGTTATAGGACTCACCCTGCAGTTCCTGGTCACTTTGCTCACAAGCTGCCTCACAACATGGTGGCTTATTTCTTTAAAGCCCCCAGGAGAATACCTCATTCCAGTCAGCTAAAACAGGCATATAAAGTAACATGACACCTTTGCCATATAGCATAACCTGATGAAGGGAGTCCTTTGACATACTTCGTTAACTAGAAAGGAATGATATGTTCTGCCAGTTCTCAAGGAAAGGAGATTATACAAAGGCTTGACTTATTTGAGGATATCCTAGAATTCTGCATATGACAATGACTAAATAAAGAAGGATCCTGAAAGAAACATGGTAAGTAGAAAACAAAATCAAGAGGAAGAATTTGAACAATTCTATCATCATGAAAAAAACTCAGGGTTCAAGAGGCACAAAGAGTCCCATACAGGATAAACCCAAGGGGAAACAGTCCAAGACACATACTAATCAAACTAACAAAGACTATTAAAAGCAGAAAGGGAAAAGCAACAAGTAACATACAAGGGAAACCCCATACTCTTAACAGCTGATTTTTCAGCAGAAAATCTGCAAGCCAGAAGGGAATGGCAGGATATATTTAAAGCACTGAAAGGGAAAAATCTACAACCAAGATTACTGTATCTGGCAAGGATCTCATTCAAAATTGATGAAGAAATCAAAAGCTTTTCAGACAAGCAAAAGTTAAGAGAATTCAGTACCACTGAACCAGCTTTACAACAAATGTTAAATGGACTTCTATAGTCAAGAAATACAACAGAAGAAAAAAAAATCTGAAAATCAACCCCAAACAATTAAGAAAATGGCAATAGAAATATATATATATATATATATATATATATATATATATATATATCAATAATTATTTTAAATGTAAATGGATTAAATGCTCCAACCAAAAGACACGGACTGGTTAAATGGACACAAAAATAAGACCCATATATATGCTGTCTATCAAAAATTCACTTCAGACCTCAAGACACATATAGACTGAAAGTGAGAGGATGGAAAAATATATTCCATGCAAATGGGAAGCAAAAGAAAGCTGGGGTAGCAATCCTCATATCAGACAAAATAGACCTTAAAATACAGAAGATTATAAGAGATAAGGAAGGACACTACATAATGATCAAAGGATCAATCCAAGAGGAAGACATAACAACTGTAAATTTCTATGCTCCCAGCATAGGGTACTTCAATACATAAGACAAACAGTAACAGACATAAAAGGATAAATTGACAGTAACACAATAATAGTAGGAGACTTTAACATCCCACTCACACCAATGAACAGATCATCAAAACAGAAAATTAATAAGGAAGCACAAGCCTTAAATGATATATTAGATGAAATGAATCTCATTGATATTTTCAAGACATTCCATCTAAATGCAGAAGAATACACCTTCTTCTCAAGTGCACATGAAACATTCTCCAGGATAGACCACCACCTGGGTCATAAATCAAATCTCAGTAAATTTAAGAAAATTTAAATCATATCAAGCATCTTCTCTGACCACAACACTATAAGACTAGATATCAATTACAAGGAAAACACTGTAAGAAACACAAACACATGGAGATTTAACAACACGTTTCTAAATAACCAACAGGTTACTGAAAAAATCAAAAGGAAAATCAATAAATTTCTAGAAACAAATGACAATGAAAACATGACAACTCTAAACCTATGGGATGCAGCAAAAGCAGTTCTAAGAGGGAAGTTTATACTAATACAATCCTACCTCAAGAAACAAGAAAACCATCGAGTAGACAACCTAACTTTACACCTAGGACAACTGGAAAAAGAGGAACAAAAACACTGCAAAATTAATAGAAGGAAAGAAATCCTAAAGATCTGAGCAGAAATACATGAGAAAAAAAGAAAGAAACAATAGTAAAGATTAATAAAACTAAAAGCTGGTTCTTTGAGAAGATAAACAAAATCAACAAACCCGTAGCCAGACTCATCAAGAAAAAAAAAAAAAAAAGAAGAATCAAATCAACAAAATTAGATATGAAAAAAGAGAGGTTACAACAGACAATGCAGAAATACAAAGGATTATAAGAGACTATAATGAAAAACTACATGGCAATAAAATGGATAACCTGGAAGAAATGGACAGATTCTTAGAAAAGTTCAGTCTTCCAAGACTGAACCAGGAAGAAGTAGAAATTATGAACAACCCAATTACATGCACTGAAATTGAAGCTCTGATCAGAAATCTCCCATAAAAAAGCCCAGGACCAGATGGCTTCACAGGAGAATTCTATCTAACATTTAGACAAGAGCTAATGCCTATCCTTCTAAAACTCTTTCAAAATATTGCAGAAGAAGGAACACTTCCAAATTTATTCTACGAGGCAACCATCACCCTGATACCAAAACCAGACAAAGACAACACACACACAAAAAGAAAATTAGAGGCCAATATCACTGATGAACATAGATGCAAAAATCCTCAGCAAAATTTTAGCATACAGAATTCAGCAACATATCAAAAAGCTCATACACCATGACCAAGTTGGGTTTATTTCAGGGATGTAAGGATTCTTCAATACATGGAAATCAATCAATATGAAACACCATATTAAAAAATAGAAATATGCAAATCATATGATAATCTCAATAGATGCAGAAAAAGCCTTTGACAAAATTCAGCACCCATTTATGATTAAAACTCTTAAAAAATGGGCATAGAAGGAACCTACCTCAACATAGTAAAGGTCATATATGATAAGCCTACAGCAAACATTCTTCAATGGTGAAAAACTGAGAATATTCCCCCTAAGGTCAGGAACAATACAAGGGTGTCCACTTTCACCACTATTGTTCAACATAGTTCTGGAAGTCCTAGCTATAGCAATCAGAGAAGAAAACAACATAAAAGGGATCCAGATTGGAAAAGAAGAAGTAAAAATCTCACTATTTGCAGATGACATGATACTGTACACAGAAAACCCTAAAGATAGTATCAGAAAATTACTAGAGCTAATCAGTGAATTTAGCAAAGTTGCAGGATACAAAATCAATACAAATAAATCACTTGCATTTCTATATACTAACAATGAAAACTCAGAAAGAGAAATTAAGGTATCAATCCCATTCACCATTACAACAAAAAGAATTAAATATCTAGGAATAAACTTACCTAAGAAGACTAAAGAACTGTACACAGAAAATTATAAGACACTAATGAAAGAAATCAAAGATGACATAAACAGGTGGAGAGATATTCCATGTTCCTGGGTAGGAAGAATCAATATTTTGAAAATGATTCTAGTACCAAATGCAATCTATAGATTCAAATTATCAATATTTTCACAGAACTAGAGAAAAAAGTTCACAATTCATATGGAAACACAAAAGACCCCAAATAGCCAAAGCAGTCTTAAGAAAGAAGAATGGAGCTGGAGGAAACAACCTTTCTGACTTCAGGTTATACTACAAACCTACAGTCATCAAGACAGTATGGTACTGGCACAGAAAAAAAGAGATATAGACCAATAGAACAAGATAGAAAGCCCAGAAATAACCCATGCACCTATGGGTCCTTTATTTTTGACCAAGGAGGCAAGAATATACAGTGGGGGAAAGACAGCCTCTGCAATAAATGGTGCTGGGAAAACAGGACAGCTCCATGAAAAGAATGGAATTAGAACACTCCCTAACACTATACACATAGATAAGCTCAAAATAGATTAAAGACCTAAATGTAAGACCAGAAACTATAAAACTCTTAGAGGAAACATTGGCAGAACACTCAATGACATAAATCAATGCAAGATCCTCTATGACCCACTTCCTAGAGTAACAGAAATAAAAACAAAAGTAAACAAATGGGACCTGATTAAACTTAAAAGCTTTTTCACAGCAAAGGAAACTATACACAAGGTGAAAAGTCAACCCTCAGAATGGGAGAAAATGATAGCAAGCGAAACAACTGACATAGGATTAATTTCCAAAATATACAATCAGCTAATACAACTCAATACCAGGAAAACAAACAACCCAATCAAAAAGTGGGGAAAAGACCTAAACAGACATTTCTCCAAAGAAGACATACAGATGGCTAACAAACACATGAAAAGATGCTCAATATTGCTCATTATTAGAGAAATGCAAAACAAAACTACAGTGAGTTATCACCTCACACTGGTCAGAATGGCCCACTTCAAAAAGTCTACAAACAATAAATGCTGCAGAAGATGTGGAGAAAAGGGGACACTCTTGCACTGTTGGTGGGAATGTAAATTGATACAGCCACTATGGAAGCTGGTGTGGAGATTCCTTAAAATCTAGAAATAAAAGCACCATATGACACAGCAATCCCACTCTTAGGTATATACCTTGAGGAAACCAAAATTGAAAGAGACACATGTATCCGTTTGTTCATTGCAGCACTATATACAGTAGCTAGAACATAGAAACAACCTAGATGTCCATCGACAGATGAATGGATAAAGAAGTTGCGGTACATATACACAATGGAATAGTACTCAGCCACAAAAAGGAACACTTCTGAGTCAGTTCTAATGAGGTGGATGAACCTAGAACCTTAGATTCATTATACAGAGTGAAGTGAATCAGAAAGAGAAAGTTAAATGCCGTTTTCTAACACATATATATGGAATCTAGAAAAATGGTACTGAAGAACTTATTTACAGGGCAACAATGGAGAAACAGACATAGAGAATAGACTTATGGACATAGGGAGAGGGGAGGAGAGGGTGAGATGTATGGAAAGAGTAACGTGGAAAGAGTAACATGGAAACTTACATTACCATATGTAAAATAAATAGCCAAGGAGAATGTGCTATATGGCTCAGGAAACTCAAACAGGGGCTCTGTATCAACCTAGAGGGGTGGAATGGGGAGAGAGATGGGAGGGAGGTTCAAAAACTAGGGGATATATGTATACCTATGGCTGATTCAGGAGAAGGCAATGGCACCCCACTCCAGTACTCTTGCCTGGAAAATTCCATGGACCGAGGAGCCTGGTAGGCTGCAGTCCATGGGGTCGCTAAGAGTCGGACACGACTGAGCGACTTCACTTTCACTTTTCACTTTCATGCATTGGAGAAGGAAATGGCAACCCATTCCAGTGTTCTTGCCTGGAGAACCCCAGGGACGGGGGAGCCTGGTGGACTGCCATCTATGGGGTCACACAGAGTTGGACACAACTGAAGCGACTTAGCAGCAGCATGGCTGATTCATGTAGAGGTTTGACAGAAAACAGCAAAATTCTGTAAAGCAATTATCATTCAATTAAAATCAGTTAATTAAAAAATAAAAAACTCAAGAACAGGAGGGTAAAAACTCCTCACAATGAATTTCAAAAGGCATTATTCAAAGGCCAGCTGAATCATAGCTGGATGAAAAAAATGTTAAACATGTATATAATTCTCTAATGTGGCATTATTACTTTGGGGATTTTTTTTTTTTTTTTTTTACTGTATATAACATCTGTTACTATACTCTTTACATTTTACAATGTTGGAAGATGACCTGTTGGGTGAACTGAGAAAATTCTCTTTGATGATTTGCATTACTGGTGCTTTTCATATCATAAGTACTTAAATTTTGGGAAGATGTAATTTTTTTATATAAAATTATATGTTATGATTTAAAGCAGTAGGAGTTAAAAACTGCACTTTCTTTCTGAGGAAAGTTTTTCTGCTTCACTGATTATCAGAGGGTAGGTCCCTAAAAATAACTACTGGTCAGAGAATAGACCCAACCTTGAGTCCTTTCACATTCAGCAACACCAATGCATTTCATATATGATCTCCAGATTTTATGGGATGAGATGATTGAACCAGTGACCCTCGCTACTATTGTCTAGATACTGTACCTACTGGAAAGACAATATTAAGCTTGAAAAGTATGTTATCTAAACTTGAATCCACGTGCTCTGATGTGAAATACAGAATGTCAATCATCCAGGTCTTATTGTTTGGGTGATTGACACCTTTGCAGTTGATTAAGCTCTAGTCAATCCTAAATAACTTAAGGTTAGTCATATATATAATTAGAGTTTCTAATATTTTCCACTGGCATCCCTTAGGCTCTCCATTATATGGTTTGTCTATCCTCTTAACCTAAAGCACCTTTTATAAAGTAACTATCAGAGAAAGAAATAAACTTTTTTCATATATATGACATATGATATATATTATAATGAATTTAAGCAGGTAGTCTGTTGGCTGTCACACCTTTTCTACCTCTAAATGCCTCACAGATGTCTTAAAGGGTTATGGACATTCAAGTATTCCTAAACATTAGATGTATTGTGATTTTAATGGGATGCTGTTAGAGAATTTATATTCCATATAACATGATTAAAACCCTCTTCCTTTGTTTGAGCTTAGGGAAAGTAAAGGCAAAGTTAGATTCCTTTCGATGACTCTTGTATTGAATATATTGAAACCAACTGTTAGATGCACTTTGCAATATGACCCTGAAAGTGCAGCCACTAGTTTCTTTTTGTACAGTCTGGTTTGATTTCAGAGCAGTGTTACACATGGAAAGAGTTACCTACTGTCTCACTCTGGCACAATTACAAATTCAGTAACTTTAACACAATGAATGTTTTGTTTTTGTTTGATTTTTTACACTTAATTAATTTAATTCTGTGAAAATATTCACATGGCTTAACAATGAACAACTATAAACAAAGTGAAAAGTCTCCTATTAACTCCTGTACCTAGGTCCTACCTCACATTTCACATTTAACTGTTGCTAATTTGTTTATTCTGTATTTTTCCATGTCACTATGCATTGGCTCAATTTCTGCATTTCTTTCTGTTGCATTGATCTGTCTGTCAATTCATGCAACTACATGACTGTGTTTTACTTTAGGGCTTTATATTAAATTTTAATACCTAGAAAGGCTGGTTTCTCCTGCTTGCCCTTCTGTTTTCAATTTTTCATGATTATTTTTTGCTTATTTTTCCATATGAACTCAAGAATCTGTATGTCTAGTTTAAAAACCTGTTGGTATTTCAAGCAGTTTACATATTTATAAGTTGATTTAGGGAACACTGGCATTTTGATGATATTGTTGTTGTCTAGAGAAGCATGCTAGTCTCTGGATGATAGATTTGCTAATAATACTAAAGGGCAAGTAAAATAAAATTCCCAAATTTCTGGCTTAGGTTTCTGGGTGGATGTGGACTTACAACCAAACAAGTTACAGAGTATAAAATAAGTTGAAATCAACACTTTGTATATATGTTATGTGTGTATGTTGGAGAGGAGAAAAAGTGAAGCACTAAATTCACTCAGTTTTTACTTTTATTTGAAAATAATTTCAAACACTGAGGCAAGTTATAAGAATAGTATAATGAATACCTGCATCTCCTTTACTGAATTTGACTATTAACAGTTTGACTCATTTGCTTTGCCTCATTTGGTTCCCCTACTCTCTTTCTCTCTCTCACACATGCACACACACACACACACACACTTTTTCTGAACCACTGAAAGTAAATACTTCAGTTTGCATTGACTAAGAATGAGGATGTCCATCTGTGTTCTGAATTTTTTCAGTTTGCCTAATCATGCATTTTTAGCTGGGAATAATTCCTCTGAGTTTCTGTGTCTTTTAAGATGTTTACAGCTTTGAAGAAGGCAGGGCTTTAAAAATACTAATAGGCATTTTGAGTTTACCTCTTGTTTCCTGATGATTAGATCCAGATTATACAACCTGGGGTGAAATGCTACATAAGTGATGTATCCTTCTTAGAGTGTGACATCCCTAGACACACAATGTACCTCTGCACATTAATGGTGTTGTTAATTTTATCATTTAGAGAAAGTGTGGCTAATTTCTCAATAGTAAACTTTTTTAATTTTTTTTCAAATAATAGGTAATCTGTGGGAAGACATTTTAAGAGCATAAAAATGTTCTAGTCCTGCCTGATCACGTTGGCTCTTCCAGATTTAGTATACACTGATAATCTTTGTCTGTATCAATCTTTACTATGACAGTTGCAAATGATTATTTTCCTAACTGTAGCAATCCCTATAACTTTTTTTAAAATTTTTATTTTATTTTTAAACTTTACAATATTGTATTAGTTTTACCAAATATCAAAATGAATCCGCCACAGGTATACCTATCATGGATTATCCCACTCCTCATCTATTTATTTATGTATTTATTTAGCTATTTATTATTATGATAATGGATAATTATTTCTTCAGTGATTTGTAATCCAGTGATGAATTTATTCTAGTCATAATGTCAGGATGCCCATGTGGCCGTGTTTTCCCTCCAGTTAAATTATAATCTTCCCAACAATGGGAACTGTGCTTCTGTCTCCTTCCTATTAACTTTCTTTCTTCCTGCACACACAAGCACACACACAATCTCCTAGTCCAGAACTGTTTAGAGAAGTTATTTACTAAAGACTGAATAAATGATCAAATGTCTTGAGGGTGTTGGCAAGGACATTTGTAGCTTCAAGCCATAGGTATCGTGCAGGTACTCTCTGTGAATCACTGTAGTTACCACCAAATAAAATATCAGAAGTTTAAAATGGAGCCCTGTGATAACTGTTTGGGATAGTGTTAATGGAGAAGCAATCTTTTAAAGTATACTTCAAAGGCTATCTTTATACGAGATCCAGATTATAGCATGTAATTGATTGTGCATTTCCCTAAAACCTCAAAATTGAATCTTTGCTCATATAATGTATGAAATATCACATGGCTAAGTTTGGTTGCAATTTTGTTTACTAATCTAGTGTTTAATGCTTCTTGTATTGCAATACAGTTTTTTAATGTAAAACTTCCTCCTATTCTCATTTCCCACCTGAATCTCCCTGGTTTGTTTCTGCAGGGTACTCTCTAAAGTAAGAGAAACAGATAATAATTTTCCTGATAACCTCAAAGTCTATATAAGACCTTGACTTTGGAGATAGCATATTGTTGGTGGATTAAAAGCAAGTCTCTCTTTTCAGTTCATTTTCAAGAACATGAGTTTTTCCCATATCATAGACATTACTTGCACAGGTGCTTGAGAGTTCAGAAGTCCTTTAGGAGAATTTGTGTTTGTGAATATGTATATACAAACACACATCTTTCTATGCCCTGCCATATATCTGTTCACATAGGATACACACAGATATGATTTTTTTCCCCTCCATCTACTTCATTTGTTATTTTCAAGGTGACTCAGTGGCAGAAAGAGTATTTAAGCTTCAGTAAGTGCCCCCTGCCTTTTTCTTTTTTGGTTATACCATGTCCCTTTTCTATCCTAGTGTAGCTTGTGGGGGAAGGTGTTTTCTCTGAAGACACTAGCTGTTGTTGTATTAAGAGACTTGAGTCCATGTTCAGAGATTTTAATTCACTCTGTCTTTATCTTCTAAAACTAGCGTCTCTTGAATTTTTTTTGTGTGTGTACTGTATTTTACTGAGGAAACATCATCTAATCTAATTTTTGCTGCAAACTTTAGGTTTGGAATAAAGCTTTTTATACATGCATACATGTACATGTGCACATATAAGTGGAAATAGTCTTAAAGGAAATCACTGGCAAAAAAAATCCCTAGTTTTGGGTGCAGCTTGATATAATTTGGCCTTGGAGTACAGAATGAAGCATGGCAAAGGCTAATAGAGTTTTGCCAAGAGAACACACTGGTCATAGCAAACAACCTCTTCCAACAACACAAGAGAAGACTCTTCACATGGACATCACCAGATGGTCAACACCAAAATCAGATTGATTATATTCTTTGCAGCCAAAGATGGAGAAGCTCTGTAGAGTCAGCAATCACAAGACCAGGAACTGACTGTGGCTCATATCATGAAATCCTTATTGCCAAATTCAGACTTAAATTGAAGAAAGTGGGGAAAACCACTAGACCATTCAGGTATGACCTAAATCAAATTCCTTATGATTATAGAGTGGAAGTGAGAAACAGATTTAAGGGACTAGATCTGATAGACAGAGTGCCTGATGAACTATGGACAGAGGTTCGTGACATTGTACAGGGACAGGGATCAAGACCATCCCCAAGAAAAAGAAATGCAAAAAAGCAAAATGGCTGTCTGAAGAGGCGTTACAAATAGCTGTGAAAAGAAGAGAAGTGAAAAGCAAAGGAGAAAAGGAAATATATACCCATTTGAATGCAGAGTTCCAAAGAATAGCAAGAAGAGATAAGAAAGCCTTCTTCAGAGATCAATGCAAAGAAATAGAGGAAAACAACAGAATGGGAAAGACTAGAGATCTCTTCAAGAAAAATAGAGATATCAAGGGAACATTTCATACAAAGATGGGCTCAATAAAGGACAGAAAAGGTATGGAACTAAAACAAGCAGAAGATATTAAGAAGAGGTGGCAAGAATACACAGAAGAACTGTACAAAAAAGATCTTCATGAGCCAGATAATCACGATGGTATGATCGCTCATCTAGAGCCAGACATCCTGGAATGTGAAGTCAAGTGGGGCTTAGGAAGCATCACTATGAACAAAGCTTGTGGAGGTGATGGAATTCCAGTTGAGCTATTTCAAATCCTGAAAGATGATGCTGTGAAAGTGCTGCACTGAATATGCCAACAAATTTGGAAAACTCAGCAGTGGCCACAGGACTAGAAAAGGTCAGTGTTCATTCCAATCCCAAAGAAAGGCAATGCCAAAGAATGCTTAAACTACCACACAATTGCACTCATCTCACACGCTAGTAAAGTAATACTTAAAATTCTCCAAGCCAGGTTTCAGCAATATGTGAACCGTGAACTTCCAGATGTTCAAGCTGGTTTTAGAAAAGGCAGAGGAACCAGAGATCAAATATCCAACATCTGCTGGATCATCAAAAAAGCAAGAGAGTTCCATAAGTACATCTATTTATGCTTTATTGACTATGCCAAAGCCTTTGACTGTATGGATCACAATAAACTGGAAAATTTTGAAGGAGATGGGAATACCAGACCACCTGACATGCCTCTTGAGAAACCTGTATGCAGGTCAGGAAGCAAAAGTTAGAACTGGACATGGAACAACAGACTGGTTCCAAATAGGAAAAGGAGTACGTCAAGGCTGTATATTGTCACCCTGCTTATTTAACTTCTATGCAGAGTATATCATGAGAGATGCTGGGCTGGAGGAGGCACAAGCTGGAATCAGGATTGCTGGGAGAAATATCAGTAACTTCAGATATGCAAGTGACACCACCTTGATGGCAGAAAGTGAAGAAGAACTAAAGAACCTCTTGATGAAAGTGAAAGAGGAGAGAGAAAAAGTTGGCTTAAGGCTCAACATTCAGAAAACAAAGTTCATGGCATCTGGTCCCATCACTTCATGATAAATAGACAGTGGAAACAGTGTCTGACTTTATCACTGCAGATGATGATTGCAACCATGAAATTAAAAGACGCTTACTCCTTGGAAGGAAAGTTATGACCAACCTAGACAGCATATTAAAAAGCAGAGACATTACTTTGTCAACAAAGGTCTGTCTAGTCAAGGCTATGGTTTTTCCGGTAGTCATGTATGGATGTGAGAGTTGGACTATAAAGAAAGCTGAGCTCCGAAGAATTGATGCTTTTAAACTCTGGTGTTGGAGAAGACTCTTGAGAGTTCCTTGGACTGCAAGGAGATCCAACCAGTCCATCCTAAAGGAGATCAGTGCTGGGTGTTCATTAGAAGGACTGATGTTGACGCTGAAACTCTGATACTTTGGCCACCTGGTGCGAAGTGCTGACTCTTTTGAAAACACCGTGATGCTGGGAAAGATTGAGGGCAGGAAGAGCAGGGGAGGACAGAGGATGAGATGGTTGGATAGCATCACCAACTCAATGGATATGAGTATGGGTAACCTCTGGGAATTAGTGATGGACAGGGAGGCCTGGTGGACTGCGGTTCATGGGGTCGCAAAGAGTCGGACACACCTGAGCAATTGAACTGAACTGAACTGAACTATGCACAGATTAATGTGATTTAAGAGTCATCTCTTTATACATAGGTGGGAATACCAGCTAGAAATAACATATAAGCCAGTATAGTTTGTGATGACATTATTATTCTAGACAGTTTTTTAACATTGTTACTTTAAGGTATAGCCAAAATATAAAGATAATCCAATAAAGAGGCTAGCATATCAGAATTAGGAATGTTTCCTCACTACAATACCAAGAAATGAGTTCAGCTTGCTGTCTCCCTCAAACTTTTCACAAATTTGCTCTCCATTGACCTTTTATATTTTGGGAATATTTGAAAATAATATTTGATGAAGTTTTAAAGATTAAGTTTCCTAATACCAGACAAAAGGATTAGTCTCTTTAAACTAATTTTGGTGTTGTGCCCTCCCTTCTTCTTTTTTTTTTCTTTGTACCAAAACAACACTTTTTAAAAATATATTTTTGGTCAGTTGAATATTCAGGACCAAGCATCAAAAGTATCATCTTTTTTTCTTGAAACTTAATTCTTTTTTAGGGGTTTCCTTGGTGGCTCAGCTGGTAAAGAATCTGCCTGCAATGTGGGACCTGGGTTCGGTCCCTGGGTTGGGAAGATCCCCTGGAGAAGGGAATGGCTACCCACTCCAGTATTCTGGCCTGGAGAGTTCCATGGGGTCACAAAGAATCGGACATGACTAAGTGACTTTCACTTTAATTTTTTTTTTTAATAGAAAAATTTACTTTCCTGGCAGTTTCACAATTTGAAAATATATCCTTTGTCTACATTTCAAAGTGGTTTCTTGATGTCCAATTTATTTTCACTTTTGTTACCACTGCCATCTCACCTCCTGTCCTAACCACTTTATATTTAATCTATATATTTCTGAACTTCCCTGGTGGCTCAGACGGTTAACCGTCTGCCTACAATGTGGGAGACCCAGGTTCAATCCCTGGATCTGGAAGATCTCCTGAAGAAGGAAATGGCAACCCACTCCAGTATTCTTGCCTGGAAAATCCCATGGACAGAAGAGCCTGGTAGGACACAACTGAGCGACTTCACTTACCCTTATTTCTGGACCTTATTCTTATGTTTACCTGACTACTGTTTTCTTAGAAAACCTTGAAAGTGTTAGTCTAAGTTTGCACGCGATGTTATGCTGAGAGAGGAAGTGTCATTCAGGAAGAATGACAAGCCCTGGAGAAATATAAACAGCTGCATTCACAAACAGCCCAAGTCTGCCACTGACTAGATGTGGGTTTATACACCAATAACTGTGGCTTCCTCATTTATATAATGTAAACAGTCATCTGTTCCTTCAAGTAGTCATTGTGTAGGTTAAATTAAATAAAATAACAGATGTAAACATCTAGTTCAGGTCTGGCAAATAGGTGGTACTTGGAATATGGTAGTTACTGTTATTTTTATTCTTACCATTGTGTTTTGTTTGGGGTGGGGATTCTTCTTTGCTGTTTTTTTAGATTGAGAGACCAGGAAGAACTAAGCAGCCTGCTCTACTGACTGATACAAGGGGTTGGAAATAGATTTCAATATTATCCTTGATTGCCTCCAAAGGCTAGGAAAATTACTCAAATCTTTCTCTTTGTATATATGGAAGAAATAAATAATCTATGTATGGAATAGTGATGGCTATTAGCCGATTAGTTTTCTCCAAAGATGTTGACCATATAAAAATCTGTAAGTACTAGGTTGTAGTGATAGTTATTTATTGTTTTGAAATGAAACCTTTATTATGGTCTTAATTAATCAGTTTAGAAGTCCTATATGTTCATGTGACTGTATAAATGTAATTACAAAAGTGAATTTCAGCTGAGAAATCTTGGAGACAGCTACCATGTGTCTTTTCCCTGTTAGCAATATCTGCTTATGGTTTTATTTTTTGTAGGTGCCTTTTTAACATTTCTGTGACAACCGTTTCCCCAGGCAAATCAGGGAGTATCAAAGAACAGTGGGGGCTGTTAAAAATGGTATGCTGAAACATCATTTTGATTTTCCTTAGGGAACCATTTTGATATTTTATCAGACTGTGTCTAGTAATCTACACAGATTTTACTTATATATAAGACTCAAAATCCATAAATATCAATTGTGTTTTTTGTTGTATTTGCATTTATATATAACCTTTAATATATTTTATATTATAGTTTTTTTGCAGACCAGTGAATTATATAGTTTTATAGCAGGACTATAGCTAGCAAAATTGACTGCTATTACTTATTAAAGCCCTGCTTTTACATATTTGTGTATGTGAGAAAGAATGTTGCAGATTATGGAAAAGTGTAAATGGAGAAGAATTAATTAACACCTACCAGTTACTGTCTTTCAAGGTCGACAGTGATCGTAAAACATATTATACTGAATAAGTGGATATTAAGGGATTTTTATCAACTCAGGAAACCAACTACATTCATCTCAAGTATCATCACATCAGAGCTCTTTTCCATAGTATGAGAATAGGCTTTGGCTAGGACATATTTTTAGAGGTGGCAAACATTTATTTACACTTGTGCTTGGACTCTTAACTATAGAAGAATGTTTTAAAGCTGCTGCTGCTGCTAAGTCGCTTCATTTGTGTCCAACTCTGTGCGACCCCATAGACAGTAGCCCACCAGGTTCCCCCGTCCCTGGGGTTCTCCAGGCAAGAACACTGGAGTGGGTTGCCATTTCCTTCTCCAATGTATGAAAGCAAAAAGTGAAAGTGAAGCCGCTCAGTCATGTCCGACTCTTAGAGACCCCATGGACTGCAGTCTACCAGGCTCCTCTGTCTATGGATTTTCCAAGCAAGAGTACTAGAGTGGGGTGCCATTGCCTTCTCCGTGTTTTAAAGCTATGTACCCCTAAAAAGGACTCTAAGCAATCATTAGCATAAATTATAGAATCTTGTCTGCACTTCAGGGCTAGTTTCCTAGCAGACAATTGGGAAGATTTATCATGTATTTGTAAGACTACAGATTGCAGAATTAGCAAGTGAGAAACCTAATGGATTGGGGAAAGGGGAAATATATATATATATTTCAACATATATATATATATATATATATATATATATATATATATATATAAAATATAGAAAATGTCATTTATTCCATAAATTAGAAATTTTACTATTTTCTAAACTCAATTTCATCTCCAAGGTCCATCTTTAAAAAAAAAAAAAAAAAAGCATGCCTTACAATACTAATGTATCATACTGTGTTACTTAGCAGGAACCCTGCTAGTTTACACAGTGGGGTGGGGGGCGCTCTCCTCTACTTCTCTGAAAAGAGATGTTTGATTTTTCATATAACTGAAATTCAATCAAATTATGCTTCAAGGGCTACTATAAAAATTTGAAACTGATGCTGTCTTACATAATTGAGGATCTTTAGGGTATATATGAAATAAAAACTGACTGGTTCATGTGAATATTAACACTATAATCATAAAGCCCTAGAGTTGAATGAGGTCTTCATAAGACACATCACAGAATTAAGAATCTGAGGGTTAAAATGTTTTTGCCATAAACTGGATGTTTTCCCCTTCAAATTCATTTGTTGAAACTTGATCCTCAGTGTTGATGGAATCTGAAGGTGGGGACTTTGGGAGATGATTAGGTCATGGGTACAGAGCCCTCAGGAGTGGGAGCCCTCTCCTTTATAAAAGAGACCTAACAAAGATCCCTTAAACCTTCTGTCTTACGAGCAGAGTTAAAAGAGGGTCAGCTTTGAACCAGGAAGCCATTACTAGACACTAAATCTCCCAACATCTTGATCTTGGACTTCTATTTAGTTGTCTTCATTGGTCTCATATATGGTTCATTACCATATATGAGGAGCTTTAAAAAACAGATTCCTGGTACCAAAACAAACCTACTCAATAAAATTTTCCAGGAGTTGTAGAGTACAGGAAATTTTTTCCAGTGCCTTTAAGGAATTCTTATGACAAACCAGGTTTGAAACCATGGATTTAGGCCAAAGACAATAGAGTTTATCTCTAACTGTATTCCAATGTGGGAATTCCACTAAGTCCATAGATAATATGTATCTAGAATTACACAGTTATGACATAATTTTAAATAATTTTAAAATGTGTCTTTCCTGCAAGAAAAAAACTAATAGCCTCCAGTTTGACACACTTCAGAAACAGCCATTTAGCTTTGCTCATTTTTCTTTAGGAAGTACTAAAAATATTAAAGGGTTGCATTTAATTATCCTTTCAGTACTTTTTCTCTATAACAAATCAGTCCCTTTTTCTTATATATCCAATTTTTAAACTCTTTAATCGCATTTGCTTTTCTCAAAAATCTAGTTTCTTCAAATATGCTGATGTAAAAACCAGTAACATACAAACTCTGAGAAGAATAAAGTTGACTAATAACTAGTCTTACTAGAATATCCATTTCTAACATCAGATATTTAAAATTGGCAGTTTCAGTTTGGGTCAGCCATTGAGGCTTATTATTATTTAAGCATTTCTACAGTGTTTACAGGCTGAAATCGAGTTTTCCAGGGGAAATATCAATAACCTCAGATGACACCACACTTATGGCAGAAAGCTATGAGGAACTAAAGAGCCTCTTGATGAAAGTAAAAGAGGAGAGTGAAAAAGTTGGCTTAAAAATTAACATTCAAAAAACTAATATCATGGCATCCAGTCCCATCACTTCATGGCAAATAATGGGGAAATGATGGAAATAGTGAGAGACTTTGTTTCCTTGGGCTCCAAAATCACTGCAGATGGTGACTGCAGCCATTAAATTAAAAGACACTTGTTCCTTGGAAGAAAAGCTATGAGCAACCTAGACAGCATATTAAAAAGCAGAGACATTACTTTACCAACAAAGGTCCATCTAATCAAAGCTATCGTTTATCCAGTAGTTATGTACGGATGTGAGAGTTGGACTATAAAGAAAGCTGAGCCCTGAAGAATTGATGCTTTTGAACTGTGGTTTTGGAGAAGACCCTTGAGAATCCCTTGGACTGGAAGGAAATCAAACCAGTCCATCCTAAGGGAAATCAGTCCTTAATATTCACTGGAGACACTGATCCTGAAGCTGAAGCTCCAATACTTTGGCCACCTGATGTGAAGAACTGACTCATTAGAAAAGACCCTGATGCTGGGAAAGATTGAAAGCAGGAGGAGAAGGGGATGACAGAGGATGAGATGGTTGGATGGCATCACCAATGTGATGGACAAGCGTTTGAGCAAGCTCTGGGGATTGGTCATGGACAGGCTGCAGTCCATGGGGTCACAAAGAGTAGGACACGACTGATCAACTAAACTGAACTGACAGTCAATCCAGACCCAATGAAAATATGACTTAGCCATTACCCTAAGAATAGCAACAAACTCTTGGACTGTGGCTTTCACATCTTATGTTTTTAGATAGCATCTAAATACATGCATATACATAAATACATATATTGCTGTCTGAGGGTTAATTGGGTCACTGTGATCAGAAACAGTTGTTTTGACATAACTGCCAAATAATTTTCTAACAACTAAAATAACATCCTGACACTAAGCATGAACTGCACCCCCCATTAAAAAATAACAAATTTATGCTAATTTGCTGAGCTTATATAATATACTGAAATCTGAACCAATCCATACTTTTTTCTACTGAGATTTTTAACCTAAATCAACAAATGAACCAGCTGGAACTGGGAAAAAAAATTATATAGCTTCTAAAAAATAAATATCAATGCAGGACAAAACTGAAATATCAAAACATCTGCCACACTGATTCTGAATTGGTTGAAACTTTAGTTTAACTTTTTAGTTCAAACAACCAAATGTGGATATAGCTATATTTTGTCTGGTTCAATAGACAAGTTAGTTCTCAGAGCGACCAGGAACAAAAGCTCTTAATCAAAAGTCACCTAGCTTCATTGAGTTAACTCTGGTAAATTAAAGCTGATTCCTCCTGAACATTTTCTGTTGGAACAATCTGTATATTTGTCCTTGGTCTGGAATATATACAGACAGACATTCATGATTTCAAATATTACAAAATACCAATTAGTTTTATGGATTTTTTATTAGTCTACCTAGGAATTTTCTTTTACTTTGTGCCAATACAACATGCCTGATTTTATAGATTTTTCTAAAAAGCATTATGTGGAAGAGTATTTCAATTAATTCAATTGGTTGATCTGGAATTTTCAAACTGCAGTTTGGTATTTGGTATAACTTCTAATACCAAAGGGCAATAAACATCAAAATCTCCATTGCAAGCCTATTCTGGGATGTGTGTGTATAACACCTGATTTTGGTACAGTTATTTCAACTTTTCAAAGCAGTTTCACGTCTATTATTTCATTTAATCTCCATCTCCATATATTTAACAAAGTGTAATTATTACATATTATATATTTGAAATTCTTCCACCATCAAAGTGATAGCACTTGCTTAGATATTTGAATAAACATTTCCTACTAAAAATGAAATAATTACCTCATGTTTTCTTTATGTTGTCTCCTCCTGTTTCTTTCTCTTATTCATGATGGTGTATCTGCTCCTGAGCTTTGCTCCTGTGTTATTATACAATATTTGTTTTTAAGTTCCTGCTTTGTGCAAGAGGTATAGTTTGTTTTTGCTATAGAGCTAGCTAGCTTGCTACAGGTTAAGGAAAAAACAAGAATGCAATATATTGGCCTCAGAATATTTGTATTCTAATAAAAAAGTAAAGACATTATGATTCTTTCTAAGTAAAATTGACTTCTTCCTCACCTTTTAAATTTAGTCCCACCAGAATCTTGATTTCATGTCTGTCTTTCCTTCTTGACAATGAATTACCTGAAGGCAGAGATTGAGTCTCATTGATTTTTGATTCCTAGCATGGAGCTCAGTGTTACTCATGTACTACATGTTTGCTGTTTCATGTCACTTCCTGTTTTAAATCCTTTAATCTCTCATTGACTTAAAGATAGAATTCAATCCTTCAGCATATAGGCTAGGGCCTTTGTAATTTAAGCCACTAGTCACATGTATTGAGCACTTGAAATATGGCTAGTCTGAACTGAGATGTGCTGTAAAATACACATTAGATTCCGATGACTCAGTACCAAAACTATGCTGTAAAAGGTCTCATGAATAATTACCTTGAAATGAAATTCTGTTTATATTAAATACAGTTTATTCTTAAAATACATTTTTTTTCTGCTTTTAAAAATACAATTAGAAAATTTTAAATTACATATGTAGCTTACCTGTGATACCGGTGAACATGCTGAAGTCCCTGCCCACCTCCTTTCCCTTATTTTCCACATGAACTTTGTTTCTACCTTTAAAAAGTCTTTTTGCCCTCTTCCAAAAGTGTGTGCTAAGTTCCTGCTTTGATTTCTTTGCATGTCTGCTTGGTATTCTCTCTCATTTTAGCACATTGGGAAAAGCCTACCCACTGCACTCCACCTTGGACCACTCTGAAGACCTCTTTTAGATGCCCTGTGTCTGTAATACCACATCATCCTTCACAAAGCCTTATCTAAGACTTACCATACTGTATTGTGTTTCTTGTTTACAAATTCTTCCTCTTTTAAGCCCGGGGGCTGCTTCTCTGAATCTCCTGCTTTGAACATCTTTCTGGCTTAGAATAATTATTAATGTTTGTTGAATAAATGCAAGAAATACCTGGTTGAATATCAAATCTAAAGAGAAACTTTAAGTTCTGAATGTAGATATACCTCTTACCCCAACCAACCACCCTAGACGAAAAAAAAAAAAAAAAAAACAGACCCCACATTCCCCCCAGAAACAAACAAAACAAACAAACAAAACAAAAAAAAAAACAGGAAACAAGCCAGTATAAAGTTGCATATAAAACCAGTAAACATTTATTTTTGAGAAAATATTAACTTTCATAAAATAAAAGTCTCAAATCCTTGTGTTATCGTCTTGTCATTACAGTGTCCAAAGGTTATGGGGGGAAAAACACTAGTTCTTAAAAGCAGCTGGAAATAGAGAAAGTTAGTAACAATGTCCTAGTAAACTCAGTAAATTCAGTCATTCCTTATTTCAGTAACGTAACATTTCATTTGAGGACAGAGTGGCTCTGAGGTGGCTTCTTTCTTCATCTTCAGAAAGGCTGGCAAAGTCCCTGGAAACTATTAGTGAAGTGAAGTCACTCAGTCATGTCCAACTCTTTGCAACATCATGGACTGACTATAGCCTATGAGGCTCCTCGGTCCGTGGAATTTTCCAGGCAAGAATACTGGAGTGGGTTGCCATTTTCTTCTCCAGGAGACCTTCCCGACCCAGGGATTGAACCCAGGTGTCGCATAGCAGGCAGACGCTTTACCGTCTGAGCCACCAAGGAAATCCTTACCGGAAGTCCTTAATGGAAACCATTACCCACTGGCAAAGTCCCTGGAAACTATTACTGTAAGGAGCTGCTTCATTTATTTGTGCATTGCAATTAGTAAATGGAGCTCCGAACCCTTGAAGCCCATAGTTATATCCAACAGAACAATCTCCACCATAGGTATTAAAAATTGACTGATCATTGTAGGCATTGTGGAAATCGCCATACATTTGATCAGAAAAATTAAACCTTTTATTACTGGCTGAGAAGGGAACAGGTAGAAACACGATAGGAGTGTTTCTACTACCGGCACCTCCAACTGCCGCCCCATAAACACTTGGATCTGCACCAAAGACGTTTGGGTTTGCCCCGCCAGGCATGTGGTTTGCATCGAAAGGCATCAGGTTTGGTCCGCGGAGGAAAGACATCCGGTTTGCTTTGCGCTGCAAGGTGTCGGGTTTGGTCCGCTGCTGAAAGGCATCAGGTTTGTTCTGCAAGGCATGGGGTTTGCTTTGCATGGCATTGGGTTTGGGCTGCAAGGAATCAGGTTTGCCTAGGAGCCTATTCCTCCCCAGCGGTTACCTTGCCTGGCAAATGGAATCTCTCTAACTCCCCTAGGCTGTGACTTTGCATATTCTTTCCGGAGTATAATTTTAATTTCACACCGCCCAGAGCCAATCAGGTGGTATCTGGTTTCTAACAGCTTCCTCACTTGTTTTTTTTTTTTTAATTTTAATTAATTTTATTTTATTTTTAAACTTTACATAATTGTATTAGTTTTGCCAAATATCAAAATGAATCTGCCACAGGTATACATGTGTTCCCCATCCTGAACCCTCCTCCCTCCTCCCTCCCCATACCATCCCTCTGGGTGGTCCCAGTGCACCAGCCCCAAGCATCCAGTATCGTGCATCGAACCTGGACTGGCATCTCATTTCATACATGATATTTTACATGTTTCCATGCCATTCTCCCAAATCTTCCCACCCTCTCCCTCTCCCTCAGAGTCCATAAGACTGTTCTATACATCAGTGTCTCTTTTGCTGTCTCGTACACCGGGTTATTGTTACCATCTTTCTAAATTCCATATATATGCGTTAGTATACTGTATTGGTGTTTTTCCTTCTGGCTTACTTCACTCTGTATAATAGGCTCCAGTTTCATCCACCTCATTAGAATTGATTCAAATGTATTCTTTTTAATGGCTGAGTAATACTCCATTGTGTATATGTACCACAGCTTTCTTATCCATTTGTTTGCCAGTGGAAATCTAGGTTGCTTCCATGTCCTGGCTATTATAAACAGTGCTGCGATGAACATTGGGGTACATGTGTCTCTTTCCCTTCTGGTTTCCTCAGTGTGTATGCCCAGCAGTGGGATTGCTGGATCATAAGGCAGTTCTATTTCCAGTTTTTTAAGGAATCTCCACACTGTTCTCCATAGTGGCTGTACTAGTTTGCATTCCCACCAACAGTGTAAGAGGGTTCCCTTTTCTCCACACCCTCTCCAGCATTTATTGCTTGTAGACTTTTGGATCACAGCCATTCTGACTGGTGTGAAATGGTACCTCATAGTGGTTTTGATTTGCATTTCTCTGATAATGAGTGATGTTGAGCATCTTCTCACTTGTTTTTTGTCAGTGTACGTGATAAAACCGAAAGCTTGTCTTTGGTTTGTTCTTGGACACAGTAGAAGCTCAATATTATGAATCATGCCAAATGCCCCAAAACACTCTCTGATATTTTTCTTCAGACATCCGAGGATTCAACTCCCCCCCACAAAAATTTTTCTTGAGGGGAATTACGAGTCCAAGGCTTTAGCCCTTTTAAGATTGATCACTTTGCCATCCAGTTTGTGCTCTTTAACTTTTCAATGGCGGCCTTATTTTTGAAAAGCACAAATGCCAAGCTTCTGGAAAGTCCAGTGTCTGGATGGGTTTTAAGAGTAAAGTCTATGATCTCACCAAATTGGGTCAAGTATTAGAGAAGAGCTTGCTTAGTGATATTATGTGCTATTCCCTCGATAAACATTTTACGGGCATCATTCTGATTCTTGGTGGCTTTGATTTGGGATTCCTCAAGGAGCTGTTTCTCTTTGATTTTGCTAATCGTGAAGCTCATGGCATCTCTGAAGAGAGGCTGGTGGCTGCAGAGCCGTGTCACTGACTAAAAGCTGACTGAGGCTCAACTGACAGAGAAGGGGGATATGGGAATTGGCGGGAAAATGATGAAACAGGGATGTGGTGACGTGAGATCTTGGGAGTGAGTGGTTTGAGCTTTGAAATGAGCTCTGAGGAGAGTGCCTGGTTGTATGTGAGAGTGAGCGGGATTTGCCTGGCGGAAGTTGGTTTGCTTCGGGCATGTGAAGTTTCTGTCCTTAAGAAAAAAATAATAACTCAATAAAAAGAAAGTTTGTCAGGAGTCGCAGCAACTCCTCATCTTGTTCTTTTCAGATGGCATCTCTTAAGTTTTGTTAAAACTTGTTAGTTTCTTCAAGATGAAGCCTGCATGTCTCAATGACCACTTGTTCATTGCTCTCCTTTCCGTCCTTTTCCTGTCCGCAGCAATATTTGGGGTCAGGGATGGGAATGGAGGTGAGGTGGATAGACTGAAAAGCGGACTACAGGGAAAGCACAATGCCTGCAGGTTATGTTGAAAAGTGAAAGTGAAAGGCGCCCAGTTGTGTCTGACTCTGTGACCCATGTATAGTCCATGGAATTCTCCAGGCCAGAATACTGGAGTAAGTAGTGGTTCCCTTTTCCAGGGGATCTTTCTAACCCTGGGATCGAACCCCAGGTATCCAGCATTGCTGGTGGATTCTTTATCAGCTAAGCCACCAGAGAAGCCCAAGAATACTGAAGTGGGTAGCCTATTCCTTCTCCAGCACATCTTCCTGACCCAGGAATCAAACCGGGGTCTCCTGCATTGCAGGAGGATTCTTTACCAGCCGAGCTACCAGGGAAGCACAGGTTGTGCTGAAGGGATCTAAAAATCACATTAAAATTAAAAAAAAAAAAAAAAAAGCTTTGTTTTGACGTACTTTACATACCATTGGATTCACCATTCTGACCTCTTTAGAATATTTGTGTATTTGTTCAGATCATTACCACTAGCTAAGTTTAGAAACTGTTTATACTCTGAGAAGAAATTCCGTACCCCATTAATTAGTCACTCCTCATTTTCCCCTCAACCCTCGCAAATCATACAGTTCTGACCCTTTGTGTCTGGTTTCTTTCACTTAGCCCACTGTTTTCAAGGGTCATCCATGTTGGGGCATGTTTCAATATTTTATCCTTTTTCATGGCTGAATAATATTACATTGCATGGATATATATTTTGTTTATCTCTCTAGAATAATATTTGAAAGCATTGGTATTGTTATATTATTCCATATCTGCATCATAGTTAAAATAAGTATAAGGGATTTTTCTGGTGGTCATTTGCATTTCTGATTTCTAGCATGGTGAGTCAGTATAGATAAGTTCATCATAACTGTCTAGATTACTGAATATTGAGAATTAACTTTTCCTTTCATTTGAAGACAAAAACTCAATATTTTGAATGCTTAGTTTAGCTACTTTTTCCCTTATGTTGCGTATCAAGAATACTGGATTGGGTAGCCATTCCCCTCTCCGGGGAGCTTCCTGACCCAGGGATTAAACCCAGGTCTCCTGCATTGCAGATAGATCCTTTACTATCTGGCCCACCAGGGAAGACCTGCCTATCCAATATAATTGAGTAATTTGTGTTTGTCTTCTTTCAAATATTTGATTTTTTGAGAGGAGGGTTTTTTAATTCCTCCATGGCACCACACCACAGATTCCGTCTCTACACACTTGTTCTCAGTGAATTTCTGCAATTACTCATTAAAAAAAAATCATATTGTTAATAATAATACCTGCTTCTTTCTCTCCACAAATATGTGTATTTGCCATCATTTGGAGATAAGAAAAAGGGAACTGTATTTTAAAAACTCCCTCTATGAAATTAAACCATAGTGAAAATGAATTATTTCACAACAAAGGTAAAACTAAAAACTCTAGGGGAAAAAAAAATCTTTGGCTCACACCTTAATTATAAACTATTTGAAGCCCCAGCTGCTCCCATATCTCAGATGTTCCACACACCTATGCCTTTGTTCATTCTGAACATTCTTCCTCAAATGCCTTTATGTTCTCCTCAGCCAACCACCCTATCCCCATCCTGTCAGCCTAATCTTTATAGCTTCCCTCTGTGAACATTTTACATCCCTTTTATACATTTTCATCAAGGTGCATATGTATGTGTCTGTTTGTGAGCTTCTCATGGACACCGTGCCATACTTAACCTAAAGGTTTCAACACAAAGCATAATATATATATATAATATCTGGTACAGTTTTTTCTTGTGTGTGTGTGTTTGTTTTTAAGAAACTCACTAAATGCTTGTTGAAATAAACAAAACACTAGAATTCTGAGGACCACATTTTTAATAAATACTTGGTTTAACTGGCCTCTGGGAGGATGAACCTGTTGCAGATTACTTCTTGAATGCTGATTTGCCACAGTTTTGGAGATCTGCTTCCCTGGTAGCTCAGCTGGTAAAGAATCTGCCTGTGATGCAGGATACCCCAGTTTGATTTCTGGGTCTAGAAGATCCACTGGAGAAAGGATAGGCTACCCACTCCAGTATTCTCAGGCTTCCCTGGTGGCTCAGCTGGTAAAGAATCCACCTGCAATGCGGGAGACCCGGGTTCGATCCCAGGGCTAGGAAGATCACCTGGAGAAGGAAATGGCTACCCACTCCAGTATTCTGGCCTAGAGAATTCCATGGACTGTATAGTGTGTGGGATCACAAAGAGTCAAACACAACTGAGCAACTTTTACTTTCCCTTTGGAGAGCTGACCTATCTTCTTATGGAAGAGGCTATGCTATTGAAATTTTCTTATTTTGGGGTCATTTGTAAACCAATTGAAATAACCACAAAGAAGCCAAAGCTCCATTTAGCTCCTGCTTTCACTAGAATGAGAATCTTAGGGGCATTTTACCCTCTGTGTTTCTAAATTAATGAGACACCCTGATGGCTTATTTACCTTGGCTCTTTTTCTAATTAGGCTATGGCTGATGTCATAGTTTGACCCCTTTGTGGGTTGGTTAGCTTTATTCAATTACATGGCTACAGGCTGCACTCATGACCCTAGTCCTTAGCCTTGCAAATGCTTGTTCCTGGGGATGCTGGGTCAGAGGGCTACATGTAAATGAACCAGTGAAAAGACAGTCCTCACTTCTGGATACACAATTCAAAGCATTTAACCTACTGATCTTGGGTCAATAGTGTCATCTTGGTTACCAAAAGACAATACATCACTACTGTAATTACTTCTGAGGCAGTAAAAAAGAATATTTTTAAAAAGGTTGTGTCTACACCTTGTCCCCTAATGAGAATTATTATGCTCACTGAGGTACTCTTTTCCCACACAACATGATCCATGATCTTTAACTGTCTAAAATGTTTTAAAATGACTCCTTTCCAACTGCCATGTCTAAAGAAATTAAAATCTATACTGTTTAGCTTTAGTTTCCCATGGCAACAGTGCCACACAACTTAATATATTTTAGGTACCGAAATATTGGCATCAAGTTCCTAATGTTAACTTTCCTTATGAGCAGTACAGTATCCATAATTCTGACTTGTAATTTATTCTTATTCCACATTAAATCAAAATATGTATATTGGAGAATTGAAGGAACTGGAGATTTCTTTGTTAGGAAGTGGATAAATGAATGAATAAATGTTCGGCACCCAGACAGTCATCAAAGGTATTTTTACAAATGTGGACTACTTGTAAAAGCAAACAAAATAAATCACAGAACAAGTGACACAGAAGCTAGAGATATGAAGTCAGGATTTTCTGCTTTGAGGGTAGGGAGACCAAGTGCTATAATGCATGCAGACTGTCATAATATTTGTATTTTCGGGAACATGGTATACCCGATTTAGGTTTGTTTTCCTGAGATCTAGACCAGGCCTGCAGTATTTATAGCTCTTAATTTGATCATCCTTTAGATGTTAGTATCTCATTTATAATTGTTGGAGAATGGGGGAAAAATGAAAGATGACTTATGCCTTTAGGGTTAATCTGCCTCTCTTCTCATTGGACTCAACCTTGGCAGAAGGATGCTGTGGGACCCATAAATCAGGAAGATATCCTGATTTGATATGCTGACATAGGCCTGTCTCTGTAGTAATATGTTCTTTAATGCTCTGTTGAACCTGTTCTTTTTAGTGAAATGAAAATGCATGTGTTTTACATACTTGGTCTAGTTGGTTGTTTGATAAAGTGAGATTTCCCTTATTCTTTTTCCTCCTCATTTTCCACAGAGACTGCCAGTGTTGAGAGGGCTAGCAGATAGTTTGAAAAATGATCATTTAGGATATACTGTTCTCTACTAACTTTGAGTACATCCAAATAGTGATCCAGCTAAATGTAGTCCACTGGACACAGACTAAAGTTAATTTGACATCAAAAGTTTTTAACAACTGAATCCAGCTTCCAGGCTTCTAGCTACATGAGAGCTATTTCAAAAGAACTTTTTGCCATCTGCGTAAGAAGAGACAAATGTACCATGTTGTAGGAAGACCACATAAACATGACAGTTTCAAGAACTGCTTGATGTCACATGTGTAGGTATTAAAATATGCCTTTCTCTTGATAATACCACTTGAACAGGCAGTTCAATCATGCTAATCTCAGATATACATATTTAACGTTTTTTTAAAAAGAAGAATTGGTAGAGAAGATTCATCCTCCATCACCATATACTAAACAACATGCAGTATATAGTAAAGGGGAGCCTACTGAGATGTTTTCTGTGTCTCCTGGTCTTCCTTAGAATTCTGAGGGCCTCAAATACTTCCTAGTTGCAGGTTTGAGTTGGATCTACCCCAGAAAGAATGAGAGTCCATTCCCTAAAGACCTATACATAACCTGAAGAATACTGGAACAATAGTATATGACCTTGTATTTCTTTTTTCCCTCTTCATCTTCCAATTAGCCAGTGTCATGTTGAAGAATGGGAGTACCCTATGGATATACAGATAAAAATATTCCAAAATTGTTTTTTTTTTTTTGTTAATGTAGGTCAGAGCTGCCCACACCCCTTGAGTTGAATTAAAACCTTTGAAGTTTGTAGTCTATTTTGATATTTTGCCTCGTAGAATTATTTATTTTTGTGACTTTGACTTTTTGGTAGAGGGAAAGAAACTCGACCTGCCAACTCACATTTTTTTTTGTTTATAAGTCACTGGTGGAGGGGCTTTTTTTAGAATTAATAATTTGTATTGCTTATACATGAACTTGCAAAAGTCATAAAGGTAACCATACTTGCATATAAATCATGGAAATGTAGAGTTAGATATTCTTGTTGTGAAAATATAGATATGAATAAATACATGAAATCAATTTATACACCATAGAATGTATGTGCGTATAATGCTGTTTGAAGGCTTATAAAGAATATCTGATTACTCAATTCATATACAGTCATCCCTCAGTATCCTTGGGGATTAATTCCAGGACTCCCTTCTAATACCAAAATCCATGGATGCTCGAGTCCCCTATATAAAATGTCATAGAATTTACATATAACCAAGCATCCACCTGTATACTTTAAATCATCTTTATATTGCTTATAATACCTAATACAGTGTAAATTATTTATCAATTTACAATTTATTTATGGATTTACAGCTATGAAAATAGTTGCCAGCACACAACAAATTCAGTTTTTGCTTTTAGGAAGTTTCTGGAATTTTTTCCAAATATTTTCAATCTGAATTTGGTTGAATCTTCAGATACAGAGAGCCAGCTGTACTACTTAATGTGAACTTCTTTCTAGTTCTTTTTGTTGGGTCAAAGAAACATCTGAATTTAAATATTCATAGACTCTTGTCTTTAGCCTAAGAAATAAAAGTACTGAGAAGATGTTTTATTTCTGTGGTACTTTTTTTTGCCTCATAAGTAATTTTTCACATATCTCCTTTAGGGAAAAATACATGGACTAATAATTTTCCAGTTGTGATTATTTTGCAAATGTAATTCCTGATTTTGTAAAGGAAAACCCTCTTAAAAATAAAACGTACAGTCCTTGTGTCTCATGTCTAATCCCCTTCCAGTTACAACCCACACAATCCAAGCTGATCACAGAGAGAATAGTTGCAGAGTGACAATTACAGAGTTTTGTGCAAAGTGCATAAGACATGCAGAAAGTATTCAAGAATATAATCAATACTAATTGAAGTTGTATTGAGAATCATCTGACAGAGATGGACAAAGGAAGGCTAATGCTGCTCCAGGGAAACCCTTGAGTCAGGTCCTAAGACAAGGGAGGCTTTAGGTATATCTGGAACTAGAGGAATGATGCTAAAGCTGAAACTCCAGTACTTTGGCCACCTCATGCGAAGAGTTGACTCATTGGAAAAGACTCTGATGCTGGGAGGGATTGGGGGCAGGAGGAGAAGGGGATGACAGAGGATGAGATGGCTGGATGGCATCACCGACTCAATGGATGTGAGTTTGAGTGAACTCCGGGAGTTGGTGACGGATGGGGAGGCCTGCTGTTGCTGCTGCTAAGTCGCTTCAGTCGTGTCCGACTCTGTGCGACCCCATAGATGGCAGCCCACCAGGTTCCCCTATCTCTGGGATTCTCCAGGCAAGAACACTGGAGTGGGGTGCCATTTCCTTCTCCAGTGCAGGAAAGTGAAAAGTGAAAGTGAAGTCTTTCAGTCGTGTCCGACCCTTAGCGACCCCATGGACTGCAGCCCACCAGGCTCCTCCGTCCATGGGATTTTCTAGGCAAGAGTACGGGAGTGGGGTGCCATTGCCTTCTCCTGGCATGCTGCAATTTATGGCGTCACAAATAGTCAGACACGACTGAGCGACTGAACTGAACTGAACTGAGAACTAGAGGAATCAGAGATAAGAAGAAAAATACAAACTCACAAGGATGTCTTCTGGACCCAAAACAAAAAGATGAAGATGAGTACTGTGTTGGTTAGTGAGAAATGGAAAATGGTGAATCAGTAGACAGTTGTAAGCTAATTTTAGACTTTTCACTGTTTTCTTCAGCAGTGATTTGCTTCTGTACAGAAGTATTATCTGCTTTAAGTGACAGTAGCTAAAGAATCCAAATATCAAGGATTTATGCCCATCTGGTTGCTTTTTGCTTTTTCTTTATTCATGCAAATGGCAGGCTTTAGAATCTTGAACCATATAGTTCTGAGTATTTTTGTGAATGTGAGGAGTGATAATCCTTACTGGCAGTTCTTTATTTTTTTGTGTCTGCCAGTGTCCATTTTAGTATTTTGCCAGTGCAGACTCTCCACCTGCAATCAGCTACACAGGTTTGTTTTACTTTGTTTTTTTCAAACTCTGGTAATCAAGGTTTCATTTTATTCCCTGACAATATTATATCCAAATTATCTGCGCCTTTTCTCTGTAGATATTGCTTCCTAATAGATTGTCTATTCCAGCCTTAATAAGCATTCCTAGGCTTGCCAGAGAGGAAACTTAAGAAAGAGTGTAGCTCTTGTATAAATTCAATGTTTTCAAATAGTCAGCCAAAGCATGTAATGAACATTAGAGAGAGAAAGGGGAATAATGGTATCTCAGGCAGAGAAAGCAGTATGCACAAAAATTAAATTTGTTCTTTGAGCAACAGTAGTATAGCTGGGGAACTGTTTATATGGAAACATGATAGGAGATGAGGCTGGAAATATGGGCCTCTTTTGAGTACGTAATAAATATTTTTGAACCTTCATGTGTCAGGCACTATACACGGATTTGTCTGTACAAGGATGAATAGAGTATTTTCATGAACTAACAGTAGGATGGTGATAGGCTTGTAATGCAAGTTCCATTATAATGTAAATACAGTCAGAGTTAAACAAAGGCTGTTTAGGCAGTTGAGGAGGTGAGTACCAATCTTAGCCTGGATGCAGAAAGGGGTAAGATATCATGAGGAGAACAAAATGAGGAGCCAAGGGAGTCCAGCACCAAATCCTGAGATGTCCCAGCATTCAAAGGACCAGGGAGTTTCACAGTCTATGGAGTTTATGGCAATTTAAAATTGAAAACTATTTGGTGTTTAGAATGCCTTAGAAAGTGCTTTCTCCTGAAGATTCAGAAAGTGATTCAACTACAATCCTCATATTCAGTTGATTTCCCTTACAGAGAATGATATATTGGCATAACAACCTATGTGTATCTTTGTGGTCACATATGAATGAGCCAAAAATATATGGTAGCACTTGAATTCACAGTCATTTATTTAAAAATAAGACACCAAAAACAGAAGTACTAAAAGAAAATTTTGTTATATTAAACTTCATCAAAATTAAAACTTTTGCATTTCAGAAGACACCATTGAGAAAACGAGAAGGAAGGTCACAAACTGGGAGAAAGTATTTTCAAATAATATAACATCCAATAGTGAACTTGCAGTCAGAATACATGAAGAATATTTACTGTTCAATTATGAGAAAGCAAGTAACCCAATTAAAAATGAGGAAAAGATATGAATAGTAATTTCATTAAAAAAGATATTGAAATGGTCAATAAGCACAGACAAAGATGCACAACATGATTATGACATTAATTATGAGGGGAATGCACATTAAAGCCACAATAGAATACTACTTCAAACCCACTTGAATAACTATAATAAACATGCATATATAATCATATGTGTTGGTGAGAATTTGGAGAAATGAGAATTTTCATATATTAAATAATGGGTATATAAAATGGCAAGCTGGTTTAGAAAAGCTTGATGTTGCTTCCAAAGATTAACATATATTTACAATATTACCTAGCAAATCTGCCCTTAGGATCTACCCAAGAAAAATGAAAACCTGTGTCTTGTACACAAATGTTTATAGCTAAATTCTTCATAATAGCTCACAAGTGAGAAAAATATCTATCAACATGTGAATATAAACAAATGGAGTATATCTGTGTGTGTGTGTGTGTGCATGCAGATGGATGGAATTCCCAAAATTTCTCTAGGCTATCTTAGAAAACATCTCGAAATATCTCATGTTTGATTTGTGTTATACTAGCAAATATATGGAGAAGGCAATGGCACCCCACTCCAGTACTCTTGCCTGGAAAATCCCATGGACAGAGGAGGCTGGTAGGCTGTAGTCCATGGGGTTGCACAGAATTAGACACGACTAAAGCGACTTAGCAGCATATATATTTACACTTTGGAATGTTTCCTTGTGCAACTAGAAAACTGCAATGGAAATTTGTGTTGACACTTCTATATTTAAAATGGATAGCCAATAAGGTCCTACTGTATAGCACAGGAAACTTTGCTCAATGTTATGTGGCAGACTGGATAGAAGGGGAGTTTTGGGGAGAATGGATACATACATATGTATGACAGAGTCCCTTTGCTGTCCACCTGAAACTATCACAACATATCAGCTATACTCTAATATAAAATAGAAAGGTTTTTTTTAATGTGTTGAAATGCAAGGATTGTGACATTTTAAAGTACTTATTTCTATGTATGCTGTGAGTTGATTGGATGACTTTTTTAAAATAACAACTTTTGAAGTGTAATATACATACAGAAAAGTATACAATACCCATAATATGTGTATAGGCTCTATTTTGACAAACTGAACATCTGATTTTTTAATCACAATTCTCAGGTAAAAAATGAATTTGGAAATATTCAGTAAGCACCAAAAAAAAAAAAAAACCCTTAATATAAATATTATAAAATAATCATGACATTTTTTTACTCTGAAGACGATTATACTCTTTACCCACACTAATATCAATAACATTCAGTCTTCCAAAATAGAGTTTCTGAGTCAGTCCACAATGGAGATGCCTTTTTCTTACTTTATTGTATAATTTTTACACAAGAGTACACCCAGCAGCAGTAAAATCCTCTTAGAGGATTTGTGAACAATAGGAGAAGGCGATATCACCCCACTCCAGTACTCTTGCCTGGAAAATCCTAGGGATGAAGGAGCCTGGTGGGCTGCAGTCCATGGGGTCGCTAGGAGTCGGACACAACTGAGAGACTTCACTTTTACTTTTCACTTTCATGCATTGGAGAAGGAAATGGTACCCCACTCTAGTGTTCTTGCCTGGAGAATCCCAGGGACACGGGAGCCTGGTGGGCTGCCATCTCCGGGGTCGCACAGAGTCGGACACGACTGAAGTGACTTAGCAGCAGTAAAGATTTTCTATAAGAATATGTACAGAAAACAAATTTCTTCAAACAGTTGTAAGTTCAAAAATTATCACCTATGGCAATATAAAGCAAGAAACAAATGCCTTAGTTTAATTTTCTATTAGAGCAATACGTGTAAAATAATACCTAAAATGGCTGCCAAATAACTTATTGAATTACCTGCTGCTTCTCATTTTGTTTTCTGAAGTTCCATAGTAAACCTTCTGCTGCTGCTGCTGCTGTTAAGTTGCTTCAGTCATGTCTGACTCTGTGCGACCCCATAGACAGCAGCCCACGAGGCTCCACCGTCCCTGGGATTCTCCAGATCAGAACACTGGAGTGGGTTGTCATTTCCTTCTCCAATGCATGAAAGTGAAAAGTCAAAGTGAAGTCGCTCAGTCGTGTCCGACTCTTTGTGACCCCATGGACTGCAGCCTACCAGGCTTCTCTGTCCATGGGATTTTCCAGGCAAGAGTACTGGAGTGGGTTGCCAAACCTTCTGAAGATTGACAAAAGAGAAACCATTCTGCTTCCCAATGTCTAAGGAAGTCAGTAGAAGCAGACAGAAGGCTGATTTTTCTACACTTAAGCTGGAAGGGAGAATTTTCTTGGATCAGGTTTCTATATTGGTTTGTTGAATTAGCTATCTGGTAGATGTATTCATCTATATTCCAAGAGAATCTCTGAAAAAAATATTTATACTTATAGTGGACAGTCTGGAAAGCAAGGAAGGGAGGGAGGGATGAAGAAAAGTTATATAGCTATATATGGTTATCAGTTCAGTTCAGTTGCTCAGTCGTGTCTGACTTTTTCTGACCACATGGACTGCAGCACACCAGGCTTCCCTGTCCTTCACAGTCTCCCGGAGCTTGCTCAAAATCATGCTCATCGAGTTGGTGACTCCATCAAGCTATCTCATCCTCTGCCATCCCTTTCTCCTCCTGCATTCAATCTTTCTCAGCATCCGGATCTTTCCCAATGAGTCAGTCCTTTGAATCAAGTGGCCACAATATTGGAGCTTCAGCTTCAGCACCAGTCCTTCCAATCAATATTCAGGAGTGAATTCCTTTAGGATTGACTGGTTAGATCTCCTTGCAGTACAAGGTCAAGGGTCTTTTCCAACATCACAGTTTGAAAGCATCAATTCTACAGTGCTCAGCTTTCCTTATGGTCCAAATCTCACATCCGTACATGACCACTGGATAAACGATAGCTTTGACTAGACCAATCTTTGTCAGCAAAGTAATGTCTCTGCTTTTTTAATATGCTGTCTAGGTTTGTCATAACTTTTCTTTCAATGAGAAAGCGTCTTTTAATTTCATGGCTGCAATCACCATCCACAGCAATTTTAGAGCCCAAGAAAATAAAGTCTGTCCCTGTTTCCATTGTTTCCTATCTATTTGCCATGAAGTGATGGAATAAGATGTCATGATCTTTTTTTTTTTTTAAATGCTGAGTTTTAAGCCAGCTTTTTCACTCTCCTCTTTCACCTTCATCAAGAGGCTCTATTTTTTTTTTTTTTTTTTAGTTAAATGACTTCTTTTCATTGAAGGCTAATTACTTTAAAGTGTTGTCGTGGTTTTTGCCATACTTTGATATGAATCAGCCAAGGGTGTACATGTGTCCCCCATCCTGAACCCCCATCCCACCTCCCTCCCCATCCCATCCCTCAGGGTCATCCCAGTGCACCAGTCCAGAGTGCCCTGTCTCATGCATCAAGCCTGGACTGGTGATATATTTCACATATGGTAATATATATGTTTCAATGCCATTCTCTCAAATCATCCCACCCTCATCTTCTCCCACAGAGTCCAAAAGTCTGTTCTTTACATCTGTGTCTCTTTTGCTGTCTTGCATATAGGGCATTGTTACCATCTTTCTATATTCCATATATATGCATTAATATACTGTATTGGTGTTTTTTTTTTTTTTCCTGGCTTACTACACTCTGTATAATATGCTCCAGTTTCATCCACCTCATTAGAACTGATTCAAATGCATTCTGTTTAATAGCTGAGTAATATTCCATTGTGTATATGTACTACAGCTTTCTTATCCATTCGTCTGTCGATGGACATCTAGGTTGCTTCCATGTCCTGGCTATTATAAACAGTGCTGCAATGAACATTAGGGTACATGTGTCTCTTTCAATTCTGGTTTCCTTGGTGTGTATGCCCAGCAGTGGGATTTCTGGGTCATATGGCAATTCTATTTCAAGTCTTTTAAGAAATCTCCACATTGTTCTCCATAGTGGCTGTTCTAGTTTGCATTCCCACCAACAGTGTAAGAGGGTTCATTTTTCTCTGCACCCACTCCAGCATTTATTGTTTGTAGACTTTTTGATAGCAGCCATTCTGATTGGCATGAGATGGTACCTCATTGTGGTTTTGATTTGCATTTGTCTGATAAGGAGTGATGTTGAGCATCTTTTCAAGTGTTTGTGAGCCATCTGTATGTCTTCTTTGGAGATATGTTTGTTTAGTTCTTTGGACCATTTTTTGATTAGGTCGTTTATTTTTCTGGAATGGAGCTGCAGGAGTTGCTTGTATATTTTTGAGATTAATTCTTTGTCAGTTGCTTCATTTGCTATTATACTTCCCATTCTGAAGGCTGTCTTTTCATCTTTCTTATAGTTTCCTTCATTGTGCAAAAGCTTTTAAGTTTAATTAGGGCCCATTTGTTTATTTTTCCTTTTATTCCCATTAGTCTGGGAGGTGGGTCATAGAGGATCCTGTTGTGACTTGCATCAGAGAGTGTTTTGCCTATGTTTTCCACTAGGAGTTTTACAGTTTCTGGTCTTACATTTAGATCTTTAATCTATATTGAGTTTATTTTTGTGTATGGTATTAGAAAGTGTTCTAGTTTTATTATTTTACAAGTGGTTGACCACTTTTCCCAGCACCACTTGTTAAAGAGATTGTCTTTTCTCCATTGTATATTCTTGCCTTCTTTGTCAAAGATAAGGTGTCCATAGGTGCGTGCATTTATCTCTGGGCTTTCTATTTTGCTCCACTGATCTATACTTCTGTCTTTGTGCCAGTACCATACTGTCTTGATGACTGTGGTTTGTAGTAGAGCCTGAAGTCAGACAGGTTGATTCCTCCAGTTCCATTCTTCTTTCTCAAGATTTCTTTGGGTATTTGAGGTTTTTGTATTTCCATACAAGTTGTGAAATTATTTGTTGTAGCTTTGTGAAAAATACCATTGGTAGCTTGATGGGGATTGCATTGAATCCATAGATTGCTTTGAGTAGTACATTCATTTTCACTATATTGATTCTTCCAATCCATGAACATGGTACATTTCTCCATCTATATGTCTCATCTTTGATTTCTTTCATCAGTGTTTTATAGTTTTCTATATATAGGTCTTTTGTTTCTTTAGGTAGTTTTATTCCTAAGTATTTTATTCTTTTCACTACAATGGTGAATAGAATTATTTCCTTAATTTTTCTGTTTTCTCAGTGTATAAGAATGCAAGGGATTTCTGCGTCTTAATTTTATATCCTGCAACTTTATTATATTCACTGATTTGCTCTAGTAATTTTCTGGTGGAGTCTTTAGGGTTTTCTATGTAGAGGATCATAGAAAACTCTCTCTGCTTTTACTCTCACTGCAAACAATGAGAGTTTACTTCTTCTTTTCCAATCTGATTCCCTTTTAAAATTTTTCTTCTCCGATTGTTGTGGCAATAACTTCCAAAACTATGTTGAAGAGTAGGGGTGAGAGTGGGCAGAATTATCTTGTTCCTGAATTTAAAGGAAATGCTTTCAATTTTTCACCATTGGGGATAGTATTTGCTGTGGGTTTGTCATATACAGCTCTTATTATGTTGAGGTATGTTCCTTCTATTCCTGCTTTCTAGAGGGTTTTATCATGAATGGATGTTGAATTTTGTCAAAGGTTTTCTCTGCATCTATTGAGATAATCATATGGTTTTTATCTTTCAATTTGTTAATGTGGTATATTGCATCGATTCATTTGCAGATATTGAAGAATCCTTGCATCCCTGGGATAAAGCCCACTTGGTCGTGATGTATGATCTTTTCCATATGTTGTTGGATTCTGTTTGCTATAATTTTATTAAGGATTTTTGCATCTATGTTCATCGGTGATATTGGCCTGTAGTTTTTTTTTTCTTTTCTTTTTTTTTTTTGTGGCATTATTGTTTGGTTTTGGTATTAGGGTGATGGTGGCCTCATAGAATGAGTTTGGAAGCTTACCTTCCTCTGCAATTTTCTGGAAGAATTTGAGTAGGATAGGTATTAGCTCTTCTCTAAACTTTCAGTAGAATTCAGCTGTAAAGCTGTCTGTCTGGTCCTGGGCTTTTGTTTACTGGAAGATTTCTGATTACAGTTTCGATTTCCATGTTTGTGATGGTTCTGCTAAAATTTTCGATTTCTTCCTAGTTCAGTTTTGGGAGTTATACTTTTCTAAGAATTTATCCATTTCTTCCAATTTGTACATTTTATTGGCATATAGTTGTTGATAGTAGTCTCTTATGATCCTTTGTATTTCTGTCTTGTTTGTTGTGATTTCTCCATTTTCATTTCTAAGTTTGTTGATTTGATTCATTTCCTTTGTTTCTTGATGAGTCTGGCTAATGGTTTGACTATTTTATTTATTTTCTCAAAGAGCCAGCTTTTAGCTTTGTTGATTTTCACTATGGTCTCATTTCTTTTGCAGTTATTTCTGCTCTAATTTTTATGATTTCTTTCCTTCTACTAACCTGGGGTGCTTCATTTCTTCTTTTTCTAGTTGCTTTAGATGTAGAGTTTGGTTATTTATTTGATTTCTATCCTGTTTCTTGAGGTAGGCTTATATTGCTATGAACCTTCCCCTTATCATTGCTTTTACTGAATCCCATAGGTTTTGGGTTGTTGTGTTTTCATTTTCATTCGTTTCTATGCATATTTTGATTACTTTTTTGATTTCTTCTGTGGTTTGTTGGTTATTCAGAAGGGTGTTGTTTAGCCTGCACATGTTTGTATGAACAAACAGCCCTCATGTGTTTCTTGCCAGCTGCCTGCCTCTCTGCCTCCAGCAGGCAGATGGGCAGGTCTGCAGCCAGCTAGCTCTCTTTGGGTATTCTCTCAATTATTTCTTTTGTGAGTGGACCCGACAGTGCCTTAGGTTAGAGCTATTCACGGGAAAGTGCTCTCTCTGTTTCACTCTTACCTCTCTCTCTCTCTCTCTCTCTCTCTCTCTCTCTCTCTCTCTCTGGCTATCCCATGGTTTGGGTTACTATTTCACCTTAGCTCCCTCAGATTTCCCTCAGGGCATTCAGGCCCAGTCCTTACCCTAAGCAATGCAGCCCACGCCTCCCTTTTCAGCCCCCGCTTGCTGGTGGTGGACTTGAGCATCTGGGCTATTTCTCTGCTGGAAGTTGTAATTAGGGGCACAATCTGTGGGTTTTATTTATTGATTTTTTCCTCCAGGTTATGTTGCCCTCTGAGATTCCAAAACTCCCCACAAACGCGCCAGTGAGAGGGTTTCCTTGTGTTTGGAAACTTCTCCTTTCTTATGACTCCTTCCTCAGGATGGGTCTCTGTCCCTAACTCTTTTGTCTCTCTTTTTGTCTTTTATATTTTGGCCTACCTCCTTTTGAAGACAACGGGCTGCCTTTCTGGCTGCCTGATGTCCTCTGCCAGCGTTCAGAAGTTGTTTTGTGGAAGTTGCTCAATGTTCAAATGACCTTTCAATGAATTTGTAGGGGAGAAAGTGGTTTCCCCATTCTATTCGTCCGCCATATTAGGGCAGCTCCCTCTGTCTATTTTATTTATCTCCTCAAAGAACCAGCTTTTTTTGTTGTTGTTGATTTTTGCTATAGGCTACTTTGTTTCTTTTTCATTTATTTTTGCCCTAATTTTTATGTTTCTGTCCTTCTACTAACTCTGGGGTTCTTCATTTCTCCTTTTTGTAGTTGCTTTATGTGTAGGGTTAGGTTATTTATTTGATTTTTCTCTTTTCTTGAGGTAAGCTTGTATTGCTATGAACGTTCCCCTTAGCACTGCTTTTACTGAATCCCATAGGTTTTGGGTTTTCGTGTTTTCATTTTCATTTGTTTCTATGCATATTTTGACTCATTTTTTTATTACTTCTGTGATTTCTTGGTTATTCAGAAGTGTGTTGTTTAGCCTCCATATGTTTGTATTTTTAAATAGTTTTTTTTTTTTTCCTGTAGTTGACATCTAATCTTACCACATTATGATCAGAAAAGATGCTTGAGATTATTTCTTTTTTTTTTTTTTATTTACCATTGCTAGATTTATGGGCTAGGATGTGATCTATCCTGGAGCATGTTCCGTGTGCATTTGAGAAAAAAAGGTGAAGTTCATTGTTTTAGGGTGAAATGTCCTATAGATATCAATTAGGTCTAACTGGTCCATTGTATCATTTAAAGTTTGTGTTTCCATGCTAATTTTCTGTTTAGTTGATCTATCCACAGGTGTAAGTGGGGTATTAAAGTCTCCCACTATTATTGTGTTACTATTAATTTTCCCTTTCATATTTGTTAGCATTTGCCTTACATATTGTGGTGCTCCTATGTTGGATGCATATATATTTATAACTGTTACGCCTCCTTCTTGGACTGATCCTTTGATAATTATGTAATGTTCTTCTTTGTCTCTTTTCACGGCCTTTACTTCAAAGTCTATTTTGTCTGATATGAGTATTACTACTCCTGCTTTCTTTTGGTCTCCATTTGCATGAAATACCTTTTTCCAGCCCTTCACTTTCAGTCTGTATGTGTCCCTAGGTTTGAGGTGGATCTCTTGTAGACAGCATATATAGGGGTCTTCTTTTTGTATCCATTCAGCCAGTTTTTGTCTTTTGGTTGGGGCATTCAACCCATTTACATTTAAGGTAATTATTGATAAGTATGATCCCATTGCCATTTATTTTGTTGTTTTGGGTTCAAGTTTATGCACCTTTTCTGTGTTTCCTGTCTAGGGAAGATCCTTTAGCAATTGTTGGAGAGCTGGTTTGGTGGTGCTGAATCCTCTCAGTTTTTGCTTGTCTGTAAAGCTTTTCATTTCTCTTTCATATTTGAATGAGATCCTTGCTGGGTATAGTAATCTGGGTTGTAGGTTTTTCTCTTTCATGACTTTAAGTATGTCCTGCCATTCCCTGCTGACCTGAAGAGTTTCTAGTGAAAGTTCAGCTGTGATCCTTATGGGAATCCCATAAGGGTTGTGTGTTATTTGTTGCTTTTCCCTTGTTGCTTTTAATATTTGCTCTTTGTGTTTGATCCTTGTTAATTTGATTAATATATGCCTTAGGGTGTTTCACCTTGGGTTTATCCTGTTTTGCACCCTCTGGGTTTCTTGGACTTGGGTGGCTATTTCCTTCCCCATTTTAGGGAAGTTTTCAACTATTATCTCCTCAAGTATTTTCTCATGGCCTTTCTTTTTGTCTTCTTCTTCTGGGACTTCAATGATTTGAATGTTGGGGTGTTTATCATTGTCCCAGAGGTCTCTGAGGTTATCTTCATTTCTTTTAATTCTTTTTCTTTTCTTTTTTTTTTTTTTACACTCTGTTTCATTTATTTCTACCATTCTATCTTCCACCTCACTTATCCTATCTTCTGCCTCAGTTATTCTACTGTTGGTTCCCTCCAGAGTTCTTTTGATCTCAGTTATTGCATTATTCATTATTGAATGACTCTTTTATTTCTTCTAGGTCCTTGTTAAACCTTTCTTCTCAATCCTTGTCTCCAGACTACTTATCTGTAACTCCATTTTGTTTTCAAGATTTTGAATCATCTTTACTACCATTATGATGAATTACTTTTCAGGTAGACTCCCTATCTCCTCTTTTGTTTGGTCTGGTGGGCATTTATCATCTTCCTTTACCTGCTGAGTATCTCTATGCCTTTTCCTTTTGTTTAAATCACTGTGTTTTTGGTGGCCTTTCTGTATGCTGGAAGTTTGTGGTTCCTCTTTATTGTGGAGGTTCCTCTCTGTGGGTGTGGTTGCACTACTGGCTTGTCAAGGTTTCCTGCTTAGGGAAGCTTGCATCAGTGTTCTGGTGGGTGGATCTGGATCTCTTCTCTCTGGAGTGCAGTGAAGTGTCCAGTAGTGACTTTCGAGGTGTCTACTGGTTTGTTGGAGCAGACTGTATTTTAATGCTCAGGGCTATTTTTCTGTGTTGCTGAAGATTATCATGGTATATTTTGCTCTGGAACTTGTTGACTCTTGGGTGGAGCTTCGTTTCAGTATAGGTATGGGGCTTTTGGATGAGCTCTTGTTGATTAAGGAGTTGATCAGGAGTTCCCTGGTGTTCTCAAGTTTTGGATTTAAGCCTGTGCCTCTGGCTTTCAGTCTTATACTTACAGTAGCCTTAAGACTTCTCCATCCATACAGCACTGATGATAAAACATCTAGGTAATTGTGAAAAGATTCTCCCCAATGAGGGACACCTAGAGAGGTTCACAGAGTTGCATGGAGAAGAGAAGAGGGATGAGGGAGATAGAGATGAACAGGAGGACAAGAGGGGAAATCAAAAGGGGAGAGAGCAATCTAGACAGTAATCAGTTCCCTATGTAGTCTTCACAGTCTGGAACACCTAGAGAGGTTCACGGAGTTCCTTAGAAAAGAGAAAGAGGGATAAGGGAAATAGAGGTAACCAGGAAGAGAAGAGGGGGAGTCAAAAGGGGAGAGACCAGTCTAGCCAGTAATCAGTTCTCTAAGTGTTCTCCACAGCCCAGAACACCCAAGGAGATTCACAGAGTTAAGTAGAGAAGAGAAGGAGGAGGGAGGAGATAGAGGTGATATGGGGGAGAAAAGGGAATGTCAAAAGGGGAGAGAGCAAGCAAGCCAGTAATCACACTCCTAAGTAAAAATGAGTAGTGAAGATTAGATTCTTAAAGGTACAAAATTGATAACAAATATCAAAAAGCAAATATTAAAAATCTAGAATAGAGGTTAGACTCCGAAAAATATAATATTAAAAATACAAAACAATATCAATCACAAAAATTATAAAAAATATATATGGGAAATCTGCTTTAAAATATGGAGAAGGAAATGGCAACCCACTCCAGTATTCTTGCCTGGAGAATCCAATTGACAGGGAAGCCTGGTAGGCTGCAGTCCATGGGGTCGCACAGAGTCGGACACGACTGAAGTGACTTAGCAGCAGCAGCAACTTAAAAATAGGGTCATTTTTTTTGCAAGGTAATAGGTTATAAAAATGAAAATTAAATGAGTAATACAAACTGAAAAATAAAAAAAATAAAAAATGATATCTATGAATTTCTTTGGAGCTGTTGCAGACAGTGTGGTGTCAGTTCAATTTCTGATAGTTCCTTGTTCCAGCTTATACTTCTTCTCAAGGTCTATAGGCCCCTTCCAATGCTTAGTCAATGCTAACTACAGGGTTTTAATCTGTTGCACCTGTCACTTCCAGAGTGGCTCCCTCTTCTTGTTTATTTTGGTTTCCTCTGTTTGCAAGTCTCTTCAGTGCCTAAGTTCCACCCTAACACAAGGGGGTGAAGGTGGTCACTTATTTAGGCTCACTTTTATAGTTTTGTTGTGGGGAGGGAGGAACACTGCAAACAATATCACTGGCATGTGTGGGGAGTGCTTGCAGTATATGGACCACACTGGATTTGCCCCAGCTCACAGCGTGTGCTTTCCCTGTCTACAGTTCTCAGGCTCCAGGTTGCTCTGCAGGTGAACTGTCTAAAGTGGGTCCTGGGTTGTATACACTTCCCAGGTCTAAGCTGATCAGGTTCAGGTTCTCCGGTACTCCACAAAGGTACAGACTCGGTTGGGCTTGTGTTTTGTGCCCTTTCCAGATCCAAGGAGCTCAGGCGACCAGTTGCTTGGCAAGTGCACTATCCCAGGTGTGAGTGCATCTTATCACTTCCCTGGTCCCAGACACTCGGTTTCTTGGGTGTGCTGCAAGAGCGCAGTCTCAGGTGTGTCATGTGTCTCCTCTTGGGGGCTGATGTCAGGCTGCAACCCTCCTGGCAGATGTCAACTGTCCAGGATTCCAGGAAGACTTTGTTAGCAACTGGGAATCTGCTCACAGTTTGGTGGAGGATGACGTCTCTTGGGCCAAGATTGCCTCTCGCCTTCCAACTCTGGCTGTCACCCACCTGCCTCTCTACCTCCAGCAGGAGGTCTGGTGGTCTGCAGCCAGCTAGCTCTCCTTGGGTATTTGCTCAGTCCTTTGTTCTGTGAGCCTGCCAGGCTGTGCCTTAGGTTAGAGTTTTTTGCAGGAAAGTTCTTTCTGTCTCTCCCCTTTTTCTTTCTCTCTCTCTGGCTATCCCACAGTTTGGGTAGCTATCTCATGTTAGCACCTTCAGATTGTCCTTAGGGCATTCAGGCTTGGTCCTTACCCTAAGCATGCAACCCACCCACGCCTCACAACAGATGTGAGCATCTGGGCGATTTCTCCACTGGGAATTGTGGTTAAGGCACTAATTCTGTGTGTGTGTGTGTGTGTGTGTGTGTGTGTGTGTGTGTGTGTGTGTTTTCCCCTCCTCTTATGTTGCCCTCTGAGATTCCAAAACTCCCCATAAACCCACTGGTGAGAGTGCTTCCTGGTGTTTGGAAACTTCTCCTCCCTCACAACTCCCTCCCTGATATGTGTCTCTGCCCCTAACTCTTGTCTTTCTTTTTGTCTTTTATATTTTATTCTACCTCCTTTCAAAGACAATGGGCTACCTTTCTGGGTGCCTGGTGTCCTCTACCATCATTCAGAAGTTGTTTTGTGGAAGTTGCTCTGCATTCAAATGACCTTTCAATGAATTTGTGGGGGAGAAAGTGGTCTCCCCATCCTATTCCTCTGCCATCTTAGAACTACACCCACAAGAGGCTCTTTAGTTCCTCTTCACTTTCTGCCATAAGGGTGGTGTCATTTACATATCTGAGGTTGTTGATATTTCTCCCAGAAATCTTGATTCCGGGTTGTGCTTCATCCAGAATGGCATTTCATATGATGTACTCTGCATACAAGGTAAATAAGCAGGGTGACGATATACAGCTGTGACGTATTCTTTTCCAATTTTAAATCAGCTTGTCATTCTATGTCCGGTTCTAACTGTTGCTTCTTGACCTGCATATGGGTTTCTCAGGAGGCAGGTAAGGTGGTCTGGTATTCCCATCTCTTTAAGAATTTTCAACAGTTTGTGGTGATCCACACAATCGAAGGCTTTGGCATAGTCAATAAAGCAGAAATAGATATTTTTCTGGAACTCTCTTGCTTTTTTGATGATCCAATGGATGTTGGCAATTTGATCTCTGGGTTCCTCTGCCTTTTCTAAATCCAGCTTGAACATCTGGACGTTCACGGTTCATGTACTGTTGAATCCTGGCTAGGAGAATTTTGAGCATGACCTTGCTAGCATGAGAGATGAGTGCAATCATGTGGTAATTTGAGTATTCTTTTCTCAAGACTACCATATGACCCAGCAATACCACTTTTAGGCATATACCCTGAAGAAATCAAACCTGAAGAAAGACAGATATACCCCAATGTTCATTACATCACTATTTACAACAGCTAAGACATGGAAACAACCTAGATGCCCATCAACAGATGAATGGATAAATAAGCTGTGGTACATATATACAGTGGAATACTGTAATACTACTCAGACATAAAAAGGAACACATTTGAGTCAGTTCTCATGAGGTAGAGGAACCTAGAGCCTATTATACAGAGTAAAGTAAGTCAGAAAGAGAAAAAAAGAATATCGTATATCAACACATATATATGGTATCTAGAAGGATGATACTGATGAACCTGTTTGCAGAGTAGCAATGGAGACAGAGACATAGAGAACAGACTTATGGACAAGGGTGGGGGAGAAGAGGGAAAAGGTGAGATGAATGGAAAGAGTAGCATGGTAACATATGCAGTACCACATGTAAGTAGATGGCCAATGGTAATTTGTTGTATGACTCAGGTAACTCAAACTGGGGCTCTGTAGTAACCTAGAGGGGGTGGGAATGGGAAGGAGCTGAGAGGGAGATTCAAGAAGGAGGGAGCATATGTACACTTATGGCTAATTCATACTGGTGTATGATAGAAATCAAACCAATATTGTAAACCAATCATCAATCAATTAAAAAATAAATAAATATTAAAAAAGAAAAAAAAAGGCTGAGTGATGAAGATTTTATACTTTTAAACTGTGGTGATGGAGAAGACTCTTGAGAGTCCCTTGAACCGCAAGGAGATCAAACCAATCAATCCTAGAGGAAATCAACCCTGAATATTCATTGGAAGGACTGATTCTGAAGCTCCAATACTTTGGCCACCTGATATGAAGAGCCTACTCACTGGAGAAGACCCTGATACTTGGAAAGGCTGAAGGCAAAAGGAGAAGAGGGTGGCGGAGGATGAGATGGTTAGATAGCATCAACCGAGTCAATGGACATGAATTTGAGCAAACCCCAGGAAAAAGAGAAAACAGAGGAGCCTGGCATGTTGCAATACATGGGGTCACGCAGAGACAGATATGATTTAGTGACTGAACAACAACAACAACAGGTCCAAGGTGGAGTCACATCTCTCCAGGACACTAAACCAAGATTTAATTGTTGTTTCAACTTCTCCTAGGAAAGGAGTATCTGACATTTTTAGGTTGGCCCTAGGGAGTCATGTTACCTGAAATAATATTTCTTTTATTTTCCTAATAACCTCTTTGTCTCACCCTGTTTCTAGAAAATCCTTACCTTTTGTCCACCTCCTTAGAACATCCTTCTATTTACTACATGATATGCTGCCCAATTCATGAGTCATTGAACAAAGTCACTTAGATCTTCAAATTCACTTGAATGTTGTTCTTGAACATGGCAAATGTATTAAGATAAAGAAGATATGTTTTGGAGTGAGGATGGATGTACTGCAGGAAACATTGATACTCCAAAGGCCTCATCTGACCCACCTGCCTTTATGCTGACAGACATTGAATACAGGTGTAGGGACACAGGAGAGCCACTTGAACTCTCATTTATAAATGATCATAATCTCTATAAAATATTATTAATGAACTGGACACTTCACTTATGTTTTTTCACTGAAAATGGGTAAAGTAAAAACAAAGCTGAGGGGCTTTTGTAAAGTGGCTCTGTGGAAAGTAAAATTGCCATTAGTAAACCCACCATGTATTCGAGAATATCTTCTACAACTCACTTTTTCTACATAAATTCCACACAAAGGACAGGTAGAACATCCTGTTGGGGGCCAGAGTGAGGTACTCCGCCCATGGCAAAGGTCATGAGGAAGGAGGCTTGACATACGCAAAGGCAGGATCGAGCCTCAGGAGTCCCCCTGGAAATCCTCCAGCGTCTACCACCATAACCAGAGCCTGCCTACTTTACTACTTTGTGCTCACCTACACCTCTGACTTTACGGGGGGCTGTCCCCCACCACCTCTTTTGGAGAAGGAGTTAACTTAGAGCTCCAGTTAATAATAATTCCTGGGCGTGATAAGAGTGTTTTAACCTACAAACTCCTCTGAAGGTTCTCTAGCCTGCCTGACAGGCTCGTCCGGCCACATGTGATCACTCACAGCCTCCCAACCGTGAGAGGCACAAGATGCTTTAAACCTTCTAAAAACAGGTTCCTTAGAAAAGTTAGAAAACTATTAGTATAAGTATAATGGGCTAATTAGAAATTGTGTTGGTGAAGGGTTTTTCATTTGTTGAGCCAATGTTTGTTGCTAAGTCTCCATATCCCCTGCCCTTACACACATTAATGAATATATAGAATTAACCTTTGATATTAATCACGTTAGACCTTAGGCTAAGTAAATTCTTTCCTTAACTAAAACCCACTACACCCTCACCCTGTAGGAATGTAACTTTATTTGGGTGGCGTCTGTTTTGAGAATAATCAGCCCTGGAGAAATAAGTGTCCTGATTGACTGACCGCTGTCACAAGGAGAGGGTCGTAAATTGTCAGCAGGCCCCCCTGGCCAGAAGATGATGTAACACCCCTAAGACCTCTGTATACATTTGTGTGAAGCACCTGACTTTAATAAAAGTCAGGACTGCTGTCCCCACGTGACTTTTGTATAACATCTTAGTGTATAAAAACAGACTCTGGAAAATAAAGAATTGGGATCAGTTTCTCGAAATACTGGTCTCCCCATGTCGCTCTCTCTCTCACTCTGGTTGAGTGTCCATCTGGAGCGCGGAACCCGCCATGCTTACTAATTATGCCTGGGCTTCTAAGATCCGACCGGGGAGGCCTCAGTGTCTCCTCTCCTTCGGGAGAACGGAAGGACGCCTGTGGCCTACGTAAGTGGTGCAAACTTCTTGTCTTGAAGTTTTATTGGTCTCCCGCATAAACTAAGCTACTCAGCCTCTTTTCTCCACTGAATTTTCCTACTGAGCTATCCTTATTCTATTACTCTTTATATCTCTGATCAATATCTAATTGAAACTATCGTATCCTGATCCTCGCCTATGCCGTCTCTCCTTCGAATACCCTGGATCAGTCGGGGCTGGTCCCCGGCAACATCCAAAGTGAATTGAGTATTAGCTTTGAAACTTAGTGGTATACCAACTTAGAATGCTCAGCGTCAATTTCACTGATGCCTTTAAAAATGAACTTGCACAATACTTTTAGCTGAAACTTAGAAACTTTTTTGCAGTCAATCTTGCCAAGAAAAAACTCATGTATTAATAATATTTTGGGTCTTTTACCATCCTAAGTCAGCATGCAATTTACCTCTTCTTGGCCTGAGTTATATGTCTTTAGTTTGCATACAGCACTTCTTGGCCCACTTGGCACTGCATGTAACACTGAGTGACTGAACTGAACTGATAACACAATCTAGAGGCAAACTGAGAAAGTACATATAGAAAGAGCTTTGAAAATGACACCTGAATTCCAAGGCAAACTTCAGGGGATTACTGTGGATCTTCTTGAAGCCTTTAGCTGAGTCTCCAATGACCCCATTAGGGTGAAAGTTAAAAGCAATTTTAAAGCTACCAATTGATAGCTGTCACAGAGCAGTCCCCCCATTATCCATATTTCATTTTACTCATATTTTCAGAAAGAGTATAGAAAAAGTGGTTTGGAGGACCATTCTCATCTCAGTACTTTCAGGTCAGTTTTGCATTCTGAACAAATGGATAATTATTTAATTCTTAAAAACTGTGGTGAACCATTCTGATTGACTTCCCTGGTGGCTCAGATGGTAAAACGTCTGTCTACAATGTGGGAGACCTGGGTTTGATCCTTGGGTCAGGAAGATCCTCTAGAGAAGGAAATGGCAACCCACTCCAGTATTCTTGCCTGGAAAATCCCACTGATGGAAAAGCCTGGTAGGTTACAGTCCGTGGGGTCACAAAGAGTCGGACATGACTGAGTGACTTCACCACCACCAAACCATTCTGAGTTTTACTTATAGCTAGGCACTGCTTCTCATTGTTATGATTTTTAGAAGTACACCCTGACATATGAGGACCATTTTTATCCTCCACTAAACTGGAGCCACACATCCACAATTACAATAGTGACTCGGGCCAAAAATGTGCCTTTACCTGAATTATGGAGCCAATTACACCTACTCCTAGAGTGGCAGATGATTGAAAAGTGTAAGAGCTTGCTTGCAGTAAAGCTCTGCAGTTCTTCATCTTCATTTTTTTCCAGGATATGTTTTCTTGATTTTTATAAGACAAGAAAACAAAAGATTCCAGAACCTCAGTATTGTGAGGGCAATAGAGGGTTTATATGCAAATTAGGAACAACAGAGAGTCATGAGAGAAACAGAAGAGAGGAGAGGAACAACAGTTTGGAAGACATGTCATCCTATTTTAATCTCTGGAAAACTGTGTGACATTATACTCTACTGTGAAATCTACTACTGTGTTGAGGATGAAAAGAGATAATCCACAAGGAGGAGAGAAGGGGGAAAAGATTTGTGTTATTAATGGTTTAAATGCCTCATAGTCTCTGTTTAAATACAATCCTGATGAATTGTTCTTAAAAATGGTATTGATCTAGGTAATCAATCTTGGAGCTTTTGTCAAAAAGGATTTTTTCACCAAAACTACAGTATTGATTACTTGCATCAAAGCAAGCTTTAAAAAAAGAGAAATGCATTGAAGTCAAAGCTATTGCTGATGCACCTAAAAATACCCAAGTTGTACATCGACCCCCATTTAAAAAAAAATGATTCCAATAGCAATCACTAGCAGTTCTTTGCTTCACCCCCCATCTGTCTTCTCTTGATACCTACCCCTCACTTTAACAAGCCAGGTTGCACTAACTGAGCTCTAGCCTTGCCAAACAAAGGCAAGAACAACAAAATTATAAAGGTGCTTAACAGTTAAAATAAAGGCTTCACTAGCCAACTCCAGGATCAGTAAAGATAATCTGAGTGAAGTCCTGCAGTTTCAAAATCTCCAGTGATTCCTGAATTAGCATAAAACCCCAGAGAAGCAGAGAAAACACTGAAATCCTTCACACTATTGTCAATCATCTGAAAGATTTATTTGGTAGGTTAGGGATGAACTTAGCAATCCTGGTGGGCCTGTATTTTTGATAGTTAATGCACTACAGATTCTCTACTTATATGCCTTGTGGTGCAAAAGAGTGTACTCATCAGCTGTAAAAGGATTATTGTTATTTATATTAATAAGCCAAATTGCTGTCCTAACCTTAAAACAGGGAAATACATCTAGGTACTGGTTCATTGTGGAAATTCCAGGAAGAAGGATTCAATTGAGATAATCCCAGTCAGTCACCTGGGGAGGAGGCACTATACAGACAAAAGACCTGATATTCTCCAAGGGATCACCTTCCAGTTCTATGTCATGTGGCAGGGGCAGCGATAGCGTTGCCATTCAATGCCTTCTTTAGGCCAAAAGACTCTATCACAGATCTACAGTAACAGCCAAAATATAAAGTCCAGGGATAGCAGTATCTTTAAAGAACGAGTAAGTTTATAACCATATGTTACTATATCATGAAAAAAATAATCAAATGGCATAAAAATATTCATGTTGAGAATCAATAAAGTAATAATTGTATCTTGACTCTTCTTTTAAGAGACAAGTAATATTGTCTCACACAAAGAATATATTAAGTAAATGGTTAGATATTTCCAACTAGATTAGAAAAAGATGTTATTCTTAGACAAAAAAAAAAAAAAAAACAAGATGAAATAGAATGTCAATCTAAGACTGCTCCATAAAGAACATACTTTTAAATGACTAGACCATGAGAGAATGGAGTATTGAATGGGAGAAAAAGTAATTTACATTGGAGTAACCTGGCAACCACTACCGCTATTGAGTGATCTAGGTGATCACCAGTGACAAGTCATGTTCATTGCATATACCCATGATCTTATGTCTGATGAAAATGGCACTTTACCTCTGTTGTTTTCCTCCCAAGAGCCCATAACACCATTCTAGCCATTAGACAAAATCAGAAACATCCCAATCGAGGGATGTTTCACAGAATACCTGATCAGTACTCTTCAAAACGTTCAACGTTATCAAAAACAAGGAAAGTCTGAGAAACTATCATAGTCCAGAAGAGACTAGATGACATGACAAATAAATGTAACAGAGAAAATGTATTAAGGAAATACTAGTGAAACCTGAAGAAACTGTGGAATTTAGTTAATAATAATGTAAAGATGTTGGTTCTTTATTTGTGACAAAATACCACAGTACAATAAGGGGATTTATTCTTGCCTGGAAAAACCCCATGGACAGAGGGGCCTGGTGGGCTGCAGTCCTTGGGCTTGCTGGGAGTCGGACACGACTGAGCAACTTCACTTTATTTTTTTCACTTTCATGTACTGGAGAAGGAAATGGCAACCCACTCCAGTGTTCTTGCCTGGAGAATCCCAGGGACAGGGGATCTTGGTGGGCTGCCCTCTATGGGGTCGCACAGAGTTGGACACGACTGAAGCGACTTAGCAGCACCATAAGGGGATTTGAGAGGTGGGTGTTTGGGAACTTCCTACTGTCTTAGCATTTTTTCTGGAAACCTACTACTCTAAGATTTTTTAAAAATTTTATTTAACCAACTAAATATGTCTTGAAAAAAAAAAAACTATGAAATCTTCTTAACACTTTTCCATACTACATTTTCTGAATCAAAACATGTTTGAAGAAACACCTTTAAAGTTACTTGTTATCAACTTTCACCTTCTAGAATCCAGATTTTTTTTTTCTGTGACTAGATATTAGAGTATGAATTGACAAAAAGATATGGCACTGAAAGATGAACTCCCTAGATCAGTAGGTGCCCCATGTGCTACTGGAGATCAGTGGAGAAATACTTCAAGAAAGTATGAACTGGCTATGCCAAAATCAAAATGCCACTCAACTGTGGATGTGTCTGGTGGTGAAAGTAATGTCTGATGCTATAAAGAACAATTTTGCATAGGAACCTGGAATGTTAGGTCCATGAATCAAGGTAAAAAGGAAGTGGTCAAACGAGATGGCAAGAGTGAACATTGGCATTTTAGGAATTAGTGAACTAAAACAGACTGGAATGGGTGAATTTAATACAGATGAGCATTACATCTACTACTGTGGGGAAGAATCCCTTAGAAGAAATGAAGTAGCCCTCATAGTTAACAAAAGAGTCTGAAATGTGGTACTTGGGTGCAATCTCAAAAACAACAGAATTATTTTGGTTTGTTTCCATGAAAAACCATTATTCAATATCATGATAATCGAAATCGATGCCCCAACCACTAATGCCAAAGAAACTGAAGTTGAATACTTCTGTGAAGACCTACAAGACATTCTAGAACAAACACCAAAAAAGATGTCCTTTTTGTCATAGGGGACTGGAATGCAAAAGTAGGAAGTAAAGCGATACCTGGAGTAACAGGCAAGTTTGGCCTTGGAGTACAAAATGAAGCAGAGCAAAGGCTAACAGAGCTTTGCCAAGAGAATTCACTAGTCATAGCAAACTCCCTCTTCCAACAACACAAGAGCTGACTCTATGCATGAATATCACCAGATGGCCAGTACTAAAATCAGATTGATTACATTCTTTGCAGCCAAAGATGGAAAAGCTATATACAGTCAGCAAAAACAAGACCAGGAGCTGACTGTGGCTCAGATCCTGAACTCCTTATTGTGAAATTTAGACTTAAATTGAAGAAAGTAGAGAAAAATCACTAAACCATTCAGGTATGATCTAAATAAAATCCCTTATGATTATACATTGAAAGTGAAAGTGAAGTCTCTCAGTCGTGTCCGACTCTTTGGGACCCCATGGACTGTAGCCTACCAAGCTCCTCTGTCCATGGGATTTTCCAGGCAATAGTACTGGAGTGGATTGCCATTTCCTTCTCCAGGGGATCTTCCCGACCCAGGAATCAAACCCGGGTCTCCCACATTGTGGACAGACGCTTTACCCTCTGAGCCACCAGGGAAGTCTTATTATACAGTAGAAGTGACAGATAGATTGAAGAGATTAAATCTGATAGACAGAGTGCCTGAAGAACTATGGATGGAGGTTCATAACATTATGCAGGAGATCATGATCAAAACCATCCCCAAGAAAAAGAAATGCAAAAAGGCAAAATGGTTGCCTGAGGAGGCCCTACAAATAGCTGAGAAAAGAAGAAAAGCTAAAGGCAAAGGAGAAAAGGAAATATACACCCATCTCAACGGAGAGTTCCAATGTATAGCAAGGAGAGATAAGATAGTCTTCCTAAGTGGTCAATGTAAAGAAATAGAGGAAAACAATAGAATGGGAAAAACTAGAGATCTCTTCAAGAAAATTAGAGATACCAAGGGAACATTTCATGCAAATATGGGCACAACAAAGGAAAGAAACAGTATGGACCTAACAGAAGCAGAAGATATTAAGAAGAGGTGGCAAGAACTATACAGAACACTGAAGAACTACACAAAAAAAATATCTTAATGACCCAGATAAACATGATGGCGTGATCACTCTCCTAGAGCCAGACATCGTGGAGTGTGAAGTCAAGTGGGCCTTAGGAAGCATCACTATAAACAAAGCTACTGGAGGTAATGGAATTCCAGTTGAGCTATTTCAAATCCTAAGAAATGATTCTGTGAAAGAGCTGCACTCAATATGCCACCAAATTTGGAAAACTCAGCACTGGCTATAGGACAAGAAAAGGTCAGTTTTCATTCCAATTCCAAAGAAAGGCAATGCCAAAGAATGTTCAAACTACTGCACCATTGCACTCTTTTCACATGCTAGCAAAGTAATACTCAAAATTCTCCAAGCTAGGCTTCACCAATACATGAGCCAAGAACTTCCAGATGTTCAAGCTTGATTTAGAAAAGGCAGAGGAACCAGAGATCAAATTGCCAACATCAATTGGATCATAGAAAAAGCAAGAGAATTCCAGAAAAATATCAACTTCTGCTTCATTGACTATGCTAAAGCCTTTGACTGTGTGCATTGCAACAAACCTTGGAAAATTCTTTTAAAAATGGGAGTACCAGACCACCTTACCTGCCTCTTGAGAAGTCTGTATACAGGTCAAGAAGCAACAGTTAGAACTGGACATGGAACAATGGACTGATTCCCAAATTGGGAAAGGAGTAGGTCAAGGTTGTATACTGTAACCTTGATTATTTAATCTATATGCAGAATACATCATGTGAAATGCTGGGTTGGACGAAACATGAGCTAGAATCAAGATTGCTGGGAGAAATATAAATAACCTCAGATATGCAGATGACACCACCTTTATGGCAGAAAGCAAAGAGGAACTGAAAAGCCTCTTGATGAAAGTGAAAGAGGAGAGTGAAAAAGCAGGCTTAAAACTCAACATTCATAAAACTAAGATCATGACATCCAGTTCCATCACTTCATGGCAAATAGGTGTGGAAACAACCAAAACAGTGAGAGACTTTATTTTCTTGGGTTCCAAAGTTTTTGGTGATGAAGAATGGGATCTGAAACTGACTGTTAATGGCCAATGGGGCAATGAGACTCACAGGACAGGTGTCCTCAGAATGCTTTGAGTTCACTGTTCTTATCTTTGTTACCAAGGGTCATGGGTAAGTCACTCCTGGATTTGAGCTTCACTCCCCTTTGTATAGCTCTCTGAGCCAAATAAACCTTATTTTAAAAATACTGTTCCCAGAAAGGTTATCATTCTCTGGAAAGCTTCTGGGATTTTTATATTGAGAGTCCATGATGGGTGACAACAACTAGGGCACTCACAAAGCCTTGGGGTAAGTTGAAGCCTAAAGTATTGAGGAAATTACACTTGGGAAAATGAATGTAGAATAAAGATTCAGAATGTTCTGACCTCAAAATCACAATCTAAGGTGGCATAGGTCACACTATGAAAAAGCTATCAAGGGTGTCTCCCCCTACAATTAACCCTCAGTACCTGTGGGGGATTGGTTATAGGATCCCTTGCAGTTACCAAAATCAATGGATCTTCAAGTCCCTTCTACAAAATGTCATCATACATTTTTGCCCTCTGTATCTGTGGGCTCCACGGCCACAGATACGGAGGGCCAACTATATGAAGAAACCTAGTGAAGGGAATCATAGATCTATTGCTAATGGATATCTTGGAAACCAAAGGTGTGAAAGGTAGGCATGGTCGAGCACTTAAAAGCTGTTACAGTGCTCATCACCTAACTGTAAGACTCCCATGTTAGGATAAGTTGGTCACCAAACAGGTTATATTGACACTAAGTCACCCGCCAGCCTCAAGAAAGTTTCTGTGCAATGAGGTATGCTGTAGAACACCACAAAATACTCAAACCAGAAGCACATACCTTTTAGGAATTAATTTGGCTCCAAGAGACCCATGGCTTAACTGAAGAAGAGGGATCCTCAAGTTTCAAAGAATAAAATGCATCCCCTTATGACAGAACCACTTATTTTATATCTAAGAACTGTGGTCACAGAAGCTGTAGATATCTACAAAATAGCAAAATCTTACAAATCCTAGAATTACAATGACCATTATGGGGAATATTCCAATCAGATAAGGTCATTCAAGAAGTGCACTTGAAAGCAAGGGCTTCCAAATCAACAAACACAATAGGATAGCTATTTTAATAGGCAGGCTGAAGAGTTCAAAAGTCTTCAAATTTCCATAATAGTCCACTGCAAAAGGTTAACGAAAAATTAAAGACACAAGAGGTACCTAAAACAAAAGACTGTAAGACTGTCATGATTTGTATTATTCCCCTCTAGTCTCCTTTACTGGAGAAGGCAATGACACCCCACTTCAGTACTCTTGTCTGGAAAATCTCATGGGTGGAGGAACCTGGTAGGCTGCAGTCCATGGGGTCGCTAAGAGTCAGACACTACTGAGTGACTTCCCTTTCACTTTTCACTTTCATGCATTAGAGAAGGAAATGGCAACCCATTCCAGTGTTCTTGCCTGGAGAATCCCAGAGATGGGGGAGCCTGGTGGACTACCATCTATGGGGTCGCACAGAGTCAGACTCGACTGAAGCGACTTAGCAACAACTTAGCAGCATGTACAAATGTGAGAGTTGGACCATAAGAAAAGCTGAGTGCCAAATAATTGATGCTTTCAAATTGTGGTGTTGGAAAAGACCCTTGACCTTGGACTGCAAGGAGATCAAACCAGTCAATCCTAAAGGAAATCAGTCCTGAATACTGGTTGGAAGGACTGATGCTGAAGCTGAAGCTCCAATACTGTGGTCACTTGATTCGAAGAACTGACTCATTGGAAAAGACCCCGATGCTGAGAATGATTGAAGGCAGGAGGAGAAGGGGAAGACAGAGAATAAGATGGTTGAATGGCATCACTGACTCAGTGGACATGAGTTTGAACAAACTCCAGGAGATGATGAAGGACAGGGAATCCTGGAACGTTGCAGTCCATGGGGTCACAAAGATTCTGACGTGACTGAGTGACCAAACAACAGCAACAAATCATCAAAGCACTGGCCCAGTTATTGATGTCTCATTTGCAATCATCTGAGACACTAGAAAAAAAGGTTGTCCTTAAAAGATTTTTTTTTTTAATCGTTCTACACAAAATTGAATGTCCCTATACCTAGCCCCTATGGAGAAGAAAATGGCAACTCACTCCAGTATCATTGCCTGGAAAATCTCATGGACAGAGGAGCCTGGTGAGCTTCAGTCCATAGGGTCACAAAGAGTTGGGCACGCCTGAGTGACTAACACTTACACTTATACCTAGTCCCTGTTTATCCCCTTCACATATAGAACTCAGAGGGATTCTTCAGTAAACTGCTACCCCTCATTCACTTAAACAGCCAAGGGGAAACTAAAATTAAAATTAATGGAAAATGTTGTCAAATTCTGGTAGTCACCAGGGCTACAGTTTCTACTTTAACCCCTACTGGCTCTGGAGAGACTGCAGAGGGGATCCTGAGAAAACTGGCAGAAGCCAGCAAAAGGTAAGAATTCTTTTCAGTGTCAGATCTCCTGAATCTACCTGTAGTAACTGGTCAAGAAAGGAAGATAACATTTTCTGTTGTTTCTTCCTTTCCAAATATAAAATCTTGTGAATTTGATTTTGGTGTGCCCATTGCTTATCAACCCTTTCTCTTCCAGGGATAGCTATTTTGTTTGTCTCATTTTGTGTCCTGAGAACTTGGCTTGGCTTTCTGCCTGCTGGGGGCGTACAGGTTGTTGGTTCATTGTGGCATGTGGAATCTAGTTACATGACCAGGAATGGAACATTTGCCCCCTGCAATGGGACCAAGGAGCCTTAGCCACTGGACTAATAGGGAAGTCCGTTTGTTCTTGCATATGCAGGCAATTCAACTGACAAGTTATCATACAAAAATTGGGTTGCATTCCATTTTCAGCGAGGGTTCTACTAACTGATTCCAGCTCTCAGGGATCTTGTTTAAGTCTTTCTTTCTTTCAGCTATCTTTGGGAGTGGCTCTGAATCTTTGGAGGATTGTATCTTTTGTGTGTTCTTTGGGGATGTCAATTTCATCCATGGTGTCACTCAGTTCTGCCAGGAATATTTATTGTTTGTACCAACTGAAGCCCAACAAGAAATCTGAATGGATTTTTTTTTTCCAAGTAGCTCTGTGGTCAGAAGTTGGACAGATTGTAAGCTGATATTCAGAGCCCAATAGGAACTTTTTTGGCCTTCTCCCATAAGCTTAATGAAACTGTGTACCCAGACAGAAAGAAAAACATTCCAAAAATTAATAGGTCTAAATCTTGAACATAGGAATCTTCTGATTTCTATCTTTGTTCAAGAATTCTCTGATATAAAGAAGCAAGTTGAAGATAATGGAGTTGGATGGGTGGGTCAGTGCCTTAATATCATTCAGGTTACAGCCCACTTTTTTGAGGAATTAAAAACTATCCTACCAATTGAGGACAACTTGCCTTAAAAAAGTGAGTCTTCACAAAAACAGAAAAAGGCCATATATACTTTTACCAATCCCCAAAGTTCCCCTATTTATCTCAAAAGTCTATACCTATTGTAAAAATTCTGGCCTTAGGAAACAAAAATCCTTCTTGGAGGAATTTACATTCTTTCTATATACTTTTGAGATTTAAATGTTCTACTTGGTCTTTTTTAGGAATCAAGGTAATTCTTTTCAAAAAGAAACAAAAATAAAAGGGAAAGGCTCTTTGGAAACTAGATGAATAAAAAGTCTTCTCTATAAATATTAACAAAATGTGTAAGTCATCTAAACAAGTAATCTTATCCTTTCTACCAGAAATCACATTTTGTAACGAACTGTTCTTTTATAAACTAGAGAGTTTTCCATTATTATACCTATCTCATGGCTAAGTTTTTATTCATAGTGTATTTTTAAAGAATTTGCATATTGTTTTCCATAGTGACTATATCATTTTATATTCCCCAAAACAGTGCAAGAATTTGTTTTCTTCACATTTTCTCCACATCTGCTCCAGCATTTATTGTTTGTAGATTTTTTGATGACAGTCATTCTTACTGGTGTGAGGTGATACCTCATTGTATTAAAGTTTTGATTTGCATTTCTCTAATAGTGAGCCATATGAAATGCAGAGCTCCGGAGAGCTGATGCCTTCAAACTATCGTGCTGGAGAGGATTGATGAGAGTCCCTTGGACAGAAAGATCAAACCAGTCAATCTTTAGGGAAATCAACCCTGAATACTCGTTGGAAGTACTGATGCTGAATCTGAAACTCCAGTATTTTGGTTATCTGATGTGAACAGCTGACTCATTGGAAAAGTCCCTGATGCTGGGAAAGATTGAGGGCAGAAGAAGAGGGCATCAGAAGATGAGATGGCTGGATGCCATCACTGATGCAATGGACATGAACTTGGGCAAACTTTGGGAGGTGGTGAGTGACAGAGAAGACTGGTGTGCTGCAGAGAGTTGCAAAGAATCTATGGGGTTACAAAGAGTCGAACAAGTGGGCAACTGAACAACAACAACAAAATAATGAACCATGTCGAGCATCTTTTCATATGTTTGTTGGCCATCTGTATGTCTTCCTTATAGAAATGTCTGTTTAAATTTCCCACCCATTTTTTGATTAGGTTGTTCATTTTTCTGATATTGACCTGTATGAGCTGCTTATATATTTTGGAGATTAATTCTTCATCACTTGTTTTGTTTGTAATTATTTTCTCCTATTTTGAGAGTTCTTTTCACCTTATCATTTCCTTTGCTGTGAAAAAGCTTTTAAGTTTAATTAGGTCCCATAAGTTTATTTTTGTTTTTATTTCCATTACTCTAGGAGGTGGGTCAAAGAGGATCTTGTTGTGATTTATGTCAAAGAATGCTCTATGTTTTCCTATAAGAGTTTTATAGTGTCTGGCCTTACATTTAGATCTTTAATTCATTGCAATTTTATTTTTGTGTATGGCACTAGGAAGTGTTCTAATTTCATTCTTTTACATTCAGCTGTCCAGTTTTACCAGGACCACTTATTGAAGAGGCTGTCCTTTCTCTATTGTATGTTCTTGCCTCATTTGTCAAAGACAAGGTACCAATGGGTGTGTGAGTTTATCTCTGTGATTTCTATCTTGTTTCATTGATCTGTGTTTCTGTTTTTGTGCTATGTCATACTGTCTTGATTACTGTAGATTTATATTATAGTCTGAAGTAAGGAAAGTTGATTCCTCCAGCTTTGTTTTTCTTTCTCAAGATTGCTTTGTCTATTCGGGGTCTTTTGTGTTTTCATACAAATTCTGACTTTTTTGTTCTAGTTCTGTGAAAAAAGCCATTGGTAATTTGATAGGGATTGCATTGAGTCTATAGATTGCTTTGGGTGAAAGTGAAAGTGTTATTCAGTCAGTAGTGTCTGACTCTTTGCAACCCCATGGACAATAGCCCACAAGGCTCTTCTGTCCATGGAATTCTCCAGGCAAGAATACTGGAGTGGGTAGCCATTCCCTTCTTCAGGGGATCTTCCCAACCCAAGATTGAACCTGGGACTCCTGTATTGCAGGCAGACTGTTTACTGTCTGAGCCACCAGCATTGAATCTGTAAATTGCTTTGGATAGTATAGTCATTTTCATAATACTGATTCTTCCAATCAAGCCAAATGGTATATCTCTCCATCTGTATGTTTCATCTTTGATTTCTTTCATCAGTGTCTTATAGTTTTCTGCATACAGGTCTTTTGTCTCCTTTGGTAGGTTTCTTCATAGTTTTTTTTTTTTTTTTTCCTTGCAATGGTGAATGGAATTGTTTCCTTAATTTCTCTTTCTGATTTTTTGTTATTAGTGCATAGGAATGCAAGAGATTTCTGTGTATTAATTTTGTATCCTGACTCTACTAATTTCATTGATTAGGTCTAATAATTTTCTGGTGGCATCTCTAAGGTGTTCTATGTATAGTATCATGCCACCTCCAAACACTGAGAGTTTTCCATCTTATTTTCTGATCTAAATTACTGTTATTTATTTTTTCTTCTCTGATTGCCATTGCTAGGACTTCCAGAACTATATTAAATAATAGTAGCAAGAGTGGGCACCCTTGTCTTGTTCCTGATCTTAGAGGGAATACTTTAGGTTTTTTGCTATTAAGAATAATGTTTGTGGTGTATTTGTCATGTATGGTCTTTATTATGCTGAGGTAGTTTCCTTCTATATCCACTTATTGTAGTTTTTTTTTTTTTTAATCATAAATGGGTATTGAATTTTGTTGAAAGTTCTTTCTGCATCTATTGAAATTATCATGTTTTTTAAAAGCTTTCAGTTTATTAATACAGTGTATCACATTGATTGATTTGCATATATTGAAAATCCTCACACCACTGGGATAAATCCCACTTGATAATGGTGTATGATCCTTTTAATTTGTTCTTAGATTCTGTTTGCTAGTATTTTGTTGAGGATTTCTGCATCTATGTTTATGAGTAATATTGGCCTGTGATTTTCTTTTTTGTGTGCTATATTTGCTGGTTTTCATATCAGGGAGATGATGGCTTTGTAGAGTGAATTTGGGAATGTTCCTCCTTCTGCAGTTTTTTTGGAAGAGTTCAAGAGTGTTAGCTAGTCTCTAAACATTTGATAGAATTCACCTGTGAAGCCATCTGGCCCTGGGCTTTTATTTGTTGGAAAATTTTTGATCACAGTTTCATTTCTAGTGCTTGTGATTGGTCTGTTCACATTTTCTATTTCTTCTTCCAGGTTGTCCATTTTATTGAACTCATCACTTTCACTACAGAGACTGAGGACTGACTTCCAGTCAGGAAGCCAAGACTCCACAAGTTTGTTATTATGACAATAAAGGGAATAAAACAAAACAAAAATACAGGAAACAAAAAATGAAGCAGACACTAATAGTAAAAGCAAAATCAGCCTAATAAAAACAAAAACAAAGGAACACACACACACACACACACACACATACACACAAGAAACCAAAACCAAAGAAAACAAATTACAAGAGAGCAACCTAATGAACAACAGAAATCAAAGAAATCAATTAAAAACAAAACTATGTAAAATACAAAATAGAAAGTAAAACAGAAGCAGAGTGCCAACTGAGGAATAAAGCAAATAAAATAAGACAAACAGACAAAAATGATAAAAGAAATAAAATTAGGAAAGCAAAGTTGGAATTACATAATAAAAAGATTATATATATATATATATATATATATATATATATATATATATATATCAACCACCACAACAAAAATGAATCCAAAAAAGAGACACAGAACAGCATAAAGCCAAAATAGTAGAAATATATAAAAGAAATAAAAAGTATTATTAAAAAATCCCCCAAAAGCCTAAATAGTAATAACAATAATAAAAACAACAACCACAACAGAGAAAAAAGAAAGCCAGAACCAACAATAGGACAATTCAAATCAAAAAAATAATAAATGCTTTCCTAGGGTCTTAGCTGTCAGTATTCTTGCCCTCGCTATGAGCCATAGCCCACCTCCACTTCTCTAGGGGACCCTTCAGTGCTGGGGAGAGCTGGTCTCTGGATCTGCTGAGGGGACAGTTCAGACTCTAATCTGGCCCTCCTCCCACATGTGCTTGCCTTCTTCCTCCACAGCTGCCAGAGCTAGAGAATTTTCCTTGTGGGAACTCTCATTGTCCTTTAACATATTCCATAGACACAGTCTGTCTAGTTGATGGTGCTGACTTAATCTGTAACTTGTGCAGCTAATGGAAAGGTTTTTGATCCTCTTCCTTACCCACTTTGCCCCTGGAGTTCAATTGTGGTTTTATCCCCACTTCTGCATGTGGACCATCCACAGGAGTTTGGTGGAGGACTTGGCTCTGCTGTAGTGAGTGAGGACAGGGTGTGAGATGGTGCAACTGCGTGGATTGTAGGGACTCTGGAGGCACCATGTGCACAGGGAAACTGGCAGATATGGGTGCAAGACATACGGCTTTATTAGAAGACTTTTCTAGCCTCTGGCAGCAGGCACTCAAAGGGCTACTCTGGCTGGTCCTTCTTTATTGCATGGCCCAGCAGGCACTTACTGGACAGCCCTAGCTGGTCCTTTTCTATTGCTCAGTGCAACAGGCACTCAAAGGGCAGCTCAAGCTGCTCCTTCTGTATTGATCAGCTGCTGATGCTGGCATATGGTGAGAGAGAGGCTAAAGTGGTGGCTCCACCCTCTTTGTGTGACTCAGCAGTAACATCCTGTTTCTGGTGGCCACCTGGTTTTTCTCCAAAGGCATTCTTGGTGTGGATTTCCTCCCTCCATCCCCTCAGCTGTCTCCCTGCCATCAACAGCAGTCCTTGCTCTGAGATTGCCCTCCAATTCCCATTCTCCATCTGCCAGCAGCCACACACACCAATGGACCAACACCCCAATTCAGGGTATGTAGGGCCATGACAAGGATTATCTGTGTGGTTCTCACTCCCTTCAGACTATCACAGATCAGCTGCTTTACCCTCCAACAGACTCAATTTCTTCCCCTCTGTCCCAACCGATTTCCCTGGATGGAGGAATCTCTCCCTGCTTCAGCCCCTCTACCCTGGGGTGCAGGTTTGGTCCTTCTTGCTCTCCTCCTTCTCCCTTCTTTCTTTCATCCTACCCAGTCACCTGACCTGCCTCCTGAAAAATCTGTATGCAGGTCAAGAATCAACAGTTACAACTGGACATGGAACAACAGACTGGTTCCAAATTGGGAAAGGAGTATGTCAAGGCTATATGTTGTTACCCTGCTTATTTAACATAAATGCAGAGTACAACATGAGAAATGCCAGGCTAGATGAAGCACAAGGTGGAATCAAGATTGCCAGGAGAAATATCAATAACCTCAGATACACAGATGACACCACCCTTACTCCAGAAAGCAAAGAAGAACCAAAGAGCCTCTTGAAAAAGATCAAAGAGGAGACTGAAAACGTTGGGTTAAAACTCAACATTCAGAAAACTAAGATCATGGCATCCAGTCCCATAATTTCATGGTAAATAGACAGGGAAACAATGGAACCAGTGACAGACTTTATTTTTTGGGGCTCCAAAATTACTGCAGATGGTGACTGTAGCCAAGAAATTAAAAGACGCTTGCTCCTTGGAAGAAAAGCTATGACCAACCTAGACAGCATATTATAAAGCAAAGAGATTACCAACAAAAGTCTGTCTAGTCAAAGCTATGGTTTTTCCAGTAGTCATGTATAGATGTGAGAGTTGGACTATAAAGAAAGCTGAGCACCGAAGAATTAATGCTTTTGAACTATGGTGTTGGAGAAGATTCTTGAGAGTTCCTTGGATTGCAAGGAGATCCAACCAGTCCATCCTGAAGGAAAACAGTCTTGAATATTCATTGGAAGGACTGATGATGAAACTGAAACTCTAATACTTTGGCCACCTGATGTGAAGAACCGACTCATTGGAAAAGATGCTGATTCTGGGAAAGGTTGAAGGCGGGAGGAGAAAGGGATGACAGAGGATGAGATTATTGGGTGGTGTTACAGACATGATGGACATGAGTTTGAGTAGGCTCTGGGAGTTGGTGATGGTCAGGGAAACCTGGTGTGCTGCAGTGCATGGGGTTGCAAGGAGTCGGACACGACTGAGTGACTGAACTGAACTGAACTGAACCCAGTTATGCGTGGATGTGTATAATTCTTTCCAGTGGTTAAGGACTCCTGCTAGTGTTCAGCCAGTGTTCTGTGAGAAATGTTGCATCTGTGGTTGTATTCTTGATGCATTCATGGAGAGAGATGCACTCCATATCCCCCTACTCCTCTGCCATCTTGAAAATCTATGACTAAAGTTGTAAAATAAAAGTTACAAGGTCCATGTGTCTGTCTCTATGTTTATCTGCATATATATGCTGTAGATGTGTGATATCATTTTACTTTTGGATGAAGTCACCAAATTAAATTGTACAAAGTTTTATTTAATTGGCTTTACGAAAATTAAGGGCTTCCCTGGTGGCTCAGATGGTAAAGCGTCTGCCTGCAATGTGGGAGACGCGGGTTCGATTTCTGGGTCGGGAAGGTCCCCTGGAGAAGGAAATGGCAATCCACTCCAGCACTCTTGCCTGGAAAATCCCATGGATGGAGGAGCCTGGTGGGCTGCCATCTGTGGGGTTGCTAAGAGTCAAACACGACTAAGCGACTTCACTTTCATGCATTGGAGAAGGAAATGGCAACCCACTCCAGTGTTTTTGCCTGGAGAATCCCAGGGATGGGGGATCCTGATGGGCTGCCGTCTATGGGCTTGCACAGAGTCGGACACGACTGAAGCGACTTAGCAGCAGCAAGTTTAAGGTATAGAACATAATAATTTGGCTTATACCCATCATGAAATTGCCGGGGACCAGCCCCGGCTGATCCAGGGTATTCGAAGGAGAGACGGCGTAGGCGAAGATCAGGAAACAATTGCTTAATTAAACGTTAATTAAGGATATAAAGAGTAATAGAATGAGGATAGCTCAATAGGAAAATTCAGTGGAGAAAAGAGGCTGAATAATACAGCCAGAAGGTAAGAGAAAGAACGACATGGTGAGACCAAGTTTCGGTGAACAAGGCCCGTACTTTATTTTCCAAAGTAGTTTTTATACCTTAAGTTATGCATAGAGGATAATGGGGGAAGGGGTAGAGTCAGGCAGCAAGCCAGGCTTTCTTCCTGCAAACTTATCATATGCAAAAGCTTGGGTGATTTGCATCATCTTCTGGCCCGGAGGCCTGTTAACATTTTAAGACCTTTTCTTCAGAAAACTTATTTTTCTCTAAAGGTGATTGGTCAGGAGCCACCCTCCAAAAGCATTAGATAAAGTTGCATTCCTACAGAGCAAAGGTGTGGTGGGCTATAACAAGAAAAAGAATTAACTCAAGGGTCCCAGGTTACAAACATTAAAGCTACTACTTACACCAATTATATTAATCAATACACTGCCAGGGACACAGCAGGTAAGGGGTATGGAGACTTAGCAGCAAACATTGGCCCAACAAGTGAAAATCCCTTCACCGATACAATTTCTAATCAATCTTTTAACTGCTCAAAGGAATCTGTATTTAGACAGTTTAGAACATCTCCTGCCTCTCACAGTTGGGAGGCTCTGAACAATCACATGTGGCCGGAAAAACCTATTCAGGCAGGCTAGAGGATTTCCAAAGGAGTTTGTAGGTTAAACAGTGTCACACTCAGGAATTATTAACTGGAGCTGTAAGCTAACTCTTTTTTCAGAGAGGTAGTGGGGGACAGCCCCCCGTAAAGTCAGAGGTGTAGGTGAAAGCACAAAGCAGAAAGTAGGCAGACTCTGGTTTTGGGGGTATATGCTCGAGAATTTCCAGGGGGACTCCTGAAGCTCGATCCCGCCTTTGCGTATGCCGAGCCTCCTTCCTCATGACCTTTGTCATGGGCGGAGTTCCTCACGCTGGCTACCGGCAGTGATAGAATTCCAGTTGAGCTATTCCAGATCCTGAAAGATGATGCTGTGGAAAGTGCTGCACTCAATATGCAATATGCACTCAATATGCAATATGCCGGCTCCCGGCATGAAATGATTATTACAGTAAGTTTAATAAACATCCATCATCTCATACAGATGTGAAATTAAAGAAAAAAGAAACACATATTTTCCTTTTAATGAGAACTCTTAGGATTTATTCTCTTAACAACTTTCATATGTAACAGGTGAAGTGAAATTTGCTCAGTTGTGTCCAACTCTTTACAACCCCATGGACTATACAGTTCATGGAATTCTCCAGGCTAGAATACTGGAGTGGGTAGCTGTTCCTTTCTCCAGGGGATCTTCCCAAAACAGGGATCAAACCCAGGTCTCCCACATTGAAGGCAGATTCTTTACCAGCTGAGCCACAAGGGAAGCCGCAGTGTTAATTGTATTTATCATGTTGAACATTACATTCCTAGTATTTATCTTATAACTGGAAGTTTGTACCATTTGACTCCCTTTATCTAACTCCCCTTCCCCCAATTCCACCTTTGGTCATGATAAATCTGATCTCTTTTTATAGGAGTTTGTTTATGAAGCATAATTGGTGTATAACACTGTGTTTATCCTGTTACACTACATAGTGACTCAACATTTCTATACTTTTCAAAATAATAACTGTGCTAAATCTAGTTATGACATATTACCACACAAAGATAGGACTTCCCTGGTGGCTCAGACTGTAAAGAATCCACCTGCAATGCAGGAGACCCAGGTTTTATCCCTGGGTTGGGAAGATCCTCTCAAAAAGGGAATGGCTACCCAGTCCAGTATTCTTGCCCAGAGAATCCCATGGACAGAGGAGCCTAGTGGGCTACAGTACATGGGGTAGCAAAGAGTTAGGCACAACCAAGTGACTAACACACGTATTTCCCGTACATGTGTACAGTTCAGACACATGACATATATTTTGTAACTGAAAGTTAGTATCTCTTAATTTCCCTATTTCTCTCCTATCTCCACACCACTCCCCTCTGGCAAAAACCTATTTTTTCTCTGAAGCTATAGCTCGCTTTCTGTTTTATTGTTAATTTATGCTGTTTTCTATATTCCACATATAAGTGAAATAATATAATATTTGTCTTTCTCTGAATTACATCTCATTTAGCATAATACCATATAGACCCATCTATGTTATCACAAATGGTAAGATGTCATCCTTTTCATGGTTGAGTACTATTCCACTGTGTGCCTGTGTATATGTGTGTGTGTGTGTGTGTGTGTATATACATACATACATACCACATCTTTATTCATTCATCTATTCATGGTCACTTAAGTTTCTTTCATATATTGACTATTGCAAATAATGCTGTGATGAACATAGGGATATATGTACCTTTACAGAGTGTTCTCTTGTACCTTCCTTGTGTTCTCATTTTCCTCAGATAAATACCAAGAAATGGAGTTGCTTGATCATATAGTAGTTCTATTTTTAATTTTTTGAGCAATCTCCATACTGTTTTCCATACTGGCTGTACCAATTTACATTCCCACCAACAGTGAATGAGGGTTCCAATTTCTTCAAATCCTCACAAGCACTTACTCTTTGTTGTCTTTTGTATAATAGCCTTTCTGGCAAGTGTGAAGTGACATCTTATTGTGGTTTTCATTTGCATTTCCCTGATGTTAACCATCTTTTCAGGTACCTGTTGGCCATCTGTATGCCTCCTTTGGAAAAATGCCTTTTCAGATCCTCTGCCCATTTGTTAATCAGAGATTATTTTTATGTTGAGTTGTATGGGTTCTCTGTATATTTTGTATACTAATCTTTATCAGATACATTATTTGTAAATACCTTCTCCCATTTAATAGATGACTTTTTCATTTTGTTTATAGTTTCCTTTGGTGTGTGAAGGTTTTTAGCTTGATGTAGCCCCATGTGTTTATTTTTGCTTTTGGTTCCCTTGCCTAAAGAAACATACCCCCAAAATATTAAGAAGACTGATGTTAAAGAGTGTTCTGCCTTTGTTTTCTTCTAGAAGTATTATGGTTACTGATATAAGATTTAGGTTTTTAACCCATTGTGAATTATTTTTGTATATCATCTGAGAGAGTAGTCCAGTTTGTATTTTTTTGCATACACAATTCCCAACACTGTTTATTGAAGAGGCTATCTTTTCCTCATTGTATGATAAGGCACTTTTGTCATAGATCAATCACCCAAATAAGTGTGAGTGCATTTCTAGGCTCTGTATTCTGTTCCATTGACCTATGTGTTTGTTTTTGTGCCAGTAACATACTATTTTGATTAGTGTAACTTTGTAGTATAGTTTGAAATGAGGATACATGATACCCCTAGCTTTGTTCTTCTTTCTCAAGTTCCCTTTGGCTATTCAGGGTCTTTTGTGCTTCCATACAAATTCTAGTATCATTCTAGTTTTGTGAAGAAAAATGCCATTGGTTTTTAGATAAAGATTGCATTAAATGTGTAGATTGCCTTGGGTAGTACATTCATTTTAATAATAATTCTTCTAATCCATCGAGAAGGTATGTCTTTCCATGTTTTAGTATCATCTTTAATTTTTTCATCAATATCTTATAATTTTCTGAGTACAAGTCTTTTAGTTCTTTAGTTATATCATTTCAAGATTATTTTATTATTTTGATGTGATTGTAAATAAGACTGTTCTTTCTTTTTTCACATGTAAGATATATCCTAATTTGCTTCCTATTAAATTATAGTTGATTTACAATATTATAATGGTGTTGTTCTGAGCCAGACCTGCCTATGAGTGTTTGAAGGTCTCTTGCAGAGGTATGGGTCAACAGTGGCCTGCCACAGGGACAGGGCACTGGCATCAGCATTCCCGAGAGGCAGGCCGTGTGGCATAAGTCCTCTTGGAGGAGGTCACCATTAACTCTACCAAAGAGCCTGTAGCCCTCCCATAGAGCTGCTGGGCAGGCAACCCACAAACTGGAGAACAATTATACCAGAGAAATCCTTGCACTGTTGAGAATGTTCTAGGCTCCACATCAGACTTCCCAACTTAAGGATCTGGCAAAGGAACTGGGAATCCCCAGGGAATCTGACTTTGAAGGTCAGAGGGATTTGATTACAGAGCTTCCACAGGGCTGGAGGAAACAGAGACTCTTGGAGGGCACAAACAAAACCTTGTGTGCACCAGAACCCAGGGGAAAGGAGCAGTGACCCTACAAGAGACTGAGCCATACCTGCCTGTGAGTGTCTGGGAGTCTCCTGTGGAGGCGTGGGTCAACAGTGGCCCACTGCAGGGTCAGGGCTACTGGCAGCAGCAGTCCTAGGAGGCATGGTGTGTTGGCATAAGTCCTCTTGGAGGAGGTGACCATTAGCCTTACCATAGATCCTTAGCTATACCACAGAGACTGCAGACTCCAGGACTGGGCTGCCTCAGCCGAAAAAACAACAGTGAGGGAGCACAGTCCTACCCCATCAGAAGAAAATGGGATTAAATATTTACTGAGCATGGCCTTGCCCACCAGAGCAAGACCTAGTTTTCCCCACATCCAGTCCCTCCCACCAGGAAGCTTGTACAAGCCTCTTACTCTCATCCATCAGAAGGCAGACAGAAGTAAGAGCCATAATCCCATGGCCCCCAGAATGAAAACCACAATCACAGAAAATTAACCAAAATGATCACATGGACCACAGCCTTGTGTAACTCAATGAAACTATGAGTCATGCTGTGCAGGGCCATGCAAGATGGACAGGTCATGCTGGAGAGTTCTGACAAAAGGTGATCCACTGCTGAAGGGAATGGCAAACCACCTCCATATTCTGCCTTGAGAATCCAATGAATGATATGAAAATGCAAAAATATATGATACAATATTATATTAGTATCAAGTATAAAGCATAATGATTCAATATTTTCATAGGTTATACTCTTGTTAAATTATTTACAAGACAATGGCTATATTTTCCTGTGCCATATAATACATTCTAGTTGCTCATCTATTTTAAACATAGTAGTTTGTATCTATTAAGCCCATTCCCCTGTTTTTCCCCTCACCCCTCTGAACTCCCCACTGGTAATTACTTTGCCCTCTGTATCTGTAAGTCTCTTTCATACTCTTTCAGTTTTCTTATATACATTCATTTCTTTTAATTTTGAGATTTTATATATATAAAATCTCAAAATTAAAAGAAATGAATATATATATATATAAGTGATACTGTGTGTGTGTGTGTGATACTCTGCCTGTATTATTTCACTAAGTATAATAATCACTACATACATTCACATTGTTACAGGGGGCAGGACTTTATTATTTTTAAAGGCTGAGTAATATTCCTCTGGAGTTCTCAAGGCAAGAATACTGAAGTGGTTTGCCATTCCCTTCTCCAGTGGACCACATTCTGTCAGACCTCTCCACCATGACCCGCCCATCTTGGGTGGCCCCAAGGGCATGGCTTAGTTTCACTGAGTTAGACAAGGCTGTGGTCCTAGTGTGATTAGATTGACTAGTTTTCTGTGATTATGGTTTCAGTGTGTTTGCCCTCTGATGCCCTCTTGCAACACCTACCGTCTTATTTGGGTTTCTCTTACCTTGGACGTGGGGTATCTCTTCATGGCTGCTCCAGCAAAATGCAGCTGCTGCTCCTTAACTTGGACAAGGGGTATTGCCTCACCACCACCCCTCCTGACCTTGAACGTGGAGTGGCTCCTCTAGGCCCTCTGGCGCCCTCACAGCCACAGCTCCTTGGACATGGGGTAGCTCCTCCTGGCCACCACCCCTGGCCTCAGGCGGAGGTTAGCTCCTCCCGGCCACTGCCCCTCGGGCTTGGGGTCCTCCCAGCTTTTGCCCCTGACCTCGGGCGTGGGGTAGCTCCTCTCGGCCATGCTTGTGTGCCATCGCAGCTGACCATGCTTATGTTCTGTTGCAGCTGCATGCGTGGATCACAATTAACTGTGGAAAATTCTTCAAGAGATGGGGATACCAGACCACCTGACCTGCCTCTTGAGAAACCTATATGCAGGTCAGGAAGCAACAGTTAGAACTGGACATGGAACAACAGACTGGTTCCAAATAGGAAAAGGAGTATGTCAAGGCTATATATTGTCACCCTGCTTATTTAACTTTTATGCAGAGTACATCATGAGAAAAGCTGGGCTGGAAGAAGCACAAGCTGGAATCAAAATTGCCGGGAGAAATATCAATAATCTCAGATATGCTGATGACACCACCCTTATGGCAGAAATTGAAGAGGAACTAAAGAGCCTCTTGATGAAAGTGAAAGAGGAGAGTGGAAAAGTTGGCTTAAAGCTCAACATTCAGAAAACTAAGATCATGGCATCCGGTCCCATCACTTCATGGGAAATAAATGGGGAAACAGTGGAAACAGTGTCAGACTCTATTTTTTTGAGCTCCAAAATCACTGCAGATGGTGACTGTAGCCATGAAATTAAAAGACATTTACTCCTTGGAAGGAAAGTTATGACCAACCTAGATAGCATATTCAAAAGCAGAGACATTACTTCGCCAACAAAGGTCTGTCTAGTCAAGGCTATGGTTTTTCCTGTGGTCATGTATGGATGTGAGAGTTGAACTGTGAAGAAAGCTGAGCACCGAGGAATTGATGCTTTTGAATTGTGGTTTTGGAGAAGACTCTTGAGAGTCCCTTGGACTGCACAGAAATCCAACCAGTCCATTCTAAAGGAGATCAGTCCTTAATGTTCATTGGGAGGACTGATGCTAAAGCTGAAACTCCAATACTTTGGCCACATCATGCAAAGAGTTGACTCATTGGAAAAGACCCTGATGCTGGGAGGGATTGGTTGCAGGAGGAGAAGGGGAAGACAGAGGATGAGATGGCTGGATGGCATGACCGACTCGATGGACACCATTTTGAGTAGACTCCACGAGTTGGTGATGGACAGGGATGCCTGGTGTGCTGCGATTCATGGGGTCTCAACGAGTTGGACACAACTGAGTGACTGAACTGAACTGAGTATGGACTTTATAACAACATTAATTCTTCCAATCTGAGAATGTGGGTATCTTTCCATTTCTTTGTGTCACCTTTAATTTCCTTCATAAACATTGTGTACTTTTCAGAATACAGGTCTTTCACTTCCTTGGCTGAATTTATTTCTAGGTATACATATTTTTTATATGATTTTAAATGGGATCATGTTTTATTCTTTCTGTTACTAATAGTTCATTATTAGCAATAATTTACTTCCTTACTGTATGTTTACCTTTACCAGAGATATTTTGGGCTTCCTGGGTGGTGCTGCTGATAAAAAACTTGCCTGCCAATGCAAGAGACATAAGAGATGCAGGTTCAATCCCTGGGTCAGGAAGATTCCCTGGATAAGGGTATGGGAACCTAGTCAAGTATTCTTATCTGGAGAATCCCATGGACAGAGGAGCCCAATGGGCTACAGTCCATAGTGTCCTAAGAGGTCAGACATGGCTGAAATGACTTAGCACAGCACAGCATAGAGATATTTTTCCCTTGTAATTTTCATATATGTAGTGATGATCTTTTATTTACCTCTTATAGAGGTTCTCTTAAAGCTTCTTATAAAGTTGGTTTGGTAGTGCTGAACTCTTTCTGGTTCTGCTTTTCTGTAAAACTTTTGATTTCTCCATCGAATCTGAATGAAAGCCTTTCCTGGTAGAGTAATCTTGGTTGTAGGTTTTTCCCTTTTATCACTTCAAACATATCATACCTACTGGCCTATGAAGTCAGCTAATAGCCTTACAGAAGTTCACTTATATATAACTTGTTTTTCCCTTGCTTCTTTTAATATTATCTCTTTATCCTTAATTTTTACTATTTTAATTATGCTGTGTCTTGGTGTGGTCCTCTTTGGGTTGATCCTGTTTGGGACTCTCTGTGCTTTCTAGACCTGGATATCTGTTTCCTTTTTCAGGTTAGGAACATTTAAACTACTATGTTTTCAAATACGTTCTGTTTCTTTCTCTCTTCTGGGATCCTATAATGTGAATGTTAGTGTTCTTTATGTTGTCCTAGAGTTCTCTTGCACTATTCTCTCTCTCTCTTTTTTCTGTTCAATTTCAGTGATTTCCACTACTCTGTCTTCCAGCTTGCTAACCTGTTCCTCTGTATTCGCTTATCTACTGTTGATCCTTTCTGGTGTACTTTTATCTCAGGTATTATATTCTTCATCTCTGTTGGTTCTTCTTTATACTTTATGTTTGTTAAAAGCTTCCAAATTCTCACTCTGTCACTGGTTCTTCACTCAAGTTCTTTGAACATCTTTGCAGTCATTACATGGAGTACTTTACTGGATAGATCACTTGTCTCTGATTTAGTTCTTCTTTGGGGTTTTATCTTGTTGCTTCATTTGGAACACATTCATCTATCACATCATTTTGTCTAATTTGATGCTTTTATTTCTACATATGTAGTAGGTTATGTTCATGACCTTGAACTAATGGCTTTTGTAAGACATCTTTTTTTTTTTTTTAACTTTTAATAATATATATTTATGTTGTCTGCTTTTGAACTTTACTTACATAGGAAAAAAAATCACACAATGTGTACTTGGCTTTTTTTTTTCATTCAACTTTATGCTTATGAAATGCATCCACGTTGTTCTGATAGCCGTATTTTATTTATTTTCATTGTCATAAGGTGTAGTCTTCCACAGTATGAATTTATCACAATAGATTAATCCACTCCATTGAAGATATACATTTGTGATATTTCTAATTGGGGCTATTACAGATGGTAATAGACATTCTTGTAGACATCTTTTGGGAGCATAAGCATGAATTTCTGTTAAGGAAACAATTGTGAGTACAATTGCTAGGTCATAGGTTTTATCTTTGGCCTATAGTGCAATCAGTCTTCCAAAATGGACTTTATTAGGTTCTAATTCCATGGCAGTGTTTGAAACTTCTAGTCAATTCACATGTTCATCAGTACTTTACATATTGTCTTTCTACTTTGATTTAGCTCTTCTGGGACTGTATAGTTGTTATCATACTGTGGTGTTAATTTTCTTATTCTGTATGCACTTTTCATGTGTTTATTGGCATGTGGATATTCTTGTCTCTGAAGGATCTGTTCAAGTCTTTCCCCAGTTTATAAAATGTCTGTCACTTGCTTATTGATTTTTATTGTCTTGTCATGCAAATCTATTAGGTTCTTGAATCTGGGCAGTATGTGGCAAACTTTTGTACAGAGTGGGAATTCTAGTAATTCAATCTATTTGGTTTCTGGAAGTCAAAATAAGAATGTAGATAATGAAGGATACCTGAAGCCACTGTAGATGTATTTCTGCTGATTTCTGTTGTATTTCTGGCTTCTGGTGTCTCATTTCCTGATGAGCTTGTTAGTATGTTAACTGCTCATATTTCTGAGATTCTCTGAGACCTAGGATGATGGAGCCTTCCTCCAGAAAGGATGTGTATTTGGGTCGGGCACTTAGAGTCAGTCCAGAACTACTTTAGAGCAGTTTACAGCATGACACTTTTTGGAACCAACCAGGAAAGGGGAATCGGATTACGTACTCACAATCTCTGCCAGCGTTTTTTTTTTTTTTTTTTTTTAACTAATTTATATATTTTAATTGGAGGTAATTACTTTGCAATATTGTGGTGGTTTTTGCCATATACTGACATGAATCAGCCATGGGTGTACATGTGTCCCCCTGTCCTAAAACCTCCTCCCACCTCCCTCCCCATCTCATCCCTTTGTGTCATCCCAGTGCACTGGCTTTGAGTGCCCTGTTTCATTAATCGAAAGTAGACTGGTGATCTATTTCAAAAATGGTAATATACCTGTTTCAATACTATTCTCTCAAATCATCCCACCACCGCATTCACCCACAGAGTCCAAAAATCTGTTCTTTATGTCTGTGTCTCTTTTGCTGTCTTGCACATAGGGTCGTTGTTACCATCTTTCTAAATTTCATATATATGTGTTAATATACTGTATTCATGTTTTTCTTTCTGACTTACTTCAGTCTGTATAATAGGCTCCAGTTTCATCCACCTTGTTAGAACTGACTCAAATGTGTTCTTTTTAATAGCTGAGTAATATTCCATTGTGTATATATACCACCACTTTCTTATCTATGTACGTGCCAATGGACATCTAGGTTGCTTCCATGTCCTGGCTATTGTAAACAGTGCTGCAATGAATATTGGGGTACACCTGTCTCTTTCAATTGTGGTTTCCTCTGTGTGTATGCCCAGCAGTGGGATTGCTGGTTTGTATGGCAGTTTTATTTCAAGTTCTTTAAGAAATCTCCACATTGTTCTCCATAGTGGCTTCACTAGTTTGCATTCCCACCATCAGGGTAAGAGTGTTCCCTTTTCTCTGCACCCTCTCCAGCATTTACTCTTTGTAGAAATTTTGATGGCAGCCATTCTAACCAGTGTGAGACTGAACCTCATTGTGGTTTTAATTTGAATTTCTCTGATAATGAGTGATGTTGAGCATCTTTTCATGCGTTTGTTAACCATCTGTATGTCTTCTTTGGAGAAATGTCTGTTTAGTTCTCTGGCCCATTTTTTTGATTGGGTCGTTTATTTTTCTGGTATTGAGCTGCATGAACCGTTTGTATATTTTAGAGATTAATTCTTTGTCCATTGTTTCATTTGCTATTACTTTCTCCCATTCTGAAGGCTGTCTTTTCACATTGCTTATAGTTCCCTTCATTGTGCAAAAGTGGTTAAGTTTAATTAGTTCCATCTGTTTAGTTTTGCTTTTATTCCCATTACTCTGAAAGGTGGGTCATAGAGGATACTGCTGTGATTTATGTTAGTAAGTGTTCTGCCTCTGTTTTCCTATAGGAGTTTTACAGTTTCTGGTCTTACATTTAGATCTTTAATCCATTTTGAGTTAATTTTTGTGTATCATATTAGAAAGTGTTCTAATTTCATTCTTTTCCAGGTAGTTGACCAGTTTTCCCAGCACCATTTGTTAAAGGGATTGTCTTTTCTCCATTGTATATTCTTGCCTCCTTTGTCAAAGACAACGTGTCCATAGGTGCATAGATTCATCTCTGGGCTTTATATTTTGTTCCATTGATCTATATTTCTGTCTTTGTGCCAGTACCATACTGTCTTGATGACTGTGGCTTTGTAGTAGAGCCTGAAGTCAGGCAGGTTGATTCCTCCAGTTCCATTCTTCTTTCTCAAGATTGCTTTGGCTATTCGAGGTTTTCTGTATTTCTATACAAATTTTGAAATTATTTGTTTTAGTTCTCAGAAAAGTACCATCGTTAGCTTGATAGGGATTGCATTGAATCTATAGATTACTTTAGATAGTATACTCATTTTCACTATATTGATGCTTCCGATCCCTGAACATGGTATATTTCTCCATCTTTTTCTGTCATCTTTGATTTCTTTCATTGGTGTTTTATAGTTTTATGTATATGTCATTTGTTTCTTTAGGTAAATTTATTCCTAAGTATTTTATTCTTTTCATTACAGTGGTGAATGGGATTGTTTCCTTTATTTCTCTGTTTTCTCATTGTTCAGTTCACTTCAGTTCAGTTGCTCAGTCGTGTCTGACTCTTTGCGACCCCATGAACTGCAGCACCCCAGGCCTCCCTGTCCATCACCAACTCCCAGAGTTCACCCAAACTCATGTCCATCGAGTTGGTGATGCCATCCAGCCATCTCATCCTCTGTCGTCCCTTTCTCCTCCTGCCCCCAATCCCTCCCAACATCAGAGTCTTTTCCAATGAGTCAACTCTTTGCATGAGGTGGCCAAAGTATTGGAGTTTCAGCTTTAGCAGCATTCCTTCCAAAGAAATCCCAGGGCTGATCTCCTTCAGAATGCACTGGTTGAATCTCCTTGCCGTCCAAGGGACTCTCAAGAGTCTTCTCCAACACCACAGTTCAAAAGCATCAATTCTTCGGTGCTCAGCTTTCTTCACAGTCCAACTCTCACATCCATACATGACCACTGGAAAAACCATACACTTGACTAGACGGACGTTTGTTGGGAAAGTAATGTCTCTGCTTTTCAATATGCTGTTCAGGTTGGTCATAACTTTCCTTCCAAGAAGTAAGCATCTTTTAATTTCATGGCTGCAGCCACCATCTGCAGTGATTTTGGAGCCCCCCCAAAAAAAGTCTGACACTGTTTCCACTGTTTCCCCATCTATTTCCCATGAAGTGATGGGACTGGATGCCCTGATGTTCGTTTTCTGAATGTTGAGCTTTAAGCCAACTTTTCACTCTCCACTTTCACTTTCATCAAGAGGTGCCTTAGTTCCTCTTCACTTTCTGCCATAAGGGTGGTGTCATCTGCATATCTGAGATTATTGATATTTCTCCTTGCAATCTTGATTCCAGCTTGTAGTTCTTCCAACCCAGCGTTTCTCATGATGTACTCTGCATATAAGTTAAAAAAACAGGGTGACAATATACAGCTTTGATGTACTCCTTTTCCTATTTGTTAGTGTATAGGAATTCAAGGGATTTCTTTGTATTGATTTTATATCCTGCAACTTCAATACATTCATTGACTAGCTCTATTAATTATCTGGTGGTGTCTTTAGAGTTTTCTATGTAGAGGATCATGTCATCTGCAAACAGTGAGTGTTTTACTTCTTCATTTCCAATCTGGATTCCCTTTATTTCTTTTTCTTCTCTGATTATTGTGGTTAAGACTTCCAAATCTATGTTGAATAGTAGTGGTGAGAGTGGGCACCCTTGTCTTCTTTCTGACTTTAGAGGAAATGCTTTCAGTTTTTCACCATTGAGGCTAATGTTTGCTGTGGTTTATTGTAGATGGCTTTTATTATGTTGAGGTATGCTCCTTCTATTCCTGCTTTCTGGAGTTGTTTTCTTTTTTTTTTTCCATAAATTGATGTTGAATTTTGTCAAAGGCTTTCTCTGCATCCATTGAGATAATCATATGGTTTTTATCTTTCAATTTGTTAATGTGGTGTATCACATTGATCGATTTGCACATATTGAAGAATCCTTGCATCCCTGGGATAAAGCCCACTTGGTCATGAGGTATGATCTCTTTAATATGTTGTTGGATTCTGTTTTCTAGAATTTTGTTAAGAATTTTTGCGTCTATATTCATCAGTGATATTGGCCTGTAGTTTTCTTTTTTTGTGGCCTTTGTCTGGTTTTGGTATTAGGGTGATGGTGGCCTCATAAAATGAGTTTTGGAGTTTGCCTTCCTCTGCAATTTTCTGGAAGTGTTTTGTAGGATAGCTGTTAGCTCTTCTCTAAATTTTTGGTAGAATTCACCTCTGAAGCCATCTGGTCCTGGGCTTTTGTTTATTGGAAGATTTTTTCTATTAAAGTTTCAATTTCCATGCTTGTGATGGTTCTGTTAATATTTTCTATTTCTTCCTGGTTCAGTTTTGGAAGGTTATATTTTTCTAAGAATTTGTCCATTTCTTCCAAGCTGTCCATTTTATTGGCATATATTTGCTCATTGTAGTCTCTTATGATCGTTTGTATTTCTGTGTTGTCTGTTGTAACATCCATTTTCATTTCTAATTTTATTGATTCGATTCTTCTCCCTTTTTTTCTTGATGAGTCCGGCCAATGGTTTGTCTATTTTATTTATCTTCTCAAAGTACCAAGTTTTAGTTTTGTTGATTTTTGCTATATTCTCCTTTGTTTCTTTTCATTTATTTCTGCTCTGATTTTTATGATTTGTTTCCTTCTACTAATTTAGGGGCTCTTCATTTCTTCTTTTTCTAGTTTCTTTAGGTGTAAAGTTAGGTTATTTATTTGATATTTCTCTTGTTTCTTGAGGTAAGCTTGTATTGCTATGATCTTATATGTTCTATCCCTCTGACCCCCAGGACTATATGTTTTATGGGTGCCACCTATGTGGGCTTTGTGGGTACTTGTGTTGTTGTGGGCTCACTACTGTTGACAGTTTTATAGGTGTGAATGGTCCCTGTCTAGTTTGTTGCCAGGTCTTGCTTTCCATGGAGTCTGCTGGTCTCTCATAAGTGGGAGCTGGCTGTGGAGTCCCTGGGGATAAGGTCCTAAATCTAGTGTTGATCTGCTGATAGATGGGACAAGTTTCTGACATTGCTAGCTAGAGTGTCTGATATGTGTCAGAGCTGGTCCCTGACCCTGGGGGCCACTGGGGCTAGTGGTCATCTATAGGTGGGCAGAGCTAGGGCCCTGGATGAAGGGCACTGAATAAAGGGCGCTGTGGGATGCAGAATTGGTGTTGGTCTACTTGGGAATGGATCTAGTTTCTGCCACTGCTGGGTGCAGCACACATAGTGTTCCAGAGATGGTGTTCACGTGCTGGTTTATAGGGCCTGTGCTCAATGTGTCCAGAGGCTGATGCCTGCCTGCTGTTGGGTGGGTTTGGTCCCAACATGGCACATTTCAGGGCTGTACTGGTCCTTGGACTGATGTACAAAGCCATGTCCTGGGCCCTCTTGTGGACTGGGCTGGGTCCCAGGGTGGCTATTGACTCAGGAGTTCTTAAAGCAGCTGGCTTCACCTGAAGCCATTTGCTTCACCTGAGGCTTCCTAGTATTAGTTCCCACAGGCTAGTGTACACAGCCAGGTCCCAGAGCTCATAAGATAGAGGGAGGATTCCACAATGTCATTTACCAACATTAGTGTCTTGGTAGTATGAGCTCCCCAAAATGGTTGCTTCCAATGTCTATGTCTCTAGCATGAAATCCAGTTTCTGGATTCTCTCCCAGATCAGCAGGTGGGTCTGACTAAGCTCCTTTCAAATTGGAACTTGTGAAATTTTGTGTGCTCCCTTTCAGAGTTGAGTCTCTACTTCCTACAGTCTCCTGGGTCTCCTGAATATAAGTTCCACTGGCCTTCAAAGCCAAATGTCTTGGGGTCTTGTTCTCCTTGTGCAGTACCTCCCCAGGCTCAGGAGCCCAATGTGAGGTGGAGAACCTCTGAAATTGTAATTATCTTTCTGTTTGTGTGTTTCCCACATCAGGGTATGTATGAGTCTTTACTGTGTCTCTGCCACTTCTACCAGTCTCATTGTGGTTTCTTACTTACGTCTTTTTCTATGGAAGGTCTTTTATTCTCATCTTCCAGTATTTCTTATCAATAGTTTCTCTGCCAGTAGTTGTAATTTTGGTGCCTGTGGGAGGCGGTGAACTTCTCCTATTCTCCTATCTTGGCCACTACTCTTAAACTAATATTTTTTATCAAAACTTTTGAGTGGTCAAGAGGATGATCAAAAGGAGGAAAGAAGGACTGTTGAAATAAATTTCTAGGCTCAAGCTAGGACCACTCCAGCTTGGAGTTCCACATCAGGAAACTAAAAGTTTGATAACTTAGAAGTAAATGCTCTGCTTTACCACAAATGCAATGTGTGCAGTCAACTAAACCCCCAATGCCAAGCTAAATCTGACGCTTCTTACCACAAAAAGTTTAACTATGTGTTGCCAACTAAAACAATGCACAACTTGAGAATTTTGAGTTGAGTTCTATTTGGGGCAAAATGAGGACTGCAGCCCAGGAGCACCTCAGTTAGTTCTGAGAAACTGCTCCAAAGAAATAGGAGGGGAAGGTCAACATATAAGATTTTCGTAAAGGGAGAGTTCAGTGCAATCAAGCACTTACTTTACAAGGGGTTTTCTGCTAGTTATGAGGAGCTGATATTATGAAAGGATTTAGTGCTTTTCTAGATATGAAGAGATGCAAGGATTGGGATCATGAAATCAGTTCCTGAAAATAGCTAACTATCCAAAGACCTGTTCCACCAGACTCCCTGGAGGACAGGGTGCCTCATTCCACCCTGAACTCCCTCAAGGGCTGTTGAAGGTCAACAGCTGCAGCACAGGGTTCATTCTCTGCAGAGGTAGATGACAAATGTCCTTGTTGTTGTTGTTGAGTCACTGGCAAATGGTCTTGGCAAGGGCCAATTTGTAGTTGACAGTGGCCCCAGCCAATTACATATTTTCTACTCTCTCTTCCTAGTTCTTTATTAGTTATTCTATAAAACTTTACAGCAGTATTGTATTTGACTACTTTGTATATATTCAAATTTTCAACTAGTCTTTATCATGTAAATATACCTCTTTAGAGAATAATTTCATAGCTTTTTATTTACTTTACTCATAATCACAAAGTCCAAGTGATTTTTATTAAGATTACAGACCTATGTATGTAGTTTAACTTTTTTTTCTCCTATTTTGACCCTGAATATTTTTAGTAATAGTTGTTGTAAAGTTGCTCAGTTGTGTCCAACTCTTTGCAACCCCATGGACTGTAGCCTGCCAGGCTCCTCCATCCATGGGATTTTCCAGACAAGAATACTGGAGTGGGTTGCCATTTCCTTCTCCAGAGGATCTTCCCGACCCAGGGATCGAACCTGGGTCTTCCGCTTTGTAGGCAGACGCTTTTACCATCTGAGCCACCCGGGAAGTCAGTAAAAAATAAATAAAGGCATAAAAACATATTTTTTTCCTATTGAAAGAGAAAAAATGAGAGAAAAAATATATATATACATTGTTTTAACAAAGGCATTTAGTACATAGGTAGGTAGATAGATCTATCATTAGATAAGCAGGTAGTAGGTAGACAGGTAGAGATATAAATATGTATTAATAGTATTTACTATCTAATTATCTCTATCCATCTATCTATCAGTCATCTATCCTAAAATCTAATGAGGTAGGTTGGTTATAATTTTAGTACCTTGTCCTGAGATGAACCTTATGAAGGATGAAAAACACATTTATAATTATATTCCTTAGATGACTAGGGAGACTCTCTTGCCTTTTCAACTCAGTTTCTCATATCTTTATTTCCAAAATTAGAACAGGAAAAAAGTATATCATCTAGAAGGAGCTCAACCTACATGAATAAAAATATGCATAATGTACACACATACTTACTAATACATGTTCTACCTTATCCCAGACTAGCTCTTCTGAAGAGAAAGAAAAAGTCTTTAGAATTAGAAAACAATGTTCCTTTTAAGGTTCAGAGATTTAATTACTGGGTTTAAATGGATTGTCTTTTTTTTTTTTTTTAACAGAATACTGAGTGACTTGTTTCACAATTTGTAAATGTAGTCTTTCTTCTCCACTGTTGTGTCTTTTTTGTCTAGAAGAGTACCTGGAATGTGGGAGACACTCAATAAACACTTGTTTAGTGAATGAATAAATGCTGAACTTATTTAAAAGATAGCAAATGCTGGCATAAGTTTGTTTATTTATTTATTTACAGAACCAATTTACCATCCAAGAACTTAGAATGTTTCATTTCAGATCTCTTTTCAGAGGAAAAAAGAAAAGGATAGCTATTCTTACAATATTTGCCTTAACAAATACCTAAATTGTGATAGTTGAAAGTAATTATGAACACATTCTATTTCTCAACTCCATCTCTCAAAATTAGCTATGCATATATCATTATGCTAAACTTTGGTGCAATGTCACAAAAATTGGCTTTCCAGAAAGTAAGAAAGTCTCTTTAAAATATTTTTTATTTTATTTTATTTTTAAATTTATTTTTATTTTTTATTTTATTTTATTTTTTAACTTTACAATATTGTATTGGTTTTGCCGTATATCAACATGAATCCACCACAGGTATACAGGTTGTAGGTAAACCAATTATAGTTTGAACTATGAATAAGTTATATTTTTTTATTTGGGACCATTTAACTAAAGTAGTTACTACTTAGTTACTAAGTAACTACTTAGTTATTTAATTAATAGTTACTAAGTTACTAATTGCTAGTTACTAAGTAATTACTATTAGTAACTAATAGTTACTAATAGTTATGTAGTCAATAAGTAATTACTTAGTAACTAAGTAATAACTACTACAACAACTAACTAAGTAGTAGGCCTTTTTCTGTCTGTGATACTCCAGTTGAACCCTGGAGAAATAAAAGAAAGTGAGAAGTAGAGTTATGTAATTGTACCTATTATTGTTATTACTCAAATCCATGCATCCTTAAACATAGGCAGACAAGGAATTGTGTTTTTTGTTTGTTTATTTTGTGTTAGGCTTTCAATAAGATCTCCAATTTCCAAAACCAGTTACAAATGTCATAGCCTATACAGGGTCTCTAGGGAGCTCTAGTTTAAAATCAGAGTGCACTCAAAGAAATGAAGCATATTAAAGCTCTCATCCTTTAAAGTTCAAACTTGAAATTTTTTTTTTTTTTAGTGTGTAATTTTTTTAAATTTTTTTTAATTTTTTTTTAACATTTTGATATTTTATTGTAAAACTTATGGGAATTATTATTATTTTTTTTTTTCATGTGTTCCCCATCCTGAACCCTCCTCCCTCCTCCCTCCCCATATCATCCCTCTGGGTCGTCCCAGTGCACCAGCCCCAAGCATCCAGCATCGTGCATTGAACCTGGACTGGCATCTCGTTTCATACATGACATTTCACATGTTTCAATGCCATTCTCCCAAATCTTCCCACCCTCTCCCTCTCCCACAGAGTCCATAAGCCTGTTCTATACATCAGTGTCTCTTTTGCTGTCTCGTATACAGGGTTATCATTACCATCTTTCTAAATTCCATATATATGCGTTAGTATACTGTATTGGTGTTTGTCCTTCTGGCTTACTTCACTCTGTATAATAGGCTCCAGTTTCATCCACCTCATTAGAACTGATTCAAATGTATTCTTTTTAATGGCTGAGTAATACTCCATTGTGTATATGTACCACAGCTTTCTTATCCATTCATCTGCTGATGGACATCTAGGTTGTTTCCATGTTCTGGCTATTATAAGCAGATACATTCTCCTATATGTCAAGCCTATTAGACAGGCCAGGGAAAGTTTTGATGAAAACTTTGTAAAAGTTTCAAAATAGAAAATGCTTCTAGAAAGGTTTTGGGAAGGCTGGAGCAGCATTAATGGATTGTGCATGTGGGTTGGGTAGCAGCAACCAGGAAAAGGGGAAGGGTTTGTATAACAGAATGTGAGGGATAGGAAGATCAGCTTAGTCGCCTTTTACAATTTTGCCTGGCATTTATCCCTGGTTTGTCTTCAAATATTAATTGGTAGCTCTGTGATTGAAAATTAGAATGAAATGGGGGAGGAAGGGAAATTTTCTAAAGAAAATATTTGGTTTTGAAAATTAAAGAGATTTCCCTGTGGCTTGAACAGATTTCACTTCCTCATATTAAAATAGTTTTCAGATATTTTATTTTAAGGGGAACCAAAAAACGCTAAAACTTTAGAAACTTTTCACAGATTAGAAATAATTGTATCCATAACTAGGTCATTTAACTTACTTGGTGTTTATGATTTTATTACTTTATGGGGAAAAAGAAATCAGTTCCTTTTGTCATCTTCTGTAACACAGAATCTAGGGAAGTGTTCATCAAGGAACTATTAATTTTACTTTCTTTTTGTATCTGTTCACTGAACCTATGGCATGACCACATTTCCATCACTGTCCTGGTTTAAAAACGTCATTACCCTCTCTTCAACAAGTAAGAGTTATCTTTATTTACAAGCATATATCTTAAATTTCTAAAGAATATTTTATTCAACTGTTCCTTAGTAATATTTGCATGTAGTTGTTGTTTTAACCACCACTTTCTAAATAGGGTGATGATTATTTTCAAATTTGATGCTCAGTACTTTTCCAGCTCAACTTTTGTATTCTCCCACATCTCCTACCTTACCATCTAAGCATATTTTATAAATGATAGATTTATTTTATATTGTATTATACTTATAGCTATTCATATGGGTCCTCAACACTCAGTTCCCAGTCATGTCCGACTCTTTGTGACCCCATAAACTGTAGCCCACAAGGCTCCTCTGTCCATGGGATTCTCCAGGCAAGAATGCTGGAGTGGGTTGCTATTTCCTTCTCCAGGGGTTCTTCTGACCCAGAGATTGATCCCAGGTCTCCTGCATTGTAGGCAGATTCTTGCTGTCAGAGCCAGAAGGGAAGGGGCTACAATCACTTTGTACAGGCTAATGTTAGGATCATTCTTACATGTCAGAGCCCAGGTGTGGAGGTCTGCCCCCCCAAAACTATGATATATTTATCTAAAGACGTCTTTCTTGAATTGAAATTATTTTAAGTGACTCAGTTCGGTTTAGTCACTCTGTCATGTGTGACTTTTTGTGACCACATGTACTGCAGCATGCCAGGCTTCCTTGTCCATCACCAACTCCCAGAACCTACTCAAACTCGTGTTAATTGAGTCAGTGATGCCACCCAACCATCTCATCCTCTGTCATCCCTTTCTCCTCCTGCCTTCAATCTTTCATAGCATCAGGGTATTTTCCAGTGAGTTGGTTCTTCACATGAGGTGGCCAAAGTATTGGCATTTCAACTTCAGCATCAGTCCTTCCAATGAATATTCAGGACTGATTTCCTTTAGGATTGACTGGTTTGATCTGCATGCAATCCAAGGGACTCTCAAGCGTCTTCTCCAACATCACAATTCAAAAGCATCAATTCTTCTGTGCTCAGCTTTCTTTATAGTCCAACTCTCACATCCATACATGACTACTGAAAAACCAAAGCTTTGACTAGACTGACCTTTGTTAACAAAGTAATGTCTCTGCATTTTAATATGCTGTCTAGGTTGGTCATAGCTTCTCTTCCAAGGAGCAAGTGTCTTTTTATTTCATAGCTGCAATCACCATCTGCAGTGATTTTGGAGCCCCCAAAAATAAAGTCTGTCACTGTTTCCCCATCTATTTGCCATGAAATGATGGGACCAGATGCCATGATTGTAGTTTTATGAATGTTGAATTTTAAGCCAACATTTTCACTCTCTTCTTTCACCTTCATCAAGAGGCTCTTTAGTTCTTCTTTGCTTTCTGGCATAAGGGGTATCATCTGCATATATGAAGTTATTGATATTTCTCCTGGAATTTTGATTTCAGCTTGTGCTTCATCCAGCCTGGCATTTCACATGATGTACTCTGATATAAGTTAAATAAGCAGGGTGACAACATAGAGCCTTGACATACTCTTTTCCTGATTTGGAACCAGTTTGTTGTTCTATGTCCAGTTCTAACTGTTGCTTCTTGGCCTGAGTAAAAATTTCTTAGGGGGCAGGTAAGGTGGTCTGGTATTCCCATCTCTTGAGGAATTTTCCAGTTCGTTGTGATCCACACAGTCAAAGACTTTGGTGTAGTCACTTTGGCGTAAGTGACTACATAATATAATAAATTTTAATCCCGTTAAGAATTATATGACTCTTTTATTCTTTGTTTCCTAGCATAACACATTCAACATTTTAGTTTGATACTTACAGGATGAAAACATGAATAGCATGCATCAATTCACACCAATATACTGAAATCAGTTGTAATCCTATAATTTGTAATGAACAATCTCAAAATAAAATTAAGAAAACAATTTCATTTAAATATAGCATTAAAGCAAATGAAATAATTAGGAATAAATTAAAATAGCATCAAAGCATATTAAATAATTAATAATAAATTTAATGAATGAATGTAAAATTTATAGTCTGAAAACTGCAAAACATTGTTGAGAGAAATTAAAGATCTAAGTAAATAAAACAACACTCCATGTTCATGGATTAGAACATTTCATAATACTAAGATGGTAACATTTCTCAAAATAAATTACAGATTTAACTTAATCCCTATCAGAATCTCAGCTGACTGCAGACATTGGCAACCTGATTGTAAAATTCATACAGAATTTTAATGTATCAAAAATAACCAAAGCAATCTTGACAAAGAAAAATGAAGTAGGAGGATTCAAAGTTCTTGATTTCAAAACTAACTACAAAGAAATTGTAAACATGGCTATGACACTAGCACAAGGATAGACATATAGATTAATGAAATAAAAGCATGTTCAAAAGTAAAACCACACATTTATGGTCAACTGATCTTCTGTAAGTGTGCCAAGACCATTCAATGGGGGAAAGAATAATCTTTTCAACAAATGGTGCTGAGGTAACAATAAAGTGAAGTCACTCAGTCGTGTCCGACTCTTTGCGACCCCATGGACTGTAGCCTACCAGGCTTCTCTGTCCATGAGATTTTCCAGGCAAGAGTACTGGAGTGGGTTGCCATTTCCTTCTCCAGGGGATCTTCCTGACCCAGGGGTTGAACTTGTGTCTTCCACATTGTTGGCAGATGCTTTACCCTCTGAGCTACCAGGGGAATATCCATGTGCAAAAGAATGAAGTTGGACCCCTACTTCATGCTACATATAAAAATTAATTTGAAATGGATCAAAGATCTAAATGTAAAAGCTAAAATCATAAAACTCTTAGAAAAATATTTTTTATGACCCTAAATTTGGCAAAAGATTCTTAGCTATGACACCAAAAGTATGGGCTACAACAATACAAAACTAAATACATTAAATTACATCAAAATAAAAACTTCTGGGCTTCAAAGGATATCATCAAGAAAGTGAACAGACAACCCAGAGAATGGCATAAGATTTCTGCAAATTATATATTTGATAAAGGATTGGTATCTAGAATATATAAGGAACACAAACTCATTAATAAAAATAAAACACAATTTTAAAATGAGGAAAGGATATGAATATACATTTCTCCAAGGAAGATATATTAATGGCCAATAAACACATGAAAAATTCTTAATGTCATTAGTTATTGGGGGAATGCAAACCAAAATCACACTGAGGTATCACTTTACACTTTACACTAGATTAGCTAGTATTAAAAAAGTCAGATTATAGCAAATGTCGTCAAAGATGTAGAGAAATTAGAACTCTCATATGCTGCTGTTGGGAACGTAACATGGGGTAGCCCTTTTAGAGAAGTCTGATAGGTCTTCAAATGATTAAACATAGAGTTATCATATTACTAAGCAATTCTACTCCTAGGTATAAACCACAAAGAAATGAAAACATACATCCATAAAACTTGTAGATGATTGTTTTTAGCAGCATTATTCATCATAGCCAAAAGGTAGAGGCAATTAAAATGTTCATCAACTGATGAATGGATAAAATGCAGTATATCCATATCAGATAAGATCAGTCGCTCAGTCGTGTCCGACTCTTTGCAACCCCATGAACTGCAGCACACCAGGCCTCCCTGTCCATCACCAACTCCCGGAGTTCACTGAGACTCACGTACATCGAGTCAGTGATGTCATACAGCCATCTCATCCTCTGTCGTCCCCTTCTCCTCCTGCCCCTAATCCCTCCCAGCATCAGAGTCTTTTCCAATGAGTCAACTCTTCGCATGAGGTGGCCAAAGTACTGGAGTTTCAGCTTTAGCATCATTCCTTCCAAAGAAATCCCAGGGCTGATCTCCTTCAAAATGGACTGGTTGGATCTCCTTGCAGTCCAAGGGACTATCAAGAGTCTTCTCCAACACCACAGTTCAAAAGCATCAATTCTTCGGTGCTCAGCCTTCTTCACAGTCCAACTCTCACATCCATACAAGACCACAGGAAAAATCATAGCCTTGACTAGATGAATCTTTTTTGGCAAAGTAATGTCTGTACTTTTGAATATGCTATCTAGGTTGGTCATAACTTTCCTTCCAAGGAATAAGCATCTTTTAATTTCATGGTTGCAGTCACCATCTGTAGTGATTTTGGAGCCCAGGAAAATAAAGTCTGACACTGTTTCCATTGTGTCCCCATCTATTTCCCATGAAGTGATGGGACCGGATGCCATGATGTCCGTTTTCTGAATGTTGAGCTTTAAGCCAACTTTTTAACTCTCCACTTTCACTTTCATCAATAGGCTTTTTAGTTCCTCTTCACTTTCTGCCAGAAGGGTGTTGTCATCTGCATATCTGAAGTTACTGATATTTCTCCCAGCAATCTTGACTCCAGCTTGTGCTTCCTCCAGTCCAGCGTTTCTCATGATGTACTCTGCATATAAGTTTAAAAAAAAACAGGGTGACAATATACAGCCTTGATGAACTCCTTTTCCTATTTGGAACCAGTCTGTTGTTCCATGTCCAGTTCTAACTGTTGCTTCCTGACCTGCATAAAAATTTCTCAAGAGGCATATCAGGTGGTCTGGTATTCCCATCTCTTTCAGAATTTTCCACAGTTTATTGTGATCCACACAGTCAAAGGCTTTGGCATAGTCAATAAAGCAGAAATAGATTTTTTTTCTGGAACTCTCTTCCTTTTTCCATGTTCCAGTGGATGTTGGCAATTTGATCTCTGGTTCCTCTGTCTTTTCTAAAACCAGCTTGAACATCAGGCAGTTCATGGTTCACATATTGCTGAAGCCTGGCTTGGAGAATTTTGAACATTAATTTACTAGCATGTGAGATGAGTGCAATTTTGCAGTAGTTTGAGCATTCTTTGGCATTGCCTTTCTTTGGGATTGGAATGAAAACTGACCTTTTCCAGTCCTGTGGCCACTGCTGAGTTTTCCAATTTTGCTGGCATATTGAGTGCAGCACTTTCACAGCATCATCTTTCAGGATTTGGAATAACTCAACTGGAATTTCATCACCTCCACTAGCTTTGTTCATAGTGATGCTTCCTAAGGCCCACTTGACTTCACATTCCAGGATGTCTGGCTTTAAGTCAGTGATCACAACCTCATGATTATCTGGGTCGTGAAGATCTTTTTTGTATAGTTCTTCTGTGTATTCTTGCCATCTCTTCTTAATATCTTCTGCTTCTCTTAGGTCCATACCATTTCTGTCCTTTATCGAGCCCATCTTTCCATGAAATGTTCCTTTGGTATCTCTGATTTTCTTGAAGAGATCCCTAGTCTTTCCCATTCTGTTGTTTTCCTCTATTTCTTTGCATTGATCACTGAAGAAGGCTTTCTTATCTCTTCTTGCTATTCTTTGGAACTCTGCATTCAGATGCTTATATCTTTCCTTTTCTCCTTTGCTTTTCACTTCTCTTCTTTTCACAGCTATTTGTAAGGCCTCCCCAGACAGCCATTTTGCTTTTTTGCATTTCTTTTCCATCGGGATGGTCTTGATCCCTGTCTCCTATACAATGTCACGAACCTCATTCCATAGTTCATCAGGCATTCTATCTATCAGATCTAGGCCCTTAAATCTATTTCTCACTTCCACTGTATAATCATAAGGGATTTGTTTTAGGTAATACCTGAATGGTCTAGTGGTTTTCCCTACTTTCTTCAATTTAAGTCTTAATTTGGCAATAAGGAGTACATGGTCTGAGAAACAGTCAGCTCCTGGTCTTGTTTTTGCTGACTGTATAGAGCTTCTCCATCTTTGGCTGCAAAAAATATAATCAATCTGATTTTGGTGTTGACCATCTGGTGATGTCCATGTATAGAGTCTTCTCTTGTGTTGTTGGAAGAGGGTATTTGTTATGACCAGTGCATTTTCCTGGCAAAACTCTATTAGTCTTTGCCCTGCTTCATTCCATATTCCAAGGCTCAATTTGCCTGTTACTCCAGGTGTTTCTTGACTTCCTACTTTTGCATTCCAGTCCCCTATATTGAAAAGGACATATTTTTTGGGTATTAGTTCTAAAAGGCCTTGTAGGTCTTCATAGAACCGTTTAACTTCAGCTTCTTCAGCATTACTGGTTGGGGCATAGACTTGGATTACTGTGATATTGAATGGTTTGCCTTGGAAATGAACAGAGATCATTCTGTCATTTTTTAGATTGCATCCAAGTACTGCATTTCGGACTCTTTTGTTGACCATGATGGCCACTCCATTTCTTCTGAGGGATTCATGCACTCAGTAGTAGATATAATGGTCATCTGAGTTAAATTCACCCATTCCAGTCCATTTCAGTTCCCTGATTCCTAGAATGTCGACATTCACTCTTGCCATCTCTTGTTTGACCACTTCCAATTTGCCTTGATTCATGGACCTGACATTCCAGGTTCCTATGAAATATTGCTATTTACAGCATTTGACCTTGCTTCTATCACCAGTCCCATCCACAGCTGGGTATTGTTTTTGCTTGGCTCCATTCCTTCATTCTTTCTGGAGTTATTTCTCCACTGATCTCCCGTAGCATATTGGGCACCTACTGACCTGGGGAGTTTCTCTTTCAGTATCGTATCATTTTGCCTTTTCATACTGTTCATGGGGCTCTCAAGGCAATACTACTGAAGCGGTTTTTCCATTCCCTTCTCCAGTGGACCACATTCTGTCAGATCTCTCCACCATGACCTGCCCGTCTTGGGTTGTCCCACGGGCATGGCTTAGTTTCATTGAGTTAGACAAGGCTGTGGTCCTAGCGTGATTAGACTGACTAGTTTTCTGTGAGTATGGTTTTCAGTGTGTTTGCCCTATGATGCCCTCTTGCGACACCTTACTTGTGTTTCTTTTACCTTGGGTGTGGAGTATCTCTTCACAGCTGCTCCAGCAAAGCGCAGCCATTGCTCCTTACCTTGGACAACTAAAAAGGAATGAAATACTAGTTTATGGTGTTATGTGGGTGGACCTTGAAAGCATTATGCTGAGTAAAAGAAGCTAGTCACAAGAGACCACATTATTATGTTATATTAATATTATTTTTGTAGAAACCTAGAAGAGAAAAATTTATAGAGACAGGAAAAAAAAGTTAGTTGTTACAGGAAAAAAAAAATTCCTGGTTGTTTAGTTAGGTATGGGGGCTTTTGTGATGACTCAGATGGTAAAGTATCTGCCTGCAATGCAGGAGACCCAGCTTTGCACTCTATGTCACGAAGATCCCTAAAGAAGGGAATAGATACCCACTCCAGTATTTTTGCCTGGAAAATTCCATGGACAGAAGAGACTGACAGGCTACAGTCCATGGGGTCACAAAGATTCAGACATGAGCAACTAACACTTTCTTTCTTCTTAAATTAGGTATGGGAGAGGAATGGGGAGTAGCCACTGATAATGGTTCAGGGCTTCTTTTTAAATTGATGAAAATATTTTAAAACCAAATGTGGTGAGGAACTTCCCTGGTGGCCTAGAGGCTAGGATTCTGGGCTTTCACTGCCATGGCTTGGGTTCAATCCCTGATCAGGGAAGATCCTGCCAGCCATGCAATGTGGCCAAAAAAATAAAATAAAATAAAGTGTGATAATAGTTATACATAGGCAAGTCTAGGCTACAATCCATTGGAGTATATACTTATGGTGTATGAATTATATCTTAAATTTCAAATCCTGAAAGATGAAGCTGTGAAAGTCCTGCACTCAATATGTCAGCAAAATTGGAAAACTCAGCAGTGGCCACAGGACTGGAAAAGGTCAGTTTTCATTCCCATCCCAAAGAAAGGCAATGCCAAAGAATGCTCAAACTACCACACAATTGCACTCATCTCACATGCTAGTAAATTAATGTTCAAAATTCTGCAAGCCATGCTTCAGCAGTACATAAACCGTGAACTTCTAGATGTTCAAGCTGGTTTTAGAAAAGACAGAGGAACCAGAGATCAAATTGCCAACATCTGCTGGATCATCGAAAAAAGCAAGAGAGTTCCAGATTGACTATGCCAAAGCCTTTGACAGTGTGGATCAAAATAAACTGTGGAAAATTCTGAAAGAGATGGGAATACCAGACCACCTGACCTGCCTCTTGAGAAATCTGTATGCAGGTCAGGAAGCAACAGTTAGAACTGGACATGGAGCAACAGACTGGTCCCAAATAGGAAAAGGAGTAGATCAAGGCTGTATATTGTCACCCTGCTTATGTAACATATATGCAGAATACATCATGAGAAACGCTGGGCTGGAAGAAGCACAGGCTGGAATCAAGATTGCTGGGATAAATATGAATAACCTCAGATATGCAGATGACACCACGCTTATGGCAGAAAGTGAAGAGGAACTAAAAAGCCTCTTGATGAAAGTGAAAGAGGAGAGTGAAAAAGTTGGCTTAAAGCTCAACATTCAGAAAACGAAGATCATGGCATCTGGTCCCATTACTTCATGGGAAATAGATAGGGAAACAGTGAAAACAGTGTCAGACTTTGTTTTTGGGGGCTCCAAAATCACTGCAGATGGTGATTGCAGCCATGAAATTAAAAGAGACTTACTCCTTGGAAGGAAAGTTATGACCAACCTAGATAGAATATTCAAAAGCAGAGACATTACTTTGCCAACAAAGGTCCGTCTAGTCAAGGCTATGGTTTTTTAAGTAGTCATGTATGGATGTGAGAGTTGGACTGTGAAGAAAGCTTAGCATTGAAGAATTGATGCTTTTGCACTGTGGTGTTGGAGAAGACTCTTGAGAGTCCCTTGGACTGCAAGGAGATCCAACCAGTCCACTCTGAAGAAGATCAGTCCTGGGTGTTCTTTGGAAGGAATGATGCTAAAGCTGAAACTCCAGTACTTTGGCCACCTCATGTGAAGAGTTGACTCTTTGGAAAAGACTCTGATGCTGGGAGGGATTGGCGGCAGGAAGAAAAGGGAAAGACAGAGGATGAGATGGCTGTATGGCATCACTGACTTGATGGCCATGAGTTTGAGTGAACTCTGGGAGTTGGTGATGGACAGGGAGGCCTGGTGTGCTGCAATTCATGGGGTCGCAAATAGTCGGACACGACTGAATGACTGAACTGAACTGAAAGTTGTTAAAAATATGGTAATTTGTCTTAACCTAAATTTCTTATCATATCATCTGCTACTAAAATAGATTGTTACTGAGTACCATTAATAAAATTATAATTATCAGAAAATGCTGTTTGAAAAGGAAGTCATATTGCCAATCCAGTTCTGCATGTTTGGGCTTAAAAGAACTTACTAATATTCTCAAACTTAAAATAATTCATGGTCTTTCCTTTTGTTCTCTTTGGAGAAGGATTTCCATTGGAATTTGAAGAAACTTATACATTTTTTTTTTCAGTTTTCTGGTACAGCAGGTGTTCTTAACCAGAGTCCATAAGCCACAGAGTGTCTGTGAACATCCCTGAACTTGTAGAAAAACTGTCTACATGCATTTTGCAGGGGAGATAGTTCTTATTTGTTAGCTCCCACAAGTGGTCTATGATCTCTCCTTGCCCCCTCTAAAAGGCTAAAAAGCATAAAATAAGGGAATAAGAAAGTATGGATTCCTTCTAGGTGTTTCTATTTTAGAGCTAAAGCATACCAGACTCTTAGTTTAAAGAATGGGAAATAAAATTTAATGTGATTATTATATAGAGATGAGAAAACAGTAGTGGTATGTACATTTTTTTTGTATAAATTTGTTTGAATTTCATCTTATATAGTGTTTGTGTAGAGCACATAGAGATATGTGTGTATTTAGTGCATAACACATTTTAAACCCTTTTTTATGTTTTAATATTTTGTTTCAGTTCAGTGTGATTATGTTATGAATATCAAAATTCTCTGTTGAAAGAAGTCATTATATTCTAATGGAAAACTTCTATATTTTAAAAACATTTCCTAGCTTCTAAGTAGAATGCTTGAACGTTTTTAGAGTATGAGGGTAAGAAGTTCCTTTGTGATTTACAATGGTATTAAGCATGCAAAGAGTCAGACACAATTTAGCTACTGAACAACAATAACAAAAGCATTCAGAGTCTGGTCTTCCAGGCTGCAATCACTTTTCACACTTCAGACATAACTGTGGCAGGACTGTCATGGACAGTTCTAAACACAGTTAACCTTTGGAGAGAGTTGCTAATGCAGTGATCCACAAACTTCATTGTGCATAGACCTATTTGCAATAACGGGGATGAGAGGTGCTTGTGAGAGGTGGCTGAAGGAGGTTAAAAATGACAAATTTCTGCCCTTACCACAATTATTCATTAGCTTTGTCGTGGGTCCTAGGAATCTGAATCTTTACACTTCCTCGGGTGATGTTGACTGTGTTTGACGCACACTGTTGACTAATGTTGACTGATGTTGACTGTGTTTGACGCACACTGTTCTAACCTCTATCACTACTTTATTCAAACAGCATAGTTCTGTGAAATGAAAAGAAAAATAATTAGAATTATAGCCAGTCCCTCAAATCAATTCATCTTTCTACTCCCTCCCTTTTACCTCAAAGCTCAGCTTCCTAAACTGTGATTTTTTAGGACAGTGTTTTTTTTTTTTTTTTTAAAGAATGTTGTTTTAACCCTATGAAAAATAGTTTGGATGAGATGTGAATATGTTATCCATGTGAATCTTCCAATGTAGCATGACTCTTTATAATACTTACATGATATAGTAAAACCTTCAATTCAGTTCACTGCCTCATCCATCTTTATAATAGAAGTCAGCTTATATCCTATTCTGCTAACATGAAGCTTGCTTACAGATTAATTACCAGTATGCAATGCCAATTCCTGTACCACAACAATTAATAGTCTTGTGATCTAACATAAATATGAAGAGTTAGGAATCTCTCTTCAGCAACACTAAAATGAAAACTAAGGTAAGAAATTTTCTAGTCATAACTCTGATGATAAGTTGACTTTAGTCAGGTCATCTGACAGATGGCCATATGATCCTGACATATTTAAGCCTATTATAGCTCCCACTATGTGCTTAGGAATAGTTACATGTGCTTAACTCACAACAGTGTGATTTAGATATCCTTATTTTCATCACTTAACATATAAGGTAACCGAGGCAGGAAGAATCCAATTTACTCAGTGATGAAATTTTAGAACTTGGATTCATAACCTGGCAATCCAACTCCAACTCCTCATCAATACACCATATCACCTTTCAGGACAGATTGTTTTAAGGCAACAATTACCTGAATGTTGGTTTTCAGTTTTTTTCTATGAATTGGGTTAAGGAGCATTAAATGGTTTTCAGGGCACCAGGGATGACCCTTGGTGAGACCCTGGATAGCACAGGTCCTCAGATAATGACAAAGGCTTTATCTTCAGTCAGTGCCACCAAGAAGAACTCAAGCTGATATGACTGACAACAGATAGACTCAAAAGTCAGGGTACTGATCTTAGTTAGGTCCCAGAGGGTATCAGTAATGTCTCAGGGTTCAGTTCAGTTCAGTTCAGTTGCTCAGTCGTGTCCGACTCTTTGCAATCCCATGATCACAGCACGCCAGGCCTCCCTGTTGATCATCAATTCCCAGATTTCACTCAAACTCATGTCCATGGACTTAGTGATGACATCCAGCCATCTCATCCTCTGTCGTCCCCTTCTTCTGCCCTCAATCCCTCCCAGCATCAGGGTTTTTTCCAATGAGTCAACTCTTCGCCTGAGGTGGCCAAAGTATTGGAGCTTCAACTTTAGCACCAGTCCTTCCAATGAACATCCAGGACTGATCTCCTTTAGGATGGACTGGTTGGATCTCCTTGCAGTCCAAGGGACTCTCAAGAGTCTTTTCCAACACCACAGTTAAAAAGCATCAATTATTTGACATTCAGCTTTCTTCATAGTCCAATTCTCACATCTATACATGACTACTGGAAAAAAATATAGCCTTGACTAGATGGGCTTTGTTGACAAAGTAATGTCTCTGCTTTTGAATATTCTATCTAGGTTGGTCATAACTTTCCTTCCAAGGAGTGAGTGTCTTTTAATTTCATGGCTGCAATCACCATCTGCAGTGATTTTGAAGCCTCCAAAAACAAAGTCTGACACTGTTTCCACTGTTTCCCCATCTATTTCCCATGAAGTGATGGGACCAGATGCCCTGATCTTCGTTTTCTGAATGTTGAGTTTTAAGCCAACTTTTTCACTCTCCTCTTTCACTTTCATCAAGAGGCTTTTTAGTTCCTCTTCACTTTCTGCCATAAGGGGGGGTGTCATCTGCATATCTTAGATTATTGATATTTCTCCTGGCAATCTTGATTCCAGCTTGTGCTTCCTCCAGCCCAGCGTTTCTCATGATGTACTCTGCATAAAAGTTAAATAAGCAGGGTGACAATATACAGCCTTGATCTACTCCTTTTCCTATTTGGAACCAGTCTGTTGTTCCATGTCCAGTTCTAACTGTTGCTTCCTGACCTGCATACAGATTTCTCAAGAGGCAAGTCAGGTGGTCTGGTATTCCCATCTCTTTCAGAATTTCCCACAGTTTATTGTGATCCACATAGTCAAAGGCTTTGGCATAGTCAATAAAGCAGAAATAGATGTTTTTTTCTGGAACTCTCTTCCTTTTTCCATGTTCCAGTGGATGTTGGCAATTTGATCTCTGGTTCCTCTGCCTTTTCTAAATCCCGCTTGAACATCTGGAAGTTCACAGTTCACATATTGCTGAAGCCTGGCTTGGAGAATTTTGAGCATTACTTTACTAGCATGTGAGATAAATGCAACTGTGTGGTAGTTTGAGCATTCTTTGGCATTGCCTTTCTTTGGGATTGGAATGAAAACTGACCTTTTCCAGTCCTGTGGCCACTGCTGAGTTTTCCAAATTTGCTTGCATATTGAGTGCAGCACTTTCACACCAACTGGAATTCCATCACCTCCACTAGGTTTGTTCATAGTGATGCTTTCTAAGGCCCACTTGACTTCACATTCCAGGATGTCTGGCTCTAGGTGAGTGATCACACCATTGTGATTATCTGGGTCGTGAGGATCTTTTTTGTACAGTTCTTCTGTGTATTCTTGCCACCTTTTCTTAATATCTTCTGCTTATCTTAAGTCCATACCATTTCTGTCCTTTATCGAGCCCATCTTTGCATTAAATATTCCCTTGGTATGTCTAATTTTCTTGAAGAAATCTCTAGTCTTTCCTATTCTGTTGTTTTTGGGTCTCCCACATTGTAGGCAGGCACTTTACCATCTGAGCCACCAGAAATTCTGTGTCAAGGTTACCAGATCACTTATAAGTACCAAAAGGAAAAAAAAAATATCAATCATTAGGGAGTCTTCTATCAAATGTCAATAACAGATACTAAACCATGGAGAAATTATCTTAATGAGTCTCACGTCTAAAAAATATCAGGCTCATAGGTACACATTATTAAAAGAAACTTTCCTATATTTTAAAAATAGGTGAAATCACTTTCATTTGGAGTTTCTTATTCACTTATCCAGATACTTGAGGTCTTAATTAGCCATGAAACTAAAAGCATTGACCATCTTCTTCAGTTGGTATTCAATACTACTTACAGAAATAAAGACAAAAAGGTCTTAATCATGCAGTTCCAATTTTAAATTGTACTTTCATGACTGTTAGTAGTCCTACATTCTTAAATAGGAACTTACAATTCAGAAAACTCTTTCAATCCAAAATAAACTCTTCTAGAGGCGGTCCTAAGATGGCAGAGGAATAGGACAGAGAGACCACTTTCTCCCCCAAAAATTCATTGAAAAAAACATTTGAATGCTGAGCAAATTCCACAAAACAACTTCTGAATTCTGGCAGAGGACATCAGGCACCCAGAAAGGCAGTCCATTGTCTTCAAAAGGAGGTAGGACAAAAAATAATAGATAAAAAGAGAGACAAAGAGGTAGGGACAGAGATCCCTCCTGGGAAGGGAGTCTTAAAAGAGAACTTTCCAAACACCAGGAAACACTTTCACCAGTGGGTCTGTGAGGAGTTTTGGAATCTCAGAGGGCAACATAACTGGGAGGAAAAATAAATAAATGAAACCCACAGATTACGTGCCTAACAGCAACTCCCAGCTCTCACATCTGCCATCAGCAAGGAGAGGCTGAACAGGGAGGCACGGGCTGCATTGCTTAGGGTAAGGACCAGACCTGAATGCCCTGAGGGCAATCTGAGGGAGCTAAGGAGAGATAGCAACCCAAACAGGGATAGCCAGAGAGAGAGAGGGAAAAAAAAAAAAGAGGAAAGAGAGAGAGAGAGAACCATCCCGCAAAAAGCCCTAACCTAAGACACTGCCAGGCCCAGTCACAGAACAAAGGACTAAGAAAATGCAAAAGGAGAGCTAGCTGGCAGTGGACCAGCCCATTTCCCCACCAGAGACAGGGAGGCAGACTGGGGGCAGCCAGAGCTGGAAAAGGGGCAATCTCGGCCCCAGAGAGGCATTCTCTACCAAACTGCAAGCAAGCTCCCAGTTGCTAACCAAGACTCCATGGGATTCTAGATGGTTGACATCTGCTGGGAAGGTCACAGCCATAGATCAGCTCCCCAGAAGAGACACATGGCACACCTGAGATGGCTGCGGGCGCTGCCACCCAGGAAACTGGGTGGCTGGGAGTGGGGAGGTGATAAGACACACTCTCCACCTGGGGAGACTATGAGTGCCTGGTTGTCTGAGCTGATCGGAACTGGGAAGGGCACCCAACCGAGTCTGCACCTTTGTGGAGTACTTGAGAACCTGAACCTGAGTGGCTTAGACCTGGGAAGTTCGTGCAACCAAGGGCCCGCTTCAGACAGTTCCCTGGAAGAGCAACCTAGAGCCTGAGAAGTGTAGACTGGGAAAGTGCACATGCCGTGAGTGGGGGCAAACCCAGCGTGGTCGAGACGCTGTGAGCACTCGCCAAACATGCCAGTGATATTTGTTTGGAGTGTTCCTCCTTCCCCACAGCACAACTGAACAAGTGAGCCTAAATAAGTGACCACCTTTGCCCCCATGTGTCAGGGCGGAAATTAGACACTAAAGAAACCAGCAAACAGAAGAAGCTAAAACAAACACATGGAACCGTTTGGAAAGTGACAGGTGTAACAGATTAAAACCCTGTAGTTAGCACTGACTACATTGGAAGGGGCCTATAGATCTTGAGAAGTAGAAGCTGGATCAAGGAAATATCTAAAACTGAACTGACCCCATACTGCCTGCAACAGCTCCAGAGATATTCATAAATATATTTTTACTATTATCATTTTTTAATTTTTTTAAATTTTAAGTCCTCTATTGCTCATTTAATTATCATTTTTATAACCTACAATTACTTTGCAAAAAAAGACCCTATTTTTAAAGCAAACTTCATATATATATTTTATAAATTTTGTAACATTGTTTTTTAATTTTTTAAAATTTTATTTTATTTAATTTTACAATATTGTACTGGTTTTGCCATATATCAAAATGAATCTGCCACAGGTATACATGTGTTCCCCATCCCGAAACCTCCTCCATCCTCCCTCCCCATACCATCCCTCCAGGTCGTCACAGTGCACCAGCCCGAAGCATCCAGTATAGTGCATCAAACCTGGACTGGCAACTCGTTTCATATATGATGTTATACATATTTTAATGCCATTCTCCCAAGTCATCCCACCCTCTCCCTCTCCCAAAGAGTCCAAAAGACTGTTCTATACATTAGTGTCTCTTTTGCTGTCTCATATACAGGGTTATTGTGACCATCTTTCTAAATTCCATATATATGTGTTAGTACACTGTATTGGTGTTTTTCTTTCTGGCTTACTTCACTCTGTATAATAGGCTCCAGTTTCATCCACCTCATTAGAACTAATTCAAATGTATTCTTTTTAATGACTGAGTAATACTCCATTGTGTATATGTACCACTGCTTTCTTATCCATTCATCTGCTGATGGACATCTAGGTTGCTTCCATGTCCTGGCTATTATAAACAGTGCTGTGATGAACATTGGGGTACACGTGTCTCTTTCAATTCTGGTTTCCTCAGTGTGTATGCCCAGCAGTGGGATTGCTGGATCATAAGGCAGTTCTATTTCCAGTTTTTTAAGGAATCTCCACACTCTTCTCCATAGTGGCTGTACTAGTTTGCATTCCCACCAACAGTGTAAGAGGGTTCCCTTTTCTCCACACCCTCTCTAGCATTTATTGCTTGTAGAGTTTTGGATAGCAGCCATTCTGACTGGTGTGAAATGGTACCTCATAGTGGTTTTGACTTGCATTTCTCTGATAATGAGTGATGTTGAGCATCTTTTCATGTGTTTGTTAGCCATCTGTATGTCTTCTTTGGAGAAATGTCTATTTAGTTCTTTGGCCCATTTTTTGATTGGGTCATTTATTTTTCTGGAATTGAGGTGTAGGAGTTGCTTGTATATTTTTGAGATTAGTTTTTTGTCAGTTGCTTCATTTACTATTATTTTCTCCCAATCTGAAGGCTGTCTTTTCACGTTGCTTATAGTTTCCTTTGTTGTGCAGAAGCTTTAAAGTTTAATTAGGTCCCATTTGTTTATTTTTGCTTTTATTTCAAATATTCTGGGAGGTGGGTCATAGAGGATCCTGCTGTGATGTATGTCAGAGAGGGTTTTGCCTATGTTCTCCTCTAGGAATTTTATAATTTCTGGTCTTACATTTAGATCTTTAATCCATTTTGAGTTTATTTTTGTGTATGGTGTTAGAAAGTGCTCTAGTTTCATTCTTTTACAAGTGGTTGACCAGTTTTCCCAGCACCACTTGTTAAAGAGATTGTCTTTAATCCATTGTATATTCTTGCCTCCTTTGTCAAAGATAAGGTGTCCATATGTGTGTGGATTTATCTCTGGGCTTTCTATTGTGTTCCATTGATCTATATTTCTGTCTTTGTGCCAGTACCATACTGTCTTGATTACTGTGGCTTTGTAGTAGAGCCTGAAGTCAGGCAGGCTGATTTCACCAGTTCCATTCTTCTTTCTCAAGATAGCTTTGGCTATTCGAGGTTTTTTGTATTTCCATACAAATTGTGAAATTATTTGTTCTAGCTCTGTGAAGAATACCGTTGGTAGCTTGATAGGGATTGCATGGAATCTATAAATTCCTTTGGGTAGTATACTCATTTTCACTATATTGATTCTTCCAATCCATGAACATGGGATATTTCTCCATCTATTAGTGTCCTCTTTGATTACTTTCACCAGTGTTTTATAGTTTTCTATATATAGGTCTTTAGTTTCTTTAGGTAGATATATTCCTAAGTATTTTATTCTTTCCGTTGCAATGGTGAATGGAATTGTTTCCTTAATTTCTCTTTCTCTTTTCTCATTGTTAGTGTATAAGAATGCAAGGGATTTCTTTGTGTTGATTTTATATCCTGCAACTTTACTATATTCATTGATTAGTTCTAGTAATTTTCTGGTGGAATCTTATTAGGGTTTTCTATGTAGAGGATCATGTAATCTGCAAACAGTGAGAGTTTTACTTCTTCTTTTCCAAATTGGATTCCTTTTATTTCTTTTTCTGCTCTTATTGCTGCAGCCAAAACTTCCAAAACTATGTTGAATAGTAATAGTGGAAGTGGGCACACTTGTCTTGTTCCTGACTTTAGGGGAAATGCTTTCAATTTTTCACCATTGAGGATAATGTTTGCTGTGGGTTTGTCATATATAGCTTTTATTATGTTGAGGTATGTTCCTTCTATTCCTGCTTTCTGTAGAGTTTTTATCATAAATGAATGTTGAATTTTGTCAAAGGCTTTCTCTGCATCTATTGAGATAATCATATGGCTTTTATTTTTCAATTTGTTAATGAGGTGTATTACATTGATGATTTGTGGATATTGAAGAATCCTTGCATCCCTGGGATAAAGCCCACTTGGTCATGGTGTATGATCTTTTTAATATGTTGTTGGATTCTGATTGCTAGAGTTTTGTTGAGGATTTTTACATCTGTGTTCATCAGTGATATTGGCCTGTAGTTTTCTTTTTTTGTGGCATCTTTGTCAGGTTTTGGTATTAGGGTGATGGTGGCCTCATAGAATGAGTTTGGAAGTTTATCTTCCTCTGCAATTTTCTGGAGGAGTTTGAGTAGGATAGGTGTTAGCTCTTTTCCAAATTTTTGGTCGAATTCAGCTGTGAAGCTGTCTGGACCTGGGCTTTTGTTTTCTTGAAGATTTCTGATTACATTTTCAATGTCTGTGCTTATGATGGGTCTGTTAAAATTTTCTATTTCTTCCTGGTCCAGTTTTGGAAAGTTGTACTTTTCTAAGAATTTGTCCATTTCTTCCACGTTGTCCATTTTATTGCCATATAATTGCTGATAGTAGTCTCTTATGATCCTTTGTATTTCTGTGTTGTCTGCTGTGATCTCTCCATTTTCATTTCTAATTATATTGATTTGATTTTTCTCCCTTTGTTTCTTGATGAGTCTGGCTAATGGTTTGCCAATTTTATTTATCCTTTCAAAGAACAAGCTTTTGGCTTTGTTGATTTTTGCTATGGTCTCTTTTGTTTATTTTGCATTTATTTCTGCCCTAATTTTTAAGATTTCTTTCCTTCTACTAACCCTGGGGTTCTGCATCTCTTCCTTTTGTAGTTGTTTTAGGTGTAGAGTTAGGTTATTTATTTGACTTTTTTCTTGTTTCTTGAGGTATGGTTGTATTGCTATGAACTTTCTCCTTAGGACTGCTTTTACAGTGTCCCACAGGTTTTGGGTTGTTGTGTTTTCATTTTCATTCGTTTCTATGCAAAATTTGATTTCTTTTTTGATTTCTTCTGTGATTTGTTGGTTATTCAGCAGCGTGTTGTTCAGCCTCCATATGTTGGAATTTTTAATAGTTTTTCTCCTGTAATTGAGATCTAATCTTACTGCATTGTGGTCAGAAAAGATGCTTGGAATGATTTCAGTTTTTATGAATTTATCACGGCTATATTTATGGCCCAGGATGTGGTCTATCCTGGAGAAGGTTCCGTGTGCGCTTGAGAAAAAGGTGAAATTCATTGTTTTGGGATGAAATGTCCTATAGATATCAATTAGGTCTAACTGGTCTATTGTATCATTTAAAGTTTGTGTTTCCTTGTTAATTTTCTGTTTAGTTGATCTATCCATAGGTGTGAGTGGGGTATTAAAGTCTCCCACTATTATTGTGTTATTGTTAATTTCTCCTTTCATACTTGTTAGTATTTGTCTTACATATTGTGGTGCTCCTATGTTGGGTGCATATATATTTATAATTGTTATATCTTCTTCTTGGATTGATCCTTTGATCATTAGGTAGTGACCTTCTTTGTCTCTTTTCACAGCCTTTGTTTTAAAGTCTATTTTATCTGATATGAGTATTGCTACTCCTGCTTTCTTTTGGTCCCTATTTGCATGAAAAATCTTTTTCCAGCCCTTCACTTTCAGTCTGAATGTGTCCCCTGTTTTGAGATGGGTCTCTTGTACACAACATATGTAGGGGTCTTGTTTTTGTATCCATTCAGCCAGTCTTTGTCTTTTGTTTGGGGCATTCAACCCATTTAGGTTTAAGGTAATTATTGATAAGTATGATCTTTTTGCCATTTACTTTATTGTTTTGAGTTCAAATTTATACACTCTTTTTGTGTTTCCTGTCTAGAGAATATCCTTTAGTATTTGTTGGAGAGCTGGTTTAGTGGTGCTGAATTCTCTCAGCTTGTCTTGTCTGTAAAGCTTTTGATTTCTCCTTCATACTTGAATGAGATCCTTGCTGGGTACAATAATCTGGGCTGTAGATTATTTTCTTTCATCACTTTAAGTATGTCTTGCCATTCCCTCCTGGCTTGGAGAGTTTCTATTGAAAGATCAGCTGTTATCCTTATGGGAATTCCCTTATGTGTTATTTGTATTTTTTCCCTTGCTGCTTTTAATATTTGTTCTTTGTGTTTGATCTTTGTTAATTTGATTAATATGTGTCTTGGGGTGTTTCGCCTTGGGTTTATTCTCTTTGGGACTCTTTGGGTTTCTTGGACTTGAGTGATTATTTCCTTCCCCATTTTAGGGAAGTTTTCAACTATTATCTCCTCAAGTATTTTCTCATGGTCTTTCTTTTTGTCTTCTTCTTCTGGGACTCTTATGATTCGAATGTTGTAGTGTTTAATATTGTCCTGGAGGTCTCTGAGATTGTCCTCATTTCTTTTAATTCGTTTTTCTTTTTTCCTCTCTGATTCATTTATTTCTACCATTCTATCTTCTAATTCACTAATCCTATCTTCTGCCTCTCTTATTCTACTATTTGTTGCCTCCAGAGTGTTTTTGATCTCATTTATTGCATTATTCATTATATATTGACTCTTTTTTATTTCTTCTAGGTCCTTGTTAAACCTTTCTTTCATCTTCTCAATCCTTGTCTCCAGGCTATTTATCTGTGATTCCATTTTGTTTTCAAGATTTTGGATCAATTTCACTATCATTATTCATAATTCTTTATCAGGTAGATTCCCTATCTCTTCCTCTTTTGTTTGGTTTGGTGGGCATTTATCCTGTTCCTTTACCTGCTGGGTATTCCTCTGTCTCTTCATCTTGTTTAAATTGCTGAGTTTGGGGTGTCCTTTCTGTATTCTGGCAGTTTGTGGAGTTCTCTTTATTGCGGCATTTCCTCGCTCTGTGTGGGTTTGTACAGGTGGCTTGTCAAGTTTTCTTGGTTTGGGAAGCTTGTGTCGGTGTTCTGGTGGGTAGAGCTGGATTTCTTCTATCTGGAGTGCAATGAAGTGTCCAGTAATGAGTTATGAGATGGCTATCGTTTTGGGGTGACTTTGGGCAGCCTGTATATTGGAGCTCAGGGCTGTGTTGCTGGAGAATTTGCTTGGTATGTCTTGCCCTGGAACTTGTTGGCCCTTGTGTGGTGCTTGGTTTCAGTGTAGGTATGGAGGCATTTGATGAGCTCCTGTCAATTAATGTTCCTTGGAGTCAGGAGTTCCCTGGAGTCAGGGTTTAGATTTAAGCCTCCTGCTTCCAGTTATCTGTCTTGTTTTTACAGTAGTCTCAAAACTTCTCCTTCTATACAGCACCATTGATAAAACATCTAGGTTAAAGATGAAAAGTTTCTCCACTGTGAGTGTCACCCAGAGAGGTTCACAGCATTACATGGAGAAGAGAAGAGGGAGGAGGGAGTTAGAAGTGACCTGAATGAATTGAGGTGGAATCAATAGAAGAGAGAGCGGGCTAACCAGTAATCACTTCCTTATGTGCACTCCACAACTGCACCGCTCAGAGATGTTCACGGAGTTATACAGGGAAGAGAAGAGGGAGGAAGGAGACAGAGGTGGCCAGGAGGATAAAAGGAGGGAATGAAAAGGAGAGAGACAGATCCAGCCAGTAATCAGTCCCTAAGTGTTCTCCACTGTCTGGAACACACAGAAATTCACAGAGTTGGGTAGAGTAGGGAGGGGTTAGGGAGGAGACACAGGCGACCTGGTGGAAAAAAAGGAGAGCCTGAAGGGGGAGAAAGCAGTCAAGCCAGTAATCTCGCTCCCTAGTAAAAAATGGGTACTGAAGATTGGGTTCTTAAAGGTACAAAATTGGTAACAAATACCTAAAAGCAAAAATTAAAAATCTAGAGTAGAGTTTGGAATTTCAGAAACACAATGTTAAAGAAAAGAAGAAGGGAAAGAAAGAGAGAAAATTTTTTTAAAAAGTCACAAAAATTATAAAGAAAATATAGGTACAAAATTGATAACAAATACCAAAAAACAAAAGTTAAAAATCTAGAGTAGAGTTTGGAATTTCAAAAATACAGTTTTAAAGAAAAGAAGAAAAAAAGAAAGAAAGAGAAAAAGAAAAAGAAGAAAAAAAAACAAGGTCACAAAAGTTATAAAAAAAAATATGAAGTTTGCTTTTTTTTTAAAAAAAAGGGTCTTTTTTTTCACAAAGTAATAGTAGGGTATAAAAGTGAAAATTAAAGGAGTAATAGAGGACTTAAAAATTTTTAAAAAAAAAAGAAAGAAAGAAAGAATGATCGTAAAAATAGTAAAAAATATATATAGGACTTTCTCTGATGTTGTTGTGGGTATTGTGGGTTCAGTTCGTTTTCGGCTAGTTCCTTGTTCCGGCTTATATTTCTCAAGATCCATAGGCCCCTTCCTATGTAGTTGGTACTAACCACGGGATTTTAATCTATTGCCTGTTGCTTCCAAGGCGGTTCCCTCTGTTACAGCTTCTTCTGTTTGCTGGTCTCTTCAGTGTCTGATTTCCACCCTGATACAAAGAGGGCAGTGGTGGACACCTTTTTTTTTTTTTTTTTAAGGCTCACTTGTTCAGTCATGCTGTGGGGAGGGAGGGATGCTGCAAATAAATAACACTGGGGTGTGCTCGCAGTGCCTCAGCCACACTGGGCCTGCCCCCGCTCACCGCGCATGTGGCCTCCCTGCCCACACTGCTCAGACTCTAGGTTGCTGCACCGGGAACCATCCGCGGCTGGCCCTGGGCTGCTTGCACCTCCCGGGTCTAAGCCGCTCAGGTTCAGGCACTCAGGTAGTACTCAGAGGCACAGACTCGGTTGGGCCTGCGTTTTGTGCCCTTCCCAGGTTCGAGCAGCTCAGGTGATGAGGTGTTTGGTGAGCACGGTTGCTGTGACTTATCGCCTCCCCGCCGCTTGGTTATCTGGGTGTACAACTGTCGCACCTTCTTAGGCGGATGTTGACTGTCCAGAACCCCAAGAAGTTTTAGTTAGCAAAGAAGCCTGCTTACAGTTTTGTAGATAATGTCTCTCCGGGGCTGTGATTGTCCCCTTCCAGTTCTGGCTGTCTGTCACCGGAGGGGGAAGGTCTGCAGCCTGCTATCTCTGTTCAGTCCTTTGTTCCGTGTGCAGGCCTGGCGGTGTCTGAGGCTAGGGCTGGCTTTTCACATGGTAGATATCCCACAGTCTGGTTTGCTAGCCCATATTATTTTGCTCAGGTAGTGCTCGGGGTATTCAGGCCAAATCCTTACTCTAAGCGATGCAGCCCGCGCCGTGCCTCCCTGCCCAGCCCCCACTTGATAATGGCTTGTGCAGGCATCTGCGCTGCTTCTCCGCTGGGGGAGTTACCATAGGGCTCATAATCTGTGGGTTTTGTTTATTTATTTTTCCTCCCTGTTATGTTACCCTCTGTGCTTCCAAGGCTCGGCACAGGCTCGGCAGTGAGAATGTTTCCTGGTGTTTGGAAACTTCTCTCTTTTTAAGACTCCCTTCCAGGGACCGAGATCCGTCGTTCCTTCTTTTGTCTCTTTTTTTGTCTTTTATATTTTTTCCTACCTCCTTTTGAAGACAATGGGTTGCTTTTCTGGGTGCCTGATGTCCTCTGCCAGCATTCAGAAGTTGTTTTGTGGGATTTACTGGCATTTAAATGTTCTTTTGATGAATTTGTGGGGGAGAAAGTGTTCTCCCCGTCCTATTCCTCTGCCATCTTAGCTCCTCCTCCTGTTTTGTTTTTTTAATATTGTATTTTTGAGAGTCTAACCTCTACTTTAGATTTTTAATCTTTGTGTTTTGGTAATGTTATCAATTTTGTACCTTTAAGAATCCAATCTTCAGTAACCATTTTTTACTTGGGAGTGTGATTACTAGCTTGATTGCTCTTTCCCCTTTTCAACTCTCCTTTTTATCCACAAGGTCACCTCTATCTCCTCCCTCCCCTTTCTCTTCTCTACACAACTCTGTGAATCTCTTTGTGTGTCCCGGGCTGTGGAGAATACTTAGGGAACTGATTACTGGCTAGATTGGTCTCTCTCCTTTTGATTCCACCTTTTCTCCTCCTGGTCACCTCTGTCTCCTTCCTCCCTTTTCTCTTCCCTGTGTAACTGCATGAACCTCTCTGAGGGGTCCTGACTATAGAGAGCACATAGGAAATTTATTAATGGCTACCTTGCTCTCTCCCCTGTTGATTCCCCCTCTTCTCCTCCTGGTAACGTCTATCTCCCTCCTCCATCTTCTCTTCTCCATTTATGTCTGTGAACTCTGTAACTCTGGGTGTCTGTCACTGTAGAGAAGCTTTTCATTATTAACCTAGATGTTTTATCATCTGTGCTGTATAGATGGAGAAGTCTTGAGGATACTGTAAGAAAAAGACAGAAAACCAGAGGCAGGAGGCTTAAGTCCAAAACCTGAGAACACCAGAGAACACCTGAGTTCAGGGAACATTAATCAATAAGAGCTCATCCAAAAACCTTGATACCTACACTGAAACCAAGCACCATCTAAGAGCCAACAAGTTCCAGAGCAAGACATACCATGCAAATTATCCAGCAATGCAGGAATATAGGCCTGAGCTTCAATATACAGGCTGCCCAAAGTCACACCAAACGCACAGACACCTCAAAACTCACTACTTGGCACTTCATTGCACTCCAGAGAGAAGAAATCCAGCTCCACCCACCAGAACACCGACACAAGCTTCCCTAACCAGGAAACCTTGACAAGCCACCCATCCAACCCCACCCACAGCGAGGAACCTCCACAATAAAGAACCACAAGCTTCCAGCATACAAAAAGGTCACCCCAAACACAGCAATATAAACAAGATGAAAAGGCAGAGAAATACTGAGCAAGTAAGGAAACATGATAAATGCCTACCAATCCAAACAAAAGAGGCAGAGATAGGGAGTCTACCTGAAAAATAAGTGAGAATAATGAGAGTAAAAATGATTCAAAATCTTGAAAACAAAATGGAGCTACAGATAAATAGCCTGGAGACAAGGACTGAGAAGATGCAAGAAATGTTTAAAAAGGACCTAGAAGACATAAAAAAAGTCAATCAATAATGAATATTGCAATAAATGAGATTAAAAAAAAAACACTGTGAAGGGAACCAACAGTAGAATAACTGAGACAGAAGATAGGATAAGTGAGGTAGAAGACAGAAAGATGGAAATAAATGAAGCAGAGAGGAAAAAAAAAAAAAAAAGAATTAAAAGAAATGAAGACAACCTCAGAGACCACTGGGACAATGTTAAATGCCCCAATGTCTAAATCATAGGAGTCCCAGAGAAGAAGACAAAAAGAAAGGCCATGAGAAAATACTTGAGGAGATAATAGTTGAAAACTTCCCTAAAATAGGAAAGGAAATAGTCACACAAGTACAAGAAACCCGGAGAGTCCCAAACAGGATAAACCTAAGTCAAAACACCACAAACACATGTTAATCAAATTAACAAAGATCAAACACAAAGAACAAATATTAAAAGCAGCAAAGGAAAAGCAACAATAACACATAAGGGGATTCCAATAAGGATAACAGCTGATGTTTCAATGGAAATTCTTCAGGCCAGAAGGAAATGGCAGGACATACTTAAAGTGATGAAAGAGAAAAACCTACAACCCAGATTGCTGTACCCAGCAAGAATCTCATTCAAATATGAAGGAGAAATCAAAAGCTTTACAGAGAAGCAAAAGCTTAGAGAATTCAGCACCACCAAACCAGCTCTCCAACAAATGCTAAAGGATTTTCTCTAAACAGCAAACACAGAAAGGGTGTATAAACTCGAACTCAAAACAACAAAGTAAGTGGCAATGGATCATACTTATCAATAATTACCTTAAATATGAATGGGTTGAATGCCCCAACCAAAAGACAAAGACTGGCTGAATGGATAAAAAAAAAAAAAAAAAGACTCCTATATTTGTTGTCTACAAGAGACCCACCTTAAAACAAGGAACACATACAGACTGAAAGTGAAGGGCTGGAAAAAGATATTCCATGTAAACAGAGACCAAAAGAAAGCAGGAGTAGCAATACTCATATCAGATAAAATAGACTTTGAAATAAAGGCTGAGAAAAGAGACAAAGAAGAACACTACATAATGCTCAAAGGATCAATCCAAGAAGAAGATACAACACTTGTAAATATATATGCACCCAACATAGAAGCACCACAATATGTAAGACAAATGCTAACAAGTATGAAAGGGGAAATTAACAATAACACAATAATAGTGGGAGACTTTAATACCCCACTCACACCTATGGATAAATCAACCAAACATAAAATTAACAAGGAGACACAAACTTTAAATGATACAATAGGCCAGTCAGACATAATTGATATCTATAGGACATTTAACTCAAGAACAATGAATTTCATCTTTTTCTCAAGTGCACGCGGAACCTTCTCCAGGGTAGATCATATCCTGGGCCATAAATCTTGCCTTGGTAAATACAAAAAAGTTGAAATAATTCCAAGCATCTTTTCTGACCACAATACAGTAAGATTAGATATCAGTTACAGGAAAAAAACTATTAAAACTTTCAAAATATGGAGGCTGAACAGCACACTTCTGAACAACCAACAAATAACAGAAGAAATCAAAATATGCATAGAAACTAATGAAAATGAAAACACAGCAACTCAAAACCTTTGGAACACTGTAAAAAGAGTGCTAAAGTGAAGGTTCATAGCAATACAGGGTTACCTCAAGAAACAAGAAAAAAGTTAAATAAATAACCTAACTTTACTCCTAAAGCAACTAGAAAAGGAAGAAATGAAGAACTCTAGAGTTAGTAGAAAGAAATAAATCTTAAAAATAAGAACAGAAATAAATGCAGAAGAAACAAAACAGACTATAGCAAAAATCAAAAAGGCTAAAAGCTCGTTCTTTGAGAAGAAAAATAAAATTGATAAAACATCAGCCAGATTTATCAAGAAACAAAGAGAGAAGAATCAAATCAACAAAACTAGAAATGTAAGTGGAAAAATCACAACAGCCAACACAGAAATACAAAAGATCAAAAGAGACTGCTATCAGCAACTATATGCCAATAAAATGGACAACTTGGAAGAAATGGACAAATACTTAGAAAAGTATAACTTTCCAAAACTGAACCAGGAAGAAGTAGAAATGCTTAAGACTCATCACAAGCACAGAAATCTAAAGTGTATTCAGAAATCCTCCAGTAAACAAAAGTCCAGGACCATACTGCTTCACAGCTGAATTCTACCAAAAATTTAGAGAAGAGCTAACACCTATTTTACTCAAACTCTTCCAGAAAATTGCAGAGGAAGGTAAACTTCCAAACTCATTCTATGAGGCCACCATCACCATAATACCAAAACCAGACAATTATACCACACAAAAAAGAAAACTACAGGCCAATATCACTGAAAAACATAGATGAAAAATCCTTAACAAAATTCTAGCAAATAGAATCCAACAACATATTAAAAAGATCATACATCATGACCAAGTGGGCTTTATCCCAGGGATGCACGGATTCTTCACTATCTACAAATCAATCAATGTGATACACCACATTAACAAATTGAAAGATAAAATCCACATGATTATCTGAATAGATGCAGAGAAAGCCTTTGACAAAATTCAACATCCATTTATGATAAAAACCCTCCAGAAAGCAGGAATAGAGGAAACATACCTCAGCATAATAAAAGCTATATATGATAAACCCACAGCAAACAGTATCCTCAATGGTGAAAAATTGAAAGCATTTCCCCTAAAGTCAGTAATAAGACAAGGGTACCCACTCTCACTACTACTATTCAACATAGTTTTGGAAGCTTTGGCCAAAGCAATCAGAGCAGAAAAAGAAATAAAAGGAATCAATATTGGAAAAGAAGTAAAACTCACTGTTTGCAGATGACATGATCCTCGACATAGAAAACCCTAAAGATTCCACCAGAAAGTTACTAGAGCTAATCAATGAACAAAGTAAAGCTGCAGGATATAAAATTAACACACAGACATCCCTTGCATTCCTATGCACCAACAATGAGAAAACAGAAAGAGAAATTAAGGAAACAATTCCATTCACCATTACAAAGAAAAGAATAAAATGCTTAGGAATAAATTCACCTAAAAAAAAAAACCTATATGTACAAAACTATAAAACACTGATGAAAGAAATCAAAGAGGACATCATTAGGTGAAGAAATATACCATGTTCATGGATTGGAGGAATCAATATAGTGAAAATGAGCATACTACTCAAAGCAATCTATAGATTTAATGCAATCCCTATGAAGCTACCAATGATATTTTTCACAGAGCTATAACAAATAATTTCACAATTTGTATGGCAATACAAAAACAAAACAAAACAAAAAAACTCGAATGGCCAAAGAAATCTTGTGAAAGAAGAATGGAACTGGAGGAATCAACATGCCTGCTGCTGCTGCTAAGTTGCTTCAGTCGTGTCTGACTCTGTGCGACCCCAGAGACAGTAGCCTACCAGGCTCCCCCGTCCCTGGGATTCTCTAGGCGAGAACACTGGAGAGGGTTGCCATTTCCTTCTCCAATGCATGAAAGTGAAAAGTGAAAGTGTAGTCACTCAGTCCTGTCCGACTCTTCACGATACAATGGACTGCAGCCCACCAGGCTCCTCCATCCATTGGATTTTCCAGGCAAGAGTACTGGAGTGGGGTGCCATTGCCTTCTCCACAACCTGCCTGACTTCTGACTATACTACAAAGATACAGTCATCAAGACAGAATGGTACTGGCACAAAGACAGAAATATAAGTCAATGGAACAAAATAGAAAGCCCAGAGATAAATCCATTCGCCTATGGGCACCTTAACTTTGACAAAGGAGGCAAGAATATACAATGGAGAAAAGACAATATCTTTAACAAGTGGTGCTGGGAATACTGGTCAACCACTTGTAAAAGAATGAAACTAGAACAAATCACTGCAGATGGTGACCGCAGCCATGAAATTAAAAGAGACTTACTCCTTGGAAGGAAAGTTATGACCAACCTAGATAGCATATTCAAAAGCAGAGACATTATTTTGCCAACAAAGGTCCGTCTAGTCAAAGCTATGGTTTTTCCAGTGGTCATGTATGGATGGGAGAGTTGGACTGTGAAGAAAGCTGAGCACCGAAGAATTGATGCTTTTGCACTGTGGTGTTGGAGAAGACTCTGGAGAGTCCCTTGGACTGCAAGGAGATCCAACCAGTCCATTCTGAAGGACGTTTGCCCTGGGATTTCTTTGGAAGGAATAATGCTAAAGCTGAAACTCCAGTACTTTGGCCACCTCATGCGAAGAGTTGACTCATTGGAAAAGACTCTGATGCTGAGAGGGATTGAGGGCAGGAGGAGAAGGGGACGACAGAGGATGAGATGGCTGGATGACATCACTGACTCGATGGACGTGAGTCTGAGTGAACTCCGGGAGTTGGTGATGGACAGGGAGGCCTGGTGTGCTGCAATTCATGGGGTTGCAAAGAGTCGGACACGACTGAGTGACTGAATTGATCTGAACTTAGAACACTTTCTAAGAACATACACAAAAATGAACTCAAAATGGTTTAAAGATCTAAACATAAGACCAGAAACTATAAAATTCCTAGAGGATAACATAGACAACACTCTCCAACATAAATAATGGCAGGATCTTCTATGACCCACCTCCCAAAATATTGGAAATAAAAGCAAAAATAAACAAATGGGACCTAATTAAACTTATAAGTTTTTGCACAACAAGGAAATGATAAGCAAGGTGAGTGGACAGCCATGAGAATGTGAGAAAATAATAGCAAGTGAAGCAGCTCACAAAGAATTAATCTCAAAAATATACAAGAAATTCCTACAGTGGAAGTAAGAAATAGATTTATGGGACTAGATCTGATAGAGAGAATGCCTTATGAACTATGGACTGAGGTTCGTGACATCGTACAGGAGACAGAGATCAAGAAAATCCCCAAGAAAAAGAAATGCAAAAAAGCAAAATGGGTGTCTGAGGAGGCCTTACAAAAATCTGTGAAAAGAAGAGAAGTGAAAAGCAAAGGAGAAAAGGAGAGATATACCCATTTGAATGCAGAGTTCCACAGAATAGCAAGGAGACACAAGAAAGCCTTCTTCAGCGATCAATGCAAAGAAATCGAGGAAAATAATAGAATGGAAAAGACTAGAGATCTCTTCAAGAAAATTAGAGATACCAAGGAAACATTTGAGGCATAGATGGGCTCAGTAAAGAACAGAAATGGTATGGACCTAACAGAATCAGAAGATATTAAGAAGTGGCAATAATACACATAAATGTGCAAAAAAGATCTTCCTGACCCAGATAATCACGATGGTGTGATCACTCACCTAGAGCCAGACATCCTGGAATGTGAAGTCAAATGGGCCTTAGGAAACATCACTCTGAACAAAGCTCATGGAGGTTATGGAATTTCAGTTGAGCTATTTCCAAACCTGTTAAGTAATGCTGAGAAACTGCTGCACTGAATATGCCAGCAAATTTGGAAAATTCAACAGTGACCACAGGACTGGAAAAGGTCAGTTTTCATTCCAATCCCAAAGAAAGGCAATGCCAAAGAATACACAAGCTACTGCACAATTCCAGTCATCTCACACGCTAGTAAAGTAATGCTAAAAATTCTCGAAGCCAGGCTTAAGCAATATGTGAACTGTGAATTTCCAGATGTTCAAGCTGGTTTTAAAAAAGGCAGAGGAACCAGAGATCAAATTGCCAACATCTGGTGGATCATAAAAAAGGCAAGAGAGTTCCAGAAAAACATCTATTTCTGCTTTATTGACTATGTCAAAGACTTTGATTGTGTGGATCACAACAAACTGTGGAAAATTCTTCAAGAGATGGGAATACCACACCACCTGATCTGCCTCTTGAGAAACCTATATGCAGGTCAGGAAGCAACAGTTAGAACTGGACATGGAACAAGAGACTGGTTACAAATAGGAAAAGGAGTATGTCAAGGCTGTATATGGTCACCCTGCTTATTTAGCTTCTAGGCAGAATACATCATGAGAAACGCTGGGCTGGAAGAAGCACAAGCTGGAATCAAGATTGCTGGGAGAAATATCAGTAACCTCAAATATGCAGATGACACGACTGTGATGGCGGAAATTGAAGAGGAACTTAAGAGCTTCTTGATGAAATTGAAAGAGGAGAGTGGAAAAGTTGGCTAAAAGTTCAACATTCAGAAAACTAAGATTATGGCATTTGGCCCCATCACTTCATGGCAAATAAATGGGGAAACACTGTCAGACTTTAATTTTCTGGTCTCCAAAATCACTGCAGATGATGATTGCAGCCAGTAAATTAAAAGACGCTTACTCTTACTCCTTGGAAGGAAAGTTATGACCAACATAGACTGCATGTAGAAAACCAGCCACATTACTTTGTCAACAAATGTCCATCTAGTCAAGGCTATGGTTTTTCCAGTAGTCATTTATGGATGTGAGAATTGGACTATAAAGAAAGCTGAGGACCTAAGAATTGATGCTTTAGAACTGTGGTGTTGGAGAAGACTCTTGAGAGTCCCTTGGACTGCAAGGAGATCGACCCAGTCCAACCTAAAGAAGATCAGGCCTGGGTGTTCATTGGAGGGACTAATGTTGAAGCTGAAACTCCAGTAGTTTGGCCACCTGTTGCGAAGAGCTGACTCATTGGAAAAGACGCTGATGCTGGGAAAGATCAAGGGCAGGAGGAGAAAGGGACGACAGAGGATGAGATGGTTGGATGGTATCACCGACACAATAGACATGGGTTTGTGTGGACTCTGGGAGTTAGTGATGGACAGAGAGGCCTGGCGTGCTGTGATTCATGGGGTTGCAAAGAGTCGGACACAGCTGAGCGACTGAAATGAGCTTACAGCTCACTTCAAGAAAAATAAACGACCCAATCAAATAATGGGCCAAAGAACTAAACAGACATTTCTCCAAAGAAGACATACAGATGGGTAACAAACACATGAAAAGATGCTCAATATCACTCATTATCAGAGAAATGTGAATCAAAACCACAATATTGTACTGTCTCATACTGGTCAGAATGGCTGCTATCCAAAAGTCTACAAACAATAAATGGAGAGCATGTGGATTAAATGGAACACTCTTATAATGTTGGTGGGAATGCAAACTAGAACAGCCACTGTGGAGAACACTGTGGAGATTCCTTAAAAAACTGGAAATAGAACTGCCTTATGACCCAGCAATCTTACTTCCGGGCATACACACTGAGGAAACCAGAATTGAAAGAGACACGTGTACCCCAACGTTCATTGCAGCATTGTTTGTAATAGCCAGGACATGGAAGCAACCCAGATGTCCACCAGCAAATGGATAAGAGATCTGTGTTACATACACACTATGGAATATTACTCAGCCATTAAAAAATACATTTGGATCAGTTCTAATGAGGTGGATGAAACTGGAGCCTATTAGACAGAGTGAAGTAAGCCAGAAAGAAAAACACCAACACAGTATACTAAAGCATATATATGGAATTTAGAAAGATGGTAACAATAACCCTGTATGTGAGACAGTAAAAGAGACACAGATGTATAGAACAGTATTTTGGACTCTGTGGGAGAGGGCAAGGGTGGGATGATTTGGGAGAATGGCATTGAAACATGTATAATACCATATGTGAAACAAATCGCCAGTCCAGGTTTGAAGCATGATATAGGATGATCGGGGCTGGTGCACTGGGATGACCCAGAGGGATGGTATGGGAAGGGAGGTGGGAGGGGGATTCAGGATGGGGAACACATGTCCACCCGTGGTGGATTCATGTCAATGTATGGGAAAACCACTAAAATATTGTAAAGTAATTAGTTTCCAATTAAAATAAATTAAAAAATATTTCAGAAGAAAAAAGAAAACAAATTCTTATAGAACTGACTCAACATTACACTGACCAAGCAGATTTAATTATTTACCAGGTTAATATAACCAAATGTGAATTCTATAAAACTTGTATTCATTAAATTCCTAGGAAATTACTTCTCTTTTCAACAAATTCTGAACCTGAGTCAGTAGCTTTTTTTCTTCCTAAAATCTTGTAAATTTTAATAACTCAAAAGCTTCTCAGTGTCAGATCTTATAAGCTTAACATTATAGCACACAAGGTCATAGAAATTAATATTGAACAAAAAGACCACATGAATGTTGCACTTCAAATATTTGTGGCATCATAGTCTTGTGACATGCAGGATGACCCATGAAAAAGAGAGGAATGATGGCATTAGCCATGAAACCTAATTAAATAATCAGTAAAAGCTGACCAATATGATCTCATTAATACAAAAACATGCAAGATAAAAAATCCAGTTTAGTAATCAACAACATCAGTGTCTGATTGGACAATATTTAGCAATTTATATCTTATAAAATATTCTAATGAAACTCCTCAGTCCATGGAATTTTCCAGGCAAGAATGCTGGAGTGGCTAGCTATTCCCTTCTCCAAGGGATCTTCCCTGATCCCAGGATTGAACCTGGGTCTCCCCACATTACAGGCAGATTCTTTAGCATCTGAGCCAAGCGAGAAGCCCTATAAATAATTCTAATGAAGCTTAAGGCTCTTATGTCTTATACCCTATCTGTCAAACTAAAGCCTCTCTTTTGCACCCTGAGCCTTCTATTTAATTTTAATGAGCTTTATCCGAGTAAATTTAGGATAAATATATTCTAATTATTGTATTATTTCTAAATAAATTAATGCAGATTCATATGAAAGAGATTAATTCCAGAATAGCATCTGTGATCTATCTTATAATCAATGTCCAAAACGAGACCATGTTTTTTCTTTGGCCAAGTGAATTTTTATCAGAAAAGTTTACAATTAGTTCATGATATATTGAACAAGTGTATATATTATTATAATATGTAAATACCAACTATAAAACCCAAAATTACATATTTATCAACTATAAATCTATCTCTCATATCTATGTTTACTTTTGTCTGCAGTAATACTACCTTGTGACAAGGCAAACAAATATTTTCAAGTCCTTCTCCATATAATATGGCCTCAGAAAACACACCAAAAGATTTGCCTTGTCATTGTAGTTATCTTACATTAAAATGAAACAAAAATATAAATAAAATTTGAAAATCCTTAATTGGGAGAGATTTCAAACATAGTGTTTATACGTTCTAAACCATTGCTTTATAACTTTTTCAAATTCTCATCTCTTCAGTGTATTCTTATTTAGTATCTGCTTTTGTTTTCTACAGTAGTTTAGCTTAGAACATATAGATATCTCACTAACTTAAAGGTAAATTTATAATAAAATATCATATCTAAGTCAAAATGATTTTAGCTTTTACATTAAGACAGTTCAGTTCAGTTGTTCAGTCATATCCGACTCTGTGTGACCCCATGAACCACAGCATGCCAGGCCTTCCTGTCCATCACCAACTCCCAGAGTCCACTCAAACCCATGTCCATTGTGTCAGTGATACCACCCAACTGTCTCATCCTCCATTGTCCCCTTCTCCTCCTGCTATCAATCTTTCCCAGCATCAGGGTCTTTTCCAATGAGTCAGCTCTTTGCATCAGGTGGCCAAAGTATTGTAGTTTCAGCTTCAACATCAGTCCTACCAAAGAACACTCAGGACTGATCTTCTTTAGGATGAACTGCTTGGATCTCCTTGCAGTCCAAGGGACTCTCAAGAGTCTTCTCCAACACCACAATTCAAAAGCATCAATTCTTCTGTGCTCACCTTTCTTTATAGTCCAACTCTCACATCCATACATGACCACTGGAAAAACCATAGCCTTGACTTTGTTGATGAAGTAATGTGTCTGCTTTTTAATATGATGTCTAGGTTAGTCAGTACTCTTGCCTGGAAAATCCCATGGATGGAGGAGCATGGTAGGCCGCAGTCCATGATGTCACAAAGAGTCGGACATGACTGAACGACTTCACTTTCACTTTCATGCATTGGAGAAGGAAATGACAATCCACTCCAGTGTTCTTGCCTGGAGAATCAGAGGGATGGGGGACGCTGATGGGCTGCTGTCTATGGTGTAGCACAGAGTCGGACATGACTGAAGTGACTTAGCAGCAGCAGCAGCAGCATGTTGGTCATAACTTTCCTTCCAAGGAGTAAGCGTCTTTTAATTTCCTGGCTGCAATCACCATCTGCAGTGATTTTGGAGCCCAGAAAAATAAAATCAGCCACTGTTTCCACTGTTTCCCCATCTATTTGCCATGAAGTGATGGGACTGAGTGCCATGATCTTAGTTTTCTGAAAGTTGAGCTTTTAGCCAACTTTTTCACTCTCCTCTTTCACTTTCATCAAGAGGCTCTTTAGTTCTTCACTCTCTGCCATAAGGCTGGTGTCATCTGCATATCCTCATCAAGATCAATATCCCACCTTGAATTAAAAACCTATCAAATAGCCTACAGGCTTGGTCCTAAAATGCTACTCTACTCTACTCTGCTTTAATGTTAATATTAAAAATGCAATTTAAATGTACTCTGTTAAAAAGACAGAGTAACAGTAAATAATTATAAATAACTCTACATCAGAAACTTCATTTGTCAGATACTAAAATGAAGAAGTAAGGGTCCTAAAATGACCAAAATATTTAATTGATACTTTATTTCCTAACTTTATTATTTGATGTTATTTGAGTATGATAGACTTACAATGTATCAACTAAAATTAACAAGTTTATAGTTTTTTTTTTTAAGTTTCAAGAAATACAGTCATGTGACATATGGTTCATAAGCTTATTCAACATTCAGATTAATTAACTTGTGCTTATTTAAACACCTGGGTGTTCATTGGAAGGACTGATGCTAAGGCTGAAACTCCAATGCTTTGGCCACCTCATGCGAAGAGTTGACTCATTGGAAAAGACCTTGATGCTGGGAGGGATTCGGGGCAGGAGTAGAAGGGGAAGACAGAGAATGAGATGGCTGGATGGCATCACCAACTCGATGCACATAAGTTTGGGTGAACTCCGGGAGATGGTGATGGACAGGGAGGCCTGGAGTGCTGCAATTCATGGGGTTGCAAAGAGTTGGACATAACTGAGCTACTGAACTGAGCTGAACTGAAATGAATTTAAACATCAGATAAGTACAACTAGGAAAAACAAACCACACTTACAAAGACTTAACACATAATAGCCAGCAAAATTTTTAATTTTGCTATATACATTACCAAAGTTTTCATAGGATTTGTAAAATTTTTTTTACAGGTACCCTGAGTATAATCAGATTCCTTTCATCAGTTGCTTCTAAGAGACTGGGTCAAGATCTAGGGGCACAAAGGAAGAACTCTTTCAGAGATGGTCTGAGAAGGAGCCTGACAAGATTTTTCTGTCAACTTACACATTACAGGACATTACAGGACAAAACTTACACACTTCACTGGTGTAAATCACCTACACCAGACAACAGCTGAACAGCTCAACTTCTGAAAATCAAGTGGACATAATAACACCACCAGCTGAGATGATTGTATAGGTCTTTCTGAAAGATTTCTTTAGCATCTGAATTTATATAAAATTGCACTGGTCAGACAGAATTCATCTCATCTTGGAGGACTAATATTCCAAGTCTGTGAACTGTGCCACTGGAAAGGGACAATCTCCTCCCTGTACTGAACTGGTTCTTAAGAACTAAGACTGTTCTTAGAAGAGAGAGAGACATGAGTTCTCAACAAATTCCACTGAGGATAGTGGAACTCTTTCAAGTGTGGGATAGACTAGTATACTGTTGCTAAAATTAATCCCAAGATTAATAATAACCTATCTAATTATTTCTCTTTACTATTCTCATTTAATGTCAATAGCTTTATTTACCATTTAATGTACTGAGAGTTTACAAAGTTAAAATTGTTAACTAGAACATTATTATTTTGTGGATAAGTTGTTCTTCCACTGCTGTTACTCTATTTTCCTGAATATAGAGGCTGCAAACTAGGGGATAAGTAAACACAGCATATTTTTTCAGACTTAAGTCTAAAATTACTTTTGTAATTAGCACTGTTGCTTCTTGTTAATTTATTCTACAGTCTTGCCACAAAGATGCCTTTGGACAAGTGGTGTTGCCCTGATTGTAAAGAGCCATGTCTCCCTACTCCGGGTCTAGGTCACTGGTTACTCCAGACTAGACTTGTTCAAAATGATTATTCAGAAGCTGACCTAGATCAAATATTTACAGCTAGTTTTTGTCATCAGTGTCACCACTCAATTACAGGACTTAGCCTCCTTTTCCCATTGAGTGGGCACCCTCAAATTTTACCAGGTGGACACATGAGAAGGCCTTTCACCCCATCCACCAAGGCCCTTCACTGGTTAGGAAAAATATATATCAATCAAAACTAGTTACACTTAATGCTACATTACGCTTTACTTTGTCCAGAACCAATAAACCCTTAGATCAGAGGCTTGGTGGTTATATTAAAATGGCATCTGAAAGAGAAATAAATTTAACTACTTCTTCAGTTCCTTTATTGGATGACTCTGTTCTTGAGGGTTCTACCATGGAGTACACAGACTTAGTGCCATCAAATGATGATTTTATTTCTGAAGAATCTTTCATGGAGATCCCAGATTACTTTTAGCTATCCCTCTTATTCTGCTATTCAGTTTGTTCCCGCTAAGTTTATGACCTCTTTCTATAGTCATAAAACCAATGTTAGGTTTCTAAATAGAGAGTTAAAAGTGCAATCCTAGTATAGTCCCTACAACTCTATTTAAAAGGTACAATCATGGTGCTATCTTAAATAATTGTAAGAACTTATGATGCAGAAGGGAAGAGGACTATGCTTTTGCCAACTGCTTTAATGTTGTTCTTAGAGCTTTCCAAACTACTTTAGTAAGTATAGTTTTCTCTGAGTTATTTTAGGTCCTAATAGATGGTTTGTGTACATCACCTTTACATATATTTGTTTTTGTTGTTCAGTTGTACTAAGTTGTGTCTGACACTTTACAACCCTATGGACTGACACATAATAATATATATATATATATACATATATATATATATATATACATATATATATACACACACACACATACATACATATGTATGTGTATACGTATACATATATATACATATATATATATATATCTCAGATCAGTCGCTCAGTCGTGTCCAACTCTTTGCGACCCCATGAATCGCAGCACGCCAGGCCTCCCTGCCCATCACCAACTCTCGGAGTTCATTCAGACTCACGTCCATCGAGTCAGTGATGCCATCCAGCCATCTCATCCTCTGTCATCCCCTTCTCCTCCTGCCCCCAATCCCTCCCAGCATCACAGTCTTTTCCAATGAGTCAACTCTTCTCATGAGGTGGCCAAAGTGCTGGAGTTTCAGCTTTAGCATCATTCCTTCCAAAGAAATCCCAGGGCTGATCTCCTTCAGAATGGACTGGTTGGATCTCCTTGCAGTCCAAGGGACTCTCAAGAGTCTTCTCCAACACCACAGTTCAAAAGCATCAATTCTTCGGCGCTCAGCCTTCTTCACAGTTCAACTCTCACATCCATACATGACCACAGGAAAAACCATAGCCTTGACTAGACGAACCTTTGTTGGCGAAGTAATGTCTCTGCTTTTGAATATGCTATCTAGGTTGGTCATAACTTTCCTTCCAAGGAGTAAGCGTCTTTTAATTTCATGGCTGCAGTCACCATCTGTAGTGATTTTGGAGCCCAGAAAAATAAAGTCTGACACTGTTTCCACTGTTTCCCCATCTATTTCCCATGAAGTGGTGGGACCGGATGCCATGATCTTCGTTTTCTGAAAGTTGAGCTTTAAGCCAACTTTTTCACTCTCCACTTTCACTTTCATCAAGAGGCTTTTGAGTTCCTCTTCACTTTCTGCCATAAGGGTGGTGTCATCTGCATATCTGAGGTTATTGATATTTCTCTCGGCAATCTTGATTCCAGCTTGTGTTTCTTCCAGTCCAGCCTTTCTCATGATGTACTCTGCATATAAGTTAAATAAACAGGGTGACAATATACAGCCTTGACGAACTCCTTTTCCTATTTGGAACCAGTCTGTTGTTCCATGTCCAGTTCTAACTGTTGCTTCCTGACGTGCATACAAATTTCTCAAGAGGCAGATCAGGTGGTCTGGTATTCCCATCTCTTTCAGAATTTTCCATAGTTGATTGTGATCCACACAGTCAAAGGCTTTGGCATAGTCAATAAAGTAGAAATAGATGTTTTTCTGGAACTCTCTCACTTTTTCTATGATCCAGTGGATGTTGGCAATTTGATCTCTGGTTCCTCTGCCTTTTCTAAAACCAGCTTGAACATCAGGAAGTTCATGGTTCACATATTGCTGAAGCCTGGCTTGGAGAATTTTGAGCATTACTTTACCAGCATGTGAGATGAGTGCAATTGTGCAGTAGTTTGAGCATTCTTCGGCATTGCCTTTCTTTGGGACTCAGATGACCATTATATCTACTACTGTGGGCAGGAATCCCTCAGAAGAAATGGAGTGGCCATCATGGTCAACAAAAGAGTCTGAAATGCAGTACTTGGATGCAATCTCAAAAACAACAGAATGATCTGTGTTCATTTCCAAGGCAAATCATTATATACATATATATATATATATATATATATATATATAATCTCCACTCTTTTTTTTTAGATTATCTTCCCATATAGGCCATTACAGAGTAGTGAGTTGAATTTCCTGTGCTATACATCATATTCTTATTATTTATTTTATATATATATTAGTGTGTGTCTGAAACTCCAATACTTTGGCCTCCTGATGCGAAGAGCAGACTCATTGGAAAAGACCCTGATGCTGGAAAGATTGAGGGCAGGAGGAGAAGGGGGCGACAGAGGATGAGATGGTTGGATGGTATCACCGACACAATGGACATGGGTTTGGGTGGACTCCGGGAGTTGGTGATGGACAGGGAGGCCTGGAGTGCTGCGGTTCATGGGGTTGCAAAGAGTTGGACACGACTGAGTGACTGAACTGAACTGGGTGTGTGTATGAAAAGAATAATATTTCTGATTCTTACAAAAATGTAGAGGTTTGTTTGGTGTTCTTTGTTTTCTTTTACCTGCTGTTTGGAGAAAAATATACTTCCCCCATTTGTATCTCAGTGTATTTACCCTCAATAATTCAACTGTTTAGATACAATTTTCCAGAAAGTTTTTCAGAACTTTATTTTATCCTCATGGGAGAAGTTTCTTATAATGATCTAAAGCATCAAGATGTTCTATAAGAAAGAGCCCAATGAGGTGTACTAATCTTTGTCTCATCACATTGATTCAAAGCTTTCTACATTACTGTTATCAAAGTTAATCTTGCCTATAAAATAAATGTTTGTTTATAGATGAATTACCAGTCAAGAGTGATTACTAATTTCATTTTTCATGGAAAGTATTCATTGCCATCAAGATCTTGAGATTCATTCTTTTGCCTCCTATTTAGTGTAAATGAAGAAGGTGCACCACCATGCATAATGTTCCTTATTTCCATTTATTCATTCACTCAACAAATACTTGAGTTCCTACTGTTTATCAGGCAAATGAGAGATACAGTGTCAAGAAAATCATGCACAACTCCTGCCCTCATAGTATTTAAAAATATAGTGGTGGAGACCAAAAAAATCAACTAATGACATAAATTAAAGCAAAGTTACAACTCAGATAAAGTCTAGAAAGAGTTTCACAGACCTCTGAGAGCAATTAATGGTGGATTTGGCCCAAGGAATGACACTGAAATGACAGGAGTTAAATAAACAAGTGAGGGAAGAACATTTTATATAGAGGTCAAGTGCATAGCTCCATCCAACAAAATAGAAAAAAAAGATTATGAGAGGGTGAGACAGGGTCATTGTGGTTTGAGCATGGTATAGTATGTGGCTTGCCAGTAGGTAGAAACCAAAACATTTAAGGATTTTACAGCTAAGTGCAACAGTTCTCTCTTGAAACTAAGAGCAAAGGAAAGCCAAAAATCATCCATAGACTATTCTCCTGAGTTTCATGACTTACATACTTCCACATAGAAATGGCAATGCTCCTCTAAAACTTATCAGGGAAACCTCTGGTAAATTGAGTAAGCTTATCAGCTTGAACAATGACAATGGCAAATGATAGCATGGAACTTGCTGACGAGGTACTGTTCTAAATGTTTCATATACATTAATTTAATCTTCTCAATAATGCCCTAATATAGGTCCTATAGTCATTTCCATTTCACAGATGAAGACACAAAAGCACAGAGACATTTAGTAAATTGTCTCAGTTCACAATGATATTAAGTTGCAGAACTGGTCATTTGAACCTGAGTGGCCTGTCTCCTGAGATTCTGTTTTTAACAATTACACTTTTTAAGCTCCTCACACAAGTAAATGTATTTTGACACTAGTAGTCAACAGCACTAACATAGTTGTCAGTTTATTACTGTTTTTGTACAAACAGTGTGATTCTGCATGAAGAACTGGATAGAGAAGAAGGTTTTTTGGTTTGCTTTTTCTGCATGGGGTTGGTAAAGGGAAATGGGGATACCAAGGATTTTGATGTAGTTCTGGCTGTCAGTAAAATGATACAGGAATCTTTGGAACATGAATTTCTCATGTTCAGCTGCTTAGCTTCCAAATTTTGAAGTGGATTTATATCTAGCATTTAAAGAAATGCCTGTGATTAGTTGAAACAGAGACTACATGAAAAATAATACTTCATGGGCACATTTAAAAAGAAGTTAAAAGCCAGAGTAGCAAACAGATGAAACAAATACATTTCAACCTTCAGAAAATTAATTGCTTGTGATAAGATTAAGTTGTACTGAAAATTTAATAAATTATGAAAATGTATTAATATGTAGTATTACCATCAAGTCTCTAATATAGTGAATATGTGCAGAACCTTGCTGATAATGCTTTGCTATGTTAAGTGCAGTTTCAGTTTTGTGCTGATATTTTTGAAAAACAGTTATATAGGTTATTGTAACTGTCTTTCATTATCATGTTATATGTATATTATAATTAAAAGAATTCATATTTTCAGAACATCACAATGATTAGATAGTAGAACCTAGAAATCTGTTTATCTTTTATATATATATATTTAAGTTTTTTTATTTTTTTACTTTACAATATTGTATTGGTTTTGCCATGTATCAACATGAATCCACCACGGGTGTACACGTGTTCCCAGTCCTGAACCCCCGTCCCACCTCCCTCCCCATACCATCCCTCTGGGTCATCCCAGTGCACCAGCCCCAAGCTTCCTGTATCCTGCATCTAACCTGGACTGGAAAAGAAAAAGAAAAAAAAAGAAAAAAGAAATCTGTTTACAACAATTATGACAATACAATTACAATTAGGTTTTAACCTGTAAGATTGGTTTACATGCTCACTTTTTAAGATAGAAGGTTTTTTTTTTAACTTGGAAATTTAAAAATATAAATTATTCTATTTTAGATAACATTTTAGTGGCAGTACAGAAAAGAGATCTAGATAACATGTTGATTAGTTTATAGAACTGACACATACCAACAAAAATAAACTCTGACACCCAATTATTTGGGACTGTATGGTGGGAGATTTCTTGAATCTTTTATTTTTCTTTCTTTCACCAACCAGAGGTCTCATTTGGAAAGAAATTTCATGCCAACTACTGATAATCAGTTACCTTAGTGAAATGGATATAAAGATGACCTGCCTTCACCTGGTAAACTTACAAATGCTGTATCAACATTGGGAGGAGGTTAAAGTATGAAACATTATGACATGAGTTTGAGCAAGCTCTTGGAGTTAGTGATGGACAGGGAAGCCAGGCATGCTGCAGTTCATGGGGTCTCAAAGAGTGGGACACAACAGTGAATTGAACTGAACTGATGAAACGTTATATTTTTATTGCTTTGTTCTGTCTCTTCCTCTGTCTCCCTATCTCTGCAGTTGTTCTATGCTATGCTAAGTCACTTCAGTCGTGTCCAACTCTGTGTGACCCCATAGACGGCAGCCACCAGGCTCCCCCGTCCCTGAGATTCTCCAGGCAAGAACACTGGAATGGGTTGCCATTTCCTTCTCCAGTTGTTCTACACAGTGGTAAATTATGTGTTAATTTAACTATATTTTAGTGCTGCAACACATTGGATCAATGATCGAACAGATGTTATGAACTGATACCTGGTATGTTGTGTTTAAATATATCAATCCCTAGAGATCTAAACTCTAATTGCTGCAAAATCTGTTTGAATAACTTACTAGTGAGTATTCATGAAAATGTTTTCACAGTAAAATGTATAGTTTACATTGCTAGATAATAATCTGTACCTATGGATTATCCAAGAGTGTTGGGAAATGGAGACCCAACATAAGGGTGTCATGTATCTTGTAAGATGCAAAATGCCAGCTATGCTGTCTCTACTACATCATGATGGAGAGAGTGCAGCCTCATATCTATACCCAGTCATCTTTCAGGTGTCTCATCTCTCAGCCACATGCTTGAGTCCTCCACAAACTCTTGTTCACAGCATCACATCCTGGGTTCTGGCAGCCGGCACCAGTCCAGATCAGCAAAGGAAACAGAAACCATATTCATTTCTTCCATCCAACTGCCACTTTCACTAAATTGAAGCTTGTGAAGCCTGTCCTACTAAGAACCCACTTACCTGCTCTGGGGTCTTGGTATAATTCCCTCTGTTCCCATGCCATTTCCAGGGCTTGGAATATATTTAGTAGAAGCAAATTTGGAGGCAACTCTGACCTAGCGGGTATGGGTGGGGTGAATTAGTCCTGACTCACTGTGTTCAACAGTGCCAACTTTCCCACAGGTGATAATGGAATCAAAGAAGTCGTGAAAGTCGGGCAGAGTTAGAGAAGATGGAGAGCAACCCCGTTGCCAATTTTCTTCTCTAAATCATCTTCCTCCATAATAATATTTTAGAACATTAAAATCTTGTTTTATTAAATCCATAAATATTGGAAAAATAAATATTCAATGTAATATAAGGGGAAAATTACATTAGGTCACATGAACTTGATAAAATTTTGAAATATGTCAATTATATAGTTCTCTCCAAAGGGAGATTTTAGACAAGGACTATTGAAATTCTTTTTTATATTTCCCTTTGTTGTTTCTCTTGCTTTTATCTCCTATAAAATACTATTCATTGCTTAGATAAATTAAGCACAATGTGCTAGTCAATGACCAACAACCCATCAGAAAAACATTCATAAGAATGAAACTAGGACATTTGCACTGATTAAAGAAAAAGAAGTAGCTTGAAATATAACTCTGAATCAAAATCAGTTAAAGGATTTAAAATACATTCATAGTACCAACTTTTTTTCTATATTTTATTTTTAATATAAAACTGGGGTTGTAGAAAAATTCTGAATATAATGATCAAAGACAAATTGTTTACATTCTCTTCCTCTAATAATGTGGTGTGGTGCTCACTTGATAGTGCACATGTAGTAATGAACAAATGAATATTAATTGATCAACTACTGTGTGCCCAGCAGTATTGGTACATTTATGAAACTTATGTTTTGAGTAAAGAGATAATGCATACAATAGGTAATAATTAAAGTAAATAACTAAAATAATTAAAGTAATTAAAACTAATTTGACATACTATACTCAGAGATTCCTAATTATAAAGTGATCCTTTTAGGAAGTTTGAGTAAATTTGCAGGAAATTGCTTCAAGTTTCAGGGTATTGTTAGGTCAGTGGACATGGCTGCTCAGGATGCTTTGAAATTTGTACTCTATACTGAATAACTTTTTATACGTGAAGAGAAAGACACTCCCTGGAAAATCTAAGGCCACGTATCTTTGGAGTTGATAGACAGTCACAAAACAAAGTTGCATAGTGAAAATAGCATTGGACCAAGAACTTGAAATTTTGGGTTCTAGTGTTTTCTGTTTTACTAAATAATGTGGGACTCTGCATAAATTATCTTTTTCTGTGATTTCAAGAAGTTATTTTGAAAGTTTCTTACTTAGATAATGAAGCATTCTAGACAGAGCAGTGTGGTTACCAAGCTGGCCTGAAAATGGCTTGAGAGTCCAGGGAAAAGAGATTGGCTTGGGGTTTTTATGTGATTAGAGGTCGAGGTCAGGGTTAGGGCTCTTACAAGCAGTTCAGGATTTGTGTGGTTTTAACTTCCTGCTGGCACCAAAAAGAAGAGAACACTCCATTATTCTCCTCAGCTTGCTCAGATGTAGGACAGAAGGACATATGTAGGAAAGAAGAATGGTGGGACTTGAAAGCTGTCAGAAGTGAAACATCAGAAATGATATCAACCTTTTTTATTACACAGAGGAATGTGTGTGTGTTGAGTAGTTTCAGTCGTGTCTGACTCTTTGTGACCCTGTTGCAAACCTGTAGCCAACCAGGCTCCTCTGTCCATTGGATTCTCCGGACAAGAATATTGGAGTGGGTTGCCATGCCCTCCTCTGGTGTATCTTCTCCTCCCAGGGATCAAACCCATGTCTCTTATCTCCTACATTGGCAGTCAGGTTCTTTACCACTATCACCACCCGAGAAGCCCACACAGAGGAATGGTACACCCTAATGTCTGCAATTTCAAAGTGCTGAATTTATTTTCTTTTAATTTTTTAACTTATATTTGTATAATTTGTCTATATGTGGACTTTTTAGTCTCATCTCCTGATTTTATAGATGATGATACTGAGTGTTTAAGAGGTGAGTTTCTCATCTATAATCATAACTAGTATTATAAATGTATCAAGCATTTATTACAAATGCTCCTCAGGTCTGGAATTATTATGTTTGCATATGAAAATATTACATTGTCCAGAAAACAAACAAACACATATATAATTCCTTATCCAAACACTTAGTTATAGATAGATCTAGGCAACATGCTTTTCTACTTTTGCAGTTTATTTCACAGACCATTAATAAAATGCTATTGTATTCAAAGCACTTTGCTAGGTACTGAGGGAATAAAAAAATTAATAAAAAGAGACTTCTAAGAGTTTATTATATAACACCTTGCTTGAATAATCATTTAATGATGAATTTACTTAGTATAGGATACAAATATAGATAATCCAAGCCCACAGAAAAAATCCTATTATGTTAATTTGTCATAAACTTAGTTAAATTTAGTTTTTGATTCCACATTAATTGCTTTGTGTATATTGATTACAAGACCTATGCCCACAGTAAATTAGCAACCCAAATATTTTGAAGTTTGAGTGAAGCCACAATTAATTATAGGACTTCCCTCGTGGCTTGGATGGTAAAGCCTCTATCTACAATGCGGGAGAACCAGGTTCAATCCGTGGGTTGGGAAGATCCTCTGGAGAGGGAAATGGCAACCCACTTCAGTACTCTTGCCTGGAAAATCCCATGGACAGAGGAGTGTGGTAGGCTACAGTCCATGGGGTCACAAAGAGTTGAACACGACTGGGCGACTTCACTTTTCACAGTTAATTATTAGAAATTGTATTTTATATTACAAATTATATTACAGTATTCAGTATAATGGGCTTCCCTGGTGGCTCAGACAGTAAAGAATGTGCCTGCAATGTGGGAGACCTGGGTTCGATCCCTGGATTGGGAAGATCCCTAGAGGAGGGCATGGCAACCCACTCCAGTATTCTTGCCTGGAGAATCCTCATGCACAGAGGAGCCTGGTGGGCTATAGTCCATGGGATTGCAAAGAGTCGGACACATCTGAACGGCTTAGCACAGCATTGAGTATAATACAGCCTCAATGTGTATGTTTCAAGAGATTGATATTACTTGATAAATCATTTTAATTATTGTCTGCATTTTTATGGTAAATGTTAATCCATATTTCCAAATGGAATTTTGATGACAAATGAAATACAATAAAACTCTTATTTTTATCATTGCCATTTTATTGCATTTATTTATTTATTTTTCTCTGCCAAAATAAAATTTAGGACCAAAGTTAAAATGTTCTTCATGATGTAATTTGGATTTGTTTGCCACTGGCAACACTGGTGTGGTGCTAAAGAAGTTTTCTGTAATAGATGATAGAGGAGTGGTTTTAGTAACAAAATTGAAACTATCAAAAAACTATACATAAGAAATCAAAAGTATCATAATTGTTGCTTCTGTCCATCTAGTCTAGTCAATAAATATCTCAGAGTGAGGATATTGCATGACAACCCTTACAGTATTTTAGTTTATATGAAAGAAAATTGCACCAAAGTAGCATGAGATTAAATTATGAATATTCACAAGGAAAGATATCAAAATAACATTATTTCAGGATTTAGGAAGTTCTTAAGGCAGAAACTTCCCATTCTTGGAAACTTCAATAATCAAAAGTAGAAAATAAAGTACATATAAATTTAAATATAGTAACAATACAAGGTAATACCATATTTTATTAAAACTAGAATTCCATCAATTATATGAAATTATATATTTACACCAAGAAATAAAAAGATTCAACTTGCTAAACTCTGATACCACCAATTTTAAGGGGCATCTTGATTTTGGGAATATTAAAATGTGAAAAAAAAAATCAAAGAAATATGGTTTATCCTGTAATTTTAGAACATTTTAAAGTTTAGTAACATCCATGTAACATAGCTCTGTACTCAATCCTCTACAAGGTTTGATGATTATAGTACCATATGGATCTTATTAAAATAAGTATTTCTTGCAAGTCTGTACAATATAACAATGTTCCAATGAAATTTTTAGCATAAACAAGAATGGGATTCATGCTATGGCTTCATTGTATGTTGAAAATCTTGTTTTCTCTCCCCCCCCCATTTCCTTCAGTAGTTGTTTTTCGTATCATGACTTCTGAATAAATTGCTTGAATTTGCTTTAACTACTTGATTTAGAATTTATCTTTTCTACATTTTTGGTATGAAATCACAGCACATGCTTTTTATGCCCCTAGGCTTTAGAAAAACAGGGAGAAGCAAGAAGCACATGGGTTATGGCAAAAGTTCATTCATTATAAAGTGATAATTTTACAGGTTAAGGTTAGGGTCTAAAGGGAAGAAAACAATAGAAAGTAATGAGGAAACTTACATCTTCTTTCCTCTCAAGAATTCTCAGACTGAATCTCAAAGCTATGATACTTATTGAATGGAAAGATCACTAAGGAGTATGGTTCCAGAAATATTATATGTCCCCTACAAAACAACTAGGGTAGAAATTGCCTGTTTCCTGGCCCCAGGGCAATTAGGTTATAATCTATACTTAAATGATCTAGCTTTTTAAAGAAAATTAATTTGAGAACTAATTGGTTTTTAAATACTGATATTCACAGTACAACTTGTAGCTTTTCTAGAGGTAAACATTGAATCCCTTCTGGCCTAGAAAAAGAACAAACTCAAAAATAAGAGGTTTTCAGAAATATTTACCTCAAAGAAAAGTACAAGAGGAAAACATGACAGTTTCCATTTTATGTCTTTGGTGTAGGATATTTATCATTTTTTATAGCTTATCTTTCTTTCCCTTTCACAGAAATGTATTCTCATCTGACTTTTAGAAAGACAACAAATTGTAAGTATAGCCCATTTGAATATTAAAGGTGTTTATTACATATGCTATCATTTTTCTCTTTCCAGTGGTGGCCCATATGCTATACTATCAGTGTCATTTTATGTTTTATTTTTTCAACTGAGTTTACTATTGAGCTGAAGAGATGTTATGCAAAATGAACTGTGAGAGGAAGCAATATGGACTGTGAGAGGTATAGATCTAGATCTCACAGTTTGTGTAGGAAGCAATTTGAAATTAAAACCACTAGGGACTAGTAGACATTGAAAAATAACTAAGAGAAGAAGTGAAAGAATATAAAGGAAGGAAAATAAGTTTCTCTTTGCAACAATATAGGAATGATTCTCTACTGTTCATTTACTGAGGTTCCATGCATCCCTGGTAGCTCAGATGGTAAAGAATCCACCTGCAATGCAGAAGACTCCAGTTCGACCCCTGAGTCAGAAAGATCCCCTGGAAAAGCGAATGACAACCCACTCCAATATTCTTGCCTGGAGAATTCCATGAATGCCTGGTAGGCTACAGTCCATGGGGTCCCAGGGTTGGACACAATTGAGCGACTTATACTTTTATGCATAGAAATGTCTCTTTTTGAGGAGGTGAATCATGAAATTGCAAACATGAAATAATTGTCCCTTAATGAATTTTATTCCTTTAGAGTTTTACTGAAGTACAACTTCTATTTCTGCTGTCCCTAAAGCAACACAAAGTCTTTTGTATTGTTAAAGAAAGCTAAGCTGAGGGCATTTTGTTCTCTGAATTTCATTGCCTGTCTGTTCTTTTTTTTTTAAAGAAACATGCCAAAGTTAAAAACAACATGGCCACATGAGAAGCATTAGATAAAACTTCACAGCTGAAAGTAAATTTAAAAAAATAAATTATGAGTGCAACATGATGCTAATACCCAGTACCTGTTTCTATACTCTGTGCCATGCCTACAGGTGAAGATCAATATCTTTTTCAGCCTGGTAGTTCCCCCTATTCAAATTGGGAAATGAATCTCCTGTGATGTTACCTAGAAATACCGTCACCCTTCAGTTATTTTTTTTTTAAGGCATCTTTTCCCTCCTTAAATGATGTCTGCTGTGTCCTTTGTTACCAATGAGCCATTGAATGATATGCCATTCTATTATTTCTTGATCAAAGAGGAAACTGTGTGTGTCAGGGTGTGTCGCTCTCAAGAAATCATTTAAAAAATACTCAGAATTAACTACATTAGAGGGTGTTAAATAAATATATCAAGAGATAACACACTGGCCAATTTTTAGACCTGTCTTTCCCCAGTGTTTATGAGAAAAAAAAACACTTATTTTATATAATATCAGACTCATATTTAGATTTAATAGACAGCATCCTTCTTACAATTTGAGTTGCACAAAGGAAGATTCATCTTCCAATTACCCCTCATAATTTTCTTTAACATTGCAGTGGTGTCTTGAAAATTTCACATCATCTATTTGGGGTGAAGTACTGAAAGCTAATGTCAAAGTGCAAACCGTATAAAACATGGGAAATAGTTTCAGCCATTATCAAACAATAATTTATCTTGTATGAGATTTGATTTCCAAAATGGGGTAGAGGATAAATCTGTATTGATTGGGAAAGAAAGTAAGTCCTATAACTTGGATCAACTGCTGTAAGTGAGGTTTCTGGATGGTGGAAAACAGGTTAAAAAAATTAAAAAAAAGATTAGAGGGAAACCTCTCCTACTTAAAAATCCTGCCTAGGGCTAATCTTAAATGTACATGTGTTAAAAACAAAGCTCAGGCTAGGCTAATTCCCAGGTTTGCTAAATGATCAATGATATTAACCTAAAGGGCACCTAAAGGCCAAAATACTCCAGAGAAAAATATGTCATAATGAAAGGCTGAAACTGAGTGCTGAGAACACCAGTAAGTGGGATGGGAATTTTCTAACTAATCATAAACCTATACTTAACTTATAAGAACACATACTTGAGTTTATAACATGTTTGTAAGGGTTATTTTGTGATATAGCTAATGCATCTTGAGTTGTCAGATTGAACTTCCTGTTCTCTAAGTAGAGATGAGGGTATTTCTGCCTGAAAGTCTTGAGAGTTAGTAAGCATTCTCTCTCTCTCTCTTTTGTTTTTCTTTTTTTATTGTGGCTAAATATATATAATGCTTCCCTGGCACCTCAGATCGTAAAGAATCTGCCTGTCAATGCAAGAGACACAGGTTCGATCCCTGGGTTGGGAAGACGCTCTGGGGAAGGGAATGGACCCACTCCAGAGGAACCTGGCTGGCTACAGTCCATGGGGTTGCAAAAGAGTCAGACACAACGTAGTAACTAAACAGCAACAACAAATATAAATACATAACATACAATTTACCAATTTGACTGCTTTTAAGTGTGCAGCAATCAGCCCCCCATCCCCTTAACACCTAAGCATCACCATTCTACTTTCTGTCTCTAAATTTGACTGCTCTAGACATTTCACACAAAGTACAGCATTTGTCCTTTTTTGACTGGTTTATTCCACTTAGACTAATATTTTCATAGTTCATTCATGTTTTAGCATGTATCAAAATTTCATTCCTTTTTAGAGATGAATTATATTCCACTATATGTATATAATGCACTTTATTCATACATTGATCTGTTCAAGAACACTTGGGTTGTTTTCACCTTTTGGCTATTGTGAATAATGCTGCTATGAATGTGATTGTACAAATATCGGAGTACCTGCTTTCAATTCTGTTAGGGTATAGACTTAGGGATAGGGAGGTCTGGTGTGCTGCAGTCCATGGGGTTGCAAAGAGTTGGACGTGACTTAGTGACTGAACAACAACAACCACATAGACTTAGAAGTGGAATTGCTGGATTATATAATAATTCTATGTTTAATTTTTGAGAAACTATCATACCATTTTCCATAGCAACTGTACTACTTTACATTTCCACCAGCAATGCATAAGAGTTATTATTTCCCCATATCCTCCATATCCATTTCTCTGTATCATTTCTCAAATCCTTCATATTGCTAACACATTATTTTCTGTTTTTGTTGTTGTAGTGGTTGTGGTTGTTTGGTAGTAGTTCTCCAAATGAATTTAAAGTGGCATCTTATCGTGGTTGATTTTAACTCCCTTAATGATTAGTGATGCTGAGAAGCTTTTCATGTACTTATTGGCCATTTGTATATCCTTTCAAGTTCTTTGTCCATTTTTTAAACATGTTGTTTTCTATTCTGTTGTTGAGTTGTAGGATTTATTTATATATTGTGAATATTAATCTCTCATTAAATATATGATTTTCAAATGTTTTCTGTCACTCTGTGTGTTTCCTTCTCACTGTGTTAATAGTGTCCTTTGATGCAGTGAGCTTTTAAATTTTGATGAAGTCAATTATTTTTTTCTTTTTTTTGCTTGTATTTTGATGCAATATCCAAGAAATAATTGCCAAAAATCAATGCCATGAAGCTTCCCTGTCTTTTCTTCTAAGAGTTTTATAAGTTCTCACTCTTACTTTTGTATCTTTGGTCAATTTGAGTTAATTTTTATATATGGTTTGCTCATCATGCACCCTGAGAAAGTTACTTGGGAATATTCTAATGGTTGAACATTTAGTGTATGTTGTACATTGTGTTCAACACTTTATATCTATGATCTCACTTAGTCCCTCAAATTGTCTTATTAGGCAAATATAGTGTATCCCAACTTTGGAAATGCAGAAAGTGTGCAGAAAAGTTAGATAAGTTATCCAGAAACACAAACCTACCTACTAAGTGGCGGAACTGGGATTCAAGTCATTTCTGTTTAACTCCTAAGACCATGAATTTAAGACCTATGCTACATTGGTAAAACACACATAAATTTAGATTTTATTTATAAGTTTTCAGCTTAATAGTGTTGTAGGATATATCTTGGGACAAGTATGTTGTTCAGCTTTCCCTCACCTCATTTCAATCAGAAGACCAGAAATTTGTGAAGCAGAAACAGCCTCAGACATTTGTAAAAGTCTGAATACACAAAAAATAATATCAGTGCCCCTAAGTGACAGATGTAATGAAAAAGTGACATATAAGTTCAAGGAGAAGAGGAAAAGAGATTCCTGGGAAGTCATATCAAAATCATGAAATCCATGTACAAAATGGTAGCAGCACCCTTAGGGTGTCATAGCAAATGGATGGGTTGGATGCTTAGTACAACTAGAGAAGTTGAACTTTATGACTAGGATGTGAGTGTCTTTCATATCCTTATGCCACAAATGTGACATTAAAACAATATAGCCCAGAGACATGAACCAGGCATAAAACTAGCACTATGGGCAGTAAACAGTAAAAATTGATATGAACAAACACTGTTAAATTTGATGTATAACACACCAAAGACTGCAGATATCTAAAACAAAGGCAATGGATACTTAATCTTTACAAATCTCAGTGTTATCCTATTTAAAATATGAATAATAACTAAATCATAAGACAAGATAAAAGACATATAAAACACCTAATACAGGTCACCTGTAGGTACCATTAATGTTCATACTATTCCTATCACCTCTTACATCCCTACTGACTTTGGGCACTCTCATTTTCTAGAAAGACAGGAAAACACTACGCTACTTTCAATATTCCCAGTCTAAGAATCTATGTAATTAATTCTTTTAGAATGTAGTCTGGGGAGAAAATTTGCTTTTGGAGTACAAACATGTTTCTTTTGATCAGACCATGAATATTATATAATTGCTCACACTTCTCTCTGTTTTATTTGCCAAGAAGTTCATTTAAGCCTCATATATTCTCACAATGATTATAGTCACCTTTGCTAACCTTTCTTCCATATTTAGTATATGTATCTACTTTCATTTTAGCAACTGTATTGCACTGAGTTACCTTTTATTATTAGTTTCCTCAAGTTATTTTTGGAATAATCAAATATAACTACAGCTTTTTAAATAACACCAATAATAATAAATCAGATGCTATTTGAAATAAAATAATATAGAAATTTAGAATAGAAAATTGATTGATTGTTGTTAAAGAAAGGTAACAAAAAGGCAGGAAACTTTAGTCTCCAGAAATTTGATCCACAATAGCCATGATTTTATTTTTATTTGTCAAATAACTGACTTTAATATCCTAGATGGCATATTCTACCTGTTGTTCTATTCCTAATTTAAAGTAGCAGTTAGCTCTGGGCCATTCCTTTAGGAAATAAGAGGAAGTGGAATTGTATAATTAGAATATGAAAGTATAAAAGTTGTATCTTGCCCTTGGCTTGATTTTATAAGCACTTGTAAAATCAAATAGTTCATAGATAGTACAGGTACCTTATTTTTATAGATCATATTGTTCAACTTCCTCAATTTGCAGTTGAAAAAGTAAAGTCTCAGAAAGGTGAATGTCTTACTAAAGACCACATTGCTGATCGGTGATAAAATCAAGATTAGATTTAATAACCTAAGAATTGGAAGAAACCCCCCAAAAGTTCATCCTCTTTAACCCCATAGTACATTTATTCCCATATGGTGCATTTATTACACTAATTCAGCTGTTTGAAATGTGGCCAACAAAACAAAACAAAACCATGAGGCTGAAGAAATCAGGTTCCCTGACTTCAGACTATACTACAAAGCTATAATAAGCAAACACAAAAACAGATACATAGATCAATAAACTAGGATAGAAAGCCCAGAAATAATCCCCCCAACACACCTGTGGTCAATTAACTATAACAAAGGAGGCAAGACTATACAATGAAGGAAATACAGACTCTTCAATAAATGGTGCTGGGAAAACTGCACAAGCACATGTTACAAAATGAGATTAGAACATTCTTCAACCCCATACATAAAAATAAATTCAAAATGGATTAAAGACCTAAATGTTAAGACCAGATACTATAAAACTCTTAGAGGCAAACATAACCAGAACACACTTTGAGGTAAATTGCAACAAGATCTTTTCCAAGCCATTTCCTAGAGTAATGGAAATAAACAAATGGGACATAATTAAACTTAAAAGCTTTTGTACAGCAAAGGAAACTATGAACAAAATGAGAAGAAAGCCTATAAAATGAGAGAAAATATTTGCAAATGATGTGACTGACAAGGGTTTAATCTCCAAAATATACAAACAGCTTATATAACTCAATAACAAAAAAGCAAATAACCCAATCAAAAACTGGATAAAAGACCTAAATAGACATTTCTCAGAGTAAGACAGAGAGATGTCCAACAGGAACATGAAAAGATATTTAACATAATAATCATCAAGGAAATGCAAATGAAAACTCTAGTGAGGTATCACCCCACACCAGTTAGAATCACTATCATCAAAAAGCACCAGATAATAAATGCTACAGAGGGTGTGGAGAAAAAGGAACCCTCATTGATGGGAATGTAAATTGGTACAGTCACTAAGGAGAACAGTAGGCATGTCCTTTAGAAAACTAAAAATGCAGCTACCATATGTTCCAGCAATCTCACTCCTAGACATATATCTGTGTTGCTGTTGTTCAGTCACCCAGTTTGTCCAACTATTGGACAACCATGGACTGCAGCAAAACAGGACTCCCTGTCCCTCACCATCTCCTGAAGTTTGTCCAAGTTTATGTCCATTGCATTGGTGATGCCATCTAGCCATCTCATCTTCTGATGCCCTCTTCTCCTTCTGCCCTCAATCTTTCCCAGAATCAGGGACTTTTCCAATGAGTTAGCTGTTCGCATTAGATGACCAAAATACTAGAGTTTCAGCTTCAGTATCAGTCCTTCTGACAAGTATTCAGGGTCGATTTCCGTCAAGATTGACTCGTTTGAACTCCTTGCTCTTCAAGGGACTTTTGAAGTGTTCTCCAGCATCACAATTAGAAAGCAGCAATTCTTTGGCATTATGTCTTCTTTATGGTCCAGCTCTCACAACTCTAGCGACCACTGGGAAGACCATAGACTTGACTGTATTAACCTTTGTTTACAGAGTAATGTCTCTGCTTTTCAACACACTGTCTATGTTTGTCATAGTTTTCCTCCCAAGAAGTGATTGTCTTCTGATTTCATGGCTGCAGTCACCATTTGCAGTGATTTTAGAGCCCAAGAAGAGAAAATCTGTCACTACTTCCACCTTTTCCCCTTCTATTTGCCATGGAATAATGGGGTTGGATGCCATGATCTTAGCTGTTTTAATATTTAGTCTTAAGTCAGCTCTTTCACTCTCCTCCTTCACCCTCATCAGGAGGCTTTTTAGTTCCTCTTAGCTTCCTGACGTTAGAATGATTTCATCTGACTATCTGAGGTGGTTGATGTTTCTCCAGCCTATCTTGATTTCAAAATTGTTGTCTGAGGAGGCCTTACAAGAAAAGAAGAGAAGCTAAAGGCAAAGAAGAAAATGAAAGCTATATCCATCTGAAAGCAGAGATTAAAAGACTAGCAAGGAGAGACAAGAAAGCCTTTCTAAGTGAACAATGTAAAACAATGGAATAGGAAATACTAGAGATCTCTTTAAGAAAATTAGAGATACCAAGGTAATATTTCATACAAAGATGGGCACAATAAAGGAAAAAAATAGTTTGGACCTAACAGATGCAGAAGATATTAAGAACAGATGACGAGAATACACAGAACTATACAAAAAAGATCTTAATGACCTAGATAACCATGATGGTGTGATCGCTCACCTAGAGCCAGACATCTTAGAGCATGAAGGCAAGTGGACCTTAGGAAGCATTACTACAAACAAAGCTAGGGCAAGTGATATAATTTCAGGTGAGCTATGTCAAATCCTAAAAGATGATGTTGTGAAAGTGCTGCACTCAATATGCCTGAAAATTTGGAAAACTAAGCAGTGGCCAAAGGACTGGAAAATGTCAGTTTTCATTTAAATGCCAAAGAAGGTCAGTGCCAAAGAATGTTCAGAAAACTGCACAATTGCACTCATTTCACAAGCTAGCAAAGTAATGCTCAAAATTCTCCAAGCTAGGCTTCAACAGCATGTGAATCATGAACTTCCAGATGTTCAAGCTTGATTGAGAAAAGACAGAGGTACCAGAGATTAATTGCCAACATTTGTTGTATCATAGAAAAAGCAAGAAACCTCCAGAAAAACATCTACTTCTGCTTTATTGACAACACCAAAGCCTTTGACTGTATGCATCACAACAAATTGGAAAATTCTTCAAGAGATGGAAATACCAGACCACCTTACCTGCCTCCTGAGAAACCTGTATGCGGGTCAAGAAGCAACAGTTAGAATCAGACATGGAAAAATGGACTGGTTACAAATTGGGAAAGGAATACTTCAAGGCTGTATATTGTCACCCTGCTTACTTAACTTATATGCTGTAAATATCATGCAAAATGGATGAAGCACAAACTGAAATCAAGATTTCTGGGAAAAAATATCAATAACCTCAGATATGCAGAGGACACCAGCCTTATGGTAGAAAGTGAAAAGGAACTCAAGAGCCTCTTGATGACGGTGAAAGAGGAGAGTGAAAAAGCTGGCTTAAAATGGAACCTTCAAAAAAGCAAGATCATGGCATCTGGTCCCATCACTTCATGACAGATAGATGGAGAAAAAGGGACAGATTATGTTCTTAGGCTCCAAAATCACTGAAGATGATGACTGCAGCCATGAAATTAAAAGATGCTTGCTCTTTGGGAGAAAAGCTATGACAAAACTAGACAGTGTATTAAAGAGCAAAAAACATCAGTTTGCCAACAATGGTCCATTGAGACAAAGCTATATTTTTTCTAGTAGTCATGTATGGATGTGAGTGTTGGACCATAAAGAAGGCTGAGTGCTGAAGAAGTTATGGTGTTGTAGAAGACTCTTGAGAGTTCCTTGTACTGCAAGATCAAACCAGTCAATCCTAAAGGAGATCAGTCCTGAATATTCATTGGAAGGACTAATACTGAAACTGAAGCTCCAATACTTTGGCCACCTGATGTGAAGAGCTGACTCATTGGAAAAGACCTTGATGCCAAGAAAGATTGAAGGCAGAAGGAGAAGCGGACAACAGAGGATGTGATGGTTGGATGGCAGCACCGACTCAATGGACATGAGTTTAAGCAAGCTCTGGGAGATGGTGAAGGACAAAGAAGCCTGGCGTGCTGCAGTCCATGAGGTTGCAAAGTGTCAGACATGACTGAGAGACTGAACAACAATCTTGATTCCAGCTTGTAATTCATCCAGCCCAGCCTTTCTTATGATGTGCTCAGCGTATATGTTAAACAAACAGGGTGACAGCAGACAGCTCTGTTGTATTTCTTTCTCAATCTTGAACCAGTAATTTGTCCCATACAGGATTCTAACTGTTGCTTCATGACTTGCATACAGGTTTCTCAGGAGACAGGTAAGATGGCCTGGTATTCACATCTTTTTTAAGAGCTTTCCATAGTTTGTTATGAACCACATAGTCCAAGGCTTTAGTGTAGTTGATGGAATAGATGTAGGTATTTTTTTTCCCCCAGAATTCCCTTATTTTTTCTATTATTCAGCAACTTTGAATGTTGGCAATTTTATCCCTGGTTCCTCTTGCTTTTTGAATCAAGCTTGGACATCTCAAAGTTCTTGATTCACATAATGCTGAAGCCTAGCTTGCAAGATTTTAAGCCTGATCTTACTAGCATGGGAGATGAGTGTAGTTGTCCAATGGTTAGCACATTCTTTAGTACTACCCTTCTTGGGAATTGGGATGAGGATTGACCTTTTCCAGTCCTGTGGCCACTGCTAGGTCTTCCAAATTTGCTGACATATAGAATGCAACACCTTGATGGCATCATCCTTCTGAGTTTTGGATAGCTCTACTGGAATTCCATCACATCCACTATCTTTATTAATAGCAGTGTTTCCTAAGGCCCATTTGACTTTGCACTCCAGAATGTCTGGCTCTGGGTGACTGACCACATCATCATAGTAATTCAGTTCATTATGACCTTTTTTGTACAGTTCTTCTGTGTATTCTGGAACATATTATATGTTCCAGCAATCCCATTCCTAGGCATATATCCATAGAAAACCATAATTCAAAAATATGTTCACCCCAATGTTCATTGCAGCACTATAACAATAGCCAAGACATGGAAGCAACCTAAATGTCAAGATAGATGAATGGATAAAGAATATGAGGAACATATATACAATGGAATATCAGTCAGCCATAAAAAGATGGAAATAATGTCATTTGCAGCAATATTGATGACCTAGAGTTTATCATACTAAGTGAAGTAAATAAGACAAGACAAATACCATATGCTATCACTTATATGTGGAATCTTTAAAAAGTTACACAGATTAACTTATATACAAAATAGAAATAGTCTCACAGACATAGAAAACAAATTTATGTTTACAAAAGAGTAAAGAGGGGATAAATTAGGAGTTTGGGATTGACATATACACATTACTATATATAAAATAATCATCAAGGACTTACTGTATAAAACATAGATCTATACTCAATATTTTGTAATAACCTATAAGGGAAAAGAATCTGAAAATAGTATATACATACATACATATATCTTAATCACTTTATTATACACTTGAAACTAACAACACTGTAAACCAACTATACTTCATTTGGAAAAAATTATAAAAATTATAAAAAATAAAATGTTTGTGACAAATACAATATTGTAAAGTGAAAAATAATAATAATAAAAGATAACACAACTTAAAAAAAATAAAATGTGACATATCTCTTTAAATTCAAAATTAACTCACATAGAACATATCCAAAAGAGAAAATATATGCTATCTCTACTGCCAACTTGGTTCTTTTCAGTATCCCATAATTCAGTGAATGGCACAATTGTTAACCAAGTTCTACAAATCAAAAAAATTGGTGACTTCCTGGGAAATTTCACTCTATATATTCAATCCATCATCAAGTCTTGCTAATTTTACTATTTAAATCCACCCACTATTTTCAATCTTCACTGCCATCACTCTAATCCAAGTGAACATCATCTGTTCCCTGAGCTATTGTTCAGTTCAGTTCAGTTGCTCAGTCGTGTCCAACTCTTTGAGACCCCATGAATCGCAGCACGCCAGGCCTCCCTGTCCATCACCAACTCCCGGAGTTCATCCAGACTCACACCCATCGAGTCAGTGATACCATCCAGCCATCTCATCCTCTGTCGTCACCTTCTCCTCCTGCCCCCAATCCCTCCCAGCATCAGAGTCTTTTCCAATGAGTCAACTCTTCGCATGAGGTGGCCAAAGTACTGGAGTTTCAGCTTTAGCATCATTCCTTCCAAAGAAATCCCAGGGCTGATCTCCTTCAGAATGGACTGGTTGAGTCTCCTTGCAGTCCAAGGGACTCTCAAGAGTCTTCTCCAACACCACAGTTCAAAAGCATCATTTCTTCGGCGCTCAGCCTTCTTCACAGTCCAACTCTCACATCCATACATGACCACTGGGAAAACCATAGCCTTGACTAGACGAACCTTTGTTGGCAAAGTAATGTCTCTGCTTTTGAATATGCTATCTAGGTTGGTCATAACTTTCCTTCCAAGGAGTAAGCGTCTTTTAATTTCATGGCTGAACTACTGTAATATCCTTCTAATTGGTCTGTCTTCATCTACCTTGCATCCTCACAATGAAGTTAATGATTTTTTTTCCAAAATACAGTGAGCTTTACACACACACACACACACACACACACACTTAAAACCTTCCATAACTTCCTATTTCCATTAAGACAACAGCAAAATTTTTAATATTTTGTTCAAGGGCCTATGTTGTCTCATCCTTAACTACATTTCAACCTTGATTTTGCTCTCTGCTATAACCAGCTGGGCTTCCCCATTCATTCATATTCATTATTCTTTTCCCTCAATGGTATCTATACTTGCTTTTGCATTTTTAAAATATTTTTTTACTCTTTCTCTATTTAGTATCTAGTCTTCTTCAGAGGTAGAACTTCTCTATGATTTAATCATATGATACCAGGCAGTTCTCCTACATGGTGTTTATTACATTTACCTGTGACTGTGATTTGTGATTACCTTTATTTGTCCTTGAATTTTTGCCTGTAGATCTAGACCTTATAAGTAGGGATCATTTGTTGTTTTCTTCAGCTTTTAATCCCAGGCACAGATCAGATCAGATCAGATCAGTCACTCAGTCATGTCCGACTCTTTGCAACCCCATGAATCCCAGCACGCTAGGCCTCCCTGTCCATCACCAACTCCTGGAGTTCACGCAGACTCACATCCATCGAGTCAGTGATACCATCCAGCCATCTCATCCTCTGTCGTCCCCTTTTCCTCCTGCTCCCAATCCCTCCCAGCATCAGAGTCTTTTCCAATGGGTCAACACTTTGCATGAGGTGGCCAAAGTACTGGAGTTTCAGCTTTAGCATCATTCCTTCCAAAGAAATCCCAGGGCTGATCTCCCAGGCACAGCATAGTGCTTAACACATAGTAGGAACTCAACATTCATTAAATGGATGGATTCATAGATTAATAAATATGCTAGGTGTTAATAATAGCTAGCACCTATTTATGTTATCATGTACTATGTTAAGTACTTTGGATGACTACTTTATTCAATCATCATAAGAACTCTGTGAGGTACTGTTGTTATTCTTCTTTTACAAATGATTAAACTAAGACTTATGAAGGTGAGAAAAGTATCCAAAGTTACATGATTAGCAATCAACAGAACCACAGTTAAAATTCTGGTGACAAACAACCTCATTTTACACCTAAAGCAACTAGAGAAAGAACAAGAAAAACCCAAAGTTAGTAGAAGGAAATAAATCATAACGATCAGATCAGAAATAAATGACAAGGAGATGAAGAAAACAATAGAAAAGATCAATGAAACTGGTTTTTTGAAAAAGCTGGTTCTTTGAAAAGATAAGCACAATTGATAAACCTTTAGTCAGACTCATCAAGAAAAAAAAGAGAGCTCAACTCAATAAAATTAGAAATGAAAAAGAAAACATTACAACTGACACCACAGAATACAAAGGATCATAAGAGATATATGATCTCTTATGATAGCATATATGTGATGAACATAGATATATGTTCATCAGCCAATATCACTGATGAACATAGACATAATAATCGTTAACAAAATACCAGCAAACCGAATCCAACAACATATTAAAAGGATCATATACCATGGTCAAATGGGATTTATCCAAGAGATCCAAGGATTCTTCAATATACACAAATCAATCAATGAGATACACCACATTAATAGACTAAAGAATAAAAGTTATGAGATCATCTCAATAGATGCTGAATAAACTTTTGGCAAAATTCCACACTCATTTATAATAAAAACTCTTCAGAAAGTGAGCATAGAGGGAATCTACCTCAGTCTAATAAAGGCCATATATGACAAGCCTGCAGCAAGCATCATTCTCAATGGTAAAAAACTGAAAGTCTTTCCTCTAAGATTAGGAACAAGACAAGGATGTGCACTCTCACTGCTTTTTTTGCAAAAGAGCTTTGCAAGTCTTAGCCATGGCAATAAGACAAGAAAAATAAATAAATAAGTACAAACTGGAAAAGAAGAAGCAATATGGTCACTGCAGATGACATGATGCTATACATAGACAATCCTAGATACCATCAGAAAACTACTTGAGCACATCTGTGAACTCAGTAAAGTTGCAGGATACAATATTAATGTATTGTAATCTATTGCATTTGTATATACTAACAAAAAAAAATCAGAATGAGAAATAAAGGAAATAACCCCATATCAGTTCAGTTCAGTCGCTCAGTCGTGTCCAAACCTTTGGGACCCCATGAATTGCAGCATGCCAGCCTCCCTGTTCATCATCAACTCCCAGAGTCCACCCAGACTCACGTCCATCGAGTCAGTGATGCCATCCAGCCATCTCATCCTCTGTCGCCCCCTTCTCCTCCTGCCCCCAATCCCTCCCAGCATCAGAGTCTTTTCCAATGAGTCAACTCTTCGCATGAGGTGGCCAAAGTACTGGAGTTTCAGCTTTAGCATCATTCCTTCCAAAGAAATCCCAGGGCTGATCTCCTTCAGAATGGACTGGTTGGATCTCCTTGCAGTCCAAGGGACTCTCAAGAGTCTTCTCCAACACCACAGTTCAAAAGCATCATTTCTTTGGCGCTCAGCCTTCTTCACAGTCCAACTCTCACATCCATACATGACCACAGGAAAAACCATAGCCTTGACTAGACGGACCTTTGTTGGAAAAGTAATGTTTCTGCTTTTGAATATGCTATCTAGGTTGGTCATAACTTTTCTTCCAAGGAGTAAGCCTCTTTTAATTTCATGGCTGCAATCACCATCTGCAGTGATTTTGGGGCCCCAAAAAATAAAGTTTGACACTGTTTCCCCATCTATTTCCCATGAAGTGATGGGACTGGATGCCATGATCTTCGTTTTCTGAATGTTGAGCTTTAAGCCAAATTTTTCACTCTCCTCTTTCACTTCATCAAGAGGCTTTTTAATTCCTCTTCACTTTCTGCCATAAGGGTGGTGTCATCTGCATATCTGAGGTTATTGATATTTCTCCCGGTGATTTTCATTCCAGCTTGTGCTTCTTCCAGTCCAGCGTTTCTCATGATGTACTCTGCATATAAGTTAAGTAAGCAGGGTGACATTATACAGCCTTGACGTACTCCTTTTCCTATTTGGAACCAGTCTGTTCCATGTCCAGTTCTAACTGTTGCTTCCTGACCTGCATACAAATTTCTCAAGAGGCAGATCACGTGGTCTGGTATTCCCATCTCTTTCAGAATTTTCCACAGTTTATTGTGAATCCCATTTACCATTGCATCAATATGAATCAAATACCTAGGTATACTTATCTAACCAGGCAAAAAGCTCGTACTCTGAAACTGTAAGATGCTGATGAAAGAAATCGAAGATGATGCAAACAGAAACAGATTGAAAACATATTATGTTCTTAGATGGTCAATATTTTGAAAATGACTATACAACCAAGGCAATTTACAGATTCAATGCAATCCTATCAAATTATGAAAAACATTTTTCACAGAACTAGAACAAAAAGTTTTGCAATTTGTATGGAAGCACAAAAGACCCCGAATAGCCAAAACAATCTGAAGAAAGAAAAATGGAGCTGAAGGAATCAGGCTCCCTGACTTCAGACTGTTTCACAAAGATACAGTAATTGAAACATTATGGAACTGGCACATAAACAGAAATATAGACCAATTAAACAGGATAGAAAGCCCAAAGATAAACCTATACACTTGTGGTCATCTGTTGTTGTTCAGTCAAAAATTCGTGTCCAACTGTTTGTGACCGCATGGACTTCTCTGTACTTCACTATCTCCAAGAGTTTGTTCAAACTCATATCCATTGAGTCAGTGATCCAACCATCTCATCTTCTGTCACCCCTTCTCCTCCTGCCCTCAATTTTTCCCAACATCAGGGTCTTTTCCAATGAGTCACATTTTTACATCAGGCAGCCAAAGTATTGGAGCTTCAGCTTCAGCAACAATCCTTCCACAATTATTATTCAGGGTTAATTGCCATTAGGATTGCTTGTTTTGGACTCTTGCTATCCAAGTGACTCTCAAGAGTCTTCTCCAGCACCATAACCCCAAAGCATCAATTCTTCAGAATTCAGCCTTCTTTATGGACGAACTCTCAGATCTGTTCATAATGACTACTGAAAAAACCATAGCTTTGACTCTACAGAGCTTTGTTGGCAAACTGATATCTCTTCTTTTTAATACACTGCCTAAGAATGGCATTGAAACATGTATAATATTATATGTGAAACGAATCGCCAGTCCAGGTTCGATGCATGATACAGATGTTTGGGGATGGTGCACTGGGATGACCCAGAGGGATGGTATGGGGAGGGAGGTGGGAGGGGGGTTCAGGAAGAGGAAAACGTGTATACCCATGGCAGATTCATGTTGATGTATGGCAAAACCAATACAATATTGTAAAGTAAAAAAATAAATAAATAAATAAAATAATACACTGTCTAGTTTTGTCATAGCTTTTTTTTTCCAGGGAGCAAATGTCTTACTTTCCTGGTTGCAATCACTATTTGCAATGATTTTGGAGCCCAAGAAAATAAAATCCATCACTTTTTCCCCATCTATTTGCCATGAATTAATGGGACCAGATGCCATGATCTTAGTTGTTTCGATATCGAGTCTTAAGTCAGAGTTTTCACTTTCCTCTTTCACCCTCATCAAGGGACTCTTTAGCTCCTCTTCACTTTCTGCCATTAGAGTGGCATCATCTGCATATTTGAGGTTGTTGGTATTTCTCCTGGCATCTTTGATTCCGGTGTGTGGCTCATCTGGCCTGGCACTGTACATGATGTACTCTACATATAAGTTAAATAACCAGGGTGCCAATATACAGCCTTGACATACTCCTTTCCCAATTTTGAGCCAGTCCTTTGTTCCGTGTCTGGTTCTGTTGCTTTTTGACCTGAATACAGTTTCTCAAGAGACAGATAATGTGGTCTGGCATTCCCATCTCTTTAAGAATTTTCCACAGTTGTGATCCACATAGTCAAAAGCTTTAGCATTCTGATAAAGCGTGATCCACTGGAGAAGGAGATGGCAAACCACTCCTATATTCTTGCCTTGAGAAACCCATGAACAGTAAAAGGAAAAAAGATATGACACCAGAATTTGAGCCCTTCAGGTTGTTATGTGTCCAATATACTACTGAAGAAGAGTGGAAAAATAGTTCCAGAAAGAATGAAGAGTCTGGGCCAAAGCAGAAACAATACTCAGTTGTGAATGTGTCTGGTGGTAAAGTAAAGTCTAATGCTACAAAGAACAATATTGCATAGGGACCTGGAATGTTAGGTCCATGAATCAAGGTAAACTGGACATAGTCTAGCAGGAGATGTAGTCAACTAATTTGTGACAAAATCGGCAAGAATATACAGTAGAGAAAAGACAGTCTCTTCATTAACATATGCTGGGAAAACTAAAGAGCTGCATGTAAAAGGATGAAATTAGAATACTCCCTAACACCACACACAAAAATAAACTAAAGTTGATTAAAGACCTAAATGTAAGGCCAGATACAATAAAACTCTTAGAGGAAAGCATAGAGTGGAATATTTTCTGGTATAAATGGAAGCAAGATATATTTTGATCCACCTTCTAGAGTAATGAAAACAAAAATAAACAAATGAGACCTAACTAAACTTAAAAGCTTTTGCACAGCAAAGGAAACCATAAACAAAGTGCAAAGACAATCCACAGAATGGGAGAAAATATTTGCAAATGAAGTGATTGACATGGGATTAATCTCCAAAATATACAAACAGTTCATGCAGCTCAATTTTTAAAAATCCAATCAAAAAAAATGAGCAGAAGATCTAAATAGACATTTGTCCATCGAAGATGGATGACCAAAAAACACATGAAAGGATGCTTGATCACTAATTGTTAGATAAATGTAAATCAAGACTACAATGAGGTATCAACTCACACCAGTCAGAATGGCCATCATCAAAAGATCTAAAAGCAATAAATGCTGGAGAGGGTGTGGAGAAAATGAAACACTTCTACACTGTTGGTGGTTATGTAAATTGGTGAAAATATTGTGGAGAACAGTATGGAGGTTCCTAAAAAACTAAAAATAGAACTACCATATAATCCAGAAATCCCACTTCTTGGCATATACCCAGAAAAATAACTTACTTCAGAAGAATAAATTCACCCTGATGTTCATTGCACCACTATTTACAATAGCCAAGATAAGAAAGCAACCTATTAATAAATGACTGTTGATAGACAAATGAATAAAAATGTGCTACATGTATGCCATATAATATTACTCAGTTACAAAGAAAGAATGAAATATGCTACTTACAGCAACATGGATGGATGTAGAGATTGTCATACTGAGTGAAGTCAGACAGAGAAAGACAAATATCGTATGAAATCACTTATACGTGGAATCTAAGAATTGGTACAAATGAAGTTCTTTAAAAAACAGAAAAAGAGTCACCTATGTAGAAAACAATCTTAAGATTACCATTGGGAAAAGGGAGGAAGGATAAATTGGGAGATTGGGATTGATATATACACACTACTATATATATATAGTAGTGGTACACCTAGCCCATGGAATTATGAAATATATAGTGTGTATATGTATATACACACTATTATATATGTATAGTACAGGGAACTCTCCTCAATACTCCGTAATGGCTTATATGGAAAATAATCCAGAAATAGAGTGGATATGTTGTGTATGTGTAACTGATTCAATTTGCTATACACCTGAAACTAACAAAACACTGTAAATTGACTATGCTCTGATAAATAAAATTTCTGGTGACATGACTTTAATCACTATACTAAACTGTCTTTAACAATATAAAAATACATAACACATATTTCCTATCAATAGTCTATTGATAAATTATTTTATAGCCCTTCCTTGAACGATGAGAGGCATGGTGAGTTGTTACGTCAGAAAGCAGGATATGTAAGTAATGGATAATAAAATTGAAATCTCAAGCAGCGCTTTTCTGGTTATATGATGAAAGCCAAAAGAATAAATTTCTTTTTTATTATTATTATTATTTTAATTTTATTTTATTTTTAAACTTTACAATGTTGTATTAGTTTTGCCAAATATCAAAATGAATCCACCACAGGTATACTTGTGTTCCCCATCCTGAACCCTCCTCCCTCCTCCCTCCTCATATCCTCCCTCTGGGTCGTCCGAGTGCACCAGCCCCAAGCATCCAGTATCGTGCATCGAACCTGGACTGGTGACTCGTTTCATACATGATAATACTGTATTGGTGTTTTTCTTTCTGGCTTACTTCACTCTGTATAATAGGTTCCAGTTTCATCCATCTCATTAGAACTGATTCAAATGCATTCTTTTTAATGGCTGAGTATTACTCCATTGTGTATATGTACCACTGCTTTCTTATCCATTCATCTGCTGATGGGCATCTAGGTTGCTTCCATGTCCCGGCTATTATAAACAGTGCTGCGATGAACATTGGGGTACACGTGTCTCTTTCCCTTCTGGTTTCCTCAGTGTGTATGCCCAGCAGTGGGATTGCTGGATCATAAGGCAGTTCTATTTCCAGTTTTTTAAGGAATCTCCACACTCTTCTCCATAGTGGCTGTACTAGTTTGCATTCCCACCAACAGTGTAAGAGAGTTTCCTTTTCTCCACACCCTCTCCAGCATTTATTGCTTGTAGACTTTTGGATCACAGCCATTCTGACTGGCGTGAAATGGTACTTCATAGTGGTTTTGATTTGCATTTCTCTGATAATGAGTGATGTTGAGCATCTTTTCATGTGTTTTGTCAGACAGTGTTACAGAATAATGTATCACCAGAATGCTGGTGGAAAATAGCACTGATAATCTTGAACTAATCTCTAATTAAATCATTTCAGTGATTTTAATAAAGGGCCTATTTACAAAGTAGTAAGCATGTCATACAAAAATCCAAAGAGATGGTGCAGGATTCTAGGATTTGTAACATTGAGTTAGGGGTGAAAGTGTCAGTTACCTCCTTAGGTCCTAAAGGGCAAAGGAGAAGAACAGAGACAGAAAGAACTGTGTGGGGAAAGAATCCTGATAGGAGCTGTGACCTTTAGTCAAGGGTACACCTAGACTACGGAATTACAGGGTGAAAGACAAGAGGGTAAGTTTTCCACCTTCATTCTCCTCACACCTGCTAGTCTTCTACCAGCTCTCACCATTAATCAAACCCAGTCCAAAGCTAGACGACAAGGGGGCTCTGTTTATATGATTCTTGTAGGTAAGTCTCCTGGAACACAATGCAGGGTAGAGGATGGGTCCAAAAGACGAATGGAAGATGTCCAGAACAGGTGGTAGTGCGAAAAATAAATAAATAAATTTCTATAGCATCTATTCACATCATTTTTTTTGCTCATATAAGGCCAACTTTGCTTCTCAGTAGTGCCAATAAGAAAAAGAATATATAAAAGAGGGTCTTGGTTTGGGATTTAATTTGTTTCAATAAATACCCCACTAAGATTCCATACTTTATTAGTCTTTAGGACATACACCATGTCACACTTATTTGAATTCTTGGAAGGTGAACAAAGCCTTAAGATTCTCATCAGGAACGTGCTATTAAAATTCAAGGCATTGGACTAGCATCATTAAAATGATGCCTCTAGCCTCCGCTCTGATTTCTGACCCAAGGTGCATTGAATATAGATAAGTAAAACTAGTGCTCCACCTGGTTCCCATTATATTTGTATGTTGTGGAGTAGCTCTAATATTACATAATATTTTCCTTATGCAGAGTTAGAACACAAATGAAGTTTCAACCTCCACCATTTTGTCATACACAGAAGGTCACTTTCTTATTTGCTGAGCATAGTAGAACTAGCAGGGCATAGATTAAATTAGCTGATGCTTTTTGATACCCTGTTAGATCACACTATATTATAAGTGCCAATTTCAACACTTGGAGAATGAGAAAGTATATTATAAAATATTAATGAAAGTTGCACACCTTAAATCTCCAATCTCCAAATGAATATTTACTCCAGGTCTTCACATGCTGTGATCTGAACATTCCATCTTGATTAGTTCTCAGTTTTTTCTGCTGAATTTTATAGTGCTGAAATTAATAATGCCAATAATTATATAATCAAGCAGGGATACTAATAATGGCTGTCAGGCATAATGTTTTTAGAAGATTGCTGAGAAAACATGAGGATATAAGAGAAAGGATATAAAGCTATTACAGTCTAGGCTCAAAGGAAATTGAACATGGCTTTAGAAATTTTTTCAAGTGAGGGGGTTTTGAGGAAAAGAATTTCTAAAGCCAAAATATTTTCCATCAGTTAATCTTATTATTAGTGATAGTTTAATTATATCCAATTTTATTTTGTTGAGCACTGAACCTTTCATTTACATCTAAAACTAATTCTTAAGAAAGGTTGTTTCAGAATCAGAAGATATGCTTTCTTTATGAAATTATCTGTAAAATTCATATTGTTTATTTTGGCTACCTTTCTAGTAAATAAAGCATAAAACAATAAAATAATGATGAGCATAATTATTTAGGAATTAGACACTCTGAAGTTTATGTCATTTGCTAACTCTTTGACATTTCAAGTTATTTAACTAATTTAAACTTCTGTTTCCTTGTTTGTACTATCAGGATGACCATACTTACCTCCTTACAATGTAATAATGATTAGGAGAGAGAAGGTACATAAAATACTTAACCCAGTGTCTGGCACATAGCAAGTACTCACTAAGTAATAGTTCTCTATTTTCATGTTTTGATGTGTACATGACATAGACCCTAGAATCACTTTATGAATAGGAAGAATAATGACTTTTTTGTGTTTTGATTTAGTGGATATTGGGAAATCTCCTAATCCCAAAATATTTTTCTATACTAATGTCATATTGCCAGAAATTTCAACAAAGTAATTTGTTTTTGAATAATTCTTCTGGAATAATATTTTTAAATATAAATATATCAGTAAAGATAACATATTACAATGTTGTTGAGTACTGCTTCCCTGTTACCTCAGTCAGTAAAGAATCTGCCTATAGTGCAGGAGACCTGGATTTGATCCCTGGATCAGGAAGATCCCCTGGAGAAGGAAATGGCAAACCACTCCAGTATTCTTGCCTGGAAAATCCCATGGACAGAGGAGCCTGATGGGTTACAATTCATGGGGTCACAGCAGTCAGACATGACTTAGTGACTACACCACCACCACCAATTCTCCAAAAGGAGGCACCTTGAGATAAGGAGAATGCAAAAATATTAGAAGTAGAGAGAGGACTGAAGCACAGTGCCTGTTTCACTGGTCTCCCTAGGAGGAGAATTTCCTTTTAGTTCACCAGACAGTGAATGGTTGATTCTAAGGCCAGAGGATGCTTAAGACTCCGGGTGGGCTAAGATATTCTGGTCCCTTTCTGTAGGGTTTGGTTTCCTCCAGAAGGTATAAAAAAGGACTACATAACACCTGAAGCTAGACTCCCAGCTATTCATTTAAAGCAGCTGATTGCAATCCTCAAATTTCTTCCCATCCACCCATCTAGTGTGTGTGTATATATATATGTATAAAACATATACATATATATATATATATGTATATAGGTATGATCTATATGTAGAAAAGTATAAAACACTGATGAAAAATAGAATAAGATCTAAATAAGTGGGAAAAAAATATATACCATGTAGATGGGATGGAAGATTCCAGATTGTTAAAATGTTATTTCTCTCCAATTTTTCAATATATTCCACACAATCTCAATAGAAATCTCCACAAGCTTTTTTTGGTTTATTTTTGTAGATAATGACAAGCTGATTCTAAAATTTACATAGGAATTCAAAGGTAGTGGGATAATAAAAAAAATTTAGAAAAAAAGTAAAAAAAAAAAAGAGAAAAAGTAAGAAAAAGTTGGGTAATGCACAATACTCAATTTCAAGACTTGCTATAAAGCTACATTAATCAAGACATTGTGGTGTTGGTGAAAGGATACATGTAGATAAATTGAATAAAATGAAGATTCCAGAAACAGACACCCAAATGAACTGATTTTTGAAATAGATGCAAAGAAACTCAGTGGGAAAAGAACAGTCTTTTTAACAAGTAGTGTTAATAAATTGGAGGACCATGTGAAAAAAAATCCCATAACTATACCTTATATCTTTTGAAAAATTAATTCAAAGTGAATCAAAAACCTAATTATAAAAATGAAAGAATATAAAGCTTCTAGGAGAAAATCTACATAACCCTGTGTTTGACAATGAGCTTTTAGACACAGCAAAAGTATGACCTATGAAAGAAAAACCTCATCATATTGGACTTTATCAAATCTAGAAGCTTTGATTTGAAAAATATGTTGTTAAGAGAATGACAAGACCAGGGGGGAAATAATAGGAGAAAATATTTTCAAATTATGTATCTGATGAAAACAATCACATTTGTGTCCAGAATATACAAGGAACTCTTAAAACTCATTAATAAGGGGGATAAATAAAACAATGAATGAAAGGTCTAAACAAAGGTATCTAATGACAAATAAATATATGAAAATATGCTCAATTTCATATGTCATTAGATAAATGGAAATTAAAAACATGTAATTGATAATACCAAATACTCACAAAATTGTGGAGTAACAGAAATTCTCATCCATTGCAGGTGGGAATGAGAAGTGGGATAGCCACTTTGAAGACACTCTGGTAGTTACTCATGCAGTAAAAACATCAGTTACATCCCTAAGTATTTACCCAAGTGAACTGAATACTTATGTTCATACAAAAACCTGTACATGAATGTTTATAGGAGCTTTATTCATGATCACCAAAAAGTGGAAGCAACCAAGATGTCTGTTTTTTTTTTTTTTTTTTACTTCAATAGGTGAATGGAAAAGGAAATTGTGGAACAATTATAAAGAGCATATTATTCAGTAAAAATAAAAAGGAATCAATTAGTAATTCATACAATAACATGAATAAAACAAATGCAGTTTGTTAAATGTGAAAAGTCAGATCTAAAAGGCTACATATTAAATGATTCCATTCATATGACATTCTAGAAAAGGCAAAAATATAGAGACAGAAGACAAACATGGTTTCCAGGGGTTTGAGAGGGGAGTGGTCAATTACAAGGGAATGCATAGCAGGTTCATTAGGGTGATGGAATTTTTATGTGAGATACTGATGTAGTAGATACACAGCACTAGTATTTGTCAAGCCACAAAATACTGTACATCACAGAGTGAATTTCAGTGAATGCAAAAAAAAAAAAGAAAGAAAGAAAGAAAGAAAAAACAGTAGGTCAGGGATCCAGGATGAAATGCAGAATCTGTCTCAAAACAGCATGACTTCACTGAAGGGGATGGGGGAAAAAGCTGACCTAATTAAAATTTGAAACTAGTGATTTGACTAGAAAATTTAAGGCTAAATACAAAAAGATTTATACATAAACATCGTACTCTAGTTGATAAAGTTGTTTCTCACAGAAGTACAGGTTAAAAATTCTGAAACTACTTTACATGAACATTGGAATTGAAACTAATAAGTAAGTGGAAAGTGCATGGTAGGAGCTGGGTACGTTATGGTTGGAGAGGGAAGATAAGCAAGGGGAGAAATGCTGGAATGAATCATATACTATTGCACTGTGATCAAAGATATCAGCATGATTATGTATATAGCCTAATGTAGATACAGATGGAGAAATATAGAAATAATTATAGATAGGTGTGGATAACCAAGTGTTAGTATACACATATATATTTCCCAAATCTGTCAACTGAGAGGACTTGGAAAGACTACCCCAGTAGCTTTGAGCACAGCAGTACCATATCTAAGTTTGCAGGTACCATCCTTCCAATAAAAGAAAATCAAGGCTCCTAGAAAAATTATTAGAGCTAGGATAGGAAATATATTCAGTGAAAATGAGCCTGGAACATCTTGTAGGATCAGAAAGTAAGGTAGTGCTCAGAAAGTAGACTATTATTCAGAAAATAAAAGCATAAAGGAATATCAAAGGGACACAGGAGTCAACCTAAAATATGTCCTACTAACCAAACCTGGAACAATCTATGCAACATAGGACATAATATAATATCTGATTATAATGCAAATAATAAAATAAATCTCACAAGTTTATACTGATATAGATAAATGATTGAAAAAAAATAAATATGGGAATAGCGGGAACAGTTCTTTACAGAAAAGTTTCAAATAATTTTTCCTTCCAAGAAGTAGAGCTTAATCATTCTCCTCCCATTGCATGTGCACCTTGTTTGGTGACTTGTTTCTAAAGAAGAGAGTATAGGCACATAGATGAGAAAATAAATAACAAATATCAGTCACTAATAAATTCCTAGATTCTGTTAAAATAAAGAATAGAGTATAAAAATGGGGGAAAAAGCAAATATTTTTGAGAAACCTGGAGAACACTAACTAGGGCAGGATAGGCAAAACCAATACAATATCGTAAAGTAATCAGCCTCTAATTAAAATAAATAAATAAAATAATCATGTTGATATTATGTATCCCTGAGGTGATGTGATAAAAATACCGCTTTACCTATGTGGTATTATTCCTCCACTCAAAAAAATTGCTCCAGTCTAACACTGACAAAAACAACAAATACATTAAAATTGATATGTCTTGTACAAAATACACTATGAGTACTCTCTAAAACTATCAAGTTAATCAAAAACAAGGAAAGTCTGAGAAACTCTCACAGCCAAGATCTTAAAGAGACATAATGACTAAACGTGATGAAGTTTCTTGGATAGCAGTTTCTGGAACAGAAAGAAGAAATTAGATAAATCTATGGACATCCACACAAAGTATAGACTTTATATAGTAATATTTCATCAACAATGGTTTGTTAGTTGTGGTAAATGTACCATACCAGTGTAAGAGGCTAATAACAGGAGAAATTAGGCCTGGGGTTTATATTAATATAAACTCTCTGTACTATCTTTGAAACTTTTATGTTTGTCTAAAACTATCCCTAAAAAATTAATTTTATCCTATCCTTAGAAATTAATTAGAAAAGCTAGAGACTCCCTATTTCTGGTTCAGCATGCAAGAAGCTTAGAAGTCACCACTCAATCCTATAATTCCATGTTTCTAGGAATTTTATTTGTTCAACAAATAAAAAGTTGAACAAACTGAAAAAACAACTCTTCTTATAGTAACCAGAAAATGAGGTCACAGGGCAAACAAATGTACCAAAATTGGAGAGACAAACAGGCAGATACAGAGAATCATAATTTATAGAGCAGAAATCCATGAGCAGGAACTTCTATGTGAAGCAATGCCAGGGTAAGAAAATCTGAACTGTAATTGACAAATGGCTAGAGGCTCAATGTGGACAGCTCTGAGAGTTAAAACTCTAGGAAGACCCAGTCATAGAAGGGCCTATAAAGTTCTGTTAGATTTACCTAGAGGAGTTCTTCCAGGTCCTTACAGTGAATACATGAGAAAAATTCCCTCATATTTTTGGCTGTAAAAGGGGAAAACAAATCATTTTGAAATACGGTAGAGCATTCTTTTCTTCTTAACATGACATGCCCCAAGTAGAGACTATTTTACCAGATCATAATTTGCTGGGCTTCTTTCAGGAAAGAAGTTCAGTTTTGGAAAACTTAACTCTAGGTAGCTTAGCCTTCTACATGGGAGAAAGGAAACACCCAAATCCAGTCCCCATCCTGTCCTACCTAAGGGTGGGAGGGAAGGACTGAGAACAGTGGTAAATTTCACAGTTCAGGGGCACTTGAAAAGAATATAATGTTGTCAGCCAACTGTACCTCAATAAAAAAGAAGAGGAAAAAACCATGATTATTATGCTAAGGGCTATAATGTATAAGAGTAGAGAGCATATAAGAACAGTTGAAAAATCTAAACAGAAACATGGAATTCTAAGAATCAAAAAGAAATGCTATATATCATAAACACTGTAAAATATACAAAGAGTGTCTTTGATGAGCATATTAGTAGACTGGACACAGATAAGGAAAACTCTAAGCTTGAGGATATTTTAATAAAAGAACTCCCAAACTGAAAAGCAATGAAAACAAAGACTGAAACACACACACACACACACACACACACAGAATGTCCAAGGACCGTGGGGTAACTACTAAAGGCGTAACATATGCATAATGGAAATACCAGAAGAAGAAAAAAAGAAAGGAACAAAATGAATATTTTAAACAATTATCACTGAGAATTTTCCCGAAATTAATGTCAGACACCAAACCACAGATATAGGAAGCTTAGAGAAAGCCCCACAGGATAAATTCCAAAAAACATATATAATTAGGCGTAACATATACAAACTTAAAAAAAAATGATAAAATATTGAAAGAATCAACAAAATAAAAATACCTAGCTTATAGAGGAGAAAAGATAAGAATTACAATGAATTGTTTAGAAATGATGGAAGCAAGAAGAGAGTGGAGTGAAATATTAAAAGAGTTGAGAGAAAAATTACCAACATAGAAACCATTATTCAGTGAGAAAATTTCTCAGATAAACAAAAATTTTCTTAGAGAAACAAACGAGGGAATTTATTGACAAAATGGGACTGCTCAGGTTGTGCTAGTGGTAAGAACGCACATGCCAATGCAGGAGATTCAAGAGATGTAGATTCAATCATTAGGTTGGGAAGACCCCCTGGAAAAGGGCATGGCAACCTACTTCAGTATTATTTCCTGAAGAATTGCATGGAGAGGATACAGTCCATAGGGTCACAAGGAGTTGGACACAACTGAAGCGACTTAGGACAAATGCACACACTGACAAAATACCTGCTTTGAAAGAAATATTAAAAGCAGTTCCTCAGAGAGAAAGAAAACAGTATAGGTACAAAACTTGGATCTACATAAGAAAGAAAGAGCAACTAAGAAGGAATAAGTAAAGATAAAACAAAAACATTTACTGTTTATTCTTTATTGATCTAACAGATAATGATTTGTTCAAAATAACAACAGCAACAATGTATTTTATTTTATATACACACACATATATATGATTACACAAGAATACACAGAAGAACAGTACAAAAAAGATCTTCAGGACCCAGATAATCAATATGGTGTGATCACTCATCTAGAGCCAGACATCCTGGAATGTGAAGTCAAGTGGGCCTTAGAAAGCATCACTATGAACAAAGCTAGTGGAGGTGATGGATTCCAGTTGAGCGATTTCAAATCCTGAAAGATGATGCTGTGAAAGTGCTGCACTCAATATGCCAGCAAATATGGAAAACTTAGCAGTGGCCACAGGACAGGAAAAGGTCAGTTTTCATTCCAATCCCAGGAAAGTCAATGCCAAAGAATGCTCAAACTACTGCACAATTGCACTCATCTCACATGCTAGTAAAGTAATGCTCAAAATTCTCCAAGCCAGGCTTCAGCAATATGTGAACTGTGAACTTCCTGATGTTTAAGCTGGTTTTAGAAAAAACAGAGGAACCAGAGATCAAATTGCCAACATCCGCTGGATCATCAAAAAAGCAAGAGAATTCCAAAAAAACATATATTTCTGCTTTATTGACTATGCCAAAGCCTTTGACTGTGTGGATCACAATAAACTGTGGAAAATTCTTCAAGAGATGGGAATACCAGACCACCTGACCTGCCTTTTGAGAAATCTGTATGCAGGTCAGGAAGCAAGAGTTAGAACTGGACATGGAACAACAGACTGGTTCCAAATAGGAAAAGCACTATATCAAGGCTGTACATTGTCACCCTGCTTATTTAACTTATATGCAGAGTACATCATGAGAAATGCTGGGCTGGAGGAAGCACAAGCTGGAATCAAGATTGCCCGGAGAAATATCAGTAACCTCAGATATGCAGATGAAACCACCCTTATGGCAGAAAGTGAAGAGGAACTCAAAAGCCTCTTGATGAAAGTGAAAGTGGAGAGTGAAAAAGTTGGCTTAAAGCTCAACATTCAGAAAACGAAGATCATGGCATCCGGTCCCATCACTTCATGGGAAATAGATGGGGAAACAGTGGAAACAGCATCAGACTTTATTTATTTGGGCTCCAAGATCACTGCGGATGGTGACTGCAGCCATGAAATTAAAAGACGCTTACTCCTTGGAAGGAAAGTTATGACCAACCTAGATAGCATATTCAAAAGCAGAAACATTATTTGCCAACAAAGTTCTGGCTAGTCAAGGCTATGGTTCTTCCTGTGGTCATGTATGGATGTAAGAGTTGGACTGTGAAGAAAGCTGAGCCCTGAAGAATTGATGCTTTTGCACTGTGGTGTTGGAGAAGACTCTTTAGAGTCCCTTGGACTGCAAGGAGATCCAACCAGTCCATTCTGAAGGAGATCAGCCCTGGGTGTTCTTTGGAAGGAATGATGCTAAAGCTGAAACTCCAGTACTTTGGCCACCTCATGCGAAGAGTTGACTCATTGGAAAAGACTCTGATGCTGGGAGGGATTAGGGGCAGGAGGAGAAGGGGACGACAGAGGATGAGATGGCTGGATGGCATCACTGACTCGATGGACGTGAGTCTCAGTGAACTCCGGGAGTTGGTGATGGACAGGGAGGCCTGGCGTGCTGCAGTTCATGGGGTTGCAAAGAGTCGGACACAACTGAGTGACTGAACTGAACTGATGTATGAGTGAAATGAATGATAACAATTATACAAAGGACAAGATGGAAGAAATAGGAATACTTTGTACTTTCATCATCTTTGAAGTATTATAGCATAATTTAGAAGCCAATTTCTGTTATTTGCAAATGGATATTGCAACTAAAAGAAAATCACTAAAAAAGTTTTTTAAAAGTATAATTGATATGCTTAGCAAAGAGAGAAAGTGCAGTCACAAAGAAAATTCCATTAATACTACAAAAGGTACAAAATTGTGGAAGACAAATAGGTATAGAGAAAAAAGGCAGGCAATCAATAAAAATAACAATTAATCTGCTATTAATCCAAATATATCAAGAATTGCTTTAGTTTTTGCTCCGAAGTCTCCTGCTGGCCTGGGGGCTCCCATGGCTGATCAACTTTGTGAGTTCAGCCCTGGCACAGGCTCCGACACCCCCAAACCCACACCTATTGTTGAGTTGCTCTCATTTGAAGTGTAGGTTTAGAGGTGCAGGGAGATCAAGCCCTGAGCCTTTAGAGTGGGAGCACTGACTCCAAGACCCTAGACTACCAGAGAACTAATCCGAGGGAGTATCAAACAGTGAGAACTAACACAAAGGAAACCACTTGAAATCAAGACTCAGCATCATCCAATCATCAGTAGCGGCCTGCTCAGGATGCCTCATCTAAACAAAAATCAACACAAAAATACAATCCCAATCATCAGCAGACAGGATTACCACATCACTCAGCCTTGCCCATCAGAGGAAAAACAAACAAAAACTCATCACAAATCTCACCCTATAGGAAGCTTACATAAACCATTGGACCAACGTTAGGAGGGCAGAAACCAAAAGGAAGAAAGAATTCCACCTTGAAGCCTAGGAAAAGGAGACCTCAAACACAATAAGTTAAAAAAAAAAAAAAATGAAACGGCAGAGAAATGCTACATAAATGAAGGAACAAACTAGAAACACAGAAACCCAAGTAAATGGAGGAAATAGGCAAAATCCCTGAAAAACAATTCAGAAAAATGATAGTAAACATGATCAAAACCTTGAAAAAAAAATGGAGAAAATGCAAGAATCAACTAAAGAAGACCTAGAAGAATTAAAGAAAAAAATATAGAGACAAATGACACAATTACTGAAATTAAAAATATCTCTATAAGGAATCAATAGCAGAATATCTGAAGCAGAAGAACAAATCAGTGAACTGGAAGATAAAATGGTGGAAATAACTTCTGAAGAGCAGAATAAAGTAAAAATAATGAAATGAACAGAGGATAGTCTCAGAGACCTCTGGGACAATATCAAACACAGTAACATTCGAATAATAGGGGTCCCAGAAGAAGACGAGAAAAAGAAAGGATATGAAGAAAAATTTTGAAGAGATTATAGTTGAAAATTTCCCCAACATGGGAAAGGAAATGGTCAATCAAGCCCAAGAGGCACAAAGAGTCCTATACAGGATAAACCCAAGGAGAAACATGCTAACATACATACTAATCAAACTAACAAAGAATAAACACAAAGAAAGAATATTAAAAGCAGCAAGGGAGAAGCAACAAGTAATATACAAGGGAAACCCCATACACTTAACAGCTGATCTTTCAGCAGAAACTCTGCAGGCCAAAGGGGAATGGCAGATATATTTAAAGTATTGAAAGGGAAAAATCTACAACCAAGATTACAGTACCTGGCAAGGATCTCATTCAAAACTGATGCAGAAATAAAAAGGTTTTCAAACAAGCAAAAGTTAACAGAATTCAGTACCACCAAACCAGCTTTACAACAAATGCTAAATGGACTTCCATAGTCAAGAAATACAACAGAAGAAAAAAGATCTAAAACATCAACCCCAAACAATTAAGAAAATGGCAATAGGAACATATATATCAATGATTACTTTAAATGTAAACGGATTAAATGCTCCAACCAAAAGACACAGATGGCTGAAAGGATATAAAAACAAGACCTATTTATATGCTGTCTACAAGAAACCCATTTCAGACCTCAAGACACATACAGATTGAAAATGAAATGATGGAAAAATATATTCCATGCAAATGGGAAGCATAAGAAAGCTGGATTGGCAATCATCATATCAGACAAAATAGACCTTAAAATAAAGAAGATTACAAGAGATAAGGAAGGACACTACGTAATGATCAAGGGATCAACCCAAAAGGAAGACATAACAATTGTAAATGCCTATGCACCAAACATAGGAGCACCTCAATACATAAGACAAACACTAACAGGCATAAAAGGAGAAATTGACAGTAATACAATAATAGTAGGAGACTTTAACACCCCACTCACACCAATGGACAGATCATCAAAACAGAAAATTAATAAGGAAACACAAGTCTTAAAGGATACATTAGATGAGATGGATCTCATTGATATCTTCAGGACATTGCATCCAAATGCAAAAGAATACACCTTCTTCTCAAGTGCACATGGAATATTCTCCAGGATAGACCAACACTTGGGTCAAAAATCAAACTTCAGTAAATTTAAGAAAATTGAAGTCATGTCAAGCATCTTGTCAGACCATAACACTATGAGACTAGATATCAATTGCAAGAAAAAAAAAAACCCTGTAAGAAACACAAACACATGGAGATTACACAACACGTTTCTAAATAGCCAACAGGTTCCTGAAGAAATCAAAAGGGAAATTAAAAAAAAAAATCTAGAAATAAATGACAAAGAAAACATGACAACTCAAAACCTATGGGATTCAGCAAAAGCAGTTCTAAGAGGGAAATTTATAGCAATACAATCCTACCTCAAGAAACAAGAAAAACGTCGAGTAGACAACTTAACTATACATCTAAAACAACTGGAAAAAGAAGAACAAAAAACCCCAAAATTAGTAGAAGGAAATAAATCATGAAGATCCGAGCAGAAATAAATGAAAAGAAATCAAAGTAGCAATAGTAAAGATTAATAAAACTAAAAGCTGGTCCTTTGAGAAGATAAATAAAATTGACAAGCCATTAGCCAGACTCATCAAGAAAAAAAGAAGAATCAAATCAACAAAATTAAAATTGAAAAAGGAGAGGTTACAACAGACAATGCAGAAATACAAAGGATTATAAGAGACTATTATGAACAACTATATGGCAATAAAATGGATAGCCTGGAAGAAATGGACAGATTCTTAGAAAAGTTCAATCTTCCAAGACTGAACCAGGAAAAAATAGAAATTATGAACAACCCAAATACAAGCACTGAAATTGAACCAGTGATCAAAAATCTCCCAAAAAACAAAAGCCCAGCACCAGATGGCTTCACAGAATTCCATCAAACATTTGGAGAAGAGCTAATGCCTAAGTTCAGTCACTCAGTTGTGTCCGACTCTTTGTGATCCCATGGACTGCAGTACACCAGGCCTCCTTATCCATCAACAACTCCAGGAGTTTATTCAAAGTCATGTCAATTGAGTCGGTGACGCCATCCAACCATCTCATCCTCTGTCGTCCCCTTATCTTCCCGCCCTCAATCTTTCCTAGCATCAGGGTGTTTTCCAATGAGTCAGTTCTTCACATCAGGTGGCCAAAGTATTGGAGCTTCAGCCTCAGCATCAGTCCTTCAAATGAATATTCAGGACTGATTTCCTTTGGATTGACTGGTTTGATCTCCTTGCAGTCCAAGGGACTCTCAAGAGTCTCCTCCAACACCACAGTTCAAAAGCATCAATTCTTTGGCACTCGGCTTTCTTTATAGTCCATATCTCACATCCATACATGACTACTGGAAGACCATAGCCTTGACTAGATGGACTTTTGTAAGCAACATAATGTCTCTACTTTTTAATATGCTGTCTAGGCTGGTCATAACTCTCCTTTCAAGGAGCAACCGTCTTTTAATTTCATGGCTGCAGTCACCATCTGCAGTGATTCTGGAGCCCAAAGAATAAAGTCTGTCACTGTCTTCATTGTATCCCCATCTATTTGCCATGAAGTGATGGGCCCAAATGCCATGATCTTAGTTTTTTGAATGTTGAGTTTTAAGCCAACTTTTTCACTCTCCTCTTTCACTTTCATCAACTGGCTCTTTAGTTCTACTTCACTTTTTGCCATAAGAGTGATGTCATTTGCATATCTGAGGTTATTGATATTTCTCCTGGAAATCTTGATTCCAGCTTGTGCTTCATCCAGCTCAGCATTTCTCATCATGTACTCTGTATACAAGTTAAATAAGCAGGGTGACAATATAAAGCCTTGATGCAGTCCTTTCCTGATTTGGAATCACTGTGTTGTTCCATGTCCAGTTCTAACTTGCTTCTTGATCAGCATGAAGATTTCTCAGGAGGCAGGTCAGGTGGTCTGGTATTCCCATCTCTTTAAGAATTTTCCAGTTTGTTATGATCCACACAGTCAAAGGCTTTGGCATAGTCAATAAAGCTAAAGTAGATTTTTTTTTTTAACTCTATCACTTTTTTGATGATCCAATGGATACTGGCAATTTGATATCTGGTTCCTCTGCCTTTTTTAAATCCAGCTTGAACATCTGGAAGTTCATGGTTCACATACTGTTTCCGGTATGGCACTGGAGCAGCGGCTACATGGTGCTGGAGAGAGTGTGAGGAGATACCCCACCTCCAAACGCAGATAAGCCCCAGCAAGATGGTAGGTGCTCGAGTGACAGCTGTGCTGTGCTGGAGCAACTTTGAGGAGATAGCCCCACATCCAAAGGCAAAGGAGAAGCCCCAGCAAATGGTAGGAGGGACAAAATTCCATTTAGAATCAAACCCTATACCTGCCTGAGATGCTCAGAGGGCTCTAACAAACCTTATGTGCACCAGGACCCAGAGACCCCACAGAGACTGAGACAGAGCTCTGTTTGTGTCAGCATTGGACTTCCACAGAAGCAGGGGCTCTGGGTGCAGCAGACCTGGGTATGGCATAAGCCCTCTTGGAGGAGGTCACAATTAACCCCACCATAGAGCTGCCAGAACTTACCTAGGACTGGTGAAACAGACTCTTGGGAGGAGGGTGGCACAAAGAGAACGTTGTGGGCACCAGAAACCAGAAGAAAGGAGCAGTGACCCCAGAAGAGACTGATTCAGACTTGCCCATGAGTGTTCAGGAGTCTCTGGCAGAGGTGTGGGTTGGTGCTGCCTGCTGCAGGTTTGGGGGCACTGAGGGTAGCACTGCCTGCATAAGATCTTTTGAAGGAGGTCATCATTATCTTCATTACCTCCACCTTAGTTTGGCCCCAGGTAAATAACAGGGAGGGAACACAGGTCCATCCATCAATAGAAAATTGGATTAAAGTTTTACTGAACATTGCCCTGCCCATCAGAACAAGACCTAGTTTTCCCCTCAATCAGTCTTTCCATCAGGAAGCTTTCTAAGCCTCTTACCATTCTTCATCAGTGGGCAGAGAGCCTGAAAACCACAGCTAATGCATATCCTTCTAAAACTCTTTCAAAAAATTTCAGAGGAAGGAACACTTTCAAACTTATTCTATGAGTCCGTCATCACCCTGATACCACAACAGATAAAGACAACACAAAAAAGAAAACCAATATCACCGATGAACATAGATGCAAAAATCCTCAACAAAATTTTAGCAAACAGAATTCAGCAACACATCAAAAAGCTCATACACCATGATCAAGTTAGGTTTATTCCAGGAATGCAAGGATTCTTCAGTATAAGCAAATCAACCAATGCAATACACTATATTAACAAACTGAAAGATAAAACCATATGATCATCTCAATAGATGCAGAAAAAAGCCTTTGAAACAATTCTGCACCCGTCTATGATTAAAACTCTTCAAAAAATGGGCATACAAGGGACCTACCTCAACATAATAAAGGCCATGTATGATAAGCCTACAGCAAACATTATTCTCAATGGTGAAAAACTGAAAACATTCCCCCTAAGGTCCCGAACAAGAAAAGGGTGTCCAATTTCACCACTTTTATCCAACATAGTTCTTATAGATACAGCAATCAGAGAAGAAAAAAGAAATCAAAGGAATCCAGATCAGAAAAAAAAGAAGTAAAGCTCTCACTGTTTGCAGATGACATGATACTGTACACAGAAAACCCTAAAGATAGTATCAGAAAGTGTGCTAAAGTGAATTTAGCAAAGCTGCAGGATACAAAATCAATACACAGAAATCACTTGAGTTTCTATATACTAACAATGAAAAATCAGAAAGAGCAATTAAGGAACCAATCCCATTCACCATTGCAACAAAAAGAATTAAATATCTAGGAGTAAACTTACCTAAGGAGACAAAAGAAAAACACACAGAAAATTATAAGACACTGATGAAAGAAATCAAAGATGACATAAACAGATGGTGAGATATTCCATGTTCTTGGGTAGGAAGAATCAATATTGTGAAAATGACTATACTACCAAATGCAATCTGCAGATTCAGTGTGATCCCTATCAAATTACCAATGGCATTTTTCACAAAATTTGAACAAAAAAATTCACAATGCATATGGAAACCCAAAAGAACCCAAGTAGCCAAAGCAGTCCTGAGAAAGAAGAGTGGACCTGGAGGAATCAACCTTCCTGACTTCAGGTTATACTATCAAGCTACAATCATCAAGACAGTATGGTACTGGCAGAAAAAAGCAGAAATGTAGACCAATAGAACAAGATATAAAGCCCAGAAATAAACCCATGCACCTATGGTACCTTATTTTTGACAAAGGAGGCAAGAATATACAGTGGGGAAAAGGCAGCCTCTTCAATAAATGGTGCTAGGAAAACTGGACAGCTACATGTTAAAGAATGAAATTAGAACGCTTCCTAACACCATACACAAAAATAAACTCAAAATGGATTAAAGACCTAAATATAAGACCAAAACATTAAAACTCTTAGTGGAAAACATTGACAGAACACTGGATGGCATAAATCAACACAAGATCCTCTATGATCTACCTCCTAGAGTAATATAAATAGAAACAAAAGTAAACAGGTGGAAACTGATTAAACGTAAAAGCTTTTGCACAGCAAAGGAAACTATAAGCAAGGCGAAAAGACAACATGTGGAATGGGAGAAAAGAGTAGCAAATGAAATGACTGAAAAAGACTTAATCTCCAAAATACACAAGCAGTCATAACCCAATCAAAAAGTGGAAAAAGAGCTAAATAGACACTTCTCCAAAGACGACATACAGATGATACCAAATACATGAAAAAATGCTCAACATCACTCTTTATTCAGTTCAGTCACTCAGTTGTGTCCAACTCTTTGCGACCACATGAATCACAGCACGCCAGGCCTCCCTGCCCATCACCAAATCTTAGAGTTCATTCAGACTCACGTCCATCGAGTCAGTGATACCATCCAGCCATCTCATCCTCTGTCGTCCCCTTCTCCTCCTGCCCCCAATCCCTCCCAACATCAGAGTCTTTTCCAATGAGTCAACTCTTCACATGAGGTGGCCAAAGTACTGGAGTTTCAGCTTTGGCATCATTCCTTCCAAAGAACACCCAGGGCTGATCTCCTTCAGAATGGACTGGTTGGATCTCCTTGCAGTCCAAGGGACTCTCAAGAGTCTTCTCCAACACCACAGTTCAAAAGCATCAATTCTTCGGCGCTCAGCCTTCTTCACAGTCCAACTCACACATCCATACATGACAACAGGAAAAACAATAGCGTTGACCAGCCGGACCTTTGTTGGCAAAGTAATGTCTCTGCTTTTGAATATGCTATCTAGGTTGGACATAACTTTCCTTCCAAGGAGTAAGTGTCTTTTAATTTCATGGCTGCAGTCACCATCTGCAGTGATTTTGGAGCCCCCAAAAATAAAGTCTGACACTGTTTCCACTGTTTCCCCATCTATTTCCCATGAAGTGATGGGACTGGATGCCATGATCTTCATTTTCTGAATGTTGAGCTTTAAGCCAAATTTTTCACTCTCCTCTTTCACTTCATCTAGAGGCTTTTTAGTTCCTCTTCATTTTATGCCATAAGGGTGGTATCATCTGCATATCTGAGGTCATTGATATTTCTCCCAGCAATCTTGATTTCAGCTTTTGTTTCTTCCAGTCCATCCTTTCTCATGATGTACTCTGCATACAATTTAAATAAGCAGGGTGCCAATATACAGCCTTGACATACTCCTTTTCCTATTTGGAACCAGTCTGTTGTTCCATGTCCAGTTCTAACTGTTGCTTCCTGACTTGCATACAGATTTCTCAAGAGGCAGGTCAGGTGGTCTGGTATTCCCATCTCTTGAAGAACTTTCCACAGTTTGTTGTGATCCACACAGTCAAAGGCTTTGGCATAGTCAATAAAGCAGAAATAGATATTTTTCTGGAACTGTCTTGATTTTTCCATGATCCAGCAGATGTTGGCAATTTGATCTCTGGTTCCTCTGCCTTTTCTAAAACCAGCTTGAACATCAGGAAGTTCACGGTTCATGTATTGCTGAAGCCTGGCTTGGAGAATTTTGAGCATTACTTTACTAGCATGTGAGATAAGTGCAATTGTGCGGTAGTTTTAGCATTCTTTGGCATTGCCTTTCTTTGGGATTGGAATGAAAACGGACCTTTTCCAGTCCTGTGGCCACTGCTGAGTTTTCCATATTTGCTGGCATATTGAGTGCAGCACTTTCACAGCATCATCTTTCAGGATTTGAAATAGCTCAACTGGAATTCTATCACCTCCACTAGCTTTGTTCATAGTGATGCTTTCTAAGGCCCACTTGACTTCACATTTCAGGATGTCTGGCTCTAGATGAGTGATCACATCATCGTGATTATCTGGGTCCTGAAGATCTTTTTTGTACTGTTCTGTGTATTCTTGCCACCTCTTCTTAATATCTTCTGGTTCTGTTAGGTCCATACCATTTCTGTCCTTTATCGAGCCCATATCTGCATGAAATTTTCCCTTGGTATCTCGAATTTTCTTGAAGAGATCTCTTTAATAGCGAAATGCATATCAAAAGTTCAATGACATATCACCTCACTCTGGTCAGAATGGCCATCATGAAAAAGCCTCAAACAATAAGTGCTGGAGAAGGTGTGGGAAAAGGGAACGTTCACACCCTATTGGTGGGAATGTAATTTGATACAGCCACTATGGAAGACGGTATGGAGATTCCTTAAAACCTAGGAATAAAACCACCATATGACCCAGAAATCCCACTCCTAGTCATATACCCTGAGTAAACAAAATTGAAAAAGACACATGTATCCCTTTGCTGATTGCACCACTATTTACAATAGCCAGAACACAGAAGCAACCTAGATGTCCATTGACAGATGAATGGATAAGGAAGTTGTGGTACATATACACAATGGAATGTTACTCATCCATAAAAAGGAACACAGTTGAGTCAGTTCTGATGAGGTGAATTAACCTAGAACCTATTATACAGAGTGAAGTGAGTCAGAAAGAGAAAGATAAATATCATATTTTAATGCATCTATATGGAATCTAGAAAAATAGTACTGAATAATTTATTTAAAGGGCAATGGTGGAGAAACAGACATAGAAAATAGACTTATGGATATGTGGGAAGGGCGAGATGTATGGAAATAGGAACATGGAAACTTACAGTACCATATGTAAAATAGATAGCCAACGGGAATTTGCTGTATGGCTCAGGAAACTCAAACAGGGGCTCTGTAACCACCTAGGGGGGTGGGATGGGGAGAGAGATTGGAGGGAGGTTCAAAAGGGAGGGATATATATATATACATATGGCTGATTCATGTTGAGGTTTGACAGAAAACAACAAAATTATGTAAAGCAATTACCCTTCAATAAAAAATTAAAAAAAAAAGAATTACTTTAACATTAATGGTATAAATATATAAATTTCAATACAGAGATTGCTGGAATAGATTAAAAAAATAAGACCCAAGTCTAAGTTGTCTTTAAGAAACTCACTTTAAATATAAAGACACCTGTTTATTAAAGAGATAGAAAAAAAAATTCCCATCCTAATACCAAATCAAAGAAATCTGAAGTATCTGTACTAATTTCAGACATAAGATACTTCAGAATATGGAACTCTTTAGGGGCAAACCGAAGAATTACATAATGATAAAAGTGTAACTATTTCAAGAGGATATAATAGTCCTTAATGGGTATATGCCTAAAAACAGAGTATCAAATTAAGTAAGGCAAAAACAAAACAGCATGAAGAAATAGATGAATCCACTATAATAGTTGGAGACTTCAATATCACTCTATAAAAAAATGGATAGATCCATCAGGCAGATAATCAGCAAAATGAGCCCAAGGACACAATTAATCAACTGCATATAATTGACATGTACAGTCAGCCCTTCATATCCATGAGTTGTGCATCTAATTATACCAGCCAAGAATTGAAAATATTTTTTGTAACCTTCAGAATGTTCCAAAAAGCAAGGCATTACATTGGATTTACAACAATTTATATAGCATGTAGTGCTAGTGGTAAAGAATTCACCTGCCAATGCAGGAGAAGCTAGACACCTGGGTTCAATCCCAGGGTTGGGAAGATCCCCTAAAGTAGAAAGTGGCTACTCACTCCAGTATTCTGGCCTGGAGAACCCCATGAACAGAGGGGCCTGACGGGCTACAGTCCATAGGATCTCAAAGAGTCGGACATGATTGATCACACACACACACATCATTTGGATTGTACTAGATATAAGTAATCCGGATATTATTTAAAGTATATGGGAGGATGTGCATAGGTTAAATGCAAATACTACACCTTTTTATATAAGGAACTTGAGCATCCATGGCTTTGGTTGGGGGTCCTAGAACTAATTTCATACAGATACTGAAAGGAAGTGAAAGCTGCTCAGTCGTGTCCAACTCTTTGAGACTCCATGGACTGTAGCCTGACAAGCTCCTCTGTCCATGGAATTCTTCAGCCCAGAATACTGGAGTGAGTAGCCATTCCCTTCTCAAGGGGATCTTTCCAACCCAGGGATCAAACCCAGGTCTCCCACAATGCAGGTGGATTCTTTACCTCTGAGCCACCAGAGAAGATATTGAGGTATTCCTATATAGACTACTTCATCCAACAACAGTAGTTCTTCTCAAGCTCACATGGAACATTCACCAAGATACACCACATTCTGGGCCATAAATAAAAACTTTATTTTTTAACAGAAATCATACAATGTTCTCAGAACACAATGAAATTAAACTGGTAACCAGTAACAGAAAGATAACTGGGAAATCCCCAGATATTTGGAGATTAAGCAAAGCATGTCTAAGTAATGCATGGGTCAAAGACGAAATGTCAAGAGAAATTTAAATTATTTTGAACTAAATTAAAGTGAAAATAGCTTAATCAAAATTTATGGCATTCAGTGAAGCAGTGCTTAGAGCAAAATTTATTGCATTGAATGAATATATGAGGAAAAAAGATCTAAAATCAATCATTTAAACTTCTAGCTTAGGAAACAAGAAAAAACAAACAAACAAACAAAAATCAATAGTGAGCAGAAGAAACAATAAAAATTAGAGAAGATGTTAATGAAATTGAAAACAGAAAATCAAGAGAAAATTAACAAAATCCCAAACCGACTCTTTGAAAAGATCAATAAATCAATAAGATTCTAGCCAGGCTAAGAAAAAAGAGAGACAAGGCAGATGTTACCAATATCAGAAATGAAAGAGACTATCACTTGAGATGCCTATGGGCATTAAAAGGATTATAAAATAAATAACACTTTGAACTCCATGCCTATAAATTTGATAACAGCAATTCCAAGAAAGATATCTTTCAGAGAGAAGAAATAGATAATTGGAATAGGCCTGTGTCTATTAAAGACATTGAATAAATAATTAACTACCTGCCAAAACAGAAAGCACTGGGCTCAGATGGGTTCTCTGGTGAAATTTACCAAACATTTAAGAAAAAATATTACACCATTGCTCAGCAATCTCTTTCAGAAGATAGAATCAGAGAGAATACTTTCTAGTTCAATCTGTGAGGCCAGCATTATTTTAATGCCAAAACTAAACAAAGATACTACAAAAAAAGAAAACTACTGAACAATTCCTCCCATGAATATAGGTGCAAAAATCCAAAATAAAATATTAAAAATTTAAATAAAAAATATAAAAGAAATTATGTACCATAATCAGTGGGATTTATTCCAGGTGTGCAAGTCTGGTTCAATATTTCAAAACCAATTAATGTAATTCATCATATCAAATGCTAAAGAATAAAAATCATATGATAATAACTGATGCAAAAAAAGTATTTCATGTAATATAATACTAAAGCTTGATTTAAATAAATCACAATAAACTAGGAACAAAGAGGAGCTTCCTCAACTTGATAAAGAACACCTGTTTAAACACTGCAAACTAACATCATACTTAACTTTCCTTCCAAGGAGTAAGCGTCTTTTAATTTCATGGCTGCAATCACCATCTACAGTGATTTTGGAACCCAAAAAATTAAAGTCTGACACTGTTTCCACTGTTTCCCATCTATTTCCCATGAAGTGATGAGACCAGATGCCATGATCTTAGTTTTCTGAATGCTGAGCTTTAAGACAACTTATTCATTCTCCTCTTTCACTTTCATCAAAGGGTTTTTAGTTCCTCTTCACTTTCTGCCATAAGGGTGGTTTCATCTGCATATCTGAGGTTATTGATATTTCTCCCGACAGTCTTGATTCCACCTTGTGCTTCTTCCAGCACAGCGTTTCCCATGATGTACTCTGCATATAAGTTAAATAAGCAGGGTGACAATATACAGCCTTGATGTACTCCTTTTCCTATTTGGAACCAGTCTGTTCCATGTCCAGTTCTAACTGTTGCTTCCTGACCTGCATATAGGTTTCTCAAAAGGCAGGTCAGGTGGTCTGGTATGCCCATCTCTTGAAGAATTTTCCACAGTTTATTGTGATCTACACAGTCAAAGGCTTTGGCATAGTCAATAAACAGAAATAGATGTTTTTCTGGAACTCTCTTGCTTTTTCCATGATCCAGCAGATGTTGGCAATTTGATCTCTGGTTCCTCTGCCTTTTCTAAAACCAGCTTGAACATCAGGAAGTTCACAGTTCACATATTGCTGAAGCCTGGCTTGGAGAATTTTGAGCATTAGTTTACTAGCATGTGAGATAAGTGCAATTGTGCGGTAGTTTGAGCATTCTTTGACATTGCCTTTCTTTGGGATTGGAATGAAAATTGACCTTTTCCAGTCCTGTGGCCACTGCTGAGTTTTCCATATTTGCTGGCATATTGAGTGCAGCACTTTCACAGCATCATCTTTCAGGATTTGAAGTAGCTCAACTGGAATTCCATCACCTCCACTAGCTTTGTTCATAGTGATGCTTTCTATGTCCCACTTGACTTCACATTCCAGGATGTCTGGCTCTAGGTGAGTGATCACATCTTCGTGATTATCTTGGTCATGAAAATCTTTTTTGTACAGTTCTTCTGTGTATTCTTGCCACCTCTTCTGGTTCTGTTAGGTCCATACCATTTCTGTCCTTTATCGAACCCATCTTTGTATGAAATATTCCCTTAGTATCTCTAATTTTCTTGCAGAGATATCTTTCTTGAAGACACTCTTACTCCTTGGAAGGAAAGTTATGACCAACCTAGATAGCATATTCAAAAGCCAAGACATTACTTTGCCAAAAAAAAGTCCGTCTAGTCAAGGCTATGGTTTTTCCAGTGGTCATGTATGGACTGTGAAGAAAGCTGAGTGCCGAAGAATTATTACTTTTGAATTGTGGTGTTGAAGAAGACTCTTGAGAGTCCCTCGACTGCAAGGAGATCCAACCAGTCCATTCTAAAGGAGATCAGTCTTGGGTGTTCACTGGAAGGAGTGATGCTAAAGCTGAAACTCCAGTACTTTGGCCACCTCATGCAAAGAGCTGACTCATTGGAAAAGACCCTGATGCTTGGAGGGATTGGGGGCAGGAGGAGAAGGGGACGACAGAGGACGAGATGGCTGGATGGCATCATCGACTCAATGGACATAAGTTTGGGTGAACTCCAGGAGTTGGTGATGGACAGGGAGGCCCAACGTGCTGCAATTAATGGGGTTGCAAAGAGTCGGACAAAACTAAGTGAACTGAACTGAACATCATGCTTAATGGTAAAAAACTTGAAACTTCTGCTATGGGTCAGGAACAAGGCAAGGATGCTCCCTCTCACTACTGCTTTTGTGCATCATACTGAAAGTCTTCTGTGCTTAGTCACTCAGTCGTGTCTGACTCCTTGAGACCCCATGGACTGTGGCCAGCCAGGCTCCCCTGTCCATTGGATTTCCCAGGCAAGAATACTGGAGTGGGTTGCCATGCCCTCCTCCAGGAGATCTTCCCAACCCAGGAATTGAACCCAGGTCTCCCACATGGCAAGCAGATTCTTTACTATCTGAGCCACCAGCGAAGCCCCTTGACTCTCCCACCATTATTTGAATTCCAGCATATCAACAATAACATTAAGTATTAATATTTTAAATAATCATAAGAGAGTCAAGTTTTACCATTAGTTCTTTTTAAAATTAATTGATTTATTTTAATTGGAGGATAATTACTTTACAATATTGTGGTAGTTTTTGCCATACATTAACATGAATCAGCTGCAGGTGTACATATGTCCCCCCATCCTGAATCCCTTCCCACCTCCTTCCTCACCCTATCCCTCTGGGTTGTTCCAGAGCACCAGCTTTGATTGCCCTGCTTTATGCATCAGGTTGCACTGGTCATCTATTTCACATATGGTAATATACATGTTTCAATGCTATTCCCTCAAATCATCCCACCCTTGCCTTCTCTCACAGAGTCCAAAAGTCTCTTCTTTACATCTGTTTGTCTTTTGTGGCTTTGCATATAGGATCGTTGTTATCATCTTTCTAAAGTCTATGTATATGCATTAGTATATAATATTGATGTTTTTCTTTCTGACTTACTTTGCTCTGTATAATAGGCTCCAGTTTCACCCACCTCATTAGAACTGATTCAAATGCATTCTTTTCAATAGCTGAGTAATATTCCATTGTGTATATGTACCACAGCTTTCTTATGCATTTGTTTGCCAGTGGAAATCTAGGTTGCTTCCATGTCCTGGCTATTGTAAACATTGATGCAATGAACATTGAGGTACATGTGTCTCTTTCAATTCTGATTTCTTTGGTGTGTATGCCCAGCAGTAGGATTGCTGGGTCGTATGGAAGTTCTATTTCCAGTTTTTTAAGTAATCTCCACACTGTTCTCAATAGTGGCTGTACCAGTTTGTATTCCCACCAACGGTGTAAGAGGATTCCCTTTTCTCCACACCCTCTCCAGCATTTATTGTTTGTGGGCTTTTTGATGGCAGCCATTCTGACCGGTGTGAGATGATACCTCATTGTGGTTTTGATTTGCATTTATCTAATAATGAGTGATATTGAGCATCTTTTCATGTGTCTATTAGCCATCTGTGTGTCTTCTTTGAAGAAATGTCTGTTTAGTTCTTTGGCCACTTTTTGATTGGATTGTTAATTTTTCATGTATTGAGCTGCATGTGCTGTTTGTGTATTTTGGAGATTAAGTCTTTGTCAGTTGTTTCATTTGCTATTATTTTCTCCCATTTTCAAGGCTGTCTTTTCACCTTGCTTATTGTTTCTTTCATTGTGCAAAATATTTTAAGTTTAATTAGGACCCATTTGTTTATTTTTGTTTTAATTTCCATTACTCTGGGAGGTGGGTCATAGAGGATCTTACTGTGATTTATGTCAGAGGATGTTATCATTACTTTTAAATATGTAATGATATTATATAATTATACTAGTTTTAAATAATAATGGTAAACTTGACTTTTCTATCATTATTTAAAATATTAATATTTAATATTATTATTGATATGCTGGAATTCATATCTACCATTTTTATCTGTATATCTTACATCTTTTTTCCATCTTTATTGCCTTGTTTGGTTTCATGTATATATTTTTATCATGGCACTTTAATCTGTTTAAGAGTTTTTTAATGGTATATTTTTAAATTATTTACTAGTGATTTCTCTAGAACTCACAATGTGAACATCAACTTATCAAAATATATTTAAAATGTATACTAAATTCTGGCAAAATAGTGAAACTTTCATAGAATATAACTCTATTTGCTGTCATTTTTGTTATCATTGTTGTTTAGTCACTCGGTCATGTCCAACTCTTTGAGACCCCAGGGACTGGAGCTGCCAGGTTCCTCTGTCCATGGGATTTCCCAGGCAAGAATACTGGAGTGAGTAGCCATTTCCTCTGCCAGGGGATCTTCCTGGCCTGTGATCTCACTCCAGCTTGGCTGGTGGATTCTTTACTGCTGAGCAAACAGGGAAGCCCATTATTATTGTGCATATGTAATTGTACATGTTACAAAGCCAACAATACCTTGCTATAATTATTACTTTACATAATTTCTTTATATAAGTCTGAATAAGTTTTAACAAGAAAGGAGAACAAGTATGCTTATAGAGTTTGTTATAGTAACCCTCTTATTTGAGACTTCTCAGGTGGTGCTAGTGGTAAAGAACCCACCTGCTAATGCAGGAGACATAAGAGATGCAGGTTCTATCCCTGGGTGAGAAAGCTTCCCTGGAGGAGAACATGGAAACCCATTTATATATGTTCTTTATCCTTTAAAACAGTTGTAGAAATACTGTTTGGGGCAATTTTTAAATAATTTAAGAGAAGACAGTGGGATAGATAGGCAGTTATACCATCTTGTATAACTACCTACATACTTACATTTACTGCTGTTTTTTGTATATTTGTGCAGATTTGAATAAATGACTGGTGTCACTTGCATTAAGCCTGAAAAATTCCCCTTAGTATTCTTTAAGCTAGGTCTACTGGCAAAAATTCTCTCAGTCTTTGTTTATCTGGGATGCTTCTATTTTGTCTTTATTTTAGAAATGCAATTTTGCTTGATATAATGTTCTTAGTTGACCGTTTTTTTTTTTTTTTTTTCCCCTAGTATTTTAAATATATCATGCCACTGCCTTTGGTCTCTATTGTTTCTGATAAGATGCCAGCTGTAAAACTTATTAGGTTCCCTGTACATGACAACTCATTTTTTTATTTTGTCACTTTTATGGTTCTCTTTTTGCCTTTAGTTTTCAGAAGTTTGACAGTGGTATCTTTTCATTCTTCTTTATTCTTTTTTATCTGTATTCAAATCTCTATTACTCTGTCAAGCTAACTGATTCTTCTGTCTGCTTATTAAATCTGCTGTTCAGCCCCTCTAGTGAACTTTTCGTTTCAGTTTGTCAACTGAAGTGTTTCTATTTGTTTCTTTTAATCTTTTCTGGGTATTTATTTATATTCTCTATTGAGACTTTGTTCTCATATTTTACTTCTTTAAACATGGTTTCCTGTAATTTTTGGGACATATTTATGACAGTTGATATTTGTCTTTGTCTACAATGTCTAGGCTTCCTTGGGGTCAATTTCTATTAACTTCTTCCCCACATCCCTGTGTAGGATTATACTTTTCTATTTCATTGTCATGCTTCATAATTTTTTGTTGAATACTAGATATTTTAGATAACATATGGCAGCAACATGGATAACAATACCTACTACCTCCTGTTAGAGGAGTGTTGTTGCTATTGGTTGATTAATCATTTGTTTGTTTTATGCTTTGACTGAAGTAATTCTGTGAAGTCTATTTTCCTCACAGGGTGGTGACTCTGATATTCCTGTTCAAAACTTTTTTCTTATGTTTACCTGCTAGCTTGGCTACCCAGGTGTCACTCCTGTGTTCAGTTCAGTTCAGTTCAATCGTTTAGTTTTATCTGACTCTTTGTGACCCCATGGACTGAAGCACACCAGGATTCCCTGTCCATCACCAACTTCCAGAGCTTGCTCAAACTCATGTCCATCGAGTTGGTGATGCCATCCAACTATCTCATCCTCGTCCCCTTCTCTTGCCTTCAAACTTTCCCAGCATCATGGTCTTTCCTAATAAGTTAGCTTTTTATATTAGGTGGCCAAAGTTTTGGAGCATCAGATTCAGCATCAGTCCTCCCAATGAATATTCAGGACTGATTTCTTTTAGGATTGACTGGTTTGATTTGCTTGCAGTCCAAAGGACTCTCAAGAGTCTTTTCCAACATCACAGCTCAAAAGCATCAATTCTTCAGTGTTCAGCTTCCTCTATGGTCCAAGTCTCATATCCATACATGACTACAGGAAAAAACAGAGCTTTGACCAGATGGGCCTTTGTAGGCAAAGTAATATCTCTGCTTTTTAATATGCTGTCTAGGTTGGTCATAACTTTTCTTCCAAGGAGCAAGTGTCTTTTCATTTCATGGCTACAGTCACCATCTGCATTGATTTTGGAGCCCGAAAAATGAAGTCTGACACTGTTTCCACTGTTTCCCCATCTATTTGCCATGAAGTGATGGGACCAGATGCCATGATCTTTGTTTTCTGAATGTTGAGCTTTAAGCCCACTTTTTCACTCTCCTCTTTCACTTTCATCAAGAGGCTTTTTGGTTCTTCTTCGCTTTCTGCCATAAGGGTGGTGTCATCTGCATACCTGAGGTTATTGATATTTCTCCTGGCAATCTTGATTCCAGCTTGTGCGTCAACCAGCCCAGCATTTCTCATGATTTACTCTGTATACAAGTTAAATAAGCAGGGTGACAATATACAGCCTTGACATACTCCTTTCCCAATTTGGAACCAGGGTGTTGTTCCATGTCCAGTTCTAACCATTGCTTCTTGATCTGCATACAGATTTCTCATGAGGCAGGTCAGGTGGTCTGGTATTCCCATCTCTTTAATAATTTTCCACAGTTTGTTGTGATCCACACAGTCAAAGGCTTTGACATAGTCAATAAAGCAGAAGTAGATGTCTTTTTGGAACTCTCTTGCTTTTTTGATGATCCAATGGGTGTTGACGATTTGACCAACTTGAACATCTAGAAGTTCACAGTTGAACTGTTGAACTTCAACTGTAGTGTTGAAGCCTAGCTTGGAGAATTTTGAGCATTATTTTGATAGCGTGTGAGGTGACAGTTTGCAATTGACAAGCTATAATTGATATTGTTTTATGTTATAAAAATACTAGTTTTTTTCACTTATTATGTTTATAGGCATTCACTGCTTGAGTCAAGGTTAGGCTTGTTAAGTGATTAAAGGCAATTTTCTTACAGCAGCATGTACTTATTTTATTCTAAAAGAATGAAATGCATAAAGTTTTTGTTGTTGTTGTTGCTTGTAACCTGTAAAATTGAGTTATTTTGCTGATGTAAAATAGCAATAACTCACTTGAGGACCATGCTACCTTCTGAAAATGCCATATACCTGTTTCTTAAATGTGTCAAAGCACCTGATAGACTTTTTAAGAGCTGAAGGGGCAAGTGATTGACTCATTTTGGATAACAGGTGCCTTCCTAGGGCCACAGCTGAATGTGCTGGGAAGCAGCCATGGAGAAAGGCAGCACAAGCAGATGGAAACAAATCTTTTATTTAAAGGCAAAATGCCCAAATGACTTTCTGGCATGGCTAATTTCTACTATCACTTATTAGCTTATATATGATCCCCTAAACTCATTATTATTTTTTTTTCCTTAAGGGGCTGATTTGGATTGACTTGTTGAGAATGGTGTCTATCATCTATTAGGTCATGAGAAAGATTTCTGTGGTTACATGTAAACTTATGATAGGTCTGCAGCAGAAGAGGTGAAGAGGGTAGTGAAGAAGTCAGCCACAGTCTGGTCTATGTGAAGGTCACACCAGCTTCATTGTACACCTTGAAGACTTTCTCAATGGTGTTGACATAGGCAGCTGTTCTCAGGTCCAATCCCAGGTTACATTTCATGACTGTGTGCATGATTTGCCTGGCAGGGTGCTCCATGGTGTAGCTAAGCCAGAGTGCACAATGTCTTTGTCAGATATCCAGTCTTGGAACTCTGCTGTAGGTACAATAAGGAATAGTTCCACCATATTTTCCAAATTTCCTTTCCAAACTCTCTTGAACAAACATGAGCAAGTGGTAGTTAGAATCCCTTTCATATTTGAAGTTCAAATGGCCATAGCTGACATGATTTCAATTCTTTAGCTACTCAAAGTAAAATACTGTCACTACTCCAGCATTCAAGTAGAGATCTGGAAAAACCATGATGTTTCTCTCTAGCAAAATCTTATCAGCTTCTGGAGTTGTTGGTCCATTGGCACCTTCAGCAATGATCTTGGCTTTGACTCTTGGTGCATTGGACTTGGTCAGCTGCTTTTCGCTGGCAGCAGGGATGTCACAGTCAACCTCCAAGATTCTCCTTTCATAGATCTTTGCTTTGGGGAAGCCCAGGATTGTTTCATGTTGCAATTTGAAGTATTCCAGTTCCTTTTGTTCAATACTATCTGGATTCCATATGCTGTCATCAGACTCACAAACAGCAACACATTTAGCACGAAAACGATGTAAATATCTCATAGAGTACAGGCTCACATTGCCAAATCCCTGAACGGCAAATGTTTTATCTCCAAATCCTGGTGTCATTCCTAAAATACTCATGTAAGAAGATTCATTGATGCAGTTTTCAATTCCATGGAAAACTCCCTGACCAGTAGCAGAGATCCGTCTGTGGATTCCATGCTGACTGATGGGCTTACTGGTAATACAGGTATGGGCATTAACACCAGAGTGCCCTATAGTGCTACCATGGGTGTCAGCAATCCAGGACATCTCCAGTTGGCCTGTGCTCATGTCTGGGGCAGGCGCATCAATGCCAGGACCAATAAAGCCCTTCTTGCCAGCTCCATGGTGAACCTCCTTGTGATCTTTTCCAATTCATTATCAGTATAGTGCTTGGGATTGACCTAAACATCAGCTTTGACAACCCTAAATGGCACATCAACCACTGCACACTTATATGTTATCAGATAAGCCAGAGCTTTAACTTTATCTACACTCACATCAGTGCTATAATGGATACCTTCCTTGCAGGGCATGCGGTGCTGGCTGTGCTGGGCCCAGTAGCCCTCAATGACTTCCCAGGAGCTGTCGTCATGCCGGATGTGGAAGGACAGGCTCAGCACATGATGGCAGGGCTTGATGAAGTGCAGGATGCCATGCACCAGGTTCTGCTTCTGCTCCTCGGTCTCCTGGGTCTTGAGGTCCTCCACCAGCTTGTCCTCCATGATGCTGGCACTACGGTCGAAGAAGCCCTCCACCATATTGAAGAAGCTGAGGTCATCCTCGCAGTTGGCCACCACCTCGCTGTAGTGTCACTGAGCGGATGGCACAAGCCCTGGCTGCAGGGCACTGATGGCTGCAGCATGCTGCCCCACAGGGCCAGCCCAGCAGCGTGGTGGAGTCAGTAGCCACAGAATCCAGGGCAGCAGGCTCGACACGGGACAGCAGCAGCACTTCACCAGGCACTGGTGCATGGTGACAGGATGGAGATGCTCTCTCATGGAGAAGAGGCACAGGCCTGTGAGAATCATAGACTCAGAGATGGACGGAGGGAGGAAGGGCCTGGGGTCGGCTGCCCTTTTAAGTCACAGCTTCCTGCATTGGCTATTGAGTTTTAAGCCAGCTTTTTCTTCTCTTTCACCATCATTAACACACTCTTTAGTTCCTCTTCCCTGTCTGTCATTAGAGTGGTGTCATCTGCATATCTGAGGTTGTTATTTTTCCTGGCAATCTTGATTCCAGCTGGAGATTCATCCAGCCTGGCACTGTCTCACATTTTTCTTTTTAAATAAATATATTGGTATAAAATTTATATATGATAAAACTCATTTTAGACTACTGTTCAACAACTTCTGACAAATGTATATATTAGTGTAATCATCACTATGATCACGATATAGAATACTCCTACTAACTCCAAAACTTTCCTCTTACTCCTGTGTTTTCAATCTGCCTGCCTCTACTCTTAACCACAAGCAAGAACTGATGAAGTTTCTAACATCCCAATTTTGAAACTAATTTCTTTATGTACACATAACAGCAATGAGGATCAATTTTTAAAATTCCTTAATAAAATTGTCTCTAACATTTTAAATTAAATAAGAAAATCAAAAAATCTGCTGTAAATTAAAAAGTTTAAGAAAATGTATATACTTCATTGTTCTTGATTATGAATAATATTCTAAAAGTATTACAATAACATAAATTATAAAATAATGTCAGGAATAATACTAAACTATAATACCACATTTTACATTTTTTTGGTCTAAGGCTTGGATCCACATTTAACTTTAAATATCCATGAGAACCAAGTCTTTTACTGAAGTTGATATTTCCAGTACCTAATACAGTACAGCACAGCCAATGTTCAAAAATTGCTTAGTTACTGATGTAGATCCGCTGCTGCTGCTAAGTTGCTTCAGTTGTGTCCGACTTTGTGCGACCCCATAGATGGCAGCCCACCAGGCTCCCCCATCCCTGGGATTCTCCAGGCAAGAACACTGGAGTGGGTTGCCATTTCCTTCCTCAGTGCATGAAAGTGAAAACTGAAAGTGAAGTCGCTCAGTCGTGTCTGACCCTCAGCGACTTCACGGACTGCAGCCTTCCAGGCTCCTCCATCCATGAGATTTTCCAGGCAAGAGTCCTGGAGTGGGGTGCCATTGCCTTCTCCGACTGATGTAGGTAACTAGATCCAATTTTATGCTGAAACTGAGTAGCTCCTAGACCTGTTCCAATTAACAAGTTAAATAACTGTTGAAGACTCAAACACCATTTTAAAAATGCTGTACAGGTAACCCAATCTTTAATAATTTTAGAGGTTTAACCAAAAATGCTGATAACATGGAATAGTGGCTTTTTAGCCTACCATTTCCAAAAAATAAATCATTCTTAAGTTGTTAAATACTTTGATTTCTGCTTTTGTTGCTTGTGGTTTCAGTATCACTCAAAAAAAAAAAAAAAAGAATCATTGCCAAGATGAATATTGAGGGGCTTCTTTCCCGGTTTTATTCTAGGAATTTCTTATTACCAGGTCTATGTTTAAGTCTTAGATCCATTTCAAATTAATTTTTGAGTGGTGTTAGATAAGAATAGAGTTTCATTTTTCTGCATGTATTTATCTCATTGTCACACCATTATTGGAGAAGGAAATGGCAACCCACTCCAGTATTCTTGCCTGAAAAATCCCATGGACAGAGGAATCTGGTGGGCTACAGTCCATGAAGTCACAAGGAGTCAGACATAACTGAGCAATTAAGGACAGGGCAGCTATTTTAAAACTCTCACTCTGATAATTCCAGCCTCCCTGGCATGTAGTTCTGATGCTTGCTCTGCTCAAAGCATATATATATATATATATATATATATATATATATATATTTTTTTTTTTTTACTTTTTGTGTAATTTTTTTCTTGACAGCCATACATGATGTATCAAGTAAAAGGAACTACTAATAGTACTTTATTAATGGGATTCTTAGTTTTAAGAGAAGAGAAAGAATTCTATAGTTTTATGATTAGGTTTCAGTCTTCTAGTGAGCTTATGCTTCTAGACTGTGAACTTCACAAATTTCTTTTTTTTTTTTTTTTTTTCTATTCCCTTAGGTTGGACAGAATGGCTAGAGTGGACTGGAGTTGGGTATTTTCCTTCCTTCAGTATACTCTGATAATATCCCAGTAGGCTATGTTCCCCTTACCTAGTTTCCCCAGAAGGCTTGCCTTTTTATGAAGAAGGACCTCTGGGGTATTGTAAAATGGGTCTTTTTCTCCTCCCACTGCCAGAAGCATAAGTTGATTTTCTCTAATAATTATTATGAAAACTTGGCCTCCCATCTGGATATAAGTGGAGAAGAAAACGGCAAGCCACTCCAGTATTTTTTTCCTGGAGAATCTCCATGGACAGAGGAGCTTGTCAGGCTACAGACCATGGGGTCACAGAGTTGGACACAACTTAGCTGCTGAACATGCACACTGGATGTAAAACTTACAAAATATGGGGGCTATCCTGTGAGAGTTGGACTGTGAAGAAGGCTGAGCACCAAAGAATTGATGCTTTTGAACTGTGGTGTTGGAGAAGACTCTTGAGAGTCCCTTGGACTGCAAGGAGATCCAACCAGTCCATTCTGAAGGAGATCAGCCCTGGGATTTCTTTGGAAGGAATGATGCTAAAGCTGAAACTCCAGTACTTTGGCCACCTCATGTGAAGAGTTGACTCATTGGAAAAGACTCTGATGCTGGGAGGGATTGAGGGCAGGAGGAGAAGGGGATGACAGAGGATGAGATGGCTGGATGGCATCATTGACTCGATGGACATGAGTCTCAGTGAACTCCGGGAATTGGTGATGGACAGGGAGGCCTGGCGTGCTGCAATTCATGGGGTCACAAAGAGTCAGACATGACTGAGCAACTGATCTGATCTGATCTGATCCTATGAGAGGATCAGTCTGCATTTTTAACTGTTAGAATTGACCATGTTGAGCCTACAGTAATTCATCAATTTAAGATTTCCTACCCTGGAATAGTTTCGAGGCAGTTTCTGCTCCTGAGGGTCTATTCTGATAAACAGTGACTTGCCGGGAGCGGGCATATTGCATATTGAGTGCATATTGCATATTGAGTGCAGCACTTTGCACAGCATCATCTTTCAGGATCTGGAATAGCTCAACTGGAATTCTATCACTGCCGGTAGCCAGCGTGAGGAACTCCACCCATGACAAAGGTCATGAGGAAGGAGGCTCGGCATACACAAAGGCGGGATCGAGCTTCAGGAGTCCCCCTGGAAATTCTCGAGCTTATACCCCCAAAACCAGAGTCTGCCTACTTTCTGCTTTGTGCTTTCACCTACACCTCTGACTTTACGGGGGGCTGTCCCCCACTACCTCTCTGAAAAAAGAGTTAGCTTGCAGCTCCAGTTAATAATTCCTGGGTGTGACAGTGTTTCAACCTACAAACTCCTTTGGAAATCCTCTAGCCTGCCTGAATAGGTTTTTCCGGCCACATGTGATTATTCAGAGCCTCCCAACTGTGAGAGGCAGGAGATGTTCTAAACTGTCTAAACACAGATTCTTTTGAGTAGTTAAAAGATTGATTAGAAATTGTATTGGTGAAGGGATTTTCACTTGTTGGGCCAATGTTTGCTGCTAAGTCTCCATATCCCTTACCTGCTGTGTCCCTGGCAGTGTATTGATTAATATAATTGGTGTAAGTAGCTTTAATGTTTGTAACCTGGGACCCTTGAGTTAATTCTTTTTCTTGTTATAGCCCACCACACCTTTGCTCTGTAGGAATGCAACTTTATCTAATGCTTTTGGAGGGTGGCTCCTGACCAATCACCTTTAGAGAAAAATAAGTTTTCTGTAGAAAGGGTCTTAAAATGTTAACAGGCCTCTGGGCCAGAAGATGATGCAAATCACCCAAGCTTTTGCATATGATAAGTTTGCAGGAAGAAAGCCTGGCTTGCTGCATGACTCTACCCCTTCCCCCATTATCCTCTATGCATAACTTAAGGTATAAAAACTACTTTGGAAAATAAACTGCGGGCCTTGTTCACGGAAACTTGGTCTCACCATGTTGTTCTTTCTCTTACCTTCTGGCTGAATTATTCAGCCTCTTTTCTCCACTGAATTTCCTCACTGAGCTATCCTCATTCTATTACTCTTTATATCCTTAATTAATGTTTAATTAAGCAGTTGTTTCCTGATCTTCGCCTATGCCGTCTCTCCTTCGAATACCCTGGATCAGCCGGGGCTGGTCCCCGGCAGTGACTCTTCCAGTATTTGCCTTTCTCTCCAACTTTGGGAGTGGCAGTTTGCCCTGTGTCTCCTCCTCTTTTATAGATCCAGGAAGAGTTGACTTTTCAGTTTGTAAGGATGGAGTGGCAACTGCCAAGCTCTTTACGTAAGCAATCAGAAATCATCAGTTTGAACGTATAGTGAGAGCAGAAGGACAGTAAGGGAAAAGCTCTAAGGGCATAGTTTTCTTTTCTAGAAGTTCTAGTTTTACAAAAAAGTTTTCTCTCTCTCTGCTTATCATGAAGATGAACCTCAGAGCTCAAATTATCTTAGTGTACAACACTATGATTTTTTTAACCTTTTCATTTTTTGAGCTTCTTGTATTCTAGTTTTCAAGACTTACTTCAGTTCAGTTCAGTCACTCAGTCATGTCTGAATCTTTGAAACCCCATGAACTGCAGCACACCAGGCCTCCCTGTTCATCACCAACTCCTGTAGTCTACTCAAACTCATATTCATTGAATCGGTCATGACATCCAACCATCTCATCTTCTGTCATCCCCTTCTTCTCCTGCCTTCAATCTTTCCTAGCATCAGCATTTTTTCAAATGAGTCAGCTCTTCACATTAAGTGGCCAAAGTATTGAAGTTTCAGCTTCAATATCAGTCCTTCCAATGAACACTCAGAACTGATCTCCTTTAGGATGATCTGGTTGGATCTCCTTGCAGTCCAAGGGATTCTCAAGAGTCTTCAACACCACAGTTCAAAAGCATCAAGTCTTCGGTGCTCAGCCCTCTGTATAATCCAACTCTCACATCGATACATGACCACGGGAAAAACCATAGTCTTGACAAGATGGACCTTTCTTGGCAAAACAATGTCTCTGCTTTTTAATATGCTGTCAATGTTGGTCACAACTTTCCTTCCAAGGAGTAAGCGTCTTTTAATTTAATGGCTGAAGTCACTATCTGCATTGATTTTGGAGCCCCCCAAAAGAAAGTCAGACACTGTTTCCCCATTTGTTTGCCATGAAGTGATGGGACTGGATGCCATGATCTTCGTTTTCTGAATGTTGAGCTTTAAGCCAACTTTTTCAGTCTCCTCTTTCACTTTCATCAAGAGGCTCTTTGGTTCTTCTTCACTTTCTGTCATAAGGGTGGTGTCATCTGCATACCTGAGGTTATTGGTTTTTCTCCTGACAATCTTGATTCCAGCCTGTGCTTCATCCAGCCCAGGGTTTCTCATGATGTACTCTGTATATAAGTTAAATAAGCAGGGTGACAATGTACAGCCTTGACACACTCCTTTCCCGATTTGGAACCAGTCTGTTGTTCCATGTCCAGTTATAACTGTTGCTTCCTGACTTGCATACAGATTTCTCAAGAGGCAGATCAGGTGGTCTGGTATTCCCATCTCTTTCAGAATTCTTCACAGTTTGTGGTGATCCTCACAGTCAAAGGCTTTAGTATAGTCAATAAAGCAGAAGTAGATTTTTTCTGGAACTCTATTGCTTTTTTGATGATCCAGCGGATGTTGGCAATTTGATCTCTGGTTCCTCTGCCTTTTCTAAATCCAGCTTGAACATCTGGAATTTCACAGTTCACATATTGCTGAAGCCTGGCTTGGAGATTTTTGAGCATTACTTTGCTAGTGTGTGAAATGAGTACAATTGTGCAGTAGTTTGAGCATTGCTTTTCTTTGGGATTGGGATGAAAACTGACCTTTTCCAATCCTGTGGCCACTGCTGAGCTTCTGAAATGTGCGAGCATATTGAATGCAACACTTTCACAGCATCATCTTTTAGGATTTGAAATAGCTCAACTGGAATTCCATCACCTCCACTAGCTTTGTTCATAGTGATGCTTCCTAATGTCCACTTGACTTCTCATTCCAGGATGTCTGGCTCCAGGTGAGTGATCACACCGTCGTGATTATTTGGGTCATGAAGTTCTTTTCTGTACAGTTCTTCTGTGTATTCTTGCCACCTCTTTTAATATCTTCTGGTTCTGTTAGGTCCATACCATTTCTGTCCTTTATTGAGCCCATGTTTGCATGAAATGTTCCCTTGGTATCTAATTTTCTTGAAGAGATCTCTAGTCTTTCCCATCATGTTGTTTTCCTCTATTTCTTTGCATTGATCATTGAGGAAGGCTTTCTTATGTCTCCTTGCTATTCTTTAGAACTCTACATTCAGATGCTCATATCTTTCCTTTTCTCCTTTGCTTTTCACTTCTCTTCTTTTCACAGCTATTTGTAAGGTCTACTAAGACAGCCATTTTGCTTTTTTGTATTTCTTTTTCTTGGGTATGATCTTGATCCCTGTCTCCTGTACAACATCACAAACCTCAGTCCATAGTTTATCAGGCACTCTATCAGATCTAATCCCTTAAATCTATTCCTCACTTCCACTGTATAATCATAAGGGATTTGATTTAGGTCATACCTGAATGGTCTAGTGGATTTCCCCACTTTCTTCAATTTAACTCTGAATTTGACAATAAGGAGTTCATGATTTGAGCCACAGTTGGCTCCTGGTCTTGTGTTTGCTGACTGTATAGAGCTTCTCCGTCTTTGGCTGCAAAGAATATAATCAATCTGATTTCAGTGTTGGCCATCTGGTGATGTCCATATGTAGAGACTTCTCTTGTGTTGTTAGAAGAGGGTGTTCGCTCTGATCAGTGTGTTCTCTTGGCAAAATTCTGTTAGCCTTTGCACTGCTTCATTCTGTACTCCAAGGGCAAATTTTCTTGTTACTCCAGGTGTTTCTTGATTTCCTACATTTGCATTCCAGTCCCCTATAATAAAAAGGACAACTTTTTTGGATGTTAGTTCTAAAAGGTCTTGAAGGTCTTCATAGAACCATTCAACTTCAGCTTCTTCAACATTTTTGGTTGGGTCATAGACTTGGATTGCCATGATATTGAATTGTTTGCCTTGGAAATGAACAGAGATCATTCTGTCTTTTTAGAGGCTGCATCCAAATACTGCATTTCAGGCTCTTTTTTTTTTTTACTGTGATGGCTAGTACATTTCTCCTAAGGGATTCTTTTCCACAGTAGTAGATATTATGGTCATCTGAGTTCAATTCACTCATTCCATCCATTTTACTTTGCAGATTCCTAAATTATCAATGTTCACTCTTGCCATCTCCTGTTTGACCACTTCCAATTTGCCTTGATTCATGGACCTAACATTCCAGGTTCCTATGCAATATTGCTCTTTACAGCATCAGACCTTGCTTCTATCACCAGTCATATCCTCAACTGGGTGTTATTTTTGCTTTGGCTCTGTCTCTTCATTCTTTCTTGAGTTATTTCTCCACTGATCTCCAGTAGCATATTGGGCACCTACTGACCTGGGGAGTTCATCTTTCAGTGTCCTATCTTTCTACCTTTCCATACTGTTCATGAGGTTCTCAAGGTAAGAATACTGGTAACAAGACTTACTTAGCTTTCAGCTAACATTTACTCTACTTGCAATTTAGAAAATTCTTTAACCTTGTCACTTTATTTTATTCTTGTATATGAAAAACAAAAGTGGGAATATAAGTTGATGATTTCCTATACTCTAAGTAAAATAATACCTTTTTAATATATTTTTAATGTTGGAGTAGAGTTGATTTACAATGTTGTGTTAGCTTCTGGATATAGCAAAGTGATTCAGTTACACATGTATCTATTCTTTATCAAACTTTGTTTCCCATTTAGGTTATTGTAGAATATTGAACAGAGTTCCCTGTGCTATACAGTCGGTCCTTGTTGGTTATCTAAACAAAACAGTATTTGCATATCAATCTCAGAGTTTGACATTATTTACCTCTATTAGCAATCCTGATGCTTTTTTTGAACTCTTAAATATACCTCCTACTCTAGTCTCAGGAAGCTCTCTTGGTCATTGATGAATATTTTCAAGGCACATTAAGATTGCCTATATTTGAAACAATTCCTGGGCATACAATGTAGTTCTGGAGAAATATGATATTGGAGTATTAGACACTGACCATTATTAACCACGGAGAAGGCAATGGCACCCCACTCCAGTATTCTTTCCTGGAAAATCCCATGGATGGAGGAGTCTGGTAGGCTGCAGTCCATGGGTGTGCTAAGAGTCGGACATGACTGAGCAACTTCCCTTTCAGTTTTCACTTTCAACTTTCATGCATTGGGGAAGGAAATGGCAACCCACTCCAGTGTTCTTGCCTGGAGAAACCCAGGGATGGGGGAGCCTGATGTGCTGCCGTCTATGGGGTCACACAGAGTCAGACACGACTGAAGTGACTTAGCAGCAGCAGCAGCATTATTAACCAACAGTTAATGAGAAGTTTACTACATGTGAGGCATTGTTCTCTGTGCTTTGTTATGATACTTTGTTTCTGACACATACCTTATGCTCAGTTTTCAAATGGGGTATTTGAGGCTTAACAATTTATTAAGCTTCTAAATGGTGAATTCAAATCTAACTACTGATACTCCAAACATAGATTCTTTTTACTGTATCACTTTCCCTTCCTGTATAATTATAAGCCCATGCCTCCAAATTTATATCTTTTCCCCCATTTCTATACGTCTTCTAACACAAAATAGCTGGGAACCAAAACAATAGTGTCCAGTTATTATAATCTCATTATTTAACTTAAATTGCACTCATCTCAAACTCTAGCAAAGTAATGCTCAAAATTCTCCAAGCTAGGCTTCAACATTACATGAACTGATAACTTCTATCTGCTGGATCATAGAAAAAGCAAGAAAATTCCAGAAAAACACTTAATACTGCTTCATTGACTACACTAAAGCTTTTGACTGTGTGGATCACAGCAAACTGTGGAAAATTCTTAAAGAGATAGGAATACCAGACCACCTTACCTACCTCCTGATAAATGTGTATGCATGTCAAGAAGCAACAGTTAGAACTGGACATGGAACAATGGATTGGTTTAAATTGGGAAAGGAATATGACAAGGCTGTATATTGTCACCTTGCTTATTTAATTTATATGCAGAGTACATCATGTGAAATGCCAGACTGGATGAAGCACAAGCTGAAATCAAGATTGCAGGGAGAAATATCAATAACCTCAGATATGCAGATGACACCACCGGCAGAAAGCTAAGAGGAACTAAAGAGCCTCTTGATGAAAGTGAAAGAGGAGAGTGAAAAAGCTGGCTTAAAAGTCAACATTCAGAAAACTAAGATTATGACATCCGGTTCCAACACTTCATGGCAAATAGATGTGGAAACAAAGGAAACAGTGAGAGACTTTATTTTGGGGCCTCCAAAATCACTGAAGATGGTGACTGCAGCCATGAAATTAAAATGCTTGCTCCTTGGAAGAAAACCTATGAACAACCTAGACAGCACATTAAAAAGCAGAGATATCACTTTACTGACAAAGGTCGGTCTAGTCAAAGCTATGATTTTTTCAGGAGTCATGTATGGATGTGAGAGTTGGACTATAAAGAAAGCTGAGCACTGAAGAATTGATGCTTTTGAGCTGTGGTGTTAACGAGAACTCTTGAGAGTCCCTTGAACTGAAAGGAGCTCAAACGAGTCAATCCTAAAGGAAATCAGTCCTGAATATTCATTGGAAGGACTGATGCTGAAGCTGAAGCTCCAATACTTTGGTCACCTTATGCGAGAGCTGACTCATTGGAAAGAACCTGATGCTGGGAGAGACTGAAAGCAGGAGAAAGGAAAACAGAGGATGAGATGGTTGGACAGCATCATTGACTCAATGGACATGAGTCTGAGCAAGCTCCAGAAGTTGGTGATGGACAGGGAAGTCTGGTGTTCTGCAGTCCATGTGGTCACAAAGAGTCAGAGATTACTAAGCAACTGAACTGAACTGAACCTAAATTTTGATGCCACCCAATCTGAAGATTGTGTTTTTCATGAAAACAAGAAAATGATAGCTATAATTTATGGTAAGTACTCACATATTGGGACATTTTGCCCCATCAGTCAATTAACAGCATTAATAGTTATATTTAGTGAGAATCCCCTATGATACACTCTGTATTAATCAACGATTTATCTCATAATAACCTTCCATGGTAAAGATTTTTCCTGCCATTTTATAGTTGAGCCAGCAGAAGTTATATATATATAACTATATATATAGTTATATATAACTATATATATAACTATAAGTATATATATATATATACATTAACTATATATATATACATAGTTTTATAGTTGAGCCAGCAGAAGTTTTATATATATCTATATATCTATAATTATATATATATAACTATAACTATATATATACATTAACTATAACTATATATACATTAACTATATATATAGTTAATGTCAAACAGCTACTTAAGTAAAAAAGCCAGTATTCAAACACAGATCCCTTTCACCTCAAAATTCCTGTTATTTTCCCACTACATCATCCTGATGACACTACTCATCACCCATAACACTGATAATTTCATTCCCCTGAATGATCTTTCTCCAACTCTACTTTCCCCATCAATGACAACTTTGTTTATTAAATGGCCATTTTCTTCACTTGTCAACTGTAATTAGTTTGTACCTCTTTCTACATCTTTTAAAACCACCATCTTCCCAGATAAAATGGAGCAAGAGTTCCACCACTCTACCCTATACCATCACAGCTTACACCACACCACTATGAGTGAGTATAATAATTGTAGCCCCATAAGAAGATAAAACTGATGTATCTTTTCTGTACCATTGTACAATGACTAAGTAGGTATATCAGAATTCTGAGGCATGGAAAAGCAAATTAAAAATATTGATCATCTAGATTTTTGCTGTCTGGAAAACTATATGCAAATGTGTAGAATTAAGAGAAATGAGTTGTTTTACATACACAGTTGTACATTAAGTAGAAAGGTAAGTATAGATGAAACAGTCTGAGTTTACTTGGTATCAGAGGTAAGTTTCTGTGTAGACAGCATGTGTGCATCCAACTATTTGACTAACCGCTCTCCTTTCATACTTTCCTCCTTATTTAGTTAAGAATGAGTTACGTACAACTTCTTGTTTGGCAAATAGTTTTCCCAAACCATTTAGCACTATAGTACTGTTACTTAGGAAAGCCACAGTATCAAGTATTCAATGGCTTGAAAGTATCAATACAAGATATTCTCTCTTCTTTCCCATCTGACTTTACTCCTTAAATGAAATCCAACCATATACCTATTAGAAGCCACTGTAGGTATGTGATTACCAATTTCTTTACTTTCTAAACTTTAGACTTGTCATAGGACAAGGAGATTAAAAAATAAAATGTGTATTTATTTCTTCTTCTTACAAAATGCCTTAATACATGCTCTTATCTCCATTATTACCACAAAACGGAAGCAGTTTTTAACATAATATAAAGACAAAGACATGCTATGGAATGCTGAAACGCTCCATGGTGCTTTAATGGTTTTTTTTAAATCACACTCAACCATTTATAGTTAAATTTAACACTTGCTGTCATTAAGAAAAATGTGCAGCTCTTTCCTTCATGTGAGAATTACAGTAGCCAGTGAATGGTTATTGATCTGAGATAGCTAAAAGGGTAAAATGCAGGAAATGAAATTTGGGTTAGCCTCTTTTTATTGGGCTTTACTTTAAAATTTCCCAAAGCAGAGGTCCCATCGTTGATAGCATCAATCAGGTATAAAATAAATGACATTTAGGTGATCTTGTTTGGCCAACTGCAGCGATGAGCCTGATTGTCCCTTCTGCATCAGGAAACAAAGCACTGTCTGAGGGCAGAGGTGATATTACTCATTCTCAGCTCCTCTCTGGTATTTCTCCCAAGCTCCCAAAGCACACTGACATTTATGTGAGAATTTCTGTCAGCCCAGGCACTTATCTATCTGCACATTATGTGACAATTGGCTCCTGGGGACTCAAGCTGTTCACATATGGAAGTGTGCACACCCCCTTTTCCCTAGTCAGCCCTCGCTTTCTCAACATTATTGCAATCTCATCACTCTTGCTTGATATTTCATCACAAATATCTACTCATGATCTAAATTTACTCAGTCCTCTAACTGAAATCACTCATTCCTTCTTTTCAACTCATCACTAGGTTTCTAGCAAGGAATTGCTAGTATAAGATTAATACTCACTAGGGCATTACTCCAGCCTAATGCCTTACCCTTTTCAGTGATGCTTATAATTTTAAATAGGATTCTCAGACAGATAAATATTTGAAGTCTAAATATTATGCCGTGTTGCCAACTATGTTGAAGAAACATTTTCATTTGTTTACAGGGAGTAAGATTTATTGTGAATTAGTATACAGAGATAATAAATTACTTGTACAAGAAACATGGAATGGCAAATTCTTACTATTAGCAAAATGATTCAAGCTAACAAATTATTTAGATTAGAATCTTCTTTGGAAATCTTCTTCACTTAGAATTGGCCAGGGTTTACTGGAGCTAATAAATGAAGAATTATACTGATACTCAAGGTTGCATGAACACAGAAATCTATAATTTACTATGTTGAAATGTCTAGCTATCACGAATAAAGAAGTACTAACATTCAGATATTTTCTTCCATTGGTTTTCAGGTTGAATTCATGACTATATATTCTTTTTTTTTTTCACTTAATTTTCATAATGCTTATTTCCTAAAGAACAAGCTGAGTCAGCCTTTACATGAAATGAAATTGTTCTAACAAGAATAAATAACTGTGGTCTGTTGTGCAATGATATTAATTATAAGAAAACTGTAACTTTACATTACTGAAATGCCAAACTACAAAAGCAAAATATTATTGGGCAAAATATTATTTGAGCAAAATATATTATTTTAATTTTTTTCCTACAAAATGAGAATTATGTTCATCAACACTGTGCTATTATTAATTCCAAGAGAATGGAAGATTCATAATTGAATTCTTGCAATGCACCATAATGCCAATGTAAGATCAAGATTTATGAAGTAAAAAAGAGAAAAAAATCTAATAAATAAAGGCTTAAAGTTTTTAACAAAAATATAATACTCTGAGTATTGCCTTGTCTTTTTTGTTCAATCATTTTAAGAATAATCTAAGCACAGCCAATTTTTACTGTGCAGCCAATGAACTGAGGAATAACATGTAAAATATTTAGCTTTCTCCTATAGAATCAAAGTCAACAATCAATCAATGAATGTGGGACATTTTTTATGTTGTTGTTTTTTGAGTTTCTTTTTTTCTTTTTTTTTAAATTTTATTTTATTTTTTAATTTTACAGTATTGTATTGGTTTTGCCATATATCAACATGAATCCGCCACAGGTATACACGTGTTCCCCATCCTGAACCCTCCTCCCTCCTCCCTCCCTGTAACATCCTTCTGGGTCGTCCCAGTGCACCAGCCCCAAGCATCCTGTATCATGCATCGAACCTGGACTGGCAACTCATTTCATATATGATATTATACATATTTCAATGCCATTCTCCCAAATCATCCTACCCTCTCCCTCACCCACAGAGTCCAAAAGACTGTTCTATACATCAGTGTCTCTTTTGCTGTCTCGTATACAGGGTTATTGTTACCATCTTTCTAAATTCCATATATATGTGTTAGCATACTGTATTGGTGTTTTTCTTTCTGGCTTACTTCACTCTATATCATAGGCTCCAGTTTCATCCACCTCATTAGAACTGATTCAAATGTATTTTTTTTAATGTCTGAGTAATACTCCATCGTGTATATGTACCACAGCTTTCTTATCCATTCATCTGCTGATGGACATCTAGGTTGCTTCCATGTCCTGGCTATTATAAACAGTGCTGCAATGAACATTGGGGTACACGTGTCTCTTTCAATTCTGGTTTTCTCAGTGTGTATGCCCAGCAGTGGGATTGCTGGGTCATAAGGCAGTTCTATTTCCAGGTTTTTAAGGAATCTCCACACTGTTCTCCATAGTGACTGTACTAGTTTATATTCCCACCAACAGTGTAAGGGGATTCCCTTTTCTCCACACCCTCTCCAGCACTTATTGCTTATAGACTTTTGGATCTCAGCCATTCTGACTGGCGTGAAATGGTACCTCAGTGTGGTTTTGATTTGCATTTTTCTGATAATGAGTGATGTTGAGCATCTTTTCAGGTGTTTGTTAACCATCTGTATGTCTTCTTTGGAGAAATGTCTATTTAGTTCTTTGGCCCATTTTTTAAATTTTTGTGCAGTTTAAGATCCTCAAAGTGTTTTAAAAACTATAGGAAATATATCTGTCACTCATTTTGCAGGCAAGCTAGATCCTGGTAGTTATTGCAAATTATTTGCATGAGAAGATATTTTAAAATAGTGAATGCACATGACACATCTGATTAAGTAGCAACCAAGGAATAAATTATCATGATCTAGATTATTTATACTGGTATGTCACAGGACAAATATATCAGCTCAAAAGGGCAAACTTCTGTGGCCATAGTCCTATAGCAATTTGATCTCTGGCTTTCCTAAAACCAAGGGTTAGATAAAACTAGCAGTATTTTGTTTGATACTAACAGAAAAAAAAAACAAAAGTTAAATTTGAGTGAGTTAATCTTTATAAAAAGTAATAGATTTTTAGTTTATATTAAATTATATTATTTTTTTTTCCAGTTTGGCATTGAAGAAGTTATGATAATAGAAAGCAGCCATGGTATTAGAAAGTGTTAGGGTTTATAGTACAGTGGTTATCAACTTTAGCATGTTTCAGAATTATCAAGAGTGCTTGTTTGAATAAAAATTGCTTATCTTTACCCCAAATGTTTATAAGTCTGGGTTAGGGCCTGAGAATTTGTGTTTCTAACACAGTTCCAAGGTGATATCATGTCATCTTCCCAGGGGCCACACTTGAAGAACCACTAGAGTAGCACAAGGAATGAACCAGAAGTAAAGAACTCTGGGTCCTAATATATCCCAATCACTGAGCAGATGTGCTTCTTTGGCAAGTTATTTACCCTCTCTATATATTTTCAGAAAATTAGTGAACAGCTACTGAATTTTTATTTTTGAATCTATTAGTTCAAAACTCTTAATATTCACTCATTAATTTGAAAAATATTTGAATAACTTCAATGAGATAAACACTAGGGGGATCTTGTGATATATAAAATAAATCCCTTTTCTCATGGTACTCACCTATTTGTGGGAGGACAAAAATGAACAAATTTAAACATATGCAATATAATGTCAAATGATGATAACACTATTAGAGAAAAAGTAGAGGCAAGTTGGGGGACTAGAGAGTGATACTGAGGGAGGTGAAGTGTTAAATTTGAAAATCTAATTTGATCATAAAACAATCTTTTTGTTAGATAGGCATTTTGATTTTCATGCTGTTGCTGAGGGAATTTCAGCTCAGAAAAAAAATCTTCCTAGTGTTACACAGCTAGCTGGTTAGCAGAATTAAGAATTGAATTAGTATTTGACTCCAAATGTTACTCCCTTAACTAATATACCATCTCCTAAATAGACAAAGCATCTAGGCAAAGTGATTGGCACTGAGGAATGATGCAATGAATGTAGTTATTAGTATCACTGCTTCCATAACTGAATTTATTTATCACATAGCAATTTTGGTTCAAAGATGGAGAAACAAGGTATCAGAATGATCAAATGATTTGCCTAAATTCATCAAGTTAGTAAGCAATGAATCTGGCATAAGAATTCTATCATGTTTGATGACAAAATGCATCCTTTTTCTACTATGATAATCTGCCTTTCAGGCTTTCCTGGTGGCTCACTATTAAAGAATCCACCTGCCAATGCAGGGGACATGGATTCGACCCCTGGGTCAGAAAGATCCACTGGAGAAGAAAATGACAACCAACTCCAGTATTCTTGCCTGGGAAATCCCATGGACAGAGGAGCCTGATGGACTACAGTCCATGGGGTCCCAAAGAGTCAAACATGACTTAGTGACTAAACAACAACAACCATCTGCCTTTTCTCCATAAAATGAGAACAACAGGATAATTGCACAGGAAAGTCCACCTAAGGCTTATGAGTAGGCTTTGAAAAAATTATAGAATGGTTTGTGTTTGTAAACTGTATGTTTATAGTAATTTTATTTGCTTTTGCACTAATTGTTAATATTTTAGATGTTGAGGAATCCAGAATATGAAAAAAGGAAACATTTATTATGTGGTTTTGTTGGGATCATTATAAAGTTCACCTAAACCTTTTAGCCTAATTCAATTATAAAGAATTTTTTGGATAGATATGAATTTAATTAAGGTATTCTTTGCTGAGTATCATGAGGGAAACATGCGTAAGGGAGCATTTAAGTACATTTGTTTCCTAGTCATTCAGGCTGAGGTTCCAAGTCAGAATGCTCCTTCTTCTTAAGATCATGCTCAATGTTTTGCAGGAGTCAAGAAAACTGGTTTACAAAAGCAAAAATAAACAAATGGGACCTAATTAAACTTAAAAGCTTCTGCACAACAAAGGAAACTATAAGCAAGGTGAAAAGACAGCCTTCAGAATGGGAGAAAATAATAGCAAATGAAGCAACAAACAACTAATCTCAAAAATATGCAAGCAACTCCTACAGCTCAATTCCAGAAAAATAAATGACCAATCAAAAAATGGGCCAAAGAACTAAATAGACATTTCTCTAAAGAAGACATACAGATGGCTAACAAACACATGAAAAGATGCTCAACATCACTCATGATCAGAGAAATGCAAATCAAAACCACACTGAGGTACCATTTTATGCCAGTCAGAATGGCTGCTATCCAAAAGTCTACAAGCAATAAATGTTGGAGAGGGTGTGGAGAAAAGGGAACCCTCTTACACTGTTGGTGGGAATGCAAACTAGTAGAGCCACTATGGAGAACAGTGTGGAGATTCCTTAAAAACCTGGAAATAGAACTGCCTTATGATCCAGCAATCCCACTGTTGGTTGGGCATACACACTGAGGAACCAGAATTGAAAGAGACACGTGTACCCCAATGTTCATCACAGCACTGTTTATAATAGCAGGACATGGAAGCAACCTAGATTTCCACTGGCAAACAAATGGATAAGAAAGCTGTGGTACATATACACAATGGAGTATTACTCAGCCATTAAAAAGAATACATTTGAATCAGTTCTAATGAGGTGGATGAAACTGGAGCCTATTATACAGAGTGAAGTAAGCCAGAAAGAAAAACACCAATACGGTATACTAACGCATATATATAGGATTTAGAAAGATGGTAACAATAACCCTGTATACGAGACAGCAGAAGAGACACTGATGTATAGAACAGTCTTTTGGACTCTGTGGGAGAGGGAGAGGGTGGGGTGATTTGGGAGAATGGCATTGAAATATGTATAATATCATATATGAAATGAGTCACCAGTCCAGGTTCGATGCATGATACTGGATGCTTGGGGCTGGTGCACTGTGACGACCCAGAGGGATGGTATGGGGAGGGAGGAGGGAGGAGGGTTCGGGATGGGGAACACATGTATACCTGTGGCAGATTCATTTTGATATATGGCAAAACAAATACAATATTGTAAAGTTAAATAAAATAAAATTAAAAAAAAAAAAAGAAAGAAAGAAAACTGGTTTATCAGCAGTATTCAACGGGGTCATACTTCAAAAGAATGGGTAGGCTTCCATTATAGATATGGAAGTTCAAACTACTCTGGCCATCCTATTTATGGTTTTCAGCCAGGCTTTGGAATTACTTATTGCCAATTTAAGGTGGAAGTTGAAAGACTTCCCTTTCAGTTTTGATCAGTTTACCATTTTAATCATATAAAGGCATTAATTCCATTGAAGCGTTAAGCTCTATTAAATCTTCTAGGAAATACTGTATTAAAGCTAAACCCAAGGGTCATCTTTGCAATTTTCTTTCACTTGCAACATCCATAGTTTTGCTGTTGTTCAGTTGCTCAACCTTGTTGATTCTTTAATGACTCCATGGACTGTAGGAATGTCAGGCTTCCCTGTCCTTCGCCATCTCCCAGAGTTTGCTCAAATCAAGCTCCATTGAGTTAGGGATGCTGTCCAACCATCTCGTCCTCTTTTCCTCTTGCCTTCAATCTTTCCCAGCATCAGAGTCTTGTCCAGTGAGTCGGCTCTTCGTATCAGGTAGCCAAAGTATTGGAGGTTCAGCTTCAGCATCAGTCTTTCCAATCAATATTCAGGTTGGATTTCCCTTGACTGACTGGCTTGATTTCCTTGCAGTCCAAGGGACTGTCAGGAGCTTCCTCCAGCACCACAGTACCAAGGCATCAATTCTTCAGCACTCAGCCTTTTTTATTTTTCAGCTTTCACATCCATACATGGCTACTGGAAAAACCATAGCTTTGATAAGACAGACCTTTGTCAGCAAAGCAATGCCACTGCTTTTTAATATGCTGTCTGTGTTTGTCATAGTTTTTCTTCCAAGGAGCAAGCATCTTTTAATTTCATGGCTGCAGTCACCATCTGCAGTGATCTTGGAGCCCAAGAAAATAAAGTCTGTCATTGTTTCCCTTGTTTCACCATTTATTTGCCATGAAGTGATGGGATCAGATGCCATACTCATTATTTTCTGAATGTTGAGTTTCAAGCCAGCTTTTTCATGCTCCTCTTTCGCCTTAATCAAGAGGCTCTTTAGTTCTTCTTCGCTTTCTGCCATAAGGGTGGTGTCATCTGTATATTTCGGTTTATTGATATTTCTCCCAGCAATCTTGATTCCAGCTTGTGCTTCATCCATTCTGGCATTTTGCATGATGACACTGCATATAAATTAAATAAGCAAGGTGACAATATACAGCCTTGACCTACTCCTTTCCCAATTTTGAACCAGTCTGTTGTTCCATGTCTGGTTCTAACTGTTACTTCTTGACCTGCATACAGGTTTCACAGGAAGCAGATAAGGAGGTCTGGTGTCCCCCTTTCTTTAAAAATTTTCCAGTTTGTTGTAATCTACACAATCAAAGGCTTTAGCATAGTCAATAAAGCAGAAATATATGTTTTTCTGAAACTCCCTTGCTTTTTCCATGATCCATTGGATGTTGCCAATTTGATCATTTTTCTCTTCTTTTCTAAATCCAGCTTGTACATCTGGAAGTTCTCGGTTCACATACTGTTGAAGCCTTGCTTGAAGGATTTTGAGCATTACTTTGCTAGCATGTGAAATGAATGCAACTGTGAAGTAGTTTGAACCTACTTTGGCATTGCCTTTCTTTGGGATTGGAATGAAAACACCTTTTCCAGTCCTGTGGTGACTGCTGAGTTTTCCAAACTTGCTGGCATATTGAGTACAGCACTTTAACAACATCATCTTCTAGGATTTGAAATAGCTCAGATGGAATTACATCACCTCTACTAGTTTTGTTCATAGTGATGGTTCTTAAAGCCCACTTGACTTTGCACTCCAGGATTTCTGGCTCTAGGTGAGTGATCACACCATCATGGTTATCCAGGTCAACAAGATATTTTTTGTATAGTTCTTCTGTGTACTCTTGCCACCTCTTCTTAATATCTTCTGATTGTGCTAGTTCCATACCATTATTGTGACCATTTTTGCATGAAATGCTACCTTGGTATCTCTAATTTTCTTAAAGAGATTTATAGTCTTTCCCATTATATTATTTTCCTCTATTTCTTTGCATTGTTCATTTAGGAAGGCTGTCTTATCTCTCCTTACTATTCTCTGGAAGTCTGCATTCAGATGGGTATATCATTCCTTTACTCCTTTGCCTTTCACTTCTTTCTTTTCTCACTTACTTGTAAGGGCTCAACAGGCAACCATTTTGCCATTTTGCATTTCCTATATTCTTGGGGATGGTTTTGATCACTACCTCCTCTACAATGTTAGGAACCTCTGACTGTAGTTCTTTGTGTACTCTGTCTATTAGGGCTAATTACTTGGAGCTATTTGCCACTTCCATTATATAATCATAAGGATTTGATTTAGGTCATACCTGAATGGACTAGTGCTTTTCCCTACTTTCTTCAGTTTAAGTCTGAATTTTTCAATAAGGAGTTCATGATATGAGCAACAGTCAACTCCCAGTCTTGTTTTTGATGACTGTATAGATCTTCTCTATCCTCAGCTACAAAGAATATAATCAATATGATTTCAGTATTAATTATCTGGTTATGTCTATATGTACAGTTATCTCTTGTGTTGTTGGAAAAGGGTATTTGCTATGACCAGTGTGTTCTCTTGGCAAAACTCTGTTAGCCTTTGTCCTGCTTCATTTTGTACTCTAAAGCCAAACTTTCCTGTTACTTCAGGCATCTTTTGACTTCCTACTTTTGCATTCCAGTCTCCTATGATGAAAGGATATCATTTTTTGGTGTTAGTTCTAGAAGGGCTTGCAGGTTTTTATAGAACTGTTCAACTTCAGCTTTGTTGGCATTAGTGGTTCGGGCATAGACTTGGATTACTGTGATACTGAATATTTTGCCTTTCAAGCTCTATTAAATCTCCTAGGAAATACTGTATTCAAGCTAAACCTAAGGGTCATTCTTGCAATTGTCTTTCACTTGCAGCATCCATAGTTATAAAATAATAAAACTATGATATGCTTAGCTGTTTGAAGTACTTGAAATTTGAATTAATATTTTAATAGTCACTAGGAGTTATGTTCTTAATTTCCTCAACTGGAAAGCACAAAACAAAATACTATTGGAGATTAGTATTCTGATTGCAACTCAGGGTGTCTAAGGGAAAATATAGTAATGTGATAGGTTTATAGTTAAAGCATAGGGTAATCAGAACAGTAAACTGAATTTCAAAACCATTGAATGATTTTCCAGTGTGTTTTATATGTTGTTCTTGGTTTTATGATAAAAAATTATTATTAGGTTGCTTACATAGAAGTAGGAGAGGACTTCTTTTGACCAAAAATGAGAACTTTAAAGGAATTCTCTAATAAACCCATTCTCAAGAAAATTTTGTACTCCCACAGAAAGCAACATAAAGTTTGAATTTAAAAATACTTTTCCATTTTCTCATCTTGATACAATTTAAACTTTCATCAGTAAAGAGCAAGACATGTTATTTCAAATCAAAAGAAAACACCAATATTAATTTCAACAATAAAGTCTATGCATTGAAAAATAATTAAGCTTTTCATTTGAATCACTGAAATTTTCTGTTTCAACAATTCTGTTTTGAATCTTCCTGTGTTTCCAAATCAGATGTTGAATATTACCCAAAACAATGTAGTATTTTTGATTTTCAGAGATTTATGAGCCAAACATTTGACAAAGATAGTGCCTATAAGCGCTGAGATGCAGGTGTGCATGGCTAGACTTGGCGCCCAGCAGTGATCTTTGATGCCAAACCCAAGTCCATTGTACTTATTTTGCTGCAGGCACAACAGATAAAAGTAGAAATTGTTTTGGAAATCTTTCCAATTTTTATGTAAATTTAGTTAGTGCTTCAACAACATTGTCCAATTTTGAAACCAAACCAATTTAGAAAGTCACCAATGGGAAATATATAGGATTATAAAATATAAACCTCATCACAATTCAGTGACCATGTATTCACTAATCATCTAGAACAAATTCAAGGTTGCAAGGTTTTAGAATTCTCATGTCTTTGTTATATAGCAAATGGCTACATTCTGGGGTTTAAATAATAAATGTGACCTGAAAAATTGCTCATCTGTGCCTTGACTTCCCTGGTGGCTCAGATGGTAAAGCGTTTGTCTACAATGCAGGAGAACCGGGTTCAATCCCTGGGTCGGAAAGATTTCCTGGAGAAGGAAAGGGCAACCCACTCCAGTACTCTTGCCTGGAAAATTGCATGGATGGAGGAGTCTGGTAGGCTACAGTGCATGGGGTTGCAAAGAGTCGGACACGACTGAGCGACTTCAATGTCAATGTCATTATGCCTTGATGACGATCTTAAGACAGGGTTAGCATGTGTTCAGTTGCTCAGCTGTGTCCGATGCTTTGCAACCCCATGCACTGTAGCCCACCAGGCTCCTGTGACCATGAGATTTTCCAGGCAAGAATACTGGAGTGGCTTGCCATATCCTACTCAAGGGTCTCTTCCCACCCCAGAGGTCAAACAGGCGTGTACTGTATCTCTTGCCCTGCAGGCAGATTCTTTTTTTTTTTTTTTTTTATGTCAGGGATTATTATTTTTTTTTTAATTTTATTTTATTTTTAAACTTTACATAATTGTATTAGTTTTGACAAATATCAAAATGAATCCACCACAGGTATACATGTGTTCCCCATCCTGAACACTCCTCCCTCCTCCCTCCCCATACCATCCCTCTGGGTCAGTTCAGTTCTGTCGCTCATTTGTGTTCGACTCTGTGACCCCATGAATTGCAGCACGCCGGGACTCCCTGTCCATCACCAACTCCAGGAGTTCACACAGATTCATGTCCATGGAGTCAGTGATACCATCCAGCCATCTAATCCGCTGTAGTCCACTTCTCCTCCTGCCCTCAATCCCACCCAGCATCAGAGTCTTTTCCAATGAGTCAACTCTTTGCAAGAGGTGGCCAAAATACTGGAGTTTCAGCTTTAGCCTCATTTCTTCCAAAGAAATACCAGGGCTGATCTTCAGAATGGACTGGTTGGATCTCCTTGCAGTCCAAGGGACTCTCAAGAGTCTTCTACAACACCACAGTTCAACAGCATCAATTCTTCAGTGCCCAGCTTTCTTCACAGTCCAACTCTCTCATCCATACATGACCACTGGAAAAACCATAGCCTTGACTAGATGGACCTTTGTTGGCAAAGTAATGTCTCTGCTTTTCAATATGCTATCTCGGTTGGTCATAAATTTCCTTCCAAGGAGTAAGCATCTTTTAATTTCATGGCTGCTGTCACCATCTCCAGTGATTTTGGAGTCCCAAAAATTAAAGCCTGACACTATTTCCACTGTTTCCCCATCTATTTCCCATGAAGTGGTGGGACCAGATGCCATGATCTTCGTTTTCTGAATGTTGAGCTTTAAGCCAACTTTTTCACTCTCCTCTTTCACTTTCATCAAGAGGCTCTTTAGTTCCTCTTTACTTTCTGCAATAAGAGTGGTGTCATCTGCATATCTGAGGTTATTGATATTTCTCCTGGTAATCTTGATTCCAGCTTGTGCATCTTCCAGCACAGCGTTTCTCATAATGCACTGTTCATATAAGGTAAATAAGCAGGGTGATAATATACAGCCTTGGCATACTCTTTTTCCTATTTGAAACTAGTCTGTTGTTCCATGTCCAGTTCCAACTGTTGCTTCCTGACCTGCATATAGGTTTCTCAAGAGGCAGGTCAGGTGGTCTGGGATTCTCATTTCTTTCAGAATTTTCCACAGTTTATTGTGCTCCATGCAGTCAAAGGCTTTGGCATAGTCAATATAACAGAAATAGATGTTTTTTCTGGAACTCTCTGGCTTTTTCGATGATCCAGCAGATGTTGGCAATTTGATCTCTGGTTCCTCTGCCTTTTCTAAAACCAACTTGAACATCTGGATGTTCACATATTACTGGTAGTTCATGTATTACTGAAGCCTGGCTTGGAGAATTTTGAGCATTACTTTACTAGCATGTGAGATGAGTGCAATTGTGCGGTAGTTTGAGCATTCTTTTGCATTGCCTTTCTTTGGGATGGGAATGAAAACTGACCTTTTCCAGTCCTGTGGCCACTGCTGAGTTTTCCAAATTTGCTGGCATATTGAGTGCAGCACTTTCACAGCATCATCTTTCAGGATTTGAAATAGCTCAACTGGAATTCTATCACCTCCACCAGCATTGTTTGTAGTGATGCCTTCTAAGGCCCACTTGACTTCACATTCCGGGATGTCTGGCTCTAGGTGAGTGATCACATCTTCGTGATTATCTTGGTCATGAAGATCTTTTTTGTACAGTTCTTCTGTGTATTCTTACCCCCTCTTCTTAATATCTTCTGGCTCTGTTAGGTGCATACCATTTCTGTCCTTTATCTGCATGAAATGTTCCCTTGGTATCTCTAATTTTCTTGAAGAGATCTCTAGTCTTTCCAATTATATTGGTTTCCTCTATTTCTTTGCATTGATCACTGAGGAAGGCTTTCTTATCTCTTCTTGCTATTCTTTGGAACTCTGCATTCAGATGCTTATATCCTTCCTTTCCTCCTTTACTTTTCACTTCTCTTCTTTTCACAGCTATTTTTAAGGCCTCCCCAGATAGCCAATTTGCTGTTTTGCATTTCTTTTCCATAGGGATGGTCTTGATCCCTGTCTCCTGACGAATGTCATGAACCTCAGTCCATAGTTCATCAGGCACTCTATCTATCAGATCTAGGCCCTTAAATCTATTTCTCACTTCCACTGTATAATCATAAGGGATTTGATTTAGGTCATACCTGAATGGTCTAGTGGTTTTCCCTACTTTCTTCAATTTAAGTCTGAATTTGGCAATAAGGAGTTCATGATCTGAGCCACAGTCAGGTCCCACTCTTGTTTTTGCTCACTGTATAGAGCTTCTCCATCTTTGGCTGCAAAAAATATAATCTATCTGATTTCAGTGTTGACCATCTGGTGATGTCCATGTGTAGAGTCTTCTCTTGTGTTGTAGGAAAAGGGTGTTTGCTATGACCAGTGCGTTCTCTTTGCAAAACTCTATGAACCTTTGCCCTGCTTCATTCCATACTCCAAGGCCAAATTTGCGTGTTACCCCTGGTGTTTCTTGACTTCCTACTTTTGCATTCCAGTCCCCTATAATGAAAAGGACATCTTTTTTGGGTGTTAGCTCTAAAAGGTCTTGTAGGTCTTCATAGAGCAGTTCAACTTCAGCTTCTTCAGTGTTACTGGTTGGGGCATGGGCTTGGATTACTGTGATATTGAATGGTTTGCCTTGGAAATGAACAGAGATCATTCTGTCGTTTTTGAGATTGCATCCATGTACTGCATTTAAGACTCTTTTGTTGACCATGATGGCTACTCCATTTCTTCTAAGGGTTTCCTGCCCACAGTAGTAGGTATAATGGTCATCTGAGTTAAATTCACCCTTTCCAGTCTATTTTAGTTCACTGATTCCTAGAATGTCAACGTTCACTCTTGCCATCTCCTGTTTGACCACTTTCAATTTGCCTTGATTCATGGACCTGGCATTCCAGCTTCCTATGCAATATTGCTCTTTACAGCATCGGACCTTGTTTCTATCACCAGTCACATCCACAACTGGGCATTGATTTTTCTTTGGCTCCATCCCTTCATTCTTTCTGGAGTTATTTCTCCACTGATCTCCAGTAGCATGTTGGGCACCTACCGACCTGGGGAATTCCTCTTTCAGTATCCTATCATTTTTGCCTTTTCATACTGTTCATGGGGTTCTCAAGGCAAGAATACTGAAGTGGTTTGCCATTCCCTTCTCCAGTGGACCACATTCTGTCAGACCTCTCCACCATGACCCGCCCGTCTTGGGTGGCCCCATGGGCATGGCTTAGTTTCATTGAGTTAGACAAGGCTGTGCTCCTAGTGTGATTAGATTGACTAGTTTTCTGTGATTATGATTTCAGTGTGTTTGCCCTCTGATGCCCTCTTGCAACACCTACCATCTAACTTGGGTTTCTCTTGCCTTGGGCGTGGGGTATCTCTTCATGGCTGCTCCAGCAAAGCTCAGCTGCTGCTCCTTACCTCGGATGAGGGGTACTACCTCCTCACTGCTGCCCTTCCTGACCTTGGACATGGAGTAGCTCCTCTCCACACATATATTTATAGGCATGTGACTTTTATTTCTGTAAACACAGTGTATGCATAGTTCGTGATATTGCAGATATCTTTTTCAAAAATATTATAGTAATTGATGTCCCCAAAACAATCTGTAATTATTTCTCCATATTTATGCCAGAACAAATGCCACTAATTTGTCAATTTTGGCAATCTGATAAATAAAATATTGTTCCCATGGTTGTTTTAATTTGCATCTTCCTGTTACTGACTCACCTAACTTTTCATATATATATATGAAATATATACATACATATGTAACATTTTTTGTTCCATGAATGCATAGTCTTAATTTTTTTTAATATATTTGATCTGCTTCTTTTTCCTAATAACATATAGGAACTTTACATATTAGAGAAATTGATCCTCTGTAAATTTTATGCACTGCAAACATTTGAATATGCATGTTTCTTTTTTTTTTTTTGCTTCATTCTTTATGTCTTTTGTTTTATGATTTTTTTACTATGAAATCAAATATTTTTTTTCTCTTCTTTATGTCTTCTTTTTCTGACATGCTTGGGAAGATTTCTCCCACTCCTGGATTATGAAAACATTTACTTAGATTTTAATATATGTACTAGTACCCTTAAAATTCTCCTAAAATTTATTTTTTAATTCTATTACCCAGAGAGGAAATCTGTCCTTTTTTATTCAAAATGATTGCTCTATTATGCTAATTATATTAATTAAAAGAAACATTACTTTCTCACTAAATTTAAATAGTGCTGTAGCAAAATTTAATTTCCCATAGACACATAGACTTATTTTATTTAGATCAGTCTATTCTCCTTAAATGATGTGTTGATCTATTTGTCTAGTTCTTCAGTTGTGGAATTTGTTTATGTGTATATCTATGTGTATGTGTATACATATGTATGTATCATATTCCCATATATACAATATAGGTTGTCATTGTTTAGTCACTAAATAATGTCTGTCTCGTTTGTGACCCCATGGACTGTAGCTGGCCAGCCTCCTCTGTCCATGAGATTTCCCAAGCAAGAATACTGGAGTGGGCTGCCATTTCCTTCTCCAGAGGTTCTTCTCAACCCAGGGATCAAATCCATATCTCCTGCATTGGCAGGCAGATTTTTTATCACCAAGTTATGTGGAAGTTTATACAATAGAGATAGTTCTATCTAAATTATGTTATCACATGTATTGTCACATCAATCTTTAGATAAAAAAATATGTATATGTTTACATATTTTCATTGACTATTCCAAATCATTCTTCCATAGTAACTTAGCTCAATTGAATTAAAAAATAAGATGAAAGATAATCATTGAGCTTTTGAATAGTATTAAAAAGACTCTGATGTTGGGAGGGATTGGGGGCAGGAGGAGAAGGGGACGACAGAGGATGAGATGGCTGGATGGCATCACTGACTCGATGGACCTGAGTCTGAGTGAACTCCAGGAGTTGGTGATGGACAGGGAGGCTTGGTGTGCTGCAGTTCATGGGGTCGCAAAGAGTTGGACACGACTGAGCGACTGAACTGAACTGAACTGAAATATGTAATAAATTTTGGAAAGACTGACATTTTATACTGCCAAATCTTCCCATTCATGAACATACATTCTCATATTTTAGGGCTTATTTTATGTTCTTTTAAAGTTTTAAATAGACTTAAAATGTATATTTGATTTCCTGTGAAATACTTTCCAACGTATTTTATAATTTTACTCTTGATTGTAAATGGAGTATTATTAACATCATTTTAGTTGCTTACTGATAACATGAAGAAAAGCTATTGATTTTTGTATACTTATCTTTTATCTATTAACCTATCAAATTATATAAACTCTAATAGTTTTCCTAAAATTACATCTCTTTTTTTAGTATATGATTATATAATTACCAGAGTTATTTCCTATTTTTGAATTATTTATCAAGTGTTTTAATTTCAATATTTCTTACATTAGCCAGAACTTCTAAAATAGTGTAGAATAATAACAAATATGTCTGTCTTATTTTTAATGAAAATACTAGCAGTTCATCATTGAGTATGATGTTTGTAGTAGTTTCTGTATAAAGGTTATCCAGAGTTTTCACTTCAGTACATTTTTGTAGTTTAACCTCCCCAGATTTGTTCTATTTAGGATGATATTGGCTATTTTTGGCTATTTCAAATTTTCCACATAAATGTTTGAACAGATTTTTCATTTTGCATAAAAACAGGTGCTTGAATTTTTATTTTATTTTATTTTTTAACTTAACAATATTGTATTGGTTTTGCCATATATCAACGTGAATCTGCCACAGGTATACACGTGTTCCCCATCCTGAACCCTCCTCCCTCCTCCCTCCCTGTACCATCCCTCTGGGTCCTCCCAGTGCACCAGCCCCAAGCATCCAGTATCCTGCATCGAACCTGGACTGGTGACTCGTTTCATATATGATATTATACATGTTTCAATGCCATTCTCCCAAATCATCCCACCCTCTCCCTCTCTCACAGAGTCCAAAAGACTTTTCTAATGAAGCTTCATTGAATATATCAATTTGAGAAGGATTGACATCTTTTAAATATTGAATATTCTAATTCAAAAACATGGTAAATCCTTGTAAATAGGTTTTCTTTTTTTCAATGTTTTTATTTTTGCAGTTTACTATGTAGGGCTCTTGCACATCTTTTCTTTGGTAATTTTTAGGTCTTTTGATTTTTTGCTCCTCCAAGTATATAATTATTAAATTTGATTTATTTTTTGCTTACTGAATAATAGAAAAATAACAGAAGTATAATTGCTGTTTGTCAACCTTTTATCCACAAATGTCAAAATTATTTTTACTTCTAATGATTTATCTGTAACTTTAGATTTTTGATAAGCTATCATGTTGACTATAAATAATGATAATTCTATTTCAGCCTTTCCAATTCTTCTACTAGCTAGAATCTCCAGTATAAAGCTGACTAGATATGGTGATATCTGATATTTTTGTCTCATATCTGATCAAAAGTAGAGCAGTTTCATTATTTCACTATTGAGTATCATCCTTGCTATACATTGTATGTAAATGCCCTTTATCAGATTAAGAAATCATAAACAAATATTACATTAATCAAGCACTTATTTTTTCTTTTTCCTATTAATATATAAAATTACATTGATTGATTTTTTAAACTAACATCATATTCTTTGAGTAATACCCACTTAAACATTTGAACGTTAACCTAGTTATATATTTTCAGGTTTTATATAATGACACATTTTTTAGGAAGTTCACATTTAAGATTAGGAGATAAGTTGACTTAATATTCCCATCTCCCCCTTGTCAAAAAATAATTTCAAGGCTGAAAATTAAAAAAAAAAAAAAAAAAGAGCTGTATTTGAGCTCTTAGAAATTGCAGTCAGGAGACCCAGATTCTGAAAAGAGACAGAGTCGGGGCTTATAAAGACAAAAGCCACAAGTTTGATAAAGTGGCCTGGTGACTGACTCTGACACGAGTCAGGAAATATTTGTCCTTAAGGAATCACAAATTATTTTAGGGCAAAGTTCCAATAAATACATTGATTTTCTGGCACATGTTCTGGATGCCTTTCTTAGAAAAATAGACTGAGACATGCATAAGTCACACTTCCTCAATGGCCTCCTGGCTCCATTTTAAAGTGCTCTTTTACCAATATTGACTCCATTTTTATTTTCCTTCTATAGCCTTCAAATGTTCTTGTCAGGTTTTCAATCAAGATTATCTGATTCATAGAACAAATGGACAAGATTTCTTCTTTTTTTTTCCTCTAGAATCATATGTAATATTAGAACTATTTATTCATGAAATATTTGGAAATATTTGCCAGTAAAGCCATCTGAAGCTTAAGTTTTCTTTATAAGATTTAATTAAGGATTTAATGTCTTTATTAGATATAAGGCTATGCAGATGGTCTACTTTATCTTATGTAAGCTTTTGTAAGTTGTTTCACAATTTTTTTTCCTATATCATTCAATTTTCAAATTTATTTTCAAAACATTTTTCTTAGTGTCCTCTTATCTTTTTGATATTTGTAGGATTGGTAGTGCTGCCCTCTTTTTCTCTCATGAGTTAATCAATTGTAGCATCTCTTGCTTTTTCTTTTCTCCCCTTGATCTGATGTTCTAGGAATTTATCAATTGTACTCATATTTTCTTTCTTAAAAAAGTCTTTATACTTTATTTCTTTAAAAAAATTTAAGATTTTAATTGAAGGATGATTGCTTTGCAGAATTTTGTTATTTTCTGTCAGATATCAACATGAACCAGCCATATTTTCAAAGGACTAAATTCCTTTTTATTGATTTTCTCTAAATAATATTTATTTACTATTTCAGTGATTCCTAACCATATCATTATCAATTCCACATTCTACTATTTTGTGGGTTTAACTTCATGTTATTTTTCTAAAACTATGAGATACCTGCTTAGATCATTGTTATTTAGTGCCCCTTCTTTTCTTATATATCCACTTAAAGCTATGCATGTCCTAAGGAAACTTTTGCTGCATTTCACAATATTTAAATATTATATTTCTTAAAAAATAATTTCTAAGATATACTTTGAGTTATTCTTGGATTTGTGAAATAAAAAGTTCTTGTTCTCAAAGATGCACATTTAAGACATTTATTTAGATAATTGATATTTAGCTGAATTTCACTGTTGTCAGAAGCAGACACTGTATGACATCAGGCTTTTCAAACTTGTGGCAACATGATTTAATGTCAAACATATTGTCAATTATGGTGAATATTTCATATATACTTGAAAAGATTTGGATTTTGTTACTGCTGAATGCAGAGTTCTATCCATGTCAGTTAAATCACAATTGTTACTTGTGTTCCTCAAATTATTTATATGCCTACTAGTTTGTCCCTGTCTACTGTTTTGGTTACAGAGAAAGGTAAATTATCCAGCTACCATGGGGGTTTATTGATTTTCTTCAATGGGGGTTTATTGATTTTCTTCAATGCTTTATTTCTAATTTTGAATGACTTTAAGGTTTTCAAAGTTATATTTTCAAGAAAAAATTTTACTGTTTATCCATTTTACTATCTTTCTGGTTATTTAATTAAATATTTATTTATGCACCTTATTCCAGTTTCATTTGTTTTTATTGATATTTTTATAGTATCTTAGGTTAATATTTAGTTAATTTATTTTCAGTTTTAAAATACCATGTAAATTTCAAATTTAGGTGTGTCTCAAAATTATAATGTTTCTCTTTTTCATGAGCTTACAGATAATTTGTAATCTTTGTTTCTACTTGCTTGCTGTCAGGCATTATCGGATATGTGTTTATTAATTTTCATATAGTTCAGGTTGTTTTTATTAATTTTAAATTTTACTATGATTAGAGAATACACCCCTAAAAGTTTTACTTAGCTGAATTTGTTAAGATTTTCAATAAATACATTAACTTAGGCAACTATTTCAGTATTATAAGTAACATGTATATTTTCTGTTTATAGAATAAAAAAGTTTGCATATTTGAGCTTATTGCATGTATTTTAAAATCCTTATATTCTTATCTGTGGATTGCTGGTTTTCTCTCTTTTAGCTTATATTTCATATGTATGAAGTTAATGTCCATCTTTTTCCTCTTTAACACTGTTTGACCATGGAATCAACTTTTTATGATAATAATGGTAACACTTCTGCTGTCTTTTCATTTACACTTGTTTGTAACGTGATGTTTCATTTAAAATTTTTAAACTGTTTCACTTTGTTTTATCCATATTTCTTGAAAATATGCTTTGGTAATATGTTTTTAACTTCACGTTTTAAAAAACAAACAAACATGTAGATCAACCATTTCACATTTAAAGCAATAGCTGATATGTTTTTTTTTTCCCCTATATTTGCTAGTTTGTTGTTATTGTTTTCCTCTGTTCTTATTTTTGCTGAGTTAATCAAGGTTTTTTTCATTACTCCTTCCTTGTTAAACTAGAAATTCTACTATGCTTTTTAATTCCTCAGGTGGTTAGTTTTCCATTCTTAAAAGTGGTTGTTCAGGATGGGAAACATGTGTATACCCATGGTGGATGCATGTTGATGTATGGCAAAACCAATACAATATTGTAAAGTAAAATAAATAATAAATAAATTTAAAAATAAATAAATAAATAAAAAGTTTAAAAAAAGTGGTTTTCAAACAAACATATATACCTAATTTCAAAGTAAAAAATAAATTATCATTCCACTAAAATGCCTTACTTGCCCATTTCTCCTTCCCAGATGAAACTTAAAGTTTAGAAGTATTTACTTCCTAGATGTGACATTTTTCTAATCTTCACACAACCTTATGGCATTTCTAAGATATTTTTTAAAAATTAGTTCTAGGTTATTATTATATTTTATTTTACTTGTTTCTTTTCTGTTTCAAGAATCCTTGTATGCTGTAAATTTTCAATTACATAAAAAGTATTAGTATAAATTATAAATAACTTATGAAATACATTCATCACTCATTTTTCTTTCCACTGTGTTGATTTCTCTGTTCTAACTAAATTAGCTATTGTAACATTTTCTAGCATATTTTCTTAATATTCTTGCTGTTAATGATATATGAATGTTCATGTGTTCTTAAATATTTTTTTCCTCTACAGATGAACATAATTGTGTTGAGGTATTACAAACTGTTGATTGTAAACTTTTTCTCTCAGTTGTTTGTAAATCTCTCCTCTTGTCCTCTAACTTTATCTCATCTTGCAGCTGAGAAATACTATAATGGCCTGATTTTGTTTCCTTTGTAAGTAAGCTATTCTTTCCTATGATAAGCTTGTAATATTTTTTTTTTTTTCATCTTTAAATTCAGAAGCATTCTTTAGGTTATATCTATATTTTTTTTTTTTCTTATAAATCTTACTTGATATTCAGAGAAAATTTTCAACCTATTCTCTGGTCTTTCTTCAGCTTGAAATAATCTTTCACTCTGTTTAATCACTACTCCACCTCAATTTATTATCATTTTTTATTTCATTTTGGGAATTTTATTTTTGTACTTGATATTGAAAGGTTGTTGTTGAATCACGCAAATACACCAGGATTCTTGGCCCCCAGAGGAGAAGAATTCAACCCAGGGCCAGAGACGAGGCTTGATCACTCAGAGCTTTTGTGTAATAAAGTTTTATTAAAGTATAAAGGAGATAGAGAAAGCTTCTGACATAGGCATCAGAAGGGGGCAGAAAGAGTACCCGCTTGCTAGTGTTAACAACGAAGTTATATACTCTCCAATGAATCCAAAGAGTGTCTGGAGGTTGTAAAGACCTCACCACACCTACTCCCATAATTTACACTTTAAGATAACAGAATTAGCCAGAAGGTTTAACCCAAAGACTGTCCTTAGTCCAGAGACTGTCCTCAGGCAGGATACATTATTGTTATATAATACTAAGAAATGTAGAGAAGGAAAGGTTTGTCCTTTCTTCCTCCTTGAGAATTTCAGACCCCTCTCTCCTTGGGGACCCCTAGACTCCCTATCAACCTACCTAGGAAATGACTCTCTCATTCCCCCCTTTTCTTTTAGGAGAATTATGTTGCCTAGGGAAAAGGGGCGTCGTTCTTGTTCCATAACTGCTTCCGAGCTGACAAGGGGTGTTGTCCCTAAATTGGTGAGGCAACATATTCTCCTAATCCTCATATTGAGGCTATCTGATCCAGGGGCCCCAAAGAGTAGCTGGAGGAAGCTACAGCTGTTGCAGGAGTTTGAGCAACCATTTGTAACTTAAAAGCTTTCATGCAGCTAGAAACAAATCCAGTTATACAGTTACAGATGCAGGGAGCAAACAGCAAAAACAAAACAAACAGAATCAAAATTAAAAGTCACATTATGTCCATAGTTAAAGTGCAACGTGTTGCAGCAGTCCATTTTAGGGTTGGTAGATGTCATCAGATGAAGAAGAGGCATCACATGTGATTGTTGTCAAAGATATTCACAGACCTGGACGAAGTCTTTTCCTTGAATTGGGGATGTCCACCTTGGGAAGCCTTCCACTGATGAAGAGGGGAGTGCTCCGCAGACCCAGCAGTTAGAACGATTGTGGAATGCAGCGTAGGAGTGAGCCCAGGACAGGAAGGCATTGTCTTGAGGATCAAACGGCAGATTTAGGATTTTTGGAGTCAGTAGAAGAAAACTCACATAGATTATCAGGCCCATCCACTGCCCTTTGCTTAACTCTAAAGCTCGGGTCAGAGCCACAAGCTCCGCTAACTGAGCACTGGTTCCCTGGGGGAGAGATTTTGCTTCCAAAACCTGTTCAGCAGTCACCACAGTGTAACCTGCTTTACGCTTTCCATCCCGAACAAAAGAACTGCCATTTGTAAATATTCCCATGTCAGGATTGTCTACTGGGGTATCCATTAGATCCTCCCGAGCTGCATAGTTTAAAGTTAGGCATTGAGAACAATCTTGATCAGATGTTTCATTTTCCTTCTCAGGAAGGAAAGTGGCAGGATTTAAATTTTCACAAACTTTAAGCTTAGTTACTGGTCCTTCTAACAACAATGACTGATACTTAAGAAGCCTACTGTCTGTCATCCAAATATTAACCTTAGAATTTAAGATTCCACTCACATCATGAGAAGTCAGTACAGTAAGGTTTTGTCCATTAAATATTTTTAAAGCTTCAGGTGCTAATAAAGCCACTGCCCCAATTACTCTTAGGCAGTGGGGCCACCCACATGAAACTACATCTAATTCTCTGCTTAGATAAGCAATAGGTTGCCGGTGAGGCCCTTGGAGTTGTGTCAAAACTCCCAATGCCACATCTTTTCTTTCAGTGACAAACAAATTAAATTCTGACCCTGTGGGCAAGCTCAGAGCTAGAGCTTGCGGGAGAGCAGTCTGAAAAACCTTAAAAGCCTTTTGAGTTTCTGGAGACCAAACCAGTTTGTCAGTTTGGGCCTGCTGAGTTTCAGCTATAAGTTTATATAAAGGCCAGGCAAGTTCCCAAAGAATCCAAATGTGAGAGTAACCTGTGATTCCCAAAAATCCTCTCATTTGTCTTAAAGTTATAGGTAGGGGATGATTTAGTATAGGTTTAATTCTCTCAGGGCCTATGGCCCTAGTCCCCTCTGATATGATTAGGCCCAGATATCTAACAAATTGTTAGATATTGTTGACAAAGCTGAGCCTTTTCTCTTGATGCCTTGTAACCACAGTCTGCCAGAAAGTTTAAGAAATCTTCTGAGGCTCGTGAACAAGCTTCCTCTGTCTCAGCACAGAGAAAAATATCATCTACATATTGTAACACCACTGCTTCAGAGCTATTAAAGTTTTGTAGATCCCGTGACAAACTTTGTCTGAATAAGTGAGGACTGTCACGAAATCCCTGGGGCAAAACTGTCCAGGTTAACTGAGAAGCTGACTGCGTAGGGTCTTCGAAGGCAAATAGAAATTGACTTTCTTCTGCTAAAGGCACTGAATAGAAGGCATCCTTTAAATCAATTACTGAGAAATATTTGCCCTGTTCAGGAATTTCAGACAATAGAGTATAAGGATTAGGCACCACGGGGTGTAAAGGAAATACAGCCTCATTTATTATTCGTAAATCTTGAACTAGTCTCCATTTACAATTCGATTTCTTTATACCCAAAATAGGAGTGTTGCAAGGACTGTTACAGGGAATTAATAGTCCCTGTTCTTTTAAATTTTCGATGATGGGTTTTAACCCTTCCTTAACTTCAGGTTTCAATGGATACTGCTTCTTATGTGGAAATACGTGTGGGTCTTTGAGCTTAACAACTACAGGAATAGCATTTTGTGCTCGACCCACAGATTTTTCCATCAGCCCATACTCTAGGATTTACATTTTGTTCAACTAAAGGGAGAGAAAGGAAGGGCTCCATATTCATGAAAACAGAGGCATGGACCTTGCTCAGTATATCCCTTCCCAAAAGGGGTGAGGGAGATTCTGGCATGATCAGAAACTCGTGTGAAAACAGCACAGAATCCCAGTTGCAAGATAAAGAATAACTGAAATAATACCTTTTGGCTCATCCAGACAGTCCCATTATGGAAGCAGATCGGGAAGAAAGTGGGCCAGGGGCTTGAGTAAGCACAGAATAAGTTGCCCCAGTATCTAAAAGAAAATCGACGGATTGGCCTCCCACAATTATTAATACCCGGGATTCCTCAGGTGTAATTAGGACGGGAGCCTGTGTGGGGACCCCCGGGCACCTTCAGTCCTGATTGTCTTGAGAGTCCGACTCCAGAGACCTACGCCTCTGGGGGCAGTCTCTCTTCCAGTGTAGTCCTTTGCAGACATGAAGCCGAGGGCGGCTTAGATGCCTGAGGGCAATCCCGCTTGAGGTGCCCCTCCTTTCCACTGTAATAGCAAGCCCATCCCTTTTCACCTGGGCCCCTCTGGGCATTTTTCTCAGGCTGTTTAAGAATGTTTTTCATAGCCATGGCGAAGGCTTCCGCCTTTTCCTTTGTCTTTTTTTTTTTTTTTTTTGCCTTTCTTTCTTTTCCTCATATTCCCTACCATAATAGACTGAGCCAGTTGTAACAGAGTATCTAAACACTGATTTGGTCCATACGCCTGTTTTAATAGCTTACGGTGGATATCTGGAGCTGACTGAGTGAGAAATCTATCCTTTAAGATCACTTTTCCCTCTTCACTTTCGGGATCAATCTCAGTGAATCTGCGAAGGGCTTCTCTCAGTCTATCTAGGAATTTACCAGGAGCTTCCTTCTCCTCCTGTTCTATGTCTGCCAATTTGCCATAGTTTAAAGGCTTAGAACACGCCTGCCTAAGTCCTTCAAGAATACATCTAACAAAATGACTCTGATCCAATCTTCCTTTAGCTGTGTTGTAGTCCCAGTCTGGTTCTATAGTTGGGACCACCTGATTCCCAGTGGGGAGGGCCGCTATCTCGTTCTCCCTCTTCCCTACTGATTTATTACCAAGCCATTCATCTCCATAAGCAACCGCTTTTCCCAAAACTCGAGTCTTTGACTCGGGAGTCAGCATTTGTCCCAAGATACACATCACATCCTTCCAAGTGAGGTCATAAAGCAGAGTAACACCTTTAAAAGCTCTAATATATTTTTCTGGGTCTTCTAAATAGTCTCCCAGATCCTCCTTGATTCTTTGTATTTCTTGATAAAAGAAAGGCTTATTAACTCTCACAGACTGATTATTTCTCCCGGTGGGTGTTTCATAAAGAGGCAACAACTTGTGTGGCTGTTCCTCAGTCTCTTTGGCTGCTCTGCACATATGATCCCAGGGATAGATTGGAGAAACCTGTTTTTCCTCTTCTCTTTGTCTCCTGTCCTCCATCTCATCTCTTACTTCAATGGTCTGAGTTTCTACTGAAACCAGAGTAGTCTGAGGTCGTACTGAGACAGGAGTTGTTTGGACCTCCATGTGGGCAGTTTGAATCCCAGTTTGGAGTCCCCAGTACAGGGACAAAGTAAGAGGACAGGAGGGAGCTGAAGGTTTCACGCCCAAATCTATACCCTTAGGACATAAGTCTGGCATATTTCGCAGAGAGAAAAAGGGCAACACATATGCTACTTCTACCCATTTCCCTTGTTCCTTACAGAACCAGTCTAATTGTAGAACAGTATTATACTTAAGAGACCCTCCAACTGGCCACCGTTCGCCGTCCTCCAATGGATACCATGGCCATGCAGGATCACATAGGAAGACCAGGTGTGTCTTCTTTAAGCCCTGGGGATCAAATCTATCCCAGTTTTTCAGGATACAGTTCAAAGGAGTGAGGCTGGAATTGTTAGCTCCCATCTGTAAGAGAGAAAAAAAGTGACCAAGGCCATTTTTCTACCGGAGGTGTCCCTCCCTGCTCTAGATGGGGGTGTAGACAGATGTTACACCAAAAGCTTTTCCTTCCTCATCGGACTTAGTCTGTCCCTTACCGACGCCGGCGCAGTCTGCATCCCTCCCAGTTCTACCACTGAGATGGGGTGAGGATGTACCAGGGATAGACCTGATAGCATCCCTAGACGTCCAGCTCTTCACCCTTAACCTTGCTTGCCTCTGATGCCACCCGGGGTGAATCAGAGTAACCTTCTGGAATGCCTCCCAAGCTAAGACCACTGTGAGAAACATTCATCACCTGAGTGCCTGTGCACGACCCTGAGAATTTCCTGACTACAATAAGACTGATGCAAATATAAAACTGAGATGTTCTTTCCAAGCATCACCACACCAATATAATAGCCTCCTCTGATCTACTAAGAGCCAGAGTTACCAAAGAAAAAACCCATTGCAGTCCCAATCTGAGTAACCTTTAACCTCAGAGATGTTCTTGGAGCTAGAGTTCCATCTAGCTTCTGAACTTTTGATTCCTAGCGAGGCTAGGCGCTTTCTTGAATACCAATCCAAGTTTGGGACCTAAGCTGCAGTACACAATAACAGTATAGATCACAAGTCCCTTGAAAGTCTATGATCCAATAGATTAAGTTAGTACTTCTAATTCCCAAGGAGTTATGAAATGGTCAAAGAGACTGAAAAGTTTAACTGAGAAAGGAGATTTCTGTCCACATGCTTTGCCCATTTCTGGTCGGTTCCCGAAGGAGACGTTGGGTGCCTCTTGGCATTGGCAGGTCGGTATAACTCCCCGACAGGTTTCTGCCATAAATCCTATGAGATCACCGTGGAACCGCAGAGCAGGGCCCTTTACTTGCTTCACGCAGGGCATGCCATTCATTCACACAAGCACACGGTAGAGTTAGTAAAGCATGGCAGAAAACGTGTTCACTAAGAGAACAAAGAACTAAAGCTCCAAGCATCCTTACCTTGTCCTGAAGGATCCCGGATGAGCCCCCAAGATGAAAGGTTGTTGTTGAATCACGAGAATACACCGGGATTCTTGGCCCCCAGAGGAGAAGAATTCAATCTGGGGCCAGAGATGAGGCTTGATCACTCAGAGCTTTTGTGTAATAAAGTTTTATTAAAGTATAAAGGAGATAGAGAAAGCTTCTGACATAGGCATCAGAAGAGGGCAGAAAGAGTACCCGCTTGCTAGTGTTAACAACGAAGTTATATACTCTCCAATGAATCCAAAGAGTGTCTGGAGGTTGTAAAGACCTCACCACACCTACTCCCATAATTTACACTTTAAGATAACAGAATTAGCCAGAAGGTTTAACCCAAAGACTGTCCTTAATCCAGAGACTATCCTCAGGCAGGATACATTATTGTTATATAATACTAAGGAATGTAGAGAAGGAAAAGTTTGTCCTTTCTTCCTCCTTGAGAATTCCAGACCCCTCTCTCCTTGGGGACCCCTAGACTCCCTATCAACCTGCCTAGGAAATGACTCTCTCAATATCCTGTATCTGTCCTCTGAGACTCTTATTTTCTTTTTATTGAGATGAGATAGTGTGTGTGCATGTTTCTTAGCAAGAGAGGAAGATAGAGGTTGGAAATTTAGTTTCTTGTATTTGTTGAAGCTTTGTGCTTTGGGGACTCAAAGTGAAGGAGCAGAATACGAGGTTTGCTTCCCCATGAGGAGAAATAAGTGAAATTTAGGACTTTCAGATTCCCCGAGAAACTTTGTTTTGCTGATGTGCATGAATCTCCTTTAGTAACTGATGAATCTACAAATTATTTGACTTACTTTGGTATACTTAGAACTTTACAATATTTTTACCTAAGTAAACCTGTAGGAGACCTGCACTCATAATGCAAATGGATTTTTGTTCCTGTGATTACGAGAAAGATCCAACTTGAACCTGGAGAGAACTGAGAATAGGATATTTTTCTCAGAGCCTCAGCTGAGAGAGTGGTTTCTTAAATGTGTTCGGTCAGATTATAGAAATAGCAGTTGCTCTACCTTCAAGCACTTGCTTGTGTAGTGCATCTTGAGAGTGCCCAGTAACCTCACTTATATGGATAATAAAAGAACACAAATCCATTAGCTGGAAAAGAAAGAAAAAAAAAAAAACCTGCAACTCTCTTAAGGGTCCTCAGACACTTGAGGGAAAAAAAGCAAAGCTCAAGATAGAGCAAATGGTTTCCACTGAAGGTGGAAGAAAGACATGAGAATTTTAACAACAGTGATGCAAAGATAATTCTAGAAGCACTTAAGAACACACATACATAAAAGTAAATGATTTTTGGAACATAACATGTTCTTTTAGTTAAAAAATCAATCAGATATATATGCATTTGTCTCTAGATAATCAAATCAACTTAGAGTATTTCTTATGCAACTAAATAGCTAGACCTGTGGGAAGCACTACTCATGGATAAATTAAGTTCTCTTTGTCTAGATCTGTCAGAACAGAGGTAAATTTTGACTGAATTCTGGTGTAACATTATATATATATATTTCATGGCCTTCTCATCACAGTTTGTCTTTGTGTATAAGAGAAATGTTAGATGATCAGTGTATTTGTCACCTTTAAACTTTAATTTTACTGGGGTCATAAGAATAGTGCTATAAAGGAGAATAAATTTTTTTCACAGACATAGGCTATGTGTAAATAAAACTAAACAAGCTGCCATGCATGTATGTTTCCATTTCTGTTAAATTATTGAGAGTAAATAGAACATAGTTGATTCAGTTATTTTTACATGGTATTTGTCATATTCTAGTGAAGGGCAAAATTTTATCTATTTTGCTATGTAATTGAAATTAAATTTCTTTCTGCTTAAAACCTGAATTAACCAGGTATGAATCTATATTGATATTATTCTCTATAAATTTATAAACTCGGTTTACTCTTGTTTCTTAGGTTTTGCCTGTTTAATCTACTTATGAGTGTTTAGACAAATGACATATGGAAAAATATGCTTTGAATGTGTATTTTAAAAAATTGGTTTCTCTCATTTTACATAGGTGAATAACAACATTACTTTTGAATACATTAAGGCAACTATATTAAGATTTCTTTATGTGTTGTATGAAGAATTTTTTGAATTTCACCATCTATTATATATTTAACTTCTGTTTTCCACTTATGCAAAAGCATTTTTAGATATTTTATGTGAAAATTTATCCTGATCACAACCTTCCATATATTTTTCCTGCTTATTTCTATTGGCTTGTCTTTCTTTTTCAGTTATTAGATACCAAGTGAAAAGTGTACTTTAATTTGTACCTGGTGTCTTCCAAGAAATTACTGATTATCTGTTTCTGTGAATTATTCTTAACTCTTTTACTTGGTTCTGTTTAATTAAAAACTATTGATAGAGTGCCTGCTGTAGGTTAGGCACTGTGTTATAGAATAAAAAAAGATACATTGTTCCTACCTTCATAGAGTGTATATTCTAGTGTAAAACGTACCTAGTAAGAATCTAAACATTTAATCAGATCTATAAGTGCTAAAAAGTAGAGGTTCTAAGAAATCAACACACATTTAGAACATTATCCCTGTAAACAAGTAAGTAATTAGATTGGGTGTAATCAAACATATGTAAGATGCAGTCCCAAATATTAGGGACTTCTCAAGTCTAATTGGAAGACAGACTAGTAACAGACAATGAAAATAGCTGCAATAATTGCTCTGGGAACACATACCTCATCCCATATTTGGAGCTCAAGAAAGGCCTTTTAGAAAAGGGGACAGCTAAATTGAGTGTCCTGAAGGAGTATGATTAGTAGATATCCAAGTGAGGATGGGAAAGGGGGTGGTAGAATTATTCTGGGGACTAGAATCTATGAAGTGAAGACAGAGGACAGAAAAAGAATAAATAATTGGGGACCAAAGTAGCTAATTATGACTAGAGTATCACATTTTGTCTAATTTTTAATATATTGGGTTTCCAAAGGAATAAAGAGTTCATAGCTTCCTATTTTTGTTGAATTAGTTCATTTAACGTTACGAGTTTAAACTTGAGGGCAAGAGTCTCTGAGTTTGAAAACCATTCCTTCCTGGCTGTGTGACCTTCGGCAAGTGATTTAATGTCTCTGTACCTAATTTTCTTTATAAGTAACTAGATAATAACAAGACATTCCATATATGCTTCTCATGAGGATTATACATCTCTACATTAAAAGTTCTTAGAAGAATTTATGGTACATAGTCAATACCAATTATGTATTCAGTTTAGTTCAGTTTAGTATTACAGTCGTGTCTGACTCTTTGTGACCACATGAACCACAGCACACCGGGTGTCCCTGTTCATCACCAATTCCCAGAGTCCAACCAAACCCATGTCCATCGAGCCGGTGATGCCATCCAACTATCTCATCCTCTGTCATCCCCTTCTCCTCTTACCCTCAGTCTTTCCCAGCATCAGGGTCTTTTCAAATGAGTCAGCTCTTCACGTCAGGTGGCCAAAGTATTAGTTTCAGCTTCAACATCAGTCCTTCCAATGAACACTCAGGACTGATCTCCTTTAGGATGGACTGGTTGGATCTCCTTGCAGTCCAAGGGACTCTCAAGAGTCTTCTCCAGCACCACAGTTCAAAAGCATCAATTCCTCAGAGCTCAGCCCTAATTATGTATCAGGCATTATTATTTTTTAAATAGATATGCATATTAATGGCAACAGGTGAGGATAATCTAGTATAAGTCATTGTGATCGAATAGAAAGGGTGTTGTTCAGTCTCAAAATCATACCCAACTCAGTGGCACAGGCCAGATATATAGGAATTTGTAGGTGAGGAGGAAAAGTCAGAAAGAAAGATAAAGCCCAGATTACGTTTGAGGCAAAGGCTATTGTGATATTTTCATTGTTGTTCAATCAGTGTGTCATGTCTGACTCTTTGCAACACCATGAACTCAAGCACACCAGACTTCCCTGTCCTTCAATATCTCTGGGAGTTCGCTCAAACTCATGTCCATTGAGTTGGTGAGGCTATCTAACCATCTCATCCATTGTTGTTCCTTCTACTGCCATCAATCTTTGCCAGTATCAGGGTCTTTCCCAATGAGTCAACTCTTCGCATTAGGTGGCTAAATTATTGGAGTTTAAGCTTCAGCATCTGTCCTTCCAATGAATATTTAGAATGATTTCCTTTAGTATTGACTGTTTTGATCTCCTTATAGTCCAGGGGATTGAAAGGTTGTTGCTGAACTATGAAAAGACACCAGGATAATTGGCCTCCGGAGGAGAGGGATTCAATCCAGGGTCAGAGACAAGGCTTGATTGCTCAGAGCTTGTGTATAATAAAGTTTTATTAAAGTATAAAGGAGATAGAGAAATCTTCTGACATAGGCATCAGAAGGGGGTAGAAAGAGTACCCTCTTGCTAGTGTTAGCAACGGAATTATATATTCTCTAATTAGTTATTCAGTTCAGTTCAGTCACTCAGTCATGTCCGACTCTTTGGGACCCCATGAATGGCATCACACCAGGCCTCCCTGTCCATCACCAACTCCTGGAGCTCACTCAAACTCACATCCATCGAGTCAGTGATGCCATCCAGCCATCTCATCCTCTGTCGTCCCCTTCTGCTCCTGCCCCCAATCCCTTGCAGCATCAGAGTCTTTTCCAATGAGTCAAATCTTCGCATGAGGTGGCCAAAGTAAACTGGAGTTTCAGCTTTAGCATCATTACTTCCAAAGAACACCCAGGACTGATCTCCTTCAGAATGGACTGGTTGGATCCCCTTGCAGTCCAAGGGACTCTCAAGAATCTTCTCCAACACCACAGTTCAAAAGCATCAGTTCTTCGGTGCTCAGCCTTCTTCACAGTCCAAATCTCACATCCATACATGACCACAGGAAAAACCATAGCCTTAACTAGACGGACCTTTGTTGGCAAAGTAATGTCTCTGCTTTTGAATATGCTATCTAGGTTGGTCATAACTTTCCTTCCAAGGAGTAAGCATCTTTTAATTTCATGGCTGCAGTCACCATCTGCAGTGATTTTGGAGCCCCCAAAAATAAAGTCTGACACTGTTTCCACTGTTTCCCCATCTATTTCCTATGAAGTGATGGGACCGGATGCCATGATCTTTGTTTTCTGAATGTTGAGCTTTAAGCCAACTTTTTCACTCTCCACTATTACTTTCAACAAGAGGCTTTTTAGTTCCTCTTCACTTTCTGCCATAAGGGTGATGTCATCTGCATATCTCAGGTTATTGACATTTCTCCTGGCTATCTTGATCCCAGCTTGTGCTTCTTCCAGTCCAGCGTTTCTCATGATGTACTCTGCATATATGTTAAATAAACAGTGTGACAATATACAGCCTTGACGAACTCCTTTTCCTATTTGGAACCAGTTTGTTGTTTCATGTCTAGTTCTAACTGTTACTTCCTGATGTGCACACAGATTTCTCAAGAGGCAGGTCAGGTGGTCTGGGATTCCCATCTCTTTCAGAATTTTCCACAGTTTATTGTGATCCACACAATCAAAGGCTTTGAATAAAGCAGAAATAGATGTTTTTCTGGAACTTTCTTGCTTTTTCCATGATCCAGCGGATGTTGGCAATTTGATTTCTGGTTCCTCTGCCTTTTCTAAAACCAGCTTGAACATCAGGAAGTTCATAGTTCACGTATTTCTGAAGCCTGGCGTGGAGAATTTTGAGCATCACTTTACTAGCATGTGAGATGAGTTCAATTGTGCGGTAGTTTGAGCATTCTTTGGCATTGCCTTTCTTTGGGATGGGAATGAAAACTGACTGTTTACATTTCTGTGGCCACTGCTGAGTTTTCCAAATTTGCTGGCATATTGAGTGCAGCACTTTCACAGCATCATCTTTCAGGATTTGAAATAGCTCAACTGGAATTCTATCACCTCCACTAGCTTTATTCCTGTGATGCTTTCTAAGGCCCACTTGACTTCACATTCCAGGATGTCTGGCTCTAGGTCAGTGATCACACCATCGTGATTATCTTGGTCGTGAAGAGCTGTTTTGTACAGTTCTTCTGTGTATTCTTGCCGCCTTTTCTTAATATCTTCTGCTTCTGTTAGGTCCATACCATTTCTGTTCTTTATCGAGCCCATCTTTGCATGAAATGTCCCCTTGGTATCTCTAATTTTCTTAAAGAGATCTCTAGTCTTTCCCATTCTGTTGTTTTCCTCTATTTCTTTGCATTGATCACTGAGGAAGGCTTTCTTATCTCTTCTTGCTATTCTTTGGAACTCTGCATTCAGATGCTTATATCTTTCCTTTTCTCCTTTGCTTTTCACTTCTCTTCTTTTCACAGCTCTTTGTAAGGCATCCCCAGACAGCCATTTTGCTTCTTTGCATTTCTTTTCCATGGGAATGGTCTTGATCCCTGTCTCCTGTACAATGTCACGAACCTCATTCCATAGTTCATCAGGCACTCTATATATCAGATCTAGGCCCTTAAATCTATTTCTCACTTCCACTGTATAATCATAAGGGATTTGATTTAGGTTCAATCTGAATTTGGCAATAAGGAGTTCATGATCTGAGTCACAGTCTGCTCCCAGTCTTGTTTTTGTTGACTGTATAGAGCTTCTCCATCTTTGGCTGCAAAGAACATAATCAATCTGATTTCGGTGTTGACCATCTGGTGAATTAGTTATTACTGTGAATCAAAAGAATATTTGGAGGTTGTAAAGACCTCACTAGACCTACTCCCATAATTTACATTTTAAGATAACAAGATTAGCCAGAAGGTTTTTTCTAGAGACTGTCTTCAAGCAGGATACATTATTGTTATATAATCCTAAGGAATGTAGAGAGAAAAAAAGTTTGTCCTTTCTTCCTCCTTGAGAATTTCAGAGCCCTCTGTCTTTGGAGACCCCTACTTCTTATCAACCTGCCTAGGAAATGACTCTCTCAGGATGCTCAAGAGAATTCTCTAGCATCACAACTCAAAAATATCAGTTTTTTGGTGATGCCTCTGGTTTTGAATATGCTGTTTAGGTTTGTCATAGCTTTCTTTCCAAGGAGAAAATGTCCTTTAATTTCATGGCTACAGTCAATGTCCACAATGATTTTGTGATCTCCACAGTCAAAGGCTTTAGCATAGTCATTCCCCCCTTTTCTTTTAGGAGAATTATGTTTCCAAGGGAAAGAGGTGTCGTTTTCATTCCATAACTAGTTCCTGCTCTTTAGGGGAGTGATCCCTAAATTGTTAAGGCAACATATTATCCTAACCCTTATACTGAGGGTCTCTGATCCAGGGGCCCCAAGTAATAGTTGGAGGAGGCTGTGGCACTAGTAGGAGCTTAGACAAGCATTTGTAAATTAAAAGCTTTTAGATGGTTGGAAAACCCCATTATACAGTTACAGACATAAGGCAAAATAGTCATTAAACCAAGTTAAAATCAAAATGAAAAATCACATTATGACCATAGTTACATCAGTCCATCTTAAGGTTGTTAGATATCATTAGATGAAGAACAGGCATCACATGTGATTGTTGTCCAAGGTATTTGCAGACTTGGAGAAAGTCTTTTCCTTGAAGTGGAGATGTCCACTACAGGAAGCCTTCCACTGATGAAGAGGGGAGCACTCCACAGACCCAGCAGTTAGACTGATTGTGAAATGCTGTGTAGGAGTGAGCCCAGGACAGGAAGACGTTGTCTTGAGGATCAAATGACAGACTCAGGATTTTTGGAATCAGCAGAAGAAGGCTCACATAGATTATCAGGCCCATCTGAAAAGTACAAAGTCAGAGCATAGAAAGTAAAGACATAAAATGAAGTCACTTAGTTCTGGTCAGGGTGCTACCTCTTAACTCGAGTGTGATGTACCCATGAATCAGTTCCTGGCACTTTGACAGCTGTGGGAGAAGAAAGAATAACCTGGGGAGGGCCTTTCCATAGGGACCCAAGGGATGGGCCCCCAGACCCCAAGGTTTTTATGAGGACCTCTGTTCCTGGCTCAAATAGAGGCTTGCTTGACTCAGAGGCTGGGTCAGGAGTCGTCTCCCAGAATTCTGTTAATGCCTGTTGAAAAGCTGAGAGCTGAGTTACATAACTAGTAAATTCCAAGGCTTCAGGGTCTATAACAATGTCTCTGTGTAAGAAAGGCCTTTCATAAATACATTCAAAGGGGGACAGTCCCTCCTTTTTGGGGCAGTTTGAGCCCTCACTAAAGCTATGGGTAGGACTTTAATCCAATTGTCCTGCGTCTCTTGGGTTAATTTGTGCAGATGTCTTTCGATAATGTCATTAGCTTTTTCAACCTTTCCTGAGGATTGGGGTCTCCAGGAGCAATGTAAGTGATATTCTATTCCTAGAGCCTTAGACACCCCCTGAGTTACAGCAGCTTTAAAGGAGGAGCCATTGTCACTCTGAAGGCTCCGTGGCAGCCCAAACCTGGGGATAATTTCATGGATTAAAATCTTTATAACCTCCTTAGCCTGTTCACTATGACAGGGAAACGCTTCAGTCCATCCAGTAAAAGTATCCACCCAAACTTGTAAGCAAGAATATCCATTAGCTTTTGGCATATGAGTAAAATCAATTTCCCAGTCCTCCCCAGGATACTTCCCACTTCGTTGTAATTCAGATTTTGCTAGCTTTTCAGTCTTTGGGTTATTTTTCTGACAAACCTCACACCTTTTGATAATGTTCTTTAAAGATTTCATTAGATTTTTACCTTCAACCAAACGAGAAGCCATCTGGTAAGTACTCTCTGCACCCAAATGAAAACTCTGTTGTAAAACCTTAAGAATTTTCCACTGAGCATTTTCAGGAATTATTAATCGTCCATCCTTGGACTGTAACCAGCCTTTATCAGTAATCTTTGCTCCTGTTTTCTCATATCTTTCTAATTCTTCCTCAGTGTATTGTGGTTTTTCCTGTTCCACAAGACCTGTCCAGATCAAAGGCATCTATGGTGAAGGAGTTACGTAAAGTGTCAATTTTCTGGCCTGACAGTAAGCCAACTGATTACTTTCAGCTCCTTTACTCCCATCTCTGTTGTGTCCTTTGCAATGCATAACAGCTACTTCTTCAGGGCAATATATAGCAGTTAAAAGTCTCTCAATTTCTCTGAAATGTCTAATAGGTTCTCCTGTTACTGTTTTAAACAGTCTTTCTTTCCATTTTGCAGTATGAACATATAAAGTCAAATAAGCATACTTAGAATCAGTGTAGATATTTACCCACTTCCTTTTGCTTAACTCTACAGCTCGGGTCAGAGCCACAAGCTCCGCTAACTGAGCACTGGTTCCCTGGGGGAGAGATTTTGCTTCCAAAACCTGTTCAGCAGTCACCACAGTGTAACCTGCTTTACGCTTTCTATCTGGAACAAAAGAACTGCCATCTGTAAATATTTCCATGTCAGGATTGTCTAATGGGGTATCCATTAGATCTTCTCTAGCTGCATAGTTTAAAGTTAGGAATTGGGAACAATCTTGATCAGATAGGTGTTTCATTTTCCTTCTCAGGAAGGAAAGTGGCAGGATTTAAATTTCCACAAACTTTAAGCTTAGTTACTGGTCCCTCTAACAACAATGACTGATATTTAAGAAGCCTACTGTCTGTCATCCAAATATTAACCTTAGAATTTAAGATTCCACTCACATCATGAGAAGTCAGTATAGTAAGGTTTTGTCCATTACTTATTTTTAAAGCTTCAGGTGCTAACAAAACCGCTGCCCTAAATACTCTTAGGCAGTGGGGCCACCCACGTGAAATTACATCTAATTCTCTTCTTAGATAAATAATAGGTTGCTGGTGAGGCCCTCGGGGTTGTGTCAAAACTCCCAAGGCCATACCTTTTCTTTCAGTGACAAACAAATTAAATTCTAACCCTGTGGGCAAGCTCAGAGTGGGAGCTTGCAGGAGAGCAGTCTGAAGAACCTTAAAAGCCTTTTGAGTATTTGGAGACTAAACCAGTTTGTCAGGTTGGGCCTGCTGAGTTTCAGCTATAGTGAAAGTGACGTCGCTCAGTCCTGTCCAACTCTTTGCGACCACATGGGCTGTAGCCTACCAGACTCCTCTGTCCATGGTATTTTCCAGGCAATAGTCCTGGAGTGGATTGTCATTTCCTTCTCCAGGGGATCTTCCCAACTCAGGGATCGAACCCAGGTTTTCCACATTGTAGACAAACACTTTACCATCTGAGCCACCAGGTAAGTCAACAAAGTCGACTCTTTGCGACCCCATGGACTGCAGCCTACCAGGCTCCTCTGTCCGTGGATTTCCCAGGCAAGAGTACTGGAGTAGGGCACCATTGCCTTCTCCAGCGACAGTAACCTGTGATTCCCCAAAATCCTCTCAATTATCTTAAAGTCATAGGTAGGAGATGACTTAGTATAAGTTTAGTTCTCTCAGAGCCTATGGCCCTAGTCCCTTCAGATAAGATTAGGCCCAAATATCTAATAGATTGTTGACAAAATGAGCCTTTTCTTTTGATGCCTTGTAACCACAGCCTGCCAGAAAGTTTAAGAAGTCTTCTGAGGCTCGTGAACCAGCTTCCTCTGTCTTAGCACAGAGCAAAATATCATCTACATATTGTAACACCACTTCTTTGGAGCTATTAAAGCTTTGTAGATCTCGTGACAAACTTTGTCCAAGTAAGTGAGGACTGTCACAAAATCCCTCGGGCAAAACTGTCCAGGTTAACTGAGAAGCTGGCTGCATAGGTTCCTCAAAGGCAAATATAAATTGACTTTCCTCTGCCAAAGGCACTGAATAGAAGACATCTTTTAAATCAATTATTGAGAAATATTTGGCTTGTTCAGGAATTTCAGACAATAGAGTGTAAAGACTAGGCACCACGGGGTGTAAAGGAAATACAGCCTCATTTATTATTCATAAATCTTGGACTAGTCTTCATTTACCATTTGATTTCTTTATACCCAAAATAAGAGTGTTGTATGGACTATTATAGGGAATTAATAGTCCCTGCTTCTTTAAATTCTCAATGATGGATTTTAACCCTTCCTTAACCTCAGGTTTCAGTGGATACTGCTTCTTATGTGGAAATAAGTGCAGATCTTTGAGCTTGAATACTACAGCAATAGCATTTTGTGCTCGACCCACAGATTTTTCCATCAGCCCATACTCTAGGACTTACATTTTGTTCAATTAAAGGGAGAGAAAGGGAGGTCTCCATATTCATGAAAACAGAGTCATGGACCTTGTTCAGTATATCCCTCTCCAAAAGGGGTGAGGGAGACTGGGGCATAATCAGAAACTCATGTGAAAATAGCAAAGAGTAAGTTACAACTTACAGAACTGAAATAATACCTTTTGGCTCACCCAGACAGTCCCATTATGCAAGCAGATTAGGAAGAAAGTGGGCCAGGGGCTTCAGGAAGCACAGAGTAAGTTGCCCCAGTGTCTAAAAGGAAATGGATGGATTGGACCCAACACAGTTATTAATACCTGGGGTTCCTCAGGTGTAATTAGGATGGGAGCTTGTGTGGGGATCCCTGAGCACCTTCAGTCCTGATTGTCTTGAGAGTCCAACCCCTGAAACCTATGCCTCTGGGGGCAGTCTGTCTTCCAGTGTGGTCCTTTTTAGACTGGACATGGAGCCGGGGGCGACTTAGATGTCTGAGGGCAATTCTGCTTGAGGTACCCCTCCTTTCCACAGTAATAGCAAGCCCATCCCTTTTCACCTGGGTCCTTCGGGACATTTTTCTCAGGCTGTTTAAGAACGGTTCTCATAGCCATTGTGAGGGCTTCTGCCTGTTCCTTTGTCTTGTTTCTGCCTTTTTTCTTTTCCTTATATCCCCTACCATAATAGACTGTCTGAGCCAGTTGTAAAAGATTATCTAAAGACTGATTTGGTCCATACACCCATTTTAATAGCTCACGCCTGATATCTGGAGCCGACTGAGTGAGAAATCTATCTTTTAAGATCACTTTTTCCTCTTCACTTTCAGGGTCAATCTCAGTGAATCTGAGAAGGGCTTCTCTCAGTCTATCTAGGAATTTACCAGGAGCTTCCTTCTCCTCCTGTTCTCTGTCTGACAATTTGCCATAGTTTAAAGGCTTAGCACCCGCCTGCCTGAGTCCTTCAAGAATACATCTGACAAAATGACTCTGATCCCATCTTCCTTTAGCTGTGTTGTCGTCTGGTTCTGTAGTTGGGACCGCCTGATTCCCAGTGGGGAGGGCGGTTATTTCATCATCCCTCTTCCCTACTCATTCATTACCAAACCATTCATCTCCATAAGCAACCGCTTTTCCCAAAACTTGAGTCTTTGAGTTGGGAGTCAGTGTTTTTCCCAAGATATACATCACATCCTTCCAAGTAAGGTCATAAAGCAGAGCAATACCTTTAAAAGCTCTAATATATTTTTCTGGGTCCTCTAAATAGTCTCCCAGATCCTCCTTGATTTTTTTTTTTATTTCTTGATAAGAGAAAGGCTTATTAACTCTCATAGACTGATTGTTTCTCCCTGTGGGTGCTTCACAAAGAGACAACAGCTTGTGTAGCTGTTCCTCAGTTTCTCTGGCTGCTCTACACATATGATCTTAGGGGTAGATTGGAGAAACCTACTTTTCTTTGTCTCTTTGTTTCTTGTCCTCCATCTCATCTAGCAAAGTAGGAGGACAGGAGGGAGCTGAAGGTATCACACCAAAATCTATATCCTTAGGACACAAGTCTGGCATATTTCACAGAGAGAAAAAGAGCAACACATATGCTACTTCTACCCATTTCCCTTGTTTTCTGCAGAATCGGTCTAATTGTAAAACAGTATGATACTTAAGAGACCCTCCAACTGGCCACCGTTTGCCCTCCTCCAGTGGGTACCACGGCCATGCAGTATCACATGGGAAGACCAGGTGTGTCTTCTTTAAGTATAAAGAAGATAGAGAAAGCTTCTGACATAGGCATCCGAAGGGGGCAGAAAGTGTTAGCAATGGAATTATATACTCTCTAATTATTACAGGGAATCAAAAGAATGTCCAGAGGTTGTAAAGACCTCACTAGACCTACTCCCATAATTTACATTTTAAGATAACAGGATTAGCCTTAAGGTTTTTTCCAGAGACTGTCCTCAAGCAGGATACATTATTGTTATATAATCCTCAGGAATGTAGAGAGAAAAAAAGTTTGTCCTTTCTTCCTCCTTGAGAATTCCAGATCCCTCTCTCCTAGGGGACCCCTAGACTTCTTATCAACCTGCCTAGGAAATGACTCTCTCAGGATACTCAAGAGTATGCTCTAGCACCACAATTCAAAAGTATCAATTTTTTGGTGATGCCTCTGCTTTTGAATATGCTGTTTAGGTTTGTCATAGCTTTCTTTCCAAGGAGAAAATGTCCTTTAATTTCATGGCTACAATCAGTGTCCACAATGATTTTGTGATTTTTTGATGCATAGTCAATGAAGCAGAAGTAGTGCTTTTCTGGATTTCCCTTGTTTTGTCTATGATTCAATGAGTATTTTCAATTTGACCTCTGGCTCCTCTGCCTTTTCTAAAGCCAGTTTGTACATCTGGAAATTCTCGGTTCACGTACTGCTGAAGTCTAGCTTGAAGGATTTTGAAAATAAACTTGCTAGTGTGGAAAATTAGCAAAGTTGTATTCTTTGGTATTGCCATTATTTGATATTGGAATAAAAACTGACCTTCTCCAGTCCTGTAGTCACTGCTCAGTTTTTCAAATTTGCTGGCATATTGAATACAAGACTTTAGAAGCAGCATCTTTTAGGATTTGAAATAGCTCAGCTGGAATTCCATCACCTTCACTAGCTTTGTTGGCCCACTTGACTTCACACACCGGGATGTCTGGCTCTAGGTGAGTGACCACACCATTGTGGTTATCCGAGTCATTAAGATCTTATTTATATAGTCCTTCTGTGTATTCTTGTCACCCTTTCCTAATCTCTTCTGCTTCTTTTAGGTCCTTAGCGTTTCTTTCCTTTATTGTGCCCATCTTTGATGAAATGTTCCCTTTATATTTCAAATTTTCTTGAAGAGATCTCTAGTCTTTCCCATTCTATTGTTTTCCTATAGTTCTTTGCATTGTTCACTTAAGAAGACTTTCTTATCTCTCCTTGTTATTTTTTGGAACTCTGCATTCAGTTTGGTATATCTTTCCCTTTTTCCTTTGTCTTTCACTTCCTTTCTCAGCTATTTGTAAAACCTCCTCGAACAACCATTTTACTGTTTTGCATTTCTTTTTCTTTGTAATGCTTTTGGTCACTACCTCCTGTACAATGCTGCAAACCCCCATTATTCTTCAGGAACTCTGTCTATCAGATATAATTCCTTGAATCTATTTGTCACCTCCACTGTATAATCATAAGGGATTTGATTTAGGTCATACCTGACTGGCTTAGTGGATTTCCCTACTTTCTTCAATTTAAGTCTGAATTTTGCAATAAGGAACTCATGATCTGAGCTACCTTCAACTCCTTGTCTTGTTTTTTTTTTTTTTTTCTGACTGTATAGAGCTTCTCCATCTTTGGCTGCAAATATAACCAATCTGATTTTGATATTGACCATCTGTTGACGTCCATGTGTAGAGTTGTCTCCTGTGTTGTTGGAAAATGGCGTTTGTTATTACCATCGCGTTCTCTTGACAAAACTCTGTTAGCCTTTACCCTGCTTCATTTTGTATCCCAAGGCCAAACTTGCCAGTTAGTCTGGGTATCTCTTGACTTCCTACTTTTGCATTCCAATCCCCTATGATGAAAAGGATACACACACACACACACACACACACACACACACACATATATATTTGGTGTTAGTTCTAGAAGGTCTTGTATACACTATTCTCACAGGGTAACAGTTCTAAATGAGTGCCTTAGCTGTGTCTTTAATGGATTATTTCATTGCTTTATCAGACCAGTGGCTTTAGGATAGTGTAGTGTGTAATTATTGGAGAAGGAAATGACAACCCACTCCAGTGTTCTTGCCTGGAGAATCCCAGGGATGGGGGAGCCTGGTGGGCTTCTGTCTATGGGGCCGCACAGAGTTGGACACCACTGAAGTGACTTAGAAGCAGCAGCAGCAGCAGTAGCAGTGTGTAATTAGAACCAGGTTACCACTGCTGCACCTTCTTTACTTTAAAGTAGGCCAGTCTCTTTGTTTGATGTCACATTAGGTGATGTTCAGTATCAGTGAAACACTCAATAAGCCTTTGCTTTGGGTTTTATATAGAGAAAAAGCAAACATTTACCAAGTCAGGATGAATTATTTAGTGTATTCAAGGACTTCTCAGGTGGCACAGTGGTAAAGAATCCACTTGCCAAAGTAGAAGACACAAGAGATGCAGGTTCAATGTCTGGGTTGGGAAGATCCCATGGAGAAGGAAATGACAACCCACTCCAGTTTTCTTGCCTGGAAAATTCCATGGACAGAGAAGCCTGGTGAACTATAGTCCATGGGGTTGCAAAGAGTAGGACACAACTAAGCATGCATGCACACACACACATATTCAAGTTACTACTAAGTGGACGGTTGGTCTCAAGGAATAGGGTCATATCAGCGATTCAAAAATAGTCTTTGCTGCTGGCATGTTGAATATTTGAAAGCTATATTTGCAATATCATCTTTGGTGTATGCCACTTTATGTTGTTGGCCACAATAGGTACTTGGCTCTTTTTTATTCTGGTTTTCATCCAGCCCTAAATATATTTTTAGTTCAAGTATAGCTGATTTACAATATTAGTTTCCAGTTTACAACATAGAGATTCCAAATTTGTGTATATGATACTCCATTTATAGTTATAAAATATTGGCTATATGCCCTGTACTGTAAAATATATTATTTTACTTCATTTTATTCATAGCATTTTGTACCTCTTAAACTCCTACACCTATTTCCCCCCCTGCCCTCCTCTTTCCTCACTAATAATCACTAACTTGTTCTCTATACTCGTGAGTCTGTTTCTTTTGTGTGTATGTGTGTGTGTGAGTTACATTCATGTTTATTAATTATATTCCACATGTAAGTGAGATATTCCTCTTTATGTTTTGAGTTATTTCAGTAAGTATAATACCCTCTGGGTCAATTCACATTGTTGAAAAATGACATATTTTTATTCTTTTTTATGGATGAGCAATATCCATTGTGTGTGTGTGTGTGTGTGTGTGTATCACATGTTCTTTATCCATTCATCTGTTGATAGGCATTTAGATTGCTTATATATCTCAGTTATTATAAATAATACTGCTATGAACATTGAGGTGCATCTATCTTTTCAAATTAGTGTTTTCATTTTCTTCAGATAAACAATGGATGCTCTGTTCTTCTGCACATTGTGCCAGTACTATGTGGGTGATGAAAAATACTTGCTGCTTTCAACTGGAAAAGTCATCCTATTTAGTCGTTTAGTGACACGTTTGTGATAGGTGCATTCTGAAGGATATCACCATGAGACATAAACATCTTTACAGTTTGTTTCTATTTCCATAGGACCAACCACATGATTCTTCCCCAGGCTACCTGATCCTTGATCTTGCAGTCTTCCTTCTTTCAGGCTCCCTACCAACTATCCAAAACACTGAATTTAAACAAATTCTAATCTCAGGCTACTTCTGTTTCTACAAGTGTACTGACTAACACTCTGGATAATTTGTGATTATCCAAATTCTGGACTGGGATAATCTCCTCCACATGGCTTTCTTTCATCCCTAAGTGCGCTTGTAGTATAGCCATTGCCCATTTTCTGCTTCTACCCATATGCCAAGCCAGCCCATCTGTAAACTGAACTCAGTCTTTCTCCTCCATTATCAGCTGGTTGAATGTGACCCACCTCTTCCAATAGCCATTAAGTATAAGCTGAAGGAGAGAGTCCAGGGTTACAGTGGCAGATGGCATGGGAGTCAAGGGCCTATTTTGTGACTGATTCTCCTATTGAGATTTTCCATAACCTCTGCATAATAACATAAAATAGAGTCTTATGCAGGGCTTCCCAGCTAGCAGAGTGGTAAAGAATCCAGCTACCAATGCAGGATATGGAGGTTTGATTCTTGGGTCAGGAAGATTCCCTGGAGAAGGAAATGGTAAACACTCCAGTATTCTTGCCTGGGAAATCTTATGGACAAATGGACCGGGTGGGTTATAGTCCATGGGGTTGCAAAGAGTAGGACACAACTGAGCATGCATACATACACAGAGTTTTATGGATCAGTTCAGTTCAGTTGTGCAGTTGTGTCCGACTGTTTGCGACCCCATGGGCTGCAGCATGCCAGGTTTACCAGTCCATCACCAACTCCCAGATCCTACTCAAACTCATATCCATTGAGTTGGTGATGCCATCCAACAATCTTATCCTCTGTCGTCTCCTTCTCCTCCTGCCTTCAATCCTTCCCAGCATCAGGGTCTTTTCAAATGAATCAGTTCTTTGCACCAAGTGGCCAAAGTATTGGAGTTTCAGTTTCAATATCAGTCCTTCCAATGAATATTCAGGACTGATTTCCTTTAGGATTGACTGTTTTGACCCCCTTGTAGTCCAAGGGACTCTCAAGAGTCTTCTCCAACACCACCATTCAAAAGCATCAATTTTTGGCCGCTCAGCTTTCTTTATAGTCCAACTCTCACATCCATACATGACTACTGGAAAAACCACAGCTTTGACTAGATGGGCCTTTGTCAGCAAAGTAATGTCTCTGTTTTTTAATATGCTGTCTAGGTTGGTCATAACTTTTCTCCTAAGGAGGAAGCGTCTTTTAATGTCATGGCTGCAGTCACCATCTGCGATGAATTTGGAGCTGCAAAAAAGTAAAGTCTGTCATGGTTTTCATTGTTTCCCCATCTATTTGCCATGAAGTTATGGGACCAGATGCCATGATCTTTGTTTTCTGAGTGTTGAGCTTTAAGCCAACTTTTTCACTCTCCTCTTTCACTTTCATCAAGAGGTTTTTTAGTTCTTCTTCACTTTCTGTCATAAGGGTGGTGTCATCTGCATATCTGAGGTTATTGATATTTCTCCCAGCAATCTTGATTCCAGCTTGTATTTCATCCAGTACAGCATTTCTCATGAGGTACTCTGCATATACACTAAATAAGTAAGTTGACAATATATAGCCTTGATGTACTCCTTTCCCGATTTGGATCACAGTGGTACAAATGGCAGTGTTACTTACACTACAGCCTGGGCTTGCTACAAAGTGCTTTCTTGATCTGAAGTCCACCCAGAGCTGCAGAATTTTGTGTCACCCATTATATGGGTCAGAACAGTATTCCAAATTATGTAATATGCTTTCCACAGAATCTATAGAAGCCTAGCAGGATTTGTGTTTCTTTGTTAGTGGTTCAAAATGTTGGTTGCTATAATTTGTCTTTTATATTGGGAAGATATCCTGTCATGATGCAGACACCCAGATCTTTTAAAATTCACTGATGTGGTTGGCTCTTGAATCTTTGTATGTTTATCTCCCATGTTCTGGAATGCATACTTCCTACCAAGGCTTCTAATGTACTTTTCAATTCTTGCTAAGCCCATCTGATTAACATCACATCATGATATGCTGGATCAGTAGAATGTTTTGCAGCATATTCAGGTTGTCTAGATATCTTTAGACTATTTTATGATAGGGAACAGGAGAGTTACCACTGCCATAGGGTGTGGTCCATCCCAAATAGACCATCTAAGTGAATGAGATCTGTTTCTATTCTAACTTCTGACTAGGATTGAAAAAGAACACATTTGCCTTATCTGTGACTACATGCCAGGTACCTGACAGCCTTGCTATCCTGCTGTAGAAATAATATCACCGCTGGCACAGCAGCTAGAAATAGAGCTAGTACACAGTTAAGTTTGTTATAGTCCACTGCCATCTTTTATGATCCAGCTAGTTTTCATATGGGCTAAAGAATCCACTCCAGTATTCTTGCCTGGGAAATCCCATAAACAGAAGAGCCTGATGGGTACAGCCCATAGGGTCACAAAAGAGTCAGACATGACTTTGTGACTAAGCAAAAGCAAACTCAGACTAGTTAATTAAATACAAGTACTATGAGGATTACCACCCCACTATCCTTAGGTCTGTATGGTTTGCATTAATCAGTACCACTCCACAGGAGATAACATTGTTTTACTTTCTTGTTTGTAGAAGTAAACAGTTTCAGAGACTTTCAGTTGGCCTTCTTGACTGTAAGAGCTCTATCCCAAGGAACCAATATGGAGCTACCTGCCAACTACTGAGTATATTCATTCCAATTTTACATTTGTGGCTTGTGAAAATGACTACTGGATGGAGATGAACTCAGTAGACTCACTGTGTATCAGACCTAGACCAAGACTCCTCCATTTATTACCTACTCACATATACTCCCAGTCCATTTGGGGATCATAAATGACACCTTGTGTCCCTGAGTAACAATGTTAATTCAGACCCTCTGCCCAGAAGTCCTCAAAATGTTTAGTGTTCCCCTATGCATAGTACAATCTTACACAAGAAAGTGGTCACAGGCTTTTTTGAGGAATGATTGTAAGAATCATTATTATATACTTGCCATGGCATGGCAAGTTTATCCCTCAAGGAGACCTGAACTCTTCTTCAGAAAAATGGGTTATAGGCTCAGTTCTAGAAACTGAGCAACTGCCCTCAGTCAACCTAGATTTCTTTCAACTTCATAGTTTGAGCATTCTATTTGAGTATTCTATTAACCATCTCCATTGTTCTCTGAAGATCACACTCCCTTCTGATACTGTTCTGATCCTGCTGCTCATAGTAGTTAAACTTGCCTTGCTTCTGATGGCAAAGCAGGGAGTCCATTCTTAATAGCATCTCCCACTATCACGACTGAGCTTCACAATGGTGCTTGTGCCCATCTCACAATAAAGTTCTTCATTGTTTGATAAATGATGTCTTTTCTGGGCCCTCCAAGAAAAACAATTATCTGGTAGTTTTTTATCCTTACCTAATATATCTACTTTAACATAATCATGTGCTCCCCATCCTGAGCACATGTATACCTGTGATGGATTCATTTTGATATTTGGCAAAACTAATACAATTATGTAAAGTTTAAAAATAAAATAAAATAAAAAAATAAAATAAAATTACAAAAAAAAAAAAAAGAAAAAAAACATAATCAATTCTCTAAGCTTTTTGATCTATTATTTTATGTTCTTCCATGGCCATTTTGTCATTTCTGCTTTACTTAGTAAGGCTCAATGAAGCACAAGTTGGAATCAAGATTTCCAGGAGAAATATCAATAATTTCAGATACACAGATGACACCAACCTTATGGCAGGAAATGAAGAAGAACTAAAGAGCCTCTTGATGAAAGTGAAAGAGGAGAGTGAAAAAGTTGGCTTAAGCTCAACATTCAGAAAATGAAGATCATGGTATCCAATCCCATCACTTCATGGCAAATAGATGGAGAAACAGTGGAAACAGTGTCAGACTTTATTTTTTGGGGCTCCAAAATCACTGCAGATGGTGATTGCAGCCATGACATTAAAAGACGCTTGCTCCTTAGGAGAAAAGTTATGACCAATCCAGACAGCATATTAAAAAGCAGAGATGTTACTTTGCCAACAAATATCCATCTAATCAAGGCTATGGTTTTTCCAGTGGTCATGTATGAATGTGAGAATTGGACTGTGAAGAAGGCTGAGCACCGAAGAATTGATGCTTTTGAACTGTGGTGTTGGAGAAGACTCTTGAGAGTCTCTTGGACTACAAGGAGATCCAACCAGTCCATCGTAAAAGAGATCAGTCCTGGGTGTTCATTGGAAGGACTGATGTTGAAGCTGAAACTCCAAAAATTTGGCCACCTGATGTGAAGAGCTGACTAATTTGAAAAGACTCTGATGCTGGGAAAGATTGAGGGCAGGAGGAGAAGGGGAAGACAGAAGATGAGATGCCTGGATGGCATCACTGACTCAATGGACATGGGTTTGTTTGGACTCTGGGAGTTGGTAATGGACAGAGAGGCCTGGCGTGCTGTGGTTCATGGGTTCGCAAAGAGTTGGACACGACTGGGTGACTGAACTGAACTTAACTAGTAAGGTTAATTGCCTACTCTGTCTTTCTAAGAGTCATTCTAGTAGCCTAGTAGTATCATCTATTGTGACCCCATTTTATAGATTATGAGTTAGCAATTTTTTTTTCTTTAAAGGGTCGGTTCAGTTCAGTCGCTCAGTCATGTCCGACTCTTTGGGACCCCATGAATGGCATCACACCAGGCCTCCCTGTCCATCATCAACTCCCGGAGTTCACTCAAACTCAAGTCCATTGAGTTGGTGATGTCATCCAGCCATCTCATCCTCTGTCGTCCCCTTCTGCTCCTGCCCCCAATCCCTTGCAGCATTAGAGTCTTTTCCAATGTGTCAACTCTTTGCATGAGGTGCCCAAAGCACTGGAGTTTCAGCCTTAGCATCATTCCTTCTAAAGAAAATCCAGGACTGATCTTCTTTAGAATGGACTGGTGGATTTCCTTGCAGTCCAATGGACTCTCAAGAGTCTTCTCCAACAGCACAGTTCAAAAGAATCAATTCTTTAGCCCTCAGCTTTCTTCACAGTCCAACTCTCCCATCCATACATGACTACTGGGAAAACCACACCCTTGACTAGGAGGACCTTTGTTGGCAAAGTAATGTCTCTGCTTTTGAATATGCTGTCTATGTTGGTCATATCCCTCCTTCCAAGGACTAAGCATCTTTTAATTTCATGGCTGCAGTCACCATCTGCTATGATTTTGGAGCCAAAATAAATAAATAAATAAAGTCTGACACCGTTTCCACTGTTTCCCCATCTATTTCACATGAAGTGGTGGGACCAGATGCCATGATCTTAGTTTTCTGAATGTTGAGCTTTAAGCAAACTTTTTCACTCTCCTCTTTCACTTTCATCAAGAGACTCTTTAGTTCTTGTTCATTTTCTGCCATAAGGGTGGTGTCATCAGCATATATCAGGTTATTGATATTTCTCCTGGCAATCTTCATTCCAGCTTGTGCTTCCTCCAGCCCAGCGTTTCTCATGATGTACTCTGCATATAAGTTAAATAAGCAGGGTGACAATATACAGCCTTAGCATACTCCTTTTCCTATTTGGAACCAGTCTGTTGTTCCATGTCCAGTTCTAACTGTTGCTTCCTGATCTGCATATAGGTTTCTCAAGAGGCAGGTCAGGTGGTCTGGTATTCCCATCTCTTTCAGAATTTTCCAAAGTTTATTGTGATCCACACTGTCAAAGGCTTTGGCATAGTCAATAAAGCAGAAATAGATTTTTTTTCTGGAACTCTCTTGCTTTTTCCATGATCCAGTGGATGTTGGCAATTTGATCTCTGGTTCCTCTGCCCTTTCTAAAACCAGCTTGAACATCTGGAAGTTCACGGTTCATGTATTGCTGAAGCCTGTTTCGGATAATTTTGAGTATTACTTTACTAGCGTGTGAGATGAGTGCAAATGAGTGCAGTAGTTTGAGCATTCTTTGGCATTGCCTTTCTTTGGGATTGGAATGAAAACTGACCTTTTCCAGTCCTGTGGCCACTGCTGAGTTTTCCAAATTTGCTGGCATATTGAGTGCAGCACTTTCACAGCATCATCTTTCAGGATTTGAAATAGCTCACCTGGAATTCTATCACCTCCACTAGCTTTGTTCGTAGTGATGCTTCCTAAGGCCCACTTGAATTCGCATTCCAGAATATCTGGCTCTAGGTGAGTATTAACACCATGGTGATTATCTGGGCTGTGAAGATCTTTTTTGTACAGCTCTTCTGTGTATTCTGGTCACATCTTCTTAATATCTTCTTCTTATGTTAGGTCCATATCATTTCTGGCAGAATGTGGCCACTGGAGAAGGGAATGGCAACCACTTCAGTATTCTTTCTTTGAGAACCCCATGAACAGTATGAAAAGGCAAAAAAATAACACATGGAAAGATGAACTCCCCAGGTCAGTAGGTGCCCAATATGCTACTGGAGATCAGTGGAGAAATAACTCCAGAAAAAATGAAGGGATGGACCCACGGCACAAACAACACCCAGTTGTGGATGTGACTAGTGATAGAAGCAATGCCCAATGTTGTAAAGAGCAATATTGCATATGAACCTGGAATATTAGGTCCATAAATCAAGGAAAATTGGAAGTGGTCAAACAGGAGATGCCAAGAGTGAACATTGACATTCTAGGAATCAGTGAACTAAAATGGAGTAGAATGGGTGAATTGAACTCAGATGACCATTAAATCTACTACTGCCGGCAGGAATCCCTTAGAATAAATGGCGTAGCTATCATAATCAACAAAAGAGTCCAAAATGCAGTACTTGGATGCAATCTCAAAAACCACAGAATGGTCTCTGTTCGTTTCTAAGGCAAACCATTCAATATCACGGTAATCCAAGTTTATGCCCTGACCAGTAATGCTGAAGAAGCTGAAGTTGATTAGTTCTATGAAGATCTACATGACCTTCTAGCACTAACATCCCAAAAAGATGTCCTTTTCATTATAGGGGACTGGAATGCAAAAGTAGGAAGCCAAGAAACACCTGAAGTAACAGGCAAATTTGGCCTTGGAGTACAGAATGAAGCAGGGCAAAGGCTAAAAGAGTTTTGTGAAAAGAATGCACTGGTCATAGCAAACACCCTCTTCCAACAACACAAGAGAAGACTCTAAATGTGGACATCACCAGATGATCAATACCAAATCAGATTGATTATATTTTTTGCAGCCAAAGATGGAGAAGTTCTATACAGTCAACAAACACAAGAACAGGAGCTAACTGTGGCTCAGATCATTAACTCCTTATTGCCAAATTCAGACTTAAATTGAAGAAAGTGGGGAAAACTACTAGACCATTCAGATCGACCTAAATCATATCCCTTATGATTCTACAGTGGAAGTGAGAAATAGATTTAATGGACTAGATCTGATAGACAGAGTGCCTGATGAACTATGGACAGAGATTTGTGACATTGTACAGGAGACAGGGATCAAGACCATCCCCAAGAAAAAGAAGTTCAAAAAAGCAAAATGGCTGTCTGAGTAGGCCTTACAAATAGCTGTAAAAAGAAGAGAAGTGAAAAGCAAAGGAGAAAAGAGAAGATATAAGCATCTGAATGCAGAGTTCCAAAGAATAGCAGGAAGAGATAAGAAAGCCTTCTTCAGCGATCAGTGCAAACAAATAGAGGAAAACGACAGAATGGAAAGACTAGAGATCTCTTCAAGAAAATTAGAGATACCAAGGGAATGTTTCATGCAAGGATGGCCTCAATAAAGGATAGAAATGGTATGAATACAATCTTACCTCAAGAAATAAGGGAAACATTGAATAGACAACCTCACTTTTCACTTAAGAAATTTGGAAAAAAGAGAACAAAAGACGCCCAAAGTTAGTAGAAGTAAAGAAATTATAATGATCAGAGCAGAAATAAATGAAGAAAACAATAGAAGATCAATGAAACAAAAGGCTAGTTCTTTGAGAAGATAAATGAAATTGTCAAGCCATCAGTCAGACTCCTCAAGCAAAAAGGGGAGAAGACTCAAATCAACAAAAGTAGAAATGAAAAAGGAGAAGTTACAGCAAACAATGCAGAAATAGAAAGGGTCAGAGTAGACTCCTATGAGGAACTATATGCCAATAAAATGAACAAATTGGAAGAAAGGGACAGATGCTTTAAAAAGTTCAACCTTCCAAGACTGAACCAGGAAGAAATACAAATTATGAATAAGCCAATAACAAGTACTAAAATCAAAACTGTGGTCAAAAATCTCTCCACAATCAAAAGCCTAGAGCTAGTTGGCTTCACAGGTGAATTCTATCAAAAGTCTAGAGATGCTCTAATACCTAATACCTAGAAAATTGCAGAGGATGGATCATTTCCATACTTCTTCTATGAGGCCACCATCACCCTGATAACAAAACCAGATAAAGGCATCACAAATAAAATAAAATATAATTACAAGCCAATAACACTGATGAACCTAAATGCAAAAATCCTCAACAAAATTCTAGCAAACAGAATCCAACAGCACACTGAAAGGAACGTACACCATGATCAAGACAAACTCATTCCAAGTATGCAAAGATTTTCAATATATGCAACCCAATCAATGTGATTCACAATATCAATAAAAGATAAAAATAATATTATATTCTCAATATATACAGAAAAAGGTTTGGAAAAAATATCCAGCCCCCATTTATGATAAAAAAAAAAAAGCTTTTCAAAAATGGACATATAAGGAATCTACCTCAACATAGTAAAGGCCATATACTGTAAACCCATAGCAAACATTCTCACTGTTGAAACACTGAAAACATCCCCTCTAAGATCAAGAACAAGATAAGGGTTCCCACTCTTGCCGTTATTATTCAACCTATTTTCAGAAGTCCTAGCCATGACAATCAGAGAAGAAAAGGAAGCAAAAAGAATCAAAATTATAAATAAAGAACCAAAATTCTCACTGCTTGCAGACGAAATGATACTGTTCATTGAAAATCCTAAAGATACTATCAGAAAATTACTAGAGCTAATCAGTGAATTTAGCAAAGTCACAAGATACAGAATCAATACACAGAAATCCCTTGCATTCCTATATACCAACAATGAAAAATCAGAAATAGAAATTAAGCAAACAATCCCATTAACTATTGCAACATAAAGAGGAATAAAATATCTAGGAAGAAACCTTCCTAAGGAGACAAAAGAGGTCCATATACAAAGATAAACTTAAAAGGGATTAAAGACCTAAATGTAATACCAGAGGCTAGAAAACACTCTTAGAGTGGGCAGAACACTCTTCATAAATCACAACAAGATTTTCTATGATGAATTTTCTAGAGTAATGGAAAAAACAACAAAAACAAACAACTCGGACCTAATAAACTTAAAAGCTTTTACACAGCAAAGGAAATTATAAAAAAAAATCGAAAACGCAACCCTCAGAATGGGAGAAAATAATAGCAAATGAAGCTACTGATAAACGAATAATCTCTTAAATATACAAGTAGCTCAATAAAAGAAAAACAAACAACCCAATCAAAAAGTGGCCAGAAGACCTAAACAGCCATTTCTCCAAAGAAGACATCAGTTCATTTCAGTCACTCAGTCGTGCCCAACTCTTTATGACCCCATAGACTGCAGTATGCCAGGTTTCCCTGTCATTCACCAACACCTGGAGCTTGTTAAAACACATGTCCATTGAGTCGGTGATTCCATCCAACCATCTCATACTTTGCCGTCCCCTTCTCCTCCTAACTTCAATCTTTGCCAGCATCAGGGTCTTTTCTAATGAGTCAGTTCTTCGCATCAGATGGCCAAAGTATTGGAGCTTCAGTTTCAGCATCAGTCCTTCCAATGAATATTTAGGACTGATTTCCTTTAGGATGGACTGATTGAATCTCCTTGCTGTCCAAAGAACTCTCAAGAGTCTTCTCCAACACCACAGTTCAAAAGCATCAATTCTTTAGTGTTCAGCTTTCTTTATGGTCCAACTCCCACATCCATATGTGACTAATGGAAAAACCATAGCTTTGACTATATGGGACTTTGTCAGCAAAGTAACATCTCTGCTTTTGAATATGCTATCTAGTTTGTCATAGCTTTTCTTCCAAGGAGTAAGCATCTTTTAATTTCATGGCTGCAGTCACCATCTGCAGTGATTTTGGAGCCCAAGAAAATAAAGTCTGTCACTGTTTCCATTGTTTCCTAATCTATTTATCATAAAGTGATGGGACCAGATGCCATGATCTTCCTTTCTTAATGCTGAGTTTTAACCCAGCTTTTTCACTCTCCTATTTCATTTTCATCAAGAGGCTCTTTAGTTCCTCTGATTTCAGCCAAAAGTGTGATGTCATCTGCATATCTGAGGTTATTGACATTTCTCCTGGCCATCTTGATTCCAGCTTGTGCTTTATCCCTCCTAGCCTTTCTCATGATATACTCTACATATAAGTTAAATAAACAAGATGACAATATACAGCCATGAAGTATTCCTTTCCCAATTTGGAACCAGTCCATTGTTCCATGCTGGTTCTAACTGTTGCTTCTTTACCAGAATACCGATTTCTCAGGTGGCAGGTAAGGTGGTCTGGTATTACCAACACTTTAAAAGTGTTCTACAGTTTTTTTGTGATCCACACAGTTAAAGGCTTTAGCATAGTCAATAAAGCAGTAGATGTTTTTCAGGAATCATCTTGCTTTTTCTATGATCCAAGGGATGTTGGCAATTTGATCTCTGGCTCCTCTGCTTTTTCTAAATCCAGCTTGAACATCTGGAAGTCCTCATTTCATGTACTGTTGAAGTCTAGCCTGGAGAATTTTGAGCACTACTTAGTTAGCATGTGAGATGACACAAGATGGTTATTAAAAACATGAAAAGATACTCAACATCACTCATTCACAGAGAAATGCAAAATCAAACTACAATGAAATATCACCTCACATAAGTAAGAATGGCCATCGTCAAAAAAAATCTACAAACAAAAAATGCGAGAGAGAATGTAGAGAAAAGGAAACACTCTTGCAAACTTGGTGGGAATGTAAATTGATATAACTACTATGAATAATAGTATGGAGATTCCTTAATAAACTAGTAATAAAACTACCATATGACCCAGCAATTCTACTACTGGGCATATACCCTGAGAAAACCATAACTGAAAAGGAGACACGTAACCTAATGCTCATTGCAGTTCTATTTACAATATTTACAATAGATAGTCGACAGAAGCAACCTAGATGTCTATTAACAGATGAAAGCATAAAGCACCTGTTATATATATATATATATATATATATATATATAGAGAGAGAGAGAGAGAGAGAGAGAGAGATACACACACACAATGGAATACTATTCAGCCATAAAAAGGCACTCATTTGAGTCAGTTCTCATGATGTGAATGAGCCTAGAGCTTATTATAAAGAGTGAAGTAAGTCATAAAAAGAAAAGCATATATTGTGTATTAATACATATATATGGAATCTAGAAAGATGGTATTGATGAATCTAATTGCAGGGCATCAATAGAGACCTAGACATAAAGAACAGACTTGTGGAAACAGGAGGGGAAGGAGAGGTGGGTCTAAATGAGAGAGTAGCATGAAAACAATTATATTATTGTAAAACAGATAGCCAGTGGAGATTTGTTGTATGACTCAAGGAGCTTAAACCAGTACTCTGTGACAACCTAGACAAGTGGGTTGTGTCAGAAGGTGGCAAGGAGGTTCAAGAGGAAGGGGACATACATATACCTATGGTTAGTTCATATTGTTGTATTTCAGAAACCAACACATTTTAAAGCAAAATAAATAAGTTTAAAAAATGACTCTGGGTGGGTTACCAGTATTACAAATTATATATATATATACCAATTCAGTTCAGTTCAGTCGCTCAGTCGTGTCCGACTCTTTGCAACCCCATGAATCGCAGATCGCCAGACCTCCCTGTCCATCACCAACTCCCGGAGTTCACTCAGACTCACGTCCATTGAGTCAGTGATGCCATCCAGCCATCTCATCCTCTGTCGTCCCCTTCTCCTTCTGCCCACAATCACTCCCAGCATCAGAGTCTTTTCCAATGAATCAACTCTTCGCATGAGGTGGCCAAAGTACTGGAGTTTCAGCTTTAGCATCATTTCTTCCAAAAAAAATCCCAGGGCTGATCTCCTTCAGAATGGACTGGTTGGATTTCCTTGCAGTCCAAGGGACTCTCAAGAGTCTTCTCCAACACCACAGTTCAAAAGCATCAATTCTTCAGCATTCTTCATCGTCCAACTCTCACATCCATACATGACACCTGGAAAAACCATAGCCTTGACTAGACGGACCTTTGTTGGCAAAGTAATGTCTCTGCTTTTCAAGAGGCTATCTAGGTTGGTTGGTCATAACTTTCCTTCCAAGGAGTAAGTGTCTTTTCATTTCATGGCTGCAGTCAAAATCTGCAGTCATTTGGAGCCAAAATAAATAAATAAATAAAATAAAGTCTGACACTGTTTCCACTGTTTCCTTCCCCATCTATTTCCCATGAAGTGGTGGGACCAGATGCCGTAATCTTAGTTTTCTGAAAGTTGAGCTTTAAGCCAACTTTTTTCACTCTCCACTTTTACTTTCAACAAGAGGCTTTTTAGTTCCTCATCACTTTCTGCCATAAGGGTGGTGTCATCTGCATATCTGAGGTTATTGATATTTCTCCCAGTAATCTTGATTCCAGCTTGTGATTCTTACAGCCCAGCGTTTCTCATGATGTATTCTGCATATAAGTTAAATAAGCAGGGTGACAATATACAGCCTTGACGTACTCCTTTTCCTATTTGGAACCAGTCTGTTCTTCCATGTCCAGTTCTAATTGTTGCTTCTTGACCTGTATATAGGTTTCTCAGGATTTGAAATAGCTCACCTGGAATTCCATCACCTCCACCAGCTTTGTTCGTAGTGATGCTTTCTAAGGCCCACTTGACTTCACATTCCAGGATGTCTAGCTCTAGGTGAGTGATCACACCATCTTGATTATCTTGGTCATGAAGATCTTTTTTGTATAGTTCTTCTGTGTATTCCTGACACCTCTTCTTAATATCTATAGGTCCATACCATTTCTGTCCTTTATCGAGCCCATCTTTGCATGAAATTTTCCCTTGGTATCTCTAATTTTCTTGAAGAGATCTCTAGTCTTTCCCATTCTATTGGTTTCCTCTATTTCTTTGTATTGGTCGCTGAGGAAGGCTTTCTTATCTCTTCCTGCTATTCTTTGGAACTCTGCATTCAGATGCTTATATGTTTCCTTTTCTACTTTCCTTTTCACTTCTCTCTTTTCACAGCTAGTTGTAAGGCCTCCTCAGAAAGCCATTTTGCTTTTTTGCATTTATTTTCCTTGGGGATGGTCTTGATCCCTGTGTCCTGTACAATGTCATGAACCTCTGTCCATAGTTCATCAGGCACTCTGTCTATCAGATCTAGTCCCTTAAATCTATTTCTCACTTCCACTGTATAATCTTAAGGGATTTGATTTAGGTCATACCTGAATGGTCTAGTGGTTTTCCCTACTTCTTCAATTTAAGTCTGAATTTGCCAATAAGGTGATCTGAGCTACAGTCAGCTCCTGGTCATGTGTTTGTTGCCTGTATAGAATTTCTCCATCTTTGGCTGCAAAGAATTTAATCAATCTGATTTCGGTGTTGACCATCTGGTGATGTCCATGTGTAGAGTCTTCTCTTGTTTTGTTGGAAGAGGGTGTTTGCTATGACAAGTGCATTTTCTTGGCAAAACTCTATTAGTCTTTGTCCTGCTTCATTCCATACTCCAAGGCCAAATTTGCCTGTTACTCCAGGTCTTTCTTGAGTTCCTACCTTTGCATTCCAGTCCCCTATAATGAAAAGGACATCTTTTTTTTTTTTTTTTGCATGTTAGATCTAAAAGGTCTTGTAGGTCTTCATAGAACCGTTCAACTTCAGACTCTTCAGCATTACTGGTTGGGGCATAGACTTGGATTACTGTGATGTTGAATGGTTTGCCTTGGAAACGAACAGAGATCATTCTGTCAGTTTTGAGATTGCATCCAAGTACTGCATTTCAGACTCTTTTGTTGACCATGATGGCTACTCCATTTCTTCTGAGAGATTCCTGCCGGCAGTAGTAGATATAATGGTCATCTGATTTAAATTCACCCATTCCAGTCTATTTCAGTCGCTGATTCCTAGAATGTCAACGTTCACTCTTGCCATCTCCTGTTTGACCACTTCCAATTTGCCGTGATTCATGGACCTGACATTCCAGGTTCCTATGCAATATTCTCTTTATGGCATTGGACCTTGCCTCTATCACTAGTCACATCCACAACTGGGTATTGTTTTTGCTTTGGCTCCATCCCTTCCTTCTTTCTGGAGTTATTTCTCCACTGATCTCCAGTAGCATATTGGGCCCCTACCGACCTGGGGAGTTCCTCTTTCGGTATCCTATCATTTTGCCTTTTCATAATGTTCATGGGGATCTCAAGGCAAGAATGCTGAAGTGGTTTGCCATTCCCTTCTCCAGTGGACCACATTCTGTCAGACCTCTCCACCATGACCCGCCCGTCTTGGGTGGCCCCACAGGCATGGCTTAGTTTCATTGAGTTAGACAAGGCTGTGGTCCTAGTGTGATTAGATTGAATAGTTTTCTGTGAGTATGGTTTCAGTGTGTCTGCCCTCTGATGCCCTCTTGCAACACCTATCATCTTACCTGGGGTCTCTTGCCTTGGGTGTGGTGTATCTCTTCACGGCTGCACCAGCAAAGCGCAGCCGCTGCTCCTTACCCTGGATGAAGGGTATCTCCTTATAGCCACCCCTCCTGTCCTTGAATGTGGAGTAACTCGTCTATGCCTTCCTGCGCCCGCACAGCCACCGCTCCTTGGACATGGGCTTGCTAGTCTTGGCTGCCACCCCTGGCCTTGGGCGTGGGATAGCTCCTCCCAGCCGGCGCCCCTGGACTTGGGCGTGGGGTAGCTCCTCCCACCCGCTGCCCCTGACTTCAGACGTGGGGTAGCTCCTACCAGCTGCTCCTGCGCTGTCGCAGCCTAGCACTCTTGGCCACCGCCCCTGACCTCGGACACGGTGTAGCTCTTCCTGGCTGCTGCCCCTGACCTCGGACATGGGGTAACTCCTGTTGCCTGCCACTTCTTGGGCATGGAGTCCTCCCAGATTCTGCCCCTGACCTCGGACGTGGGGTAGCTCCTCTCAGCCACGCTCTGTGCACCATCACAGCCACCCACGCATATATTCTGGTACAAAATATCTATAAAAATGGTTAAAAAGCTGAAGCAAGGGGGGAAAAAAAAAAAAAAACTCTTCAGCTTCTTTAAGCAAAAGACTTTGCGGACTTAGAGGACCAAGAATTAAAAAAAAAAAAAGTTAAAGTGAATATGGATTATTGAAACTAGGAGAGAGGTTAATATTTGAAGTTTACTTGGAAAACTCAGCCATGGCTACAAGACTGGAAAAGGTCAGTTTTCATTCCAATCCCAAAGAAAGGCAATGCCAAAGAATGCTCAAACAACCACACGATTGCACTCATCTCACACGCTAGTAAAGTAATCCTCAAAATTCTCCAAGCCAGGCTTCAGCAATACATGAACCATGAACTTCCAGATGTTCAAGATGGTTTTAGAAAAGGCAGAGGAACCAGAGATCAAATTGCCAACATCTGCTGGATCATGGAAAAAGCAAGAGAGTTCCAGAAAAACATCTATTTCTGCTTTGTTGACTATGCCAAGCCTTTGACTGTGTGGATCACAATAAACTATGGAAAATTCTGAAAGACATGTGAATACCAGACCATCTGACCTGCCTCCTGAGAAATCTGTATGCAGGTCAGGAAGCAACAGTTAGAACTGGACATGGAACAACAGACTGGTTCCAAATAGGAAAAGGAGTACGTCAAGTCTGTATATTGTCACCCTGCTTTTTTAACTTATATGCAGAGTACATCATGAGAAACGCTGGACTGGAAGAAGCACAAGCTGGAATGAAGGTTGCCGGGAGAAATATCAATAACCTCAAATATGCAGATGACACCACCCTTATGGCAGAAAGTGAAGAGGAACTCAAAAGCCTCTTGTTGAAAGTGAAAGTGGAGAGTGAAAAGTTGGCTTAAAGCTCAACATTCAGAAAACTAAAATTATGGCATCTGGTCCCACCACTTCATGGGAAATAGATGGGGAAAAAGTGGAAACAGTGGCTGGCTTTATTTTCTTGGGCTCCAAAATTACTGCAGACGGTGGTTGCAGCCATGAAATTAAAAGACACTTACTCCTTCGAAGGAAACTCATGACCAACCTAGATAGCATATTAAAAAGCAGAGGCATTACTTTGCCAACAAAGGTCCATCTAGTCAAGGTTATTGTTTTTCTAGTCATCATGTATGTATATGACAGTTGGACTGTGAAGAAAGCTGAGCACTGGACAATTGATGCTTTTGAACTGTGGTGTTGGAGAAGGCTCTTGAGAGTCCCTTGGACTGCAAGGAGATCCAACCAGTGCATTCTAAGGGAGATCACTCCTGGGTGTTCATTGGAAGGACTGATGCTAAAGCTGAAACTCCAGTACATTAGCCACCTCATGTGAAGTGTTGACTTATTGAAAAAGACCTTGATTCTGGGAGAGATTGGGGGCAGGAGGAGAAGAGGATGACAGAGGATGAGATGGCTGGATGGCATCACCAAGTTGATGGACATGAGTTTGAGTAAACCCCAGGAGTTGGTGATGGACAGGGAGGCCTGTTGTGCTGTGAGTCATGGGGTCACAAAGAGTCGGACACGACTGAGGGACTGAACTGAGCTGAATCGAGGCTGAGGAAAATAGCACCAGGTATGACAGATTTTGCAAAGGCAAGCAAAACTGTGGTTATGGGAAAGGACTTTGTGGAATCAGGCAGAACTTAGTTGAGTCCTGACTATGTTATCTACTATCTATGTATACTTGAATAAGTATTTTAAAATTTCTGTACCTCAGCTTTCTAATTTGCATAATAAAAATCCAGTCATATAATCAATTCATTTAACAAATATTATACCTCTTATGTTCCAGGCACATTTATGGACACTGAGATTCTGTGGTAAAGAAGATAAAATAATTATCATGTAAGTTGTTTTAAGGGAAAAAATTATTAAGTATCTACAAGGATTTATGTGAAACAAAATGAGATACATCATGCAAAACACCAGAGCGTCTGGTACATGATAATAATGCAATAAATATATTTTATTCATAATTCATATCTGTAGGAAATTTTTACTTGTGGCATAAGAAACAGTATAGTTATTGTAAGAAGAAGAGTTTTCTTTTGTTGTATTAATACTGAGAATAGCTGGTATTAATTTCAACAGAAAGAAGAATGCTTCATATATTCTGAGACTTCAGTCTCCAAAGGGAGAGAAAAAGCTGAATTGGAAGATAAAACTTTCTAAACTTATGCTCTCATGTAAACATCTTCAACATGTTTAGATAAAGATAGAATAATTATAGGAGATTAATAATCTAAGACCAAAATAAACATCACTTGAGAGTAAGGAAAAACTAAAAATAATCTTAACCTGTTAAAATTTTAACAGTATGACTGCTTAAAATTTCTTAGCGATGAGGGAGGAGCCAAGATGGCAGAGGAGTAGGACGGGGAGAACACTTTCTCCCCCACAAATTCATCAAAAGAGCATTTAAATGTCGAGTAAATTCCATAAAACAACTTCTGAATGCCGGCAGAGGACATCAGGCACCCAGAAAAGCAACCCAACTCTTTGAAAGGAGGTAGGAAAAAATATTAAAGACAAAAAAAAGAGACAAAAGAGGGAGGGACGGAGTTCCATCCCGGGAAGGAAGTCTTAAAAAGAGAGAAGTTTCCAAACACCAGGAAACCTTCTCACTGCCGAATCTGTGCCGAGCTTTGGAAGCACAGAGGGCAAGATAACAGGGAGAAAAAATAAATAAACAATTAAAACTCGCAGATTGCGAGCCCAACGGTAACTCCCCCAGCGGAGAAGCAGCGCAGACGCCTGCATCCGCCATTAGCAAGCGGGGGCTGGGCAGGGAGGCGTGGCTGCATCGCTGAGAGTAAGAATCTGGCCTGAATACCCTGAGCGCTATCTGAGCGAAATAATTTGGGCTAGCAAACCAGACTGTGGGATATCTACCACGCAAAAAGCCAGCCCTAACCTAAGACCGCCAGGCCCACGCACGGAACAAAGGACTGAACAGAGATAGCCGGCTGCAGACCTTCCCCCTCCGGTGACAGGCAGCCAGAGCCGGAAGGGGGCAATCGCAGCCCCAGAGAGACATTATCTATAAAACTGTAAGCAGGCTTCTTTGCTAACTAAAACTTCTTGGGGGTCTGGACAGTCAACATCTGCCTGAGAAGGTGCGCCGGTTTTACACCCAGATAACCGAGTGGCGGGGAGGCGATAAGTCGCAGCATTGGCGCTCACCAAACACCTCATCACCTGAGCTGCTCGGACCTGGGAAGAGCACAAAACGCAGGCCCAACTGAGTCTGCGCCTCTGAGGACTACCCGAGTGCCTGAACCTGAGCGGCTTGGACCTGGGAGGTGCATGCAACCCAGGGCTGGCCTCGGATTGTTCCCGGCGGAACAACCTAGAGCCCGAGCAGTGTGGGCAGGGTGGCTACACGCGCCGTGAGTGGGGGCAGACCCAGGGTGGCTGAGGCACTGTGAGCCCACGCCAGTGTTATTTGTTTGCAGCATCCCTCCCTCCCTCCCCACAGCGCGACTGAACAAGTAAGCCTAAAAAAAAAAAAAAAAAAAAAGTGTCCTCCACCGTCCCCTTTGTGTCAGGGCGGAAACCAGATACTGAAGAGACTAGCAAACAGAAAAAGATATAACAGAGGGAAACGCCTTGGAAGCTACAGGCAATAGATCAAAACCCTGTGGTTACTACGGACTACATAGGAAGGGGCCTATAGATCTCGAGAAATATAAGTCTGACCAAGGAACTAGCCAAAAATGAACTGAACCCACAACACCCACAACAAAACCAAGAAAGTCCTAGATATATTTTTATTATTTTTATGATCATTCTTTTTGTTTTTTAATTTAAAAAAATTTTTAAGTCTATTGTTCATTTAATTTTCACTTTTATAACCTATTACTTTGCAAAAAAAAAGACCCTATTTTTTTCTTCTTCAGCAAACTTCATATATATATATTTTATAATTTTTTGACCTTGTTTTTTTTTTCTTCTTCTTCTTTTCTTTAACATTGTATTTTTGAAATTCCAAACTCTACTCTAGATTTTTAATTTTCGCTTTTTGGTATATGTTATCAATTTTGTACCTACAGTTTTTTAAATATAATTTCTGTAACTTTTTTTTTCTTCTCTGTTTCTTTCTCTTCTTCTTTTATATAACATTGTATATCTGAAATTCCAAACTCTACTCTAGATTTTTAATTTATGCTTTTTGGTATTTGATATCAATTTTGTACCTGTATTTTCTTTATAATTTTTATGACATTGTTTGGTTTTGTTTGTTTGTTTTCTCCCTTTATTTTTCTTCTTCTTCTTCTTCTTTTTTAACATTGTATTTTTGAAATTCGAAACTCTACTCTAGATTTTTAATTTATGCTTTTTGGTATTTGATATCAATTTTGTACCAGTATTTTCTTTATAATTTTTGTGACATTGTTTGTTTTTGTTTGTGTTCTCTCTTTATTTTTCTTCTTTTTTTTTAACATTGTATTTTTGAAATTTTAACTCTACTCTAGATTTTTAATTTTTGCTTTTTGGTATTAGTTATCAATTTTGTACCTGTACTTTCTTTATAAGTTTCACGACCTTGTTTGTTTTTGTTTGTTCGTTTTTTCTCTCTTTCTTTTCCTTCTTCTTTTCTTAACATCGTATTTTTGAAATTCCAAACTGTACTCTAGATTTTTAATTTTTGCTTTTAGGTATTTGTTACCAATTTTGTACCTTTAAGAACCCAATCTTCAGGACCCATTTTTCACTAGGGAGCGAGATTACTGGCTTGACTGCTCTCTCTCCCTTTGGACTCTCCTTTTTCTCCACCAGGTCGCCTGTGTCTCCTCCCTAACCCCTCTCTACTCTACCCAACTCTGTGAATTTCTGTGTGTTCCAGACAGTGGAGAACACTTAGGGAACTGATTAATGGCTGGATCTGTCTCCCTCCTTTTCATTCCCCCCTTTTATCCTTCTGGCCACCTCTGTCACCTTCCTCCTTCTTCTCTTCTCTGTATAACTCCGTGAACATCTCTGAGTGGTCCAGTTGTGGAGTGCACATAAGGAAGTGACTACTGGCTAGCCCACTCTCTCCACTATTGATTCACCTCATCTCATTTGGGTCACCTCTAACTCCCTCCTCCCTCTTCTCTTCTCCATGTAACCCTGTGAACCTCTCTGAGTGACCCTCACAGTAGAGAAACTTTTCATCTTTAATGTAGATGTTTTATCAATGGTGCTGTATAGAAGGAGAAGTTTTGAAACTACTGTAAAAATAAGACCGATAACTGGAAGCAGGAGACTTAAGTCCAAACCCTGACTCCAGGGAACTCCTGACGCCAAGGAACATTAATTGACAGGAGCTCATCAAATGCCTCCATACCGACACTGAAACCAAGCACCACACAAGGGCCAATAAGTTCCAGGGCAAGACATACCAAGCAAATTCTCCAGCAACAAAGGAACACAGCCCTGAGCTTCAAGATACAGGCTGCCCAAAGTCACCCCAAAAATATAGACATCTCATAACTCATTACTGGACATTTCATTGCACTCCAGAGAGAAGAAATACAGCTCCACCCACCAGAACACCGACACAGGCTTCCCTAACCAGGAAACCTTGACAAGCCACCTGTACAAACCCACACACAGTGAGGAAAAGCCACAATAAAGAGAACTCCACAAACTGCCAGAATACAGAAAGGACACCCCAAACTCAGCAATTTAAACAAGATGAAGAGACAGAGGAATACTCAGCAGATAAAGGAACAGGATAAATGCCCACCAAACCAAACAAAAGAGGAAGAGATAGGGAATCTACCTGATAAAGAATTCCGAATAATGATAGTGAAATTGATCCAAAATCTTGAAACTAAAATGGAATCACAGATAAATAGCCTGGAGACAAGGATTGAGAAGATGAAAGAAAGGTTTAACAAGGACCTAGAAGAAATAAAAAAGAGTCAATATATAATGAATAATGCAATAAATGAAATTAAAAACACTCTGGAGGCAACAAATAGTAGAATAACAGAGGCAGAAGATAGGATTAGTGAATTAGAAGATAGAATGGTAGAAATAAATGAATCAGAGAGGATAAAAGAAAAACGAATGAAAAGAAATGAGGACAATCTCAGAGACCTCCAGGACAATATTAAATGCTACAACATTCGAATCATAGGGGTTCCAGAAGAAGAAGACAAAAAGAAAGACCATGAGAAAATACTTGAGGAGATAATAGTGGAAAACTTCCCTAAAATGGGGAAGGAAATAATCACCCAAGTCCAAGAAACCCAGAGAGTCCCCAACAGGATAAACCCAAGGCGAAACACCCCAAGACACATATTAATCAAATTAACGAAGATCAAACACAAAGAACAAATATTAAAAGCAGCAAGGGAAAAACAACAAATAACACACAAGGGAATTCCCATAAGGATAACAGCTGATCTTTCAATAGAAACTCTTCAAGCCAGGAGGGAATGGCAAGACATACTTAAAATGATGAAAGAAAATAACCTACAGCCCAGATTATTGTACCCAGCAAGGATCTCATTCAAGTATGAAGGAGAAATCAAAAGCTTTTCAGACAAGCAAAAGCCGAGAGAATTCTGCACCACCAAACCAGCTCTCCAACAAATACTAAAGGATATTCTCCAGACAGGAAACACAAAAACGGTGTATAAACTTGAACCCAAAAGAATAAAGTAAATGGCAACGGATCATACTTATCAGTAATTACCTTAAACGTAAATGGGTTGAATGCCCCAACCAAAAGACAAAGACTGGCTGAATGGATACAAAAACAAGACCCCTACATATGTTGTCTACAAGAGACCCACCTCAAAACAGGGGACACATACAGACTGAAAGTGAAGGGCTGGAAAAAGATTTTCCATGCAAATAGGGACCAAAAGAAAGCAGGAGTAGCAATACTCATATCAGATAAAATAGACTTTAAAACAAAGGCTGTGAAAAGAGACAAAGAAGGTCACTACATAATGATCAAAGGATCAATCCAAGAAGAAGATATAACAATTATAAATATATATGCACCCAACATGGGAGCACCACAGTACGTAAGACAAATGCTAACAAGTATGAAAGGAGAAATTAACAATAACACAATAATAGTGGGAGACTTTAATACCCCACTTATACCTATGGATAGATCAACTAAACAGAAAATTAACAAGGAAACACAAACTTTAAATGATACAATAGACCAGTTAGACCTAATTGATATCTATAGGACATTTCATCCCAAAACAATGAATTTCACCATTTTCTCAAGTGCACATGGAACCTTCTCCAGGATAGATCACATCCTGGGCCATATAGCTAGCCTTGGTAAATTCAAAAAAATAGAAATCATTCCAAGCATTTTTTCTGACCACAATGCAGTAAGATTAGATCTCAATTACAGGAGAAAAACTATTAAAAATTCCAACATATGGAGGCTGAACAACATGCTGCTGAATAACCAACAAATCACAGAAAAAATCAAAAAAGAAATCAAAATTTGCATAGAAACGAATGAAAATGAAAACACAACAACCCAAAACCTGTGGGATACGGTAAAAGCAGTCCTAAGGGGAAAGTTTATAGCAATACAGGCACACCTCATGAAACAAGAAAAAAGTCAAATAACCTAACTCTACACGTAAAGCAACTAGAAAAGGAAGAAATGAACCCCAGGGTTAGTAGAAGGAAAGAAATCTTAAAAATTAGAGCAGAAATAAATGCAAAAGAAACAAAAGAGACCATAGCAAAAATCAACAAAACCAAAAGCTGGTTCTTTGAAAGGATAAATAAAATTGACAAACCATTAGCCAGACTCATCAAGAAACAAAGGGAGAAAAATCAAATCAACAAAATTAGAAACGAAAATGGAGAGATCACAACAGACAACACAGAAATACAAAGGATCATAAGAGACTACTATCAACAATCATATGCCAATAAAATGGACAACGTGGAAGAAATGGACAAATTCTTAGAAAAGTACAACTTTCCAAAACTCGACCAGGAAGAAATAGAAAATCTTAACAGACCCATCACAAGCACGGAAATTGAAACTGTAATCAAAAATCTTGCAGCAAACAAAAGCCCCGGTCCAGACGGCTTCACAGCTGAATTCTACCAAAAATTTAGAGAAGAGCTAACACCTATCCTGCTCAAACTCTTCCAGAAAATTGCAGAGGAAGGTAAACTTCCAAACTCATTCTATGAGGCCACCATCACCCTAATACCAAAACCTGACAAAGATGCCACAAAAAAAGAAAACTACAGGCCAATATCACTGATGAACATAGATGCAAAAATCCTTAACAAAATTCTAGCAATCAGAATCCAACAACACATTAAAAAGATCATACACCATGATCAAGTGGGCTTTATCCCAGGGATGCAAGGATTCTTCAATATCCGCAAATCAATCAATGTAATACACCACATTAACAAATTGAAAAATAAAAACCATATGATTATCTCAATAGATGCAGAGAAAGCCTTTGACAAAATTCAACATCCATTTATGATAAAAACTCTCCAGAAAGCAGGAATAGAAGGAACATACCTCAACATAATAAAAGCTATATATGACAAACCCATAGCAAACATTATCCTCAATGGTGAAAAATTGAAAGCATTTCCTCTAAAGTCAGGAACAAGACAAGGGTGCCCACTTTCACCATTACTATTCAACATAGTTTTGGAAGTTTTGGCCACAGCAATCAGAGCAGAAAAAGAAATAAAAGGAATCCAAATTGGAAAAGAAGAAGTAAAACTCTCACTATTTGCAGATGACATGATCCTCTACATAGAAAACCCTAAAGATTCCACCAGAAAATTACTAGAAATAATCAACGATTATAGTAAAGTTGCAGGATATAAAATCAACACAAAGAAATCCCTTGCATTCCTATACACTAATAATGAGAAAACAGAAAGAGAAATTAAGGAAACAATTCCATTCACCATTGCAACGGAAAGAATAAAATACTTAGGAATATATCTACCTAAAGAAACTAAAAACCTATATATAGAAAACTATAAAACACTGGTGAAAGAAATCAAAGAGGCCACTAATAGATGGAGAAATATACCATGTTCATGGATTGGAAGAATCAATATAGTGAAAATGAGTATACTACCCAAAGCAATTTATAGATTCAACGCAATCCCTATCAAGCTACCAACAGTATTCTTCACAGAGCTAGAACAAATAATTTCACAATTTGTATGGAAATACAAAAAACCTCGAATAGCCAAAGCGATCTTGAGAAAGAAGAATGGAACTGGAGGAATCAACCTACCTGACTTCAGGCTCTACTACAAAGCCACAGTTATCAAGACAGTATGGTACTGGCACAAAGACAGAAATATAGATCAATGGAACAAAATAGAAAGCCCAGAGATAAATCCACGCACATATGGACACCTTATCTTTGACAAAGGAGGCAAGAATATACAATGGATTAAAGAAAATCTCTTTAACAAGTGGTGCTGGGAAATCTGGTCAACCACTTGTAAAAGAATGAAACTAGACCACTTTCTAACACCATACACAAAAATAAACTCAAAATGGATTAAAGATCTAAATGTAAGACCAGAAGCTATAAAACTCCTAGAGGAGAACATAGGCAAAACCCTCTCTGACATACATCACAGCAGGATCCTCTATGACCCACCTCCCAGAATATTGGAAATAAAATAAAAAATAAACAAATGGGACCTAGTTAACCTTAAAAGCTTATGCATATCAAAGGAAACTATTAGCAAGGTGAAAAGACAGCCTTCAGAATGGGAGAAAATAATAGCAAATGAAGCAACCGACAAACAACTAATCTCAAAAATATACAAGCAACTCCTACAGCTCAACTCCAGAAAAATAAACGACCCAGTCAAAAAATGGGCCAAAGAACTAAATAGACATTTCTCCAAAGAAGACATACAGATGGCTAACAAACACATGAAAAGATGCTCAACATCACTCATTATCAGAGAAATGCAAATCAAAACCACTGTGAGGTACCATTTCACACCAGTCAGAATGGCTGCGATCCAAAAGTCTACAAATAATAAATGCTGGAGAGGGTGTGGAGAAAAGGGAACCCTCTTACACTGTTGGTGGGAATGCAAACTAGTACAGCCACTATGGAGAACAGTGTGGAGATTCCTTCAAAAACTGGAAATAGAACTGCCTTATGATCCAGCAATCCCACTGCTGGGCATACACACTGAGGAAGCCAGAAGGGAAAGAGACACGTGTACCCCAATGTTCATCACAGCACTGTTTATAATAGCCAGGACATGGAAGCAACCTAGATGTCCATCAGCAGATGAATGGATAAGAAAGCTGTGGTACATATACACAATGGAGTATTACTCAGCCATTAAAAAGAATACATTTGAATCAGTTCTAATGAGGTGGATGAAACTGGAGCCTATTATACAGAGTGAAGTAAGCCAGAAGGAAAAACACCAATACAGTATACTAACGCATATATATGGAATTTAGAAAGATGGTAACAATAACCCGGTGTACGAGACAGCAAAAGAGACACTGATGTATAGAACAGTCTTCTGGACTCTGTGGGAGAGGGAGAGGGTGGGAAGATTTGGGAGAATGACATTGAAACATGTAAAATATCATGTAAGAAACGAGTTGCCAGTCCAGGTTCGATGCATGATACTGGATGCTTGGGGCTAGTGCACTGGGACGACCCAGAGGGATGTTATGGGGAGGGAGGAGGGAAGAGGGTTCAGGATGGGGAACACATGTATACCTGTGGCAGATTCATTTCGATATTTGGCAAAACTAATACAATTATGTAAAGTTTAAAAACAAAATAAAATTAAAAAAAAATTTCTTAGCGATCACTTTTCCTAAATTCATTTTCCTTGAATTATTTTTTTAAGTCTAAATTTATTTATTTTACTTTTTGTTGCTGAAAGTTTTTTTTTAATATAAATTTATTTATTTTAATTGGAGGCTAATTACTTTAAAATACTGTATTGGTTTTGCCATACATCAACATGAATCCACCAAAGGTTTACATGTGTTCCCCATCCTGAACCCTCCTCCCACCTCCCTCCCCATATCATCCCTCTGGGTCATCCCAGTCCACCAACCCCGAGCCTCCTATATCATGCATCGAACCTGGACTGGAGATTACTTTCATATATGATATTATACATGTTTCAATGCCATTTTCCCAAATCATCCCACCTTCTCCCTCTCCCACAGAGTCCAAAAGGCTGTTATATACATCTGTGTCTCTTTTGCTGACTCACATACAGGGTAATTGTTACCATCTTTCTAAATTCCATATTTACGTGTTAGTACACTGTATTGGAAAAGACTCTGATGCTGGGAGGGATTGGGGGCAGGAGGAGAAGGGGACGACAGAGGATGAGATGGATGGATGGCATCACTGACTTGATGGACGTGAGTCTGAGTGAACTCTGGGAGTTGGTGATGGACAGGGAGGCCTGGCGTGCTGCAATTCATGGGGCCGCAAATAGTCAGACATGACTGAGTGACTGATCTGATCTGATCTGATCTGATACCGTATTGGTGTTTTTCTTTCTGACTTATTTCACTCTGCATAGCAGGCTCCAGTTTCATTCACCTCTTTAGAACTGATTCAAATGTATTAATTTTAATGGCTGAGTAATAATCCATCGTGTATATGCACCAGAGTTTTCTTATCCATTCGTCTGCTGATGGACATCTAGGTTGCTTCCATGTCCTGGCTATTATAAACAGTGGGGCAATGAACGTTGGGGTACATGTGTCTCTTTCAATTCTGATTTTCTCAGTGTGTATCCCCAGCAGGAGGATTCCTGGGTCATATGGCAGTTCTATTTCCAGTTTTTTAAGGAATCTCCACACTGTTCTCCATAGTGGCTGTACTAGTTTTCATTCCCATCAACAATGTAAGAGGGTTCCCTTTTCTCCACACCCTCTCCAGCATTAATTGCTTGTAGACTTTTGGATAGCACCCATTCTGAGTGGAGTGAAATGGCACCTCATTGTGGTTTTGATTTGCATTTCTCTGATAATGAGTGATGTTTAGCGTCTTTTCATGTGTTTGTTAGCCATCTGTATGTCTTCTTTGGAGAAATGTCTGTTTAGTTCTTTGGCCCATTTTTTGAGTGAGTCATTTAATTTTTTTTTTTCTGGAATTGAGCTGCAGGAGTTGCTCGTATATTTTTGAGACGAATTCATTGTCAGTTGCTTCATTTGCTATTATTTTCTCCCATTCTGAAGGCTGTATTTTCATCTTTCTTATAGTTCCCTTTGTTGTGCAGAAGCTTTTAACTTTAATTAGGTCCCATTTGTTTACTTTAGCTTTTATTTCCAATATTCTGGGAGGTGGGTCATAGAGAATCCTGCTGTGATTTATGTCAGAGAGTATTTTGCCTATGTTCTCCTCAAGGAGTTTTATAGTTTCTGGTCTTATGTTTATATCTTTAATCCATTTTGAGTTTATTTCTGTGTATGGTGTTATAAAGTGTTCGTTTCATTCTTTAATAGGTGGTTGACCAGTTTTCCCAGCACCACTTGATAAAGAGATTGTCTTTTCTCTATTCTATATTCTTGCCTCCTTTGTCAAAGATAAGGTTTCCATAGGTGCATGGATTTTTCTCTGGGCTTTCTGTTTTGTTCCTTTGATCTATATTTCTGTCTTTGTGCCAGTACCATACTGTCTTGATGACTGTGGCTTTGTAGTAGAGCCTGAAATCAGGCAGGTTGATTCCTCCAGTTCCATTCTTTGTCAAGATAGCTTTGGCTATTTGAAGTTTTTTTGTATTTCCATACAAATTGTGAAATTATTTGTTCTAGCTCTGTGAAAAATACTGTTCGTAGTTTGATAGGGATTGCATTGAATCTATAGATTGCTTTATGTTGTTTCTTCCAATCCATGAACATGGTATATTTCTTCATCTATTTGTGTCTTCTGTGATTTCTTTCACCAATATTTTATAGTTTTCTATATATAGGTTTTTAATTTCTTTAGGTAGATATATTCCTAAGTATTTTATTCTTTTTGTTGCAATGGTGAATGGAATTGTTTCCTTAATTTCTCTTTCTATTTTCTCATTATTAGTGTATAGGAATGCAAGGGATTTCTGTGTGTTGATTTTGTATCCTGCAAATTTACTGTATTCATTGATTATCTCTAGTAATTTTCTGGTGGAGTCTTTTGGGTTTTCTATGTAGAGGATCATGTCATCTGCAAACAGTGAGTTTTACTTCTTCTTTCCAATTTGGATTCTTATTATTTCTTTTTCTGTTCTGATTGCTGTGGCCAAAACTTCCAAAACTATGTTGAATAGTAGAGGTGAAAGTGGGCACCCTTGTCTTGTTCCTGACTTTAGGGGAAATGCTTTCAATTTTTCACCATTGAGGATAATGTTTGCTGTGGGTTTGTCATATATAGCTTTTATCATGTTGAGGTATGTTCCTTCTATTCCTGCTCTCTGGAGAGTTTTTATGATAAATGGATGAAGAATTCTTCAAAGGCTTTCTCTGCATCTACTGAGATAATCATATGGCTTTTATTTTTCAATTTGTTAATGTGATGTATGGCATTGATTGATTTGTGGATATTGAAGAATCCTTGCATCCCTGCGATAAAGCCCAATTGGTCCTAATGTATGATCATTTTAATATGTTGTTGGATTCTGATTGGTAGAATTTTGTTAAGGATTTTTGCATCTATGTTCATCAGTGATATTGGCCTGTAGTTTTCTCTCTCTCTTTTTTTTTTTTTTTTTTGCATCTTTGTCAGATTTTGTTATTAGGGTGATGTAGGCCTCATAGAATGAGTTCGGAAGTTAACCTTCCTCTGCAATTTTCTGGAAGAGTTTGAGTAGGATGGGTGTTAGCTGTTCTCTAAATTTTTGGTAGAATTCAGCTTTGAAGCCGTCTGGACCTGGGCTTTTGTTTGCTGGAATATTTCTGATTACAGTTTCAATTTTCATGCTTGTGATAGGTCTGTTATGATTTTCTATTTCTTCCTGGTTCAGTTTTGGAAAGTTGTACTTTTCTAAGAATTTGTCCATTTCTTCCAAGTTGTCCAATTTATTGGCATATAGTTGCTGATACTAGTCTCTTATGATCTTTTGCATTTCAGTGTTGTCTGTTGTGATCTCTCCATTTTCATTTCTAATTTTGTTTATTTGATTCTTCTCCTTTTGTTTCTTGATGAGTCGGGCTAATGGTTTGTCAATTTTATGTATCTTCTCAAAGAATCAGCTTTTAGCTTTGTTGATTTTAGCTATGGTCTCTTTTGTTTCTATTGCATTTATTTCTGCCCTAGTTTTTAAGGCAGAAAATTAGGTTCTACTAAACCTGCGGTTCTTCATTTCTTCCTTTTCTAGTAGCTTTAGGTGTAGAGTTAGTTTATTTAGTTGACTTTTTTCTTGTTTCTTGAGGTAAGCCTGTATTGGTATGAACCTTCTCCTTCGCACTGCTCTTACAGTGTCCCATAGGATTTGGGCACCTCATGTGAAGAATTGACTCATTGGAAAAGACTCTGATGCTGGGAGGGATTGAGGGCAGGAAGAGAAGGGGACGACAGAGGATGAGATGGCTGGATGGCATCACCAACTCGATGGACGTGAGTTTGGGTGAACTCCAGGAGTTGTTGAGACAGGGAGGCCTGGCATGCTGCAATTCATGGAGTCGCAAAGAGTTGGACAAGACTGAGTGACTGAACTGAATTGAACTGATAGGGTTTGGGTTGTTGAGTTTTCATTTTCATGCATTTCTATGCATACTTTGATTTCTTTTTTGATTTCTTCTGTGATTTGTTGGTTATTCAGCAGGGTGCTGTTCAGCCTCCATATGTTGGAATTTTTAATAGTTTTTCTCCTGTAACTGACATCTAATCTTACTGCATTGTGGTCAGAAAAGATGCTTGGAATGATTTCAATTGTTCTGAATTTACCAAGGCTAGATTTATGGCCCAGGATGTGATCTATCCTGGAGAAGGTTCCATGTACATTTGAGAAAAAGGTGAAATTCATTGTTTTGGTGAAATATCCTATAGATATCAATTAGGTCTGTTGCTGCTGTTAATTCACTTCAGTTATATCTGACTCTGTGCGACCCCAGAGAAGGCAGCCCACCAGGTTCCTACGTCCCTGGGATTCTCCAAGGAAAAACAGTGGAGTGGGTTGCCATTGCTTCTTCAATGTATGAAAGTGAAAAGTTAAAGTGAAGTCACTCAGTCATGTCTGACTCCTAGTGACCCTATGGACTGCAGCCTACCAGGCTCCTCCATCCACGGGAATTGCCAGGCAAGAGTACTGGAGAGGGTTACAATTGCCTTCTCCATCAATTAGATCTAACTGGTCTATTGTATCATTGAAAGTTTGTGTTTCTTTGTTAATTTTTTGTTTAGTTGGTCTATCCATAGGTGTGAATGAGATATAAAAGTCTCCCACTATTACTGGGTTATTGTTAATTTCCCCTTTCATACTTGTTAGCATTTGCCTTACATATTGTGGTGCTCCTATATTGGGTGCATATATATTTATAATTGTTATATCTTCTTGAATTGATCCTTTGATCATTATGTAGTGTCCTTCTTTGTCTATTTTCACAGACTTTATTTTAAGGTCTATTTTATCTGATATGAGTATATCATATCTGCTTTCTTTTGGTCTCCATTTGCATAAAATATCTTTTTCCAGCCCTTCACTTTCAGTCTGTATGTGTCCCTTGTTTTGAGGTGGGTCTCTTATAGATAACATATATAGGGGTCTTGTTTTTGTGTCCATTCAGCCAGTCTTTGTCTTTTGGTTGGGACGTTCAACCCATTTATATTTAAGATAATTATTGATAAGTATGATCCCATTGCCACTTACTTTATTGTTTTGGGTTCAAGTTTATACACCTTTTCTGTGTTTCTTGTCTAGAGAAGATCCTTTAGCATTTGTTGGAGAGCTGGTTTGGTGGTGCTGAATTATCTCAGCTCTTGCTTGTTTGTAAAGCTTTTGATTTCTCCTTCATATTTGAATGAGATCCTTGCTGGATACAGTAATCTGGGTTGTAAGTTTTTCTCTTTCATCACTTTATGTATGTCCTGCCATTCCTTTCTGGCCTGATGAGTTTCTATTGAAAGATCAGCTGTTATCCTTAGGGGAATCCCCTTGTGTCTTATTTGTTGCTTTTCCCTTGCTGCTTTTAATATTTGTTCTTTGTGTTTGACATTTGTTAATTTGATTAATATATGTCTTAGGGTGTTTCCCCTTGGGTTTATCCTGTTTGGGACTGTCTGGGTTTCTTGGATATGGGTGACTGTTTCCTTTCCCACTTTAGGGAAGTTTTCAACTATTATCTCCTCAAGTGTTTTCTCATGGTCTTTCTTTTTGTCTTCTTCTTCTGGGACTCCTATGATTTGAATGTTGGTGCACTTAACATTGTCCCAGAGGTCTCCGAGATTGTCCTCATTTCTTTTAATTCTTTTTTCTTTTTTCCTCTCTGTTTCATTTATTTATACCATTATGTCTTCTACCTCACTTATCCTATCTTCTGCCTCAGTTATTATACTCTTGGTTCCCTCCAGAGTGTTTTTGATCTCATTTATTGCATTATTCATTATATATTGACTGTTTCTTATTTCTTCTAGGTCCTTGTTAACCATTTTTTGCATCTTCTCAATCCTTGTCTCCAGGCTATTCTGTACCTCCATTTTGTTTTCAAGATTTTGGATCATTTTCACTAACATTATTCTGAATTATTTATCAGGTAGATTCCCTATCTCTTCCTCTTTTGTTTGATTTGGTGGGCATCTGTCCGGTTACTTTAGCTGCTGAGTATTTCTCTACCTTTTCATCTTGTTTATATTCCTGTGTTTTGGGTGGCCTTTCCGTATTCTCGGAGTTTGTGATTCCTCTTTATTGTGGAGTTTCCTCGCTGTGGGTGTGGTTGGATGGGTGGCTTGCTTGTCAAGGTTTCCTGGTTAGGGAAGCTTGTGTCGGTGTTCTGGTGAGTGGAGCTGGATTTCTTCTCTCTGGAATGCAATGAAGTGTCCATACTGAGTTTTGAATTGTCAATGGGTTTTGGTGTGACTTTGGGCAGCCTGTATATTGAAGGTCAGGGCTATGTTCCTGTGATGCTGGAGAATTTGCATGGTATGTCTTGCTCTGGAACTTGTTGACTCTTGGGTGGAGCTTGGTTTCAATGTAGGTATGGAGGTTTTTGATGAACTCTTATTGACTAATGATCTCTGGAGTCAGGATTTCTCTGGTGTTCTCAGGTTTTGGGCTTAAGCCTCCTGCCACTGGTTTTCAGTCTTATTCTTACAGTAGCCTCAAGATTTCTCCATCTATACAGCCCCAGTGATAAAACATCTAGGTTGATGATGAAAAGTATCTCCACAGTGAGGGGCACCTGGAGAGGTTCACAGAGTTACATGGAGAAGAGATGAGAGAGGATGGAGATAGAGGTGATCAGGAGGAAAAGAGGGGGAATCAAAAGGAGAGAGACAGATCCAGCCAGTAATCAGTTCCCTAAGTGTTCTCCACAGCCCAGAACACACAAAGAGATTCACAGTGTTGGGTAGAGAAGGGGGGGCGGCGGGGAGGAGATAGAAGTGACCTTGTGGAGAAAAGGAGAGTCAAAAGGGGGAGAGAGCAATCAAGCCAGTAATCACATTCCCAAGTAAGAATGGGTACTGAATCTTGGGTTCTTAAAGGTACAAAATTGATAACAAATACCAAAAAGCAAAGATTAAAAATCTAGAGTAGAGCTTAGATTCTCAAGAGTGCAATATTAAAAGGAACAAAACAAAGTCAAAAAAGTTTTATAAGTTTGCTTTAAAAGTAGGGTCTTTTTTTTTGGCAAGGTAATAGTAGGTTATAAAAATGAAAATTATAGGAGTAATAGAGAACTTAATACTAAATTTATTTTTTTAATTTAAAAATGACAATATGTGCGTGGATCCAGAAATCCCACTGCTGGGCATACACACTGAGGAAACCAGAAGGGAAAGAGACACGTGTACCCCAATGTTCATCGCAGCACTGTTTATAATAGCCAGGACATGGAAACAACCTAGATGTCCATCAGCAGATGAATGGATAAGAAAGCTGTGGTACATATACACAATGGAGTATTACTCAGCCATTAAAAAGAATACATTTGAACCAGTTCTAATGAGGTGGATGAAACTGGAGCCTATTATACAGAGTGAAGTAAGCCAGAAGGAAAAACACCAATACAGTATACTAACGCATATATATGGAATTTAGAAAGATGGTAACGATAACCCTGTATACGAGACAGCAAAAGAGACACTGATGTATAGAACAGTCTTCTGGACTCTGTGGGAGAGGGAGAGGGTGGGAAGATTTGGGAGAATGGCATTGAAACATGTGAAACATCATGTATGAAACGAGATGCCCGTCCAGGTTCAATGCACGATGCTGGATGCTTGGGGCTGGTGCACTGGGACGACCCAGAGGGATGGTGTGGGGAGGGAGGAGGGAGGAGGGTTCAGGATGGGGAACACATGTATACTAATTAAATAATTTTCTATTAAAAAAAATAAAAATAAAAGTTTTGCAGTAGCAAAAACAGAAATTAAGGGGGAAAAAATAAAAAATAAATAAATAAAAAAAAATGACAATAGTAAAAGTATATCTAGGGGTTTCTCTGGAGCTGTTGCAGAAGGTGGGCTCTGTTCATTTTCAGATAGTTCCTTGATCTGGCTTATACTTCTCAAGATCTATAGGCCGCTTCCTATGTAGTCCGTGCTAACTACAGTGTTTTAATCTGTTGCACCTGTCACTTCCAAAGTGGTTTAGCTTCTTCCATTTGCTGGTCTCTTCAGTGTCTAATTTCCACCCTGACACAAGGGGGTAAAGGTGGTCACTTATTTAGGCTCACTTGTTCAATCGTGCTGTGGGGAGGGAGGAACACTTCAAACAAATATCACTGGCGTGTGTGGGGAGTGCTCGCAGTGTTTCAGCTGCACTGGGTTTGCCCTCGCTCACGGCGTGTGTGCTTTCATGGTCTACATTTCTCAGGCTCTAGGTGGCTCTGCCGGGAACTGCCTGAGGTAGGCCCTGATTGTGCGCACTTCCCAGGTCTAAGCCACTCAGGTTCAGGCTCTCCAGCACTCCACAAAGGCGCAGACTCGGTTGGGCCTGCGTTTTGTGCCCTTCCCAGGTCCGAGCACCTCAGGTGTCCAGGTGATTGGCGAACGCAGTCACCCCCAGGTGGGGTGTGGTTATCACCTCCTCTGTCCCAGCTGCTCGGTTTTATGGGTGTACAATAGATGTGCCTTCTCAGGTGTGCTGTGTGTTTCTTCTGGGGAACTGATCTCTGGTTGCGACCCTCCCAGCAACTGTCAACTGTTCAGAACCCTAAAAAGTCTTGGTTAACAATTAAGCCTGCTTGCAATTTGGTAGAGGATGCCTCTCTGGGCCTGCCTTCTGGCTCTGGCTTCCCTCACCTGCCTGTCTCCAGCCAGGGATGGGCCAGTCCACAGCCGGCTAGTTCTGTTCATTCCTTCGTTCTGTGAGCAGGCCTGGTAGGGTCTTAGGTTAGAACTTTTCTCCAGATAGTTCTCTCTCTCTCTCTCTTTTTTTTTTCTCTCTCTCTGGCTATCCCAGAGTCTAGGTTGCTATCTCAAGTTAGTTCCCTCAGATTGCCCTTGGGGCATTCAGGCCTGGTCCTTACCCTAAGCAATGCAGCTGGTGCCTCCCTGTCCAGCCCCTGCTTGCTAGTGGTGGATGTGAGCATCTGGGTTGCTTCTCTGCTTGAAGTTGCCATTAGGCACGTAATCTGTGGGTTTTAATTAATTTTTTTTCCCCTCCAAGTTATGTTGCCCTCTGAGATTCCTAGACTCGCCACAGACCCACCAGTGAGAGTGTTTCCTGGTGTTTGGAAACTTCTCTCTTTTTTAAGACTTCCTTCCTGGGACAGATCTCTGTCCCTACCTCTTTTGTCTCTCTTTTTATCTTTTATATTTTGTCCTACCTCCTTTGGAGACAATGGGCTACCTTTCTGGGTGCCTGATGTCCTCTGCCAGCATTCAGAAGTTGTTTTGTGGAATTTGCTCAGTGTTCAAATGTTCTTTTGATGAATTTATGGGGCAGAAAGTGGTCTCCCCATCCTATTCTTCCACCATTTTTGGTCTGCCCCCTCCTAAATTCTTAATTTGAAATATACTTTGTGTCCTATTACATTTTTTATAAGGTCTCATTTATTTTTAAAAATCTATTCATATATTTATTTGGCTCATAATGTAAAAATATGGCTATTTTGAGTATTCTTGTAAGGTTTTCCCACACTCAAAGCCCTCCATCATTTTCCATTTCATTTAGAAAAAAAGTCAAACGTCTATGCATTAGTCTAGTGTTCAATTGCACCTAGGGCCTGCAAATTTCTTCATCATCATCTCAACTCTTTGCTTATTTGGTCTTCCTATTATATGTAAAATATGCTTCTGGGCATTTGTATTTTCTGTTCCCTGTACTTGGAACACTAGTCTCTAATATTTTCATTTCTGTTTCGCTTCATTCATATTTCTGATAAAGTGCTATCTCCTCATAGGAGCTATTCCTGAGTACTTTGTATAAGATAACTCCTGGTCACTCTCTATCCTCTTACCCTTTTTTATATTTTCATAGCACTTACCACCACACTCCCCTATGTATTTGTTTGTGTATATATGTATATATATCTACATATGTGTTATGCATTTATATATTTGTCTATCTATTGTGTCAATCATCATGTCACTAGATTCTTGGAAAATTGCCTGGTAGGCACTAATTATATAATATTGGAAATCAATGTAGAGTTGAATGAAAAGAAGAGTGAACTTCTATTTTCCTTACTATCATTGCCTGAAGAATAAAATTGCTGTACTAGGTGTAACAATATATAAATGTATTGATAACAATATATAAATGTTATATATTGTTTAATATTATATATATATACACACACATACAGAGATGATATATAAATGCATAATTCATTAGCATCCAAGAGGTATCCCAAAGCTTAATGACAAAAGGTAAGCAAGCTCAGGTAGTGGCCCAAGAAGAGATAAAGAATCAAGAGATGACCATCAACCTTAGCATTTATTTTGGGTAATTTGTAGTGATAGGTGGCTTGACCTTTGCATAGAAGTAGAGAAATCATTATTCTTTGATCTGGAGAAATCTATATTAATTGCATTGGTTGGAAATATTGGGTCAATATTAGATACACAAATATGAGCTTGAGAAAATCATGTCTTAATGCCTCATATTTCTCAGTGCAATACAAAATTCAACACGCACTTATGATAAAAACTATCCAGAAAGTGGGCATATAGGGAATATACCTCAACATATTGAAGGCAATATATGACAAACCTACAGCTAGCATCATACTCAATGGTGAAAATCTGAAAGTATTTCCTCTAAGATCCTGAGCAAGACAAAGATGTTAACCTTTACCAATTTTATTCAACATAGTTTTGGAAGTTCTAGCCATGGCCATCAAAGAAGAAAAATAAATAAAGGGAAACCAAATTGTAAAAAAAAAGTAAAACTGTTATTGTTTGCAGACAACTTGATACTATACATAGAAAATCCTAAAGATGGTAAGAGGAAACTAGTAGATCTCATCAATGAATTCAGTACAGTTGTGAGATACAAAGCTAATGCACAGAAATCTGTTGCATTTTGGCTTCCCTGGTGGCTCAGCTTAAGAATCCGCCAGCAATGCAGGAGACCTGGGTTTGATCCCTGCGTTGGGAAGATCCCCTGGAGAAGGGAAAGGCTACCCCCTCCAGTATTATGGCCTGCAGAATTCCAAGGACTGTGGGATCTCAAAGAGTCAGACACGACTGAGTGACTTTCACTTCACTTCTATACACTAACTACAAAAGATCAGAAAGAAACATTCTTAAAGAAACAATCTCATTAACCATTACATCAAAAAGAATAAAATACCTACAAATAAACCTACCTAAGGAGGCAGAGGATCTGAACTCTTGAAACTACAAGATGCTAATGAAAGAAATCAAAGATGATACATGGATGGAAAAATGTACCATGTTCTTGAATTGGAAGAATCAATATTGTCAAAATGATACATTATTCGAGGCAGTCTTTAGATTCAATGCAATTTCTTCAAATTATCAATGGCATTTTTCACAGAACTAGGACAAAAAAATCTTAAAATTTTTATGAAGACACTAAAGATCACAAATTGCCAAAGCAATCTTGAGGAAAAAAAAGAAAACAGAGATGGCGGAATCAGGCTCCCTGACTTCAGATTATAGTATAAAGCTACAGTCATCACAACAGTATGGTACTGACACACAAACAGAAATATACATCTATGGAACAGATAGAAAGCCCAGAAATAAATCCACAAATCTATGGTTAATTAATCTACGACAAAGGAGGCAAGACTACACAATGGAGGGAAAACAGTTACTTCAATAAATTGTGCTGGGAAAACTGGAGAGCTATACCTTAAAAAAATGAGATTAAGACATACTTTAACACCATAAACAAAGATAAACTCAAAATGGATTAAATACATAAATGTTAAGACTGGATACCATAAAACTCTTAGAGGAAAACATAGACAAAACCTCTTTGACATGAATCACAGTAATGTCTTTTCCAAGCCTTCCCCTTGAGTAATGGAAATAAAGACAAAAATAAATAAATGAGACTTCAGTTCAGTTCAGTTGCTCAGTCGTGTCGAACTCTTTGTGACCCCCATGAATTGCAGCACGCCAGGACTCTCTGTCTATTACCAACTCCAAGAGTTCACTCAGACTCATGTCCATCTAGTCAGTGATGAAGAAGCACAAGCTGGAATCAAGATTGATGGGAGAAATATCAATAACCTCAGATATGCAGATGACACCACCCTTATGGCAGAAAGTGAAAAGGAACTAAAAAGCTTCTTGATGAAAGTGAAAGAGGAGAGTGAAAAAGTTGATTTAATGCTCAACATTCAGAAAATGAAGATCATGGAATCTGGTCCCATTACTTCATGGGAAATAGATGGGGAAACAGTGGAAACAGTGTCAGACTTTATTTTTGGGGGCTCCATAATCACTGAAGATGGTGACTGCAGCCATGAAATTAAAAGACACTTACTCCTTGGAAGGAAAGTCATGACCAACTTAGATAGCATATTGAAAAGCAGAGACATTACTTTGCCAATAAAGGTCCGTCTAGTCAAGGCTATGGTTTTTCCAGTGGTCATGTATAGATGTGAGAGTTGGACTGTTAAGAAAGCTGAGTGCCAAAGAATTGATGCTTTTGAACTGTGGTGTTGGAGAACACTCTTGCGAGGGTCTTGGACTGCAAGGAGCTCCAACCAGTCCATTCTGAAGGAGATCAGCCCTAGGATTTATTTGGAAGAAATGATGTTAAGCTGAAACTCCAGTACTTTGGCCACCTCATGTGAAGAGTTGACTCATTGGAAAAGACTCAGATGCTGGGAGGGATTGGGGGCAGGAGGAGAAGGGGACGGCAGAGGATGAGACTTAACTAAACTTAAAAGCCTTTGCATAGAAAAGGACACCATAAACAAAATGAAAAGACAACCCACATAATTGGAGAAAATATTTGAAAATGATAGAACAAAAAGGGATTAATCTCCAAAATTTATGAACAGTTTATGTGGCTCAATATAAAGAGAAATAATCCAATAGAAAAATCAGAAGGATGCATAAATATGATGGGCTTCCCAGGTGGTGCTAGTGGTAAATAACCCATGTGCCAATGCAGAAGACATAAGAGAACCAGGTTTGATCCCTGGGTCAGGAAGATCCCCTGGAAGAGGGCAAGGCAATCCACTCCAGTATTCTTGCCTGGAGAACCCTGTGGACAGAGCCTGGCAGGCTACAGTCCATAGGGTCACAAAGAGTTGGACATGACTGAAGCAACTTAGCATCATACATGGATACACCTAAATAAATATTTCTCCAATGAAACATACAGATGGCCAAAAAGCACATGAAAACATGCACAACTCGGTACTTGTTGTTTAAGCACTAGTGCAAAGTGCAAGTTGCTCAGTCATGTCTAACTCTTTGTGACCTCATGGACTGTATAGTCCATGGAATTCTCCAGGCCATAATACTGGAGTGGGTAGCTATTCCCTTCTCCAGGGGATTTTCCCAACCCAGGAATTGAACCCAGGTCTCTCACATTGCAGATGGATTCTTTACCAGATGAGCTACCAGGGAAGACCAAATTTAGTCACTAAGTCGTGTCTGAATCTGTAGCCAGCCAGGCTCCTCTGTCCATGGAATATCCCAGGCAAGAATACTAGAGTGGGTTTCCATTTCCTTCTCCAGAGGATCTTTCTACCTCAAGGATCTAACCTGCATCTTCTGCATTGGCAGGTAGATTCCTTACCACTTAGCCACCAGAGACCAGGGAAACCCCACTACTTACTGAAGAAGCAGCTCATATGGCTCAATACCAAAACAAACAAACAAAACAATCAAAAGATGGGCAGAAGACCTAAACAGCCATTTCTTCAAAGAAGACATAAAAGTGGCTATTAAATACATGAAAAGATGTTCAACATTGCTCATTAATAAAGAAATGCAAATCAGAAATACAATGAGGTATCATTTCATACTGGTCAGAATGGCCATCACCAAAAATCTATAAACAATGAATTCTGGAGATGGTATGGGGAAAAGGGAACCCTCATCCACTGTTGGTGGGAATGTAAATTGGTACAGTTACTATGGAGAAAAGGATGGAGGTTCCATAAAAAACTAAAAATAGAGGTACTGTGTGACCCAGTTATCCCATTCCTGGGCACATATTGAAAGAATACATGCATCCCAATATCATTGCACTGCTGTTTACAGTAGTCAAGACATGGAAGCATATTAAATGCTCATTGGTAGATGAATGGATAAAGAAGATATTATATGTGTGTGTATATATATATATATATATATATATATATAATGTATTATATATAAATATATACATAAATATATAATATCTTAATTTCATATTATAATACATAGATATATATTATAATGTATTAAATTAACATATATTTATGTGTATATTTATACATATATTACATAATACACACACACACACATATATATATATATATATATATATGATGGAATATTACTCAGCTATTAAAAAGAATGAAATAATGTCATTTGCAGTAAAATGGATGGACCAGAGATTATCATATTAAGTGAAGTAAGTCAGAAAGAGGAAGAAATAACATATGATATTACTTATATGCAGAATCTTAAGAAATGATACAAATGAATTTACCTACAAAACAGAAACACACTCACAGAGTTAGAGAATAAACTTATTGTTACCTGGAGTGGGGGGAGGGGGAGGAAGGATGATAGATTGGGAGTTTGGGACTGACATGTACACACTCCCATATTTAAAGATAATCAACAAGGATCTACTGTATAGAAGAGGGAATGCTGTTCAATATTTTGTAATAAGCTAGATGGGAAAATAATTTAAAAAGAACCGACACACATATGCGTGCATGCATGGGTGCATACTGTCACTTCAGTCATGTCCAACTCTTTGCCACCCTACAGCCTGCCCGGCTTTTCTGTCTATGGAAATTCTCTAGGTAAGAGTACTAGAGTGGGTTGCCATGACCTCCTCCAGGGGATCTTTCTGACCCAAGGATCAGACCCATATCCTTCATGTCTTCGGCATTGGCAGGTGGGTTCTTTACCACTAGTGCCATCTGGAAAGCCCAAGACACACATATATGTATAAATGAATCACTTTGCTGTACACCTGAAACTAATACAACATTGTTAATCAATTATGCTTCAATAAAAATTAAAAAATAAAGAGATCAAGGTAACATTAGGCCAAAAGTCATGTCTAGATGGCTGTTTTATATGAGTGGAATATTAAGTTTATAATGTTTTTGGTTAAATAGAATTTTTCAGCTGTAGGTCATAGGAGGGATATTTCTGAAATAGAACAGAGAAGTTCACTGGTGTGAAAATTCAGGCATTTCAAAATTTGGCTGTTGGGTGAACATACTAAATGGACTTTGAAATCTCTAAGGATTGTGGTAAGAGTTGAATTAGGAAGACATTAAGTCAAGCATGAAAATATTGAATGAATAAGAGTTGAGAGAGGGGTTTTCAAAAGCATTTTTCTTTTGCTGTATGTCCTCTAGGTAAGAGACAGGAAGAATAAAAGAAAAGCAGGCCCAGCAAGGGTCACAAAAGAAATTTATAATTATTGATAAACTGGATACTATAAGGCATGAGACTCTTGGAACAAGTCCAGAGTTCACAGTCTTGAAAACAAGATATGATCCTGGGGTCAGAAAACCGACCCTAGATTTTTTCCCAACTGGCGTCTGAGAGTCACACGTTTGATGTATCTGGAGGAAAATCTTCAGGTGGAAAAACTATAGATAAGAATATTAGTCTTAGTTACTGATTTGTTATTGATTACTGTTTCTTAGTTCATTTCAGTTCAGTTCAGTTCAGTCGCTCAGTCGTGTCTGACTCTTTGCGACCCCATGAATCGCAGCACGCCAGGTCTCCCTGTGCATCACCAACTCCCGGAGTTCACTCAGACTCACGTCCATCGAGTCAGTGATGCCATCCAGCCATCTCATCCTCTGTCGTCCCCTTCTCCTCCTGCCTCCAATCCCTCCCAGCATCAGGGTCTTTTCCAATGAGTCAAATCTTCGCATGAGGTGGCCCAAGTACTGGAGTTTCAGCTTTAGCATCATTCCTTCCAAAGAACACCCAGGACTGATCTTCTTCAGAATGGACTGGTTGGATTTCCTTGCAGTCCAAGGGACTCTCAAAAGTCAACTTTATTCACAGTCCAACTCTCACATCCATACATGACCACTGGAAAAACCATAGCCTTGACTAGACGGACCTTTGTTGGCAAAGTAATGTCTCTGCTTTTCAATATGCTGTCTAGGTTGGTCATAACTATTCTTCTAAGGAGTAAGCGTCTTTTAATTTCATGGTGGCAGTCACCATCTGCTGTGAATTTGGAGCCCAAAAAAATAAAGACTGACACTGTTTCCACTGCTTCATCTATTTCCCATGAAGTGATGGGACTAGATGCCATGATCTTTGTTTTCTGAATGTTGAGCTTTAGGCCAACTTTTTCACTCTCCACTTTCACTTTCATCAAATTAGTTACTCAGAAGTTAATGATCACTTTGTTCTTTGGCTCTGAAGACCACATGAGTTATAGCTTAACTCCCCACATATTCTTTCCTTCACAGCTGAAAGTATAATAAAGCTGGTTTGGAATCAGTTTCAGCACCTTCACCTTGGAGTGGTGTTGGTTCCCTGATCCTCGCTTTTCACTGAATTCTTGTGTCTTGTTTGTTATTCTCCCACCATATCATGCTTTCGGAAGCCTTGCTTGTCGAGCCGGTCTTGAAGCTCTATACACTTTTCCAGTAAAGGGCAGGTTTTGTACTTATTCTTAAGAATTTCTACTCTCTTTTTCTTATGATTTTATCAGCCAGCAAGTAGAAGTGTTTTAGACCAAGAAAACGTTTGAAAAGAGAGAAAGAATTATTTTATCTTTCATTTATGTGAACTTATGAACTTCATACACAGTTAATAAAACTAGCTTTAATTACCTACTTGGCTACAGAAATCACAAATGATAAGGTCATTTATTTCATGAAAGCAATTCTTATACTTTAAATACATTTAAGTAAGGCACACAGAATTTCAGGGAGTGTGTATATCTCCAAAGTTTCATCTTAATCTTTTTTTTTTTTTCATTTTTAACTTCTTCATCTTCTGGATATTCACACAAAATAGAATAAATTTGTTACTTTCCATATCTGTTATCAAGTGGAAATGAATACTAAATCTTCAATAAATATACTGACAACCCTGTAAGTAGATCCTTTCTTCAGTAGATATTTAATGATAATTTCTTTGGAGAGGTAGGAAAATTATTATCAGTTTCCATGCCTGTTCATTTAATATAATGTCATTTGAAGAAAAAACATATTGTCATATTAATAACACATGAACTGCCTTTAAATCTACTTGTTATCCTGAATGAGTTTAGCATCCAATTAAAAAAAAAAAAGTCCTGGAAAAAAAGCAGTAAGTCACATTTTAATCCTTTTCTTATCACTTGGTTCTATTCTAATGTTTCTGACTTTCAAAGTTTCCCATTAGATTTAGTCTGGACTTTGGAAAACAAAAACTAACAATAAATCTTAATTATTACTATTCAGTGAATCTAGAGTATTTAATTTTATTCTAAAGATATCACTATAATATAAATTTTATTTGAAAATAAATTAATCAGATCTTTCTCAGCCTGGAAAATATAAGATCTATAGAAGTGATTCTGTCAAACAGTCACTGAGGTGCAGATTAGCTAGGCATCTGGCACAATGAATCTATTTATCACTCAAATGTAGGAATGTCTATGGATCACATGGTTGATCCCACAGAGTTTAGACAGAAAGACTGAATTAAGTCTGAGAAAATTTCAGCAAATCCACACTATTTTCAGAGATTCATGATGGTGGTTCTAGAGCCGATCTGAAGGCCCCAATATGTTTTCAGATACATCTAGAGTATTAGTAATTCCTTTGATAATTGTTATAGTGTGAACTGAAGTCTTACTTTTATGATGAGTTTATGAATTCTGGAGCATCCTACACTGTAGAGGAGAGAAGTGTCTTATAGGTATTGCATATAACCCATTGTGGTCTTCCCTGGTGGCTCAGAGAGTAAAGAATCTGCCTGCAATGCAGGAGAACAGGTTTGATCACTGGGTTGGGAAGATCTCCTGGAGAAGGGAATGGTTACCAACTCTAGTATTCTTGCTTGGAGAATTCCAAGAACAGAGGAACCTGGCAGGCTACAGTCCACAGGGTTGCAAAGAGTTGGACACATGTGAGGGACTAACACTTTCACTTTCATGCATGTGTGAGGCTGGGTATATTTGGGAAATCTCTCCACTTTCCTCCCAATTTTGTTGTAAACATTAAACTGTTCTAAGAAAACACAGTGTAAAAAGAAGTAAATTGATTTGTGAATATGAACCAATAGTTTTAAGAGCCTGATTTTCAGATTGTATTCATTTTAGCACTTGTAATTTCTCTCTGGAATCTATATTCTTACCTTACTTGGCATCAAAAAACAATCTTTATTCTCTGAAAGATACATGAGTTTCTTAATACAATACTTTGATACTGACAGATTTAACTTGTATGGTTTTGATTAGCCTGAAAGATCCATGGCAGTCAGTGATTCATTTTACAGAATCAGTAGTTTGAATCATGTATGTTTTGAAGTTGTGCTCAGCAAATTTAGCTGGAAGGTCAGTACTTATATCGGAGAAGGCAATGGCAACCCACTCCAGTATTCTTGCCTGGGAAATCCCATTGATGGAGGAGCCCGGTAGGCTACAGCCCATGGGGTTGCGAAGAGTGGGACACAACTGAGCAACTTCACTTTCACTTTTCACTTTCCTGCACTAGAGAAGGAAATGGCAACACACTCGAGTATGCTTGCCTGGAGAATCCCAGGGACGGGGGAGCCTGGTGGGCTGCTGTCTATGGGGTCGCACAGAGTTGGACACGACTGACATAATTTAGCAGCAGCAGCAACAGTACTTATATATCTGAGAAAAACAACAACCATAACAGCTCCTGCCATCCAGAAGCTGGCTTGTTGTAATCAGCTAGGTCTTGCTATGACTACAAACTTGCCTGTCAGATGAAGCAAAGTCTTCGTGTTCTCCCACTGAACACAAATATCAGAGAATATCACCATTAGACAATGTCACTCTGGGACCATGATGAAGTAAGATTAAAAACAAGATTATTCTATAATCATGTCAAATCCCATACAAAACCATAAATAGTTCGTTATTAAAACACACACACACACACACACACACAAAATATTCATCTTGGTGTATTTTTTTTTTTTATTGCTGCCCTGATGATAGTGAAAGTGTTAGTCACTCAGTTGTGTCCAACTCTTTGTGATAACATGGACTGTAGCCCACCAGGCTCCTCTGACCTTGGGATTTGGATTCTCCAGGCAAGAATACTGGAGTGGGTTGCCATTCCCTTCTCCACGGGATCTCCATGACCCTGGAATCATACCCAGTTTCTTGCATTGTAAACAAATTCTTTATCATCTGATCCACCAGATATCTGAGCTGCCATGATAAATACCACAAATTTAGCAGTTTAAAGCAACACCCTTTATTAACTCACAGTTCTATTGGTCAGAAGTCCAGGTAGAGTGTGGTGTTATCTGGGTCCTCTGCTCTAAGAGTCAAAACAGTGAAATCTAAGTCTTATCAGGGCTTCATTTCTTTCTGGAGCCTCTGAGTAAGAATGTGCTTTCAAGTTCACTCAGACAGAACTCAGTTCCTTTTGTTTGTAGGACTGAAATCCAGCTTTCTTTGCTGGTTGTCAGCTGAGGGCTGAGGTGTTGCTCTAAGAGATTGTTGGCTTTATGTCTTGTGCTTTACTTGTTGCCCTCCCTTTAGCAATGGCCAATCAAATCCTGCTTCAAATTTCTCCTGCTTCCATCTGGAGGAAATTCTCTGCTTTTAAAAAATGTCTAAGGTGATTAGATTAAACATACCTGTATAATCCAGGACAGACTCCTTTCTTAACATAAGATCAGATCAGATCAGTCGCTCAGTCGTGTCTGACTCTTTGCGACCCCATGAATCGCAGCACGCCAGGCCTGCCTGTACATCACCAACTCCCAGAGTTCACTCAGACTCACGTCCAGCGAGACAGTGATGCCATCCAGCCATCTCATCCTCTGTCGTCCCCTTCTCCTCCTGCCCTCAATCCCTCCCAGAATCAGAGTCTTTTCCAATGAGTCAATTCTTCGCATGAGGTGGCCAAAGTACTGGAGTTTCAGCTTTAGCATCATTCCTTCCAAAGTAATCCCAGGGCTGATCTCCTTCAGAATGGACTGGTTGGATCTCCTTGCAGTCCAAGGGACTCTCAAGAGTCTCCAACACCACAGTTCAAAAGCATCAATTCTTCAGCACTCAGCCTTCTTCACAGTCCAGCTCTCACATCCATACATGACCACAGGAAAAATAATAGCCTTGTCTAGAAGGACCTTTGTTGGTAAAGTAATGTCTCTGCTTTTGAATATGCTATCTAGGTCGGTCATAACTTTCCTTCCAAGGAGTAAGCGTCTTTTTTTTTTTTTTAAGCATCTTTTAATTTCATGGCTGCAAGCATCATCTGCAGTGATTTTGGAGCCAAAAAAAATAAAATCTGACACTATTTCCACTGTTTCCCCATCTATTTCCCATGAAGTGATGGGACTGGATGCCATGATCTTCATTTTCTAAATGTTGAGCTTTAAGCCAACATTTTCACTCTCCTCTTTCACTTTCATCAAGAGGCTTTTTAGTTCCTCTTCACTTTCTGCCATAAGGGTGGTGTCATCTGCATATCTGAGGTTATTGACATTTCTCCCGGCAATCTTGATTCCAGCTTGTGTTTCTTCCAGTCCAGCCTTTCTCATGATGTACTCTGCATATAAGTTAAATAAACAGGGTGACAATATACAGCCTTGACGTACTCCTTTACCTATTTGCAACCAGTCTGTTGCTCCATGTCCAGTTCCAACTTTTGCTTCCTGACCTGCATACAGATTTCTCAAGAGGCAGGTCAGGTGGTCTGGTATTCCCATCTCTTTCAGAATTTTCCACAGTTTATACTGATCCACACAGTCAAAGGCTTTGGCATAGTCAGTAAAGCAGAAATAGATGTTTTTCTGGAACTCTCGGTTTTTCCATGATCCAGCAGATGTTGGCAATTTGATTTCTGGTTCCTCTGCTTTTTCTAAAACCAGCTTGAACATCAGGAAGTTCACGGTTCACATATTGCTGAAGCCTGGCTTGAAGAAATTTGAGCATTACTTTACTAGCATGTGAGATGAGTGAAATTGTGCAGTAGTTTGAGCATTCTTTGGCATTGCCTTTCTTTGGGATTGGAATGAAAACTGACCTTTTCCAGTCCTGTGGCCACTGCTGAGTTTTCCAAATTTGCTGGCATATTGAGTGCAGCACTTTCTCAGCATCATCTTTCAGGATTTGGAATAGCTCAACTGGAATTCCATCACCTCCACTAGCTTTGTTCGTAGTGATGCTTTCTAAGGCCCACTTGACTTCACATTCCAGGATGTCTGGCTCTAGGTCAGTGATCATACCATCGTGATTATCTGGGTTGTGAAGATCTTTTTTGTACAGTTTTTCTGTGTATTCTTGCCATCTCTTATTAATATCTTCTGCTTCTGTTAGGTCCATACCATTTCTGTCCTTTATCCAGCCCATCTTTGCATGAAATGTTCCTTTGGTATCTCTGATTTTCTTGAAGAGATATCTAGTCTTTCCCATTCTGTTGTTTTCCTCCATTTCTTTGCATTGATTGCTGAAGAAGGCTTACTCTGCATTCAGATGTTTATATGTTTCCTTTTCTCCTTTGCTTTTCACTTCTCTTCTTTTCACAGCTATCTGTAAGGCCTCCCCGGACAGCCATTTTGATTTTTTGCTTTTCTTTTCCATGGGGATGGTCTTGATCCCTGTCTCCTGTACAATGTCATGAACCTCATTCCATAATTCATCAGCCACACTATCTATCAGATCTAGGCCCTTAAATCTATTTCTCACTTCCACTGTATAATCATAAGGGATTTGATTTAGGTCATACCTGAATGGTCTAGTGGATTTCCCTACTTTCTTCAATTTAAGTCTGAATTTGGCAATAAGGAGTTCATGGTCTGAGCCACAGTCAGCTCCTGGTCTTGTTTTTTTTGACTGTATAGAGCTTCTCCATCTTTGGCTGCAAAGAATATAATCAATCTGATTTCGGTGTTGACCATCTGGTGATGTCCATGTATAGAATCTTCTCTTGTGTTGTTGGAAGAGCGTGTTTGCTATGACGAGTACATTTTCTTGGCAAAACTCTATTAGTCTTTGCCCTGCTTCATTCCGTATTCCAAGGCCAAATTTTCCTGTTACTCCAGGTGTTTCTTGACTTCCTATGTTTGCATTCCAGTCCCCTATAATGAAAAGGACATCTTTTTTGGGTGTTAGTTCTAAAAGGTCTTGTAGGTCTTCATAGAACCGTTCAATTTCAGCTTCTTCAGCGTTACAGGTTGGGGCATCGACTTGGATTACTGTGATATTGAATGGTTTGCCTTGGAAATGAACAGAGATTATTCTGTCGTTTTTTAGATTGCATCCAAGTATTCCATTTTGGACTCTTTAGTTGACCATTATGGCTATTCCATTTCTTCTGAGGGATTCCTGCCCGCAATAGTATATATAATGGTCATCTGAGTTAAATTCACCCATTCCAGTCCATTTCAGTTCGCTGATTCCTAGAATGTCGACATTCACTCTTGCCATCTCTTGTTTGACCACTTCCAATTTGCCTTGATTCATGGACCTAACATTCCTGGTTCCTATGCAATATTGCTCTTTACAGCATTGGACCTTGCTTCTATCACCAGTCACATCCACAGCTGGATATTCTTTTTGCTTTGACTCCATTCCTTCATTCTTTCTGGAGTTATTTCTCCACTAATCTCCAGTAGCATATTGGGCGCCTACTGACCTGGGGAGTTTCTCTTTCAGTATTCTATCATTTTGCCTTTTCATACTGTTCTTGGGGTTCTCAAGGCAAGAATACTGAACTGGTTTGCCATTCCCTTCTCCAGTGCACCACATTCTGTCAGATCTCTCCACCATGACGTGCCCATCTTGGGTTGCCCCATGGGCATGGCTTAGTTTCATTGAGTTAGACAAGGCTGTGGTCCTAGTGTGATTAGATTGACTAGTTTTCTGTGAGTATGGTTTCAGTGTGTTTGCCCTTTGATGCCCTCTTGCAACATCTACCATCTTACTTGGGTTTCTCTTACCTTGGGCGTGGGGTTTGGACAAGGGGTATCTCCTCACCACCGCCCTTCGTGACCTTCAACGTGTTATAGCTCCTCTAGGCCCTCCTGCGCCTGCACAGCCATGGCTCCTTGTTTCTTAACATACAAAACTTAATTACATCTTCAAAGTCCCTTTTATCTTGTAAGATAACACATTCAATGTTTCCAGGTTCTGCATAAACACACCTGGCTAACCTGAGTGATTGATACCTCTCTACCAATAGCAACTATATCTTTGTTCTAATCTGCCCTTCCCTATTGTAATGCTTATTAAGAAGGTACCCAATAAGAAAATTGCCCCAAGACACTTAAATTTAACTCAGATGACCATTATATCTACTACTGTGGCCAGGAATCCCTTAGAAGAAATGGCGTAGCCATTATGGTCAACAAAAGAGTCCAAAATGCAGTACTTGGATGCAATCTCAAAAACGACAGAATGATCATTTCCAAGACAAACTGTTTAATATCACGGTACTCCAAGTTTATGCCCCAACCAGTAACGATGAAGAACCTGAATTTGAATAGTTCTATGAAGACCTACAAGACCTTTTAGAACTAACACCCAAAAAAAAGATGTCCTTTTCATTATAGGGGACTGGAATGTAAAAGTAGGAAGTCAAGAAACACCTGGAGTGACAGGCAAATTTGGCCTTGGAGTATGGAATGAAGCAGGGCAAAGGCTAATAGAGTATTTCCAAGAGAACACACTGGTCATAGAAAACACGCTCTTCCAACAACACAAGAGAAGACTCTACACATGGACACCACCAGATGGTCAACAATGAAATCAGATTGATTCTATTCTTTGCAGCCAAAGATGGAGAAGCTCTATACAGCCAGCAAAAACAAGACTGGGAGCTGATTGTGGCTCAGACCATGAACTCCTTATTGCCAAATTCAGACTTAAATTGAAGAAAGTAGGGAAAACCACTAGACCATTCAGGTATGACCTAAATCAAATCCCTTATGATTATACAGTGGAAGTGAGAAATAGATTTAAAGGACTAGATCTGATAGAGTGCCTGATGAACTATGGAATGAGGTTTGTGACACTGTAAAGGAGACAGGGATCAAGACCATCCCCATGAAAAGAAATGCAAAAAAAGCAAAATGGCTCTCTGAGGAGGAATTACAAATAGCTGTGAAAAGAAAAGAATTGAAAAGCAAAGGAGAAAAGGAAACATATAAGCATCTGAATGGAGAGTTCCAATGAATAGAAAGGAGAGATAAGAAAGCCTTTCTCAGTGATCAATGCAAAAAAAAAAAAAATAGAGAAAAACAACAGAATGGGAAATATTAGATATCTCTTCAAGAAAAAGAAAGATACCAGGGAATATTTGATGCAAAGATCAGCTCGATAAAGGACAGAAATGGTATGGACCTAATAGAAGCAGAAGATATTAAGAAGAGGTGGCAAGAATACACAGAAGACCTGTACAAAAAATATCTTCATGACCCAGATAATTGTGGTGGTGTGTTCACTGACCTAGAGCCAGACATCCTGGAATGTGAAGTCAAGTGGGCCTTAGAAAGCATCACGACGAACCAAGCTAGTAGACATGATGGAATTCCAATGGAGCTATTTCAAATCCTGAAAGATGATGGTGTGAAAGTCCTGCACGCAATATGCCAGCAAATTTGGAAAACTCAGCAGTGGCCACAGGACTGGAAAAGGTCAGTTTTCATTCCAATCCCAAAGAAAGGCAATGCCAAAGAATGCTCAAAATACCACAAAATTGCATTCATCTCACACGCTAGTAAAGTAATGCTCAAAATTCTGCAAGCCAGGCTTCAGAAGTACGTGAACCATGAACTTCCAGATGTTCAAGTTGGTTTTAGAAAAGGCAGAGGAACCAGAGATCAAATTACCAACATCCGGTGTATCATGGAAAAAGCAAGAGAGTTCCAGAAAAACATCTATTTCTGCTTTATTTACTATGCCAAAGCCTTTGACTGTGTGGACCACGATAAACTGTGGAAAATTCTGAAAGAGATTGGGATAACAGACCGTCTGACCTGCCTCTTTAGAAACCTAATGCAGGTCAGGAAGCAACAGTTAGAACTGGACATGGATCAACAGACTGGTTGCAAATAAGAAAAGGAGTACGTCAAGGCTGTATATTGCCACCCTGCTTATTTAACTTATATGCAGAGTGCATCATGAGAAACGCTGGGCTGGAAGAAGCACAAGCTTAAATGAAGGTTGCCGGGACAGAAGTCAATAACCTTAAATATGCAGATGACACCACCCTTATGGCACAAAGGGAGGAGGAACTAAAAAGCCTCTTGATGAAAGTGAAAGAGGAGAGTGAAAATGTTGGCTTAAAGCTCAACATTCAGAAAACGAAGATCATGGCATCTGGTCCCATCACTTCATGGGAAATAGATGGGGAAACAGCGGAAACAGTGTCAAACTTTATTTTTCTGGGCTCCAAAATCACTGCAGATGGTGATTTCAGCCATGAAATTAAAAGATGCTTACTCCTTGGAAGGAAAGTTATGGCCAACCTAGACAGCATATTGAAAAGCAGAGATATTACTTTGCCAACAAATGTCCGTCTAGTCAAGGCTATAGTTTTTCTAGTGGTCGTATATGGATGTGAGAGTTGGACTGTGAAGAAAGCTGAGTGCCAAAGAATTGATGCTTTTGAGCTCTGGTTTTGGAGAAGAGTCTTTAGAGTCCCTTGGACTGCAAGGAGATCCAGCCAGTCCATCCTAAAGGAGATCAGTCCTGGTTGTTCATTGGAAGGACTGATGCTGAAGCTGAAACTACAATATTTTGGCCACCTCATGCGATGAAGTGACTCATTGGAAAAGACTCTGAAGCTAGGAGGGATTGGGGGTATGAGGAGAAGGGGATCACAGAGGATGAGATGGCTGGATGGCATTACCAACTCGATGGACATGAATTTGATCGAGCTCCAGGAGTTGGTGATGCACAGGGAGCCCTGGCGTGCTGTGGTTTATGGGGTCGCAAAGAGTCAGACATGACTGAGCAACTGAACTGACACTTAACACTCAATCCATACCATAGCTCCACTTTCTTAATCACTCAACCCAAGTTCATAATACCTAACAGGACCCTGAGTTCTTTGATTCTAAATACTTAGTAATATTTTATAAGTCTCTTTATGTGACTAGGTGTCTTAGTCCATTTGGACTTCTATAATAAAATACCACAGACTGGGCAGATTATCAGCAAAAATTTATTTATTATAGTTCTAAGGCTGGAGGTCCAAAATCAGGGTTTCAACCTAGTCAGGTGAAGGTCCTCTTCTGAGTTGCATACTTCTAACTGTATCCTCTTTTAGTGGAAGGGACTAGAGAGTCTGTGGGATCTCTTTAATAATAATACCACTCATGTAGGCTTCCCCTCATGATCTAATCACCTCCCAAAGGCCCCACCTTTAATGCCATCACATTAGACTTTCAAGATTACAACATATTTGAACTTTAGATAAATAACTTTTCTAATATAAGTGTATTCCAAATATTGCATCATAACATAGTTATAAAACACAATTTTTCATTGTTTATGTGAAATTAAAATTTGAGTATTGTGTATTTTTATTTGCTAAAACCAGCAAATCTATGAGGTGTCCCATGGTTTCAGAAGGTGTATACTCTCTCACTGAAATGAGTAATAAACTCAACTTTTCCTACTAACTGTGTGTTCCTTATAATTTTTGGCTGAAGAAAATTGACATACCCAATAGGCCACATCCATATTTGCCAATGTGCTAGGAGTTTTATGGAAAATAAAGATTATTTCAGTTCATTTTGTGTCTGATTTAGAATAAAGCTATTAACTTGTTGAGGATTTTGCTTCTAGTTACAATGGAGTAATAGGAATTATATCTATCTTCCCCTCTAAAGCAACATTGTGTGTGTGTGTGTGTGTGTGTGAAACAATCATTTTTAAGACACTGGACATCAGGAAATAAAGGACGGTGATCCATGAAAAACAAGAAACAAATGAAGTGGGAACTAAAATTTCCTCACTTTACTGCTTTGGGATTGTTTTTGGCAAACAGCAGAGGTAACCGCCTAGTGGAATGCTCACATTAAAAAAAAAAAAAAAAGTAGGTATCTGAGTTCTCAGGGAGAAAACTCACAGATAACAGTACCAGAGAGGAGTTATCTTGGCAGAGGGTGAACCGTGAAGATCTATGGAGAGTCTGTCTGTCTTGGTATTCAGCAGAGTGCTGATCACAATGAGTGTGTGAGGACCACAGGTGAGGCAAAGAATTGGACACAACTGAGCCACTTTCACTTTCAGAATTAACACAAGTAGTACAATCAGCAGACAAGGATATTAACCAGTTATTATAACTGTATTGGTGGTGGTAATTTAGTTGCTAAGTCATTCCAAACTCTTTGCAACCCCATGGACTGTAGCCTTCCAGGCTCCTCTGTCCATGGGATTTTGGAGTGGGCTGTCATTTCCTTCTCCAGGGGATCTTCCTGACCCAGGGATCCAACCTGGGTCTCCTGCTTGGCAAGTAGATTCTTTACCATTGAGCTGCCTGAAAAGACCATTATAACCATACTGCATATGTCAAAAGTTAACTAAAAACATGACAGATGTAAAAGATCTAAAACAAACTTTAGAAATGACAATTATTCTGCCTTATATAAAAATGCACTGGTTGAGTCTTATATAAAAATGCAATTCTGCTCAGTTTAATGCTATTAATATACTAAACAAAGCAAAGATTAGTGAACTTGAGAACCTAACAATGGAAACTATCAAACATGAAACAAAGAAATAAGAATAAAATAAAATGAACACACCATCAGTGATCTGTGGTATAATTTCACAGAGCTTAATATGCATAAAATTTACATCTTAAATAGAGGGGAGAGAAGTGGATACATACGAAAGTATTGATATTTGAAGAATAATGGCTAAAATTTTCCAAATTTGATGAAAAGTGTAAGTTCATGTAGGGCTCCCTGGTGGTTCAGACTGTAAAGAATCTGCCTGCAATGCAGGAAACCTGGGTTCAATCCCTGGGCTAGGAAGATCCCCCGGAGAAAGGAATGGCAGTTCACTTCAGTATTCTTGCCTGGAAAATCCCATGGAAAGAGCTGCTTGGCAGGCTGTGTCTATGGGGTTCCAATGAGTCAGACATGACTGAGGGACTAACACTTTCAGTTTCTTCATAAGTTCACTTATCACAGGTGTTCAATAAAACCAAACCAAAAACATGAAGAAAACAGCAAGGCACATCACAGTCAAATTGCTCAACCCAGTCATAAAGAGAAAATTCTGAAAGCAGGCAGAGAAAAAAATACATATTTGGACAAAGGAACAAATTTAAGGATGGCATCATATTCTTGTTGGAAAAAATGCTAACAAGAAGTGTTGCAACATCTTTAAAGTACTGAAATAAAAAATAAAACTGTCAGCCCAGAATTTCTTTTATCCAGGCAAAAATTTTTTTTTTAATGAAGGTGAAATAAAGACATTTTGCTTCAAGAACTAAAAGAATTCATCTCTGTAAACTCCCACAGCAAATAAAATGTTAAAGGGAGTTTTCAAGCTAAAGAAAAATACCGATGAGAAATCTGGTTCAACACAAAGGAATGAAGAACATTGAGGATGTTAACTATGTCAGTAAATATACAAGTGTTTTATTGTTATTTAAATCTCTATAAAAAGTAACTGATTGTTTAAACAAAAAATTAAATAAAATAACAATTCAATTTTAGGTGAAAATAATACCACAAATTCCAGAAAAGGAGGATTGTAAATAAACTATTGTAAGAAGTTTACATTATATGTGACATGTTATAGTGCCATTGAAAATGGACTATGAAGTTAACAATGTATCCTATAAACCCTAAAGCCAACACAAAAATTAAAAAAAAAAAAAAAAAGGAACTATTGGTAATCAACTAAAACCTGGAAATAAATGTTAATTGTATAAATAATCAATCCTAAAGAAGACAGAAAAAATTAGGAAAAGTACAAAGAACAGATGGGACAGATATAAAACAAATTGAAAGATGATAGACTCAAACCTAACCACAGTAATAAACATGTTAACTGTTAATATCTAAATACCTCCAATTAAAAGAAGAGATGAAAAAGATAGATCCAACTATGTGTTGCCTTCATGAAACTTGCCTAAAGGAACTAGAAACAGAAGAGCAAGTTAAACTTGAAGTAAGAGAAGGAAAAGAATAAAAATCAAAGAAGGAAACAATGGAATAGAAAACAAAAAACAACAGAGAAAATCAATGTAAACAAAACTGATTCTTAGATAAAAATCAATAATATTGATAAATATCCAGTAGAATGATCAAGGAGAAGAAAAAAAGAGTGAAGTCATGCCTTAAAAATATTAAGAATGAAGAGATGATCTCACTTGTTTTTCAGTTGTTCAGTCGTGTTTGACTCTGCTATCCCATGGACTGTAGCACACCAGGCTTCCCTGTCCTTCACTATCTCCCAGAGTTTGAACAAACTGATGTCCATTGAGTTTGTGATGCATCGAACTTCTCATCCTCTGTCACTCCCTTTTCCTCTTGCCCTCAGTCTTCCCCAGCATCAAGGTATTTTCCAATGAGTCAGCTCTTCACATCAGGTGGCCAAAGTACTGGAGCTTCAGCTTCATCATCAGTCCTTCCAATGAACGTTCAAGGCTGCTTTCCTTTAGGATTGACTGGTATGATTTCTTTGCTGTCCAAGGGACTCTCAAGAGTCTTCTCTTTTCTTACCACAGTAGGAAAATATCAATTCTTTGGTGCTCAGCCTTCTTTTAGGTCCAACTCTCACATCTGTACATGACTACCAGGAAAACCATAGCTTTGACTAGACGGACCTTTGTCAGCAAAGTAATGTCTCTGCTTTTTAACATGCTGTTTAGGTTTGTCATAGCTTTTCTTCCAAGGAGCAAGCATCTTTTAATTTCATGGCTGCAGTCACTATCTGCAGTGATTTTGGAGCCCCCCAAAATAAAATATGTCACTGCTTCCACTTTTACCCTTTTATTTGACATGAAGTGATGGGACCAGATCTAAAGACCTTAGTTTTTTAAATGTTGAGTTTTAAGATAGCTTTTTTCACTCTGTTCCTTCAGCCTCATCAGCCTCATCAAGAGGCTTTCTTAGGAAGCGTCATTATGAATAAAGCTAGTGGAGGTGATGGAATTTCAGCTGAGCTATTTCAATTCCTAAAAGATAATGTTGTTAAAGTGCTGCACTCAATATGCTAGTAAATTTGAAAAATTCACCAAGGGCCACATGACTGGAAAAGTCAATTCTCATTCCAATCCCAAAGAAGGTTAATGACAAAGAATATTCAAACTACTGCATAATTGTGCACATTTCACATGCTAGGAAATTAATGTTCAAAATCCTTCAAGCTAGGCTTCAACAGTATGTAAACTGAGAACTTCCAGATTTACAAGCTGGATTTTGAAAAGGTGGATGAACCAGAGATCAAATTGCCAACATCCGTTGGATTATAGAGAAAGCAAGAGAATTCCAGAAAAAACATCTACTTCTGCTTCATTGACTACACTAAAACCTTAGACTGTGTAGATCACAACAAACTGTGGAAAATTTGTAAAGAGATGGAAATACCAGACCACCTACCTGCCTCCTGAGAAACCTGTATGCAGGTCAAGAAGCAACGGAATCAGAGTTAGAATCAGAGATGGAACAAAGGACTGGTTTAAATTGGGAAAATAGTATATCAAGGCTGTATGTTATCACCATACTTATTTAACTTATATGCAAATTACTTCATGAGAAAGATCAATAACCTCAGATATGCAGATGACACCACCATTATGGCAGAAAGGGATGAGGAACTAAAGAGCCTCTTTTATGGATGTGAAAGTTCCCCTGATACTGGGAAAAATTGAAGGCAGAAGAAAGGGGCGACAGAGGATGAGATGGCTGGATGGCATTACCAACTCAGTGGACATGAGTTTGCACAAACTCTGGGAGATGGTGAAAGACAGGGAAGCCTGGCATGCTGCAGTCCGTGGGGTTAGAAAGAGTTGGACATGACTGAGTGACTGAACAAAAATTGAAATTGCAGTGAAAGGAGTCTCATATGGCTGTAAAAATTCTAATGTAATTTTAATATTGCATTCAACAAGGGACAGGTTGAAATATAAATACAACATTTATGAAAATGTGGGCTAAGGCCCAAGAAGTGTCTTGGTAGGTAAAGCATTCTTGTATCAGATATCAAGCCAGTATTGGTTGAACAAGATTTTCAACACCAATATAAAAAAAATGAGTTGTTTAATTATTTTTGTGGATGCATTCCAAATTTGTAATTGAAAAAATCAGAACATTATAAGGCAGTATGTTGCAGAGTTAGGGTTTGGAGCCTCCACAACCTGGAAGTGAATCCCACCTAACTGTATTATTTAATACTACATGACATCAGGCAAATTACTTCATCTCTCTGATCCTCAGTTTCCTTAACTTTAAAATAGATCTGAAAGCATTCTGCTAAGGATTCTAAGGAATCTAATGTTCTGTTACTAGAATTGCTATGTTATTGTTTAGTCACTAAGTTGTATCTGGCTCCTTGCCACCCCATGGACTATAGCCCACCGGGCTCCTCTGTCCATGGGATTTCCCAGGCAGGATTACTGGAGTGGGTTGCCATTTCCTTCTCCAATTACTAAAATGCATACAGTCTTAATTCAGTTTGGTCGAATCCACATGTATATTTGAGATGAGTTGATAATCATTTAGAAGGAGAATGTCATTTGGTGGAGCAAACATTGGGCTTAAAATCAAATAACCTGATTCTTCTAATAACTATCTCTACTGTCACATCATGGAAAATAGATGGGGAAACAGTGGAAACAGTGGCTGACTTTATTTTTCTGGGCTCCAAAATAACTGCAGATGGTGATTACAGCCATGAAATTAAAAGACGCTTACTCCTTGGAAGGAAAGTTATGACCAACCTAGACAGCATATTAAAAAGCAGAGACATCACTTTGCCAACAAAGGTCCATCTAGTCAAGGCTATGGTTTTTCCAGTGGTCATGTATGGATATGAGAGTTGGACTATAAAGAAAGCTGAGCACTGAATAATTGATGCTTTTGAACTGTGGTGTTGGAGAAGACTCCTGAGGGTTCCTTGGACTGCAAAGAGATCCAACCAGTCCATCCTAAAGGAGATGAGTCCTGGGTGTTCATTGGAAGGACTGATGTTGAAGCTGAAACTGCAATACGTTAGCCACCTGATGCAAAGAGCTGACTCATTTGAAAAGGCCCTGATGCTGGGAAAGATTGAGGGCAGGAGGAGAAGGGGACGACAGAGGATGAGATGGTTGGATGGCATAACCGACTTAATGGACATGGGTTTGGGTGGACTCTGGCAGTTGGTGATGGACAGGGAGGCCTGGCATGCTGCAGTTCACGGGGTCACAAACAGTCAGACACGACTGAATGACTGAACTGACTGACTGACTGACTGTTTAAATAAGTTCTTTTCCCTATCTGGACATGAATGTCCCCATTCCACAAAATGAAAAGGGAGAACTAGATCATCTTCAAATTCATTCTCTGTTCTTACTGTGGGATGATAGCTGACTGTTTAATTAACATCTTTCTTTAACCACACAGTACTAATAATATACATATATTATTTCACATTTTAAGGGCTGAAATTAACTGTTAAGTGTATTATTTGTCACATATGTATATAATTATGTGCAAATTATAATCATACAACTTATTATTTGTACTGAGTTGATATATTTGTGTAGCAAAAATCCACATTTTTTTTTTTAAGTTTTTGTTTTACATTAGAGTATAGTTGATTGGCAATGTTGTGTTAGTTTTGGGTGCAGAGAAAAGGGATTCAGCTATACATATATTTATATCTGTTCTCTTTCAAATTCTTTTCCTACCTAGTTTATTACAGAATAATAAGCAGAGTCCCTTGTGCTATACAATAGGTCCTTGTTGGTTATCTATTTTAAATATAGCATCATGTACATGTCAATCCCAAACTCCCAATCTATTCTTCCCCTCTACTCTTTCTCCCTGGTAACTATAAATATGTTCTCTAATTCTCTAAGTCTGTTTCTATATTGTATTTAAGTTCATTTACATATTTTTTAAGATTCTGCATATGAGATATTATATGGTATTTGTCTTTCTCTGTCTGACTTACTTCACTTAGTATGATAATCTCCATATCCATCTATGTTGTTACAAATGGCATTATTTCATTCCTTTTAATAACTGAGTAATATTTCATTGTATAAAATATGTATACCACTTCTTCTTTGTTCATTCATATGCTGATGGACATTTTGGATGTTTCCATGTCTTGACTACTGTAAATATCACTGCAATGAACATTGAGATGCATGTATCTTTTAAATATATGCCCAGAAATGGAATTGCTGTGTCATATGGTAGCTCTATTTTTAGCTTTTTAGGAAACCTTCATACTGTTCTCCAAGGTAGCTGTTCCAATTTACATTCCTACTAACAATGTGGGAGGGTTCCTTTTTCTCCACATCCTCTCCAGGGTTTATGCCTTATAGAGTTTTTGATAATGGTCATTCTGACTGGTGTGATGTGATACTGTAGTTTTGATTTCTTTAATAATTAGCAAAGTGGAACATCTTTTCATGAGCTTCTTGGCCATATGTATGTCTTCTTTGAACATTTGTCTATTTAGCTGTTCTGCTCATTTTTTGACTAGGTTGTTGTATTTTTTTTTTAAATATTGAACCAAATTAGCTTTTTAAATTTTGGAAACTAATCCCTTGTTGGTTGCAAATATTTTCTCCTATTTTGTGGGTTGTCTTTTCATTTTTTATGGTTTTCTTTGCTGTGCAAAAGCTTTAAAGTTTATGGCACATTTGTTTTTTCAAATTATTTTGTTTACAATATTGTGTTGGTTCTGTCATATGGCATTGTGAATCAGTCATATGTGTATATATATCCCTTCCCTCTTGAGCCTCCCTCACCCCTCCAATCCACCCCTTTAGGTGGGCAGAGAGGCCCAAGCTAGGATCCAAGTGTTATATAGCAGCTTCCCACTAGTTATCTATTTTACATGATAGTGTATATATGTCAATGCTACTTTCTCAGTTTGTCCCACCCTCTCCTTCTCCTGCTGAGTCCACAAGTTCTGTTCTCTACATCTGTGTCTCCATACCTTGCCTGCTAATAGGTTCATCAACACTAATTTTCTAGATTGCATATATATGCATTAATATATGATATTTGTTTTTCTCTTTCTGACTTACTTCACTCTGTATAACAGGCTCTGGATTTATCCACCTCAGTACAACTAATTCAAATTTGTTCCTTTTATGGCTAAATAATATTATACTGTATATATGTACCACAGCTTCTTTAACCATTCATCTCTCAATGGACATCTGGTTGCTTCCATGTTATGACTATTGTAAATAGTGTTACAATGAACACTGGGGTACGTGTGTCTTCAAATCGTGGTTTTTCTCAGAGTATATACCCAGAGTGGGATTTCTGGATCATATGGTAGATTTATTCCTGTTTGTTAAAGAATATCCACACTGTTCTCCATAGTGGCTGTATCAATTTACATTCCCACCAACAGCACAGGAGGGTGACCTTTTCTCCACATCTTCTCCAGAATTTATTCTGTGCAGTTTTTTAAATGATGGCCATTCTGATTGGTGTGAGTTGATACTTCATTGCAGTTTTGATTTGTATTTATCTAATAATGAGTGATGCTGAACATCTTTTTCATGTGTTTATTGGCCATCTGATGCAGAGTGCATCACGAGAAATGCTGGGATGGAAGAAGCACAAGCTGGAATCAAGATTGCTGGGAGAAATATCAATAACATCAGATATGCAGATGACACCACCCTTATGGCAGAAAGTGAAGAGGAACTAAAAAGCCTCTTGGTGAAAGTGAAAGAGGAGAGTGAAAAAGTTGGCTTAAAGCTCAACATTCAGAAAATGAAGATCATGGCATCTGGTCCCATCACTTCATGGGGAATAGATGGGGAATGGAAACAGTGCCAGACTTTATTTTTTGGGGGCTCCAAAATCACTGTGGATGGTGATTGCAATCATGAAATTAAAAGAAGTTTGCTACTTGAAAGAAAAGTTATGACCAACCTTGATAGCATATTCAAAAGCAGAGACATTACTTTGCCAAAAAAGATCCGTCTAGTCAAGGCTATGGTTTTTCCAGTGGTCATGTATGGATGTGAGAGTTGGACTGTGAAGAAAGCTGAGTGCTGAAGATTTGATGCTTTTGTACTGTGGTGTTGGAGAAGACTCTTGAGAGTCCCTTGGACTGCAAGGAGATCCAACCAGTCCATTCTGAAGGAGATCAGCCCTGGGATTTCTTTGGAAGGAATGATGCTAAAGCTGAAACTCCAGAACTTTGGCCACCTCATGCAAAGAGTTGACTCATTGGAAAAGACTCTGATTCTGGGAGGGATTGAGGGCAGGAGGAGAAGGGGACGACAGAGGATGAGATGGCTGGATGGCATCACCGACTCAATGGGCATGAGTTTGAGTGAACTCCAGGAGATGGTGATGGACATGGAGCCCTTGCGTGCTGCGATTCATGGGGTCGCTAAGAGTTGGACACGACTGAGCGAATGAACTGAACTGAACTGATATGTTCTTTGGAGAAATATCTCTTTAAGTCTTCTTCTCAGTTTTTGGTTGGGTTTTTGTTTTTCTGATATTGAGTTTTATGAACTGCTTATGTATTTTGGAAATTAATCCTTTGTTAGTTACTTCTTTTGAAATTCTTTTGTCCCATATTGAGGGTCGTTTTTTTTATCTTGTTCATTATTTCTTTTGCCATGAAAAATATTTTAAGCTTAATTAGATCTAATTTTTTTTGTTTATTTTCATCTCTAGGAGAAGACTTGGAAAAGATGCTGCTGCAATTTATGTCAAGAAGCATTCAGTCCATGTTTTCCTCTAAATGTTTTATGGCATTTGGTGTTACATTTAGGTCTTTAACCTATTTTGAGTTTACTTTTTTGTATGGTATAAAGAATTTTCTAATCTCATTTTTTTACATGTAGCTGTCCAGTTTTCACAACAATATTTATTGAAAAGACTGTCTTTCCTCAATTGTATAGTCCTGCTTCTTGACGTAGATTAATTCACCGTAGATATATGGGTTTATATCTGGGGTTTCTACCCTGTTCCATTGATTTATATTTCTCTTTTTATGCCAGTACCATACTGTTGAGATTACTGTAGCTTTGTCATATAGTCTGAAATCAGGGAGGCTGATTCCTCCAGCTCTGTTTTTCTTTCTCAATATTTCTTTGATTATTCTGGGTCTTCATACAAATTTTAGGATTCTTTTTTGTTTTGTTTTAGTTATGTGAAAAATACCATTGGTGATTCAATAAGAATTGCATTTAATCTGTAGATTGCATTCAGTAGTATAATCAGAAACTCTCAAGATGGCAGAGTAGGACCTGAGTTCACACCTTCTTACAGAAACACCAAAATCACAACTAAGTGCTGAAAAATCATTGACCAGAAAAATATCACACACACAACAACAACAACAAAAAAGCAAAACAAAACAAACTGAAAACTACCAAAACAGATACCCTACACCCAAAGGCAAAGGAGAAGCCACATGTTAGTGGGACAAATGCAATCATGATAAAATCAAATCTGATGCCCACAACTTGAGTGACCTACAAACTGGAAAATAACTATATCACAGAAGCTTTCCCACAGGAATGAAAGCCCTAAGCCCCATGTTAGGCTTCCCAGCCTGAGTGTCTGAAAACAGGAGGAGGAAGCCCCAGAGAATCTGACTTTGAAGGCCATGTGGCTTTGTTTGTAGGAATTCCACAGCACTGGGGTAAACAGAAACTACACTCTTGGAGGCTGCACACAAGGTTGCATGTGCAACAGGACCCAGGGAAAAATACAGTGAAACCATAAGAGACTGGGCCAGACCCACCTGCTTGTATTGGAGGGTCTCTTGCAGAGGTGGGCTGCAGCTGTGACTCACTGCAGTGACAAATATAGTCGTAGCAGTGGTTCTGGGAAGTACTCTGTGACATGAGCCCTTCTGGAGGCTGCCATTTTCTCCCCAAGACCTATCCCCACCCAACAGCCTATACAATACAGTGCTGGAATGCTTCAGATCAAACAGCAAAAGAAGATGCTGCTTAAAATCTCCCTGAGCATGGCCCTGCCCACCATTTCCACACAACAGGACAGGACACAACAGTGACAGGACCATTTCCACACAACAGTGGGTAGTAATCAATCCTTCTCACCTGGAAGACTGCAAAAGCCTCTAAGACAGCCTCAAATACCAAAGGGCAGACAACAGAAGTAAGAAGAACTACAATCCTGCAGCCTGCAGAATGGAAACTAAAATCACAGAAAGTTTGACAAAATGAAACAGCACAGGAATATGCACCAGATGAAGGATAAAAATAAAACCACAGAAAAACAACAAAGTGAAGTGAAAATAGGCAATCTACTGGAAAAAGATTACAGAATAATTATAGTAAAGATGATCCAGGATCTCAGAAATGTTAATGGTCGCACAGATTAAGAAGATACAAGAGATTTTTAGCAAAGACTTAGAAGAACTAAATAACAGAGGTGAACAATAAAATAATTGAAATAAAAGATACTAGAAGGAATCAACAGCAGAACAACTAAGGCAGAAGTTAGCTGGAAGACAGAATGGTGGAAATAATTGCCATGGGACAGAAAAAAGATAAAAAAGAATGAAAAGAAATGAAGCCAGTGTAAGAGACCTCTGGGGTAATCCTTTTATTAAGACTATTATTGACATTGTCCCCCCAAAATATTGAAATGCCCTAGATTTTGTTTATTCTAATATACTTGTCCTAAAGAAAATCAGCCCTGAATATTCATTGGAAGGACTGATGCTGAAGCTGAAACTCCAATATTTTAGCCACCTGATGTGAAAAACTGACTCATTTGAAAAGACCCTTATGCTGGGAAAGATTGAGAGTGGGAGGAGAAGGGGACTGCAGAGGATGAGATGTTGGATGGCATCACCAACTCAATAGACATGAATTTGAGTAAACTCTGGGAGTTGATGATGGACAGGGAGGCCTGGCATGCTGAAGTCCATGGGGTCGCAAAGAGTTGGACACGACTGAGCAACTGAACTGAACTGAACTGAATGTATTCATTTGAAAAAATATACTATGTTGGGGGCCAGAGTGAGGCATTCGGCCCGTGGCAAAGGTCTTGAGGAAGGAGGCTCAACATATGCAAAGGTGGGATCGAGCCTCAGGAGTCCCCCTGGAAATCCTCGAGCATCTACCCACATAACCAGAGCCTGCCTACTTTACTACTTTGTGCTCTCACCTACACCTCTGACTTTACGGGGGGCTGTCCCCCACCACCTCTTTTGGAGAAGGAGTTAACTTAGAGCTCCAGTTAATAAAAACTCCTGGGCGTGACAAGAGTGTTTTAACCTACAAACTCCTCTGAAGGTTCTCTAGCCTGCCTGACAAGCTTGTCCGGCCACATGTGATTGCTCACAGCCTCCCAACTGTAAGAGGCATGAGATGCTTTAAACCTTCTAAAAACAGGTTCCTTAGAAAAGTTAGAAAACCATTAGTATAAGTATAGTGGGCTGATTAAAAACTGTATTGGTGAAGGGTTTTTCATTTGTTGAGCCAATGTTTGTTGCTAAGTCTCCACATTCCTTGCCCTTACACACATTAATGAATATACAGAAATAAGTATTAACCTTTGATATAAATCACGTTAGACCTTAGGCTAAGTAAATTCTTTCCTTAACTAAAACCCACTACACCCTCACCCTATAGGAATGTAACTTTATTTGGGTGGCGTCTGTTTTAAGAATAATCACCCCTGGAGAAATAAGTGTCCTGGTTGACTGACCGCTGTCACAAGGAAAGGGTCATAAATTGTCAGCAGGCCCCCTGGCCAGAAGATGATGTAACATCCCTAAGACCTCTGTATACATTTGTATGAAGCACCTGACTTTGATAAATTCAGGACTGCTGACCCTGTGTGACTTTTGCATAACATCTCAGTGTATAAAAGTAGACCATGGAAAATAAAGAATTGGGATCAGTTTCTCAAAATACTGGTCTCCCCATGTCGCTCTCTCTCTCTCAAACTCTGGCTGAGTCTCCATCTGGAGTGCGGAACCCACCAAGCTTACTAATTTTGCCTGGGCTTCTAAGATCCGACCAGGGAGGCCTCAGTGTCTCCTCTCCCTCGGGAGAATGGAAGGATGCCTGTGGCCTATGTAAGTGGTGCAAACTTCTTGTCTTGAAGTTTTATTGGTCTCCCGTGTAAACCAAGCTACTCAGCCTCTTTTCTCCACTGATTTTTCCTACTGAGCTATCCTCATTCTAGTACTCTTTGTATCTCTAATTAATATCTAACTGAAGCTATTGTATCCTGATCCTTGCCGACGCCGTCCCCGCTTTGAACTCCCTGGATCAGCCAGGGCTGGACCCCGGCAATACTAAAAATTATGTTGGCTCAGATTACAAAATCTAGGAAGTTATTTGACAAAATTCTCCCTCTTAAACTATAAACATTAAACAGTGGGCAGATTAAGTATCCTGTTAAGGGAGTGGTGACTTATGCCAACAATTCACGTACCCAAGTTTCTTTCATGGCTTTTTGCCAAGTTGATTTATTTTCAGAAAGTTTTAACAGAGAAAACCCTGGGAGTGGAATACTGACATATAATAATTATACTAATACCTAATCAAGTTTAAGTGTGCTCAGGATATTTCTTTAAATATCTAACTTCTCTCAATTCATATTAGGTATATAAGAATCTGGCCCAAATAATACGTTTTTGTTATTGCTTTCCTTACCATCTGTTTTGTAGAATTATCTTAGATGATATCTATGGGCCAATTCAGAGTCTATCTGCCAGAGTTTGCTCAAATTCATGTCCATTGAGTTGGTAATGCTATCTAACCATGTCATCTTCTGCTGCCCACTTCATTTGCCTTCAATCTTTCCCATCATAGATCTTTTCCGATGAGTTGGCTCTTCGCATCAGGTGGTCAAATTGTTGGAGCTTCACTTTCAGCAACAGTCCTTCCCATGAATATTCAGGGCTGATTTTCTTTGAGATTGACTTGTCTGATCTCTTTCAAGGGACTCCCAAGAGTCTTTCCTAGCATCACATTTCAAAACCATCAATTCTGCAGCACTCAGCCTTCTTTATGGTCAAACTCTCACATCCGTACATGACTACTGGAAAACCATAGCTTTGACTATACCAACCTTTCTTGGTAAAGTGATGTCTCTGCTTTTTAATATGCTGTCTGGGTTTGTCATATTTTTCCTTTCAAGAAGTAAGCATCTTTCAATTTCATGGCTGCAGTCACTGTTGACAGTCATTTCAGAGCCCAAGAAGAGAAAATCTGTTGCTGCTTCTACTTTTTCCCCTTCTATTTGCCATGAAGTGATGGGACTGGATGCCATGATATTAGTATTTCTAATGTTGAATTTAAAGCCATCTTTTTCACTCTACCCTTTCAGTCTCAAGAGGATGTTTAGTTTCTCTTCACCTTCTGCTACAAGAATAGTATCATCTGAATATCTGAGGTTGTTTGTACTTCTCCTGGCAATCTTGATTCCAGCTTGTGGCTCATCCAGCCCAGCAGTTCACATGATATACTCTGCATATAAGTTAAATAAACAGGGTGACAATATACAGCCTTGACGTACTCCTTTCCCAATTTGAGAACAGTCCATTGTTTCATGTCTGGTTCTGTTTCTTCTTGACCTACATACAGATTTCTCAGGAGACAGGTAAGGTGGGCTGGTATTTCCATCTCTTTAAGAATTTTTCACAGTTTGTTGTGACCCACACAATTAAAGGTTTAGGCATAGTCAATGAAGCAGAAATAGATATTTTTCTTTAACTCCCTTGCTTTCGCTATGATCCAACAGATGTTGGCAGTTTGATCTCTGATTCCTCTGCCTTTCTAAACCCAGCTTGTACATCTGGAAGTTTCTTCATTCATGTACTGCTGATATCACCTGGAAGGATTTTGAGCATAACCTTAATAGCTTGTGAAGTGAGTGCAATTGTGCAGTAGTTTGAACATTCTTTAGCATTGCCCTTCTTTGGAATTGGAATGAAAACTGATCTTTTCCAGTCCTGTGGCCACTGCTGTGTTTTCCAAACTTGCTGATATATTAAGTGTAGCACTTTAAGAGCATCATGTTTTAGGATTTTAAACAGCTCATTTCTAATTTCATTGATTTGATTTTTCTCCCTTTGTTTCTTGATGAGTCTGGCTAATGGTTTGTCAATTTTATTTATCCTTTCAAAGAACCAGCTTTTGGTTTTGTTGATTTTTGTTATGGTCTCTTTTGTTTCTTTTGCCTTTATTTCTGCTCTAATTTTTAAGATTTCTTTCCTTCTACTAACCCTGGGATTCTTCATTTCTTCCTTTTCTAGTTGCTTTAGGTGTAGAGTTAGGTTATTTATTTGACTTTTTTCTTGTTTCTTGAGGTGTGCCTGTATTGCTATGAACTTTCCCCTTAGGACTACTTTTACCGTGTCCCACAGGTTTTGGGTTGTTGTGTTTTCATTTTCATTTGTTTCTATGCAAATTTTGATTTCTTTTTTGATTTCTTCTGTGATTTGTTGGTTATTCAGCAGCATGTTGTTCAGCCTCCATATGTTGGAATTTTTAATAGTTTTTCTTCTGTAATTGAGATCTAATCTTACTGCATTGTGGTCAGAAAAGATGCTTGGAATGATTTCTATTTTTTTGAATTTACCAAGGCTAGCTTTATGGCCCAGGATATGATCTATCCTGGAGAAGGTTCCATGTGCTCTTGAGAAAAAGGTGAAATTCATTGTTTTGGGATGAAATGTCCTATAGATATCAATTAGGTCTAACTGGTCTATTGTATCATTTAAAGTTTGTGTTTCCTTGTTAATTTTCTGTTTAGTTGATCTATCCATAGGTGTGAGTGGGGTATTAAAGAATCCCACTATTATTGTGTTATTGTTAATTTCTCCTTTCATACTTGTTAGCATTTGTCTTACATACTGCGGTGCTCCCGTGTTGGGTGCATATACATTTATAATTGTTATATCTTCTTCTTGGATTGAAAGGGAATCCTCTTACACTGTTGGTGGGAATGCAAACTAGTACAGCCACTATGGAGAACAGTGTGGAGATTCCTTAAAAACCTGGAAATAGAACTGCCTTATGATCCAGCAATCCCACTGTTGGTTGGGCATACACACTGAGGAAACCAGAAGGGAAAGAGACACGTGTACCCCAATGTTCATCACAGCACTGTTTATAATAGCCAGGACATGGAAGCAACCTAGATGTCCATCAGCAGATGAATGGATAAGAAAGCTGTGGTACATATACACAATGGAGTATTACTCAGCCATTAAAAAGAATACATTTGAATCAGTTCTAATGAGGTGGATGAAACTGGAGCCTATTATACAGAGTGAAGTAAGCCAGAAGGAAAAACACCAATACAGTATACTAACGCATATATATGGAATTTAGAAAGATGGTAACAATAACCCGGTGTACGAGACAGCAAAAGAGACACTGATGTATAGATCAGTCTTATGGACTCTGTGGGAGAGGGAGAGGGTGGGAAGATTTGGGAGAATGGCATTGAAACATGTAAAATATCATGTATGAAATGAGATGCCAGTCCAGGTTCGATGCACGATACTGGATGCTTGGGGCTAGTGCACTGGGACGACCCAGAGGGATGGTATGGGGAGGGAGGAGGGAGGAGGGTTCAGGATGGGGAACACATGTATACCTGTTGTGGATTCATTTTGATATTTGGCAAAACTAATAAAATTATGTAAAGTTTAAAAATAAAATAAAATTTAAAAAAATAAACAAACAGTTCAGCTGAAATTCCATCACCTCTACTATCTTTATCCATAGTAATATTTCCTAAGGACCATTTAACTTACACTCCAGGGTGTCTAGTTCTAGGTAAGTGACCACACCATCTTGATTTTCCGTATCATTGAGACCATTTTTGTACAGTTCTTCTGTGTATTCTTGCCACCTATTCTTAAGCTCTTCTGTTTCTGTTAGGTCCATACTTTTTCTGTCCTTTATTGGGCCCATCCTTGCATGAAATGTTCCCTTGATATTTCAAATTTTCTTTTTATTTTTCTTTAAGAGATCTCTAGTTTTCCCATCCTATTGTTTCCCTTTATTTATTTGCATTGTTCATTTAAGAAGGCCTTCTAATCTCTTCTTGCTATTCTTCGGAACTCTGCATTCAGTTGGGTGTATCTTTCCCTTTCGCTTCTCTTCTTTCCTCAGCTATTTGTAAAGCCTCCTCAGACAACCACTTTGTCTTCTTTCATTCCTTTTTCTTTGGGATGGTTTTGGTCATCACCTCCTATACAATGTTGCAAAACTCTGTGCATCATTCTTCAGGCACTCTGTGTACCAGATCTAATCCTTTGAATCTATGCATCACCTCCATTCTATAATCATAAAGCATTTGTTTTAGGTCATACCTGAATGACTTGGTGGTTTTACATACTTTCTTCAGTTTAAACCTGACTTTTGCAATAAGGGGCTCATATATACAAAAAGTGTCTTATCTTTCCAGTTTTATGATGTATGGCCTCATTCAGTGTTCATTTGAAAAAAAAATTCATGGTTTGTATATTCATTCAATAAAGAGACTATGCTATTGGCTATGGATATGTCACAGTAACTTCAAATTGTTTTGTCTCAGTGATAGAACATAGTTATTTTGAACTAGAACATTTATTGTAAACTAAATATTTCAAATTCATCTAGATAATCAGCACTGTTTAGACAGTCTTATACTTGCCTATTAATTCTTCTTTCTTTCCTTTTGACTATTGACAAGAGACAAGAAGTTAAATCAGTATACTTATGTCTGTTGGAGTTGGTGGTAGGAAAAGAAAGTGAATAGATGTTAAGGGTAGAAGGGAGACAGGTGAGAGGATCAAGAGGACTGCTCAAACTAGCTAAAAACAATTCAAACTAGTGGTTTGAAAATTCTTTCATGCTACTTGATAGCTTTTCTTTCTGTAATTTACAACTCTCTGAAGCTCATTATCTTAGCTTTCCCAGAGAAATTTGTGATTAAAACTCAATGTAAACTGCATAGATCCCCTGACTCCTTCACTATGTCCTAGTTCTACCCTTTCAGACTTAAAATTATGTATTGCAAAAAATACCAGTTGCAAATTTATTTTGTTTATTGACTCCCTTGAGGACACAGTTCTGAATTTTCAGAAAATAAAAAATATTCTTTAATTTAATGGCTTGTTAAATGATATGACATATTAAAGACTACTTTGGGACTTAGCCAAAATTTGCCAGCTTATTCTATTAGCTTTAAATTATTTCATTAAAAAAATGTGTTCTTGCTTTTATCTCTTCCAGATCCTCTTCAGTATCCCAAAGATTGCTGCTACTTAGGAGGAAATGCCTATGTTCTTGAAGCGCTGAGTAACAGAAACAAGTCCTAAAACTTGTTGAGGGTTAAAGGTTTGTATGAAAAAAAAATACAAAGTTCCCTATGAGAAAAGCATCCGGCATGATATTTGGAAAATCAAAGAAAATTTAGAGATTCCCCTTTAAGTCAATACACATAAAATATTTGAGGATTATATATAGTCTTCTTTTCCTCAGCTAATGAATGGTATTAGTGTTATATTTCATATCTTTACCTTAATCTGCATCTAAACTGTCAGAATTAAATTGTTTCAAAATAGGTCTTACTATGGTTGTATCTGGAATCTTCCAGACTATGTTGATCCCAAAGGAAACAACATTTACTGAGTTTTATTTATTTATTATTATTGTTTTAATTTAAATTTATTTATTTTAATTGGAGGCTAATTACAATATTGTATTGGTTTTGCCATACATCAACATGAATCCTTCATGGGTGTACATGTGTTCCCCATCCTGAACCCCCCTCCCACCTCCCTCCCCATACCATCCTTCTGGGTCATCCAAGTGCACCAGCCCCAAGCATCCTGTATCCTGCATTGAACCTGGACTGGCAATTAGTTTCTTATATGATATTATACATGTTTCAATGCCTTTCTCCCAAATCATCCCCCAACCTCCCTTTCCCACAGAGTCCAAAAGGCTGTTCTATACATCTGTGCCTCTTTTGCTGGCTCGCATACAGGGTTATCATTACCATATTTCTAAATTCCATATATATGTGTTAGTATACTGCATCGATGTTTTTCTTTCTGGCTTACTTCACTCTGAATAATTCACTCCAGTTTCAAAACCTTTTAAAAAGAAACTGTATATATGGATTATAGCCAGCATCTTAATGACTGAGAACAATAGGCATCTGATTGCTTTGGAAAACTTTTGTTTTTTACATTAAGGTCTTTCTTTGGCCAGCTGGTTGATTGTGCATACAATATATAATGTCCAAATGCTATTTGCTTAAGTTTTCAAGCTACTCAGCTGGCTGCTGATTTCACCAATTTGTAAGTAATCCTTGTCTAATTTATTTGTGCTTGTTTCATCAAGTCTTCTTGATTTCTTTCTTACTTTCCAATGAATTTTCTTGTTTCAGTATCTCTGAGTGCAAAACTTTGTGGTTTTAATTTAGGTTTCCTAGTTTCCATATAATTTAATTCATTATTTTGGCTGGGCACAGAAAACACAACTATTCATTTTGTTTCCAATAGCTTATTAGATCTTGTATTTTGTTTGATGGATTAAAACTTTCATTTGCCAGGTTGATTTTGACATAATATTTGTCAAAAGTACATATTTTCCTGGTGCAGTATTAAATTATGGACATGGATAATATGTGAAGTATAATTCCATTCCTTGAATGTTCCCATAAAGCTCCTCTAAGTCATAAAAGGGTGCTCTTAAACTTAGAAGAGTTGCCACCATTATCTGTTTGTCCAGTAATACAGTAGTTGAATCTTGAAGGGAATTGAGTAAATAACATTAGAACATAGTGAGATATGAAAATTAAAGCTATGAGTTGTGATAAAACACCATCCACATCATACTGAAGATAATAAAAGTTACTTATGTGGGAGAGCAAGTGAAAATATGTTTAAAGGTAGAGGAATATCAGCACTACCTGGTTCAGGTAATAGTAATATTACTATCACTGATGCTGACTTTGCTGACTTCTTCTCTTTTTTTTTGAATTGTAGTCTCAGGCCTATATGTAGCTTTAAATCTACAATTTACCTAGGGGACAGAGAGATTGAGCAAGACAATCCTAAGTAAAGAACCATATCAGAGTAGATGATGTTATATTTTCAGCAGTTATAGAGACAAATAACAGCCAATTTCTAAAGAAAAGTAAATTCAGAATTCATAGAAATCATATAAATTCTGCTTTATTTCAAAGCACATTATTAATACAGACAAATGCATATATTATATGTACATACATACACATAGATATATTTTAAATATTGCATCTTTGAATTAATGTTTTCATGGAAATTAAGAAGTAAAGAATCCATTAAGGAAGGTCTGAATCTTCTCTCAACTTTCTATTTATTTTGAGAATGAGGCTGTCATCTTCAGATATTTGTAATTGATGAGTAGCACAAAGATTCATTCATTCAACATATATTTATAGAGTACCTAAGAATTATACTTCTAAAAGCATTGCCTTAGTGGCTTATAAAATTCAGTATTCCAAAGACTGCTGCTACTTAGGAAGAAATGGCTATGTTCTTGAGGAACTGAGTAACAGAAACAAGTCCTAAGACCTGTTGACAAATAAGGGTTAGCTTAAAATTCCACTCTAAAAAAATCGATCCTTGATAACCCTAGAGCACAATCGGGTCAGTTTCATCCTAGTTTTTGTATTAATTGAATGTAGAAGACTCATTGAAAAGTGAAGTAAGGGAGGAGAAAGGGTATTTGATGTCTGAAGTTTGCTGAAAGTCCCTGTCATGTGTTCAGAAATTCTTTGATAGGTTGTTATTGGCTATTATTTTATAGTTACATTGGCTGATTAGGCTTTCCATTCTCCACACTAACCACCAAGATTTGTTGTCTAATAATTGTGCAATTTAACTGTATCTTCAGTATAGGTCGGAGAAGGCACTGGCGACCCACTCCAGTATTCTTGCCTGGAAAATCCCATGGGCAGAGGAGCCTGGTAGGCTGCAATCCATGGGGTCGCTAAGAGTCAGGCAGGATTTCACTTTCACTTTCACTTTCACTTTTCACTTTCATGCATTGGAGAAGGAAATGGCAACCCACTCCATTGTTCTTGCCTGGAGAATCCCAGGGATGGGAGCTTCATGGGCTGTCGTCTATGGGGTCGCACAGAGTCGGACACGACTGAAGTGACTTAGCAGCAGCAGCAGTCAGTATAGCTATACTCACCCCTGGACCATGCCAGGAATAGTTGTTACATCTAACCTTTTGAAAATGAATATTTATACAGTGGGATGTATTTGTCTTTGAATATTTGTAAATATATATCTGCACAATGTTGTTATTTTTCTGATACAGTTTTCTTTCCTACATATTTACTTAGCAATGGGCTATTGATCCTTCCATCCTTCCTACATACATATATTAAGTCACCATCAATAAAATATTCAATTAAAAATGGTTCCTGACCACAAGATTCTTAACTGGTAAGTGAGACTTAAAAATAGAAAGTGAGAATACAGTATAATACATTGTAGAAGTATGAATAATAGTCAAGCGCACCCTAAACTGATTGTGTTGGAGTAGGATGCTCCCTTGGACTGCAAGGAGAACTAATCAGTCAATATTAAAAGAAATCAACCATAAATATTTACTGAAAATACTGATGCTAAAACTCAAATACTTTGGAGAGCTGATGCGAAGAGCAGAGTCATTGGAAAATATCTTGATGCTGCAAAAAATTGAATTCAAAGGAGAAGAGGGTGGCAGAGGATGAAATGTTAAATAGCATCATAGACTCAATGGACATGACTTTGAGCAAACTCCAGGAGACAGTGAAGGACAGGAAAGCCTGGTGTGCTGTAGTCCTTGGGGTCACAAAGAGTTGGACATGAACTAGCAACTGAAAAACAACAACAGAAAGATGCTAGAGCAAACTTACTGGTGTAAGTGCTATCTAGGCTGAGTCATGAAGAACAAACAGGAGTGGGCTAGTCAGGGAAAGGTTGAGGGAAATGAAATTTTCAATAGATGATTTCATGGAGTATTCAGTGATCCTCTCTATCAGTGGTCTCAAAATCATTCTGGATACCTTCATTGACTATTTGAAAAACATCTAAAATGTGAATCTAATAGTTCATCAGTTTCTGAAAATAGAATGAATCTTCCACATTCCACAACAGTACAGACTAAGGCCATTTCAAATTTGTGACCTCCAAACTTAACTAGGATATCAACACTGCAACTATGTCATGTATTTCTTTCTCTAGACACCTAATTCATGTTTTTCTTCCTAATTCTTGGCAATTATTTTTTCTTCTACTTTGTGAGAAAAGTGAAGTCCTCAGTTCAGTGCAGTCACTTAGTCGTGTCCAACTCTTTGTGACCCCATGAACCGCAGCACACCAGGCATCCCTGTCCATTACCAACTGCCAGAATCCACCCAAACCCATGTCCATTGAGTTGGTGATGCCATCCAGCCATCTCATCCTCTGTCGTCCCCTTCTCCTCCTGCCCTCAATCTTTCCCAGCATCAGGGTCTTTTCAAATGAGTCAGCTCTTCTCATCAGGTGGGCAACATACTGGAGTTTCAGCTTCAACATCAGTCCTTGCAATGAACACCAAAGACCGATCTCCTTTAGGATGGACTGGTTGGATCTCCTTGCAGTTCAAGGAACCCTCAGGAGTCTTCTCCAACACCACAGTTCAAAAGCATCAACTCTTCAGTGCTCAGCTTTCTTTATAGTCCAACTCTTACATCCATACATGACCACCGGAAAAATAATAGCTTTGACTAGACGGACCTTTGTTGGCAAAGTAATGTCTCTGATTTTTAATATGCTATCTAGTTTAGTCATAACTTTGCTTCCAAGGAGTAAGCATCTTTTAATGTCATGGCTTCAATCACCATCTGCAGTGACTTTGGAACCCAGAAAAATAAAGTCAGCCACTGTTTCCACTGTTTCCCCATCTATTTGTCAAGAAGTGATGGGACCAGATGCCATCATCTTAATTTTCTGAATGTTGAGCTTTAAGCCAACTTCTACACTCTCCTCTTTCACTTTCATCAAGAAGCTCTTTAGTTCTTCTTCACTTTCTGCCATAAGGCTGGTGTCATCTGCATATCTGAGATTATTGATAATTCTCCTGGCAATCTTGATTCCAGCTTGTGCTTCATCCAGCCCAGCGTTTCTCATGATGTACTCTGCATATAAGTTAAATAAGCAGGGTGACAATATACAGCCTTGATATACTCCTTTTCCTATTTGGAACCAGTCTGTTGTTCCATGTCCAGTTCTAGCTGTTGCTTCCTGACGTGCATACAGGTTTCTCAAGAGGCAGGTAAGGTGGTCTGGTATTCCCATCTCTTTCAGAATTTTCCAGTTTATTGTGATCCACACAGTCAAAGGCTTTGGCATAGTCAATAACGCTGAAATAGATGTTTTTCTGCAACTCTCGCTTTTGCGATGATCCAGCAGATATTGGCAATTTGGTCTCTGGAAAGCTGCCATACATGATGTAAAGATGAATGAATATGGCTTTGTTGCAATAAAGCTTTATTTAAATAAATAGATGATTAGATTTGGCCTATGGACTGCAGTTTACTGATTCCTGCTCTAAGAAGAAGATTGATATCCAATCTACTAGTTCCTTCTTTTGAGAATGGTAAAGAAGCACATACCATAACTGTCCTAGGCAAACTGGGATGTATCATCTTATAATCGACCTACTGAGACTATAGGGCTTTCCTGGTGGCTCAGTCAGTAAAGAATATGTCTGCAATGCAGGAGAGTGCCTGCAATGCAGGAGACCCAGGTTCAATCCCTGGGTTGGGAAGATCCCCTGACGAAGGGAATGGCAACTCATTCCAGTATTCCTGCCTGGAGAATTCCATGGAGAGGAGCCTGGTGGACTACAATCCATGGGGTCACAAAGAGTTAGACATGACTTGGTGACTAACAAACATAACTCTCAACTACCCAGATTACTGAATCCTTTCTATCAGGTTAGCTAGCTGTTGAGTCATCCAATAAGGTTACCATTTTCATTAATCAAAGTGAAATATATCACAGTCGTAGCTGAAGAGAGATTTATTGAAAGTTCCTTCATGAGGTGGAGGACTAGGGATATTTTCTCTTCTGGGATAGTCGCATCAGACCATATGTAAAAATAACAAATACATATATATGAAAAACTATCACTAAGTGAAAGATTATTAGAGGCTCAGTTTAGTTCAGTCACTCATTCATGTCCAACTCTTTGGGACCCCATGAATTGCAGCAGGACAGGCCTCCCTGTCCATTACCAACTCCCGGAGTTCACTCAGACTCAAGTCGGTGATGCCATCCAGCCATCTCATCCTCTGTTGTCTCCTTCTCCTTCTGCCTCCAATCCCTCCCAGCATCAGAGTCTTTTCAAATGAGTCAGCTCTTCACACGAGGTGGCCAAAGTATTGGAGTTTCAGCTTTAGCATCAGTCCTTCCAAAGAACACCCAGGACTGATCTCCTTTAGAATGGATTGGTCGGGTCTCCTTGCAGTCCAAGGGGCTCTCTCAAGAGTCTTCTCCAACACCACAGTTGAAAAGAATCAATTCTTCGGTGCTCAGCTTTCTTCACAGTCCAACTGTCACATCTATACATGACCACTGGAAAAACCATAGCCTTGACTAGACGGATCTTTTTTGGCAAAGTACTGTCTCTGCTTTTGAATATGCTATCTAGATTGGTCAGAACTTTCCTTCCAAGGAGTAAGCGTCTTTTAATTTCATGGCTGCAATCACCATCTGCTAGCAACATACTAGTAACTTTCAACATATTATTTCATTAATCTTTCCAGAAATATTAAGAAATAAATATTTCTATCCTTTTATAAATGAGGGTGCCAAGTTTCTGATTGAATAAGTAGTTTGCTCAATGTTTCACAATTCGTAGTTTTAGTGCTCCTCTCAAGTGAACCTTGGAAATAGGTAGGGTCAATCCTATATTTGAAATTGTCTACTGAATTCTAGAATTCCAATTCAGTCCACTCAAAGGATCATAAACAGATTGTTCATTATTATAGAATCTTCATTTAAAAATACTCCACCACTATGGTCCACGAAGGTACAGTTGAGAATTTAAGTGTTCCTATCAAACATGGGCTTCTTTGTGGTTATTCATATAGAAAAAAAGTTTTCTATTGAAAAAAAAGAACACCTTGCTGGAGAGAATTAGAAGGAATTCATTGTGAATTGTTATTGCTTTCCATTTGTAATGAGTTACATAGCTGCCCTTCATGGTTTATAAAAATGTTTCAACAGCAAATAATGTTCTGTACTCTGCAGAATGCTATTTAAAATACTTGACAACTCACAAGCTGCTGTTGATACAGATGTAAATCTTTCAACTAACAGTAACTAACACTGTAATTTAAGAAAGTACAAAGTGAAACTCCTTTTGTCTTCTTTTAAGAAGAAGATACTGTTAAACATGAAAAAATGCTTATTAAATACCCATGTCCAATATACAAATCAGATACACTATTATATTATTATTTGGATAAATGATTTACAAGTACAGGCACAATATGTTTGTTAGATTTTTTTTTAAGGCAAAGCCATTTTCTTCTTTCTCCTAATTTAATTCTGACACTGATAAACTTTGTATTAGTTTTCTAGGGATGCCAAAACAAAATACTACACACTCGTTGGCTTAAACAATAGAAATTTATTTTATAACAGTTCGGGATTCTGGAAATCCAAGATCAAGGTTTTTACAAGTTTGATTTCTTCTGAGATCTCTCTTCTTGACTTGTAGATGACCAGTTTCTCATCATGTGTTCACATGGTTGTACCTATGTGTGCACACATGTCTGGTGCCTCATATTTTCTTCTTATAAAGGCACCAGTCATGTTGAGTTAGAGTCCAGCCCAATGACTTTGTTTACTGTTAATTACCACTTTGAAAGCTTTATTTCCAAATACAATAATTCTGAGATTCTAAGGATAGGGGATTCAACATATGAACTTTGGGGAGAAACAGTTCAACCCATAATACCTTTGTTTCAATTTGAATTATTAGTTTTCTTTTAAAGGGATATGGACTTTGCAGTCATACTTGTGTCTGCTTATGAATTCCAAATGTACCCTTTGTAGCATTGCTGACACTCTTGGCTATAGTAGCTTAATGCTTCTTTTGAGATTTAGGAATGGTGGTTCTTATATGAAGTGAAATGGACATGACCCCAAATAAAAACTATCAAAGTTTTATTTAGTAATACTTCAAAGGCCTTGGTTATCCACCACCCATTTCACTTCAAGATTCCGTGAACCTGACATTAGAAAAATGTTGGATTAGGAAGTGCCAAGCCCTTGTCACTCTATGGAAGCATAATAAAGAAGAAGAAACTGATTACACAAACTTATAGGAACTCTTGAAAGTAATCATAGATCTATAATAAGTAACTAAGGGAATGCCCAATCACAGAAAAGCCACATTTAAAATAAAAGACAATTTTATGGCACTTTTAATTACCTGTGTCCCCAAAGGCTCTTAATGTGTGATCTGGAGGAGACAATAGCCCAGTTTCCAGTTCCTTTCCTTAAACCAAAGAATGCTTATTTGCAAGGTTCTCATGTGTCTGATCTGAGGCAGAGAATAACAGTGGTCATTGATCATGAAAGCTATAAGAGGGCTATAGAACCACAGATGAAAAGGACAAGAGATTATGGGTAAAGGCATATAATAGAATATCTAAAACTCTGAGAAGAAGCTGAGAGAGAATTTTTGAGATTAAAATATTTGATACAATTCTGTGTATGGTGAAATTGAGAAAGCTATGCATTGTTGTTGTTTGGTTGCTAAGTCGTGTCTGACTCTTTGTGACCCCATGGGCTGCAACACAACAGGTTTCCCTGTCCTTCACTATCCCCCAGACTCTGCACAAACTCATGTCCATTGAGTTGGAAATGTCATCCAATCAACTCATTCTCTGTTACCTTCTCCTTCTGCCCTCAATCTTTCCCAGCATCAGGGTCTTTTCCAATGTGTCAGCTTTTTGCATCAGGTGGCCAACATAATGGAGCTTCAGCTTCAGCATCAGTCCTTCCAATGAATATTCAGGGTTGATTTCCTTTAGGATTGACTGGTTTGATCCCCTTGCTTTCCAAGGGACTCTCAAGAGTCTTCTCCAGCACCACAATTCAAAGCATCAATTCTTCGGCACTCAGCCTTCCTTTTGTTCAAATTGTCACATCCATACAGGACTACTGGAAAAACCATAGCTTTGACTATACAGACCTTTGTCAGTAAAGTAATGTCTCTGCTTTTTATTTTTATTTATTTATTTTTTAAAATTTAAATTTATTTATTTTAATTAGAGGCTAATTACTTTACAATATTGTATTGGTTTTGCCATACATCAGCATGAATCCACCACGGGTGTACATGTGTTCCCCATCCTGAACCCCCTCCCACTTCCCTCCCCATACCATCCCTCTGGATCATCCAAGTGCACCAGCCCCAAGCATCCTGTATCCTACATCGAACCTGGACTGGCGATTTGATCCTTATAAGATATTATACATGTTTCAATTGCATTCTCCCAAATCATCCCACCCTCTCCCTCTCCCACAGAGTCCAAAAGACTGTTCTATACATCTGTGTCTCTTTTGCTGTCTCACATACAGGGTTATCGTTACCATCTTTCTAAATTCCATATTTTACGTTTGTCATAGCTTTTCTTCCAAGGAGCAAGTGTCTTTTAATTTTGTGGTTGCAGTCACAGTTCACATTATTCTGGAGCCCAAGAAAATAAAGTCTCTCACTGTTTCCATTGTTTCCTCATCTATGTGCCATGAAGTGATGGGACCAGATGCCATGGTCTTTCTTTTTTGAATTCTGAGTCATAGGCCCAGGCAAAACACATCAGACTGTATCAGGAAATACCTTAAGTTTTCACTTTGGATCAGAGGATAGTTAGCTAATCAATGAGGAACTGCCTTGGCATAGAGCGAGCCAGTCTACAAAGACTGGGAGAGGTGATTATTTATTTTTCTTTTTTTTTTTTTTTTTCTCATTGGTTTATTTTTTATTTTTATTTATTTATTTATTTTACTTTACAATATTGTATTGGTTTTGCCATATATCAACATGCATCTGCCACGGGTGTACACGTGTTCCCCATCCTGAACCTCCCTCCCACCTACTTCCCCATACCATCCCTCTGGGTCGTCCCAGTGCACCAGCCCCAAGCTTCCTGTATCCTGCATGGAACCTGGACTGGTGATTTGTATCTTATATTATATTATGCATGTTTTAATGCCATCCTCCCAAATCATCTCCCCCTCCCTATCCCACAGAGTCCAAAAGACTGTTCTATACATCTTTGTCTCTTTTGCTGTCTCACATACAGGGTTGTCGTTACCATCCTTCTAAATTCCATATATATGCGTTAGTATACTGTATTGGTGTTTTTCCTTCTGGCTTACTTCACTCTGTATAACAGGCTCCAGTTTCATCCACCTCATTAGAACTGATTCAAATGTATTCTTTTTAATGGCTGAGTAATACTCCATTGTGTATATGTACCACAGCTTTCTTATCCATTCATCTGCTGATGGACATCTAGGTTGCTTCCATGTCCTGGCTATTATAAACAGTGCTGTGATGAACATTGGGGTACACGTGTCTCTTTCCCTTCTGGTTTCCTCAGTGTGTATGCCCAGCAGCAGGATTGCTGGGTCGTATGGCAGTTCTATTTCCTGTTTTTTTAAGGAATCTCCACACTGTTCTCCATAGTGGCTGTACTAGTTTGCATTCCCACCAACAGTGTAAGAGGGTTACGTTTTCTCCACATCCTCTCCAGCATTTATTGCTTGTAGACTTTTGTATCGCAGCCATTCTGACTGGAGTGAAATGGTACCTCACTGTGGTTTTGATTTGCATTTCTCTGATAATGAGTGCATTTATCTCAAAAGAATTAAGACTGAAAAGGTACTGTACAATTCTATGTTTGTGGCATTTTTAGAAAGTCCAAACTAAAAATAATTCAGTTAGGTAATAACATTGCTTTATATCTTGATTGGATAGGTGGTTACATGAGAGTACACACTTGCCAAAACTCACAGAATTATACATTTAAAATGATGAATTTTATTATATGTAATTTTAACTTAAAGAAATAAAAGGCAAATAATTGTTGAGCAAAACTAGCTCGTGATTGAAATCAAATAATTGGTACTTTTGATATTGCAGAGGAGACTGTTAACTGAAATGCGGTAGTAGGGAAGTCCCTTAATTGATGATACTGCTCTGTGTCTTGATACATAGTATCAAGATTGAACAGTATACTTAAGATTGGGATGTTCACTATATATAAATTACACTTCATTTTAAAAAATTAAATATTAAAATATAAATATTTTCTCATGGCTTATTTATTTCTACCTTTTCATTTTATACTAGAATATAGCTAACTAGCAACATTGTGCTAGTTTCAGGTGTACAGTAAAATGATTCAGTTTTATATATATATATATATATATATATATATATATATATATATTCTTTTACAAATTTTCCAAGTTAGGTTACATAATTTTGAGCAGAATCCCCTGTGCTATATAGTTGGTGCTTTTTGTTTATCCATTTTAAATATAGGAGTGTGTAGAGGGTGGTCCTAAGATAGGGGAGGAATAGAATGGGGAGACCACTTTCTCCCCCACAAATTCATCAAAAGAACATTTGAACACTGAGTAAATTCCACAGAACAACTTCTGAATGCCGGCAGAGGTCATCAAGCACCCAGAAAAATAGCCAATTGTCTTCAAAGGAGGTAGGAAAAAATACACAAGATAAAAAGAGAGACAAAAGAAGTAGGGATGGAGATCCTTCCTGGGAAGGGAGTCTTAAAAAAGAGAGAAGTTTCCAAACACCAGGAAACACTCTCACTGGCGAGTCTGTGGCAAACCTTGGAACCTCAGATGGCAACATAACTGAGGAAAAATAAATAAATAATTATAACCCCCAGATTATGTGCCCAATGTTAACTCCCAGCACAAAAGCAGCGCAGATGCCTGCATCTGCCACTAGCAAGCGGGGGCTGGGCAGGGAGGCACAGGCTGCATTGCTTAGAGTAAGGACCCAGCCTGAATGCCCTGAGGGCAGGCTGGGGGAACAAACTTGATACAGCAAATCAGATCGTGGGATAGCTACCCTGCGAGAAGCCTTAAACTAAGGCAACACCAGGCTCACTCATAGAACAAAGGATTGACTAGAGCTAGCCGGCTGTGGACTGGCCCATCCCCTGCTGGAGACAAGCAGGCGAGGGCAGCCAGATATGGAAGGGGGCAATGGCGGCCCCAGATAGACCTCATCTACCAAACCGCAAGCAGGCTTCATTGCTAACCAAGACTTCTTGGGATTCTGGATGATCGACATCCGCCTGAGAATGTGCGCTGGTTGTGCACCCAGAAAACGGAGCGGCAGGGATGGGGGAGGCGATAAGTCACAGCGACCGTGCTCGCCAAACACCTGGTCACCTGAGCTGATTGGACCTGAGAAGGGCACAAAACGCAGGCCCAACCGAGTCTGCACCTCTGAGGACTACCCGAGTACCTGAACCTGAGCAGCTTAGACCTGGGAAGTGCATGCAACCCAGGGCCCGCCTCAGAGAGTTCCCGGAAGAGCAACCTAGAGCCTGAGCAGTGTAGACTGGGAAAACACACACGCCATGAGTAGGGGCAAAGCCAGTGTGACCGAGACACTGGGAGGACTCCCCACAGATGCCAGTGATATTTGTTTGCAGCGTTCCCCCCTCCCCATAGCACGACTGAACAAATGGAGGAGTCTTGAGGCTACTGTAAGAATAAGACTGAAAACCAGGGCAGGAGGCTTAAGTACAAATCCTGACAACACCAGAGAACTCCTAACTCCAGGGAACATTAATCGATAGGAGCTCATCAAACGCCTCCATACCTACACTGAAACCAAGCACCACCCAAGGGTCAACAAGTTCCACAGCAAGACATACCATGCAAATACTCCAGGAACACAGGAACACAGCCCTGAGTTTCAATATACAGGCTGTCCAAAGTCACTCCAAACCCATTGACATCTCATAACTCTTTACTGGACACTTCATTGCACTCCAGAGAGAAGAAATCCAGCTCCAACCACCAGAACACTGACACAAGCTTCCCTAACCAGGAAACCTTGACAAGCCACCTGTCTAACCCCCCACAGTGAGGAAACTCCACAATAAAGAGAACTTCAGAAACTTCCAGAATACGAAAAGGCCACCCCAAACACAGCAATATAAACATGATGAAGAGACAGAGAAATACCCAGCAGGTAACGGAACAGGATAAATGTCCACCAAACCAAGCCAAAGAGGAAGAGATAGGGAATATACCTGATAAAGAATTCCAAGTAATGATAGTGAAAATGATCCAAAATCTTGAAAACAAAATGGAGTTACAAATAAATAGGTCAGAGACAAGTATTGAAAAGATGCAAGAAAAGTTTAACAAGGACCAAGAATAAATAAAAAAGTCAATATATAATAAATAATGCAATAAACAAGATCAAAAACACTCTGGAGGGAACCAAAAGTAGAATAACGGAGGCAGAAGATTGGATAAGTGAGGTAGAATATAGAATGGTAGAAATAAATGAAACAGAGAGGGAAAAAGAAAAACGAATTAAAAGAAATGAGGACAATCTCAGAGACCTCTGTGACAATGTTAAACACCCGAACATTCAAATCATAGGAGTCCCAGAAGAAGAAGACAAAAAGAAAGACTATGAGAAAATATTTGAGGAGATAATAGTTGAACATTTCCCTAAAATGGGGAAGGAATCACGACCTCCTTATTGCAAAATTCAGACTTAAATTGAATAAAATAGGGAAAACCACTAGTCCATTCAGGTATGACTTAAATCCCTTACGACTGATTATACACTGGAAGTGACCAAGAGATTAGATCAGATAGATAGAGGGCCTGAAGAACTATGGATAGAGGTTCATAACATTTTATAGGAGGTAGTGATCAAAACTAAAGAAAAAGAAATGCAAGAAGGCAAAGTGGTTGTTTGAGGAGGCTTTACAAATAGCTAGGGGGAGAAGAGAAGTGAAAGGGAAGGGAGAAAGGGAAAGATATACCTATTTGAATGCAGAGTTCCAGAGAATAGCAAGGATAGATAAGAAGGCCTTCTTAAATGAACAGTACAAAAAAAAAAAAAAAGACGAAAACAATAGAGTGAGAAAGACTAGAGATGTCATCAAGAATATGGGAAATATCAAGGAAACATTTCATTCAAGGATGGGCAGAATAAAGGACTATGACTAAGTTGTATATTGTCACATTGCTTATTTAACTTATATGCAAAGTATGTCACAAGAAATACCAGGCTGGATGAAGCATAAGCTGAAATCAAGATTGTTGGGAGAAATATCAACAACCTCAGATACGCAGATGATACCACTCCAATGGCAGAAAAGTGAAGAGGAACTAAAAAGCCGCTTGATGAAGGTGAAAAAGGAGAGTGTACAAGCTGACTTGAAACTCAGCATTAAAAAATCTAAGATCATGGCATTCGGCCCCATCACTTCATGGCAAATGGAGAAAAAGTGCAAGCAGTGGCAGATTTTATTTTCTTTGGCTCCAAAATCACTGTGGATAGTGACTGCAGCCATAAAATTAAAAGACTCTTGCTCCATGGAAGGAAAGCCATGACAAACCTGGACAGCATACAATATTAAAAAGCAGAGACATCACTTTGGCAACAAAGGTCTGTATAGTCAAAGCTATGGCTTTTCCAGTAGTCATGTATGAATGTGAGAGCTGGACAATAAAGGAAAGTGAGCACTGAAGAACTGATGCTTTCAAATTGTGGTGCTAGAGAAGACCCTTGAAAATCCCTTGGATTGCAAGGAGATCAAGCCAGTCAGTCCTAAAGGAAATCAACCCTGAATATTCACTGGAAGGACTGATACTGAAGCTAAAACTCCAATACTTTGGCTACCTGATACGAAGCAAAAGAGAAACTGATGTATAGAACAGTCTTACGGACTCTGTGGGAGAGGGAGAGGGAGAGGGTGGGAAGATTTGGGAGAATGGCATTGAAACATGTAAAATATCATGTAAGAAACGAGTTGCCAGTCCAGGTTCGATGCATGATACTGGATGCTTGGGGCTAGTGCACTGGGACGACCCAGAGGGATGGTATGGGGAGGGAGGAGGGAGGAGGGTTCAGGATGGGGAACACATGTATACCTGTGGCGGATTCATTTTGATATTTGGCAAAACTAATACAATTATGTAAAGTTTAAAAATAAAATAAAATAAAAAAAAGAGTTGACTCAATGGAAAAGACCTTGATGCTGGGAAAGATTGAGGGCAGGAAAAGGGGGCAACAGAGAATAAGATGGTTGGATGGCATCACTGACTCAATAAACATGAATTTGAGCAAACTCCAGAAGACAGTGGAAGAAAGAGGAGCCTGGCGTGCTGCAGTCCATAGAGTCACAAGGAGTCGGACACAAGTTAATGACTGAACAGCAATAAAAATTTCACCTTTCAACTTTAGGCATGTGCTCCATTTGGAAGATGTCAACTCTGAGTAAGTGAGTTGAGAATTTTGGACACTCTGGTGTTGTTTATATGTTTCAAAGGAAGGAAGTATGTGCTCCAAAGTCAGATGCTTCTTCCACCTTTAAATAAACCTTTGCCTCAATATTAGTGTTTAGGATAGTTGAAATGTCAGATGTGGCATGAGACTAAGTTCAGTATTGTTAATTGGTTAGAGGTAGCTCTGTATAATGCCTTTGGGAGCAACTGGAACAATGTCTGTGTAACTTTTTTTGTTTGTTGGTTTTAAAGGTAAGATGGCAAGACACTGCTCAAGTCCACCTACTGTAAAAGGCCTTCCTATTTATCTTTCATTTGGAATGACTCTCAAGTCTGTCGATCCTTTTCACCCATTGCCTTTTGTTCCAATAACTATACCTGTTACCCTCTACCTTAAGTTTAGGCTCTAGTCAGTGCTTATTTGGTGTTTGTTGAATGGATAGAAATTAATTTTAGTTTAAGATTCTATTTCCTATAAAGTAACAACACAAGACTTATTGAAACAGACTTATCATTTAATATTAGGAAAGTGGCCTGGTTCAAATAGGGCATTTACCTTTCTCCTCAACCTGGGCTACCAGGCACAGATTCTCTTTACTGGAAATAGATCATTTTGGTCATCTATTAAGGCTTAACTCTAACAAACAGGCTGATCTTCTCCACTTCTTGGTGACTCTATAGTAGATCATTGATAAAATGATCCAAATCCTTATGGAAAGAAAAGAGAAAGAAGTATATAATTAGAGAGAGATAAATTCAGGGAGACGCGCATGCATCCTTGAATTTTTGCACCTCTTGCATCCCCCCACTAGAGAAATGACAGCTTTTAAGTCAATGTGGGAGCCAGTGAGTTGGGCACCTGAAAGTTGAATTTGTCCTTCTTTAAACTTATCAATCTGGTCTATGCAAGGTGCTAAAGTCTCTAATAAGAAAATCTCTGTCTTGGAAGGGGGGCATAATTTGACTTGTCATTATGTTGGATTGCCTAATGTATCATCTCCTCTTTTATGTCTTTGAGGAATGACCTCAGGCCTCTCTCTGTTAATAGATAACTTGATTCAAAACTTCTCTTTTTATGTATTCAGTCTCACCTATAATTATCCTATAAAAAATAGATAATGAAATTCAGTGAGTGGAGATAACAGTGAGAAAGAGAGTTAATTCCAGGGGATAAAGTACTATGGCAAGTATAATGTTGCCTCTAGTCGAGTAATTTCTGTTAATATCACTAATTTTTATTATTTTGCCCTGTTCTCTAGAAGGAGGTCTATTAGAGTCCTTCTAAGGTTGGCTTCAAGGTAACTAGGCAGTACTACATTCAAAAGATTCACTTGTGTCCACATTTCCAATCAGTGATATATCTATGCTAATATAATTATTATAATGCTATATATTATAGTGCTAATTAGGCCAATATCACAGGCTAGATCCTCCTAAAACAGCAGCAGTAGTAATTGCTCTTATTTACCTAGTGCTTATGGTGTGCCAAGCATTTAATGTGAATTATCTCATTTAATCATCTTGGTAATGTTGTGAAGTATTATTACCAACCTATCCCCTTAATCACATTATCCTACTGCATGTAGAATATTGACACCAGAAAAGCACCCCATAATGTAAAGCTGGTGTCTTATGGGAATGTGCCTTGAACAAAAGTAATGTAGTCATAACAGCAGATATCATCACCACTTCTGGAAACATAATTTTAAGTGATTTTGGATATGGTTTCAGCCTCATCGTGTGACAAATAGCAACTTTTTTTTTTTAACCTTCATCCCATTAAGGCATAATAATTTGGGTTATTAAAATGGCCAAATTAAATATCATAGGACCTGAAAATCCTGTAGCTAGACCACAAATGTATTTATCTGGGAACCAGGAAGAATTTCCATGGAAAAGAAAGATACAACTGTAACACAGTTGCTGGATTTTATCTTGTGAGTATAGCTCAATTCCAGTCAATTCATCACTTCTGAAATTATGCAAGTTTTTTTTTTTTCACATTGTAGCATTTTTATTAATGTTTATTTTTTAATTAATTTTAATTGGAGGATATTATGCTTTTGCCATACATCAACATGAATTGGCCACAAGTATACATGTGTCTCTCCCATCCTGAAGCCCCCTCCCACCTCCCTCCCTACCCTATCCCTCTGGGTTTTCCCAGAGCACAGGCTTTGGGTGCCATGCTTCATCATCCAACGTACACTGGTCATCTATCTTATATACGGTAATGTACATGTTTCAATGCTATCCTCTCAAATCATCCCATCCTCACCTTCTCCCACTGAGTCCAAAAGTCTGTTCTTTACCTGTATCTCCTTTGCTGCCCTGCATGTAGGATCATTGGTACCATCTTTCTAAATTCCATATATATGGGTTAATATTCAGTATTTGTCTTTCTCACTTACTTCACTCTGTGTAACAGTCTCCAGGTTCATCCACCTCCTTAGAACTGACTCAAATGCATTCTTTTTTTTATAGCTGAGTAATATTCCATTGTGTATATATACCACAACTTCATTATCCATTCAACTGCTGATGGACATCTAGGTTGCTTCCATATCCTAGCTATTGTAAATAGCGCTTCAATGAACATTGGGGTACTTGTGTCTCTTTCAGTTCTGGTTTCCTCAGGGTATATGTCCAGCAGTGGGATTGCTGGGCTGTATGGCAGTTCTATTCCCAGTTTTTGAAGGAATCCCCATACTCTTCTCCATAGTGGCTGTGCCAGTTTGCATTCCCACCAACAGTGTAAGAGTGTTCCCTTTTCTTCACACTCTCTCCAGGATTTATTGTTTCTAGACATTTTGATGATGGCCATCCTGACAAGTGTGAGATGACACCTCATTGTGGTTTTGATTTGCATTTCTCTAATAATGAGTGATGTTGAACATGTTTTCATGTGTTTATTAGCTATCTGTATGTCTTCTTTGGAAAAATGTCTTTTTAGGCCTTTTGCCCACTTTTTGATTGGGTTGTTCATTTTTCTAGTATTGAGCCACATGGGCTGCTTGTATATTTTGGAGATTAATTCTTTGTCAGTTGTTTTGTTTTCTATTATTTTCTCCCATTCTGAGGGCTGTCTTTTCACCTTGATTATAGTTTCCTTAATTTTGCAAAACCCTTTAAGTTTAATTAGGCTCCATTTGTTTATTTTTGCTTTTATTTACATTACTCTGGGAAGTGGGTCATAGAGGATCTTGCTGTGATTTATGTTGGAGAGTGTTCTGCCTCTGTTTTCCTCTAAGAGTTTTATTGTTTCTGGTCTTACATTTAGGTCTTTAATTCATTGAGTTTATTTTTGTGTATGGTGTTAGAAAGTGTTTTAGCTTCATTCTTCTACACATAGTTGATCAGTTTTCCCAGCACCACTTGTTGAAGAGACTATGTTTTCTTCTCTTTTTTTTTGATTAATTAATTAATTTATTTATTTATTTTACTTTACAATATTGTATTGGTTTTGCCATACATCACCATGAATCTGCCATGGGTGTACATGTGTTCCCAATCCTGAAACCCCCTCCCACCTCCCTCCCCATACCATCCTTCTGGGTCATCCCAGTGCACCTTCATTGTATATTTTTGCCTCCTTTGTCAAAGATAAGGTGTCCACAGTTGTACGGATTTATCTGTGGACTTTCTATTTTGTTCTATTGACCTATATTTCTGTCTTTGTGCCACTACCATTCTGTCTTGATAACTGTAGCTTTGTAGTATAGTCTGATGTCAGGAAAGTTGATTCCTCCAGTTCAATTCCTATTTCTCAAGATTGCTTTGGATGTTTGGGATCCTTTGTTTCCATAAAAACTGTGAAATTATTGTTCTAGTTCTGTGAAAAATACCGTTGGTTGTTTGATAGGGATTGCTTGGAATATATAGATTGCTTTGAGTACTATATTCATTTTCACTATATTGGTTCTTCCAATTCACGAACATGGTATATTTCTCCATCTATTTGTGTCATTTTTGATTTCTTTCATCTGTGTTCTAGTTTTCTGAATGCAGGTCTTTTGTTTCTTTAGGTAAATTTATTCCAAGTATTTTATTCTTTTCATTGAGATGGTAAATGGGATTGTTTCTTTAATTTCTCTTTCTGATTTTTCATCATTAACATAGGAATGCAAGGGATTTCTGCGTATTGCTTTTATATCCTGTGACTTTATTCATTGATTAGCTCTAATATGAAATTCTGCAAGTTTTAAAGGAACTGGAAAAAAATTGTTCTAGGCTAGTAGTTGTGTGTATGTACATCTGTGTTTGTGGTATATGAGTGTTAACATTTATCTCAAATTATCTGTCACTTTCTGGTTTTGTCCTTTGATTAAGAAATAATAAGTGAGATTGCAAATTCTGGTAGCTAGACAAATATATGCTTGAACTATGCTAGTTTAAGTTACAAAAATCCAAGACAAATTTAATTTCTGTGAAGCACTTAATATCTTTCAGGAAAGCCAATACAGCTGTATTTCTGTTATACCAAATGGATTTAATGAGACACACCAAATAATTTATTAGCAATGCTTATTATTGAAATTAGAAGCAACATTCTGAATTCTTATTAATCTTTGATTAGTTGTTTTAATTATTCTTGATATTTCTTATCAATGGGCATAACAAAGCTGAAAATGAAGAATCTTGTGCTGGAAGCTGATCTCTTGGAGGGCAGGATGCATGATTCTGTGTCAGGAGCCAGCGGAGGTTTTGGACAAATGGATAAGGTTGACAAATTTGTGTTTTTTGCTCTTCCATACATTTTTTTGTTTGTTTGTTCCTCCTCTACTTCTAATCTTCTTGTCTTATCCTTTTGATGTCTCTTCCTTAAGTTCTGAGATCAAGGCTGCTGTGCATAATTGTTTAGATTATGTACTTCACAAGGGCATTGGACATAAAAGGGGTACCAGTTACATTTTATTTGTCATGGATTTGTATATTTTCTACAAATTTCTGAAATATAGCACTAAAGTGTCTTGGTCTAAATAAATAAATATAATATGACATCTTTTTGAAAAATGGAAATAAAGTTTCCTAAGGAAAAATAATTTTATAATAGATTATAAAATCAGCCTGTTAATTGAAAGGGGTATATGTTCAAAACTACTCTCAAAATACCATAGGAAGACATGTTTACAAATTATAAATAGAATCATAATTAGATACATATGACTATTTTATCTGCTAGTATATGGAATATATCACTGTTTCCCTTGCTTATGTGTAGAAGAATTCATTGACTTGTTGTAAAAGATCACGGCTATAAAATAATATACTTCTGAACACTTTGATTTGCATCTAGGGTGTCAGAAAATTTACAACCTAAATGGCGTACAAGGCCATTGACTAAAGGACGAAAACAGTTCACTCTTACTCTAATTCTCAATGAGTGCATTGGCAGGCAAATTACCAGTATAACTTATACTGTTTTTTTTCTCTCTCCCTCTCTCTCTCCATATACAATGGGATTGGTATAAGTTAAAAAGAAAAAGAAAAGACAATGCAAGTTCAGAATATTTTTGGTCTGAATGGGTATTTTAATGTTCCCCAAATCATGCCATGCTGGATTTTACAAGGAAGTTTGTCTCAGTGGGATACAGGGGCCAAATCAATGGATATGTTTGATTATTTATAAAATGCTCATTGTGTATAAGCAGAAATCGGTATGAAACAGCTTTCAGGCCCGTAATGTTTCTTTGCATAGCATACCATCAGTTTAAATAATGAAACACCACTTTTGCCTATTGTTCAAACATTTTATACTTTTTAGATAAATCTAATGAATAATTGGGAGAAGGCAGTGGGACCCCACTTCAGTTCTGTTGCCTGGAAAATCCCATGGATGGAGGAGCCTGGTAGGCTGCAGTCCATGGGGTCGCTAAGAGTCGGACACGACTAAGCGACTTCATTTCACTTTCCACTTCCGTGCATTGGAGAAGGAAATGGCAACCCACTCCAGTGTTCTTGCCTGGAGAATCCCATGGACAGAGAAGCCTGGCAGGCTGCAGTCCATGGGGTCGCACAGAGTCAGACATGACTGAAGTGACTTAGCAGCAGCAGCAGCAGCAGCAGCATCAATGAATAATTGGCTTCCCCAGTAGCTTAGCAGTAAAGAATCCACCTACAATACAGAAGCTGCAGGAGATGCATTTTCCATCCCTGGGTGGGGAAGATCCTCATGGAAAAGGGCATGGAAACCCACTCCAGTATTCTTTCCTGGAGAATCCCATAGACGAGGCAGGCCTGGAGGGCTACAGTCCATAGGATTGCAAAGAGTAAGACACAAGTGAAGGGACTTAGCACACACGCAGTGAATAATTAGGAATTCTAAGAAGTGACACAATAGAGATGCAATATTATAGTAGGAAAATGGAGAAGTTTGACCTGGAAAAAAGCATTTAGTCTTCCCCAGTTTATAGGTTACAGTACTCTTGCCCAGAGATGTTCGATTAACGACTTACTTGTCCAAGGCCACAATTTAAGCAACTGTCATACATTCATCTATCTATCTGCATATCTTCTTTATGTTTTTTACATACTGTTTATATATTAATTATAAACCATAGCAGCAAAAGCTTTCCGAACTTTGGCAAGAAAAGCCAAAAAATTGTTGGTCTTCCTTACATTTTCTTGAAATTCTGCTAGGCACTCAAGATGAGGAGCACTATCTGACACTTCATAGTCTCTTGCTTCATGGGCTATTGGGATGCTTAGGGTCAATATTAGTGAATATAACCTGCAATTTATCACCATAATTTTTTTGAATTTCTAGTCCAAGTTGATCTTTATACAAACCTGCAGATTTCTGTATCCTTTTCAACCTCTCTTTACTTGTTAAGAGTGGAAATAGTTTACTTCTCCCTAGCATATTCTTGCTTAAGATTCTGGATATTTGCAGTCAGTGCCTCCACTTCCTGTTTTTTTTTTTTTTTTTCCTTTTACTTCAGTAATAAACTTTTTAATAAATTTTCTTTTTTTCTTGAATGAGCTTATTCTGCATTCTATCTGGCTATCTTCTTGATGAAGGTGAAAGAGGAGAGTGAAAAAACTGGCTTAAAACTAAACATTAAAAAGAAACTAAGATTGTGGTATCAGGTCCTGTCACTTAATGGCAAATATATGGGGAGGGGGGGAATGTAAACAGTGACAGATTTTCTTTTTTTGGGCTCCAAAATCATTGTGGATGGTGACTGCAGCCATGAAATTAAGACACTTGCTTGGAAGAAAAGCTATGACAAATTTAGACAGCATATTAAAAAGCAGAGACATCACTTTGCCAACAAAGGTCCATATGGTCAAAGCTATGGTTTCTCCAGTAGTTATGTATAGACGTGAAAGTTGGACCATAAAGAAAGTTGAGAACTGAATAATTGATGCTTTCAAATTGTGGCGCTGGAGAAGACTCTTGAGAGTCCTTTGGACAGCAAGGAGATCAAACCAGTCAATCCTAAAGGAAATCAACATTGAATATTCACTGGAAGGACTGATGCTGAAGCTCCAATACTTTGGCCACCTTATGCAAAGAACCAATTCATTGGAAAAGGCCCTGATGCTGAGGAAGTTTGAATACAGGAAGAGAAGAGGGGTGACAGAGGATGAGATGGTTAGATGGCATCATTGACACAATGGACATGAGTTTGAGCAAACTCCAGTAGATAGTATAGGACAGGGGATCTTGGAGTGCTGCAGCCCATGGGGTCACAAAGAGTCAGACAGGACTGAGTGACTAAAGAACAAAAATCTGCCTATCCATCCATCCATTTATTCAGTCACAATGTATTGAATATCCCATATGTAGTAGTAACAGAATGACGCACTCAGACACAAACACGAATTAGGAACCTCAAGGGTATTATGACCTAGAAAGAGCCATAAAATGTCATTATTTCCTGTGTCATATTGTTATGATATGAATATAAAGAGGGAATATTCGGGGGTACAAAACAATGTTACAATACTTACCTTGGGGCGGAAAGCGCTGTCAGATAAATAATCCAGGAGGATTTAATACATAAAGTAAAAGACAATGAACCAACTAGAGTAAACCAAGAGGAAATTTGTCATAGGAAAGGAGGAGCAAAGGCATGGAGACAAGAACAATCACAGTGTGGTGTGTGTGTGTGTGTGTGTGTGTGTGTGTGTGTGTGTGTTTGAACTGCATGCAGTTTAGTCTTGTTGGATTAGGAGTGTATATTGTCAGTTAGATTTGAGGGTAGGTTGGTGTGGCTAGAGAATATGGCAGAGACAGTAATGGAAATGTTAGTATTTTATGTTTAAAATCCTGGACTTTATTCCAGAGCTTTTCAAGAAATAAGTCTTCTTATATTTTTTGTGAAATATCTGGAAAATAATTTTTAACTTTTCTAGAAATATTTTAAATATGCATATCATCATAGTCTTAGTAATTAAACTCCAACAACAAAGCTTGCCTACTAAAAAAATAATGGTAAGAGTGTTTTAGAATAAAATGAATATCAAGATATATTAGCCAAATCAGAATCTTCTCCAATTTGGAATTTTCTTGGCTAAAAATATGCGTATCAGATTAGAGCAAGATGGATGTTTGAAGGAATGCATCAATAAATGTGACACAATACATGTCACTACAGTTCTCACAAAGAAAATTAGTTTGCATAGTTATCTGAAGAGTCAATTATAAAGATGCATATTATGGAAAAACTATTACACATATTTCTTATATTAAAAATAGGTTAGGTATTCTCAGTTTTATTTATCATGCATTGTTTATTTGACTATATTAATCAAAGAGGCTTCTGCACAGGAAAAGAAACAATCAACCAAGAGAAGAGACAGCCTAGACTTCTGGTTTCCAGTTTCACATGTGAGGAGCTTGGAAGTCACCCTTACATCCTAACAATAAGAAACAAGTTGAAAGACTGAAAAGTGAACAATTCTTCTAGAACCCATAAGGAAGGGGAGGACACAGGACAAATCAACAGACTCTAAGATTGAAGAAACAGATGAATACAGGGAGTTGCAGTTTGCTAGAGCAGAGACTCGTGAATAGAAATCACCACAGAGAGCAGAGGAGTGTTGAAGTCTCCTAGTTGATGAACGTATTATAAATCTTGATAAAGGTATTGATTATATGGATGTATTCACTATCAGAAGTTATTGAACTGTGCCAAGTAGATCTGTGTATTTCATTTTATGTGAATTAGACCTAAATATAAAATATATAAAAATATTATTTTCAAAGAATTCATAATACAAGAGAAACTATCTATATTATAATGCTAAGCCTAAAGATATTTAAAATTGTGTGTAAAGAATAATTTTATTATGTGTGTACACATGCACGTGTGTAAGAGTGATGAAAATATACACTAGGCAGAATTCACTAACATTTTATGAACAATTGTGATCATTGGGATTGAGTGCTTTTGTCTTTACATGTTTTTATGTTGAAAATTTTCTAAAATGAACATGCAATACAATAAAAATGACTATATACATAACTATTGGTTATGAACTTTGGATTGTCTCATGGTAAGCTATTAAGTCAGAGGCTATCAACCACACACTTCACTGAGCCCTTAGCTCTCTGCTTTCCTGTGATAAGGAAAAACAAAACAGCACCTCATGCACATTATTACTTAAACTTTAATTAAGCATATGTATGCATAAAATTTTGTTTCTCCTCTCTGGCTTCTGCCCCAGAAAGCTGGATTTAGGAATTTGGGTCTCTCAGACCATCCCTGTACAATTTGTTTCAAATAATATTTTAAAACCTCACCCTTCCATCTAGTGTTTGTTGCTGACTAATATGTTAGTTCTTCCTACCCTTTCTACTAAAACACTCTTGGGTTAAGTATGTTCATTCATGAATAACTGTTTAATTATTATAATTTTGTTATTTGCAAAGTCCTGGCAGTATACCGAGAACTATATAAGAAAATACATGTTTGCTGACTAAAGGGCTTAGTCAGTTCAGTTCAGTTCAGTCGCTCAGTCGTGTCCGACTCTTTGCAACCCCATGAATTGCAGCACGCCAGGCCTCCCTGTCAATCACCAACTCCCGGAGTTTACTCAAACTCATGTCCATCAAGTCGGTGATGCCATACAGCCATCTCATCCTCTGTTGTCCCCTTCTCCTCCTGCCCCCAATCCCTCCCAGCATCAGAGTCTTTTCCAATGAGTCAACTCTTCATATGAGGTGGCCAAAGTATTGGAGTTTCAGCTTTAGCATCACTCCTTCCAACGAACACCCAGGACTGATCTCCTTTAGAATGCACTGGTTGGATCTCCTTGCAGTCCAAGGGACTCTCAAGAGTCTTCTCCAACACCATAGTTCAAAAGGATCAATTCTTTGGCATTCAGCTTTTTCTTCACAGTCCAACTCTCGCATCCATACATGACCACTGGAAAAACCATAGCTTTGACTAGATGGACCTTTGTTGACAAATTAATGTCTCTGCATTTTAATATGCTGTCTAGGTTGGTTATAACTTTCCTTTCAAGGAGTAAGCTAAGGGCTTACAATTGAATAAAAGACAATTTACTGACTACAAAGGAACATGCATTGAGTAATGAAGGATTTCCAAATGATGTTTCAACTATGCTGTGTCAAGTGACACAGCAATGGGAGTGGGGTCATTATGATCAATATTGCTTTGAGAATTTGATTTTTTCTTGGAGATCTACAGTGACTCTACCACTTCTCCTAGAAATAAAAGTGGAATTAGAGTTTGAAAATGGCTTTTAAATGTGGAAGAATTAATGCATTAGTAGTGTAATGGTAATGCTATTTTCAATTTCATGGCAATTTTTAATGCCTAGGTAATCTACTTTGTGACCTTGTTGTTGTCATTCAGTCACTAAGTTGTGTCCAACTCTTTGCAACCCCATGGACTGCAACACTCCAGGCTTTCCTGTCTTTCTGTATCTCCTGGAGTGTGCTCAAGATCACGTCCAATGTTTCGATACCATCTCATCCTCTGTCACCCCCTTCTCCTTCTGCATTCAATCTTTCCCAGAATCAGGGTCTTTTCCAATGAGTGGGCTTTTTGCATCTGGTGACCAAAGTATTGGAGCTTCAGCTTCAACATCAGTCCTTCCAATGAATATTCAGGTTTGATTTCCTTTATAATTGACTGGTTTGATCTCCTTGCTATCCAAGGGACTCTCAAGAGTCTTCTCCAACACCACAGTTCAAAAGCATCAATTCTTCAGCACTCAACTTTCTTTATGGTTCAACTTTCACATCCTTACATGTCTCCTAGAAAAACCATAGCTTTGACCATAAGGACCTTTGCCAGCAAAGTCATTTTTGGATCTCCATTGTGTGCTTTGACACCTTATCATTTGGTTTGTTATACAGTTGTAGTTACCTTTTCCCAGAGCTGGCACTGCTGTGGCTCAATCTCTGTTTGCCTCACAGATTTTGTGAAGCTTTTGTTTAAAATGAGTCACCTCTGATTTCAGCACACTAGGAGGCCTCTAGCCTCCAATGCCTGCTAGCCCAGGAAATCAATAAATACATGTTTATTGGTATAATGATTGATATTTGGATTGATACTCCTGATTAGGTGTAGATTAACAGCCTGATTAGTAGGCATTTCATATTTTTCTTCACAGCCTTAAGATAACTATTACCTATTTTATATGTATGGATCACAATATTTATTGTGCAAACATAATTTTGAGATCATATCTTAATTTATGTACTTGCTAATCCTATGTATCCTAGTAACTTCCCACATTCTTATCTCATGTTCTCTAGAGAATATTCCTGTGATCAGATTCTTGCCAGTCTTACAGCTAACCCTGACAGTTTTCCTTTCTACATATCTTTCCTAACTACCTTCTTAACATCAACATTACCTATCCAGGAGCTGTTTCTGCCAGGGTCCAGCCCCGGCTGATCCAGGGAGTTCAAAGCGGGGATGGCGTTGGCGAGGATCAGGATACAATAGCTTCAATTAGATATTAATTAGAGTTGGAAAGAGTAATAGAATGAGGATAGCTCAGTAGGAAAATTCAGTGGAGAAAAGAGGCTGAGTAGCTTGGTTTACACGGGAGACCAATAAAACTTCAAGACAAGAAGTTTGCACCACTTATGTAGGCCGCAGGCATCCTTCCATTCTCCCGAAGGAGAGGAGACACTGAGGCTTCCCCAGTCGGATCTTAGAAGCCAAGGCATAATTAGTAAGCATGGCGGGTTTCACGCTCCAGATGGAGACTCAGCCAGAGTTTGAGAGAGAAAGACATGGGGAGACCAGTATTTCGAGAAACTGATCCCAATTCTTTATTTTCCATGGTCTACGTTTATACACTGAGATGTTATGCAAAAGTCACGCAGGGTCAGCAGTCCTGACTTTTATCAAAGTCAGGTGTTTCATACAAATGTATACAGAGGCCTTAGGGGTGTTACATCATCTTCTGGCCAGGGGGCCTGCTGACAATTTATGACCCTCTCCTTGTGACAGCAGTCAGTCAACCAGGACACTTATTTCTCCATGGGTGATTATTCTTAAAACAGACACCACCCAAATAAAGTTACATTCCTATAGGGTGAGGGTGTAGTGGGTTTTAGTTAAGGAAAGAATTTACTTAGCCTAAGGTCTAACGTGATTAATATCAAAAGTTAATACTTATTTCTTCTATATATTCATTAATGTGTATAAGGGCAGGGGATGTGGAGACTTAGCAGTAAGCATTGACTCAACAAATGAAAAACCCTTCATCAATACAATTTCTAATCAGCCTGCTATACTTATACTAATAGTTTTCTAACTTCTCTAAAGAACCCGTTTTTAGAAGGTTTAAAGCATCTCGTGCCTCTCATGGTTGGGAGGCTGTGAGCAATCACATGTGGCCGGACGAGCCTGTCAGGCAGGCTAGAGAACCTTCAGAGGAGTTTGTAGGTTAAAACACTCTTGTCAAACCCGGGAGTTTTTATTAACTAGAGCTCTAAGTTAACTCCTTCTCTGAAAGAGGTGGTGGGGGACAGCCCCCCATAAAGTCAGAGGTGTAGGTGAGAGCACAAAGTAGTACAGTAGGCAGGCTCTGGTTATGTGGGTAGATGCTCGAGGATTTCCAGGGGCCCTGAGGCTCCTGAGGCCTGATCCCGCCTTTGCATATGTCGAGTCTCCTTCCTCATGACCTTTGCCATGGGCGGAGTGCCTCACTCTGGCCCCCAACATGTTCCAATTAGAATCCTGCTGGATAGGTGTTAGGACATAAATAAACCTGTGTTTCAGCATTAGTGACTGATAATGGGTCATTCTGATATCCCTCCTCTGGAGTTCACATGATATTTCACTCATCTGGACATTTCAGGCTCCATGTCTTGGCTAGTGGGAAAGATATGTTTGTTTAGTACTCCTGAAATGGCACTCTGTAGGTAACCTGCTGCTCTGACATCTTATCATTTGGTTTGTTATACATTTATAGTTACCTTTTCCCAGAGCTGTCACTGCTGTGGCTCAATCTCTGTTTGCCTCACAGATTTTGTGAAGCCTTTGTTTAAAATGAGTCACGTCTGATTGCAGCACACTAGGAGGCCTCTTGGCTGTTGCTTTTCATATCATGGTTCTTATGGTTTTAGAATGTTTATTTTAAATAAATGCATTACTACAACGCCCTCTGCTCTAAATTATTTATGTATACTTTCCTCATTAATTTAGCCTATAGAATGAATAAACAAATTAGCAACTTACTATAAAATATTCTTGATTTTATATGAAGTATGCTTTTACAATTGAGAGATGTTTCTCTTTGACATTTCTTCTATAGGTAAAAATGACACACAAAACTTAGTTTTTCAATTAAGATACAAAAATAATTCATCCTATATGAAATATGTTTTTGATCTTGAAAGTCTACAGACACTATTGGCAATGTTATAGAAACCTGTAAGAGTTACTATAATACTTAATTACTTGGAAATCATTTTGTTTCATGAATTTTGGCAGACATTAATACACTAGACCTGTAAGGTTTATTATAGTGAAAGATATGTCTAATCAGTAATTCTCTAATTTGAATGGTTTCTGGTCCTTCAAAGGAATAATTGTGTAAAATCCAAGAGAGAAAGTATACTTTTACATGCTGTTTCATAGTGCTTTTACTTTTATTTTACTATGCTTTTTATCATTAGAGGCTTTATATTAGTATTTATATTCTTTGGGGTTTCTAGTCTGATATTATTGTTCATTTAGATAATTATGGCAGTGTTATATTGCAAAGTTTAAGGCTTCTCCTTGAACTGTATTTTTATTTTAACTTAAGGTGAAAATACCCTTAATAAAAATTATTAAGGTATGTAGGGATCTCAGACTCTATGATAGTGCATTTAGTGGCCAAGACTGCTGCTGGCCTCCAATGTACATGGTGCTCTTTATCCAGAGTAAAAAGATCCTAATTCTTATCAGAATGCATTGTCTCTCAGAATGAAATGCATTGTTTCTCTGAATCTCTGACAGTTATATGTGGCTAAGTGACTAACATTTTATAAATTAGATTTAAGCACAAGTTTTGTGCAAGTATTTTGGAAAACCTTATTAAATAGGAGGGAGATGGCTCATACTTTCCTATCTAATAGTAGACTGCAGATTTAGGGCTGGTGAAAATCCTTACAACATTCCATAGAAGTATACATCTACTCCACCCTGGATAAGCTTTGTTTCCTGTGGCAGTGCAGCAAAATTATGTCTTACCATAGTTCACCTTGTCATGGAGCCAGTCACCTGTGTTTTTCTCTTCCAGTTAGGCATTTTACTCCACTTTTACTGGAGTGGGTTGTCATTCCCTTCTCCAGGGGATCTTCCAGACCCAGGGCTCAAACCTGAGTCTCCTGCATTGCAGGCAGATTCTTTATGGACTGAGCCATCAGGGAAGCCCTGCAAAATAATAGCATGTCACTTGCTATCCTTGAGACAGTAAATACAGAATAAAATATTTGAGACCCAAAGATGCAAAAGTAGTCCCTTTTTCATATTTAGAGAGGTCCCAATTAAGATATTTCATAATATTAATGCATAAACCCATGGATATATCATTAAGAATTTTCCTACTGCTGCTGCTGCTACTGCTAAGTCGCTTCAGTCATGTCCGACTCTGTGCGACCCTATAGACGGTTGCCCACCAGGCTCCCCTGTCCCTGGGATTCTCCAGGCAAGAACACTGGAGTGGGTTGCCATTTCCTTCTCCAATGCATGAAAGTGAAGTGAAGTTGCTCAGTCATGTCTGACGCTTAGCGACCCCATGGACAGCAGGCTTCCAGGCTCCTCCATCCATGGGATTTTCCAGGCAAGAATACTGGAGTGGGGTGCCATTGCACTGGGACACTGAAGTTCCTTTGTTTGTAGAGAAGCTAATGATTGTGAACTATTTTTAGTTTTAAAAGTTCAAAATTCTAACACACAAGATGGTAGAGGAATAGGACAGGGAGACCACTTTCTCCCCTACAAATTCATCAAAAGAACATTTAAACGCTGAGTAAATTCCACAAAACAACTTCTGAATGCTGGCAGAGGACATCAGGCACCCAGAAAAGCAGCCCATTGTCTTTGAAAGGAGGTAGGAAAAAATATAAAAGACAAAAAAAGAGACAAAAGAGGGAGGGACAGAGCTCCGTCCTGGGAAGGGAGTCCTAAAAAGAAAGAAGTTTCCAAACACCATGAAACACTCTCACTGCTGAGTCTGTGCTGAGCCTTGGAAGCAGAGAGGGCAACATAACAGGGAGGAAAAATAAATAAACAATTAAAACCCACAGATTACGAGCCCAACGGTAACTCCCCCAGCGGAGAAGCAGTGCAGATGCCTGCACCTGCCACTAGCAAGTGGGGGCTGGGCAGGGAGGCGCAGGCTGCATCTCTTAGAGTAAGGATCTGGCCTGAATGCCCCGAGTGCTATCTGAGTGAACCAACCTGGGCTAGCAAACCAGACTGTGGGATAACTACCAAGTGAAAAGTCAGCCCTAACCTAAGACACTGCCAGGCCCATGCACAGAACAAAGGACTGAACACAGATAGTCTGCTGCAGACCATCCCCCTCCAGTGACAGGCAGCCAGAGCCGGAAGGGGGCAATCACAGCCCCAGAGAGACATTATCTACAAAGCTGTAAGGAGGCTTCTTTGCTAACTAAGACTTCTTGGGGTTCTGGACGGTCAACATCCACCTGAGAAGGTGCACTGGTTGTACACCGAGATAACCGAGCAGCAGGGAGGCGATAAGTCACAGCAACCGCGCTTGCCAAACACCTCATCACCTGAGCTGCTCAGACCTGGGAAGGGCACAAAACGCAGGCCCAAATGAGTCTGTGTCTTTGAGGACTACATGAGTGCCTGAACCTGCGCAGCTTAGACCTGGGAGGTGCATGCAGCCCAGGGCCGGTCTCGGATGGTTCCCAGCGGAGCAACCTAGAGCCTGAGCAGTGTGGCAGGGAGGGTACACGTGCTGTTAGCGGGGGTAGGCCCAATGTGGCTGAGGCACTGCGAGCACATGCCAGTGTTATTTGTTTGCAGCGTCCCTCCCTCCCCACAGCACAACTGAACAAGTGAGCCTAAAAAAAAAAAAAAAAAAATTTCCACAACCACCCCCTTTGCATTAGGGCAGAAATCAGACACTGAAGAGACCAGCAAACAGAAGAAGCTAAAACAGAGGGAACCGCCTTGGAAGCGACAGGTGCAATAGATTAAAACCCTGTTGTTAGTACCGACTACATAGGAAGGGGCCTATAGATCTTGAGAAATAAAAGCTGGATGAATGAACTAGCTGAAAATGAACTGTCCCCACAATACCCACAACAACACCAGAGAAAGCCCTAGATATAACTTTACTATTTTTATGATCCTTCCTATTTTTTTTAATTTTTAAAAAAAATTTAAGTCCTCTATTACTCCTTTAATTTTCACTTTTATAACCTACTATTACTTTGCAAAAAAAAAAAGAAGACCTTATTTTTTTAAAAGCAAACTTTATATTCTCCCATTCTGAAGGCTGTCTTTTCACCTTGCTTATAGTTTCCTTTGTTGTGCAGAAGCTTTTAAGTTTAATTAGGTCCCATTTGTTTATTTTTGCTTTTATTTCCAATATTCTGGGAGGTGGGTCATAGAGGATCCTGCTGTGATGTATGTCAGAGAGTGTTTTGCCTATGTTCTCCTCTAGGAGTTTTATAGTTTCTGGTCTTACGTTGAGATCTTTAATCCATTTTGAGTTTATTTTTGTATATGGTGTTAGAAAGTGTTCTAGTTTCATTCTTTTACAAGTGGTTGACCAGATTTCCCAGCACCACTTGTTAAAGAGATTGTCTTTAATCCACTGTATATTCTTGCCTCCTTTGTCAAAGATAAGCTGTCCATATGTGCGTGGATTTATCTCTGGGCTTTCTTCAGAATGGAAGAAAATAATAGCAAATGAAGCAACCGACAAACAACTAATCTCAAAAATATACAAGCAACTCCTACAGCTCAACTCCAGAAAAATAAATGACCCAATCAAAAAATGGGCCAAAGATCTAAATAGACATTTTCCAAAGAAGACATACAGATGGCTAACAAACACATGAAAAGATGCTCAACATCACTCCTTATCAGAGAAATGCAAATCAAAACCACTATGAGGTACCATTTCACGCCAGTCAGAATGGCTGCGATCCAAAATTCTACAAATAATAAATGCTGGAGAGGGTGTGGAGAAAAGGGAACCCTCTTACACTGTTGGTGGGAATGCAAACTAGTACAGCCACTATGGAGAACAGTGTGGAGATTCCTTAAAAAACTGGAAATAGAACTGCCTTATGATCCAGCAATCCCACTGCTTGGCATACACAGTGAGGAAACCAGAAGGGAAAGAGACACGTGTACCCCAATGTTCATCGCAGCACTGTTTATAATAGCCAGGACATGGAAGCAACCTAGATGTCCATCAGCAGATGAATGGATAAGAAAGCAGTGGTACATATACACAATGGAGTATTACTCAGCCATTAAAAAGAATACATTTGAATCAGTTCTAATGAGGTGGATGAAACTGGAGCCTGTTATACAGAGTGAAGTAAACCAGAAGGAAAAACATAAATACAGTATACTAACGCATATATATGGAATTTAGAAAGATGGTAACGATAACCCTGTATACGAGACAGCAAAAGAGACACTGATGTATAGAACAGTCTTATGGACTCTGTGGGAGAGGGAGAGGGTGGGAAGATTTGGGAGAATGGCATTGAAACATGTGAAATGTCATGTATGAAACGAGATGCCAGTCCAGGTTCAGTGCACGATGCTGGATGCTTGGGGCTGGTGCGCTGGGACGGCCCAGGGGGATGGTATGGGGAGGGGGGAGGGAGGAGGGTTCAGGATGGGGAGCACGTGTATACCTGAAATTTTTTTAATTTTAAAAATTAAAAAATAATAATAAATATAAAAAAAATAAATAAAAGCAAACTTTATATATATATATTTTTTATAATTTTTGTGACTTTTTTTCTCTTTCTTTTTTTTTTTTTCTTCTTTTCTTTAACATTGTATTTTTGAAATTCCAAACTATACTTTAGGGTTTTAATTTTTGCTTTTTGGTATTTGTTTTCAATTTTGTACCTTTAAGAACCCAATCTTCAGTACCCATTTTTACTTGGGCTGGATCTGTCTCTCTCCTTTTCATTCCCCCCTTTTATCCTCCTGGCCACCTCTGTCTCCTTCCTCCCTCTTCTCTTCTCACTATAACTCCATGAACATCTCTGAGCGGTCCAGTTGTGGAGTGCACATAAGGAAGTGATTACTGGCTAGCCTGCTCTCTCCTCTATTGATTCCACCTCATCTCATTTGGGCCACCTCTAACTCCCTCCTCCCTCTTCTCTTCTCCAGATAACTCTGTGAACCTCTCTGGGTGTCCCTCACTGTGGAGAAACTTTTCATCTTTAAGCTAGATGTTTTATCAATGGTGCTGTATAGAAGGAGAAGTTTTGAGACTACTGTAAAAATAAGACTGAAAACCAGAAGTAGGAGGCTTAAGTCCAAACCCTGACTCCAGGGAACTCCTGATTCCAGGAAACATTAATTGACAGGAGCTCATCAAATACCTCCATACCTACACTGAAACCAAGCACCACTCAAGGGCCAACAAGTTCCAGAGCAAGACATACCATGCAAATTCTCCAGCAACATAGGAACACAGCCCTGAGCTCCAATATATAGGCTCCCCAAAGTTACTACAAAACCATAGACATCTCATAACTCATTACTGGACACTTCATTGCACTCCAGAGAGAAGAAATCCAGCTCCACCCACCAGAACACTGACACAAACTTCCCTAACCAAGAAACTTTGACAAGCCACCTGTACAAACCCACATACAGTGAGGACACTCCACAATAAAGAGAACTCCACAAACTGCCAGAATACAGAAAGGACACCCCAAACTCAGCAACATAAACAAGATGAAGAGACAGAGGAATACCCAGCAGGTAAAGGAACAGGATAAATGTCCACCAAACCAAACAAAAGAGGAAGAGATAGGGAATCTACCTGATAAAAAATTCCGAAAAATGATAGTGAAATTGATCCAAAATCTTGAAATCAAAATGGAATCACAGATAAATAGCCTGGAGACAAGGATTGAGAAGATGCAAGAAAGGTTTAACAAGGACCTAGAAGAAATAAAAAAGAGTCAATATATAATGAATAATTCAATAAATGAGATCAAAAACACTCTGGAGGCAACAAATAGTAGAATAAGAGAGGCAGAAGATAGGATTAGTGAATTGGAAGATAGAATGGTAGATATAAATGAGTCAGAGAGGAAAAAAAGAAAAACTAATTAAAAGAAATGAGGACAATCTTAGAGACCTCTGTGACAATGTTAACCGCCCCAACATTCAAATTATCGGAGGCCCAGAAGAAAACAAAAAGAAAGACCATGAGAAAATACTTGAGGAGATAATAGTTGAAAAATTCCCTAAAATGGGGAAGGAAATAATCACCCAAGTCCAAGAAACCCAGAGAATCCAAAACAGGATAAATCCAAGGTGAAACACTGTAAGACACATATTAATCAAATTAACAAAGATCAAACACAAAGAACAAATATTAAAAGCAGCAAGGGAAAAACAACAAATAACACACAAGGCGATTCCCATAAGGATAACAGCTGATCATTCACTAGAAACTCTTCAGGCCAGGAGGGAATGGCAAGACATATTCAAGTGATGAAAGAAAATAACCTACAACCCAGATTACTATATCCAGCAAGGATCTCATTCAAATATGAAGGAGAAATCAAAAACTTTACAGACGAGAAAAAGCTGAGAGAATTCAGCACCACCAAACCAGCTTTCCAAAAAATACTAAAGGATATTCTCTAGACAGGAAACACAGAAAGGGTGTATAAACTCGAACCCAAAATAATAAAGTAAATGGCAACGGGATCATACTTATCAATAATTACCTTAAATGTAAATGGGTTGAATGCCCCAACCAAAAGACAAAGACTGGCTGAATGGATACAAAAACAAGACCCCTACATATGTTGTCTACAAGAGACCCACCTCAAAACAGGGGACACATACAGACTGAAAGTGAAGGGCTGGAAAAAGATATTCCATGCAAATAGAGACCAAAAGAAAGCAGGAGTAGCAATACTCATATCAGATAAAATAGACTTTAAAACAAAGGCTGTGAAAAGAGACAAAGAAGGTCACTACACTACATAATGATCAAAGGATCAATCCAAGAAGAAGATATAACAATTATAAATATATATGCACCCAACATAGGAGCACCGCAATATGTAAGAGAAACGCTAACAAGTATGAAAGGGGAAATTAACAATAACACAATAATAGTGGGAGACTTAAATACCCCACTCACACCTATGGATAGATAAACTAAACAGAAAATTAACAAGGAAACACAAACTTTAAATCATACAATAGACCGGTTATACCTAAAAGATATCTATAGGACATTTCACCCCAAAACAATGAATTTCACCTTTTTCTCAAGTACACAGGTAACCTTCTCCAAGATAGATCACATCCTGGGCCATAAATCTAGCCTTGGTAAATTCAGAACAATTGAAATCATTCCAAACATCTTTTATGGCTACAATGCAGTAAGATTAGATCTCAATTACAGGAGGAAAACTATTAAAAATTCCAACATATGGAGGCTGAACAATATGCTGCTGATAACCAACAAATCACAGAAGAAATCAAAAAAGAAATCAAAACATGCATAGAAATGAATGAAAAGGAAAAGACAACAACCCCAAATCTGTGGGACACTGTAAAAGCAGTCCTAAGGGAAAAGTTTATAGCAATACAGGCATACCTCAAGAAACATGAAAAAAGTCAAATAAATAACCTAACTCTACACCTAAAGCAACTAGAAAAGGAAGAGATGAAGAACCCCAGAGTTAGTAGAAGGAAAGAAATCTTAAAAATTCGGGCAGGAATAAATGCAAAAGAAACAAAAGAGACCATAGCAAAAATCAACAAAGCCAAAAGCTGGTTCTTTGAAAGGATAAATAAAATTGACAAACCTATAGGCAGACTCATCAAGAAACAAAGGGAGAAAAATCAAATCAATAAAATTAGAAATGAAAATGGAGAGATCCCAACAGACAACATACAAATACAAAGGATCATAAGAGACTACTATTAGCAATTATATGCCACTAAAATTGACAACGTGGAAGAAATGGACCAATTCCTAGAAAATTACAACTTTCCAAATCTGGACCACGAAAAATAGAAAATCTTAACAGACCTATCAGAAGCACAGAAATTGAAACTATAATCAAACAAAAGCCCATGTCCAGATGGCTTCACAGCTGAATTCTATCAAAAACTTAGAGAAGAGCTAACACCTATCCTACTCAAACTCTTGCAGAAAATTGCAGAGGAAGGTAAACTTCCAAACTCATTCTATGAGGCCACCATCACCCTAATACCAAAACCTGACAAAGATCCCACAAAAAAAGAAAACTACAGGCCAATATCACTGATGAACATAGATGCAAAAATACTTAACAAAATTCTACAATCAGAATCCAACAACACATTAAAAAGATCATACACCATGACCAAGTGGGCTTTATCCCAGGGATGCAAGGATTCTTCAATATCTGCAAATCAATCAATGTAATACATCACATTAACAAATTGAAAAATAAAAACCATATGATTATCTCAATAGATGCAGAGAAAGCCTTTGACAAAATTCAACATCCATTTATGATAAAAACTCTCCAGAAAGCAGGAATAGAAGGAACATACCTCAACATAATAACAGCTATATATGACAAACCCACAGCAAACATTATCCTCAATGGTGAAAAATTGAAAGCATTTCCCCTAAAGTCAGGAACAAGACAAGGGTGCTCCCTTTCACCATAACTATTCAACATAGTTTTGGAAGTTTTGGCCACAGCAATCAATGCATAAAAAGAAATAAAAGGAATCTAAACTGGAAAAGAAGTAAAACTTTCACTGTTTGCAGATGACATGATCCTCTACATAGAAAACCTTAAAGACTCTATCGAAAATTACTAGAGCTAATCAATGAATATAGTAAAGTTGCAGGATATAAAATCAACACACAAAAATCCCTTGCATTCCTATACATTAATAATGAGAAAACTGAAAGAGAAATTAAGGAAACAATTCTATTTACCATTGCAAGGAAAAGAATAAAATACTTAGGAATATATCTGCCTAAAGAAACTAAAGACCTATATATAGAAAACTATAAAACACTGGTGAAAGAAATCAAAGAGGACACTAATAGATGGAGAAATATACCATGTTCATGGATTGGAAGAATCAATATAGTGAAAATGAGTACACTACCCAAAGCAATTTATGAATTCAATGCAATCCCTATCAAGCTACCAACGATATTCTTCACAGAGCTAGAACAAATAATTTCACAATTTGTATGGAAATACAAAAAAAGCTCGAATAGCCAAAGCAATCTTGAGAAAGAAGAATGGAACTAGAGGAATCAACCTGCCTGACTTCAGGCTCTACTACAAAGCTACAGTTATCAAGACAGTATGGTACTGGCACAAAGACAGAAATATAGATGAATGGAACAAAATAGAAAGCCCAGAGAAAAATCCACACACCTATGGACACCTGATCTTTGACAAAGGAGGCAAGAATATACAATGGATTAAAGACAATCTCTTTAATAAGTGATGCTGGGAAAACTGGTCAACCACATGTAAAAGAATGAAACTAGAACACTTTCTAACACCATACACAAAAATGAACTCAAAATGGATTAAAGATCTAAACATAAGACCAGAAACTATAAAACTCCTAGAGGAGAACATAGGCAAAACACTCTCCGACATACATCACAGCAGGATCCTCTGTGACTCATCTCCCAGAATACTGGAAATAAAATCAAAAATTAGCAAATGGGACCTAATTAAAATTAAAAGCTTCTGCACAACAAAGGAAAATATAAGCAAGGTGAAAAGACAGCCTTCAGAATGGGAGAAAATAATAGCAAATGAAGCAAGAGACAAGCAACTAATCTCAAAAATATACAAGCCACACCTGCAGCTCAATTCCAGAAAAATAATGACCCAATCAAAAAATGAGCCAAAGAACTAAAGAGACATTTCTCCAAAGAAGACGTACAGATGGCTAACAAACACATGAAAAGATGCTCAACATCACTCATTCTCAGAGAAAAGCAAATCAAAACCACAATGAGGTACCATTTCACGCCAGTCAGAATGGCTGCGATTCAAAAGTCTACAAGCAATAAATGCTGGAGAAGGAGTAGAGAAAAGGGAACCCTCTTACACTGTTGGTGGGAATGCAAACTAGTACAGCCACTATGGAGAACACTGTGGAGATTCCTTAAAAACCTGGAAATAGAACTGCCTTATGACCCAGCAATCCCACTGCTGGGCACACACACTGAGGAAACCAGAAGGGAAAGAGACACGTGTACCCTATTGGTCATCACAGCACTGTTTATAATAGCCAGGACATGGAAGCAACCTATATGTCCAGCAGCAGATGAATGGATAAGAAAGCTGTGGTACATATACACAATGGAGTATTACTCAGCCATTAAAAAGAATACATTTGAATCAGTTCTAATGAAGTGGATGAAACTGGAGCCTATTATACAGAGTGAAGTAAGCCAGAAAGAAAAACACCAATACAGTATACTAACACGTATGTATGGAATTTAGAAAGATGGTAACAATAACCCTGTATATGAGACAGAAAAAGAGACACTGATGTATAGAACAGTCCTATGGACTCTGTGGGAGAGGGAGAGGGTGATGATTTGGAAGAATGACATTGAAACATGTATAATATCATGTATGAAACGAGTCGCCAGTCCAGGTTCAATGCACGATACTGGATGCTTGGGGCTGGTGCACTGGGAGGACCCAAAGGGATGGCATGGGGAGGGAGGGGGATTCAGGATGGAGAATATGTGTATACCTGTGGCAGAGTCATGTTGATGTATGGCAAAAACAATATTGTAAAGTTTAAAAATAAAATAAAAAAGGGAAAAAAAACAAATTAAAAAAATTATAACACGGTATGTCTTGGAAGCATACTTTGTCTGATGCTTATGGAAATAACAGTGAAGTAAGATTCTCAGTATATGCAATAGTTACTGTGCCATGATATCCACTGCTGTGTAACAACTACCCCTAATTTTAATAGCTTAAAACAACAGACCTTTTATTAAATATAAAGTTTTTGTGTTTCAAGAATTCAGATAGGGCTGCTCCTGCTGCTGCTAAGTTGCTTCAGTCATGTCCAACTCTGTGCGACCCCATAGACGGCAGCCCACCAGGCTCCGTTGTCTCCAGGCAAGAACACTGGAGTGGGTTGCCATTTCCTTCTCCAATGCATGAAGGTGAAAAGTGAAAGTTAATTCATTCAGTTGTGTCCGACTCTTTGTGACCCCATGGACTGCAGCCTACCAGGCTCCTCCGTCCATGGGATTTTTCAGGGCAAGAGTACTGGAGTGGGTTGCCATTGCCTTCTCTGTCAGATAGGGCACAGCTGGTTAAATAAAATGCTTTTCCTTGGTGTGACCAAGGTAATTCAGTGATTCTCATCTAGTGGCTCATCTGGTCTGGAAAGTCTAAGATGGCTTTGATCACAGACCCAGGCACATGGGTCTTCTCTGTCTCAATGTAGTATCAGAGTCCTTCTACAGTCTCTTCAACATTGTAGTCAGACTTCTTATATGACAGCTCAAGGCTCCAAGTGTGAGTGCTGTAACAGAAACGAAAGCTATTAGTCTTTTAAAATCTAGTCATATAAACTGACCCTGTGTCAGTTTTGCTATTCTTGTAGTCAAAGCAATTGCAGAGTACAGGATTCAAGTTGAAGAGGTATAGACTCTTCCTTTAAAATGTGAGGAGTGTCAAAGGATATGTCATCTTTAATTTGCTACAATTACCAAGTGATTTTCAGGATAATGACATTCTCACTACTTGGCTACTTCTATGCCAGGCTGCTGTTCCTTTAAAGGTGCATTTTAGAACTTAAATATAAATGGAAATGACTGTAAGTGTAATTAATGTGGCCATGTATTCCTGGATATCTTTAAAGATCTCATATACTTTTGCTTTCATTCCTAATGAAGTTACTATTTTTATAGTCTTCAAACGTGTTTTTTTTTTTTTTAAGATAGCATTTAAATTACCAAGACTCTTCTGCAATAACTCAGAATGAACTTGGAAACTTCTCTTTTAGTGAGAAATACTGCAAAATTCCAATCTGTGCCCTTTGTCCTTCAACCACAAAGATTTGTTGTCACTTAAGCGTTGATCTTTTTTATTCCATTTTTTCCCCTGTGTAGGATAACTTTGATACATCCTAAGGATAATAGACAATTCCTTATTTAGCAAAATTATGAATAGAAACTGCTAAACTTAAAATAGCAGACTCAAAAAAACTTAAACAGGGTAGTCATAACAGATACTAAATCTATCTTGGGTACAAATATATTTTCTACATTTTTCTTTTATTTAGGTCAGCATGTGGTCATTTGTGCAGCTAATATATAATGAGGCAGATAAAAATAATTTAGACATTAGCAACCACCAACTGATTGAGAGACTGAGTGAATGTTATATAGCAAAACTAGGCTTGTAGTTCAGCTTAATAGTGCCTTTAGTAAATCAGATTCATTTAATAGGATAGTTTTATTTTTGCTGTTTAAACACTGTCATGAAAATATTTCTTTTTTTTTCTTTTAGTTTTTACTTTTGTTATATTTGCCATATTCATGCAGCCACTATGAATAATATAACAGACGTTTCTGAAAAAATTAAAAATAATACTACCACATGATACAGAAATTCCACTTCTGGGTATATATCTGAAGAGAATGAAATCATTATCTCAAAGAGCTATCTGTACTCTTATATTTATTATTACAGCCTTATTTACAATAGCCAAGATACAAAAACAACCTAAGAGTTCGCTGATGGATAAATGACTAAGAAAATATTATAGACACACACACACATGCACACATACAGTGGAATATTATCCAGCCATAAAACAAATAAAATGCTGCCATTTGCCAAACATGGATGAACCTTGAGGGCATTAGGCTAAGTGAGATAAGTACAGGGAACAGATTGGTGGTTGCCAAAGGTGAGAGGTGAGAGGTGGGAGAAATGGGTGAAGGTGACCTTTTGGAAGTCAGAAATTACAAACTTCCAGTTATAAGATATATAAGTTCTGGAAATATAATGTACAGCATGGTAAATATAGTTAACAATACTCTATACTTGAGAGTTTATCTCACATGCTAGTAAAGAAATGCTCAAAATTCTCCAAGCCAGGCTTCAACAATACGTGAACCGTGAACTTCCTGATGTTCAAGCTGGTTTTAGAAAAGGCAGAGGAACCAGAGATCAAATTGCGAACATTCTCTGGATCATGGAAAAAGCAAGAGAGTTCCAGAAAAAAACATCTATTTCTGCTTTATTGACTATGCCAAAGCCTTTGACTGTGTGAATCACAATAAACTGGAAAATTCTGAAAGTGATGGGAATACCAGATCACCTGACCTGCCTCTTGAGAAACCTATATGCAGGTCAGGAAGCAACAGTTAGAACTGGACATGGAACAACAAACTGGTTCCAAATAGGAAAAGGAGTTCGTCAAGGCTGTATATTGTCATCCTGCTTATTTAACTTATATGAAGAGTACATCATGAGAAACGCTGTGCTGGAAGATGCACAAGGTGGAATCAAGATTGCTGGAATCAAGGAGAAATATCAATAACCTCAGATATGCAGATAACACCACCCTTATAGCAGAAAGTAAAGAGGAACTAAACAGCCTCTTGATGAAAGTGAAAGTGGAGAGTGAAAAAGTTGGCTTAAAGCTGAACATTCAGAAAAGGAAGATCATGGCATCTGATCCCATCACTTCATGGGAAATAGATGGGGAAACAGTGGAAACAGTGTCAAACTTTATTTTTCTGGGCTCCAAAATCACTGCAGATGGTGACTTCAGCCATGAAATTAAAAGACGCTTACTCCTTGGAAGGAAAGTTTTGACCAACCTAGATAACATATTCAAAAGCAGAGACATTACTTTGCCAACAAAGGTCCGTCTAGTCAAGGCTATGGTTTTTCCTGCAGTCATGTATGGATGTGAGAGGTGGACTGTGAAGAAGGCTGAGTGCTGAAGAATTGATGCTTTTGAACTGTGGTGTTGGAGAAGACTCTTGAGAGTCCCTTGGACTGCAAGGACATCCAACTAGTGCATTCTAAAGGAGATCAGACCTGGGATTTCCTTAGAAGGAATGATGCTGAAGGTGAAACTCCAGTACTTTGGCCACCTCATGCGAAGAGTTGACTCATTGGAAAAGACTCTGATGCTGGGAGGGATTGGGGACAGGAGGAGAAGGGGACAACAGAGGATGAGATGGCTGGATGGCATCACTGACTTGATGGACGTGAGTCTGAGTAAACTCCGGGAGTTTTGATGGACAGGGAGGCCTGGTATGCTGCGATTCATGGGGTCGCAAAGAGTCGGACCCAACTGAGCGACTGAACTGAACTGAACTGAAGAAAGTAGATCTTTAAAGTTCTCATTACAAGAAAGAAAATAACTCTACGGTGATAGATGTTAACTAAACTTCTTGTAGTAATCATTTTGTAATATATACATGTATCAAATCACTACATTGTATACCTTAAACCAATAAAGTGTTATATGTCAATTTTATTTCAATAAAGCTGGAAAAATAATTAAATGTCTATACTAAAATAGAGTTTAAATTAAAACAAATAAATGATGAGTGCGTTTATAAAGAAAATCATGCCTTCACATCACACTTTTCAAAACAGGAGAAGGAACACTCTCTGGAGAAAATTTTGAGACATCAATATGAGGTAGTTAGACAATATTACTTCTGTCTTTATTTAGGACACCTTGGTAAATGTGACATTCAGGGGATTTATCTTTGTCTTCATTGTGTTTATTTTTTCTTACTTAATTGGTCACTGTGGATGAAATATGTGCTAACAAGTAACTTTTAACTAACCTATCATTTTATACTTGCCCATTCATTCTAAATGCTGTCCTTTCAGTATAATAGATTTTGTCATCATTACTCCCTTGCTCCTAATTTACTTGTGGAAATCATAGATTGCTGGGGATACAAGGAACTCTGCTATTTAATCAGTTTTTCAGCCTTACAGCATTCAGTCAACAGAGATGTTTCCTTAGGCTATATGGCAAAACGTAATTTTTTTTTTTCGCTCTAATCCAGAGGTAGGTGGAAGTTTAAACTATGCTTCTTCCCTATTATTTTATATTTCTTCTGATCTTTGTAGGTTTTTTTAAATCTAATAAAGTTTCATAAGGAGCACTTCTATAAAAACTCATCAGAAAACGCTTTTTGAAATAATTACTGGAAACTGGTTATCTCATTAGTGAACTTTGCTTAACTCTCTTGTTATAAGTGATATATAACATTTTTGCTGTCAGAGTTACTCATCAAAATATTCTGATAGATTTTTTTTCAGGAAAATATTTTTTTGGAAAAAAAAATTGATAAATATTGTTGGTAAAAAAATAGAGGTAATGGTTCTAGTTCTTTGATCTTTGAACACACAGATTCTGGCAGCAGATTTTGGGAGTCCTCAATCAGTCACAATTTACAAAGCACTTTTATATACACTACTGTATTTGACCTTACAAACTGTTGAAGTAGGCATTAGTTTTCTATCAATTTTGTAAATAAGAAAACTAAGTGAAAGATTAGTGAGGTTGAGCCATTTTTCATGGTCTTATTGGCCATTTTTTATGCTTTCTTTGGTAAAATGCCTGTTCAGGTACTTTGCCCATTTTTTATTGAAGCTTATTGTTTTTCATTGTTGTTGCTACACTGGGTCTTCATTGCTGCCTGTGGGTTTTCTCTAACTGCAGCAAGTGGGGGCTATTCTTTGCTGTGGTTCATAAGCTTCTCATTGCAGTGGCTTCTCTTGCTGGGGAGCACAGTGTCTAGGTAGATGGTCTTCAGTAGCTGCAGCAAAAACTCATTGTTTTTGAAGATGATGTCAGCCAATGATTTCATGGCTGTATATAAATTTTAAAAATTTCTTTCTTTGGTCATTCTTTCAAGCATAAAAATCTTAAAAATATGGGCTAGAAGCCTTAGCACCATTGAACTTGTTTCCCAACTTTAACAAGTAGGGAGGGAGGAAAGATAAATAGTATTTATCGTTATAATATTCTAGGAATTACATTAAGTACTTTGCATGGTATCTCATTTAATCCTTAGAAAACTCTGAACATAGATTTTATCCAAAAACTCTGATGAGGAAATTCAGATTTTAGTTGTAGTCTTTCTCAAGATTACATTCTGAAGAACATGTATGTAACTTCTATCAACTTCCCACAAAGGAATTTAAATTTCTGGTAATTTATTACATGGTAATAGAAAACTAGAATCAAATCCTTGTTTGATCATGGTAGAGATATTAAATCTGTCTGGTGAACTCATAGAGAAAGTATTGGAAATGCAACTTCAGATGACAAAGTGTGCAATCCAAGTTTTAGTCTATTCTTCTTATGTGGACATGGTGAGTATATGGTAGTTAACTCATTCAGGAAACAGAACAAAAAACATTTTGTGGCTGATTATAAGTAGGAACTTTGTTTTTTGTTCTGTTTCCTGAATGAGTTAACTACCATACACCATTACAAATTGTTGAAGTAGGCATTAGTTTTCTATCAGTTTTGTAAATAAGGAAACTAAGTGAAAGATTAGTGATGTTGGGCAATTTTTCATGGTCTTATTGGCCATTTTTATGTTTTCTTTGGTAAAATGCCTGTTCAAGTACTTTTCCCATTTTATATATATATAGAAAACTCAGCAGTGGCCACAGGACTGGAAAAGGTCAGTTTTCATTCCAATCCCAAAGAAAGGCAATGATAAAGAATGCTCAAATTACTGCACAATTGCACTCATCTCACATGCTAGTAAAGTAATGTTTAAAATTCTCCAAGCCAGGCTTCAGCAATATGTGAACTGTGAACTTCCTGATGTTCAAGCTGGTTTGAGAAAAGGCAGAGGAACCAGAGATCTAATTGCCAAGATCCACTGGATCATCAAAAAAGCAAGAGAGTTCCAGAAAAACATCTATTTCTGCTTTATTGACTATGCCAAAGCCTTTGACTGTCTGGATTACAATAAACTGTGGAAAATTCTGAAAGAGATGGGAATCCCAGACCACCTGACCTGCCTCTTGAGAAACCTATATGTAGGTCAGGAAGCAACAGTTAGAACTGGACATGGAACAACAGACTGGTTCCAAATAGGAAAAAGAATATTTCAAGGCTGTATATTGTCACCCTGCTTATTTAACTTATATGCAGAGTACATCATGAGAAACGCTGGGCTGGAAGAAGGACAAGCTAGAATCAAGATTGCCAGGAGAAATATCAGTAACCTCAGATATGCAGATGTCACCACCCTTATGGCAGAAAGTGAAGAAGAACTAAAGGACCTCTTGATGAAAGTGAAAGAGGAGAGTGAAAAAGTTGGCTTAAAGCTGAACATTCAGAAAATGAAGATCATGGCATCTGGTCCCATCACTTCATGGGAAATAGATGGGGAAACAGTGTCAGACTTTATTTTTTTGGGCTCCAAAATCACTGCAGATGGTGATTGCAGTCGTAACTTTTCCTTGGAAGGAAAGTTATGACCAACCTAGACAGCATATTCAAAAGCAGAGACATTATCTTGCCAACAAAGGTCCATCTAGTCAAGGCTATGGTTTTTCCAGTAGTCATGTATGGATGTGAGAGCTGGACTGTTTAGAAGGCTGAGAGCCAAATAATTGATGCTTTTGATCTGTGGTGTTGGAGAAGACTCTTGAGAGTCCCTTGGACTGCTGCTGCTGCTAAGTCGCTTCAGTCGTGTTCGACTCTGTGTGACCCCATAGACGGCAGCCCACGAGGCTCCCCCGTCCCTGGGATTCTCCAGGCAAGAACACTGGAGTGGGTTGCCATTTCCTTCTCCAAACTTTGGCCACCTCATGCGAAGAGTTGACTCACTGGAAAAGACTCTGATGCTGGGAGGAATTGGGGGCAGGAGAAGAATGGGATGAAGAGGATGAGATGGCAGGATGGAATCACCAACTCGATGGACGTGAGGTTGAGTGAACTCGGGGAGTTGTTGATGGACAGGGAGGCCTGGTGTGCTGCAATTCATGGGGTCCAAAGAGTCAGACACCACTGAGCGACTGAATTGAACTGAACTGAACTGAAAACTAGATTATTGAAAATTGTCTCTACATTGTAAAACAGTAAACAATCTGAGAGGTACTGATTATTATGATCACAGCAGTAATGAGATGACTATCTTCGAGAGTCATTTATTCTCATCTTTTCTTCCCTGCTTTATTTTTAGAAAATAGTGAAAATCTTTCCCTTATTAACAAACCACTGACAGCCTTTTCCTTTCTATTACCATAGGGAGGAACCCTAGATAGTAAAAGTAAAGGAAAAAAGCAAGTGTCTTGAAGATCCCACAATGATGCATGATAAGTATTCCATAAACTTGTAATCAAGTTTCTATTTAGTTTAATTTTGTTATTTTCAAAGCTGTTACTTTAATTTGAGTAACTTATAGTAGTGACTGGACATTTTATTCAATTGTTCATTTCATATTGAGTAACTGATCAATGCAGATAAAGCAGTTGAAAATGTATCCAGTATGAAAACTACTTCTACATTGTTCATAACACTGAACGTTCATACAGGAGTTGCAGTTTATCATTTTTGAGACCATTTTTCTCACAGATGTAGTAATGTGTGAGATATATTTTCCCTTAAACTTCCATAAACATGTCACCTTAACTTCCAGGAAATGTTAAAGACCACTTAGCTATTCAAAGAGGCTGTTTCAGCTTAGAATATCCCGTGCTGAGAAAGGTTTCCAAGCAGAGTGATGAGTTATCACATAATATCTTCATATGATAAACAGTACCTTTATTGGAAAGAAAAGTAAATACAGAAACATGATTTCTAGTTGAGTGGCAGTAGTTTTATAAGCATAAAGTAATATGGTCACTGGCCATCCTCCAATAAATATCCCAAAGGCATTAGGCCAGACTGTGATCTTCTCAATTTTGCATGCAAACTTCAGCAATTGAAAATTAGTACTTTTCATAGAAGTGAAATGTACTAGTTTAGTAGACCAGGTTAAGAGGAAGTTACTTTGCATTTCTTCAATAAATGGTGCTGAAAAAACTGGACAGACATGCAAAAGATAAAAACTGAGTAACATTAACATGTCATACACAAAAATAAACTCAAAATAAATAAAAGACTTGAATATAAGATTGGAAACCATAATATGCCTAGAAAGAAATATAGGGGAAAAATTCCTTGACATTGGTTTTGATAATAAATTTCATATTTGACGCCAAAATCAAAGGTAACAAAAGCAAAGATAAACAAGTGCAACCACGTCAAACTAAAAAAAAAATCTATACAGCAAAGGAAACTCAACAAAATGAAACAATCTATACGATAGGAGAAAATATTTTCAAATTTTATCTAATAAAGGATTAATATTTAAAATATATAAATAACTCATAGAACTCAATCTCCAAAAATGAATCAAATTAAATGCAGGCAAGGAAACTAAAGAGAAAATTGTCCAAAGAAGACATACAAATGGACAATTAATACATGAAAAGGTTTTTAACATCAATAATCATCAAGGAAATGCAAGGCAAGCGAGAAGTGTTGGAGTTCAGTTGAGTTCAGTTGCTCAGTCTTCAACTCTTTGCAACACCATGGACTACTGCATGCCAGGCTTCCCTGTCCTTCACCAACTCCCAAGGCTTGCTCAAACTCATGTCCATCAAGTCAGTGATAACATCCAACCATCTCATCCTCTGTCATCCCCTTCTCCTCCTGCCTTCAATCTTTCCCAGCATCAGGGTCTTTTCCAGTGAGTCAGTTCTTTGCATCAGGTGGCCAAAATATTGGGGTTTCAGCTTCAGCATCAGTCCTTCCAATGAATAATCAGGACTGATTTCCTTTAGGATGTACTGGTTGAATTTCCTTGCAATCCAAGGGACTCTCAAGAGTCTTGTTCAACACCGCAGTTCAAAAGCATCAATTATTCAGCCCTAAGCTTTCCTTTTTGTCCAACTCTCACATTCATACACGACTACTGGAAAAACCATAGCTTTGACTAGACAGAGCTTTGTTGGCAAAGTAATGTCTCTGCTTTTGAATATACTGTCTAGGTTGGCCATAGCTTTTCTTCCAAGGGGCAAGCGTCTTTTAATTTCATGGCTGCAGTCACCATCTGCAGTGATTTTGGGGCCCAAGACAATGAAGTCTCTCACTGTTTCCATTGTTTCCCCATCTATTTGCCATGAAGTGATGGGACCAGATGCCATGATCTTAGTTTTCTGAAAGTTGAGCTTTAAGCCAGCTTTTTCACTCTCCTCTTTCACTTTCATCAAGAGGTTCTTTAGTTCTTCTCCACTTTCTGCCCTAAGGGTGGTGACATCTGCATATCTGAGTTTATTGCTATTTCTCCCAGCAATCTTGATTCCAGCTTGTTCTTCATCCAGCCTGGCATTTCTCATGATGTATTCTGCATATAAGTTAAATAAGCAGGGTGACAATATACAGCCTTGATGTACTCCTTTCCCTAATTGGAACCAGTCTTTTGTTCTGAAGTGTTGGAGAGGGTGTGGAGAAAAGGAACTCTTGTACATGGTTGGTGGGAATGTAAATTGCTGCAGCCACTATAGAGGTTCCTCAAAAGATTCCAAATCAAACTACTACATGTTCCAGCAATTCCGCTTCTGGGTATATATCTGAAGAGAACATAAATGCTATTCCAAGGTGGTATCTGTGCCTCCACATTCAATGCAGCATTATTTAAAACATTCAATATATGGAAATAATCTTGTATCTGTCAACAGGTGCATACATTAGAAAAGAACTATATATCCACAACAGAATATGATTTAGCCATGAAAAAAGTTTTTCCTGTCATTTGAAACAGCATGGATGAAATTTCAGGGCATTAATCAGTCAGACAAGGACAAATACTGTACGAGCTCACTTTTATGAGGGTTTAAAAAAAAAAAAAGCATTGCACTCATAGATATAAAAAACAGATTGGTGGTTGCCAGAGGAGGAAGGTGGCAATAAGAGGTGGCAGCTTCCAGCTGTAAAATAAATACGCTGTGGGGATGCAATGTACAGTATAGTGAATATAGTTAACAATGCTTTATTTTATATTTAAGAGTTGCTATGAGTAGATCTTGAATGTTCTCATCACAAACAAGAAATGTAACTATACGTGGTAATAATGTTAACTAAACTTACTTGTGGTAGTTATTTTGCAATATATACAAATATCAAAGCACTATGCTGCACAAATAAAACTAATACAATGTTACATATTAATTATATCTCAATTTTACTAAAAGCAAATGAGGAGGAAATCATCTTTTTAGCACTTCTTTCATGCATTTGCTAATTTTCATGGTGCCAAGAGTGGCAACTGATAAACTAATTCACTTTTAAGGCAGGGAGAAATCAAGGATTTATAAGTTTGAGGGTTATACAATTTTGTTTGAGTGCTGTTTAAGAAAAATGATACAAAGTTATGATTATAAATTTGCTTGTTTCCCCACTAGAGTGTGTAAAGGACCCAAGAAAATGAAGAACCCTAAAGTTTGCATTTCATTAATACATTGTAAGCTCCTTCAAAGGCATTAAAGATATTATTAGAATAACTAGTACTTGGTAAATGTGCAGTTAATTAGCTTGGAAGAAAAGACTAAGGGGAAGTTGTTGTGTCTGTTATATGAAATATGTTTTATGATACAGTGGAAACAGACAACTGACAACTAGTTCTGGGTAAATCCCAAAGAGGATTTGAATGGAATGCAAGTTGTAGATTCTGTTTCCGTAAAACATCCTTATTAACTACAAGTATTCCTAGGAGGTTTGATATTTTCTGATTCAAAAAGTCCTATATATTCAATTCTACTCACAGGTAAAAAATAAAAATGTTTCTATTAATTTTAATGGTTATTATCAACTAGTCACACATTCTTGGCTATCTTACAATTTAGAATTGGAAATTTAGAATTAGGGCATTTTGAACATTTTAAAAATGAGGAGACTTTTAAAGATAGAATTACCATTTTTCACTTTTTTGGAGTTGATATATTTTCAATAATTGTTTCATTTTCAGTGATTTTCTTAGATGGAATAATTTTACATTTTTTTCCAAATTCACATTCTTATTTTAATAATTTAAAAATGAAATAAAATACATCTATGTAAAACATTATTCCTTTGAGTCCATAATACCTCCCTTGCCTTCAATTTTAGAAATTGAGACTTAACACACAGAAATGACCTCTTCATGGAATAAACAACACAATAGAAAGAGAGTTTAATGTCCTTGGCTGAAGTCGTGGTTTTTAAATCACTTGTGGAAGGGAATTTGCATGCCTGATTCATACTTGGAAAGCACTCTACCCAAAATACATCCCTACCTGAAGTCAAATGCCATCCTTGACAATTCTTTATATCAAGCATTTTCTTCACCTGACATTCTTATTTTAGCATTTAATATCCCTGGAATGATTCACACTTTAAACTACCAATATATTTAAATGAGTTCCTCAGTTCAATTTCTTTAAGAGTAGTAATCAACCTGGTGAGATTATTAGACATCTGTGCAAAGGGACCTTGCAGTTTGGAAAAAAAAAATCAAATAGAGAAGTAAGGGATGCTGAAAACACGTTTCTCTAGAATCAACCATGAATGACTATATTTACTATTTCCTACATTAGGATGATTGATATAACAGGCATAAGGCTTATCTCTAGACTTTAAAAAATCTTGTTGCTACTCCTGGATCTCCTCCAAAACTATCTTGCCTCAAACTATTGTCCTTGATTTTCTCATATTACTCTTTCTTCAATGTTTTCTTTTGGACTACTAGGCTTCTTAGAGATCTTTTACTTGAAAGAGTATTTCTGGATAAATTACAATAAAGAACATTTATAGAATTGTTTTTATCAGTCATTGAATCCTAGCTAGATAACTCACAGTAGCTATCAATGAGACCAAATTAATAATAATAATAACAATATTAATTATATATATAACAGTTATTGGGATTTATTATGTTAAGCATTTTTCTGAGCACTTGCACGGATTATCTTACATAATGTTCAGAATAACCTTATGAGGTAGATATTATCTTCTTTTTATTTTTGAATGATGGAACCAAGAAACAGAGAGTTTCAAAAACTTTCCTAGGATCACACAGGGCTTCCCCGATGGCTCAGCAGGTGAAAAATCTGCCTGCAATGCAGGAGACACAGGAGTCATGGGCTTGATCCATGGATTGGGAAGATCCCCTAGGGGAGGAAATGGCAATCCACTCCAGCATTTTTGTGTGGAGAATCACATGGACAGAGGAGCCTGGTGGACTACAGTCTTTGGGATTGCAGAGAGTCAGACATGACTGAAGTGACTTAGAACACAGGATCACACACACAACCTGCAAGTAGACAGTGCCAGATTTTGAACTCCCATCTTCTAAGAACAGGGCCTATACATTTTGACATTGTGCATCATTTCTTATATAGAAAATATTTTCAATACTTTTAGCATAGCAACAATTGTATGAGCTCAGTGGCCTTGTGTTAGCACATTTACTAAGCATAAATATTACTCAGTACAACATAAACCATAATTACTGAAAATTTCCAGCATGAAAAGATGGTAATTCATCTATACACATTTATTTTATTAAGAATCCTTTTTCTATATTAGAAAAAATTGAAACCAGCATGCCATTCTAGATTTTCACTCTTTAGTATAAATTATATAATAATTTGTCTTAAGTGGCTGGACTCTAACCAGCTTGTAATTTACTGAATGGCAGCATGAGTAGTATCATGTAAAACCATAAAGAGAGTTATAACCTTTGATACTTGTGGATTAGAATAATGAAACTTTTGTCCCAATTCTTTTCCTATATATTTTATTTAGGAGCAAAACGTTGATCATTAGCTTAACTGAATATCTCTCTGAGAACTTATGGTGGAGCAAAAAACAGACTATATGATTCCTATCTAGATTAAGTAAATTATTCTTAATGCCAAATAATGAAAAATTTTACCCATTGTTATTGGTATGCACAAGACCTTTTCTTTCCCCCTTGGGTTACAAAACTGTTTCCAGCTAGAAATAAGTTATTTCTGCCTGTTTATAGCCCCCTGAGAATTATTTCCCAGTATTTTCTATTGGAAAAGAGAGAAAGAAAAAAGCAAAAGGCAAAGGAGAAAGGGAAAGATATATCCAACTGAATGCAAAGTTCCAGAGAATAACAAGGAGAGATTAAAAAAAAAAAAAAAGGCTTCTTATGTGAACAGTGCAAAGAAATAGAGGAAAGTGTTAGAATGGGAAAGACTAGAGATCTCTTAAAGAAAATTGGAGGTGCCAAGAGAACATTTCATGCAAGGATGGGCACAAAAAAGACAGAAGGGCAAGGACCTAACAGAAGCAGAAGAGATTAAAAAGAGGTGGCAAGAATGCAGAGAAGAGGGCTTCCTTGGTAGCTCAGTGGTAAAGAATCTGCCTGCCAATGCAAGCGACATGGGTGCGATCCTGGTCCAAAAAAATCCCACATGCCACTGAGCAACTAAGCCTGTGTGCCCCAACTATGAGCCTGTGATCTAGAGCCCAGGAACCGCAACTACTGAGCCCTCATGTCACAACTGCTGAAGTCCACATACCTTGTATCCTCCACAACAGGAGAAACCATTGACATGAGAAGCCCATGCATCACAACTAGACAGTAGTCCCTGCTTGCTGCAACTAGAGAAAAGCCCATGCAGCAATGAAGATCCAGTACAGCTTATATATATATATATGTGTGTGTATATATATATATATATAATAAAAAAGCTTATATATATAATAAAAGAGCTTATATATATATATATATATATATATAAAATAAAGGAGACTACACAGCTTATATATATATATAATAAAAGAGAATACACAGAAGAACTATACCGAAAAAAGTCTTAATTACCTGAATGGATAACCACTATGGTATGGTCACTTACCTAGAACCAGAAATCCTGGAATGTGAAGCCAAGTGGATCTTAGGAAGCACTACTACAAACAAAACTAGTGGAGATGATGGAATTCCACCATCGTTTTGAAATAGCTGGGCTATTTCAAAAATTAAAAGATGATGCTGTTAAAGTGCTGTACTCAATATGCCAGCAAATTTGGAAAACTAAGCAGTGATCACAGGACAGGAAAAGATCAGTTTTCATTCCAATCTCAAAGAAGAGCAATGCCAAAGAATGTTCCAACTACCATACATTTGCACTGATTAAACATGCTAGCAAGGTAATGCTCAAAATCCTTTAAGCTAGGCTTCAACAGTACATGAACCAAGAACTTTTAGATGTACAATATGGATTTAGAAAAGGCAAAGGAACCAGAAATCAAATTGCCAGCATATGCTGTAACATAGAAAAAGCAAGGGAATTCCAGAAAAACATCTACTTCTGCTTTACTAACTACAGTAAAGTACTTTGTGTATATCACAACAAACTGTGGAAAATTCTTAAAGAGATTGGAATATCAGACATTTTGCCTGTCTCCTGAGAAACCTGTATGTAGGTCAAGAAGCAACTGTTAGAATTGGACATGGAACAATGGACTGATTCAAGACTGGGAAAAGATTATGTCAAGGCTGTGTATTGTCAGCCTTCTTATTTAACTTATGTGTGGAGGACATCATGGGAAATGCTAGGCTGGATGAATCCCAACCTGAAATCAATATAGCCAGGAGAAATACCAATAGCCTCAAATATGCAGATGTTATCACTCTGATAGCAGAAAGTGAAGAGGAACTAAAAAGCCTCTTGATGAGGGTGAAAAAGGAGTGTGAAAAAGCTGGCTTGAAATTCAAATTTAAAAAACCTATGATCAGTTCATGGAAAATACAAGAGGAAAAGGTGGAAACAGTGGCAGATGTTATTTTCTTGGTCTCCAAAATCACTGTACTTGGTGACTATATCCACAAAATTAAAGGATGCTTGCTCCTTGGAAGGAAAGCTATGATAAAACTAGACAGTATATTAAAAAGCAGAGACATCACTTTACCAACAAAGGTACATATAGTCAAAACTATGGTTTTTCTAGGATGTGGTAGTTGGACCATAAAGAATGCTGAACACCAAAGAATTGATAGTTTCAAATTGTGGTACTGGAGAAGACTCTTGAGAGTCCCTTGGACAATAAGGCAATCAAACCAATCAATGTGATAGGAAATCAACTCTTAATATTCACTGATGCTGAAGCTACAATACTTTGGCCACCTGATGCAAAGAGCTGACTCACTGGAAAAGACCCTGATGCTGGGAAAGATTGAGGGCATGAGAAGGGAGTGACAGAGGATGAGGAGCTTGGATGGCATCATTGACACAATGGACATGAGTTTGAGTAAACTCATGGAGATAGTGAAAGACAGGGAAGCCTAGCTTGTACATGCGGTTGCAAAGAGTTGGACATGACTTTGTGACTGAACAACAAATTTTGTAGACATGTCACATTTTCTCCCAATTAATCAATATAACCCCTAGGCAGCCTTGAGTATCTCTACACAGTGAAAATGACACTGAAAAATAAGTTTGCTCAAGAATTTGCTAGATGATGAATATATGAACAAGATGTTTAGTCAATTATGACTGAGTGACTATCACTCACCCAATCAATACAATCAACTCAATCAATACAATATGTCAATCAATACAACTCTTGGTGATTTGGTGTTCACATCACAAATTATACTAATTGGTACACCAGCTAAGCCAAAGGCAGAACAAGCCATGGAAATGGAACACTTCTTTTGTCACTCTGAGTAGTGATCTCAATTGTCTCTCCCTGCTTACTTTAAAAATTTTCTCTCTGTCTCACTATTGTTTCCATCAAATTTTCCAAGAGTACTTGCAATTTCTAAAATAAATAACAAAGAAAAATATTACAGAACAAAATATATAAGGTTTAATAAATTATTGGATTAATATGTTATTATGCTGAACTAGAGTATGTTGTATTGGAGAAGGAAATGGCAACCCACTCCAGTGTTCTTGCATGGAGAATCCCAGGGACGGGGAAGCCTGGTGGGTTGCCGTCTATGGGGTCGCACCCAGTTGGACACGACTGAAGCAACATAGCAGCAGCAGCAGCAGAGTATGTTGTATTATAAATATTGCATACTTCTATACCTCTTCCCCTGAATTTAAGAAAGGATATTTTTTTAAGCTCAGGACTCAAGACTTTGATATCCATACTGTCATTGTTATATAAGCGATGGTAGAGTGAAACATGTCACAGAAATATGTAAAAATAAAATCAAGGAAACAGGGAGTGGGTATATAATTAACAGCGCTGTGGGTATGAAGTGAGTAAAACCACATCATGATGATTTTTTATAATCATTATTGCATTTAGCCTCATTAGAATCAAGTTGGATGGGGCAATATAATATCATTTGTTCTGTAGAGGTAAATGCAAATGAAGTATAGTGCTTTTAGTAGAACCTAGACACAACCTTGAAGATCAGATGATTCATGAGATGTTGATAAATCGCAAATTTGCTATGTGGATTAAGGCCCTGACCTTGTGTTTTTGAAAGGGAGTCTGAAAGGTAAATTTCTTATTATGACATGAATTTTTAAAACTCTGTGTTCTACTTTTAATAACTTTCATAAAAATAATAAAAATTAATCAAATATTTTCAAGATCCATGTGGTTTAGTACCCTTACAAAACAAAAAAATGCCAGTTATCACTGTACAGTTAGAGGAAAAATAAACACAATATTTATCTATACACTATCACCATTTCTTTCAATGCAGATTTTCAAAACACAGATTTTTAGCTACATTACTGTTATACTGCTTGCCATGATCTTTGGATTTTGTCAAATAGATCTTTCTAGTAAAATATTTTGTTCAAGTAATGAGGGAGCTTGTAGAGTTTGAATTCCATAGCTTAACTTTAGATACCTGAACTAATTCTTGTAGATAACTGGACTCAAATATACAGGGGAATTTTATGAATTTCTTGTGTTTTGGGGAATGCCCAATTAAAATTGCAAGATCAGTTCTCTGAAGGGATACAAGGAAATTTTATGAAGGAAAAGGATAGGAGCTAGAGTGAGGATAGATTAACACAGACAATGAGCCTGAGCCCAGCTTGGATACTGTTAGAAACTGAATGGAAGGGAGATGTGTGGCAGTAGAATATCACCTGTGGTATAATAAAGAGGAGTTCCTACATGAAACGTGTTGAGTATTTCTGATACCTAGGCTTCTGAGACATGGGGAGAGGCTTTCTCAGAGAAGGGCTGAGGAGGACTGGCCTAGTGTCCCATGATATATTTTCAAAATAGAATTTGGCAAATACAGGCATCGGTGTCCAAGGGAATCTAATGTAGTGAAAAGGATATGGTGTTGGAATTGTAAGAGAGAGAGATTACTTGAATGAGTACTCAGCGTACTTACAGTGTCGTCCTTTCAATTGACAAGGGAGACAAACAGTGCAATTGATCTTCATATCCCTTCCCTAGTGTATTTCATTTTATTTTATTTTTAAAATTTATTTAATTGTGGCTAATTACTTTACAATATTGTAGTGGGTTTTGCCATACATTGACATGAATCAGCCATTGGTTTACATGTGTTCCCTGTCCTGAACCTCCCTCCCACCTCCCTCCCCATGTATTTTCAAAACAGCTGGAAATGGTCTGGTAGACTACAGCTTGGTTCCTACAGAGTATTAGAGTGTAAGTCAGGTTGAATTGAGGCAAAAATCCCAATTCTGTGGTCTGAACACGGAAAAATGTCTTAGTTCATTTGAGCTACTATAACAAAACATTGTAGACTGGGTAATTTATAAGAAACAGAGATTTATTTCTCAAATTCTTGGTGAGTCCAAAATCAAAATTCTGGCAAATCCAGTGTCTGATGAGGTCTTTCACTCTGGTTCACCTTCTTGCTGTATCTTCATATGGTGGAAGTGGGGAGAGAGTTCTCTTAGTCCTGTTTCCTAATGGCACTAACCTCATTTTTGAGGGCCAAGCCCTAATGATCCCCTAAAAACCAGGCCTCCTAATATCATCACTTTTAAGGGTCAGGATCTCAAAATACAAATTTAAGGGTGTCAGCTTAAAGAAAAACATACAACACAAGAAATGTGAGTTTAAGTTTTATTCAGATTATTTGTAAGTTACTTGTTTACACTGAGAACTATAGCCTGGGACAGCTGCTCAGTTAGCTCTGATGAAACACTTGTGAACAGGTGAGAAAAAGCTAGTTTATATATGATTTTTGGCTAATAAATATGTACAATCAAGCATACACAGTGGTAAAAGATTACTGCTAATCACAAGGAACAGATAACTCAAATGATTTTAGTGTTTTTCTACATATGAGAAGATGTGAAAATCTGGGGTTATTAATATTATTCCTCTGATATACATCAAATTATGTGAGGGGCCTGATTGTCCAAAGCACAGAGTGCCTCTTCCTGTTACTATCTTAATTTCCACTCAATGTGCACTTTGGTCAGTGAATGCAGTGGACTATTACTTAACCTTTACAAAACTGGTTGGTGAGCATGCTTTTTGTTCTTTGTTCACAGAGGGAGACATGAACATTCAGATTATAGTAAAGAAGATGTGAGTGTTTATGCCAGAGACACAAGAGCCAAGGTCTGAGGTAGGAAGGAAAATTCCACTATAAATTACTTTGGTTTTTCAGTTAAGGGAGAAGAGTTTCTGGGCTAGGTGGTAACCAAAGATTCAACAGTACAATGAGGCTTCTCTTAGCCACTGCACAGCTGTGATGCTGTTTTATGAAACAACATTCACCAAACCCAAAAGAATGTCATTGAAAGCAAAAACCAAGTTTAGTCAATTAATAAGCCTAATAGAAAAGTAATACATCCAGAAAGCAAGTGCTGTTGTATGAAAACAAAGCAAAATCCAAATGAGTGCCAATATAGTTAAAGGTGGCAGAACTGGATAGTGAGTGTGCATATTTTCTTAGTTTATGAATACCCAATTTTTGTTCAACCACTATTATATTAAGAGGTCAGGGGTATAGGACAATTAAAATTGTCAGGCTTCTATTATTTTGGATTTTTGATCAACCTTGCTTGACATAGGCATCAGGATTCAAGCTGAGAAGAGTTGAACTATTTTCTTTGGAAATTGCTAAGAAACTAATAGGGCTTGCTTTCATTTCACTTAACATAGACTTTTCAACTCTCTGTATAAACACCCCCAAAAATATAGTACAAGAAAATACTTTGGTTTGAATCTCATTTCAATTCCTTTAGCATCTCATGCCTTATAAGAATTCATCACTTTAATAAGGGATGAATTATACAGAGCAGTAACTTCCTGTTAAATAAGTATTACATAGAAGAATATCTATCGGTTTCAGACATAATCACTGAAAAAATATATAATTGGAGTTCTTCAGTGGTTCAATTAAGTAACCAGTCATGTTTGATTTCTTGAGGTCATAGCTGAGTGTGTTGTATTAACCAAGGAAAGATTCAGATAAAAGTAAGGTTGGATGTGGTGAATTGTTTCACTTATCTAAAGTAACCAAAGACACTTGTAAAAGAATGAAACTAGAACACTTTCTAACACCATATACAAAAATAAACTCAAAATGGATTAAAGATCTCAACGTAAGACCAGAAACTATAAAACTCCTAGAGGAGAACATAGGCAAAACACTCTCTGACATACATCACAGCAGGATCCTCTATGACCCACCTCCCAGAATATTGGAAATAAAAGCAAAAATAAACAAATGGGACCTAATTAAACTTAAAAGCTTCTGCACATCAAAGGAAACTATTAGCAAGGTGAAAAGACAGCCTTCAGAATGGGAGAAAATAATAGCAAATGAAGCAACCGACAAACAACTAATCTCAAAAATATACAAGCAACTCCTACAGCTCAACTCCAGAAAAATAAATGACCCAATCAAAAAATGGGCCAAAGATCTAAATAGACATTTCTCCAAAGAAGACATACAGATGGCTAACAAACACATGAAAAGATGCTCAACATCACTCATTATCAGAGAAATGCAAATCAAAACCACTATGAGATACCATTTCACACCAGTCAGAATGGCTGCGATCCAAAAGTCTACAAATAATAAATGCTGGAGAGGGTGTGGAGAAAAGGGAACCCTCTTACACTGTTGGTGGGAATGCAAACTAGTACAGCCACTATGGAGAACACTGTGGAGATTCCTTTAAAAACTGGAAATAGAACTGCTTTATGATCCAGCAATCCCACTGCTGGGCATACACACTGAGGAAACCAGAAGGGAAAGAGACACATGTACCCCAATGTTCATCGCAGCACTGTTTATAATAGCCAGGACATGGAAGCAACCTAGATGTCCATCAGCAGATGAATGGATAAGAAAGCTGTGGTACATATACACAATGGAATATTACTCAGCCATTAAAAAGAATACATTTGAATCAGTTCTAATGAGGTGGATGAAACTGGAGCCTATTATACAGAGTGAAGTAAGCCAGAAGGAAAAACACCAATACAGTATACTAACGCATATATATGGAATTTAGAAAGATGGTAACAATAACCCTGTATACGAGACAGCAAAAGAGACACTGATGTATAGAACAGGCTTATGGACTCTGTGGGAGAGGGAGAGGGTGGGAAGATTTGGGAGAATGGCATTGAAACATGTGAAATGTCATGTATGAAATGAGATGCCAGTCCAGGTTCAATGCACGATGCTGGATGCTTGGGGCTGGTGCACTGGGACGACCCAGAGGGATGGTATGGGGAGGGAGGAGGGAGGAGGGTTCAGGATGGGGAACACATGAGAAATAAATGAATAAATTAAAAAAAAAAGATTAATAAGGTCTGAGGACATAAAGTATAACATAAAGACTATAGTTGATAACATTGAATTATATAATTGAAATTTTAAGAGTGTCAAACTTAAATGTTCTCACCCAAAAAAGTAAAAAAAGGTAAATATGTAAGGTGATGGCCTTGTTAATTAACAAGATAGCAGGACTCTTTTTACAATGTATATCAGGCATCCCAATGTCACTTTAAATATCGTACAATTTTATTTGTCAATTAGGCCTCGTAAAGCTGAAAAAACACTGTTACATGCTTACCATTAAGAAAATAAATAAATAATACTTATTGTTTGTAAAAAAAAAAAAATAAAAAAATAAACAAGAAAAAAATAAATAAATAAAGTAACCAAAGACAATATAAAAATTATGTCAGCTAGATAGTGTGTCGGTTTTAGACGTAGAAAGCAGAGAACACTTGACCATAGAGTTTTATTACAAAGGTGCTATCAAAAGGGAGATACATTGTTCCATATTCTATGGGACTATATGCATTTCTGAATAAGATACTCCTGTGGGCACTGGGATTAATCACAGGTTTAAAAGAAAAGTGTAAATCAAACATCTAGCTTAGTGCTATAATATGGTTCACAGTAAAATACACTATTCAAGTAAGGACTTGGTTGAGGCCATAATTTTTAATTTTACAACTGGTAAAACTGAGTGGAGTTAGTTATTTTTAAAATCTCAGGAATTCAAACCTTTATCATCATCATGCAGATTGAAGCGCTTGAGGAAACTTGAAACTAGAATCTTCTGAGGAATACAAGATGAAGAGAATCATTTTGTTAAGTTGCAGCTTAAATTTCCAAGGTAACAACTAGTACTATCTATTTAATTATACTCTCTCCTAATTCAAATACTCTTAGGAAGTAAGTTTTGCACTGCATGTAATTATGCATGTAAAGTACACCTTGGGAACATAGTGCTCATTCTCTGAACCAGACCAAAATTGCTTATCTTCACTGGCTGTTTTTGATTCAAGCCAATGGTTGGACATCCTCAGCTTGTTGGCATAAAATTTGTCACTCAATCAATATGTTCTCCAAAGAATTTATAAATTTATATGGTTTGAATCATGGAATTATATAGGCACTTTACTTCAGCTATTTTAGTATTGTCAAAATCATCTTAGAATAGTTTGGCCAAAGAAAACCAATAATTTTAAATTATTTTCCTTGAAATTTGAATGTTTTATTTACACACTTGCTATTGAGGATCAGCAGTTCTTTTTTTTTTTAATATAAATGTATTTATTTTAATTGGAGGTTAATTACTTTACAATATTGTATTGGTTTTGCCATACACCAACACGAATCCACCACAGGTATACACATGATCCCCATCCTGAACCCCCCTCCCCCCTCCATCCCTGTACCATCCCTATGGGTCATCTCAGTGCACCAGCGCCAGGCATCCAGTATCATGCATCAAACCTGGACTGGCAACTCATTTCATATATGATATTATAAATGTTTCAATGCTGTTCTCCCAATTCATCCCACCCTCGCCCTGTCCCACAGAGTCCAAAAGACTGTTCTATACATCTGTGTCTCTTTTGCTGTCTCGCATACAGGGTTATCATTACCATCTTTCTAAATTCCATATACATGTATTAGTATACTGTATTGGCAGAGAAGGCAATGGAAACCCACTCCAGTACTCTTGCCTGGAAAATCCCATGGACAGAGGAGCCTGGTGGGCTGCAGTCCATGGGTTTGCTAGGAGTCAGACATGACAGAGTGACTTCACTTTCACTTTTCACTTTCATGCATTGGAGAAGAAAATGGAAACCCACTCCAGTATTCTTGCCTGGAGAATCCCAGGGACGGGGGAGCTTGGTGGGCTACCGTCTATGGGGTCACACAGAGTCCGACACGACTGAAGCAACTTAGCAGCAGCATACTGTATTGGTGTTTTTATTTCTGGCTTACTTCACTCTGTATAATAGGCTCCAGTTTTATCCATCTCATTAGAACTGATTCAAATTTATTATTTTTAATGGCTGAGTAATATTCCATTCTGTATATGTACCACTGCTTTCTTATCCATTTGTCTGCTGATGGACATCTAGGTTGCTTCCATGTCCTGGCTATTATAAACGGTGCTGCAATGAACATTGGGGTACACGTGTCTCCTTCAATTCTGGTTTCCTTGGTGTGTATGCCCAGCAGTGGGATTGCTGGGTCATGTCAGTTCTATTTCCAGGTTTTTAAGGAATCTCCACACTGTTCTCCATAGTGGCTGTACTAGTTTACATTCCCACCAAGACTGTAAGAGGGTTCCCTTTTCTCCACACCCTCTCCAGCATTTATTGCTTGTAGACTTTTGGATTGCAGCCATTCTGACTGGCGTGAAATGGTACCTCATAGTGGTTTTGATTTGCATTTCTCTGAGAATGAGTGATGTTGAACATCTTTTCATGTGTTTGTTAGCCACCTGTATGTCTTCTTTAGAGAAATGTCTATTTAGTTTTTTGGCCCATTTTTTGATTGAGTCGTTTATTTTTCTGGAATTGAGCTGTGGGAGTTGCTTGTATATTTTTGAGATTAGTTGTTTGTCAGTTGCTTGAACCTGTTACTGACCTGGGTTCTTGAATTCTTTAATCAATAGAAATTAATATGAGAACAGAGAAGGAACTAAGGCAAGGCTTTATTGTGACTTGTGCTGCCGCAAGAGGAAGCAACAATAAGTAATAGATTCCCTTGCTTGGTCCCTCATGGTGGTGAGGGGAGCTAGCTGGTTCCTTAAATGGGATGAGGGTTGGAAAAATCAGTAGGTTGGCCTGTATGGGTGACTTAGGTGATCTGTCCACCTTCTTGGTGGTGCTGTGTGCAGGGATCATGCATGGTATCCTGCTTTTGCTCCTTTCACCACAGAAGTGGTGGTTGGGTTTTGACCTTTTTTGCATCTTGTTGTTCATAATTTGTCTCAACTGCACACATGTGCAACTATTTTTAGTCCCTTATAATTTCTTCATATTCTGTAGCTAGAAGAGGTGTTTGTCCATGTGCAAGGACTGTAGTAGAGTTTGCAGATTCCAGCCTGTCTCAGACCTAAGAGACTACAGCAAGTATTTATATTTGCATTCAACATTTTATGAAAATATGAAACTGCTAGAGAAAAAGTCAAAATTTTCATGAGATATTCAGAGGTCTGTGAACCAAAAATTGATAAGAACGCCTTATTTGCGGTGTGCAAATGACCAATTTTAATCTCAAGGATTTGTTTCTAACTGAAATTTAACAGTATTCAAAGTATGAGTGGGTTAACAAAATAAAGATTGCTTAGGGTTTCATGCATTTAAAAGTTCTCAGTAATCCTGATCTAAGCATAACCCCCAAACAGGTGTCACTCCGAGAAGAGGAACATCAAGTGCCCATGACAGCCCTGATTTGTGCTCCCTCAGTTTAAGTGCCTAGTTTATTCCTTGGCATGGAAGTTCACCATCTCAGAATATTCTGAGTTTTACAGCTGCTATTTGACTTTTGTGTGGCAGCTAAGGAGTGCTGTCATCCAATGGTATTAAGATGAATGTTACAACAATTTCTTTTGTGTCTTTCAAGCCATCTACACAATCTAATAGAGAGGATAGCAGCAGACTGACCCCATCCTCAAAGACCACTTCATAGGTCTGCTTGAGACAGCCTAAGAGGGTATGATTATGCCTTTTCTTCCCAGCATACAAGGGTTTATTCATTGCTTTACATCATAGTATATGGATCTGAAGCTATTTCCAAGTGCTCCTTTATGTCTGCCTAGTAATTAGGATCAGCTGAGATGCCCTTGCTTCTGCTCCTCCAATTTTAATTAGAGGTAAACAAAGGTGGATGTATTCCTGTGAGGGCTGTGCTTTCAGGAGAATCCTTGCTGTTTCAAACTGACAGAAAAGTGAGGCATCTTTTAGTCTATTTCATTCCACTGAGTAGTCTTGATTTCTTTTCCAGTTTCAGTGTTATAATGTGCTTGATTTGTATATTTTGAACTCCATCTTATAAATGACCCTTTAATTTCTGCTTTAAAGGAAAATAGAGAAATCTTCATGGGCTTTAATGAATTTTGGGCATTAATTTGGTTCAGCATTAAAAATCAAGAGGGATGCTTATTTCCCATTTCTCAAAATGAATTTTACCAATGGAACTGGTTGTGAGTGAATTGGGAGTCAGATATACTTTTGTCCCATGAAGAAGAAGAAACAGAGAAAAAGGGGTCATAATGGTCACACTAGGAAAAAAAGACTGGGTCCTTGGGGACATGAGCTCTCTCTAATATCTTGTATGTTTATGGTTCTGAGTATGTAAAATCACAACAACTCAAGGGGAATAAATTATTGGCCAATATTCTGGTCAGTTTGCATATATTATATCAAACTATAAAATTAACTTTCATTCCTATACTCCCAGTTCTCTTTTCTCTTCTCATGCTGCTTTATCAGTAAGAATTAGTGGCACCAATACATATAATTTTGAGTTTATATTTTATAAATCAGAGACACCTCACTGATTTTCCTTGGATTATATTTACAAGTAGGAAAATACGTGCATGTATTAGAGAGATAGTTAAAATGGGTTAAAACTTATTTGAACCTGGTACTGTAGGATTAACACAGTTTTTTTTAGCAGCCAAAAATAAACTCCAGCTGCTATTTTAGCTGTGCAACAATCTATTTAGGTTGCACATTTTGAGATTTTTTTACTACCTTTTTTTTTTCCCCCAGTGTGTTTGGGATGGAATGTGAGGAGAGTCATATAAACAGACATAAACATATTCTGACCTGCTGTGATCTATGGACATTTATATTATACTTTGAGTTTTTGTATTTTCAAAAATGACAAAATATGAGTTTTCCTGAAAGTGGGACAAAAGATTTAAAACATTTTCTATGTGTGGAAATAAGAAAAAAAATAGCTAAGGAAGAAGAGATAATGTGGAAAACCCAGTCTACAAATATTTGCTTCTCCGTTTTTTTCTGATTTGCCTAATGAGTCAGTAATATTAATAGTTACACTCTTTTCCATTTATTAAAATTTCAATGAAGAGTAAAAAAGAGAGACTAGATTTGAAACAAGACAATGACAAAGCAAAACAAAGCCAAAAAAAAAAGAGAGAGAGAGATTAAAAATGACGGAAATGAACAAAAACCTGAGTATAACTAGAAGTAAATCACAAAGTAACTTAGAAAAGAGAGTACAGAGAAGAGAAGGGAAGTCATCATCGGGTACCCATGGAAAGGCTTCCCACTTTGTACCTATGCTCTGTCTCTGAAAAACGTCAATCAATCCATGGCCTTCAAATGTGTACCAGGCTTTCTTTTCTTCATTGAGCAATAAGTATGTAATGAGACAAATTATCTCCAGCACTTGTGCCAATAATATGCTGAAGTAATTAATCCCACAAGTATTTTTTGACCAGGTTAGATTAAAGACAATTTTCTATTAATGGCTGAAGTCCAGAAGAAATAAGTAATGAAAGAAGATATTTGCTTTTTCATTATAAATTAGCATTTGGATCTGAAAAATTATTCAATATTCCTACATATAGTGGGGTAAATGGAGGGAGGGATAGGTAATTGAAGCACATGAAAAGGAAGTGAAGACTGGGTGAGTATAAAAACATTGTCACCACTAACATTTACACCTAAATTTGATATTCATAATAATTAAAGTTGTACAATTTAGGTTTTGTGTGTTTGCAATTGCAGCATTGGAAGTTCATATTTGGGGTCAATACTGGTGGATGGATGTAGTTACACTTTCTTTTGACGTAACAGATTTTTAAGTGTTGTTGTGTGATTAAGTGTACTATATAAATCAAATAAAAACTTTTCTATATATTTCTCTGATAATAATAAAGTAAATCTTAACACTTGCTCCTTGTAAGAAAAGTTGCAACCAACCTAGACAGTGTATTAAAAAGCAGAGACATTACTTTGCCAACAAAGGTCCATCTAGTCAAAGCTACTATTTTTCCAGTAGTCACGTATGGATGTAAGAGTTGGACTATAAAGAAAGCTGAGCACTGAAGAACTGATGCTTTTGAACTGTAGTGTTGGAGAAAACTCTTGAGAGTTCCTTGGACTGCAAGGAGATCCAACCAGTCCATCCTAAAGGAAATCAGTCCTGAATATTCGTTGGAAGGACTGATGTTGAAGCTGAAACTCCAATACTTTGGCCACCTGATGCAAAGTGCTGACTCATTGGAAAAGACCCTGATGCTGGGAAAGATTGAGGGTGGGAGAAGGGGACGACAGAGGATGAGATTGTTGGATGGCATCACCGACTCAATGGACATGAGTTTGAATAAACTCTGGGAGTTTGCAATGGACAGGGAGGTCTGGAGTGCTGCAGTCCATGGGGTCACAAAGAGTTGGACATGACTGAGCAACTGAACTGAACTGAACTGATACAAAGTTATTGTTATTTAATAGCTAACTGCTTTCTTTCCTATTATGTAACACACTTAAAAAGCATTGCAGAATTTAACATTTTAAACTAAACTCATTATATAAAAATACCAAAAAAGTGTAACACAGATTGCTATAATTCTACCTTTTCTGTGTGTGTGTGTGTGTGTGTGTGTTTACGTGTTTGATTATTGAAGTGTGCTTCCCTTTTGGAACTATTCTTCTGGACAATGCAATCCATGAGGTCCTAAGCAGAATCCAGGAACACAGTGGCTTTATATCACTCTGGGCATACACAACAACGTACAGCATTCTATAAAGTATATTGCATGTTATAAAAAGCCATAAATTGTCAATCTTCTTATGAATTATAACCATTAAATACTTTTGTACCTAACTGTAAGAGTGAGTTTCTATAATCCCATTACATATTCTCTCATTAATAATTTCAGCATCTGCTGAATCGAGAACTGTAGATGGTAGTGGTTGATTAGGTAGCACAATTACTTTAAAGCTGCAAAATCAGAGATTAAACTACTTTCCAGTGAAAATATAATGAACTAAAAGCCAAAGACTATGTCAGTGGACATTTCTAAGTAACAATCTGGGTTGCCTTTTCCATTTATCTTGTTCATATTTGCATAAAAGAAATCAATGAAAATTCATCTAAACACAGAATGTTAACTTCCAATTAGTAAGACAGTCTTGTAGGAAAATCTTGTAATATTTGTATAGGTAATCATGTTCAAAATCAATATATGATTTTCAAACACATAAATGTTCTTTCTTAATTAGCATTTGAACTGATAGAAAATCTTTACTTGAAAAGCTTTCAAAATATTTGCATTAGTATTACAAAATGTAAATTAAAAAATCAGCTAGATTTTCAGATGTGTGTCCATATGGTTTTTCAAAGATTTATCTGGTTATAATTGCATTGAATATTAAATGAAAACAAACAAGCAATCAAACAAAATCTCTCAAGTATCTCTAACTTTAAAATTCACCAGAAAATTAGGTTCTATTATTTAGAACTCACACTTCACATGAAGCTTTCTTTTACCATATTTTGTATTTTTTAGATCTGTTATCAACTATCTGTGTTTCTGGCAATCAAATATTACCAATATGAAAATTATAGTAATTGAATTCAAATTAGTAAAATAATTTCTTTTATAGTTTTCCTTCTAGTCTGTGTAAGATCAATCTTTCCTCTGAAGAGGGGTTCAGCAATGATAGATTTAGTAAGGATTTGAAAGCTTTCTTGGAACTGCCACACCTTTTTTTTTTTTTAATGCCTTACTTCTTTTGCCTTCTCAAATTTAGTATTTTAGAGCTACTTCTCCATATATCTTGTTAATCTTTTTATTTTAAGCATGATAATTTGATGTCTATGATTAAAATTAATGTTAACATTTTGCTAGCCATTTTTGTCGCATTATAACAAAAAACCATATAATGATTTTAAAATGACTTCTGTATTTGTGACTAAAGTTTGCCATCTAGTGGGAATACTGTATAAAATGGTAGAAAAATGTTAGTTTTGTAAAACGGAGTTTTAAGGGGATATATCTAGTTTCAGGCTTCAGCAATATGTGAACCGTGGACTTTCAGATGTTCAAGCTGGCTTTAGAAAAGGCAGAGGAACCAGAGATCAAATTACCAACATCTGCTGGATCATTGAAAAAGCAAGCGAGTTCCAGGAAAACATCTATTTTTGCTTTATTGACTATGCCAAAGCCTTTGACTGTGTGGATCACAATAAGCTGTGAAAAATTCTGAAGGGCATGGGAATACTAGATCACCTGACCTGCCTCTTCAGAAACCTGCATGCAGGCCAGGAAGCAACAGTTGGAACTAGAGATGGAACAACAGACTTGTCCAAATAGGAAAAGGAGTACGTCAAGGTTGTATATTGTCACCCTGCTTATTTAACTTATATGCAGAGTGCATCATGAGAAACGCTGGGCTGGAGGAAGCACAAGCTGGAATCAACAAAGGTCCATCTAGTCAAGGCTATGGTTTTTTCAGTGGTCATGTATGGATGTGAGAGTTGGACTATAAAGAAAGCTGAGCACCAAAGAATTGATGCTTTTGAACTGTGGTGTTGGAGAAGATTCTTGAGAGTTCCTTGGACTGCAAGGAGATCCAACCAGTCCATTCTAAAGGAGATCAGTTGGATGTTCATTGGAAGGACTGATGTTGCAGCTGAAACTCCAATATGTTGCCCACCTGATGAGAAGAGCTGACTCATTGGAAAAGACCCTGATGTTGGGAAAGATTGAGGGCAGGAGAAGGGGATGACAGAGGATGAGATGGTTGGATGGCATCACTGACTCAATGGACATGGGTTTGGGTGGACTCCAGGAGTTGGTGATGGACACGGAGGCCTGGCGTGCTGTAATTCATGGCGTCGCAGAGTCGGACATGACCGAGTGACTGAACTGAACTGATCTAGTTTCACTGTTTTGACTGGGATTATCAGTCAATTTCAATAGCATTTCAATAATTGAATCAACTGTCAGTCACACTGGTTACTATATGCTTGTGTAGAAACAGCCTGAATGAATGAATTATATATTTTTAAAAAACACATTTGAAAACAATGAATTTTATTTAATTTGAAAACATTGTATTTCAAATGTGAAAGCGGTTATATCTTGTCTATTTTATGAATTTGGCCAGCTTTCAATGTAATTGCTTATAGGAAAGCTCTTCCTCATTGCCTTCTTCAACAGATAGTTTTAATGAGAGTATATGTAAGACACAATTTCTGTTTATGTACATTTACACCATAAAAATTAACCAATTGAGGAGAAATGAAACTAGTTTATGTTTCTTAATGGTATACCCTAAAGGCCAAGCCATTTTTTTTTTTAAACAATTGTGGTTTTTGAAAATGATTGTTATATAAGCCAATCTATTCTATCATATCATGTGATAATTTTTCTCTGGTCTATTGATGAAATGTAATGTGTTCTTTAAGAAAGATAAAGTCTTGTTTCTAGGGCTCTAACTTGTTCTGCCTTAGAACTTTGAATAATAACCCTGCAATTCTTATCCTTAGGGACCATTTAAGAGATATCATTAGTGGTGAGTTTTACAGTACCTCTTGTGGTCTATGATTGAAGAAGCAAAATCAGGTAGATGACAGGAAGTGGGAAAATGGCTATAATAATAATCTGAACACAGTGAAATTAAGGAGAAGAGATAAACTGACAGGCAATTCTATGGATGTCTCAAGAAAAGGTGGCAAAGGACAAGAGATGTGGAGGGTAAAACTAGTGATTCATTCAATAACAAAAGCAGAGGCAAGACGGTATGCCCACATTTTACTCATTTATAAACTAGTGGGTGGAGTTGAGTTGCAAATCAGGCATTTAGTCTTTATCTATAATGCAAATATTAGTGACATAATTTTGGATAGAAAGATCAGAGTACTTTTTTTTAAGACTTTAATTTTTTGAGCAGTTTAAATTTCACTGCAAAATTAAGAGGATGGTACAGAGAGTTCTAATATGGCTCCTGCCCCCCCGCCCCACCCCCCCATGCATAGCCTCCTCCATTAGCAACATCTCCCACCAGAATGGTACATTCATAACAATTGATGAGTCTACATTAACAAATTTTAACACACAAAATCCAAAATTTCCAATATGGTTTACTATGTGTTGTACATTCTATGGGTTTGGACAAATGTATAATGGCATATTTTGTTCATTATAATAATATTTAGAGCATTTGTACTGCTCTAAAAGCCCTCTGTGTTCTACCTATACATCTTCCCACCTGGAAACCATGGATCGTTTTACTTTCTCCACAGTTTTGCCTTTTCAAGATTGTCCTGTGATTGGAATATGTAGCCTTTTCACATTTGCTTTTATCATTTAGTAGTGTATATGTAAGGTCATTACATATCTTTTCATGGTTTGAAAGCTCCTTTTTAGTGTTAAATAATGTTTCATTGTCTGGATGTGCCACAGTTTATTTATCCATTCACCTTCTGACAGACGTCTTAGATGATTCTGTGTTTTGGTAATTAAAAATTCAAGTGTAGATTTTTGTTTACATAAGTTTTCAAATCCTTCAGATAAATACCAAGTAGTATGGTGACTGGATCGTATAGTAAGATTATGTTTAACTTTGTAAGTAGCCTCTAAACTGTCTTCCAAAGTGATTGCATCATTATACATTGCCACCAGTAATTAACTGTATGGTGAGTGTACAATATGCATTCCTACCACCTATTCCTGTTGCTCCACATCTTTACTAGCACTTGCTATTTCATAGTTCAGATTTTGCCCATTTTGAAAAGTGTACAGTGGTATCTCATTGTTATTTTATTTTACATTTTCTTGAATGACATGTGGAGAATTTTTTCATATGATTGTCCTCAATCTCTGTATCTTCTTTGGTGAGGTGTCTGTTAAGGTCTTCTTTGGCCCATATTTAAATTGGGATGTTTGTGTTCTTATTACTGAGTATTAACAGTCCTTTTTAATATTTTGGATAACAGCCCCTTATCAGATGTATCTTTTGTAAATATTTTCTTCCAATCTGGGTATCATCTTCTAATTCTTTTGATATTATTTATTGCAGAGCAGAAGTTTTAAATTTTAATAAAGTCCAACTTAACCATTATTTCTTTCATGGATTGTGTGTTTGGTGTGTGTGTACATGGTAAGTTGCTTCAGTTGTGTCTGACTCTTTGCAATCCAGTGGACTGTAGCCTGCCAGGCTCCTCTGTATGTGGGGTTCTCCAGGCAAGAATACTGGAGTGGGTTGTCATACCCTTATCCAGGGGATCTTCCTGACCCAGGGATTGAGCCCATGTCTCTTACATCTCCTGCATTGGCAAGCGGATTCTTTACCACTAGTGCAACCTGGGAAGCATGTGTCTTTGGTATTATATCTAAAAAGTCATGGCCATCATCTAGGTTTTCTCCTATGTTATTTTCTAAAGTTTTATACTTTTGCATTTTGATTATAGGTCTATAATTCATTTGAGTTAATATATGTGAAAGGGAAAGATTTATATTGAGATTCACTTTTTGCATGTGTATGTCTAGTTGTTTCAGCACCAATTATGAAAAGACTGTCTTGTCTCCACTGTATTGCCTTTGGTCGAAGATCAGTTAACTCTATGTGGCTTTATTTCTAGGCTATCCACTTGTTTCCATTTATCTACTTGTCTATTCTTTCACCAATGTAACATTATGTTGATCACTGCATCTTTATAGTGAAATCAACTGGGCTCAGTCCTTTAACTTTTTCTTCTCCTTCAGTATTGTGTTGGACATTCTTTTGCCTCTCCATAAACATTTTAGAATCACTTTATCCATACTTACTAAGCAACTTCCTGGGATTTCAAATCAGATTGCAAGTTGGGAAGGACTGATATTTTGATAACACTGAGTATTCTTATTCATGTACGTGGAATGTCTTTCCATTGATTTAGTTCTTATTTGACTTAATTCATTTGAGTATGGTAGTGTTCTTCTTATATACTATGTATATTAAAAATGTTTATACCTAAGTAGTTTATTTTGTGGGTATATATAAATCATATTCTACTTTTAATTGCAAATTCTACTAGTTAACTGATAGTATATAAGAAAGTGATTCATTCTCAAAGGTGAAAAACTGAAAGCATTTCCTCTATGATCAGAAAGAAGACAAGGGAGTCCACTCTTGCCACTATTATTCAACATAGTTTTGGAAGTTTTTGACACAACAATCAGAGAAGGAAAAGAAATAAAAGGAATTCAAACTGAAAAAAGAAGTAAAACACTCTCTATTTGCAGATTACATGATTCTATACATAGAAACCCCTAAATATGCCAGCAGAAAATTGCTAGAGCTAATCAATGAATATAGTAAAATTGAAGGATATAAAATTAATACACAGAAATAACTTGCATTCCTATACACTAACAATAAAAATTATAATGATAAATTAAGGAAACAATCCCATTCACCACTGCAACATAAAGAATAAAATACATAGGGATAAACCTACCTAAAGAGACAAAAGATCTGTATGCAGAAAACTATAAGACACTCATGAAAGAAATCAAAGATGACATAAACATATGGAGAGGTATACCATGTACATGAATTGGAAGAATCAATGTTGTGAAAATGACTGTACTACCCAAAACAATCTATAGATTCAATTCAATCTCTATCAAGCTATCAATGGTATTATTCACAGAACTAGAACAAAAATTTTCAAAATTTGTGTGGAAACACAAAAGACCTCGAATAGCCAAAGCAATCTTGAGAAAGAAAAATGGAGCTGGAGGAATCAACCTGCCTGACTTAACTATTTCTCAAAGCTATAGTCATTAAGACAGTATGGTACTGGCATAAAAACTAAAATATAGACCAATGGAACAAAATAGAAAGCCCAGAGATAAACCCACACAACTATGGGCACTTTATCTTTGGCAAAGGAGGCAAGAATATACAATGGAGAAAAGACAGCTTCTTCAATAAGTGGTTCTGGGAAAACTGGACAGCTACGTGTAAAAGAGTGAAACTAGAACACGTAACACCACACACAAAAATAAAGTCAAAATTAATTAAGGACTTAAATGTAAGGCCAGAAACTATAAATCTTCTAGAGGAAAACATAGGTAGTACACTCTTTGACATAAATAACAGCAAGAGCCTCTATGACACACCACCTAGAAAAATGGAAATAAAAATAAACAAGTGGGATTTAATTAAATTTAAAAGATTTTGCACAGCAAAGGAAACTATAAACAAGGTGAAAAGACAGCCCTCAGAATGGGAGAAAATAATAGCAAAAGGAACAACTTACAAAGGATTAATCTCCAAAATGTACAAGCAGCTTATGCAGCTCAATACCAGAAAAATAAACAACCCAGTCAAAAAGTGGGTAGAAGACCTAACTAGACATTTCTCCAAAGAAGACATACAGATGGTTAATAAACACATGAAAAGATACTTAACACTGGTCATTATTAGAGAAATGCAAATCAAAACTGCAAAGAGGTATCACCTCACACTGGTCAGAATGGCCATCATCAAAAAATCTACAAACAATAAATGCTGGAAAGGGTGTGGAGAAAAGGAAACCCTCTTGGACTGTTGGTGGAAATGTAAATTGATACAGCCACTATGGAGAACTGTATGGAGATTCCTTAAAAAACAAAGAATAAAACTACCATATGACCCAACAATGCCATTACTGGGCATATAGCCCGAGGAAACCGTAATTGAGAAAAACACATCTTCATTGCAGCTATATTTACCATAGCTAGGACGTGGAAGTAACCTTATGTCCATCGAGAGATGAATGGATAAAGAAGTGTGGTACATATAAAGAATGGAATATTTCTCAGCCATAAAAAAACACATTTGAGTCAGTTCTAATGTGATAGATGAACCTAGAGCCTATTATACAGAGTAAAGTAAGTCGGAAAAAGAAAAACAAATATCATATATTAATGCATATATATAGAATCTAGAAAGATGGTACTATTTTCAGGGTTGCAGTAGAGATAAAGTCATAGAGAACAGGCTTGTGGACACAGTGGGGGCTGGAGAGGGAGGGACGAATTGAGAAAGTAACATTGAGACATATGTAATTATGTTTCATAAATTATTTTATATTTACCATATATAAAATAGATGGCCTGTGGGAATTTGCTGTATGATGCAGGAAGTTCAAATACAGTGCTCTGTGAAAACCTAGAGGGATGATATGGAATGGGTTGTGGGAGGGAGGTCCAAGAGGGAGGGGAGGGGACATATGTCCTATGGCTGACTCGTGTTGATGTATGACGGAAATTAACACAATTCAGTTCAGTTCAATTCAGCCACTCAGTCATGTCTGACTCTTTGGGATCCCATGGACTGAAGCACGCCAGGCTTCCCTGTCCATCACCAACTCCTGGAGCTTGCTCAAACTCGTGTCCATTGAGTTGGTGATTCTATCCAACCATCTCATCTTCTGTTGTCCCCTTCTCCTCCCGCCTTCAATCTATCCCAGCATCTGGGTCTTTTCCAATGAGTCAGCTCTTTGCATCAGGTGGCCAAAGTATTGGAGTTTCAGCTTCAGCATTAGTCCTTTCAATGAATATTCAGGACTGATTTTCTTTAGGATGGACTGGTTGGATCTCCTTGCAGTCCAAGGGACTCTCAAGAGTCTTCTCCAACACCACAGTTCAAAAGCATCAATTCTTCAGTGCTCAGCTTTCTTTTTGGTCCAACTCTCACATCCATACATGACTACTGGAAAAACCATAGCTTTGATTAGACAGACCTTTGTTGGCAAAGTAATGTCTCTGCTTTTTAATATGCTGTCTAGGTTGGTCATAGCTTTTCTTTCAAGGAGCAAGTGGAATGGGTTGTCATGCCCTCCTCCAGGGGATCTTCCCAAACCAGGGATCAAACTCAGGTCTCCACATTGCAGGCATAGTCTTTACCATATGAAGCACAAGAAAGCCCATGAATACTGGAGCAGGTAGCCTATCCCTTCTCCAGTGGATATTACCGACCTAGGAATCAAACTGAAGTCTCCTGCATTGCAGGTGGATTCTTTACCAACTGAGCTATCAGAGTAGTCATTCTCTTCTCCATGATGCAAGGTTGCAGAATAGAAGGTTAATACACAAAAGTCAATGACTTTCTTTTTTTTAATAAATGTATTTATTTTTAGTTGGAGGATGATTGCTTTACAATATTGTAAAGATCTGCTGGAGAACGTATAGGCTACCCACTACTGAATTCATGGGCTTCCTTGTGGCTCAGACGGTAAAGTATCCACCTGCAAAGTGGAGACCTGGGTTCCATCCCTAGGTTGAGAAGATCCCCTGGAGGAGGGCATGGCAACCCACTCCAGTATTTTTGCCTGGAGAATTCCCATGAACATAGGAGCCTGGAGGGCTACCATCTATGAGGTCACAAGAGTCAGATATGACTTAGCAACTAAAACACCACCACCACCCTTTCAATGTCCATAATAATATCTCCCCTTTTATTTCTGATACTAGTAATTTGTGTTCTCTTTTTCTTATTATCCTGGATAAAGATGTAGTAATTAATCTTCTCAGATAACCACCTTTTAGTTTCATTAATTTCTCTATTGAATTCCTGTTTTGATTCCATTGATTTCTAATGCAATACTTACTTCTATTCTTCTGCTTACCTTGAATTTAATTTGTTCTTCTTTGTCTAATTTCCTAAAATATAAAATTAGATTACTGATTTTAAGTGTTTCTTCTTTTCTAATATATGCATTAAATGCTATTATTTTCCTGCTAAGAGAAGGAAGGAAGGAAGTGAAGTAGGTCAGTCGTGTCTGACTCTTTGCGACCCCCATGGACTGTAGCCTACCAGGCTCCTCCCTCCATGGAATTCTCCAGGCAAGAATACTGGAGTGGGTTGCCAGGGAATCTTTGAGACTCAGGGATTTAACCCAGGTCTCCCACATTGCAGGCAGACGCTTTAACCTCTGAACCACCAGGGAAGCCCTATTAAGTGCTATTTTTTACTATATCTCACACATTTGATAAATTGTGTTTTAATTTTCATTCAGTTAAAAATATTTTTAAATTTTTCTCGAGATTTCTTCTTTGCTTCACGTGCTATTTAAGAGGATGCTATTTAATCCCTATATGCATTTGGCAATTTTCCAGTTATCTTTATGTTATTAATTTCTAGCTTAATTCCATTATAGTCTGAGGACAGACTTTGTATGATTTCTATCATATTATAATTTTTGAATTTGTTTTGTGATCTGAAATGCAATCTATCTTGGTGAATGTTACATGTGAAAATTGAAAAGAATGTGCATTCATGTATTCTGATCTTGTTGGATAAAGTAGTATATAGGTATAGATTAGATCCAGTGATTGATGGTGTTGTTGAATTCAACTATGCCCCTACTGATTCTCCTCCTGCTTGATCTGTCCATTTCTATAAAGCAGTCTCTTTATATCTTATATAAAGATATGTTATATATGCTGTAGTTGATGTCTCAAATTATAAGAGTGGAATCATATATTCTGTTTGAAATCTGTTAGTTTTTGCCTCATGTAGTTTGATGTGCTATTGTTGGGTGTGTATAAATTAAAGATTATTATATCTTCCTGTAGAAATGACCCCTTTATTCTTGTTCAATACCTTTATGTCTCATTGATAATTTTCCTAGATTTGTGTTTGCTTGGTCAGAAATGGATATGCCTACTCCCACTTTATTTTGATAAATGTTACCATGGTATATTTTTGCCCTCTATTTACTTTGATCTAAGTGTGCCTTTATATTTAAAGTGGATTTCCTGTAGACAATCTATAGTTGGGTCTTACTTTTTTATCTATCTACCCTGACGATTGCTGCTTTTTGATTGTTGCATTTAGACTATTAATGTTTAAAGTAACCATTGATATTATTGCTATAATTATTGCTTTTATTTGTTGCCCCTCTTCTTTTTTCCTGTTTTCATCTCTATTCTTTTAAGTTTTTTTACTGTTTTAATTGCATATTTTGTGATTCCCATTTCTCTCCTTTCTGAGCATATCAGTTATATTTATTTTTTAGTGGTTTTCCTAGAGTTTGAAATATATATTAAATATATATGTACAGCTAATGTTAGTCTACTTTCAAATAATCTTATACCATTCCATGGTAGTACAAGTACCTTATAATAACAATATTTCCTAATTCCTTCTTCCTGTCCCTTGTATTATTGCTATCATTTATTCCACTTACAGTTAAGTATACATAACCATATGCAATCATACATAATTGAATCCATTGTTGGCATTATTACCTTGAACAAAATGTTATCTCTTAGGTAAGTTAAAATTTTAAAAAAGATATATATATATATTTTTTTTTTTTATTTTACCTTAACTTATTCCTTCTTTGATGCTTTCCCTTACTTTATACAGATCAGTTTCTGACCTGTAATTTCCATCACTCTGCTGAACTTCTTTTAACATTTTCTTTAAAAACATGTCTACTGACAAAAAAAAATTCTTAATTTTTTGTTTCTCTTTTATCCTTGGAAGATAATTTCACAGACTACAGATTTCAAGGTTGGTGTTTTTTTTTTTTTTTTTTCTTTTAAATATTTCATTCAACTCTCTTCATTCAACAAAGTCAGTGATTTTTCTCTTTGCTTTTCAGTTTTGGAGGTTTCTATTGAGACATTATCAAGCTCAAATAGTCTTTCCTCAATTACGTCACGTCTGCTAATTAGCATATCAAAGGCATTCTTCACTTACATTACAGTGTTTTTTATCTCTAGAATTTCTTTTTGGTTCTTTCTAAGGATTTCCATATTCCAGCTAATATTGCCTATCTGTTCTTGCATTCTACTGTATCTGTTAGAGCTCCTGGCATATTAATAATAGTTGCTTTAAATTCCGTGACAGATAACTCCAATATCCTGATATGTCTGGTTATGATTCTTGCTAAATTCCTTCAAATTGTGTGTGTGTGTTTTGTCTCTTGGTAGGCTTTGTACTTTTTTTCTTGACAGCTGTACATAATACACTGGGTAAAAGGAACTGCCATAAATATACCTCACTAATGTATTAATGTGTGTCAGTGGGGGAGATAAGACACCTTGTAGCCCTATGATTAGGTCTGTCACTCAGTGAGCATATGCTTCTGTATTGCAAACTTTGCAAGAGTTTCTGAATTTTTTCTCCTCAGTTCAGTGGGACATTAACATGAACAAAGTGAACTGGAGGTAGATAGTTAGTTCCCTTTGGTCAAATGTAAGGCTAGAGGTAACAAGAATTGAGTGTTTTCCTTTCCCCAGTTAGTCTCAAGCTTTAGGGTCTGCTGCTGCTGCTGCTGCTGCTGCTAAGTTGCTTCAGTCATGTCCGACTCTGTGCGACCTCATAGAAGGCAGCCCACAAGCCTGCCCCCCCCACCCCGTCCCTGGGATTCTCCAGGCAAGAACACTGGAGTGGGTTGCCATTTCCTTCTCCAATGCATGAAAGTGAAAAGTGAAAGTGAAGTCGCTCAGTCGTGTCCAACTCTTAGCGACCCCATGGACTGAAGCCTACCAGGCTCCTCCGTCCATGGGATTTTCCAGGCAAGACTACTGGACTGGGGTGCCATTGCCTTCTCCATTAGTGTCTGATTAGATATTTACTATCTTTTTTGTTGATAATAATAGTTTTCTGGTATATTTCAAAGTAATTCTCTTTCCCTCCCTCTACCAGAAGCAAAGGGAGATTTTTATCCAATATTTAGTGTAAAGACCTGGTCAAATTCACAGAGGTAAATATTATGATATTATTGGTGACCTCTTATGACTGACCTGCCTTGGAAATTTTACCTCTATGAATTTTGAACACTAAGCCTCCAGAGGTTCATCAATTACACTTAAGGTTTTCCTACCCAACATGGGTTCTTGTGGTTTCCACTACTAAGCCTGCTTTGGTACATGGTGATTCTCTGAATTTTCTTTAGGTCTGTCCAATATTGAATGTACTGGTTTGCCTGGTATCTTCCTTTGTCTTAGGGCCCAAAAATAATTGTTGAATTTATTAGTCCATTAAGCTTTTTACTTGTTGTTAGGATGAAGTGATGACTTCTAATCTTCTCATGTGTGGAACCAAAAACTGGGCCAGTATACTCTCAATAGCCATTGTCTTTTCCATGAAAGGATGATAAGCTCTCATTTTATTCCTTCAAATTCCATATATACTTCTAAACTATAAGCATTTTTTGTGAAAATGCATATGTATGTGCACACATACATTTCTTATTGCTTTTGAGCAATAATGTCCCATTTTGATCACTTCCTCATGTGCTTATGAGAATGTTTCTCTTGACTTTCATTCAGCATTCTCAAGGAAACACCATATCCAAAGGGAAAAAACACAAAAACAAAAGATTAAAAAGACATTTAGGTATTTTATGTTAGCCAAATAGAATAATATTTGTACTCTCAACCATAGTCAAAGTTATTTAAATAAAAATAGAAGCTCTAATTCTGGACTACTACTGATGTAGAATTATTGGATGTAATTGTTCTTGGGAAGCAATTATTTTAAGGCTCAAACTGAAAGATACAAATTTGGATATTTTTGATTGACTGATCCCTAAGTACATACCATTTTGAAGTGTGATTTTCCCAGATCATAGGCTATAATATAGATATTGGATATTATTACTCATAATGGGAATATATGATTAGAAAGTTGTATATTTGTTTAAGGATACTTATATTTATCATTCTTGTCAGAGAGGGATGGATAGACAGATGATAGTTAACATGCATCATAAAATGACATGTTAATACTGTATACAAAATTCTCTGTGTCTTATACAAACACACACACACACACATGATTGTACATGCTCTCACACACTAAATGCTTTTTAATTATAAGACAGGTAGTTGATTCTATAAGAAAAGAAGAGAAGAAATGGTTCAAATATTTTTCCCTTTGCATGTTATTAGGTTGGTAATAGTTGCCTCTCTAAATTTTTCATTAAAATTTGGTTACAAAACCAAGATCCTTTTCTGAAAAGTCTAGTTATTCAATGAATTCAAAATCAATCATTGTTAAATTATATCTGGTGGTGTTAATAACCATCTGGCTAGTCAAACTGGGTCCTCATCACAACGCTTTTTTTCTGAATGAGCATGTCGTTCCTCTCCTATATGAAGTGTGTCTGGACTTGTTGTTCCCTTCAAGGTGTGGAATCTGTTAATAAACTATTAAGGTCAAAAAGATCTGGCCTGAAATATGGTGTTCTGATTCATTAGCTGTGTGATATCAGATAAACCACAAACCTCTCTGAGATGTTTTATCAGCTGTGAAATATATTAATTTATAAGATTGTTACGAGTATAGAGTAAGATAAGTATGTGGAAATAGTTTGTATGTAAAGTGCTCTATAAATATGAAGTATTTTTCTCTGTTACATTGAGACATGGAATTTGTCTCTAGAGTTATATGTTTTTTGAAATCTTATTAAAATTTGAGCATTTTTTTCAATTTTTGTTTATTTCTGTTAACTCATTTGTTTAACTGAGGAACATCACACTTTATTTCTCAGGGGCCTCATTTATTCAATATACGAATTTAGATTTCTGTATTCTAGAAGAAAGCTCTTATACATAATGAAAAGGTAAGGATCTTATTTAAAAGATTTTGTAAAAATTCTACTATTATTTCTGTCACTCCTTCCTACTTTGTAGAATCAGAAATATCTACTGAAACTTAGCTAGGATTATGTAGCTATGATTTAACATATATTTTTTTCCTTTGCACTTTATAAAATGACGCTGAGTGAGGTCAGATACATTTTAAAAGAAATAGATATGTTTTAAAAGAGTAAATTATCAATTCATTTCCCAGCTGGTGGTAAGACTGAGGTAATTATAGAAAATGACACAAAAACTAAGAGTTTGTATTATGTAGAACATCAGTATTAATATATTAATAGAGACACATTGGACATAAAACTCCTTTACAATTATTTATTAAGTCATTCAGTCTTTATGGAAGTAGAGAAATGCTATCAGATTTATTTTCAAATCACAACCTGGAATCAAGATTGCCAGGAGAAATATCAACAACCTCAGATATGCAGATGGTACCAGTTTAATGGCAGAAAGTGAAGAGGAACTAAAGAACCTCTTGATGAAGGTGAAACAGGAGAGTGAAAAAGCTGGCTTAAAACTCAAAATTCAAGAAACGAAGATCATGGCATCTGGTCCAATCACTTCATGGCAAATAGATGGGGAAAAAGTGGAAACAGTGCCAAATTTTATTTTCTTGGGCTCCAAAATCACTGTGGGTGGTGACCACAGTCATTAAGTTAAAAGACACTTGCTCCTTGGAAGAAAAGCCATGACAAACTTAGACAGCATATTTAAAATCAATGACATCACTTTGCCAAAAAAGATCCATCTAGTCAAAGACATGGTTTTTCCAGTAGTTATGTTCAGATGTGAGAGTTGGACCATCAAGAGGCTGAGTGCCAAAGAATTGAGGTTTTCAATCTGTGGTGCTGGAAAAGACAGAGTCTTTTGGACAACAAGGTGATCAAACCTCCTAAAGGAAATCAATCTTGAATATTCATTGGAAGGACTGATGAAGCTGAAACTTCAATACTTTGGCCAGCTGATGTGAAGAGCTGACTCATTGAAAAAGACCCTCATGTTGGGAAAGACTGAAGGCAAATGGAAAAGGGGTAGGCATAGGATGAGATGGTTGGATGGCATCACTGACTCAATGGACATAAGCATGAGCAAACTCTGGGAGACAGTGAAGGACAGGGAAGTCTGGCATGCTGCAGTTCATGAGGTCACAAAGAGTCAGACATGACTTAGCAACTGAAAAATAACAACAACAACTTGCATTATAAGTAAAGTCCAAGCAGTGTTAATGACATAAATCTAAATATTTTCTTTCTGCTGTTTATTTCCACCCCCCATGGCTATATTTTTGACACTTTTTTCATTTAGTGAAAAAAGAATTCTCAGTGTTTCAGATGACAAAAACCAGAGCTAGTATCAGTGACTAAAGCACTTGATGTAGAAGTTCTCACCTAAGTGTAATAAGTATTTTTTAGTAAAAAATTGAGCTCACTATTACTGATTTTGGAATATACACCAAGTGAGTCCTGTGTTAGCTAGGTTTTGAGGCACAGCATTTTCTTAATTAATTCCAAAGTAAGATATTAACAAAAGAAGAATTGAAGAAAGTTTCAATGTTTTATGTTAGAGATGGTCTCTCAATAAGCATTTTCTTCCTGTACTAGTCAATGTTGGGTGATTTTAGGTGGAAAATCTTGCCTACATATTGCAGAACTAATGTTCTTCCCCAACCTTTCTCCTCATCTCTTTCTTGTGAACTATATCATAATTGTATGAATCAGACACACATGTACAGCCTTATTTTTCTTATTAATTTTTATCTTGATTTTCTTTATAGTTGAACCCATGATGTATTTGTTTCTATATAGAACATTTTTATTATTACCAATTCTTAAACTTTAAATAAGTTGAAGCATAATGTATGAATGCATGTATTCTTCTGTGACTTGTTTTTTCTCTGAATGTTTTTTCTTTTGCTTTAGTATCTGATGCACTGCTATCTGATGTTTTTAATTTTTTATTGTGTTAAAATATACAGAACATTAAATTTACAATTTTAATCCTTTTTAAGTGTAAAGTTCAGTGGTATCGAGTACATGCTCATTGTTGTGTGACCATCACTATTATCCACTTCCAGAACATTTTCATCATCTGAAACGAAAGCTCTTTACCAAGTACACTTAGGAAGGTTTCCTTACCTTTCTTTGCTATTCTTTGGAACTCTGAATTCATATGGGTATACCTTTTTTTTTTTTTTCTCATTTGCCTTTTGCATCTCTTCTTTTCTCTGCTAGTTGTAAGACCTCCTCCAGCCACCATTTTCCTTTTTGCATTTCTTTTTCTTCAGGATGATTTTGATCACTGCCTCTTTTACAATGTTACGAACCTCTGTCCATAGTTCTTCAGACACTCTATCTATCAGATCTAATCCATTGAATCTATGATTAAAAGGCGCTTGCTCCTTGGAAGAAAAGCTATGGCCAACCTAGACAGCATATTAAAAAGCAGAGACTACTTTGCCAACAAATGTCCATCTAGTCAAAGCTATGGTTTTTCCAGGAGCCATGTATGGATGTGAGTGTTGGACCATAAAGAAGGTTAAGCACTGACGAATTGATGCTTTTGAACTGTGGTGTTGGAGGAAACTCTTTAGAGTACCTTGGATTGCAAGGAGATCAAACCAATCAATCCTAAAGGAAATCAACCCTACATATTCATTGGGAGGACTGGTGGTAAAGCTGAAGCTCCAGTACTTTGGCCACCTGATGTGAAGAGCCTACTCATTGGAAAATACCCTGATGCTGGGAAAGTTTGAAGGCAGGAGAAGAAGAGGATGGCAGAGGATGAGATGGCTGGATGGCATCACTGACTCAATGGATGTGAATTTGAGCAAGCTTCCGGAGATTGTGAAGGACAGGGAAGTCTTGTGTGCTGCAGTCCATGGGGTCACAAAGAGTCAGACATGACTGAGTGACTGAACAATAATACCCAAGTAAAGAACTCATTAGTCCCTTATCCAGCCCCTGGTACCAAAGAGGCTACTTTCTGTCTCTATGAAGTTAACTATCCTTGCTGTATAAGTGAAATGGTTCAATATTTGTCCTTTTTGGTATGGCTTATTTTACTTAGCATAATAACTTCAAAGTTCATCCATGTTGTAGTATTTATCATAATTTTATTCCCTTTTAAGGCTGAATAACATTCCATTCTGTGTATAGAACACATTGTATGTATCCATTCATCTGTCAATGGATGTTTGGATGTTTCCACTGTTCGGCTACTGTGAATAATGTTACTGTGAGTGCTGCTGTACAAATATCTCTTCAAATCCCTACTTAAACAGTTGGATATATACGTAGAATTGAAATTGCTGAATCATACCATTATTGCTTACTTCTTTGAGGTGCTGTGATACTATTTTCCACAACAAGTTCACCATTTTAGATTCCCAGCAATACACAGAGATTTTTAGCTTCTCCACATACTTGGCAACACTTATTTTCTTTTCTGGTAGACATCATAATTGGTATACATGGGTGCTTTTGAAACTCTTACTTTCACAGAGCCTCACCCCAGAATTCTCTCTTGATTTACATTTTCTATCGCTTCTCGGCCTTTTGGCTAAGATCAAGTGTGATTTACATGTTCTATTCATATGTTTCAGTTCATAATATTGGAAATCCCTGATGGCTCAGTGGGTAAAGAATCTGCCTACACTGCAGGAGACATTGTGTTGGGATGATCCCCTGGAGGGGGCATGGAAACCCACTCCAGTATTCTTGCCTGGAGAATCCCCAAGTACAGAGAAGACTGGTGGCCTACTGTCCATGGAATCACAAAGAGTTGGCCACGACTGAACGACAATCACAGAACAGCACATACCTAAGGCCCACTTTACCATGCACTCTAGGATGTCTGGCTCTATGTGAGTTATCATACCATCTTGGTTATCTGCATCATTAAGATCTTTTATGTATAGTTCTTCCATATATTCTTGCCACCTTTTCTTAATATCTTCTGTTTTTGTTAGGTCCATACCATTTTTGTCCTTTATTGTGTCTATCTTTGCATGAAATATTCCCTTGGTATCTCTGATTTTCTTGACGATATCTCTAGTCTTTCCCATTCTGTTGTTTTACTCTTTTTCTTTGCATTGATCACTGAGAAGGCTTTCTTATCTCTCCTTGCTATTCTTTGAACTCTGCATTCAGGTGGGTATATCTTTCCTTTTCTCCCTTACCTTTAGCCTCTCTTCTCAGCTTTTTGTAAGGCCTCCTCAGACAACCATTTTGCCTTTGTGCATTTATTTTTCTTGAGGATGTTCTTGATCACTGCCTCCTGTACAATGTCAGGAACCTCTGCCAATAGTTCTTCAGGCACTCTGACTATCAAATCTAATCTCTTGAATCTATTTGTCACTTCCACTGTAAGGGATTTGATTTTGGTCATACTTGAATGATCTAGTGGTTTTCTCTACTTTCTTCAAATTAAGTCTGAATTTCACAATAAGGAGTTCATAATCTGATCTACAGTCAGCTCCCTGTCTTGTTTTTGCTGACTGTATAGAGCTTCTCCATCTTTGGCTGCAAAGAATATAATCAATCTGATTTTGGTATTGACCATCTGGTTTTGTCCATGTGTAGATTCAGCTCTTATGTTGTAGGAAGAGGGTGTTTATATGACCAGTACATTCTCTTGTTTAGGTCTTTTCAAAATATCTCTGATATTTTGCAGTTATCGGCATGTATTTCAAGTTTTGCTGTATTTTTCATATTTTTGATGCTAAATATTTTGAATGTTTAATGCTATATTAAATTGCAATGTTTTATTTCGATTTCTGATTGGTTGTTGCTACTTTATAGAAATATAATTGAATTTATATATTACTCTAGTATCCTGCATCTTGTGTTAAACTTAGTTCTACTGTCTTTTGTGTGTGAATTTTATCAGATTTTCTTCATAGATGGATGTATTGTATGCAAATAAGGGCAGTTTTATTCCATCATTTCAAAACTGAATGCCTCTTACTAATTTTTTTTTTCTATTTTGATTGAACAGGGTAATAGTTTTAGTACACTGATGAATAACAGTAGTGAAATGGTCTTGTGGGGAAAGAAATCTCTTTTACCATTAAATTGATGTTAGTCTAGATGTTTTTAGATGTTCTTTTACAGGTTGAAGAAATTCCTTCTACTTTCCTGATAACTTTTTTTTTTTTCTAATTTTATTTTATTTTTAAACTTTACATAATTGTATTAGTTTTGCCAAATATCAGGAATAGATACTATATTTTGTCTAGTGATTTGTCTGCATCTATTGAGATGATATTATGTTCTTTTTAAAAAAAAATATTAATATGTCAAATTACATTGACTTTTAAATGTTAAGCCATCTATGCTTTCCTTGGATGAGCCCCATTTTTCAGTATTATCATTTTTATATATTGTTGGATTTGGTTTGATAAAATTTTGAGAATTTTGCATCTGTTTTCAAGAGGAATACTAGTTCAAAGTTCTGCTTTCTTGTGATGTCTTTGACAGTTTTTGATATCAGGATAATGCTGGCCTTGTTGAATGAGTTTGAAGCATAAACTCTTCCTCAGTTTTCTTGGAGATTTTGTGTAGAATTTCTATTATTTCTTTTATAAATATTTTATAGTATCCAACAAAGAAGATATCTGGGCATGGACTTTTCTATGTGGAAAGGTTTTTAACTGTTAATTTCATTTATGTAATATATAGAGAACTCATCAAGTTATTGATTTTAAATACATATTTCATGTGTACAATATAGTTATTCATATATTTTATGGATTAAACTCATTTTATAGTTATTAAAAATATTGACTATATTTCTTGTGCTCTACAGTGCATCCTTGTAGCTTATTTATTTTACCCATAATAGCTTGCATCTCTTAATCCTCTACCACTATCTTGCCCCTCCCTCTCCTCACTGGCAACCACTAGTTAGTTTTCTATATCTGTGAGCCTGTTTATTTTTGTTTGTTTTCATTAGTTTGTTTTACATTTTTTCATTAGTTTGTTTTATATTTTAGATTTCACATATAAGTGAAAACATAACAGTTTTTGTCTTTCTCTGTCTGATTTATTTCACTAAACATAATACCCTCCAAGTCCACCCATGTTGTTGCAAATGGCAAATTTTCATTCCTTTTGTGTGTGTGTGTGCGCTGAACAATAGTCCACTGAGTGTGTATCTGTAGGTGTATGTACATGTTTTCATTTTCTTTATCAATTCATCTGTTATTAAACACTTTGGTTGCTTCCATATCTTGGCAATTGTAAATATTCTGCTGTGAACATTGGGAAACATGTAACATTTTGAATTAGTGTTTTCATTTTCTTTGGCTATATACTATGGCTAGATCATACAATAGTTCTGTTTTTAGTTTTTTGAGGAACCTCTATACTGTTTTCCACAGTGACTACACCAATTTATGTTCCCATCAGCAGTGTACAAAGTGCTCCTTTTTCTCCACATCTTCACCAACATTTATTATCTCTAGTCTTTTTGATGATAATTATTCTGACATTTGTGATGTTACATCTCATTGTGGTGTTGATTTGCATTTCTATCTTGACTACAGATTTTGAGCATGTTTTCTTGTGCTTGTTGGTCATCTGTATGTTTTCTTTGGAAAGCTGTCATGGCTATTTCAGTATTTTGCACAATTTTTTTGATCAGGTTATTTTTAAATTAATTTTTAATTGGACTATAGTTGATTTACAACATAGTGTTAGTTTCTGTTGTATAGCAAAGTGAGTCAGCTATAAAACCACTATTTTTTAGATTCTATTTCCATACAAGTCATTATAGAATACTGAATAGAGTTTCTTGTGCTATACAGTAGGTATTTAATAGTTATCTATTTTATATACAGTAGTGTGTATATATCAATCCCAATCTCCCAGTTTATCCCTCCTTCCCTTTCCCCTTTTGTATATGTAAGTTTGTTTTCTCCATTTGTGACTCAATTTCTGTTTTATTATTATAGTAGTTTCATTTTTATGATTTTTTTTTTAGATTACACATATAAGCAATATCATATGATATTTATCATTCTCTCTCTGACTTACTTAACTCAGTATGACAATCTTTAGGGCCATCCATGTCTCTGCAAATGGCATTATTTTATTCTCTTTTTTGTAGCTGAGTAATATTACATTGTACATATGTACCATATCTTCTTTATCCATTCTTCCATTCATGGGCATTTAGGTTGCTTCCATGTCCTGGCTATTGTAAACACTGCTGCAGTAAACATTTGGGTACATGAATCCTTTCTAATTATGATTTTCTCTGGGTATGTGCACAGGAGTGGGATTTCTAGGAAATATTGTACCTCTATTTTTAGTATTTTAAGGAATCCTCATACTGTTCTCCATAGTGGCTGTACCAATTTATATTCCCACTAACAGTATAGGAGGGTTCCCTTTATCTACACCCTCTCCAAGATTCATTGTAGATTTTTAGACAATAGCCATTCTAGCTAATGTAAGGTCATATCTCATTTTAGTTTTGATTTCCATTTTTCTAATCATTAATGATGTTAAACATATTTTCATGGACCTCTTGGCCATCTGAATGGCTTCCTTGGATAAATGTCTAGTTAGATCTTCTGTCTATTTTTTGATTGGATTTTTTGATTGTGTATTTTGTAAATTAATCCCTTGTTGGTCACTTCATTTGCAATTATTTTCTGCTACTTTATGTGTTTTCTTTCATTTTATTGATATTTTCATCTGCTGTGCAAAAGTTTTTAAGTTTAACTTGGTCCAATTTATTTTGGTTTTTATTTTCATTACTCTCAGAGGTGGATAAAAAAGATTTTGCTGCAGTTTATATCAAAGAGTGTTCTGTCTGTGGCTTCACTAGTGAATTATACCAAACATCTAGAGAAAAGTTAACACCTATACTTCTCAAACTATTCTAAAAAATTGGAGAGGAAGTAACACTTTCAAGCTCCTTCTATGAGGCCACCATTACCCTGATACCAAAACCAGACAAAGATATTGCCAAAAAAAAGAAAACTATAGACCTGTCACTGATGAACATAGATGTAAAAGTCCTCAACAAAACACTAGCAAGCTGAATCCACCAACACATCATACACCATGATCAAATGGGATTTATCCCAGGGATGCAAGGACTCATTAACATATATAAATCAATCAAGGTGATACACCATATTAACAAACTAAAGAATAAAAAACACACACACAATCGTCTCAATAGATGCAGAAAAACTTTTGACAAAATTCATCACCCATTTATGATAAAAACTGTTTAGAAAGTAGGCATAAAGGGAAACTGTCACAGCATAATAGAGGCCATACATGACAAATCCACAGTAACCATTCTCAATGGTAGAAAAGTGAAAGCATTTCCATTTTCAAAAACGAGACAAGGACGCTCACTCACTCCACTTTTATTTAATATAGTTTTGGTAATCCTAGCCATAGCAATCAGAAAAGAAAAGCAAATAAAATGAATTAAAATTGGAAAAGAAGAAGTAAATCTGTCACTATTTACAGATGACATGATACTATACTTAGAAAATCTTAAAGATACTACCAGTAAACTACCAGAGCTCATCAATGAATTCAGTAAAGTTGTGGGATACAAAGTTAATATAGAGAAATCTGTTGCACATCTATATATTAACCATGAAAGATTGGAAAGAAGAATTTAACAATTCCATTTAACATTGCACCAAAAAGGATAAAATACTTATGAATAAACCTAAGGAGGCAAAAGAAAACTTTAAGATATTGATGAAAGAAATCAAAGATGATGCAGACAGAGAGATATATCATGTTCTTGGGTTAGAAGAACCTAAATTGTGAAAATGACTATACTACCCAAAGTTATCTATAGATTCAGTGCAATTCCTATCGAATTACCAATAACATTCTTCACAGATTTAGAATAAAAATATTACAATATGTATGGAGAATGCAAAAGACCCCAAATAGCAAAGGCAAATTTGCTAAAGAAAAACGGAGCTAGAGGAATCAGGTTTCCTGACTTGAGACAATACTACAAAGCTACAGTCATCAAGACAGTATGGTACTGGCACAAAAACAGAAATATAAATCATGGAACAGGATAAAAATCACAGAGAGAAACCCACAAACCTGTGGTCACCTAAATTCTGACAAAGGAGACAAGAATATACAATGAAAGAAAAAGACAGCCTCTTCAAGAAATGATGTTGAGAAAACCAGACATCTACATGTATAAGAATTTAATTAGAACATTCTCTAACACTAAACACAAAAATATACTCATAGTGGGTTAAAGATCTAAATGCAAGATTGAATAATACAAATAAAGTTGTTTTTTCAATTGATATTGGTATGTATGTGCTGCTTGTATATTTATAATATTAATACCTTAGAGGTCAGAACCATAATGCATCCAGTGCAGTTGTGGATGTGTCTGTTGGAAAAGTGAAGTCCTATACTGTAATGAACTACATTGCATAGAAGCCTGGAATGTTAGGTTCATGAAATCAAGGTAAATTGGAGGTGGTCAGACAGAGGGTGGCAAGAGTGAACATAGACCTGTTAGGAATGAGTGAAATAAAATGGACGGGAATCAGTTGAGTTCAATCACTCAGTCATGTCCTACTCTTTGGGACACTATGGACTGCAGCATGCCAGGCCTCCCTGTCCATCACCAACCCCTGGAGTTTACTCAAACTCATGTCCATTGAGTCAGTGATGCCATCCAGCCATCTCATCCTCTGTTGTTCCATTCTCCTCCTGCCTTCAAACTTTCCCAGCATCAGGGTCTTTTCAATAAGTTAGTTCATCACATCAGGGGGCCAAAGTATTGGAGTTTCAGCTTCAGCATCAGTCCTTCCAATGAATATTCAGGTCTAATTTCCTTTAAGATGGAATACTTGGATCTCCTTGCAGTCCAAGGGACTTGTCTCAAGAGTCTTCTCCAACACCACAGTTCAGAAGCGTCAGTTCTTCAGTGCTCAGCTTTCTTTATAGTCCAACCCTCACATCCATACATGACTACTGGAAAAACCATAGCCTTGACTTGACAGACCATTGTTGGCAAAGTAATGTCTCTGCTTTTTAATATGCTGTGTAGATTGTTGATAACTTTCCTTCCAAGGAGTAAGCATTTTTAATTTCATGGCTGCTGTCACCATCTGCAGTGATTTTGGAGCCCCAAAAAATAGTCAGCCACTGTTTCCCCATCTATTTGACATGAGGTGATGGGACTGAATGTTTAACGTTGAGCTTAGTTTTCTGAAAGTTGAACTTTAAGCCAAAGTTTTTGCTCTCCTCTTTCACTTTCATCAAGAGGCTCTTTCTTTCTTCTTCACTTTCTGCCGTAAGGGTTGTGTCATTTGCATATCTGTGGTTATTGATATTTCTTTTGGCAATCTTGATTCCAGCTTGTGCTTCATACAGCCCAGCATTTCTCATGATGTACTCTGCATATAAGTTAAATAAGCAGGGTGACAATATATAGCCCTAATGTACTCCTTTCCCTATTTGGAACCAGTTTACTTTTCCATGTCTAGTTCTAACAGTTGCTTCTTGACCTGCATACAAGTTTCTCAAGAGGCAGGTCAGGTGGTCTGGTATTCCCATATCTTTAAGAATTTTCCACAGTCTGTGGTTATCCACACAGCCAAAGGCTTTGGCATAGTCAATAAAGCAGAAGTCTATGTTTTTTCTGGAACTGTCTTTCTTTTTTGATGATCCAACAGATGTTGGCAATTTGATTTCTGGTTCGTCTGCTTTTTCTAAATCCAGCTTGAACATCTGGAAGTTGATAGTTCATGTACTGCTGAAGCCTGTCTTTTAGAATTTTGAGCATTACTTTATTAATATGTGTGATGAGTGAGATTGTGCAGTAGTTTGAGCATTCTTTGACAGTGCCTTTCTTTGGGATTGGAATGAAAACTGACCATTTCCAGTCCTGTGGCCACTGCTGAGTTTTCCAAATTTTCTGGCATATTTAGTGCAGCACTTTCACAGCATCATCTTTTAAAATTTCAACTGGAATTGAAACTTTTAGCTCAACTTTAATTCCATCATCTTCAGTAGCTTTGTTCATAGTGATGCTTCCTAAGGCCCACTTAACTTCACATTCCAGGATGTCTGGCTCCAGGTGAGTGATCATACCATTGTGATAATCTGGGTCATGAAGATCTTTTTTTGTATAGTTCATCTGTGTATTCTTGCCACCTCTTCTTAATATCTTCTGTTTCTGTTAGGTCCATACCATTTCTATCCTTTATTGAGCCCATCTTTGCATAAAATGTTCCCTTGGTATCTCTAATTTTCTTGAAAAGATCTCTAGTCTTTCCCATTCTATTGTTTACCTCTATTTCTTTGCACTGATCACTTAGTAAAGCTTTCTTATATTTCCTTGCTATTCTTTGGAACTCTGCATTCAAATGACTATATATGGTCTTTCCTTCTTTGCTTTTCACTTCTCTTCTTTTCACAACTATTTGTTTGGCCTCCTCAGACAGCCATTTTGCTTTTTTGCATTTCTTTTTATTGGGGATGGTCTTGATCTCTGTCTCCTGTATAATGTCACGAACCTCCTTCCATAGTTCATCTGGCACTCTGTCTATCAGATCTAATCCCTTGAATCTATTTCTCACTTCCACTGTATAATTGTAAGGGATTTGATTTATGTCTTACCTGAATGGTCTAGTGGTTTTTACCTACTTTCTTCAATTTATATCTGAATTTGGCAATAAGGAGTTCATGATCTGAGCCACAGTCAGCTCCTGGTCTTGTTTTGCTGACTGTGTAGAGCTTCTCCATTTTTAGCTGCAAAGAATATAATCAATCTGATTTCGGTGTTGGCCATCTGGTGGTGTCCATATGTAGAGTCTTGTCTTGTGTTGTTGGAAGAGAGTGTTTGCTATGACCAGTGCATTCTCTTGGCAGAACACTATTAGCCTTTGCCCTGCTTCATTTGGTATACCAAGGCCAAATTTTCCTGTTACTCCAGGTGTTTCTTGACTTCCTACTTTTGCATCCCAGTCCCCTATAATGAAAAGGACATCTTTTTTGGGTGTTAGTTCTAGGTCTTATAGGTCTTCATAGAGCCATACATCTTCAGCTTCTTCAGTATTACTGCTCGGGGGCATAGTCTTGGATTATCGTGATATTGAAGAGTTTGTCTTGGAAATGAACAGAGATCTTTCTGTGGTTTTTGAGATTGCATCCAAGTACTGCATTTTGGACTCCTTTGATGACTCTGATGACTACTCCATTTCTTCTAAGGGATTCTTGCCCACACTAGTAGATATACTGGTCATCTGAGTTAAATTCTCCCATTTCAGTCCATTTTAGTTTGCTGATTCCTAAAATGTCAACGTTCACCCTTTCCATCTCTTATTTGACCACTTCCAATTTGCCTTGATTCATGGACCTAACATTCCAGGTTCCTATGCAACATTGCTCTTTACAGCATCGGACTTTTATTCTATCACCAGTGACATCCACAACTGGGTGTTGTTTTTGCTTTGGCTCTTTCTCTTCATTCTTTCTGGAGTTATTTCTCCACTGATCTCCAGTAGCATATTGTGCACCTACCAACCTGGGGAGTTCCTTTCAGTGTCATATATTTTTCCCTTTTCATACTGTTTATGGGGTTCTCCAGGCAAGAATACTGAAGTGCTTTGCCATTCCCTTCTCCAGTGAACCACATTTTGTCAGAATTCTCCACCATGCCCCATCCGTCTTGGGTGGCCGTGCATGACATGGTTCATAGTTTCATTGAGTTATACAAGGCTGTGATCCATGTGATCAGATTGATTAGTTTTCTGTGATTTTGGCTTTCTGTGATTGTGGATGGGAATGGGAGAATTTAATTTAGAAGACCATTTTATCTCTACTGTGGGCAAGAATCCCTTAGAAGAAATGGAGTAGCCCTTATAGTCAACAAAAGAGTCCAAAATGCAGTACTTGGGTGCAATCTTTTAAATGAGAGAATAATCTGTTCTTTTTCAAGGCAAACCAATTCAATATCATAGTAATCCAAGTCTATGCTCCAACCACAAATGCCTACAAATTTGAAGTTGGACAGTTCTATGAAGATTTATGAGACCTTATAGAACTAACACCAAAAAATGATGTCCTTTTTATCATGTTGTTGGTCAGTCACCCAGTCATGTCCAACTCTTTGTGACCCCATCGATCACAGCATAACAGGGCTCCCTATCCCTCACCATCTTCTAAAGTTTGCCAAAGTTCATGTCCATTACATCAATAATGCCATCCAGCCATCTCATCCTGTGACACCCTCTTATCCTTTTGCCTTCAATCTTTCCCAGCATCAGGGACTTTTCCAATTAGTCAGCTGTTCACATCAGGTGACCAAAATACTGGAGTTTCAGCATCAGTCCTTCCAAAGAGTTTTCAGGGTTGATTTCCCTTAAGATTGACTGGTTTGATCTCCTTTTTGTCCAAGTTATTCTCAGGAGTCTTCTCTAGCACCATGTTCTAAGGCATCAGTTCTTCAGCACTATGCCTTCTTTACAGTCCTGCTCTCACAACTATACATGACCATAAGGAAGAACATAGACTTGACTATACCCTGCTCATCATAGGGGACTGGAAAACAAACGTAGGGAGTCAAGAGATACCTGGAGTAACAGGCAAATTTGGAATTGAAATACAAAATGAAGCAGTGCAAAGGCTAACATAGTTTTGCAAAGAGAATACACTTGTCATAGCAAACACTCTCTTCCAACAACACAAGAGACAACTGTACACAAGGACATCAGCAAATGATTAATACCAAAATCAGATTGATTATATTCTTTGCAGCCTAAGATAGAGAACCTCTATACAGTCATCAAAACGAGACTGGGGACTGACTGTGGCTCAGATTATGAATTCTTTATTGCAAAATTCTGACTGATATTGAAGAAAATAAGGAAAACCACTAGGCCATTCAGGTATGACCTAAATAAAATCCCTGTGATTATACAGTGGAAGTGACAAATAGATTCAAAGGATTATATCTGATAGACAGAGTGCCTAAAGAACTATGGACAGAGGTTCATAACATTGTGCAAGAGGCAGTGATCAAATCATCCCAAAGAAAAAGAAATGCAAAACAGGCAAAATATTCGTCTAAGAAGAGAAATTGCTTATGAATAGTTGAGAAAAGAAGAGAAGTGAAAGACAAAGGAGAAAAGGAAAGATATACCTATCTGTACGCAGAGTTCCTTAGAATAATAAGGAGAGATAAGAAAGCCTTCTAAGTGGACAATGCAAAGAAACAGAAGAAAACAATAGAATGGGAAAGACTAGAGATCTCTTCAAGAAAATTAGAGATACCAAGGGAACATTCCATGCAAAGATGGGCACAATAAAGGATGAAATGGCAGAAATACACAGAAGAACTATATAAAACAAGATCTTAATGACCTGGATATCCACGATGGTGTGATCACTTACCTAGAACCAGACATTCTGGAATGCAAAGTCAAGTGAGCCTTAGGAAGTATCATGGCAAACAAAGCTAGTGGAAGTGATGGAATTCCAGCTGTTCTATTTGAAATCCTAAAAGATGATGCTATGAAAGTGTTGCACTCAACATGCAAGCAAATTTGGAAAACTCAGCACTGGCCACATGACTGCAAATGGTCAGTTTTCATTCCAATCCCAAAGAAGGGCAACGTCAAAGAATGTTCAAACTACTGCACAATTGCACTCATCTCACATGCTATCAAGGTGTCCTCAAAATCCTTCAAACTAGGCTTCAACAGCATGTGAACTGAGAACTTCCAGATGTTTTAATCTGGAGATGCAGATGTTTAATCTTTTAAGCATAAACTTTTTAAGTTTAATCTTTTAATATCTTTTATAATGTATTTATAAAAGGCAGAGGAATCAGAGATCAAATTGCCAATGTGCTGGATCATAGATAAAGCAAGAGAATTCCAGTAAATTATCTACTTCTGCTTCATTGACTATGCTAATGCCTTTGACTGTTTGGATCACAACACACTGTGGAAAATTCTGAAAGAGATACACCAGACCACCTTATCTGCTTCCTGAGAAATCTTATATGCAGGTCAAAAGCTACAGTTAGAATCAGACATGGAAAAAATGGACTGGTTCAAACCTGCAAAAGGAGTATGACAAGGCTGTATATTGTCACACTGCTCATTTAACTTATCTGCAGAGTACATCATGTGAAATGTTGGCCTGGATGAAGCACAAGCTGGGAGAAATAATGACAGCCTCAGGTATGCAGATGACACCACCTTTTTGGCAGAAAGTGAAGAGGAACCAAAGAGCCTCTTGATTAAAGTGAAAGAGGAGAGTGAAATATATAGCTTAAATCTCAACATTCAAAAAAGTATGATCATGGCATCCGGTCTGATCACTTCATGACAAATATTTGGGAAAACAATGGAAACAGTGACAGATTATATTTTCTTGGTGGGCTTCAAAATCACTGTGGATGGTGACTGCAGACATGAGGTTAAAAGACTCTTGTCCCTAGGAAGAAAAACTACAACAAACCTCGACAGCATATTAAAAAGCAGAGACATTACTTTCCTGACAAAGTTCAGTATAGTCAAAGCTTTAGTTTTCCAGTAATCATGTACAGATATGAGATTTAGATCATAAAGAATGCTGATCCCCAATGAATTGATGCTTTCAAACTGTGGTGCAGAAGAAGATTCTTGAGAATCCTTTGGACAGCAAGGAGATCAAATTAGTCAATCCTAAAGGAAATCATCCCTGAATATTCATTGGGGGGACTGACGTTAAGGCTGAAGATCTAATACTTGACCACCTTATTCGGAGAGCCAATTCATGATAAAGACCATCATGCTGGGAAAGATTGGAGGCTAGAAGAGAAGTGGGCAGCAGAAAATGAGATGTTTAGATAGCATCATCAGCACTATTAACATGAATTTGAGCAAACTCCAGGAATAGGAAGGACAGAGGTACCTGACTCCTGCAGTCCATTGGGTAGCAAAGACTTGGACATGACTTAGCAACTAAACAACAGCAACTAAAGATTTATTGTTATTTTGGTGGTCACCCTTCCCAGATTCTTCATGATCTTTTTTTCTTTGTTAGGTGTATATTGGTTAATTAATGAAATAGTCCCTCTTTCACTGTTTATAGACTGATTTTGGGTAAGGGTATGCTTTAATGTACTATGATCCTGGGTTTTGTGGTGGAGGTTGCCAGGTGTGTAATTATGTGTCATCACTGTGTTTGGTTGGGTGTGATGTGTCTTCTGCTCAGGTTGCTGGCACCCATAGTGGTGACAATTGTGTGGTCTATGGTGAATGTTTCATGGGGTCCTCAGTATCTGCAAGAGATGTTGGGATGCTCAGCAATGCCTCTATGTCCAGTAAGTAGGGACAAGTCAGGCAGATGTGGTGACTAAAGATAGTAGCCCACAGTCATCTGTGGATACCTACTGCAAGTGCCTATCAATGGCAGGGGTAGCTGCCAATACACACATGGTATTATGGGCCAGTATATGTGGCATAGGCTAGAGTCAACTACAGACTCATTGGCAACTGTGGGGACCCTAGATGTCTGCATGCTCTTCCTGTGGGTGTCCACTCTCCCTTTGGGTGTGTACTCTTTACTAAAGTTTGAGGATGGATGGGGGTCAAGATGATGACGTGCAGGTGCACAGATGGAGTGGTATCCCTGAGCATGGTGATGAAGATATCCAGGTAGTTGAGATTGATTTTTGCCTTTGTTCAGCTACAGAGGCCTGAGATGGCTGCTGTTTTGGCTCAGGGAACTGGTGGATGAGGCAGGGAGTGAGCTAGAAGGATCCAGGTGATTGACAGTCACAAAGGTGAATACATATGGGGAGAAAACTGGTGAAATCTGTAGAGCGTCTGCAGAAGCTATGCCAGCAGTTGGTTTCATCAGTGGTGAAATCTCCTGAGTTTGTCTGCTGAACTGGTCTCTATGAAATGCAAATAATTGTGTTGCATGGCTGCTTTTCATAGCTCCTGCTTTTCTTCCTTTTTCCTGGCCATCTATGTATGTCTCAGCTTTGCCTATCTGGGTGAGCTGAATCCAAAGTGGGACCCTTGTGCCATACCCTGAAATTCTGGAAAAACTGTTTATTCACTCCACTTAATACAGTTGGTTTGAAATCAGTAAGTCCAAAGCTTTTGCCTTCTGGGGACAATTTTAGTTAATTTCTCGTGCATTTTCTTTTTCATTTTTTCCCTTTAATGGGACATATTTCCTGTTTCTTTTCATATCCAGTAATATTTGTTGACTGGATTTTACTTCCCAGGATTTTTTTGTTTATTTGCTTTGCATTATAGTTGTTTGTTTTAGTGACTTTTCTAAACTAGTTCTGCAAAGACTCTTTTACATTGTATGGTCTCCAAAGTCTGTGTTTCTTTAGTTTAGTGATATGGTAGTACTTTGACAGAGATTTCCTTAAACATCTGGAGCCACCAAAAATTAAGAAGAAAAAAATATTACATCATACTCTGCAGATGTTGTAGTTTGAGTTTGTGTTTTGGCACTCCTTTGATTCTTAGCCAGGTTGTTTACAACTATACCTTAACTTTCACTTCCCACCTTGAACCAAAAGATCAGCTAGAAGTGAAAGTTTGTGGGTATCTCAGGTCTTTTCTGATCATGTGTCCTATCCTGGGCATGCATGTAGCTTCCTAGAGTCCATGATATATGTGAGAGATTTTCAAGGTTCCGACTCTGCAACATACTTCAATCCTCATCAAATGATAGTCAAATGTCTCTCCCCCACACCCACCCTTTGCTTCAATTGTTTTATTTGTTTGTTGATTTCTGCTCCAGATGGCAGTGGCTTTTTCATTTTTCATTTGATGTTTCATAGAAATGTCCTTTACACAGCTGTTTCTCCATCATATTCTAACTCTTGAGTTTAACAGAACAAACACATGCCCCTCATGTCAGTGTTTAAGGAAACTCCTAGAGAGGTCACAACAGATAAGCACATTTCCTTGGCAATAAGGTCTGCTCTGCTTCCTCTAACCAGGTGCCAGAGTAGGCATGTGCACTGCTATTTCCAAGACCATTACCATACTGGAAGGACTTTGGAACAAAGATAAGGTAAACTACACAAAAACATCCTATTGTTTTAATGGACTTTATCCTGATTCAGAATTCATTTTCTTGCCTTAAACCTTTGACTGGTTTTTCAGAGTTCTGATAATATTGATTTTGACATTTTTTGTCAGATATTTCATTGTTTTCTCTGGTGTCTCTCTTGATGAATTTTGATGATATTTTTATCATTATCTTGAAGATTGTATTACTCAATGAGTAGAACACAATTTTCCCTGATGATTTCATTGCAATTAAATATATTCTATATATGTACAATGAATATCAAACTTTGACTTTACATGGCTTATTAAATGTATTCTTGATAAGTTACATGTAGATGATAAACCTACATATCAGTTTTATTTTCTTGATTTTTGTTACAATTTCAGAAATATTTACCTTTTGGGAAAACTACTTTATGCAAGATACATAAAAATTATACTTCAATAGTTTCATTCACCTTGGGGAACATTTTGACTTTAAGCATGCAGTCTGCATACATTTAATTTGATAATATAGCCCCTGAAAAAAGTCAATGGACAATCTATGTGCTCTTTGCATCCAATCAAGAAACATATATACATTTAAATGAGCTATAAATCTAAGTTTCACTTTATGGAAAGTCTCTTACTGTGCCTTTGGCTAGGTAGATCAATTTTCTGTCAAAATCTAGGGTAAGCTAGTTGAGCATTAACTTGCTACAATTATTATTATTTTTTGAATACTTCAGTTTTTTTTTTTTTGTTGTTTGTTTTTTCAATATGTCATTGCCATGCCTTTCTCCAGGAGATCGTCCTAACCCGGGGATCAAACCCAGGTCTCCTGCATTACAGGTGGATTCTTTACCCTCTGAGCCATGAGGAAAGCCCAAGAATACTCGAGTCGGTAGCCTATCCCTTCTCCAGGGGGTCTTCCTGACCCAGGAACTGAACCGCGATCTCCTGCATTGCAGGCAGATTCTTTACCAATTGAGTTCCCAGGGAAGCTTCATTTTGTAGCAAATGGCGAGGTTGTATCCTTTTTTGTGGCTAAGTAGTAGTATACCATTGTGTACATATACCTCATCTTCTTTACGTATTCATCCACTAATGGACACTTAGGTTATTTTCATATCTTGGCTATGATAAATAATGTTGCACTGAACATAGGGGTGCATATATCTTTTATAATTAGATTTTTTTTTTCTACAGGAAAGTACCTAAAAGTGCAATAGCTGGGTCATGTGGTATCTTTAAGTCTTAATTTTTTGAAAAACCTATGTATTAATACTGTTTTCCATAGTAACTGCACCAATTTACAAAGCCACCAACAGTGTATATGGGTTCCTTTTACTCCACATTCTTACCAACACTTGTTATGTCTTAACTTTTTGATAGTCATTCTGACAGATGTGAGGTGACATCTCATTTTGGTTTTGATTTGCATTTTCTTAATAATATTGAACATCTTTTCATGTGTCTTTGGCTAGCTGTATATATCCTTTGGAAAAATGTCTATCCGGGGGCTCTGCTTTGTTTGTGCTGAGTTTTATGGGCTCTTTATGGGCTTTCCCTGGTGCCGCAGATGGTAAAAAATCTGCCTATAATGCGGGAGATATGATTTTGATCCTTGGGTCAGGAAGATACTCTGGAGAAGGAAATGGCAACCCACACCAGTATTCTTGCCTGGAAAATCCCATAAACAGAGGACCCTGGTGGTCTATAGTCCCTGGGGTAGCAAAAGTTGTCGGAGAAGGCAGTGGCACCCCACTCCAGTACTCTTGCCTGGAAAATCCCATGGATGGAGGAGCCTGGTAGGCTGCAGTCCATGGGGTCACTGAGGGTCGGACACGACTGTGCGACTTCACCTTCACTTTTCACTTTCATGCATTGGAGAAGGCAATGGCAACCCACTCCAGTGTTCTTGCCTGGAGAATCCCAGGGATGGGGGAGCCTGGTGGGCTGCCGTCTATGGGTTCGCACAGAATCGGACATGACTGAAGTGACTCAGCAGCAGCAGCAAGAGTTGTACACGACTGAGCAACTAACAATTTCACTTTCACTACGGGTACTTTATATATTTATATATTTGTGATATTTATATATTTGTGTGTGTGTGTGTGTGTATATATATATATGTGTGTGGGTTCTTTATATATTCTTGGATATTAACCAAAGTTGCAAATCAACTTTCTTCCATTAATAAGTTGCCTTTTCATTTTGATGATGATTTTCTTCACAGTGCAGAAACTTTTCAGTTTGATGTGGTCCCATTTTATTATTCTTGCTTTTGTTTTCTTTACTTTTGAAGTCAGACCCACAAGACCATTTGCTAAGATGAATGCAAATGAGGGGGGATTCTCCACTGGCTCAGCAGTAAAGAATACAACTACAATGTAGGAGCCACAGAAGTGGGTTTGATCCCTGGGTCAGTAAGATCCCCTGGAAGAGGACATGGCAACCCACTCCAGTATTCTTGCCTGGAGAATCCCATGGACAGAGGAGCCTGGTGGTCTACAGTCCATAGGGTCACAAAGAGTTGGACATGGCTGAAGCAACTGAGCACACACGCACATGCAAATGAGGTTACTGTTTATGTTGTCATCTATGAATTTTATGGCTTCAGGTCTTACATTCAAGTTTTTAATTCATTTTGAGTTAATTTTTGTTTATAGTATAAAAGAGTGTTTTAGTTTCATTCTTTTGCATGTGGCTATTCAATTTTACCAATACAATTAATTGAAGAGGCTGATCTTTCTCCACTGTATATTTTTTTCCTTCTTAGCCATAGATTAATTGATTCTATAAGTGTAGGTTTATTTCTGGGATCTCAATACTATTTCAATGATTCTTGTGTCTGTATTTGTGCCAGCACCTTATTTTTTGATTACTGTAGCTTGTAGCATAGATTGAAATCAGGGAGTATGCTATATCCAGTTTATTTTTCTTTCTCAAAATTTTTTTGACTCTTCACGATCTTTTGTGATTTCATATAAATTTTAGAATAATTTTTTCTAGTTCTATTAAACATGCCATTGGAATTTTTATAGGGATTGCATTGGATTTGTAGATTGCTTTTGGAAGTGTGGAGATTTTAATAAAATTGATTATTCTCACTGATGAGCACAAAATATCTTTCCAAAAATTGGTGTCTTCTATAATTTCTTTTATCACTGTCTTACAGCTTTAAGCATACAGTTGTTTCATCTCTTTGGTTACATTTATTCCTTAGTATTTTATTCATTTTGTTGCAATTGTAAATGGAATTGCTTTATTAATTTCTATTTTTGATAGTCCAATATTAGCTCATGATGGTGGTTTAGATGCTCAGTCGTATCCAACTCTTTGCAACCCCATGGACTGTAGCCCACCAGGCTCCTCTGTCCGTGGGATTTCCCAGGCAAGAATACTGGAGTCGATTGCCATTTTCTAAATTTTTCTATATTGATATAGTATCCTGCAATTTTACTGAATTCATTTATTAGCTTTGGCAGTTTTGTTGTTGTTATTGTTGAGTGTTTAGGGGTTTCTAACCATAATGTCATGTTAGCTGCAAATAGTGACAGTTTTACTTCTTCCTTTCTGACTTCAGTGCCTTTTATTTATTTTTTGTGACTAATTGCTGTGGCTAGGACTTTCAATATTGCGTTAAATAGAAGTAATGACCATGGACATCTTGGCTTCTTGTACTTAGAGGAAAAGTTTTACGCTTTTGATGATTGAGTAGGATTTTTCTTATGGACTTAATATACATGACTTTTATTATGCTTAGGTATGTTCTCTCCATACCCACGCCACTGAAAATACTTATAAATGGATGCTGAATTATATCAAATGACATTTCTACATCTATTGAGATGATCATATAATTTTTATCCTTCATTTTGTTAATCATATTGCTTAATTTGCAGATGTTGAATAATCCCATCATCTTTGGGATAAATCTCACTTGACAAAGACGAGTGATACTTTTAATATATTGTAGAAATTATTGTTATGATTCTTTCTCTGGTCAAGCACATCATGGAATTTTATGAAGAACAAGAGGAATACGAAGCTTCAAATTGAAGTTTTTCTTTAATTGGAGTTATTTACTTCAAAAGAACACACAGAAAACACATGCTAATTTCTGTTATGTTTAAATTATTTTCAGTCTTCATGTTGCAGATATTTCAATGCCATATTTATAAAGGAAGAACACAGCATAAAAATAATATTATGGAGTAGTAGATACTTGCCAGTAGTTTTATTCTTGATTCTCTACTTAAGCTTTTTCTTTTTACTTGCATCTTAAATTTTCTTTTTTCAACTTTTTAATTTAATATTGGAATACAGCTGATTAAAAATACTGTGTTAGACTCATGTGGCCAGCAAAGGGATTCAGCCATATATATACATATATCCATTCTTCCCCAAACAAGCCTCTCAACAGTTTGTCACATAATATTGACCGGAGTTCCCTATGTTATACAGTAGATCCTTGTTGTTCAGTTGTTAAATCATGTCTGACTCTTTGTGACCCCCATGGACTGCAGCACACCAGGCTTCCTTGTCCTTCATTATCTCCTAGAGTTTTCTCAAACTCATGTCCATTGAGTCTATGATGTCATCCAACCATTTCATCCCTGTTGCCCCCCTCTCCCCCTGCCCTCAATCTTTCCCATATCAGGGTCTTTCCCAATGAATCAGCTCTTGGCATCAGGTTTGATTATCCATTTTAAATATAGGAGTGTGTACACAACCATCCCAAACTCCCTAACTATCCCTTTCCCCACTCTTTCTCCCTAGCAACTGTAAGTTTGTCCTCTAAGTCTGTGAATCTTTTTCTGTTTTATAAGTTCATTTGTATAATTTCTTTTTTTTTATTCTAATGTTTCATTTTATTATTTTAATTTCATTTTTTACTGAAGGATAATTGCTTTACAGAATTTTGCTGTTTTCTGACAAATCTCAACATGAATTAGTCATAGGTATACATATAACCTCTTCATTTTGAACCTCCATCCCATGTCCCTAGGCAGGATATTAAAGATAAGAGACATTACTTTGCCAACAAAAGTCCATCTAGTCAAAGCTATGGTTTTTCCAGTAGTCATGTATGGATATGAGAGTTGGATGGAGTATAAAGAAAGCTGAGCACCAAAGAATTGATGCTTTTGAACTGTAGTGTTGGATAAGACTCTTGAGAGTCCTTTGGACAGCAAGGAGACCCAACCAGTCTATCTTAAAGGAAATCAGTCCTGAATATTCATTAGAAGGACTGATGCTCAAGCTCGGACTCCAATACTTTGGTCACCTGATGCAAAGAACTGACTCATTTGAAAACACCCTGATGCTGGGAAAGATTGAAGGTGGGACTAGAAGGGGACAACAGAGGATGAGATGGTTGGATGGCATCACTGACTCAATGGACATGAGTTTGAGTAAATTCCAGGAGTTGGTGATGGACAGGGAGGCCTGGCGTGCTGCAGTCCATGGGGTCACAAAGAGTCGGATGTGACTAAGTGACTAAACTGACTGACCCATCTCCCTACCCATTACAACCCTCTAGATTGATACACAGCCTCTGTTCACTTTTGCTGGCCCATACAGCAAATTTCTCTTGGCTATCTATTTTGGTAATGTAAGTTTCCATGTTACTCTTTCCATACATCTCACCCTCACCTCCCCACTCCCTATATCCATAAGTCTATTCTTTATGTCTGTTTATCCATGGATGTTCTATAAATAAATTCTTCGGTACATTTTTTCTATATTCCATATACATGTGCTAGAATACAATAGTTATATTGCTCTTTCTGACACGCTTCGCTCTGTATAATAGGTTCTAGGTTCATCCACCTCATCAGAACTGACTCAAGTGTGTTCCTTTTTGTGACTGAGTAATGTTTCATTGTGCATATATACCACAACTTCTTCATCCATTCATTGTTGATGGGCATCTAGGTTGTCTCCCTGTTTAGCTGTTGTAAATAGTGCTGCAATGAACAATTGGATACATGTTTCTTTTTCAATTTTGGTTTCCTCACCGTATATGCCTAGGAGTGGGATTGCTGGGTCATATGGTGGTTTTATTCCTAGTTTTTTAAGGAATCTCTGTATCATCTTCCATAGTGGATGTATCAATTGACATTCCCCAAAACAGTGCAAGAGCATTCCCATTTCTCCACACCTTCTCTAGCATTCATTGTTTGTAGACTTTTTGATGATGGCTATTCTGACCAGTGCAGTGACCAGTGTGAAGTGATATCTCCTTGTAGTTTGATTTGCATTTTTCTAATGATGAACTATTTTGAGCATCTTTTCATGTGTTTTTTAGCCATCTGTATGTCTTCTTTGGAGCAATGTCTGTTTAGGTCTTTTTTCCCACTTTTTGATTGGGTTGTTTGTTTTTCCAGTGTTGAGTTTTATGAGCTGCTTGTATATTTTGGAAATTATTGCTTTGTTAGCTGTTTCACTTGCTATTATTTTCTCCCATCCTGAGGGTTGTCTGTTCATATTGCTTATAGTTTCCTTTGTTGTGTAAAAGCTTTTGAGTTTAATCAGGTCCTACTTGTTTACTTTTGTTTTTATTTCCACTACTGTAGGAGGTGGATCCAGAGAAGACAATGGCACCCCACTCCAGTACTCTCGCCTGGGAAATCCCATGGGTGGAGGAGCCTGGTAGGCTGCAGTCCATGGGGTTGCTAAGAGTAGGGCACGACTGAGCGACTTCACTTTCACTTTTCATTTTCTTGCATTGGAGAAGGAAATGGCAACCCACTCCAGTGTTCTTGCCTGGAGAATCCCAGGGACGGAGGAGCCTAGTGGGCTGCCCTCTATGGGGTCGCACAGAGTCGGACACGACTGAGGCGACTTAGCAGCAGCAGCAGCAGCAGCAGGAGCTGGATCATAGAGGATCTTGCTTTGATTTAAGTCATAAAGTGTTCTGCCCCTGTTTTCCTCTAAGAATTTTATAGTTTCCAGTCTTACATTTAGGTCTTTAATCCATTTTGAGTTTCTCTTTGTGTATGGTGTTAGGAAGTATTCTGTTTCATTCTTTTACATTTAGTTGTCCAGTTTTCTCAGCACCGCTTATTGAAGAAGCTTTCTTTGCCCCATTGTATATTCTTTCTTCCCTTGTCAAACATAACGTACTCATAGGTGCATGGGTTTGTTTCTGGGCTTTCTATTTTGTTCAATTGGTCTATATTTCTGTTTTGTGCCAGTACCATACTATCTTGATGACTGTAACTTTTTAGTATAATCTGAGGTCAGGAAGGTTGGTTCCTTCAACTCCATTCTTCTTTCTCAGGACTGCTTTGGCTGTATGGGGTCTTTTGTGTTTCCACATGAATTGTGAAATTTTTTCTTCTTGTTCTGTGAAAAATTATATTGGTAATTTGATAGGCATCACATTGAATCTGTAGACTGCATTTGGTAGCATAGTCATTTTCACAATATTGATCCTTCCTACCAAGGAACATTGAATATCTCTCCATCTGTTTATGTTGTCTTTGATTTCTTTCATCAGTGTTTTATACTTTTCTGTGTATAGTTCTTTTGTCTCCTGAGGTAAGTTTATTCCTAGATATTTAATTCTTTTTGTTGTAATGGTGACTGGGATTGATTCCTTAATTGCTCTTTCTCATTTTTCATTTTTAGTGGAATGAAATGGGAGTGATTTCTGTGTAATTACTTTGTGTCCTGCAACTTTGCTAAATTCACTGATTAGCTCTAGCTAATCTAGCTCTATTAACTTTCTAATACTGTCTTTAGGGTTTTCTATGTACAGTATCATGTCATCTGTAAACAGTGAGACTTTTCTTCATTTCTGATCTGGATTCATTTCTTTTTATTCTCTGATTGCTCTGGCTAGGATTTCCAGTACTATGTTGAATAGTTTAGAAAGTGGAGACCCTTGTCTTGTTCCTGATCTTAGTGTGAATGCTTTCAGTTTTTCACCGTTGAGAATAAGGTTTGCTGTTGGCTTATCATATATGGACTTTACTATATTGAGATAGGTTCCTTCTATGCCCATTTTTTAAAGAGTTTTAATTATTAATGGATGCTGAATCTTGTCAAAGGCTTTTTCTGCATCTATTGAGATGATCATATGGGTTTTATCTTTAAATTTGTTAATATGGTGTATCACATTGATTGATCTGTGTATATTGAAGAATACTTGTATCCCTGGAATAAACACAACTTGATCATGGTATATGAGCTTTTGGATGTGTGGCTGAATTCTGTTTGCTAAAATTTTGTTCAGTATTTTTGCATCTATGTTCATCAGTAGTATTGGCCTGTAGTTTTATTTTTTGTGTGTGTGAGTTTCCTTCATCTGGTTTTGGTATCAGGGTAATATTGGACTCATAGAATGAGTTTGGAAGTGTTCCTTCCTCTGCAATTTTTGGAAAGAGTTTTAAAAGCATATGCATTAGCTCTTCTCTAAATGTTTGATAGAATTCTCCTGTGAAGCCATCTGGTCCTGAACTTTTGTTTTTGGGGAAAATTTTGATCACAGCTTCAGTGCTCATAATTGGGTTGTTCATAGTTTCTATTACTTCCTGGTTCAGTCTTGGAAGATTGAACTTTTCTATGAATCTGTCCATTTCTTCCAGGTTTTTCATTTTATTGCCATATAGTTGTTCATAATAGTCCTTTATAATCATTTGTATTTCTGCATTTTTCTGTTGTAACCTCTCCTTTTTCATCTCTAATTTTGCTGATTTGATTCTTCTCTCTTTTTTCCTTGATGAGTCTGGCAAAAGGCTTGTCAATTTTGTTTATCTTCTCAAAGAACCAGCTTTTAGTTTTATTGAAAACTGAGCGACTTCACTTTCACTTTTCACTTTTATGCGTTGGAGAAGGAAATGGCAAGCCACTCCAGTGTTCTTGCCTGGAGAATCCCAGGGACGAGAGAGCCTGGTCGGCTGACATCTATGGGGTCGCACAGAGTCAGCCATGACTGAAGCGACTTAGCAGTAGCAGCAGCATTGTTTCTTTCATTTCTTTTTCATTTATTTCTGTTTGGATCTTTATGATTGCTTTCCTTCTACTAATTTTTTTTTTTTTGGTGTTGTTCTTTTTTTCAGTTGTTTAAGGTGTAATGTTAGGTTGTCTACTCGATGTTTTTCTTGTTTCTTGAGGTAGGATGGCATTGCTATAAACTTCCCTGTTAGGACTGGTTTTGCACATCCCATAGATTTGGAGTTGTTGTGTTTTCATTGTCATTTGTTTCTAGAAATTTTCTGATTTCCCTTTTGATTTCTTCAGTAACCTGTTTGTTATTTAGAAACATGTTGTTTAGTCTCCATGTGTTTGTTTTTCTTACAGTATTTTTCTTGTAATTGATATCTAGTCTCATAGCATTGTGGTCAAAGAAGATGCTTGATATTATTTCCATTTTCTTAAATTTACTGAGGTTTGATTTGTGACCCAAGATGTGATCTATTTTCAGAATGTTCCATGTGCACTTGAAAAAAAGGTGTACTTTCTGCATTTAGATGGAATGTCCGGAAGATATCAATGAGATCCATCTCATCTAATGTATCATTTAAGACTTCTCTTTCCTTATTAGTTTCCTGTTTTGATGATCTGTCCATTGGTGTGAGTAGGGTGTTAAAGTCTCCTACTATGATTGTGTTACTGTCAATTTCTCCTTTTAGGTCTATTAGTGTTTGTCTCTTGTATTGAGATACTTCTAAGTTGGGTGCATAGATATTTACAATTGTCTTCCTCTTGGATTGATCCCTTGGTCATTATGTAGTGTCCTTTCTTATCTCTAATAATCATCTTTATTTTAAGGTCTATTTTGTCTGATATGAGGATTGCTACCTCAGCTTTCTTTAGCTTCCCATTTGCATGGAATATATTTTTTACAACCTCTCACTTTCAGTCTATGTGTGTCTTTAGTTCTGAAGTGGGTTTCTTGTAGAAAGCATATTTATGGGTCTTGTTTTTGTATCCATTCAGCCAGTCCCTGTCTTTTGGTTGGACCATTGAATCCATTTACATTTAGAGTAATTATTGATATATATGTTCCTATTGCCATTTTCTTAATTGTTTATGATTGATTTTGTAGATCTTTTTTCTTCTCTCTCTCTCTTTTTTTTTTTTTGTGTGTGTGTAATAAAGTTTTATTAAAGTATAAAGGAGATAGAGAAAGCTTCTGACATAGGCATCAGAAGGGGGCAGAAAGAGTACCGGCTTGCTAGTGTTAACAATGAAGTTATATAATCCAAAGATTATCTGGAGGTTGTAAAGACCTCATCAGACCTACTCCCATAATTTACATTTTAAGATAACACTGTCCTCAGGAAAGATACATCCTTGTAAAGACCAGGTCTACTCCCATAATTAACATTTTAAGATAACAGAAGGTTGAATCCAAAGACTGTCCTTAGGCATGATACATTATTGTTATATAATCCTAAGGAATGTGGAGAAAGAAAAAAAGTCTGTCCTTTCTTCCTCCTTGAGAATTCCAGATCCCTCTCTCCTTGGGGACCCCTAGACTCCCTATCAACCTGCCTAGGAACTGACTCTCTCATTCCCCCCTTTTCTTTTTAGGAGAATTATGTTGCCTAGGGAAAAGGGGCATCGTTCTCATTCCATAACTACTTCCAAGCTGACTGGGGCGTTGTCCCTAAATTGGTGAGGCAACATATTCTCCTAATCCTCATATTGAGGATATCTGATCCAGGGGGCCCAAATAGTAGCTGGAGGAAGCTACAGCAGTAGCAGGAGTTTGAGCAACCATTTGTAACTTAAAAGCTTTCATGCGGCTAGAAACAAATCCAGTTATACAATTACAGATGCAGAGAGCAAACAGCAAAAACACAACATTCAGAATCAAAATTAAAAGTCACATCATGTCCATAGTTAAAGTGCAAAGTGTTGCACCAGCCCATTTTAGAGTTGGTAGATGTCACCAGATGAAGAAGAGGCATCGCATTTGATTGTTGTCGAAGGTATTCACAGACTTGGAGAAAGTCTTTTCCTTGAAGTGGGGATGTCCACCATGGAAGCCTTCTACTGATGAAGAGGGGAGCGCTCCACAGACCCAGCAGTTAGACCGATTGTGGAATGCAGCATAGGAGTGAGCCCAGGACAGGAAGGCAGTGTCTTGAGGATGCAACGGCAGACTCAGGATATTTGGAGTCAGCAGAAGTAGACTCACATAGATTATCAGGCCCATCCGCTGCCCTTTGCTTAACCCTAGAGCTCGGGTCAGGGCCACAAGCTCCGCTAACAGAGCACTGGTTCCCTGGGGGAGAGATTTTGCTTCCAAAACCTGTTCAGCAGTCACCACGGCGTAACCTGATTTACGCTTTCCATCCGGAACAAAAGAACTGCCATCTGTAAATATTTCCATGTCAGGATTGTCTAATGGGGTATCCTTTAGATCCTACCAAGCTGCATAGTTTAAAGTTAGGAATTGAGAACAATCATGGTCAGGTGTTTCATTTTCCTTCTCAGGAAGGAAAGTGGCAGGATTTAAATTTCCACAAATTTTAAGCTTAGTTACTAGTCCTTCTAACAACAATGACTGATACTTAAGAAGCCTACTGTCTGTCATCCAAATATTAACCTTAGAATTTAAGATTCCACTCACATCATGAGAAGTCAGTACAGTAAGGTTTCATCCATTAATTATTTTTAAAGCTTCAGGTGCTAATAAAGCCGCTGCCCCAATTACTCTTAGGCAGTGGGGCCACCCACATGAAACTACATCTAATTCTCTGCTTAGATAAGCAATAGGTTGCTGGTTTGACACACAACCCTCGGGGTTGTGTCAAAACTCCCAATGCCACATCTTTTCTTTCAGTGACAAATTAAATTCTGACCCTGTGGGAAAGCTCAGAGCTGGAGCTTGCAGGAGAGCAGTCTGAAGAACCTTAAAATCCTTTTGAGTTTCTGGAGACCAAACCAGTTTGTCGGTTTGGGCCTGCTGAGTTTCAGCTATAAGTTTATATAAAGGCCGGGCAAGTTCCCTGTAACCCGGAATCCAAATGCGACAGTAACCTGTGATTCCCAAAAATCCTCTCAATTGTCTTAAAGTCATAGGTAGGAAATGATTTAGTATAGGTTTAATTCTCTCAGGGCCTATGGCCCTAGTCCCTTCTGATATGATTAGGCCCAGATATCTAACCGATTTTTGACAAAGCTGAGCCTTTTCTCTTGATGCCTTGTAACCACAGTCTGCCAGAAAGTTTAAGAAAACTTCTGAGGCTCGCGAACAAGCTTCCTCTGTCTCAGCACAGAGCAAAATATTGTAACACCACTGCTTCAGAGCTATTAAAGTTTTGTAGATCCCGTGACAAACTTTGTCCAAATAGGTGAGGACTATCACGAAATCCCTGGGGCAAAACTGTCCAGGTTAACTGAGCAGCTGATTGTGTAGGGTCTTCAAAGGCAAATAGAAATTGACTTTCTTCCTCCAAAGGAACTGAATAGAAGGCATCCTTTAAATCAATTACTGAGAAATATTTGGCCCATTCAGGAATTTCAGACAATAGAGTATAAGGATTAGGCACCACAGGGTGTAAAGGAACTACAGCCTCATTTATTATTCATAAATCTTGAACTAGTCTCCATTTACCATTCGATTTCTTTATACCCAAAATAGGAGTGTTGCTAGGATTGTTACAGGGAATTAATATTCCCTGCTCCTTTAAATTTTCAATGATGGGTTTTAACCCTTCCTTAACTTCAGGTTTCAGTGGATACTGCTCCTTATGTGGAAATACGTGTGGGTCTTTGAGCTTAACAACTACAGGAATAGCATTTTGTGCTCGACCCACAGATTTTCCATCAGTCCATACTCTAGGATTTACATATTGTTCAACTAAAGGGAGAGAAAGGGAGGGCTCCATATTCATGAAAACAGAGGCATGGACCTTGCTCAGTATATCCCTCCCCAAAAGAGGTGAGGGAGATTCTGGCACGATCAGAAAACTCGTGTGAAAACAGCACAGAATCCCAGTTGCAAGATAAGGAATAACTGAAATAATACTTTTTGGCTCATCCAGACAGTCCCATTATGGAAGCAGATCGGGAAGAAAGTGGGCCAGGGGCTTCAGCAAGCACAGAATAAGTTGCCCCAGTATCTAAAAGGAAATCGATGGATTGGCCCCCCACAATTATTAATACCCGGGGTTCCTCAGGTGTAACTAGGACGGGAGCTTGTGTGGGGACCCCTGGGCACCTTCAGTCCTGATTGTCTTGAGTCCGACCCTGGAGACCTACGACTCTGGGGGCAGTCTCTCTTCCAGTGTGGTCCTTTGCAGACCAGTCATGGAGCCGGGGGCGGCTTAGATGCCTGAGGGCAATCCCACTTGAGGTGCCCCTCCTTTCCACAGTAATAGCAAGCCCATCCCTTTTCACCTGGGTCCCTCTGGGCATTTTTCTCAGGCTGTTTAAGAACGTTTTTCATAACCATGGCAAAGGCTTTCGCCTTTTCCTTTGTCTTTTTTTTTTTTGCCTTTCTTTCTTTTCTTCATATTCCCTACCATAATAGACTGTCTAAGCCAGTTGTAGCAGAGTATCTAAAGACTGATTTTGTCCATACGCCCTTTTTAGTAGCTTATGGTGGATATCTGGAGCCGACTGAGTGAGAAATCTATCCTTTAAGATCACTTTTCCCACTTCACTTTCGGGATCAATCTCAGTGAATCTGGGAAGGGCTTCTTTCAGTCTATCTAGGAATTTACCAGGAGCTTCCTTCTCCTCCTGTTCTATGTCTGCCAATTTGCCATAGTTTAAAGGCTTAGAATGCGCCTGCCTAAGTCCTTCAAGAATACATCTAACAAAATGACTCTGATCCCATTTTCCTTTAGCTGTGTTGTAGTCCCAGTCTGGTTCTATAGTTGGGACTGCCTGATTCCCAGTGGGGAGGGCTGCTATCTCGTTCTCCCTCTTCCCTACTGATTCATTACCAAGCCATTCATCTCCATAAGCAACCACTTTTCCCAAAACTCGAGTCTTTGACTCGGGAGTCAGCATTTGTCCCAAAATATACATCACATCCTTCCAAGTGAGGTCATAAAACAGAGTAACACCTTTAAAAGCTCTAATATATTTTTCTGGGCCCTCTAAATAGTCTCCCAGATCCTCCTTGATTCTTTGTATTTCTTGATAAGAGAAAGGCTTATTAACTCTCACAGACTGATTATTTCTCCCGGTGGATGTTTCATAAAGAGGCAACAGCTTGTGTGGCTGTTCCTCAGTCTCCCTGGCTGCTCTGCGCATATGATCCCAGGGATAGATTGGAGAAACCTGTTTTTCCTCTTCTCTTTGTCTCCTGTCCTCCATCTCATCTCTTACTTCAATGGTCTGAGTTTCTACTGAAACCACAGTAGTCTGAGGTTGTACTGAGACAGGAGTTGTTTGGACCTCCATGTGGGCAGTTTGAATCCCAGTTTGGAGTCCCAGGTATGGGGGCAAAGTAAAAGGACAGTAGGGAGCTGAAGGTTTCACACCCAAATCTATACCCTTAGGGCATAAGTCTGGCATATTTCGCAGAGAGAAAAAGGGCATCACATATGCTACTTCTACCCATTAGGTCTAATTGTAGAACAGTATTATACTTAAGAGACCCTTCAACTGGCCACCGTTCGCCGTCCTCCAATGGATACCGTGGCCATGCAGTATCACATAGGAAGACCAGGTGTGTCTTCTTTAAGCCCTGGGGATCAAATCTATCCCCGTTTTTCAGGATACAGTTCAAAGGAGTGAGGCTGGAATTGTTAGCTCCCATCTTGTCCTGAAGGATCCTGGACAAGCCCCCAAGATGAAAGACTGTGAAAGGTTGTTGTTGAATCACGCAAATACACCGGGATTCTTGGCCCCCGGAGGAGGAGAATTCAATCCAGGGCCAGAGACGAAGCTTGATGGCTCAGGGTTTTTGTGTAATAAAGTTTTATTAAAGTATAAAGGAGATAGAGAAAGCTTCTGACATAGGCATCAGAAGGGGGCAGAAAGAGTACCCCCTTTTTTCTTCTCTTGTATTTCTTGAGTATATAAATCCCTTTAACATTTCTGTAAAGCTGGTTTGCTGGTACTGAATTCTCTAAACTTTTGATTGTCTGAAAAGCTTTTTATTTCTGCATCAATGTTGAATGAGATCCTTGTCGGGTACTATAATCCTGGTTATACATTTTTCCCTTTCAGTACTTTAAATATATTCTGCCATTCCCTTCTGGTCTGAAGAGTTTCAGCTGAAAGATCTGCTGTTATGCATAAGTTCCCTTGTTTGTTACTTGTTACTTCCCCCTTGTTGCTTTTAATAGTCTTTCTTTGTGTTTAGTCTTTTTTTAGTTTGATTAGTATTTGTCTTGGAGTGTTTCTCTTTGGGTTTATCCTGTATGAGACTCTTTGTGCCTCTTGGACTTGATTGACTATTCTTTTTCCATGTTGGGGAAATTTTCAACTATAATATCTTCAAAAAATTTCTCATACCCTTTCTTTTGCTCTTCTTCTTCTGGGACCCCTATTATTCGAATGTTGATGTGTTTGATATTGTCCCAGAGGTCTCTGAGACTATCCTCGGTTCTTTTCATTCCTTTTACTTTATTCTGCTCTGCTTTACTTTCATTCCTTTTGCTTTATTCTCTGAGACTATCCTCGGTTCTTTTCATTCCTTTTACTTTATTCTGCTCTTCAGAAGCTATTTCCACCATTTTTCTTCCAGCTCACTGATTCCTTCTTCTGCTTCAGATATTCTGCTCTTGATTCCTTCTAGAGTATTTTTAATTTCAGTAATTGTGTTTTCTCTGTATGATTATTCTTTAATTATTCTAGGCCTTTGTTAATTGATTCTTGCATTTTCTCCATTTTGTTTTCAAGGTTTTAGATCATCTTTGCTATCATTATTCTTAATTGTTTTTCAGGTAGTTTGCCTATTTCCTCATCATTTATTTGGACTTCTGTGTTTCTAATTTGTTCCTTCATTTGTGCAATATTTCTCTGCCTTTTCATTATACTTTATTTTTTAAAACTTATTGTGTTTGAAATCTCCTTTTCCCAGACTTTAAGGCTGAATTTTTTCTTCCTTTTGGTTTATGCCCTCCTAAGGTTGGTCCAGTGGTTTGTGTAAGCTTTGTATAGGGTAAGAATTATGATGAGGTTTGTTTGTTTGCCTTTCCTCTGATGGACCAGGCACAGTGAGGTGGCAATCTTGTCTGCTGATGATTGGATTTGTATTTTTGTTTTATTTGTTGTTTAGATGAGGCTTCCTGCACAGGGTGGTACTGGTGGTTGGGTGATGTTGGGCTTTGTATTCAAGTGGTTTCCTTTGTGTGAGTTCTCATTATTTGATATTCCCTAGGGTTATTTCTACTCTTGAGAGTCCCTTGGACTGCAAGGAGATCCAACCAGTCCATTCTGAAGGAGAACAGCCGTAGGATTTCTTTGGAAGGAATGATGCTAAAGCTGAAACTCCAGTACTTTGGCCACCTCATGTGAAGAGTTGACTCATTGGAAAAGACTCTGATGCTGGGAGGGATTGGGGACAGGAAGAGAAGGGGAGGACAGAGGATGAGATGGCTGGATGGCATCACTGACTCGATGGACGTGAATCTGAGTGAACTCTGGGAGATGGTGATGGACAGGGAGGCCTGGTGTGCTGCGATTCATGGGGTCTCAAAGAGTCGGACATGACTGAGCAACTGATCTGATCTGATCTGAGGGTTATTTCTCTGGTAGTCTAGGGTCTTGGAATAAGTGCTCCCACACAAAAGGCTCAATGCTTGATCTATGGTCAGGAAAGAAGATTCCACAAGTTTTGTTATGGCATTAAGCAAGACTAATGCAAATATCCAAAAGCAAGAAACCAAAGATGAACCCCAGAAAAATGGCAGTTACAAAATCAGGCAAATAATAATTAAAATAATGGAATATACACCCATGTGTAAAGTGAAAACAGTCCAACAAAAATAAAGTACAGTTAATTGAGCCAGTGAACAAAGGAAATTAAAAAAAAAAAATTTAGCAGTTAAGAACAAAACGAACTAAAGCACAAACTGGAAAACAATAAAAAGCAAGGTGCCAAGTGGGTAATTAAGCAATGAAAACAAAACTAACAAATATGTTGAGAGGAAAAGAAAGAAAGAAAGGAAAGAAAGAATAGATACACAAAGTTAAATAGAGGTAACTGAAGAAGATTTATATACATTAAAGATCAAATACAGTGAAAATCAAAATCAGTGGGAAAGGCAAACAAAGGAGTAAACGTCAAGAAATATAATCGCTATTTTTTTTAAATTGACAATTAAAATTGTTAAAAAAGAAAAGAAAACAAAAGAAAAAAAGGAAGAAGAAAGAAAAAAAGGTAAAGAAAAAAGGTAAAGTGGGTAATTAAGCAATGAAAACAAAACTAACAAATATGTTGAGAGGAAAAGAAAGAAAGAAAGGAAAGAAAGAATAGATACACAAAGTTAAATAGAGGTAACTGAAGAAGATTTATATACATTAAAGATCAAATACAGTGAAAATCAAAAACAGTGGGAAAGGCAAACAAAGGAGTAAACGTCAAGAAATATAATCGCTATTTTTTTAAAATTGACAATTAAAATTGTTAAAAAAGAAAAGAAAACAAAAGAAAAAAAGGAAGAAGAAAGAAAAAAAGGTAAAGAAAAGCAAAACTCCACAGAACTGCAAAATACCAATGTAGAGGCAGAGGTTTATAGCAACAATAAAAAGTGTGACTAAATATATACATATACACCCATAAGCAAAATCAAAACAGTCCAACAAAAATAAAGTACAATAGGATGACCCAATGAATAGAGGAAACCAAAAATTATATCTACCAGAACAAAACTAAAGCACAAAGTGGAAAGCAAAACTAGAGCAAGGTTCAGTTCAGTTCAGTTCAGTTGCTCAGTCATGTCCAACTCCTTGCGACCCCATGAATTGCAGCGTGCCAGGCCTCCCTGTCCATCACCAACTCCAGGAGATCACTCAAACTCACATCCATCCAGTCGGTGATGCCATTCAGCCATCTCATCCTCTGTCATCCCCTTCTCCTCCTGCCCCCAATTCCTCCCAGCATCAGAGTCTTTTCCAATGAGTCAACTCTTTGCATGAGATGGCCAAAGTTTAGGAGTTTCAGCTTTAGCATCAGTCCTTCCAATGAACGCCCAGGACTGATCTTCTTTAAGATGGACTGGTTGAATCTCCTTGAAGTCCAAGGGACTCCCAAGAGTCTTCTCCAACACTGCAGTTCAAAAGCATCAATTCTTGGGTGCTCAGCTTGCTTTATAGTCCAAATTTTACATCCATACATGACTACTAGAAAAAGCATAGCCTTGACTAGATGGACCTTTGTTGGCAAATGTCTCTGCTTTTCAATATGCTATCTAGGTTGGTCATAACTTTCCTTCCAAGGAGTAAGTGTCTTTTAATTTCATGGCTGCAGTCACCATCTGCAGTGATTTTGGAGCCCAGAAAAATAAAGTCAGCCACTGTTTCCACTGTTTCCCCATCTATTTGCCATGAAGTGATGGGACCAGATGCCATGATCTTTGCTTTCCTAATGTTGAGCTTTAAGCCAACTTTTTCACTCTCCTCTTTCACTTTCATCAAGAGGCTCTTTAGTTCCTCTTCACTTTCTGCCATAAGGGTGGTGTCATCTGCATATCTGAGGCTATTGATATTTCTCCCAGCCATCTTGATTCCAGCTTGTGCTTCCTCCAGCCCAGCGTTTCTCATGATGTACTCTGCAGAGAAGTTAAATAAGCGGGGTGATAATATACAGCCTTGAGATACTCCTTTTCCTATTTGGAACCAGTTTGTCATTACTTGTCCAGTAGTAGCTGTTGTTTCCTGACCTGCATACAGGTTTCTCAAGAGGCAGGTCAGGTGGTCTGGTATTCCCATCTCTTTCAGATTTTCCAGTTTATTGTGATCCACACAGTGAAAGGCTTTTGCAAAGTCAATAAAACAGAAGTCAATGTTTTTCTGGAACTATCTTGCTTTTTCGATTATCCAGCAGATGTTGGCAATTTGATCTCTGGTTCCTCTGCCTTTTCTAAAACCAGCTTGAACATCTGGAATTTCATGATTCACATATTGCTGAAGCCTGGCTTGAAGAATTTTGAGCATTACTTTACTACTGTGTGAGATGAATGCAGCTGTGTGGTAGTTTGAGCAAGGTGCCAACTGGGGAATAAAATAATAAAAATAAAACTAACAAATATGTTAAGCGGAAAGGAAAGAAAGAAAGAATAGGTATGCAAAGTTAAATAGAGGTATATGAAGATTTATATACATTAAAGATTAACTTCAAGGGGGAAATAACAGTAGGAAAAGCAAACAAAGGAATAAATGTGGAAAAATAATAACAGGTTTAAAAAATTAAAAACTAAAGTTAAAAAAAAGATGAAAAGAAAAAAAGGAAAGCTCCCCAGAATTGCAAAAGCCCAAAGTAGAGGCAGAGCTTTATAACAGTAATAAAATATGTGACTGATAAAAAAAAAAAAAAGCTCAAAAGCTTAATCAGATTTCATAGTGCCAATAAAATCAACAACTACAATTGAGGGGGGGGGGTGGGAAATCCAAAGAATCTAAATAGCAAGTCAAAACATAAGAATAATAAATGTTTTCCTTGAGTCACTGCTGTCAGAATCCTTTCCCTCGCTGGGAGTCACAGTCCACTTCATCTCCCTAGGATGCTCTCTAGCATTGTTCTGATTTTTAGATATGCTATGGGAGCAGCTCAGATTTTAATCTGGCCCTACTCCTATGTGTTCTTGCCTCCAATATCCACAGTTACAAGAACTAGTGTGTTTTATTTTGTGGGAGCTCTCAATGACATTTTATATATTCCATAGACACAGAATTTCCCTAGTTGACCGTGTGGATTTAATCTGCAACTTTTACAGTTGGTGGGAAGGTTTTCGGTCTTCTTCCTTAGCCACACTGCCCCTGGGTTTTAATTGTGGTTTTATTTCCACCTCTCCATGGAGTCATCCACTAGGGTTTGCTCCTGAGGCTGCCCTGGAGGATTTGGGTTTGTCCCTGTGAGGGCCAGGTGTGGAGGTGGTGCAGCTGGTTGAGATGCAAGGGTTCTGGCAGCACCAGGTACTCATGGGAGTTGGAGGATAGGGCAGTAGGAAATATAGTGCTGTAGAAGGGTATGGCAACCAGAACTGGCCAACACACTCCAGTATTGTTGCCTGTAGAACCCCCCTCCCTGAAAGGGAAGCCTGGCAGGCCACAGTTTACAGGGTTGCAAAAAGTCAGACACTACCAAGCGACCCTGCGCACATAGACACAAGACATTTTTTGCCTGTGGCAGCACTGCCCTAGTGAGAGTTGAGCGTGAAAGTGGCACAGCTGCTTGGCTTGAGGGGACCCTGCCAGCACCAAGTGTGCAGGGACAAGGACTGCCTTTGCCATAGGAGTTATGGTCCTATCAGAGTCTTTTTTTGAACCTATTATAGCTGGTGATCAGAAGGCCTTTTTGGCCAGTCTTTCTCCATAGCTCCGCCCATTCAGGCACTTAGAGGGTTCCCTTGCCTGGGATCCTTTTTGTTGTTCATCTCAGCGAGCACATAGAGGGCCCTCCCTGGATGGGGTCCTACTTTGCAGATCAGTGTGTCAGTCACTTAAAAGAACACCCTGGGTGGGGTCCTGCTCCATAGTTCAGTGCATCAGACATTTGATGGGCCAGACTCTCTACTCAACTGTTGATGCTGTTGTGTGGGGAGAGAGAGGCTATGGTAATGGCTCTACCCTCTATGCCTGACTCAGCAGTATCACCTTTCTTCCATGGCTGCCCGGCTTTCCTCCATAGGCATTTCCCATCACAATCTCCTCCCTCACCTCCCTTAGATCTGTCTCTCCACAGTCAACACCAGCCCTCACCCTGTCTCTTCACAGTCAACACCAGCCCTCACCCTGGAATTGCTTCACATTCCCCAAACTCCAGCTCCCAGCCACTGTGTCTTCCAGGGGACCCTCATCCTTGTCCGGGATGGCTGCAGCAAGGACTGTGTGATTCTCATTCTATTTAGGCTGCCACAGATCAGCTGTTTCACTCTCAGCCTTAAATGTTTCTCCTCTGACTCAGACAATAACCCGGTTCCTTCATCCTACCGAGTTTTGTGTGGTTCTACATATTCTTTTCCTCTGGTCAGGTACTCCTTTCTGCTCTCAGCTGGAGTTTTGCATGCACTTCTGTGTCTGAAGGTGTATTCCCGCTGTATCTGTGGAGAGAGATGTACTTCAAGTCAGTCTACTCTTCTGCCATCTTATTCTCTCTGTATATCTTTTTAGATTCCACATATAAGGGATGTTATACAGTATTTATCCTTCTCTGTCTGACTTACTTCACTCCGTATGACAATCTCTAGGTCTATCCATGTTGATGCAAATGAAATTATTTCATTCTTTTTAATGGCTGAGTGATGTTTCAATGTAGATATGCACAGCATCTTCTTTATCCATTCCTCTGTTGATAGACATTTAGGTTGCTTCTGTGCCTTGACTACTGAAAAGAGTTCTGCAATGAACATTGGGCTGCATGTGTCCTTTCAGACCATATTTTTGTCTGGGTATATGCCCAGGAGTGTGACTGCAAAGTCATATGGTAGCGTTACTTTTAGATTTTTAAAGAACCTTTATAGTGTTCTCCATATAGTGGCTGTAACGATTTACAGTCCCACAGTGTAGGATGGTTCCCTTTCCTCTACACTTTCTCCATAATTTATTGTTTATAGATTTTTGTTATGATATTCATTTTGACTGCTGCTGCTGCTAAGCTGCTTCAGTCATGTCCAACTCTGTGTGACCCCATAGATGGCAGCCCACCAGGATCCCTCATCCCTGGGATTCTCCAGGCAAGAACACTGGAGTGGGTTGCCATTTCCTTCTCTAATTCATGAAAGTGAAAGTGAAGTCGTTCATTCATGTCTGACTTTTAGTGACCCCATGGACTGCAACCTACCAGGCTCCTCCGTCCATGAAATTTTCCAGGCAAGAGTACTGGAGTGGGATGCCATTGCCTTCTCCCATCCATTTTGACTGGTGTGAGGTAATATCTCATTGTAGATTTGAATTAGCAATGTTGAACATCCTTTCATGTGACTTTTGGCCTTTTGAATGTTGTCTTCGGAGAAATGTCCATTTAGGTCTTCTGCCCATTTTTTGATTTGATTTTTTATTTTGATGTAGTTGGGCCTCATGAGTTGTTTGTAAATTTTGGAGACTAATCCCTTATCTGTCATATTGTTTGCAAATATTTTCTTCCATACTGTAGGTTGTCTTTTTGTTTTGTTTACTGTTCCTTTGCTGTGCAAAATGTTTGAGTTTAATTAGGTCATATTTATTTATTTTTGTTTTTATTTCCAGTGTTCTGGGAGGCATATCAAGAAAGACATTATGACGATTCATGTCATATGGTGTTCTGGCTATATTTTCCTCCAGGAGCTTTATAGTGTCTGGTTTCACACTTAGATATTTAATCCATTTTGAGCTTATCTTTGTGTATGGTGTTAAGAATAACTGAATTTCATTTTTTAAACATATGAGAGTGAAAGTGAAGTCTCTCAGTCATGTCCAACTCTTTGTGACCCCATGGACTGTAGCCTACCAGGCTTCTCCATCCATGGGATTTTCCAGGCAAGAATACTGGAGTGGGTTACCATTTCCTTCTCCAGGAGATCTTCCCGACCCAGGGATTGAACCCAGGTTTCCTGCAATGTAGGCAGATGCTTTACCGTCTGAGCCACCAGGGGATGTCGTTTTCCCAGCATAATTTACTGAAGAGGTTGTCTTTCCAACAATGTGTAGTCTGCCTCCTTTGTCATAGATTAATTTAAGATGCCTGGTTTATTTCTGTGCTTTCTATCCTAGTCCATTAGTGACAGACTGCAACGGCACAGGAACAGCCGAGAGGAGCTAACCCACGTCCGAGGTTGGGGGGGTCGACCAAGAGGAGATATCCAGAGTCTGAGGTCAGGGGCGGCGGCCGGGAGGAGATACCCAACACCCCCACACCCGAGGCCAAGGGCGGCGGCCGAGAGAAGCAACCCCACACCCGAGGCCAGGGGCGGTGGCCAGGAGGACCAATCCCACGCCGTGGCTAGGTGGGCACAGGAGGGCCTAGAGGAGCTATCCCACTTTGAAGGTCAGGAAGGGTGGCAGTGAGGAGATACCCCTAGTCCAAGGTAAGGAGCATTGGCTGCATTTTGCTGGAGCAGCCGAGAAGAGATACCCCACACCCAAGGTAAGAGAAACCCAAGTAAGATGGTAGGTGTTGTAAGAGGGCATCAGAGGGCAGACACACTGAAACCATACTCACAGAAGACTAGTCAATCTAATCACATTAGGACCACAGCCTTGTCTAACTCAATGAAACTAAGCCATGACCGTGGGGCAACCCAAGATGGGCGGGTCATGGTGGGGAGATCTGACAGAATGTGGTCCTCTGGAGAGGGGAATGGCAAACCACTTCAGTATTCTTGCCTTGAGAACCCCATGAACAGTATGAAAAGGCAAAATGATAGGATACTGAAAGAGGAACTCCCCAGGTCAGTAGGTGCCCAATATGCTACTGGAGATCAGTGGAGAAATAACTCCAGAAAGAAAGAAGTGATGGAGCCAAAGTAAAAAGAATACCCAGCTGTGGATGTGACTGGTGATAGAAGCAAGGTCAGATGCTGTAAAGATCAATATTGCATAGGAACCTGGAATGTCAGGTCCACGAATCAAGGCAAATTGGAAGTGGTCAAATAAGAGATGGCAAGAGTGAATGTCGACATTCTAGGAATCAGCAAACTGAAATGGACTGGAATGTGTGAATTTAACTCAGATGACCATTATATCTACTACTGCCGGCAGGAATCCCTCAGAAGAAATGGAATAGCCATCATGGTCAACTAAAGAGTCTGAAACAGAGTACCTGGATGCAATCTCAAAAACGACAGAATGATCTCTGTTCATTTCCAAGGCAAACCATTCAATATCACAGTAATCCAAGTTGATGCCCCAACCAGTAATGCTGAAGAAGCTGAAGTTGAACGGTTCTATGAAGACCTACAAGAACTTTTAGAACTAACACCCAAAAAAGATGTCCTTTTCATTATAGGGGACTGGAATGCATAAGTAGGAAGTCAAGAAACACCTGGAGTAACAGGCAAATTTGGCCTTGGAATATGGAATGAAGCAGGGCAAACACTAATAGAGTTTTGCCAAGAAAATGCACTGGTCATAACAAACACCCTCTTCCAACAACACAAGAGAAGACTCTACACATGGACATCACCAGATGGTCAACACCGAATTCAGATTGATTATATTCTTTGCAGCCAAAAATGGAGAAGCTCTATACAGTCAGCAAAAACAAGACCAGGAGCTGACTGTTTCTCAGACCATGAACTCCTTATTGCCAAATTCAGACTTAAATTGAAGAAAGTAGGGGAAACCACTAGACCATTCACATATGACCTAAATCAAATCCCTGATGATTATACAGTGGAAGTGGGAAATAGATTTAAGGGCCTAGATCTGACAGATAGAGTGCCTGATGAGCTATGGAATAAGGTTCGTGACATTGTACAGGAGACAGGGATCAAGACCATTCCCATGGAAAAGAAATGCAAAAAAGCAAAATGGCTGTCTGGGGAGGCCTTACAAATAGCTGTGAAAAGAAGAGAAGCAAAAAGCAAAGGAGAAAAGGAAAGATATAAACATCTGAATGCAGAGTTTCAAAGAATAGCAAGAAGAGATAAGAAAGCCTTCTTCAGCGATCAATGCAAAGAAATAGAGGAAAACAGGAGAATGGGAAAGACTAGAGATCTCTTCAAGAAAATTGGAGATACCAAAGGAACATTTCATGAAAAGATGGGCTCGATAAAGGACAGAAATGGTATGGACCTAACAGAAGCAGAAGATATTAAGAAGAGGTGTCAGGAATACACAGAAGAACTGTACAAAAAAGATCCTCATGATGCAGATAATCACGATGGTGTGATCACTGACCTAGAGCCAGACACCCTGGAATGTGAAATCAAGTGGGCCTTAGAAAGCATCACTATGAACAAAGCTAGTGGAGGTGATAGAATTCCAGTTGAGCTATTCCAAATCCTGAAAGATGAAGCTGTGAAAGTGCTGCACTCAATATGCCAGCAAATTTGGAAAACTCAGCAGTGGCCACAAGACTGGAAAAGGTCAGTTTTCATTCCAATCCCAAAGAAAAGCAATGCCAAAGAATGCTCAAACTACCACACAATTGCACTCATCTCACACGCTAGTAAAGTAATGCTTAAAATTCTCCAAGCCAGGCTTCAGCAATATGTGAACCGTGAACTTCCTGATGCTCAAGCTGGTTTTAGAAAAGGCAGAGGAACCAGAGATCAAATTGCCAACATCCACTGGATCATGGAAAAAGCAAGAGAGTTCCAGAAAAACATATATTTCTGCTTTATTGACTATGCCAAAGCCTTTGACTGTGTGGATCACAATAAACTGTGGAAAATTCTTCAAGTGGTGGGAATAACAGACCACTTGACCTGCCTCCTGAGAAATCTGTATGCAGGTCAAGAAGCAACAGTTAAAACTGGACATGGAACAACAGCCTGGTTCCTAATAGGGAAAGGAGTATATCAAGGCTGTATATTGTCACCCTGCGTATTTAACTTATATGCAGAGTACATCATGAGAAACGCTGGGCTGGAAGAAGCACAAGCTGGAATCAAGATTGCTGGGAGAAATATCAATAACCTCAGATATGCAGATGACACCACCCTTATGGCAGAAAGTGAAGAGGAACTAAAGAGCCTCTTGATGAAAGTGAAAGAGGAGAGCAAAAATATTGTCTTAAAGCTCAACATTCAGAAAGCTAAGATCATGGCATCTGGTCCCATCACATCATGGCATAAAAATGGGGAAACAATGGAAACAGTGAGATATTTTATTTTGGGGGGCTCCAAAATCACTGCAGATGGTGGTTTCAGCCATGAAATTAAAAGACACTTACTCCTTGGAAGAAAAGTTATGACCAACCTAGACAGCATTTTCAAAAGCAGAGACATTACTTTCCCTACAAATATCCATCTAGGCAAGGCTATGGTTTTTCCAGTAGTCATGTATGGATGTGAGAGTTGGACTATAAAGAAAGCAGAGCGCCGACGAATTGATGCTCTTGAACTGTGGTGTTGGAGAAAACTTCTGAGAGTCCCTTTAACTGCAAAGAGATCCAACCAGTCCCTCTTAAAGGAAATCAGCCCTGAATATTCATTGTAAGGACTGATGCTGAAGCTGAAACTCCAATACTTTGACCACTTGATATGAAGAACTGACTCATTTGAAAAGACCCTTATGCTGGGAAAGACTGAAGGCCGGAGAAGTGGATGACAGAGGAAGAGATGATTGGATGGCATCACTGAGTTTAAATAAACTCCGGGAGTTGGTGATGGACAGGAAGGCCTGATGTGCTGCAGTTCATGGGGTCTCAAACAGTCGGACATGACAGAGCGACTGAACTGAACTGAACTGAACTGAGTTTGGTCATAACTTTTCTTCTAAGGAGCTAGCGTCTTTCAATTTCATGGCTGCAGTCAACATCAGCAAAGATTTTGGAGCCCGCCAAAATAATTCTCTCACTGTTTCTCTTTTTTTTTTTTTTGCATTCTTTTCACATCATTTTTTTTTTTATTATCCAGAATCTACAGTTTATTTTTAGAGTTCACTCTGCATGTTGTACATTTTATGGATTTACAAAAATGCACAGTGACATATATGCACTCATACAGTATCACATGGAACAGTTTCAATATCCTAAAAATTCTCTGTTCTACAGATTTTTTTTTTCTTTTTTTTTTAAACATTTTTAAATTTCAGGTAAAATCAACACACAGAAATCCCTTGCATTCCTATACACTAATAATGAGAAAACAGAAAGAGAAATTAAGGAAACAATTCCATTCACCATTGCAACGAAAAGAATAAAATACTTAGGAATATATCTACCTAAAGAAACTAAAGACCTATATATAGAAAACTATAAAACACTGGTGAAAGAAATCAAAGAGGACACTAATAGATGGAGAAATATACCATGTTCATGGATTGGAAGAATCAATATAGTCAAAATAAGTATACTACCCAAAGCAATTTATAGATTCAATGCAATCCCTATCAAGCTACCAACAGTATTCTTCACAGAGCTAGAACAAATAATTTCACAATTTGTATGGAAATACAAAAAATCTCGAATAGCCAAAGCGATCTTGAGAAAGAAAAATGGAACTGGAGGAATCAACCTACCTGATTTCAGGCTCTACTACAAAGCCACAGTTAACAAGACAGTATGGCACTGGCACAAAGACAGAAATATAGATCAATGGAACAAAATAGAAAGCCCAGAGATAAATCCACGCACATATGGACACCTTATCTTTGACAAAGGAGGCAAGAATATACAGTGGATTAAAGACAATCTCTTTAACAAGTGGTGCTGGGAAATCTGGTCAACCACTTGTAAAAGAATGAAACTAGAACACTTTCTAACACCATATACAAAAATAAACTCAAAATGGATTAAAGATCTCAACATAAGACCAGAAACTGTTTCTCTTATTTCCCCACCTATTTGACATGAAGTGATGGGACCAGATGCCATGATCTTAGTTTTCTGAATGTTGAGTTTTAATCCAACTTTTTCACTCTCTTCTTTCACTTTCATCAAGAGACTCTCTAGTTCTTTGCTTTATTCCATAAGAATGGTGTCATCTGCGTATCTGAGGTTATTGATATTTCTCCCAGCAATCTTGATTCCAGTTTGCGCTTCATACAGCCCAGCATTTCTCATCATGTACTCTGTATATAAGTTAAATAAGCAGGGCGACAATATACAGCCTTGATATACTCCTTTCCCTATTAGGAACCAGGCTGTTGTTCCATGTCCAGTTCTAACTGTTGCTTCTTGACCTGCATACCGATTTCTCAGGGGGGCAGGTCATGTGGTCTGGCATTCCCATCTCTTTCAGAATTTTCCACAGTTTTTTGTGATCCACACATTCAAAGGCTTTGGCATAGTCAGTAAAGCAGAAGTAGATGTTTTTCTGGAACTCTGTCACTTTTTTGATGATCCAACGGATGTTGGCAATTTGATCCCTTGTTTCTGTTTCCCCTAATCCTGTGGAAATCCCATAATTCAATCTCACTGGCCTTCAAAGTCAGATTCCCTTTGGAATCTGGTCCCATTGCTGTATCTCAAGCTGGGAAGCCTGATGTAGGTCTCAGAACTTTCACAACAATGGGGGAACTTTTGTGGTAAATTGTGCTCTAGTTTGTGTGTTCCCTGCCCAGTGTGTATGTGATTTGATTTTATTGTGATTGTGCCTCTCCTACTATCTCATTGTGGCTTCCATTGGTCTTTGGACATGGGATATCTTTTTTTGGTGTGTTCCATCATCTTCCTGGATGGTTTTTAAACAATTCGTTGTGATTTTGTTACTCTTACATGAGGAAGTGAGTGCACATTCTTCTGCTCTGCTGTCTTCAACCAATCTCCATGGAAATTATTTACTAATATTTTATTGATCATTTTTGTATGTATTCATCAGGGATATTGGCCTGTAGTTTTCTTCATTCGTGGTGTCCTTGTCTGGTTTTGGTATCAGTGTTATGCTCTCCTTATACAATGAGTTTGGAAAGGTTCACTCCTCTTTAATATCCTGGAGGAGTTTAAGGATAGGTATTAAATCTTAAATATTTGAAAGAATTCAAAAGTGAGACCCTTTGGTCCTGGACTTTTGTTTGTTGAGATACTTTTGATTAATGATTTAATCTCCCTATTAGTAATTAATTTATTGAAGTTTTATTTCTTTATGGATTTTATATTTACAAGATTTCTCTGTTTCGTGTTTTCTAATTTATTGATGTACAATTGTTTCTAGTATTTTCTTATGACCCTTTGTTTTTCTGTGATATCAGTTGAAACTTCTCATTTTTATTTGAGCCCTCTCACTTTTTTTTCTTAGTTAGTCTAGCTAAAGACTCGTATATTGTGTATATATTCTCAGTGAATTAGCTTTTAATTTTATTGGTATTTCTATTTTCTTTTGGGGCTTCCCTGGTGGCTCAGTGGTAAATAATCTGCCGGCCAAGCAGAAAACATTTCAATCCCTGGGTCAGGAAGGTTGCTTTAAAAACAAAATGGCCACCCACTTCAGTAGTCTTGCCTGGGAAATCTCATGGACAGAGAAGCCTGGTGGGCTACAGTCCATGAGGTTGCATAAGAATTGTTCACGACTTAGTGACTAAATAACAACAGCAATAAATTGTCTTGTTAATCACTATTTCATTTACTTAAGCTCCGGTCTTATTTGTTTCCTTTCATTAACATTGGAATTCATTGTTCTTTTTTCAAATTTCCTTAGGGTTACAATTAGATTGTTTCAGATTTTTCTTGTTTCTTGAAATAGGCCTCTCTTACTATGAACTACTCTCTTAGCATTGCTTTTGTCACACCCCATAGATTTTAGTATGTTATATTTCTGTTTTCATTGCTCTTTAGGTATTTTTTAAAATTCTTCTTTAATTTCTTTATTTACCCTTTGGTTTTTCAGTACCATATTGTTTAATCTGAAACAACAATCTCCATATTTTGTTTTCCTATCTCATTTTTTTCTTATTATTGATTTTGAGTTTCATAACACTGTGGTTGGAAAAAGTACTTGAGATATTTCAGGCATTCTTGAATTTATTGAGATTTTCTTTGTGGCTTAACATGTGATTTATCCTGGAAAATATTCCATGTGCACTTGAGATGAATATGTACTCTGTTATTTTTTTTTTTAACTTTTGAATGGAGTATTCTATATATATCCAGTAAGTCTATCTATCTAGTCTAATATGCTGTTTAAAGCTGATGTTTCTGTATTGATTTTGTGTCTGGATAATCTATCCATTGCTGTACGTGGCATGTTAAGTCCCTTACTATTATTTTATTGCTTTGAATTTCTCTCTTTAGTTTCATTAATATTTACTTTCTATACTTTGATGTCCTTATATTGAATGCATATGCATTTATAAATATTATATCTTCTTGTTGGAGTGACCTCTTTATCATTATGTGGTACCCTTCTTTGTCTTTTATTACAGTCCTTGCTTGAAAATCTATTTTATCTGATATGAGTATAACTACACAAGTTTTCATTCATTTCCATTTTGCATGGTATGTCTCTTTCTCTCCTTTCACAATTACCATGTGTGTATCCTTATTTCTGAATTGAGTCTCTTGCTTTTTTAATCCATTCAGCCATTCAATGTCTTTTGATTAGCAACTTAAACACATTTTCATTTAAAGTGATTATTAATATGTATGTACTTATTCTCATTATGTTAACTGTGTCTGGCTGTTTTTTGTAGCTCTTTTCTGTTTCTTTTGTCTTATCTTTCTTCTTTTATGGTTTTTCGGCTTTCTTTATCGTTGTGCTTAATTTCCCTTCTCATTTTCTTTTGTATTTTACTACTTTTTTGTGTGTGGTTACTATGAGGTTCACGTATAATATTCTACGTATATGTCAGTCTCTTTTAAGTTGACAGGAACTTTGAACACATTCCCAAACTTTGCATTTTTACTCTCTCTATATATATTTTATATTTTTATGAAAAGTTTTAAATATATATATATATATATATTGCTGCTGCTACTGCCGCTAAGTCACTTCAGTCATGTCCGACTCTGTGTGACCCCATAGATGGCAGCCCACCAGGCTCCCCTGTCCCTGGGATTCTCCAGGCAAGAACGCTCGAGTGGGTTGCCATTTCCTTCTCCAATGCATGAAAGTGAAAAGTGAAAGTGAAGTCACTCAGTCGTGTCTGACTCTTAGCAACCCCATGGACTGCAGCCTACCAGGCTCCTCTGTCCATGGGACTTTACAGGCAAGAGTACTGGAGTGGGGTGCCATTGCCTTCTGAAACCACATAAGGATATTATCAGATTTTTCAGGAGAAACTTAACAGGACAAAAGGGAATGGCATGACATATTCAAAGAAATGACAGAAAAGAAAAATTTCAACCAAGAATTCTCTACCTAGAAAGGTTATCATTGAGAATTGAAGGAGAGATCAAGACTTTTATAGATAAGTAAAATCTAAAGGAATTCACCATGATTAAACCAGGTTTACAAGAAACTTTAAAGATGCTGCTCCAAGCTAAAAAGAAAAGGCACTAGTTGATAGTAAGAAAACTTAAATTTCACCTAAAATGTAAATATATAACAAAGGTAATGGATCAATCATTTATAAAGCAAGTATGAAACCTAAAACTGAAATTAATTACTACTTTTGTGTTTTAGGCTTCATACTCGCTTTATAAATGATTGATCCATTACCTTTGTTATATATTTACATTTTAGGTGAAATTTTCACTTTTGTAAGTTTTATTATCAACTAGTGCCTTTTCTTTTTAGCTTGGAGCAGCATCTTTAAAGTTTCTTGTAAACCTGGTTTAATCATGGTGAATTCCTTTAGATTTTACTTATCTATAAAAGTCTTGATCTCTCCTTCAATTCTCAATGATAACCTTTCTAGGTAGAGAATTCTTGGTTGAAATTTTTCTTTTCTGTCATTTCTTTGAATATGTCATGCCATTCCCTTTTGTCCTGTTAAGTTTCTCCTGAAAAATCTGCTAATATCCTTATGTGGTTTCTCTTATATTTATACTCTTATAAGTGATAAGTTGTCATGGTCCTGTTTGGGTTTACTTGGAACTCCCTGGACTTCCTGGACCTGTATGTATATTTCCTTCCCCAGAGTGGGAAAGTTTTCAGTCATTATTTTTTTTTTTTTTTCAAAAAAAAATTTTTTTGTGGCCCTTTCTCTCCTTGGATCCCTATAATGTGAAGTTCCTCTTCTTGATGCTATCCCAGAAGTTCCTTAAGATGTCATCTCTTTTTAAAATTACTTTTTCAACTTATTGCTCTGTCTGGGTAATTTCTATTGCTTTGTCTTCAAGCTCACCAATGTGTTTTTCTGCTTCATCAAGTTTACTGTTGAACTCCTCAAGTATATTTTTCAGTTCAATTGTAACTTCTGTTGGTACTTTTTTTTTTTTAAGTTATCACTGTGTCCATCACTTCTTCTCTCAAGTTCAGTGAGCCTTTTTGTGACTATTATTTTGTGCTATTTATCAGAGAGTTTGCTTATCTCCATTTCATTCAAGTCTTTTTCTGGGGATTTGTCTTATTATTTGGTTTGGAACATATTTCTCTTTTCATTTTGCCTGACTTTTTGTTTGTCTATATACTTGGTGAAACAGCTATCTTTCTTAGACTTAAAGGAGTGTTCTTATATAGGAGATGATCTATGGGGCCTAAAAGCATAATGTTCCTTGGTCACTATATCCAGACACTCAAGGGATGTCCCTCATTTGAGCTGCATGCACACACTGGCTATGGTCACACTGTGGATATTGCACAGGGAGATCAGAATATGATATGATGCACTTGCCCAGCTCTGTTGTGGTACAGCTAATGTGGTGTGGGGTAGATGGGGAACAGGGTGTTTTGCAGCCTGGTTGCATCATGGCTACTCTGTGGGGAAGATTGTATTTTACATAATTGCTTGGTTCAATTGTGGCACAGCTGCTGCTTTAGGATAGGTAAGGCTCAGGGTGCTCTCATGACCTTGTTGCAATGCAGCTGCTGTCTGGGGAAGGTGGGATGCAGTGTGCTTACACAGCTTTGTTTTGGCATTGCTTCTGCAGGGGGTAGGCAGAGGCTCAGGTTTTTCATCTGTCCTGGTTACCATGCAGCATCTGTGCAAGGAGGGCATGGCATCATGTTCTTGCTAGCATGGTTTTGGTGCTGCTACTGTGCAGGGTGTGTGGGATCTCGGGGACTATTCCTGTGCCAGTTATAGCATAACTGCTATGTGGGGAGAACAGTGCACAGTGTGCTTCCCTAGCCTGGTTATGGCATAACTGCTGTACCAAGTGGGTGGGAAATCTGGGTGCTTTCCTAGACGGTTGTGGTGTGGAATGGGCAGGAGCATATCAACTGGTGTTAGTAGGCTAGTGGGAGGACATCAAAAATGGTGCCCACAAGCTCCATCGGGAAATTAGAATAAGATGTAAAGATGGTGCCTGCCAGTGCTTCCATCCCTGGAAAAAGTCAAGAAAGTTCCAGGAGCCTGTTGACTATCCAGTAGCTGCTTTAATTTCAGTAAGTGGGTCTCTCCCACTTATTATGGTCTAGGTGCTTTCAAAATGATGCCTTAGCACTGGATATCTGGATGAATGTGTGTGTACATGAGCCCTTTAAAAGTAGGTTCTCTGTTCCCCACGGTTCTGTGCTTCTTCTGGACTCAGTCTCCACTGATTTTGAAAACCAGAAGGGCCTCTTTTTCTGGTGCCAGATCCAAGGATAATTATGTTTGATGTAGGGCAGAATCTCTTCACTCCTGGAGTGAAAGTTTTGTATTTTGAGGGAATCCCTTCATATTGTGGGCCATTGCTTTTTTGGGGGAAGTCCCTGGGCAAGACTATGTCTATTCTTCTCCTACCCATCTCAATGTGTCTCCTTTATCTTTTAGGAAAGTGCTGTTCATCTAGTCATCAGATTCTTCTCAAAAGAAAATTATGCCATGCTTCTGCTGCTGCTGCTGCTGCTAAGAGCTTCAGTCATGTCCAGCTCTGTACGACCCCATAGAAGGCAGACTACCAGGATCCCCCGTCTCTGGGATTCTCCAGGCAAGAACACTGGAGTAAGTTGTCATTTCCTTCTCCAATGCATGAAAGTGAAAAGTGAAAGTGAAGTTGCTCAGTCGTGTCTGACTCTTAGCGACCCCATGGACTGCAACCCAACAGGCTCGCCCATCCATGGAGTTTTCCAGGCAAGAGTACTGGAGGGGGGAGTCATTGTCTTCTCTGAAATTATGGCATGCTGCTGCTGCTGCTGCTAAGTTGCTTCAGTCATGTCCGATTCTCTGTGACCCCATAGACTGCAGCCCACCAGGCTCACCCATCCCTGGGATTCTCCAGGCAAGAACACTGGAGTGGGTTGCCATTTCCTTCTCCAATGCATGAAAGTGAAAAGTGAAAGTGAAGTCTCTCAGTCGTGTCGACTCAGCGACCCCATGGACTGTAGCCCACCAGGCTCCTCCATCCATGGGATTTTCCAGGCAAGAGTACTGGAGTGGGGTGCCATTGCATTCTCTGGATATTATGCCACATGTACCTATAAATTTGTTATGTCCATGGGAGGAGGTTAGTTCACGGTCTCCCTACATTGCCATCTAGAACCTCTCCTCTGGGATTCTGGACTTTTAGTTGATACTGTAATGAGATCGGACATTTGGGGACCTTAGAATATGAAGACTATTTTGCATTTGATAAAAATATGTACCTTTTGAGGCCAGAGGGAAGACTATGGTAGGCAGAGTAATCTCCCCAAAATGTCTGTACTTTAAACCCTGAAATCTCTAAATATTTTATATTCCATTGCAACATGAACTTTTCAAATATTGTCTGAGATTTCAAACCTTAAATTAGGGAGATTATCCTCGATTATCCAGGTGGGGCCACTGTAATGACATAAGCTGTTCAGTTCAGTTCAGTTCAGTTCAGTCACTCAGTCTTGTCCGACTCTTTGCGACTCCATGAATCATAGCACACCAGGCCTCCCTGTCCATCACCAAATCCCACAGTTCACTCAGACTCACGTCCAATCGAGTCAGTGATGCCATACAGCCATCTCATCCTCTGTCATCCCCTTCTCCTCCATCCCCCAATCCCTCCCAGCATCTGAGTCTTTTCCAATGAGTCATCTCTTGACATGAGGTGGCCAAAGTATTGGAGTTTCAGCTTTAGCATCATTCCTTCCAAAGAACTCCTAGGGCTGATTTCCTTCAGAATGGACTGGTTGCAGTCCAAGGGACTCTCAAGAGTCTTCTCCAACACCATAGTTCAAAAGCATCAATTCTTCGGTGCTCAGCTTTCTTCACAGTCCAACTCTCACATCCATACATGACCACAGGAAAAACCATAGCCTTGACTAGACGGACTTTTGTTGGCAAAGTAATGTCTCTGCTTTTGAATATGCTATCTAGGTTTGTCATAACTTTCCTTCCAAGGAGTAAGCGTCTTTTACTTTCATGGCTGCAGTCACCATCCACAGTGATCTTGGAGCCCAAAAAAATAAAGTCTGACGCTGTTTCCAGTGTTTCCCCATCTATTTCCCATGAAGTGATGGGACCAGATGCCATGATCTTCATTTTCTGAATGTTGAGCTTTAAGCCAACTTTTTCACTCTCCTCTTTCACTTTCATCAAGAGGCTTTTTAGTTCCTCTTCACTTTCTGCCATAAGAGTGGTGTAATCTGCATATCTGAGGTTATTGATATTTCTCCCAGCAATCTTGATTCCAGCTTGTGCTTCCTCCAGTCCAGCGTTTCTCATGATGTACCCTGCATAGAAGTTAAATAAATAGGGTGACAATATACAGCCTTGACATGCTCCTTTTCCTATTTGGAACCAGTCTGTTGTTCCATGTCCAGTTCTAACTGTTGCTTTCTCACCTGCATACAGATTTCTCAAGAGGCAGGTCAGATGGTCTGGTATTCCCATCGCTTGAAGAATTTTCCACAGTTTATTGTGATCCACACAATCAAAGGCTTTGGCATAGTCAATAAAGCAGAAATAGATGTTTTTCTGGAACTTTCTTGCTTTTTCCATCATCCAGCAGATGTTGGCAATTTGATCTCTGGTTCCTCTGCCTTTTCTAAAACCAGCTTGAACATCAGGAGGTTCATGGTTCACATATTGCTGAGGCCTGGCTTGGAGAATTTTGAGCATTACTTTACTAGCGTGTGAGATGAGTGCAACTGTGTGGTAGTTTGAACATTCTTTAGCATTGCCTTTCTTTGGAATTGGAATGAAAACTGACCTTTTCCAGTCCTGTGGCCTCTGCTGAATTTTCCAAATTTGCTGGCATATTGAGTGTAGCACTTTAACAGCATCATCTTTCAGGATTTGAAATCCTGATACTGGAATTCCATCACCTCCACTAGCTTTGCTCATAGTGATGCTTTCTAAGGCCCACTTGACTTCACATTCCAGGATGTCTGGCTCTAGGTCAGTGATCACATCATCGTTATTATCTGGGTCATGAAGATCTTTTTTTGTACAGTTCTTCTGTGTATTCTTGCCACTTCTTAATATCTTCTGCTGTTACAAGCACAGAAATTTCTCTGGCTTGAGTCAGAGATATGCCTGACTCCTGAGTAAGAGTTATTCAGTTTTCTGTTGCTAGAGAGATCACATGGAAGACCTGAGAATGAATGTGAACAGCTTTTAGGAGCAAGACTGACCACAGCTATTAACCTGCAAGTAAACAAGGATATAAGTTCTACAACAAAAAGTAACTGAATTCTGCCAACAGCTTAAATGATCATGAAAATTCATTCTTCCCTACATGTTTTGGATTCGACCTCAGCCTTACTGATACCTCGCTTTCAGCACTGTGAGACTCTGGACTAAGAATCTAAGTGTATTCACCCAGGCTTCTGACATGCCGAAGCTTTAAGATTATAATTTTTTTTTGTTTTAACCTGCTATTATTTTAGTAATTTGTTACATCAGTAACAGAAAACTAATACACTTTGTGTAGGTCCACTTCCCCAAGTGTGATTCTTTCAGGGCTCGCAATATCTAAATGATTTTCATAAAAATATTGACATTATTTTACTTTTTACTTTCTACTGGGTTGACATTTGCACTGAGAATGCAAAAGTAATTCTGATATAACTCTTGGTGCCTTAAGCAGTGGCCTCAAAGTTTATATGAATTCAGTTTAGTTCAGTTCAGTTGCTCAGCCATTTAAGCCTCTTTGTGACCCCATGGACTGCAGCAGGCCAGGCTTCCCTGTCCATCACCAACTCTCGGATCTTGCTCAAACTCATGTCCATCGAGTCAGTGATGCCATCCAACCATCTCATCCTCCGTTGTCACCTTCTCCTCCTGCCTTCAATCTCTCCCAACATCAGAGTCAGGGGATAAAAAGCAACAAATAGCTTCACTGAAGAATTTTTTTGATTAAAAGTTAAAAAATATTCATTAAAAAACTCAATTCTAGAATACATTTTTAAAAAATATTTTGTGTGACAAGTTTAGAAGTTCAAAAGACCCTTAGTTTCAATACTGAAATTAAATAATTATTTAGAGGAAAGTGATTATATAATTGTTATTGCTGTGAGCTCAACTAGTGACTTTTCTTGAGGATCACTATTTTTACTTAAGCAACTGGCAGAACAACTATGTTCATTTAGTCATGGGTATTTGACAGACATTTTGTCAAAAATGAACAAAATAACCCTGTGATTTTAAGGAAAGTAACTTAATTTACTTTTTCTCAAAAATAAAATTTAAACTTTCAAGTGAAAATTAGAAATTTGGAAAATATACCTACCACTGTGAGCTCAAAAGCTTCTCAGTATCTAAAGACTTATGAGACTGGTGATGGTGCTCCTGAATGTGAGTTTTTGATATCATATAATGATATGTCAGCATTTGAATGTTTTGCATAACTCAGTGAACTACTATTTCACAAATGAACAATCCATGATATTGCAAAGGGATGAATGGATGCAAAAACAGACTAATTGATTTTAATGTTAGCCATATGATCTGAGTTGGTGATGGACAGGGAGGCCTGGTGTGCTGCAATTCATGGGGTCGCAGAGCGACTTAACTGAACTGAACTGATATGATCTGATTCTGCATTGTAAGTGCCATTTTAAGAAACTACCACTTTGGAATTTTGATATAATATCAAAGATAGATATTCATAATCATCTGTAAAGTATTATTAAAATGTTCCTTTAAAAAAAAAAAAAAAAACTCTATGAGGTCATAATTCCTATTTGTGTTTCAACCAAATAGGTTTCCCTGAAATCTCAGTTGGTAAAGAATCCACCTGCAATGCAGAAGACCCCAGTTTGATTCCTGGGTCGGGAACATTCAATGAAGAATGGATAGGCTACCCATTCCAGTATTCTTGGCATTCTCTGATAGCTTGGCTGGTAAAGAATTGCCTACAGTGTGGGAGACCTGGGTTAGATCCCTGGGTTGGGAAGATCCCCTGGAAAAGGGACAGGCTACCCACTCCAGTTTTCTGGCCTGGAGAATTCCATGGACTCTATAGCCCATGGGGTCGCAAAGAGTCAGACATGATGAGTGACTTTAACTTCACTTCAATTCAACCAAAGCAATGAGTGTGAGAGAATGAAAAAAGAAGCAAGTGTAAATTTCTAACTAAAATCTATTAAAACAGGGATACATCCTGCAAAATATTTGTATAATGATAGATATATTTATAAAACATGTTTTTATCAATTTGGTAAATGCTTTGTTATTATTTTAAATGAAATGATATATTTATTTTAAATTTTGAAATTGTAATGTATAATATTATATATGTCAATAAGTGTATGTTTTAAGAGTGTAAAAGGGTTTCAGGATAAAATGTTTGAGAACTACTGTACACTATAAATTGGGTATTCAATTTTCAATCCTAGTTAGAATTTAACTATATGCACTAAAACTGAACTTTTCCAGTCCTGTGGCCAATGTTGAGTTTTCCAAACTTGCTGACATATTGACTACAGCACTTTCACAGCATCATCTTTCAGGATTTGAAATATCTCAACTGGAATTCCAACACCTCCACTAGCTTTTTTTGTAGCGATGCATTCTAAGGCCCACTTAAGTTCACATTCCAGGATATCTGGCTCTAGGTGAGTGATCACACCATCGTGATTATCTTGGTCATGAAGATCTTTTTTGTACAGTTCTTCTGTGTATTTTGCCACCTCTTCTTAATATCTTCTGCTTCTGTTAGGTCCATACCATTTCTGTCCTTTATCAAGCCCATCTTTGCATGAAATGTTCCCTTGGTATCTCTAGTTTTCTTGAAGAGATCTCTAGTCTTTCCCATTCTGTTGTTTTCCTATATTTCTTTGTATTGTTTGCTGAGGAAGGCTTTCTTATCTCTTCTTGCTATTCTTTGGAACTCTGCATTCAGATGCTTATATTTTTCCTCTTCTCCTTTGCTTTTGCTTCTCTTCTTTTCACAGCTCTTTGTAAGACCTCCCCAGATAGCCATTTTGCTTTTTTGCACTTCTTTTTCATGGGGATTGTCTTGATCCCTGAGGCAGACGAACCAGAGATCAAATTGCCAACATCCGCTGGATCATGTGAAAAGCAAGAGAGTTCCAGAAAAACATCTGTTTCTGATTTCTTGACTATACCAAAGCCTTTGACTGTGTGGATCACAATAAACTATGGGAAATTCTGACAGAGATGGGAATACCAGACCACCTGATCGGCCTCTTGAGAAACCTATATGCAGGTCAGGAAGCAACAGTTAGAACTGGACATGGAACAACAGACTGGTTCCAAATAGGAAAAGGAGTATGTCCAGGCTGTATATTGTCGCCCTGCTTATTTAACTTACACGCAGAGTACATCAGGAGAAACGCTAGGCTGGAAGAAACACAAGCTGGGATCAAGATTGCCAGGAGAAATATCAATAACCTCAGATATGCAGATGACACCACCCTTATGGCAGAAAGTGAAGAGGAACTAAAAAGCCTCTTGATGAAAGTGAAAGAGGAGAGTGAAAAAGTTAGCTTAAAGTTCAACATTCAGAAAACGAAAATCATGGCATCTAGTCCCATCACTTCATGGGAAATAGATGGGGAAGCAGTGGAAACAGTGGCTGACTTTGTTTTTTTGGGCTCCAAAATCACTGCAGATGGTGACTATAGCTATGAAATTAAAAGACGCTTACTCCTTGGAAGAAAAGTTATGACAAACCTAGATAGCATATTCAAAAACAGAGACATTACTTTCCAACAAAGGTCCGTCTAGTCAAGGCTATGGTTTTTCCAGTAGTCATGTATGCATGTGAGAGTTGGACTGTGAAGAATGCTGAGCACCAAAGAATTGATGCATTTGAACTGTGGTGTTGGAGAAGACTCTTGAAAGTCCGTTGGACTGCAAGGAGATCCAACCAGTCCATTCTAAAGGAGATCAGTCCTGGGTGTTCTTTGGAAGGAGTGATGTTAAAGCTGAAACTCCAGTACTTTGGCCATCTCAGGTGAAGAGTTGATTCGTTGGAAAAGACTCTGATGCTGGGAGGGATTGGGGGCAGGAGGAGAAGGGGACGACAGAGGATGAGATGGCTGGATGGCATCACCAACTCAATGGACGTGAGTTTGAGTGAACTCCAGGGGTTAGTGATGGACAGGGAGGCCTGGCATGCTGCAATTCATGGGGTCGCAAAGAGTCAGACACGACTGAATGACTGATCTGAACTGAAAGACACTAGTCAAATAGCCATTGGTGAATACTCAGATAAAGATTTGAATGTGCTAATGACCCCACAAAGAGTTTTAAAATCCTTTAGGTACTGGGAAGTCAGCTTCTATAGTTTCTTTAAAATTTTTTCTGGAGTGGACTTAAAATGTGAACACTAAAGACACCTAGATATCTTGATAAAATTTATAGAAATGATTATGTAATTGGTGAATTCATGCATAAATAACTTCTTCATCTTGAATTGCTTCACCCAGAGATTCTTTCCTTAATTAATTATTTTAAAAATTAATTTGTTTATTTTAATTGGAGGCTAATTACTTTACAATATTGTAGTGATTTTTGCCATACTTTGACATGAATCAGGGTATACATGAGTCCCCCATCCTCAATCCCCCTCCCACCTCCTTCCCCATTCCATCAGTCAGCTTTGTCCCAGTGCATCAAACATGGACTGATGATATATTTCACATATGATAATATACATGTTTCAATGATATTCTCTCAAATCATCCCACCCTCGCCTTCTCCCAGAATCCAAAAGTCTGTTCTTTACATCTGTGTCTCTTTTGCTGTCTCGCATACAGGGTCATTGTTACCGTCTTTCTACATTCCATATATATGTGTTAATGTACTGTATTTGTGTTTTTCTGACTTACTTCACTCTGTATAATAGGCTCTAGTTTCATCCACCTCATTAGAACTAGTTCAAATTCATTCTTTTTAATAGCTGAGTAATATCCTGTTGTGCATATGTACCACAGCTTTCTTATCCATTTGTCTGCCAATGGACATCTAGGTTGCTTCCATGTCCTGGCTATTGTAAACAGTGCTATGATAAGCATTGGCGTACACATGTCTCTTTCAATTCTGGTTTCCCTGGTGAATATGCCCAGCAGTGGGGTTGCTCCGCCATATGGCAGTTCTATTTCCCGTTTTTTAAGGAATCTCTAGACTGTTCTCCATAGTGGCTGTACTAGTTTGCATTCCCATCAACAGTGTAAGAGGTTTTCTTTTCTCCGCACCCTCTCCAGCATTTATTGTTTGTAGACTTTTTGATAGCAGCCATTCTGACCACTGTGAGATGGTACCTCATTGTGGTTTTGATTTGCATTTCTCTGATAATGAATGATGTTGACCATCTTTTCATGTGTTTGTTAGCCATCTGCATGTCTTCTTTGGAGAAATGTCTGCTCAGTTCTTGGGCCCATTTTTTGATTGAGTTGTTTATTTTTCTGGTATTGAGCTGCATGAGCTGCTCGTATATTTTTGAGATTAAGTCTTTGTGCTATTATTTTCTCCCATTCTGAAGGCTGTCTTTTCACCTTGCTTAGAGTTTCCTTCGTTGTGCAAAAGCTTTTGAGTTTAATTAGGTCCCATTTGTTTATTTTTGCTTTTATTTCTAGTACTCTGTGATGTGGGTCATAGAGGATCCTGCTTTGATTTATGTCAGAGAGTATATTGCCTATTTTTGATCTAGGAATTTTATAGTTTCTGGTCTTATGTTTAGATCTTTAATCAATCATGAGCTTATTTGTGTGTATGGTGTTAGAAATTGTTCTAGTTTCATTCTTTTACAGTTGGTTGACCAGTTTTCCCAGCACCACTTGTTAAAGAGATTGTCTTTTCTTCATTGTATTTTTGTGTCCTTTATCAAAGATAAGGTGCCCATAGGTGTGTGGATTTATCTCTGGGCTTTCTATATTGTTCCATTGATCTATATTTCTGTCTTTGCGCCAGTACCATACTGACTTGAGGACTGTAGCTTTGCAGTATAATTTGAAGTTAGGCAGGTTGATTCCTCAGTTCCATTATTTTTTACATATTCCAATTCTACTCTAGCCAATTGTATTAGAGATTAGGAGGCAGTGACGCAAATTTAACCTCAGTCATTTGATAGTCTTTGTTTCTTTGACCTGTAATTTAATGCTTGTGTTCCAGAATGGTGGAGCTAGCATGCTCTACTCTAAGAAGCCAGTGTAAGATACAGCAATGATATTCTTAGAGGGAATATGGACTTTGAGGCAGTTGGTTTCTGAAACCTCTAGTGAACTAAGAAAGTAAGATAAACCAAGTGCTGAGATCATGAAATACTATTCTAACTTTAATTTATTTCCCTGAAATTTTTATTTGTCTTTTTATCTGTGTTTTAAGTGATGTGTGTGGCCTCTTAGCTTGGTCATTTGCATATGCTTTGGTGAATTTATTTTCTTTATTATCTTTTGGTTTAAAAGTTTAAGATGCTTTGAACTTGATCTTTACCAGTGTATAACATCTCATCAGCACTTTCCAAAGAGAAGAAAACATTTACATGATCTCTGGTAGTTGTTACAGTATGACATTTATATAGAGACAAAATGTATTTATAGGTGATTTTGGTGTGAGGAGTGATAAAACTGAAAGTGAGGAAAGGCAAATTATTTTTCTTACTGTAACCTTATTTCTGGTTGTAGTTATTGTTGTTCAGTCACTAAGTCATGTCTGACTCTTTGCGACCCCATGGACTGCAGCATGCCAGGGTCTTCTTTCCTCCACTATCAGAGTGTGCTCAAATTCATGTCCATTGAGCTGGTGATGCTATCAAAACATCTCATCCTCTGCTGCCCTCTTCTTCTGCCTTCAATCTTTTCAGCACGAGGGTCTTTACTAGTGAGTTGGTTCTTCATATATGGTGGCCAAAGTACTGGAGCTTCAGCTTTAATATCAGTCCTTCCAATGAACGGTCAGGGTTGATTTCCTTTAGGATTGATTGGTTTGATCTCCTTGCAGTCCAGAGGACTCTCACGAGTCTTCTCCAACACCACAATTTCAAAGTATCAAATCTTTGGTGTTCAGCCTTCTTTTAGGCACAAGTCTCACGTTTGTACATGACTGCTGGAAAAACCATAGCTTTGCCTACACAGACCTTTGACAGAAAACTGAGTGAGTATGTTAGTCGCTCAGGCATGTCTAACTTTTTATGAACCCATGCATTGGGGCATGCCAGGCTTCTCAGTCCATGGGATTTTCCAAGCAACAATACTGGAGTGGGTTGCCATGCACTTCTCCAGGGGATCTTCCCAAGCCAGGGATTGAACCCAGGTCTCTTACATTTCAGGAAGATTGCTTACCATCTGAACCACTAGGGAAGCTTTTTTATATTCTCTCTAGACTTGTGTCTTACTACAATATAATATTTTCTCATTATAAACTGTGAATGATCAAATGTTAACAGATTGAGTGATTAAATATGTATATCCTTCCCTGTCTTACTTATTCATTTCTAAAATTCTTGACTATCTATCTGTATCTCAATGTATTATTTGATCTATATTTATAGTAACTATCAGAGTAATCCAAGTCTATGCCACAATGAGTAATGCTGAAGAAGCTGAAGTTGAACGGTTCTATGAAGACCTACAAGACCTTTTAGAACTAACACCCCAAAAAGATGTCCTTTAAATTATAGGGGACTGGAATGCAAAAGTAGGAAGTCAAGAAACACCTGGAGTAACAGGCAAATTTGGCCTTGGAATACGGAATGAAGCAGGGCAAAGACTAATAGAGTTTTGCCAAGAAAATGCACTGGTCATAGCAAACACCCTCTTCCGAAGACACAAGAGAAGACTCTACACGTGGACATCACCAGATGGTCAACACCGAAATCAGATTGATTATATTCTTTGAAGCCAAAGATGGAGAATCTCTATACAGTCAACAAAAACAAGACCAGGAGCTGACTGTGGCTCAGATCATGAACTCCCTATTGCCAAATTCAGACTTAAATTGAAGAAAGTAGGGAAAACTACTAGAAAATTCGGGTATGACCTAAATCAAATCCCTTATGATTATACAGTGGAAGTGAGAAATGGATTTAATGGACTAGATCTGATAGATAGAGTGCCTGATGAACTATGGGATGAGGTTTCTGACATTGTCCAGGAGACAGGGATCAAGACCATCCCTATGGAAAAGAAATGCAAAAGTCAAAGTGGTTTTCTGGGGAAGTCTTACAAAGAGCTGTGAAAAGAAGAGAAGTGAAAAGCAAAGGAGAAAAGGAAAAATATAAGCATCTGAATGTAGAGTTCCAAAGAATAGCAAGAAGAGATAAGAAAGCCTTCTTCAGTGATCAATGCAACGAAATAGAGGAAAACAACAGAATGGGAAAGACTAGGGATCTCTTCAAGAAAATTAGAGATACAAAGGGAACATTTCATGGGAAGATGGGCTTGATAAAGGACAGAAATGGTATGGACCTAACAGAAGCAGAAGATATCAAGAAGAGGTGGCAAGAATACACAGAATAACAGTAAAAAAAAAAAAAAAAAAAAAAAAACTTCACAAACCAGATAATCATGATGGTGTGATCACTCACCTAGAGCCAGACATCCTGAAATGCGAAGCCAAGAGGGCCTTAGAAAGCATCACTATGAACAAAGCTAGTGGAGGTGATGGAATTCCAGTATCAGGATTTCAAATCCTGAAAGATGATGCTGTGAAAGTGTTGCACTCAGTATGCCAGCAAATTTGGAAAACTCAGCAGAGGCCACAAGACTGGAAAAGGTCAGTTTTCATTCCAATCCCAAAGAAAGGCAATGCCAAAGAATGCTCCAACTACCACACAATTGCACTCATCTCACACGCTAGTAAAGTAATGCTTAAAATTCTCCAAGCCAGGCTTCAGCAATACATGAACCGTGAACTTCCTGATGTTCAAGCTGGTTTTAGAAAAGTCAGAGGAACGAAAGACCAAATTGCCAACATCCACTGGATCATGGAAAAAGCAAGAGAGTTCCAGAAAAACATCTATTTCTGCTTTATTGACTATACCAAAGGCTTCGTGTGGATCACAATAAACTGTTGAAAATTCTGAAACAGATGGGAATACTGGACCACGTGATTTGCCTCTTGATAAATTTGTATGCAGGTCAGGAAGCAACAGTTAGAACTGGACAGGGACCAACAGACAGGTTCCAAATAGGAAAAGGAGTACGTCAAGGCTGTATATTGCCACCCTGCTTATTTAACTTATATGCATCATGGGAAACGCTGGGCTGGAAGAAGCACAAGCTGGAAACAAGATTGCCGGGAAAAATATCAATAACCTCAGATATGCAGATGACACCACCCTTATGACAGAAAGTGAAGAGGAACTAAAAAGCCTCTTTTTGAAGGTGAAAGAGGAGAGTGAAAGAGTTGGCTTAAAGTTCAGCATTCAGAAAATGATGATCATGGCATTTGGTCCCATCACTTCATGGGAAATATTTCGGGGAATAGTGGAAACAGTGTCAGACTTTAGTTTTCTGGGCTCCAAAATCACTGCAGATGGTGATTGTAACCATGAAAGTAAAAGACACTTACTCCTTGGAAGGAAAGTTATGACCAACCTAGATAGCATATTCAAAAGCAGAGACATTACTTTGCCAACAAAGGTATGTCTAGTCAAGGCTATGGTTTTTCCAGTGGTCATGTATAGATGTGAGAGTTGGACTGTGAAGAAAGCTGAGCATGGAGGAATTGATGCTTTTGAACTGTGGTGTTGGAGAAGACTCTTGAGAGTCCCTTGGACTGCAAGGAGATCCAGTCAGTCCATTCTGAAGGAGATCAGCCCTGGGATTTCTTTGGAAGTAATGATGGTGAAGCTGAAACTCCAGTACTTTGGCCGCCTCATGTGAAGAGGTGACTCATTGGAAAAGACTCTGATGCTGAGAGGGATTGGGGGCAGGAGGAGAAGGGGACGACAGAGGATGAGATGGCTGCATGGCATCACTGACTTAATCGATGTGAGTCTGAGTGAACTATGGGAGTTGGTGATGGACAGGGAGGCCTGGCGTGCTGCAGTTCATGGGGTCGCAAAGAGTCGGACACGTCTGAGTGACTGAACTGAAAGGCTAAAATTGAGACTTGCTTTTATGTTTAATTTAGGTTGATATTAATATGAATTCCATTTGTTCTTAAATGCTATAAAGAACATTGTACATTTCATATTCATAAAAAAGCATACTTTAATTTCACATTTAGTCATTATCATTTCATTAAAATTATTAATGGTATCTTTAATTCATATTCAACCATGAAATTATGTAATACTCTATTGTGTAGCTAAGAATTTGCTTTATACTGTCCATCAGTCCACTGGAAAATCTCTACTCAAGGACTATGGCATCCACAATTGCTTCCTAAGTACTACACACTATGGAACCCATTATTGTCCTGTGAAGATGATTTTACACTTGTTGTTGGGCCTGTGTTTCTAAGATGATTTTCAGTAATCTTATTTCATCCTGAGAGCAGAAAATGGAATTTTCTATTAGTTCAAATGTACATAAATGCACATAGTTATTATGAGGTATTAGTATGAGGTATTCACTTTTCACTTTCATGCATTGGACAAGGAAATGACAACCCACTTCAGTGTTCTTGCCTTGAATCCCAGGGATAGGGGAGCCTAGTGGGCTACCATCTATAGGGTTACACAGAGTTGGACACGACTGAAGTGACTTAGCAGCAGCAGCAACAGCAGAATGAGGTATTAGATCTGACAGATAAAGTGCCTGAAGAATATGGCCAGAGGCTCATAGTATAGGAGGTGGTGATCAAAACCATCCCCAAACAAAAAATGCAAAAGGCAAAATGGTGGTCTGATGAAGCCTTACCAATAGCTGAGAAAAGAATAGAAGCTAAAGGCAAAGGCAAAAAAGAAAGATATACCAATATGAACACAGAGTTACAAAGAATACCAAGCAGAGATAAGAAAGCCTTCCTAAGTGATCAGTGCAAAGAAATAGAGGAAAACAATAGAATGGAAAAGACTAGAGATCTTTGTCGGGAGCGCATTAGGCATTACTGACAAAATGGAGGCACGGCCCCAACCCCTGCTCCTCATCTCACAAGCACGGCCCAGGAATGAAGGAGTTAGGCCTTGTGATTCTGACTTGTTCTTTCCTTTCTTCGGTTGAGTTGGCTGGAAAGAATGTTAAGGTGCTTGAGAGAAACATGAGAAAGCACAAAGCTTTCTGCAGTTGTGCCCATAAAATAATCTGTAAAGTAACCATTGACATTTGTTCAAGGATCTTTACAAAGAATGTTCCAGGATGAGCATGTAGGCCACAGCTTGAGGTCATGGGAAGGATTGTTTTCTGAGACCTGTTTGTGAGGGAAATATTTATGGCAAAAGAAGTTTGCTGAGTTTAGTGTTTAGGAATAATTAAGAATAGCTAGAAGCCCCCCCCCCCTTTTTTTTTTTTTTTGAGAAGGCAATGGCACCCCACTCCAGTACTCTTGCCTGGAAAATCCCATGGATGGAGGAGCCTGGAAGACTGCAGTCCATGGGGTCGCTGAGGGTTGGACACAACTGAGCAACTTCACTTTCACTTTTCGCTTTCATGCATTGGAGAAGGAAATGGCAACCCACTCCAGTGTTCTTGTCTGGAGAATCCCAGGGATGGGGGAGCCTGGTGGGCTGCCGTCTATGGGGTCTCACAGAGTCAGACATGACTGAAGCGACTTAGCAGCAGCAGCAGGAGAAGGCTTTTTAGGAGATAGTGATCTTAAGATGCTAGGGGCAAACAGGATTTAGAAAGATAAGAAATAAACTGAGGAATGGAGCATGAGTTCCAATGTAATCACAAGTTAAGTATAGGACACATAAGACAAAGTAGATAATAGATAGTAAAGCCAATTCTGAGAGAATCCCTGAAGCAGGGACTCTGTTTTTAGGACAACAATGATTTCTGGAGACAGTAAATCTGGGTGGGGGAAACTAAAAATGTCAAACCTCTGACCTAATGCTTTTGTCAAAGTATAAAAGAGAACCTGAAGCTTGAAATAAACATGTAGTTCCGTACTATGAGTCAGAGGCTACATCATCGTCTGCTGACACTGCTCACCCCTGCAGGCTGATTCCCTGCCTGCTGGAGCTGGACTCCAGCAAGTGGCGCCTGAACAGGGGGCATCTGAAGGGTAAGTAACTTCGTGACTGCAACACGGAGAAGTTAGGATTTTACCTGTGGGTGCCCAGCACCCATCTGCAGTTTAGGCAGGATGAGGAGGGTACAGAAGTAATAAGAATATTCTCTAGAAAAATGGGTCTCTCTGCATCCAAGAATAGACAAATGTTTATTGAAATATTACTTCACATGTTAGCCCATAGAGGCATTAAAGTAAGCACTGGAAGACTGTCTAAATTCCTAATTTTTGTCCAAGAGCAATGTCCATGGTTTCTTGAGGAGGGTACCGTAAATCTAGAAACCTGGAGTAAGGTTGGAGATCATTTACATTTGTTTTATACTTTACATGGGCCAGAAAATGTTCCTGTAGATGCTTTTGCTCTGTGGAATATGATTAGGGACGTCCTGGACCCTCAGCATGAAGCTGTTAGACAGCCCATGGGAGAGGCTACAGAGGTGGATGGTGGGTCTCCGCCTTCTGTGCACATCATTCTTTCTGCCACTGACAAAAAAAAAAAAAAAAGAGGGAGACTGTGCTCTACCTCCGGAGGAGAGGGAGGATTTGAAGGATGCTGTAGCTGGGCACCCTAGCGAGGCCCCTCCTCCTCTACGTAAACCTTTAAAAATGTATCCATCACTTTCTGATTTACGACATTCGCTGCTGCCTCTGTTTGCACCTCCCAGGGCCCAGGAGTTCTCCACTTCGCCCCCAAAGCCTCCCAGAGCATTGCCTGAGGCTGAGGAAGATAAAGAGTTTTCTGAAACAAAGGAGCTTTTGAAGCAGATGCATGCACAATATATAGAGCCTGCTCCTTGGAGAAAACCCCCTCAGGGGGGTCTCACCCAGGCTATTAAAAAAACTTAATCATAATGGAAACAATTCTACAAATAAAAAGTGTTTCTCTTGTGGCCAAATGGGGCATTTTTGCTGACAATGTCCTGCCAAGCAGGGACAACAAGCCGTGCCAATACAGACTAAAACTAACCCTCCAAAGACACATTGCCCCCAATGCCAGAAGGTGTGTCATTGGGCAAAAGACTATAGATCTAAATTCCATAAGGATGGAAGTAATTTTTCCCAGTTTCAGGGAAATGGGCAGCAGGAGCAGCCCTGGCGCCAAACAGCAATAGGGGCAATAGCATTAAATCCCTTTGTTCCATCTCAGAACTCCTCAGAGCAACCCCAGGTAGCACAAGACTGGACCTCAGTTTCACCACTTCAACAATATTAACCACTGATGTGGTTAATAACTACTCTGATTCCAACAGGAGTGGCTGGTTCCCTGCCTGAGGGCATTTTGGTCTTGTGCTAGGGAATAGCTCAGCTCTCTCTCCAAGGAATTTCGGTAGTGCTTGGTGTAGTAGATTCTGATTATACTGGGGAAATTAAAGTTTTTGTCTCACCACCTGCCAAAACTGTGCAAATTAATAAAGGTCAAAGAATAGCACAGCTTTTGCTTTTACCTTATTATAAGACAAGAAGAACCTTGTCTTCTCAAGATAGGAGCCTCAGAGGATTTGGATCTAGTGACCTAGCCTTTTGGGTGCAGGAAGTTATAGCTTCAAGGCCTTTGAAAGATCTTTTAATTCAAGGAAATAGAATATCAGGGCTGTTGGATACTGGAGCAGATGTCTCTTACATTTCTGGAAAAGATTGGCCCTCATCCTGGCCGACACGTTTGACCAATCCCGGCTTGGTAGGAATAGGGTCAGTGCCCTCAGTTGCTAAGAGCTCACAAATTTTGACATGGTCAGATGAGAAGGGGAAACAAGGTACCTTTTGTCCATATGTGATTCCTTCACTACCTTTTTATTTATGGGGGAGAGATATATTATCTCAAATGAGAATGCTTTTATACAGCCCAGATGAAAAGGTTACTGACCAAATGCTGCAAATGAGGTATAATCCTGACAAGGGGCTTGGTAAAGATCAGCAGGGAATTGTTTCTCCATTAGAAACAGTTCCTAACAAGAATAGAAAATGTTTAGGATATTCAAGATTGCCGGGAGAAATAGCAATAACCTGAGATATGCGGATGACACCATCCTTATGGCAGAAAGTGAAGAGGAACTAAAAGCCTCTTGATGAAAGTGAAAGAGGAAAGTGAAAAAGTTGGCTTAAATCTCAACATTCAGAAAATGAAGATCATGGCATCCGGTCCCATCACTTCATGGGAAATAGATGAGGAAACACGGGAAACAGTGTCAGACTTTCTTTTTTTTGGGGGGGGGGGCGGGCTCCAAAATCACTGCAGATGGTGACTGCAGCCATGAAATTAAAAGATGCTTACTCCTTGGAAGGAAAGTTATGACCAACCTAGATAGCATATTGAAAAGCAGAGACATTACTTTGCCAACAAAGGTTCGTCTAGTCAAGGCTATGGTTTTTCCTGTGGTCATGTATGGATGTGAGAGTTGGGCTGTGAAGAAGGCTGAATGCCAAAGAATTGATGCTTTTGAACTGTGGTGTTGGAGAAGACTCTTGAGAGTCCTTTGGACTGCAAGGAGATCCAACCAGTCCATTCTGAAGGAGATCAGCCCTGGGATTTCTTTGGAAGGAGTGATGCTAAAGCTGAAACTCCAGAACTTTGGCCACCTCATGCAAAGAGTTGACTCATTGGAAAAGACTCTGATGCTGGGAGGGATTGGGGGCAGAAGGAGAAGGGGACAGAGGATGAGATGGCCGGATGACATCACTGACTCGATGGTCGTGAGTCTGAGTGAACTCCGAGAGTTGGTGATGGACAGGGAGGCCTGGCATGCTGCAATTCATTGGGTCACAAAGAGTTGGACATGACTGAGCGACTGAACTGAACTGAAGGATATTCAAATTTATCCTAGAGGCTGTTGCTCTTGCTGCCAACCCTATTACCTGGAAATCTGATGATCCGGTATGGGTGGAGTAATGGCCCTTAACAGCTGAAAAGCTGCAGGCAGCTGAGGATTTAGTTATGGAACAACTGGCTGCTGGCCATATAGAGCCTTCTAATAGCTCCTGGAATACTCCCATTTTTGTCACTAAGAAGAAATCAGGAAAATGGAGGTTGTTACAAGATTTACGAGCTATAAACACAACTATGGAAGACATGGGCACCCTTCAGCCAGGTCTCCCTTCCCCAGTAGCTGTGCATTTTCAATATAATGTGATAGTTATAGATCTACAGGGTTGTTTCTTTATCATCCCCCTGGCTGTTCAGGATTGTAAAAAGTTTGCTTTCAGTCTCCCTTCAGCTAATTTTAAACAGCCCTATAGAAGGTTTCAATGGAAGGTTTTGCCTCAGGGAATGAAAAATAGTCCCATCTTGTGTCAGAAATTTGTGGATCAAGCTGTGCAGAATGTTTGAAGAAGGTATAAAGATCTATATTTGATACATTATATGGATGATATTTTGGCTGCCCATAAGGATAGAACCTTGTTGCAACAAATCTTATCTGAATTGATTGAGGCCTTGGAAGACTGGGGTTTAAAGATAGCTCCAGAAAAGATACAAGTAAATCCTCCTTTCTCTTATTTAGGGAGGGTGTTAAATACCCATACTGTGAGTCATGCCCCTTTGCAGCTGCAGAGAGATGGTTTACTAACTTTAAATGATTTCCAGAAATTATTAGTGGATATTAATTGGATATGCCCACATTTAAGACTGACCACTGCAGATTTAAAGCCTTTGTTTGATTGCTTAAAGGTGACCCTAATCCCAGTTCTAAGAGAAAATTGACTAGTGAGGCTCTTGTTAAAGTGGATGAGGCTTTGAATGATCAGTTAATTAGGATTAATATTACCAGAGGATGGGATTTAATTATTCTCGCCACAGAACATACACCCACAGGATGCTTGTGGCAAGACTGCCTATTGGAATGGCTCCATCTACAAGTGACCCCAAGAAAAACAGTTTTGTCTTAGCTCAGCTTGGTGGCACAATTAATTATAAAAGGTAGAAAAGGAAGTGTGGAACTTTTTGGAAAGGAAGTAACAAATATAGTGATTCCATTCAATAATGATCAACTGCAATTTCTTTTACAAAATAGTGGTGATTGGCAAGTTACCCTGATAGATTCAGGGGTCAAGTTTTGTTTTATTTGCCCTCAAGCCCTCTATTTCATTTTCTGAAAACACATTCTGTGATTTTTCTGAAGAAATTTTCTATTCAACATTTGGAAGGGGCAATTTTAGTTTTCACAGATGGTTCTTCTAATGGTAAAGCAGTCACAATTATTAATAGAAAATCCCACATTCAGGTAACTGAAGAGACATCTGCCCAGAGAGCTGGGTTGAGAGCAGTTATTTGGGCTTTTCAACATTTGAAAGACCATACCTTCAATCTTTTGACTGACTCCTGATATATTGTAGGGTTGTTTCCTCGTATTGAGACTGCTAATATTCCAGAAAATAAGACTACCATCTTCTCTTTGTTATTTGATTTACAGAAGGAGATTAAGCATAGAGATAAGAAATATTTTGTAGGACATATTAGAGCCCATTCCAGGTTGTCTGGCCCTTTACATGAAGGAAATGCTTTGGCAGATGCACTTACTAAAGTCATTGCTTTAAATTTACATGAAAAGATTGACAAGGCCAAAAATTCTCACAAAATTCACCATCAAAATGCAGCTGGTTTAAGGTATGAATTTCGTATCCCTAGGGAGGCAGCTAGACAAATAGTTATGTCCAAATTGCCCAATATCTAATCCACCTCTACCATTAGGAGTAAATCCCCAAGGCCTTAGGCCTAATGCTCTCTGGAAAATGGAATTAACTCATACCCTTTGGAAAACTGTCCTTTGTGCATGTTACCGTGAATACCTTTTCTCATGTTATTATAGCCTCTGCTAGATCAGGTGAAGCAGTAAAATATGTAATTCAGTACTTGTTTCAGTGCTTTTCCCAAATAGGACTCCCTGAACAGATAAAAACAGATAATGCACCAGCTTATACTTCTGCTGCTTTTAGGAGATTTTGTCAACAATTTTCTATAATTCATTCAACAGTAATACCTTATAATCCCCAAGGCCAAGCCATAGTAGAAAGGGCACACTGATTAAAAAATCAGATAGTTAAATTAAGGCAGGGAGAATTTAAGTATTCCTCTCCACATCATGTTCTACACCATGCTTTGTTTGTAATTAATCATTTAAACTTGGACACACAGGGCCAGACTGCAATGATGAGACACTGGATTCCTGAAGGGGCTACGACTTGGCCCCTGGTCAAGTGGAAGGACCTCCTTACCAGAGCATGGAAAGGGCCAGATATGCTGTTAACTTGCAGGAGAGGGTAGGCTTGTGTGTTTCCACAGGATTCCATTTCTCCTGTATGGGTTCCTGACAGACTGATTCGACATGTCCTGTCCCATGAGATTTCTGGAGTCCTGGAGGGACTGAGGGAAGATGGGGAGATGAGAAGCTCGTCGAGTCCAGACCTGAGGGAGCCAAGGAGAAGCTGAAGGGCGAGTGACCCTTCAAATGAGGCTTCACTGCTAGTACATCGCTTCAGGCACCTGGTGCTTCAGAAGAGACATGCTGATGGAGTCCAGCTTTATTCTGCTCCATCTTGTTGCCGTCATTGTACTCAAACAACCACCTCCAGCATGGTGCCAACTTGGGGCCAGCTGAAATATATCACTCAGCAGGCTGAAGAATTAATAGAAAGGGGAAAACATGAGGCCACTCCTATGGTATGTTTGTGGCTGTGTTTGCTGTGTTGGCTTCTCAGCCGAGGCCCTCCAGCACAGAAAAAGTTCATTGGGCCTATTTGCCTAATCCACCTTCTTTTCAGCCTGTTGATTGGATGAATGAGCCCATTCGTGTTTTTGTTAATGATACTCATCTTTTGGGCAGGGCTTCCATCTATCCTAATAATGCTAAAACAGTGGTCAGCTTTCCCCTCAATTTTTCAGGTGTATCCGTTTATCCACCTATTTGTTTTTCCATACCTTCCTCCTTACAAGGATCAGCTCCGGTTTTGAATGGATGTGTTAGCAGTTCCTTGAAAGGCAAGCTTACTGACTCTCCGAGAAACAATGGCAAGAGAGATTTTTGGTCCTTACAGGTGCTGATGCTGGGGGTGCAAGAAAAACTATATGATGCCATAAAACAGGCAGCCCCTCATTTAAAGGACTTTCTGAGCTGTGCACTCCCCACTCCAGATTCTGATGAACAAGGACTACAGGCCTGGGAAAGCATAAGCAGAATTTCTGGCTTTCCTCGTTGGAAAGAATGTGGAAAAGAATGCATGTTCTCCATAAAGTTATCTATTCCCATTGTTGCCACCAGACATTTTCTGACCGAATGGGGATGCCCCTATCTTTTGAATCAAAGATTGAACTTGACTTTTGAAGAACCTTATAGATTCATATGGAATGATTCATTCATCCCTTATCCTTTAGCAATTACTAGGTGGCATGTTAATGGATGGGTTCCTCCTTTAGTGAGTTTTGATGGAACAGGTCCCATGCAGCCTGAATTATGGAGAGCATTGGCTGCTATTGCACTTGTGGTTTTACATAGACCTTTAAGTGAACAAAGATAAATTGTATGGGCCTACATGCATTCTCCCTATGCCTTTTTGTTGGCCAGAAATTGGAATGATTTGGGAGTTTTTGAAGGAGAAACTGTTTATAATGTCGAATGTGTGGATTGTTTTATATCAAATTGTGTTGATGGGAATGATTATAGTAATTATAAGGCTGTGATGATTGTAAAGCAACCACCATATTTGATGGTTCCTGTGAAATTAGAGGGACAATGGTTTGATGATTATGCATTGAACGTTTTGTATGAACTTAATGGCCTAATTTCTCAACCTAAGAGATTCATTACAGCTCTGATTGTGGGAATAACTGCCTTGATTTCCATAATTGCTTCAGTTACAGTTCCTGCTGTTGCCCTGTCAAAAGAAGTGCATACTGCCTCGTTTGTCAATCAGCTATCCAAAAATGTCTCTTACTACATAGGAAATTATAGGTAGGAAAATAGAAAATAAGGTCAATGCTTTAGAAGAAGAAGTCCTGCTTATAGGACAAGAAATTACAAATTAAAAAATTAAGTTGTCTTTAAGGTGCCATGCTGAATTTAAATGGATATATTATCCCTCTATAAGTGAATGATTCTGCACATTCTTGGGAACACATTAGGAATCATATTTTAGGCGACTGGAATCATTCAGATTTTAGTATTGATATTTATAAGTTACATCAGGATATTCAGACTATGAAGTGGGTGGAGTCTGACTTTTCCTCTCAATGGCTTTTTATTTCCCTTTTTAAAAATCTGGAGGGGTATCTTTCCCATGGATCCTTTTTTACAATAGTGATTAACGCAGCCATGTGTTATTATGCCTGTTGATTCTGATTTGTATTAGCCCTGTGTCTTTTCAGAATACTCAACTGAAGTGTTTCTGCTTTATCTACTGAGTTTCATACTTATGCTCTAAAAAAATAAGAAAGGGGGAGATGTCAGGTGCCATGTTAGGCATTACTGACAAAATGGAGGCATGGCCCCAACCCTCTCGCCTTATCTCACAGGCAAGGTCCCAGGATGGAGTTAGGCCTTGTGATTCGGACTTGTTCTTTCCTTTCTTTGGTTGAGTTGGCTTGAAAGAATGTTAAGATTGTTGAGAGAAGCGTGAGAAAGCACAAAGCTTTCTGCAGTTGTGCACAGAAAATAATCTATAAAGTAACCATTGACATTTGTTCAAGGATCTTTACAAAGAATGTTCCAGGATGAGCACATAGGCCACAGCTTGAGGTCATGGGAAGGATTGTTTTCTGAGACCTGTTTGTGAGGGAAATATTTATGGCAAAAGAAGTTTGCTGAGTTTAGTGTTTAGGAATAATTAAGAATAGCTAGAAGCCTTTTTAGGAGATAGTAATCTTAAGATTACTCACTGACCTAAAGCTAGACATCTTGGAATGTGAAGTCAAGAGGGCCTTAGAAACCATCACTACAAACAAAGCTAGTGGAGATGATGGAATTCCAGTTGAGCTATTTCAAATCCTGAAAGATGATGCTGTGAAAGTGCTGCACTCAATATGCAAGCAAATTTGGAAAACACAGCAGTGCCCACAGGACTGGAAAAGGTCAGTTTTCATTCCCATCCCAAAGAAAGGCAATGCCAAAGAATGCTCAAACTACTGCACAATTGCACTCATCTCACACGCTAGTAAAGTAATGCTCAAAATTCTCCAAGCCAGGCTTCAGCAATATGTGAACTGTGAACTTCCTGATGTTCAAGCTGGTTTTAGAAAAGGCAGAGGAACCAGAGATCAAATTGCCAACATCCGCTGGATCATGGAAAAAGTAAGAGAGTTCCAGAAAAACATCTGCTTTATTGACTATGCCAAAGCCTTTGACTGTATGGATCACCATAAACTGTTGAAAATTCTGAAAGAGCTGGGAATCCCAGACCACCTGACCTGCCTCTTGAGAAATCTGTATGCAGGTCTGGAAGCAACAGTTAGACCTGGACATGGAACAACAGACTGGTTCCAAATAGGAAAAGGAGTAAGACTGACTCGATGGACGTGAGTCTGAGTGAACTCCGGGAGTTGGTGATGGACAGGGTGGCCTGGTGTGCTGCGATTCATGGGGTCGCAAAGAGTCGGACACAACTCAGCGACTGAACTGAACTGAATCTTAAGATGATAGGAGCAAACAGGATTTAGAAAGATAAGAAATAAACTGAGGAATGGAGCATGAGTTCCAATGTAATCACAAGTTAAGTATAGGACACATAAGACAAAGTAGATAATAGATAGTAAAGCAAATTCTGAGAGAATCCCTGAAGCAGGAACTCTGTAGGACAACAACGATTTCTGGAGACAGCAAATCTGGGTGGGGAAAACTAAAAATGTCAAACCTCTGACTTAATGCTTTTGTCAAAGTATAAAAGAGAAGCTGAAGCTTGAAATAAACATGTAGATCCGTACTATGAGTCAGAGGCTACACCATCGTCCACTGACACCACTCACCCCTGCAGGCTGATTCCCTGGCTGCTGGAGCTGGACTCCGGCAGATCTCTTCAAGATAATTAGAGATACCAAGGGAACATTTCATGCAAAGATGGGCACAATAAAGGACAGAAATGGTATGGACCTAACAGCAGCAGAAGATATTAAGAAGAGGTGGCAGGAATACAGAGAACTATACAAAAAAGATCTTCATTACCCAGATAACAATGATGGTGTGATCATTCACCTAGAATCAGACATCCTGGAATGCAAAGTTAAGTGGGCCTTAGGAAGCATCACTATGAACAAAGTTAGTAGAAGTTATGGAATTCCAGTTGAGCTATTTCAAATCCTAAAAGATGATCTGTGAAAATGTTTCACTCAATATGCCAACAAATTTGGAAAATTCAGCAATGGCCACAAGACTGGAAATGGTACATTTTCGTTCCAATCCCAAAGAAGGGCAATGTAAAGAATGTTCAAACCACCCCACAACTGCACTCATCTTGAAATGTTGTTAAACCACGAAAAGATTCTGGGATTCTTGGTCTCCGGAGGAGAATAATTCAATCCGGAGCGAGAGACGAGGCTTGATCACTCAGACATTTTGTGTAATAAAGTTTTATTAAAGTATAAAGGAGATAGAGAAAGCTTCTGACATAGGCATCATAAGGGAGCAGAAAGAGTGCCCCCTTGCTAGTGTTAGCAATGGAGTTATATACTTGCCAATTAGTTATTACCGTGAATCAAAAGAATGTCTGGAGTTTGTAAAGACCTCACTAGACCTACTCCCATAATTTACATTTTAAGATAACAGGATTAGCCAGAAAGTTATTTTCAGAGACTGTCCTCAAGCAGGATACATTATTGTGATATAATCCTAAGGAATGTAGAGGGGAAAGAAAAAAGTTTGTCCTTTCTTCCTCCTTGAGAATTCCAGACCCCTCTCTCCTTGAGGACTCCTAGACTTCTTATCAAACTGCCTAGGAAATGACCCTCTCATCCACCCCCTTTTTCTTTTAGGAGAATTATGTTGCCAAGGGAAAGGGGCATCATTTTCATTCCATAACTACTTCCTGCTGTTTAGGGGCATGGTCCCTAAATTGTTGAGGCAACATGTTCTCCTAACCCTCATACTGAAGGTCTCTGATCCAGGGGCCCCAAGTAATAGTTGGAGGAGGCTGTGACACTTGTAGGAGCTTGGACAGCCATTAGTAACTTAAAAGCTTTCATGCGACTAGAAACAAATCCAGTTACACAGTTACAGACGCAGGGAGCAAACAGCAAAAATAGAAAAATCAGAATTATTGTAATTAAGATAGTTTTCCACCATGGGGAACACGTTAACATCTCCCAAAGTGAGGCAATTGAACCTTCAGGAGTATCCATAGGCCCAATCATCTTGTTCATGTGTTTAGTAAAATGAGTAACATTAGTGCTCATATCAGGTATATATGTACAGAATTGGGTATGAATAATGACAAAAGTTCCTCCTTGTGCAGCTGTCAGAATATCTACAGCCAATCTGTTTTGTAAAACCAGCTTTCTAATTTGTGCTTGTTTGGCATTAAGAGCTGAAATAGCTTTTTGAGAATCTTGTAATGCCTGTTGAGTAAAATTAGTCAAAGCATCCACTCATAGCATAGCATCTGTAGTTCCCAAAGAGAGAACAAACACTGCAGCCAAATAATCTTACCAGTGAAATACAGACCATGCCCACGGAGTTTTAAGGATAGGGTAAATTAACAGGCTTTTCTGAAGCTCTGAAAATATAAAGCCATGAGTAATGGCTAGACCTAGGGTGCATCTCCCTATCCAACCAGGGGGAAGCTATGCCCATAGGTAAGAGCCACATATCCAATAGGTCCCATTTGGAGCAAGCCAGTGTGACTGAGATATCCAGTACCAATCAGTGCCTAGCCAGACAAAGGGAGGACCTGAATTGTGTTGGAAAACAAGGGAATGATTACACTGCGTATTTCCTGAGGCAAAAATCCCAAGTGATTCCAATCATTATAATTAAGTTGTTGACTAACTTCTGGGGATGGCTCTATTTGTTCCCAGCATATAGGGACAGTATATATTAGATGTCTTTTTTTCAGGAGTTAACCATATAACCCCACCCCATATTTGATAAAAGTCAGGTAAAAAAAAAAAAAAATTAGATCTAGACCTATTTGCCTTATGTATAGTGAAATAGTCATTCAGATCAGATCAGATTAGTCACATTATGTCCATAGTTACATGAGTCCATCTTAAGGTTGTTAGATGTCATCAGATGATGAAGAGACATCACATATGATTGTTGTTGAAGGTATTTGCAAACTTGGAGAAAGTCTTTTCCTTGAAGTGGAGATGTCCACCACAGGAACCCCTCTACTGATGAAAAGGGGAGTGCTCCACAGACCCAGCAGTTAGACTGATTGTGGAATTCAGCATAGGAATGAGTCCAGGACAAGAAGGCATTATTCTGAGGATCAAACGGCAGACTCAGAACTTTTGGAGTCAGCAGAAGTAGGCTCACATAGATTATCAGGCCCATATGAAAAGTACAAAGTCAGAGCATAGAAAGTAAAGACGTAAAATGAAGTCACTTAGTTCTGGTCAGGATGCCACGTCTTACCTCGAGTGTGATGTACCCGTGAATCAATTCCTGGCACTTTGACAGCTGTGGGAGAAGAAAGAATAACCTGGGAAGGGCCTTCCCAGAGGAGCTAGAGGGATTGGCCCCCAAACTCCAATGTTTTTATGAAGACCTCGGTTCCTGGCTCAAAAAGAGGTTTTCTTGACTCAGAGGCTGGGTCAGGAGTTGTCTCCCAGAAATCTGTTAATGCCTATTGAAAAGCTGAGAGCTGAGTTACATAACTAGTTAATTCCAAGGCTTCAGGGTCTATAACAATGTCTGTGCATAAGAAAGGCCTTCCATAAATACATTCAAAGAGGGACAGTCCCTCCTTTGGGGGGCAGTTTGAGCCCTCATTAGAGCTATGGGTAGAACTTTAATCCAATTGTTCTGCGTCTCTTGGGTTAATTTGTGCAGATGTCTTTCAATAATGTCACTAGCTTTTTCAACCTTTCCTGAGGATTGGGGTCTCCAGGAACAGTGTAAGTGATATTTTATTCCTAGAGCCGTAGACACCCCCTGAGTTACAGCAGCTTTAAAAGCGGAGCCATTGTCACTCTGAAGGCTCCGTGGCAGCCCAAACCTGGGGATAATTTCATGGATTAAAATCTTTATAACCTCCTTAGCCTGTTCACTACAACAAAGAAACACTTCAATCCATCCAGTAAAAGTATCCACCCAAACTTGTAAGCAAGAATATCCATTAGCTTTTGGCATATGAGTAAAATCAATTTCCTAGCCCTCTCCAGGATACTTTCCACTTCGTTGTAATCCAGATTTTGCTAGCTTTTCAGTCTTTGGGTTATTTTTCTGACAAACATCACATCTTTTGATAATATTCCGTGAAGTTTTCATTACATTTTTACCTTCAAACAAACGAGAAGCCATCTGGTAAGTATTCTCTGCACCCAAATGAAAACTCTGGTGTAAAACCTTAAGAATTTTCCACTGAGCATTTTCAGGAATTATTTGTCATAAGACTGTAACCATCCTTTATCAGTAATCTTTGCTCCTGTTTTCTCATATCTTTCTAATTCTTCCTCAGTATATTGTGGTTTTTCCTGTTCCACAGGACCTGTCCAGATCAAAGGTGTCTGCAGTGAAGGGGTTTCATAAAGTGCTGCTTTTCTGGCTTGACAGTCAGCCAACTGATTACCTTTGGCTACTTTACTCCCATCCCTGCTGTGCCCTTTGCAATGCATAACAGCTACTTCTTTAGGACAATATATAGCAGTTAAAAGTCTCTCAATCTCTCTGAAATGTTTAATAGGTTCTTCTGTTGCTGTTTTAAACTTTCTTTCCATATTGCTGTATGAGCATGTAAAGTCAAATAAGTGTAATTAGAACCAGTGTAGATATTTAACTGCTGCCCTTTGCTTAACTCTAGAGCTCGGGTCAGAGCCACAAGCTCCACTAACTGAGCACTGGTTCCCCAGGGGAGAGATTTTGCTTCTAAAACCTGTTCAGCAACCACCACGGCATTACCTGCCTTATGCTTTCCATTCCAACAAAAGAACTGACATCTGTAAATATTTCCATGTCAGGATTGTCTAATGGGGGTACCCATTAGACCTTCTTGAGCTTCATAGTTTATTTTTTTTAATTTTATTTAATTTTTAAACTTTACATAATTGTATTAGTTTTGCCAAATATCAAAATGAATCCACCACAGGTATACATGTGTTCCCCATCCTGAACCCTCCTCCCTCCTCCCTCCCCATACCATCCCTCTGGGTCGTCCCAGTGCACTAGCCCCAAGCATCCAGTATCGTGCATCGAACCTGGACTGGCATCTCATTTCATACATGATATTTTACATGTTTCAATGCCATTCTCTCAAATCTTCCCACCCTCTCCCTCTCCCACAGAGTCCATAAGACTGTTCTATACAGCACTGTCTCTTTTGCTGTCTCGTACACAGGGTTATTGTTACCATCTTTCTAAATTCCATATATATGCGTTAGTATACTGTATTGGTGTTTTTCTTTCTGGCTTACTTCACTCTGTATAATAGGCTCCAGTTTCATCCACCTCATTAGAACTGATTCAAATGTATTCTTTTTAATGGCTGAGTAATACTCCATTGTGTATATGTACCACAGCTTTCTTATCCATTCATCTGCTGCTGGACATATAGGTTGCTTCCATGTCCTGGCTATTATAAACAGTGCTGTGATGAATATTGGGGTACACTTGTCTCTTTCAATTCTGGTTTCCTCAGTGTGTATGCGCAGCAGTGGGATTGCTGGATCATAAGGCAGTTCTATTTCCAGTTTTTGAAGGAATCTCCACACTGTTCTCCATAGTGGCTGTACTAGTTTGCATTCCCACCAACAGTGTAAGAGGGTTCCCTTTTCTCCACACCCTCTCCAGCATTTATTGCCTGTAGACTTTTGGATCGCAGCCGTTCTGACTGGGTGAAATGGTACCTCATAGTGGTTTTGATTTGCATTTCTCTGATAATGAGTGATGTTGAGCATCTTTTCATGTGTTTGTTAGCCATCTGTATGTCTTCTTTGGAGAAACATCTATTTAGTTCTTTGGCCCATTTTTTGATTGGGTCATTTATTTTTCTGGAGTTGAGCTGTAGGAGTTGCTTGTATATTTTTGAGATTAGTTGTTTGTCAGTTGCTTCATTTGCTATTATTTTCACCCATTCTGAAGGCTGTCTTTTCACCTTGCTAATAGTTTCCTTTGATGTGCAGAGAGCTTCATAGTTTAAAGTTAGGAATTGGGAACAATCGTGATCAGGTAGGTGTTTCATTCTCCTTCTCAGGAAGGAAAGTGGCAGGATTTAAATTTCCACAAAATTTAAGCTTAGTTACTGGTTCTTCTAACAACAATGACTGATATTTAAGAAGCCTACTGTCTGTCATCCAAATATTAACCTTAGAATTTAAGATTCCACTCACATCATGTGAAGTCAGTACAGTAAGGTTTCATCCATTAATTATTTTTAAAGCCTCAGGTGCTAATAAAGCCCCTGCCCCAATTACTCTTAGGCAGTGGGGCCACCCAGGTGAAATTACATCTAACTCTCTTCTTAGATAAGCAGTAGGTTGCTGGTGAGGCCCTCAGGGTTGTGTCAAAACTCCCAATGCCATACCTTTTCTTTCAGTGACAAACAAATTAAATTCTGACCCTGTGGGCAAGCTCAGAGTGGGAGCGTGCAGGAAAGCAGTCTGAAGAATCTTAAAAGACTTTTGAGTATCTGGAGACCAAACCAGTTTGTCGGTTTGGGCCTGCTGAGTTTCAGCTATAAGTTTATATAAAGGCCGGTCAAGTTCCTCATGAGCAGGAATCCAAATAGGACAGTAGCCTGTGATTCCCAAAAATCCACTCAATTGGCTTAAAGTCATAGGAATGGGATGATTTAGTATAGGTTTAATTCCCTCAGGGCCTATGGCCTAGTTCCTTCTGATATGATTAGGCCCAGATATCTAACAGATTGTTGACACAGCTGAGCCTTTTCTCTTCATGCCTTGTAACTGCAGCATGCCAAAATATTTAAGAAGTCTTCTGAGGCTTGTGAACAAACTTCCTCTGTCTCAGCACAGAGCAAAATATCATCTGCATATTGTAAGACCACTGCTTTCGAGATATTAAAGTTTTGTACATCTTGTGACAAACTTTGTACAAATAAGTGAAGACCGTCACAAAATCCCTGGGGCAAAACTGTCCAGGTTAACTGAGAAGCTGGCTGTACTGTAGGGTCCTAAAAGGCAAATAGAAACTGACTTTCCTCTGCCAAAGGCACTGAATACAAGGCATCTTTCAAATCAATAGGAGCCTGTAATCCAAGTCTATGCCCCAACCAGTAACGCTGAAGAAGCTGAAGTTGAACAGTGCTATGAAGACCTACAAGATCTTTTAGAACTAACACCCAAAAAAAGATGTCCTTTTCATTATAGGGTACTGGAATGCAAAAGTAGGAAGTCAAGAAACACCTGGAGTAACAGGCAAATTTGGCCTTGGAATACGGAATGAAGCAGGGCAAAGACTAACAGAGTTTTGCAAAGAAAATGCACTGGTCATAACAAACACCCTCTTCCAACAACACAAGAGAAGACTCTATACATGGACATCACCAGATGGTCAACACCGAAATCAGACTGATTATATTCTTTGCAGCCAAAGATAGAGAAGCTCTATACAGTCAGCAAAAACAAGACCAGGAGCTGACTGTGGCTGAGATCTTGAACTCCTTATTGCCAAATTCAGACCTAAATTGAAGAAAGTAGGGAAAACCACTAAACCATTCAGGTATAACCTAAACCAAATCCCTTATGATTATACAGTGGAAGTGAGAAATAGACTTAAGGGCCTAGATCTGATAGAGTGCTTGATGATCTATGGAATGAGGTTCATGACATTGTCCAGGCGACAGGGATCAAGACCATCCCTATGGAAAAGAAATGCTAAAAATCAAAATGGTTGTCTGGGGAGGCCTTACAAATAGCTGTGAAAAGAAGAGAAGTGAAAAGCAAAGGAGAAAAGGAAAGATACAAGCATCTGAATGCAGAGTTCCAAAGAATAGCAAGAAGACATAAGAAAGCCTTCCTCAGCGATCAATGCAAAGAAATAGTTGAAAACAACAGAATGGGAAAAACTAGACATATCTTCAAGTAAACCAGAGATACCAAAGGAATATTTAATGCAAAGATGGGCTCAATAAAGGACATAAATTGTATGGACCTAACAGAAGCAGAAGATATTAAGAAGAAATGGCAAGAATACACAGAAGAACTGTGCAAAAAAGATCTTCATGACTCAGATAATCATGATGGTGTGATCATTGACCTAGAGCCAAACATCTTGGAATGTGAACTCAAGTGGGCCTTAGAAAGCATCACTATGAACAAAGCTAGTGGAGCTGATAGAATTCCAGTTGAGCTATTTCAAATCCTGAAAGATGATGCTGAGGAAGTGCTGCACTCAATATGTAAGCAAATTTGGAAAACTCAGCAGTGGTCACAGGACTGGAAAAAGTCAGTTTTCATTCCCATCCCAAAGAAAAGCAAGGCCAAAGAATGCTCAAACTACCGCTCAATTGCACTCATCTCACACGCTAGTAAAGTAATGCTTAAAATTCTCCAAGCCAGGCTTCAGCATTATGTGAACCGTGAACTTCCTGATGTTCAAGCTCGTGTTAGAAAAGGCAGAGGAACCAGAGATCAAATTTCCAACATTGGCTGGATCATGGAAAAAGCAAGAGAGTTCCAGAAAAACATCTATTTCTGCTGTATTGACTATGCCAAAGCCTTTGACTGTGTAGATCACAATAAACTGTGGAAAATTCTGAAATAGATGGGAATCCCAGACCACATGATCTGCCTCTTGAGAAATTTGCATGCAGGTCAGGAAGCAACAGTTAGAACTGGACATGGAACAACAGAGTGGTTCCAAACGGGAAAAGGAGTACGTCAAGGCTGTATATTGTCACCCTGCTTATTTAACTTATATGCAGAGTACATCATGAGAAAGGTTGGACTGGAAGAAACACAAGCTGGAATCAAGATTGCCGGGAGAAATATCAATAACCTCAGCTATGCAGATGACACCACCCTTATGGCAGAAACTGAAGAGGAACTAAAAAGCCTCTTGATGAAGGTGAAAGTGGAGAGTGAAAAAGTTGGCTTAAAGCTCAACATTCAGAAAACAAAGATTGTGGCATCTGGTCCCATCACTTCATGGGAAATAGATGGTGAAACAGTGGAAACTGTCAGACTTTATTTTTCTGGGCTCCAAAATCACTGTGGATGGTGACTGCAGCCATGAAATTAAAAGACGCTTACTCCTTGGAAGGAATGTTATGACCAACCTAGATAGCATATTCAAAAGCAGAGACATTACTTTGCCAACAAAGGTTCGTCTAGTCAAGGCTATGGTTTTTCCTATGATCATGTATGGATGTGAGAGTTGGACTGTGAAGAAAGCTGAGCACCGAAGAATTGATGCTTTTGAACTGTGGTGTTGGAGAAGACTCTTGAAAGTCCCTTGGACTGCAAGGAGATCCAACCAGTCCATTCTGAAGGAGATCAGCCCTGGGATTTCTTTGGAAGGAATGATGGTGAAGCTGAAACTCCAGTATTTTGGCCACCTCATGCGAAGAGTTGACTCATTGGAAAAGACTCTGATGCTGGGAGGGATTGGGGGCCTGAAGAGAAGGGGACGACAGAGGATGAGATGGCTGGATGGCATCACTGACTCAATGGACGTGAGTCTGAGTGAACTCTGGGAGTTGGTGATGGACAGGGAGGCCTGGCGTGCTGCGCTTCATGGGGTCGCAAAGAGTCGGACACGACTGAGTGACTGGTCTGATCTGTTCTGACCTTCAAATCAATTACTGAGAAATATTTGGCTTGTTCAGGAATTTCAGACAATAGATTATAAGGATTAGGCATCATGGGGTGTAAAAGAACTACAGTCTCATTTATTATTCACAAATCTTGAACTAGTATCCATTTACCATTTGATTTCTTTACACCCAAAATAGGAGTGTTGCATGGACTGTTACAGGGAATTTACAGCCCCACTAATTTCAATGTTTGATGATGGGTTTTAACCCTTCCTTAACCTTAGGTTTCAGTGCATGCTGCTTCTTATGTGGAAATATTTGCAGGTCTTTGAGCTTGACAACTACAGGAATAGCATTTTGTGCTCGACCCACAGATTTTCCATCAGCCCAAACTGTAGGATTTACATTTTGTTCAACTAAAGAAAGAGAAAGGGAGGGCTCCATATTCATGAAAACAGAGGCCTGGACCTTATTCAGTATATCCTTCCCCAAAAGTTGTGAGGGAGACTCTGGCAAGATCAGAAACTCGTGTGACAATAGCACAGAGTAAGTTGCAACTTATAGAACTGAAGTAATACGTTTTTGCTCATCCAGACAGTCCCATTATGAAAGCAGATTGGAAAGAAAGTGGGCCAGTGGCTTCGGTAAGCACAGAGTAAGTTGCCCCAGTATCTAAAAGGAAATGGAAGGATTGGCCCCCTACAAATATTAATACCCGGGGTTCCTCAGGTGTATTTAGGATAGGAGCTTGTGTGGCAACCACCGGGCACCTTCAGTCCTGATTGTCTTGAGAGTCTGACCCCTGAGACCTATGCCTCTGGGGGCAGTCTCTCTTTTAGTGTGGTCCTTTGCAGACTGGACATGGAGCCAGGGGCAGCTTAGATGCCTGAGGGCAATCCCTCTTGAGGTGCCCCTCCTTTCCATGGTAATAGCAAGTCCATCCCTTTTCACCTGGATCCCTCTGGACATTTTTCTCAGGCTGTTTAAGAACAGTTCTCATAGCCATTGCGAAGAATTCCACCTGTTCCTTTGTCTTTTTCTGCCTTTCTTCCTTTTCCTCATATTCCCTACCATAATAAACTGTCTGAGCCAGTTGTAACAGATTATCTAAAGACTGATTGGGTCCATATGCCCATTTTAATAGCTTATGGCAGATATCTGGAGCTGACTGAGTGAGAAATCTGTCTTTTAAGATCACTTTTCCCTCTTCACTTTTGGGATCAATCGCAGTGAATCTGAGAAGGGCTTCTCTCAGTCTATCTAGGAATTTACCAGGAGCTTCCTTCTCCTCCTGTTCTATGTTTACCAATTTGCCATAGTTCAAAGGCTTAGCACCCACCTGCCTGAGTCCTTCAAGAATACATCTTAAAAAATGACTCTGACCCCATCTTCCTTTAGCTGTATTGTAGTCCCAGTCTGGTTCTATAGTTGGGACTGTGTGATTGCCAGTGGGGAAGGTGGTTATCTCATCCTCCCTCTTCCCTACTGATTCATTACCAAGCCATTCACCTCCATAAGCAACCACTTTTCCCAAAACTTGACTTTTTGAGTAGGGAGTCAGCGTTTGTCCCAAGATATACATCACATCCTTCCAAGTAAGGTCATAAAGCAAAGTAACACCTTTAAAAGCTCTAATATACTTTTCTGGGTCCTCTAAATAGTCTCCCAGATCCTCCTTGCTTCTTTGTATTTCTTGATAAGAAAAAAGGCTTATTAACTCTCATAGACTGATTATTTCTCCCGGTGGGTGCTTCATGAAGAGGCAACAGCTTGTGTAGCTGTTCCTCAGTTTCTCTGGCTGCTCTGCACGTATGATCCCAGAGATAGATTGGATAAACCTACTTTTCTTTATCTCTTTGTCTCCTGTCCTCCATCTCATCTAGCAAAGTAGGAGGACTGGAGGGAGCTGAAGGTGTCATACCCAAATCTATACCCTTAGGACACAAGTCTGGCATATTTCACAGAGAGAAAAAGGGCAACACATATACTACTTCTACCCATTTCCCTTGTTTTCTACAGAATCGATCTAACTGTAAAACAGTTTTTAGTTAAGAGATGCTCCAACTGGCCACTGTTTGCTGTCCTCTAGTGGGTATCACAGCCATGAAGTATCACAGAGGAAGACCAGGTGTGTCTTCTTTAAGCCCTGGGGATGAAATCTATCCCAGTTTTTCAGGATACAGTTCAAAGGAGTGAGGCTGGAATTGTTAGCTCCCATCTGTAAGAGAGAAAAAAAGCTACCAGTGCCCTCTTTCTACCAGAGGCATCCCTCCCTGCTCTAGATGGGGGTGTAGACAGATTTTACACCAAACCTTTTCTTTCCTGGTCAGACTTAGTCTGTCCCTTACCGACACAGGTGCCGTACCTGTCCCTCCAGGGTCTACCACCGAGACGGGGTGGGGATGCACTGGGGGTAGACCTGATGGCATCCTTGACTGACGTCCAGCTCCTCACCATTAAAACCTTGCTTACCTCTGATGCCACCTAGGGTGCAATCATAGTAACCTTCTGGAATGCCTCCCAAGCTAAGACCGCTGGGGGAAACATTTGTCACCTGAGTGCCTGTGCATGACCCTGAGTCTATTCCTGACCACAATAAGACCGATACAAACATAAAACTGAAATGTCCCTTCCAAGCGTCACCATACCAGTATAAGAGCCTCCTCTGGTCCAGTAAGAACCAGCATTACCAAAGGAAAAAAACCCATAGCAATTCCAATCTGAGTAACCTTTAATCTCAGAGATCCTCTTAGAGCTAGATCTCCATCTAACTTACAGACTTTCAATTCCTGGTGAGGCTAGGTGCTTCCTGAATATCAATCCAAGTTTGGGACCTAAGTCATAGTACACAGTAACAGCATAGATCACAAATCCCTTGAAAATCTATGATCCGTATGATTAGGTTAGTACTTCTAATTTCCAAGGAGTTATGAAATGGTCAAAGAGACTGAAAAGTTTGACCAAGAAAGGAGAGTTTGGTCGACACTCTTTGCCCCTTTCTTGGGTGCCTCTTGGCATTGGCAGGTAGGTATAAACCCGCGACAGGTTTCTGCCATAAGCTGTATGAGGTCACCGTGGAATCGCAGAGTAGGGCTCCTCATTTGCTTCATGCAGGGCATTTCATTCATTCATGCAAGCACACCATAGAGTAAGTAAAGTACAGGAGAAAACATGTTTACTAGGAGAACAAAGAACTAGAGCTCCAAGCATCCTTACCTTGTCCTGAAGAATCCCAATTGAGTCCCCAAAATGAAAGGTTGTTGCTGAACCATGAAAAGACGCTGGGTTTGTTGGCCTCCAGAGGAGAAGAATTCAATCCGGGGCCAGAGATGAGGCTTGATCACTCAGAGCTTTTGTGTAATAAAGTTTTATTAAAGTGTAAAGGAGATAGAGAAAGCTTCTGACATAGGCATCAGAAGGGGGCAGAAAGAGTACCCCCTTGCTAGTGTTAGCAATGGAGTTATATACTCTCCAATTAGTTATTACAGTGAATCAAAAGAATGTCTGGAGGTTGTAAAGACCTCACTAGACCTACTCAGGTAATTTACATTTTAAGATAAGAGGATTAGCCAGAAAGTTATTTCCAGAGACTGTCCTCAAGCAGGATATATTATTGTTATATAATCCTAAGGAATGTAGAGGGGGGAAAAAAAAAAACCGGTCCCCTCTCTCCTTGCGGACCCTTGGCCTTCTTATCAATCTTCCTAGGAAATGACTCTCTCAATCTCATACACTAGCAAAGTAATGCTCAAAAATCTCCAAGCTAGGCTTCAACACTACATGAACCTAGAATTTCCAGATGTACAAGCTGGATTAAAAAAAAAAGGCAGAAGAACCATAGAATAAATTGCCAATATCCATTGGATCATAGAAAAAGCAAGAAAATTCCAAAAAAAATTAAAAAAAAAACATCTATTTCTGTTTCTTTGACTACACTAAAACCTTTGACTGTGTGGATCACAAAAAACTGAAAATTCTTCTTGAGATGGTATTGAATACCAGAACATCTTATTTGCCTCCTGAGAAATCTGTATGCAGATCAAGAAGCAACAGTTAGAATCAGACATGGAACTGTGGACCGGTTCAAATATGGGAAAGGAGTGTGTGTAGGCTGTTTATTGTCACCTTGCTTATTTAACTTATATGCAGTGTCTTCATGCAAAATGCTGGACTGGATGAAGCACAAACTGAAATCAAGATTGCCCAGAGGAATATAAAAAACCTCATATATGCCAATGACACCACCGTATGGCAGAAAATTAAGATGCACTAAAGAGTCTCTTGATGAAAGTGAAAGAGGAGAGTGAAAAAGCTGGCTTAAAATTCAAAATTCAAAAAAATATAGAACATAGGATCTGGTCACATCACTTCATGGCAAAGAGACAGGGAAATAATGGAAACAGTGTCAGACTTTATTTTCTTGGGCTCCAAAATCACTGCAGATGGTGATTGCAGCCATGAAATTAAGACGCTCCTTGGAAGAAAAGTTTTGACAAACCTAGATTCCATATTAAAAAGTAAATACAATAAACAATGGGATACATGTGTCCTTCTCAATTTTGGTTTCTTCAGAGTATATGCCTTGGAGTGGGATTGCTGGGTCATACGTTGGTTTTACTCCTAGTTTTTTTTTTTTTTTTTTTTTTAAAGAAATCTCCATACCATCTTCCATACTGGCTGTATGAATTTACTTTCCCACCAACAGGGAAAGAGCATTCCCTTTTCTCCATACCCTCTCCAACATTTATCATTTGTAGACATTCTGGTGTGAGGTGATATCTCAATGTAGTTTTGATTTTCATTTCTGTAATAATGAGGGACGTTAACAGTCTTTTCATGTGTTTGCTAGCCATCTGTATGTCTTCTTTGGAGAAATGTCTGTTTTAGTCTTTTCCCCACTTTTTGATTGGGTTGCTTGTTTTTCTGGTATTCCCATTGTTCACTGCAGCACTATTTACAATAGCTAGAACATGGAAGCAACCTAGATGTCTATCAACAGATGAATGGATAAAGAAGTGTGGTACATATACATAATGGAATATTAGTCATAAAAAGGAATGCATTTGAGTCAGTTCTAATGAGGTGGGTGAAACTAGAGCCTATTATACAGATGAAGTAAGTCAAAGAGAAAGATAAGTATTGTATTCTAACACATATATATGGAATCTAGAAAAATGGTACTGAATAATTTATTTACAGGGCAACAGTGGAGAAACAGACATAGAGAATAGACTTATAAATATGGGGAGATGGGAGGGGATGTATGGAGAGAGTACCACGTAAGCTTAGATTACCATATGTAAAATATATATCCAATGGGAATTTGCTGTGTGATTCAGCAAACTCAAACAGGGGCTCTGCATCAACCTATAGGGGTGGGATGGGGAGGGAGATGGAAGGGAGGTTCAAAAGGGAAGGGATATATGTATACCTATGGCTGACTCATCTTGAAGTTTGACAGAAAACAAAATTATGTAAAGCTATTATCCTTCAACTAAAAATAAATAAATTAATTAAAAAAAATAAACAGATACATCACTTTGCCTACAAAGGTCCATCTAGTCAAAGCTATGTTTTTTTCCCAGTAGTCACATATGTATATGAGAGTTGCACCATAAAGTAAGCTGAATGGCACATAATTGATGCTTTTCAACTGTGGTGTTGGAGAAGACTCTTAAGAGTCCCTTGGACTGCAAAGAGATCAAACCAGTCCATCCTAAAGGAAATCAGTCCTGAATATTCAGTAAAAGGACAGATGCTGAAGTAGAAGCTCCAATACTTTGGCCATCTGATGCGAAGTTCTGACTAATTGGAAAGGACTCTGATGCTGGGAAAGATTGAAGAGAGGAAGAGAAAGGGTTGACAGAGGATGAGATGGGTGGACGGCATCACCAACTTGACGGACATGAGTTTGAGCAAGCTCTGGGAGTTGGTGATGGACAGGGATGCCTGGCATGCTGCAGTCCACAGGGTTGCAAAGAGTCAGACACGACTGAGTGATTGAAATAAAATGAACTGAATGTATATAGGTATGTGTTATACAGCAAAATGTTGGATTTCAGACTCTCAGTGACATTTGTATTTAAAAATTAGGTTTGCAGGACATGACAATTGAATTTAATTTACATTTCTATAAATATGAACATTTGAAAAATGATGACTCTTGCATCTTTTAATGTAGTTAAGTTTGGCCTCATAATAAAATAGAGTTTTACACATTAAGTTTCCTCTGAAATTTAGCTTCAGGTTTTTGATAATCCATTATAAAGTGCGTTGCTCTATTATCCTATTCAGTTAGGAGTTATTTTGAAATATGTTCCGGAATTCATAGTGAAATGTGTTATAGGTGTAAAATTATGATATTTACTATGCTTAGTGTTTTATAGATTCACATTAGGCAAATATTCCCATCAGTTCAAGTCATATAGTAGAACTTAGGTTAGAAGAAGAAAGAAATTTGCATACTCTAATATACCTGGAGGCAGAATTGAGTTCTTTATTTTAATTAAATCAATGATTAATGCACAATAAATTTTTATGGTGTATGATTTGACTAGTTGGCTTAATTAGGTGAGAAATTATATGTTTTACTTACATACAGACTGGCTTTGCTTAAATAATGAAATGCTCCATGTTTTCTAAAAGGTTTATTGTCTTCTCTTGAAGATTTTTGGTTTGGCATACCATGAAGCTGATTAATCTTGACAGAAGTGTATCTTTTCCCTCCTATTTTGTGTTGGAGTCCCCTAAGATAGCAGTATTATATTCAATAGTTGAAGAATCTCAGACTTTTGAGTCAGCCAGATACAAGTTTGGATTCCATCTCTTTATTATTCATTCATTCGGTGAGTACATTTTGAGTTGGCATTGAATGGCCTCTCTACTCTGGAGAGTGAAGAGAAAGATAAACATACCTTTTGCCTTCATGGGATTTAAAATTAATTGAGGTAGACAACCAAGAAGTAAAAATTAGGAGTTTTAGACTGTGTCCTTTAGAAGACAGCCTGAGGTGTCAACAGGTATACCATAATTTTGGGGGGAAAAATGTTCTCAGGATCAACACTTTTGATGGGAAATAAGGCAGTAAGATTAGACAGAGATGAGATGAAGTGTTAACAAAGGCCTCAAAAAAAAAAAAAAAAGGCCTCAGAAGGTTCTTCCAAATATTCCAGGGCTGATATGACTTTCAAAGTTGTATTATCCTGAGTCAAGGGCCCTGGACCTTTGTATACATGCATTTACCAATCATTGGATGTGACCTATTTCAGAGGAGGGAGTATGACCTTAAATTAAGAGCTGTTTCTTTGTTGAATGGTAATTCTGGAAGAAAGACTCTGCTTAGAACCATCACCTATCAATATTCTAAATCAGCTGGAGTAATGAGCACCTCATTTATGAAGGAGAGCTGGCAGACAGTTCGGCACAGTATCCATAACATATTGTGATATGTGTTTAGTAGGGACTATGTAAGTATAATATAAGTCCACATAGAATTACTAATCCTCCATTGAAAAGGGTCAGGGAATACTCAAAATAATTGCTTGCAAAATTAAACATGTAGAATAAATAGTTTGGGGAATGGCTATCAGGAGTTATGCATCCCTATGTAATTTCAAATGCTAATGGTCAAGGCAAAATAAAGCACTGAGTATTGAGAAGACTAAAAAATGTGGCTGAATTCAGTTAGAAGGAGGTGTGGGATATGAGTACCAAAAGATAAATGGGCTAGCTCATGGCTTCTCTACTATGCAAAGAACTTATTCCTAAGTATCAGGTGACCTTGAGCAAATTACTTTTCCTAACAACTCCTTACTTTCCTGATCAATGTAATATGAAGAAAATACTACCCATTCCCAAAGACTGAATGAGGTAATATAATGATTTCAGCATGGTGCCTGGCAAGTGGTAACTACTCAACATTCCATATAGAAATATAAAAGGCAGGTTATAGACTCAAGGAAATAAAAATTCCTCAAGTTTAGTTCAGTTACTCAGTCATGTCTCACACTTTGCAACCCCATGGGCTGCAGCACACCAAGCATCCCTGTCCTTCACCATCTCCCAGGTCAGTTCAGTTCAGTTGCTCAGTTCTGTCTGACCCTTTGCGACCCCATGAATCGCAGCATGCCAGGCCTCCCTGTCCATCACCAACTCCCGGAGTTCACTCAGACTCACGTCCATCGAGTCAGTGATGCCATCCAGCCATCTCATCCTCTGTTGTCCACTTCTCCTCCGGTCCCCAATCCCTCCCAGCATCAGAGTCTTTTCCAATGAGTCAACTCTTCGCATGAGGTGGCCAAAGTACTGGAGTTTCAGCTTTAGCATCATTCCTTCCAAAGAAATCCTAGGGCTGATCTCCTTCAGAATGGACTGATTGGATCTCCTTGCAGTCCAAGGGACTCTCAAGAGTCTTCTCTAACTCCACAGTTCAAAAGCATCAATTATTCGGTGCTCAGCTTTCTTCACAGTCCAACTCTCACATCTATACATGACCACTGGAAAAACCATAGCCTTGACTAGACGGACCTTTGTTGGCAAAGTAATGTCTCTGCTTTTGAATATGCTATCTAGGTTGGTCATAACTTTCCTTCCAAGGAGTAAGCGTGAATCAGTTCTAATGAGATAGATGAAACTGGAACCTATTATACAGAGTGAAATAAGCCAGAAAGAAAAACACCAATACAGTATACTAACACATATATATGGAATTTAGAAAGATGGTAACAATAACCCTGTGTACAAGACAGCAAAAGAGACACTGATGTATAGATCAGTCTTATGGACTCTGTGGGAGAGGAAGAGGGTGGGGAGATTTGGGAGAATGGCATTGAAACATGTATAATATCATGTATGAACCAAGTCGCCAGTCCAGGTTTGATGCACTATACTGGATGCTTGGGCCTGGTGCACTGAGACGACCCAGAGGGAGGGTGTGGGGAGGGAGGAGGGAGGAGGGTTCAGGATGGGAAGACTGTGGCGGATTCATTTCGAAATTTGGCAAAACTAATACAATATTGTAAAGTTTAAAAATAAAATAAAATTTAAAAAAAAATTTCATGGCTGCAGTCACCATCTGCAGTGATTTTGGAGCCCCCCAAAATAAAATCTGACACTATTTCCACTGTTTCCCAATCTATTTCCCATGAAGTGATGGGACCAGATGCCATGATCTTCGTTTTCTGAGTGTTGAGTTTTAAGCCAACTTTTTCACTCTCCTCTTTCACCTTCATCAAGAGCCTTTTTAGTTCCTCTTCACTTTCTGCCATAAGGGTGGTGTCATTTGCATATCTGAGGTTATTGATATTTCTCCCGGCAATCTTGATTCCAGCTTGTGCTTCTTCCAGCCTAGCATTTCTCATGATGTACCCTGCATATAAGTTAAATAAGCAGGGTGACAATATACATCCTAGACGTACTCCTTTTCCTATTTGGAACCAGTCTGTTGTTCCATGTCCAGTTATAACTGTTGCTTCCTAACCTGCATACAAATTTATCAAGAGGCAGGTCAGGTGGTCTGGGATTCCCATCTCTTTCAGAATTTTCCAGAGCTTATTGTGATCCACACTGTCAAAGCTTTGGCATAGTCAATAAAGCAGAAATAGATGTTTTTCTGAACTGTCTTGCTTTTTCGCTGATCCAGCAGATATTGGCAATTTGATCTTTGGTTCCTCTGCCTTTTCTAAAACCATCTTGAACATGTGAAAGTTCACACATTGCTGAAGCCTGGCTTGGAGAATTTTAAGCATTACTTTACTACTCTGTGAGATGAGTGAAATTGTGTGGTAGTTTGAACATTCTTTGGCATTGCCTGTCTTTGGGATTGGAATGAAAACTGACCTTTTCCAGTCCTGTGGCCACTGCTGAGTTTTCCAAATTTGCTGGCATATTGAGTGCAGCACTTTCACAGCATCATCTTTCAGGCTCAAACTCATGTCCTTTGAGTCGGTGATGCTATTCAACCATCTCATCTTTTGTTGCCCCCTTCTCCTCCTGCTTTCAATCTTTCCCAGCAGCAGGGTCTTTTCAAATGACTCAGTTCTTTGCATCAGGTGGCCAAAGTATTGGAGCTTCAGCTTCAACATCAGTCCCTCCAATGAGTATTCAGGACTGATTTCCTTTTGAATGGACCAGTTGAATTTCCTTGCAGTCCAAGGGTATTTTCCAACACCACAGTTCAAAAGCATAAGTTCTTCAGTGTTCAGTTTTCTTTATACTCCAAATCTCATATCCATACATGACTACTGGAGAAACAATAACTTTGACTAGACAGACATTTGTAGGCAAAGTACTGTCTCTGCTTTGTGATATGCTGCCTAGATTAGTCAGAGCTTTTCTTCCAAGGAGTAAGCCTCTTTTAATTTCATGGCTGCAGTCACCATCTGCACTGATTTTGGAGCCCCCCCAAAATGGTCACTCACTCTTTCTATTGTTTCCCCATTTATTTGCCATGAAGTTATGGGACCAGATGCTATGGCCTTAGTTTACTGAATGTTGAGTAAACGTTTTTAGCCAACATTTTTAGCCAACTTTTCACTTTTTAGCCAACTTTTCAGTCTCTTCTTTCACTTTTATCAAGAGGGCAAAACACTCTCCGACATAAACCACAGCAGGATCCTCTATGACCCACCTCCCAGAATATTGGAAATAAAAGCAGAAATAAACAAATGGGACCTAATTAAAATTAAAAGCTTTTGCACAACAAAGGAAACTATAAGCAAGGTGAAATGACAGCCTTCAGAATGGGAGAAAATAATAGCAAATGAAGCAACTGACAAACAATTAATCACAAAAATATACAAACAACTCCTGCAGCTCAATTCCAGAAAAATAAACGACCCAATCAAAAAATGGGATAAAGACCTAAACAGACATTTCTCCAAAGAAGACATACAGATGACTAACAAACACATGAAAAGGTGCTCAACATCACTCATTATCAGCGAAATGCAAATCAAAACCACTATGAGGTATCATTTCACGCCAGTCAGAATGGCTGCTATCCAAAAGTCTACAAGCAATAAATGCTGGAGAGGGTGTGGAGAAAAGGGAACCCTCTTACACTGTTGGTGGGAATGCAAACTAGTACAGCCACTATGGAGAACAGTGTGGAGATTCCTTCAAAAACTGGAAATAGAACTGCCATATGACCCAGCAATACCACTTCTGGGCATCCACATCGAGGAAACCAGAATTGAAAGAGACACATGTACCACAATGTTCATCACAGCGCTGTTTATAATAGCCAGGACATGGAAGCAACCTAGATGTCCATCAGCAGATGCATGGATAAGAAAGCTATGGTGCATATACAGAGTGGAGTATTACTCAGCCATTCAAATAATACATTTGAATCAGTTCTAATGAGGTTGAAGAAACTGGAGCCTATTATCAGATCAGATCAGTCGCTCAGTTGTGTCCGACTCTTTGAGAGCCCATGAAATGCAGCATGCCAGGTTTCCCTGTCCATCGCCAACTCCCAGAGCTTGCTCAAACTCATGTCCATCGAGTCAGTGATGCCATCCAGCAATCTCATCCTCTGTCGTCCCCTTCTCCTCTTGCCCCCAATCTCTCCCAGCATCAGAGTCTTTTCCAATGAATCCACGCTTCGCATGAGGTGGCCAAAGTATTGGAGTTTCAGCTTTAGCATCATTCCTTCCAAAGAAATCCCAGGGCTGATCTCCTTCAGAATGGACTGGTTGGATCTCCTTGCAGTCCAACGGACTGTAAAGAGTCTTCTCCAACACCACAGTTTAAAAGCATCAATTCTTCGGCGCTCAGCCTTCTTCATAGTTCAACTCTCACATCTATACATGACCACAAGGAAAACCATAACCTTGACTAGACGAACCTTTGTTGGCAAAGTAATGTCTCTGCTTTTGAATATGCTATCTAGGTTGGTCATAACTTTCCTTCCAAGGAGTAAGCGTCTTTTAATTTCATGGCTGCAGTCACCATCTGCAGTGATTTTGGAGCCCCCCAAAATAATCTGACACTGTTTCCACTGTTTCCCCATCTATTTCCCTTGAAGTGATGGGACCAGATGCCATGATCTTTGTTTTCTGAATGTTGAGCTTTAAGCCAACTTTTTCACTCTCCACTTTCACTTTCATCAAGAGGCTTTTTAGTTCCTTTTAACTTTCTGCCCAGAGTGAATTAAGCCAGAAAGAAAAACACCAATACAATATACTAACACATATATATTGAATTTAGAAAGATGGTAATGATAACCCTGTATGCGAGACAGCAAAAGATACGTGGATGTATAGAACTGTCTTTTGGACTCTGTGGGAGAGGACGAGGGTTTGATAATTTGGGAGAATGGCATTGAAACATGTATAATATCAAATGTGAAACGAATCACCAGTCCAAGTTCAATGCATGATACAGGATGCTCTGGGTTTGTGCACTGTGATAACCCAGAGGGATGGTATGGGGAGGGAGGTGGGATGGGGGTTCAGAATGGGGAACATGTGTATGCCCGTGGAGGATTCATGTTGATGTATGGCAAAACCAATACAATATTGCAAAGTAATTAGCTTCTAATTAAAATAAATAAATTTATATTAAAAATAAAGAAAAAAAATGAAAGGAGGATCTTAGTAGAAACTTTTCTAAAGAAGACATACAGATGACCAATGAACATATGGAAAAATGTCCAACATCACCAAACACCAAGGAAATGAAAATTAAAACCACTATATACACACACCACACACACACACCTATAAACATGCATACACATTCACACAGTGGAATATTACTCAACCATAGAAAAAGAATGAAGTCAATCCCTGGGTTGGGAAGATCCCCTGGAAAAGGGAAAGGTTACCCACTCCAGTATTCTGGCCTGAAGAATTCCATGGACTGTATAGTCCATGGGGTGGCAAAGAGTCAGACATAACTGAGCAATTTTCACACATAAAAAAGAATGAAGTCTTGCCATTTGAAACAACATGGAAATTCCTGGAAGGTATTATGCTAGGTGCAATAAATCAAAGACAAAGACTATATGATTTCACTCATATATGAAATCTAAAAATCAAATCAAAGAAATAGAAACAAAGTCATAGGTATAGCAAACAAATCCGTTCTTATCCAGAGGGGATGGGAATAGGGGAATGAGAGAAATAGATGAGTGAGACTAAAAGATACAGATTTCCATTTACAAAATTAATGAATCACAGTTGTGAAATGTAAAGTATTGGAGATAATAGTCAATGCTAATATAATATCTTTGTATGGTGACAGATGGTAACTGGACTTAATGAGGTAATTATTTTATAATGTATAGAAATGTTGAATTGCCATGTTGCACACCAAGAACTAACATAGTGTTGTAGTGTATATGTAGTATATACTTCAAAACAAAGTCATAGAAAAAGAGATCAGATTTGTGGTTAGCAGAGGCAGGGGGTTGGGGAGGGGAAATTTGTTGAAGGTAGTCAAAAGTTTAAACTTCCAGTTATAAGATAAATTAGTACTTGAGATGTATATTGCAACATTGTAAATAAAATAACTGCTTCTATATTTAAGATATGAAATTTAAGAGAGTAAATCCTAAGTTCTAATGACAAGAAAAACATGTTTTTCTTTTTTAAAATAATTTATTTGGTGCATACATTAGGTAGTGGATGTTCACTATACTTATTTTGATAATCATTTCATAATATATGTAAGTCAAATTATTATACTTTACACCTTAAATTTATACAGTGCTATATGTCATATCTCAATAAAAATAAAAAAGTAAATTTGTATGAAAATATAAGGGCAAGTCTTTTAAATATAGGAACCTAGTAATATTTGGAAAATAGAAATGAAATAAACACAATTATAAAAGATTTTACAGCTATAATGAAAATCTAAACTCATAATGTGAAATTAAATGGGAATATGAGTAAGTACTACATTTAGTTTTTAAAAAGCATGGTAGACTATTAATAATCATTCTCAAGGAAAGGCTATTTCATTTACTGTGTTTGTCTAACTGGAGTCAATATAAGGCATGAAGGCTGGGGAAGGGATAACTAGTGTTATCACATGGCTGATTAATAAAGTATTCAATATTTTTAACAAAAATAACAAGAACACCCCTGTGCTTCCTGCTTATCAGTGGAGGAACAATTGAAAAAAAGTATATGGCTCTTCTACCTGGCAGTGATATTTGGAATGAAAATGGCACTAAAATATTTTAAAGACACTCATGCAAAAGAGGCATTTAGATTTGTTTGTATAGCTACAGGTAGCAGAATTATGATTAGTGGATATTTAGAGAAGGTAAACTTGTAGTTGGTATATATGAATAACTTTTCAATAATTAAAACTATATAGCAGTGTGCTTGGACATTCTGAATGAGTACAGACATATTTAGAATAAAAAGAACTAATAATTATTTTCAAATACACAGACACATTCACAAAATGCAAAGTTTTAAGTGTATTTAACAAGTGTTGCATGAAGAGAAATTTATGTGTTCTAAACATTTAGATGTGACAGAGTCAGGTATTCATAAACTCACATACTTTTAAATGGATATAGTATATTGATTTTAGTAGGTTTCAATTACATGAATTCTAACAGGATTGTTTTGTCTGTAATCACTGACTTACTGTAGCACATTTATTTCCAATAGTGATCAGATTCTTTAGAAAATACACTTTCAAATACAAAATCATCTACTAGATGGTGCTCATGAACAGACATTGCCTCTTTATGACCAGCAGTAGAATGAATAAGAATTAGAAATATGTTCAGAGTGGGCCTGGGAACTCAAATGATAAAATCTAAGATTGTTCATATTAAAATCTAAATAGCATTTATGGTTCTTAGAAAAGTTTTATTTTAATATTATCTTTCAACTCTCTTAAAATCACCTTATATATTATGAGCTTGGCCTTATTAAAGTCCATTTAATTTTGCTGTTTAGAAGTGATTTGTTACTGATTCACAGGGGGAAAAATGTATATACACCCAAATTCTATGTATTTCACATATATGTAGATGGCTCAGAAAGTGTGGTATTTCATCTAGGAGCTTAAATCCGAGTCTTAGGTTTATTTACTTAAAACTTATTATCAGATTACATTGAGTTAATTCTGAATCAACTGGATCTAGCATATAGCAACAGTAAAAAATTTACCAAAAAAAAAAAAGAGAGAGTGATCTGGCATATCAGTAATGCAATAAAAATTGAGAATAATATTGAGCCAATGTTTAAGAGACAGAATCTTCTGAGAAATAAACTGAGTTGAGTTGAGCTGAGAAATAAAGATATATGAGTTCAAGAGCCAGAACCCAGAAATGGATGTTGGGTATGAAACAGAAGTAATTAACAACAGAGCTGCAAGAGATATGCAAGTACAATAATTGGTCAGAACAACCTAGGAACTTATAACCTGTGGGCCTAGTATCCATAGCTCTGATGAACTGAAGTTTCTACTCAGCCCTAGGACCTTTTTTTTTTTTTTTAAGTCTTTATTGAATTTGCTGGAAAAGGCTAAAGGCAAAAGCAGAAGAGGGAGCAAAGGATGAAATGGTTAGATAGCATAAACCAACTCGATGGACATGAATCTGAGAAAACTCCAGGAGACAGTGAAGGACAGGGAGGCCTGGCGTGCTGCAGTTCATGGCATTGTAAAGAGTCAGACATGACTTAGAGACTGAACAACAACAACCTTAAATTTGTTACAATATTGTTTGTTTTATGTTTTGACCATGACACATGTGGGTTCTTAGCTCCCCAACCACGGATTGAACTGGCACACTCTGCATTGGATGGCCAAGTCTTAACCACTGGACTGCCAGAGAAGTTCTAGCCCTCAGGATCTTAAAGTGGTTCTATTTGGTGTGAAAGGGAATACTGACACACGTTTGCCAAAAAATCCAAGGGGTTTCTGATTTTGGTTCGACATGTTGTTTCTCAGTCGTGATGTCATGTCTTGAGTCAGAGGTTCAAGAGGGAGGGGACATATGTATACCTATGGCTGATTCATGATGATGTATGGCAGAAACCAACACAATATTGTAAAGCAATTATCCTTCAATTAAAATAAATAAGTTAAGAAAAAAGACAGTGTTGTATTGGGGAAAGATAAAATTTTCAAATAGCACAATGGGAACAATGGGAAATAATAGAGAGTCCAGTAATAGACCTCTATAAATATGTCAACTAAACTTTAACAAAAGAGAGAAGACAGTACAAGATAAATCTATTCAACAAGTGGTGCTTGAACAACTGGATATCCACCAGCAAAAAATGAATATAGATCTAGACTTTACACTCTTCACAAAAATTAAAAATGGATCATGCAGATCTAAACATACAATGCAAAACTGGAAAAATCCTAGAAAATAACATAGGATGAAAACTGGATGGCCTTACTATGGCAATGACTTTTTCAAATTTCAGAAGTAAGAAAAAACAGGCTGTTAATAAATAGACCAGAGACCTTAACATACACCTCACTGAATATATACAGATAGTTAATAAGCATATTAAAAAGTGCTTTACATCATATGTCTTCAGAGAAGTGCAAATAATAATAATAATAAAAAAAGAGGCAATGAGCTACACTAAACTCATATTCAGTTCAGTTCATTTCATTCGCTCAGTCCTGTCTGACTCTTTGCGACCCCATGAATCACAGCACACCAGGCCTCCCTGTCCATCACCAACTCCCGGAGTTCACTCAAACTCACCTCCATCGAGTCAGTGATGCCATCCAGTCATCTCATCCTCTGTCGTCCCCTTCTCCTCCTGCTGCCAATCCCTCCCAGCATCAGGGTCTTTTGCAATGAGTCAACTCTTCACCTGAGGTGGCCAAAGTATTGGAGTTTCAGCTTTAGCATCAGTCCTTCCAAAGAACACCCAGGACTGATCTCCTTTAGGATGGACTGGCTGGATCTCCTTGCTGTCCAAGAGACTCTCAAGAGTCTTCACCAACACCACAGTTCAAAAGCATCAATTTTTCAGCACTCAAGTTTTCTTTATAGTCCCACTCTCACATCCATACATGACCACTGGAAAAACCATAGCCTTGACTAGATGAACCTTTGTGGGCAAAGTAATGTCTCTGCTTTTAAATATGCTATCTAGGTTAGCATAACTTTCCTTCCAAGGGTAAGCGTCTTTTAATTTCATGGCTGCAGTCACCATCTGCAGTGATTTTGGAGCCCAGAAAAATAAAGTCTGTTTCAAGTTTCCCCATCTATTTCCCATGAAGTGATGGGACCGGATGCCATGATCTTCCTTTTCTGAATGTTGAGCTTTAAGCCAACTTTTTCACTCTCCACTTTCACTTTCATCAAGAGGCTTTTTAGTTCCTCTTCACTTTCTGCCATAAGGGTGGTGTCATCTGCATATCTGAGGTTATTGATATTTTTCCCAGCAATCTTGATTTCAGCTTGTGCTTCTTCCAGCCCAGCATTTCTCATGATGTACTCTGCATATAAGTTAAATAAGCAGGGTGACAATATTACAATGTCTAAAACCCAGAGCACTGATAACACCAAATCCTGATGAGAATCTGGAGTAAAAGTAGCTCTCATACATTGCTGCTGGGAAAGCAAAAAATAGTTCAACCACTTTGGAAGACAGTTTGACAGTTTTTTTTTTGTTGTTTTGTTTTGTTTTTGTTTTTAAATAAAATAAAGCATACAGTTGCCATATAATACCCCTAGGTATTTACCAAAAGGAGTTGAAAATCTATGTCCACAAAATTACCTGCACATGGTTATTTATAGAAGATTTATTCATAGTTGCCAAAACTTGGAAGAGACCAAGATGTTCATCGGTAGGTGAATATATAAATAAACTATGGTCCATCCAGACAAAGGAATAGTGTTCACTGCTAACAAGAAATAATCTACCAGGTGATAAAAAACATATGAATGAAATTTAGTTACATATTATTAATTGAAATAAGTCAATCTGCAAAGGCTCCTTACTTCATGATTACAAGTTTATAACATTCTGGAAAAGGCAAAAATATGGAGGCAGTAAAAAGACGGTAGCTACCAGTGTTTGGAGGAGGAGGGCAGGAATAGACAGAGGGCACAGGATTTTTAGGACAATGAAATTACTCTTCATTACACTCTAATGGTGGATACAAGTCATAATTCATTTTTTACAAGCCCAAAGAATGTACATTGAGAAAATAATGATATAAAGTATGATCTTTGAGTGATTAAAGAGTGTCATCACTTGTAACAAATATACCACCCTGGTGGGGGATGCTGATATTAATAATAAGGGAGCCTATACATATGCATTGATAATATGTATGCAGGAGTACCTGGGAGTACATGCATTGATAATATGTATACAGGAGTACATGGGAAATCTCTGTACTTTCTTCTCAAAATTTGTGTGTGTGTGTGTATGAATCTAAAACTTCTTTAAAAACTATCTTAAAAAAAATCTTTCACAGTAAATATTTTGACTCTATTTCAAACTATGTATTAAGTGGGTCAAAAATTTGTACAGACATTGTGGAAACCCTGAGTGAAGTTTTTGACCAACCCAATATTTTTCTGCATGGTATCACAGTGATTATTATTCTCATATCTCTAAATTTCTATGTAAATACTAAAAGAGTTTACCATAATATCTCTGTTGTTATTGTGTATACTAAATATCTTAGCAGCTCCAATTGTTTCTTTCCACAACATTCATTCTATATCCTTTTGTTTGCAAATATCTCTTTCCCTCCAGGTTCCTTTCAAAATCTCACTTCCATTGTCCTCCCATAGACACTTAATATCATGTGTTTAATATATATAAATGAAATTTTGTGTATTTTTGAAATATGAATATATAGTTTATATGTAGCTGTATAAAATATGTAATATATTCCTGCTTGTTTGCTCATCAATAAATGATTTGATTTAAATCTATGGAAGCTTTTAGAGATTTTCTCTTTAATATCTTCAATTTATCTGTATATTTAAGCATTAAGTACAATTTTAATCTCTACTTTTTGCATTCTAAATGCAATTTTAATCTGAGATTTCACATCTCTGTTTCTTTAATTTGTGGAAATGTTTGGTCTTATTCAGTTCAATTATTTATTTATCTCCTTTTACAGTCTCTGTTATGGCAATAAATACTTCTATCTACAATATCTTTTAACTTTTATATTTTCCCTCTCTTCCTAATGCCATCAGGAAGAGTTTCTCTCCCTCATAACTCACTATTTTATTATTATTATTATTATTACTATTATTACTGGCTGCATCCATTCTGCTATTCAACTCTTCTACTAAATTATTTCCAATATATTTTTTCATATAAAGTAACTCCAGTTTGTTTTTTATGGGTGGTTTTGTCTTCATTTTATAATATTCTGGCTTACTTTTACAGTAATATTCATTATAACTTGTTTTATGTTATTATAATCTCTGACATATCAATTCCATTTTTCCTAGTATATTTTCAATTTTTTTTTATATGTCTCAGAAATCCTACACCATGGATATAGGAAAGGGGAAGGCCAGGAACATGCCTCAGAGCAGATATTTTAGAGAGAGCACTTATTGCTATAATATGGGATATAACATGCTTGGTTTCCTTTCCTCCATTCCTCACTCTGGGAACTTTCTGATTCTCTGTCCTGATGTTGTTATTTTATAAGAGCTCTCTGTGTTGGTTGCAATTACCTAACCTTTGGTATAGGAATGAAAGATTTTAAACAAAGGTTGGGATGCCCATTTGCCTAACCCTTGTACCAGAATATTCTGGTTATCTGCTTGCAGATACAGTTCATTTTCTTTACTGCCTTTATGTAACCTCTCTGACTCCTGTGAGTGATTGACTGGTGTTGCTCTTTCTCTTTCCCAGAATGATGGCACAACAGGGGATAATCTGCCTCTGACTAAGATGCAGACGGATAAGGCATACTTCAAAACTCTACTCTCTCTCTTCTCTATGCTTCTATCTACAGACAAGAAAAAATTCTCTAAGCTACCATTTCCTCACACCCAACTCCTGTTTCTCATAGGCTTTGTGCTAGATTCTAAGATCCTTCTGCCTTACTCTTACTTCTGGAGGCATGTCCAGAGTTCAATTCAGAAGTCGGGAGTGTTTGGTTGCAAAGTTTTCAGCTTGCTTAAAAAAAAAAATGCTATTTTGTGATTATAAAAGTAATACATATTCATTGTGAAGAAAAGTATAATGAAGACAAAAGTTGCCTGTAATATCATCATTCAAAACAATTAATTGCAATAGTTTAGCACATCTATCTATCTGTCTACAAACCCATTTGATATAATTGAGATTACATAACAGTATACATATAGTTTTGCTTCTAGGCTTTTCAGTTAATAATATATGGTATAGGTATTTTTTTACCATGTCATTAAAGTTACGTGTATACATTATTTTAATTTATCATATAATATCAACTTGGATTTATGCCACCAATTACTGGTGGCTGCACGAGACAGGGAGATAAATATAGCTTGTAACCTAAACACTAATAGAACAGGGTTTTTTTAGTATTGTTGCTTTTGGTGACATGGTAAAGTACTGCAATTTGTGGCTCCTTCTACAAATGGCCATGACTGATTGTATTCTTCTGGATACGAATCTCCTAGAAACAATGTTTAAATTGACTTTTCCTTCCTTTCACTTACAGTTCTCGCTATTTGCTGATTTTCATCAGTAAGCCCTGATGGTTACCAGCTGCATTTTAACTCAAATTCTTTCAACGAACATTAAAAACATTGATACTCTTTATGAGATTATTTAAAAATATCTCAGATATATGGTTCCTCAGCCTCGTCCAACTTTTTGTGACCCCATAGGCTATATAGTCCATGGAATTCTCCAGGCCAGAATACTGGAGTAGGTAGCCAGTTCCCTTCTCCAGGGGTTCTTCCCAACCCATGGATACCACCCAGATCACCCACATTGCAGGAGGATCCTTTATCAGCTGAGCCACAAGGGAACCACAAGAATACTGGAGTGAGTAGTCTATCCCTTCTCCAGGGGATCTTCCTGACCCAGGAATCGAAGGGGGGTCTCCTGCCTTGCAGGCAAATTCTTTATTGACTGAGCTATCAGGGAAGCCATATCCTAGTTGCTCAGAGAATTCTAGGAACATAAGCTTTAGAGTAAAGAAAGACAGTGTAACTTTTCCCATTAAACAGATGAGCTAATAAAGTATATCATCTGCTTTATGGTTGCATTAAAACTTATCTTCTGATCCGGACTTTAGTACTCCCCTCACTATGCTGTTTATAGCCGTATAGCACTTCTTAGAGGGCCTCAGTATCTCTGGAGAAGGGCAAAATTAGCATTCTGGCATTTCTCTTCACATTCTTACACTCCACAAGTTTAAGGCATGGTTTCAGGTAGATATCCCTTCTCTGAACATTTGCAAGTCCAAAAATGATATGTGCTTTTTTTCACTGTAAGAAAAATGAATAAATAAATAAATACTTGTTTTTTTTAAAAAAAAGAATGTATATTAAAAAATTAAAAAAATAAAACAAATACAACAACCTTAGTCCTGGAATTTTCTACTCTTAGATTTAACTGTAACCTATTGAAATCACAGATAAAGCTATGTTTCTAATGGCTCGAATTAGGATTCAATGATATTGTATTTTAGAATATTATTTTATTGTGGGAATATGGAAGGATAATTCAATTATGCTGTATCTAAGTTTTTTCTTGATTATCTTTGATTGAAAGATATTTTTCATAGGTGGATTAATATTGTGAAGGAGAAAATAATAACTGTTATGCACTCATCTACAGATTATATTGAGAATAATGTGTGATAATTTTTGGCATGGGTCTAGTGTTTGCATCTAGTATTGTAGAAATACAGTTGTTCACCTTTTACATATGTTGATGGATTAGGTAAAATGGAGGAAAATGCAATCTGTTCTGAAAAATCAGGTGCTCTATTCAGAAATATTTCCTAGTGCCCTTGAGGAAATTATTTGACTTTATCAAATATGATAGACTTTTACTGAAAGTGGCCCAAATTTCCTCTTCACTCATGAACAAGTTATATTAATAACAAAGGCAAAAAGTTTGGTTACTCAAAAATTATATATATATATATACATATATATATACACACACACTATTTTGTAATTATTGAAAAAGTTTCTAATAAAAAATTTGTTTTTCTATGGAAGTACATTTTAAATGTATTTCTATTTTCCATAAATCCAGCATATATTAATGGGAGGAACTATACAATATTTTACTCTCACAAATTACTTTTATATTCATCTCATTTGATACATTGATTCCATAAGGTAGGGCACATTTTATCTTCTTTTATTTATTGAATTAAAAAATTTAAAAAAAACTGAGATATAGACAAGTTTTAAATGACTTACTCTATGTCAGATAGCAAATTAATGACAGCATCAAGGCTAGTGTTCAAAAATTTTGACTCATAATCCAGTGCTCTGTCCATAATACTATGCTGAGTTTTACCTAAATAGCAGATACCTACTCTCATTATTATGTTAATATGATAAATTAACAATAATAGAAGATTCAGAGGTGCAAGGATCCATAAATGAAACTATTTATAACAATCCAGGCATTTTAGGACTCTCTGCCTTTCTCTTTTAGACATGAAATTACCTTGAATGAAGACACTAGAGTTATCACTGAATTCCATACAAATTGCTTGATTTAAAGCTCATGGAGGTGATGGAATTCCAGTTGAGCTCTTTCAAATCCTGAAAGATGATGCTGTGAAAGTGCTGCACTCAATATGCCAGCAAATTTGGAAAATGCAGCAGTGGCCACAGGACTGGAAAAGGTCAGTTTTCATTTCTATCCCAAAGAAAGGCAATGCCAAAGAATGCTCAAACTACCACACAATTGCACTCATCTCACATGCTAGTAGAGTAATGCTCAAAATTCTCCAAGCCAGGCTTCAGCAATATGTGAATCATGAAATTCTAGATGTTCCAACTGGTTTTAGAAAAGGCAGAGGAACCAGAGATCAAATTGCCAATATCCACTGGATCATCAGAAAAGCAAGAGAGTTCAGAAAAATATCTATTTCTGCTTTATTGACTATGCCAAAGCCTTTGACTCTGTGGATGACAATAAACTGTGGAAAATTCTGAAAGAGATGGGAATACCAGACCACCTGACCTGCCTCTTGAGAAACCTGTACACAGGTCAGGAAGCAACAATGAGAACTGGACATAAAACAACAGACTGGTTCCAAATAGGAAAAGGAGGACGTCAAGGCTGTATATTGTCACCCTGCTTGCTTAACTTGTATGCAGAGTACATCATGAGAAACACTGGACTGGAAGAAGCACAAGCTGGAATCAAGATTACTGGGAGAAATATCAATAACTTCAGATATGCAGATGACACCACCCTTATGGCAGAAACTGAAGAGGAACTAAAAAGCCTCTTGATGAAGGTGAAAGTAGAGAGTGAAAAAGTTGGCTTAAAGCTCAACATTCAGAAAATGAAGATCATGGCATCTGGTCCCATCACTTCGTGGGAAATAGATGGGGAAACAGTGGAAACAATGTCAGACTTTATTTTTGGGGGCTCCAAAATCACTGCAGATGGTGACTGCAGCCATGAAATTAAAAGATGCTTGCTCCTTGGAAGAAAAGTTATGGCCAGCCTAGATAGCATATTCAAAAGCAGAGACATTATTTTGCCAACAAAGGTCCATCTAGTCAAAGCTATGGTTTTTCCTGTGGTCATGTATGGATGTGAGAGTTGGACTGTGAAGAAGGCTGAGCGCCGAAGAATTGATGCTTTTGAACTGTGGTGTTGGAGAAGACTCTTGAGTGTCCCTTGGACTGCAAGGAGATCCAATCAGTCCATCCTAAAGGAGAACAGCCCTCGGATTTCTTTGGAGGGAACGATGGTGAAGCTGAAACTCCAGTACTTTGGCCACCTCATGCGAAGAGTTGACTCATTGGAAAAGACTCTGATGCTGGGAGGGATTGGGGGCAGGAGGAGAAGGGGATGACAGAGGATGAGATGGCTGTATGGCATCACTGACTCGATGGACGTGAGTCTGAGTGAACTCCGGGAGTTGGTGATGGACAGGGAGGCCTGGCATGCTGCACTTCATGGGGTCGCAAAGAGTCGGACATGACTGAGCGGCTGAACTGGCTGATACCATTGTAAACTGAGTGGGGTGAGGTTACCACAGCTCTGATGTCTCATGAGATCAATCAATTCATACTACCTAATTTTTGAAACCCTTTTGGAAGGAAAAATGTCAGGACCCCAATCAATCAAAACAGTCTAATCCAGTCTAGATTTTCTAGTAGATGATCTTCTTGCCCTGAGAAATGATGAGGTGAGTGTGGCATGATCAAAGAAGCATCACTGCACTGAAATACTTTCAGTAGAATTCCTCTTTTGAAAATTTTTTTATGCTTTTGATGTGTACTTTGTCTTTTAACTCATGCTCTGTTAGGTTTCAATCATGAAAGCCTATACGTATTTTCCCTTCTTCAACTCTCCCATTTTTCATGTATATTCTGTTCTTCCAAAGGGATTCATTTTGTTTGTTTGTTTACTTTTTAGCTAATTAATGCATCCCAAGTGACTTAAGACTGTTAATGATTCTATCCTTGAATTCTCCTGTCTATTTGAATTGTGATGGAACAATGTCTCTGAAGAATCCAGCCCTCTCCAACTTTTCTAACACAATTCTCAAAGAACAGACTTGTGATTATCACATAAAATTATTAATGGTATATCATAAGTTCCATATTCTATAAGATCATATTTTTAATTTTACTACTTACTGCACATATGCCTTCCTTAATTAAGTGTATATTGGTGGGCTGAAATTTGGAAATAACCTTAATAAATACTGCAACATTCATGCAGATTGACTTTCACTGTCCTTTTATAATATTTTTGATGTGAGATGAGTATCTGCAGTATTTTACATTGATATGAATGACTGCAAATTGCTTTCAAATCAGTGACTATAACAAATATAACTCCCTAGTGCAAGTGATAGAGATGGATAGCATAGACTAATGACATTTGCAGCAGCTGTTCATATCCAAATTCCATATAAAGTGAAGTGAAGTGAGGTCGCTCAGTCGTGTCCAACTCTTTGCGACCCCATGGACTGTAGCCCACCAGGCTCCTCCATCCATGGGATTCTCCAGGCAAGAATACTGGAGTGGCTTACCATTTCCTTCTCCAGGGGAATCTTCCAAGCCCAAGGATTGAACCCAGGTCGCCTGCATTGCAGGCAGTCGCTTTAATCTCTGAGCCACCAGTCAAAGGCTTTGGCATAGTCAACAAAGCAGAAGTAGATGTTTTTCTGGAATTCTCTTGGTTTTTCGATGATCCAGCAGATGTTGGCAATTTGGTCTCAGGTTTATATTCTATGTAAACACAGGTTCAAATCACAGCAAGACTATCCTTTTGTACAGCATACCTTAAAGGCTTGATTATACACAAATATCATATTTCATCTTTCTATGAATATGTAAATCCTTTTGAAAGCTTTACAACAATGTGATCTTTACTTCTTATGTCCATTCAGAATATTAAAGTCTGTGTTCATTTATATTTATTGTTTGATACATAATAAATAATTAAATAACTATATTTTCAAAATATAAAAAGCAAACTTTTACAGGTTATTAACTGTTAGAATAAGTAATGCAAATGTTAATTGAACACATAATATGTATCAGCACTGTCCTAAGTACTTTATGCACATTAGCCCATTTAATGTTTATAAAATTTCAAGAGATTATAGTGACTTCCTGTTCCAGAATAAGATAAAATGTATACCATTCTATGTACCTCTCCTGCTATGTGCACTTAAAAGCCATGAGTATTACACATAAAGCAAATTTATGAAAATTATGAGAAGTAGAGAGGAAAAGGACACTAGGGCTAGGGACCTTGGGACTTGAAAAATTGGCACAGCTGTGAGTTCCAGAGGTGGGGATAGTCAACAGTTACAAACTTTCAGTTATAAGATAAATACATGGGATGTAATGTACAACATGGTAAAGATAATTTATTCTGCCTTATGTTGTATATGAAAGTTGTTAAGAGAGAGAACCCTAATCAGCAAGAGAAAATTTTACCTATAGTTGAAAAATAATTCAAATGATAGCATTTCTCATCAGACAATATGGAGGCTAGAATGGATATGATATTCTTTATGTGGTGAAAGAAAATATCTGTTAGCCAAAATTCTATATTCTGCTGAATTATCCTTTAATAATGAAGGAAAATCAAGAGAAATCTCAGATAAAGGACAGGTAAGAGGATGTGTTTACAAGAGACTTATTTCTAAAAATATCATTAAAACACATGCTTGAATCAGAGAGAGAAACTATAATGGAATCTCAGAACATGAGGGATGAAGAAAGAACATAAAGTACAAATATTGGTAGAAGGTGACAAGATAGCAGATATGTAGGTGGATGTGGAGGACTTCTCTCTCCATGGATGCATCAAGAATACATCTTCAGATGCAGAGGATCTCACAGAGCACCAGCCGAGAGCTGGTAGGAGTCCCTGACCACCAGAAAGAAATATATAGACCCATGAAATATTCAGTAGGGTGAAGGAAGGAAGGGAAAAAGAGGAGTGAATGGGACTGGACCTGCACACGGAGGGTGAAGGAACTAAAGCAGGAGTGAGATCCCCACATCCGAACAATAGTTTGAGATCCAGGAGAGGCATTTGAGACTGTTGGAGAGTGAAGCAGCTATTTGTGACGGTCTGAAAGGAGTGAGAACCACACAAACAATCAGTATCACAGTCCTACATAACCTGGACAGGGACACAGATACCCCTGGTACATGTGGTGGCTAGGAGCTGGGGTGTAGGGATTGAAAACAATCTCAGGGCAGTGAGGACTGCTGTTGACTGTAGGAAGATGGTCCAAGTGGACATGAGGGAAGAAACTATTTCAAAGAATGCCCTTGGAGGAAAGCCAGGCAGCTATGGAGGCAGGGTGATACTGCTAAGTTACACACACGGGGTGGAGCCATAACTGTAGTCTCTCTCTCTCCCACCATGCCAGTGACTGCAGCTGAAAAAGAGAAATACCCCAGAAAGGGCAGCCCTTTGAGTGCCTGATGCACCAAGTAATAGAGAAGGACTCCAGCCAGGGGTGCTGTTTGAGTTCCTATTGTGCCAAACAATGAAGAAGGACCAGCCAGGGAACCCCTTTGAATGAAAGTTGCCAGAGGCTAGAAAAAGGCTCTAATAGTGCCTTATCAACTGCTCCCATGACTGCTGGCTTGCCTTCACATCTGGCACCACCAGATTCCCCTCAATCCAAGCAGCTGTGCCACTGCCACACCCAGTCATCACAGGGGCAGCCTCAGAAGCAAATTCCTGTAGATGACTCACAGGCAGAGGTGGCAATAAATCCAAAATGAACTCCAAGGGAAGAAAGGGTAATGAAGAGGATCAAAAACCTTTCCACCAGCTGTACAAGCTGCAGATTAAATCCACATGATCAATATAGATAGCCTCTGTCTATGGAATATATAAAAGGACAGTGAGAGTTCACACAAAAGAAAAGCCCTAGCTCTGCAACCATGGACAATAGAGGCAAGTACATACAGTAGTAGGGCCAGATTAGAGTCTAATCTATCCCCACAGCAGATCCAGAGAACAGTTCAACATTGAAGGGCCTCCTAAGAGGAGGAAGTGGAACTACCACATTATATATTTTTTTCCTGTTTTTTTTTTCCTTTTGTATTGTTCTCATGCCATTTTTCTTTATTATTCTTTTAATTTTTTACAACCTGATTTTTCCATTTTAAAAATATCTTATTTTTAAATAAATTCATTTTATTTATTTCCTACTTCTTAGTCATATTGCATTTTTCCATGTTTTAATTTTAAAGTTTTGCTAATTGAGATTTTAGTGTTCATTTTCACTTAGGGGTTTGTTTATTGGCTTGAGTCCTCTCTCCTCCCCACTTTTTTTCTCTGTTTTCTCATTGTAAGTGCACAAGTATCTTTGGGGAATCTTGGCTATTAAGTGTTACTCTCACCATTAGTCCTGGGGTTTTGTCTTCTGTGTTGTGAGACCTGTGAAGTCTTGGTGCTACAGTAAGGGGTCGAGCATGGATCCCTGAGGTGGGAGACCCAAGTCCAGGACTTTGAACCACCAAAGAACTCCTCATCACATGGGACATTAATCAAAGAGAGCTCTCCCAAAAGCCTCCATATCAAGATCAAGACCCACCCAAAGGCCAAGATCCAGTGCTGAATGTCACATACCAAATCATTAGCCAAACAGGAACAAAACTTATCCCATTAGTGGAAAGGCTACCCAAAGTCATACCAAGCCCACAGACACCTCAAAACACACTACTGAACACAGCACTGCCCTTCAAAGAAACAAGATACAGATTCACACACAAGAGAACAGGCACAATTACTCCCACCCAGGAAACTTTCACAAGGAACTGGTCCAACTCCAACCACAGTGGTAGAATCCACAAGTAAGAGGAACTATGACATGGTAGCAAGGTAATGCTCAAAATCCTTCAAGAGAGGCTTCAACAGTATCTGAACCAAGAATTTCCAGATGTACAAGCTGTGTTTAGGAAAGTCAGAGGAACCAGAGATCAAGTTTCCAACATCCACTGGGTCATAAAAAAAGCAAAAGAATTCCAGAAAAACATCTACTTCTACTTCACTGATTACACTAAAGTCTTTGACACTGTGAATCACAACAAACTGTGGAAAATTCTTAAAAAGATGTAAATACCAGACCACCTTAGCTGCCTACTGAGAAACCTGTATGCAGGTCAAGAAGCAACAGCTAGAACCAGACATGAAATAATGGACTGGTTCCAAACTGGGAAAGGAGGACGTCAAGGCTGTATATTGTCACCTGCTTATTTAACATATATGCAGAGTACATCATGTGAAATGCCAGGTTGGATGAAGCTCAAGCTTGAATCAAAATTTCCAGGAGAAATATCAATACCCTCAGATATGCAAATGACAACACCCTCATGGCAGAAAGTGAAGGAAAACTAAAGATCTTCTTGATTAAGGTGAAATGAAAGAGTGAAAAAGCTGGATTAAAACTCAACACTCCAAAAATGAAGATCATGGCATCTGGTCCCATCACTTCATGGAAAATAGATGGGGAAAAAATGGAAACAGTGTCACATTTTATTTTCTTGGGCTCCAAAATCACTGTATACAGTGACTACAGCCATGAAATTAAAAGGCACTTGATCCTTAGAAGAAAAGCTATGACAAACCTAGATACCATATTCAAAAGTAGAGATCCTTCTTTGCTGACAAAGATCTGTATAGCCAAAGCTATGGTTTTTCCAATAGTCATGTGTGGATGGGAGAGTTGGCCCATAAGAAAAGATGAACATGAAATAATTGATACTTTTGAACTGTGGTGCTGGAAAATACTCTTGAGGATTCCTGGGATACCAAGGAGATCAAACAAGTAAATCCTAAATGAAATCAACCTTGAATATTCATCAGAAGGAGTAATGCTAAAGCTAAAGCTTTAATAATTTGGTCACCTGATTTGAAGAGCTGACTCATTGGAAAAAGCCCTGACATTTGGAAAGACTGAGGATGATAAGGGGGCAACAGAGGATGAGATTGTTGGATGGCATCATTGATTTAATGGACATGAGTTTGAGCAAACTGCAGGAGATAGTGAAGGACAGGGAAGCCTGGTGGGCTGCAGTTCATGGGTTCACAAAGAGCCAGACATGACTGAGTGACTGAACAACAAATTATCCTCTAGCCTGCAGAAAGGAGACCCCAAACACAGTAAATTAAACAAAATGAAAAGACATAGAGACTTGAAGCAGATGAAGGAATATGGTAAAAACCCACAAGACCAAAAAAATGAAAAGGAAATAAGCAATTTACTTGAAAAACAATTCAGAATTCAGTGATTGTAAAGATGATCTAAAATCTTGGAAATAATACAGAGGCAAAGATAAATAGACTGGAGGCACAGATCGAGAAGATACAAGAAATGTTTAACAATGTTTAAGGACCTAGAAAAATAGACAGCAATGAACAACACAATAACTGAGATTACAAATACACTAGAGGTAACCAGTAATGGAATATCTGAGGTAGAAGATTGGACAAGTGTGCTGGAAGAGAGAATTGTGGAAAAAACTGAAGCAGAGCAGAATAAACAGAAAAGAATAAAAAAAAATGAGGACATTCTCAGAGAACTCTGGGACAACATTCAGGGTACCAACATTAGAATCTTATGTGCCCCTGAAGAAGAACAAAGGACATGGTATGAGAAAATATTTGAGGATGTTATAGTTTCTTTTTTAATATGAGAAAAGAACCCAAGAATCCTACTCCTAGGCATATAATCTGAGGAAACCAAAATTGAAAAAGACATATGCATCCCATTGTTCATTGCAGCACTATTTACAATAGCTAGAACATGGAAACAACCTAGATGTCCATAGACAGATGAATGGATAAAGAAGTTGTGGTACATATGCACAATGGAATAGTCAGATCAGATCAGATCAGATCAGTCGCTCAGTCGTGTCTGACTCTTTGCGATCCCATGAATCGAAGCACGCCAGGCCTCCCTGTCCATCACCAACTCCCGGAGTTCACTCAGACTCACA